>NW_028318023.1:2650586-5301172 GCF_062004578.1 Staurois parvus | reverse complement strand
CTCCCCCCTCCCCCTCCCCTTTTTCTTCCTTCTCCTCCTCCTCCCCCCTCCCCCTCCCCTTTTTCTTCCTTCTCCTCCTCCTCCCCCCTCCCCCTCCCCTTTTTCTTCCTTCTCCTCCTCCTCCCCCCTCCCCCTCCCCTTTTTCTTCCTTCTCCTCCTCCTCCCCCCTCCCCCTCCCCTTTTTCTTCCTTCTCCTCCTCCTCCCCCCTCCCCCTCCCCTTTTTCTTCCTTCTCCTCCTCCTCCCCCCTCCCCCTCCCCTTTTTCTTCCTTCTCCTCCTCCTCCTCCTCCCCCCTCCCCTTTTTCTTCCTTCTCCTCCTCCTCCTCCTCCCCCCTCCCCTTTTTCTTCCTTCTCCTCCTCCTCCTCCTCCTCCTCCCCCCTCCCCTTTTTCTTCCTTCTCCTTCTCCTCCTCCCCCCCCCTCCCCTTTTTTTTCCTTCTCCTCCTCCTCCCCCCTCCCCCCTCCCCTTTTTCTTCCTTCTCCTCCTCCTCCCCCCTCCCCCCTCCCATTTTTCTTCCTTCTCCTCCGCCCTCCCCCTTTTCTCTCCTCTCTCATTCCCTTGGTGCTGCTTTTGAGTCACGATTTTTTTAAAAAAAATCGCACTGCATCTGTTTGAAAGTAGCCTAAAGTGGAATTCCAGGCTCAAACCTAGCTACTCTTATCCCCTCTTTTCTAATATGCTTACTAACCTGTGTAAGAAAAATTTGTGTATTTGCCCCTCTTTAGCCCATTCCATTCTGGTCATATGTTTCCACTCCCCTGTGTCAAGCAGCACAGCTGCAGGGGAGAGGAGGAAGTGCAGTCAACCGTGGGCCACTAAAGCCCACTTCAGGCATTACTAGCCATTGCTGGAGCTTCCTCCCTTACAGTTCTGCTGGCAGATACGGGAGATTATGTGACTGGACCAGGCTGGAAATAGGTAAGCATGCAGATCATTCTTTCACATGTTAGTAAGCATAGGTGTTGAGGGGGTAGGGGACAAGGCTGGTGGCTTTGGATTGGCCCAGCAGGCCATGGTACACAGATCATGATCATCTGGTACTGGATAAACCCTGGCAACCTTTGTCTCGAGAGCCCAATTTCCACTCTGCTGGCTTTAACTCTTTTGCTGCCAGTGTTTTTGCTGTGGCCACTGACAGACTGTACTGGGCGTTGTCGGAGTTATGAAAACTGCCTTTTGAGTATATTGGGGAGATCCTAGTAGTCTGGAAACTGGAAGCTGATTGGTTTCTATGTAGAGCTGCACCAAATTTTGCACTCTTCTAGTTTTAGTAAATCAACCCTTGTGTGGCTCTTGCTTTTTACCAAGCCAGTTCACCCTAAGGAAGTTTTGGTACATTCTTTTGATGTAGTCAGGGTGATTAGGGTGTATTTGAAAATTACTTATGGATTTTGTAGGTCCGATCCCCTGTTGGTTTTAGAGAGCCAACATAAGGTCCTTGCAGTGCTAATTCGTACTACTTCATGCTGGATCAAGCATGCTATTGTCTGTTTATGCGTTCGAATACCAAGAACCCACTGCTTTCCATTACTGTGCATTCTACCAAAGTGTTGCATGCATCCTGGGCTTTCTGCCATTGATTGTTGATTTCTTTGGTTTGTAAGGAGGCCACTTGGTCTTCAGTTCATATATTCACCAGGTCTTGTATGGTGGATATGGCAGCATCAGCTGATGCTAGTTTTTGGCATAAAATTTTGCAGACAGAAGTTTTAACTGGCCTGTATTGTTTTCTTTTGAGATGTTTAGTTTGGTTTTCAATTTTTTTATTTTTGCTTGGCCTGTTGTGACCACTGGTTTGAGGCATCCCAGTAGTTGAGTATTTGAAGTGCGGGGTGCCATCCAAAGAATGGAAAAAAAAGATTTTTGTTTTTCAATAAAATCCTTTTCTCTGTTCTGGCTTTACCCCTGCCTGCGTGTCTATTCTCCTCCATTACCAAACACTTTTACCCACTCCTGCCAAGGTCAATGTTCAGATTTCAGTGCTGTCACACTTTGACAATTATGCAGTCATGCAACACTGTACCTAACATCATTTGTTTTGTGAGAGCTTTCTTTTTGTGGTATTTAATCACCGCTGTGTGTTTACTGTATAAGAAAAAAATTCTTAAGAATTAAAAAAAACAAAAAACAAAAAAAAAAACCTGTCCTTTCTGTTATAAAATTTTGCTGAGCCAGGTGACGGTCCATGGTGGATCCCTACCATATGGTCCCGATCTTTCCCCAGCCCGGACCTGCTGAGTGGCGACAGTGGACTGTTGGCTGAAAATGGGTAACAGGAGTGGAGAACAAACTGCACTTCTGTGATAAACAGGAGAAGTACAGCAAAACTAGCTTTGGTTGTACTTCTCTATTTCAGAAGAAAAAAAAAAAAACACTGCTGTGAGGGACAAATCTCAGTTTATCGTACTTTGACTTTCTTTACATCTGCTCCTGTCTTGAAGCACCTAGGTGTGGATGGCATCCCCATTTTTCCAGCAAGATCCTGGGAAATGCCTAGTAGCTCATATCTTTCAAGAAGATGCTAATGCATTGTGCTGTGGTGATTATCTCGTGAGATTTGGGCTACTGTTTTTTCACTTGGATCTCGTTAGGAGGCTGGGGACCTCACATTCTGCAGTATGAAAGTTAGGGGAAAGATTAGTATAACTTTTTTCCTTTTCCCCTGAAGGTATCTTCTGCAGGGTCTGATTTTAGAAACTCCTGTACATCAGCTGTGTGAAACTGTTGCGTGTATAATATGAGTTAGATTTACATTAAGGGTCCACAGGAGACCTAAATATATCATTTTAAGTGACCCTGTTGCTGCTATTAGCAGATTCAGTGAGACGCACCCTGTAAAAGAATAGGCTGAATATTTGCCTGTCCATCAGAGGGTGTGGAAATCCTTGCTGTCTTCGAGACCTCTGCATGCTGCTGCTATCAAACACTCCGGCTGTGTCAGTGTGTCCTCTGTCACATGTTTGGTTCCTATTGCTTACGATGTCATTACTGTACTCTGATGGCATCAGGGTTGCTTAAAGAGTTGTATTGCACAGGATTAAATAAGACGCATTAATTTTTTTTTAAATGAGAAAATGTAATGCTCTCTTGCTATGGAAAAATTTTGACTGCTCTCAAGCTGTCATGTGAGTCAGAACCTAGTAAAACACTTTAGTTTGGCCACTAGGAGCAGTGTGACTTCTCTACCTCATTAGTCTGCAGAGCAAATACTGTTTGCTTGGGCCCTGTCTAGCATATTTGTAGTGATAAGTTGTAGGGCTGCAACCAATTTTCATCAGCAATTGGCCGATTGTTTTAATTAGTCAGATAAAGACCTCAAAGTGTGTTTAACATGTTAAGTTTAAAAAGAGACCATTTATTCTTGAATATCTACAGTGTATGCAGTGGTACATACACTGCTCAAAAAAATTAACGGAATACTTTGAAAACACATCAGATCTCAATGGGGGAAAAATATGCTGGATATCTATACTGACATGGACTGGGTAATGTGTTAAAAACGTAAGGATGCCCCCATCATTTGATTTTCAAGATGTCTTTGATGGAAATGAAAATTATCAACCTACAGAAGACTGAATTCAAAGTGAAAAAATGATGCAGCAGGCTAGTCCATTTTGCTGAGATTTCATTGCAGCAACTTAAAATGGTACTCAGTAGTTTGTATGGCCCCCACGTGCTTGTGTGCATGCCTGACATCGTCCTAATGAGAAGACAGATGTTGTCCTGGGGTATTTCCTCCCAGATCTGGACCAGGGCATCACTGAGCTCCTGGACAGTCTGAGGTGCAACATTGGATGGACCAAAACATGATATCCTAGAGGTGTTCTATTGGATTTAGGTCAAGCGAGCATGGGGGCCATTCAATGGTATCAATTCTTTCATCTTCCAGGAACTGCCTGCATACTCTCCCCACATGAAGCCGGGCATTGTCATGCACCAGGAGGAACCCGGAACCCACTGCACCACCATAGGGTCTGACAATGGGTCCAAGTATTTCATCCTGATACCTAATGGCAGTCACAGTGCCATTATCTAGCCTGTAGAGGTCTGTCCCTCCCCCCATGAATATGCTTCCCCAGACCATCACTGACCCACCACCAAAACAGTGATGTTGAACTATGTTACAGGCAGCATAACGTTTTCCATGGCTTCTCCAGACCTTTTCACGTCTGTCACGTGGTCAGGGTGAACCTGCTCTCATCTGTGAAAAACAGAGGGTGGCAGACATGCCATTTCTGGTGTTAAATGGCAAACACCAATTGAGCTCTATGGTTCTGGGCAGTGATCACAGGGCCCACTAGAGGACGTCGGGCCCTCAGGCCATCCTCATGCAGTCTGTTTCTGATTGTTTGGTTAGATACATTCACACCAGTGGCCTGCTGGAGATCATTTTGTAGGGCTCTGGCAGTGCTCATCCTGTTCCTCCTTGCACAAAGGAGCAGATATCTGTCTTGCTGATGTGTTAAGGACCTTCTATGGCCTTGTCCAGCTCTTGTAGAGTAACTGCCTGTCTCCTGGAATCTCCTCCATGCTCTTGAGTGTGCTGGGTGACACAGCAAACCTTCTGGCAATGGCACTTATTGATGTGCCATCCTGGAGCAGTTGGACTGCCTGTGCAACCTCTGTAGGGTCCAGGTATCGCCTCATGCTACCAGTAGTGACCCTAGCCAAATGCAGAACTAGTGAGAAACAGAAAAGATGAGTAGGGAAAAAGTCAGTGGCCTCCACCTGTAAAGCCATTCCTGTTTTGGGGGTCATCTCATTGTTGCCTGTCTAGTGCACCTGTTAATCAGTTTCAGCTGCTTTGGTGTTAATGAAATTAACAACCCCCTCTGCTACTTAACTGACAAGATCAATATCCCAGGAGTTTAATTGACTTGATGCTATACTCTGATTAATAAGTGTTCCTTTAATTTTTTGAGCAGTGTATAAATAACCAGCTATATGGTTAGGAAACAAACTATATAATCCACTCTGAGAATA
Organism: Staurois parvus; assembly: GCF_062004578.1. Lineage (NCBI taxonomy): Eukaryota > Metazoa > Chordata > Amphibia > Anura > Ranidae > Staurois > Staurois parvus. The sequence goes on along the minus strand of NW_028318023.1, from coordinate 5,296,189 downwards.
AAATACCCAAAATACTATTTTGCAAATTTTTAGACAGGAAATATTTAGGGTTATATTATGAATGACAGACTCCCTTGTCATAGGCAGGTAGCTTTTTACAAGCTCCCTGTGCCTTCTGTCACTAAGACATTTAGCAGCAGCAGCATGCCTTTATTATCCCCTGTCATGATGCGGTTAAACAAAAATTAGCTCTTTATAGTACAAAAATTGCAGATAATCACTACTATAAGGGGTTAATTTATACTGTGAAACCGTAAAAGTATCCAGAAGAAGGATATACAGGGTATTTTAACTGAGAGTCAGACATGAAGCTGTTTAAAGGGTGGAGGGGAGGGCATGAATATTTTATGTTAAAGTAGTACTAAAGGCTGAGCATTTTTGCATGGATATCATTTTAAATACATTGTACAATACTGGTAAGCTTTTACTTTAAATTTTGTAAATGCCTTATATTACCTCGTCTATCAGCCTTCAGCTTTGTTGGGTTCAAATGCTGATTTTTACCTGTACAAAGCCCCTAAAGTGATTATTAAAAGTTGGATTTTATTTCTGCTTTGTGTAATGGTTTTGCACAAAGCAGCCCAATCCTCCTCTTCTACGGTTCTCCACCGGAATGCCTGGCTCCTCCTGCCTCCTTAGAGTGCACCTATAGCAAGCCGCAACGTAGAGTTCCCCAATATCAAAGTAAAAAAAAAAAAAAACTATTGCCTTTTTAAAATTGCTTTGAATCATTTATTTCTCCTGCCCAGGATACATGTCCTATGAAGCATTGCTCCTCACCCATTCAGAAGTTCTCAGGCACTTACTGACATGTATGGATGGTTTACTGAGTTCTGCGTGTGCTGCACTGTGTATACTGATGTATGGATAGTGTGCTGCACTGTATTTCCTGATATGTGAACAAATGATGTATTCTGTATGCAGATCAACTGATCGATTGACCAACTGATCGACAATGAAAGTAGTTGACAACTATTTGTTCTAATCTATTTTAATTAAGTATGTCGATTAGTTGTTTCAGCCCTAATAATTCTGAGAGACGGGGTAAATAGGAAAGGTGGTGGTGTCTGTCTCTGTGAGAAGTGATCTCAGAGTGAGCGTGAAAGAGGACCTAGTTGATGGAGAGTGTGATGAGGCTGGAGTATTGTAACTGCGCACGGGGGTGCGTACTACAAAGGTAATCATTGGAGTTTGTTATAGGCCTCCCAGTGTTAATGAGGAGGTGGAAATTTAGCTCCTTGCACAGATCGAAAGGGCTGGGACAGTGATAATTTGAACTATCTGGAAATTGACTGGAGTAATGTTACTGCAGGAACAGTTAAAGGGCGAAAATTTTTAAACCTACTACAGAACAATTTTATGGTACAGTTTATAGAAGCCCCTACTAGGAATGATGCTCTGCTGGACCTGGTAATCCAAACCATGCAGAGCTTATTACGAATGTCCATATAAAAGAACATCTGGGTAGCAGTGAACAAAACATGATTTAATTTGTTACCTGTAAACAGGGAGCACATATGGGAAAAATAAAAATGCTCAATTTCAAGAGAGCTAATTTTCCAAGGCTGAGAGCTGCTCTCCAGGACTTTGAATATTGGCATTGATGAACACAAATGGGAGTTCTTCAAAAACACTATGTGAACAAACTGCAAAATATATTCCCATGGGCAACAAGTTTAAAAGCCTAAAAAATCAAACCGGTGTGGCTTACGGCCAAAGTTAAAAAAGCTATAGATAAGAAAAGAGCTTTTATTAAATATAAAAATGAAGGAATGCTATCATGTAAACAATTTCAAAGAATATAACGGAATATGCAAAAAGGAAATAAAGGCCACAAAAATTTAAAATGAGCGACAGATTGCAAAACGATTGCAGGACGAACCCCAAAAGATTCTTCAAATATATTAATAGTAAAAAGGTCCAGTCTGAGCATGTAGGCCCTATACAAAATAATCTAGAGTAGGTGACTGGGGACAAAGAGAAGACAAATTTATTAAATACCTTCTTCAGCTCTTTGTATACAAAAAAGCATGGGGGAGCTCTTGTCCATAATGGGCATGGTATTGACACAGCTCCAGATGATCCACATTGGCTCACAACTGATATGATCCAAAAAATATTTAGACAGAATAAAGGTGAATAAAGCACCTGGACCAGATGGCATACACCCACGGGTCCTTAAAGAATTGAGCTCTGTCATTTCAAAACCATTGTTTCTAATTTTTAGGGACTCTTTAATGACTGGCATAGTACCACTGGATTGGTGTAAGGCCAATGTGGTGCCAATAATTAAAAAAGGGGTCAAAATCTTTACCAAGTAATTATAGACCTGTTAGTTTAACTTCTATAGTTGGGAAGATACTGGAGAGTTTAATAAAAGACCACATAGATGAGTTCTTGCTGGAAAAAAAATATTTTAAGCAACAGACAGCATGGATTCATGAAAGACAGAAGTTGTCAAACAAATCTGATTTCTTTTTATGAGGAGGTGAGCAAAACCTTGGACAGAGGGGTAGCGGTGGACATGGTATACTTGGATTTTGAAAAAGCGTTTTGACACAGTTCCCCACACACGGTTAATGTGTAAGGTAAAATCCACGGGTTTGGAAAAATCCGTATGTATATGGATGGAAAACTGGCTAAAAGATCGTATTCAACTGTAGGGGTTAATGATTCATACTCTGAATGGCCTAGGGTTGTCAGTGGTGTACCCCAAGGTTCAGTGTTGGGACCCTTTATTTTTTAATATATTTGTAAACTATATGTCTGTGATTAAAAATGCCATTTCAGTCTTTACAGACGACACCAAGCTGTGCAGTGGAATAACGTCCTTACAGGATGTCTTCAATTTACAAGTCGACCTCACTACACTGTTTAATTGGGCAACTATGTGGCAAATGAGGTTTCATGTTGATAAATGTAAGGTTATGCACTTGGGGGCTAAGAATATGCATGCATCATACATACTATGGGGGGTACAACTGGGAGAATCAATGGTGGAGAAAGATCTGGGGGTTCTGGTAGATCACAAGCTTAATAATGGCATGCAATGTCAAGCTGCGGTTTCTAAAGCGAGCAAAATCCTCTCTTGTATTAAGAGGTATAGACTCCAGAGAGAGAGATATCATATTACCCCTGTACAAATCATTAGTAAGACCTCATCTGGAATATGCAGTTCAGTTTTGGGCACCAATTCACAAAAAGAATATTGGGGAACTGGAGAAAGTACAGAGAAGGGCAACCAAACTGACAAGAGGCATGGAGGAGCTCCGCTATGAGGAAAGATTAGAGGAACTGAATTTATTCTCTCTTGAGAAGAGGAGATTAAGTGGGATATGATCAACATGTATAAATACATCAGTGGTTCATATAGTGAACTCCGTGTAGAGCTATTCACCTTGAGGTCATCACAGAGGACAAAGGGGCACTCTTTAAGTCTGGAGGAAAAGAAATTTAATCTCCAAACACGGAAAGGTTTCTTCACAGCGAGAGCTGTGAAAATATGGAATAGACTCCCTCAAGAGTTGGTATAACTTTTTTTTTTTTTTACATGGTTCAACTGGATGGAGTTTTGTGTTTTGGATTTTTTTTCAGCCAGTCTATGTAACTATATAATAATGTACATAGACTGACTTACATTGAGCTGATCATTCATGTGTAATATTTAACCACTTCAAGTCTGGACACTTTCACCCCTTTCCTGTCCAGGCCAATTTTCAGCACTATCACACTTTTGACAATTGCACGGTCATGCAACACTGTACCTATATGAAATTTTTAGCATTTTTTTGAGACAGATAAAAGTTTATTGTGGTGGTATTTATTCACCACTAGAATTTTTATTTTTCTTGCTATATAAATTTAAAAAGTCCAAACATTTTGAAAAGTGTTTTTCTTATACAATTTTGCAAATCTTCATAAATCTTGGCCAAAATTTATTCATCTATCTTTTTAGTTAAAAAAAAAAAAAATTGTTTATAACCAAAGATTATAATTTAAAAAGTTTTTTACTTTTTTTTTTATATATATTTTTACATTCTGTCACCTAGCAGTACAGTGTCACCATAGTGACACTGTACTACTTGGGGGGATGAAGATTTTTTTTATATATTTTTACACAAATTGCTTTTACACCCATAAAGGCTGTAAAAGCAATCATTTGTTGTGAATAGCCTTGTACCATGTGACCTCTGTGATCATTCACTGATTTCACTAGTAGTAAGCAATGTCAGAAGTGACATCTTGCCTACTACTATTCATGTGATCACTGATTGGCCAATCAGTGATCACATGATTGGGACCTCACACAGAGGTCCTGTAGAGCGGAAGACACAGCCGGCACCGGATCGCGGTGCAGCGCGCTCACAGGGAGCGCGCACAGGCAGTGAATGCGAGAGGACGTTTATAAACTGCCACCCGCTCCTGCACTGCTCCCGTCCAGCCATTTATGTACATGGGCTGGACGGGAAGTGGATACATACATTTGAAATAACTAGTCTTGCTAATGTTTCTTTAACCACTTCCCATCCAACCCATGTGTATAAATGGCTGGATGGTGGCAGTGTAGGGGCGGGTTGCCGTTCATAAATGGCGCCCAGCATTTTGGACTGTGCGCCCTCCTGGGAGCGCGCGGAACCGCGATCCGGTGCCTGCTGTGTCCGGAGGACCAATCGCTGTACAGGACCTCTGTGTGAGGTCTCGATCATGTGATCACTGAATAGGAGTAAGCAAGATGTCACTTATGTCATCATTGCTTACTACGTGTGAAATCTGCGAATGAGAGATCACATGGTACAAGGCTATTTGCAACATTCTTGTACCATGTGACAAGCTGTGACCAATCACAGCTCTCACAGTATTTCTCAATGGCTGCAAAAATGCAGCCAGAGAGAAGGAGAAATGATTGCTGTTACTGCCTTTTATGGGTGTAAAAGCAATCGGTGTAAAAAAAAAAAAAAAAATCATCACCCCCCCCCCCCCACAAGTAGTACATTGTCACTATGGTAACACTGTACTGCTAGGGTGACAGTGTTTTTTTTTTTTTTTTTTAAATAAACCTTTTTTGAAAAAATATAATCTTTTGGTTATAAACTAATTTGGGTTAATTTTTTTTTTTTTTTTTTTACTAAAAAGATAACTGAATACATTTTGGCCAAGATTTATGAAGAGATTATTTGCAAAAAAAACTTTTTTCACAATTTTTTTGAACTTTTTTCATTTTTATAGCAAAAAAATTAAAAATCCCAGTGGTGAATAAATACCACCAAAATAAAGTCTTATCTGTCTCAAAAAAATGCTAAAAAATTCATATGGGTACAGTGTTGCATGACTGTACAATTGTCATTCAAAGTGTGACTGCACTGAAAATTGGCCTGGACAGGAAGGGGGTAAAAGTGTCCGGACATGAAGTGGTTAAAATTTACTTTTCTTATTCGGTCCCTTTTGGTCTGTTGAACATACAATTAAAAACCTATTGCTGTGTCTGTCCTACATGTACCAAAAATTAAGAAAACAAAAAAACAAAAAAAAAACCTGCTGAGCTGGCCTGAAATTCAGTAAGCTTGCATCTTACTGTGGTCTTTGCCTCTGCTGACTGGTATTCAACACAGAATACTGATCTTAACTACATGTTTTGGTTGCAAATATGTTAGCTGATTAGGTCTAAATTCACTTGCCACAAGCTTGTTAGATGTCAGTGACTCAGAGAATTAAAAGGAGTCACATTCATTGCATTAACTATTAATAAAGATAATAAATTACTGAAAATTGCTGTATTAATGTTGAAATACAGTACTACTACTTTAAAAACGTGCATATCCCCAATCTACTCCTGTGATGACAGCTGCTGTTTTAGTATTTCATGCTCTTTATGCTAGCCAGTGGGGATGATGATGCATGAACATCCTGCTGGTTGCAAAACTACATCTCCCATGGTCTCTTGCAGTGCAGCCAGGCTTTGTCCTTTTGGCATGGTCCTTTTTTAAAGCGGCATTAAACCCACAAAATTGATACTGCAGCTTTACAAGTCCTTAAATATAGTGGCTGTTAGTTTTTTTCCTTTTTTAATCTTTTTATCCTTTTTTTACCTGGTGTCAGGCCAGTAATACATTTCCTGTCTTGGGATGTTTTCACGCTGAATAGAAGCTCAATAGAGATATCTCTGCACAGTAGCATTGTTAATCTGGGCAGATTTAAAGCCGAACTAAAGACAAGAATACTCACCTATGCTTCGCTGGTCCCACAACCTGGCATCCTCTCCTGGCTTCTTCCTAATGCCAGTCTTCGGCATCTTGATTGGAAGATGCTGGGTTACAACACCGCCATGCATCCACAGGACTAATCTCCTGCTGGCACTGTGCCGGAAATGTAAAAGGAACTTGGCATACAGAGAATCAGGCAGATATGGTTATTTCATGTTTACTTCATTGCCCTGCAAGACTTGTATTTTCTGCTATTTATTTCATTGCAGCGGTTTTTAGGTTTAATACTGCTTTAAATTGTAGCAGTACATTGTTTTTTTTTTTTTTTTAATGCTCCTCCAGTTGTTCCCATTCATGCAAAAGCCTTGAACTTTATTCTTAATCTTGTTTGAGGAAGAAATGCGAGCATTGTGCATAATTGCAACACATGTAATTCTTGCATTTTTACATCATGTGACGGGCTATCTACTGGTGCTTTTTCAGTGCACTCGTTTTTTAAAGCAGCCATATGGTAGTCAGTCAGTTTGTGAGAGCCTTGACTTTTCTCTGGATTCTTTTTTGCAACTGGGAGGCTTGGCGATATATAAAGGTCGATTAGGTTTGTATCGAGCACTCCCAGGAAACTGGGATACGAAGCCTCAAGTTTGTGGCGCATCGGCGCAGTTGATAGTCACACGTGGGCACTATAGTGACTACCAAAAGCTAGTAGCACTTGTGTGCATGCATGGATGCTCCACTGGTCTCTGCCAGCTCCTGAGTACCTGAAGGGACTTGCAGCATATCTGCACACGCAGTTTTGTTTAAAAAATGGCAAAGAGGTGGGGGGAGGGCATTTTTGTATATTTACTATTTTACTTTAAAGTCTGTGTGTTTTTTTTTTTTTTTTTTTTTTTAACATCTTCTATCCTAAATAGTGGTGTGTGTGTATAACATGTAACTTGTTCAAAAGGTGAAGTTGGCATTTATCCATTAGACCTCTAGGCTTTTTTCTGAAACTTTTTGTTGACATGTACAGGAAGAAAAAACTTTTTTTGCTATAACATTAGTTAGAACCCCCATACATTATATAGTTTGTTTTTTTTATTTTTTATTTATTTTTTTTTTTAAAGCAGAGGTCCTAGAGAATAAATTGGTGAGTTTTGCAACTTTTTATGCCATGTTTTTCAAACACAATGTTTTGTGCCAAAAAAATTACACTTTTTTGACGTTTGCAAAGAAAACCACAATACATAACCCAATTTTTGGTAAAATATAATCATGTTACGCTGAGTATATACCAAACATGTCACACTTTAAAATTATGCATGCCTGTGCAGCAGCGACAAACAGCGTACATTTTACTATCTATAAGCAGCGCTTTAAAAGCCTTTACAAGTTACTACTTTAGATATACACAGGAGGTCTAGTGCTTGAATTACTGCTCATGATCTGACGTTTGTGGTGGTGCCTTACTTGTGTGGGACGATCACTGTTTTTACACTGTTGCTTTAATTTTTTTCACTCTTATTGCTGTCACAAGGAATGTAAACATTTTTTTTGAACGCATTAGGCATGTGACACTCTTTATGGAGGGTTCAATAAGACCCCAAATCCCTCATCTGCACTTAAAAGAGAAGTATGGGCTTGTTTTGTTTTCCCCCATTATACTTGCCTAGGTGGATGAATCCTGTTCCCTTCAGCTGCTTAGTTAGCCACTCTTTATTTGCTTTTACAAGTTTTACCAGTTCACACTGTAAAATTCCCATTTTTGTCATCCCATCCATTTTCGTGGTCTGCCGAATGCATGGGAACGTGCAAAAAGTACAACCGGCATGATTTCTAAAATTGCACTATACCAAACCGCATGGTTCTGCACCACCATGTGCTTAATGGCAAAAAGCGCACGCGTATGGTAGACTCGTTTGGGGTGGCATTAACCATGTCACCTGCATGCATCTAAAGAGGACAGCATGTTCCATGAGGTGCGGGAAATGCACGTGTTAACACAAGTGGTGTGAAGAGGCTCGAAAATGATTTCATGAAAAATAGAATATACGGCCATTACGTAGAGGATGCGTATGGGTTGTTTTTGAGAATAAAGAAATCACTTTTAGTTTAAGTGCCTCCTCTGTAACCTAAGGTATGGAATCTGATTTGCTTAGGCCAGCTAGTAGGATGATTTTGGGCTGAAGGTGTTAACTAGTAGTCCAAAGAGCATGAGGCAGGGCAGCAGCATAAGGTCTGCAGAATTGCAAAATCTAAAATGGCGCTATCATATTATCCATGCTATGCAACCATGTATCACAAGAATGTGTGCATCCCATAGTTATATGTTAATATCCCCAAATTTTGGCTCTGCGGGGTTTTTTTTTGGCCATGCACTCTGAAGTTAGAAGTACAATAACCCCAGTGTTGGTGTCATTGGCAGTATTATCCCCTGCCATTGGTGTTAGTAATAACCCCCCCCCCCCCCACCACACACACCATTGAAACGTGCCCCTCCCTTCCTCCCAAATGAGGAAGAAGGGCGTGGGGGGTTAACTCATTGGCAGGACCATGAATGCAGTAGGGGGTCAGTGACAATGACAGTTAACCCCTCCCCCAATACTGTGAATTGGTGATCACTTACTTGATCATAGGCTGCCATCCCACTGTCTCTCCCCTGGCCAGGACTTTAACTCCTCTGTGTGCCGGGTGCTTGAACACAGACTGTTCCAGTGCCTAACACCCCACTGCCATTCTACTTCTGAACTGGTGCCCAACAGCCTGCAAGCCACATGTTGGGCACCAGGGATAAAAAAATGTCTAATACACTCTATGAATCCCCTCCGTCTGTTGTGACCTCCAGTTACTTTAGAAAGTTTATCAACCTCTTCGACTTTAGATGGGCTTTCCATCAAAGTAAATGGGTATTGCTGTGTAGAGTTCAGAATACTTCAATGCATCCAGCCTTGCGCAGACTGCAGTAATAGAATTCCCTAGAGTTGAGTTGTAGGTAAGTATGATCTTATTCTGGAAGGGCTCGGCTGGGCAACAATAGTATTCTATTGTATTACTAGTGTAAGATGTGTTTTTTTTTCCTAATTGTATATTTTTAAGGAAGTCTCTAGGTATGCTCAGATCCATGTATTGAACACAATCTTTCGTTAAATACTGTCCCTATAATTTTTTTTTAACTCGCTGTAGTTCATTTAACCTTTAGCAGGCATTTGGCTTACGTTTGGCATTTTTTCAGAAAAATTAGAAATCTGCATAGAACGTAAAAATATAACTTGCGTTAAAATTAATGTATGGTTACCGTTATAAGAGCTATACTTTTTAATTTAATCACCAACTTGTTTTTATTTTCTTTCAGGTGGAATCCTTCATCCTGGACCAAGATGATTTGGAAAACCCAATGCTAGAAACAGCATCTAAACTACTGTTATCAGGCACAGCCGATGGAACAGATTTAAGAACAGTCGATCCTGAAACACAGGCTAGATTGGAGGCTCTACTCGAAGCCGCAGGTATGCTTTGGTGTGGGGTTATAGAGATACAGTTACAAGATACTGCTTTGCAAGCACATAAAGTTGACCACTCCAAGAAATACCCCTTTTTAATATTGCTTAAAATAGAGCTAAGAGCAAAAATTTTTTCCCCCATTTTGGATAGAGTAATGGAAGATTATAACCAGTCAGTCTTTTTTTTTTTTTCCCTCTAAGGGAGATTCCCTTTACTGCCTGTCCTATAGCCAACACAGGAAGTCAGAGGAAATTCTTCCAAAGTGAGGGAATCTCAGGGTATCAACAGGTTCACCAGAACTAGTGTCTCCATTTAAAGATTCCCCTTCTATTACTGTTCTGATGTCAATCCAATTTTTCTTTTTCTTTTACTTACACGTTTGATTATAACGGTAAACAGGACAAATGGTTTTTACTCCTGTCTGTGCCCCCATTACAGAGATTCAACCTGGAAAGTATTCTAATTCCTCTCTGCTCTATCCAAAACATTTTTTTTTTTAATTATTTTTATTACTTTAACATGTCCATGTCTAACAACACTGCTTTGGATTTCAGTTAGTTACAGGTAGACTGCTAGTCTCAAACAGGAAGTTATAAGCTCTCTGGATTTCAGATAGAACCTGTATATCTTATTGGTACAATACAGAACACAGGACTTTGTTCTTAGACTGTGGGACTATATTCTCCTAGTTTCAGATGATTGGGCACTGGCAAAAACATTTGCTAGTGCTGTCTTTAGGGGATACCATATAACCTTAACCACTGGATGAAGCTCTAATTGTTGCTTGTTTTCTTGGGTGATGGACCTGTTTTCTGGAGAAGCTATTTTTCTTTCTTCTTTTAAAATAAGTTTTATTTTGTTTTTTTTCTTTCTTTGACTGATGGCTTATTGCCTTGTGCTACCTAGCAGTTTCTGGATCAGTCTGAACTCCACCCTGTGGTGCCAGTCTGTAATGGTTTGTTCGGGCATTGGGTCCTGTGTTAGGCGCTTACCCTTGGTACGAAGTGCAGGGTGCTATACAAATCCCAGATATGCCCATCATGAATTTTAGGCCCGAAAATTAGTTTTAAACTCCTTACAGTGTATACAGCGGGTAAAAAGTATTGAACATGTCACCAGTTTTCTAGTTAAATGTATTTCTAAAGGTGCTATTGCAGGGGTGGGCAAACTTTTTGACTTGAGGGCCGCAATGGGTTCATATATTGGACCCGGGGGCCGGACCAAGAGTAGATGAATGATGTGTATGTGTCATCCATAGTAAGTATAGTAATATTCCCCCATAGTAAGCATAGTAATTCATCCCCCATATAGTAATTCATCCCCCACATAGTAATTCATCCCCCATATTAAGTCCCCAAGTCCCCCCTGTGTCAATTCACTTACCTTTACTCCGCGCGTTCCTCTCGCCGTATTCCCGCGCCGTTCCGGTGTAGCGTGAAAATCTGTCTCCTATGAGGATCTGTCCCCGTCGACGTATCTGCGCATGTGCCAGTTTCAGGCATTAGCAGCCGATCGGCGATCTCCGGCACATGCGCAGATACGTCGAGGGGGACAGATCCTCATAGGAGACAGATTTTCACGCTACACCGGTCTTCAGGGCGGACTGTGAGAGGAGCCTAGCGGGAACCTAGCTCCGCGGGCCGGATTAAAAGGTCCGCCGGGCTGTATACGGCCCGCGGGCCGTAGTTTGCCCATTGCTGTGCTATTGACATGAAATGTTTACGACCATGTCGGTAACAACCAATGCAATCCAAACATACAAAGAAACCAAAAGAAATGGGTTCAGATATTGTGTAATAAAATATGACACTGGGAAAAAGCATTGAACATGCTAACTGAAATTTATTTATAAATTATCTATTTATAAATATATAATTGTACAAAATCCTTTATTGGTAACGACAGCTTCAAGATGCCTCCTGTATGGAGAAACTAGTCGCATGCATTGCTCAGGTGTGATTTTGGCCCATTCTTCCACACAGTCTTCAAATCTTGAAGGTTCTGTGGGCCTTTTCTAGGAACTTTGATCTTTAGTTCTTTCCATAGATTTTCTATTGGGTTCAAGTCAGGTGATTGGCTGGGCCATTCTAGCAGCTTTATTTTCTTTCTTTGAAACCAATTGAGAGTTTCCTTGGCTATTTGTTTAAGATCATTGTCTTGCTGACGTTTGTAAGCGCGCCTAAGCTGTAGACTTATTTGGTACTTGATTGATCATTTCAAAGGCCAGAGTAGCTAACCACTTGTCCTCCTGAGGATTTACCCCCCTCCTGACCAGGCCATTTTTTGCATTACAGCACTGCATTACTTTAGCGGACAATTGTGTAGTCATGCAGCGCTGCACCCAAATTAAATTTACGTCCTTTTTTCCCACTAATTTCTTTGTTATTTGATCACCTATGCGGTTTTTTTTTTTTTTTTGCATTATAAAAAAAAGACCAACAATTTTGAAAAAAAAAACAATTTTTGGCTTTTTGCTATTAAACATGTCCAGTAGAAAAAAAAAAAATGTCATAAATTTAGGCCAAAATGTACTCTGCTACATATCTTTGCTTAAAAAAAAAAAATCACAAATGGCAATATAGTTTTTTTTTTTTTTTACATTTTTACCAGTAATGGCGGCGATCAGCGACTTATAGCGGGACTGAGGCAGGCATTCTAACACTGGTGACACCAATACAGTGATAAGTGCTGAAAAAAAAGCACTGACAATGTGCTATTGGCACTGGGCAGGAAGGGGTTAACATAAGGGGCGATCAAAGGGTTAACTGTGTGCTGTTTTACTTGTTTCTGTTTCACTGTAAGCACACTGCTTTGGATGGCTGTGCTGTGCACAACCATCCAAAGCAGTGTGCATGAGCTGACAGGGTGGAGAACTGTATTGTTTACATACAGTTCTCCCCGTTGGAGATGCTCGGCAATCGCCAGGAGCCGGTGAGTAATCACCAGCCGTGACCAGATGATTGCCAGCAGAATAGCGGCATGGGTAGGGCGCCCCCCATTCGGAAATGCATAATCGTGTGTGTGTGTGTGTATATATGTGTGTGTGTATATATATATGTGTATATGTATGTATGTGTGTGTGTGTGTATATATGTATGTATATATATATATGTATGTATGTATATGTGTGTGTGTGTGTGTGTGTATATATATATATATATATATATATATATATATATATATAATGTGATTTTGCACCTCGTGCGCCCCCTACCTGGAAATGCATAATCACATATATGTGATTTTGCGCACCCGTGCCGCCCTGTAGCAGTATATCTGCTTTGGGGCATTTGTGTTTTTTAAAGCTGCTTTTTCTCCTGTCAGGAGAAGAGCCCCAGTGCACATGGGGCCTTATTGACTGCCTTGCATAAACTTAAGGCACAAAGAGTGGGTTTTACCAGTTCCATCAGAAGACATTTTTTTCTATTCACATTTCCAAAACATTGAACCTCCTTTATACAATGTCACACAGTCGGAGTACAGGTGACAGTGCCACAGCAGTGGCCTAAACAAATCATCAAGCGGGCACCTGAAACCTAGCAACCCTGATGTCTAATACTGTCATGGGCAGAAACTTGCCTTTTATATTTTTAAGGCAGTTCAAATTCCAAGAGTGGAAAATTGGCAGGCAGATTTTCTAAGCCATTAACTCCTAGAATCTGAGGAGTGGGTTCGGCACACGGATGTCTTTAAAAATCTCTGGGTTGGGGAACACCAGATGAAGACCTATCCTGGCCTCCAGGTTCAATGATAAGCTGAACAAAAGTGTACCCAAGACTAGAGAGCCTTTACAGCATATGGTCAGGTGATTCCTTGGACTCCATTTCAGCTGGTTTATACCTTCTGTCCAATGATGATCCTTCCTCGACTGTCACACAAGTTGGGATGACAGGGTTCTGGTGATTTTCAACGCTTCAATTTGGCCCAGAAGAACATGGTACACAGACATATAAAGACTTATGGTGGATGGGCTTTGGCCACTTCCTGACAGACCTAACCTACCGGCCCAAGGCCCCCTTTCCCATCCTACTTCTCAGTCCCTGGCTTTAACGGCATGGCTGTTGAAATTCAAGTCTGATACGATAGTGGTATTTCTGAGTTTTATTACCACCTTACTCAGTAAGAATATCCCATTCCAGTAAGCTTTACCATTGCACATGGAACATTTACTTTACCTGTGCAAAGACCGTTTAGTCCCAAGGACTTTTTTCTCTTGTATTTTTACAATTGTTCAGACAGGTCTTTACCAGCCTCTAGTCCTTAGTACCCTCCAAGGGCAGGTTTCTGAGTTATCCATTCTTTTCTAGATATTTCTTGCTCCACAATCCTTTTATCAAGACTTTTCTTCAGAGAATTGCCAGTATCCATTTTCCCATTTGACCTCTTTTGTCACTTTGGGATCTCAACCTGGTGCTCTCTGTACTTCAGACTTTCCCTTTGAACTAAATAGAGATATTCAGTTTGAAGACCTCCCTTGTAAGAATGCCTTCCTGGTAGCATTCTATGAGGCATGTTTGAGTTGTCAGCTCTTTCCTGTAAAGAGGCCTTTTTTATTTTTTTTGTTTTACACCAGGATACAGTGGATTTGAGACCAAAACCTTTAGTCCTACCTAAGGTGGTCTCATTGCTCTTCAGTGAGAACATGTTCTTCCTTCCCTTTGTCCTGTCCCAAAACATGACAAGGAAATCGCCTTACATTGCGTAGATGGGATCAGGGCTGTCAGGATCTAAGTGAATGCCACTGCCTTTGGTGAAGCCTTTGCCCTGTCTGAGGGCTCTTGTAGAGGGCATCCTGCTTCGCAATCCACCAATGCTAGATGGATCAGTCAAGGAATGGATTCCCAGGGCTTACGGCCTTGAGGATTTGCAAAGCTGCCGCCTGGTCCTCACAGTTCACATGTTTTTTTTTATCAGTTGGATGTTCAGGCCTCTGCAGATGCGAGGTTTGGCCGCAAGGTGCTTCAAGCTGTAATCTGAGTGGTTCTTATTTTGGGTTTCTTAAAGTATTAAACCCAAAAGCAAACATTTATTATATTGCAGTTTACTAATTCTTAGATGTGATGGCTGCATTAGTCCTTTTTTGGGCTCTTTCCTTTTTTTTCATCTGGTGATTCACATGATTCACCTGTTGCCATTTAACGAGCAGGGGTGCTTAAATGATCAGCTTTTATTTAAAACCTTTTTGCCTGAAAATAAACTATTAATGCATTATCTGATGTTTGGCTTCAACTCATATTACTGTATTTAGAAGCAGTTTTTTTTTTACCTTTTGAAATAAAGGGATGTACTAGCAGATTTAAAGTATTAGCTGGAGTTTGGCTTTAGTTTATGTATTTAAATTTGCTTGTACATTTAACACTCTTGCTGCTCCATCCAGAGTGATGGCACTCTAAAGGTACAGGTTTGTTACTGGCCAGATCTCCAGGTGAAAATAGAGGGGGGAAAAAAGCCTAAAAACTTAATGTAACCACCACATCTAATGATTGGTAAGCTGCAATTATAACATATTTGAGTTTAACACCGCTTTATCCTTTTGTTTTCTTGTGAGCCTGTTGGCACTTATGTTTTGATATGATGTTGGCCACCCCTCAGTTTATTGCTTGTGTATGTCCCATGGTCTAAGAATACAAGTCCTGAACAATTAAAGTGGAATGCTGGGCTATACCTGTCTACTCTTTAATCTGCTCCTATTCCCCTTCTATCTGATATTTGAACTACCCTGTTGAAGGAAGATGCTTATACTTAACCTATTCTTGGGGATCTCCAGTCTGGTCACGTGATTTTCCCAGCGACTATCTTCAGGGAGAGGAGAGAGCATCAACAATGGCTGGAATGCCTGGGTGGTGTCAACCATAGGCTTGCAATGGGGCATTTGTTAGCTGTCCCTCCTGTCCTGAAGCTGGGATCCAAGGACCTAGAGTACTTTTAGAACAGTTTCCGTAAACTTAACAGAATTTTGACACCAGTGTGGTATTAGTCTTTGTGACTCGTAGTCTTTTGCTTTTATATGTTTGCAAGTCTGTGTTCAGCTGTAAATGTGTAAGAGGTAATGTTTGGTTGTGGAATGATGAGATTGAGCATGGCCTATTCACCGCATTAACAGACAGCACAGCTAAATACGTTCTGCTCACTGTCTCTGGCTTCGCAGCTTCATATTGCTTTGTAATTCAAAGGTATACAGCTTTAAGTCTGGTATGGTGTGGGTTTTGTGGCTCATGTATGTGAGTGTTCTGCTTTTGCATTTGAGTGTACAATAATTGCAAGTCAGCAGATTCCCACCTTAGTGTTGTAGTGTGATATATTAGTTGACTTGCTTTGTTGTGTTTCTTCAGACGCAGCTGGTCCTGTTGAGATGCATTTGCATTGCAAGCAAAGCAGGAATGCAACCTTTAACTGCATTTAAGCATTGATGTGCTTGACTGCAAAAGGCAGAGTTTGATCATACCTGTCGTCTTAACCCCAACTCTTGCTACCACAGACCTATATCATAGCTTCAGTGGGGGGGGGGGCACATCAGGGGTCTAATGCCTTGGTAAAAAGAACCTGTCACAGAAAAACCTAAAGTGGGGGGGGGGGGAGCATACATACATACATACATACTTAAACTTGTGTCATGACCCACTCTTCACTCCATGACAAATATTGAAGAGTGTTTATTGTGGAAATTACGTACAGAGTATCTTCTGCAGTTAAAGCCCACCTGCAAGCATTTATTGCCCTCGTACTTTAACTTACAATTGCGCGGTCATGCAACGCTGCACCCAAATTAAATTTAAATCCTTTGTTTCCCACAAATTGAGCCTTCTTTCTTTTTTTGATCGCTTGTGCGGTTTTTATTTTTTGCGCAATTAAAAAAAAAAATTGAGCAAAAAAAACAATATTTTTGACTTTTTGCTGTTAAACATGTCCATTTAAAAGATTTTTCATCATAAATTTGCACCAAAATGTATTCTGCTACATGTCTTTGCTAAAAAAACAAAAACGTAAATTAATGGTTTACGTGAAAGTTACAGCATTTACAAATGGCAGTATATATACTGCATTTTGTATTTTTTTTTTAATGTTTAATGGTAATGGCGGCGATCAGCAACTTATAGTGGGACTGCGGTGGACATTCTGACACTGCGGGGGAACTGACTTGGTGTCACTGACATTCCCAGTGACACCAATACAGTGATCAGTGCTGAAAAAAAAGCACTGACGCCGTACTAATGGCACTGGGAAGGAAGGGGTTAACATGAGCGATTAAAATGGTTAACTGTGTACAGGAAGTGTTTTACTAGGGGGCTGTCTCAGCGTGCTTCACTATAAGCACACTGCTCTGGATGGCTGTGCTGTGCACATATATATTTATTATGTATGTATGTGTGATTTTGCGCATCCATGCCACCCTGTAGCAGTATTTCTGCTATAGGGCGGACGGGAAGCAGTTAAACGGCGCGCTTTCCACTTTCAGTTACATCTGAATAGCCAGCTTAGTAGAAAGTGAAATACTTCCACCTAACGAATGCTAAACAAAGCATTGCCCCCACTCAAGACTGTTCCCATGCTGTGGTCATGGCAAAAATTAAATGGCACCCTGCAGCATTCAACATATGGTACCACTAGGAAATGCAACCCATTTATGTGAATGGTTTGCCATTTTTAGGATTAAAGCAGGCAGTGAGGAAGTGAGATCACCTTTCCCCTTCTATCAAATTCCCTCTGCAAAACAATCCACCCTGGATTGGTTTTGAGTGGGCCAGCAGTTTAGTTTAGTTAGAAAACTGACCTTACCTTTGCTTTCCACACTGCAGGAATATGACTGATTTCAGGAAGTGGGGCGTGTTTAGGGAAGCTGTGTGTGACATTGCAGGTTTAAAAAAAAAAAAAAAACTTTTGTGATATCACAACTGCTTTTCACTGTTCAGATCAATGGAAGTGTAAGTGCTGCTCAAAGCAGTCTATAGGGAGGTTAATACCACCTCAGAAAAACCTGGAATCCTCTCATGTTGATCTCGCATGTAAGTAGGAATGCATGATAACGTTGCCCATCTGCAAAACCCCTAAAAGCTCATTTAGACTTGTGGTTATGGGGCGTTAAAACACTGCATCCTAAATTTTGAGTGGTCACCAGAATAGTAATAAAGGTGAAATCTTAAAATGAGGCACTTCAGTGACAACGTTCTGAAGGCATTTCCATCATTTTGTGGAATGCAGATGGCAAAAAGACAGGTGTTTCAAGCATCCCTTACTCTGACTTAAGAGTTGGATTCAGATATTCTTTTAACTGACCAAAGACTAATGTAAGCCCTGGCAGGTGAGAGACAGCTTTCTATCTCATTTCACTGGGACCATTGAGGAGGAGCTACCCACACTCTGCCTGTTCATACGCTCCGGTATGGAGGGGGGTCATGTCTTTCCTCTTGCAGGAGAGGGGAGGGTCATGCCTGTGCTTTTGTAGGCGAGGGGGGAGGGTCATGCCTGTGCTTTTGTAGGCGAGGGGGGAGGGTCATGCCTGTGCTTTTGTTGGAGAGGGGAGGGTCATGCCTGTGCTTTTGTAGGAGAGGGGAGGGTCATGCCTGTGCTTTTGTAGGAGAGGGGAGGGTCATGTCTTTCCTCTTGCAGGAGAGGGGAGGGTCATGCCTGTGCTTTTGTAGGCGAGGGGAGGGTCATGCCTGTGCTTTTGTAGGCGAGGGGAGGGTCATGCCTGTGCTTTTGTAGGCGAGGGGAGGGTCATGCCTGTGCTTTTGTAGGCGAGGGGAGGGTCATGCCTGTGCTTCTGTAGGAGAGGGGAGGGTCATGCCTGTGCTTTTGTAGGAGAGGGGGAGGGTCATGCCTGTGCTTTTGTAGGCGAGGGGGGAGGGTCATGCCTGTGCTTTTGTAGGCGAGGGGAGGGTCATGCCTGTGCTTTTGTAGGCGAGGGGAGGGTCATGCCTGTGCTTTTGTAGGCGAGGGGGGAGGGTCATGCCTGTGCTTTTGTAGGCGAGGGGGGAGGGTCATGCCTGTGCTTTTGTAGGCGAGGGGGGAGGGTCATGCCTGTGCTTTTGTAGGCGAGGGGGGAGGGTCATGCCTGTGCTTTTGTAGGCGAGGGGGGAGGGTCATGCCTGTGCTTTTGTAGGCGAGGGGGGAGGGTCATGCCTGTGCTTTTGTAGGAGGGGGGAGGGTCATGCCTGTGCTTTTGTAGGAGAGGGGAGGGTCATGCCTGTGCTTTTGTAGGAGAGGGGAGGGTCATGCCTGTGCTTTTGTAGGAGAGGGGAGGGTCATGCCTGTGCTTTTGTAGGCGAGGGGGGAGGGTCATGCCTGTGCTTTTGTAGGAGAGGGGAGGGTCATGCCTGTGCTTTTGTAGGAGAGGGGAGGGTCATGCCTGTGCTTTTGTAGGCGAGGGGGGAGGGTCATGCCTGTGCTTTTGTAGGCGAGGGGGGAGGGTCATGCCTGTGCTTTTGTAGGCGAGGGGGGAGGGTCATGCCTGTGCTTTTGTAGGCGAGGGGGGAGGGTCATGCCTGTGCTTTTGTAGGCGAGGGGGGAGGGTCATGCCTGTGCTTTTGTAGGCGAGGGGGGAGGGTCATGCCTGTGCTTTTGTAGGCGAGGGGGGAGGGTCATGCCTGTGCTTTTGTAGGCGAGGGGGGAGGGTCATGCCTGTGCTTTTGTAGGCGAGGGGGGAGGGTCATGCCTGTGCTTTTGTAGGCGAGGGGGGAGGGTCATGCCTGTGCTTTTGTAGGCGAGGGGGGAGGGTCATGCCTGTGCTTTTGTAGGCGAGGGGGGAGGGTCATGCCTGTGCTTTTGTAGGCGAGGGGGGAGGGTCATGCCTGTGCTTTTGTAGGCGAGGGGGGAGGGTCATGCCTGTGCTTTTGTAGGCGAGGGGGGAGGGTCATGCCTGTGCTTTTGTAGGCGAGGGGGGAGGGTCATGCCTGTGCTTTTGTAGGCGAGGGGGGAGGGTCATGCCTGTGCTTTTGTAGGCGAGGGGGGAGGGTCATGCCTGTGCTTTTGTAGGCGAGGGGGGAGGGTCATGCCTGTGCTTTTGTAGGCGAGGGGGGAGGGTCATGCCTGTGCTTTTGTAGGCGAGGGGGGAGGGTCATGCCTGTGCTTTTGTAGGCGAGGGGGGAGGGTCATGCCTGTGCTTCTGTAGGAGAGGGGAGGGTCATGCCTGTCTTCTCTTGGCCTCTGATTGCTGTATACTACACTGCCAATGTCATGGACCAGACACTGGTGTAGCATGAAGATCTGTATCCCCTGCAGCAACTGCGCATGCGCCAGAATCGGAGAAAACAAGCCGAGCTAAGTCAGTTAACTCCTTGCATGCTGGACTACAACCCAGGCATGTTCTTGTTCGGGATTTAGAAGCTTGGGCATGGTAACAGCCGAGCAAGTGAATTGTGCTGATCCCCAGGGACACATGGGGACATACATGATTTCACAGCAGCTGTAGTACCCTGTGCCTGTGTTGTAGTCCAGCATGTAAGGAGTTAAGGGACTTCAGGTACTCCTCTGGCTTTAGCTGTTTGTTTTCCCTGATTTCAGTTTCTGCAGGGGATACAGTCTTCACAGGATACATATCTTCATGCTACAATGGAGCTTGATTTGGCTGCTTAGCATGCACTTGTACTGAGAACCCAATAAAGTTTTGTGGTCTTCGTGGAATAATTTTTTTTTTTTTTTTTTTTTTTTGTACCCTCGCACTCCTGTGACTCGTTTTCAGCTGACAGCGGGCTTCAGTCCACTGTCTGCAGACATCACCCAGCTGGTCCAGGCTGTGGAAAGATCCAGACTTTAAAGTCAGGATCCACCCCCAGTGTACCAGTGTATGGAACAGCACCCGGCTCAGCCTCTGCCACGCTGAGAGACTGAGCCAGCCACTCCTCCCCCAACCCCACCTACACACACAGCCCAGCACTCCAGTGATTGTGTGAGGGGAGGGGCAGAGCAGACAGCGGTGACTGACAGTCACCACTCTCAGCAATCAGCGGTCATGTGAACACTTAAAGCCAGCAGGAGACCGATGCTGCATCCACCTAGGTAAGTATGATTTGGGAAAAAAAAGGTTTTTTTTTAAAGTCCTGTAGTAGAACATATAAGTTACCAAATTACTGCATTTTGTGTTTGCTGTGCAAATTTCTATCCAGCATGTAAAATGTTCTTTATTTCATTAGCCACCAGCAATCTTTAAGCTTAGTCGTATCTGCTAGTTTTTTGCATGGACTGAACTAACATTAGGCTTTTTTTCCCCCTGTTTTTTGTTTGGTTTCTTACATTCACCTACTAACTGGCTTGGCGACTTGTGCTAACAAGGAATTGGTAAATTATCCACTGCTGATGGTAAAGCGTTCGCAGATCCTGAAGTGCTTCGTAGATTGACGTCTTCGGTCAGCTGTGCGTTGGATGAAGCTGCTGCTGCACTGACAAGAATGAGAGCTGAGAGCACCTCAAATGCAGGGCAGACGGACAAGTAAGTAGATTAACTAAAACTGTTATTCTGTAATCATAAACACCTTAATGGCTTGATTTGATTTAGTATTTTCCTATTGCAGAAACTGTTTTTTTTTTTTTTTTTTTTCTTTCCCCCTTCAATGGCTACCAAATGTTTTGTAAACAGTATAGCGGTCCATCTGCAGGAAACTAAAGTGCCCTGGCAGAAGCAAATATCTTAAAACCTACCTTTGCTGCTAGAAGATTACCAAAACCACCCAAACAATTACAGTATATATTTTCTGAAAGCAGAGGCCCTGTAGAATAAAATGGTGGCAGTTGAAATTTGTTACATGAGATTTACGCAACTGTGTAACCAAATGAATTGAACAATGCAACCTATTGAATACCAGGAAGTTTAGACCTGGTAGATGAGGGGTTAATGACAATTTTCCCACTAGGGGAAAAAGCAGTAACTTAAAAGTTTTTATTCGCGCCCATTTATACCCACATATGAACTCCAATGCGCACATCAGGTACCCACATGTACGAATATGGTTGTATGACCTTGGTATTGGGTATTGCTGTGCATGCCAGAGCGAGTTCAATAATTCTAGGGCCATCATTCACTGTTGGCTCTACATTGATGAGCTGTAGAAATTTTTAAAGCATTCTCTGTTTCTCATGGTTAGGCCCCTTTCACACGGGTGGACTGATCGGATCCACCTGGCAGTTTTTCTGGTGGACCTGATCAGACTATCCATTGCCCTCTATAGAGCAGCAATCCTGCCTGCATCCAATGTGATCCTGTAGACTAAAAACAGACTGGGGATCTGTTCCCCATTCATCTAGTTGATTGAAGGGGGTGGTGGTGGTGTGGGGGTGGTTCTGTTCATGGGGAGTGGGGCAGAAAGGAAACTTTTATGTTTGCTTTTTACATTACTATTTCCTTTCTTTATTAACTGCTGTTTTACTTTTATACAGCCGCAGTTTAGCAGAAGCTTGCTCTGAAGGAGATGTGAACGCTGTGCGGAAGTTATTAATTGAAGGTCGAAGTGTAAATGAGCACACAGAGGAAGGGGAGTCTCTCCTTTGTCTTGCTTGTTCTGCTGGATATTATGAACTTGCACAGGTAATTTAACTGTCGATGTAAATGGTGATCAATATTGATCAATCATTTAGCCATAAAAAACTGTATTTAAAGGTAAAGTGTGAAATGGAAATCCTCTCCAGCTAAGCTTTGCAAGAATTTTAGCAACTGTACTGCATATTTTTGTGTCTGTCTAAAATTGCTCTTTTCTTTACCATTTCCTTACCAAATTCAAAGTTGGCAAAAGTTCTGAATTAATTGCAGCCAGTGAGGCAATCTCAGTGCTGTAGTTACATAAGCAGCAGCATCTGCATCTGTAAATATATGAAAAGAAACCTAAAATTGTATTATGCTGTTAAAGGTGTCTACTTTAAATTGCAGCAACCTGTAGTTTCCATCACTGGCTGAAATTCTAGGCCATTTTGATCAGGCAGAGGCCAACACATTCTGGTAGTGGTAAAGCCCAAATTGTTTTATGCGTTTTCCTATTGGCCATCTTGGCAGGCCATCACAATCATTGTTATGTGAAACTGGGTAGAGCACACAAACTTCAATACTACTATGAAGTGTTATAGCTTTACCTAATCACAATCTCTAGTTTTGTACAGTGCCCTTTCTGGTAATAAATTGCACTTCATATATGCTAACTTTGTGTAAGAAAACACGATCTGCATATGTGTAGGCGAATAGCGAGCTGCCTTAAATTGAAATAGCACTTTAAAAAAAAAAAAAATTAAAATCCTAATAGCTTACTTCAAAGATGTCTGGTACTACATTCATCAGCTAGTAAATACTCCTCTGTGAACAGTTCTAATACTAGTTGCTCTTTATTCCAAAACTGCATAATTGCCTAAACTTCAGGGTAAATCATGCCCACAGATCCCCTCCCCTGCTCCCTTGTGATTAACCGTATTGGGCACTAAGACATTTGATAGAATAGTGAGAAAGGGCTTAATCCCAAAGTCTGACAAGTTAATTCCTTAGGGCGGGTTCTTACTTTAGCAGAGAGCTACTGTAGCAGCCCTGTGCAAGGGCACACAGAAAACAAATGATTTTTGTTGTGCTCTGTTTGCATTTCCACGCTGTGGGGAATAGTGATGTGGAAAAATGAATGTCCCTGCGATTCTATGCATGGCAGCTGAGCAGAGCAACCTTCCATTATAGTTTAGAATAAAAAGGGGATGAAACAATGCCTTGCATTGTAAAAACGCAAGGCACTGCTCCCCAGCTGCGATCAATACTGAACAAAGTGTAACCAGTGTCAGAGTTCCACAGAGGTTTTTTTATGGCTAGCAAAGGCTTGGTGGTTCTTGTGCTTGATAAGTTTAATGTGCTTGATTAACTGTGAAGTTGATATTGGCATATAGTGCATACTGGTTTGTGGGCTGAGGGTAATAACCTAAACAATACAACATAAAAATAGTATATGCAAGCAAGCTGGGAAGCCCACTTTCCCATTATATTTTGAAAGTCCCAGATCCAGCCTAATGAAAGAATCACTTTAACCACGTTTATGTGCAGTGGCTGGGAGGGAACAGTGTCTTTCTGGGAGGACATACCTGTATGTCCTCCCTGAGGAGCGCCTTGTGCTCCCCCCCGGGGCAGAGAATCACTGATTGGGGTACTGGGCCATTGCGATTGGCCCTTGCACCGTGTAGTCACTGTGACCGATGCGATATTTGGGTACAGTGTTGCATGACTGAGTAATTGTCAAAGTGTGACATCACTGAAAAATGCCCTAAGCAGGAAGGGGCATTTTGATGCATAGGTTTTATTTATACAGCTAATTATTACATTTTTTGTTTTAAGGTTCTTTTGGCTATGCATGCTAATGTAGAAGATCGAGGTATAAAAGGAGATATTACTCCATTGATGGCTGCTGCTAATGGGGGGCATGTTGAAATTGTGAAGCTGCTACTAGCCCACGATGCTGATGTGAACTCCCAGTCATCCACAGGTATGGGTTTGATTTTTAATTTACAGGTAGGTTTTCCAGTTTTTCTGCCGAACTAGTTGCTTTCAAAAAGTTTGTGTTAAATACTTTTGTTTTGTTTTTTTCCAATAAGGAAACACAGCACTTACATATGCTTGTGCTGGCGGCTATGTAGATGTTGTTAAGGTGCTGCTGGAATCAGGTGCTAGTATTGAGGACCACAACGAGAATGGTCACACACCTCTTATGGAAGCAGGAAGTGCTGGTCATGTGGAGGTGGCCAGGGTCCTTCTTGAAAATGGAGCTGGAATCAATACTCATTCCAATGAATTTAAAGAGAGTGCACTAACTTTGGCATGCTATAAAGGTAGATATTTTAAATCTTTACCTTTTTTGTATCTTTAACCAGTGGCTCCTATAACATAGTAATATTATGTTTATTTGCCGTAACTCTTATGTGGTTATCAAAATCTTGGCCTTTTGCCTTTTTTGTGGTGCTTTTCCAATTATAAGGAAATTCATGAAGGACAAATCATCCAAAATAAGTCCTAAAGACTATATACTTTTGGTAGTATAAGGAATGTTAGCAGTTTTTTAGAGTCTTAAGCTCATAGCTAATGTGCAGACTGGTTTGGTCCATTTTGAGCGCTAAAGGAAGAGTTTCTCAAATAGTATTTACAATATACTTTTTGTTCTGTCATGATATGGCATTACCATCTTTTCCCAATTTTTTCAGGTACAAGTTGATTGTATATCTGTTTCTATCTCTCATTAGTAAAACATGATCCTGATTTAGGGATAAAGCTATTTTTTTTTTTTTTTTTTTTTTTAACTAAAATTTGGCTTTTGGAATACAGTGTTTTCTGTCATAAAACCACCTAGACCAAATATGTATAAAATACACCTCTGTAGGTTGCTCTTTTAAGGGTTGGGATTTAAATTTCATTTTACTTTTTAGGACATTTAGAGATGGTGAGATTCCTTTTGGAAGCAGGAGCAGACCAGGAGCATAAAACTGATGAAATGCACACTGCCCTAATGGAAGCTTGCATGGTAAGTAATTGCTACCTCTACTAAGGCTGCGGCTCTGATATTATTTAAAGCGGAGCTCCAGTCAAATTAAAAAAATAAAAGCCAGCAGCTATAAAAACTAGCTGCTGACTTTTAAAATTAGACACCTGTCCCTCGATCCAGCGCAGTCCTCACCGCAGCCGGGTCCGCCGGCTGTCCTCACCGCAGCCGGGTCCGCCGGCTGTCCTCACCGCAGCCGGGTCCGCCGGCTGTCCTCACCGCAGCCGGGTCCGCCGGCTGTCCTCACCGCAGCCCGTCCTCCCTGGTGCCAGTATCTTCAGTTTGGGCACCCGGCTGTGACAGCTTGTGGCTTCACAGGCAGGTGTCCACTGCGCATGCGCGAGTAGCACTGTGCTTTGTGAATGGTCTCGTAGTTTTATGGGGCCTGTCACATGTCTGAGAAGGCTACAGGGTGGGCGTGTGGGATTCCAATTATTAACGGGGCGCGGGAGATGAAGCTTTAAAGCGAAACTTCCCCTTTTGGGTAGAGCTCCACTTTAAATACAGACTCAAAAGGTTGTGTGCTTGGCAAGTGTGACTGTAGAAATACAACATGAATAGTGTTGGATTTGTTTGTGAGCAAGTAAGGTACTTTTTTAGCTGCTTAAATACCATGTATTCTGGTGACAATTTGTGCTGTAAGTCTCTAATATGATTAGAGATTGGGTGCCATTTTGTCCTCTAATTCAGCATTGCAGTATCATGTCCTGAGCAGTACTACCCTGGTTACTGTAATGAATAAAATATAATGTAAGTAAATAAAAGGGTAGCTATAAAGGAGCATTATACAAATAAAAACATATGGATAAAGGTGCATGGTAAGTTTTCATTAGATTGAATTTTGAGCAATAAATTGTAGCTGGAGTCATCCAACTATGCTTGTAGTTTAGCTTGGATTTTTTTCTCCTCATCACATAAAGATCAGTTAAACTTTTAGTTTAAATCTGCTAAATGCAATCCAGGTTCATAAAAACAAAAGGTGTGCAATGCCTTATGGTTTGTTCTCTGTCTAAAGCTGCTATAACCAGGGTAGAAAAAGCCTGTCCCCTGCCAACAGCTGAATTAGGACCCTTGCTCTCTGTGGGGACGACTAAACCCCCGGCACCCAAAACAGCTCTGTGCGTGAATGAACTACATCTATTGTCAGTCTCCATGAGCTTCTCAGAGAACTGCTATGGTGCTGGGGAGCACTCTCATAGTCCATTGATACTTCCTCCCTTTCAGTAACTGCCTTAACAAGAGAGATGGGCTGAGAACCTGCAGGATTCAGGCATTGTACCCTGCTACCTGTTCGTGGGTGTAATGCCTTACAGGCTGCAGTGTAAAAAACATTTTAAAAAATGCTTTTTTTGTCCTGCCTGCATTTATTTATTTTTGTATAAAGGTGAATTTAGCCTTTTAAAAAGCTGCGGACTTCATTAAGTAAATGTATTTGCTATGAGTAATATAAAATCAGTATGCTGCCTTTCTAAAATTGTCTGGATTTGTGCATTGTTTAGACTCAGCAGACATGCAGTATTGTGCATTATTTATGTTAGATGAGAAGCAACAGAAATAAAAGGCCAGCACAATTTTTTTTATTTTTTTTAATTCAGATGCAGTAAGATTTCTGTTTTAACATGGTCTCCATTTTGACATATGTAAAATTGTATTTTTCTCATCCATCAAGAGACATGGAAATTCAGAAAAATGCTCCAGAAAAGTGTTTTTTCATTTTGTTAACGTTTGAATTTTTTAAAATCCAAGACATAACCACTTCAATACTGGACAATTTTACCCCCTTCCTGCCCATGCCAATTTTCAGCTTTCAATGTTGTCACACAAATAGAGCTTTGTTTTGTGTGGGGTTTTTTTTTTTTTTTTTTTTTTTTTTTTTTAGTAAAGACGTGTAGCAGAATACATTTTGACCTAAATTTATGACTTTTTTTTTTTTTTTGTTTTAAATAGTTTTACTGGACATGATTAATAGCAAAATGTCAGTCAATAATATTGTTTTCTTAAAATTGGCGGTCTTTTTTTTTTTTTTTTTTTCTTTTATAGTGCAAAAAATATTTTACAGACTTTTTCTTGCAGTTCTCCCCCTTTCAGGATATCAGGGAATCCTCTTATCCTCAAGTTGTTTCTCCTAGACCTGTTCTCATGTACTTCTATTTTATACTGCAGTTGTTTTTGCATATTCCTCATCAAAGCGGACCTTTTTCCTAAGTCTGAAATGATATGGGTATGTTTGTTGATATTTCCCTCTATTTCTTCCGTTCTCTTTAGCAGATGCCCTAGATCCTGACGTATATTTGTCATTTCTTGCTTAATAGTTTTTTCCAAGTCCTTGAACATTACAGTCATCTCTCTTTTGTTCGGCACTTGCAAATCTTTTTCAAGATCTTTCCTCGCTAAGTTTTCTGTCCATTGTTGGCTACTACTATCCAGACCTATTGACAATCTGGGGCTATTCTTCAAGGTAGTTTCCATTTCCCCCTTTTCATTTCCACTATAGGCCCTTTCTGGAGTCGCATTACCCTGGGAAGTAAATTTTTTAATTGAGCCCGTCTGTGACCCTTTAAGCCCACTTCCTTTAGCGCTTTTATTCTTCATATCTTCTGCACTTAGTATAGCTCTTAAAACAGCAGGAGGCTTTAGGCAGTATATTGGGGTATTAATATTAAACAGTCTCTGCCACTTTAACACTTCATTTTCTTATTTCTTTTCCCAGGTCTCTTCTGTAGCCACTTAGTAATTTCTCTTTCCCTTTTCAATTCTGTTTTCACTTTTCCAATCCCCTGGGAATCCCCTTTCTCTCTTTGTTGGTGGTTAGCAGTCCTTCCCACAGTTCAACACAGTTACACAATTATATGTGGGATCATACATATGGACTCACCCTCCTTCACTTGTTCCCTCACCCAGTGAGTCGACTCAGATCTTCAGCCGTCCACTCACCGCACTCATCCAATGTCTCTGGGGGATTCCTGCAGGGTCTTCTGTAGATTTATGTGCTCTGTCGCCTTCCACTCCTGTGCTGCTGATGATTTTATAGATTTACAGCCGGCATCTCTGTTCTCCTGTCAGGGAGCCGGCGTTTGTCAGGGAACCGGCCGGCGCCTCTGTTTCCCAGTGCGGCTTTGCGGCTAGCCAGCGTGGTCACGCCGCTCTGCTCCGTCTCCCCGGCAACCCGACAGCTGGTCCCAGGTCTCCGCGATACAAACACCGCCCGGAGCTCCGCATCCGCACTCGCCGTCTTCTCCCCTCAGCACGCCGGCACCCTCTCCCCCTGGGGACCTCCTCGCTCAGGTAGGGCTTCGGGCATTAAAATGCTCTCGTGGTGGTGGTCTCCTCGTGGGTTATCGGAGAGCACTCACATCGTGCTCTCCGACGCCGCCATGTTTAGGCTCCTCCCCCTTGATAGACCCTCCCCCGCCATGATAGACCTGAAACAGAGGTAATTAAACTGGATGGAGTCTTTAGATCAGGAAAGCCCCAACAAGGTATCGGGAAGGAAAAATCAAGAGATTTGATTGTTCAGCTGCAAAATCATGGAGATAAGCAAGAGATTTGGAGAAGGATTAAAGGAAGAACTTCTATTAATTATGGAGATATAAATATCCAGATTTTTGCGGATCTATCGTACGAGACTTTGTGGAGAAGAAGAGCATTGAGGCCCCTGTTAGAGCAGATGAGAGCAAGAAATGTCCATTATAGATGGGGTAACCCAGAGTGTCTGATCGGATGGAAGAACGGTGTTACAGCATACATGAGATTTCCCGAGGACTTAAGAGACTTCTGTGACAGACTGGAATTGCAGAGAATGAGGATTAGTGGGTGGGAAACAGAGATTGAAATAGGTATTGGGGGAAAAGAAGTATGGCAGGAAGTAGGTAGGGGGGAGGTAGTGAGGAGTTAGTTGGGATAGAGTGAGTATTTTTTTTTTTTTTTTTTTTTTTTTTTTTTTTTCTCTTGTCCCCTAACTTTCTCCCCAAAGTGTCCCGTTAAGGTTAAAAAATTTTAAGGAAGCGAGGGAATTGGTGGTGGTTGGAGGGTGGGTAAGTCGTACATGGGAGGAGTTCAACCCCAAGGTTTAAACAAAAAATCAAAGGTGGTATCTTCACCACAAATGATTGAAAGGCAGGTAGAAGGCCTAAAAGGGGGTGGGGTGGGGGGGTGGGGCGGGGGGGTGGTTTGGGAGGGAGGGGGGAAGAGACGGGATTTGGGTGGGAGGGAGGGGAGGAGGTATTGGGTTAATACTCTGCAGGACAGAAGGGATAAAGAGGAAGAGGCAATCTGGAAGAGAGATGGAGTTAATTGGGAATGATGGAAGAAATACAGTTTATAACGTATAATGTGAACGGGCTGAGTTGTCCAGGGAAGAGATTTAGGTTGTTTAATGAGTTACATCATAGGGCGACGTCAGTGGTATTTTTACAGGAGACGCATTTTGAGATAGAGGCAAATGTGAAATTGAAATCCAAACACTACCCAATATGGTACTATGCAGATTCTCCAATTAAAAGAGCAAAAGGGGTTGCAATAGGTCTGGCAAAGAATATGAGATTTGAGCTGGAGGATAGAAGAACCGACCCGGAGGGGAGGTTTTTATTCTTAAAGGGTAGACTTCAGGGGATTGAGTGCACTTTAGCCAATATATACTGCCCTAATAAAAACCCGGAGATGTATATGAAGGGCCTGTTGAAAAAATTAATGGAATTTAAAAAAGGGCGTTTGATAGTAGCTGGAGACCTAAATTTCTGTATGGACCCACAAAAGGATAATACCTCTTCTGTGCAAAGAGAGGGGAGTAGATCTCTGAGAGCTTTGAAAAAAGTGATGCATGAATATCAACTAGTGGACACCTGGAGAATAACGCATATGAAAGACAGAGACTATACTTTCTTCTCTAATGCACACGAGATATACTCGAGATTAGATTACATCTTAATAGACCACCAACTTATAGATCATCTGGTTAAAATTGACATAGAGACAAGGACGTTCTCGGATCATGCTCCGGTCGTAATGAAAATGGGATGGGGAAGAAGGTGGACTGGAGGATTGGGGTGGAGATTAAATGAGGCTCTTCTTCTGGATGAGGATGTAGTTCAGAAAATTGAGAAAGAGATTAAGGCATACTTTAAGGAGAACGAAACAGAGGAAGTATCGATAGCTACAGTCTGGGAAAGCCATAAGGTATTCATAAGAGGAATCCTGATTGCGACAGGAGCAAGGAAGAAAAAGGAGAGAAGAGAGAGGGGCAGTGGGCTATTAAAAGAAATATCGGACTTGGAGCAGATCCATAAGAAGAAAATAACAAAAGATACGAGACAGAAGTTACTGGATAAAAAAGATGAGCTAGAGAGGTTGATGGATGAGGAGAAGAGAAGAGTATACAACAGGGTTTTGAATGAGAGATATAGATGGGGAGACAGACCAGGAAGATATCTAATGAGAGCTTTGAATAAAAAGAAAAATAGGAACTATATAGAAAAGATAAAAAGTTCAAAGGGGCAGTTGGTCCATTCAAATAAAGAGATTATTAAAGTGTTTACGGAGTATTACAAAAAGTTATATAATATTAGCCCCCAAGCCCCCCTAAAAGAAGCTCAAGAGGGAATTAATGAAAAAAAGATGACATACTTAAAAAATGCGGGATTACCAAAACTAAGTGAAGCACAGCTGAACTTCCTAGACGCAGAAATTTCCCAGGAAGAAATTAAAATAGCATTAAAAAGCACAGGGGGAGGAAAAAGCCCAGGCCCGGATGGCTATACAGTTAAGTATTATAAGAAATTTAGTAAAGTACTGTTACCCAAGTTGGAGAAATATATGAATGCTCTAGGAGGTGAGATGGAAGTGAGGAGAGAATCCCTACAGGCCCATGTGGTACTTATTCACAAGGAGGGAAAGGATCCATCTCAGTGCTCCAGCTATAGACCTATCTCATTATTGAATACTGACACTAAACTGTATGCAAAGGTGTTAGCAAACAGGTTGAGGGATCTGATGCCTGAATGGATCCACGGAGACCAGGTGGGCTTTGTACCGGGGAGAGAAGGTAGAGATAACGGCTTGAGAACCCTGATGCTTATTCAGAAAAGTAGAAAAGGGAAAGCCCCGGTGGTGCTCTTGTCAATCGATGCAGAAAAGGCATTTGATAGAGTGGACTGGGGCTTTATGATGGACAACTTAAAAGCGCTGGGGATAGGTGATAGAATGCGGGAATGGATAAGTAAATTATATAGAGAGCCTACTGCAATCATCACGGTAAATGGGGAGAGATCAGAACCCATTGGAATGTCTAATGGTACAAGACAAGGCTGCCCACTGTCCCCTCTGCTATATGTATTATCACTCGAACCCCTGCTGTCAATAATAAGAAATAGTGGATCGATAAAGGGAATTCAGATAGAATCCATAGAACATAGAGTAGCGGCTTTTGCAGACGACTTACTGTTCTATGTGGGGAATCCCCGAATAACTCTCCCCAATATAATGAAGATTCTGAAAGAGTACGGTGAACTATCAAATTTAAAAATTAATCCATCGAAAACAGAGATCCTGAATATTAATATACCAAAGAGTGAAAAAGAAAAATTACAAAAAGATTTCCCCTTTATATGGAAAGAAAAAGAAATAAAATACTTAGGGATAAAACTCACTGCCTCATCTAAGCATTTGTATAGATTAAACTATATCTCTTTGATAAATGAGATCAGGGAAGACTTAAAAAGACTAGAAGGAGGAAATCCATCTTGGATAGGACGTATAAACCTAGTCAAAATGGTAATTATGCCTAAAATACTATATAGATTTCAAATGGTACCAATTAAAATTCCAGAAGCCTTCTTTAAGATAATGAAAAAAATGTTAACAAGATACATATGGAAGAATAAAAAACCTAGAATAGCATATGAAACTTTGAGTAGGAC
Organism: Staurois parvus; assembly: GCF_062004578.1. NCBI lineage: Eukaryota > Metazoa > Chordata > Amphibia > Anura > Ranidae > Staurois > Staurois parvus. Next base: position 5,264,113 of record NW_028318023.1, on the reverse strand, counting down.
TAAAGAGAAAGGGGGATTGGGTCTCCCAGATGTCAAGAGATATTATAAAGCAGTGGTTTTAGCTAGAATATATGACTGGACATTTAACTATAAGGGGAAAAGTTGGGTAACAATTGAAAATGATCTTAGTGGCATTAGACTGAGTCAGATGATATGGGTTCCACCACAGTTCAGGGGAATTAAAGAAAGCACAAGTACCTATACTTTAAATGTTTTTAGGGTATGGGACAATTTACACAAAAATATGAAATGGGAATTTAACTCTATATTAATGCCTCTCACAAATACTGAGTACTTTCCCCCGGGAAAGAATAAGATATCAGGGAGATGGTTTAGAAAGGAGGACACCCAACTGAGAGATGTTTTGGTGGAGGGGGAATTGAGACCACTTAAAGATTTAATAGAGAAGAAGGGAGATATTTTTATTAGAATAGACGAGTGGAAATATCATCAATTGAAATGTTTTATTGGAAATCTACCGAAACCCCTGAGAATAAAACAGGAGTGGAATATGTTTGAAAGGTTGTTAGAGACACGTAGGGATGGGAAGCACGGTATTTCTAAAGTGTATAGAATACTCACAGAATTAGACACAAACACAAAGTTAATTTTTATCACAAAATGGGAAAGGGATATGGGAGTTGGGTTTGATGAAGATAGACAGAGAAAGATGTTTAGATTGATACACGATAATGTTAGTATGAGAGAGGTTGAGGTTAATTATAAGTGTGTCACACGATGGCACATTACACCAAGTGTAGAGCACAAGATGAATGGGGAAAATTTAAATATGTGTTGGAGAGGATGCGGAGAGATGGGCACGATGTTTCACATATGGTGGGAATGTCCGAAAATCCAGGTTTTTTGGAAGTTAATAGTCAAATTGATTAAAGAAATAACTGAAATTGACATAGGGTTAGACCCAACGACGTGCCTCCTACACAATGTGGAGACATCTGTAAATAAATATAAAGATTCAGGTATCTGGTACTTCTTGAATGCGGCGAAAGGGTTGATACCCAAGTTTTGGCGGAAAGCTGAGGTACCGAAGGAGGAAGACTGGATTAATAGAGTAAACCAGATAGGTAGAATGGAAAAATCATACCATATGCAGGAAGATAGGATGAGAGTTTATTTTAGGAGATGGGAAAAGTGGGAAAGAGCAGGATTGAAAGAGAAATATAGGAAAATATGAACTAGGATGTTAGCAAAGAAATTAACAAGCCTCAAGAGATTAGAATGGGTTAGAGTCTGCAGAGGGGGAGGAGGGGGGATGAGGGGTGGGAAGGGGGAATAGTGGGATGGGAAAGAAAAGAGTTTTTAGTAAGGGAAAGGTAGAAATGTTATAAATGTTTATTCGTATGAGAATTATTTCCCTTTCTGGGTTTTTGTATTAACATGAAAAATTTAATAAATGACTAAATTAAAAAAAAAAAAAAAAATATAGTGCAAAAAATAACCGCTGAGGCAATCAAATATCACCAAAAGAAAGCTCTATTTGTGGGGGAAAAAAAAAGACATAAATGTAATTTGAGTGCAGTGTTGCATTGACTGTGCAATTTTCAGTTAAAGGAACGCAGCGCCGTATAGCAAAAAATGACCTGGTCGGGTGGGGAGGGGTTAAATCCTCTGGAGGGCAAGTGCTTAATAAACTCAACATTGTGGATAATGTCAGACTGGGTTACCTTCTATATGGACTATGGTTTAGTGAGCAAAAGCTTAGGAGGTAGTCACTATTGTAATCCCTGCCATTTTGTTTCTAAACACTTCATAGCATGAGCACATTTAAAATTTTGCATTTTTTCCCCCTCCTTTCTCGCCTGTGGTGCTGGGAACATGCTGCATTCCCTTGGCTGATTTATACAGAGATATAGTCATAGGAACTGTTGACCTATTTCTAGGCAGTTCCCTTTGTTCAATTTCACTCAAGACCCCTTTAATCTAGCACCTTCAAGATGTGGAAAAATCAGATCAAACCTTGGATTACCCAATGCTTCTGTCCAGCCAAACAAAGATCTCCCTGACGTGGTGGATCTCCAGTCTTGCCCTGGAATTGGGAAAGTAATTATTTCAAGAGTTTGAATGTGGTATGAACAGATGCAAATCGTACGGACTACAGTTGTGTCCAGGTGACACTCACTGCAGAAGTCAAAACTCCCCTTTGGAATTCTGGAACTAAGAGCCCATCCGATTGTCTCTGCAACTTTGGACCTCCTTTCTGCAATGTCAACCAGAGTACAGTTAGAAAATACCAGAGCAGTGGCCTATATTAAATCAAGCTTGGCAGCCCCAAAGGAAACGTGTCTAATCTCATGGGCAGAAACTTCGATTTCAGCTCTTTCAAATTGCCAGGAAGATTTCCTAACTCAACAGCTAGACCCAGGAGAATGGTTTCAGTGTTGCAAGGCCTTTCAAAATTTCTGTATCTGGACATTCTGTCCTCTGAGTTCAACAACACGCTTAACCAGTTCATGGCCAAGACCAGGGATCCTGTAGCCTTTGCAGGAATGGCTGTTCCAGGGACCCATGTCCAACTTTTTTGACTTCTGATGAAGCTCCTCCCACAAATGCTGTGCAATATAGGAGGAAACTGTCCCAGTGATTATCATTGCATCGAACTGGCCCAGAAGTATGTAGTAGACAGACATACTCAGACTTCTGGTGAATAGGCCGTGGCCTCTTCCAAACAGACCAGACTTGCAAAGCGTCCTGCTTTTTCACCACTGGCTTCAACAGCAGGGTTATTTCTGACTGTTCCCATTTTACTCCGAACCAGCAAGTCCAACTCCCACAAAAATTACTGTCATACAAGGACAACTTTCTTTGCATGGTGGGACAACAGAAGAATTAACCCCAGGGACTAGTCTATCACTTGTATTTTGCCCTGTCTTTAGTCTGGCCTTGCCCAGTGTCTGGCCTTGAGTACCTTTTAAGGGACAGTTTTTTGCCTTATCCATCCTCTTCCAGAAACTTCTTGCCTCCAAATCCATTATCAAGACTTGCCTATGGGGAGTTGCTCATACAGTTCCCAAAGTTAGACGACCTGTGTCACCTTGGGATCTTAACTTGCTCTCTGCTGTTCGAACTGCCCTTTGAATTGATTAGAGGCATTTCTTTGGAAGACCTAACCTCCTTAACGTTGTCTTCACATCTGGGTGTGTTTCTGAGATAGCCGCTCTCTTGTAAAGAGCCTTTTTTTTTTTTTTTTTTTTTCTCACAAGAACAAGGTTGTTTTGAGGCCAAAACCTACCCTTTTTACCTATATGAAGACATTTTCCTCCCTTTCTTCTGTCCTGCCCCCAAAAAACTAGAAATTTATCTTATATTGTTTGGATCTGGTTGGGGCTGACACATGGTTTTACATGAGTCCCTTTTTGTTCTTTCTGGAGGTTTTGTTAGAGGACACCTTATTTGCTGCTCCACCATTGCCAGGTAGATCATACAACTTGTTTCCGTGGCCTAAGCTCTTAAAGTGGTATTAAAACTCCAACAGAAAATGTAAAGCTGTGTCTGCTCTTTCCTGCCGTTTGGTACAGCATTACATGACCATGCAACTGCCAGTTAAAGTAACGCTGTGTCAAATCTCAAAAAATGGCCTGGTCATAAAGGAGGTGAAATCTTTCGGAGCTCAAATGGTTACAGTAATCTCTATCTGGCTAGTACCTACTCTGCCCTGTCTCTGAAGACTTATTGGTGAGTAGATAAGTGCATATACTCACCATCACACCAAGGATCTCCAAATGTGGTCCAAAAAGGCTTTTATTGGAAAACAATCACATCACAGAAGGAAAGTGCAATGTTTCGGAGCCACACAGGACCCCTTCGTCAGGCATGCATGTGATCACATGCCTGCCTGCGCGGCTACATGATGGTTCACTTTTTCTTCTGTGCGGTGATTGTTCTGCAATAAAAGCTTTTTTGGACCACATTTGGAGATCCTTGGTGTGCTGGTGAATATCTGCATTGATCTTTGATGTCTCCAGTATCCAGCCGGTAGTTTCTACAGCACCCAATATTGATCAGCCCTGTTTCTAGGAACTCCCCTGATAACCAGTGTTTCTAATTTCATGAGTACTTTAGCCCTGGCCTTTTATTCTTCAGCCAATATGTTGCCTAACCTCACTGTGAGCACAACATGTGTATAAGTTTAAACACACTGCGAGACAGTGAGGGACTGTCCCTCTGTACAAGGTGCCCACAATTAACTTCCTACTAAAGAGGTGGGGGTTGCTTTCAGCACGCCTACTTATGATGCTGACATCTGCAGCCTGGAGTCCCTTCTAGCCCTCCTTGGCCCCATTGGGTGCGGCTGGGTCCTCTGCTGTTTTTATGTGAGTATTTTTTTCTGGTCATGGAAGACTTTATTCCCCAATTTATACAGTTGTTTGCAAACTCTAGTCAGAGGTCAGAAGCACACTCTCTATATGGTTTACCATAGCTTGTGAGCCATTGGCTGCAGAGGCTTTCTGATTCTGAGTAGTTAAAGTTCTTGAGTAATGAACTTATCCCTGAGAAGTTGTACTCTGCTGCTATTACTCCTGAATTTAAGGAAAAATTTACTGTATAGGAAGATTCTGTTGTCAAGGACCAGGCTATCCCTGGCCTGGTGGCTCAGGAGTTTGTTTATGAAGCTGGGCAAGTCCTTGACATTTTTGAAGACTCTCCACAATGGCTGTCCGCTTGTCAGGCAGAGAGGGGTCCAGCTCACCTGTCTGTGCAAGAAACATTATTTATAGAGTCTGTTTCCTTATTAGAATCCTGGAGATTTGGCTGCCCCTTCTGCATTGAACTATTTGTTTCAGGTTCTATCAAATTGTCACAGTGGTTGAGTCACGGAGGAACCAGAAATCTCGCTGTGGCAAGAGTGCTTGTACTGATAGTCCTGGGCTGAAGTGCATGTTGCATCTTAGTTGGCTGTGCATATTCGAGAAGTAAATAGCTGGCTGGCAGATTTTATCAGCCGGCAGTGCTGGACCTGGGAGAGTGGCCTCTACTCCCAAAGTTGTTCCAGGAGCTATTACTGGGTCTACGGGCTTTCACTCACTCCAGTGTATACCCTGGACTGGCGTGCAGTCTTTTTTTTTTTTTTTTTTTTTTTTTTTTTTTTTGTTAGCCAGTGTCCAGTCTAATTTTAGGCGGTGATAAACCATGAAAGTTAATGATTTCCTGTGTCTCTCAATGGACTCCCAAGAAAAGCATTTTACGGTTAGTACTTAAATCCTATTACTGTGTATATTATGCTTGTGTCAACAATTTCCTTTTTGTATGTCACACACAGGATGGCCATGTAGAGGTAGCTAGACTACTCCTTGACAGTGGAGCCCAGGTGAATATGCCTGCTGACTCTTTTGAGTCTCCTCTGACTCTTGCGGCTTGTGGTGGTCATGTGGAACTGGCAGCTTTACTAATAGAACGAGGTGCTAACCTGGAGGAGGTAAATGATGAAGGCTATACACCACTTATGGAAGCTGCCCGAGAAGGACATGAGGAAATGGTTGCATTGCTGCTTGGGCAAGGTGAGCTTAAATGTATTGTCCTTGGTGTTTATTGATCTTTGGCAATTTTTTTGCCTTGTCTGTTTAAGAAAAAAAAAAACATACGTCACCTTTTGGGGAGGTTTTCCACCAGTTGTCCTGCTAAAAGTAGGAATAAAGCAACTGGCATAAGTTATACATTTTTCACATTATACTACTAATAAAAGTGTGTTTTAAAGCTGTCTGTGTTCTGTTGACATCAAATGAACAAATTTTGTTCCAAAAGGGACACATAGGCAAAAGAAAAAAGTTTTGGGCTCCATTCATGGAAATGGTTTTTAGCTCTAGTATCAAAATGAAAAATAACCTGTGAACAAGTGTATGGAAGATTGTCAAACCAGAACCAACATTTGCACATGCAAAAGAGCTTTACATTTGTATTTTAAAAAAATGTTTTAATGTTGTATTAATGTTACAATTGTTTTATAGGTGCAAACATTAATGCTCAGACAGAGGAGACTCAAGAGACTGCCCTCACATTGGCGTGTTGTGGAGGTTTCCTGGAGGTAGCAGACTTCCTTATTAAAGCTGGTGCAGATATAGAGCTTGGATGTTCCACTCCTTTGATGGAAGCTGCACAAGAGGGTCACCTAGAGTTGGTGAAATATCTGCTTGCAGCGGGTACGTTATAGTGATACACCGAAATGAAAATTCTGGATGCACTTGGCCAAAAACCGAAACGGACAGTTTTTAAAAATGTATTTTTCAAATGCAATTTTTTTTTTGGAAAAAAATACACTTTAATGATTAAAAAAAACGCACAATATATACCCCAATTTCTTTGTAAAATCTGAAAGATGATACTACGCCGAGTAAATAGATACCCAACAGGTCATGCTTTAAAATTTGCGCATGCTTGTGGACTGGAGTCAAACTGCCATACTTAAAAATCTCCATGGGTGATGCTTTAGAAAATTTCTACAGGTTACCTGTGCAAAGTTAGGTCTAGTGCTAGAGTTATTGCTCTTGCTCTGACGTTCGTGGCGATACCTCACATGTGGTTTGAACACCGTTTACATATGTGGGCGTGGCCTATGTATGCGGTCACCACTACGTGTGAGCATGGTAGAACGAGGGCACTTTAAACTTTTTATTTTTTTTTTAACTGCCCTTTTTTCAAGGGGGAAAAAAAATGTTAAGCACTATTTTTCCTATCACAAGGAATGCATGCCAGCTTTGTGATAGAAATAATTAGTGACAGGTCCTCTTTATGGAGAGAGATGGGTCAATAAGACCCCACATCTCTCCTCTGCAATGTAAAGCATTAGATAAAAAAAAAAGCACCGATCCTAGTGCTTTAAGAAGAACCGACCACCAGTTGAAAAAAATGATACCAGGATGATGCCTGTAGCTGCAGGCATCATCTCGGTATAACTTCACGTCCAGCGACGTACCAGTACAACAGCTGAGAACACAGGCATATGATGAATTGGCTCTGTGGATCAACATTACCACAATTCATTCTTTTCTGTAATGCCCATGTTGAGGGTTAGGCCCAAAAGCGTTTTAAATTCAGAAACCGTTATAGGTTTCCATGCGAATTGTCTGGCAAGAGCTGAATTTGGGTGGGCGGCCGGCCATGTATTGTGCATAGAAATTACCTTGGCCCACAATCAATTGATACTATACTAATGGCACTGGGAGGGTTATGGGACGATCAAAGGGTTAAATGTGCTAATCTAACGCATGCGTGTAAAATGTAGTGATGCTTTTACTCGGTACCGTGTTCTCTATTCTCTCCCTGGACCGACGGGTGGGGGGCGCAGGTGCATTCACACCCCAGGAAGTGGTTAAATATTGGGGCATAGGTCTGTCAATACTGTAGATGTTTACGCTTTTAAATTCGTAATATTTTGGATTTTTTATACTGTATTCGTTAAAATGGCTGCTTTTATTCTGCAGGAGCTAATGTTCATGCAACAACTGCAACAGGTGACACAGCTCTGACGTATGCTTGTGAAAATGGGCATACGGATGTGGCAGATGTGCTGCTTCAAGCTGGTGCGGACTTGGTAAGCAATTTCCTTTAGTTGTTGGTCCATGTTTACTAGACCCTTAAGCATTTCTTAAGTTTCATTTCTATATGTTTTAAGGAGCATGAATCTGAAGGAGGGAGGACCCCCTTGATGAAAGCTGCAAGAGCTGGTCATGTCTGTACTGTTCAGTTCCTCATAAGTAAAGGTACATTCATATTTATAATTGCACCCCTTGGTTACCTCTTTTATCATAAAAGATCACTGTTCTGTTTTTATTTTTGAGGTCTGTTTAAAGCTCTGAACTCTTTGGCTCCATTCACATCTGAATGTAGCTTTTTTAGCATGATTTTTCGTGCATATTTTACTGTGATTTTTCTGCGGTTTTGCACGGTTTTATGCGGTGGTTTTAGCTTTTGGGGTTTTCTTATTAGCCAGTAGAGAAACATGGGGCGCCAACGACCTATGAGTAATCAGCTGTCATCGGGGTACCCCCACTGACAGCTGAATGTTAAATTAAAAAAAAAAGCCGGCAATTACAAAATAATAAAAAAATGACGTGGGGTCCCCCCTTCCATCCATACCAAGCCCTTTGGGTCTGGTTAGGATTTTGAAGGGAATCCCCACGCCAAAATTAAAAAAAAAAAAAAAAAATGTTCAGGTCTGGAAATGCAACATTGCCTATCTATGTCCTTTTTTGCACAGTTTTCTCTTGAACCATGCCCAATCTAAAGATTGTTCAGCCATCATTTCATACATAAAGTAGTATGGCAGTGCACAGCACCTGCAGTGACATAGACAATATTGTATTCACTACTGCTATAGTGCCATTATAAATCTCTTAATTTTTACCCTTATAAATATACTCTGAAACTAGCAGACTAGTGTAAAGATAATGGTTCTACAATGGTAGATAGTTTATGAAAATTGTAGGCTACTTAATATCCTTTAAGACTAAGGTAGTTTTTTCTTTATCCTCATATATGTTTAAAAAGAAAAGCAAAATAGTCTATGTATTAGTTTCTAGTATGTAAAAAGTTGTATCTTGTTTATAATTGGTATACTTTTCATTTGTCATGTCTGCTTGAAATTCTTAAAACCCAACAGAAAATAGTATTGCTCTGACTGATTTCACTTACTTTATTTCTGTCTTAGGTGCAAATGTCAATCGGACAACACTGAATAATGATCACACAGTGTTGTCTCTTGCCTGTGCTGGAGGACATTTGGCGGTGGTAGAGTTACTTTTGGCCCATGGGGCTGATCCAACGCACAGATTGAAGGTAAGGTTTTCCCTAATTCCTTCCGATTCCACATAGCAGTTACCAAAATGTTAAACCAGCTGCAGAATAAAATGCAGTTAGAGGTGCTTTTAGTCCTGGTTCTCACTTGATCCAGCTTTGAAATCGTGCGACTTTACTTGAAGTCACACGATTTCAAAGTCACATGCAAGTGCAACTTGGAAGACATCTGTGCGACGTCATCGCGAAAAAAAAAAAGTTCAGGAACTAATATCAAAATCAGTGCGACTCCGACTCCATTTGAATGCTTCCATTGCGGACAATAGTGTGCAATTTGTCATGCGATTTGAAATTGTCAAAATGCATGACAAGTCGCACCAGTGTGAACCAGGGCTTAGACGCTCTTCAAGAACACTCCTCAGGGCTCTAAATCCCAAGGAGCTCTAATATGAACAATCTGACTACTTGAAATTTGATCTGCTCTGTCATACCTATCAGTCATTTCTAATGGCAGGTTAAACCAATTAGTACAATCTTTGGTCAGTTGTGGGGCAAAGGGTGCAAAAAGGTGAAGACTAGCTCTCAATCTAATCAGAAAGTGAATCTTGCTGAGCCTCAGTTATTAGAGTTATAAGGGCTGTTGGTATTACTAAGGGTAGCCAATGTGATTCATGCTTGTATTCTATTTTCGTTGGCAGGCCTGAATCTGGTTAGTTTGAGGCAGTTCGAATACTAATAAAACAATTTAATTTATAAGCCCTAGAGTTAAATAGATGTGACATACAAACAAATCTAAAACATGCAGTATGTGTCATTTGTATCTCTAGAAAGTTTGAATTTACTGAAATATACAGTAACTTTAAATGTGGTAGACTCTTCAAAATAATTTTTATGCTGCACAGCAGCAAAAAGTAGTTCAGTACAATTTACAGTTCATGGTTACCGTCTCTTGTGCTCATGTTTTTTTTTTCGTTTTTTTTTTCTTTGTGCAGGATGGTTCTACAATGTTAATTGAAGCTGCCAAAGGAGGTCACACCAGTGTGGTTTGCTACCTGTTGGATTATCCCAATAACCTTCTCTCTGCTCCCCCTCCTGATGTTACACAGTTCACCCCACCCTCTCATGATTTGAACCGGGTAATATATGTCTTGATTCTTATTGTATTAACCTTTATACTCAATCCGTTCCTACTTTGTACTTTAATTTCTAAATAAAGTAGAAATTTTGAAGTTGATATGGTATTTTAGAGAGTTAAATAAATGTTCTGCCATCCTTAATAGACCACCATCTTTTTTTTAAATTGGGGTTTAGGAAGCACATGCTTAATATTTCTACCTAGCCACTAACATTGCAGCAGTCATTGTCAAACAAGGTGGGGGCCAAATACCAACAAAGGCTAGTGCTAAGGTATTCTCTCCTCTGGGGTAGTACTTGAATTATCAAACTTGAGATGCTTGAAGACCACACTTGTCTGCAGGTGACTCTAGAACAGAAAACTGTTTAAAAAGTGGTGTCACCTGTTTACCAAATTGGTACTGTCTTTATATTCTGTGAGGAGATAAGAATATATATTTTTTTAGTGATAAGCATATGTGGGTTTTGCTAGGTATGATTTTTTTCTTCCTTTTACCTTGGAGTACTTTGTGATATTGATTGCATGTTTTTAGGCACCTCGTGTACCAATGCAGGCACTGCCAATGGTTGTCCCACCCCAGGAGCCAGACAAACCTCCAGCAAGTGTGTCTACAAGCCTTCCTGTCAGAAGTAAAGGTTAGTTGTAATGTTAGACCTTTCATCTTTTTGAACAAATGAGATTTGTATTTCTTATTCCTCTTGCACCTTCTTCTAATGTTATATTTCTTGCTTAGAGGCAACGTGTCTCATTCTTTTAATCAAAGATATTAAAGAAATACATTAAAAGCGTTATGCCTCTACATTCTAAATTTGATTTAGAAACATAGTAGTAGTGGTAATAGTAACTGCTCATGATTTTGATTTTTCATACACTTAAAGGTAAAACCCACCCAAAACTGAGATGCAAGTTTTCAATTTTTAAGTGTGTATTGGCCAACTGAATGAGCCATTGGCTTCTTGCCTTGTGGCTCCCTTGGTAAATATCTCCACTAAAATGTTCTCTTTTCCATGTACATCTGACATGGAGATAACCAATAAAGCCGCCTTCCTACTTCATCCTAGTTTAATTACGCATAAAAGTAAATATTACATGTGCTGCTTTCAGCCATTAGCATTTACAGAGCAGTTTTTCTTTTCTGAGCTGTCGTGTTATAGCATAGTTTTTGTCTGCTTATCCTGCCAGTAGATCCATTGATTTTTCACTTCCTGCAACAGGGTGATATTGCTCATTCTTTGGTGATGTCGCACAGCACTTTGTCATATTGGTCAGTATAGTCTTCAGCTGGCCATACACAGCTCAGTTTTTTTTTTTTCGTTTCAGGCTAAATATTGTTCCAACCACCGTACCACAAAACTTTGTTGTGGAATGGGAATATGGACTTTCAATGTGCCACAATACAGATACATACAAAAAAAGCTGTACATTTTTATGTAACATTAAAAGGGGGCTGAACAAAACATACTGAACCGATTTTCCTCATCCACTTATTTGATGTGGGTGTGGGAATTCTCCCCACTGTGTCATTGTATTCTGACAGCGGAGTCAGCTGGACTCCCCCACTGTCAGAATACACTGATCAGCTTTGCAGCCTATACCTCATTGGGAGGGGGGTGCTGCCCTGCTCAGAGATTCCCCCCCCCCCCCCCAATCCTTGAGCTACAAAAGATAAATTCTGGTCAGAGGGATCCAAGGTACCATATCCCTTTACATAAACACAAAGAAAAATGCTTTTACCACTTTTATAGCAAGATATAAATTACTTAAAAACAATTTTTCACAGTAATTTTTGCTTGGAAGTATCCACAACTTAAGTTACTGAACATTTCTGTGGTGCAGTGATCCTCAAAAGATATATAGTACCACAACCAACTGTTCAAAAATTAACAAATTATTCGTTAACTTGCATATACAAAATAAGTGACAATTAAAAAAAAAATAAACTTCAAAATGGATCAACCTTTTGAATGAAGTTTTTGTTATTTTGTTACTTTTTTGTTACTTGTTTTGTATAATCTGTAACTTAATGAATAGTTTAATTTTTTTTACAAAGAGATTTAGATAGTAGTGCCTGCAAGATATACAATAAAATGGTAGTTAGGATTATCTTTCCCATTAAACCCACAGGTAGACCTTTTACCGATCTGAGCTTAACCAGAGTGAATGCCAATAAATTGCCTCCTAATTTTTTTTTTTTTTTTTTTTTTTTTAAATGTGCTCCATTCAGTTGACATGGTTAAGCCTTGGTGCTAAATGGCACATTAACATGTTTTAACATGCTTTTATTAGAGCATGCTTACGAAGCAAAAAAATACATATCTAAAATATATTTAATCAGTTCTCTTGTGCCAATATATTTTTAATGGTTAGGAAAATGTTTCATGATGTCATACTTTTAAATGAAACTTAAAATTTTCAGAATAATTAGAAAAACCTGTACTTCACTAGGCTAAGGGAGATCATGTGGGAGATTTCTTTTAAGTTCCTCAAAAGTTCTTACCTTATGGATTTCTAAACCTGATTAAATATGCTGACAAAATTGCTTATTGTGTCTGCATAATGTCTCTAATTTGAGCATGTTTCAGAGTTGCTCCTGAAATATTTGCATTACGTGTGTGAGCTCATTATTCTTTATAGTGGCTGTATGTTAACTTTTTTGTGTTTCTTTTATGTCTCTTGGTTCATGCCCAATATGTGCTGCTTTTTTTTTTTTTTTCCTTTAGTTTTTAGTAGGTACAGTAGATAACTGAACAGTGACCTCCAAAGTGGTCATGGTTTTTCCCATACTATTTTTCCATTTTTTCCCCCATCATGAACACTTTGTGTGCTAGTATGTTCCATGTAATGATTGTATATCATTGTGTGTCTAACCCTGTATCCTGTTCAGGTGCTTTTTTTAAGCTTCCATGTTCCTGCTCCTTTGACAGGTTACTCAGTGTTTGATCTGAGTTCTGTGCTGCAGTGTTAGCTTAACTAAATTCATAGATTTACTTTATAGTAAACTTGGTAGCAAAAAAAGTAGAACCAGTGAAATCCACAAAATAACATTGCTTTTATGATTAAAGGTTGAAAACCTGAAAAAGTGTTTTTGCAACATATTGAGGTACATATGAAATCAAGTGGGGAAATTTTGAGAGAGCTTTAAATTTCATAATTATCCTACAGTTCAGTAGGGGATACAACAGCATGGGGTCATATAACGCCTACTGGAGAATACACATTAAAAATGGACTCCTAGTTTTTAGTGCAACATATTTATGATTCTTATCAGACAATTATAAACTTTCTCTTACTGTCAATCAGCTTCTTGTCCAATAACCCCCCTCAAAGCTTTTTCCGAGCCTGGAACGCCAGAACGTGTAGAACAATAAACAGATTCACATCTAGTAGAGAAATACTACCAAAATTATTGTAGCAGCTTGTCTGTGTTGGTGTTCCTAATACCAGAACATGGTTATACATTTAATGTTTTTAATTGGGAAAAAAGTACACTCATGCTAGGAAAATACAGAAAAGGGGATGTCTTGTAGTTTAGTGAATTTGAAGAGTGAAAAGGGGGGGCTTTATATTGGTAGCAACATTTTTTTTTTTTTTTTTTTTTTGTGCGCACTTTGGTGCTTCAGGTTTTTAATTTAATCTTTTAGTGTTGCCCCACTATTCCTGAAACATTGACCATCAATAGAATCAGGAAGAAAGGATAAACCCCATGATGGTCAAGGCTAATTTGCAGGCCTTGGATGGCAGAGAACGCTCCACCAGAGCTCTAAGACATGATAGAAATCATAAGGTAGTTTAAATCTACCTGAAACACATTAGTTTTGGATGGACTGCCTTTTTAAACTATCCCTTTGCTGCAATACAGTTGTGTAATATACAAAAAGAGAAACGGAGGAAACCAAATGTTTCATGTCAGGTTTAGTATTGATAAACACAGATAGGGGAATGCCTTGTGGTGCATAGAACTTTTTAGGTGCTCTAGGGGTTTTCGGAGAGGAAGAACATCAGTAAAAAATGTTATGCTTATTTTATTTTCTCTGGTTTTGCAATCCTTTGACAAAAGTTCAAAGCTATGACAATGCTTTACTCACATCTATAGGTGCTGGTATTGCAATGTTTTTGGTTTTGTTGTAAGTTTCATTTATGACCTAAAAAGAATTTCAGGTTCTTGTTTCGCTCAACTAGTTGTAATATGCCCCTTTTAATTTATCTTAAGAGACACCTTGCTTTTGAGCCAAGTCTATTTGACCGCTAGACCAAAATTTTGTGTAAAATGTCAGTTTTGCTTCTCACTGCATACTGCTTTTGTTCCTCTGTTATTTTTCTTTTCTAATTTGAAATGTCTTTGTTTATATAGACTATCCATTTTTAAGTGTGTGATAGTTTTGTGGATTTAGTCTTTATGCAGCTTTACAATTTCCCTCATGTCAGACAGTCATGAGGATACTATTTATTTTGCGCTTCCATTTGGTTCTGAGGGGGTTTCTTTTTCACACAGCTACTTCTAAGCAGAAGTCCAGTGGCCATGTGCCAGAGAGCAGCCAGGATGCACAGGGATACATCAGCAGTCAGTCTCCAGAGAGCATTGTAGAAGAAGCTCAGGGGAAGCTGACGGAACTTGAACAGAGGATCAAAGAAGCCATTGAAAAGAATGCACAGTTACAGTCTTTGGAGCTGGCTCATGCAGACCAACTGACTAAAGAGAAGATAGAGGAGTTGAATAAAACCCGTGAAGAACAGATCCAGAAGAAGCAAAAGATACTGGAGGAGCTTCAAAAAGTAGAACGAGAGTTGCAACTTAAGACCCAACAGCAGCTGAAAAAGCAGTATCTAGAAGTGAAAGCTCAGAGAATCCAGCTTCAGCAGCAGCAGCAACAACAGCAGCAGTCCTGTCAACATCTGGGGCTGTTAACTCCTGTAGGGGTTGGGGAAGAGATCACAGAGGTAGACTATGCCCACTTACAGCAGGTTGATACCATCCTGCTCAAAGAGGACCCTCAGCAGACTGCAGTACCAATGGGCTTCACTCCCATGCAGCCTTTGGCAATGCCTCAAGCTTTGCCACTGGCCACAGGTACACTATCTCCTGGGCCCATAACTAATCTTGCAGATCTCCAAGGCGTTATTGTGGGACAGCAAGAAATAGGTCAAGCACAACTAACAGGGCTGGGGCAAGGTGTCCTGCCAGAAACACAAGAAGGGTTAATGATAGCCAGTCCTGCCCAGACTCTCACTGACACTCTGGATGACATCATGGCAGGTGGGTATGATAGTTCAACTAGTTTCATGTGGTTCATTACATTTTGCTTTTAATTGACAGATCTTTCTGCATAAGAATTACTGTTTGGAATATTTTGTTCTCTTTGGTTAACTCGAAAATATTTTTTTCTATGTTTACAATTTTTAAAAAAATGGAATGTCAAACAAAGTTTTATTGTAAGTGGTGGTAGTAATTGTAGATGATTTTTGTAGATTAAACCACCTATGAAGTCCAGTTGCCTAAAATTCTAAGGCCCCATGCACACAAAACATCTGTTTAGCTCCTCTGAAAGCCAGAAAGCCTGGTGGGGAAAAAGCAGCTTTAAAAAAAATTAAAAATCACATTTTGCATATGCATTTAGGTGCTTCTAGCATTTTGAGTAGTAATGCATTCCATTGGCCAGAATGTTTACTCTAGCCATTAGAATGCATTAATGCTGAAACCTTAGACGCATCTAGTGTTTAGGACATTCAGCATTGTTGCTCAATGCGCCTTTGGTGTTTTATTTTTTTTTCCCCCAGCCTGTAAACGCTCATTTTCTAATACAGCCCGTAAACGCCTTTGTTTACATGGACATCTAGGAGTTGCTTTACCAAAGGCAAATGGACTTTGCAAGTGCAGCTGGTTCAGAGCTTAGTAAATGATGTGAAGCTTCTTTGCAAAGCATACCCAATCACATGCAGCAAAACTTTAAAAAAAAAAAAAAAAAAAGGAAAAAAGCATCTTTGCTTGTGCATGATTAGATGATGGAAAGCTGCAGAATTTGCTCTCATTTACTAAGCACTGGAGCAACTGCACTTATGAAGTGCATAATCTATTTGTCTTTAGTAAATCAACCCCATTTGCTTACACAGAGGTACTTTTACAGGCTGTGGGGGAAAAAAAAAAAACACTCAATGCCTGTAACAGTGGCGGGGTGGGTGGTTTTGGGTTTTTTTTTTTTTTAAAGCTCTGTGTGCATGAGCCATGAAAGGGTAACTCCAATGTTGTGGGAAAAGAAATCAAATAAAAAAAAAAGTATCTCATACAGTTGCTACACAAATCATATTTTAATTGAATGTTACTGAAAACTACCTTTCTTTTTTTATCTGCAGTGCTGTAATTTTCTGTGAAATGCAGTGCAGTATGGCCATCTGTATACAGAACACCCCCTGGAAATATTCCTGCTTGTGTGATTTGGCTCATTGATTTTTTTTTTCCCCCAGAAGTCTGCTCTAAGATATGCTAGATTTTGAGCATCCCCTGCAACAAAAATGTCCTTTCTGGCGAGCTTCTCCCAAAGGGAAATCACCTCTAAAGGGATACAGACTGCCCCTTTTCTCATTAGAACCCTGCAAGTTCAGCAGGTGATTTGATAATTCTAAAATCACTCCCATCCACATTCATTTTGCACAAGGACGCAGACAAACTATTTCTTCAGTATAACAATGTAGGCATTGGCAACAAAGGTTGTTATAATCCCTGCAATGTTCCTTGATCACACAGTGGGGAATATTATTTTTTTCTTTCCTAAACAAAAGTGGAGTTACTCTTTTTAACAGTGATATCCGGAACAATAAGATTCTGGCTACTGTCTAATATTTCAATCACAGCAATAATCACCTTTTTTTAAAGTTTTTGTATAGTTTGGATGGATGATGTTAATCCCTGCCTTTAATACAATTTATTCTCCAGTTTCTGTATTACATTCACCTTCTGCACATGTCAGTCTTGAGGAGGTTACGTTGTGAAAGAGTTTAGTGCCACTTGTAATGTTTTGCAATTCTGCACATGTTGAATGTGTCACACCAAAGTAATAAAAGACAAACATGCAGGGACAGAGGTTCAGAACAAGACATATACATGACACTTCCACATATACTAAATAATTATAACTGGAATAACCAGTTAGTTTCTACTACTGTCCTCATTCTTTAAACAGTGGTTTATGCTACATTTTTATAAAGCAATTTTGTGGCTTTGGAGAAAAAAAAATCAAACTTAAAAGCTGTAGGAGTTGGGTGGGTATTATAATGTTTTAAGATGCTAAATGACTGTTGAACCCTTTAAACCATATATTCTCTCAGCCTAATTTGCAGGCACTACCATTGATAGTAGCATCAGAAAAAAGGTTGGATGTGTGAGGACGAGCAATAGCTAATGGCTCTTATGTCATCACAATCAATAAATTGAGGTGGTAGAACATCAACTTGTTTCAATAAAATAATGCTGGTATTCCAAATATATCATTTTTGACAAATTGATAATGGTCAGGGCAGGAATTGTTTATGATCTTCTTAAAAGCTTGGCAACTGGGGACTTTTTCTTCCCTATTTTTGTGCTAAACAGATCATTTGTCTTTGAAGAGAACAGGCATGTTCCTACTATGGTCCACTGATTGACAAGGTCTGATCTGTATTTGTGACCCAAAATATGAGAAAAAGGAATGTGTTATGTCCGGAACAGAAGAAGTTGGGAATCTAACTACTTAGTTTGCTAAAATGTATACATTATAATTATGTAGGAGATCTAATTTGTATTTTCTACACATCTGGAGTTCCACTTTAAAGGACCCCAAGTTTCCTGGCATCATACATAGCCTATATTGTCATGTGGCTATCCTGTAAATAGGTTGAGCATGCTGTGACAACACAATTGCCATAGGTATGAAAATCTCAATCTGATTTGTGGAAGTAAATCCAGATTTAATTGATTAGAGCTATCAGAAGCAATATAAAGAAAACATCATAGAGCCATTTTGCAAACTTAACAAACGTTCCTTTGTTCACGTACCCTGACAAGAGAATTATGAAGGCTGCTCAACTGGAACAAGCACAGAGATAACGATTGACTCTTCTGAGCCTCATTTACAGCTTGATTGTTTGATATTTATGATACTCTTTTACATCATAAATCTGGGACAAAGCTAGACAACTTGCATTTTTTGAAGGCTGGAATTGATGGCCCCCATACTACAGTCATGATAGCCATACTTTTAAGTCTTTAAAGCAGAACTCCAGGAAAACCATTTTTTGTTTTTGCCAATACCCAAATCAAACAAATTTACTCCTGTAAAAATCTTAGCTTCACTGATGCCACAGAAACTGTCAGCACTCTTCTTTAGAACTGCAGGTTTCATACAGTGAAGAGATCTTTTCATTCATAACGATATCATGTGCCACAACAAAAAAAATAAGCTGCTGCAAGCACTTAAAGCGGAGTTCCAGTTGAAAAAAAAAAAACGTCAGCACTACAAAAACTGTAGCTGCTGACTTTTTAAAATACACTTACCTGTCCCTCTGTCCAGCCGTGTACTCACCATGGCTGGTTTCACCAGCTGTCTTCTCTTCCCGGCGCCAGCACCTTTAGTGTGGGCACCTGGCTGTGACAGCTTGCAGCTTCACAGCCAGGTGCCCACTGCGCATATGGCAGTAGCACTGCGCTTTGTGAATGGTCCCATAGTTTTCTGGGACCTGTCGTGTCCCAGAAGACTACGGGGAGTGAAGACATCTTCCGATCGCCTTAGGCAACGGAAGTGGAAGTGGGTACCTATCAAATTCAGGTACCCACTCCCCAAAGGTGCTAATTAACTGGGATCGGGGGACAAAGACTTAAAGCGGAACTTCCCCTTTTGGGTGCAGCTCCGCTTTAAAATCAATAAAATTCCCCAAGAATAGTGCTATGCTGCCTCCTAGTGACCCAAAAAAATAAACTATTAATAAACACCCTCCTGAGCATCAAACCCAATGTGTAATTGAATAAATCTATGAAACAAAGTCTATAGTAAATAAAATACAAAAAACTGGCTGAGCCACTAAATCCAAATGAAATGTGAAACATATCAATAATAAACCATAATCAAGTAGCAATAAACAGGTGTTTATTACTACTTGATTATGGTTTATTTTTGATGTTTCACAAATCATTTGGATTTAGTTGCTCAGCCAGTTTTATCTAATATTGACTATTTGTTTCACAGAATTTATTCAGTTACACATTGGGTTTGATTGTCAGGAGGGTGTTTATTTTTTGGGTCACTAGGGGGCAGAGCAGCACTATTCTTGGGGGATCCTTTCTTTCACCCTCCCTTTTCTGTCCATCTGTTCACAAAAATCAATTTATTATGTTAACAGAATACAGGGTGTTGTGTGATTAGATAAAGGGAAGACTTAGCTTTGCATTTGGTTCTAAGGTATTAAATGAGATATCTGATCCAATGCATAGTTCTTAACCCTATCTCCATCTCTTCTGTTTTGGGCACTGTTTCCATTCCAAGATGTTTGTGTGCTCCATCTGTAGAAAATGATCAACTAAAGGAGGACATTGTGCTCTCTACTTTTGTCTCTCGCATGCCTGCCTTTCATTCTGTAATATGACATTTTTGGTGTAAAAGTATGATTTTATTGACACAAGTTGATTTCCTATTTCAACTCTGCTATGTTGCATGGGAGGAAAAGGTAAATAAATAGGGGGAACTTCCTTTAAATCTATAGGACTGACATGAAAAGCTAGCTGGAATGTTTTGTGCTGCCTGTAGCGACCCATCAATACATTATAGGATAAGTTAACCTTTGGGAACCATGTTACATGTTCCACCTGTTTTTTAGGATTATTTTTGTAGTTGATTTTAGGATCATTTTTTAGCCTGATCTTTTGTGAAATCAGAGTTAGGCTTCTGTTAGGTATGAGCAGTCAATGGAAATGCAGTTTTGAACCCATTGTTTTTTCCTCCGAAAAATCATATGCCTCTTCAGTATCTAAGAAAAACATATTTTATCTTGCACCTTTGCATTCTGAAAAGAGAACGTACATCTGCAAAACGTTGCAAACATACATTTCTCTATTCATTGAGAGACTTGATAATAGCAACCTAGGAATATACTGCTGCCTTACAGGAGAAAATGTCACTAGGCTGCATTTTCTGCCTGCTCCAGTTTGGATAAATTCCCCTTATTGTGCATTTTCTGCTCTTTATGCAAGTCTTTATCATAGCCATCTGCGTTTGCTGCAATTTCTGAAATCTTTTTCACTCTTAGGTGTTCTTCTCCCTGCCTCGCTGCGGATGCGGTTTTTCTTTTGTTATGCAAAGTTTTGCGCCTTAGTACTTGTTGATCTCCAGTTCATAAGGGCTTGAAACACCCACTGCCATTTTCCCCAGTGGAATCTGATGTTATAGATGCCTTTCTGATTCTGTGGGGTATCTTCTATAGAACTTGTCAGATACTGAAACCACCCACTTTCCCTGGAGAAGAACCATCTAGCGGAATTTTATTTGGCAGTTTCACACAGTTAAAAGGATTATACTGTTCTACAGTGGTCTGGACTCATGGTTGTCATATCTATTATTGACACGTCTATTGAAAATTTTAGCAGTCTACTAAGCTCCTTTGGGGAGGATTTATCAGGGGCATATTCTTGAACCCTGTACATATATGGAATGGGACTTGACTACTTGGATATCCTGCTTACATTTTTCCTCATACCCCCTTAGTGGTTATTCCTATACACTATGAACAATCACCCCTCTATCGGTGTAGAAATGGGTAAATTAAATGCAACACTTAATGCATATGGAAGAGTTGACTGCTATTATGTATGATTGATACACTGGAATGGAGTCCTTGGATGTTCCAGAGCACTTTTAAAACCTACTAGTCCCACAGTAGGCATGTCTAGAATCTTAATATCAGCCTACATAGCCATGGAAGTGCTTCCACTCTCCTTTGGTCAGACAGCAACCCCACACCAACTCCCCCTAAAACCTATCCAACACTTTTTTTTTTTTTTCTTCTAAAACTGGTCATACACATGTAGAATTTTGTCACGGATCCCTCAATCCACACTACACAGCAAGGACAAATCTCTGCTTTAGCTATATGTTGACAGCCTGCTTCTGACAGCTGTCAAAATATGTGAGCAGCAGCTGCATCTGTTGCAAGCGCCATTTGGCCAACAATTTTCTGCACTTTTCAGCCTTTCAAGGATTGTTAAATTAGAGGATTATCAATCACATTACGCAAACCTGTCTACAGTTTTTAAACGCTGCATTCATCCATTCCTGGAAAGGAATGTGAATACTCAAAGCCAAACCAAAGACAAAAAGGAAAGTGCAACAACGATTAGTGATCCCAAGAAATGCAGACATTACCAAGGGCATAGAAATATGGGAATGAGTGAATATATATATATATATATATATATATATATATATATATATATATATATATATATATATATATATATATTTTTATATATTTTCACTCATTCCCATATTTCTATGCCCTTGGTAATGTCTGCATTTCTTGGGATCACTAATCGTTGTTGCACTTTCCTTTTTGTCTTTGGTTTGGCTTTGAGTATTCACATTCCTTTTTGTCTTTGGTTTGGCTTTAAGAGTATTCACAAAGTTCTCACCAATTCTGAATCTTCATCTCCAAGGTTTTCCAACCATTGCATACCTGGGCAATCTGTTGCTAAGAGAGCAGATTTCCCTGACCTTGGACTCCAGCGTCAATCACGATGCAGACCTTGGAGGACTTCAGATGACTCCTAACCTTTGAGAAGTCATCACTGATCCTGTCACTTTCGCGTGGATTACTTGGGCATTTGCCTGCTTTCCGTTCCTGCCCCAGGAGAAGTTGATGAAGTTGCAGTATTAGGTTTGGTAACTTCATG
The DNA here is from genome assembly GCF_062004578.1 of Staurois parvus. NCBI lineage: Eukaryota > Metazoa > Chordata > Amphibia > Anura > Ranidae > Staurois > Staurois parvus. The sequence continues at coordinate 5,242,322 of NW_028318023.1, read as the reverse complement.
TCAGACATCATTCTTTATTGCAGAGCTGCATTTGAGTATTGAGTCTTGTGGCTTTAAATCAGTCCCAGTTGCTCAATTTCACCTCAGAACTTTGCTACTGAACATTCTCATGCCGCGAGACAAATTTAATCCTTCTCTGGACACCAGTATCCAGTTACATCCTTTAACCAAGATGTCTGTCTGTGTCTTCTGTCCATAGCCCTGTTTGAGGGCAAGATTTTTCTTCCTTTACATTAGACAATTGACAGATACCAGTCTACTGGGCTAGGGGGAGAGTTCTGGATCATTTTTCTGTTCAGGTCTATTATTCTTAGGAAGGATCAGAGCTTCCAATCAACATCATGGAGTTACAAGCATGTCATCTGGTGTTACTTTTACTGGCCCACCTTCCTGACTGATGATCTGGTCTGGATACAGTTGGATATTGGTACAACTGGCTTTTAAAGCTGTTATCAGTGGGGGCAGCAGAATACTGCAGTGGCAATAGAGGCAGTCTGTCCTCTCCTGAATGGAGTTTCATTCATATCCGTGGTGCACATTTCCAGAGTGAAGAACCTAGAAGACATCATCTGGACCTGAGGAAATGGCTACTCATCAGGTGGTGGTCTGGGATATTCTGTGTATGTCTGCGTTGGGGGATGCCAGATTAGGATCTGTAAGCTTCTCAGTTCACCTGTACAGATTTGCCTCCAGGACACAGGACCAGACAACGGCTGCAGCAGATGCTCTGGTGGTGCCATGAGATCAGTATGCCCTTATTTATTCCTTTCCTCTGCCGAAATGTCAAAGGTTTGAAGTCGAGGGCATAGCAGTCATTCTAGCTCTTGACTGGCCTCCAAGAGTTTAATACGCTGACCTCGTTCCTCTGTTGATGTTTCATAACCTCTACCTGGTTGGCTAGATATCTCTGGCTTTGATTCCGTGGCTGTTGAAATCCAAGTTCTGATAGATGGGCATTTCAAATTGTTACTCTGACCATTCTTAAAGCCTTACTCTAAGTTTTTTGTTACTTGAAACAGTTAATTTGGGCTATGCTAACCCATTCTATTTCCTTTACTAATAGCAGTGCCTACTGTCAACGCTGTATAAATCGCATGTGGCATCGTCTACATACAGTATACAGCACTGGGTTCCGGCAGCAGTCCAAAGGCTTGTTCTCAGAACAAAATCAAGTTAGGCTGAGTTCTGCTCAGTCATTCTCAGAAAGCCTTGTGTTTGATCAATGAACACAAGGCTGCTTCTGATTGGCGAAGATGGAGATTGCAATGTCATTCACTCGCCTTTCCACTTCAGCCAATTTAGAGGAAGCCGTGATTTGATTTTTTTTTTTCCCCCTGTTAGCATTCAGTCTTGCTCAATTTTGTTCCAGCAGTAGACGAGGAGCTGATGCTACATACAGTTTCATTACGGACAGTGGCCATATTTCTTGGTAAAAAAATTAGTTCATTTGGGTCAAGCTGGCTCTAACAAAATATTTCCATTTAAGATGGCGTAAAACCTGAAGTTGGTCTTTAATGCTTGTAAATTCTTACTATACTTCCCACACGATTTATCATAGAATGTGGTATATGCACTATCACAGGTGCTAGTTTATTTTCCTTTCTTCAACTAGGCGTAGAACACTTGGCCATTAGTAACGCCATGAGTCAGGTGTCTGCCCTATAGCTCCTGTTTCAGTGTTGAAATCTAAAGATCACCCTTTCTGCCTCGGGCAGGACCAGGTAACGGGACTTTATATTTGTCACTGAGATCACACAAACATAATATTAGTCTTTTATTTTATGATCCTAAAAACCACGATTCAAGATGGACACAATTTAAAAATGAATTCATGTATATAATCGTAGTCGTAGGACCAACACGCTTCACAGAGAGAGAAAGAGACTCACACAAGACTATACAAAAGACAACACCAAACTGTTTAAGGCTACCATCCAATTTCCAATCTGTAAGGTTCAAATACACAGTATGCCCCTCTTCATTGTATAGAGGTGCGCTAGCCCCATCTAACTGTTCTATCAGTGACCAAACCATAAGCTGCCTCCACAACTCCCCCACAGGACATATGCATCCCCTGCTGCATTATGGCCACAAAACATTGGTGCATCAGCATGCTTGGGCACCATTTTGCATCAGAGGATGCACATGTCCTGTGGGGAAATTGTGGAGGCGGCTTGTTGTTTGGTCACTGATGGAACAGTTAAATGGGGCTAGCGCACCTCTATATTGGCATACTGTGTATTTGAACCGTGTGGATTGGAAATTGGATGGTAGCCTTAAACAGTTGTGTGTTGTCTTTTATATCTTCTTGTGAGTCTCAAACATATGATGGGTTGTTGCTAGGTAGCACATAAGTTTTGTATTGTTTTGTTCCTTTAAGGTTCTGTTAACATCTGTATGTTTTTGTAGGTGTGATGGGCTGTAGGTACAATGCGTTTTAAAGCCTAAGTTTTAGTCACATATTTTTTTTTTTTTTTTTAAACAGTCAGCACAAGGGACAGTATTTAATGCAAAGTGTTCTAGCTGGATTGTTTTGTTTAAATCCGAAGCTCTCTGACTCTACCCATTCTAAACCATCTTTTACATGCTTTGAAGTGCATTACCATTGTACACTTTAACTCAAATTTTGATAGAAAACCGGTTTAAAAATGCGGTATGAACAGCTCTTTATAAAGCACCAACAACACATTAAGCATACAGATGTGAACAGTCACTGGTTTGGTTTTGGAACACTACTAACTCAATGTCCCCTTCACTGCTACTGGAAATCACCCTGAAGAGATATTGTGATTGTTTTGTGTTTTTTCATGTGGGTTAATATTGAATATGTAGTTAGACTTGAAAGGGAACAGAAAATGAGATTTGAAAGAGTACAGAAATGTGGTTTTATTAAGAAATAAAATAGTGCCCCAATAAAAATGTATTGCATACATGTTAATGGATGTTATTTTAATATCCCATTAAGGCTCAGTTCACATTGCTATGACTTGTGAGGTCCCTAGTCACTTGACATGTGCAAATCTCATGTTCATCAATGTCTTAGCACTACTGAAGTCGCTTAGACTTAAAAAAGGTTCCTGTACTACTTCAAGGTGACTTCTATCCAACTTATGCCCATAGACTTTAATGGAAGTCTCCTCCAAATTGGTTCCTCATCCAAATTGATGTGATTTGGATCCGACATTACATTTTCATTAGCCACAGGTAAAGTTGCATCAAAGTAGTACTCAAGTCACTAGTAAATCGCCAGGAAGCCACCTTGCAAAGTTGCACCACAAGTTGTGTGATTTTAAGATTGCAGTAGTGTGAACCGAGACTTAGAATCCATGATGCAACCTAAAACTTTTGGAACTAATATAATGTAAGGTAATGTGATAGTTTGAATTAATTCTTACCTTTTAAGAATAACCCCTTAATTGATAACTTCTGCTTGGGGCAGATATTTCCTTGACATACCCTACATATTCCCAAAGGTATTTAAATCAAGTGGGTCAACTTTCCTCACAATTTACATTTATGGTTGGAGGCACAAAATGGATGCACAGGAGGGGGGAACATTGCATATGTTTTTAAGAGTTTTGAATGCTGAAGTACTCAGCTTAAGCCTTTTGAAAACAGAGGCATACTTAGTACAAGTTGCCTTCTTGAAAATGTGCGTTATGCAGTCTTTATAATGTTTAATCCTTGTCAACATAAATTTTTCCCGACCCCTCCCCCATATGCTATTTCAGACCTCATTCACACCATACATGCAGAAAAACTGATGGGAAAAAAACGCACAGATTTCACTTGCTGAGACGCTAGTTTGCATCAGTTTCCATGCGCATTTCAGTGAGTTTTATACATTTTGAAGATTTATGCGCAGAAAAAAATCTGCATGTTATTAGTGTTGTGGTACAGGGCACATAAAAAACAATTGATTTTTTTTTTTTGTGCCCTTGCAGAACGTGTGCAGAAAAACTCCCATCTATACACACTGGTGTGAATGAGGCCTTAGAGAAATGTTTCAGTTTAACAGGAATTATGTTATAAGGACAGTAAATGTTACTGTTTTTATAAAGCAATTTCCAGGTGATCACTTGATTATGAAAATGTTTCCTTTATTGGTACAGCACTATTCTTAAATAAGTTCTTGCCTGACTAAGTGTAGACATTTTATTCAACAGCAGTGAGTGGAAGAACATCTGCAATCTCAAACACTCCTACCCACAGCATTGCTACTTCCATATCCCAACCTCAGACGCCAACTCCAAGTCCCATCATTTCTCCTTCAGCCATGCTACCTATATACCCTTCCATAGATATTGATGCACAGGTAAGACAAATTGTACTATATGGCAAACTGATTTCAAAACCGTAGTATATTTGGAAAAAATATAAGCAGTTGCATTTTGTGTGAAATTGTAGTGAGAGCCCTTTTTTTTTTTTTTTTTTTTTTTTTTTTGTTGAAGATGCCACTTTAATACGGACCTTCACTCCTCTGTATCATGTAATCTTTTTGCTCTCTTGCTCTCCTTTCCCCCTCCGTGGTCTAAATTGCTAATTGCTTGGTTTGGTTTTGTTTTTTTTCTTTTTTTGTTTGTTTTTTTTGCTAATTCTAGTTACAATTTTTTTTTTTCTGTGGCCCCTCTTACCTGGCCACATTTTCATATGGGCAAGAATCATGTGTCTCTGCTCCTGCAGCCTGCTGAGGTATCCCAGTCACATATTCCAGGAGACTGCAGGGGCAGGACACATGGCATTCAGAGGATAGAGCTGGAGCGCAATGTGGGCTGGCTTTCTGAATCCAGAAGAGGCAGTTGGCTCACAGTCACTGAGAAGTACCAAGGTGGTTGCACTGGACCCAGGCTTTCACACCTGAATAATGAAGTGCAGCGAGATAGCAATGGGTATTTTGTACAGGTGAGTATGTGAAAGCAGGACAAAGCTGCATAACAGGTAAGGGTGGTCTTAAAAAAGAAAATGTCAGGGGTGAGTGAAGTTCCTCTTTAATTTCTCTTGTATGACAGTGTTAAATTGCAATATTCTATTTTATTATAATTGAATATTTGGATTTAAATTTGTATTGCATCAGAAATGGTTTCCTTATTTGGATGAATTTTGTGTGGTTGCAGTTTGCAGACAACTGAACGTTTTTACTAATTCCCAGTTTGTCATGCACACCAGTGGTCCAGAAGATTACACTGTAACTTCATATGTTCATGCTACATAATATGCGAAAACCTGAAAACTTGAATTCAGCCATGCAGTTCTTAGTATCAGAATAACAATTCTACCAATCGCATACAATTCATGGTCAAAATAGCTGTTATGTTTTTTTTTTTTTTTTAAATGTGGCTAATTGTGTAATTAATGACTTATAATGGTTTGTGCTTTATGGCAGACTGAAAGTAATCATGACACGGCGCTAACACTTGCCTGTGCTGGTGGACATGAGGAGCTTGTGCAAACTCTGTTGGAGAGAGGTGCAAACATTGAGCACAGAGACAAAAAAGGTATGCGCTTTCATCAAATTAGATGGCTTCTTTATTTGGTATTGTGGAGATGCAAGGATTCACCTGTAGCTAAACCCCATATAACTGGAAAATAAAAGACTCACAGTTCAGATAGCTGAACAGCCAATCATTTAATATACACTAAAACTCATATTCAATAGAATCTTCTCCATGAGGGCAGTAACACTATAAAGACCTCAGATGAACTATTTAAAAAGACACATCTTGTCAAAATCCTTAACGTGCGAGACAAAGTGCTCCTTATGCTAGTAACTGTTAGAGTATGTAAACCCAACATTTCATATTCATGATATAACTGCTGTACCATTTTCTTGTATGAAAAAGTATCCTGTTCTCTTTGTATTGCTTTTTTTGTGTGAAATCCTTGGTGTTTCTGCCAGTCCATCTGCTTTCCTATTAAAAACTGAGAAGCAAAAGGACACACCATGGTCAGTTTTCTAGCTGTGCTGGGAACTTATCCTGCTCTCCTGCAATGGTCAAACTTGTCCTGACTCAACCCCCCCCAATGGTTTTGGTGCAAGTCTGCTCCACCTTTCCCGGTTCTAATATGTCGTATATGAAATATACGCTTTCAGAAATTCCACCAAAACCGAGGGACATAATAGGTCTATGGCAAAACGCATTTAACCTGCACCAAAACTGTTGGTACAGTGTGAAGCCCCCTAAATTATTTTTTCCAGTTTTGGAAGGCCCGTCTTTTTTGTTTTCTTTTTTCCCACTGAGGTAGGGCCTAATACCCTGGTTTTCCTTTTTTGCTCTTGGCCTGATAACTTTTGCTCTGCAGGGGATAAACATACTAGTTCACCTAGCAATAACCAGTGGTGCGCTAATTAATATAAAAAAAATGAATGTGACAATATTATAAACTCAAATTAACATAAAAATACAAATTGAAGCAAGTAATGAAAATCTCATTCAAGTGAAAAAAGCGATAAAATAGTGAGTGAAGAAAAAGGTCCAAATAAGAAGAGATGTACGATGAATTATTTTTCAATTGTGAGATTATATAACCGTTGCCTCTATGGTAAACACTCTGAAGTCAACTCTTAGTCTTCCATAATCACCATTGTCACCAAACACCACCGTGGACACAAGATGGATACTTACCAGATATGTTCAGAGAGGTCATCATGCTCTTTAGTTAATAAACCACGGTGAGAGTCATGTGCGTCAAGCCAGACCACAATAACTCAAGCTGCTCCTCAGATGACCACAAACACATGGCATATACACGCGTATTGCAATAAAAAATATGCCTTTCAGTGTAGAAAGTTTAAAAGCACCATTTATTGCATAAGAATCACACAAGCATTTAAATAGTCACAAAATGGCATGGAAAGCTCTTCCAGTAGATTCATATGTGATGACGTCACAGGGTGGGCTCCGTCTGACACATTTCTTCATACCAGACCTAAAGGGTTTTTTTGTGGCTCCCTTGCCACTGCTGTCTCCTATGAAGCAGTGTGTCACCTTCCCTCAGCACTTCTGCCTTCCAGACCTCATTCTCACCACTGCTGTTCCCTAGGCAACTCCAAACACCCCACAACACTCTCTGATGCTTGCTATCTCTCTGTCACCACTTCCTTGCACAGTGTGCAGGGGTTCTGCTATACATCTGCTGGTATAAAGGAAAAGAAACCCATCTCCTAGGGTAATATTGCATTCACAGCTTCCTTAATTAAATTAATACTACTACTCACAAGTGTCCAATGACAGGCACTTATCAAAACCAAAATCACCACAGATATAACCCTCTAGAGGCTGGCACTGATATGTTTGTGCTAACAGTTGTCTGTAGCTTCCAGTCTCACTCTTTCAGTGAGGTTCGACTGAATCTCCTCTATCACATGGAGAGCCAGAGGAACTGCAATGATTACATCTCCCATTTCAGAGTTCATGTGTTAACCCTTTACGTTAATTAAAAAAAAATTGTAACCAGATCTCAGACAATGCAGAGCTAAACATATCAGAACATTTCACATAAAGGAAATAATCAACAGGGATAAATAAAAATAATAAAATGTCCTAATGTATCTAAAAAAAAAAAAAAAATCAGTTGTCAGAAATAAGAGTGCACTGCTTTTTTTGTAGTATTAATCTGTAAACTATGAAAATGTGTTCATCCTTCATCTTGCAATCAAGAGAAGGGAGTGTAGGCATTTCAAATGGCTCATGAGAACTCACCACTACTATGATTGCTGTAGATACCATAGTAGCAATGTTTTGACACATTTAGACTGTTTTTGTGGTAACGTGAGTCAGCAGTAGGAAGCATTGATATTTGAGCAATTTTATTTTATTAATTTTTTAATGTTCTGATTCTTTGAAACTATTAACCACTTGACCTCCAGAGGATTTACCCCCCCCCTTAATGATCGGGCCTCTTTTTGCTACTCGGCGCTGCACTAATTCAACTGATAATTGTGTGGTCATGCAATGCTGCACCCAAACAAAATTTACATCCTTTTTTTCACACAAATAGAACTTTCTTTCGGTGGTATTTGATCACCTGTACGCTTTTTATTTTTCACGCGATAAACAAAAAAAGTCCAAAAATTTTGAAGAAATGGTATTAAATTTAGTAATTTGTAGGCCCTGGTTGAATTTGTATGTCTTATCTCGATCTCCTGAGACTTTGCACCACCTGTGCAATTTTCTATAGCAGAGGACTCTTCCCTGTCGTCTTATGAGACCCCCTCATGATATCCCTGTAATCTTGTGGTCAAGCTGAGCCCTATCTTTCTGAATATAAGGATTCCCTTTCCTGGGGATCCTTATAACAATGAGTCCTTCTGTTCCCACCAGCAGCAGTTTTTACCTTGAGTCATTATTTTTCCACTTGGACAGGGTTACCTGTTTCTCCTTTCTTCTTTGATGCTTCTTATTGTCCTTTTGAGAACTTCTATTTTTCTATACCATGTTTGGCCAGACAGTGCAACCTTTTCATGTTTTGCCATGTCTCCCATAGGACCTTGCCCTCATTTTCTCTGACTTCCTTCTTAAAAGGTTCGCCTAGCCTTCCTCTCTCCACTTCCACCTGCATATATGGTCACTTTGCTCCTTTTTTTGATGGGGCTTCTGCCCTCTGGAATGAGTCCCTCTTTAACTGTCTGATCCCATTTTCCTGTTCAGTTCAGGTTCTGGGGCAAATAAATCACCTAGCATCTATACTCCTCTAGGGAGCACAACCACCACCTAAATTCTGTCTTTCTTCCAAATTATTGGGTACTAGGCAACTGTTGTGGTTTTTTTTGTCACTTTTTCCAGCAGCGAGCTGCTTCTATTGTCAAACATTTGGGTCTGTTGACCCTTCTTTTTTCCAGTGGGCTTGGTCTGGCTGTTCAGTTATGTTTTGCCCACCCTCCATTATTGCTTGGGGATACCCCATGGTCAGTGAATTGATTACTGTCATGCACTGTACGATAGAGAAGTAAACATCATCTTTTGGTGCGATTTAAGGGACCACTGTCATTAGACAAAGAGGATGTTTGTTATATTAAGAAACCAGTGAACTATGGTTGCATTATTTATGGCAGGAATTGTAATGGGTGTAAAAATATGTATAATTATCTAACATTTAAATGCATGCCTTTTTTTAATCCCTGTTTCTGTTTAAGGTTTCACACCACTCATCTTGGCTGCAACTGCTGGTCATGTTGGGGTCGTTGAAATCTTGTTGGACAACAATGCTGACATTGAGGCTCAGTCTGAGAGGACCAAAGACACACCATTATCGCTGGCCTGTTCTGGTGGCAGGCAAGAGGTAATCTACTAAATCTTGATGTATTGCTTGCTATGTAACAAAATGCTATTTGTAACAAAAATCCAGATTTATCCAATCAAGCAGATTACAGACGTATTGAGGTTAAGGTTATTAAAACATAAGTACGCCACAATTATTTATACTCTAGTGCAAAACAAAATTGTATACTCCCCAGTAAACAATCAACAAATGAATAAATTGTCCATTATGCCAGAAAATAAGTGCAAATGTCCATCTACCACCATATGCCTTAATCGCTCCATCCATTGGTTATAAACTGGAGAACAAGTATAAAAAATAAACATTTAACTCAAAATAAATAAGACTTCAAACCGTCCTCTCAATGTGCTGAGTGTTCAATATTGCGTCTCCATCTCAAATAGCTCTTAATCACATCATGGAATCTCTGTGCTGTAAATGCAGCGAAATAATAGGTCCTTGTATTACTTAACTGCGGAGTACTCTGGATGGAGATGGACTGCCATATGGAGATTCATTGAGAGAGGCTCAATTGTATGGATGTAAACCCCTAAAGGGGATGGTGCAGTAAACCTATTTCTAATAGGTCGAAATCGAATATGAGAGCATTATATTGTTGGTAGAGGAAACACAGAGTCCTCGGGTGTGATTAGGAGCTGTTTGAGGTGGAGCGGAGATATTAACCACTTGCCATCCTGAGGATTTACCCCCTTAATGACTAGGCCTCTTTTTGCTACTCGGTGCTGCACTAATTCAACTTATAATTATGTGGTCATGCAATGCTGCACCCAAACAAAATTTACGTCCTTTTTTTCACACAAATAGACCTTTCTTTTGGTGGTATTTGATCACCTGTGCACTTTTTATTTTTCACGCTATAAACAAAAAGTCCAAAAATTTTGAAGAAAAACTATTTTTTTTACTTTCAGCTATAAAAAATATATAGACTCAAAGTTGGTTATACGTTTAGGCCAAAATGTATTCTGCTACATGTTTTTGGTAAAAAAAAATCCCAATAAGTGTATATTGATTGCTTTGTGTGAAAGTTATAGCGTCTACAAACTATGGTATAGATACTGCAATTTCCGCCATATTTTTTTTGCTATACAGTGCTGCGCTAGTTTAATGGACAATTGCACGGTCATGCAATACGATACATAAATTAAATTTATGTCCTTTTTTTTTTTTCACACATAGAGCTTTCTTTCGGTGGTATTTGATCGCCTGTGCGGTTTTTTATTTTTTGCGCTATAAAAAAAAAGTGACAATTTTGAGAAAAAAAAAACAATATTTTGGACTTTTTGCTATAAAAAGTGTCCAGTAAAAAAAATTTAAAAATCAAATTTTGTCATAAAGTTTGGCCAAAATGCATTCTGTGACGTCTTTGCTTAAAGAAAAAAAAAACCCAATACGTGTAAATTAATTGGTTTATGTGTAAGTTATAGCGTTTACAAATGGCGGGAAAGATACTGGGATTTTTAATTTTTTTTTTTTTATACTAATAATGGCGGCGATCAGCGACTTATGGCGGGACTGCGGCGGACATTCTGACACTGGGGAGGGGGGGGGGGGGAGGAAACTGACTTGGGGTCACTGACATCCCCAGTGACACCAATACAGTGATCAGTGCAAAAAAAAAAAAAACACTGACACTGTACTAGTGGCACTGGGGAGGAAGGGGTTAACCCTTTCAGTGAATAAAAAAGTTAACTGTGTGAGGGGAGTGTTTTTTACTAGGAGGCGGGGGTGTGTACTGCATGGGACACGCTAATCGAGAGAGAGAAACTCTTCTCTCCCGATCAGCGTGTCAGGAGCTGTCAGGGAACTGACAGAAAGCAGAGCTACTGCAGCCCTGCTCTCTGTCAGTGTTTGCCGCTAATCAGCAGGACACATCCGGTAATGACCGGCTGTGACCCGGCTACTGACACCCGCGGCCGGGATCAGCGGTACAGGTAGGGTGGCGGCGCGCCCCCTACCTGTTTTGCAAAAGCGCATTTTAAAACGCGCTTTTGCCTAGCCGTGCCGCTCTGCCGCCGTATTTAACAGTGGCTGGGCGGCATGTGGTTAACACACAGCACATTGAGTGGACTGTTTAATTTAAATTTTTATATTTTATTTTTTGCATTTGTTATCCAGTTTGAGTAGTGGCTGCAGTGATTAAGATGTATTGGCACATACAGTAGTAGATGGACATTTGCTTGCAGATTTTGCAGCATGATGGACAAATTTTGGAGACTATACAATTTTGTTTTGTACTAGAGGGTTAAGCTTTCAATGCCCTGACCAGCAATGTGGGGGTGAGATTATGGCAGGGTTGTATCCTTTACTACCATGCCCAGCAATAGGAAGGGGGGTTAATGTTCACTGCCAGTAAACTACATTGCAGGAGGCTGGGTTTGGAGTTAAATCTCAGTACTAGTAACCACAATTAATGGGGGGGGGGGGGGGGGACGACATGACAGCTCAACTAGGAGATGGTCACATGGCTGGGTGTTCTTATTGTACTTCGTTTGAAATGGCAGGGAACTATGTTGTATGCTTTTTTTTTTATGGGGAAAAATACTTTCTATAAGTAATGTTTATATAAAATATAATTGCTTAATCTTTCTGACCTTTAACTGTTTTTTTTTTTTTTTTTTTTTTTTTAGGTCGTAGAGTTGTTGTTGGCTAGAGGGGCAAATAAGGAGCATAGAAATGTTTCCGACTACACTCCTTTAAGCTTAGCTGCATCTGGTGGTTATGTCAACATTATCAAAATCTTACTTAATGCAGGTGCAGAAATCAACTCCAGGTGAGTTAACCTAGTATGCAGTCAACTAATTTTAAATATCTGCAATAAATTCTGGCTGTTTTAGAAAGTTTGATGATTTTTTTTTTTGCTATTCAAGTATGTAAATTTTTTTATTTTTTATTCTGGCATTTAGTAGCTCATAGTGGTCAACCGCACATCAGTATTTATTTTTGCATGCTTATTACTATTGTATATGATGGGTATATTAAGTGCCTCTCTTCTGTGATTCTACCAGCAAACATCTTCATGATGTTTATATTTTTATTCCTGCATTTTAAAATTTCCCTGCACATTTGCTGATGCTGCTTTGCAGAGGCCCATCTCGATTGTCTGTTTTTGTATTTATTTTTATTTTTTTTTAATATGGCACCTCTGCGGTTTGCTATGCTGTGTAGGTTCCTATAGAGAAGGGATGAGCATTTTTATGACATTGAACTTTGACCTTCAGTATGTGGTAACAAGTGAGCTAAGTAAATGTACCACAGCATGCAGAAAACTGCATTTACACCAAACAAGAAGTTAACCCCTCTGTCATTCCCTCCACTGGCTGCCGATTGCCCAACGCATTAAATTCAAACTACTAACACAGACATACAAAGCTATTCATAATGCTGCCCCAAACTACCTCACCGACCTGATACCCAAATACCACCCTACCTGTAATCTTCGCTCCTCACAAGACCACCTACTTTCTAGCTCCCTGGTCTCCACCTCCCCCGCCTGACTGCAGGACTTCCCCCATCCTCTGGAACTCACTACCCCAATCCATCAGACTGTCACATACCCTCCTCACCTTTTAGGCGCACCCTGAAAACCCATCTCTTCAAGGAAGCCTACCCCACCCTCACCTAACAGCCGATCTCCTCCACTCCTCCTACCACTCCATCCCCCACAGCTTCTGTCTCCTGTACAACTATCCCCTCCCTCCTAGATTGTAAGCTCGAAAGAGCAGGGCACTTGAACCCCTCGTGTTCTGTTTTGTTACTGTATTCTCATGTTCTGTCCCCCACTATAATGTACAGCGCTGAGCAAACCTTTTAGCGCTATATAAATACTGTATAATAATAATAATTAGTTCATATCAGTATGTGCAGATGTTCTGATAATCATATTATGTATAGTTTGTAGTTGTGTACGTGGGTCAGCCATATTTGCGATTAGATTGGTCCTTTTTAGTTGGTGCCACTGAAAGATATAAGGGTGTTGTGAAAGATGTGCTGACCCTGTAGAATACAGTACCTGAAATTCAGACGGTAAAATAGGTGTCTGTAACTGGGCAATTAACTTTTAAATGTAAATATTTCAATGTGTTAAACTAGAACTTGAAATGTATTTTACGCATGACACACTTTTACATACATTACACTTAATAACGCTATTAATAAGTAATTCAGTAGACATCTAAGGCTTGGTTCACATTAGTGCGATTTCAGATGCGACTTGAGTTGCACAGAATTGCATGACCAGGGAAATCACTTTTGTTTTTAATGGTGCCTGTTCACATCAATTCGACTCAGCATGACACGTTTTGAAAAAGGTTCTTGTACTACTTTGGTGCAATTCCAATGCAATTTTGGCTGCATAGATACACAAACCTTTTCAAAAGTTGCATCCAAGTAGCACTACATAATCGAACTGAAAGATCAAAATTGTATTGTGGTAGTGTAGAAGTAGACTAAATGATTGCTGTTTAATACCTATTTCAATGCTTTACTTCAGGGGTCTTCATACATTCTAAACAAAGGGCTGCTTTGCTGTCTTTCAGACTTTAGGAGGGCCGGAGTGGCCAGTGGAAGGAATGATGCCCAGTCACTGGCGTCGGTGGGAGGAATGGTGCCCAGTCACTGGCGTCGGTGGGAGGAATGGTGCCCAGTCACTGGCGTCGGTGGGAGGAATGGTGCCCAGTCACTGGCGTCGGTGGGAGGAATGGTGCCCAGTCACTGGCGTCGGTGGGAGGAATGGTGCCCAGTCACTGGCGTCGGTGGGAGGAATGGTGCCCAGTCACTGGCGTCGGTGGGAGGAATGGTGCCCAGTCACTGGCGTCGGTGGGAGGAATGGTGCCCCGTCACTGGCGTCGGTGGGAGGAATGGTGCCCCGTCACTGGCGTCGGTGGGAGGAATGGTGCCCAGTCACTGGCGTCGGTGGACGGAATGGTGCCCAGTCACTGGCGTCGGTGGGAGGAATGGTGCCCAGTCACTGGCGTCGGTGGGAGGAATGGTGCCCCGTCACTGGCGTCGGTGGGAGGAATGGTGCCCCGTCACTGGCGTCGGTGGGAGGAATGGTGCCCAGTCACTGGCGTCGGTGGGAGGAATGGTGCCCAGTCACTGGCGTCGGTGGGAGGAATGGTGCCCAGTCACTGGCGTCGGTGGGAGGAATGGTGCCCAGTCACTGGCGTCGGTGGGAGGAATGGTGCCCAGTCACTGGCGTCGGTGGGAGGAGTGGTGCCCCGTCACTGGCGTCGGTGGGAGGAGTGGTGCCCAGTCACTGGCGTCGGTGGGAGGCGTGGTGCCCCGTCACTGGCGTCGGTGGGAGGCGTGGTGCCCCGTCACTGGCGTCGGTGGGAGGCGTGGTGCCCCGTCACTGGCGTCGGTGGGAGGCGTGGTGCCCCGTCACTGGCGTCGGTGGGAGGCGTGGTGCCCCGTCACTGGCGTCGGTGGGAGGCGTGGTGCCCCGTCACTGGCGTCGGTGGGAGGCGTGGTGCCCCGTCACTGGCGTCGGTGGGAGGCGTGGTGCCCCGTCACTGGCGTCGGTGGGAGGCGTGGTGCCCCGTCACTGGCGTCGGTGGGAGGCGTGGTGCCCCGTCACTGGCGTCGGTGGGAGGAATGGTACCCCAAGGGCCAGATAGAGACAGGCAAAGGGCCGCATTCGGCCCAACTGCCGCAAATTGGATACCACTGCTTTACTTCATATACAGTGCTAATAAAACATGAGTTGATTATCATTACAGAATAAAGTGAGAGTTGCCAAAATAAGTATTAACTTCTTAGCAGGAGCAAAGTCTATTTTAAGAATGAAAAAAAGATTTTCAATCATCCAATATGTGTTAGAACAGTTTACTTATTCTACAAAGTTAGAAAATTCTCATCTTGTGTAGAACACAGGCCAGATATTCTTAGACCCTGGGTTATAGGCTGCTACCTTCAGGGATTTGGGGACACCTCTTCGGTGTACCCATAAAACCCTAACCCATTCTGAGTTCAGTTTTTTTAGTTTTCTGTAGGTGATGAACCCCTTAACTAGTTTTTACTTTGAATTCTTAAATCAACTCTGCACTGGCTTCTATAACAATAGCAGTGTATCCAGATCAGTACAACATCTGTAAAAGACGTCCTGTAGTGTTACTTTAGGCACTGACCTTGGTACTTGTGCAATGCATTTAGTTAGCTGCATGGTGCTATGTAGGTCAAGGGCCATTTTCCATTCCTATCTTTCCTAGACCTTGAAGACCCCTCCAGGGGTATGTCCACAGTGATGAGCTAAGCCTGGACTCATACAGGGATCAGTGACCTTGAAAGGTAAAACCGATTTAGTCAATTATTGGACCGTTACTCTAGCCCTATAGGACGTATGAGACTTAAGGTCTCCACTATTTGCAGTGTCTTCATTGGAAACTAAGGAGTCTATTTAACTTTACTCACTTATTGAGTGTTTAATCTTTCAAACTAGGCAGTAAAATTACCATCCATTCAGAACTTAGTCTAAGGTGGATGACTAGGTGTTATCATATCATAGGCCACTTCTGCCCTGAGTGCTTATAAGATACCCAGGCACTTCCTTCTGCTTTGTTGCCATAAGGACTTTGCTACAGGATGGTCAACAGCTGGCTTTCTGTGTCCTTCTTTGGACACGCTTACTCCATTTCGGCACCCTGCTCAGTGAGTACCCACACTGATGGCAATCAAGGAAACCAGGCGCAGGGTAAACGCAGTAAAATTTCAGGAAAACACTTGCTCTTCTGATGTGCTGCAAATTGCTTAAATCGCTCCATGACGGTTTCCCTTGCATTAGAGCACAATTCTCCACCTTCTCTACCAGAATCTGAAGTGGTCTTGCCTCCTATAGAAATAAGAAAACTTTTAAATAGGACCTGTAGTTGGTGCTAGAGGAGGCCACAGAAGATTTCTTAACCTTAAGCCACCCATAAACCAAATGCTATGGCTTCATGTAATATGCTTACCAATGTAGATATGCTTACTTCTGCTGTGCGTAAAAGCCTTGGTATAATTGCTCTTGATTTTTCTCAGTCTCATCAGGCCCATTTCGGTACCTGGGTACTAAGAGACCAGCAAAAAAAATAAAAAATAATTACTTATTCAAGAACAAATAGAACAGGCATTTTAAGGTTTCTCCTGAAAAGGTTTTCACCAGCTCCCCCAAGATCATTGCCAATGTATACCCAGTGAAAAAAACAATTCACTAAAAAGTGGACTGTCCCAGTGGTAGACCCTGCTTTCTCATTTTTAAGCATCTAACTGAGCCTATAGAACAAGGGTCTTCAAACGTTCTAAGCAAAGGACCAGTGAAAGACTGTGGACAGTGAGAGTAGTAGATACCTGGGCATCAGTGGGCATAAACAATGCCCCATCATTGGTATTAATGGAAGGAAGAAGACCTTGTTGGTATCAATAGGAAGAATGGTGCCAATGGGATAAATGCTGTCCTATCATTGGTGTCATTTGGGGGAATAGTGCCCCATGGGCCAGATAAATGCAAGCAAAGGGCCACATCTTGGAGATCACGGCTATAGATGTTCCTTCATTTAATGTTTCTGCAGACAGAATATTGAAGGCCCTTTTTAAAGGCTCAATTTGCTGTTGCAGGTCCAGTTCCTCAACCAGCTATTGCTGCAGTTTCAGGCCCTAAAACAAGTCATGACACAAATTTGTCTATAGCTCAGAATCTTATGGCTTAATGGTTGGTCAACTGAAGCTGCCTGTAAAAGGCCCATGTAACACGTGCGTTTTTTGAAGGAAGGGCATCTCTTGGTGAGACACGTTTATTAAGGTTGTTCCAATCCCTCTGAATGACAAGTTAATAGGCTTCTATTCAGACCTATTTACAGTACCAAAATGTAACAAGGGTAGCTGTCCTATTCTGGATCTAAAATCCCTAAACAAGACTTTCTTGTTTACAAGTTTTGCATTGAAGCCGCAATCATTGCCTTTCTGAGAAAAGGGTGATGCTTGACATTAATAGACGTTCAAGATGCCTACCTCCGTATTCCCGTTTACCCACCTTATCTGCGCTTTTTTTCCTTCACAGAAGTTTTCACCAAGGTACACAAACCCCTTCTTGCCTTCTTAAGATCTCTGAGCATCCAAGTAGATGACCTTCTTATGTAGGATTCATCTTCATTATAACTATGCAAATGTCCAAAGGACTATCCAGATTCTTCAGGCCTTTGGGTAATCAACTTAAAAAAAAAAATCTGCCTTTCAGCCAAGCCTTTGGAATATCTATACTTAATCATAGACACTGGCCAGGCAAAGGTTTTTCTTCTAGCAAACCAGCTTTTGATCTGATGCTGGGTCCTTAAGGTCCAAAAGACAACGCTTTTGTGAGATTTACCATGAGAGGCCATTGCCTCATTAGAAACTGTTCCCTTTGCTCAATTTCACCCAAGACTCCTACAACACAACATTCTGTTGGCTTTGGAACAAACATTCCATCTCCCAGTTGTTTAGTGGATTTGCAATCCAGCCTTGGTAATGAGAGCATCAATTCTCCCACCTTCATGGAAGCTGATAACAGATGAGTGTTTCAATCGCTCACATTTCAGGAAATCTGTTCACCTAGTGAAGCAAAGCTCCCCATCAGTAGCAATAAAACTGACTCCTCTGAACCACTGAACCCTCTTCTCCAGAGATACCCAATTAGAGTGCGATCAGGCAATACCAAAGCAGTGAGCTTATATATCAATCAGGGGGAACTAGGTGTCAGACAGCTATAAAGGAAGCAAATCTGATTATTTCCTAGATGAAAAGCACTGCTTAGCGGTCTCTGCTGTTCACATTTGGGTAGTGAACTATTGCAAGATGGATTTCTTTAGTCATCGCCAACTGGACCAAGTGTAGTATCATGTCACAAATAGCATGGTCATCGATTGCCCTGGCAATCCCATGGACTCCTTTCAAGCTAAAGAATATGTAAACCTAACTTTTCAATTACTGATACATGCCTGCTATACCATGTACTTGTATGAAAAAGTATCCTGTTCTTTGTATTGCTTCCTTTTGTGTGACATCCCTGGTATTCCTGGGACATATGGTCAGTTCGCTAACTGCGCTGGAATTCAGCCTGCTCTCCTTCAATGATCAGACTTGATTCTCTCTCTCCCCCCCCCCCCCCCCCCCTTTTTCCCCACAAAACCTTTCACTGTGGGAAGATCAGTGTACTGCTGTTTTTCTCCTCCCCTGGAGGAGAACACAGGTTATGTGATCACTTATAAAGGGATAAATGGTATTTTATGATGTGTTTTTTTTTTTTTTTTATATCCATGCACAAATGTATTGTCTTTCATATCGATTTTAAATTGGGTTGATTTACAAGGTGAGGGTTTACAGTCACTTTACTATATGCCTCCATAAATGCGTGTTCCTTTCTTAAAAATCTATTACTGTACCTGGGTATCCTTTCTCACCTGCTGTGAACACAGGCATTTCAATCCCTTAGCCTACTTGCTACCTGATATTCTGGCTTTTCTGCATTCAACCAAAACACATTTACAATTTCTCTTATGGCGGTTTTAAACCCGGCAGCAAACATTTATTGCAGCTTACAGATTCCTAGATGTGATGGCTGTATTTCTTTTTAGACTGTTTTTTCTTTTATCCCCTCGTGATCCAGCCAAGTAAGTTTGTTGTTTTTTCACAAAAAATCTATCCGACAGATGTAGCAGTTAGATGGTTGAGACAAACTATTTAACTTTGATGGGGAAGTTTTACAGTGATCAGATTCTATTTATGTAAAGCCTTTATTCCAAAAGGAAAAAAGGTTTGCTGTAACTGCTTATAAAGTAATTAGCTGCCCAAATGTGCTCCATGATCTCCTTCATTCAGAGTGGAGGCACACTAATACAGAAGGTGTTACTGGCCAGATCACCAGGTGAAAACGGGGAGAGAAAAGCCTAAGATATAAAACTAATGCAGCCACCACTTCTGATTGGTAACCTGCTGTATATTTTTTGTTTTGGGTTTAATACCACTTTAAGTGACAGATTTAGGCGTTGTCACCCTATTCCAGAAAACTTTTATCCAAGTTTCCTCACGGATCAGAACCCCTTTACAGTACTTTGTTTTTCCTTGGGATCTGGGCCTGGTCCCCTCTGCTCTGCAGAAACCACCCTTTGAGCTCATTAGGGAAACTTCCGTTTGTGCTCTCTCCTGTAATGAAGAGTTTGTCCTACCTTCCTTTTTGCCCTGCTCCCAAGCATTCCAAGGAAATGACTCTGCATTGTTTGGACGTAAGGGCTGTCAGTCTATCTCAAAGCCACAGCCGCTATGTAAAAGCAGACTTTGTCCTGCCAGCAGAGTCTCGAAAGACACCCTGCTTCCATGCCTATGATTGTCAAGTGGATAATAACTCGTATATACTCTAAAGGATATGGTACCTCCAGTACCATGCTCACTCCACCAGATCAGTGGGAGTTTTCTGGGCATCCAACATCATGCCTCTGTTCCTCAGCTATGTAAGGCTGTCACCTAGTCTTCAGTACACACATTCTTCAAAATCTACCTGGTAGAAGTCAAGGTCTCTGCAGATGCAGTCTTTGGCCACAAGGTTCTTTGTGCCACTCTGAGTTGGATGATGATCTTTGACCTTTTTCCTTTTTTGTTGGGCCACGTTGGCACAGTTCTGTTGTCTCGTTGCCCATCATTCTGTTTCATTGCTTGAGGGCATCCAAGGGTCTTGGAATAGCCAGCCTGTGTTCTGTATTGTATGATTAAAATGCTCCTAAAGCCTTAAAGTTTTACCCTAATGCATTCAAACTTACTGTGCTGCAGGATCACCAAACCCCCAGTCCTCCTAATACTTGCCTGAACACAATCTGGATACAGCGATGTGCACAAGAGCAGCAGCTCTCTCAGCTCTCTACCTTCCTACTGGGCAGATTGATAGCAGCAGGAGCATTCAGCCTCCACTGCTGTCAATCAGATCCTGTGGCAGTGGGGGCTGAGCTGCACCGTCTGTCAATAGACTCAGAAAGGGCAGCTCGAGAGCACGGGTCCACACGAATGCCCCCATAAAAAGCAGCTTTTTATGGGAGCACTTGCTAGAGAGGAGTGGTGCTGGTGACGAACCCCTGAAGTAGTGGATTGGTGCTGCTCTGTATAAAACCATTGCACAGAGAAGGTAAGTATGATGTTTATTATTTTAATAAAGAAAAACCGGGGCTTTAATATCACTTTGAAGTAAAAGGGTTTGTGACCTAACTGTAAATTCCATATCTTGGAGTACAGTACAGGGCTCCGGTCACCTTCCCCACTGATTTTGTTACTCTGCATTGCATGCTTAAAAAAATCAAAGCCAAAAAAAACCACACTAGGTCATACAGTGGATTAGGGTTGTAGGTGTACACAAAGGGGGAGCATGTCCAAAAGCTTTGCCTAGTTACAGCCACTTTGGATAGCAGCCTTTAACCCATGCTCTCTGTATATAAAGCAGTGTTTAGTACTGTTCTCTAACATGTAACATTTACTGGTAAATCAAAATTCTTTTTGTGAATTTAATTTTTTTTTTCCATCAACATTTCAATTTATGTCAATTGTTTTAAAAAATTCAAGTTCAGATTGGTGGATTTTAAATTTAATTCTCGTGTATGTGTAACTCTTTGCCTTCAGAACTGGTAGCAAGTTGGGAATATCACCTTTGATGTTGGCTGCCATGAATGGTCATACTGCTGCTGTTAAGTTGCTGTTGGACATGGGCTCAGACATCAATGCACAGATAGAAACAAACCGAAACACAGCACTTACATTGGCCTGTTTCCAAGGCAGAACCGAAGTGGTCAGTCTTCTCCTTGACAGAAAAGCTAATGTGGAGCACAGAGCAAAGGTACGGAAAGTTCATCATTTTAGGATTGCCATTGACTAGCAGGTTTTTGGATTTATTATAGATGGTATCAATGACTCAATTGGCTCTTGTGAACTTCTGCAATTTATTAACCACTTGCCGACCGAGCTATAGCCGAATGACCGCTACAGCGTGGTTGTCCTGTTCTCGGAGGGCATCTTATGACGTCCTCTCAGAATGCGCTCTCCGGACACAGCTGATCACATGATTAGGTAAAAGGCCATTCACCGTGGCCTTTTACCACATGATCAGCTGTGTCCAATGACACAGCAGATCAGTGTAAATACAGTTGCCAGTTATCGGCAGCACTTTCCGCACGCCGTCAGTGTGAGGAAAGTACTGCCGATACTCAGCAAATGTCAGAGGACATCTGCACTGATCATCTAGGCACTGATGATCAGTGCCAACCACCAGTGCAGTGCCCTCAGCCAGTCCCGCCTATCAGTGCCCATCATTGCTGCATATCAGTTCCTCCTCATTGCCCACCAGTGCCACCTCATCACTGCAGCCTACCAGTGCAGCCTCATCAATGCACATCCGTTAAGGAAAGAAAAATTATCTGTTTTATAATAGAAACAAAGAAAACGTTTTTTGTTTTTTTTTTTTCAAATCGTTTGCTCATTTTTTGTTTATACTGCAAAAAATAAAACACCCAGTGGCAAATACCACCAAAAGAAAGCTCTGTGTATGAAAAAAAAAAATGATAAAAATGTCATATGAATGCAATGTTGCATGCAATTGTCATTCAAAGTGCGACAGGACTGAAAGCTTAAAATTGGCATGGGCACGAAGGCAGTAAAAGTGCCCAGTAGGCAAGTGGTTAATGCAAGACCAGTCACCTTTCTCTTAAAGCTTTGTAAGTTGCAGCAGTTTTTTTCACTATTTTTTTTTTTTTTCTAACATTCTCCCATTGTCAACTACTTTTAGATCTTTGTGTTTTAAGCAATAATTGATAGGTTTAGCAGATTACTTTAACTTTTGTGTCTTCTGCTCCCTTATTGTATGTTTTACAGACTGGTCTGACTCCCTTAATGGAAGCTGCTTCTGGTGGTTATGCAGAAGTGGGACGGGTTCTTCTTGATAAAGGTGCAGATGTCAATGCTCCTCCAGTGCCATCTTCGAGGGATACTGCTCTGACCATTGCAGCAGACAAGGGGCACTACAAATTCTGCGAGCTTCTAATTAGCAGGTACCTTTAGTGGCTACTGTGGTGGTGGGGGGGGGAGAGGAGGAATTTTGTGTTTTTTACATATGCATTTCCACTTTAAAGTGTTACTAAACCCAGGACTATATCTGGTCTCCCACAGTACACAGAACATGGAAGGGCAATTATTTTTTCTTCAGCAGTTAGAACAGTCTTGTGACTATCAGTGTTCAGCAGAGCACACGTTAAAGCTTGTAGGAGGAGCAGGGAGTAGCAGAGGTCTTCTGAATGCGGTGCTTGTTTTTTTTTTCTGCCTAGTGGCTTGCTCCTGATGGTGGCTCTATAACCCTATGGTCAAGAATCTACGGGGCTGAACTTAGAGAAAGGGATCTTCTAAGCATGTCCTGTGCGACTTTGTTTTTAAGATATATTGTACAATTGTACTCAATTTTTTTTTTTTATCTGTGGACTTTAGGTCTCCTGCATTTTGTTTTCATATCAATCTGTTGAGAGGTACCTAGGGCAATCTGTAATGTTCATGGTCAGACTTTTGCAGGCAAAGCTCTCCAGGAACCCCCCCCCCCCCCAAACCTAGCATGTTTTTTGTTATCCTCCCATGTGCAACCCTGGATGTTGGTAACTCTTTTTCCATGGAGTCTTCCAGGAGAGCAGGATTCCCATCCTTGTGTTATCACTTTTTAAGTGTTTTGCTTAAGGCTAGGTTCTTTGATTCTGTTTTATAACTGACCAGTTTGGCAGAAGGACATCCGTTTATTGTTTTTAGTGAGGTGTTCCCTGTTGAAGACTGTTTCTCTCATGTGCTGTCCTGAAAAATGCTTGAAAGCAGTTACTGGTAAATCTTTCTTTTGGGTTTTTTGGTTTTTTTTAATAAAACAATATCCCTCTCACGCTGCCTGGATGTGTGGAGCTCAGAGCGCTGCATGTACAGTTGTAGTACAGAGCGGGAACATGCACGTAGAGGGGACTCCACTCCATAGGTTTCGAGGGCATATTGGGAACATACGATGAGTTTTCCGTCAACGCAGCCAGACAGTATTTTCTAACGTAAATGCAGAGGAGAAGTTTTTTCTTTTTAAAGAAGAAAAAAAAATAAGTGTAAGTTTTATGTTGTCTATTTTATGAAACAAAGTGACTTTATTACTCTAACTTAGAACTTCTGGTATAAATGCTAACAAATTTATGACCAGGTTACTTGTGGAGTGAGTTCAGACATAACACACTGCCATAAATGACTGTTGGTATTGTGCAATTCTTCAGTTTGTTCTCTTTTAATGGCCTTGCACCCAGATCAGATTCCTATTGTTTAATATGAAACTGAATGGTCCACTTCAATGATTAAAGTTCTTTAACCCCTTGACGCCGACGTAACACAAATATGCGGCCTCACGGACCTGGCCTTTTTTCCGTGGGGCCGCATATTTGCGTACCTGTCTTTGTGTTGGGAGCGCGCCCCTCAGCGCGCTCCCAGCACCGAGACCGCGGTGTCACTGAGAGCACCGGGTCCCGTTCTAACGATCGGGTCACATGATCGCTGTGATAGCCTCTGATTGGCTATCACAGTGATCAGTCACTGTGCAGCCCGGCCCCCTTGTTTTTTTTTCTCTCTCTCTCTCTATGAATGGAGAAGAGAGATACATTGTATCTCTCGAACTCCTGTCAGAGAGAAGAAAAAAAAAAGTTTGTAAAAAAAAAAAAAGATAAATATTAAAAAAATAAAAGAAAAAATAAAAAAAAATACCTAGATCAAGGTTGGATCTAGTTCAGTGCCAGGGTTAGTGTTTAGGTCAGGGTCAAAGTCAAAGGTCAGGGTCAAGGTCAGGATTTAAAAAAAAATTGGTGTCAGTTAGTGTTAATGTCAGTGTCAGTTAGTGTTAGTGTGTTTTAGGTAAAAAAAAAAAAAAAAAAGACAAAAACAAAATGCGCACTATGGTTTCTGGGCTGTACTACAGGTACAAACAACAAATAACATACACATATATGGTATCGCTGCGATCGTCAAGAGCTGGAGAATTTATTTTGGGTTGCTCTTTGGTGGTAGGTTATGGTCATAACAAGAAACACATAGCTAAATAAAAAAAAAAGGATTTTTTTTTTACTATTTTTGGCCAGTTTTCCTTTGATAATAAAAAAAAATCAGGCGATATCCATTACCATTTACCACCAAATGAAAGCCCAATTTGTCCTGAAAAAATCAAGGTATAATCCACCTGGATGTGCAAAGTAGTTGTGATGATATGTACGGTTTTGCTATCACGTCAACGGTGCAGAATTGTGCTTAGGCATTTAGATTTGTTTTACCCTTAGGCGTGAAGGGGTTAAATGCCGTTTTTTCCAACTTTTGTTACTATTTCAACTGTATATACGACAGTGCTTAAAACCGGTTTCTTATTACAGGGGAGCTCATATTGATGTAAGAAACAAAAAGGGGAACACTCCGCTTTGGCTAGCAGCAAATGGAGGTCATTTGGATGTTGTTCAACTACTTGTGCAAGCTGGAGCAGATGTCGATGCAGCAGACAATAGAAAGATAACGCCCCTCATGGCAGCTTTTAGAAAGGTACTTTTTCTATGTGTGTGTGTAACAACTTTTATGTTTTAATATTTCAAAAGTGCACATGCACAGATTATGGTGTGCGTGCCTTTTACATATATGCATTATTTATCAGTTTGCTTTCCATTTAGCTGCATTTTCTTTGTGTTGTAGGGTCATGTTAAAGTGGTGCGTTACCTTGTGAAAGAGGTAAACCAGTTTCCCTCAGACTCTGAGTGCATGAGGTATATTGCCACCATTACAGATAAGGTAAATTGACCTGAATAAATCATTGAAGAGTAAACATTTGATGACCACTTCAATCATGATTTTTTTTTTTCTTCTTTCAATTGTATTTGTAATCTGATGTCATACTTGCCAAAAAGCAATCTTGAAGTTGGATAACACTGGATGAATAAACGACTGTTCTTCATTATGGATTTAGCATAATATTAGCCCTCAAATTACATGGGATGAAACTAATTTTAAACACAACTTGAACAAAATTAGGTATTGTAGACTATATATCCATGAATGAATTATTCAGGTGCATTGGGTTATGCTGCTGCCTTTGCAATATTGGACACTGGCAAACTGTCCTTAGCTGGTGGACCTGTTCATCCTTGGAGAAGTTTTACCTTTTTTCAACCACTTCTTTTCTTGTTAGTCACTTCTATCAAGACTGCTTCTTACCCTGGTTTCTCCAGCAGTCTCCAGATCAGTAACGCTCTACATTTACCTTGGGGGACCATTAGGGCCCTGGATAAGGGGGTATCACCAGTCGTCCTGTACAGGTCCCAGGTCAACAGGGGGGCCCAAACAGCTGGGTGAATCGGAGGGGGGGGGGGTTGCAATTACTGGAACTAATCTCCTGTGTGGTTCTCTGTAGCAGCTGAAAGCTGGCTGCTTCTCCTCTGGGATCGGTTCCAGTAATTGCCCCCACCCCACAGGACCGATTACCCGCACAATGTGTCTTCCTTCCCTGCTGCTCAGGCCCCCCTGTGTGCCCCCATCTCCGCAGTGCTGCCAGATTCCCTCCTCTCCCACCCACTGGCAGCTGCAAGCATACAATAGAATCCTTCAGGATGGAGACTGGTAGAACAGTCCAGTAACTGTCACATTTACCTGCCTTTTTCTTTCCTGCATGAACAGAACGAGCTATCGGTACCTATCACTCACTGTTCAGAACTGAAGCATAGTAAATTGTGTGTGGTGTTTTTTTTTTGTTTTTTTTTTCTCTAGGAGGCCTGTCAGGTTGGCTTAAAGGGGCCTTGAGGTTTCTAATAGCCCTGGGGACCATACCCAGAGCCTTCTGTGTAGGGTCAATCTATATTGTTTGCTTCAGGCACTGGATCCTGAGTTTAGGATCTCGCCTTGATGATGTGTTATGGCAATGTGTGTAGTTAGCCGCTGGGTGCTATACAGATCCAGGATGTTGTTCCATCTCCAAGGTTCCCAGACCCTGAAGATCTTATCAGGTTATGCCTACTGCGACAGGCAAAGTTTCGACTGCCTAACAGGCCCAGCGACATGGACAAAGGTTAGACAGAGTTTCCATGTAATTTGGACTGTTCTAACTGTGCATAGCCTGCAGTGCTTGGGAGACATAATGGATTCTTAAGCATAGATATGGGGAGTTATTCACTTTGTGGTCTTACCTGTTGTACAAATCTGTAATGCCTTTTGGCATTGTAAGTATTTCTTAAGTAATTTAAAATTTGGCTTTCTTTTCCTATCTGCACATAGCCTCAGGATGGTGATGTAGTTGCAGCATGCCTCCTGGCTGACACACTTCCACCCACCATATCTAATGAAAATGTGTACACCATGCTTGCTGCACTTTTTGCTTCCTTGTGCTATAGAGACACAGTCAAGGAATATTGTCAGTGCTTGGGTTACACACCCATTCTGTGAGTACATCGATCCCCTCACTTTAGCAATAATGGATCACAGGTGCCAGGGAGCTAGGACGAAAAGGCCAAATAACACATGCTGTGCCAATGGCCTACAGGTAACTCCAAACCCCACTCTGGTGGATAGCGGTTTCCTTGTTCTTAAGCAGTGTTTGAAAACACTACTTCCCTCCTCCTGACTCTAGTACCATTTCAGGTGCACACTAGGCCTATCTGACAAAAGCAGTTTATTCTGCCACTGTCTGAATTCTCCAGAAAACTTTTGGCGCTTCTAGAACATACGGTTTCCCGAAAAGAGAAAAATGATGAGTGAACATTCTATTTAAACCCCTGTGTGTCTATTTCTTTTCGATAACTGCTGTCCACTGTTGACAGACAGACTGATCCAGTCACAATGGGATGGTGATACCAATTCCCTTAGAGGAAAGGTTCTGCGGATTTTATTGAAACCTATTCTTAGTCACAAACTAAATAGGGGCATCTGCTCCATTCTAGACTTAAAGGCTCTGAACAGATTTCTTTGGGTACCAAAACTCTGGATGCAAGATCTGTCATTACTTCTCTGACAAGGGGAATTTCTGGAATGAATAGACCTATCTACTTATTCCCATCTTCCCCCCACCAACGCTTTCAGGCCTTAGACAGTTCGTCTATCGGCCGATTTTTTATCGGAAAGAACAATCGGCCAATTTTCGCACTGTTAGTGGGGCAATGACATTGGCTGATTTTCGCGGTTCCTACTCATTTTTTTTTTTTTATTGGTCATGCTGGAAAATTTGTGAAAACCGGCTGATTTTTGCAATCATTGGTGGCAATAGAACGACCGATGTTTCGTTTTTCGGACGAAAAATCGGCTAATAAACGAACCATCTATGGCCTGCATTACTCTTCTGTAGACTGTGGACATTCATCTCACAGGGTACTTTGATGACCACCTACTGAAGGACTCTTTCACCTTGACATTGTCAGCCAAAAGACTGCACAGTTCCTTCAAAATTTTGGATGGTTAAAGAGTAACTCCACTTTTGTTAAGGAAAATAAACATTCCCCTCTGGATGATCTATGTACTTTGCAAGTATTTTAAGAAACTTTGTTGCCGATTCCTACCTTTTTTGTTAATTTGAAGAAGTAGCTGGCTGTCTGTGCCCATGTGCAAAGTGAATATGTATGGCAGTGACTTCATAATAATCAGCTGCTGCACCTGCAAGGCTCTGAGGAAAATGGCAGGGTCTGCATCCCTTTAACCGTGATTTACCTTTGGGGCTATCTCATCAAAAATTTTCGTTGTGGGGGATGGTCACAATCTGACTTGCATCTTAGTGCAGACTTCTGGGAAAATCAGTCAATCACACAAGAACTAGGCATCCCTAGTGGTTGGCATTATATATTCAACTCTGGCACACAACAAAAGCCCAACTAGTTCTTAGAGAGGTGCATCTCCAAATTGGAACGTGCATTGATTTCCCCTGAACATACGCGCCTGGTTTCTGCGTTTTACTCCGTACTTAGGGATAGGCCTTCTGCCTCGCTTTCCAAATTACAAGCTAAGTGGGTGACTGATGACCCAGACCTCACGCCTTACTAATTCCTTTTTTGACACTGTCCTTTCGGCCAGAGAGAAACTTATTCAACCAAGATATATCCACAGACTTTACTACACCCCTAAGTGGCTCTTCCTTGTGCACGAACGGGAGTGTCCTCTGTAACAAATTCGAGGCTGAACGGGACAATTTTATACACATGGTTTGGGCCTGTCAATTTCAGGCCTTTTTGGTCAGAGGTTACAGAGTTTATTGCCTCTAATTTTGAGCTCCCCAACGTATACAATCCCAAATGGTGTTTATTGGGAGTATTTGAGGACATAGAATTCTCAGCTAGGACTAAAAGTTTTCTTGGATTGCTACTCTTTTATGCTAGGAAAACAATTGCTGTACAGATAAAGGTTGATGACCTCCATATGGGCCTATGGAAAAAACTGATTAATCAAAACCTTCAGCTTTATAAATTAACATATGAGGGGATGCCCTAAGAAATTTCTTAAAATATGGGAGCCATGTGTAGATTCTCAGGATACCAGTGAGTCCTTGCTTCACTTACTTTCTGACCTGCCACCTCAAGTTCTTACATAGTCCTTATGTTCTGATGTTGTATGTGTAAACCTATCAAAGCCTTTGATGATTAAATATGCCTTGACTGAACATTGTAATATGGGCAAGCACCAGTTACTTTACAGTAATCTACTGTTTGTAGTTATGTACCCTGTTAGTTTACGGGTGATTGTGCCCTTTCCTTTTTTTTTTTTTTTTTTTTAATTTCCTTTCTACTCTTTTCTTTTCATGTACACCTGAAGTATAATGCCCATTATTATGTAGATACGTCTCTTGCCAATACATTTCAATCTATGACATCACACTTTCATGTATATTGTAAATTGACATGTTAATTTATTTGAATAAAACAGTGATTGTGCAGTACAGAGCAGTAAAACAAAAGTGGAAAATGTTTCATTTGAGTGCAGTAATTTACTCGCATGTTCTCTAGTTTACACGAGTATAAGTGAGTATATTACAATACGACCAGTGAAGAATTTTACTTGTCTATATGCTTACACACCTCTACTTGCCTATACTCAACATTACTCAGGTTCTTTACACACAGTTTTTGCACCCTTGCACACAGGCGTCACAAGTTCCTAAAAAAAAAAATCAGTAAATGATGACTCTCCTGTGCAAGAGGCCTAATAATGGATATTAAAAAAAAAAAAAAAAAAAAAAAAAATCAGTCATTGTCCAATTTAACAATGGCCTGACAGCATAATGTAAATGAATATTAGTTATAAAAACATGCATAAGTAATACAGCTATAAACGTTCACGTGGTATTTTTAAGCGAACAAGATGTGATTTAACTGCAGACTGGCAACTTTAATTTGAGGGTATTTACATCCAAATCAGGTGAACGTTGTAGGAATTACAGCAGTTGGCATATGTGCCTCCCACTTGTTAAGGGCCAAAAGAAATGGGACAGAATAATAATCATAAATCAAACTTTCACTTTTTAATACTTGGTTGCAAATCCTTTGCAGTCAATTACAGCCTGAAGTCTAGAATGCATAGACATCACCAGACGATGGGTTTCATCCCTGGTGATGCTCTGCCAGGCCTCTACTGCAATGGTCTTCAGTTACTGCTTGTTCTTGGGGCATTTTCCCTTCAGTTTTGTCTTCAGCAAGTGAAATGCATGCTCAATAGGATTCAGGTCAGGTGATTGACTTGGCCATTGCATAACATTCCACTTCTTTCCCTTAAACTCTTTTGGTTGCTTTTGCAGTCTGCTTTGGGTCATTGTCCATCTGCACTGTGAAACGGCGTCCAATGAGTTGTGAAGCATTTGGCTGAATATGAGCAGATAATATTGCCCAAAACACTTCAGAATTCATCCTGCTGCTTTTGTCAGCAGTCGCATCAATAAATACAAGAGAACCAGTTCCATTGGCAGCCATACATGCCCACGCCATGACACTACCACCACCATGCTTCACTGATGAGGTGGTATGCTTAGGATCATGAGCAGTTCCTTTCCTTCTCCATACTCTTCTCTTCCCATCACTCTAGTACAAGTTGATCTTGGTCTCATCTGTCCATAGGATGTTGTTCCAGAACTTTGAAGGCTTTTTTAGATGTCGTTTGGCAAACTCTAATCTGGCCTTCATGTTTTTGAGGCTCACCAATGGTTTACACCTTGTGGTGAACCCTCTGTATTCACTCTGGTGAAGTCTTCTCTTGATTGTTGACTTTGACACACATACGCCTACCTCCTGGAGAGTGTTCTTGATCTGGCCAACTGTTGTGAAGGGTGTTTTCTTCACCAGGGAAATAATTCTTAGGTCATCCACCACAGTTGTTTTCCATGGTCTTCCGGGTCTTTTGGTGTTGCTGAGCTCACCGCTGCGTTCCTTCTTTTTAAGAATGTTCCAAACAGTTGTTTTGGCCACGCCTAATGTTTTTGCTATCTCTCTGATGGGTTTGTTTTGTTTTTTCAGCCTAATGATGGCTTGCTTCACTGATAGTGACAGCTCTTTGGATCTCATCTTGAGAGTTGACAGCAACAGATTACAAAAGCAAATAGCACACTTGAAATTAACTCTGGACCTCTTATCTGCTCATTGTAATTGGGATAATGAGGGAATAACACACACCTGGCCATGGAACAGCTAAGAAGCCAATTGTCCTGTTACTTTTGGTCCCTTAACAAGTGGGAGGCACATATGCAAACTGTTGTAATTCCTACACCGTTCACCTGATTTGGATGTAAATACCCTCACATTAAAGCTGACAGTCTGCAGTTAAAGCACATCTTGTTCGTTTCATTTCAAATCCATTGTGGTGGTGTATAGAGCCAAAAATGTTAAAATTGTGTCAATGTCACAATATTTATGGACCTGACTGTATGCAGATCTCCGTTTTCCCCTTTGATACAATAACTACATGTGGATCACCCACCCATTCCATTAAAAAAAAAAAAGCGTTTAAAGAAGAGGGGGTTAATCAGTCGTCCTCTAATCATAGTTACCTAAGGTTGACTTAAGACACCAGCCCATCCAGTTCAACCTGTGTGGGTGTGTGCATTTGTTGTGTTTTAAGTTTTTGCCATATCCCTGTATATTGCATTCACTTAGATGCCTATCTAAGAATTTTTATTTCAAACTATCGACACTTCCTGCAGACACCACTAATTGTAGAAGGGAGTTCCACATCCTTACTGCTCTTAACAGTAAAGAACCCCCCTACGCAGATTAAGGTTAAACTGCATCTCCTCCAATTTCATGGCATGGCCACGTGTATTAAGCTCCCTGAAACTGAATAGTTTTCTTCCTATGCTGGGGTCACCATTGAGGTATTTGTATATTACTATCATAACTCCTCTCAAGCATCTCTTCTCCTCAGAGAATAAATGTAATGTTGGTAGTCATTCCTCATAATTGTGGTCCTCCAGTACTCTTACTAGCTTTGTTGCCTCTCCAGCATACTTCCTGAGGATTGGTGACCAAAACTGGATGGCATACTCAAGGTGTGGCCAAACCAGAATTATGTATAGTGCTAGCATTAGTCTTATTTCTGGAGTAAATACTCTTTTTAATGCATGCTAATATTCTGCTGGCTTTGCTTGCTGCAGCTTGGCATTACATGCCATTGCTGAGCCTGTGTTCTACTAAGACCCCCAGATCTTTTTCCATTCTGGAATCCCCTAATGATTCTTCTGCCTAGCGAGTAACTTGCATTCATTTTTTTTTTTTTTTTTTTTTTTTGGCCCCTAAGTGCATTACGTTACATTTTTCAATGTTCAACCTCATTTTGCCCACGCCCTAATTTTATTAATGTTATCTGGTAAAGTTTCTATATCCTGCTGTGAAGTTATTGCTCTGCTTAGCTTTGTATCCGCAAACACTGAGATTGAGCTATTTATACCAACCTCTATAATTTATAAATCGATGAAACAGAATTGCTTCCAGGACCGAGCCTTGGGGTTCCCCATTTACCCCTCCCCACTCCAGACCATTCTGAGTATTTGCTATTTATCACTTTCCTTTGTACGCACCCCTGTAACCAGTGTTTTATCCAGGTACATACACTGTGGTCTAAGTCACTATGTAAATTAAGCATTTGAGGAACTGTATCGGATGCTTTTGCGCAGTCCAGATATTCCACACCCAGAGGTCTTTCTTTATCAAGATTCTACTCTTTAAACTATATCCCACAAAACCTACAGGTAAAATTGTTATCCCACACAACAGTCCCAAACTAAAAAACTAGTGGAGTGTAATAAACAGAAGATAAACAAATATGTAACTAATAGGGAAGACCTGGGTCTGATTATAATAAATTGCAGGCTACAGACACGTTTATCACCCTCCATGTGTGAACATACACACAAGGGATGAAATCACTCATATCGCTACAAATCAGCGATGAAATGATTTCTGCCCAACTGTAAATTTAAACCTTTTGAATGTAATGTATCCATATTATAGATTCACTTTCTTTTGTAAGAGATCACACTCTGTCCCCATAATTGGAGGGAACTAGCATCCCTATTGTGAAAATCCCTATAGTGCAAAGAGACACTGATTTTTGTAACCAATTGTGATGTTATGAACATGCTCAGAAATGTTTTTTTAGCGGTCTTAGTGCAGCCAGTGTACTTAATCAATTTTACAAAGTCTGTTCTCCAGCCCTTGCACCTGGAGTACCTGAATCTAATCTTGGACATGGTCCATAGCCAGGATCTTCCTTCCTTCAGAAAATATTGCCCCTTTAAAAACCCATATGCAGACCCTGAGATCCAAAAGACATCCATTAGTTTGCTTCTGCATGAGGGTCCTGCGCCTAATATAAGCTTCCTTTGATGCCGTCCTCTTTGCCCAGTTTCACTTCAGGACACCTAACTCAATATCCTCAAATTGTGGAACAAACAGATCTTCTCTCTGGACCATCCGATGTGTCTATATTCATCCAGACAAATTTCTCCCTGTCTTGGTGGATCTCCAGCTTTGCTCTAGAGTTGGTGTTATTTCCCATAACCCTGGAAGGTCGTGATGGGATGCCAACTTTACCAGTTAGGGAGGAAATTTACAACACACTAAGCATCCAGGGGAAATGGTCTTCAGTGACGTTAAGACTTCTCATCAACATTCTGCAGCTGAGAGCCATCAGATTGTCTTTACAACACTGGATCCCCCTTCTACAAGGTCACCCAGTCAGGGTGCAGTTGAACAGTGCCACAGCATTGACTCACATAAACCATCAGGAGGGCATCAGAAGTCGAGCTTCGCAAGAGAAACACATTTGACACTCTTTGGGCAGAAATTCACATTCATGTATTCACTGTCATGCACAGTGGGTAGGTGAACTTCCTAAGCTGTCAACATATAGACCCTGGGGAATGGTCTCAAGCTTTCAGAATCTGCCAGTGGTGGAGGAAACCAGATATGGACATCCTGCCCTCCAGGTTTAACAACAAATTGCACAGATTTGTAACCAATACAGGGGATTGTTTAGCCTTTGCCCTGGTAATTCCTTGGTCTCTATTTAGACTGCTCTGTACCCTTCCTCTTATACAGATTCTCTCCCAAACTGCTGTGCAAGATAGTGGTAAAAGGGTTTCGGTGATCCTCATCACATCAGATTGGCCCAGAAGGACAGTACAGACTCCTGGTGGACCAGCCTTGGCCTTTTCCCAACAGGCTCGATTTACTGGTGTAAAGTCCCTTATTTTGTTCTGATTTGCAGACATGGCTGTTCGGAAGGGTAGTGGTATATCTGATTCAGCCATTCCCGCCTTACTAGCATTGAGGAAGTCTACATCCCTCAAGATCTACCATTACACATAGAAGGCCGCCTTTTGTGTGGTGCAAGGCCAGACTTCTAAATCCCAGATTTTTATCTTGGCCTTTTTTTTTTTAAACTGTCTTGGCCAGTGTCTGGCCCTGTATAACTTTTAAGGGACAGGTTTCTGTCTTATCCATTCTTTTCCTTTAAATCTCTTGCTTCACAGTCCATCAAAACTTTTCTTCAGGGAGTTGCTTATATAAAACCCACAATTCGACCACCTTTGTCACCTTGGGACCTGAGTCTGGTGTGTTCTGTACTCCAAAGACCCCCATTGGAGCCAATTGGAGATATTTCTTTAGAACACCTCACTTATAGATTGCCTTCCTAGTGGCCATTTTTGTCTGTTAGGTTTTTTTCTGAGCTGGCATCCCTTGTAAAAAGAGCCTTTTCTTGTATTGCACAGGGACAAGGTGGTTATGAAACCAAGGCATTTTTACCCAACGTAGCTTCTTTTCACCTCAGTAAGGATATTGTTTTTCCTTCTGTCCCTGCTTCTAAACACGCTTTTTTTGTCCTTGCTACAGCTTCGTAAAGGGCTTTCTGCTTTTGCCAGGTGGATCAGACAAATTATTTCCACAGAATTGCTCTTTTCCCTGCCGTGGCTTATTCTATCAGATCTGTTGGTGTTCCTTGATGCTGGAAAGCCCAAGAACCTAGAACTCAATTTGCAAGGCTGCCACCTGGTCCTCTGTTCACACCTTGTCCAGATTTTACCAGGTGGATGTTTAGACCTCAGCTGATGCAAGTTTCAACCACAAGGTGCTAAAAGTTGTCATAAGTGTTTTTTTCGGGTCTTTAATCCTTACGTCTTTATACGTACAATAAAGGACATAACGGTTATAGGCTGCTACCTTCAGGTGATTGGACACTGGCAAAAACCTTGTGGGACATGCCCCCTAGGAGTACTCCTAAAACCACACCGAACAAACTGTGGGTCCTCCTTTTTTTTTGCTGCTAGTGTCCTTAGGTGAAGGACCTTTTTTCTTATACAAGTACATGATAAAGTAGGCACATATCAGGAATATGAAATGTTGGGTTTACATGTCATTTAAAGGCTCTTTGCATTTTCAAGTCCAGCCCCGCAACTAGCTACTGTTGCGTTTTCTGTTTGCCAAACTGCTGCTAATTTGACTAAGGCAGTAAATAATGAACAGAATCTTGTATTCCAAAGCCGAGTTCTGATGGAAGATGTTTCTTTTGTGATGCACTTGACAGGTTCATAAGAGGTCATGGACGAAAAAGTCCTACTTCCACATTGTTTAAAGGTGGTAGAAGCCTCCAAAGAGAAGGGTTTTAAAATCTTCTAAAGAGCGCTCCATCTCCCTCCCGAGGCTTCATCTTCAAAGGCAAGATTCTGCCCTTCACGTAACAGTCTACCCCAAAGTCTTCTTCACCGTGAGTTTTTAAGAGTGGGAGGACTTCTGGTGCAGTTTGCATTCTTCTGGGTCACAGATATCCCTGACCTCTATCCTCTCACCTTCTGGGTCACAGATATCCCTGACCTCTATCCTCTCACCTTCTGGGTCACAGATATCCCTGACCTCTATCCTCTCACCATTAGCCTTCTCTCAAACATCTAAAATCTGCTAAGTTATATTTGCGGACTGCCCTGAACCATCATTTATCCCAGGGAGTAGCTATTCTTCCATCCCGAACCCCCCCAACCACCCCTCCCCGGCAACATTGCAAGCATCAGTTGGGTTTTCCTGGACTTTCTGACTTTAAGTATTCCACAGTTTCATGCTGTTAGAAGTTTTTAATAGTTGGATGTCCAGGCTTCTGCGATTGCAGCATTCAGCCTCAAGGTTCTTTCCACTGTGCTCTGTTTAGTTGGGCCTGTTGGTACTTTTCGGTTTTCATTGCCTACCCCTCATTCATTGCTTGAGTATTTTCCAGAGTCTATGGAATCCAGCCTGTCTTGTACTGTATGATGAAGATGAAAGGGATTTTGTC
The DNA here is from genome assembly GCF_062004578.1 of Staurois parvus. Lineage (NCBI taxonomy): Eukaryota > Metazoa > Chordata > Amphibia > Anura > Ranidae > Staurois > Staurois parvus. Next base: position 5,206,250 of record NW_028318023.1, on the reverse strand, counting down.
TTGCCTGTAAATTTAATATCCTTGAGTGCAGTACAAGACACAGGCCACTCTCTCTTCTCTTTTCTGAATTACTTTGCTTTACTTGCTAAAAAAAAATCTGAGGTCTTGTGGAATGGAGTAGAGTTATAAGGCTATGCCCAGAGGGTGTTAAACGTTTTGCCAGTATCAAGTCAACTGAAGGTAGCAGCCTATAATTCAGGGTCTATGAATATCCTTCCTTTTACTGTGCTTCAAAACATGGAATTTACAGGTAAGTCAAAGTTCCTATTCTTTTTTGGGCCTGTTGGCAATTCGGTTTGCTATGTTGTCTACACCTCAGTTCTTTACTTGGATAAATTCCCTGGTTTGTGACTACAAGCCCTGTGTCCTATGCTGTACGATAAGGATAAATTAAATTTGGACCTTATCTTGGAGGACACTACAGGACCCTCCCCCTGTGTTCCTGTGGATACTGCTTATTGCTTGCTAAAAAAAAAAAAAAAAACTAAATTCTCCCGCAGTAGATGGGGTTATTTATCATGCATTAGGAGGTGTCTTAACAAAGTTCTTGACTGCTCCCAATCACCTGAATGTTGCCTGCATGTAACTCATGGTCTAAGATGACAGGCCCTGTGTCCTGTACCATGGAATTTATAGGTAGGTTAAAATTACCTCCCTCCCCCAATTCCCCCCCACACACACACAATTGTGTACTTCTGTGAAATTGGTGTTTTTTTGTTTTTTCAACTTATGAATGTTGTCAGATGTGTAAATCAGAGAAATGACCAAGCAGATTCACCGTTCATCAGTATTATACAGTTATTTTTTACTGTAGTGAAAAGTATGGATTTCAAATCTGGTAATGAGAAATTTTAATAAACTGCTGCATTTCAGTCTAGTAGTTTTAAATTGGCCTTTTTTATAACCTATTTTATACAATTTCAGGAAATGTTAAAGAAGTGCCATCTCTGTATGGAATCCATTGTACAAGCCAAAGACAGGCAGGCAGCTGAAGCTAACAAGAATGCTAGTATCCTATTGGAGGAACTTGATTTAGAAAAGGTAATGAATTCACCTTTCCAAACACCTGAGCTATTGGTACATTAGTACTTTTAAATTATGCAGTTTTATTTTTTAAATTTCCCTAATATGTACACTAACATTCTGAATCGTATCATTTTTAGCTACGAGAAGAAAGCAGAAGGTTGGCGCTGGCTGCAAAGCGAGAAAAAAGGAAGGAAAAGCGTCGAAAGAAGAAAGAAGAGCAGAGGCGAAAACTGGAGGAAATTGAAGCCAAAAATAAAGAAAACTTTGAGCTTCAAGCCGCTCTTGAAAAAGAAAAGCAGAAGGTTGAAGGTAACTGTGATCATGCGGTGTTTATAGATGTCACCAGAATTATATCAGGTACTATGTAAGACCTTATAATCATATCTATAAAAATTGTTTGAGCTATTTCTTATGCTTGATATGGAAATTAAAGTAGTAGGTTTAAGTAAAGACCTGTACTAAATATGCATCCTTTTTCCCCCACCACCAATGTCCATATACGTTTGTTTTCAAATGCAGTATATTTCATTAGGATTTTGCATACATATTTTTCACTTTCCCTTGATTAACAAAAACCATTGAACATGCATTTATATATACAAAACAAAAGTTGAAGAAAGTGGTGTACACAGGTATTGTTATACTTGCCATATGCATACATTTTAAAAGCAACAGATTAGAAATTTTGTTGATAAAAATTATAGTACATCTGCTTTGTAGAAACTCAGGTTTAGCTGTGAATCTCATTTAATTTTAAAACTTCATAACATTTTATTTTCTTAAATAGATGAACCCCCAGTTGTTACAGAACCACCTAGCGCAACCACCACCACCACTATTGGCATATCTGCTACATGGACCACTCTAGCGGGCTCACATGGAAAAAGAAACAATACCATTACCACAAGCAGCACGAAGCGGAAAAGCAGAAAGAACAAAATTGCAGAAAACGTGCAGATTATATTTGAAGACCAGCTTCCCATTTCCTATGGGCAGCAAGAAAAGCTAAACGGAGAGTCCAAAAGTAGTAGTACCAGTGAAAGTGGAGACAGTGATAACATGAGGATCTCCAGCTGCAGCGATGAAAGCAGCAATAGCAGCAATAAGAGCGACAATCATTCTGCAATCAATGAGAGCAGTTTGCAAAGTAAAAAGAAACCATCTGTGCTAGTTTCCTCTCCAAAAGAAGAAAGAAAAGTGTCATCTAAAACCTCAGTAAAGTAAGTGCCTTTGTGTGTGCGTGTGGGTTTTTTTTTGTGCATTTAGTTTCATGATATTTTGATAAAGTTAGGTTTGTTGTGTTTCCTTTTTTTTTTTTTTTTTTTTTTTAATGCAGATTTGACAAAAACCCTAAAAAAAACAAAAAAAAAAAAACGTTAGCTCGACACTTAATCAAATTGACCATCTAAAATGAGGGCATACAGTGTTTGGTGGGATGCACTACTGTGAGTCCTACAAAAATCAGCAAAATACATCTGCATTGATCAAGTCCATTTTGATGTAAAAGTTATTTTGTAAAAAGTGATAGTTTTACTTTTTCAAAACACGTCCAGAATATTCACACTCCATAGGTATAGGCGTGTACCTTCATGTGATTTGACACCTCCCCGCATTTAGCTCCCTTAAACCAGGGAAAATTTACCAATTTTATAAGGCTGCAACCTGTGTTTTTTTTTTTTTTTTTTTTTTTTTTTTTTTTTTTTTTCCCACACAGAACCTTAAGTTATGCAAGGTAGATATTTTAGCCTCATCCATTTACTTCTTTGGACCCCAAGTTTTTCAGGTGGCTGTGGGCTAGAGGCAGTCCACACATTTTTCTATTTTTCTTGGGCTTGTTAGCATTCTCTGTGTTGCCCTCAGTGGACTGCTTTTTGGCGTCACAAACATTCGACTTCCTCTGTTCCTCAATGGACGTAAAAAAAGTATTTTTGAACTGTAAAATCTTTTTTTTCTTTGAGTCCAAGTCCCCCTCCTCTTTGTGATTATCTGCACTGCTTTGCTACAAAACTGAGTCATACTGATAGGGGACTGGCCTACAGTTTTTTTGGGTTTTTTTTTTTTTGTTTTTGTGCCGGTGTCCTATCCTCCTGTGGGCAGCAGTATGGCCTGAAGTTATGACTTTGTCCCTTAATTAACGCCAAAGGAAGGATTTTAAGGCAAATCCAGAAATTCTGTTTTAGTAGCTTTATTAGTGAATAGATTTCAAGATTCCCTTTTGAGAATTGGGTAGTGTTGCATTCTTTTGCCATGTACTGCATTTAATTGGTTTTGGTTAAGCATCTATGCAGAGAACACTCCAGCCACCATTAACCTCATTAACGAGGAATATTAAAGTATATGAGAATATTAATATCCTCATTAAGTGCTATTAAAGCTGAACACAAAAAGTTTAAATACAGTTGTGCTCAACTTTGCATACCGTGGCAGAAATTGTGAATTTTTGGCATCCATATTGAAAATATCAAAATTAGTAGATCAAAACTTTACATACCCTGGAATCTTTTGCCTTGTTACAAATTCACATGGTGACACACTGGTTAATATGGCAAAGGTTTATTTCCCACATCTGTAGCTTTTTAAACTGCACTTAGTGTCTATATAAATAGTCAATGAGTTCGTTAGCGCTCATGTGGATGCCCTGAGCAGGCTATATACTGAGCCATGGAGAGCAGAAAACTGTCAAAGTCCTGCGTAACAAGGTAATGGAACTTTTATAAAGATATCCAAAGCCTTGAATTTGCCAGTCAGTACTGTTCACTCTCCTATTAAGTGGAAAACTCAGGCATCTCTTGATACCAAGTCAAGGGCAGGCAGACCAAGAAAGACTGTATCCACAACTGCCAGAAGAATTGTTCGATATACAAAGAAAAACAGATGGGTAACCTTAGGAGAAATGTAGGCTGTTCTGGGGAAAAAAAAAAAAAACTGTGCGGTTGTTTGAAGGAGCACAATACGACGATACTTTAACAAAAATGAGCTGAATGGTCAAGTTGCCAGAAGCTTTTGCTGTGCTAATGCCACAAAAAAAAGCCCAGTTACAGCATGTCTGACCACACCTGGACACGACTCACAGCTTCTGGCACATGAATCTGGAGTGGCGATACCAAAATAGAGCTTTAGCTTTAACCATAAGCACTAACACTGGTTAACAAGGCCTATAGCGATAAGAATATCATCCTCACTGTGAAACGTGGTGGTGGCTCACTGATGTTTTGGGGGGGGTGTGAGCTCTAAAGGCACGGCAATCTTGTGAAATTTTGATGGCAAGATGAATGCATCATGTTATCAGAAAATACTGGCAGACAGTTTGCATTCTTCTGCATTAAAACTGCGCACGGCACACCAGAAGCACCAAGCCAAATTGACCCTCCAGTCAAAAAGGTGACTGATTCTGGAGTGGCCATCAGTCTCCTGACCATAATATCATCGAGCCACTTTGGGGAGATCTGAAACGTTTGGTACATGCAAGGTGGCCGCAGACTTTGCATGACCTAGAGACATTTTGCAAAGATGAATGGGCAGCTATACCACCTGAAAGAATTTGTGGCCTAATAGACAACTATTACAAAAGACTGCACAATGTCATTAAAGCTAATGGGGCAATACACAGTATTAAGAACTAAGGGTATGTTGATTTTTCAACAGGAGTAATTTCATTTGCGTGCTTGTTGCCATGTTTTGATCCCTTCTGGTATGACCTACAATTGAATATGCATCCCAAAAGAAATGCGTTTTGCCTGCTCACTTGTGTTTTCTTTAAAAAGGTACTGTTACCAATTCTCCAAGGGTATGCACACTTGAGCACATCTGTAACTTATATTGGACCAAAACCAAATCCGCTTTGTGCGCCAAAGCCTTTACAAATCCAGATATTGCCTTGATAACAGTAGTGATTACATAATTACTGTGCTGTACATTGCCCACTACAAGCTGCCTGCAGAAAACTAGATTTACAAAAGAAGGCACCCTGAACAAGAAGAGAGACCGCAATAGTGACATTCTTTATTAGTGCAAACTGGCACAACGGCAAAGTGCAGTGATTGTTTCATGTTTGTTTACTGCACTGTATGAAACACTAAAATTAACAAGATTCAAGTAAGACTACACATGGCTCTTGTATGTAAACATTTGCTTAGCCCAGATTTCAGTACAGGACCTGTGCCACCTAATGGCAAAATGTTCAGCTCTCAAAAGTAGTTTCATTTTTGTATTTTATTACCAGTTTATGTGGATTTAATTTTTTATTAAAGAGCATATTTTTTTAAAAAACATTTTATATATGTATTGTACTACTTTTATTTATTTATTTTTTTAAACCCGCTTGTGTATAAGGCTGTTAAAAGTAAATTAGGTTTATAATATTCTACTTGTGTAAATAGAACATTAACATTGTGTATTTTCTGGCTTGAAGGTTATCCGAATCTGTTGTTGAAACAACAGGTAATTCGTTATCTACGAGCACGAAGACTGGGCCTTCTCCACTTTCATCTCCAAATGGAAAATTGACAATAGCCAGTCCCAAGAGAGGGCAGAAGAGGGAAGAAGGCTGGAAAGAGGTGGTCAGAAGGTGAGTTCAAATAACAATTTTCCTATAACAATTTGGTTGAGTATTTTTTCTTGGTGTCATTTTCAACTGCAATGTAATTCTGTCTACTCTTGGCTTTTAACACATTTTGTTTTTTTACACATACATATCTTAATCATAAAGCACAGGACACAGTCTATGTATTCATAGACCCTGGGTTATAGGCATGTATCTTCAGGTGGCACTTTTGAGGACACTGTATAAAGTGCAGAAACTTGTGAGCTGCTATGCCGAATTAGTGATATAAATTAATAAAACATATAAAATAATGGAAGATATTAATAAAATTGTGAATCACTCACACTATTCACATTCCCGTGCAAAATGTGTTATATAACAAAATATCAATCAAGTGTCGCGCTTCGCATCTGATTTAAATCAAAACAAGCAACATAAATGTCTTTTAATAAGTGTCCATGTATTGATATTCTGTATGGTTGTCAGTGACACCAGGTCAGTTCCCCCCAGTGTCAGAATGCCCGCCGCAGTCCCGCTATAAGTCACCAATTGTCATCATTCGTACAAAAAAAAATTCCAGTATCTATACCGCCATTTGTAAATGCTATAACTTTCATGTAAACCAATTAATTTAAACGTATTAGGATTTTTTCTTCAACAAAAACATGTAGCAGAATACATTTTGGCCTAAATTTTTGATGAAATTTAGATTTTTTTAAAAAAAAATTTTACTGGACATGTTTAATAGCAACAAGTCAAAAATATAGTTTTTTTTTTTCCCCTCAAAATTGTGTTTTTTTGTTTTTTTTTTATTATAGCGCAAAAAATAAAAACCACACAGGTGATCAAATACCACCAAAAGAAAGCTCAATTTGTGGGGGGGGCGCAAAGGATGTAAATTTCATTTGGGTGCAGCGTTGCATGGCCGCTCTATTGTCGGTTAAAGTAACTCAGTGCCATAACGCAAAATCTGGCCTGGTCACGAAGGGGGATAAATCCTCAGGAGGGCAAGTGGTTAACCGCTTGCGGACGGCCCTATAGCAGAAATACTGCCACAGGGCGGCACGGGTGCGTAAAATCATGTATATATAAACGTGATTTTGCATTTCCACCCTACGTGGCCGACAATCACCGGGTCCCAGCCGGTGATTACTCGCCAGTGCCTGATAATTTCCGAGGATCTCAGACGGGGAGTACGGTTTTGTTTACTAACAGTTCTCCTCCCTGTCAGCTCAGCCACACTGCTTTGGATGGCTGTGCACATCCATCCAAAGCAGTGTGATTACAGTGAAGCACACTGACAATGCCCCCTAGCAAAACACTCCCAGCACACAGTTAACCCTTTGATCACCCCTCATGTTAACCCCTTCCTGCCCAGTGCCATCAGTACAGTGTCAGTGCTTTTTTTTTTTTTTTTTTTTTTTTTAAGCACTGATCACTGTATTGTCACTGGGCATGTCAGTGACACAGTCAGTTCCTCCCAGTGTCTGCCGCAGCCCTCTATAAGTTGATCGCTACTATTACTAGTACAAAAAAAAATCCCAGTATATATACTCCTATTTGTAAACGCTATAATTTTCACGTAAAGCAATTAATTTACACATAATGGGCTTTTTTTTTTTGTAGCAAAGACATGTAGCAGAATACATTTTGACGTACATTTATGACAAAATTTTGATTTTTAAAAAATAAAATTACTGGACATGTTTAATAGCAAAAAGCCAAAAATTGTGTTTTTTGTTTTTTTTTTTTTTTCTCAAAGCTGTCGGTCTTATTTTTTTTTTTTTTATAGCGCAAAAAATTAAAACCACACAGGCGATCAAATACCACAAAGAAAGCTCAATTTGTGGGGGGGAAAAGGACGTAAATCTCATTTGGGTGCAGCGTTGCATGATTGCGCAATCTTCAATTAAAGTAACGCAGTGCTGTAACGCAAAAAATGGCCTGGTCAGGAAGGGGGGGAAATCTTCAAGAGGGCAATTGGTTAAAAACCAGGTCTATGTTTGTTTATATCAAGAATTCATATATCGTGCAAAAAAGTCCAAACACCATAAAATCAATGTATGAAAAAATCCCCAGTGAACCAATCTATAGATTATTATTAGTGTAAAAAGTCCAACATCCCAACGAAATTTCTTCTTAAAACATATAAATACACCGTGCTCAATCCACCACCAGATGAATGGAATAAACTCACCAGAGCTCAATGCTGATCAAATTATAAATCGGCACAAGCGTATTTGCTCTGGGAGCGATGAGAGAATCCAAAGAAGTAACACTCTGTAGTTTGAAATCATCCAGATACCAGGAGCAATACTCTGCAGCCACTCTGAGGTATGGCCAGGACCCTTTATATATCGATCGTCCTCAGAGTGGCTGCAGAGTATTGCTCCTGGTATCTGGATGATTTCAAACTACAGAGTGTTGCTTCTTTGGATTCTCTCATCGCTCCCAGAGCAAATACGCTTGTGCTGATTTATAATTTGATCAGCATTGAGCTCTGGTGAGTTTATTCCATTCATCTGGTGGTGGATTGAGCACGGTGTATTTATATGTTTTAAGAAGAAATTTCGTTGGGATGTTGGACTTTTTACACTAATAATAATCTATAGATTGGTTCACTGGGGATTTTTTCATACATTGATTTTATGGTGTTTGGACTTTTTTGCACGATATATGAATTCTTGATATAATTTAGCGCATTCCGATTTTTTGATTTTTTATTTTACACCAATACTTGGGTTAGAGGTTTGCTGCTTTATAGGATTAATATTATTGATTGGCGCTTTCTTTTGTTTGTTTTTTTCTATGTTTGTTTATATTCACTCACAGTATAAACTTTTCAAACTTGGTGCTAAAATTCAACCACTCAGAGCTTATCTGTTTGATCAGGTAGAACATCACACTACTGGTTGTAAAATGTACTGCCACTTCCATCTAGAGCTGTTAATAAGATACTCGGGCACTCCCTTTCGCTATAAAGACTTATCTACAAAGATGCATTTCACCCAGGTTCTTGTGTTTTTTGGGGGTTTTTTTTTCGTTTTTTTCCTTGCAGACACACCCTCTATTCTGCACCCTACTCTTTTAGTACCCCACAGGGGATCTTCACCCATAGCTATGATGGAAACCAGGCTATAGAGAGCCATGGAAAAAAAAAACTCTGCCTAACATTCGCTTTGTCGAAGGCACGAAAACTCAATCTCAGGCTAACAATGCTTCTCTTGCATCGGAACAGGGCCCAATTTTAACACCGGTCTCTGCATCACACTCTAGTTTTATTTCAGGCATGCAGCAAGCAACCTGAATGACAAATACAGATGTTTCTCAGACAACTAACTGCTTTAGTGTAGCCATCTCTGTTGTGTCATGCAGCATGAGGGAAAACATTCTGATCAGTAATATACCAGTATTCTCAAACAGCATAATTTGATATAGATTCTTTTTTTTTCATTTATTTGTGTTAAATCAAAATTCAGTACACCTTTCCCAAACATGTTTCACTAAAAGTATGTTTCTCAGTGGCATTGCAGTACTTTCACATGTAATAACTGTGGCATTTTACAGTCCAGTTTATGTTGGTGATAATATAGAGGAGGAGAAGTAAGTTACATTTTCACATTGGAGGCATTGGCATAATGCGTTACAAAAATTGATGCCTCGGTGTACCATCAGATGTTCCTATATCTACATTGGCATGGGTATATTTGGTCCAAGCTTCAATTACAGGTTTTATTCTATAAATATGTCTGGCATGGACAAGCTGCTGTGGTACAGTCCTCCTACAGTACTGCTGCAGATGCAGTTCTGTGTTTCCAACAACCATCACAAATAGTCTGTTGTAAGCATTGAAAGCTGCTGGATTAGTGCAGAGAGCTGATGTAACTCAAGTATATTGGGTATTTGTGATTAGCAAAATGCCTCTGATCTTTGTGGAGATAAACATTGGACAATGACAGTTTTCTGTTTTTTTTTTTTTTTTTTTTTTTTCTTCTTCTTTGTTTTTTTGTGGCAGCAGCTCTAGCTTTGTTCCCACTGGTGTTATCTCTATGCTATGATTTATAAAGAGGCGTGGACCGAAAGTGTTTATTAAAATTATGACTGCATAAGTGTGCAACTTCTCATGTAAGAAAGTTTTTTTTCTTCTAGGTCCAAGAAAGTATCTGTGCCATCCACAGTCATTTCACGGGTTATTGGAAGGGGAGGCTGTAATATCAATGCTATCCGAGAGTTCACAGGCGCACATATTGACATAGATAAACAGAAGGACAAAACTGGTGACAGAATCATAACAATCAGGTAAAATACACCATAACATATTTAACCGCAGTTTTTATAATGTAGCAGGTAAGTTATGCAGGTCTAGATGTAGTAATAGTGTGAATATTAATGTATGTACACATAATTGTACAGAAATGTCTTGGATGGAACTTGCTGTACCACAATAGGTCATTTTTGCTTTAATAGTACTCCTTTTCCATGCTTTTGTATGTATATGTAAATCTGCTTCTGCAGCTACTTTAGTTCCACTTTAACACAGCAGTTTTTTGTTTTTTGAATTCCCCCTGTAACAGTTTTATTACCTGCCGATTTTGCTACTAGAGCTGTTATTTTCCACCGCCTGTAATAGACCAAGCTGTCTAGCAAAACTATCATTTTAAAGTGTTACTAAACTCCGGTCCCTGCATTCACTATATCTGGTCTCCCACAGTACACAGAACATGGAAATGTAATTTTTTTTTTAGTAAATATAAACTGCCAAATACCTTTTCTCATCAGCAGTTAAAGAAGTCTTGTGACTTCTATCAGTCTTCAGCAGAGCACAGCCTGTAGGAGGAGTTTTCATTCTCCCCTATGAGGCTGCAGGACCCTTGACCCTGGACAGTGCGGATTGGTCATGTGCTGATCACATGCACTCTAGCAATACATACCAAACTGAGCATGTGCAGAGTGACTCCAAGCCTCTGTTCTATCAGGAGATATATTGGGGACAGTAGAAGAGAGGATCAAACATCCTTTTTACACAGTAAGTATAACAAACATGCTTTACTGCATATGCAGACTGATTTTACTGTTGTGGGTTTAGTAACACTTTAACAGAGGAAAAAACACATTGCACTAGCAGAGGCGTTTTCATGTGGCAATCTTTCCAAAAAGGAATAAAAACCCTGTTGCTCTAAATGCCAAACAAGTTATGCTTTAATTTGTCTCATAAAAGTCCATTTTCAACTACGTGTCAAAGAATGACCTTTCCACATGGTATAGGTGCTACTGTGGGAATTCATTGCAGAATTATCAGTATTGCCATCCCATTACTGGAAATAATAATAAAAAAAAAATCTTCTGGTAGGTAATAAGACTGGTAATAGGCGATTTTTGAAAAGCCATAACTGCTGTGGTAATGCTACTGACATCTGCACCATGCATGCAAGTTTTGATTTATTTATTTTTTTTCTTTTACCTCCTCCTTGCCAGGAAGTCCTGTCATTCAAATATCAAGTGGCAAAGCTTCTACATGCCTATAAAGTGATAGTACAGTGTCTTGAAAAAGTATTCATATCCCTTGAAGTTTTCCACATTTTGTCATGTTACAACCAAAAATTTAAATGTATTTTATGTGATAGACAAACACAAAGTGGCACATTATTGTGAAGTGGAAGGAAAATGATAAATGGTTTTCCAATTTTTTTTTTACAAATATCTGAAAAGTGTGATGTGCATTTGTATTCAGCTCCCTTTACTCTGATACCCTAACTAAAATCTAGTGAAACCATTTGCCTTCAGAAGCCACCTAATTAGTAACTGGTAAGTCCAGTTCCTTGTATACTACTCATATGTTGGTCAGATGAGCATCCGTGCAAGAAACACCTCTTACATATGTCCTTTTAGGGGTTATGCATCTTTGATGAATCTATGAACAATTTCACTAAGGAAGTCACCCAGGGGAAGAGCACCCTTTTGCCACAGAAAAAGAAAGCAAAATCTCCATCTCGGAAACCCTATACTCAAAAAAAAAAAAAAAAAAAAAAAAAAAAAAGGACATGAACTGTTTTTAGCCTAAAGAAAAGTTTTGAACTCTGTTTCAACCTTCAGTCCACGAGCAAGTCCTCCTGAGAATGAAGGGGCCCGGTTTGTCAGAGGATGGGGGAGGGGCCTGTTTACCTTTTGTTGCAGGTTTTTTTTTTAGCCCTTGGATATAATGTTCTGGCCCCAAACTGCCTTCACCTGCTTTATATTGTCAACTTGCTAGCGTCCCTTCATTGATCAGACTTTCACACTGCTTTAGCACAGCTCTTCTCTCAAGGGGAGTCCTTTGTCCCAAAAAGACCTTCTGGTCTCTGTGGATATGAAGAATGCCAAACACTACATGCATTATGCGGATGGCCCATATTACTTTTGCCCTACCCTTTTGGCCTGTACACTGGTGTTTGCCTAGATGGATTGAAGGAGCACAGGGGCACCCTTTGATCAGCAGCAATGTCAGTCTAAGGGGAGTGGAGTGTTATATATGCTAGTAGATTTAAATACACAAACAAATTGAAGCCAACCTCCAGCCAATACTTTTTAAACAGTTACAGCAAACTTTTTTTCTTTTGGGGATAAAGGTTTTCCCTTTTGGGATAAAGGTTTTACATACAAGCTGATCATTGTAAGCACCCCTGTCAGTGGTAAATGTGTATTTTTTTTTTTGTTTTGTTTTTTCCTTCATTACTGTAACTGCTACATATACAGGACTGCTTCACATCTAAGAAGGTAAACTGCAGCATAACACGTGCTTGATTTTGGGGGTAATACCGCTTTAACTGCATCAGGTATCCGTTTCAGATGATTTTTGGGCTGCAGACAGTTCTTAGTTCTGTTGAGCCTGTTAGTGGTTATTGCTGTGTTGCCCTCCCCTCAGTAGGATTGCTTTTGGACATCTTCACAGTTTCTGAATTCCTGTGCTCCCAATGGACAAGGAAGCAAATAGGATTTTCGTACTCGCTGTTAAACTCTTTTCTTGGAGCCCATTGAGGGTCACTAGTCCACCGCTATGCATTTGATATTCATGCTCTTGGTTAGGGTTGTCACCTCATCCCTTTAAAACCGAACACATATTAATTACACAGATTCTGAGGCTAATTTAATGCAGATAAGGCACTGCGTTTAATTACCACCTTAAGCCACAGAACTGTAATTAATGTGTTTGGTTTTAAAGGGATGAGGTGGCAACCCTACTCTTGGTGCTGATTGCTACCAACTAAGTGATACTGGGTAGAGGAGGGGTTAGTCAACTTTTTTTTTGCCCGTGTCCTGTATCTCTGCATTATCTGAATTCCTGTGTCCCTCAATGGAACCCAAGAAAAGGATTTTAGAGAGTACAAAAATCCTATTTTTTTTTTTTTTTTTTGTATAGAGTGAGAAAAGGACAGAGCCTCCTTTAGTGTCTCCTTTGGGACTTTCATATCAACTGGACAAGAAGCAAGGAGATCAAAATCTCTCAGCTTTCAATCTATGTACTGGCCCTTGGGCATGGTCTGTAATGTAATTTCTATGCTGCCTCATAATTTGTATTTTGTTTCGCTGCTGCATTACTGTTATCAAATTATGCTAACTGGTTAATGATGGACTTCATTTCGTTTCTGCAGGGGGGGAACAGAATCCACCAGACAAGCCACACATCTTATCAATGCACTTATTAAGGATCCCGATAAAGAAATTGATGAACTTATCCCAAAGAATCGCTTAAAAACCTCCTCTGCGAATTCAAAAGCAGCACCTTCAACCTCTGCAGCAGTAACATCTATTAACAGCTCAGTTATGGGAATCAAAGTTACCCCTGTCACAGTTTCGTCATCACAAGCTGCCTCTTCCCTCACTGTGCCAGCCATTTCTCAAGCATCTGCTCACAAACCCATGAAAAATCCAGTGAATAACGTGCGACCAGGATTTCCAGTCTCTCTACCTTTGGCTTACCCCCCTCCACAGTTTGCTCATGCTTTACTTGCTGCTCAGACTTTCCAGCAAATCCGTCCTCCACGGTTACCCATGACGCACTTTGGAGGACCTTTCCCCCCTGCTCAGTCCACTTGGGGCCCCTTTCCAGTCAGGCCTCTAAGCCCTGCACGAGCTACCAACTCTCCAAAATCTCACGTGATGCCTCGCCATGCTAATCAGAATTTGAGCAGTCCTCAGGTGATCCCAGGACCCCCTTCATCTACTAGCCCAACAGCTACCACAAACTCTGCGGCCTCAGTGCCTGTCTCATCTACAAATGGGAGCCTCAATTCACCGTCAGTCAGGAGACAACTTTTTGTCACAGTTGTCAAAACGCCTAATGCTACTACAACCACAGTTACTACAACTGCAAGTAACCACATAACCACACCAACAGCCTCCACCTGCCCTGTTCCCACTGCCAAAGAACATCATACTTCGTCTTCACCTTCATCGCCCTCCCCACCTTCCTTGCCTGGAGGAGGCTCTAGAAACAGTCCCTCTGATTGCCTGACATGTTCTCCAAACAAAGGGACCTCACTTTCTAGTGATCAGGACTTGGGCAACCAACCTGTGATGGAGATAAATAGCTCGGGCAGCAGTAAGCAAGCGAGCTCTACCTCTGGGAGTACCACAGCACACACCACGCATCAGCACCCTCCAACATCTGTTTCACAGGATTCTAGATCTACACTAATGCAGACCCAAGTTCCCCCTTCTCCAGATCCCAGAATGGCCCCTTCCCACAGCTTGGCTGTCAGTGGTCCCACTCACCAGCCTTCACCCATTCCTTCTAACATCCCAACATCCTACAACTTGTCCCACTCCTCTATATCATCTACTCCATCTGTTGCTAAAATTGAATCTTCTGCAGTCAGGCCTCCTTTACATGGAACAAACCCTACTCACAAGAGCCAAGTACCAATACAAAATTCTTCTGTATCAGGGCTTGGTCCTCACTCAAATATTAAACGACCCCAAAGTGTACCTTCGGGCCCACATCCCTCCAGTTTAAGTTCGCAAAGTTCTCAGAATTCTGGTCACTCTTCAAGCAAGCCTATGGCCCCCAATTTCAGTTCTACTCTGCCCTTCAGTCCTTTTAGCACACTTTTTGAAAACGGTCCCAATCCCACACATCCCTTCTGGGGTGGGTCTATGGTCTCATCTCCATCTGCTTCAGACTCCATGCTGTCTGCACAGCCGCCATATTTGCCAAATCCAGAGTCAATGCTTCCATCTGATACTTCCAAAGCACCAGGTTTCAGGCCGCCAATGCAAAGACCAACTCCAAGTCAGTCAGGTAAGTTTAGTTATTAATTCCACAAATACATGGGCTTTTTAATTCTAGATTAATTTGAGCCACAATGTTTGCTCCTTTACTACTCTTTTAAGTAAAAATGTATCGGCTAATTTGGAAGGCATTAAGTAGTCTGATCGGGTTTTAGCATTAGCAGCGCATTAAAGATACTTATGATTTTCTCTTAAGGTATTGTGAATATGGATTCATCTTACACATCTGTGGCATCATCCACTACTCATTTGGGTACCTTTGCCTCTAATATCTCTGGAGGTCAGATGTATGCACCAGGAGGTGCACCTGCAGCTGCTAATTTCAACAGACAACATTTTTCTCCTCTTAGTTTATTGACCCCGTGTTCATCAGCATCAAGTGGTAAGGAGAGATAGATATATGCCCTTTAACTGTTGGTGTGAGAGTTCCAGTCCTTAAAGGAGCACTGTCAAAAATGTTTTCTGATAACTGTGTGCAGGTAATACTTGTTATAATAGTATTCAGTATATTCATTTTTCACCTGCCTTCATATAATTCTCAGCATTTACATATGCAGCTCAAGCTGTCCAACAAAAGTAACAGAAGAATTTGAAGAAATTATAACACTACCCAGGGTTGCTTCAGCAGTTCCAGCAACTGTTTTAATTTTTCCCTCTCAACCCCCTCTTGGTGACACTTTTTCTGGACATGTTGTTCTGCATGTAAATTTGGAGAAAAATATACATCTGTCATGTTATTAAAAAAAAAATTGTACTTGTTACAAGTATTAACCACACAGTTATTGGAATACAACATTTTTGTGATAGTTATCCATAAAGTTGAAATTTATTAAAAACAAAATACAACAAAAAACAAAACTTTACTATCGATATAAGATTATTTCAGCGCAAGAATTTCACTTGTTGCTAAGATGTGAAATGTACTATATGGAACCACTTTCGGTTCAAGTCAAATTACTGAATGGGGTCATTGGTTAAAACCTGTGATTTTTTTTTTTTTTTTTTTTTACATGTCACTTCACAGGTCAAAATTGACATTAGTCTGTGATTATGTACACATGTCACAAAGGGGCATACATACCTTGCTTTAGGTTAATTCCTCATTTTCGGATCAGTAAATAAACAGGTACCTGTTGTCAATAGATCTTTAATTATTTGACCTTTTTTCCTGTGTGAACACATCCATGGGGCAAGTATGTACATTCTCTACAGTTGCTGAGATCCAGTTCAGTACTGACCCATTCTGCATGTTCATTAAAGCCTGGTTTTAATTTTTTTAAATGCAGGTGGAATGTGCATTGGATTGAAATGTATGTGCTGTGCGCACTGTGCTTTTTACTGTTGTGTTATAGAAATTTGATTCAGATACTTTAGAGGTTGTAAGTTTTTTGTATTTTTATAGAATGTTAATATGAAATTGGTATGTGTACTTTTGTAGATGTTTTTATGTATTTTTTTTTTTTTACATTTGTGAATGTTATCAGTTGCCCAATGTCTTATGAAACTAGACATTGTAACCACACATCAGAAAAACAAAAATTCAGTTAGCTTCATGTATTTTAAAGCAATTGCAAGCACCTTATGGGCTTGCTATAGGCCAGGGTGTAGAAGTCTGTCTCTCCCTGCAGGGTCCACAACAGATGGATTTTTTTTTTTTTGTTAAAGTCAACACTTTGTCAGATGATCATGGTGAAATGACCATAACTGCCAACTGGGATTCTATATATTGTGTGTAGGTTAGATACCCATTAATATAAAACTGTTCCTTGCCTTTAAACCAACCTATACCACTAGTGGACATGGTGTACAAATATTTTTGGGTAAAAAGTATAGGAATAAGTTACATTTACATGCTTTTGAATCCCTTGAATTTAGCTTCTAACAATTGCTAATTGTTTGGGTAGGTTTTTCTATCTTTTTAAAAGTTTAGTCTTCCTTCCTCTAGCTTTAACCTGATTCTTTGTGTCTCCTGCTGTTTTTTAAAGACAATTATGGCATGCTGTGACTTCACAATTTTTTGTTCCATATGATATTAAGTAGAGTAAGACATTAATTTTTTTTTGGTTGCTGCTATTAAAAATTTATATATATTTTTTCCCACCTAGATTCTACAGCCCAGGCTGTGTCTGCTGGTGTTCGAGCACAGTCTCCCTCACCTTCAGGAGTTCCCATGGTGTCTGAGAAACCTAACTCGGTATCTCATGACAGGAAAGTCCCAGTACCAATTGGAACAGAACGTTCTGCACGTATACGGCAGACAGGGACATCTACACCTTCTGTAATTGGGAATAACTTGGCCACTTCTGTAGGACACAGTGGAATCTGGTCTTTTGAAGGAATGGGAGGCAGTCAAGGTAAATATCATTAAATCCATTGCCTTCACAGTACTACATTGCACTACACAATAGTAATTGGTATTTATATTGTATGGAGATTTATTTTCTTGTAGAATGTTAATTTTAGGGCCTTTGGAGCTGCCTAGGTTTTTTTCTCTATGGCTTAACTTTAGTTTTGTGTACTGTACTGCAATTGTTAATTAATTTCGGCCTCTTTCACACTGATGCGGTATGGTTTGATTACGCCGCAGGTGCAGCGCAGTTTACCTGCGGGTTAGTCCTGCATGCAGGACTTTTGGTGCACCTTCAGAAAGCGCACCAAAACTGTGGGACATAATAGAACTCAATGGGAAAGCGCAGTTAACCACCACCACTTGCATAATTTGCAGGCACACTTCGCTTCACTGATGCATTGCATCAGTGTGAAAGGGGCTTTAAAGTGAACTTTTGTAACAGGTTTCAATGACTTACCCATACTTGCTTTACACACCATATATGTTTTACATAATGCTGCAACATCCACACAAGTAGGGCACCCAACATTAGAGGTGATTTATTCTTACAAAGTAATATACCTTTGCACACTTCTCCCTCAGTTTCTCTCCCTGACTCAGCTAATATGTCCCCAGTGATGATGGAGAGGGGCAGGAGAGGAGCAGACAAGAATACTATCCAAGCGTCTGATGTCCACGTTCTCCACCAATGACGGCATTGGTTGTTAGGACACCAGTGGCTAGAAGGTTGTATTGGTGCAGAATGAAAACCTGTGGCTTTGTGTAATTAAGGGCAGGCTTGATCAACCGCTAGCTTGTATACAATTTTGGGCAATTTTTAGCCATCTTGCCAAGGCACCCTGGTTGAAAAAGGTTGGTATAAGGTAAATTGGTTTCAGCTAGGTTTTATGATCATGTCTGGTTTCACTGCATGCAATTTACAGGTTTATTTAGAAGTATAATATTGACTTTAGGAAAGTGAAGAGCCATTATTTTACTATTTGTACAAGTAAGCCGGTGGGAAGATCACTACTAAAAGTAGTGTGGCGGTGTGTTTTTGTTTTCTGGTTCTAGGCAGTTACTTTACTTTGTCTTAACTTTTTTCCCTCTTTTAATAGATAAAGTGTCAGACTGGTGCCACACAGGCATGGGTAATCACATAATGCATAGGCCCATGTCTGATCCTGGAGTGTTTTCGCAGCATCAAGGAATAGAGAGAGATTCATCTGGCATTGTACCTGCTTCAGGAGCATTCCATCAGCATGTGCCTGCCGGCTACATGGACTTTCCAAAAGTTGGGGTAATATTTGTGTCCATCTTATTTTCTTATGCATTAGTATTTTTTTGTTTTATGTCTAGTACAAAAGTTTTTCTCATCCTTTGGGGGACGCAAGAAGTTGATCATGTCTGGTTATGCTTCCACCTACAGGAGGATTGGACACTACTAAACAAAACTGTATGCCAGCCCAGGGTAATTTCTCCTACTACCATCATGGCTCAGTTTTTTTTTTTTTTTTTTAAGGTTCCTAGGACATTGCTGCTAGAGCTTGTCTATCTCTGCCCTATCTGTGCCAGTTCAGTATCTGAGGGTACGTCGATTGAGCTAAACATTGGGAGCTTACCTCATCTGCTTAGGTCACTGGGTCCCTTTTAAAACTCCTACTTCCTGCCAGTTGGTACCATGGAAGGAGTTAATACTGAGGGCTGAGTGGGGACATCATCCAAAAGGTTATGTGTTGCATGCGCACACTCTCCCACCATTCAGTGCCAGCAAAGCATCTCCACTCTTCTGCCTTTGCAATGCAGAGAGCCACATGGAACTTTGATCGCTGGAATATTTCTGCTGCCCGCCTACGTTAGCTTTAATCGCCTCCGTATGTCCAACCTCGTGAGTTAAGTACAGGTCTCTCTGCAGTGGGAGATCCCAGCTCACCACCAACTGTTATGGAGGTGTTTTTGTTCTATGCCTACTGGAGATTTAGTCACCAGAGTCCTCCCTAGCTCTGTTGGCTGAGGTCCCCATTATATAGTCACTCAAGACTGTGGCCCAGTTCCTGTCTGGTTGTGATCATAGATGATGTAAGCACAATCCCTTATCACGTCACACGGATTGGATGGCTGTTTTGCCTATGCATCTAGTGGCTTCTGAGCCAGTCGCAGCGACTAGTTCTGATTCACTACAATCTCTGCCTGACAAGGTTAACATAGAGGAGTCACAGACTTCTGCTATTTCAGAATTGAAAAATACTGTCTCAATGGTCATTGATGTGATGCGCACTAGTCTAAAGCTGAAGGGTCAGCTTGCTATCCCCAGTGACTGCAAGGACCATCATAATGTAGCTATCATCTGTGAGGACTGAAAACATCTGATCCCCACAGAGGACCTTCCCGGTGTATCCACTCTTTAAAGTCTTCCTCTGTGGGGTTTGGAAACGCCCTTATATGCCCTTGACACACCCTAAATGCTTACTAGACTTGTCATTTGGAAATTGGATTTTGACAGAAGTGGCATACCCCCACTGTGGAACCACCAATGGCCCACCTTCGCTGGGGAGGGACATTCCTGCATTCAAAGAGTCTACTAATCAGTAGTTGGAAACCCTCTAATACGCTGTTCTTGCTGACAGGCCCTGCCCTGTCCTTTGCCTTACTATGACTGTGGGGGTATGCGCATTGAGGCCTCCAAAACTTGGTCATCCAGCCACTTTCAAAGTCTGCGGTAAGAAACACGTTAAACCCTCTGCTTCAATCAACATGGAAGCATGCCTCCACTTTCAGAAGTTGGGGGAATGTTACTTTACAGATTGCTGAATAGTTTGCCATTCAGGCATCTAGATTCAAAGTCTGGTTGCCAAGGATACAAGCTGAACCTTCGGCAATTTATCTTCAACCTTCCTGTGTTGCCACAGTTTAGCCTCTTTGAATTTTCCTGGGTAACTATTTTGTTGTCCAAGCACTAGTGTTGGATGAGTATCAGTTGTATTCCAACCTGGTAATTTTTTCTTCTACAAAGTGACTGTTTGCATATTTTGGTGCTTGCATGCTATCCACCATAGCTACCATTTCAACTCTGGCTTCTGTGGTAAACTAGGACATGTACCTTCAGATCCTTCTCTGTTCAACACCTTTTATTTCTCAGTCTCGCCCCTGCACCCCCATAGGAACTATAGTTGTTGGTCCCAGGATATGCTTGTGTTCGACTTCATGGCATCCCCATTGTGGGATATACAGGTGATATCCTGTGGAGAAAGCAGTCTTCCTTGGCTCTGTTGGATGTGTCTCTAACTATCCAGAGGTTTCAAGGATTTGGTTGGATCCTAAATGTTCTGAAATTGAAGCTGAAATCCTCACATTGCCTTGCCTGTTCTTCAGTCTGTAAGTTGCTGGTCACTCGGTGACTGCATGAAAGTCATGGGTCTTTGGTCCTTCCTAAATCTCCAAGAAGCAATCGGATATTCCCTAGATCAACTTTACCTATAACTGTTAGTATCCAATTATATTTTGTGAATTTTAGGAAGGAATTCAGGCCTTTTTGTTTTTGTTTTTTTTTTTTATTAACAATCTACCAAGCTAGTCAGAACCAGCTCTTGAGAGAGTATTTCTTATTTTCACAGTACTTTCTGTGAAGAACCATTTTAGTTTTTGGAGATTAAATCTTTTCCTCCGTACATAGTGACCCCTTGTCCTCTGTGATGACCTTAACCGCTTCCGTGCCACTTTATAGCAGAAATACTGCGGCAGGGGTGCGCAACATCAAGTGTATATATGTGATTTTGCGGTTTGGGGCGCGCTCCCTACCCACCCTGCACACACGGCCTCGGCTGTCAATCACCAGGTCCCGGCCGGTGATTCCCCGGCGACTTCCGAGTATTACCAGTGGGGGAGAGACTTGTATGTAAACAATACAGATCTCTCCCCTGTCAGCTACCGCACACTGCTTTGTATGGCTCTGCATAGCAGAGCCATACAAAGCAGTGTGCCTACACTGTAAAGCATACACAGCCAACATAGTAAAATCGCACACAGTTAACCCTTTGATCGCCCTGCCTGTTAACCCCTTCCTGCCCAGTGGCATTAGTACAGTGTCAGTGCTTTTTATTAGCAGTGATCACTGGATTGGTGTCACTGGGGATGTCAGTGACACCAAGTCAGTTCCCCCCAGTGTCAGAATGCCCACCGCAGTCACGTTATAAGTCGCTGATCGCTGCCATTACTAGTAAAAAAAAATAAAAAATCACAGTATATATACCGCCATTTGTAAAAGCTATAACTTTCACATAAACCAATTAATTTACACGTATTGGGATTTTGTTTAGCAAAGACATATAGTAGAATACATTTTGGCCTAAATTTATAACGAAATTTGATGTTTTTAATTTTTTTACTGGACAGGTTTAATAGCAAAAAGGTCAAAATTGTAGGTCCTTTTTTGTTTATAGCACAAAAAATAAACGCACAGGCGATCAAATACCACCAAAAGAAAGCTCTATTCGTGGGGGGAAAAAAAAAGGACGTAAATTTCAAGACCGTGCAATTGTCCGTTACAGTAAGACAGCGCTGTACCGCAAAAAATGGCCTGGTCGGGAAGGGGGGTAAATTCTCTGGAGAGCAAGTGGTTAAAGTAACTCTACACCAGGTTCACTATATGGACCACTTATGTATTTACGCATGTTGATCACATCCCCATTAATCTCCTTTTCGGTTCCTCTAATCTTTTTCTCATAATTGAGCTCCTTCATGCCTCTTACCAGTTTGGTTGACCTTCCCTTTCTTCTGACCTAGGGAAGTTTCTAATCTCAACCAGGACATCATTCTTTGGACCTTCTTTCTGGCTCTAGTTCTCCGAAAGAAGCTTCTCTTCCTTTGACTAAGGTTCATGTTATCAATCTCTTAACTCTCACCTACTTACTTTTTGGTCTTCTTGGATGAACACTGTATGGTGAGTCAGTTCTTGTTCCATCTTTCTAGGTGGTTCAGGTAAACCAGCTTCCAAGCTTGGTCTGATCTGTTTTGTCATTCTTCTGTCAAGACCAAAGTTCACAATTAACTTTTTGGCATCAAGCATCAATTTCCCAGTAGAGGTTTGCCAAGTGGTCTTATGTTTTTATATTTTTTTTTTTTTCACTAGGAGGATTTTTTGGTTTCATCTCAGGCGTTCTTTGGGTATAAGGTTCTTCAGGTAGCTCTTGATTTACAATCTCTAGTTTATTTGTGTTCACTTTGGGCCTATTGGCAATTGTTTTGCAGTGTTGCCACCCCCTCAGTTGGACTGCTTTTGGACATGCTGGTAGTAGGGAGGGGTGGTTGTTGGCTGGTCTGCACTGTTATATTGCAGTGTCCAGTTCTCCTGTAGGAAACAGGAGATAGACTTCTGGTGTCCCTCTAAGGACTCTTTAACAAAAGGAATTTAAAGAGTACAAATCCTAACTTTTTTTTCTTGTTTTGTAATGTTACAGGGCATGCCATTCTCAATGTATGGAAATGCAATGATTCCTCCTGTAGCTCCAATGCCAGATGGTACTGGGGGACCGATTTTCAATGGACCTCATGCTGCTGATCCATCTTGGAATTCGCTCATAAAAATGGTTTCAAACTCAACAGAGAATGGCCCTCAAACAGTAAGTTTCATGGTTAAATTCATATTGAGACGTATACATATGCTCTGTGTAAGGATAATAGGCACTGAAAAAACAAAGCTGTGTAAGGGCTATTCAGTGGCCTTGGGGATGTGTTTACCATGCTTTTCAAGTGAATTCATATTGACTTCTGTAGATTAATAAAACCATGGCACAAACTGTTTATTAGCCAAGAAAGTGTGGTTTCAGCTGTGGATTCCAATCTGCAAATTTATTTATTTTGCTATGCTGTCTTTCTACTTTTCTATTCAGTTAACTACAGTAATATAATGTTCTTGCAGGCTTAGCTTCAGGTGTCTATAACTGCCACACAGCAATGTGAAATAACATTTCATCAGTCTTGATGAATATAGGTTAAAGAAACCATAGTAACATCACATGATGGTTCTTGAACCCTTGTTACTGCAGTTTCCAAATCTTATGAGAAATGTCTGTTTATACACACAGCAATTTCAATTGCAAAAATGACTAAATGGGTCAAGGCCTCCTGCTATGACCAGTTTCTGTTGAACCTGTGAAAGATCAAAACTGTCAGCTGATTGCCTTGAATGATTTAGTAATTTTTGTAATTTTACAGATAGTTGGCTCCTTTGGCCTTTCAGCTGAGATTTTTACTAGTCATGTATGACTTGATGACCCAAATAACCCAGTTATTTGTGGATGACTGCAAAGCCTTCACCCCCTTTATAAAAATCCCCTCTACTTCTCCACTTCAGTACTCTGCATAAGACCATCCCCCTCCAAGCTTTGCTCCCAGTCCACCTGCAAGGTCTGGAGCTCAAGGTGTCTGCCAAATGCTCAAGCAAGCCTTCCTTTGCATGAAGTGCCCCCAGTTTTTAAAGTAGGGGACACTCAAACAGATTGCATCTCAGATACTTGGATGCAGTAAGTGATATACCAAGGCTAGAAATTGTTTTGCTACCTGCATTCTCCGTGGTTTCTCACCTCTAATCAGATTAACACTTCTCAGTCGAGCCCTCTCTGTTCTGTTGGACCACTGAGTCATTGCCCCATATTACTCTAACTTGTCCACTGTTCCCAGACCTAAAGGGGCATCTGCTCCAAAGCTGTAAAAGTCTTCAAGCACATTAATTCCTCATTGAATTCACTAGGCCTATCGCTTTCTTGCACCAGAGAGAATCTTGTTGATGTGAACATCAAGGTGTCAGAACTTTTGCTCTGAGAAAATAATCAGCATATAATTTATGAAAACAGGAGGGGATCTGGAATTAAGGAGATTACCTACTAATTTTCATAAATCAACTGATAATCTGAGTTCATTTGTGCTAATTTGAAAATTAAATATAAAGCAAAAATATATATTAATAATAGAATCTGTGCAAAATGGTAATGAAATATAATAGGTGATGATAAATAATCAAAATACCAGTACAATGATCTAATAAAAAATTATGGTTAGAGATTCGAACCAGCAATTATTTTCAAATATTAATGATTTAGGACTAACTGTCTAGAAATGATGCTCAGGAAACTATCAGTAGCCATTGAATGACGATGGTTATGCAAATTGATCTTTGAATATCTGGAGAGAGATCACACAGTCAAAGTGAACCTTGGCATGAATTGATTTAAGATACCATACACAGGACAATCCAATAAGCTTAGAATCTTTCTGAGGCCAAGAACAAATGTTACACTAAGTTGTCTACTTTGTCATATATACCTAGCTAAACCATTGACTAGAAAAAGAGAACATTTTAATGAAGATAATATATACTGCAGTTAAGATAATTTCACATCAACTTTGGTGCTAACAATAACCGTTATCAGACCAAACAGTTTAGCTGGAGCTATAAGGCGAGTACAAATTGCCTGAAGAAAAATTAGTTGTACGTTACCAATATAGCTTCTATGTCAGTGATGTTCGCTCACTTCAGTGTGTGTGTCACCCAAAAAAAAACCTAGGTGGGCAAAGCTTATCTCTCCTAGTTATGTCACACTAGGTGGTTTCTTTCCTAATTACCTGAAGGGGCAGTATAGGATTTGGAATAATTTTGGATTTTTCTTTAAATTTCGTTTACTATGTCAAGAGTTGACCTCTAACCTTCAGCTTGTAAAAATACAATAAATTTAAGAGAGAACCACTCTTTTGATGGAACTGGTTAGACAAACTTGGACCAGTGTCACTGAAAACCATGTATTACCGAAGTGATTCTGGAGAAAGGGGGAAAAAATTTTTTTGCCTGCATCTTACAATTGCTGAGGGCATTTGTACTGAGACTTAATTATCTAATTTCTTCTGTACCATATAGACATTGTAATATAATGGACTCAAACTACTTATTTATAACTTTGAAAACATATCTACAATATATACCGATCTGTAATAATTTTTAAAACCAATTAATATATATAAATTATATATGTATATGGCAATAGAATATAGTAATATAAAACACAAATTACTTAATTAGTCAAATATTCACTTCATGCAATACTAATAATACAATTGACATTTTTGGTCAAATATTACTGTCAAATAATACCATATGCAATATAAAGTGTAAAATGAACTCTGTTCCAGAGGTTTATGGGAGAAAAAGTGAATAGTACTTCTGTTAAACCCGAGACAGGGATTTGTCAATCTAGTCCAGTCTTTATCTTGTAGCTGTCTGGTACTACCATACCCCCGCCCCCCCCCCCCCCCATCTAAATTATAACCTTGGAAAGTATGCTTTAAGAAACTGAGAATGTCTGCTGTTAGAATCTCTGTTCATAAACCATGAAAATAGAGTATGAAGAACAAAGTGACTTCCAGCATGTCTTTGTTACATTATATCGATATGATGCATTCAGGTCTTCCGGTTTAAATATGTGAGCACAGAATAGTTGAGACAAAGGACATGTACCTACATGTCCCCATATTTCCAGCACATCTGCATTTTCTACACTTTACTTGTGTGGTCCCTATAATACCAGCTCTTGTCTCCTTCTGCCAGGTGTTCACAATACTGCCCTACAGTAATCTCATGGCATCCCCATTGTGTGATTTGCCTATTTGCTCTTCTAGTACTTCTTTCAGACAATGTAGCTTTGATTTTCTGTGGCTTTGGATAGATCCTGAACTTGCAGAAATTCGTGCTGAAATCAACATTTTGTTTTGAAAGTTTGTGTCCAGTTCAGGCCAAAAGATTTCTTCTACAAGTTAAAGTTTCAGTCTCAGATTTGAGCTCTCCTACCAGGATTTGTCTGTCTCTGTGCTTTTGTATGAGAACAATGGACCTGATGTAGCCTTCTTTGAGGCATTCTCATTTGCCCAATTTGACTCAATACCTCTGCAAGGTAACATTTTATTAACATGAGACTAGTAAAGTCCTGGACAGACCAATTTTTTTTTTTGGTATCAAGGACCAGGTTGTTTAGATGTGGAGTTGGGGAAATCCTTCCTTTCCATTTTCTCATGACAGATGCCAGCCTGTTGTTTTGGAGTAGTCTTGGATACTCTGTTGGCTTAGGGGACTTGATTGTCCAAAGTTTCAGGATGTTGATCAGATGACACATACCACAATTTGGCTGTTTCTGTAGCATTGTATTATCTTGCAAAGTCATATGATCCAGATTTAGTCAGACAATACAATGGCAATAGTGTACATCGACAGTCAGGACAAGAGAAGTAGTTCACCATCTGAGGAGAGGTAAATGGGATCCTGTCCTGGGCAAAAATTAATGTTCTTCCCTTGTCTGCTGTTTATACCATGGACCATTGGCAGGCAGACTTCCTCACCTGATGACATCTGGGCCTGCGGTAGTGGACACTATATGTGAAAATGTCATAGATGTGGTCCTCCACAACAAATTGGACAGGTTTGTCTCCAGGTGCAGAGATCCTGTAGCAGGAAGTAGTGGATGTTATGGCTCATTGGGATCAGTTACACCCTGATCTGTTTTTCTTCCTTTGAAACTACTTCCTCTTCTGCTTTGCAGGATTGAGATGGATGGCTTTTTGGGGATTGCTCCAGAATGGCCCAGGCAGATGTGGTACACTGTCCTGGTAAGACTCCAGACATATGCTCTGTTGGCTCTGTCAGGTTGTCCGTATCCTCTGTTCCAAGAAATTATTTTCCATTCTGTTTCATGGTCTCTGGCTGTAAGGACATGGCTGTTGTAAACCCAAGTTCTGAGAGACCTCTCCTAGTTGTATGATTCCTGTGATACTAAAATATAGGAATTCTGCTTCCTGCAAGGTATGGAAGCCATACTTTGTTAATCTAGGGACGTCACTCCTTGAGTAAGACCAGAGAGTTTTCTTTGTAGCTCCCCCTGTTCTTTACCTTGTGACTGTATGGAAAGTGGTGTTTGGTTGCTGTGTCTCCCATCTCTGTTGGATTGCTTTTGGATGTAGTGAATATGAAAAAATGTCCCTCAATGGACCAGAAGGAAAATGTTTTTTTTTGTACAAGCAGTAAAATGTATCTTGGAATCCATTGTGTTTATGCCTTTTCTATTACCTACTGGAAAATGATGCATGCTAGTAGTAGGATGGAGTATCCTAGGCTAACTTACTGTTTGGTTGACCGTGTTCAATCCCCTGGTAGGTGGCAGTATAAATCAAAGTTTAAGGTTACACTCAAAGGTGTGTCTCTCAGTGGACTTCAAGAAAGGTTTTCCATGACCACAAAAATCCTGTTTTGCTAGTTGTGCAGTACAGGATACAGGTTTCTTGAAATCCTTACAACTGGGTTACATGCAGCTATTTAGCTGATTGGGCAAAAAAGGAAGGCTGCAGGGACATCACCATATATAACCTATCCCACTTCCAGCTAGTCTGTTTTTAGCTAGTATCTTTGGGTGATGGACCTAGCTGCACTGGGCATGTAGAAACATGTCAGTGGGTTGCTTTTTAAGTGCTGTTACAAAGTAAACATTTGTAGGGTTATGCTGTGCTGCATACTTTTTTTTTTTTTTTTTTTTTTAACTACAGGGCAGAAGCCCTCTAAACATACTGCCCAGGGTGCCCAGTCCAGCTTTCTCCTTTAGGTGTATTGGAATCACTGTCCACCTTTCAGGTGGTGTGGTAGGAGCCCAGGTGGCCAAGGTTAAAATTTGCGTTTGGTGGCATTTTTGGCTCTGGAGCATGACTGTAGTGTCATGCTATTGTACATGTGCACCTCACTCAAGTGGTGCTGTAGTGCACCTGCACAGGCAGGCATTACTGTACCTTCAGCACCTCTTTGTCCACAGAAGTTACTGTGCCTGCACAACCTGCCTTTTTTCTTTGCATTTGGTACTCTGGACCAACAGCATTTCCTGGTTCCTTATCTGAGGGCACATTACTATCCTTTTAAGCTCTCAACTCCTGGTTTACAGTAGTCTATATGTGCTTGCTGCCTTTATGGGGTCTGATGTACTCACTAGCTCAGGCTCAGTTTTTAGCTCCCTTGGGGGTGGTAGTACATCTGTTCAGGGCCCTACTACCCATTCCTCTGATGGTCACCCCCATTCTGACTCCATGCATTCTTCATAGAGAGGAGTTTTCAGCACCATATCCGAGGTCATGGGCAGAAATTTAGGCCTTACTGAGGACATAGAGGGGTTTTACTAGTTTTTAAGCCAAACATAGTACAAGAGGAGGTGGCAGTAGAGGAGGACTCTTTAGAGCCTTCTGAGAATCAAATTAGGATGATACAAACATTTCTCCAAACGTAAAGGATACTATTGCTATGCTTATTGAAGATATACAGTCAGGTCCATAAATATTGGGACATCTACACAATTCTAACATTTTTGGCTCTATACACCACCACAATGGATTTGAAATGAAACGAACAAGATGTGCTTTAACTGCAGACTGTCAGCTTTAATTTGAGGGTATTTACATCCAAATCAGGTGAACGGTGTAGGAATTACAACAGTTTGCATATGTGCCTCCCACTTGTTAAGGGACCAAAAGTAATGGGACAGAATAATCATAAATCAAACTTTCACTTTTTAATACTTGGTTGCAAATCCTTTGCAGTCAATTACAGCCTGAAGTCTGGAACGCATGGACATCACCAGACGCTGGGTTTCATCGCTGGTGATGCTCTGCCAGGCCTCTACTGCAACTGTCTTCAGTTCCTGCTTGTTCTTGTGGCATTTTCCCTTCAGTTTGTCTTCAGCAAGTGAAATGCATGCTCAATCGGATTCAGTTCACGTGATTGACTTGGCCATTGCAGAACATTCCACTTCTTTCCCTTAAAAAACTCTCTGGTTGCTTTTGCAGTATGCTTTGGGTCATTGTCCATCTGCACTGTGAAGCGGCGTCCAATGAGTTCTGAAGCATTTGGCTGAATATGAGCAGATAATATTCCCGAAACACTTCACAATTCATCCGGCTACTTTTGTCAGCAGTCACATCATCAATAAATACAAGAGAAGCAGTTCCATTGGCAGCCATACATGCCCACGCCATGAAACTACCACCACCATGCTTCACTGATGAGGTGGTATGCTTAGGATCATGAGCAGTTCCTTTCCTTCTCCATACTCTTCTCTTCCCATCACTCTGGTACAAGTTGATCTTGGTCTCATCTGTCCATAGGATGTTGTTCCAGAACTGTGAAGGCTTTTTTAGATGTCGTTTGGCAAATTCTAATCTGGCCTTCCCGTTTTTGAGGCTCACCAATGGTTTACATCTTGTGGTGAACCCTCTGTATTCACTCTGGTGAAGTCTTCTCTTGATTGTTGACTTTGACACACATACACCTACCTCCTGGAGAGTGTTCTTGATCTGGCCAACTGTTGTGAAGGGTGTTTTCTTCACCACGGAAAGAATTCTTCGCTCATCCACCACAGTTGTTTTCCATGGTCTTCCAGGTCTTTTGGTGTTGCTGAACTCACCGCTGCGTTCCTTCTTTTTAAGAATGTTCCAAACAGTTGTTTTGGCAACACCTAATGTTTTTGCTATCTCTCTGACGGGTTTGTTTTGTTTTTTTCAGCCTAATAATGGCTTGATTCACTGATAGTGACAGCTCTTTGGATCCCATCTTGAGAGTTGACAGCAACAGATTCCAAATGCAAATAGCACACTTGAAATGAACTCTGGACCTTTTATCTGCTCATTGTAATTGGGATAATGAGGGAATAACACACACCTGGCCATGGAACAGCTGAGAAGCCAATTGTCCCATTACTTTTGGTCCCTTAAGAAGTGGGAGGCACATATGCAAACTGTTGTAATTCCTACACCGTTCACCTGATTTGGATGTAAATACCTTCAAAATAAAGCTGACAGTCTGCAGTTAAAGCACATCTTGTTTGTTTCATTTCAAATCCATTGTGGCGGTGTATGGAGCCAAAAATGTTAGAATTGTGTCGATGTCCCAATATTTATGGACCTGACTGTATGTTCTTGTTTAGCATCAGAGAAGCCAGAGTCTGATTTTATCCAAAGGTCCCTGTGTAGGATAATCCTGTATTCAAGGACTCTCTGTGGAGGTTAGACACCCACCCTAATGTTGTCTTTGCCTGGGTAGGCCTTGCCATGCAACCTGCGTTTGTGTCTGTGGCAGTCTGTTAGATCATTGCAGTTTGAACCAAAATAATGATCCCAGCTCCATTCATACAGATCCCTCGGTTCATTGTCAGTTGGACCTTTTGCCCACAGCTCACTGTGTGAATGGCCGTCTAATCTCAGAATATTTTTAAAAGCTTTGGTCCAGAGTGTCCTTTCCAGGGGCTGCAAGTTGGAGATTCTTGCTCTGCCTTCACGCTCATGCTTTCAAACTTTGTCATCTTCCTTGTCATCGTGGGTGGATCTGCTGGCTGCTGTTCAACAGCTCCTGGACATTATCGTGGTACCAGCAGGCAAATTTTTTTAAGGCTTTTGCTTAAACCTCTTCCAAATTTCTAAAACCTAAAGCCAGCCACAGATGGTTCAAATTTTGACTGGTCCAGCAGGGGCCATCTGTGGGCACGCTGATTTGTACACAAGTATAGGTACAACTAGCCAGTCTGATTCTTCATTTGATTGCGAGCGGCTGTGAGCCGCTGGCAGCAATCGGTGTTCTTCCAGTAGGGAATGGCCCTCTCCACCAGGAGAACACAATAGCTTAGCAGGAGGGATTCCCCCATTAACAGTGTTCACGGGGGAATAGAGCAATTTTCTTTCCTGCAACCTGTATTCCCTTCCTCCAATTCTAGTCCCATCGTGCAATACGTTTTCTGTCTAGGGCAGATTTTACTACAACTATGTCTGATTTCTTTGAGAAACGCTGCCGTTCTGAAGCCTTTAGTATTCAGAGCCAAAAAGCACTGTTCTGCTTCTCCACCATCTGAATCTATTCAAGTATGCCCCCGATCCAGCTAACCTTTCCAAGGAAGATATTGAGGAAGGTAAGGTGGAGGGTCCTGCTGAAGAATTTTTACCTGCTGCACTTTGAGATGCAAGCTATGGGCTCGCTCATTTTGCTTTCTAGTTGGTGGATCTCCGAGGCAGTGCTAGTGGTTTTGACAGCTGTCAAATTCAGTCCCTCTATATGCTGGCTGAAGGATTCGGAACGGCCATGTACTTGACACACTTTATGTTTCCATGCTGAGATCTGTACCTGAGCCGCTTGCCAAGATCTTTACACACGAGTGTACCAACAATTTTAATTGCTTCAATAAAATCACATATATCACTGACGGAGATCCTGCGTTACTGTTTCTTTTGTCTTTTAAAGCTATTTTGGATCTTCCCAGGTGTAATGGTAGCTGCAAGATCCTTTGGTTGTGTCTATCTTGAGATTTGCTTCCACCATCCCTGCAGTAAATTGGTCATTAGATTTGGGAAGCTGGGTCTTGTAGTGCAGTAGATGGGTTTGTGATTTTGTTTTGTCTACTTCTGTTGCACATCCTGAATCTGAGCCCCATGTGGGGAAAAGAAATATAAATATTCTGCGGTTTCCCATTTTTTTTTTATATTTTTTTTTAATTTGAGTATGCTTCATGCAGTATACTTGCTAACACTGACAAAGTTCATAGCCTCTGTCTGCAAAAGCCTTGGCATTGTGTTTACTCTCAACTATCAAGTTGACTCTCCTCCAGTTTGCCATGCCCCTTTGGGCCCAGAGAGGCCTACAAAGACTTGCAAAACATTCCCTGTGCATGAACAGGTCAAATGTGCAGTTAAAAAAAAAGATTGGGTCACTCCTAGGATTTTCACTCCCCAAAAAATCTCTGCTATACTCTATCCAGTGAAAAAAAGATGCAAAATGTAAGCTATTCCTGTGGTTGATCCTGCTGTATCTTTTATAAGAAACATCTCACTGTACCTCCATCTTAAGGCTAAAGACCTGAAAGTGGAAGCTACCTGCAAAAAGGCACCTCACGTGTATGCCCTTCCGGGGAAGACATCTGTTTGGTGAGGCACTTGACCGATTCATTAAAGTCACATGGGGTGGGAAAGTTTTTTTTGTTTTTTTTTTTCTCCCACAGAACAAAGTATCAAAACCGCCCTCCTCAGGAGATGCGCAGAGCACCTGCATGCTCTAATCAGAATTCAGATTCATAACCGAAGTTCAGCCCTTCCTTTTGGTACAAGGTTTGGCCCTTAAAGGGTTATAGGCCTTTCCTAAAGCCCTCTTCACATTTGGGAGATGTCTGTTGCAATTTGCATCGCTCTGGGTTACAGACATCCCAGAACTGTGGGTTCAGTCAGTGGTTTCAAAAGGTTGCAAGATTGAGTTCAAAATACTACCAATCTCACTCCTTTTCTTTCAAATTAACCATAAGCTGTTCAAGAATAGTCAAATTTACAGAATACCCTGAGCCACCTCTTATGACAGATTCAAGGGATTCTACTCAAATCTGTTCATGGTACCAAAGCCCCACATGGGTATTTCATTCTGTCCTGGACTTAAAATCCCTTAACTAATTCAAATCTCCAAACATTTTGCATGAAATCTACAAGGTCTGTAATTACCTCTTTAGGGAATGCATGGCATCCATGTACAGTATATCCAAAATGCCTATCCTGCATGTTCCCGTTTACCCACCTCATCAGCTGTTCCTATGCATTGCAGTTGCAGACAACCACTTCCATTTTGTGTCACTGCCCTTCGGCCTATTCTCTGCTTGCAGGGTATTCAGAAAGGTCTTGGCATTTTTTGTTTGCCCTTCTCAGAACTAGGGGCAATCAAGTGACAGGCTATCTAGGCAACCTTCTCCTAAAGAATTCATCTCTCTTAAAACTCTCAGCACATTTGCTCTCCAACCTACACCTGGAATACTGAATACCTCCCAAGCAAAATTCTTTCTTTCAAAAAGGAAAGATTTCTCTTAAAAGATCATGCTCATCAACTGAAATCTAAGAGAAATCTCACAATCAGATTTGACAGCGTTTTGGGTCCTGTGGTTGCCTCTTTCTAAGCAGAACTTATCGCTTAATTCCACTCAAGAATACTCCAACTATACATTCTGTTCAAAAAGCAGGCTTTTCCCCCTGGACTGACCCATGCTCCCGTCCAGCCAAACAAGAATTTTCTTGTCCTGGTGGGTCTCCACTTCACCTCTAACAGTTGGAAAATCTTTCCTTCCCTCCAGCTGAAAAGTTCTTACAGCAGATGCAAGTCTGTCTGGGAAGCAGTCTTCCAATCTTTGACAGGTCGGGGAATGTGGTCAGGATGGGAAACCAAACTCCCCATCAAGGTCTTAGAGCCTAGAGCAGTCAGGCTGGACCCCCCTTTCTAAAGAGACATCTGCTATTGATGCAGACAGAAAAATGTCACCACAGGTTGACTAGAATCTAACCTTTACTTACTAAAAAGGCAAGTATGGGCCTTATCCATCCTTTTTCAAAGGCATTTTGTAATTGTCAAAACCTTTTATACAAGGTGTTTCCCATGTCGGGGCACTTTTGCAGCATACTGTGCTTCCCTGAGATCGTAAAGTCTAACCATTTTGTACCTTAATGCATTCCTTGCGTTTAAGGTAAAAAATGTTTAGGCATCGGTATCCCCCTTCCCTTCTACTTACCTGAGCCCTCATTCAAGCCAGCACTGCATGTCTGCTGCTCCTCTTTCCCCTCCCTTCTGGGTCTCACTGGCTTTGCTGGTGCATTGGAAGTCATTGGCTCCCGCTGCTATCAAAGCCAGGGACGGGGGCAGGGCTGAGTCTCGCTGTCTGTGTCAATAGACGCAGCAGCAGGGCTTGGGAATGAGCACGCACAGGAGCCCCCATGGGAAGCAACTTTCTGTGGGGCACTGGACAGAGGAGGAGCAACTGCGGAGGGACCCAAGCAGAGGAAGTTCGGGACCGCTTTGCCAATTCCATTGCATAGAGCAGGTAAGTATAGACATGTTTGTTCTTAGCTTTAAGACCACTTTAATGTGGTCCTCTTTGCCCTTTAGTAACCACCCTTTTAAGATATCCGGGATATTGCCTTATAGATTCTTGCCAACAATGTAGCATTTTTGGCAGCCATCATGTGAATCATGCGCGTCTCTTAACTGGCAGCCCGTTTCAGGGAAAAGCCTTTCCGCATACTTTTCCACAATAAGGTTGTATTATGCCCAGGACCACCCCCTTGTTGTGAGGAGAGCTTATGGTCAGGCTTGGGATTGGGGGGGGTCCAAAGCTTGCAACACCAGGAGGTACTGAGCCAAAGGGGTCTTTTTGCTCTCCTCAATCATAAACTTCAAAACCATGGCAGAGTAGTGGTAGTAGCTGTAGAAGTGGGAGACATAGGCTTTTTCTTGTTTGGTATGAGTACATTTCCCCCAGTAACTTCCTTGATGACTTTATAAAAGTATTCCTCAGATAGGTGTTCACTGTCAAAGGGCATGCATATTAGACACTTCAAATAACAGTCCAGTACTGTACACCAAGATGAGGAATTTAAAGGGTAGTCAAACGTCCTACAGTCTCTTCTGCATTAAAAAAAACCATGCCTGCCAGCAATGTTTTTAAGAGGACGTTAGTTTCACTTTACTTTTGTAACAGACCTCTCCATATGATGACCTAAAATTGTACTACATGTTTGCTTACAATTTTCACATTTCTTTCCAGGTATGGACTGGAACCTGGAATCCCCACATGAACAGTGTGCACATGAATCAGATGGGTTGATTTAAATGGTGTCGTCAGCATGGAAAATCCTTCAGCGAGTAGGAAAATCAAACACAGATACCTTCATCCCACAGAGGCGAAAAGATGACATACTCCCAGATCATTCTACTGATGTGCTTGACTGAAGTGTGTAGGCTTTTTGCAGAAGAATTTACTAACTGACCTTTTTCTGTGACCGTTGTGACAGCCCAGTTCTCATCACCATAAATCTCACTATAGTTAGCCTTCTCCCACCTTTATTTTATTTTCCCTTTCTTTTACCTTTTTGCTTTTTTTTTTTCTCCCCTTTTTTCTTTTGTTTATGAACATAACTTTATTTTTTTCCTTGAAGCTGTTTGGCTGGTTGGTTTTAGTACTGTAAACTGCTTCTGAGCAAACACAGACAAATTAGCAAAATTACATAACTGATTCTGAAGTTTTAGAATGGCAAATAAATGTACAATTGTTTACATAACAGAAATGGCTAAGCAGAGAATTCAATATGTCAGTATAGAGGCTCTACATTATGTAGACTTAAATTAATGTGAGATGTACCTTCATATTCAGAAATCTGGATGTTTCCTTCATACATTAAACTATTAATAAGCATAACTTTGTGGGGTTTTTTTTTCTGGTAACTTTTCTGGTATACTTGTTGTAGTACAAAAATTAGTGACAGTAAAATTGAAATTGTGAATCAGAATACAACACCCAGTGTAGGGGAAATGCCAAGTCTGACCTACTAAAGGAGGTGAGAATGTTCACATATCCAATTATTGTTTGCTTTAAGTATATGTAGATGCCCTTTTCTCCCAACTGAATACTTGCACCTCCCCCTTTTTTTTTTTTTTGTGACAATTCTCTACTCTCCAGTTCAATGCATCATGGAATCAGTGTTTTCAGCAGTTTTCCACTAGGCAACTATCCATAATTTTGGTATGAGTGCAGAAAAGTTGCAGCACTTGGTTACCCAATAGAGAACCCCATAATATAAGTAACAATATAACTGTAGTTTAGGTATAAGATAATGCTACTGAAATTTGAGGGGAGTTCTAGACAGATGGATAAACTCAGAACATACACTTTTTCTTTTTTTTTCTTTGAAAATTATCTTTATTGACTTATAAAGTGGAGAATACAAAACAAAGCCTATTGGACATACTCTGGCTTAACCGCTTCCATACCGGGCACTTTTACCCTCTTCCTGCCCAGGCCATTTTTCAGGTTTCAGCGCTCACACTTTGACAATTGCGCGGTCATACAACATTGTGCCCAAACTAAAATTTTATAATTTTCTTCACACAACTAGAGCTTTCTTTTGGTGGTATTTAATCACCGCTGGGGTTTTTATTTTTTGCTAAATTAACCATGTTTTTCTTTGTTTCTGGTATAAAATTTTGCAAATATATAATTGTTCTTCATAAATTTAGGCCAAAATGTATTCTACTACATGTCTTTGGCAAAAATAACCCAAATTATTTATTATTATACAGTATAAAGCGCCAATAGTTCGCTCAGCGCTGTACATTACAAATTATAACTTTCCTACAGACTAAATAATAAATACTAGAGTTCACAAACTATAGGATATATCTGAAAATTGATCAATCCTGAAATACTGACGGCCAATCTAATTTCTTGAGGTCCAAGAATGTCAGAACAGTACAGATATTCCCCAAATGACCCCTTTTTGCAAAGTAGACAGCCCGATGTATTTCATAACAGGCATGGCGAGTTTTTTTGAAGTTGTAATTTTTTTTGTCATTTTTCGTAAATGAAGAAATAAAAAAAAGATTTTCACTTTTTTTTTTTTTTTTACACATACTGCCACCAGTGTAGTACAGCGTCATCATATAACTGGCATGGCACGGTGATCAGGGACACTGCCTGGAGACAGTACGAAAAAAAAAATATTTTTCTTTTAATTTTTTTCTTTATTACATTTTTTTCTTAAGATTTTTATATATATTTCACTATGACCAAAGTAGTATTTTTTTTGCACAATTTGCTCATAACAAAGAATTACTTTGCTATAAGCAAGCATTTACATGAATGAAATCGATTCATTTAGGATTTTTTTTTTGTTCTTAACTGTGATTTGGCCACAGCTAATCCCAGCTAATGCCCAGCTTGTGCATGTGATCGCTGTGACCATTCACAGCTATCCACACTTGTATACAATGGATGGCATGAAAGGAAGCCATCCATTGTATACAACTGTCATGTGACCTGCTGTGATTAGTCACAGCAGGTCACATGGTACAGGTATCGGGGCCGTACACAGATCTGTCATCAGCCATGTCCGAGGTACACAGCCGGTGACAGATCGAGCTGCTGCGCAGCTCTGCGGACAGGCAAACTGTGCATACCTGAAAGGATGCCATATGGCCTCCACCCGGAGGGACGAGGTGTTTTGCCGGCCGCCATCTGGCTATAGGCCGGACGGGAACCTGTTAAATCTCAAATAATAATAATAAAAAAAAAAAACGAGCAGAAACATAACACACAGATAAGGTGGGCAACAACAGACAGACGAGAACTGTATCCAATGATATCACAGGGCTTAGATGTGGCAGAAGACAATTCCCACTAAAGAAGATCACTGGCACCCCACACCGAGCAAAAAAATCTGCGACAAGTGGTAGAGAACCATCACTCGATCTTAAGCAGAGCTGGAAGGGACCAATTCACAAGAGTCAATCCAGATATGTCACACCTTCAGAAATTTAGCGGGACACCCCCTAGATTCATAAGTATATTTATAGAGGGAAAACCGTATAAATCAGTTGTTTCCAGAAACTTAAAGTGGAAGTCTCCTCATGCTCCCACATCCAAAGTATCGCTTTGCGAGCATAAAAAAGCAAGAAGCCACTCAAGGTTCTCATGGTGCAAGAGATAGTTAAGGCCTGAATCAAACCCAACAGACAAACCTCAATAGATAGTGGTACAAAAACTGGTTATAGAGGATATATTGTCAACGACATTTGTCCAGTACCTCTGGATAACAGGGCAGCTCCAGAAGATATGTAAAAATGTTGCTGGACCCTCAGGGCAACGCCAACATCCAGAAGGGTGTGCTGGAAACATCCGGTGCAGCCTCTGAGGAGTGTAATATATTCTATGTAGAATCTTAAACTGAATCTATTGGTCATGAGTAGAAACCAATTGCTGCACAGGGTGCTTCCATATATCCTCACAGTCCCCAGAGTCCAAATCGGGCACCTCCACCCGCCATTGTGCAAAACTATGCTCAAGACCAATATGGTCTTGTAAATAGAGGAGAGGGGTTTCCTCGGGGACTCATCCTACAGCATGGACTCACACCCTAACTCCAGAAACTGTAGTGGATTACCCTGAAATTGTCAATGAAAAGCATGACGTAGTTGAATATCTTAAAAAAAAAAAAAAAAAATAGGAGTTGGGGAGAG
This sequence comes from Staurois parvus, assembly GCF_062004578.1. NCBI lineage: Eukaryota > Metazoa > Chordata > Amphibia > Anura > Ranidae > Staurois > Staurois parvus. The sequence continues at coordinate 5,167,994 of NW_028318023.1, read as the reverse complement.
CATATTGAAGTTTTAAGGAATCAAATGTTCTGAGTGTACCACCATCACAGATCTGCTGCAGATACTTAACATTTTTTGATGCCCAGACCTAAGGGTCTGGGAAAAGAAAAAATTATTTTAAAGAGGCCATAATGGGGTGTGGGGCGACCAAACTCAGGACTCTAAAGGAAAATGCAACCGCCAGGCCCTAAGGACTGCTCTCATAGCCATAGTAATGGGTAGAGGTTTGGCTGGACCCCCTATGTAACAGGTTACGGAGAGCTTCATAAGAGCTCATGAAAGCTGCCTCCAATACCACAGCAGCATTGGTCTCATCAGCCACTATCCAGTTGTGCTCATGAGAGAGCAACACCGCAAGGTAAGAATATAGATCAGGGCAGGCCAATCCCTAAATCTGGGCTGCCTCGAACCCCACAGGAAAGAGACTACTGCTGCATCAAATTGAAGTATTTCTGTGGAATCCAGACTGAAGTATGTCGGAGTACATAGAGGAAGGAGGGAAGGAGTTTCATTTTGACTAAATTAATCTTACCCATGAGGGAGAGTGGAAGGTTAGTCCATGACGCCATACATTGCTTCGCCCTCAAGAGTAACGACAAATTGAGCCTACAGAAATCTAAGGGTTTTCGATGAAACCACAATACCCAAATATTTCACTGGAGGCCCACTGAAAGGGGATGTCAGGATCAAGCAAAGTGTTAGCACCCTGGTCTCTAGGGAGAATTTAAGATTTATCCCAGTTAACCCTTAGTCCCGATAATGGCAAGAAATCAGGGCCAAGGCTGCCTTAAGGGATGGACCTGGATCGTGGAGAAACACCATATCATCTGCGTATAGAGCCACTTTCTCTGTATTAGTGCCCACCTGTATGCCCTGAACCTCGGGGGACATCCGCAAGGGCTCCATAACCAACACAAAGAGGGCAGGAGAAAGAGGGCATCCCTCTCGTCCCCCTACCCACAGGTAAAGGGTCAGAAAGGTCACAACCCAAGTTGATCTGGGCTTGGGGATCACTATGTAAAATGCTTAACCAGGAGCTAAAATGTTGACCAAAACCCATCAGCTCCAATACCTTAGACATATAAACCCAGTCAACAGAGTCAAATGCCTTTTCAACGTTAAGCATGACCATCACCTGGAAGGGTGACTCCGCCGAAGGGAACTGAATGTTACAAAACGTGTCGCAAATTAATATCAGTAGTTTTCCCAGGGATAAACCCAGTCTGATCCATACTTAGGAGAGAAGGAAAGAGTTTCCTCAACCTCTGCTAAAATTTTAGTCAATTTTGAAATCCTAATTCAATAGTGATATGGGTCTATAGGAGGAGCAGCGACGTAGAGGATCTTTACCAGGCTTTGGTATCAAGACAATGTGAGCCTGATACATGGAGGGGAGGAGGACACCCTGGGCCAATCTTTCCCTGAAGAGATCATAAAGATGCCAATCCAGATCTGAAATATATAATTTCTACCAGTCCCCAGGCAATCTGTCCGGCCCAGAGGTTTTATTGGGTGGGAATGAACGAATAGCTGCCTCAATTTCTGAGAGAGTGATTTCTTTGTCAAGTTCAGCCGCATCAACGTCCGACAAACGTGGCAAGGAAAGGATCCCCAATCTATCCCCCAAGACCATGGGATCTGGAGAGGGGCAAGGACTAGAAAGAGACTGAAAATAACTTCTAAATTCCTGCAGGATCTGAGATTGCTCTAGAAGGAGGTCATCCGTAGAGGACAAAAGTCGAGGAATTATTGTCTGCTGATGAGACTCTGCCACTAAATTTGCCAACAATTTGCCATTCTTATCACCAGATTCAATCTGTCTGCAGGAAGTGCTGCATCCGCATGGGACAGGGACGTAAAATGTAGTTCCAGCTCCCTGCGGGCCCCAGCCTACCTGGCATAATTGCCCTCATTAGGGGAGTCCGCAAATTTAGAAACCATATTAGCAACATTAAGTTCCAACATGGAAGTGGTGCTGGTGAAATCCTTCCTTGCTGTTTTAATAGCTGAGATATATTGCCCTTGTGTATAAGCCTTGAAAGCGTCCCAAACTAAGAGGAGATAGACTGTGCATTAATTTACCAAAACTGAGAGCAGGACCCAGATAACAACGCTTGTACTTGGGTGTTGCGAATTTATTTAGGATCCAGTCTCCAACATCCTGGGTGGCTCCCAGTTCCCAACCTCAATGTCAACTCTAGTAGGGAATGATCAGAGAAACCTGCCGGTAGGTAAGCAGCCCTCTGCACCGATTTGAACAGTGAACGAGAGCCAAATGCAAGATCAATTCTAGGGGCCGACTTGTGAGTTGCCGAGAAAAATGAGTAGTAACGTACCCCAGGATGTTGAAGCCTCCACAGCTCAGTCAAACCAAAGGCTTGGGACCATATCTCCAAATCTGGACAGATGGTACTCCCCGGGTTTGAGGAGTCTGAAGAGCCATCAAGTACCGCATTAAAGTCACCAGCAATAATCACCTCAGAGACCTGTATCGGGGCCAGCTGTTCCTGTATCTTATATAATACCTCAGCAGAGAAAGGCGGTGGCAAACATTGACAAAAGCATATTTCACATTGCAAATCTCTAGGATTAAAATAATAAATCTGCCCCCAGGATCTAAACATACCTGCACTACAGTACACTGTAAGGATTTATTGAAGAGTATAGCAACCCCTCTTGCATAACTAGAATACGTAGCATGAAAAGCCTGTTGCACCCAGGCCCTACGGAGGGATAATATTTTACTACCCAAGAGATGAGTTTCTTGCAAAAAAAAAAAAAAATGTGGTTTGTAAGATTGGAGAAATGTAAACATTAGGGACCGGTTTTTAAATTTATGGTTTAAACCTCAGACATTCCATGAGATCACTCTAAGCTCCATTAAATATCCAAGATAAGAAATAATGGAAGGAGGGCCATAGACCACTCAAGTGAGCAAAAAAGGGTAGTGAAGGAAAGGGCTAATAGGGGGTTAAGGCCACCAGCCCTAGAGGGGGGGGGGGGCCTCCATAGCCCCCTACCCACCACAAATACTCCAAAATACTCCAAATCCCGCCACAACAGCGTATGGTTGTCATATACAAACTTAAACATACTTATAAACAATAGTAGAACCACCCTACTGACCAGTAACCCCAACAACTGATCGGTCAGTTTTTTACCCTTAACAAAACTTGAAGTCCTTTCCTACAATAGCAACAAGGCTAAAACAACAGGGTAGTCCCACAAATCAGACGTCTTCAGGGAAGAACTGAGAATGGGGGGGGGGGGGGCAGTGTAGATCATCAATAGATGAGCCAAAGAGCTCCAGTATAGGATTATGAACATCTGATGGAGATGGTCAGAACCGTCTCCATACTCATGAGATAAGGATTCACCGGCTAGACTGCAATTCCTGGTAAACCATGGGACTTTCCCAAGCTGCAGCCAGAGCTTGAAAAAAAAAAACAGGATCATCGCCAATGCAGTAGACCAAAAAGAGAGAATGTCCGTTAACAGGAAGTGGGGCCCCATGGAGGTAACGCAAGGCCAAATATAAAGTAGTACAAACAAACATGACTTTTCAGGAAACCATTAGTTACTGCAGAGTAGAAAACCATCCATCTGCATCAGTAGGGGAGTAAAAAAAAAACGGGAAGATCCCTCATATTGCACACGAAGGCAACTGGGATATAACATACTGTATTTAATATTTTTGTCATGGAGGCATCTACGAATGTCCGAAAACATTTTCCTTTTCTTCTGTAATTCAGCTGAAAAATCCGGGAGTAACATAATGGAAGCATTTCCAAATTGTAAAGCAGGGTGTTTCCTGGCTTCAGAAAGGATGATATCTCTGTCACGGTAATTTAGAAAATGCACCAGGAATGGGTGCGGATTATTACCTGGTATATTGCGGCCAGGTGGTACCCTGTGCACCTTTCCACCACATAAGTGGATTAAACAGATTGGGGATCAAGGATTTCTTTAAAAAATAATTCTGCAAATTCTGATGGTTTCTTGCCTTCCGCACCCTCAGGAAGACCCAGGATTCTGACATTATTGCATCTGTCTATTTTTGGCATCATCTGCTTTCGCCGTCAGAGCGGACACTGAATGTTGCAAAACAGCTATAGAATTGGCGTGATTTGCAGTGAGATCCTCTGTAATAGAGAGCCTGGATTCAGTTTCAGTAATGCGGCCTTTAATTTTATCCAAATCAGAATGGATTAAATTACATTCTTCAGCCAGTTTATCTATGCGTACCAAGAGGGAGGTTTTGCTCTGTTCAATAGCCGCAAGGATGGTTAATGTACCATCTGAGGGTGCCACCCGGATCGGGGTGCATGGGACAGAGGGATCACCGGGTCCACGTCTTTCTCCATTAGCAGGGCCTGCAGTAGCTCGACCAAGATGGCGTCTGGTCGCATGGTCGGAGCTAGGGAGGGACGGGACGGGGGTCCCTGCTTGGTAGAACGGCTCCTGGATGGCATCGGAGGTAAGGGCGGGGGTAGAGATCAAGGAGATCAGAGGGTCTCACAGTCCCAATAGAGTCTGGATGACAACGGATTAATTACAGGATGGCAGGAGCTCTTCAGGTGCAGGTCCGCCTCAGCTCACATCCCGGCCACACCCCTGGAACATACACTTTACACTGTACTTGAGCAAACAGGTAATGAACAATATAAAGAAGTTCCTAACAAAGAATTCAATTGGCCATCATAGAGAAAATATCTATAAACAATTTTTAAGGTTACACGCTGCATATATTTGCAAATATACATTAAGGCAGGCTATACTTGATTGATTTTTTTATTTTCATTCAACCAGCGGAGTTAATGGAAAAAATGAACAGATTCCCCCATCCACGCGTTGTACGCTATTGTATTCTACTGGCTGGGAGCCTTCTACGCTGGATGAATACAATGATCAATGTTGACAGCTATAGCTGGTGGCGCTGATCGTTCAGGAAAAACCCGATATGGGCTGGTTGTGCACAAGTTGATCGATTAGACTTGTGTACGACCAGCTTAGCCCATGCATGGACTGAAATTCGGCCTGCTGATGGCCCACATAAGCCACGTTAGAGCCTTTGTAAATTTTACTACTTTTCTAATGTTTAGAAACATTGAAACTGTGTCTATTTATCATTACAGGTGTTTATATAGCAATGTCAATTTACACAGCGCTTTACATATATATTGTACATTCCCATCAGTCCCTGCCCTCAAGGAGCTTACAACCTAAGGTCCCTAACTCTCATTCATACATATACACACTGGGGCCAATTCAGACAGGAGCCAATTAACTTACTAGCCTATCTTTGGAGTGTGGGAGGAAACTGGAGTACCCAGAAGAAACCCACACAACACAGGGAGAACATGCAAACTCCAGGAGGGTAGTGACCTGTTTGGGAATCAAACAGACTATCCTAGTACTGCTAGGCAGAAGTGCTAACCACTTAGCCACTGCAATATTTTGAAATGAATAAAATGGGATGTCTGGACTTTTGTATCTACACCAAGTAAACAAAATACACCCTGCTGTTTAACTTTGGCCTACAGGGTTTCAGTTGCATAGCCTTTTACAGATATTCACAATATCCTAGAACTAAGAACTATTATTATTTTAATGTTTAAGTGATTATGTAGAAAAGTCGTAGGTAAATTGCTATGAGGAATGCTCAATTATATTCAAGGGCACTTGGGAATCCCTAAAACCCCAGATGCTGATAAAGAGTACTGTCTTTATCATCCACATGACAAAGGCAGAAATTCTTTATCAGCTGAACTATACTGTTGTCTAGAGAAGGTAAGAACACTGCCAACAAAAGTTAAAGCCGTCACCTGTATAACCTTGTTTTGAACCATCATGGTTTTTTTGGGGGTTTTTTTTTTTTTGCTACTGTCCTATGAGGTTGGACATCTTTTCTTTTGCTCTTCCAAAAAAATGTTTACTATATTTTTGTTGGCCTTAACTTTTTCTTTTTTTGCCCTGTTGATTCAATCAAGATACTCTGTACACCATACATATTTTCTAAATTGTACATCCCAGGAGACTTAATTATTCATGACTACTTGGGTTATGTGTCAAAAAAAGACAGGAATTCTTGCCCAGGCATAACCCCTACCAACTCGGCAAAGCCTCCGTTTTTTTTTTTTTTTCCTAGTGTCTAAAGGTGCTGGATGTGCTTTCTTTTGTCTTTCTGAATAGTTTTCTTTTTGCTTAAGACTGTTCCCATAACCCCTGATCAGTTCCTTCCACCCAACTGGGCCAGAGGTATACCAGAGTAGGGCCCTCTACAATGGTTTAGGATTGGCTCTGAATCGTTGCCTTTATCTGGAATTGCCACTGTTTCAGGGGCGCAGTGTTCCATGTGGTTTCATAGTAGGAATTTTCAGAAAATGTATCTAAATTGCATGAGCTGCTCTCAGGGGTTTTCACTGGCTAAGCATGCAGATGGGATCACTCTCTCCCCTTACTCCCATCTGTGACGGATGCGGCGTCAGACCCCTAGCCCTTCTCACCGACTTCTGACCGAAGGACTATCCAATCTAAAACCGAGCTGTCACGTGCGTAACAATGCCACGCTCAGCTGCACCCCGCACTGTACTTACTGGACCACAACCTACAGTTGTGTTCAAAATAATAGCAGTCAGACATCACTAACCTGATCAATCACTGTTTTTGGTAGAAATGATATTTCTACATGGCAAATAATTTACTAGCAGGTGTAGTAGAGTAATAGAAATCCAACAGTCATGACATGCATGCTGCTGATTCTGTGTAATTGAATCACTAATTGAAAGGGGCATGTTCAAAATAATAGCACTGTAGAGTTCTATTAGTGAGGTCATTCATTCTTTGAAAAACAGGTGGCAATTATTGCCCTTATTTAAGGAAGGAAGGCAGCTAATGTTGTACATGCTGGTTACAGTGCATTTCTCTCTGAAATTCTGAGGAAAATGGGTTGTTCCAGACATTGTTCAGAACAACTGCGTACCTTGATTAAAAAGTTGATTGGAGATGGGAAAACATATAAAGAAGTGCAGAAAATTATAGGCTGCTCAGCTAAAACGATCGCAAATGCTTTAAAATGGCAATCAAAACCTGAAAGACGTGGAAGAAAGCGAAAAACTGCCATTCAAATGGATAGAAGAATAGCCAAAATGGCAAGGACTCAGCCAACAATCAGCTCCAGGAAGATCAAAGAAGGTCTAAAGTTACCTGTGAGTACTGTTACAATTAGAAGATGCCTATGTGAAGCCAAGCTATCTTCAAGAAGCCCCCGCAAAGTCCCACTGTTGAAAAAAAGACATGTGCTAAAGAGGTTACAATTTGCCAAAGAGCACATTGACTGGCCTAAAGGGAAATGGCGCAACATTTTGTGGACTGATGAAAGTAAGATTGTTCTTTTTGGGTCTAGTGGCCGGAGACAGTTTGTCAGACGACCCCCAAACACTGAATTCAAGCCACAGTACACTGTGAAGACAGTGAAGCATGGTTGCGCAAGCATCATGATATGGGGATGTTTCTCATACTACGGTGTTGGGCCTATTTATGGCATACCAGGGATCATGGATCAGTTTGAATACATCAGAATACTTGAAGAGGTTATGCTGAAGAGGAAATGCCCTTGAAATGGGTGTTCCAACAAGACAACGACCCCAAACACACCAGTAAATGTGCAACATCTTGGTTCCAGACCAACAAGATTGACGTTATGGAGTAGCCAGCCCAATCCCCAGATCTTAATCCAATAGAAAACGTGGGGTGACATCAAAAATGCAGTTTCTCAGGCAAAACCAAGAAATAGAGAAGAACTGTGGAATGTAGTCCAATCATCCTGGGCTGGAATACCTGTTCACAGGTGCCAGAAGTTGGTTGACTCCATGCAACACAGATGTACAGCAGTTCTCAGAAACAATGATTATACAACTAAATATTAATTGATTCAAAGGAAAGCAAAATCTTCAAACATTTTTCAGTTTATATAGTTAATGTTTGAGTTTGTAAAGAAGAATACAAACACTGCTATTTTTTTGAACAGTCTAATATTCACTTTTCTTCAATTTTTTTTAGAGGAACAACACAAATTTGATATATTTTTCTTCAGGTTTTGATTTGGAATAGAATGTGTAGTGTTCCCAATGCATTTGTGTGTATGGAAATAAAAGCTATTAGAAGGATTTTGAGCTCATCGGACTGTTGGAGGGAGGAGCCTGATCATGGCGGCTGTGGGGAGCGAGTGGCTCTAGCTCCTTGCTGGGTTCCGCTTCCCGACCCACCCAGTGACCCTCAGGTGCTGACTCACCGGAGTCTGGACGGGGTGGGAGGTGAACCTGGAGAGCCGGAGATGGGAGCTGGTCTGAGGCTGCAGTGTCACGCCGGATCCCCCGGCGAGGTATGAGTGGGAGATCCGTGCGGTGGAGAGGAGAGGAGACGCTGCGGGACCACGTGACCTGCCGCGGAGCATTACTGGGGGAACGAGGAAACCGGCCGGCTTCCTGATGTGACAGGGAGCCGCAGGTCTATTGCTGCAAGCTCCCTCTGGCTGGCTGTCCGACCCTGGGTCAGGGAGACCCATGAATGCAAAGAGACCCATCCTGCTTCCCTGGGACGAATCCAAAAGAAAAACAGCATCGGAAACCCAGAGGAATCCCCCCCCCCAGGACTGAGCAGCAGGGAAGGCCCTCCACATAAGCCTGGAGCCACAAGCCTGGAGCCACCTCCTGAGAAGGGAAGGGTGAGTGAGTGCTGCTGGGGGCTTACTGTGTTGTGGACCCTTGAGTGACACAGGAGTCCAAGGGGTGAAAGAGGGGAGGGGAGGATTCCCAGGGGTTGGAAGAGAAGAAGAGAGGAGGCCCAGGGATCCCAGGAGAGTAAAAACACATAGGAAAAACAGCAAGCCTGTCTGGTCCATAAAACATAAAGAAGCGGTAAAATCCCAAATTGAGAATATGAAGAATAAAGGTTCCAAGGGAGCAGGGTTCAAAGGGTCCCAAACAGGAACATTAAAGAAATTTACATCATATGGAAATATTACGCCAGAAAGGGCCCAAGGCGCAAGCGCAAAAGGGGAAATGGACACTAGCTTAGGAAACAGTCCTAGATTATCATTGGGCATGAATAGCAGTTGTAGCCAACAAATAGTGGATGGCTCGGGAAAAAAAGAACTTGATGGTGAACTACAAGTACCAAATAAGAAGGAGATGATAGAAATGTTTCAAAATTTGGAAAAAACGATAAAATATGAAATGACAGCCATCCGTAATGATTTGGGACACCTGCTAACAAGAATGGAAGAATCAGAGGAGAAAGTTAAAATCCAGGCCCAAAACATAGATAATCTAAGGAAAAAAATAAACCAATTGGAAAACTCCCAGAAAAAATTGATCTATAGGATGGAAGCTCAAGAAAATAAAGAAAGAAGGTGTAATCTGAGAGTACGAGGAATCCCAGAGACTGCAAAAGGGGAAACGCTATATGAACTAGTTAAAAAATTCTGAACTCCATAAGAGACAGACCTGATACAGATGTTATCGAGTTGGACGGAGTGTTCAGAATAGGAAAGTCCAAACAGGCTACAGAGAAGGAAAGACCGAGAGACATAATTGTCCAGTTCCAAAAATATGGGGTCAAAGATGAGATTTGGAAGAAAACTAAGGGAAGATCATTAATTAAGTATGGAGATTGGACTATCCAAATTTATGCGGACTTAACAGCAGAGACCCTATGGAGAAGGAGATCCCTGAGACCCCTGCTGGAGCAAATGAGAAAACAGAATGTGCAGTATAGATGGGGTACCTCAGCATCTCTAATTGGCTGGAAAAACGGGGTCACAGCCTATTTGAGATTCCCGGAGGAACTAAGGGACTTTTGTGATAGACTGGACTTGCAAAGAATGGAGATAGCTGAGTGGGAAGAAGAAGATAAAGGAGATACAGAGAATACAAGAAAAGAGGACTGGCAGCGGGTCAGGGGTAGGGGGACGGAGGCTTCGGGGTTGGGGAGGGAAGGGAGGGAGAATTAAGTAGAAAATAATTTTTTTTTTTTCTCTCTCTCTCGCCCCCGGTCTCTCCCCCCCCCCCGGAAGTTGAGGTTCTCCAGGAAGCTTCGGTTAAGGGAGAGAAGTAAAGATTCTTTCTGAGTCTAGCTGGTAGAGAGAGGGGATCTGGGGGGGTCGGAGGAGAGGGGAGCCGTCCATGGGCGGAGCTTACGCCCTAATTTTTAAATCAAAAGGTGGAAACAGATCCACAAATGATTTGTAGGCAGTCCATAAGCCTAAAAATGGGTAGGGGAAAAAGAAGAAGAGGGGAGTGGGAGTGGGAGATGGGGGGTGGGCGGGAAGGACCAGAGGGAGGGGAGGTTGGGTTGATATGCTGCAAGATAGTAGGGGGGCCTAATAGGAGGAGACGAATCAGAAGAGAGATAGACAGAATCAAGAAGGATGGAAGAAATACAGTTTATAACATATAATGTGAATGGGTTGAACTGTCCTGGGAAAAGATTTAAGTTGTTTAAAGAGTTACATCACAGGGCTACGTCAGTAGTATTTTTACAGGAGACACATTTTGAGATAGAATCAAATGTGAAACTAAAATCCAAATATTATCCAACATGGTATTACGCTGACTCTCCAATTAAAAGAGCAAAGGGGGTGGCAATAGGATTGGCAAGGAATATGAGATTTGAAAAATTAATAATAGCGCCTATGGTCAAAATTATATAACTTACTAATAGTGTACCAGCTGCAAAAAATCACCATATATAAAGTGTACCAATAAATAAATAATTTGCGCTAGTAAATGTGTATAAATATATAAATATATATAAAGAAATCATCAAATCATAAGTCCAGAAAAAAATATATATATGCCAATACCACAAAAAAAAAATATATAAAAAAACTTTTAAGTGCAAAAAACTTTTGTGCAAAAAAAGTGTCTAAATATGAAAACTTTCACCAAAAAACCTTGATAATATAATGGCAGATCATCCATAAATATATCTTCAGAAACAGAAACTCTGCAACACACCGATCCTCATCGATCGAAATAACAGGATGAAAAACTTTGTAGTTAATCGAAAATCCACTTCTCCAATAGATAAAGGACCACCTTCAAACGTATCCATGGGGGGAAATGCCAAGCACTCGAGAGAAACAGAAAGACTTCATGGTGCAATATTATAAAAACCAATTCCTTTATTAGGTACTCATTGCACTTACTCAAGAGGTGTCCCAGCCGACACCAGCATCAACAGCATAACAGCAATCACATAAACGAGCCTGGCTACTCAGCACATGCGCAGTAGCTGGCAGCCAAAAACGTAATGACGTCACATCAATCAAGCTCCGCCCTACGCGTTTCGTCATCGACGTCCTCACGGAGCGGATAGATGTGAGACGTCTCAACCTCCTTAAATATTCACTCACAGGAAACGAACAGCTGACATCAATGGGGAATCAAGCAAAGCAAGCCGCCCCACAGATGACAGGAGTCCACAAAGGATATACAATGTATCCAATATATTTGCCATCACAAGCAAAAAAAATTTAAAACAAGAGAACAAAAATAAAATAAAAAGAAATTTAAATAAAACACTAATGATAAATAAATTAAATAAATACATTAACGGGCCAGCACCCTCTAAGACTGTGTTTCAAAAAGGGAACTTAAAGGGCCAGTAACACTTTAAACACAAATAAAGGGGAACTCTATAGAGGTCAAGGTGGATATAGGGGTAATGGATATAGGAGAGGAGGTTATCAAAACCAAAATTTTTTTCCATCGAGGGGGGGTTTTTCATACCATCACCGGGGGTGGAATATGGCACCAAGGGGTTACAGACCACAGGAGAAAGATTGGAGAGAACAAGGGAATTATGGCAGAGAAGAGGGAACAAGAAAGACAGAGGCAAAAGAGGAGGAAGGAGACAAAAAGAGAAAAAGAGAATAATAGGGGCAGGAATCTATAACTTGAGTGATGTTACTTTTTCTGAAAGAGAAATTAAAGTTTTGGACCTTGGTTTGAAATATATACCTAGGACGAATTTAAATAAATTCGATGTTTTTATTGATTTGCAAAAATTTGTGAGAAAACTTAATATTAAAAATTTTTTTGAATTGAATAAATCTCAAGGAAACAATCCTACTTCATCTTCTCATGGTTTTCAAAATAGTGGTTTAAAAAAAGCTTCTACATTTAACCCTAAGATTTCTGGTAATGCTTTTCTGGAGGTATTTAAAAATATGGTAGAAAATGAGATTAAGAGTATTAATGTTAAAAATTCGTACTGTATTCCACCAGATATAAAATTGGGTATTGAGGATTGAGGATTATGGACAACATGGCTCCGACCTTGGTAAGCGAATGTAAGCTTAAATGGAAAGCCCCATTGGTACCTGATGTGACGGTTCAGAGGACTGATGTGAAGGGTTTCATCTGTTGACGTTTCTGTATGGTGGATGGTGCCAAATCCGCAAACAGCTGGTATGGATGACCCTGGAAGCGAAGATCCTGTTTGTCTCGGGCAGAGTGCAGGAGCAATTCTTTCGTGCGGTAGTAGGTGAACTTAATTATGGTGTCCCTGGGGGGACCCTCAGACTTCTTCAGACCCAAGGCCCGATGAATACGATGAACTCCAGGCGGTCTATCGGTTTTGCTGGTTCCAACTCTTGAAAAAGCGCTATAGCAGTGGATGTGAGGTCAACAATGGTTTCAGGCAGGCCGCGCAGACAAAGATTACCCCGATTGGACCTATTCTCAAAGTCCTCCAGATGCAGAAGAGCCACGTCAAGCTCTTTTTTCAGATCTGAAAGGTCCTGCTCATGGTTTTCTATCACCGTGGCTGCAGCGTCCATCTTATCTTCAAGAACGTCAGTGCAACTTCCCAATTCGCAAATCTCCTTAGTGAGATGAGTGGCTAGTCTGGAGGTGGCTGTAGTAAGCGCCTGCTGTAGCATGGTCTTGAACCTGGCCAGGAGGTCTGCGTTCCGCAAAGAAGGCTGTGGGAGGTCTGGATGAATGTCAGGCAGGCTCTCCAGGTCAGAGGGCACATTCGTTCGCCCGGGAGTAGCGGCAGGGAAGCCACCAAAATCGAGGCTGGGGCTTCTGGCGGAAGTGACGGCGGGTAGGCCGCAGAAATGGAAGGGTCTGGCAATCTAATGCTGGAGATGCGGGAGGCCGCCAACTTCTTCCCCATATGTGGCGGGGAGGTCATCGGAGGGCTAGGGCAGTGGTGGAGTGTACAGCGGGCTCTCCAGGAGCCAGGGTGATCATGGATGAGCCAGCGGTGGAGGAGAGCAATCACCGAGCAGCCATCTGCTAGCGCTGCTCACGAGCACCCCCCAATTCAGTTTTTTTTAACCAAAGACATGTAGCAGAATATATTTTGGCCTAAATTTATGAAGAAATTTTATTTTTTTTTATTGAATATGTTTTATAGCAAAAAGTCAAAAATATAGTTTTTGTTTGTTTTTAAATTTGTTGGTCTTTTTTTGTTTATAGCACACAAAATAAAACACAGAGGTGATTAAATACCACCAAATAAAGCTCTATTTGTGGGAAAAAATTATATACATTTCATTTATGTACAGAGTTGCATGACTGCAATTGTCAGTTAAAGTAACGCAGTGCCATATCGCAAAAAATGGCCTGGTCATGAAGGGGGGTAAATCTTCCGGAGGGGAAGTGGTTAAGTAGAAATCTGATGGAGGCAGGCAGAGGTAAGTACAGACCAACCAAAACTGTCTCCAAACAACCAAACAACCAATTTGTGAGTGCATAATTATAAAGTGCCCATGAGGGTCCAGCACTAAATCCAGCAGTTTAAAAGACAAGGTTTTGCACACCATGATACTCATGCTTCTGGTAAAATTAGAATAAGTGGTAGTGGTGCCCAACCCACGTTTTTTTTAGACTCGGGGTCCTACATGCGTCTCCTTGAGTACACAGACATGTGGATTGCAGGTATTTATAAACTGAAACACCAGGGATCGCTTAGTTGTTCAGACTCCTCATGTTCCACTAAACCAAACTATAATAAGACATGGTGACCATAGGAGAGATAAGTGTAGCAGTTAACCATCCAGCAGAAATTAACTGAACATGGAGGGAATAACACTCGACACAGTAGGTAATACGTGGTACCAAACACACAGAGCCAAAGAGACATGAGCATATGCAATATTTCAGTAAAAGAAAAACATTAAACCAAATCAATTCTAAACACATTCTTAACCCACACAAGCTCTAGACCACTCGTATGGAGCACAATGATGACAAAGTTTTTCCAGCTAATAATTGTGGTGCAGGTCACCTGGAAAAAATGGAGGGTACATTACTTAAAACAATTGCAGTTAAACATTAACTAGGAAGAACAGTAAACTTCCAACAGGGTGAAAGTTCCATAAGCTCCAATACCTTCACTTCGGTGATAGTAGGCCAGGGAAGGAAAAAACATTAAAGGAGTGTGACGGAAGTCACTTTGGGTGGGGGGCCCATGGAACACAGCTCACTTCGGATAGGTGGTATCAGGGCTCCGGGTATGACCAGAGGTGTGTGGACTGACACAGGGAAACGCAGGCTTCAGATATAGTATAAACAATATAATTTATTTAAGACTAAACAATACATAAACGCAGTGCAAGACTAAACATAAACACAGTGCAAACAAACCAAACCAAAACCCCCAACACATAACAAAAGAACAATACTAAGCGTAGTCGGGCAGGCCGGGTCGGTAGCAAATGGGCAGGCAAGGTACAAAGGAGCAGGCAGAGCGTAGTCAGATGGGCCGGGTCAGGAACAATCAGGCAGACAAGGTACCAAAGGAGCAGACTGGAGAGTGGTCAGGAATAGCAGAGGTCAGGACAGGCGGAATTCAATCAGAGTCAGGGATCAAGCAGGATCAGACAGGAAGCAGACAGGATGCAGGTACGGGGCTCTTGGGAAACATACACCAAGGCCCTGATTGCAAGTCTGGCCATTCCTTATATGCACCTCCTGCAATCAGCCTCAGGTGTTTTGACTGACTGCAGGAGTGAGCCTCTGGTTGCTGAGAGCACCCACTGGCCAGTCCTGGTACTGCAACCCATAAGGCAGGTGAGTCCCACCACTATTGGCGAGTCCATTCCTGACAGGTGGGGAAACCCGTCTCAGCTCCCCATATCCCTCTTATGTGTAAGTCACCCTGTGCCTGTTAGGGGTGCAGGGTGAGATGTCCTGATATTGTGTAGACATGTATAGGTGGGGTGGGGGGTTGGTCATTGTTTAATGCCATGTGGTTGTGTCCCATTGTTCTATTGTGTGTCTTGCTTGGGAGCAAACTATTATTGGATGTATGTGTTTGTGTATTGGCTTGGTGGGGGGTGTTTCCTTCCCCCTGATGGGACTGTCTGCTGATGTGTTTCTTGTTGCTAGATTTGGTTTGCCCTGCCCTGTGTCCTTATGCAGGGAGGTTGGTTGTTCCCTTGAATGTTTATATCTTGTGTCTGTGTTAAAATAAAGCAGTCTGTTTCCTGGTTTCGTTCAAGAGTGGTGTCCGTGGTTTGTGTTCGGACAGGGAAGCGGGAGTCAGGGAAAGTCAGAGACAGGGAAACGGAAATACCCTAGTGCAGTCGGGGTCCGGTTCTGTTACAAGGAGCACAAAGCAATGCCAGGCAGGTGTCAAGAGCACTGTAAGAGGAGCGAGCTGCAATCTATATTAAACATCGGTATGATAGAACACCCAGGTTCTCCCCACAGCAAACATCTATGGAAGGATCAGGGGCAGACTGACAACTCATGGGGCCCCCGGGCAATAAGGGATCATGGGGCCCCTGTGTCCTTGCCCAAACTCAAAAAAGCCTATGAAAAAGGTACCAGGGGCATCCCATGGGGCCCCCTACTGACCCTGGGCCCTCGGGCAGTGCCCGAGTTTCCAAATGGTCAGTCCGCCCCTGGGAAGGACATAGGGGCAAGGCAAGCAGTCCCATGGAACTCTAAATGTAGGCAACCAGAAAGGCAGCAAGGCCCAGAAACAGATTACTTGCAGAGAGTTTCTATCTATAAAAGTGTCATCCTCAGGAAGTGAAGAAGCGCATCCGGTCACCATTTTACACTCTCAGGTTGCAAGGGAACATGCTGTACTTCAAACCTTTGGTGTGAAGTTTAGCTCTGATATAGTCAAAGGATTTCCTCTGTTGTTGGGTTTCCACATACTAATCAGGGAATATGAGGAGCTTTGTATTCTTATAGAGCAGATCTCCCTTGATTGCAAGCAACCTGATGCACAAGGTCCATATAATTCAGAAGTTTGAAAATGAACGTGCGGGGTGATACCCCATGCGGGCCGCAGGCCGTATGCATGCGATAGGCTTGCTCAACTACAATAAAGTGAGAATTTAGCCCGAGGCAGAAGAGATTTGAGGAGATTCTCGGTAAAGGTTGTAGGGTCCACGCCTACTGCACCCTCAGGGAGCCCAATGATCCACAGGTTGTTGTGATGGTTGTGGTTCTCCACATCCTCAGCCCTAAATTCCTAATATTGGACTATTGAAAATGAACATTTTTATTTTTATGAATATGCAAACTTTTGACAAACATCCACTAAGTGGCATTATGGCATATAGAGTACAGAATGGTATTGTTACACAATATAGGATCAATCCAGGCTACAACACGCCCATTATGCTTTACAGATATAACCATATCCATTACAAACATTAATGACAAACCTTTTTAATAGATAGGTAGCAGCCTATCTGTGTTAAATATCAAAGAGTAATTTATCACATCCAAGGACACATACATTAACTGAGCTGAACGTTAGGTGGAAACAAAGATATCAACAATGCTCCTAGAAAACTTTTTCATTGTTTTCTCATTTTGGCCCTCATACTTGTAGTAGCCTAGTCATTACCAGCTGCTTCGGGGCCAATCTGGGGATTTATAACCAACCCTGCCAGAACAATTCAAATTTTTGGAGAGCATTACGGTGACAATAAGTGAGTTGTTCATGTAGCAAGAGAGAGTTAACAGTTTACCCATTGGTTCTTGGTTGGTATCGTGGATGGCATCCTGTATCTAGCAAGTAATTTCCTAGTCAGTTATAAGAGGTGGGTAACTATAATAAAAACCCCAGGTAGAAACTGTTCTGTATCCCTTTTGCCCATTAAACATACTAGCTGGTTGTTAGGGATGGAGACCTGGGCAGTTAAGGATATGATTTGCAGAACCTTCGCCCAGTAGTGGGTGATAAGTATAAGTTTTGGATACCGCTAGATCATGTGTAGAAAATCCCCCCTGTGTACGTTACACTTAGGACACATGGTCTCTCTCCTTCTCCATCAAATAGCTTAGCAGGTGTCCGGTAAGCCAAGTAGAGGATAAATATTTGTGAGAGTTTATGTGAAGCCAATAAGGAGGTTGAAGGGACTGACTCCAGAGCCATGTCCCACTGGTCCCCACTAATTTCCCCTATATCTTGATCCCATTGTGCTCTACACTTGAGTGTGGTATGATCTTGACTGGATGCTAATAGGACTGTATATATATATATGCGAAATCAGACCTTTTCTTATGGTGGCATATATAACTTAAGCTACCAGAGGGGAAATAGATTTGCTTATTGCAAGAGATTGGCTTTGGGTCTGTAGTGCATGTCTAAGCTGTAGATATTGGTCAGATATTTGCCCTGTGGTCTCTCTGAATATCTTCCACTGAGGACACTCTCTGCTCGACCTTGCTGATCTTCTCCCATAACATATCCAGGTCCCTGCAGATGAGGCCCAGTTCAGTGTGCACATGATCAGTATTTGTGGTAAGGGCAGATTGGCAGCCATTAATAGCTTGCATGAGAGAGTCAGAGTTCTTAGAGTTCGAGAATGTAGGTTCCAGAGCAGAGGCCTGTGTCGCCATGCTGCAGGTGGTAGCGGCAGGATCTCTTGCCAAGGCCTAGGTATTCACTGCATTAGCTGTACAGCGTGTCTGGTGGCGCTTCAGCCTCTGGTCATAATGTCCGGAATCAGGAGCTGGGATGACCAGATATACAAGTGAAACTCAAAAAATTAGAATATCGTGCAAAAGTTCATTTATTTCAGTAATGCAACTTAAAAGGTGAAACTAATATATGAGATAGACTCATTACATGCAAAGCAAGATAGTTCAAGTCGTGATTTGTCATAATTGTGATGATTATGGCTTACAGCTCATGAAAACCCCAAATCCACAATCTCAGAAAATTATAATATTGTGAAAAGGTGCAATATTCTAGGCTCAAAGTGTCTCACTCGAATCAGCTAATTAAGCCATAACACCTGCAAAGGGTTCCTGAGCCTTTAAATGGTCTCTCAGTCTGGTTCAGTAGGAATCACAATCATGGGAAAGACTGCTGACCTGACAGTTGTGCAGAAAACCATCACTGACACCCTCCATAAGGAGGGAAAGCCTCAAAAGGTAATTACAAAAGAAGTTGGATATTCCCAAAGTGCTGTATCAAAGCACATTAATAGAAAGTTATGTGGAAGGGAAAAGTGTGGAAAAAAAAGTGCACAAGCAGCAGGGATGACCGCAGCCTGGAGAGGATTGTCAGGAAAGGGCCATTCAAAAGTGTTTGGGACTTTCACAAGGAGTGGACTGAGGCTTGAGTCAGTGCATCAAGAGCCACCACACACAGACGGATCCTGGACATGGGCTTCAAATGCCGTATTCTTCTTGTCAAGCCACTCCTGAACAACAAATAACGTCAGAAGCATCTTACCTGAGAGCAACTTTTGCATCTCATTTGGAAACCAAGGACCCAGAGTATGGAGGAAGAATGGAGAGGCACACACTGTAAGATGCTTGAAGTCCAGTGTGAAGTTTCCATAGTCTGTGTTGATTTGGGGAGCCAATCCTTGTTTTATTGATTGCATGTAATATTCTAATTTTCTGAGATTGTGGATTTGGGGTTTTCATGAGCTGCAAGCCATAACCATCACAATTATGACAAATCACGGCTTGAACTGTCTTGCTTTGCATGTAATGAGTCTATCTCATATATTAGTTTCACCTTTGAAGTTGCATTACTGAAATAAATTAACTTTTGCACAATATTCAAATTTTTCAAGTTTCACCTGTATGAGCCAGCTATCTGAGAATGAGGCTTGGAATATATGAGGCAGATATGTGAGAAGGTGACTGGGAACATATGATGAAGATACCAAGGAATAAGGATTGGAAGACATGAGAGTGAAATCTGAGAATGAGGCTTGGAAAACTTGAGAGCGATATCTGAGAATGAGGTTTGGAACGCATGAGAGTGATATCTGAGAATGAGGCTGGAATATATGAGGCAGCTATCTGAGAATGAGGATTGGAATATATAAGGCAGATATTTGAGAAGGTGACTGGGAACATATGATGAAGATACCTAGGAATGAGGCTTGGAATATATGAGGCAACTGAGAATGAGGCTTGGAATATATGAGGAAGATATCTGAGAATGAGGCTTGGATACGTGAGGTAGCTATATGAGAAGGTGACTGGGAACATATGATGAAGATACCTAGGAATGAGGCTTGGAACGCATGAGAGTGATATCTGAGAATGAGGCTTGGAATATATGCGGCAGCTATCTGAGAATGAGGATTGGAATATATGAGGCAGATATTTGAGAAGGTGACTGGGAACATATGATGAAGATACCTAGGAATGAGGCTTGGAATATATGAGGCAGCTATCTGAGAATGAGGCTTGGAATATATGAGGCAGCTATCTGGGAATGAGGCTTGGAATATATGAGGCAGCTGAGGATGAGGCTTGGAATATATGAGGCAGCTATCTGAGAATGAGGCTTGGAATATATGAGGCAGCTATCTGAGAATGAGGCTTGGAATATATGAGGCAGCTATCTGGGAATGAGGCTTGGAATATATGAGGCAGCTGAGGATGAGGCTTGGAATATATGAGGCAGATATCTGAGAATGAGGCTTGGAATGTATGAGGTAGCTATATGAGAAGGTGACTGGGAACATATGATGACCTAGGAATGAGGCTTGGAAGACATGAGTGATATCTGAGAATGAGGCTTGGAAGACATGAGAGTGATATCTGAGAATGAGGCTTGGAAGACATGAGAGTGATATCTGAGAATGAGGCTTGGAAGACATGAGAGTGATATCTGAGAATGAGGCTTGGAAGACATGAGAGATATCTGAGAATGAGGCTTGGAACGCATCAGCGTGATGTCTGAGAATGAGGCTTGGAACGCATGATGCAAAAATCTGAGTGAGGATTAGGACTCATGGTTACAGTATCTGAAAGTGAGGTTTGAAACGCTAGCAAGGCAGGAAGAAGAAAGAAGAGAGGAAGAACGGAAAGGTGGAAGAGGTGATATACCCAGAGTAGATGGGGTACTAGGAAGAGTGAGCATTTGTAGCAGGAACTCTAAAGTGGACATTTTTGTTTGAAGTGAATCGTAGATAATCATTTCTAAATGGTTTGTGTTATGTTATTAATGACAGGCTAAGTGATAAGATTACAGCTTGCCTCTCCATGTTCATGTTCAGCAAGATATTAACCCATTGACCTCTGGAAGATTTATTCCTCTTCCTAACCAGGCCATTGTTTGTGATACGGTGCTGCGTTATATTAACCACTTTCCCTCCTGAGGATTTACCCCCTTTCCTGGCCAGGCCAATTTTTACAGCGCTGCGTTACTTTAACTGACAATTGCGTGGTGATGCAATGCTGCACCCAAATTAAATTTACGTCCTTTTTTTCTCGCAAATTGAGCTTTCTTTTGGTGGTAATTGATCACCTGTGCATTTTTTATCTTTTGCGCTGTAAGCAAAAAAAGACTGACATTTTTAAAAAAAAAAACAATATTTTGGACTTTTTGCTAATAAATATGTCCAGTAAAAATTTTTTTTAAAAATCATGTTTCGTCATAAATTTAGGCCAAAAGGGTTAATGTGAGGGGCAATCAAAGGGTTAACTGGGTGCTGTACTAGGGGGCGAGGGTTGTGTTCTTCACTGTAAACACACTGATCTGGATGGTTGTATTGTGCATAGCCATCCCGAGCAGTGTGCTCGAGCTGACGGAGGAAGATTGTTTGTAAACAAAACAATCTTCCTCCCCAGCGGAGATGCTCGGTAATCACCAGGCGCTGGCAGGTAATTACTGGCCAGGACCCGGTGATTGACGGCCGCGAATGGCGGCACGGGTAGGGCGTACTCGTGGCTCACGCGCGCCCCCTACCTGGAAATGCAAGATCACATATATATACGTGATTTCGCACACAGGTGCCGCCCTGTAGTATATCTGCTATAGGGTGGTCCTTAAGCGGTTAACTGACAGTTGCAGGTCATGCAATGCTGTACATAAATTAAATTTATGTAATATTTTTTCACAAATAGAGCTTTCTTTTGGTGGTATTTGATAACCTCTGAGTTTTTCATTTTTTAAACAAAAAAAGACCAAAAACTTTTAAAAAACACCCCGATATTTTTTACTTTCTGCTATAAAACATGTACAATAAAAAAAATGAAATTGCTGCATAAATTTAGGCCAATATGTATTCTGCTATAAATTTTTGGTATAAAAACCCAATAACCGTATTGATTGGTTTGCGCAAAACTTATAGTGTCTACAATCTATGGTGTGCGTGTATGTATATACACACTGCTCAAAAAAATTAAAGGAACACTTTGAAAACACATCAGATCTCAATGGGGAAAAATCTCATGCTGGATATCTATACTGATATGGACTGGGTAATGCGTTAAGAACATAAGGATGCCCCATTTTTTGATGTAAATTAAAATTATCAATCTATAGAGGACTGAATTCAAAGAAATAGCTAAGTGTAAGGGTACTGTGTTTGCTGCTTTCATTAGGTAATGTGCTGGATTCTATTCCCTGCTTTGCAGGGAAAGAGAATCCAGCACGTTGCCTCTGACTGGACACGACTCTGCCTTGTTTACATAGGCAGAGCTGTGTTCTGTCAGTCTCCTAGACGATCGGCAGGTGCAGGCACTCATCCATTGGCTGTCACCTGCTTATCAGCTTCTGCTGTGATAAATCACAACAGAAGCGATGTGCCGGCAGTGCATGCACGTGCCCGCAGCCAGGAAATGCAGAACCACGTTTATATATGTGATTTTGCACAGCACGGCCGCTCTGTAGCAGTGTATCTGCTGTGGGGCGGTTGGCAAATGGTTAAAGAGAACCTGTCAGCAGTTCAAAAAAATTTCAGATACAAGCACAGAACAGTCAAGTATTTGAAATTCTTCATTGCAGTGTTTTCCTTTTCCATAAACAATTTCCTTTTGACTTGTAATGTTCCTTAGACCTTGCAATGGAATTTGACTACTCCAGTAGAAGTCCTTTTCCAAGCACAGTCCCCCTCCCTTCCTTAATGCACATCAGAGCTCTTTTCTCTTTTGGGAGTGTCTAATTACTACCTGTGCGGGCACAGCTCCTCCACCCCTGTTCTTGCATAACTTTTTATGTAGATGCCGGAGAGGTAGTGTAGGGGAATACTGAGAGGTTACAAGCACTTATCTCCTTTGCCCTAACCTAACCCACCCTCCCCCTCCATAGATGCATACTTACCTCGGTCCGATGGCTGCATCTTCTGGAGATTGTTTACACCCAGTGTCGCAAGTCTCACTATCTCGTGTGCATTACAGCCCTATAGAAATCTATGGGGCTGTGTCCTGAGGCTGGAACTGAAGAGAGGTGGTACAGTAGAGGTCTATTGGGCTGTGTTTTGCAGGCATGGCCAGGAGACTGAGATTTGGGGTGCTGGATGTTCAGAACACTGGAGGCCATGACTGTTGGATCTTAGACCGTATACATCTGTGAAGGGGAAGGTGAAAGTGGGATCAGTTAGTTTTAGAGTGGAGCTTTAGTAGAAAAAAGGCAAACAAGCAAGATTTTTAATGCAGAAATGACAAACTATGTCTCTTCTGCATTAACCCTTTCACTTCCAGAGCCATTTTTGCTTTTTTGCACACATTTAAAAAATAATTTTAGGCCTGAAGATTACATAAAACCTTCAAAACACTACATATTTTCTGAAAGCAGACTGTCAGGAACAACTGACAGAAGCCTCTAGCGCCCCACAGGCCGGAATTCCCCAAGGTGCGGAATCTAAGCCCCGACCTGCTTGTTCACCAGAGCCCCTGATGGTGGGGATGGACTTAGAGCAGGCCAAAACCAGGTCGCGGCCCCTGGGTACAACCAGCTGTGGTAGAGGTACTTGCCAGTGGCACGTAGCGGGTGAGAGCCTGATGTGAAGAGGTGAATTAAGCGTAGTCAGACAGGCCGGGTTGGTAACAGTGGAGGCAGAACGGTACAGAGCGGCAGGCAGAGGGATAAACGGGTCACAGGCCAAGTTCAATAACAGGAGGTCAATATGTTCAGGAGCAAACAGTAGAATGGTCAGACAAGCCAGGAATCAGAGCAGGAGACGGTCAACAGATCAGGGTCAGGCAGGGTCGGCAACAAGCAATCTCTCAGGATACAACAGGATAACAGGAGTAAGACCATACAACACTTGAGCATTGCAAGAGCCGGTTTTAAATAGAGTGCCCTGCGCTGTCATTGGTGACAAGTGCGCTCCCGTGTGCGCATGCGCGGACACAACTGCCGCCGCGGGCGCCCAGGTCCTAGCGCCTACGTGTTAGTGTGTCTTGGCAATCTGCGCATGCACAGACCTACGCGCCGCAGGGAAGCCTGACATTGCCCCCTACGGGCAGCCTCTGGATGCCCAACTGATTTCTCCTTTGTGGGTTGTTACGGAAAAATTCTTGAATTAGTCTGGGAGCGTGGACATTTTGGGCTGGTTCCCACGAATTTTCTTCTGGCCCATAACCTTTCCATTTTATGAGGTACTGTGTCCGACCCCCTCTCTTCCTGCAGTTTAGGTTTGCTTCTGCTTCAAATTCCTCCTCTCCCTGAACGTCTAGGGCGGCCCTTATCTACGGTCCAGGAACGGATCTGGAGTGGCAGGTTTTAGCAGAGATACATGGAATACTGGGTGTATTTTGAAAGACTCGGGCAAAGCTAATTCAAAAGCCACTTCGTTAATTTGCCGCTTCACCTGAAATGGGCCCACGAACTTGGGTGCCAATTTCCTCAACGGGCACACCATCTTTAGGTTGGTAGTTGCTAACCAAACTTGATCCCCTGGGTGCACGACCAATTCCCCTCTTCTTCTTTTATCAAAGGCCCTTTTGTTATCTTCCTGGGCCTTTGCCATTGCCTCCTGTAACAATTTGTTGTTGGACGCAAAGAATTTTAAGGACTCTTGAGCTGCAGGAACCGGGTTTTCTGGGATCAGGTCGGGCAAGAAGGTGGGATGGAAACCATAATTGGCAAAAAACGGGGACTGCTTGGTGGCAGAGTGACTTGCATTGTTGTAGGCGAACTCCGCCAGGGGCAAGAGTGCCAACCAGTCGTCCTGTAAGAACGCGGTGTAGCATCTGAGATATTGTTCCAACGTTTGGTTGGTCCGCTCAGTCTGCCCATTCGTTTGCGGGTGATAAGCTGAGGAAAAGGACAGTTTCACTTCCAGACTTTCGCATAGAGCTTTCCAGAATTTAGAAGTAAATTGAACACCCCGATCTGAGACTATATTTTTGGGTACACCATGCAGTCTCACTATTTCCCTGATGAAAACTTGTGCTGTCTCAGAAGCAGACGGGGTACTTTTCAGCGGAAGGAAGTGGGCCATTTTTGAAAGGCGATCCACCACCACGAAAATTGCAGTATGATTCTGTGACGGCGGTTGTTCCACTATGAAGTCCATGGAGATCATGCTCCATGGTCTGTCGGGCACCGGTAAAGGTCGCAACAGGCCCCAAGCTTTGTTCCTGGAGGGCTTATTCCTGTTGCAGACAACACAGGTTCTTACGTAAGCCTCGCAATCTTTGGTCATACTTGGCCACCAAAATGTACGTTGCACCAACTCTAAAGTCTTGTGTACTCCAAAATCGTCCGCCAACGGATGGTCGTGGCAGTAGCCCAGGACCAAGGTCCGAGCTCCTTCCGGTACCATGATCTGTTCCCCTTTCCATACTCTGTATCGGGATTCCAGGTAAGTTGGGGGGCCCCATAGACGCAGCCTGTAATTTAGACAGAAGCTCCGATTGCAGTAATAGGAAACTACCTGCCGGCAGGATGGTATCTGGTTTGGGCGTTTCTTTGGGGTCCTCATACATACGCGAGAGTGCGTCAGGTTTTGTAATTTTGGACCCTGGTCGATACGTTATATGGAAGCTGAACCTCGAAAAGAATAATGCCCACCTGGCTTGACGCAGTCTGAGGCGTTTAGCTGTCCTCAGATATTCAAAATTTTTATGGTCTGTGTAGACCAGAATGGGATGCAAGGCTCCCTCCAATAAGTATCTCCATTCCTCTAGTGCTGTTTTAATGGCCAACAACTCCCGATCTCTGATGTCATAATTCCTCTCTGACGGGGTAAGCTTCCTGGAGAAGAAGGCTACCGGATGCATCAGTTCCTTTACACCCTTTCTTTGTGACAGGATTGCCCCCACTGCATTTTCTGACGCATCTACCTCCAATATATAGGGTAGTGACGCATCAGGGTGACTTAGGATGGGAGCTGCCGTAAACAGCTTCTTTAGAGACTCAAAAGCGGCCTATGCCTCTGGTGTCCACTGAAAGCGTACTCCCATCTTTGTGAGTTGGGTGATAGGAGACACCAGGCCTGAAAAATTCTTAATAAACTTTCTGTAGAAATTGGCAAAGCCGATGAATTGCTGAACCCCTTTCTTATCTGTGGGTACCGGCCATTCCAGGATCTTCTGAGGGTCCATAGCAATTCCAATGGTGGAAATGATTAACCCCAGGAATGGGATGCTGTGCTGCTTTAAACGACACTTTTCCGCTTTGGCGTAGAGCCCGTGCTGGCGAAGTCACTCCAACACACTCCTGACATGACCTCGATGTGCCTCCAAAGACGATGAAAAAAATCAAGATATTGTCTAGCTTAACTATTACAAAGATGTCCAAGAAATCTTTAAATATGTCATTTACAAAGTGTTGAAAAGTGGCCGATGCGTTACATAACCCGAAGGGCATGACTAAATATTCAAAGTGACCGAATCGAGTGCGGAAAGCGGTCTTCCACTCATCCCCTTTGCGTATACGGACCAGGTTATACGCACCCCTGAGATCCAACTTGGTAAAAATAGAGGCTGATTTCAACCTCTGAAATAACTCAGGGACTAAGGGGAGAGGATAACGGTTTTCAACCATAATTTTGTTCAGATCCCTATAGTCAATACAGGGCCTCAGGGATTTGTCCTTTTTCTCCACGAAAAAGATTCTGGCCCCCGCCGGTGACGTGGACAGACGGATAAATCCCTTTCGAAGGCTTTCGTCAATATATTCTTTTAATGCTCCCAACTCCCATTCAGACAAGGGAAAAATTCGGCCGAAGGGAATTTCAGATCCCGGGAGAAGGTCAATTGTACAGTCATACGCCCTGTGCGGGGGAAGAATGTCTGCTCCCCGTGGACTAAAAACGTCAAGGTAGTGGTGGTAAACTGTAGGAACCGTTTGTGCTAGCTCAATGTCTGCGTTTACACAAAGCAGAGTCTGGTGACCTGGGGTAGCAATGCTCCTGACAATAGGATGAATTAAACTGAATTGACCCAGTCCTCCAGTTAATTTGGGGGTTGTGTGCACGTAGCCAAGGAAGCCCCAAAATAACTGGGAATAGTGGGGACGCAATGGCGTCCAAGCGGAGGAGTTCTTGATGATGACCGGCCATCATAGTGCATATAGAGGGGGTCTCCCGGTCTACCAACTCAGATTTAATTTCCCATCAGCCAAGAGGATGTTTAGGCTGTGCTCCTTGGTCAGTAAGGGAATCTGCTGCTGAGCTGCAAAATTGAGATCAATAAAACAACTGCAGGCCCCAATAATGACCGTCACCAGCACGGTTCTTCCGGGGAGCTGAAATGAGATCGGTATGGCTAAGTGAGAGGGTTTATCTAAACAAGCAGGAGTCATAGCAGAAGCAGTGGAAGAACACTTTCTTAACTTCTCCGGGCAGGAACGTACCACATGGCCTGCTGCTCCACAGTAGAGGCAAAGGTTGTTTACCCGGCGTCTCTGCCGCTCTTCAAATGTTAGGGAGGGCCACATCAACCCAAGTTGCATCGGTTCGGCCCTATCCGATGGTTCTGGATTCTGAATACTGGCAGGGGAGTTCGGAAAGGTCAGAACCCATGACAGCATCCATGTGGGTTTTAACCCTTGACTGGATCTTTCAGACCTCCGTTCCCGAAGCCTGCGGTCAATCTGAATTGCCAGAGTTATCAATCCCTCCAGGGAGCCAGGTACACCTACTCTGGCTAGCTCATCCTTCAGTGGTTCAGATAGGCCTAGGCGGAATTGGTGATGCAGAGCCGCGTCATTCCACTGGGTGTCCCCGCTCCAGCGCCTGAATTCTGAGGCATAGTCCTCTGCTGCCCGGCGACCCTGCTGCAAGACATGTAGAACTGCTTCAGCAGAAGCAGCTCGTTGCGGATCATTGTATAGTTCCACCATTGCTTTAAAAAATGTAGAAACTGAGTTCAGGTGAGGGTGGTGAGTCTCCAACAAACGGTGAGCCCAGCCTTGGGGTTCACCCTGTAATAGGGATATGATGAATCCTGCCTTCACGGTTTCGGAAGAAAAGGTCCGCGGTTGTAGTTCAAAGTATAATTGGCAGGAGTTCTGGAAGGCCCGAAACTTCCCTCGATCCCCAATGTGATTTTTTTTGTTTATATCAGAAAAAAAAATACAGTGGTGATCAAATACCACCAAACGAAAGGTCTATTTGTGTGAAAAAAATTACACTGCTCAAAAACTTAAAGGAGCACTTTGAAAACCCATCAGATCTCAATGGGGAAAAATCTCATGCTGGATATCTATACTGACATGGACTGGGTAATGTGTTAGAAACGTAAGGATACCCAATTGTTTGATGGAAATGAAAATTATCAATCTATAGAGGACTGAATTCAAAGACACCCCAAAAATCAAAGTGCAAAAATTATGCAGCAGGCTAGTCCATTTAGTTGAAATGTCATTGTAGCAACTCAAAATGGTCCTCAGTAGTTTGTATGGCCCCCACATGCTTGTATGCATGCCTGACAACGTCGGGGCATGCTCTTAATGAGACGACGTATGTTGTCCTGGGGTATTTTCTTCCAGATCTGAACCAGGGCATCACTGAGCTCCTGGACAGTCTGAGGTGCAACCTGGTGGCGTTGAATGGACCGAAACATGATATCCCAGAGGTGTTCTATTGGATTTAGATCAGGCGAGAGTGGGGGCCATTCAATGGTATCAATTCCTTCATCCTCTAGGAACTGCCTGCATACTCTCACCAGATGAGGCCAGGCATTGTCGTGCATCGGGAGGAACCCAGGACCTACTGCACCAGCGTAGGGTCTGACAATGGGTCCAAGGATTTCACCTCGATACCTAATGGCAGCCAAGGTGCCATTGTCTAGCCTGTAGAGGTCTGTGCGTCCCTCCATGGATATGCCTCCCCAGACCATCGATGAACCACCATCAAAATAGTCATGCTGAATGATGTTACAGGCAGCATAACGTTCTCCACGGCTTCTCCAGACTCTTTTCACGTCTGTCACATGTGCTCAGGGTGATCCTGCTCTCATCTGTGAAAAGCACAGAGCGCCAGTGGCAGACCTGCCAATTCTGTTGTTCAATGGCAAATGCCAATCAAGCAATGTGCTGCTGGACAGTGAGCACAGGGCCCGCTAGAGGACGTTGGACCCTCAGGCCACCCTCATTAAGTCTGTTTCTGATTGTTTTGTCAGAGACATTACCACCAGTGGCCTGCTAGAAGGTATTTTGTAGGGCTCTGGCAGTGCTCATCCTGTTCCTCCTTGCACAAAGGAGCAGATATTGGTCCTGCTGATGGGTTAAGGACCTTCTACGGCCCTATCCAGCTCTTCTAGAGTAATTGTCTGTCTCCTGGAATCTCCTTCATGATCTTTAGACTGTGCTGGGAGACACAGCAAACCCTCTGTTAATGGCATGCATTGATGTACAATCCTGGAGGTGTTGAACTGCCTGTGCAACCTCTGTAGGGTCCAGGTATCGCCTCATGCTACTAGTAGTGACACTGACCCTAGCCAAATACAAAACTAGTGAAAAACAGTCAGAAGAGATGAGTAGGGAAAAAAATGTCAGTGGCCTCCACCTGTAAAACCATTCCTGTTTTGGGTGTCATCTCATTGTTACCCATCTAGTGCACCTGTTGTTAATTTCATTAAGACCAAAGCAGCTGAAACTGATTACCAACCCCCTCTACTACTTAACTGACCAGATCAATATCCCAGGATTTTAATTGACTTGATGCTATACTCCGATTAAAAAGTGTTCCTTTAAATTTTTTGAGCAGTGTATATGAATTTTGTTTGGGTACCTCGTTGCATGACCATGCATTACCAGTTAAATTATTGCAGTGCTGAATAGCAAAATATGCCATAGTCATGAAGGGGGTAAAATCTGCTGGAGCTGAAGTGGTTAAAATCTAGCAAATTTTTATTTCAGGTTAGTATAGAGGGTGGAAGGGTTAGAACTAGGGATGCACTGGTACCTTTTTTCAAATGGGGAGTACGAGTACTGATACTTTTGGTCAAGTACTTGCCAGTATGGAGTATTATTATGCAGAATTTATATAGCAGTTTGCTCAGCGCTTTACAATATAAAGGGAGAGAATACAGTTCAATACAAGAGGGTTAGGAGGGCCCTGCTCCTTGGATCTTACAATCTAAGAGAACTGATACTTTGCGGTGCAATTTGCATCAATACAAAATATATGGACGCAAAGAATGGCATGCGATTTGAACATGAATGCAGTATGATTCCTGCCCAAATCGCATGTGGTTTCCCCTCTGCTCCTGTGTGAACCCAGGCTTATTATATGTTACCAAAATTAGTGTGTGCTGTAAATTGCCTCCAGCATTGCTCTTGTTTCTTCTTGCTGTAGACTACCATTTTGCCAAAGCCCCTGAGCATCAGTAAATCTTTAGGCTGTCGGCAGATCGGCCTCTACAAATTTAGTACAGTGCCGAAAATAGAGAGCAACTGAGCATGTGCAAAGCAGGGTGAGACAGTGTGTTACTAGATTTTACACAGTATAGACACTTATTTTTAATGTTTTACCTAGCTATACCTGTAAAAGGGGCCAGACTGAAATGATCTAGCAGGACTTCATTTTTTGATTAAAGTTCCACTTTAGGGAGATTTCTTCTCACTTCCTGTCTTTATGACTGATTCTTGTGTCCATGACCACTATTATTGAAACCAACAGTGAGGGAGTATTCTTCCAAGTAGGGAGATATCCAGCAAATCAAAAGAAAAAAATTGTAACAGGTCCTGCCCCTGCATTCCTCTACTTAAAATGGTAAACAAATGCTTTAGGTGGAGTTCTGGAAGTGTCCAATGGAGTAACAGAACTGCATTCTAGAACATCACTCCTGAACATTAGGGTCCTAACTCTGTATGGCATTTAGCCCCATGCAGCCACAGCCCACCTTAGACTTTGACAGGCTGCCTGCTGCAGGGCAGGACACTGCACCTGTCTCTCCGGGGCACATTGTTGCAGATAGTTTGCCCCGTTTGCAAGGGGCCTTATTTGTTAGATAATTTTGTGCAGAGTTGTGCTGTCGCTAATGTGGAATTCAGCCTTTCTTTGTATTTTTCATAGAATCCAGCAGGTGCTGCTTAACCACACCAATCCGTGGAAAGCTGAGCCAAGATATGTGAATGTAGATGTAATCTCAAACTATATTCTACTCAGTTTGTTAAAGCATGGTGTATCCTAAATAATGGCCTTCATTTCAGCCCTTACTGTATCTCTGTGCTGCTGATCTTCTACAGCCTCTTTGCAGCATTTTTTCTGTCTATATACATGTTTTTCTTTATCAGAGAGGGTTTCCTGATGGTAAAAAAAAACCAGTGGGCCAATGCTGCATAATGTGTTGAAATGGCCACTTGTAGTCTCCATGGGAAGTTTGTGGAACAGAATGACCACGCAGCAGCATATTTGGAGGCAGGAACAGAGCATGGTCACCATATAACAGAAAGTGCGTGAACAAGGACCTCCAAGATCCAGCACTGTTTTGAAAATGGCAGATTTAAAAGAAGTTGAAGATTATGTTGTATGAATGTGATATTTTATGATTGGGTTTACTTGTACCTTTAAAGAAGAACTTTAATCAGAAACAACATTTAGTAATAACAATGTCAAATCATTGGCCCTTTATCTGTGTATGCTTTCTGCTTTATTTATTTTATTTATTTCAGGTACTTATATAGCACCGTCAATTTATGCAGAACTTTACATTTATATATTGTACATTCCAGGGGTGGACTGACAACTCATGGGGCCCCCGGGCAATAGGGGATCATGGGGCCCCTGTGTCCTTGCCCAAACTCAAAAAAAGCCTATGAAAAAGGTACCAGGGGCCTCTCATGGGGCCCCCTACTGACCCCGGGCCCTCGGGCAGTGCCCGAGTTTTCAAATGGTCAGTCCGCCCCTGGTACATTCACATCAGTCCCTAACCCTCAAGGAGTGTACAATCTAAAGTCCCTAACTCACATTCATACATACCCATGCTAGGGACAATTTAGACAGGAGCCAATTAACCTACCAGCATGTCTTTGGACTGCTTTGGGTGCCTTTTTTAAAAAGAGTGATGAATTTCCATTTTTATGTTTTCTTTTCAGATTTGTGATGATGTTTTGTCATTCATTGAAGAACTTGTCCATCTGGAGCAGAGGCAGCGAATTCAATTCCCGTGTATTACTGCTGCCTAGAAGATGTCTGTATGCAAGGCCCTTTGGGACAGTTGATGACAAAAATCATAAAAAAGGACTAGCACAATCTGCTCAGATTTTGCCCAGCTTCCATAGATCTCTTGGAGTCCGTGGTAAAAGTCGTCTTCTTGCGTCGTATATACCCTTGCTTCCCCTTAATAGGAACATTATCTCTTTAGCCTCATTTGCAGCAGCTTCAACCGGACCGGTGACTAGTAACCGTGGCGTGTATGCCAAACTGGCAGACTCAGCTCCTGTTCATTTGGCTGAAAATGTGCTTCTATCACTACAAGAAATTACAGGATTACCATGGTGGGCCAACATTATGTGTGCAACTGTTATGCTTAGAACAGCGGTAACCCTCCCTCTGTCAATATATCAGATGTATATTTTAGCTAAGGTGCGTATTCTTCTTTCTACATGATTTATTTTGTTTAATAGCTGGACCTTTGGTTCAGATTCTGTATTTTTTTTAACCCCTAGATGTTGAGCGCACGGAAATATGCGGCATCTCGGCATCTGGGCCTTGACACCAAGCGGCTGCTTATTTGCGTGCCATTAGAAAATACATATGTGCTGAGAGCGTGTTGTGCCCTGCGCACTCCCAGCACATACAGTGGGGCAAAAAAGTATTTAGTCAGCCACCAATTGTGCAAGTTCTCCCACTTAAAAAGATGAGAGAGGCCTGTAATTGGCATCATAGGTAGACCTCAACTATGAGAGACAAAATGAGAAAAAAAATCCAGACAATCACATTGGCTAATTTGAAAAGAATTTATTTACAAATTATGGTGGAAAATAAGTATTTGGTCAATATCAAAAGTTCATCTCAATACTTTGTTATATATCCTTTGTTGGCAATGACAGAGGTCAAACGTTTCCTGTAAGTCTTCACAAGTTTGGCACACACTGTTGCTGGTATGTTGGCCCATTCCTCCATGCAGATCTCCTCTAGAGCAGTGATGTTTTGGGGCTGTCGCTGGGCAACAGGGACTTTCAACTCCCTCCAAAGGTTTTCTATGGGGTTGAGATCTGGAGACTGGCTACGCCACTCCAGGACCTTGAAATGCTTCTTACGAAGCCACTCCTTCGTTGCCCGGCAGGTATGTTTGGGATCATTGTCAGGTTGGAAGACCCAGCCACGTTTCATCTTCAATGCCCTTGCTGATGGAAGGAAGTTTGCACTCAAAATCTCACGATACATGGCCCCATTCATTCTGTCCTGTACATGGATCAGTCGCCCTGGTCCCTTTGTGGAGAAACAGTCCCAAAGCATGATGTTGCCACCCCCATGCTTTACAGTAGGTATGGTGTTCTTTGGATGCAACTCAGCATTCTCTCCTAACACGACAAGTTGTGTTTCTATCAAACAGTTCTATTTTGGTTTCATCTGACCATATGACATTCTCCCAATCCTCTTCTGGTTCATCCAAATGCTGTCTAGCAAACTTCAGATGGGCCCGAACATGTACTGGCTTAAGCAGGGGGACACGTCTGGCACTGCAGGATCGAAGTCCCTGGCGGCGTAGTGTGTTACTGATGGTAGCCTTTGTTACGTTGGTCCCAGCTCTCTGCAGGTCATTCACTAGGTCCCCCCGTGTGGTCCTGGGATTTTTGCTCACCGTCCTTGTGAACATTTTGACCCCACAGTGGTCTTGTATGTCTTCCATTTTCTAATTATTGCTCCCACAGTTGATTTGTTCACACCAGGCTGCTTGCCTATTGCACATTTAGTCTTCCCAGCCTGGTGCAGGTCTACAATTTTGTTTCTGGTGTCCTTCGACAGCTCTTTGGTCTTCACCATAGTGGAGTTTGGAGTTTGACTGTTTGAGGTTGTGGACAGGTGTCTTTTATACTGATAACAAGTTCAAACAGGTGCCATTGATACAGGTAATGAATGCAGGACAGAGGAGCCTCTTAACCACTTCCAGACCGGACACTTTTACCCCCTTCCTGACCAGGGCAATTTTCAGCTTTTAGCGCTATCACACTTTGCATGACAATTGCGCGGTCATGCAACACTGTACCCAAATGAATTTTTTACCATTTTTTTTAGATAGATAAAGCTTTATTTTGGTGGTATTTATTCACCACTGGGATTTGTATTTTTTTTGCTATGTAAATGAAATGTCCAAAAATTTTTTAAAAAAGTGTTTTTTTTATAAAATTTTGCAAATAAATAATATTTCATCATAAATCTTAGCCAAAATTTATTCCGTTATCTTTTTAGTAAAAAAAAAAATCCAAATTAGTTTATAAGCAAAAATTATAATTTTTAACTTTTTTTTTTACATTTTTTTTTACATTTTTATTTTAATTTTTTATATTATTATTTTTCATTTTTATTTTTTTTTTACATACTGTCACCCTAGCAGTACAGTGTCACCATGGTGACACTGTACTACTTGTGAGGGGTGATAAAGATTTTTTTTTTTTTTTTTTACACTGATTGCTTTTACACCCATATAGGATGTAAAAGCAATCATTTCTCTTTCTCTCTGTGTGCATTCCTGCACTCATTGAGAAATACAGAGTGAGCTGTGATTGGTCACAACTTGTCACATGGTACAAGGCTTTTGTGAATAGCCTTGTACCATGTGACCTCTGTGATCATTCACAGATTTCACACATAGTAAGCAATGATGTCACAAGTGACATCTTGCTTACTACTTTGCATGTGATCACTGATTGGCCAATCAGTGATCACATGATCGGGACCTCGTACAGAGGTCCCGTCCGACGATCGGTGTTTCACTGTGTCCGGAGGACACAGCGGGCACCGGATCGCGGTGCTGCGCGCTCCCAGGGAGCGCGCACAAGCAGGGTGCGGGGAGGCCGTTTATAGACGGCCACCCGACCCTGCAGTGCCACCGTCCGGCCGTTTATATACAACGGCCGGTCGGGAAGTGGTTAAAGAAGAAGGTACAGGTCTGTGAGAGCCAGAAATCTTGCTTGTTTGTAGGTGACCAAATACTTATTTTCCACCATAATTTGCAAATAAATTCTTTCCAAATCAGCCAATGTGATTGTCTGGATTTTTTTTTCTCATTTTGTCTCTCATAGTTGAGGTCTACCTATGATGCCAATTACAGGTCTCTCTCATCTTTTTAAGTGGGAGAACTTGCACAATTGGTGGCTGACTAAATACTTTTTTGCCCCACTGTATGTCCGTGACTCACGGAAAGGTCATGATCTTCCCTTGTGATCGGGAATCGCGAATCACGGCATTCACATGACCCTAAAACCCCACCCGCCTCCCGGCTTCTGGAACTCTTAAAGGGCCGGGAGTCGCCGGCGCAAAGGGGTTAAGGTACACTCCAGAATTGAAAATTACAGCTGGAATTTAGGCAGATATAAAATATAAATAAATAGGTCCAAAGAAAATCTACCCTCTTTAAACAAATAATCTACCTATATGTGCAACAACAAAATTATCCCCATATAATTATATGCATAAACTGACACAAAATCATAAAGTCCAGTGTCTCATTGATCCAAAACCAAATCATAAAAGTCCAGTGTCTCGATAAAGAATAATAGAAAAAAAGTTGTATTTCTTGCAGTGTTGATTGTGAAAAAACCTCAAAAATAAAGAAACTCACAATAGTGCATTACCATAATATAATCAGAAGAAAAAAAAAAAAAAATTATATATATATATATATACACATACATGCACACATAAATGTGTATCATAAAATTGTGCAACTTTTAAGTGATATAAAATAGTGAAACACTTGTGAAAACCTTCCAAAAAAGGTAATAAAACACTCGTGCTCAAAAATTATAAAATCCTGAAGTGATCCACTCAGTGAGATTCCTACCCACACGTGACACTTCTAGTGAGTAAGGCCAATATACCCTTACCAACAGTAGAAAGAACCCACGCCTTGATCATATATTATGTAGAAATCCTCCAAAGGAACTTTATCCTCCTCTCCTCCTTCACTTTTTGTTAGGGTAATGTTAAAATGTCATTCACATTCATAGGTCTATAAAGCATGACGTACCTCCATATATATTCAGAGTAATATCATTTTAATGAATCTGCTTGCACATTGAATTAAAAATAAGCGGTTTGGACAAACCCCACTCTGTGGGGATTACCAGGCAGTTCCCACAGTTTCCCAGGCAGTTCACACACAAATATCCAGCGATTCCCCAACAAAGATGGCCGCTGTGACACTTCCGGTTCCTGCTCCTTGCGTATAACGTCACTTCCTCTTCCGTTATATGCAAGGAGCAGGAACCGGAAGTGTCACAGCGGCCATCTTTGTTGGGGAATCGCTGGATATTTGTGTGTGAACTGCCTGGGAAACTGTGGGAACTGCCTGGTAATCCCCACAGAGTGGGGTTTGTCCAAACCGCTTATTTTTAATTCAATGTGCAAGCAGATTCATTAAAATGATATTACTCTGAATATATATGGAGGTACGTCATGCTTTATAGACCTATGAATGTGAATGACATTTTAACATTACCCTAACAAAAAGTGAAGGAGGAGAGGAGGATAAAGTTCCTTTGGAGGATTTCTACATAATATATGATCAAGGCGTGGGTTCTTTCTACTGTTGGTAAGGGTATATTGGCCTTACTCACTAGAAGTGTCACGTGTGGGTAGGAATCTCACTGAGTGGATCACTTCAGGATTTTATAATTTTTGAGCACGAGTGTTTTATTACCTTTTTTGGAAGGTTTTCACAAGTGTTTCACTATTTTATATCACTTAAAAGTTGCACAATTTTATGATACACATTTATGTGTGCATGTATGTGTATATATATATATAATTTTTTTTTTTTTTTTTTTTCTTCTGATTATATTATGGTAATGCACTATTGTGAGTTTCTTTATTTTTGAGGTTTTTTCACAATCAACACTGCAAGAAATACAACTTTTTTTCTATTATTCTTTATCGAGACACTGGACTTTTATGATTTGGTTTTGGATCAATGAGACACTGGACTTTATGATTTTGTGTCAGTTTATGCATATAATTATATGGGGATAATTTTGTTGTTGCACATATAGGTAGATTATTTGTTTAAAGAGGGTAGATTTTCTTTGGACCTATTTATTTAAGTTCAAGCTTTCAAGGGTTGAAAGTTTTTTCCAATTTCGAATTAGTATAGGTGTAAGGGTGTTTTAGGATATCATTTTCACATTGTAATTATAGATATAAAATATACAAATTAATTCATTATTACATCAATAAATGTATTTTTAAATGCAAGCAGTGTAAGTACATAAATTTGACTTGGTATCAGCCCCTTGCAATACCTGTACAGCAGATTGCAGACTAAAAGATTGAATCAGCACAAGCAGACAAACCATTCATGTGCTAAGAAGGAGCATGCTGGTTGAAGGAGAATCAGAGTGACAGAGAGATGAGCTCACAAGTCTGCTGCATTTCCTTTCGCCATTCAGTCACAGGTTGGAAGAGAGGGGAGAGCTGTGTTACTAAACTCCAGAAGTAAAAAGTCAGGTGCTCTGCCCTGGCAGATGGGGCAGTGCTGTGTGGCACAGCTGTGTGAATCTCAGAACTGGATGGACAGAAATACAAATCATTTGGCTGACAAATTGGCTCCTAATGGGTATTTCATCTGTGTATTTAGAAGTACATATGAAGTTCGGCTTTACATATAGAGTACTTCTTCAGTACTTCAGTCAAACATTGCTGTAGTGCACCAGTCCATCCCACTTTCTTTTTTCAGTAATCTGGTAAGTATCCAGTGCACCGGCTATGGATAAACCGCGCACTACAGGATGTTTGCTGTCTCTTACATACAGAGAGCTTCCAGCCACCAATCAGATTTAGACCTTCCTATTTGATGATGTAGGAAACAGATAGATAGGATGCTACACATCATAGTACATTCCTATTAGCCTTTATGGAGCATTGGCTGCTTAGTCTGTTGGGAATTAAATGGGACTTTGATTAAATTGAATCATGATTAAATTCTGTCTCAAGAATTATATTGTATATAAAAATGCCCCTTGTCGTGAGAATGTTAATTAACCCTTGCAGCTGAGAACTGGGAATGCACAATAATGTGTGCTCCTAGTTCTCAGGACCTATGTCAAGCTGAAAAATTTGTCATAGAGTTATTGTCAAATTAACTGACACATACTGACACTGCTAAACTGTGCATCTATGGATAGTCACACTGTTGTTAACCTATCTCATGTGTGTTGCAAATTCACACATGGGAGAGGTAACACCAGTTTTGAGCACCGTCATTGTGAACTGGTCAGAGATATGTTAAGGGTTGTATTGATGTGTATGGAAAGCAGTATATTGGGATCTCATGATGTTGTGTAATGAAAAAATGGTTCAAGAAAAGGGGTGGGGGGTTGAGGAAAGATTGGGGGAGCAGTAGGGGTTTGCTTGTAAGGGAGAGTGACTGAATTGTTAGCGGTTGAGCAGCCCGCAGGATTTATTCCACCTCCCATTCTGTATTGTCAGCTTGAATTGTAAAAGTTATTTGTGTCTTAGATAACAGATGGAACCCCTTTATTTCCATCTTGTCATTGTACTCCTGTGTTTTTTCTGACTAGTGTCTGGGCAGATTGTAATATTTGCATATGAAGCAGCATTCAACAGTATATAATGCTGAACAAACTCTTAATTTGTTGTAATGTATGTTTTTCTTCAGCTAGGTGGAAAATTTGCAGTCAGAGATTGAACGTTTAGCAAAAGAACTTCAATACGAGGTATCTGTCTATGGAAAGCAGCAAGGATGGAGTGATAAAGATGCAAAGTAAGTTTCAGAGTACTTACGACTAAATAGTCACTGTAACAGTGCAGAAGAGGAAATGTGAAGGTGGTACCCAAAACTACCTGTAGGGTGCTGTACAAGAGCATGAGCCAGTGAAAAAGGTCACATGTAGCATGCTTTTAGGGGCTTGTATAGAAGTTTCAAAGCAATCTAAGTTAAAAGAAAAGTGCGGGCTTACAAAAACAACAAACAATAAATACACTCCTAGATGGCTGCAGCATCAATCCAATGCTGCAGCTGTACCCCACCAGTTGTACACCAAGGACTCTCGATCAAAGACCGCTCATCACTCATTTCTTCATCTTCAGTGACAGAGAGGCAGTGACTGCTCTTTGCTCTGCCCCTGCAGACTCACTGATGCACCAGGCTGTGGTTGGTGCAGGAACAGCTTTCTCATGCTATCAGCAGCATGCTGAGAGACTGAACCCTATTGTTGAGATCCATGCAGAGCCTAAACCGGCTCTGTGATGTCTGCCGACAGTGGACTTTGGTCCGCTGTCAGCTGAATCTGGGACACAGGAATGCAGAAATATGTGCGCTCCTGTGATCCCCAGGAGAAGAATGGCCAAAAAAGCTATGCTTATACTTCTCGTTTTAAACCAGCAGTAGGCGAACACTGTTCCGTAGCTTACAATTAAAGATTCGGATTCCACTCTGTAGTTCCTTTAAAACTGCTTTACAAATGCATTTCAGAGTTAAAACCCAATGTGTAGCCGGTGAGCTCCCATCTAAAATTATTCTAGTGCTAGTTTACAAATGAAAGTTGGAATCTGATTGGGTGCTAGGGACATTACAATTAAAATTTATGTAATTGCCGACAATACATATCTATTACTTGTTCCATTTTAGTCTCTCAAATATGCCTTAGGGTCATTGTCCTGTTGAAAGATGAACTGTCGCCCCAGTCTAAGGTCCAGAGCGCTCTGGAACAGGTTTTCATCAAGGATGTCTCTGTACATTGCTGCTTTCATCTTTCCTTCAATTCTGACTAGTCTCCCAGTTCCTGTCGCTGAAAAACATCCCCACAGCTTAATGCTGCTACCACCATGCTTCACTGTAGGGCTGGTATTGGCCAGGTGGTGAGCAGTGCCTGGTTTCCTCCAGACATGATGCTTGGCATTCAGGCCAAAAAGTTCAATCTTTGTTTCATCAGACCAGAGAGTTTTGTTTCTCATGGTCTGAGAGTACCTCAGGTGCCTTTTTGGCAAACTCCAAGCGGCTTGCCATTTGCCTTTTACTGAGGAGTGGCTTAAGTCTGGCCACTCTACCATACAGGCCTGATTGGTGGAGTGCTGCAGAGATGGTTGTTCTTCTGAAAGGTTCTCTTCTCTCCACAGAGAAACGTTGGAGCTCTTTTAGAGTGACCATCGGGTGCTTGGTTACCTCCCTGGCTAAGGCCCTTCTCCCTCGATCGCTCATTTTGGCCAGGTGGCCCACTTTAGGAAGATTCCTGGTGGTTCCAGACATCTTCCATTTACGGATGATGGAGGCCACTGTGCTCATTGGGACCTTCAATGCTGCAGACATTTTTCTGTACCCGTCCCTAGATCTGTGCCTTGATACAATCCTGTCTTGGAGGTCTACGGACAATTCCGTGGACTTCATGGCTTAGTTTGTGCTCTTATATAGACAGGTTTAGGCCTTTCTTAATCCTGTCCAATCAACTGAATTTCCCACAGGTGGACTCCAGTCAAGATTTGGAAACATCTCAAGGATGATCAGTGGGAACAGGATGCACCAGAACTCAATTTTGAGTGTCATAGCAAGGGCTGTGAATACTTATGTACATGTGTTTTTTT
The DNA here is from genome assembly GCF_062004578.1 of Staurois parvus. Classification (NCBI taxonomy): domain Eukaryota; kingdom Metazoa; phylum Chordata; class Amphibia; order Anura; family Ranidae; genus Staurois; species Staurois parvus. The sequence continues at coordinate 5,127,595 of NW_028318023.1, read as the reverse complement.
ATTTTTAATAAATTGCAAAGATTTTAAAACGAACTTCCTTCTATTTGTCATTATGGGGTATTGTTTCTAGAATGTTGAGGAAAGAAATTAATTTAATCCATTTTGGAATAAGGCTGTAACATAGCAAAATGTGGCAAAAGTTAAGCGCTGTGAATACTTTCTGGATGCACTGTATGTTCCAAATGCTTATAGCAATACAGTGAATGAGGACAAAATCCCAGTTACAGGTTGATACTTGATGCAAGTCCCAAAAAGTGGATGGAAATATTAGTTCTGGTTATTGGATTGAAAATACATACTTTAGGTGATACATGGATTAAGTTGACACATACCAAGGAGTATTTTATCAGGTGCTTGATGTTGTAAAGGGGTAAATAATATAATTAAGTTGAGAAACACTGATCTGTAGTCTGGGCAAGCACTTTTACTACTGTTCTATACAAATTGTTCTGTGAAATCTCAAGGAAACCAAAATTGAGATTTTTTTTTACATTGCTTAATAATACATGTTTTTACATTAATTATATTTTCTTAGTCCAAACACAAAATGTTCATTTCCTGGTGAGAACTTTTTTATTTGTGGAAAGCAGGTGTTAATTTTGCCTCTGACAGCACAGGCCATCAACTATTTGCAGATGAGCCCAGTGCCAAATGATCTTCCTATCTCCTGACTGCGTCATATCCCAATCTATGTGCACAGGAAACACATCTGTCACCACTCTAATATCAGGAGAGATAGGAACTGTCATCTGAAGACTCCAACCTGACTGCTTAATTTTTTCTTCTCAAATCAGTTCTAGACATACAGTAGATATTCCAATCTTGCTAGTGACAATCATCAAATAACCATGCATACCTTTTATGTGTTCAGTTCAGTTGTGCTGTGAGTGACAACCCTGAAACTAGTCTTTGGCCTGGTAATTAGAGATGCCCTCCATAATCAGAGGCTTTTAACATAGATATGTAGCCTGTAGACACATTTTATATGAGATCACTGTCCTGCATTCAGCACACATGCTATGTTGCAGAACTTTTGCAGCTAACTAAAAAGATGTATGTTATGATAGTATTTTATATGTATATTTTCCTTTTCTTTAAAAATAGATTTCATTTTCGTAAAAACATGAAAAGAATAGTAACTGAACTGTATGTTCGGGATAACTGTCACCCTGTTAAAGCCAGCCTGATTATGTGGATCCAAATCCCCATGTGGATATTTGTGTCTTTGGCTCTGAGAAATTTCAGCTTTTCTACGAGTGGATCCACCACAGGTAATTGTCACATATTTGATTTTTCAATGTTCCTATAATTTTAATGGGTTTAATGTAGACATGCAACAAGAGTAAACTAAAAGAGAGTGACTACAGTATAAGAGTAAAGCAAAGTAACATAGTAGGGCTGTGTCACTGGTTGAGCATGGAAGACCTATTATTGTATTGGTGAAACCATGTTCACAGAAGTTACTCTTTATTCTATCACTCTAAATCCAAACTGCTTCTTGAGACCATGAGGAAACCTCTTAATATGCTCAAGTCTTTGTACCTATACTGACCTGAACAGATGATGTTTTTTTTATTCATCTGGGTTGAGTAAGACACGCTGGGAAAGTTAATACCAGATATAGATGGTTTGTAAAGAATGAGACAAAGAACAGTGGAAAAAGAAAGTAAGGGAGTTTAAAAAGCTCTTTCTTCCGGAGTCAGCCATTCAGGGAGTGTCATCCCCACCAAACAGTATACAGTGGATATAAAAAGTCTACACGCCCCTGTTAAAATGTCAGGTTTCTGTGATGTGAAAAAATGAGACAAAGATAACTCATTTCTGAACTTTTTCCACCTTTAACTGCTTCCCGACCACCCTATAGCAGATACGCTGCTACAGGGTGGCATGGGTGTGCAAAATCACATATATACAGTGGGGCAAAAAAGTATTTAGTCAGCCACCAATTGTGCAAGTTCTCCCACTTAAAAAGATGAGAGAGGCCTGTAATTGGCATCATAGGTAGACCTCAACTATGAGAGACAAAATGAGAAAAAAAATCCAGACAATCACATTGGCTGATTTGGAAAGAATTTATTTGCAAATTATGGTGGAAAATAAGTATTTGGTCAATATCAAAAGTTCATCTCAATACTTTGTTATATATCCTTTGTTGGCAATGACAGAGGTCAAACGTTTCCTGTAAGTCTTCACAGGGTTGGCACACACTGTTGCTGGTATGTTGGCCCATTCCTCCATGCAGATCTCTAGAGCAGTGATGTTTTGGGGCTGTCGCTGGGCAACACGGACTTTCAACTCCCTCCAAAGGTTTTCTATGGGGTTGAGATCTGGAGACTGGCTACGCCACTCCAGGACCTTGAAATGCTTCTTACGAAGCCACTCCTTCGTTGCCCGGGCGGTGTGTTTGGGATCATTGTCATGTTGGAAGACCCAGCCTACCTATGATGCCAATTACAGGCCTCTCTCATCTTTTTAAGTGGGAGAACTTGCACAATTGGTGGCTGACTAAATACTTTTTTGCCCCACTGTGTATATATATATATATATATATATATATATGATTTTGCATTTCTGGGTAGGGGGTGCGCGTGCCCTACCAGTGCCACCATCCGCGGCCGCCAATCACCGGGTCCCAGATGGTGATTACTTGCCGACCCCTGGTAATTGCCGAGCATCTCCGAGGGGGGGGAGAACTGTTTGTAAACAAAACAGTTCTCCTCCCTGCCAGCTCCTGCACACTGCTTTGCATGGCTGTGCACAGCACAGCCATGCAAAGCAGTGTGCTTACAGTGAAGCACATGGACACACCACATAGTTAACCCTTTGATCGCCCCTCATGTTAACCCCTTCCTGCCCGGTGCCATTAGTACAGTGTCAGTGCTTTTTTTTTAGCACTGATCACTGTATTGGTTTCATTGGGGATGTCAGTGAAACCAAGTTAGTTCACCCCAGTGTCAGAATGCCCGCCGCAGTCCCGCTATAAGTCACTGATCGCTGCCATTACTAGTAAAAATGTAAAAAAAAAAAATCCCAGTATCTATACCTCCATTTGTAAACGCTTTCACGTAAACCAATTCATTTACACATATTGGGATTTTTTTAGCGCAGACATGTAGCAGAATAAATTTTGGATTTTTTTACTGGATATGTTAATTAGTAAAAAGTAAAAAATATAGTTTTTTTTCTCAAAATTGTCGGTCTTTTTTTTTATAGCACAAAAAAATAAAAGTCGCACAGGCGATGAAATACCACCGAACGAAAGCTCAATTTGTGGGCAAGAAAAAAAATTAATAAGGGTGCAGCATTGCATGAACGCGCAATTGTCAGTTAAAGTAACGCAGCGCTGTAACATAAAAAATGGCCTGGTCAGGAAGGGGGGTAAATCCTCAGGAGGACAAGTGGTTAATGTGACCAATAAACTGTACAACTCAGTTGAACAACAAACTGAAATATTTTAGGTGAAGGGAAGTAAAAATAAAAAACTAAAGTAATATGGTTGCATAAGTGTGCACACCCTTAAACTAATATTTTGTTGAAGCACCTTTTGATTTTATTGCAGCATATAGTCTTTTTGGGTACGAGTCTATCAGCATGGCACACCTTGACTTGGCTTTATTTGCCCACTTTTCCTTGCAAAAGCACTCCAAATCTGTCAGATTGCGAGGGCATCTCCTCTGCACAGCCCTCTTCAGATCACCCCACAGATTTTCAATTGGATTCAGGTCTGGGTTCTGGCTGGGCCATTCTAAAACTTTAATCTTCTTCTGGTGAGGCCATTCCTTTGTTGATTTGGATGTATGCTTTGGGTCGTTGTCATGCTGAAAGATGGAATTCCTCTTCATGTTCCGCTTTCAAGCAGAAGCCTGAAGGTTTTGTGCCAATATTGACTGGTATTTGGAACTGTTCATAATGCCCTCTACCTTGACTAAGGACCCAGTTCCAGCTGAAGAAAAACCACCCCAAAGCATGATGCTGCCAACACCATGCTTTACTGTGGGTATAGTGTTCTTTTGGTGATGTGCAGTCTTGTTTTTGCACCAAACATATCTTTTGGAATTATGGCCAAAAAGTTCAACTTTGGTTTCATTCAGACCATAACACATTTTCCCACATGCTTTTGGGAGATTTCAGATGTGGTTTTGCAAAATTTACCCAGGTTTGGATAATTTTCTTCGTAAGAAAAGGCTTCCATCTTGCCACTCTACCCCATAGCCCAGACATATGAAGAATACGGGAGATTGTTGTCACATGTACCACACAGCCAGTACTTGCCAGATATTCCTCCAGCTCCTTTAATGTTGCTGTAGGCCTCTTGGCAGTCTCCCAGACCAGTTTTCGTCTCGTCTTTTCATCAATTTTGGAGGGACGTCCAGTTCTTGGTAATGTCACTGCTGCACCATATTTTCTCTACTTGATGACTGTCTTCACTGTGTTCCATGGCACATCTAATGCCTTGAAAATTCTTTTGTACTCTTCTCCTGACTGATTCCTTTTAACAATGAGATCCCTCTGATGCTTGGGAAGCTCTCTACGAGCCATGGCTTTTGCTGTAGGATGCGACTAAGAAAATGCCAGGAAAGGCCTACTAGAACAGCTGAACTTTATCTGGGGTTAATCAGAGGCACTTTAAATGATAGCAGGTGTGTACTGACTCCTATTTAACATGATTTTGAATGTGATTGCTTAATTCTGAAGACAGCTACATCCCAGTTATAAGAGGGTGTGCACACTTCTACAACCACATTATTTTATTTTTTTATGTTTATCCCCCCCTAAAAGATTTCAGTTCGTTTTTCAATTGAGTTGTACAGTTTATAGGTCACATTAAAGGTGGAAAAAGTTCTGAAATGATTTATCTTTGCCTCATTTCTTTACATCACAGAAACCTGACATTTTAACAGAGATGTGTAGGCTTTTTATATCCACTGTAGGTAATACTGGTTGGGTCACAATCTGGATATGCAAAGTCAGTCCAGGGCTTCTAAAGTGCAGATCAGCTGTATTATTCACAATGGTGGTGAGTTATTATTCACCAGATGTTGTCCAGTTTCATCTTTATTTCCCAGAAGCATAACTTACATTTTTTTCTTTTCATTTTCAATGATTTGGTAAAATAAGAGTAAAATATTAATACTCCTGACTGCAGTTGTAAAAGGCATGCCGTAGAAGCTAATAGCAGGTAGAATTAAAGATGTGGCATGAATAAGCAGTGAAAGCTCTTTAGCATCACAGAGCAAGTCCAGTTGAATGTGGCCAACTACTATGAGCTATACCAGGGGTGGGCAAACTTTTTGACTTGAGGGCCGCAATGGGTTCATATATTGGACCCGGGGGCCGGACCAAGAGTAGATGAATGATGTGTATGTGTCATCCATAGTAAGTATAGTAATATTCCCCCATAGTAAGCATAGTAATTCATCCCCCATATAGTAACTCATCCCCCATATAGTAATTCATCCCCCCATAGTAATTTATCCCCCATAGTAATTCATCCCCCATATAGTAATTCGTCCCCCATAGTAATTCATCCCCCATAGTAATTCATCCCCCACATAGTAATTCACCCCCCATAGTAATTCATCCCCCATATAGTAATTCATTCCCCATATAGTAATTCATCCCCCATATAGTAATTCATCCCCCCTATAGTAATTCATTCCCCATATTAATTCATCCCCCATATTAAGTCCCCAAGTCCCCCCTGTGTCAATTCACTTACCTTTGCTCCGCGCGTTCCTCTCGCCGTGTCCCGCGCCGTTCAGGTGTAGCATGAAAATCTGTCTCCTATGAGGATCTGTCCCCCTCGACGTATCTGCGCATGTGCCAGTTTCAGGCATTAGCAGCCGATCGGCGATCTCCAGCACATGCGCAGATACGTCGAGGGGGACAGATCCTCATAGGAGATTTTCATGCTACGCCGGTCTTCAGGGCGAACTGTGAGAGGAGCCTAGCTCCGCGGGCCGGATTAAAAGGTCCGCGGGGCCGTATACGGCCCGCGGGCCGTAGTTTGCCCATTGCTGAGCTATACCATGACTTGATTAAACAAAAACTTTCACAGACCTATACTGTAGAAGAAAACATTTCTAACTCCTGCATACACGATGAGAACAGTGTGCCCTAGAAAAAAAAATGTTTTTCATAGAAGTTTACTTCTATTTAAAAAAAATATGTAGTCCTGCACTTCCATTCCCATTGTTTTGTCATTTGGAGGAAATTAATTCTAACATATCAGTGTTAGGAGATGGGAATGGTGAGATCTTGGAAGTGCTTGTAGCATCTCAATCTCTTCATTAGCTGGCCTTGAGCCATTTCTTCTTTCTTGAACTCAACTGGATGCTGCTTTTCCAGGTTGTACTCACTGGCGTTTGTGGGGACATTAACAGAAAAGACATGGCATCGCCTAGGACCATTCATGTAGATAAGTGGGTGCCCTAATTACCCTTTTTTCTGTTACATGTGGTTTTTTTGCAAACCTTGTTATGAACAACCACTGGAAGAGGAGATTCAACAGCACTAATACAAATCTCATACATAATACATATTACATGCTTGAATAGAATTTTTTTAACCCAAAATTTAGTGCCATTTTAAGCACCTTCTCTTTGCTTTCTCTTCTGGGAGTTTGCTCAGAGTAAGCTGGCAGAGATCAAATGAGATGTTTTCAGCTGGGGTCCCTCGGAGGGTGCCACTTTTTTTATACTTGCTTTTGTTTTTTTTATTATCTGTATACAAATCTTCATCATTTGACTCCTGGTGTCATTAACAAGGAATAGAGGGTATAATTTACTTTCCATTTTTCTTTGTCACCAAACAACACTCATGGGAGACTCATCAAACTGCATCAAACTGTTTTGTTTACTGATATGAACAAAATGTCTGTTTTCAGGGCAATTGCTTCACAAGCAACTACAGGAAGGGGGGACACTCTGGTTTCCTGATCTCACTGTTCCAGATTCTACTTGGATCCTCCCAATATCTTTGGGTTTCATCAACCTGCTTCTTGTAGAGGTACAAATATACTCTTATAAAGAAACTAGCCCTTTTGTGTACATTTTTATGGATACATGTCAGAGATCCACTCCAATGTATTAGTGTATTTAAACCTTGGAAAAATGTACATTACTATTGAGGGAAATAGAAGTCTAAGGATATGATATATAGATATCTACCTTCCACAGTGGATACATTTACAATATCTCCAATATATTGAGGCTTTGAGGATACTAAAAAAAATTGGCATTCTAAATATTTTCTTTTAGTTTGTATAAAATTAAAAAAGAATATTTTGTACCCTTTAAAACCTTTATCAAGCAATTATATATATATTGGTAAACAAACTGATATTCTCTTTATCCTCTGGTGCTCAGTGTGGGGGGCTGTTACTGCATGTTGTAACCTTGTGGTGAGTGAGGCCCGCAGATCATTTTCTTTTCCTCCCTGCTTATAACTCAGCCTGCCACTTCTGTTCACTTACCTATGAGCCTAAGTGACAGTGTGCAAGACTGCTGGACCACCCTTCACTGCTGCCTTCCTTGCCTGCTGCTGGCTCACTTCAGCTTATCCTGTTGCAGCGGGTACCATTGCAGAATAGATACACCACCCAGCACCAAGGGTGGAGGTAGTAAAGACGGGAAACAGCATTGGGACAAATCCGAGGTCCAAGGGAGCCCAGGATTCAAGAATTTGTATTTTTTTTCCCTGACTGGGCAGCCCCTTCTAAATTGGCCCAGATACAATCCACCTATTAATGAATTTTGGACAATTCCTAATGAACCAGCAAAAATACAATCAGTGGGTTGCCCTGTTCACCCAACATCCTTCAACTGAAAATTCGATGGCGCTATGTCAAAAATTGTTGGCTGATCCAATTTGATGCAGTCACTGTTCAGGTATTCTGACTATTAGAATACAATATCCACAGTGAGAAGTGAGTCTATCTGTACCTTGTTAGTATGGATGTAGGAGCTAGATTTATTTCGTTCAGCCTGCAGGTTGAATGAAAGAAATCTATTGGTGTCTGACCAGCTTTACTTTTATCTGTTAGCTTCTTCCAGCTAGAGGCCACAGCTGTGACAGGTGGGGACTTAATAGTGCTTATTCCAGTGCTGGAAGAGTCTGATAATGTGGGTGCTGAGACTAATCTTGCCCTGTCATCCATTGCCTGTAATCTGGTTTAAAAGGGGCAGAAGGTAATGGCTTGGAGCTCTTGAAGCTCAGGTGTTCCTCAGTCCATTTTGCCATGCTGCTGGTGCATTGCTGTCCCATGCTGGAGGCTACAGCTTGATTCCACTTGGAAAATCCTACTTGGCTTCACTGCCTGCTGGCCAAAGCCAAGGATCGTCTACTTAGCAGGAGCATATGTGACTCAGGGCAGTGTCAGGAAGAAGTGAGCCAATCAACAACTAGATACATCATAGTGAGCAGAGCAGCAGCCTGGACAGGGGTCTTTTCTGCTACTGGCTCTCATGCCTGAAAGTTGCCTGCAGAGCAGGCACTCAATCTAATTGGTGGGAAGAGAAGTTGGCAGTGGCCAATTCAACAGTGTTGGCATGGTTTGCTGTGTCAGAACTTGGGCCAGTGGGAGCACTCGCCAAGAGATAGACAAATGCCCCAGGTGCCCAGTGCTAGGGACACTTCTGCAGATTACTGTGAACCTGGGACATAACCCAGGACACAGTCATGGACAGCTGTGTAAAAATTAGGACTGTACGGGCATATCTGGGACTATTGGCAAATATGCTACTCTTTGGTGACGATACTCACTCACTTATTGGACTGTATATAAGGAGGATCAGCATTGTCATCCTAGGACCATAAGTGTTTTAGGACTTCAGAACACCTTCCTCTATATAATATGGGGGAGGGTGGTGTTCTGTAATCCACATAGCGCGAGAGAGCTGGAAACTGATTTACTGATAAGTAGGAGCAGAGGTGTAGAGCACAAAAATTATCAGGTTACAAAATGTCTGGCAGGATCAACTGATTTTTTTGCACTTATTGAACAGAAATAACAAAGATCTTTCAAGGGTATATTTGACAGACGAACAGAAATTACATATAGAAAGTTTATTGTTAGAGTTCACATACACATTAATTTCCTTTTGGCATCTGAGCTTATCATATGTTACTGTATTCTATAATTTGGTTACATTTGTTTCCAAATAGTTTGAATTTTTCTCACATTATTTTAAACTGTATATAGAAATAGATTAATTCAAATAATGGTGAATTCATTGGCTTCTCTAGTCTCTGTGCATATAGCCAATTTAGGCAGCTAGAAGGCTATTTTGCTCATGTCACATACTGTAAACATGGAAGGTCAGATGGCCCAGGCAAGCAGTTATATTTCAGTGATGCAGGGACAAGGGTTACAAGCAGGCATGCCCTTTGCTAATTTTTCTCAGGGTGGGGCAGAATAGTCCCCAGAAAGACTGCTGCTGATCACTGTGGGGTGTGGCTGTGTCTATTGTCCTGCAGAATCCTTACCTGACTCAACTATAATCCTGAAACCAGTCAAATTAGGAGACCATTTCATGGTTTCCTCTGTGGTCAGGAGAAACATTAAAATTAGACACTTCCCTCAGTATGCTTTTCCATCTTTTCACAGATGTTTACCCTTCGTAAGATTGAGCTGTCTAAATTTCAGAGATACATAACCAACTTTCTTCGGGCAGCGTCTGTTGTGATGATCCCCATTGCAGCCACCGTTCCTTCGGTAAGTGGTTACTTACTACTATGTCAGTAATGGTTTATCCGATAAAGAAGCACAGACAGCAGTGAACCTACAAAATACATTACACATATAGTGTTATGTGTCAGCATGATCCTATTTGGCACTGGAGTTATTTACCTAAAGCCACCAGTCAGCATCAGACCTGCTCTGCAAGTTTGAATGTGATTGGTGGCTGTGGGGAAATAACCCCAGGAAGAACATGTTGATCCATCTGGCTTATAGTAATAACATGTACATCAGAAAAACAGGACAAATCCATACTACCTGCAGCTTGTGAGACCTTAGCTAGCCAATACACAAGGTATACATGAATGTAATGGGTAATCACTAAAACCATAGTAAGCAATCTGTACACCTGGAATGTGGGATAATATATACAAAAATGCACAAAATAAGGTTTTTGATGTATTTGTCTGTTCTAACCAAACATTTTTGAGATAGATATTTCATTTACTGGCAGCTTTGATGTCTTAATTGCAGACAACAGAGAAAATTTTAATTCCAATCGATTCTTTTCCACAACAGCTCTAACATAACTAGTTCAAGCCCCGAACATTATCTCAGAGTGTAATCAGCTGGTCCTCCTAATTATGGGTATATCACAAATATGCACTTTAGGTGACACATTTAAACCTTATAAACACAGGCTGAAAATCAGTCAGTTCAGCAGGAACCAGCTTCTGTTGAACAGGCGTGTTGAAAAACTAGCACCAGCATCTGAACCACATCTAATCAGCGCTGGCAGCGGGGGAGGTCACTGCGCTAACATCGCTTGTGTTAGTATGGCAATCTCTCTGTTTTCTTTTTTTTTCCGTTCAGCCCGCTGAGTTGAATGAAAATAACTTCTAGTGTTAGGTAAACAAAGTAAAAAAGTGAACGCTAATCAGTTCAGCAGCTGTACACTCAAGGCAACCAGTAAAACCTCAATAAATAATATCAAAGAAATAGTGCAGCGCTTAAATCAATAGTCCTCAGTTATTCCCGATCAGTGGATGTTCCTCAATACGGAATGTAAGAAATGCCCACTCACCGGAACCACACTTGATACAGTGCAGTGTATAATAGTTATTCCCTGGTGTCACTGGAAGTATACATCTGGTTCAGCCCTTGGAAAAGTATCCCTCTTTAGATCAGACAGGTCCAGGGTCACAGCAAATAAGGCTCCGACACAGAGTTCCCCTTAAGGGATGTGTGGGTGTTACTTTTGCAGCAAATAGAAACCTCCCACTCTGGATGGAATCGGAGTAACACAGCTTCGTCCCTAGAAGGAAATGGCCGCCGGAGCTCCACGATGCTTTGACGGCGTGACGTCAACGGCGCGAGCAGGCTCCTCCTTACGCGTTACGTGCCACGCACATCGTCAGAGGGAGAGCCTTATTTGCTGTGACCCTGGACCTGTCTGATCTAAAGAGGGATACTTTTCCAAGGGCTGAACCAGATGTATACTTCCAGTGACACCAGGGAATAACTATTATACACTGCACTGTATCAAGTGTGGTTCCGGTGAGTGGGCATTTCTTACATTCCGTATTGCGGAACTTCTAGTGTTAACTCCGGTTTACAGATTGAACTGCCAGAGAATGCTGAATGTTCCTAAATACAGACTTGTTTCTATTTTCTGCAGTGTATGGCCCTGTACTGGGTCTCCTCCAGCTTTGTAGGCTTATCGCAAAATTTGTTGCTAAAATCACCAGCTGTACAACGACTATTCAGAGTTCCACGGACCAAGGCCTACTCTGACACCCCCTACAAAGACCTACTGTCAGCACTCATAACAAAGTACTTTAATAAAAAATAGTTCTTGTGATATACATTGCCCTTTGTTTTTTTGTCTGCCGCAGTACAGTTTTTTTATTGTAGAAATAAACTTTGTTTCTAATGAATTTTGTCATAAAACACATGTGTATGAAGTCTCTTCTGTTCATTTGCACCTGACATTTGTTCATTTCTGCAAGCATGGAATGGAGATTAGTTTTATAATTTAATGTAAGCAAAGTAATTATCATGACCATTTATTTATTACTGTCACAATGCTGGATACTGCTCTACTCCAAACATTGTTGGCCATTATTATTATTATACAGGATTTTATATATTAAGAGTTTGCTCAGCGCTTTACAATATAAAGGGAGACAATACAGCAATGATACAGTTCAATACAAGAGGGTTAGGAGGGCCCTGCTCCTTGGAGCTTACAATCTAAGAGATTGCCATTACCATCTGCACATAAGTGGTTACAATTGCTAGTGTATACCAATGCTCCTTTAAATGGAAACTCTAGTGATTTTTGATTAACATTCATTTACTGATATTCATACATTTTTTTTAAAAATTAAATTTTTTAAAAGTCTGCTGTTGGGACAGTGTGCTTCCTCAGTTTCTTACCTTCAGCATGTTTACTATTTATTAGTACAGATTTGGACACTGCAGAGTCAGATCGGCTTCTAGTGCTTCCATCCCTCTCCTCCCAGTCTGGGTGCTGGGGAGAATTATATCAAATCAAATTTCTACATTAAATATACATGTAATAAGTGTATAAGGGAATTTAGTGTTATCTTTTTATCTTTTTATATCGCACCAAAGTTCAGCTTAAAAAATAAATAAATCAAGATGGAAAAAATGCTGTTACAGTCTCCTTATTTGTATTGTAATGATACTCTTGAAACCCTGGGTCATAAACCATTGTATGTTATACATCACAGGGTACACAATTGGTTAATTGTTAGAACAATGGGTTATGTTCCACCTCCAGGTGATTGGACACTAGCACATCAAAGCTGAAAACCCACCTCTGCATAATTCCCCCTACTCCTGGGCATAGCTTCAGTGTTTTTGCTAGTTTTCTTTGCTGCTCCTTCCTTGCCTACTATGAAGAATTGGTGATCCTCTTTATTATTATTATTATACAGTATTTATAAAGCGCCAATAGTTCGCTCAGCGCTGCACATTACAAAGGGGGACAGAACATGTGACAGAACAATACCAATATAATGCAAAACATGAGGGGATTGAGGGCCCTGCTCTTTGGAGCTTACAATCTAGGAGGGAGGGGATAGTGGTACAGGAGGAAATAGCTGTGGGGGATGAAGTGGTAGGAAGAGTGGAGGAGGTCGGCAGGTTAGCAGGGGGTGGGGTAGGCTTCCCTGAAGGGATGGGTTTTCAGGGTGTGCCTAAAGGAGAGGAGAGTAGGTGATAATCTGATGGGTTGGGGCAGGGAGTTCCAGAGGATGGGTGACACCCTGGAGAAGTCCTGGAGGCAGGCATGGGAGGAGGAGACCAGGGAACTAGAGAGAAGGAGGTCTTGTGAGGAGCGGAGTGTGCGTGCTGGGCGGTACTTGGATATTAGGTCAGTGATGTAGTTCGGGGCAGTATGGTGGACAGCTTTGTACAGCAGTGTTAGGATTTTGAATTTGATCCGTTGCGCATCCGGAAGCCAGTGGAGGGATTGGCAGAGGGGGGTGGCGGAAACGGAGCGGTTGGAAAGGTGAATGAGTCTGGCAGCCGTATTCAGGATCTACTGAAGCGGGGATAGCCAGCGGCGAGGCAGGCCAGTGAGGAGGGAGTTGCAGTAGTCGAGTCGTGATATGATGAGGGAGTGCATGAGCTGTTTAGTGTTTTCTGGGGTTAGGAACGTGCGTATTTTGCCGATGTTGCGGAGGTGGAGCCTGCACAAGTTTGTTAAAGATTGGGCTTGGGGCTGGAAGGATAGGTTGGAGTCCAGAATGACACCAAGTACTCTGGCCTGCAGGGCGGGTTTGATGGTGGCGTTGTTGGATGTGATGGAGAAGTCAATGGGGGGTGGTGTCCGGGCTGGGGGGAAGACAAGAAACTTGGTTTTGGAGAGGTTCGGTTTAAGGAAGTGGAGCGACATCCAGTCTGATATGTCGCTCAGTAGGTGTGTGATTCGGGCAGAGACTGAGGGGGTGAGGTAGGGGGTTGAGCGATAGATTTGTGTGTCGTCGGCATAGAGGTGGTAGTTGAAGCCGTGAGAGTGTATGAGTTGGCCAAGGGAGGAGGTGTAGATGGAGAAGAGAAGGGGCCCAAAGACAGAGCATTGAGGGACCCCAACAGAGAGGGGTGGTAGCATTATAGGTAATGCTGAAGGAGCATTGTGACAGGTAGGATGAGAGCCAGGAGAGAGCAGAATCTCTGAGGCCGAGGGAGTCTAGTTTTTTGAGGAGGAGGGGGTGGTCGACTGTGTCGAAGGCTGCAGAGAAGTCAAGGAGTAGGAGCACTGAATAGTGGCCATTAGCTTTGGCGGTTAGAAGGTCGTTGGAGAGTTTGAGTAAGGCGGTTTCGGTGGAGTGTAGGGGACGGAAGCCAGACTGTAGGGGATCGAGGAGGTGGTTGTCGTTGAGGTGAGAGCATAGGCGGGTGTAGACGAGGCGCTCAAGGAGTTTAGATGTAAATGGGTGCAGGAAGATGGGTCTGAGGTTGTTCGGGTCATTGGGGTCCAGAGAGGGCTTTTTAAGTATGGGGGTGATGTGTGCATTTCAAAGGGGAGGGGAAAGTGCCTGAGGAGAGGGAGAGATTGAAGATGTGGGTGAGGGAGCGTAGGATGGAGGGGGAGGGGGGTCATAGGAGTTGTGAGGGGATAGGGTCGAGGGGGCAGGTGGTGAGGCGGGCATCAGAGAGGATCTTGGAGACTTCCTCGATGGTAGTAAGGTCAAATGTGCGGAGTGTTGGGGGAGCTTCAGTATGAGGAATGTAGGGTGGGGTGGAAGTGGAGGTCAGAGCAGTGGTGGGGCCGTGGGAGAGGGGTGATGAGGGGGTAGCTGAGTGAGGGGGAACGGGATTGGAGGGAGTTTGAGCAGCGACGAAGTCCCTGCGGGTTATGTCGAGGGGGAGGGGGGATGAGGGGGTAGCTGTGTGAGAGGGGACAGGTTGAGAGGGCGTGTGAGTTGCGGCAATGTCCTTGCGAATTGTGTCAATCTTGTTTTTGAAGTGATAGGCAATCTCAAGGGCGGTGAGTGAGGTGCTGGGTGGAGATGGGGGTGGAGAGAGTAGAGAGTTGAAGGTGGAGAAGAGTCGGCGAGGATTGGAGGAGAGGGTCTTGATGAGGGTCAGGAAGTAGGCTTGTTTGGCTGCGTGGAGGGAGGAGGTGTAGGTGTGGAAGGCAGATTTGTTGCGGGTGAAGGCTTGTTGGGATTTGGTTTTGCACCATAGTCGCTCCAGGGCACGACTGTGGCTGGAGCGGTCGGGGTCTGATGTTGCGTGTGGTTAAAGGCGCTAGTGAGTCAAGGGCTGTTGACAGCGTGTTGTTGTAGGCAGTCATAGCCAAGTCGGGGCAGGACAGGGGGAGGATGCTGTCATGGAGTTGATCAGCTGCAGAGTGGAGGGGGGCAGGGTTAAGGTTGCAGAGGTTACGGCTGGTAGTAGTGTGACATTTGGAGGGGTAGGCGTTGGAGGACGAGGAGATAGAGAAGGTAGTCAGGTTGTGGTCAGAGAGAGGAAAGGGGGTGTTAGTGAGGTTGTGGGGAGCGCAGCGGTTGGAGAAGACAAGATCAAGAATATTACTGTTGGAGTGGGTGGTGGATTGTATGCACTGTGCAAGTGCAAAGGAGGAGGTTAAGTGGAGGAGATGGGATGTGTCCGGGTTGTCGAGGTTGACAGGGATGTTGAAATCCCCAAGGATGATGGTGGGTAGCTCAGAGGAGAGGAAGAAGGGTAGCCACGAGGAAAAGTCATCCAGGAAGTGGGGTATGGATCCAGGAGGCCGGTATATCACAGCAATCTTCAGGGGGGTTGGGGAGAATAGTCGGACGCAGTGGGCCTCGGAGGAGAAGGATAGGGAGGGGGGGTTTGTACGGTTTTTGGGTTTTTGGGTTGTACGTACACATTGGGGTTGATTTACTAAACTGGAAAGTGAAAAATCCTGGTGCAGCTCTGCACAGAAACCAATCAGGCTCCAGTTCTTTTTTTCAAAACTTAATAGAACAAGCTGGAGGTGTTCGGGTCAGTGGGAGAGTGGAGTAATAGGAGCAGGAGGATGTGATATTCAGATATACTCGGATTCCTGGCAGACACCTCTGTGGTCTCTCCTGGATCGTGCGGACCTCCTGTCTCAGGGAATGGTTCACCATTCTGCTTCTCAGTTGCTGGTTTTGACTACATGGTTGTTGAAGACACAATTCTGAGATACAAGGTAATTTCATATGTATTCTCCATATGTTGCTGAAAGCTAGGAACTGACTTCTTGAAAAGTCTCCCACCACACTTGGAAAGCTTATTTTGCATGGTGGGAGTTAGACCTCCGTGAGACATGTTTTGTCCTTTATCAAATCTGGTCAAAACTGGCATTTGGCCTTAAAAACCACCAAGGGACAAATCTCTGCCACGGTAGTTCTTTTTCTGCAAGCTTTGTCCTCTTTCCTTCGTTACAATCACACATATTCCTCCCCCTGATGATTCCTTGAAGTGGAACTCCAACCTAGTGTTCTTGGCCGTTCAGAAACTGATTCTTGAGCCAACAAAGGCTATTCTCTTGCATGATTATTGCAAGGTGGCCTTTCTCATGATTATCACCTCTGCAAAGCGAATCTCTGAATTGGCAGCCTTCTCTTGCAAGGAGCCTTTCATGCTGTTGCACAAGGCTAAGGTTGTCCTGAAGTTTAAAGACTTCTTTTTTTCCCAAGGAGGTTCCCCTTTTTCCTCCTTCCCCAGTACATCATTCATTCCTCATTTTGTCCTACTTCAAAATATCAGTGGGAGATTTCTCTCCATTTTTTGGGTTGTACGTACACATTGGGGTTGATTTACTAAACTGGAAAGTGAAAAATCCTGGTGCAGCTCTGCACAGAAACCAATCGGGCTCCAGTTCTTTTTTTCAAAACTTAATAGAACAAGCTGAAGATAGAAGCTGATTGGATACCATGCACAGCTGCACCAGATTTTGCACTCTCCAGTTTTTGTAAAGCAACCCCACTGCGAACATTTAACTCTCAGCTCTTTAAGCATTCAGTTTTCCTCTTTGTCCTTCCAGTGGGTTCCCACAAGTTGCAGTTTTACCAGGTGGACATTCCAACCTTGTCAGATTTGAGCTGCAGCCAGAAGGTCCAACAGACGGCCCTGTGTGATCCTGTTTTTTGTTCTTTTCTGTCTTGCTTTCTTGGGGGAGTTCAGTCTTGTTAAATATTTGTTTGCTGTGTTGCCCACCCCTCATGGTATTGCATTTGGATGCCCATTGGTGTACAAATTAACCAGTCCTGTGTTGTAGGATAAATACAAAAGGACACAGGATCCTCCCCTCTGTCTGTGATCACTCCTGTACTGTTTACTACAAAACTGAAGGCCTGCTAGGAGTGCATGGGGTTATGCAGGCCTGGGTTTTCAGCTTCACTTTAGCTACTGAAATTTGTAGGCGTTAGTAGGAAAGTGGATTAGAAATTCGAGGCCATGAGCTCCAGTTTTTTAGGTTTGCTATAAATTGGAAATAAAGACTGGAAGATCTAATTGCCACCATTCAGTCTATAAAACAATTGTGGCATAAACACAATCATTTTGACTGTGTGTGTGTATGCTTATGCACTAAACATACATCTTTGATACTGGCGGAAATCAGAAGAACAAAGTGACTACCAAGGAAAATTAATTTCAGCCAATTATTTTTTTTTCTCTGCAGGATCAGTTAGACATGGGATTTCTGCAAATGTCCTATTTTGAGATACTGTACTTCCTATTTTTTGTAGCTGCATTTTCTTTTCTGTAAGCAGTTATTTCCACAATGCCACTTTGGGACAAAAACAGCAAGATAAATTTGGGGAAAAGCTGTGAAAACTAAAAAGGGGGCAGATACTTTATCACAGTAATTGAATCAAATGACCATCAGAACCAACAACACTGAGACTTTAGGTCTCTTTAAGAGGGTTTTTGATAAAAAAAAGACTGCAATGCCATATCTCTTCGGCCTTTAACGTTATCTCCATTTAAAAGCAGTTACTGGCTTTAATCTATAAAGGAAAATGCCTAATTCCTATTTACGTTGTCCCCGTAAAGATACTGTATATGCGGATCCCAGAATAATAGGAACGTGCACTGTTTTCTAAATTATCATTACTTAAATAATTCCACATTTCCACACCATGGACAGACTTCAGTCATTTTCCTAATTACTTCCTTCTAGAATACTTATAAAAGGTCTAAGAAAAATGTAATACCTTCGGCTAAGTCTCTGTAACTTACAACACAGCTAATTAAGAACCTCAGACCCTCCACTGTATTGTGGTGAGCGAGCCTCTTTCAGCAGAACATAGGAGATACAGTTCAGTTTCTTTGTTGTTCTTCCAGCAACAGGGTCAAGTTTCAGCAAAATGAAAATCCCTATTTTCTAACCAGAGACTTTCATCTACCTTAAACCCTAATCATCGCTCCTTTGTAATGAGCGTTACATTTCCACATTGTTACTTGATGTCTTTGATGTGACTTGGAGCATTCAAATTGCTGATCCTTGAAAGACTTGGTCCTTCAGATACAGGGCATCGAATGAAGCTTTGACAAGTGTTAAAAGGTAATCAAGTACTAATGTATTAAATACATTACACTTACAACATCAGTTCTAATTTCAGCTATTAAATTACTTTGCACAAAATATAAAACCTTAAAGGATAAGTGCACTTATCCTTCTTGCCCTCTTCCCCTGACCTAACCTAACCCATCCTCCCTCCCCATAGATGCATACTTAGCTTGATCCAACAGTTTCTGTTCCACTCTTTTACATTCAGTGGTGCAAGTCTTTACTCCCCTGTCCACATTAGTGCTCCATAGACTTCTATGGGACTGTGTCCCAAGGCCTGACAGAAGTCTATGGGTTTGCACTGCACAGATGCAATCAGGACTGTGAAGTCTATGCACTTGGATGTATAGCAGAACGGTGGCTAATCGAGGTAAGTATGCATCTGTGCAGGGGGTTAGGTTATGACAGGGAAAGGGGGGGGGGGGGAAGGATAAATGCACTTTGTTTTTAAGTGGGAGGGGAGTGTAAGATGAACAAACTGAATCCAAACTCCAGCTAATACTTTATAAGCAGTTACAGCAACAGGTTTTCTTTTGAGATAAAGGTTTTACATAAATAAAAGATTATCATTTTAAGCACCCCTGTCAGTGGTAAATGATTTGTTTCAACCCTCTAACTGCTACATCTGCAGGACAGCTTGTTCTGTTGAAAAACAGCAGACCAGATTACCAGGTGAAAATAAAAGAAAGCCTAAAAAAAAAGAAAACTAATCTAGGAACTGGTAATCTGCAATATAATACATGTTTGCTTTTTGGTTTAAATACACAGATGATTCATATCTACAGTAACTGTATTGCTGATAAGTTTTCTCTTGCAGTAAAGTATAACTGAGGCCTAATTTTTTTTATTGGTTTTGGATAGAGTAGGAAATATCTGGGTCCCATTGGGAAGATTTTTTTTCTTAATCCTGTCTGGAAGCACAACAAACGGTGATAGAAAATCTCTTCAAACTAAGGAAAATACTCTCTTGGGCTCTGTTCACACCAATGCGTTTTTTAGTGTTTTGTGCAGAAGCGCACTACAGTCCATTTAGCATGGTTTCCAATGGAACATGTTCACATCTATGCTTTTTGGAGCAGCTGCATTTTTGCAAAGGGTCAGAGACTTTTAAAAGCAAAAAGCAGCATTTTTGCTACAATAGAGTTCAATAGAGAAGCTACTGAAATTCAAGTAAGGGGGGTTTTTGCCACGTTTTGCACTTTGCATTTTTATTCTGCTCAGCAACGAAAAAAAATCCCACTTTAAAAAAAAAAAAATGCTGAACAAAACGTGAAACGTGTCAAAAAAGCGTGTAGAAAAATGCAAAATGAACTGTGAAAAGCACTGCAAAACGGACAAAAAGCAAACGGCATAGGTGTGAATGGAGCCTTAGTGGTTAATAGAACAAATGTTCATGTTGAAGATTTCAATTTTGGATTTATCCTTACTTTTGGTACTGGTGACAATTTTCCCAGCGAGCGCAGGGAAAAAGCAACCTGACAGAGTCTAAACCTTCCCTACTCGATTAAAAATAAAGTAAAAATGGATTTAGATACATATTGTACATCTAGTGATATTTACAGCTGCAAGTGATCAACTAACTGGGTATATTTAGTGACATGCAATGCAACATTTTATATGCAGTTCTACACCTGGAAATATAAAAAGTAATTCACTTATATCCCAATAGATGGCAGTAGAGAACAAGTGTTCCCTTTCAAAGAGAAGTGGGTCATTCATGCAGTTGTCTGTCTGTTATTTTAATAGAAAAGGGATGGAAATACCTTTAACATTGTTTCTTACTAACCTGTCCAGTGCTATTAAACTTTACAACACTGGAATCATTTCCAAATATATTTTCATCCAATGCTTTGTTTAAAAAAAGAACTAAGCTGAAATGGTTATTGCTGTACTTGATATGATCTAACAGTGTATATTATCACCTTTTAATAATACAGAATAGTGCAACGATAAATTGTCCGTCAAGTCATTACCTATATCCTGTTTGTATGCAAGTAGGCCACGGTCAAATTACAAGCTTTATATTACACACTGAAAAGAAGTTAACACATTCAGCGTTCGGAATAAATGTACCCACCTGAGGATCTTTAAAGGTGGGAATACACGATTAGAAAATTGACCGATCGGTCATCCGACGACTGAGAGGTGTTCGTTCGTTAGTCGAAAATGTGGCCCACATTAACCAGTCTAAAAAAATTGTCGGGCAATACGTAGGGTTGACGTCTTCCGTACAAGTGGAAGTGATGCAATGTGCGTGTGACCTTGTAGCCACGCCCTTTCGGCGATATACACAACAATTAACAGCAATGAGTATAATATAGTTTATTACATGACCTATATACATAAATAGTGATACATAAAATATAATATGCAGAATTCTGCTTTCATTATCTCATTAGGCCAATCTACTTTTAACATTTGGATTTTTCGTTCATGTTTATGAAGATTCCTTGGACATAAACATCCGGGTCATCTGTTTCCGCTCATGCATGATAGCGCTTGATAGATTTTTTCTGTACGACCGTCATACCACCGCATAGAAAATCGGTTGTTCGTATGAGATACGACGACATTTTTCACTGTTGTTCAACCAGATTTTTTTTGTTCACAATATCGTCATCGGTTAAAACATCCTGCTCATCAACGAAGAGAAAATCGTTCAATCAGTGGTTCCGCAAAATTTTTTAGACAATTTGCTTATCGCGTGTCCTTATGGGTGTATGTTTGCCCTCAAGGATTTCAATTAAGCCTCAAGGATGTGTTTGCAAACTCTTAGGACTCATGCACACTGGATGTTATAAAAACGCCAGTAGTGTTAGCTGTAGAATGCTGCAATAAAAACGTGAGGGTTTTTTTTAGCTTTTTTGTATTAGTGCTTTTCAGCGTTTTTTAGTGTTTTTCAGCATTTGCATTTTTTAGCAAAATGCTCTCACAAAATCTTCAGGCTCAAAAATGCTCATAAACGCCAGATAGCCAAGTTTTTTTAGCGTTTTTCAGCCTTAATTGGCGTTTTTCAGCTTTTATCAGTGTTTTTCAGCTTTTATCAGCGTTAGAGCATTTTTACAGCTAAAAACTTCCTCTTGAGACCCACTAGTTCTGGGGTTTTTTTCCAACCAGAAAGCACTCCTGACAAAAAGCACTGATGAAAGCCTATGTGTGCAAGGACACATAGGATAACATGCTGGGGAGTTTACTGGCTGTAGAAAAAAAATGCCAAAAGCCAAAAACAGCAGCTGTAAAATGCCCAGAGGTCTGTACCCAAACCCCTTCTGTGTACTTTCTTGGGCACATTTCCACCAAGCCAGATGACATTATAAATTATAGGGTACCTGCACCAGCTGACGGTATCACAGCTTGTTACAATGATCCTTCTTTGTAATCTAGTTGTAAGTGCAGCTGTTTTCAAGCTATTCATAGCATAGCACTAAATCACAGAAGAAATCTTGATGTTGCTGTCTGTCGCACCACCATCTACAGGTTGATAAATATGAAACATATGCAGTATTTCATAATTATCCTACTACCTTAGCAGAAACAAATAAAAACAAATCTGTCCAGAAGTTAAAGGAAAAAAGAAAGAAAACACATCAAATGCACTAGAGGTTTAAAAAATTTAAATAACATTAACCCTTAATATTCCTTACCTCTCAGGCAGTGGAAAGGCATTCTCCAAAAGAACAGCTTTTCCTGCTACCTGTTGCAACATGCTAAAATGTGACATACAGCAGATAGGGCTTGACATTTTCACAGTGCCAGTCCCATAATGAGAATAAAACTACTCTTCTGCATTGAATCCAGATAGCTGGCACTCTGACCAGCATTCAAATATTTTACAACCAGTAACTTACAGCTTTAGATTATCTCTGTATCATTGAATTTGATTTATTTATTTCAGGTACTTATTTAGCACCATCAATTTACACAGCGCTTTACATATACAGTTGTGACCAAAATTATTCAACCCCCAATGCTGTAAAGGGGTTTAGGGACTATAGTGTACATTTGGAATTGTATTCAGAATCAAATCCTACAAGGACGTTGTAACTACCCAAATGCAACTAAAATGACATCAATTGTTTATGTAATACAGTAGTAAATGGTTCTTATGTGGTTTCTTCATTGCCACAATTATTCAACCCCTTAAAGACTACCACTCTGAAGAACAGAGGTTCATACAGGTGCTTTCCATCAGGTATTGAAAACACCTGTGGATGTCACCGAGCAGCAATCAAGCATAATAAGCACCAATTAGGCAGCTTTAAAATGACTGTGATACTCAGCTCCTTCTAGACATTTACTGGTGTGGTTACAAACATGGTGAAGGCAAGAGAATGGTCCAGGAAGACAAGAGAAGAGGTGATTTCTCTTCACAGGAAGGGCAATGGCTATAAGAAGATTGCAAAGATGTTAAACATACCAAGAGACACCTTAGGAAGCATCATTCGCAAATTCAAGGCAAAGGGCACTGTTGAAACGCTACCTGGTCGTGGCAGAAAGAAGATGCTGACT
Source organism: Staurois parvus (assembly GCF_062004578.1). Lineage (NCBI taxonomy): Eukaryota > Metazoa > Chordata > Amphibia > Anura > Ranidae > Staurois > Staurois parvus. The sequence goes on along the minus strand of NW_028318023.1, from coordinate 5,104,841 downwards.
TCGACTGCTGTGCGCTACCTGAAGCGTAGAGTGGAGAGAAGTCCCCGTGTGACTGCTGAGGAACTGAGAAAAGATTTGTCAGATGTGGGTACAGAAGTTTCAGCCCAGACAATAAGACGCACACTGCGTAATGAAGGCCTCCGTGCCAGAACTCCCAGGCGTACCCCCTTGCTGTCTCCAAAGAATAAGAAGAGTCGACTGCAGTATGCCAAAAGCCATGTGGACAAACCACAAAAGTTGTGGGATAGTGTTCTGTGGACTGATGAAACAAAATTAGAACTGTTTGGGCCCATGGATCAACGCTATGTTTGGAGGAGGAAGAACAAGGCCTATGATGAAAAGAACACCTTGCCTACTGTGAAGCATGGTGGAGGGTCAATCATGCTTTGGGGCTGTTTTGCTTCTGCAGGTACAGGGAAGCTTCAGCGTGTGCAAGGTACCATGAATTCTCTTCAGTACCAGGAGATATTGGATGGAAACGTGATGCAGTCCGTCACACACCTGAGGCTTGGGAGACGTTGGACCTTTCAACAGGACAATGATCCCAAGCATACCTCCAAGTCCACTAGAGCATGGTTGCAGAGGAAAGGCTGGAACATTTTGGAGTGGCCATCGCAGTCACCAGACTTAAATCCGATTGAGAACCTCTGGTGGGACTTAAAGAAAGCAGTTGCAGTGCGCAAGCCTAAGAATGTGACTGAACTGGAGGCCTTTGCCCATGAAGAATGGGCGAAGATACCCGTAGATCGCTGCAAGACACTTGTGTCAAGCTATGCTTCACGTTTAAAAGCTGTTATAACTGTAAAAGGATGCTGTACTAAGTACTAAGATTGAATGTCACTTGGGGGTTGAATAAAACTGATAATGCTGTGAGCACAGAAAAGACATTTGTGGTTATTTCATTATAACTGTTATGTTATATTTGTCTGACCTACAAGTGCCTCTTTAATGTAAATGTAAGCAAGATGACTGAATGATCAAAAGCAATGTCAAACTGGCCAAAACACTCAATTTCAGTGGGGGTTGAATAATTTTGGTCACAACTGTATATTGTACATTCACATCAGTCCCTGACCCTCAAGGGGCGTACAATCTAAGGTCCCTAACTTACATTCATACATACACATACTAGGGCCAATTTAGACAGGATCCAATTAACCTACCAGCATGTCTTTGGAGTGTGAGAGGAAACCTACGCAGGCACAGGGAGCACATACAAACTCCAGGCAGGTGGTGCTGTGGTTGGGAATTGAACCAGCGACCCCAGTACTGCCAGGCAGAAGTGCTAACCATTTATCCACTGTGCTCCCTATTTAAAGGAACCCTCTGTGATGCTTCATTCCTTGTTTGTTTTACTGTACTAACTGTAGGAATTTGGAGATTAACCACTCCACTGACAACCCCTACAACCTCACATACCTGCCACTCCTAAACCTGTAAGTCACCCTTTCCCAAAAAAAGAAAAGGTGAACTTACACCTTATACCCTCCCCACTCCGCCCCAGTCTTTGCTGAACTTGCCTCTGGTGGGGTGATTAGCTGTCACTGCCCATGCAGTGATTTTAACCCAGATTTTAACCTTTTTGCTGCCAGAATTGTTTTTGCATTTTTTTGAACACGTATAAAAATTATTTCAGGCTTGAAAATTACACAAACCTCTCAAACGTTATATATTTTCTGAAAACAGACACCCTAGAGAATAAAATACTGGCAGTTTCATTTTTTTATGTCACACGATATCACCGCAAAGGTCTAGGAAACGCAAACATTCATTACAACACACTAAAGTGAATTTTAGGGCAAACAAATGCAAAATATTACCCAAATTTTGGGTAAAATATAAAAGATGAGGTTGCAGAAAGTAAATAGACATGCCAAACTTTAAATCTGTGTGCGCCTATGAAATGGCGACAACCTTCAGTGCCCTATATTTTCTATAGGCGATGCTTCAAAAGCCCCTATAGGTCATCAGTTTAGTGTTACGAAGAAGGTCTTGTGCTAGAATTATTGCTCTCACTCCGGCGTGTGTATGTAACGTGTTTCTCCTTCCAGTGACTCCAGTGATGGGACATACAGTACTTCCTCCTAGTTACACCAACTATGGGATACTACTGTATACCTCCCACTGATACAAGCAATTGGCCACTTTTCCTACCATCAATGATGGAATATAATACCTTCTACAATACAAATTATGGGGCATAATTTGTCCCACTGACACCAATGATGGGGCATTATTCTTCAAAATGAGAAAAACAATAGGACACTATTTCTCCCACTGACACCAATGATTGTGCAAAATCCCTCCTACTAACATTAACAATGGGGCAATATTCCTTCCATGACATTTACAATGAGACACTATTCCTCCCTCTGGTACCAATGATCAGGCTAAATTCCTCTCACTGACACCAATGATGAGCTACTATTCCTCCAACTGATGCCAACAATGTCACGCTGCCCCTTTTGTTGACACCAACAATGGGGCATTCTACTGACCAAAGGCACTTTTCTCAGTGGCCACCAACCCAAGGAACAATCTCTACTCCCTCTAGCTACAGTCACACCCCCCCCCCCAAGAAAGTTTTAAAATCGAAGTATGGGAATGGGAATATAAAAAAAACAAACTCCTACTCACCTAGGTGGATGTAGCATTGGTCTAATGCTGCATTTGTCCCCTGCCACCTCTTAGACTGAGAACTGAACGATCAAAGACCTCTGATCGCTCAGTTCTCAGTCTTCACTGAGCAGAGAGCTGGTGACTGTCACTAGAGCACCGAGCTGTGGAGGGGGCAAGAAAGGCTGGCTCAAGCTCTCAGCAGCTTGCTGAGAAGCTGAGCTAGCCGCTGGTTCAGGCATCTGGGTGGATCCTGACATTAAAGTCTGGATTTCCCCAGAGCATGGACTGGCTCAGTGTTGTCAGCCGACTAGCCCATCGTTTACAAAGTTTGATGCCACCTGCAAACATGCACATATGAAATCCATATACTCTATAATGCCAAACGTATTGGGATGTCTGACTGTACACGCACATGAACTTTACTTCATCCCAATCTTAGTACGTAGGGTTCAATATTGAGTTGGCCCACCATTTGCAACTCTTTTGGGAAGGGTGTCCACAAGGTTTAGGAATGTGTCTATGGGAATGTTTGACCATTCTTCTAAAAGAATTTGTAAGGTCAGGCACTGATATTGGACGAGAAGGCCTGGCTCACAGTCTCTGCTCTAATTCATCCCTAAGGTGTTCTATTGGGTTGAGGTCAGGACTCTCTGCAGGCCAGTCAAGTTCCTTCACCCCAGACACGCTCATCCATGTCTTTATGGACCTTGCTTTGTGCACTGGTGAGCAGTCATGTTGGAACAGGAAGGGGCCATCCCCAAACTATTTCCACAAAGTTGGGAACATGAAATTGTCCAAAATGTCTTGGTATGCTGATGCCTTAAGAGTTCCCTTCACTGGCACTAAGGGGCCAAGCCCAACCCCTGAAAAACAACCCAACACCATAATCCCCCCTCCACCAAACTTTACACTTGGCACAATGCAGTCAGGCAAGTACCATTCTCCTGGCAACCGCCAAACCCAGATACCTCCATCGGATTGCCAGACAGAGAAGCCTGATTCGTCACTCCAGAGAACATGTCTCCACTGCTCTAAAGTCCAGTGGTGGCGTGCTTTACACCACTGCATCCAATGCTTTCCATTGCACTTGGTGATGTAAGGTTTGGATGCGGCTGCTCATCCATGGAAACCCATTCCATGCAGCTCTCTATGCACTGTTGTTGTGCTAATCTGAAGGCCATACCAAGTTTAAGGGTTTTTAGCTATTGACTCTGCAGACAGTTGATGACTTCTGCACACTGTGTGTTTCAGCATGCTCTGACCCCGCTTTGTCATTTTCCAAGTTGCTGTTGTTCCCAGTTGCTTCCACTTTGTTATATTACCACTAACAGTTGACCGAGGAATATTTAGTAGCAAGGAAATTTCACGGATGGACTTATTGCACAGGTGGAAACCTATCACTGTACCACACTTGAATTCGCTGAGATCCTGAGAGCGACCCATTCTTTCACAAATGTTTGTAGAAGCAGTCTGCATGCCTAGGTGCTTGATTATATACATCTTTGGCCATGGAGGTGATTGGAAAACCTGAATCCAATGATTTGGAGGGGTGTCCCTATACTTTTGGCAATATAGTGTATTTATATAGAATATTCCCGGGTTTTTATGCCCCACGCCTCAGCCAAGAAGACAACAAACATTCTCTGTTACCATATCTGCTCATAAGACCCTTGATGCCTGGAGTTTTTCCTACCTTTTTGGGAGCATCAGTGGTCGGGTCTCTTGCAGAAACATCTGCGCAGATACAAGTAGAATCCTGTGACATCCAAGAGACTTCCAGCTTCAACAGGATGACATGAGTTATCTCCATATCCCCCAACTATAAGCGGGGTGGTGTTATGGCACACATATGGAGAGGATTGAAGCCTGGAGAGTGGGCCCTGCCATTGGTGGGCATTTGCAGTGGCTGGGAGCCCTGCTATCTGTTGGTGGCTGTTAAGTGTGCCCAACGAGGATACAGCAGCTGTGTTCCTGCCTCTGGTATCTGAATCGCCCTGCAGATGCATCGATTGCTCTGTGGAAGAGGTCTAGTATACATGTGGAAGAGGTTTTCAAGCATAAGGAGTCACTTATTTGGTTGACGTGGCCTTCATGGGATTAACCAGATGCATGAATTTTCCATAAGAGGATACTGTGCCTTTCAGGGGTATACTCAATCATGATGACTGGATGTGTCCTTGGGGGGTGTGGCATCTTCTGGTAGTAACTTTGTGTTGGTTTTGACCTTAGGGGGTATATATGTCTGCAATTGCAGCCTGTGAAACTGCCCTATCCCTTTCCTCTTTTCCAATGCAATGGAAGTTGGGATGAAAAATATTAATTCTACCCTAAAGAATAATTCTGACAAGTGAGAGATCTTGTCTGCTTTGCATGAGCTGAAATTGTCCTCTTTAAGGGCGAGCTTAATTTGATAGCAAAGAGCTGGGAATGCAGTGATTACTGCTAGCAGCTTTAATAGCTGCTAGCAATAATTACATGTAAAATCCGGCTGGCTGATTGTACCCAAGTTGATTGATCAATCAGGCAACTTGGATACATTCAGTCTGCCCATAGAAGGTTCATATCTCAATCAGTTCCTGATGAACCGGACAAGATTCAAACCATCTATGGCCGGCTTAAATTGATATCTATAAATCCTAAAACAGGATTTGTATAAAGCTTATTCAATTTGGACTGCTTTGTTTTCTGCTGCCTCAGTCCTCGGGTCAGGTACATTCTGGACTTCAACTGATCTAAAGCGCTCTTTTTTTTTTTTAATTAGGTAATTTTTATTGAAAGTATTTTGGAGGGCAGATCTCTGCAGTCCCTGTCATATTCAGTGTTACATAGGTGGACTATCCCTTACTCATCCAATACCTTGATGGGGGGCTGCATATGAGACTCGAGGGAGAGCTAAGACTCTCTATGTGAGACTTACTTCTTGCTCTGGACTCCCTTGCCAGCTCCAGATGAAATCTCCTTTTAGTCCAGTTTGGGTAAAGACTGAGCTAGGAATACAGCCACTCTAAGTACTATCTCATCAGCCAGGAAGTTTGCCAAGATCAGGGTTTTGGGCTAGGAGGGATCCTTTGGTGGTCAGCAACTCCAGGTGGGATCACCTTCAGTCCAGGTAGAGTACGGATTGAGCCATGATGACAATGTCTCTAAGGGTTACATCCTCAGCCAGGTAGTTTGCCAGGATCATGGCCTTTGGGACCCTTTGGTTTGCTGATCCAGATGGGATCTCTTTCAGTCCAGTTTTTGAGTAAAGGATCAGTTATGAAAGCAGTTTCCTCAGTCAGGAGGTTTTCCAGGATCTGGGCTTTAGGCTAGAGCTACAGCTACAGGTTGCTTAGATTTTTAGGACGCCTCTTTGTTGCTCTCTCTAGGAGAACCAGCGGGACAGATATCATTATGGCTAGCTAACTGGCTTATAGGGCTTAAGGCTTGGTTCCTATGTTGGCAGTGACAATACACTTAACCAGGAATGTGTAGACTTCATGTGCTCCCTGGGAAAGAGTACCAGGAATATTTGTCAGCAGGACAGAAATGTCATTCTGGCTAGCCAACTGGCTTATAAGGCTTAATATTTTTTTCTTATGTTAGCAGTGACAACACACTCAACCAGGAGTGTGTAGACTTCATGGGCTCCCTGTGAAAGAGTGCCAGGAATATTTGTCTTCCATTAAGGCTGTTCTAGCTCATTGTAGTGTGTGGCTAGATTCCTTATACTGTATCTGTAAGATTTTTGTAGGCTATGATGTAGTGCTGTGATTGAGACCCTACTTTTTTAGCATCCCACCTTTGTTTTTTTGGGCTAGTCAGTTCCCAAATGTATGCTGCCATGGAGGAGTATTTAAACTAGGATCGAGGGAGGTGGGAGAATTAGATTGTAATGGGGCAGGCAAATTAGATAGGGGTGAGTCCTTATTGGTGGGTGGAATGGGGAATGATGGGATGAGGGCTATGGCAGGTGCTAAGAAAGTTCCCGTGTTACAAACAACCATTGGAATTGGTACCATTTGTATGAAAATAAAAAACGTGCAACATACGGGTACAAAAGGTGACAGTGAATTCAAGTGTTCACCAATGCCAGAAGTCTGCCAAGCAAAATAGGTGAGTTGGAAGCTTTTGTGCATGAAGAGAACTATGATTTAATTGGTTTTGCTGAATCTTGGCTTCATTCTTTACATGACTGGGCCATTAATATTCCTGGCTATGTTCTCTTTCAGAGAGACAGGGTGAAAAGGAAAGGTGTTGGTGTCTGTCTCTATGTGAGAAGTGATCTCAGAGCGTGAAAGAGGACCTAGTTGCTGGAGCGTGTGATGAGGCTGAAGCATTATGGGTGGCACTGCACATGGGGGTGCGTATTACAAAGGTAATCATTGGAGTTTGTTATAGGCCTCCCAGTGTTAATGAGCAGGTAGAGATTCAGCTCCTTGCACAGACCGAAAGGGCTGCAAGGGCAGGGACAGTGATAATAATGGGGAATTTTAACTACCCGGAAATCGACTGGAGAAATGACACTGCAGGAACAGTTAAAGGACAAAATTGTATAAACCTACTACAGGGCATTTTTATGGTACAGTTCATAGAGGCCCCAACTAGGAATGATGCTCTGCTGGACCTAGTAATCTCAAACTATGCAGAGCTTATTACTAATGTCCATATAAAACAACATCTGGGTAGCAATGACCATAACATGATTTCAATAAAAACACTCAACTTTTAGAGAGCTAATTTTCCAAGGCTGAGAGCTGCTCTCCAAGACTTAGACTGGGAGCGAATATTGGCATTGATGAATACAACACAGAAATAAGAGTTCTTCAAAAAGACTGTATGTGAACACACTGCAAAATATATTTCCATAGGCAACAAGTTTAAAAGGCTAAAAAGTAAACCTATGTGGCTTACGGCCAAAGTTAAAATAGCTATAAATAATAAGAAAAAAGTTTTTAATTATTACAAAGAATGTAATAGAATATGTAACAAGGAAATCAAGGCTGCAAAAATGAACGACAGATAGCAGGACAAACCCGCAAAAATTCTTCAAATATATTAATAGTAAAAAGGCCCAGTCCGAGCATGTAGGCCCTATACAAAATAATCTAGAGTGGGTGACTGGGGACAAAGAAAAAGCAAATTTATTAAATGCCTTCTTCAGCTCTGTGTATACAAAGGAGCATGGGGGAGCTCTTGTCCATAATGGGCATTGTGTTGACACAGCTCCAGATGATCCACATTGGCTCACAATTGATATGATCCAAAAATATTTAGACAAAATAAAGGTGAATAAAGCACCTGGACCAGATGGCATACACCCACGGGTCCTTAAAGAATTGAGCTCTGTCATTTCAAAGCCATTATTTCTATCAAATGCTTACCATCATTTTCCTTTCCTGATTGACTCCATGGCAGCATGAGTCCTCTTGCAGTGTCATGAGTAGGCTAGTTATGGAATGCGGTCTCTGGCTAAGCCTCAAAAGTTATGGGAGTTGGGTCTTTTGGGTTAGGAGCAAGGATGGAGCAACCCAAACGTATGCTTCCATGGAGTTCATCAGGAAAGGAAAATTACAGTAAGTATTTGAAAATTTTCAATTTTCTCTGCTCACTTTGCTCTTTCCTCTCAGAATGTTTCTTGTTAGCACATGTGCATAAGTAACCTTATTGGCTGCTTATACCGCCTGTTACTCACCCAGTCTAAGTGCTGCAGACATTTTCACATGTTGCATTTAAAAAATACATTTATTAAGTTATTGAAGTGGAATTAAACCCCAAAACTAATATTTATTAAATTTCAGATCACCAATTTATGATGTGGTGGCTGCATTAGTTCTTTTTTTAGGCTTTTTTCTTCATTTTCACCTTTAATAACCAGGTAAAATAATAGATCTTTGTTTTGGGGTTTTATGCTACATTACTGACTGGAGCTGCATTCATTAGTGCTTTTATATCTGCCTGGAGTTTTGCTTGAAGACACTTTGACAAATATGCAGTGCATTTCCTCTTTTTCCGTTATAGTATTGCAGACATGTGAACAGAAAATGAGTCTAGAAAACAAATTTATTTGGGTTCATTAATGTCAAAAGTATCCGGAACACTGCTAATGCGGTTACTTTAGAGCAGCTATAAATGTATGTTTATGTGGCCCGTGTCCTCACCTAGATTTCCTTATTCCATGGCATCTGTCCAGTCTTTGTTACTATGATAAAATGAAATAGCTTAAACACCTGCAGAATTTACAAGTCACTCTCATGTTTTCCAGCACTAACATTTTTTGTGAGTCACTCTGTTTTAAATAATATACTATCCCAGCAACCATTAATATACACACACCTAACAAAAGAACATCATCTACAGTATGGATGACTGACCAAACCACACATGCTTTGTTTGTTTAATTACTTGTATACCCATGGACCATAGCAATGTTTTTCTTTTTAGCCATGAGCCTGTTTAGAGATAACTTGATGATTACTTAAGACAACAAAATAATACATAAAGTTGTTCAGGTCGAACAAAACTTTAAACAAATTGCATTGCAAAAATTACTTTTATTTTCTATGCAATCCATAGATTAGGAAATTAATATATTAAAAAAAGCTGTTTGTTCTATTTTGGTCAGTGTTAGTTTAAAAAAATTGCATCAACACAGATTATAAGTATGCATTTTATTAAGTATTAATTATACATGAATCCCATTATTAACAACAATAAAATGATAATTTGGTACTAACAATTGCAACATTACTTACAAATGAAATACAGGCAAGATTTTTTAAATTTTGTGCTTTTTTTATCGCAAAAATTACTTTTATTTTCTATGCAATCCATATATTAAAAAAGGAATATATTAAAAAAAGCTGTTTGTTCTATTTTGGTCAGTGTTAGTTTAAAAAAAATAGCATCACCGTAGATTATAAGTGTGCATTTTATTAAGTGTTAATTATACATGAATCCCATTATTAATAACAATAAAATGATAATTTGGTACTAACAATTGCAACGTTACTTACAAATGAAATACAGGCAAGAATTTTTTAATTTTGTGCTTTTTTTATCTCAAAAACAAGAATTTAATGAACAAAATGATAAAAAACAAAGGACCTTTCATGGCAGGTTCCCTAGGTAGCGTTTTGATGAAAACTGCATTTTTAGAAATATTGAATATGACTTGAAATGACATTAACATGCAAAAGCTTGTACAAGATTAAATATACTTTAGGTTGGCACCAAAATGCCTCTGGTTTGTTTAAGTGCTGCATTACATAATTAAAATGATGTTGCAATATATGGAGATCAAATCTTTGTGAATAATTCTGCACAATGGACTGGTGCACCAACATTCTCATGCTAAAGATTGTTGCAATTAGAAATGTGTTATGGTAACCAAGGTAAATGTTATTTTTTTTCTAGTGCAACCAAAGTGCATTGGATGGAATTCTAGACCTAGGTTCTAAGATCTAAACACAAGATATGTTATGATACACCAAGAACTTTAAAATAATTTGTAGGCTTAGTTCACTGTTGTGGTGTCACAAAACCACTGTCAACAGGGAGAAAGTGTGCTCAGAGCCATTGATCAATTGACAGTGGCCACATGGCTTCCCTTATGTATGAAAATTCTCAGTACATTCAACGACTTGAAGAATGTCATTTGAAAATTTACCATCATGTTTCTTGTCACTTTTCTTGTCACTGTGGTCTGAAGCAAACATCGATTTGACCCCAATAACCAATAGAAAGTCAAATGAAAGTTCTTTAAACAAAAACATTTTTTAAAAAGTTCTACTAGCGTATGGTCAGCTTTATTTGTGGCTCCATTCTAGTAGCTGAGCCTGAATCAGGTTCAAGTTGGTTTATTGAAAAAGTTTTGTTAACTTTTTAGTTGCAAGATCAACAAAACATGCCATGTAACCATAGGTCCTCAAGATGTTTGCATTAGTTATGTAGAGTTTTGTAATATTTACAGAGTTATTGTGTTCTTTAACTACACACAATTTCTTCAGCTAGCAGGTCAACCTTTAACCCCTTTGTAATATACAGGTGTGTTCAAAATAATAGCAGTGAGTTGAAAAAAGTGAATAAAGCTCAAAATCCTTCTAATAGCTTTTATTTCCATACACACAAATGCTTTGGGAACACTACACATTCTATTCCAAATCAAAACATGAAGGAAAAATATATCAAATTTGTGTTGTTCCTCTAAAAAAAATTGAAGAAAAGTGAATATAGTCTAGTTAAAAAAAATAGCAGTGTTTGTATTCCTCTTTACAAACTCAAACATTCACTATATAAACTGAAAAATGTTTGAAGATTTTACTTTCCTTTGAATCACTTAATTAATATTTAGTTGTATAAGCAGTTTCTGAGAACTGCTGTACATCTGTGTTGCATGGAGTCAACCAACTTCTGGCACCTGTGAACAGGTATTCCAGCCCAGGATGATTTCACTACATTCCACAGTTCTTCTCTATTTCTTGGTTTTGCCTCAGAAACTGCATTTTTGATGTCACCCCACAAGTTTTCTACTGGATTAAGATCTGGGGATTGGGCTGGCCACTCCATAGCATCAATCATGTTGGTCTGGAACCAAGATGTTGCACGTTTACTGGTGTGTTTGGGGTCGTTGTCTTGTTGGAACACCCATTTCAAGGGCATTTCCTCTTCAGCATAAGGCAGCATGACCTCTTCAAGTATTCTGATGTATTCAAACTGATCCATGATCCCTGGTATGCGATAAATAGGCCCAACACCGTAGTATGAGAAACATCCCCATATCATGATGCTTGCGCAACCATGCTTCACTGTCTTCACAGTGTACTGTGGCTTGAATTCAGTGTTTGGGGGTCGTCTGACAAACTGTCTCTGGCCACTAGACCCAAAAAGAACAATCTTACTTTCATCAGTCCACAAAATGTTGCGCCATTTCTCTTTAGGCCAGTCAATGTGCTCTTTGGCAAATTGTAACCTCTTCAGCACATCTTTTTTTCAACAGTGGGACTTTGCGGGGGCTTCTTGCAGATAGCTTGGCTTCACATAGGCGTCTTCTAATTGTAACAGTACTCACAGGTAACTTTAGACCTTCTTTGATCTTCCTGGAGCTGATTGTTGGCTGAGTCCTTGCCATTTTGGCTATTCTTCTATCCATTCGAATGGTAGTTTTTCGCTTTCTTCTACGTCTTTCAGGTTTTGGTTGCCATTTTAAAGCATTTGCGATCGTTTTAGCTGAGCAGCCTATCATTTTCTGCACTTCTTTATATGTTTTCCCCTTTCCAATCAACTTTTTAATCAAGGTATGCTGTTCTTCTGAACAATGTCTGGAACGACCCATTTTCCTCAGAATTTTAGAGAGAAATGCACTGTAACCAGCATGTACAACATTTGCTGCCTTCCTTCCTTAAGTAAGGGCAATAATTGCCACCTGTTTTTCAAAGAATGAATGACATCACTAATAGAACTCCACACTGCTATTATTTTGAACATGCCCCTTTCAAGTAGTGATTAAATTACACAGAATGAGCAGCATGCATGTCATGACTGTTGGGTCTGTTGGATTTCTATTACTCTACTACACCTACTAGTAAATTATTTGCCATGTAGAAATATCATTTCTACCAGAAACAGTGATTGATCAGGTTAGTGATGTCTGACTGCAATTATTTTGAAAACAACTGTATTTAAGATGTAGTTATTACTTGCTTTGTTACCCTTCATTTTACTGTTTGCTGACATCTGCTTCTAAGGGAAGGGGCAGTGTGATTGGGATGATAGTCTGGTTTTTGTATTTAGCTTTAAAGAAGAACTTTTTGTAGAATAGAAGAAGAATGAGCAAATGTATCAAGGTTGTCATCATAAACTAAACTTCTGCTGATATCCTTCTCTGTGTTGAGTAAAGTAATACATTCTAGAAGATCCCAGCCAAGCAAAGACCTTAACTTGTTTTTTTCAATTCTTAACTTTGAGGAAAATCTTTCACCGGAATGCATACTGAAAAATGTTTTGTATTGCAATTTATTAGTAGATTGCTAGGTATGATGTAACATTCACCCCCCGAGGTCTCCCATAATAGTACAAAGGCTGACACACACACACACACACACACACACACACACACACTTTACTGTAATTACTATTACACACACCAACAACTTAGGCTCCGTCTGTGGGATGTCTTTTTTGTATATATTGCTGAAGAACTTTAACATTAATGGGGTTTAGGGTAACAGGATACTCCAAACTATTATTAGCAACAATCTCTAATCTTTCAATAGCCGCATTTCTGGAGGTAACAGGGAATAGCCAGTATATTTGGAACCCCATAGCAGTCTATATAACAACCTCTGGTACTTAGTTCCCTTCTGGCACTTGCACAACTAATAGTTCCCAGCAAGATCTTTACTCACAGTGTCTAGGGCAGTGGTTCTTAACCTGGGTTCGATCGAACCCCAGGGGTTCGGTGAGTCAGTCTCGGGGGTTCGGCGGAGGTGACCCACACCCGACTCATATGATTTGTGATGACATGCCCCGCTTGTCCATCATTGGCTGCAGGTGGTCACGCAACATCGCTTAGCCCAGTGGTCGGCAAGCCGCGGCTCTTGTGTGCCGGGCGCCCGCTCCCCTCCCTCCTCTCGGGCGGCAGGGACTCAAATGCAATGATTGGCCAGTCTCGCTGCCACTCACATCCTGATAGCCAGTGATTGGCTGTCAGGATGTGTGTAGGCGGGGCAGCGTGACGAACGTGAGAGGGGCTAGGCTCCTCTCACAGTCCGCCCTGAAGACCGGAACGGCGCGGGAATACAGCGAGAGGAACGCGCGGAGCAAAGGTAAGTGAATTGACACAGGGGGGACTTGGGGACTTAATATGGGGGATGAATTAATATGGGGAATGAATTACTATATGGGGGTGAATTACTATATGGGGGATGTATTACTATGGGGGATGAATTACTATATGGGGGATGAATTATTATATGGGGGATGAATTACTATATGGGGGATGTATTACTATATGGGGGATGAATTACTATATGGGGGATGTATTACTATGGGGGATGAATTACTATATGGGGGATGAATTACTATGGGGGATGAATTACTATATGGGGGATGAATTACTATGGGGGATGAATTACTATAGGGGGATGAATTACTATGGGGGATGAATTACTATATGGGGGATGAATTACTATATGGGGAAGGAATTACTATAGGGGGGATGAATTACTATATGGGGGATGAATTACTATATGGGGAAGGAATTACTATAGGGGGGATGAATTACTATATGGGGGATGAATTACTATATGGGGAAGGAATTACTATAGGGGGGATGAATTACTATATGGGGGATGAATTACTATATGGGGGGATGAATTACTATGGGGGATGAATTACTATATGGGGGATGAATTACTATATGGGGGATGAATTACTATGAGGGATGAATTACTATGGGGGATGAATTACTATATGGGGGATGAATTACTATGGGGGATGAATTACTATGGGGGATGAATTACTATATGGGGGATGAATTACTATATGGGGAAGGAATTACTATAGGGGGGATGAATTACTATATGGGGGATGAATTACTATATGGGGGATGAATTACTATGGGAGATGAATTACTATATGGGGGATGAATTACTATGGGGGATGAATTTTCATACCGTTTGTTACAACATATCTTTGCGAGCAATCCTTTTCGAGGATGCTGGACATAAAGACGAAGAAAAGGAACAGACTTTGTTGCGAAAATGACATGAGAGTGGCACTTGCCAAGGTAATGCCGTGCATTTCTGAACTGGCCTCTGAAAGACAACAGCAGAAGTCACACTGATTTGCGGTAAATATTCATTATTTTGTTTTTGTGTGAAAATCATGTTTTAATGGTTTTGTTCTTTGTTCTTAATGGTTTTGTTCATTTTGTGCACCTATGTATAAATATATACCTATGTTTTGAATTTTAAAAATCATATTTTATTTTTCCAATTAAGAAGGGTTCGGTGAATGCGCATATGAAACTGGTGGGGTTCAGTACCTCCAAAAAGGTTAAGAACCACTGGTCTAGGGATATGTCTGCCACCCAGCAACCGCAAGTAGATCCTTAGTGATGGAGATAACAAACACCTGCATCAGACCCAGGACTTTAGTGCAGGACCCTCAACCAAATGTAGTCCTCCAACAATCTTCTCCTGGCCCTCAACCCAGCAGCTGCTGAGGCCTAGACTGCAGCTTCTTGTCTCTCTGGCTATCTCCCAGGGACTTCAGCAGCTGGAATCGTCCCTTGAGGGAAAAGAATGATCTGCTCAGGCCTCATGCACATGTATCACCTCTCCAGCCACCTTCTGGATGCCTCTTTCCAAAGATTGGCTGGGGTATGATAAATATTCAACTGATCATTTAAAACTCTCAGCCCTATGCTCTGGAAATTTTTTTCAGAGGCAGGTGGGAATAATCAAACTCTGAGCTCAGGAAACCCTGAACAGACCAAATCAATCAATCACTGCTCTAATCACTACAATGGATCTAAAAACTAAATATACCTAGCAACCTAACCAGAAGAGGCGCTTCAATGGTTATACAAAATCCTATAGCAACAATTTAGACATTGCTGGTATGCTTGTATGCCACTGTATATGATTCTTATCAGTGAGTTCTTCATTTTCAACTACATTGTAAATCATCAATGAGATTTTGAGGAGGACATTTTTAAAAAAATAAATGGTTAATTTGTTTTGCAACTAACCTAAAGTTCAACCTTAGCCAACTGTGCTACAGTTTGCAAAACTTTTATTGAAAGTTTGTTTGTTTGATCTCGTGGGTCAAAGTTTAATTTTTTTCTAAGAGCTTTTCTTCCAGGCTGTTTGTTGCCTGATCAATGACTACATAGAAAACCTAAAACTGTAAGTAATCAAGGATGTTAGGAGGGTTCATCCTGTGACAATTCACCAGATATTTTTTCCTCAACAACCATTTCTGAGGTAAATGGCTTTCAATTGCACCATTAACAGAATGTTGCAGAACAGTATTGATTGGCTTTGTGCAGATACTGTAGGTTGGATAATAAATCCCAGAGAGCATTGCAATTTGATGTTTGGCAATCTCCACAATTTGACATACCTGTAAAATATTTAATCCATGTGTTTGCAGACAGCTGGAAACTAGACCAGCAACATCAAAGATTTGCATAAACATGAAAGATGTCAGCAAGATTTGATGTTGTGTTTGAAATTTAAGCAGATCTTTGGCCTTGCTTACAGTTTTTTTGTCAAGACTAGGGGAGCCAGTGATGTATTCCAAGAGGTACAGTATAACAATATAGAATTTTTTTGATCAGTCTACAGAAGAACCAAAGATGGTACATAGTGCTCCTACCTTGCTTTATCATCTAGTATCATCAATTTTCTTAAGTCTAGAGAACTTTTCATGCCCTTGACCCTGAGAGCAGACCTGTTCAGTCCAAACAAAAGTGTTTAATGACTCAGAGAAACAGACAGCTGATCCTTTTAAGAGTCCAAGAATGATTTAACTGAAGTAGCACTCTGTGTGACTGTGTAATCTAAGAATGTGAGAAAAGCACCACCCGTATAAAGCATTGCAGGGCATTCTTTTGATATGGGCCTGTACTCCTTTATAGCTACTAAGTAGACCTGTGGTGGCACCATCAAATGAGCAGACAATAATGTTAACATTCAAGGAGAACTTTTTCAACTGCTCGTTAAGAATACCAAAGTCTCTTTCCAATTGTGCCACTATCCCACTACCATTATGCCAGGAGAAAATCCTCTCCTGCACCATTCCCTCTTTGACATATTGCAGAACCATGCTGCATCGTAGAGATGTGCATGACAAAACGTTTGTTTCATTTCAGTTCAGATTCATTCATTAAGTAAATCATTTCCTTTTGTCATATTCCTTATGTTAGAATTATTAATTTTTGGAGTTCATTTCATATAATCGGATTTGCTTCGTATATTCATTGTTCCAGATCAATTTGTATTTTTAGACGTTATTTAGGAAGATTGGCTATGTTTGTTTTAATGTGTTAATTTGTTTATTTCAGGAGATTACTTATGCATTCTGAGTCATCCCTGCTTGTCCAAACCAACAAAGAGCAATGGAATGATCTCATTGGATGATACTGACTGGAGTAACAAAAGTAACGAATGGAATGACATTAATTTTGGATTCATTCATTATGTTATGATTTATTGTAATGTTTCCATTTTATATGTAGTGCATTTTTTATAATAATGAAAAATGTTAATGCCAAAAGAATCTTCTGATTATCAAAGAAGCAAAGGCTACCGCACCACTCTCATCCAAATAAAATGAAAGAATATGAATCAATATGGATCATTTGGTATGTTGTTACAATATTTTGGATGCTTCAGACATTAACAAAAGGCCCAAACTGTTGCTTCATGTCATTTGAATGAAACAAATTAATTTGTTTTTTTTTAATAATTTATTTCAGATTCATTGAAATTCATTACTCAAATTTCAATTCATAATGAAACGAATTGCACACATCTGTTGTTTTGTTTTTTCACCGAATCATTCTGTGTACTGTCTATTTCCATCCTGACTTATTTTTGTTTCATTATGTTACACAAGATGGAGCTCAAGTTATTGACTAAAGTTTTACTTAACCTCCCTGGAGGTATTCCCGAGTGTAGCTCGGGGTAAAGTTTCAGCACCACAAGCGGTAACCCCGAGATACACTCGGGAATACACTGCAGCGTTCCTCCGGGATCCCTTCTGCACTTACCTTGTCCTGCGCTCCCGCGATGTCCTCCCTGCAGCGTCCCCGGCAATGTCATCTGGCCGATGCCGGCATCTGTCTTCCAGCTTCCGTTCCCTGTGACGTCAGGACGTATGGGGACGGAACAGCGGGAAATTGAAAAATTTCAAAAAGTGACATTCACTAAAATCACTAAAATTACATAGTAAAACATTACTGTATCAAACCATTTCACATACATTTTGTCCCCAGTGCTTTGTCCTGTGCCCTGCCTGCATTTTTACTGTTCTTTCTGCCTGGAAACTTGAGAATGTCCATGGTGTCCAAAAAGCGTCCCTTTATGTCAAAAGCAGTTTTAGTCCAGCTAGAGAACAGCAATAGTAGATTAAGAACCACTTGTAGAATTGAGTGATAATGATTCGTGGGGAAATTCATCAGAAACTGAAAACGATTTTGCGACTTTGCTCAGTGATGTATGAACTTGGCGCTATATTTCAAATTTCAGTGCTTTTGGCTTGATTATATTATTGAATTACATTTATTATTATTAAATTATTATTTTTTATGATTATTTATTATTTATACCCGGGATGTTTACTAGACTCTTGTTCGGACAGATTTCAGTGAGTTATTCTTAAAAATTACAGGCCTACAATAAAAAAAATACATATTTCCATGCAAAAAAATGTACCGGTTTGAGCACAGAAATACTGACATAATCAGACCGCTAGGGAGGTTAATAGTGTTAGCAGGCCACCTCTTCATGTCACTTACCTTCCTCAATCCTGTTCCACCAGGCTTCCTCTTTCCACTTTGCCAGTGTCCACCACTCAATGGATTCTCTGTTTTCCTATGTGCTCCTGCTTGTTCTTCCTATCCCTGACTGCTGCTGTTCTAGGATTAATCCCCTGTATACTGATGCCAGGATTTCTCTTTTGGATTAGCTTGTCTGCTGCCTGCCCTAACCCTTGGCATGTTTTCTGGATCTCTCATATTGCCATTGCCTGGTTCATACTTGCCAGTACTTTTGCTTTGCTTCAGTACCTGCTTTCATGGGTTAGTCTATGCACCTTGAGTAGGGGGAACCTGGGGGTAATGACCTGGCACCAGCACAGCTCTGATGAAAGCTAGCTGGTGCTTAGACCCTGTGCCCTAGGGAATCTCACACCACTTGCTCACTTTCAGTAGTCCCATGACACTTCCTCTACTATTGGGATGATGTGCTGTTCTTTTACTACTCCGGGCCCCAAATTCTTCTACATGCCTTTGGAGATTGACTTCATATTTTCTAAGATGTAAAACAAGCTAAAAAAAACATGATTACATGAAGAATGAGCAGTTTAATTCTTCCCTTTATAAGCAGGGCCTAGTTTGGCAATTTCCAGAATTATGTTAATTAGTCTCTTTCACAGTTTTTTCTTATTTTACAGGCTAACATTAATTAGAGTTTCAATATCACTTCTGTTTTCTGCATACATTTACATTTGCCAGTTGTTGTGCATGTCCATTGTTCCCTGATGCTTTTTCAATTGTCTAACCAGTAATTAAGTGACTTTGTCTGTTAAAACTAAAAGCCCTACAAGTTAAGCAATACAAATCTTGTTTTTCTATTTAAAAAAAATAAAGAGAGAATTGCACATGCACCAGTCACAAGGTGAAAAAAGACTTTATGCCCTAGCGCATTTGTTGCATCTGATAATGGCTGGATAGGGTGTTCTTTTATAAAGTGTAATTTAGTAGATAAAGGATCTGGTGCCACAAATGGCTTAATCTTGAATATAGAAGGCTTATCAGAAAATGTGGAAAATTATTCTGCAATTGCAGAAAGCTTACCTGAAGCAGATTCTGAACTTACAGAAGGCAAAAGGCATATGTGATCACAACATTAAAGATTCTGCATATGTGGAAAACTCATCTTGAGAAGAAACTACAGACTCTTCAGGTGTGGAAGGCCTACGTACATAAGCAAGACAGATTTTGCAGAAGCATTTCTTGAAGAAGGGTGACTGCACAGAATATAACAGTTTCTGCAGTTGTTGGAGACAGGTCTGAACATGAAGTACTAGGTTCTTTACATTCAGAATTGGTCACACTTTTTTGTCAACCTGTGTTTTCTGTAGTTTCCTCTAACCATGCTTGTTTGGTCACTTGCTCGCTGACAGACAAACCTGACAATGCAGATTCAGCAGAGTTCAAAATAGTAGAATGTTGTTGCAGGCAGGGGCGGACTGACAACTCATGGGGCCCCCGGGCAATAGGAGATCATGGGGCCCCTGTGTCCTTGCCCAAACTCAAAAAAGCCTATGAAAAAGGTACCAGGGGCATCTCATGGGGCCCCCTACTGACCCCGGGCCCTCGGGCAGTGCCTGAGTTTCCAAATGGTCAGTCTGCCCCTGGTTGCAGGTATTGTTAGCTAACCAGGAGCCATTTCTGTTCAAGCCCTTGCTTTTTCCTTGGTAGACTATAATCTTTTTTGTGAACCAGTTTTACTTTTTTCCTTTTGGTGCATCTCTTCACTTTTTCACCGGTGGATAACATTATTTTAGAAGACGTGAACATGACATAACATACTCTTAATTTAAATGCTTCTGCAAAATTGTAGTAGCAATTTTCTGTCGATTTTGGTACTTATCTCAAACTAGGCCTCAAAACGGTCAGGAATTTCCTCTGCATTATGTTTGGCTTGCCATCTGTTGACCTTGTGATTGAATTTGGGTTTAGAAGATCAGCCTTTGAGGAAAAAAAAATCATAGGCTTTAAGGTGTGACTAAATTTTGGGCTCAATTAAGGAAAATTCATCCTTCATCAAACAAAGACTGAACTTCTGAAGGACATCTCTGTGTTACATCTTGATTGGCAAATGTCATTAGGAATTAGTCACTGCTGGTAGAGGACATCACTATGTTAAATCTTGCTTGGTGTACGTTGCTTGGGGATGGCATCAGGAATGGTGAAAAGCAACTGGAGCATGTTACTGTGTTACATCTTGCTTTGTGCCTGTTAACTTGGGCATTGGACCAGGAATATGGCAGTGCAGCTGGAGGATATCACTGTGTTAGAACTTTCTTGGGGACCACTGAATTGGAGATGGCTTCAGGAATGGGGCAGTGCTGTTGGGCTGGTTGGATGACATAACATACACCATCACACATCACCAAAAATACATCAAACTTAAAGTGCATATGTGCAATATAACATCATCAAGAACATAAAGTACCAAATATTTTGCAAAAGTATCCAGTAACAACATCCAGTAAAAGTAACAAAATAATAATTAATTAATAAACATCTCAGTAAAGTGTCAGTGCTCAGTAAAGTGACCCATGCAAAAATCAAAATGTTCCTTATTTATATTATATCGGCCATCCACTGTTTATTCATGCTCCTGTGTACAATAAAGTGTCCCATGCAAAAAGTGAGAATGATCTTTACTTATATACTATCAGCCATCCAATGTTTGTTCATATTCTACCTTCAAGTGTGTATTCTAAAACCAGTTATGCCAAAATCAATCACCAGATTTTTTGCTGGCAAATGAATATAACCAGAAAAAAGTGCATGTGGGTGGTAGCCAAGAACAACAGCTTATCCAGGATCAGTGGCTCCCTCTCTGGAATCCTCACCACTGGTCATCCATCAACCACTCATGTCCAGTCAATAATTAGCAGTGTCACTACCGACACTAGTACAGTGCACTAGTACAGAGTCTTCAGATAAACTATTGAAAACTTTTAAATTTCTAGAAGAACACAATGTCTCCTCCATTCTCATTTTGATACACATATGCATGCAAGTTCTTTTATTGTGTTTGTTAAAGTCACATATATAGCTAGATCACATTTTAATATATTCAATGTGATTGGTAGGTAGCTGTTTGAAAGAAATGTGTTCATTGTAAATTTTGTAAGACACATGTATACAAGCATATTGTAATTTCAGTTTATGTGATTGTATTGCAGTTTTACCGAACTATTCACAGAAGTAAATTCAGTTTTGGAATGAAACACAACGCTGCTTCTGTCATTTTTGTTAGCTAGCTGTCGGCTGTTTGTAGGACAGCACAATAAAAAGGCATACATATACAGGCGAAGATAAGGGAGCTTCACATGTAAGAAGGCAGTTGTATATAGGCGAAGATAAAGGAGCTTCATTGGATAGTGAAAGAATCCACACGAAAACTATACTTGTAACTGTACTCCACTTTAATTCATATATCATGGATCCAAATCAGAGTGTGGATATTACGCATTAAACTTCAGAGATCAGGTCTCACATTACTGGTTCCACATATTCAGTGTGTTCCAGCAGATCATCAGTCAGGTCTGCAGGCCTCAGAGCAGGAGCAACGGTAGAGACAGCATGTGCAGTGGCCCCATACGATCAAAAAGAAGCTGACTTGATGAGGCAGAAAGCAGAGCTAGAAACTAGTATGCACGTGTTGCAAACTCAAAGGGCAGTAGCAGCAGCAGCAGAAGCCACGGTATATCATATTTTGGTTGGTTCAGAAGGGGATCTGCTCCAAGATCTTGATGAAATAGCAACTCATGATTCAGTACAAGGAAATCAGGAATATGTACAGAACCATGCTCCAGATCAAGTTATGACAGAGTATGCTTCTATCAAGCCTATCTCCAACACATTATCTCAGTTTCCTAACTTAACATACCAACAGCCATCTCCAGATATGCCTGTACTGTCCCTAGCTTTCCACATTAACTCTGAAGCTGTCCCAGCACCTAGGATATATGTTCAAGACAACAAAGACAATGTTAACCCTCAGCATCCATCACGTGACATCGGTTATCATGTATCCTCCTTCGGAAATGGCCTGTTCGTATCCTCAGGGACAACTGATGTAGCAAAGCAGCTAATTCAGTGAGAATTAGTGAGCATTGGGCTGCTAACATTTGATGATGATTATCACCCTGAGAACCATTGGGCATGGAAGACATCTTTCCAAGGCATCCTCCGAGATTTCAGTCTTACAGCTAGAGAGGAGCTGGATCTGCTAACAAAGTCACTCGGACCAGAGTCATCTTGACAGGCCAAGAGAAGCAGGTCTGTACATATTCATGGTTCAGCTGCTGGGGTTAAAATGGTATGGCAGAGATCAGAGGACTATTAAGCCCTGAAGCTATTGAGAACACTATTGAAGAAACTGGAAGACTTCCCTAAAATCTCTAACAAAAACACTGGTGACACGTTGTTGGAGGTCAATGCAACCAAGACCGAAGGCTGCTTACCAGGACTGGGATACCTGGACACAGCACATGGGCTTAAACCAACAATTGAAAAGCTTCCATACTGTCTGCAAGATAAATGGATTTCTCGAGACTCTAAATACAAGGAAGATCACCGTGTCTCCTTTCCACCATTCAGTTTCTTCACCAAGTTTATTGTCAACCCAGCAAAGATTAGAAATGACCCAAGCTTCATATTCTCGACTTGCAGTAACCAGGTGTCAGCAAACACAGAGAAGATAGGAGCAGAGCATGGCAACAGACCATCAGTGTCATAAAGACAGAGGTGTTAGCCACTGATACAGCTTTACATCTTACCAACTCTGAAAAGAAGTCCATGGACCCAGACAGTTCATGCTGAACCCATAAAAAGGTGTTGTGGATTTACAAGCCAGTATGTTGATGAAGGTAAAGTTTACCAGAAGGAAAATGCTATCTGCCTCAGATGTTGTGCATCCACCAAATACATTGCTAAAGACTGCAAGGTCAATATAAGATGCAGAGAGTGCAGTAGTGAGCAGCATACCTCGGCACTGCATCCAAGTCCAGCCCCTTACACAACAGAGACTTCGGTAACCAACAAAGAGCAAGGCAGGGAAAAAAGATGAACCTTCCCCATCAACTGATGTATCCAAGTGTACAGAGGTAAGAGCAGAAGGGACGAGGCCCAGATCATGTTCCAATATTGTTTAGTGACTGTATAGGTTTAGTGACCCCTCTGACAAACCTGACTGTTCTTTGAAAATGTATGCAGTGTTCTTTAATGTGTTTAACATTTGTGGTGAATAGTTTTTTACACACTAAAAACATGCTCAAGTACTATGGTAAAAACAGGGTGTAGGGCATTTAACTTCACTGTTCAGTCTGTGGATGAGAAAACACACATAAAACTTCCCACTCTCTTTGAATGTGACATGATGCCAGATGACAGGTCATAAATACCAGCCCCTGAGATTACACTGGATTTCCCTCATCTGAAATGTTTACCAGATAAGATCCCCGTAATAGCCCCTAATGCCCAAATGCTCCTCTTGCTAGGGAGAGACATTCTCAGGGTGCACAAGGCGCATACGCAGATCAACGAACCCCATAATGCTCCTTATGCACAATGTTTAGATTTAGGTTTGGTCATAGTTGGAGAAGTATACATAGATGGGGCTCACACACCAGCAAACATGAACTAATTTAAGACAGATGGGCACCCTTCTTTATTCAGCCCATGTACAAGCTATATGCGACTAAAAGAGACCTTTAATGCTTGTGAACTACAGCCATGCACTCCCACATTATGCCATTCAGGGACCACAGCTCCTAGCGTGGACAGTTTAGGTGACAACGTGTTCACTAGAACTCCAAATGATGAAAAACCTGCTATGTCTAATTAAGATCATATGTTCCCTGATGTAGTTGAAAAGGAGATGTTTGTGGACAAAGCAAACCACTAGATAGCACCCCTACCATTTAACTCACCACACCCTAGACTACCAAACAACAGGGAGCAAACACAGAAGAGACTCCTTGTTCTACAATGCTCCTTTGCAAGAAAACCTGAAATGAAAGAACATAAGCAAAAGATCTTTGACCATGACCAAGTAGAACCTGCCCCACAACTGAAACCGGGTGAAGAGGATTAGTACCTACCAGGGGCGGACTGATAACTCATGGGGCCCCCAGGCAATAGGGGATCATGGGGCCCCTGTGTCCTTGCCCAAACTCAAAAAAGCCTATGAAAAATGTACCAGGGGCATCTCATGGGGCCCCCTACTGACCCCGGGCCCTTGGGCAGTGCCCGAGTTTCCAAATGGTCAGTCCGCCCCTGGTACCTACCAATCTTTGGCATCTATCACCCTCAAAAACCAGAGCAGATCAGAATAGTTTTTGATTCTAGTGCTCAGTATTATGACATCCTATTGAATAACTTCTTAGCGGCCCTACTTTGAATAACAATACACTGCTAGGTGTCCTTATACTTTTCTGCAAACAGCAAGTTGTAGTTACTACTGATGTGCAGAAAATGTTTTACTGCTTCTTGGTTAGAGAAGATCACTGCAACTACCTGAGGTTCCTTTGGTTTCAAGATAATGACCTCAACAAAGAAATTACAGAGTTCACAATGAAAGTGCATGCCTTTGGAAATAGTCCTACACCTTTCATAGCCATTTATAGTCCAAGACAAATAGCTAAGCAGAAAGCGAGTATGAAGCAGATTTAAAACAGTTTATATTAAGAAATTTCCACATTGATGACGAACTTACATCTGTGCCTACTGAAGCTAACAAGTCAGTATCATGCATAGAGCTACAGAGGCATCGAATAGAAGCTCCTGAATGAAAGTGTTTCCTGCAGATGATAAAGCTAAAGAGTTAAAAGACTTTGTTCTAGGTGTCGATCCTCTGCCCCTTCAATGGAGTTTAAGAGTAAGTTGGAATCTCCAGATCAACAGTTTTACCTTTCAAGTGTCCAGAGACGTGAAGCCATACACATGGAAAGGTATCCTAGCCACAGTGAACAGTCTTTACGACCCTCTCGAGTTTGCAGCGCCAATCACTATGCAAGGCTAAACCTTAGTTAGAAAGCTCTCAATAGATCAATGTGACTGGGACTCCCCACTCTAACCAGAAAGAGAAACTCAATAGAGAGCATAGGCAGAAGACTTGATCTCAGTATTCCCAGACCCTATGTGCTAGTGTCGCTAACATCTACAGTGCGAAGAGAAGTGTGTGTCTTTTTTGATGCTCTTACTGTGGCGATAGCAGCTGTAGCATATCTTAAGATCATAGACAGTAGTGGTCAATGTCATGTAGGCTTTATTATGGGCAAATCTAAACGAGCTCCTAGACCAGCCCACACAGTGCCACGTTTAGAGTTATGAGCCATTTTGTCAGTTGAGCTAGCATAACTGATTCTTGCAGAAATTCACTTTGAGCCTAGTGCAGTTAAATATTACACTGACAGCAAAATTGTTTGCCCCAATAAAATATTCACAATATCTCCAGAAGATTTTATGTGTATATCTCAAACAGGGTAATTTGCAATAGAAAATCCACTGAGCCAGGGCAGTGGCATTATGTTACCACTAGTCATAACTCAGCAGAACCGAGCAAGACACCTGAAGGTATTTGACCTTATTGAACCAAATTCTGACAGTGAGTTCAGACCTGAAGAGACAGCCTTGGCAACTAAAGTGCATGAACACAGGCTCACACAGATTTCTCAGATTCTCAAGTTGGAAGTCTTTGGTGAGAGGTATAGCAACACCTATTCACATCAAAAAATCCTTCATCCATCAGATATTTTGCAAGCAGAAACAGTCATTATCAACAAGAGATGCTTTTAGAAGAGATAAAGTCTCTATTGAAGGAAGGAAAAATCACTAATCAAAGCTCAATCAAATGTTTGAATAATCGATAAAGATGGACTAATCAAAGTAGGAGGGCATCTGTATAATGCAGACATGGCAGAGAATGAGAAACACCCATTTGTAACTCCCGCCACCCTCTTAGTCAGACACAACCATGAGGAGGTAGCACAGGAAGATCGTCATTTTACCATAGGTGCACTACACTCAGCAGGCTTATGGCTCATCAGAGCTAAAAAACTAATTTGTAGTGCTGTCCACAAGTGTATCATCTGCCAGACGTTGAGAGGAAAGGTGAAGGAACAGAAAATGTCAACTCCCTCACTAGATAGATTTATTGTAGCCCTCCATTCTCATATGCAGGACTTGATGAATTTGGGCATTGGAATGTAACATCTTGTTATACCAGGACACACTCTGCAGACAGTAAATTATGGGCTGTGGTGTTCACTTGTTTAAATACTAGAGTGATTAATTTGGAAGTGCTTGAAACAATGTCATCTTCAATCTTTATTATTGCCTTGAGAAGATTCCTTTCCCTCCGTAGACCAGTCATGCAATTTCAATCTGACAAAGCAACAAATTTCATAGGAATTCCAAATAGACTCAGATGACCCTGAGATCCAGAATTACCTTCTAGGTCAGTGATGCACTTGGACCTTCAATGCCCCCCACTCATCTCACATTGGGAGGAGTGCGGGAAAGAATGATTGGCATAGGTAGATGTATTCTAGACTCAATGTTGATGCAAAACAAAAACACTTGATTGTTGCATGAAGTCCTTACTACATTGTTGGCTGAAGTTGCAGCCACAAAGAATGCTAGACCATCGGTTTCCATATCAACAGACCTCGAGAGGCCAGAAATTCTTACACCAGCAATGCCCTTGACTCAGAAAGCTTGTGCAGTATTGGGACCACCTGGTGAGTTCATCTTAAAAGATCTTTACAAGTGCCAGTGGAAGCAGATTCAGAACCTTGCTGATACCTTTTGGAAATGCTGGAAGCAAGAGTATTTGTCATCCCTCCAAACAAGAAAAAAGTGGAAATAGGAGAAACCAAATGTTCAGTTAGGAGACCTTGTTTTGTTGAAAGACCCTCAAGCAAATCACCATGTATGGCCAATGGGTCTCATTATGAAAGCCATTCCCAATCGTGATGGTAAAGTAGAGGTTGAAATCATAAGTCAGGGAACTGCTAAAGTATACCCCCGACCTGTCTCAGATTTAGTAGTCCTTTCCTGAATAAAGAAATACCAAGTTAAACGTTACAGTAATGCAAACATATATAGTAGTGATATCTTTTTTTTTTTTTTACCAGGAGTGTTCTATATATCATCATTGTGTTGAGTAGGGAGCCATCTATTGCACCATTTTCAATAAAGAACAGGAAGTGTCTCATGTTTTCTAAGAATAATGATTTCTCATAAACTGTTGCAGTCTTTTCAGCTTCTAGAAGAACACAAGTAAAGGTCTCCTCCATTCTTCCTTTGATACACGTATGTCTGTAAGTTCCTTCATTGTGTTGGTTAAACTCACATATATAGCTAGATCGCATTTCAGTATATTCAATGTGATTTGTAGATAGCTGTTTGTAAGAGATGTGTTTATTGTATGCATTTGTGAGAGACATGTTACACAGCTACATAGTTAGTCTGGCTGAAAAAGACAAAAGTCCATCCAGTTCAACCATTAAAAAAAAATTTATACTCCTATACCCACAGTTGATCCAGAGGAAGGCAAAAAAAACCCAGCAAAGCATGATCCAAGCATATTTTGATTTCAGCTTATGTGATTGTATTGCGGTTTTACAGAAATATTTACAGAAGTAAATTCAGTTTTGGAATGAAACACGATGCCGCTTCTGTTAGTTTTGTTAGCCAGCTGTCGGCTAACCGTTAGTAGGACAGCACACTCACTATCCACTGCCCTACTAAATGTCACCATCCTCTGCACTACTAACTGACACCATCCACTGCCCTACTAACTGACCTTATCCTCTTTCATACTAACTGACTTTGTCCTCTGCCCTACTGACTGACACCAGCCACTGCTCTGCTGACTGACACTGTCCACTGACCTAGTGACGTCATCCTCTGCCATACTGACCCCTATAATATATCCTACAATCTGCTGACTCCTGTACTCTGCCCTACCTATTACTGACCTCTATACACCGCCCTGCATTCAGGCCTGAAACTAGTTGAGCTAGTCAGCCTGCAGTACCAGATGTTCTGCCTTCATGATAGACTCTTGCGCCAGACTTGTGGGGGTGACCATTTACTTTCCAAATATAAAAACGTTGTGAATGAAAATGAATAAGTTGCTTGCTGAAGTTAACTTTTAATATATTCTTAGTTTATATTTTTCAGTAACAGTTTTATTATAATTTTTCTACGTTTTCCTTGTGTCATCCTTACTATTTAGTTGGGCCTTGCTAGTTAATCTCTTAAAGCGTTATTAAACTCATGACCCTGCATTCACTATATCTGGTCTTCCACAGTACATAGAACATGTAATTAGTTTAGTAAATATAAACTGCTAAATACCTTTTCTCATCAGCAGTATAGATCAGTCTTGTGACTTCTATCAGTGTCTATCCGAGCACTGGCTAAAGCTTGTAGGGAGAGTTTTCATTCTCCTCTGACTGTCCTATGAGGCTGCATAACCCCTGACCTTATGTCTGAACAGTGTTGATTGACCCTGTGCTGATCACATGTACCCTCCCATAAAATAAAAAAAATCTCTATAGCAATACACACCAAGCTGAGCATGTGCAGAGTGCATCCTAGGGCTCTGTACTATCAGCAGATGGTTTGGCGGCAGCATCAAGCAGCTTTTTTACACAGTGTGGAGGATTAACTCCTTAGGTTCCATAGTGAGTATAACAAGCATGCTTTACTGCATACACAGACTGATTTTACTGTTATGGGTTTAGTAACACTTAAAAAAAAAAAGGGCACTGAACCCCAGCACTCTTTATTATTAATATTATTATACAGGACTTATATAGTTCCGACCAGGGGTGGACTGACCATTTGGAAACTTGGGCACTGCCCGAGGGCCCGGGGTTAGTAAGGGGCCCCATGAGATGCCCCTGGTACCTTTTTCATAGGCTGTTTTGAGTTTGGGCAAGGACACAGGGGCCCCATGATCCCCTATTGCCCGGGGGCCCCATGAGTTGTCAGTCCGCCCCTGGTGCCGACATTTTGCTCAGTTTGCTCTTTAATTTCTCTTACGTTTTTCAAGTAGATCTCCACCTCTCAAAAGTTGCTACTTCTGAATTAGGATGAAACAATTCTGGAGCAACACAGATGGTCACACAATTCTTTTCTCTGACACTTTATGGGTGAGAGTCATTGCATCCTTTTAGGTGTGCTTCACATGATTTTAAAATGCCTGGGGAAAGAAACATACTGTTTACCTTTCACCTCCATTAAAAGGGTTTACAAAGTAGAATCTTTCCTTCAAGTCAAGTTAGCTGAACATGTGCTATAGGAGGAAGCCAAGCAGAGGAAACACTGTAGCTAATGCGCCTATTCCTGATGCAGCTGTAGAAACAGAACCTTATTTACCTCTAATTGTGCCTTTAGGTCACTCTGCACTCCCGCTAGCCAGATAAAATATTTGGCAGGAGTAGAGTGTCAGCAGAGAAAACATCCATTCTCTTTTTCCTAAACTGATCTCTGCGCAGAGAGAACACAAGGAATAAAACTGACACATGGGTAGAATCTGGACAGTAAAATACAATACAAGTATATTTTAGCTGCCAAAATATGGGGCAGAACATTCTCTTGTTTGAAGACAAAATTGCCGCAGCAGTTTGATGATGTGGCCTTCATTGGAATGGTTTATAACGACCCACCTTTCTCCTATACATTGCAAAAGACACTCTACGTTTATGTTTACAGATATTAAAAATAAACACTTGTAAAACACTTGTAATATGCATGAAGTATTGAAACCTGTTTTTGATGTTTTAGGAGGCATTGTCTAAAACACTAAGACTTTTGAGAACACCTTGTAAAAACTGTTTTTTTTTTAACCACTTGAGCTCCAGAGGATTTACCCCCCTTAATGACCAGGCCTCTTTTTGCTACTCGGCACTGCACTAATTCAACTGATAATTGCGCGGTCATGCAATGCTGCACCCAAACGAAATTTACGTCCTTTTTTTCACACAAATAGAGCTTTCTTTTGGTGTAATTTGATCACCTGTGCGCTTTTTATTTTTCACGCTACAAACAAAAAAAGGCCAAAAATTTTTTTTATTATTTTTTATTTTCAGCTATAAAAAATATATAGTAAACTCAAAGTTGGTTATAAATTTAGGCCAAAATGTATTCTGCTACATGTTTTTGGTAAAAAAAATCCCAATAAGTTTATATTGATTGCTTTTTGTGGAAGTTATAGCGTCTACAAACTATGGTATAAATACTGAAATTTACGCCATTTTTTTGCTATACAGCACTGCCCTAGTTTAATGGACAATTGCGCGGTCATGCAATATGGTACATAAATGAAATTTACATCCTTTTTTCCCCACAAATCGAGATTTCTTTCGGTGGTATTTGATCGCCTGTGCGGTTTTTATTTTTTGCGCTATAAAAAAAAGCCTGACAATTTTGAGGAAAAAAAAACAATATTTTGGACTTTTTGCTATAAAACATGTCCAGTAAAAAAAAATGCAAAAATCAAATTTAGTCATAAATTTCTGCCAAAATGCATTCTGCGACATGTCTTTGCTAAAAAAAAACCCAATACGTGTAAATTAATTGGTTTACGTGAAAGTTATAGCGTTTACAAATAGCGGGAAAGATACTGGGATTTTTAGTTTTTTTTTTATACTAATAATGGCGGCGATCAGCGAATTATGGCGGCGATCAGGGACTTATGGCAGTGACCAGCGACTTATGGTGGGACTGCGGCGGACATTTTGACATTGGGGGGTACTGACTTGGGGTCACTGACACCCCCAAAAACACTAATACAGTGATCAGTGCAAAAAAAAAAACTGACACTGTACTAATGGCAATGGGGAGGAAAGGGTTAACTTTATTTTGCAGGGAAGGGTTATAGGAGTGAGGGGAGTGTTTTACTAGGGGGCGGGGGTGTGTACTGGGCGGGACAAGGCTGATCGAGAAAGAGAAACTGTTCTTTCTCGATCAGCTCATCCTCGAGCTGAGAAGGAAGTGACAGACAGCACAGCTACTGCAGCTGTGCTCTCTGTCACTGTTTGCCGCCGATCGCCGGGACATAGCCGCTAAGGAGCGGCTGTGACCCGGCGACTGACATCTGCGGTGGTGATCCGCGGGACAAATAGGGGCGGCGGCGCGCCTCGCGCGCGCCCCCTATTTGTTTACAAAACACACGTCTTAAACGTGGTTTTGCCTGTGAGTGCCGCCCTGCCGCCGTATATGTACAGTGGCTGGGCGGCATGCGGTTAAAGAAATAAATTAAAGTGATAAATGTGATTCTTGTGAGCTACTATAGTGTATACTTTAGGTGAATGTATGTATAAAAAATCCAACAGGTTATTTATATATCACCGTGTGTTTGATATATGTGCAATAAATTATATCAATTAGTATACAAATGATGAAGTAAATAAATAAATAATTAAATAAACGAGTGGGTAGCCTACACTATACACATACTCATACCAGTGTGTCTAAACAAATCAAAGCCAGTGGTGTCACGCTCCACTATCAGTGCACTATCAATTCTCTCTGAAGGAGCCACATGACTCGGTGGCGTAACGCGTAGGGGAGGGGCTCTGACATCACAATGCTTAAAGGCAACCACACAGCAAGTATATGGGAGTGTGGCAAACATATTAGGGATCATGCAAAATTGTATAAAAAGTGTTTTTAATCTTTATACTATGTGAGTGCACTATATTTATTTAATACATTTTTAAAAAAGAAGATAAAGCACTCTATTCTCTTTTTAATTACATGGTATATATACACATGGAGGAAAAAGTTTGAAAGGAATCAAGAGACTCCCAAGTGGGAAGAGGGATAACTCCATCCATCCATCCATAAAGCGCTGAGCAAACTATTGGAGCTATATAAATCCTGTATAATAATAATAAAATAATAATCCATCCGCCTCCAGGAAAAAGGTCCCTAGGAAACAGCGAGACCCCCTGCTGGGAAAAAGGAAAAACCCCATTCATCCATCCATCCATCTGGGATACAGGGATTTATCCATTTGTTCACCTCTGAGCCCAATTAAAGGGACACAAGCTTGTATTACCTCACTTAACTGTTTGGTCATATACATCAGGTGAGAACACAACTGGTGAAGGAACACATATATGAATTGGTGGACTATATTTGTTTTGTAATACACTATTAGAAGACACCACAGTATCACAGATTTTTCAAAGATATGCATGCAGCACTAGCATGATTGCTATATCATGCTGTGGAAATATATCAGGACTCAGTCACTTGTTATAATTTGTTGTAATTTATTTAATTAATTCATTTAATATAATTTTATATATTTATATGTTCATTTAAATACACTGATAGTGGCGCGCGACACCACTGGCTTAAATTAAAGTGATAGCTCTCCAAAATTCCTAAAGTGATTGTAAAGGCAGATTTTTTTTTTAAACAAACATGCCATACTTACCTGCTCTGTGCAATAGTTTTGCACAGAACAACCCCAATCCTCCTCTTCTTGGGTCCCCCACCAGTGCTCCTGGCCCCTCCCTCCTGCCAAGTAGTTCCCTCATAGCAAGCAGCTTGCCATGGAGACACCCAAGCAGGCTCGCTCCCAAGCTGATGCTCTTTGTGTCCATTCACATACAGTCCTGGCCCCCCACTCTCTCCTTATTGGCTCACCGGCCGTGATTAGCAGTAGCGGGACGCAATGGCTGCCAGCGCTGTCTTAACCAATGAGGAGGGAGAGATCCGGGACAACCAAGGCTGGATTGCGATGGGGCAGTTGGGGTACTGGGGGGGGGGGGGCTGATGCACAGAGGTTTTTACCTTCATGCATAGAATGCATGCTGGTAAAAAACCTTCAGGCTTTAAAACCACTTTACGTGTGTCTGAGGTACGTTTGTGACGTACTTTCATTGACTCTATTGAGGTGTTTGTCAAGCTGTGCAAGTAGCCAGACATTGCTGGAGAGATCAAAAACAACATAACCAAATGCAAACACATTGTTTTTTATATGTATAATTTTATGTGTGCATTAGACCATTTACTTTTATGTTGTGTGTTGTATGTTATGAAAAAGTGCCCTAAAAATGTGTTAACCTGGCATTCATTGTGAGTGCAGCATGCTACTGAAATATGTTTTTTGATTATAAAGGGTGCCAAAAAAGAAAACACAGCAATTAGTTTTTAGGTCCCCTCCTACACATGTTGTATACTATACAGAATTAGTATAGGTAAAGTGTGTGTAAAGTCCAAACTATTTTTTTAAATTGTTTTAAGTAGGGAATAGTTAAATCTACTGTAGCCAAAATTGCTATTACTGAATTATGCAGAGCCTTAAATGTATTATTGTAAAATTTGGAGTACCCCTTTTCTGTCACAAGATGGAGCTAGTAGGGGCCTTGAGGTCCTGATTCTCAAATATAGGACGCTGAATACTGGGAGATGTAGTCTAGGCCATAAGTGGTGCCATTGCAGTTGAAAACTGCAATCCTCATTGTACCTGGGGGCAAGAGAAGTCCAAAGGAGGAGGTATAAATATAAAAGCCCGAGAATTAGTGGGTGCTGTTAGTATACCTCCCAACTTTTTAAGATGGGACTGAGGGACACCTATTAGCAAATGTATGTAGACATAGGACACACCCTCTGCCATGCCCCTATCTCCTAGATTGTAAGATTGTAATTGCCCCTATCTCCTAGATTGTAATCTCCTAGATTGTAAGCTCGTAAGAGTAGGGCCCTCTTACCCCTCGTACGCTGTCTGTCTTTGTTGTACTGTGCCATGTATTGTCCCCCCCTATTGTACAGCGCTGAGCAAACCCTTTGGCGCTATATAAACTCGTAGTAATAATAATAATAATAATGCCCCCTTAAAGGACAGTTAGACAAAAAAATAGTAGTTAAACCTACAAGTGTTTTTTTTTTTTACCACTACTATTCCTTTATACTAGCTTATGGAGTTTACAAATGCAACAGTTTAGAAACTGGATGAAAGGTTTAGCACTGTTAAACAAATACCAATATATAGATCAGACCAAAATGAGAGACAAATGAGGAGGAAAGAGGGACAGAGGGACTTTGTTCCAGATCAGGGACAGTCTCTCGAAATCAGAGACAGTTGGGGAGGTATGTATTTGGAGAATGCAACCAGTCAAACAGAGCATGAGGAGCTGCTGCTGAGACAGAAGAGGGAAAGATAGAGAAAGCTGAGGAAAATGGTTTGTGGCTGCATCACAGATCGGTCAGTAGGTCTTCACTATCCAAAGAGCCTCATGCTATTGCTACAGATTGCTGGACTGAGACCTGTAAAATGTCTGAAAAAGTTGTCTGCTTCTGCCAGACTCTGCTTTGAGGGCATACAGTACAGCATAGTGATCTGGTCTTCTGCCGCTCAGGTCTGCTGCAGGGATGCCAATAGACTGTTATTGTACCAGTGGGATTGACTAGATCACTAAAGGATGCCGCTGTCATCACGCTAAAGGGGGTCCCTCCAACACACAGCCTGCTGCAAAAGATCAGAGAAAACCGGTGAGCAGGCCATTGACCCATTATTGTTTAATTTACTGACACTGTGTAGATCCTTTGTGGAGTTTGATCAATATTTGCCTTCCCTAACTTTGCATTTTGCCCCGCTATTTGATCAGGGCCTACATCACAAAACCTTAACCCATTGCATGGGCCCTCACACAAGAGTGTCCTATGGAACCCATTATTTTCTTAAGACAAACTTATGGAATGCAAGGCTATCTAACACCAATAAGCGCAGCAATGTCTTCATGGGCCCCAAGGTAGCCAGAAAAATGCAAACTTTGAGGACTGTACATAGTTTGCTTCCTGTGGAAGGTAGTTACCATTACCTCACAGTTTCCTTTTACAAGATGCCTAGGCTTAGCTCCTTCAACACAAGAACCCAATAGGCAACTTAGTTGTGTTGATACCTATCCTGGTTGCCTGTTGCTGCTCAGTTAGTGAGGAGAGCTACAGTATATGCTGATGAGATTTGAGTTTCCATCAGTACCTTAAATATCTGAAGAAATGCTCAGTGTATTGTGTGTGCTGTTGCATTGGCTATTATATCCTGTCTTATCTGATAATTACTTGACAATACACTCTGTTATTTGCTGCAAGATTTAGAGTCTAATTTTAGGGTGACCCTAAGGTATTGTGAAACTGTTAATGTACACCTGCTAATGTGGTGTACCCTGGGGTGTCAGCGGGGCTGAGGCCATTTCCAGAGTCAAGGTAAGAACAGAGGACCCAACATAACCTGTGGCTCCTGCGGGAGTAATGGAATTCCCATCTTAAAGAGTTGTCATGGGAAAAGCTGACAGAGGATCTAACCCTTCCATACTAAATGGCTGATAAACTATACCAACTAAAAATGCACTTTAATTTAGAAAGTACTGATCCAAAAAACAAAATTGGATGCTTAGTGTGCGATCAAAATACTGTACATTAAAATACTCATTACAATATATTCCATACCAATCAAAAGAAAACAAAAGTAATTACTACTTTCCAAAATAAGTACAATTGGCAGTTTTGCAAAAAATGTATGCTATGTGTTGGAATTAATGACCATTATATACAGTTCTCTGTCGATAATAACAACCTAACACGCATTAAAAAAACACACAAAAACAGAAATACTGTATGTGAGATCATGCTATCCCTATTTGCCCCTAATGCATTTGAAGGTCATGTTGGCATTTTGTCCTGCCCTGGGTATCTTAGCATTGAGACACTTTTTTTCTGTCATGCCTCCATTGGCTGGCAAGAGACACCTCTTTCTGTGCTATTGCTATGTCAGCATCATATATATATATATATATATATATATATATATATACACACACACACACACACAGTATATATATATATATATATATATATATTTACTGTATAAATACAGTGCCCCGCCAGGATGATGTTGACCCAGGATTCTCAACAAGGCAGGTTGAGGGGCTCCAGGGGGTTTACTTAGTTCAGAGGAAACCGGCTTTTCAGTTTTTTCATGATTTAGAAGAATCTGTTATGGGACCTGAAGCCTGCAGATCCAGGTGGGATGAAATCTTCAGTCCTGGGTCTTGGTTTTCAGAACCACCAGCCAGGGCCACCATGAAGGGCTCACTTTAACCAGGCTTCCTTTAGGCCACCAGGCCTCACTTTAAAAGGGGGCCTGGCCAGCCGTCAGCTTCAAACCTCATAATGCAGTATACATAGTGTATGCATACACACTGTGAACATGCAAATAATCTTCCTCTGTGGCTTCCAGGTGGTAAATCATTTTCCCTGGGCTGTGGGGGCCCTATGAGTTTATCCAGAGGGGCCGGGAGACTGTAAGATAGAGGATTTTTTTTTTTCATTTTTGGCACTGGCAGGTTTAGACAACAACCAGCTCCGCATTTGCCTATAACAATAATAGGTTCCCACTGAACTACCCTAACTATCATGCACCTCCCACTTCGATGCACAGTTTTAATCCACGATCCTTATTTATACACCCAGTGACACCTCCCACAATTTTCCTTGGCTCTGCCTCCCGCACAGACTGTAGTCCATCAGCCCTCTAGACTGCAGTGCCGGATTCTCCTTGATCAAGGCAAGCCAGATCTCTGCTGAGAGCAGTCATTGGTTGCTAGGACCACCAGTGTCCTAGCAATCAATGGGATCACGTGTGCCGACCCCCTGCATCGTGCTTTTTTTCAGCTACCATTTTCTGCTTACTGACTACAGGACTATATCACTCATGTACATACATTACACTGTACATTCCGATCTCCGGGCTCTACTAATCTGAAGGTGTTGTCTGATGGGGGCAGTTTATCCATGGGGGGCACTCTGATGAGGGCAAAATATTTATGCGGGCAATCTGATGGGGCAGTAGACCTATAGAGGCACTTTGTTAGGGTAGCAGATCAACAGGGGCAAACTGATGGAGGCAGAAGATCTATGGGGCAGCAGATCAATATGGTCACTCTGATGGGGTCAGCTTATTTATGAGGGCACTCTGATGGGGGCAGTCTATCTGTGGGGGCAACAAATCTATGAGGGCAATCTGATGAGAGCAGCTTATTTATTGGGATACTGTGAAGGGGCAGTTTATCGATATGGGTACTCTGATGGGGGCAGTTTATTTTTGGGGGGCACCCTGATGGAGGCAGCTTCTCTATGGGGGCACTCTGATGGGGGCTACAGATCTACAGGGGTACTCTAATAAGGACAAAGATCTTTGGGGGCATCAGATCAATAGGGGCACTCTGATGGGGTCAGCTTATCTTTGAGGCCAATCTGATGTGGGCAGCTTATTTATAGGGGCAGTCTGAAGGGGCAGGTTATCCATATGAGTATGCTGATGGGGGCAACAGATCTATGGGGGCACTCTGATGGGCGCAGCTTATTTATGGAGGGCACTCTGATGGGAGCAACAGATCTACAAGGGCACTCTGATGGGGGCAGTTAATCCATAGGGCACTCTGATGGTGCAACAGATCTACAGGGGCACTCTGAGGAGGGAAGCTTATCCATGGGGGCACTCTGATGAGGATCATTTTGGGGATAATGATATTTATATTCTTATTCTATATTATTATATATCACTTGAAGACAAAGCTACATTTTGTTTTGAGTAGGGGCCAGGGGAGGGGCCAGGGGTGAGGCTGAGGATGGGGTCAAAGGTGGCTCCGTTAAGTAGGCTGTATGAGGCCTTGTGATTTCTAACAGCAGCCCTGCCACCAGCACACTAATTGGTCAGGTGTGTGCTGTTTTTGTTGTAGAGACTTGACCATGGTTCTGGTAGCACCAGTCCATGTGTGTGCAAGGGAGAAGCCAGAGGGGTGCAGGTGTGCACTGGAATAGTCAGAGACCCAAGCCTGAGGGCCAGAGCAGCAAGCGGCTGCTAGCTATGTGGACAAGTATTGGTGAGAAAACAATTTGTGGGAGACACTGTATGGACGTTTTGTTTTTCTTTAATAAAAGTGGGCCAACAAGCCCTTAAATGACAATTTCTGCAGCGGACTGTATTCATCTGTGAGTGCTACACCTGAGCTAGACACCCCCAAACTTTACACTATATTGCCAAAAGTATTGGGACACATGCCTTTACATGCACACAAACCTTAGTGGCATCCCAGTCTTAGTTAGTAGGGTTCAATATTGAGTTGGCCCACCCTTTGTAGCTATAACAACTTCAACTCTTCTGGGAAGGCTGTCCACAAGGTTTAGGAGTGTTTGACCATTCTTCCAGAAGTGCATTTGTGAGGTCGGGCACTGATGTCAGAGAAGGCCTGGCTCGCAGTCTCCGCTCCAATTCATCCCAAAGGTGTTCTATCGGGTTGAGACCTTGCTTTGTGCACTAGTGCGCACACATGTTGAAACAGGAAGGGGCCATCCCCAAACTGTTCCCACAATGTTGGGAGCATGAAATTGTCCAAAATGTCTTGGTATGCTGGTACGCCTTAAGAGTTCCCTTCAATGGAACTAAGGGGCCAAGCCCAACCCCTGAAAAACAACCCCACACCATAATCCCCCCTCCACTAAACTTTACACTTGGCACCTAGCAGTCAGGCAAGTACCGTTCTCCTGGCAACCACCAAACCCAGATACCTCCATCAGATTGCCAGACAGAGAAGCATGATTCACCACTTCATAGAACACATCTCCACTTCTCTAGGGTCCAGTGGCAGCGGGCTTTACACCACTGCATCCGACGATTTGCATTGCATTTGGCGATTTAAGGCTTGGATGCAGCTGCTCGGCCATGGAAACCCATTCCATGAAGCTCTCTATGCAATCGCACTGTTGTTGTGCTAATTTGAAGACCAAACGAAGTTTGGAGGTCATTAGCTATTGGCTCTGCAGACAGTTGGTGACTTCGGCGCATTGTGCATATCAGCATGCACTGACCCCGCTCTATCATTTCACGTAGCCTTCCATTTTGTAGTTGAGTTGCTGTTGTTCCCAGTTGCTTCCACTTTGTTATAATACCACTAACAGTTGACCGTGGAATAGCAAGGAAATTTCATGGAAGGACTTATTGCACAAGTGGCAACCTATCACGGTACCATGCTTGAATCCACTGAGCTTGAATGCTCTTGAGAGTGATCCATTCTATCACAAATGTTTGTAGAAGCAGTCTGCATGCTTAGATGCTTGAATTTTTTTACACCTGTGGCCATGAAGGTGATTGAAACACCTAAATCAAATGATTTGGAGGGGTGTCCCAATACTTTTGGCAATAATATACAGTATATATATATATAAATATATATATATTACAGAGTCAACTGAGTTTACAGCAATAAAAAAAACATACAGTATGTATTCAAGTTTTGGCTATATCGTTATGCCATTCTGGGACATTTACAGGTGAGACTACATTTAATCCTTTAAACAAACAAAAAACAAAAGATACCTGTGCTCAAATCCCAACAGCTAGTACATGCATTTATCCATCAGGTGCTAAAGGGTTGTAACCACATATTAACTCCAGAAAATCTGAAGGACCCTCTGCACACTGGTATATACCCTTTCAAGCAGGCTATGCAATAAATAGGGATATTTAGTTCACACATATTGCAATACATGCTTAAGCTGGCCAACTGCGTCAAAGTACATCCTTTTCCCCCTAGTGCCCAGTACGGGGACTGCTACATCACTAAAACACTGTTAGTGTGGATTCAGTTTTTCTGAGAGCAGAGGATCTTGGGACCAATAGTCCTATAGCCAATACATTCTATTTTCGTGAGTGCTGTTTGAACTACAACTACCAAAGAGCTGGCAAACGAGCAAATGCTGGGAAACCAGATATATTCTACAGAGCTGAAAACAGGGGGATTGCCTTTCTCCTTCAGAGATAGATTGCCAGCCTACTGCCGCGGGACTTTGCACATCAGTTCAGCATAGCAGTGGCCAAAATTGCCACACCGGGATTGCGTCTCTGCATTGCGACTGTCATTGTCCAGTCTTCACGCAGACATCTCTGCTTGCCGTGCTGATAGACCATTAGGTGCTAACTCCTCACAACCCTGTAACCAGCCAAGAGCCTGAGCAAAAACTGTTTTCTTAGAAGGCCATGCTGTCCCTAGTGAAATCAAATAAATAATTCCTCCTGCGCTTATCGGAAGTGGTACCATATGTTAAAGCAGCCGACACTCAAAACTGATACCTTAACAGTGATGAAAAACACCTAATAAATTAGTGCAGCGCTAAACAATAGATATATCAATATATAATCCAAAAACATGCAGTTAAATGCTACCACAAATAATGAGTGATAAAATTCAATATATATATATATGTATATATATATATATATTGCATAAAGTGTTCAAGTGTTCAAAAGAGTGTAAACTGAAGTCATAGATGTGGCCTGAGGGTCCTGAGGAAGTCACGTGGTCTAGTGACGCAACGTGTAGGTACTCCGTGACACAGCTTCCGGTACGTGGTGACGCACATCCGGCGTGGACGCCATCTTAGAACACCCAATTATCCCATGCAGTACACCCAGACATGAGGTTAAAACGTAATTGTACCAGTCTTTTAAAGTGAGTGGGCATTTTTTACAAATAAAGGAGATTAATTTATTTAAATACTACACTGTGGAGGATCTCTTTCTTTCTCACCATGGCCTCTGGTGAGGAGCATATCTTTTAGCAGATATATTTTTTGTGAGAGGCCTGGAGTATCATATTTCCAACCTGAGAGAAGGACTACAGGTGGAGTACTACTGATACCAGCCATTATTGGAGAAAGATCTAGGAGTGATCCTGAAAGCGAAGTAGCCCATTGGGTCGCTGAAAGGAGGTGAAGGGGCAATTTAGCCACTGAGGATAAGTGTGCTGACACTTTCACAGATATCACCAGTATTGTCACTCTGCATGAATTATTGCTGTTTGAAAAACTATTTTCAAAATCCATGGACTGTCAGAGACTTTATGTTTTTTATTAATTGTTTGTATTTTGGTTTGGTCACTTTAACACTAATCACTTAGTGTGGCACTTCCCCAAAGTACAGGGGAGTTATATTATATGAGTAGTAGTTTTTTATTATGAATATTATATTATTTATTTTTTATTAAGAGAGGTATTTCAATTTCTATTGATTTCAATAGTGTGATTGATTGCACCTATTAGAGGCCACGTCTATGACCTCAGTTTACACTCTTTTGAGCACTTTATGCACTATATATATATTTTGTTTTTTATTTTATCACTCATTACTTGTGGTATGGTTTAACTGCATGCTGCCCATAGGATTGCTGAGTGGGTGATGTCCAACCTCTTTCTGTAATCATTCTGGAGACACTGCATGCAAACACCTTTACACCTCGGTATGGGCCCCCACCATTGCTAGCAGAAAACAACAGATACCACCATATCAGGAACTTTAAACATTACAGGACTCAAGGTCAATTTCTAGTTAAAGGGACCTCTTCTTTTTTAAGGTAATTGCTATTCATATTAGGTTACTTATTAGCGGAGTATGCATAGTTAGTCTGGCTGAAAAAAACAAATGTCCATCCAGTTCAACCATTAAAAAAAAAAAATATATAATCCTACACCCACATTTGATACGTTTACATAATTCTCTGCATTTGTCATTGTGGCGCCGGTGGCCCAGAGGGAGCTGGTAAGTCAACAAGCCTTTTCTTGCTGCTGGTGTTGCAAATAAATGGTTGAAGCTTACTACTCATGACTGTATAGTCTGCTAAACGTTGATAATTTATTAATTCTATTTTACCAGTATTTTGCTTTTATGTGTTAACTGATATATCATTAACCCATTATGTCTGTGGCCTACTTTTTTGAACAACTAAAGAACTGTGTCTCTTGCATTATTATTCTATCCTGTGAAAATATGTCTGAACCCAGAGTGTCAGTTATGTCGGGAGGCTTGCAAGGTCAGGGTAACCACAAGCATTATCAATCGGTCACTGCGAGGGTAGAGCTACATATATATTTTTCACAGTATTTTACATGTAAACATGATGCACAACTGAAATGCATTTGCCGTGTTTTACCAACGTCAAGTGGGCCTGAAAAAAGTTAGGACTTGATATAATAGTGAGAACCTCTAGAAATGTTATTTGTGCCTAGTCAGTACCCTGGAAAATATAATTTTTGCTGGTATTTCACCTGAAAAATAGCAGTGCAATTCCTGGCATATGACTGTGCCTATGCACTCCTGTGTCAGAAATGACTGCCCATTTGTGAACAAATGGGCAATCATTACAATATACAAGTAATCGTGTAAATTTGCAAACAGGCAATTGTGAAGCAATTTGGTTAAAAATCCACGCCACACAAGCAAACTCCACAATGGCAAAATCCCCAAACCAAGCACCCACCAGCAAAAACAAACAAAAAAAACACCTTTCCTCAGCAAATCCCTCTCCCGGCATCCCCCTTTCCCTAGTAAACCCCATCTTTCAAGTAAAATACTTACTAGACCTCAGACACAGCTGCGCCTGGCAGAGACAGGGTGTCCTCCTAAGCTTCCCCTCAGTTTTGTCAAGTCACACATTAGAGTCAATGAGGATATTTATTTATTTATTACATGTACTTGTATAGCACTGTTAATTTATGCAGCACTTACATATCTATTGTACATTCACATCAGTCCCCGCTCTCAAGGAGCTTACAATCTAAGGTCCCTAACTCACAATTATACAGACACATCCTAGGGTCAATTTAGACAGGAGCCAATTAACTCACAAGCATGTCTTTTAGTGTGTTAGGAAACCAGAGTACCTGGAGGAAACCCACACAGGCACAGGATTATGAGAGCCTTCCTTGGCAGTGTGCCACTTTTGGCAGGGCTACAGTGGTGGTACTGCAGAGCTGCAGGTAAAACATCAATGTATGCTTGGCAGAGGGCGCAGACCTAAAGCATGCCCTACATGGCTCTACCTGGGGCTGACTGTTGCTGCATACGCCACTCCACATAGATGTATGTTGGTTTCTGAACCTCTCCTACTGTCA
Organism: Staurois parvus; assembly: GCF_062004578.1. Taxonomy (NCBI): domain Eukaryota; kingdom Metazoa; phylum Chordata; class Amphibia; order Anura; family Ranidae; genus Staurois; species Staurois parvus. The sequence continues at coordinate 5,061,736 of NW_028318023.1, read as the reverse complement.
TTTTGCCCATTCAGGATTATTATACACTCATTGGCCACTTTATTAGGTACACCTTTCTAGTGCCAAGAAAGTATCCCCTACACCATTACACCACCATCCTGAACAATTGACACAAGGCAGTATTGATCTTGCTTTCATGTTGTTTACGCCACATTCTGACTCCATCTGAATATCACAGCAATCAGTCTGCCCATTCTCCTCTGACATCAACAAGGCATTTTTGTCCACACAAATGCCGCTCACTGGATATTTTCTATTTTTTGGACCATTCTCTGTAAACCCTAGAGATAGTTGTGCGTGAATATCCCAGCAGATGAGCAGTTTTTGAAAAAAAAAAACTCAGACCAGCCCGTCTGGCACCAACAACCATGCCACATTCAAAATCACTTAAATCCCCTTTCTTCCCCATTCTGATGCTTGGTTTGAACTTCAGCAAGTTGTCCTCACCATGTCTACATGCCTAAATGCATTGAGTTGCTGCCATGTGATTGGCTGATTAGCAATGCGTGTTACCAAGCAATTGAAAAGGTGTACCTAATGTAGTGCCCATTAAGTGTATATTTCTAAATATATATTTAAAGGTTCTAAAGTCTGGAATCACTCAGAAATGTTTCACAGCAAAATTATACTATTATTAACCTAACTTGCATTCTCTGTCCCTTGCGTCTGGGGCATTTTTCTATGACATTATGATGAAAGGTCTCTCCATAACAGGTTCATGTTCTCCCTTACAAGAGCATTTGTTCAAGTGACCCCTACAGTATCACATGTGATAAAGTATAAATGTTTAAAATTGACCTTTGTCTCCATTCCCTCAAAATCATGTCAACAGGCACCTCGGCACACTGATATAAAATCATCTTAAATGTATTAGTTAAAAAAAAAAATGTTTTACATTTACTTACAGTTACCGTTTTTTACGTCATGGTTGAGTGAGGTGCTGGCGATATAACCCTGGCCTCAAGCTGCTTCTTGGAAAGTATACATTACTAGTACCTTCCTGGGAAACCTCAGCTGTAAACTGTGAGATCTTGGGAGATTTTCTTTCTCAGATGAAATGCAGTGTCATATGTTCCAAGAGGCAGACCCATAGTTCCAGGAAGTAGGAGATGGATTCATCTGCCTTTAGTAAAAAATGGCCATTGTGAAAAGAATAGGGGGTTTAAGAAATATAAGGTATGAAAAGAATAAAAGGCCTGCAATTATCTTTAAGTATATGTGAATTGTGATTGCTAAATATTTCTAAGGGTGCTTTGTTAACATTTTTAAGATAAGGATGAAATTTCTCATGTTGTGGAAAAATGCCAACTGCTCTCCAACACACATTTCCATAATGCACTGCAACATAAAAAATGTAGGTCATGCTACATTTCTTGGATTGCACCATCACCAAAGCACATGTGCTACCAGAACACAAAATGAAAGACACTGCAAGGCACCAACATATTCATGCTACATTACTACAATGTACTGGTGTTAACAAGCCCCTAATTTGCATCCCATTTTTCATATATTTGTTGGTCATACAATTCACTTGACATAACCCCCTGCTGTTTCAATGAAGCCGTCATTACAATTCAATTTTAATTGCTGTATTTGAACTGTTGTTCCTTTATGCTGAATAAGTTATTCATTTTAAAATAAGGTGAACATGTAAATATATTATGAATACATGGATAGAATCTAAGTTTGTTTTTTTTATTTCCTTCTTGCAAGTTTTAGAGTTTTATTTGAAAACAATATGTGAAGGTTTTTATCTACTACAATTTTTTTTAGTATGGATGAGAAAAATAACTATTCTTATAAAGTCTGCCAAATCTCGTATATGCATATTGCTAAAATTACAAGCACCTGCTTTATTGTACAGCATAAAATATTACCATCATCATTTTAACAACTCCGATTAGCTCTGCTGGGAATTGCTAGCAGGAAAAGTGATGAATTTGCCAAACCGCAGATGGCATTTACATAAGCCATTCAACAGTCAAAAATTATAGGTAAGGTAATGGCAATTTGCAGCTTGAAACATGGGGATAGTTTATTGCAAACACCAGCAAATACAAACGCCTTATTTCCAAAGTTTACTAAGGTACACACATTTAGGTAGCCCACTGTGTTAATGTATAATCAGTTAATTAGTTAGACCAGTGGTCGGCAAGCCGCGGCTCGCGAGCCACATGCGGCTCTTTACAAGCTTAAATGCGGCTCTTCTGTGTGCCGGGCGCCCGCTCCCCTCCCTCCTCTCCCTCCCCTCCCTCCTCTCGGACGGGCGTGTGCCGGGCGGCCGCCCCCTCACCTCCCCTCCCCTCCCTCCTCTCGGACAGCCGCCCGCTCCCCTCCCTCCTCTCGGGCGGCCGCCCCAAAAGTCAGGACTCTGCAGCTGTCAGGATGTAGGCGGGGCAGCGTGACGAACTCCTCTCCTCTCACAGTCCGCCCTGAAGACCAGAACGGCGCGGGAAGCACGGCGAGAGGAACGCGCGGAGCAAAGGTAAGTGAATTGACACAGGGGGGACTTACTATATGGGGGACTTACTATATGGGGGGGACTTACTATATGGGGGGGGACTTACTATATGGGGGATGAATTACTATATGGGGGACTTACTATATGGGGGGGGACTTACTATATGGGGGGGGGACTTACTATATGGGGGACTTACTATATGGGAGATGAATTACTATATGGGAGATTAATTACTATATGGGAGATGAATTACTATGGGGGATGAATTACTATGGGGGATGAATTACTATATGGGAGATGAATTACTATGGGGGGGATGAATTACTATGGGGGATGAATTACTATATGGGGGATGAATTACTATGGGGGATGAATTACTATATGGGGGATGAATTACTATATGGGGGATGAATTACTATGGGGGATGAATTACTATATGGGGGATGAATTACTATATGGGGGATGAATTACTATGGGGGATGAATTACTATATGGGGGATGAATTACTATGGGGGATGAATTACTATGGGGGGGATGAATTACTATATGGGGGATGAATTACTATATGGGGGATGAATTACTATGGGGGATGAATTACTATATAGGGGATGAATTACTATGGGGGATGAATTACTATGGGGGGGATGAATTACTATATGGGGGATGAATTACTATATGGGGGATGAATTACTATGGGGGATTAATTACTATGGGGGGGATGAATTACTATATGGGGGATGAATTACTATGGAGGATGAATTACTATGGGGGATGAATTACTATATGGGGGATGAATTACTATATGGGGGATGAATTACTATGGGGGATGAATTACTATATGGGGGATGAATTGCTATGGGGGATGAATTGCTATATGGGGGATGAATTGCTATATGGGGGATGAATTACTATGGGGGATGAATTACTATACGGGGGATGAGTTACTATATGGGGGATGAATTACTCTATGGGGGATGAATTACTATGGGGGATGAATTACTATATGGGAGATGTATTTTCAGTTTTAAAAATGTGGCTCTCAAAATAAATTTCAATCGTGGTTTTGGCGAGATTTGGCTCAGTTGAAAAAAAAGGTTGCCCACCACTGAGTTAGACTAATGCAGTGGCATCACTTTTGGGGTGCAGGGGGTGCAGACCGCACCTGGGTGTCGCCAGCCAGAGGGGTGACACCAGGGGCAGACTGGGTCCCTGGGCCACTCTGATGCCTCCTGAATGACCACACCACTTCTGCTGCAGACATGCAGGGTGGGCAGAAGCAGTGGAAAAGCTGTGACACACTCCATCTGCTTACAGCCTGAATGGGCAGGAGAGCCGACTGGAGCAGACAGAGAGTGGATCTATCACCGCTTGGAGTTGAGACGCCAGTGTTTTCAAGCTACACCAGCCGCTGTCAAAGTCCTGCCTCTTGAATCGGCTCCTATGATGGACAGCACACTGGTCCAGTCCTGGGAAATTGGCAATTGGGAATAGGCTGCATAAGACTGCTTCACTTTTACACTAGAAAGCGGTGCAGGACAGCTACGTTCCTTTGTGCATTCCAGTTGCACTGCCCTTGCGATCTGCTGCAGATGCCAATGCAAAGTTAATGACACCCCAAACGTAGGTTGCAAAACTGATTGGGGGAGGTGTGACACCATGTTTTACCGCACCAGGTGACACCAACCCTAGTGATTCCACTGGGCTAATGTAAGAAACTGTGCTGACATGAGATGTGGGGCAACACCTCACTTTTAGGACATCCATAGATTCGTCATACCTCTCATCCTTCTAAACACACATAGAGTAAATTTGTGATCTAAAAAATCGATCTGACCTGAAAAAATCAGTTCCTGATCTGAAAATCAAAGAAACAGGGTGGAAAATTGTAGGCCATATACCAGCTGCAATCAGAAGCAGCAACTGTCTGGGTATTCTAACAGCTGCGGGTGCTGACTGTCAGAAAATAATAGTTGGCAGGGGGATTCATAATTCACAGTGTTTAGCATGGTTGGAGGAATCAAGGGATTTCTCTTTTTCAGACTATTACAGTGTACGTATGTCCAACTGCTTTACTGTTACAGTGTGGCCCCGCTGTGCTGGATACTTATACACTATATTGCCAAAAGTATTGGGACACCCCTCCAAATCATTGGATTCAGGTGCACAGAGTCCTGACCTCAACCCGACAGAACACCTTTGGGACGAATTAGAGCGGAGACTGCGAGCCAGGCCTTCTCGTCCGACATCAGTCCCTGACCTCACAAATGCGCTTCTGGAAGAATGGTCAAACATTCATCAACCTTGTGGACAGCCTTCCCAGAAGAGTTGAAGCTGTTATAGCTGCAAAGGGTGGGCCAACTCAATATTGAACCCTATGGACTAAGACTGGGATGCCATTAGAGTTAATGCACGTGTAAAGACAGGCATCCCAATACCATTAGCAATATAATGTATATACGTGATCCAGCATTTCCGGGTAGGGGCATGCGCCCGCCCACTGTCCCAGCTGTGCTGTCATTCGCTATAGTACAAGTCAATCAGCAGGTCTTGGCCAATGATTTATGGCCAGGACCCGCTGATCAGCAGAGCAATGACAGAATAGTGTCCTCTCTTGGTAAACAACACAGGGCTCTCTACAGACAGCAGCGATGTGTCAGTTTTTCCGCTCAGTAAAAGCAGTACACATTACACACAGTAAACATTCTCAGGCACACAGTCAACCCTTTGATTGCCCCTAGATGTTAACCCCTTCCCAGCCAATGTCATTAGTACAGTGACAGTCTATATTATTATCATTCATCACTTTATTAATGTCACTGGAGATGACATTTTGTCAGTTCCCACAAAGTGTTTCAGATTGCTTGGCGGACTATTACAGTCCTACTACAGTCGCTTATCACATCCTTGCTAGTATTAAAATAAATATATAAATAAATAAATAGAAAATTTCAGTATATATACCATCGTTTGTAGATGCTATAACTTTCACTGTATTAGTGTCACTGGTGATGTCAGTATCAGTTATCCAGTTCCCGCAAAGTGTCACTTAGTGTCAGATTGCCCGCCAAACCATCACAGTCTCACTATGAATCACTGATCGCTGCCATTACTAGCCTAAATTTATGAAGAAATGTGATTTTTTACATTTTTTATTGGATATGTTTATAGCAGAAAGTAAAAAATATAGTTTTTTTGTTAAAATTTCGGTCTTTTTCACTTATATAATAAAATAAAAAACCCAGTGGTGATAAAAAAAAAATGCATGGCCACACAATTGCCAGTTAAATTAGCTCAGTGCTAGTAAGGGGTAAAATCTTCTGGAGCTTAAGTGGATAGAGAATGTGGTGAAGAACACACTCTTACCACATCCATAGTTCCATGATCTATGAACATGATGAACATTGTTGTTTTGCAGGAACATTGTGGTGGGAAACTTCATTGCAATGTTTGTACCTGTGCAGTAAATCCCTAGGCTTTAGGCTCTATCATCACGGAAATCAGCTGCTACCTATATTTCCCTTTGCTGAGAATGTGTGTGCTGTTACTGGCTGTAGTATGGTCTTACAACCAGCACTGTGAAAATCATACTGCAGATGACTTCCCCATAGGCAAACTCCATGTACAGACACTCTTCAGGGAGTCAGAGGAACGAAAAGTCACACCCACCACCCTAAGCTGCACTGTTTCTGCTTCTTGTTGCTTTACCAAATAGTACATCGCTAGGCGAGATGTCCAAGTGCTCCTGTAAATGTGTGAGGTAGGAGAAAAAAGGATGCTGATGGACGCTCAGGTTATCTTACTGTATATCCTGCTTCAACACTGGATTCTTCCCAGCCAAGCAACCAGGGCTAGCAAGAGCCTCTCACTGGTTTCTCTCTTGGTGCCAGTCTCCAAAGGTAGATGAGTGACTTTAGTGAAGATTTTGTAAAAAGTGCTTACAGGCAGACTTTTTTTAATTACAGAAAGGACTTTGTACACTGTATGAATTTTCTCTCATAAATGCTTCTACCTACCTGCAGCATGTTTTTCTATAACCGTTTACACTGAATGGTGCATGTGCAGCTCAGTGTAGAGCAGGGTTTCTGAACCAGGGTTCCATGGAACCCTAGGGGGGTCCTCCCGAGGTTGCTATGGGTTCCTTGAGCAATGAGCAATTCCTGCCTCTCAGATAAGTTCCCACTGACACCATTGATTTGTTTAGAAATCTGTAAGGGGGTAATTCATCCCAAAGACCACAAGTGTAAGGAGAATTCTTCCCACTGTCCATCATGCTGAATGTATCATAAGTTGTAGATATAGTCATTTTTAGCAGGGGTACCCTGCGACCAGAAAATAATTTCAAGGGTCCCAATGTGTTAAAAAAAGGTTAAGAAAGGTTGGTCTAGAGTCTCAGCATGATTTTATGCTGGGAAAAAATAACTATCAAACACGTACGTGGAAGTTATGATACTCTGGCCCAGCCAGTCATAAAGGCTGAAGATTCTGAACTCAAAAGAAGACCAGGTGAAGATGGAATTATCAGCCACGGAGGAGAGCATGTACATCCCAACACTGGAGGGGAATGTTTTACTGGGTAAGTGAGCTATAATGTGCAAATATGCTATGCAACTTGGGCATTATGGCAATAAGCTCCTAGTAGCTCAAAATTTCTGGTAGCTCAAAATGTATAAAATAGACTATTTAATCAAAGAAAGTGTTAAACTACATAAAATTTTCCACCCAAACTCTATATTATTGCATTTGCTATTTTGAAAAGCCAATGTAAAGAAAAAGTAGTGGTAAATAAGCACAATTACATTTGACATATGAATTCTTTTGGATCTACGTAACTGGGGGCATGGCAGGTGTGTGTCTTTTGTCTACCTACTTTGTGCTCATCCCTGAATGTTGGAAAATATGGACACTAATAGTTTCAGTGAGTGCCAGGAACAAAATGTTGGCCTGTCTGCCAGTTCTAAAGCAATACATGTCTGCCTTGCTTTGTTTTTGTAATCAAACCCTTCCTGGAAGCTCTGAGGAAGTGCTAAACTATTATTTAGAAGTCATAATTATGCAGGGCTGTTAAGTGAAAATCAATTTTACAATATTTTATTGAAGGTAGGAATTTGCTTTGGCGGGCCATGTGTTTAAGATTTTCCTGTTTAGCTAAAGGTCTAGGAACATTTAGGCAAAAAGCATTCAAACTAATCCCTTAGTTTATGCAGGAACATAAGAACCTTTACACCTGTTGAATTAATATTGTATTCAGAACATTCTCGCCTCCAGTATTATTTTTATTCTGTCACATAATTAAAGTATATCTAAAATCATTCTTTAGAGTCTCATATAAGTTTTAAGATGTTGATATAACTTTAAAAGTTATTTACCATCTTTTTAAATCTGTAGTTTCCATTAAAATAATGCCTGGTGATCATGCGAATGAAGAACTTTGGCACTTCCTGTCATGATGTGACAACTGTCTGCCTAATTGTGCTATTGCCTTACCAGAGGCCCCCCATGTGGGGACTACAAACATTTGTGTCAACACACATTATGCAGGTATGATCCAATATTGTCATCATCAGGAAGTTGATCTAGAGCAATGATGTTCAGCTGTTGCAAGATTCGGTAAATGTAGATAGGAAGTGTTGCAGTGGAGGAACTACCAGGGTTGCAACAGTCACACTCGCGATCGACCCTGGAGTTCCACCACTGTAGGAGGGGCCCACCATCCACTGCCTGCTGCCTGAAGCCTCCTTTACCAATATGAGAGGGAAGCAGGCAGGTACACAGTATCCACATATCGCCCCCCCCATTCTCTCCTTCCATTCAGTTCCCAGCTGTAGGGTAGGGATATGCCATCTCGGGAGGCGGAGAAAGAAAGAGGAAATCACCTGACTCAGGCTGGGCCAGTAGAGTAAAGGGGAATGAGCTCTCTGCCATGTGAGGAGACCCCATATCAGGATAGGAGTTACTGGAGACATGCGAAGGAAGGAAGCTGGTGATACACTGAAACTGAGCAAGGAGGGGGAACCCAGTGATCTGCAAGTGAGTGCCACTGATCCCATCCCTGCATATCAGCACTGTCACTGACTGAGGGACCCCATATCAGCACTGCCAATGATCCCATTCCCTACCACCATCGCTGCCACTGATCCCATCCCCTACCACCATTGCTGCCACTGATCTCATCCCCTACCACTGCCGCTTATCCCACCCACCTCTGCCACAGATCAAACCCCCCACCACAACTACTGCTGCCACTGATCCCATCCCCCTCCCTCCATCACCACTTCCACAGATCACACCCCCCACCAACAGTACCGCTGCCACTGATCCCATCCTCACCTCCACTGCTACTACAGATCACACCCCCCACTGTCGCTGCCAGAGATCACACCCCCTCCATTACTACCACTGATCCCATCCCCCTTCCACCACCACCGCTTCCACAGATCACACCCCCCACACTACTACCACTGCCACTGATCCCATCCTCCCACCACCACCAACGTTGCCTCAGATCACACCCTAAACCACCACTGATCCCACCCCCCTCCACCTCCATCACCCTTTACACCAGAGTCCCTAGAGGTCTCCCTTACATCTGAGTCCTCAGAGTTATCCCTTACATCAAAGTCCCCCCTTACAGTGTAACTCTGCCAGTTCAGATGTAAATGTGGAACTCTGCCAGTTCAGATATAAATGGGAAATCTGTGAACTCTGATGTTAGGGGGGACTCTTGTGATTAAATGTATATGATTAGAAATGTTATTTAATCACAAAATATATGTATAGTGTATACTTAAAAAAATGGCTGTGAGCCACTAAAGTGTTCAGGTTTGCCTTGAAGAATTCTCCCTCACATCAGAGTCCCCAGAGTTCTCCCTCACACCAGAGTCCCCAGAGTTCTCCCTCACATCAGAGTCCCCAGAGTTCTCCCATATGTCAGAGTCTGTAGAGTCCCCCCTTACAGTGTAAGGGAACTATGTGATTTCAGATTAAGGAGAACTCTACCAGTTCAGATGTAAAGGGGAACTCTGCCAGTTTAGATGTAAAGGGGAACTCTGCCAGTTTAGTTGTAAAGGGGAACTCTTTCAGTTTAGTTGTAAAGGGGAACTCTGCCAGTTCAACTGTAAAAGGGGAACTCTGCCAGTTCAGATGTAAAGGAACACTCTGCCAATTCAGATGTAAATGATAACTCTGCCAGTGTAGATGTAAAGGGGAAACTCTGCAAGTTCAAATGTAAAGGGGAAACTCAGCAGGTTCAGATGTAGAGGGGAAACTGCTGCAGGACATGTGAAAGGGTCCCGCTGCGGGACTGTAATAAAGGGTCGAGAGATGAGAGTAAAGAGCCCTGACATTGGTTTGAAGGGCTCCAGGACCAGAGGTCAGGGGGCCCTTCATGGTTCCTTGCACTGGGGCCCTGAAGGTTCTATTTATGCCTCAGAAGTGTTGAAAGAGGTTATAGGGGATAGAAAAATTGAAATATCACAAAAAGATAAAAAAATAAGTAGTTTAACTGCTTGTGTTCCATGCACTGTAGTTTTACTGCTACAGTGTGGTCCTGCTGTGCTGAATAACGTATATACAGAATACATGATTCAGCATTTCCAGCTACGGGGCACGCTTGTGCGCCCACTGCCCCAGCTGTGTTGTCATTCACTACAGCACAAGCCGATCAGCAGATCCCGGGACCCGCTGATTGGTTGAGGGAATGACAGAAGAGAGCCCTGTGTTGGTAAACAACACAGGACTCTCTAGAGACAGCAATCTGTGTCCGTTTTTTTCTCCCTGCACAGCAGGGAGTAAAAACAGGTACATCCAGTAAAAGCAGCACACATTACACACAGTAAATATTTTTAGGCACACAGTTAACCCTTTAATTGCCCCTGGATGTTAACCCCTTCCCAGACAGTGTCATTACAGTAATAACGTATATTCATAGCACTAATCACTGTATTAGTGTCACTAAAGATGTTAGTGTCATTTAGTCAGTTCCCACAAAGTGTCAATTAGTGTCAGATTGCCCGCTGCACTATTACAGCCCTACTACAGTAAAAATCGCTGATCACCATGATTGCTAGCATTAAAAAAATAAAATAAATAATTAGAAAATTCCAGTATATTTATCATAGTTTGTAGACTCTTTAACTTTCAGGCAAACCAATTAATATTTGCTTATTAGGATTTTATTTTACCAATTACATATGGCAGAATACATTTTGGCCTAAATTATGAAGAAATTTTTTTTTTTTAATTTTTGTATTGGATATGTTTTACAGCAGAAATAAAAAAAAATATGTTTTTAATTTTTGGTCTTTTTTCATTTATTATAATAATAATAATAATAATAATAATAATAAAAACAGTTGTTATCAAATACCACCAAAAGAAAGCTCTAATTGTGTGAAAAAATTGATACAAATTTAATTTGGGTACTGCGTTACATGACTGTGCATTTGCCAGTTAAAATAGCACAGTGCCAAATAGCAAAAATTGCTCTGGACATGAAAGAGGTAAAATCTTCCAGAGCTGAAGTGGTTAAAAAATAAAAACATATTGCAGATGTTTATGATATACAATGTTTTAGCATACTAAATGTCATCGAGTTAGGATTTATATCAATTTTGTGCAGAAACAATATCCACTGACTGAGAAAAACACATTTAAAATGAGAAGAAACAACTTTACAAACCCAAGACAGTTTCTGGGACATATTGGTGCTCAGCCTGGTGTACAGATTTCTTTGGAGTATAGTCAGTCTTTGTACATCCAGTCATAACTTTTTTTCATTTAAATGTTGCTTTGGTACCTTAAAACCTCAGAAAATATTAACATATTATAGGAGTCATATCTCTCCTACCCTCCTTAATCACAAGATTATTTTTACTACAAAACAAGAAAGAAATAATAAATGGGAAATCTGTGGCAGTCATTATATCTCTTTCAGAAGATGCTGCTTGCTGGTAGTCATGCTGATCCTATGGCTATATGTGCCAATACGCAGGTTAGGAACTTCTGCTAGATACCTTCATGGGCATGCTTGTCTCATGGAAATATGTGCGGACATGTTCCATGGACTTCCAAGCGTGCAGGCGTATTTGAGCGCAAATCCAGTTTCAGACTGACACCAAACACCCTATTTTGGTAGAAGTAATGACAGATGGTTGTTGGATGGTCTTTAGCTAGGCTGTGAACCATGTGTCCATGTATCCTGATCTTTGTGCATATCCTGATTTTCTGTTACCAAATGGGCCTGCTGTTGGATTCCTATCTGTCCTATTCTTGGTTGTGACCTCAGCTTGTTTAAGGACTCTGCTTCTACTGATCATCTGTGTATGATCCTGGCTTTGGCTCCTCACCATTCCCTTATCTTCAGTTCTAATTACCACCCATGCATGACCTCAACTGGGCCCTGTCCTCGTTACTTCTACTCCAGTTCACCTCTGCTAACAGCAGGTGTTGTCATCTGACGCCAGCTGATGGGCCTGACCTACTCTTCTACAAGATCTCTTCCTGATCCTTCCAAGACTTTCATCTTCTGGCTAGAGAGCTACCTTCAGGAACAGCCACCAGCGAACTGGTCTGAGCCACTTTGTGCCTTGAACTCCTGTAAGCATCTTTAGGGGTGTTTCAACCAGAGCTGCAAGAGAAGCCCTCTCATCACTTCGACCTTTAACCAGGTACATGATAGTTACCTATTGATATTTGCAGATCAGGGCAGATGATTGCAACACACACACACACACATAATAGGCAGCACAGGCAGCTAATTTTGTAAAGCCAATTTTCAGACAACTTTTAAGCACCCCATCCCTTTGACTCATTTTCATAAAAAAATTAAAAATAAAATTACAAAGCCTTTGTAATGAGACCACTATCTGTACCGTTTCAAGAAATGAAGACCAGTGATGCACTGCTGCAGTTCAGGCCCTTCAACAACGACCATGTTGCCCCCCCCCCTCCTCGCTGGGATGTCATCATGCCTTCAATGGAGCCTTTAGGTTCCTATGAGTATTCCACTAATGAACCCAATGAGAAGTGTCCACATACCCAGACAGTGACATTGGCACCCGAAGAAGGATCTTTCCACTCGGCAGTTCAGAAGAGAGAAAACTCACAACGCTCTCCTGCTCAACAGAAGTTAATTGTTTAATAGACGTTTGTCAAACAGACATGTTGGAAAAGTTTCCGTCAATCAGCGGATACAGCCAATTGGCTACAAGCACTGAACAGTGTATTCTGATAGTGGAATTGAATACAATCAAGGGGGGAGGGGGACATATATGCACTGTATCAATGTCCAAATTTAGCTCAGTTGTTTAGTCCACTGGGGCTATTGGCTAGATGAGGTGGGGTCCCTTGCTAGAGTTCCGATTTAAACAGAATCTGTCAAGATAGAGATACAGGTGCTGCCGTTGATGACTTATTTTTTGAAGATGCATGCTTTGGGTGTGTTATCCTTATTTTTCCTTCACTATATAGTGAGTCACTGACCAAGCTTATGTGCCTATAGGGTTGATTTATAAAACTGGAGAGTGCAAAATCTGGTGCAGCTCTGCATAGAAACCTATCAGTGTCCATTTTTTTTTCAAAGGTTAATTGAATAAGCTAAAGTTAGAAGCTGATTGGCTACCATGTAAAGCTGCACCAGAATTTGCACTCTCCCGTTTTAGTAAATTAATTCCTATGTATCATTATCACATATGGGCATGTGTAAATCTGATCAGTGTTTCATCAAATGGTGAAGAAAGAATTAGTATGATATCACTGAAGCAGACACCTTTACAATAAATCAGCAATGGAATTTTTGTTATATTCTATCCTGGCAGATTTCAGGATTTCCTACTCCAGCCACTGGGACAAGAGTAAACCATTAGTGTGTACCTTGCCAGATAATGGAGGAGGATGCAGCAGAGAGACACTGACTGAGAATTTTAAAAGCTTATTTGAAAATGTAAATTTTAAGGGCACATTGAAAAGTGTGAAAAGTTAAAAATAGGGGTAAACTTTTTTGAAACAAATTGCACTTAAAAGAATCTGTACTGAAGCAGTATTCACAAATCCATAATTCTGTAAGGGAAGGGTTAACTGGGCTCTGGCACTATAAATTAATATTTTCTCTGCATCCTGTGCCCCTCTTATCCTTTACATCACTGTCTTTATTTAAAACATCTCAGTGAATTTGGAAGCAATTACCAAGCATTTTCATAGGTTTACTTGCAGTTCAATCTCTGCATGGGTCAGAGACTTCCAGTAACTGTTTTGTATGTTAAGATTAGAAAAACCTGTTTAACAAATAATAAAAAAGGTCAAGTACGAAATCTCAGACAACATAGTTCATGGATAAAGGTATGCAAAGAAGGAGCAGTCTTGGAAAGCAAGGCTGATAAACCAAAGTTATTTTTAAGGCATATGTCGATAAAATGTTTTCATGCATGATGGACTAAGAAAATACATACTAAAGGGTAGATTTGGTATTAAAAAATCAAGATTGCACAGTTATGTTTTACATTACAATAATTGCCTTAATGCAATTTTAGTTCTGAGCTGTCACCAAAGCAGAAAGTATTTGAACATGTTTAATGCAGTTAAAACTGGCTGCATGAAAATTGTTATATTCAAAATGTTATGCTTATCTATATAATGAACATTTTTTTTATAAGCAATTCAGAATTTTTTTACAGGACAAATGTGTTAATTCACCAGATAGAAGACTTCTTGATTCAAGAAGTTACTTCTAGCAAGAAGAGTTACATGGACATGGTGGGGCTGATTTACTAAAGGCTTTGCTAAAGAAGTTGAACTTCACCAGAGAATTATTCATAGAGCTTAGTGCATGAGGTCAAGCTCTGCTGACTTCCATCACCCAGTAATGTTCAAGCAAAAATGTTCGTTTTTTAAAAATTTCCTACCGTTTTGAGCACAGAAATATTGACATAATCAGACCGCTAGGGAGGCTACAGGCTGGTCCCCCTCTCCCCATTAAGGATTGGCACCTTTGGGGAGTGGGAGGAGAGCAGGTACCCAAAATTGATAGGTACCCGCTCCCATTTCCGCTGCGATTGCCTAGGCGATCGGAAGCGGAAGATGTCCTCCCCACTCCCTCCCCATAGTCTTTTGGGACATGTGACAGGTCCCAGAAGACTACGGGGCCATTCAGGAAGCGCAGCGCTACTCATGCATGCGCAGTGGGCACCCGGCTCTGAAGCCGCAAGCTGTCACAGCCGGGTGCCCACACTGAAGATGCCGGTGCCAGGGAGATAAGTTGGCCGGTGAAACCAGCGGTGATGAGGACACCGCTGGACCGAGGAACAGGTAAGACTGAGGAGCAGGTTCTGCTGCACAGAAGAGCCGAGCGGCCGGCCCGCTATTCTAACACACTGAAGATGCCAGCACCTGGAATACAGGATGGCCGGTGAAACGGGCTGCGGGGAGGACACCGTGGGATCGTGGGACAGGTGAGTGGCTGTTTTTTAAAAATCAGCAGCTACAGTTTTTGTAGCTGCTGACTTTTATTTTTTTACAGTGTAAGTGGAACTTCGCTTTAAAGATTTACCTTTAACTATATAGTGCAGGGGCCTGCCTAATTGCATACAAATTGATAGTGTTTGGGATTGTCTTCATATTATCTGGTTCTGGAAAATTGTACAAGAAAATTGTATAATGTATGGCCAGCCTTAGAGGGGAATACCTGCCATTTTGTGAGATTTATTCTCATTTCCTCTGGTGTTCCTGGGCCAGGAAGTGAAGAGAAATCTCTCTAATGGGACATGGACAGCAAAAAGTAACCTGGCAGAAGTTTTAAACCTTTAACCCTCCCCTACTCTATCCAGAAAATATATTGGCTTCATGAACACATTAATCTAGTAAAGAAGTAAATGTTAGAGACAACAGGTTATGTTAATTAAACAGGCATTATACAGCTGGTTAGCCAAAGAAAGTGCAACGTTCCAAACTTTCTCTATTGATCGATGGTTAATTCAAGACTCTACGTCCACAAACCTCCTCTTCTGGGGTCCCCCACTGATGCTGTCCACTACTTCTTTTCAGCGCCTGCCCCCATTGAAAGTGCTTACTATAGGGGCAGATGTGCAGGCTTGTTCCCGAGCTGTGCTCTGCGTGTCGTGTTTACTACAGTCACACAGAGTGCGGCTTGGCTCCATCCCTGCTCCCTTCTCACTGAATCTGATTGACAGCAGCAGGAGCCAATAGCTCCTCCTGCTGTCTCTGAGCCTAGGAGGAGGGAAAGAGAGAGAGAGAGAGAGAGAGAGAGAGAGAGAGTAATGATGCTGGATTGAGATCAGGCTCAGGTAAGTATTTAGGGGGGCTGGGGGTGAACTGATCTTGAAAGGTTTTTTTATCTTAAAGCAAAACTTCTCTCTCTCTATCAACATGTACTATTTCCAATCCTTATGCTGCTAGCATTAGTAAATAGATAGGAAAGTATATCATATTTACTTGTTTTAACCTTTTTTTTTTTTTTGCATTCCTGCAATTACGTCCTGGTTTTCATGCCTAGATATATTATGTCATACATCTCAGGAGGGGAGGGAGGGTGCTCAGCTAAGCCAATGCCTGAGCTAAGGGCAGATGGATTCCAGAGAGTAACTTCTACATGAATCATCTGCCCTTACTCAAGATGACCACTGTCGGAAATTCCAGGAGGTGTTTTTCAAAATTATTTCTCACAATAAAGCATGGAGACATGGATGGATGGAGGTGTTTGTTTTGAATATTAAAATTGAAATACATAGCATTTTTGATTTGTGGTACTCAGATGCAGTGCAGTTTCTCTTTAATATAGAGAATGCATTAAGGTAAAAAGACCTTTAGCCTTTAGAACCACTTTAAGAGTGAAGCCCCAAAAAATATTGTTCCCTTCTTAAATCGCCAGCCCAGTGGTGATAGCCACCATACTTCTGTGGTTCAAAATACAGCATATGAATTAAGGCAATGGGATTGATTTACTACAGGCAATTAAGGCAATTATGTTAATGTAAAAAAAAAAAAAAAAGACTGTTCACTTTGCAGGGGATTTTTCCCCAGTACTTAATGAACGTGCTGAAGTTTCCTTCTGCAACAGATACTCAGTCACTTGCAAGGAAAACTAAAAAAACCCACCAGTTTTGCTTGCACATAATTGGATGGCGATAGTCAGAGTTTCACCCCATTTACTAAGCTCTAGGGAAAATTCACTTGCAAATTATAACTTCCCTTGTAAAGTGAACAGCCTATTTAATTTAGGAAATCAACCAAATTATGTACAATTATGTTACTCACAAAAGATAAAGGCAGCTCACAGGTGCTCGCTTCCCTGGGGTCAGTTCTTCCTTCACAGCATTCAGCAAAGTTTGGGAGTTGCACACAACTTCTACAGGGTAAAATCAACATTATCATTCAGCACAGAATGCTTCACCACTTGCCTACCGGGCACTTTTAACCCCTTCCTGCTCAGGACAATTTTCAACTTTCAGTGTTGTCGCACTTTGAATGACAATTGTGCGGTTATGCAACACTGTACCCATATGAAATTTTTATATTTTTTTTTCACACAAATAGAGCTTTCTTTTGGCGGTATTTAATCACCACTGAGTTTTTTTGAAATAAAAACGCATTTTTCTTTGTTCCTGTTATAAAATTTTGCAAATAAAAAACATTTCTTCATAAATTTAGGTCAAAATTAGAGATGAGCAAATTATTCAAAAATTCGGTTTGGCTGATTCGCCGAATTCGCCGAATAAATTCGCTTCGAGCCGAATATATTCGCTGCGAATTTAACTTATAAAAAGGGTGTTTCTAGGCTTCAGAGAGCCTTTATATTAGTGCAGAACACTGTACCTTTAATTTAAATGCCCTTGGAGTCTGCTGGGGAAGAGAAATAATACTGTCAGTCAGTATGACATGCAGATGAGTGCCGTCGATCTTAGAATCACCGCACACTTCACTCATTTGGGCAGTCACGGGGCCAAAACCAGAGTGTGGAGCCACAGTGTGGCGGTAGAGGCAGCAGCAATGGGAGGCCATACAGCACCCTATGACAAAATGGAACCCACCAGCAGTGTGAGGAGACCTGAAAGTGGCACATGGCAGAGTGTGGCGATGGAGACAGCAGCAATGGGAGGCCGTACAGGGACCCATGACACACTCTGGACCTGGCAGCAGCATGAGGAGGCGGTACAGGGGCCCATGACAGATTACGGGCCTGGCAGCAGCATGAGGAGTCGGTACGGGGGCCTATGGCAGATTACGGGCCTGGCAGCAGCATGAGGAGGCGGTACAGGGGCCCATGGCAGAGTGGCGGAGCGTAAGCAGCTAAAATTGAAGGCCATACAGAGGCCTATGTTAAAAAGTCCCCCCAGCAGCAGCGTGGGGAGACGACTATCAAGAGTCCAATGGCAGAGTGGCGGAGCAGAAGCAGCTTCAATTGAAGGCCATACACAGGCCTAGGTTTAAAAGTCCCTCACAGTTAATTCCAATAACGAACTCTACTCCTCCGTGCAATCTAGTTACGAGACCCTGGGCAGGTCTGGGTCCAATTTGTGGTAGAGACTGGTTTTGTTCAGCCATGCTTGAGTGAGTAATAACAGGTCTGTGCTGCTCTTTGGTGTCTGGCTTAATGCGCACAACACTGAACGTCCCAGCGTTTGTCAACGATTTGCCGTTAAGTGATGCAAACCCGCTGAACCACGTTCATGAGGAGCCGGTACAGGGGGCCATGAATCAGTATGGACCTGGCAGCAGTGTGAGCAGACGAGAGAGGCACATGGCGCAGGGTGGCGGTGTAGGCAGCATTATTCTGAAGCCATACACAGGCCTAGGTTAAAAAGCGGAAGCCGTCAGCAGCGTGAGCAGACGACAGAGACACATGGCGCAGGGTGGCGGTGGATGCAGCAGTATTCGGAAGCCAAACACAGGCCTCGGTTAAAAAGCGGAAGCCGTCAGCAGCGTGAGCAGACGACAGAGGCACATGGCGCAGGGTGGCGGTGGAGGCAGCAGCAATGGAAGGCCATACAGCACCCTATCACAAAATGGAACCCACCAACAGTGTAAGGAGACCTGAAAGTGGCACATGGCAGAGTCTGGCGATGAAGTCAGCAGCAATGGGAGTCCGTACAGGGACCCATGACACACTCTGGACCTGGCAGCAGCAAGAGGAGGCGGTACAGGGGCCCATGGCAGAGTGGCGAAGCGTAAGCAGCTTAAATTGAAGGCCATACAGAGGCCTATGTTAAAAAGTCCCCCCAGCAGCAGTGTGGGGAGACGACTATCAAGAGTCCAATGGCAGAGTGGCGGAGCAGAAGCAGCTTCAATTGAAGGCCATACACAGGCCTAGGTTAAAAAGTCCCCCCAGCAGCAGCGTGGGGAGACGACTATCAAGAGTCCAATGGCTGAGTGGCGATCCGGGAAGTCAGCGTTGTGATTGCAGATGCAATGCAGAGATTCTATGAGGTGATGCCGTGGGTGCGAAGAAGATCATATACCGTCGTACTTCCATCCATAAGACGGAACAACCTGCGAACCGGGAGCTTTATTGCCCTGACCCGCTGAGCAGCTTCTGGGATACCCAAGAGGCCCATGGCAGAGTGGCGGAGCAGAAGCAGCTTCAATTAAAGGCCATACAGAGGCCTATGTTAAAAAGTCCCCCCAGCAGCAGCGTGGGGAGACGACTGTCAAGAGTCCAATGGCAGAGTGGCGGAGCGGAAGCAGCTTCAATTGAAGGCCATACACAGGCCTAGGTTAAAAAGTCCCCCCAGCAGCAGTGTGGGGAGACGACTATCAAGAGTCCAATGGCTGAGTGGCGATCCGGGAAGTCAGCGTTGTGATTGCAGATGCAATGCAGAGATTCTATGAGGTGATGCCGTGGGTGCGAAGAAGATCATATACCGTCGTACTTCCATCCATAAGACGGAACAACCTGCGAACCGGGAGCTTTATTGCCCTGACCCGCTGAGCAGCTTCTGGGATACCCAAGAGTTTGGCTTCTGTGGGGAATATGGTTGAAAACTGAAACTTAAAGGCATGTTGACGGAAGGGCACCAGTGTCAGTGCTCCGGAGGGAATATAGCTTCAAAGCTGACACTTAAAGGTATATCGACGGTCAGAGACCACAGGAAGTGGAGCTTGCGTCTTAAATCGACTGAATGTGGCAGACGTGAAACGTCTACGGGCCGTATATGAAACGGGTTGTTCCTCTTTCTGGAATAAGTGTTGGAAATGGCCACTCTTTTTGGTGTGGCGTTTTGTCTATTTAATTCCGATAACGGACTCTACTCCTCCGTGCAATCTAGTTACGAGACCCTGGGCAGGTCTGGGTCCAATTTGTGGTAGAGCCTGGTTTTGTTCAGCCATGCTTGAGCGAGTAATAACAGGTCTGTGCTGCCCTTTGGTGTCTGGCTTAATGCGCACAACACTGAACGTCCCAGCATTTGTCAACGATTTGCCGTTAAGTGATGCAAACCCGCTGAACCACGTTCATGAGGAGCCGGTACAGGGGGCCATGAATCAGTATGGACCTGGCAGCAGTGTGAGGAGACCCGAAAGTGGCACATGGCGCAGGGTGGCGGTGGAGGCAGCAGTATTCGGAAGACATACACAGGACTAGTTTAAAAAGCGGAAGCCGTCAGCAGCGTGAGCAGACGACAGAGGCACATGGCGCAGGGTGGCGGTGGAGGCAGCAGTATTCGGAAGCCATACACAGGCCTAGGTTTAAAACTGGAACCCAGCAGCGTGAGCAGACGACAAAGACGCACATGGCAGAGGATGGATCTGGCAGCAGTATGAGAAGGCGGTACAGGGGCCCGTGGCACAGTGTGGTGATGGGGGCTACAGCAACTGGATGCCAGAAAGTGGCCGATAGGGCTATATACTGCATGGAATTATAAAGTTGTAAAGACAGCGGCCTATAAGGCTATACACACTATAACAATCATGACTTGATTGACCATTGGCCTATAAGGCTATACACAGCATGAATATCATGACTTATTCTGAGAGTGGTTTGGAAGGCTATATACAAAAAGTAATTCATGAGCTGTCCGGACAGCGGACAATAAGTACATATATACAAATCAATTCATCAGCTGTCCAGCCAGCGGCCTCAAAGGCGACACATATAGAAAGCAATTCATGAGCTGTTCAGACAGCGGCCTCTAAGGCGACAGATATACAAAGCAATTCCCGAGGTGTTCAGGGAGCGGCCTGAACGGCTAGGTTATTACTAAATATATTTTTGTGGCCAAACATCGGCCTATAAATAGATGTCTACACAGTGAGAAAAAATTATGTCGCCAGACAGCGGCCCCTAAGGCGACAGATATACAAAGCAATTCCCGCGAGCGCACAGGGCCCACAGTGTCTGAGGATGGACGTTGGCGCAGAAAGGCAGAGACCAACTGACTACATAGGTGGTTTTTATAGTACTTTATTTTGGCCTCCCTCTCAGAAGGTGTGAAAAAGGCCACCATTTTTGAACGGTAGCGAGGGTCCAACAAGGTGGACAGCCAAAAGTCATCCCTCTGTCTGATGGTTATTATTCGGCTGTCGCTACGCAAGCAACCGAGCATGCTATGGGCCATTTGTGCCAAGGAATGCGAGGGACTCCCTGCCTCCATCTCCACAGCATACTGCCACGGTGCGTCTGGGTCCTCTGTCTCCTCCTCCTCCTCTACCAGATGCTCCTGCTCCTCCACTCCTGTCCGCTGAGTGGAAAAACCACCCATTTCACTCAATAATTCCTGAGCAGCAATGTCCTCCTCTACCTCCTCCTCTTCTTCCTGTCCTGCCCCCACAGGGGTCATGTGGCGTTGAGATCTGTGCGCCACGTCTACCGCACCCTGACCAGCCATTGTTAACAGCATTTGTTCCAGGACGTGCAACAGAGGAATGACGTCGTTCATCCCATAGTCCTGCCGACTCACGAATAGCGTGGCCTCCTCAAAGGGCCTGAGCAAGCGGCAGGTGTCACGCATGAGCTGCCAATGGCTGACATCTAAGTTACACAGGGGAGTACCTTTATCCGCTTGTAACATCAGGAAATCTGTGATGGCCTTTCGCTGTTCGTAAAGGCGGTCTAACATATGTAGGGTTGAATTCCACCTTGTTGCAACGTCGCAGATCAGGCGATGCTGTGGAATTCCGTTCTGCCGCTGCAGCTCAAGGAGGGTGTGCTTTGCGGTGTAGGAATGGCTGAAATGCATGCAAAGTTTACGTGACATTTTAAGGATGTCTTGCAGTGGGATGGTGGATTTTAGGAACCGCTTGACAACCAGATTGAACACGTGAGCCGTGCATGGCGCATGGCACAACCTTCCTTGACGCAGAGCAGACACCATGTTCTTTCCGTTGTCAGTCAACATGGTTCCGATTTTCAGTTTGCGCGGAGACAGCCATCTGTCGATTTCTCTGTTCATTACACTCAGAAGTTCCTCCCCTGTGTGACTACGTTCGCCAAGGCATACCAGGTGCAGCACAGCGTGACACCGTTGCGCCCTGCACATGTGATATGCCGGTCGGGTAATGGGACTTGGCACGGGGGTGGCGGCTGAGGACACGGCGGAAGAAGAGGTGGTAGAGGCGGACATCTTTGCTGGACCAAGGACGTGCAAACGTGGAGGCAAAAGCGGCGTGACCTGTCCAAGTTACTGGTGCGGCTGTGCCGGCACCACGTTCACCCAGTGGGCCGTAAATGACATGTACTGTCCCTGACCGTAGTTACAGCTCCACACGTCGGCGCTGCCGTGCACTTTGGCAGAGACCGACATGCTCAAAGACTGGCCCACCATCTCTTCTACATGTGAATGCAGGGCTGGCACTGCCTTTTTGGCGAAGAAATGCCGGCTTGGCACTCTCCACCGCGGCTCGGCACAAGCCATCATTTCTCGGAAAGGTGCTGAGTCCACCACTTGGAAAGGGAGGGACTGCAGCACCAGCAACTTGGACAGGAGGACGTTCAGCTTCTGCACCGTCGGGTGCGTGCTCGCAAACTGTTGTCTCTTGGAAATGGATTCCAAGAAAGACTGCTGACGGAATCCGTGAAGAGGAGTAGCAGGAAAAGGAGCATCTGAACGAGCGGAAGATGCCAACGAGCGACAACTCACCTCAGCAGAGGTGTTGGAGCCTTGACTGGCTGATAGAGGGCGATTGACGTCGGGTGATGGAGCAAGTAACGGAGCGGGTGATGGAGTGGGGGCTGGGACAGGCAGAACCGCCGTATCTTTATCACGGTTTTCCCAGGCCACCGAATGGCGACGCTGCATATGCTGACGCAACGCTGTAGTCCCAACATTGGCCCCCTGGCCACGCTTGACTTTCTGGCCACATAGTCGACATACGGCTACGTTTACTTCCTCGGGCGGCTTGACGAAAAATTGCCACACCGCCGAGTAGGAAACTTTGCCCCCGCTACTCCTCACTGGCTGACTGCTACTTCCTCCGTGCACACCGGCACCACTACTGGCCGTGGTGGTAGGCTGCAGTGGAGCTGGTGCTCTACTCCGTGGCCATTTGGCTCCACTGACACTGCTGCGACCCTGCTGCCTCCCGGGCAACCCACCGACTGTTTTGCTCGCTGGCAAGCTGGCACCCTCTTCTCCTGATGATGCGGAAGCAATAGCCTGATGACGACGAGGCTGCCAAGTGCGATCAGCCTCATCATCATCAATTAGGGTCTCCGCGTCACTACTAGCCCCCTCGGCTGCGTGTGGGTCAGGAGACAGACCTGTCTCTAGACCGGCTACCGAGCCACTCTCCTCGCCAGTACTTCTTCGCCTGGCTGCTGAAGAGGAGGATGTCTCCCCCCGTTCCTGACCGCCCTCTGTTAGCTCTTCCTCACTGTACAGTGGGGCTGAGCCCACAGCATGCGATACTTCGCTTGGTGAGGGAACACCAAAGGACAGGGGCAGGTCGAGGACACGTGATTTCAGTGGGCTTGCTCCCGGGCCACGGTGCGTCTGGGTCCATGCCAACTAACGGTTGTGTCTGACGTACCCACCGACCGTTGGCTGTAGGTGTCAGAGGTGACCTGGGAAGAGGAAGACGACCGAGTCAACCAATCGATGACGGCAGGGTTGTCGGTGGAGACACGACCACTGGATGACACCGGGAGCACTGGCCTCTGGCTGCGACTAGTGCTGCCTCGACCCCTTCCTCTGCTGCCACGTCTGCTCGCTCCTGAAACATTGCCTCCTCTGCCACTCCTCTGCGTGTTGTCTGACATACTCTTTAACTCAATAAGCACCCCAAAAATAAATCCGGATTTAACTCTTTGAACGTACAATAGTGGTTGTGAAGCAGAAAGTCAGTTTATTTAGCACAATCGGTCAATTGCAGCTTGCCGTTGGCTGGAAACTGTACGTTTATGTCACTGGAATGCACTAATCACCCAAAAAATATTACCGCCACCCGGCGTGTATATGGATTTAACTCTTTGAACGTACAATAGTGGTTGTGAAGCAGAAAGTCAGTTTATTTAGCACAATCGGTCAATTGCAGCTTGCCGTTGGCTGGAAACTGTACGTTTAGATCACTGGAATGCACTTATCACCCAAAAAATATTACCGCCAGCCGGCGTGTAAATGGATTTAACTCTTTGAACGTACAATAGTGGTTGTGAAGCAGAAAGTCAGTTTATTGTACACAATCGGTCAATTGCAGCTTGCCGTTGGCTGTAAACTGTACGTTTATGTCACTGGAATGCACTAATCACCCAAAACATATTACCGCCAGCCGGCGTGTAAATGGATTTAACTCTTTGAATGTACAATAGTGGTTGTGAAGCAGAAAGTCAGTTTATTGTACACAATCGGTCAATTGCAGCTTGCCGTTGGCTGGAAACTGTACGTTTATGTCACTGGAATGCACTAATCACCCAAAAAATATTACCGCCACCCGGCGTGTAAATGGATCTAACTCTTTGAACGTACAATAGTGGTTGTGAAGCAGAAAGTCAGTTTATTTAGCACAATCGGTCAATTGCAGCTTGCCGTTGGCTGGAAACTGTACGTTTATGTCACTGGAATGCACTAATCACCCAAAAAATATTACCGCCACCCGGCGTGTAAATGGATCTAACTCTTTGAACGTACAATAGTGGTTGTGAAGCAGAAAGTCAGTTTATTTAGTGCAATCGGTCAATTGCAGCTTGCCGTTGGCTGGAAACTGTACGTTTGTGTCACTGGAATGCACTAATCACCCAAAAAATATTACCGCCACCCGGCGTGTAAATGGATCTAACTCTTTGAACGTACAATAGTGGTTGTGAAGCAGAAAGTCAGTTTATTTAGCACAATCGGTCAATTGCAGCTTGCCGTTGGCTGGAAACTGTACGTTTATGTCACTGGAATGCACTAATCACCCAAAAAATATTACCGCCACCCGGCGTGTATATGGATTTAACTCTTTGAACGTACAATAGTGGTTGTGAAGCAGAAAGTCAGTTTATTGTACACAATCGGTCAATTGCAGCTTGCCGTTGGCTGTAAACTGTACGTTTATGTCACTGGAATGCACTAATCACCCAAAAAATATTACCGCCAGCCAGCGTGTAAATGGATTTAACTCTTTGAACGTACAATAGTGGTTGTGAAGCAGAAAGTCAGTTTATTTAGCACAATCGGTCAATTGCAGCTTGCCGTTGGCTGGAAACTGTACGTTTATGTCACTGGAATGCACTAATCACCCAAAAAATATTACCGCCACCCGGCGTGTATATGGATTTAACTCTTTGAACGTACAATAGTGGTTGTGAAGCAGAAAGTCCGTTTATTTAGCACAATCGGTCAATTGCAGCTTGCCGTTGGCTGGAAACTGTACGTTTAGGTCACTGGAATGCACTAATCACCCAAAAAATATTACCGCCACCCGGCGTGTAAATGGATCTAACTCTTTGAACGTACAATAGTGGTTGTGAAGCAGAAAGTCAGTTTATTTAGTACAATCGGTCAATTGCAGCTTGCCGTTGGCTGGAAACTGTACGTTTGTGTCACTGGAATGCACTAATCACCCAAAAAATATTACCGCCAGCCGGCGTGTAAATGGATTTAACTCTTTGAACGTACAATAGTGGTTGTGAAGCAGAAAGTCAGTTTATTTAGCACAATCGGTCAATTGGAGCTTGCCGTTGGCTGGAAACTGTACGTTTAGGTCACTGGAATGCACTAATCACCCAAAAAATATTACCGCCACCCGGCGTGTAAATGGATCTAACTCTTTGAACGTACAATAGTGGTTGTGAAGCAGAAAGTCAGTTTATTTAGCACAATCGGTCAATTGCAGCTTGCCGTTGGCTGGAAACTGTACGTTTATGTCACTGGAATGCACTAATCACCCAAAAAATATTACCGCCACCCGGCGTGTATATGGATTTAACTCTTTGAACGTACAATAGTGGTTGTGAAGCAGTAAGTCAGTTTATTTAGCACAATCGGTCAATTGCAGCTTGCCGTTGGCTGGAAACTGTACGTTTATGTCACTGGAATGCACTAATCACCCAAAAAATATTACCGCCACCCGGCGTGTATATGGATCTAACTCTTTGAACGTACAATAGTGGTTGTGAAGCAGAAAGTCAGTTTATTTAGCACAATCGGTCAATTGCAGCTTGCCGTTGGCTGGAAACTGTACGTTTATGTCACTGGAATGCACTAATCACCCAAAAAATATTACCGCCACCCGGCGTGTATATGGATTTAACTCTTTGAACGTACAATAGTGGTTGTGAAGCAGAAAGTCAGTTTATTTAGCACAATCGGTCAATTGCAGCTTGCCGTTGGCTGGAAACTGTACGTTTATGTCACTGGAATGCACTAATCACCCAAAAAATATTACCGCCACCCGGCGTGTAAATGGATCTAACTCTTTGAACGTACAATAGTGGTTGTGAAGCAGAAAGTCAGTTTATTTAGCACAATCGGTCAATTGCAGCTTGCCGTTGGCTGGAAACTGTACGTTTATGTCACTGGAATGCACTAATCACCCAAAAAATATTAC
Source organism: Staurois parvus (assembly GCF_062004578.1). Lineage (NCBI taxonomy): Eukaryota > Metazoa > Chordata > Amphibia > Anura > Ranidae > Staurois > Staurois parvus. Next base: position 5,035,302 of record NW_028318023.1, on the reverse strand, counting down.
CGCCACCCGGCGTGTATATGGATTTAACTCTTTGAACGTGCAATAGTGGTTGTGAAGCAGAAAGTCAGTTTATTGTACACAATCGGTCAATTGCAGCTTGCCGTTGGCTGTAAACTGTACGTTTATGTCACTGGAATGCACTAATCACCCAAAAAATATTACCGCCAGCCGGCGTGTAAATGGATTTAACTCTTTGAACGTACAATAGTGGTTGCGAAGCAGAAAGTCAGTTTATTTAGCACAATCGGTCAATTGCAGCTTGCCGTTGGCTGTAAACTGTACGTTTATGTCACTGGAATGCACTAATCACCCAAAAAATATTACCGCCACCCGGCGTGTATATGGATTTAACTCTTTGAACGTACAATAGTGGTTGTGAAGCAGAAAGTCAGTTTATTTAGCACAATCGGTCAATTGCAGCTTGCCGTTGGCTGGAAACTGTACGTTTAGGTCACTGGAATGCACTAATCACCCAAAAAATATTACCGCCACCCGGCGTGTAAATGGATCTAACTCTTTGAACGTACAATAGTGGTTGTGAAGCAGAAAGTCAGTTTATTTAGCACAATCGGTCAATTGCAGCTTGCCGTTGGCTGGAAACTGTACGTTTATGTCACTGGAATGCACTAATCACCCAAAAAATATTACCGCCACCCGGCGTGTATATGGATTTAACTCTTTGAACGTACAATAGTGGTTGTGAAGCAGAAAGTCAGTTTATTTAGCACAATCGGTCAATTGCAGCTTGCCGTTGGCTGGAAACTGTACGTTTATGTCACTGGAATGCACTAATCACCCAAAAAATATTACCGCCACCCGGCGTGTATATGGATCTAACTCTTTGAACGTACAATAGTGGTTGTGAAGCAGAAAGTCAGTTTATTTAGCACAATCGGTCAATTGCAGCTTGCCGTTGGCTGGAAACTGTACGTTTATGTCACTGGAATCCACTAATCACCCAAAAAATATTACCGCCACCCGGCGTGTATATGGATTTAACTCTTTGAACGTACAATAGTGGTTGTGAAGCAGAAAGTCAGTTTATTTAGCACAATCGGTCAATTGCAGCTTGCCGTTGGCTGGAAACTGTACGTTTATGTCACTGGAATGCACTAATCACCCAAAAAATATTACCGCCACCCGGCGTGTAAATGGATCTAACTCTTTGAACGTACAATAGTGGTTGTGAAGCAGAAAGTCAGTTTATTTAGCACAATCGGTCAATTGCAGCTTGCCGTTGGCTGGAAACTGTACGTTTATGTCACTGGAATGCACTAATCACCCAAAAAATATTACCGCCACCCGGCGTGTATATGGATTTAACTCTTTGAACGTGCAATAGTGGTTGTGAAGCAGAAAGTCAGTTTATTGTACACAATCGGTCAATTGCAGCTTGCCGTTGGCTGTAAACTGTACGTTTATGTCACTGGAATGCACTAATCACCCAAAAAATATTACCGCCAGCCGGCGTGTAAATGGATTTAACTCTTTGAACGTACAATAGTGGTTGTGAAGCAGAAAGTCAGTTTATTTAGCACAATCGGTCAATTGCAGCTTGCCGTTGGCTGGAAACTGTACGTTTATGTCACTGGAATGCACTAATCACCCAAAAAATATTACCGCCAGCCGGCGTGTAAATGGATTTAACTCTTTGAACGTACAATAGTGGTTGTGAAGCAGAAAGTCAGTTTATTTAGCACAATCGGTCAATTGCAGCTTGCCGTTGGCTGGAAACTGTACGTTTATGTCACTGGAATGCACTAATCACCCAAAAAATATTACCGCCACCCGGCGTGTATATGGATTTAACTCTTTGAACGTACAATAGTGGTTGTGAAGCAGAAAGTCAGTTTATTTAGCACAATCGGTCAATTGCAGCTTGCTGTTGGCTGGAAACTGTACGTTTATGTCACTGGAATGCACTAATCACCCAAAAAATATTATCGCCACCCGGCGTGTAAATGGATCTAACTCTTTGAACGTACAATAGTGGTTGTGAAGCAGAAAGTCAGTTTATTTAGCACAATCGGTCAATTGCAGCTTGCCGTTGGCTGGAAACTGTACGTTTATGTCACTGGAATGCACTAATCACCCAAAAAATATTACCGCCACCCGGCGTGTATATGGATTTAACTCTTTGAACGTACAATAGTGGTTGTGAAGCAGAAAGTCAGTTTATTTAGCACAATCGGTCAATTGCAGCTTGCTGTTGGCTGGAAACTGTACGTTTATGTCACTGGAATGCACTAATCACCCAAAAAATATTACCGCCAGCCGGCGTGTAAATGGATTTAACTCTTTGAACGTACAATAGTGGTTGTGAAGCAGAAAGTCAGTTTATTTTGCACAATCGGCAAACTGCAGCACCAACTGTGCACGACAGCCACCAAAAAAAAAAAGGGTGTATGTCACTTTAAATTTTCAATTCTTTGATAGCTGTGGCCCTAAGTAACGATTCTGTGTCCCTGAGTAACGATTCTGTGTCCCTGAGTAACGATTCTGTGTCCCTGAGTAACGATTCTGTGGCCCTAAAGTCTCTGTGGCCCTAACTCTGTCCCTTAATACACACAGGTCTGTCTCTCTTGAATGACCGGAGGCTAATGGAGAATTCTAAGATGGCCGCGATTTATAGTGCTGGCTGACTGCTGATTGGCTAATGCGATCACATGTCATGAATGCATTATGGGTCAGCGCGCCTTGTCTGCGCGCCTTCCCAGAGATCCCCGCCCCATCTTCTCTGTCCATTTTCTCCGTGGCCACACATGTCGCCGCCATTTTTGGGAAAATTCGATTCGTGCATCCGAAGTTTGCTAATCTTCGGATTCGTCGCGAATAGAATTTTTCCAAATCTTCGGAACGAATTCCACTTCGTCATGTTCGATTCGCTCATCTCTAGTCAAAATGTATTCTGCTACATTTCTTTGGTGAAAATACCCCAAATTAGTGTATATTATTTAGTCTGTAGCTAAGTTATAGAGTCCACAAACCAAGTTATAAATATCTGACAATTGATCAATCCTGATGTACGGTCCATCTCATTTCTTGAGGCCCGAAAATGCCAGGATAGTGCAAATACCCCCCAAATCACCCATTTTTGGAAAGTAGACAGTTCAAGGTATTTAGTAAGAGGCATGGTGAGATTTTTTTCAGGTTGTGATTTTGTTACAATTTTTTGGAAAATGTAGAAATTAAAAAAAAAACAATCACAATTTTTTTTTTAACATATTGTCACCAGTCCAGTACAGAGTTATTGTTATTATGTATCTGGTGTGGCAGTGATCAGAGACACTGACTGGTAACAATATGTAAAAAAAATAAAAATAATAATTTAATTTGTATTTTTTTTCAAATGTTTCTATTTTTTATTACATTATATTTTTTTTTTACTATTTTTTTTCAACACACTGTGACCAAAGCAATACAATGTTACCCATAGTAATATTGAACTACTCTGGGCAAGTGATCAGGAATTCTTTCTTTTTTTCAGTCTTTTGTTGTGATTAGCTGTGATTGGGCAAAGCTCATCACATGAGACAGATGGGCTGTGATTGGCCCTGTGTGCATCATGTGACTGCTTTGACCAGTCACAGCTAACAACATAATTGTATACAATGGATGGCATGACAGGAAGCCATCCATTGTATACAATTGGTCACAGCAGTCACATGACACTGGCAACAGGCTGGTGTAGTGATATGTCATTGGCTATGTCCCGTGGACACAGCCGGTGACAGATCACGCTGCTATGCTGTCCCGCGGCCACGTGAGCGGCTCATTTTGACAGGACGTGATATGACACCCAGTCACAACGTGGAGTGTCCGGCCCGGCTGTCAATCTGCTATAGGTCGGGTGGGAAGGCGTTAAACCCCAGTAAAGGGCGAAACACATTCCTGTACTGAACAGTCAAGTTGATTTTACTCTTTGAGGCCTCATTCACACCATACATGCAGAAAAACTGATGGAAACTGTAATGCAGATTTCACCCTCAGAGACATCAGTTTTCATGCGAGCTTCAAGTTTTATACATGTTGCAGATTCCCAGGCAGAAAAATTCTGCATATAATACTAGTGTAAAAAAACTAATGTCTCTGCACCATGGTGTAAACAAACCCTTAAATAGGAACTTCATCACTATTATACAAATTACATCAAAGGCACCTTTAGAAATGTTTAGTAATGGCAATCTACAAATAGATACTGATAATTGCAGATTTTGTAATTCTTTGCATAATTTATTTTTTTCCCTCCCCATTCTTTTCACAGTGGCCATTTTTACCAAGGGCAGATTAATCCATCTTTCTTTACTATCTGGAGCTCTGCCTAGAACTGTAGTTCAGCCTCCTGAAACATGTAACAGGAAGTTCCCAAGATGCAGTTGTGAGGCCCTGGTTACCTGACTAATGCCTTAACCAATAGCCGCCCGGCCAATAGCTGTTTGGCGGCTAGCAAAATGCTGTAGATTTCCGGGTGGACGCCATATGGCGTCCTCCCGGGCATGCACAGTTTTCGCGCTTTCAGAGCCGCGCAGCGGCACGATCTGTCACCGGCCGTGTACCTTGGACACGGCTGATGACAGATCTGAGTACCAGCCCCCGTTGCTGGTACCATGTGACCTGCTGTGACCAATCACAGCAGGTCACATGACAGTTGTATACAATGGATGGCTTCATTCATGCCATCCATTGTATACTAGTGTCTAGCTGTGAATGGTCACAGCGATCACATGCACATGTCATGTGATTAGCTGTGGCCAAATCACAGCTAAGCACAAAAAAAAAAAAACCCTGAATAAATCGATGTCATTCGGGTAAATGCTTGCTTATAGCAAAGTAGTTCTTTGCTATAAGCAAATTGTGTAAAAAAACAAAAACAAAAAACAAAAATAATACTGATCACTTCCCCAAAGTAGTACAATGTTACTATGGTAAGATTGTACTACTTTGGACATAGTGAAATATGAAAAAAAAAATCTTAAAAAAAGAAAAAAAATTAATAAAAAATTTAAAATAATAAAAAAAAAAATATATATATATATATTTTTTTTTCATACTGTCACCAGTCAGTGTCCCTGATCACCGCCATGCCAGTTATATGATGATGCTGTACTGCACTGGTCACAGTATGTAGTGAACAAAATAGTGAAAATACTTTTCTAAATTTTTTCATTTTCCGAAAAATTATGACAAAAAAAATACAACTTCAAAAAACTCGCCATGCCTCTTATGAAGTACGTCGGACTGTCTACTTTGCAAAAAGAGGTCATTTGGGGGATATCTGTACTGTTCTGACATTCTTAGAGCTCAAGAAATTAGATTGGCTGTCAGTACTTCAGGATTGATCAATATTCAGATCTATACCATAGTTTGTGAACTCTATAACTTTCCTACAAACAAAAATACATCCTATTTTGGGTTATTTTCACCAAAGAAATGTAGCAGAATACATCTTGGCCTAAATTTATGAAGAACAATTATTTATTTGCAAACTTTTATAACAGAAACAAAGAAAAAAGTGTTTTTTTTCTCAAAATTTGCGGTCTTTTTTTGTTAATTTAGCAAAAAATAAAAACCCCGGCGGTGATTAAATACCACCAAAAGAAAGCTCTAGTTGTGTGAAGAAAATGATAAAATTTTAGTTTGGGTACAATGTTGTATGACCGCGCAATTGTCATTCAAAGTGTGAGAGCGCTGAAACCTGAAAAATGGCCTAGGAGGGAAGGGGGTAAAAGTGCCCGGTATGGAAATGGTTAAGAAACCAAGAAGTAGAAAACCAGTAAATTCAAGTAAAGTAAATACATTTTTTTTTTAGCCTCTTCTCAACCGCCCTATTGCAGAACTAATGCTACAGGGCAGCAGGGCTCTGCATAATCACGTACTGTATATATACGTGATTCAGCATTTCTGGGTAGGGGGCGTGCTGCCCTATCTGCACCACAATTGGTGGCTACAGCTGTTGATCACCGGGTACCAGCTGGAGATTCCCCGCCGGCACCTGGTGATCGCCAACGAACACTGACAGGGGAGAGATCTCTATGTAAACAACACAGATCTTTCCCCTGTCAGCACCAGCATGCTGCTTTGTATTGCTCTGCATAGTAAATACAATGTAAAACAGCACACAGTTGACCCTTTGATGACCCCAGATGTTAACCCCTTCCTGCCCAGTGTCATTAGTACAGTGTCAGTGTAGCAGAATACATTTTGGCCTGAATTTATGATGAAAATTTATTTTTTTATTTTTTTTACTAGATATGTTTTATAGCAAAAAGTCAAAAATATAGTTTTTTTTCCAAAATTGTCTTTTTTTTGTTTGTTTATAGCACAAAAAATAAAAAATGCAGAGGCATTCAAATACCACCAAAAGAAAGATCTATTTGTGGGAAAAAAGGACATTTGGGTGCAGCGTTGCATGACTGTGCAATTGTCAGTTAAAGTAACGCAATGCTGTATTGCAAAAAATGGCCTGTAGTTCTCAATGAACTATGAGGGTGCAGGTGAGCATCCTCACAGTTTTTTTTATTTTTCCTGGTTTGAAGTAACTGCCTGCCTGTATTGGAGGTACGGGCAGATAGTTATACTGACAGTCTGCAGGAGACTGACACTGCACCTGCAGTCTGCTGATGGGTACAATGCAATTCAAGAAAAAAAATAGTACATGCAAAAAAAATGTGCATTTATGAATGCTAGCTCACTAATCAATTAATTTAAACCGGTAGGCTGTGGTACTACTCAAAGCAAAGTTCTCCTGAGGTGTAAAGGTATCTGCATGCAGTGTCTCTAGAGTGATGACAGAAAGAGGTTGGGCATGGGCTCACAAATCCCATGGATAGCATGGCCTTCTAGGAACAAGAGTTCTTGCACAGGCTCTTGGCTGTTTACAGGGGTGTGCAGAGTTGCCGTTTGATGGCCTGTCAGTGAGCGTGTCTGTGTGAAGACCAGATAGTGACAGTCCTGTTGCAGAGAAGACTGATGCAATCCTGGTGTGGTGATCGGCATCACTGCTGTGCTGAAATGATGAGCAGAATCCCGCAGCAGTAGGCCAACAATCTGTTTCTGGAGAACGGCAATCCACCTGTGTTCAGCTCTGAATCCCGTGCCCAAGAGGGCGAGCTAGTCCCTTGTGGGAGAATATATCTGCTCTCCCAGCATCCCTCTCATTCACCAGCCCTCTGGTAGTCATAGTTCAATCAGCACTCTGGAATACAGGATGTGTTGGCTATAGGACTACAGGTCCCAAGAGCTGTCAGAAGATTTGGATCCACTCTGCTAACAAGATTGATGTAGTAGTTCCAGTACTGGGCACTAGGGGGAAAAGGATTAATCATAGTCTCATCTGCAAATGTCCCTGAAAGACAATATGGTATCTATCATCTGGTTACATGTGGATACCGCAGGGCATGCTAGTGAAGCTTGGTGTAAGGGATTTCCGGCAAGGAGAATCGCGATCAGGAACGCGCATGCGCACAGGAGAATTGCCGGTTGCGCGCAGGAATGCGTACATGCACATGCATTTGCACACACACGGCGAAGATTGCTGCCAGATGGCCCATTTAAGGAGTGCCTCTGCTCAGGTTCATTGCTGACTGGTTTTCAGCTCCCCCTGTGTCCTGCTAGTTCCATACGATTCCTTTGTTGCTGACCCGGCTTGTTCCTGACCCGACTCCGATTACTCTCCTGCTCCTGACTTCAGCTTCGCCTTCTGATTCTGTACCGCGCTGCCCGAGTGTTTATGACCCCGGCTATCCTTGACTCTGCTCCAGTCCTGTGTCCTGGCTACCTACCTTGCTCTGCTGCACATCTGGCAATCCACAGAACCTACCTGGTCTATTTCTACGGTGCCCAAATCAGAGGATACTCTGCCTACCAAGGTCATCACCTGCAAGAGCAAGCAACAACCACTGGTGCTCTTGTCCCCCTGGTCTCTAGACTCCCTCTGTTCCAACCTCAGCGGGGTCAGGGCTAGTGACACAAGTGAGGCCTACCTCATCAATTCTGTCTCCCATCAGGTACGTGACACACGGTCAAGGGTGCTCAATGTTTTTGGTAGATGAGGCTTTTACATATTTTTTCTTTTTTCAAATGATACTGAGAGGTGTTAGCAAAGGAGAACTATGAAAGAGTAAGGCTGGCTCACTTTGGGCCCTCGGATACTGGAAACCAGGTTCAAGTCTGAGGTAAGTAAAGAGTACTTTAATTGGGAAGGCTAATGCCCCTTTAACTGCAGTGGAAGATCTTCTGCTCGCTTGTTGGGGCCCAGTTGGTGCACTACAAGAATTCAGATTTTCTTGGTTGCAACAGGTGGAAGTTCCTCATAAGGATTTATGCAAGCACAAGCACTATCTCTTTAAGTGGTATTTAATTTGGGCAGTACCCCCTTTAGGCAAAAGATGAGATGCTGGTTTTAAGCAAGGAGGTTTAAAGGGTAATCAGAAGCACTTTTTGACAAGGGGTTAATTCCTCTGTTGGCTGCAGTAGTAAATGGCAACAATGACAAGTGTCCCTTGATGGATGTAAACCAATTACAGAGGAAAGCAGTGGTGTGGCTTGGCCCTCAGAGGGCGGACACTGCAGCAGGGTCTGATGACTGGATTATGCTGGAGATGTATTTGCTAGTAGGCTGGGTGAACTAGGCCTCAACCTGTGCAACTGGTGAACAATGTCAGTAACTGTATAGAGAATGGCTGATGCAAGAGAATGTAAGTGACAACCTAATTGGCTGGAGACTGGGACTCTCTCACCCAATCTGTGACATCATGTGAGTCATTGGTGGTTTCACTAAAGATGGGGGCCCCCAGTGGTTCCTCAGTTCCTTCTGTAGAGTTCGTTCCTGACTGCAGCACTCCAGGTCACCAGCCAACAAGGTAGTTCTCCAGATGCTTCAGCAATGTAAACAGTCAGCTATTCCTTCCTCTCTCCACTCTTTATCTCTCTCTGCGGCCTGGACTGGTCCTCCGGCATCCCGCACAGCTCTCTCCTCACACCTTCCTTCCAGCTCTCTCCCACTTCATTTCCTGCCTCTGTTCCTGGGCTTCGACATTTATATGTCTCCGACCACACGCCATCTCTTCTGGGAAATGTAGTCCCCTAATTAGCAGCCTTCTAACAAAGTCCAGTTCAGCCTACAAGATCCATATAGCTTTTCACCAGGATGTGTACCACTGAGCTGCAGGACACTGCCACCTTGTGTCTCTTTTATCATCCTGCAGTCTGAATAATAGCAGGGTGCTACATGTATAATATGGTCAAGTTCCCCTTCTTCCCCCTCAGGGTTCCCCTCGGTATGACAGTGAGCAGGTGTTCTCATCCCCATGCTCTGCGGCAGAGGAGCTTGTAGTTTAAATGAAGTGTGTGTTGGTTATGTGTTATAGAAGACACTGGTAGTGATGAGGCAGAACTATGACTTTACTTGTGTGGCTTAAGTTACAAACATACAGAGCACATTTCACAGCAGACATGTTACAGATACATTACTTCCTGAAGAGATGATAGAGAGAGGGAGGAACAAACAAGTTTTCAGATATACACAACTAGTAGCCTTTTAGTGTATAGTGCCATCTACTGGTCAAGTGATATTAACACACAATACTATATATAGTACATTATAGTACATGTTGTTGCATTCCCAACACCCCTTCTCAACGGCATGTGCATAATTATATGACATTTAGTCTCTTTTGTAGAAAACAATAACGTTCCCTTGGCAAAGGTTTGGTGAGTGCGTCTGCAGTCATCTCCTCTGATGGGCAGTACTGGATGTCGATAACCCCTTGTTCTTGCATGTCTCTGAGCAGATGATATCTTACATCAATTTGCTTGGTTCTTGGGTTAATCTTCTCAGAGTGTGTAAGCTTTATGCATCCCTGATTGTCTTCAAAGATGGGTGTGGGTTGTGACATATTCAGTCCCATGTCTAGTAGAAGTTGACGAATCCAAATGGCTTCTTGACATGCATGTGCTGCTGCTATGTATTCCGCTTCAGTTGAAGAGAGTGCAACAGTCACTTGTTTCCGATGGTTTTGCGACCGGGAGGGAGTTCTGTTAGTGACCAAGTTTTATTTTCTTGAAGTGATTTTATTTCTTCTTCAGCTGCTTTTCTCCACTGATCGGCTTCCCTTCTCGGCAAAGTTTCTATGTCTTCCCAGGATGTTGGCTCCTGTGTTTGATGTGTTTTAGCAGCGTATGATAACCTGCGGGGTGGTATCCCTTTTGTCATTCGAGAGGATCTTCTGATTTCTTGTTGTTCAGTGGGTTCTATTGGATCGTTGATTGTAAGTTCCACTTCTTGTTCTGGCTCTTGTCCTGCTTCGCATAAATCAGTGTCTCTTGCCGATTCAGTGTGTAAATCCTCTCCACATTTTTCAAAAATTGTATTATCTGGTGCTTCACTTTCATCAAAATAAACACTGCGGCTTACTGTGACCTTGTTGGTCTTTGGACAAAGGATTCTATATCCCTTACTCTGCTCACTGTAGCCGACCAGAATGCCTTCAATGGCTTTGTTCTCCAACTTGGAGCGTTTCTGACTTGGAATGTGGGCATATGCTTTACAGCCAAATACTCTGATGTGTCCTACGTTAGGTTTTGATCCATTCCACATTTCATATGGTGTACTCTCAATAGCTTTTGATGGGAGCCTGTTTTGTAGGTATGTTGCAGTCATTATTGCTTCTCCCCAGTATTTGTTAGGTAAGGCAGCGTCCGTAATCATACATCTGGTCATTTCTACAAGAGTGCGATTCTTTCTTTCCGCTACACCGTTTTGCTCAGGAGTGTATGGTACGGTTGTTTGGTGTATAATACCTTGTTTCTTTAGGCATGATTCCATCTCTTTATTCATATATTCCCCTCCATTGTCAGTGCGTATTATTCCAGGTTTCCTTTGAAACTTGTTGCTTGTCATAGCTACAAACTCTTGAAATTTTTCTAATGTCTCACTTTTGTGCTTCATTAGATACGTTATTGTGTACCGGGAATAATCATCGATGAAAGTCAGTAAATACCTGTTCCCGCCAGGTGTGATGGTTTTCATTGGTCCGCACACAACACTGTGTATCAGTTCCATGGGTTTAATGGTTTTACTCTGACTGGTCTGTGGAAGAGGGGTTCGGGTGGCCTTTGCTTTGATGCAACACGTGCACTTGCTGAGTGTGTGGCAAGGCAATATTTTCATGTCTTCTGATAGACCTCTCTTTGCAAAGTCCTTTATAGCTTCTGGGTTTCGATGCCCCAATCTTCTATGCCACAGGTGGATGCACTTGTCATGTGGGTTATGAGTTGCCGCATTAGCCTTCTCACTTTCAGTGATGAGTTTGTACAGATGTTCATTTAATCTTCCTCTTGCTAGAATTTGCTTTCCATTTTGAATTGTGCATTCATTACCTCTGAACTGGACAGTGAGTCCATTGCTTGCAAGGGTTTTAACTGATAGGAGGCTTCCTTCTAGGCTTGGAACATATAGAACATTCTTTACAAGGATGCTCTGCTTGCCCCCTGATGGCGTTTTTCAGTTCAGAAATCCTTGACCTTTACCTTCTGCTGTAATACTTTTCCCATTTGCTAGGAAGACTTTATCTTTTACACTAAAATCAATTTCTGTGAAGAATGTCTCGTCGCTTGTCATGTGACTTGTTGCCCCTGAATCAATGTACCATCCATGTGAGGTACTATTCTGAGTCACTTTAAAAGTACCACTCCATGATGCACTTTCATTTTCTTTCATGACCGCTTTAGCTCTTTCTCTTGTGGGTAGCTCCTGCTTTCGCTGCTCAGCTTTCCAGATTGAACAGTTCTTTTTCAGGTGAGCGGCCTTTTTGCAGCGAAAACATACCCTGGTTTCTTTGCTTTGTCTTATGCCTTCATGCACCTTCAGAGCTGCCTCTGGTCTCTCGTTCTCTTCACTATACAAATTTTCCTTTCTTCTGCTGTATTCATCAATTAATTTTCCCTTAACATATTCTAGCGTCAGTTCAGTTTCCAGTCTAGTTTCTAGAGCATTTATAAGGGCACTGTATGATTCTGGAAGGCTGCACAGAAGTAGCGCCACAACATGGTTGCCTTTTATTTCTTCACCTATTGCACCCAGCTGGTCCACAATTTCTAGCATAGCATTTACATGTTCACCCATTTCCTGCCCTTTTTCCAGCCTCATCTTGTACAGTTTGCGCAGTAGATATAGTTTACTTTTTAGGTTTGCACGTTCATGCAGTTTCTGTAATGCAGTCCACATACCTTTAGCTGTGCTTTCTTTCCTTATATGAATGAGCTGATCGTCCTCCACTAACAGGCTTATGACTGCTTTTGCTTGCCTGTTTTTTCTGTCCCATTCTTCCGGGTTGTCATTGGGTCTGTGTGTATCTAGTACCTGCCACAAGTCATCTTTGGATAACAGCATTTCAAGCTTAAACTACCATAGCTGGTAGTTGGTGTTGTTGAGCTTTGCTATTGTAAACTTCATATCTGAAGCACTTGCCATCTTTCAGTGAATTGGATTGTAAATGCAGCACTTACTTGCTTGTAGTTTTCCTTTTTCCAGTGTCTGGAGCTGGGCCCATAACCTCTTGGTTATGTGTTATAGAAGATACTGGTAGTGATGAGGCAGAACTATGACTTTACTTGTGTGGCTTAAGTTACAAACATACAGAGCACATTTCACAGCAGACATGTTACAGATACATTACTTCCTGAAGAGATGATAGAGAGAGGGAGGAACAAACAAGTTTTCAGATATACACAACTAGTAACCTTTTAGTGTATAGTGCCATCTACTGGTCAAGTGATATTAACACACAATACTATATATAGTTCATTATAGTACATGCTGTTGCATTCCCAACAGTGTGAACATGCTGATCAGCACACCTGTAGTATATTCACACTGCCTACAGCTCTGAAAATTTCAGCCTGTATAGAGGTACAGGTACACAGTTGTAGGCAGTGTCTGTAGGAACCTGACATTACACCTGTGATCTGCTGATCATGGGCGCAATACTTTGCAGGCTCCTGTTTAAAAAAATAATATATGCACATTTTTTACCTGCAAAAATATGAGCATTTCTTATTTTTTAATCAAAGGTGAAAATATTTGCTATACTTGTTACTTGAACATCTGGTGACTTTCTGTGTGTATCTACAGTATGTTACTTTATGTAACACAGGCTAACAGTATACTGTAATTAATGATGGTATTCCTGTTTACTTTTTTATTTACTTGCTCCTTGTAGCACCCCACATTTGTTTCAGCCCAATCACCAGCCCGTAAAACCAAATTGTCACAGGCTTTTCCAGTAGGAAACAAGCTTCTGTACTGATGCACATTGCACCAGCATATTCCAATTCTGTCACTTTTTTTGAAACATCTGTGAAACACAGCATGTAGACCCCCCCCCTGCACAAACCTCCCAGTACAGACTCCCTACCCCAGCACAGACCAGCCCCCCAACACAAATTCCTCAGTAGAGACCCCTCCCTCTCCCAGCACAGATCGAATCCCCAACACAGACTGTCTCCCTCCAGCACAAACCCCTCAGTACAGAGGAATCCCTCCATCTCCCCAACAAAGACTAATTTTCCCAGCAAAGACCCCTCAACACAAACAGACCGCCTCCAGCTAACACCCCTTAGTACAGATGGACCCCCCAGCACAAAACCCCCAGTACAGACTCCAATACTAGCACAGACTGAACCCCCCAACACATAACCTTCAGCACAAATGGACTCTCCCAGCACAGAACCCTCATTAGAGAGGGACCACTCCCACCCAGACCCCTCAGCAAAGACTGCCCTCCTAGCACAGACCAACCTCCCAGCACACATCCTTCAGTACAGACCCCCTACACTCACCAGATGATATGCAGATGTGAGAGGAGATGCTGTGTGGGGCAGTGCCATACAACACAAAAAGATAAATGACGGGTGACTGCAGAACCCCCAGTGAGTCCTCAACATGTTCAGACCGCACCCCCTACACCCCAATAAGCACGCCACTGGTTTTCCCATCACTTTCTGTATTGGAGGCAATATTTACCAGTACAAAAACAGAAGGTGACCCTTCCCTTGAGAACAAAGACAGTACTAATTGTTCCCTGCCCTATCCAAAAAAACTAAAAAAAAGCATTGACTTTCTGCATACTTCAATTGTTTATTGGATTCTTTAGGTTCCTGTAATCAAGATAAATAACAGAAAATAATTTAGTAAAATATTTAGAATAGTAATAGTTTTAAAACACAAGTTATACATTATAGAAATGAAAACTGATTTTTCTTGGCATTTTCTTTATTTTCCTGTGTATAATAAAAATATATATACAGTATATATATATTTTTTTTTTATTAAAACACCAAATGACAATCTCATATGTGCTGATAAAATGTAGAGAATATTTATTTAAAAAGTAAATCAGGAGATTGAAAGTTATCATACCCTTGAAGACACTAGTCCTCAACAGACATTACAAGAGCTCTTTCACTGCTTAATAACTTGTGGATTCCTATATTTCGCAGCAAACCGGTATGGAATGTATGTCCATTTTGGCATGTGCGCTACATACTGAATGACTTTCTGCTACTGAATAGTTAAACTTCTCATATGTTTTACTATTTGCTGCATGCCATTGTTATGCACTTCACAGATGTATATGCTTGGCAGAAGATCCTTCTAGGGATTTTACAAAGTGAGCTGCAAAAAGTCATTTCCTAGCCGAGGACATTGGTTCTCATTATTATTTTGTTGCTAGGAGATATTTGTCTAACACTGTATGGAGGAAGAAATTGCAGCTTTCCCGGCCTCATAAAGTGATAACATTAATACTCATGAGACAGTCCTGATAAAACAAATTAGTTGGATAGATGTGAAATGAGAGCATTATAGCCAAACCAAACATCAACACACAGTTTTGTGGAATGCCTGACAGGTGTCTTAGAAATCGAATGCCTAAGGAATGAAACGGACCTGCAAATTCTAAATGTCATTTGTACAGAATTGTAAACTAGAATTAAAGTCAAAACAATTTTTAAAAATTATGGATTTGCCATCTGTGTTGGGGAAATTTCCTTTCACTTCCTGTGCATAGCCAAATACGGAAGTGAGAGCCAATCCTTGTTTGTCACCAGAGTCACCAGAAATAGTGTCCCCATTGGAGGATTCCCCCTCTATTACTGTTTTGGGGGAAACTCAAAATCTGGGATTTTCTTTTTCAATGTTGCTGATAATGGTAAGCACGACAAATAGAGAGGGTTAATCTACCTAATGGGGTCACAGTCATTGATGACAACTCGACAGGGATTGTAATCCCTCTCCACTCTGTCCAAAACTGAAAAAAACACACGTTTTAGTTAAGGGGTATATCCACATTTGGACACACTCCACATGCATTCTGTACAGGTTATTTATTCATTCTGCTACATTTCTTTGGTGAAAATAACCCAAATCAGTATTTATTATTTTACCTGTAGGAAAGTTAGAGTTCACAAACTATGGGATATATATGAAAATTGATCAATCATGAAGTACTGACAGCCAATCTAATTTCTTGAGGCCCAAAAATGTCAGAACAGTACAGAGTTTTTTGAAGTTGTAATTTTTTTGTCATAATTTTTCGGAAAATGAATTTAAAAAAATTATTTTCACAATTTTTTTTACATACTATCACCAGTGCAGTACAGCATCAGCATATAACTGGTGTGGTGGTGATCAGGGACACTGATTAGTGACAGTACAAAAAAAAATATTATTTTTTTATTATTACATTTTTTCTTTTTTTAAATTACACTATGACCAAAGTAATATAATGTTACCATAGTAAATGATCAGGTTTTTTTTATTATCACAATTTGATTGCTTATAGCAAAGAATTTCTTTGCTATAAGCAAGCAATTTAACTGAATGAAATTGATTTTTGTTGTGATTAGCTGTGATTGGCCACGGCTAATCACATGACACCGATGGGCTGTGATTGGCCCAGCCTGTGCATGTAATCACTGTGACCATTCACAGCTAGACACACTTGTATACAATGGATGGCATGAAAGGAAGTCATCCATTGTTTACAACTGTCATGTGACCTGATGTGATTGGTCACAGCAGGTCACATGGTACTGGCAACGGGGCCAGTACACAGATCTGTCATCAGCCGTGTCCGAGCTACACAGCCGGTGACAGATCTCGCCACAGCGTGGCCCTGCGGGCACGCGCAAGGCGCAATCTAGGAAGAGAGGCACGCCCGGCCGTCATTTTACTATAGGCCGGGCGGAAAGTGGTTAAAGGTTCTGAACTGTGTTTCTGAACACTGTTCAGAATCTTTGTTTTACACACCTGCTGTAAAGCAGAGCAATTCCCAGCTGTCATTTTGACAGCTGGTATTAGCCAGCAAGAACAGCAAGAGGAGCAGCACCTTTTGAAAAGACCTAGGAGATATGCCCTAGGAAATGTTTGAGGTTTTTTAGGGTGAATCTCCTTAGCTCAAGATTCCTAAGTGGTTAAAAGTAACAAATCCCAACTTTTCATGCAGCAGTGTGGAAAGAAACCTATCCGACAGCTACCTTGTATTCAAATGGTCATGACCCTATATTTGAGCTTTCCTATTAATAAAATCAAGCCCCAAAGTCTAATTTTTACCACTTGGCCCAGTAAAATACTGGCAAGATGGTGTCAGGGAACGAGAAGATCGCCACGATGCATGAATCTGCAGATGCGTAGGATCCCGACAAGACATAGAGGCAGGCGGGCACTAGGACCCAGGCGCGCCTGTCAGTGCCGGGCGGGCTATTTAAACCAGCTCTTGCAATGGTCACATTGCCGTATGGTCTTGTTCCTGTGTTCCTGTTCCTAGTACCTGAGATTGCCTTTGTTGCCGAACCTGCCTGACCCGGATTATCGTGACTCTCTCCTGCCCTGATCCCTGGCTTGTCTGACCATTCTTCTGCTTTCTCCTGTTTACCTGACCTCCTGTTGCTGAACCTGGCCTGTGACCCGTTTATCCTTTTGCCTGCTGATCTGTACCGTCTGCCTCTGCTGTTACCGACCTGGCCTGTCTGACTACGTTACACACTACCTCTTCACATCTGGCTCTCACTTGTTACCTACCACTGGCAAATCCACCTCTACCACAGCTGGTTGAACTCAGGGGTCGCGACCTGGTCTCAGGCTGCTTCAAGTCCATCCCCACCATCAGGGGCTCGGGGGAAACAGCAGACTGAGGCTTAGATTCCGCGCCCTGAGGGATTCCGGCCTGTGGGTCGCTAGAGGCTACCGCCAGTCGGTCCATAACAGATGGCCAACTGCAATGACTATTTCTTTATGTCAAAACCACAAGTCCATACAGATAATTTTTTTTCCATTTACAAATAATTACACATATTGCAGCAGTCCCCCTGGCTATGCTTTTTTAAAGTACTTCTGTTATTTCAGCATGTTTCACACTTTACATTTTTCAAACAATTTTCAATATATGATTCACTAAAATGTTAGCTTTCCAATTATACTCTAAGCATGATTTGCACAAAATGGCTGTGTAAAAGTATGTGTTTGCAATTTACTGTGTGCTAAGTGCGCATATGCCATGTGCATTCTGTGGGGTATTTACATACTTTTGGAAGTATATCAGTGTCATAGTGTGTAGATACTTAATACATTTGCCTTGTTTTCCAGCAAAAGTTCACTAATATACACAATTTGACATTAAAATGTCAAAAGAAATATATCCTACTCTTCACAAACACACCTTATTCATTTCATCAGTTTTCAACAGTACTTATATTTGTAAGCAACTATTTTCAAAAATGAAGCACACAAAGCACCTTGAGAATTCTTTGAGAATTGCTACTACATCCATCAAACTAGTTGAATAGTTTATCAAAAACAGTGTCTAATATTGCACTAGTTTTATGTTGCCCTCATTTGCTTTTATATAAAAAAAATAAATTAAATTGTATTACTTAGATAGGTACATTATCTATATCAGTGATCGTTAACTTGAAATCTGCCTGACTTTTCTGCTCTTCAGCTATCCTTATTGTTGGTATATTTTATTTATGGCCCAAGACAAGTCATCTCCTTCCAATGTGGTCCAGGAAGGTCGAAAGGTTGGGCACCCCTGAACTAGATGACATTAAGTGTGCTAAAGCAAAGTGTATCATAAACAACTGCCATATTTTTTTCCTTCAGAAATGACTGTTTTCATTCTTTTTAGCAACCAGTGCTATTGATCTCTTTCATGTTCTTTGCATTCTCTGCCTACATGCATTTGCCCCAACAACAGCTGCATTTCACTGCTTAAGGAATACTTACTGATAGTAAAATAATAAAGAAAAGAAAATAGGCTACACGCCCATTAGGCTATTATCTCATACAAAAATATTTATTGTTCACAAAAGATAAAAGTACAAAGCACCACAGGTATGTGACCAAGCCCCTATCCCACTGTCCCCTAAGAACCCCCCCCCCCAAAAAAAAAAACAAACAAAAAAAAACTCACCCCAGCCCAAAGCCCCACCACATCCCCCCTTCCCAAAAATAAATCTCAAGAAAGCCCCTTGGGGGAGTTAGGACCACACCCATATGCCCCCAGCCAGGGGGAGCTGAGGAAAAACACATACCCCTAACGAATCCCCCCCCCCACACAAAGAATGGTAAACAGCCCCAAATAGAACCCCACAGATTCAACTGAAAAACACTGAGACCAGTCACAATGCCCTTCTATATTACCAGTGAATAGGATGTATCACTGGGTACAAGTCTCAAGTGTGTGGCCACCATATACAACACCACAGCCCTAATAGCCCACCTCATCTAGACCTAGCTGCAAGATACCAAAGAATTGCCTAAAAGGGCCTATAGACCATATATGCAATATGTAGACCTGCTGCTGTCACAATGGACAATGATAAATACAATATAAAGAAACATAGTATAAGTGTGATTGGGTGTGGAAGTGTGGAGTCCTAGTATAGATGTAAAAACAGTCCAATCCAGTGCAATAGATCACTATATGAAGTTCATGTAGAATCTTAGTAAGCTAAATGCTACATGGATGAATGGATAGGCTGCGATGGTGGAAATTCTGCGTAGGCATGCATGTAGCTTATGCCATGAGCCAATGCAGGGAACTAGTTCCATGAAATGATCACAGTCCTTTACATGTAGCAGCGATGATTGAGAATATAGATGGGTGCAGATTTCTGGGTAACACAGTGGTTAAATGGTTAGCACTTCCACCTGGCAGTACTAGGGTCATTGATTCAAATCCAAACCACGGCACCACCTGCCTGGAGTTTGCATGTTCTCACTGTGCCTGCATGGGTTTCCTCCCAGTACTCTGGTTTCCTCCCACATTCCAAAGACATGCTTGTAGGTTAATTGGATCCTGTCTAAATTGACCCTAGTATGTGTATGTATGAATGTAAGTTAGGGACCTTAGATTGTAAACCCCTTGAGGGTTAGGGACTGTTGTGAATGTACAATATATAGGTAAAGCACTGTATAAATTGACAGTGCTATGTAAGTACCTATAATAAATAAGTCACTGCACATGATACCACTGTGGTGGTGAGAGCAGGGCACATAGAGAACAATTGTTTTCTTTGAACCCTTGCAGAGACAGGTGCAGAAATTGCACATCTCTGCACAAGGTGTGATCGAGGTCTTAAAAGTATATGTAAACCCAATAACAAATATTTTATACTATTTAACATGTTAATTTAATCAAAATTATTGTAGCTTTATGTAAATCTTTGTTTTTTCAGTCATTGGAGTTACAATTTTTTTTTATACTTTCTTTGGTAGGAAATGCAGGATACCTCCTACACAATCTACCTCCTGGCAGTCTTGTCCCTCTAGGAGAGATTGAAAAGTTTGAATAAAGCTTAAATTGCATGGGGAAATATTCAACCATAAACTATATCATCAGAGGATTGCACTCGACTTTGCGTCATAGTGATGCGAGAAAAAAAAGCAAACATTGATACTTTTCCTATGAGTGAATTGTTCTGTATTTGTTTTGAGCTTCCAGGCTCTTCACTGCAGCTATTTGAATGCAAGTAGACAGACATTGATGTAAGAAAACCCTCCTGAGCAGAGTATAAATCTCTTTTTTTGTAAAGGTTTTAAAATACATAAAAACAATAGTACTAAGGTGGCATAGTAAGGTAAAAAGACAAAAAGAAAGAAGGGTTTTCTTTTTGAGTTTCTTAGAAGCACTGCCTTCCATTCTTGCCATTGGGTGTCACTCTTTGACCTCTTCACTGCCTTCCTTTTCAAAGACAATGGTGACTGAATTATATGATGCGTTCGGGACAAAGCATTTCGTGTAAGGGAAATAAGAACTTCTTGCCTGCCTTGCACATCTTGGATCAGCAGTTTATTTTGCCAGTAATTATGATACATTAGCCAACTGCAGACTTCATGGATGCTTTTTCTGCACGCAGTTTGCCAGCTAGCCTCATTACCTGTGCTAGGAAAAGCACTTTTGCAAACTGAAGATTGTTTTACCATGTGTAATTCAAGCTATAACATTTGCAACTTCAGACCAAAGTCAGTTTTTCTCATTTGGGTATCTCATGTTGCATTATTTTGTTTAATATTTGAAAAGCCCGGATATGCCAAAAATGGCGTTTCCGATCGGTAAATTAAAAAGTAAAAATTTCTATAACTTTTACTGAAGTGTAGATACATTGCTGGGATTTGTCTAATCAGGCACCAAAGATATTGTTTTAAATGGATTTTTCATAAAACTAATGAAAGGATTTTATATTTTTAGTGAGAGCTGGAACCTCCAATTTAAGATGTGAAAAAAAATTGAGCAGCCAAAAGACAACTGAATAAAGATAGCAAAACATTTGGGCAGCTGATTTAAGGTCTGAAGCACATTGGCCACATGCTTTCTACAGGCTGTGTAAAGCACGCAGGGTTTCAATGAAGGGACAATTTTAGAAACAGACCAAATAAGTGAGACAACAGGGGTAAAATATTGTGAGATAACAGAAAACCAATGACCCCAAATTACAAAAACTTATTAAACTCTTTTGCTGGCAATTTTCAGTACTCTCCTATTTTTTGCCAGCTCTTTAGATTTTTTTTAAATTTGTTGTCATCAACTTTCTTCTTTTCTAAGCAATATCCATCTATTTTTTCACCCACTTTTGCACAGTCATTCACTATTTTGTTTTATTTGTTTTTTTTTTTTTTTCAATTTTCAACACACCTACAGTTTAACACTGCAAACTTAAAGGGATGCTAAAGTGTCATTTAAAAAAAAAAAAAAAGTTAACAAACATTTCATACTTACCTGCTTCGTGCAGTAGTTTTGCACAGAGATGCCCCGATCCTCTTCTTTGCGGGTCCCCTATCTGCGCTCCTGGCTCCTCCGTCTTGAGTAGTGCCCCAGGAGAAAGCTGCTTGCCCTGGAGGCACTGCTGCATGCTCACTCAAGACGCTGCTCTATGCGTGCATAAGATGCTCCCTTCCTGTCTCTTTATTGTCTCTATGGTTGTGATCAACAGCAGCGGGAGCCAATGGGCTCCCACTGCTGTCTCAGCCAATGAGGAGGCAGAGTCCCCATACAGCCGAGGCTATTGTGAACATCTCTGGATCAGAGGGGGCTCAGGTAAGGATTGGGGGGTTAGGGGGCAGCTACAAACAGAATGAATGAAGGTAAAAAAAACTTGATCCTTTACAACCACTTTAAAGTGATTGTAAACCCTCACCTTGTAAAACAACCCATTCCATTTAAAATAGAAATTAAAGGCTATACATTTGTGTATAGATAGAAAAAAATATAAATATCTCTTTTCCCTTTTTTATAAGTAATCACATTCCCTCTGTTCTCAGCTGCATAAGAGCTGGGGGAGGAGAAATGGCTGCACACTGAACTTCCAATTGAATGGCTGTGTGTGTGTGTGGGGGAGGGGGGGAGTGTCAGGACAAGTCTGATCATTGGAGAAAAACACACTGAGTTCCCAGCATAGTAAGAGAACTGACCACGGTGTGTTCTCCTGCTTAGTGTGGTCAGTTTTTAATAGGAAAGCCAAGGGACTGACAGGAACACCAGGGGTTTCACTGCTTAGTGTGGTCAGTTTTTAATAGGAAAGCCAAGGGACTGACAGGAACACCAGGGGTTTCACATAAAGGAAACAATACAAATAGAACAGGATACTTTTTCATACAGCAGGCACATATCAGGAATATGAAATGTTGGGTTTACATGTTCTTTAACTGAGATTCAGGTGTTGCCAAAATGGCCACCACTTGGATCACAAAGCGCAAAAAACTTCCTGCGCCCAATGTGGATTCAAAGGTTTCCTTCCAGCAGCACCATTCGGATTGCCAGTTTTGCAACTTGGACATACCCAGCATCATTTAGGATGTACAGGCTGTCTAGGAAAGATTGTGATGACAAGGATTCACAGTGAAATTGCACATCTAAACAGGTGCTTTCTTTTTTAGCATTTTGAAGTATTTCATTTTAGTTTCTTCTCCCTTCAGCAAGTGTCCTGTTTTACGTGCATTCTGAAATGAGGGGGTGTTCAAGTAAAACCGGGACTTTTAATTTTACAGGTATAAAAAGGGATGCTAGTGTACTACATGCATTAGTAAGTGGCAAGTGTGTCCTATTACTGATACACCAGGACAGAGATCATTAATCAAGATGGCAGGCAACAGTGTTGTTCATGGAACAGTGTGTGGTGATGACGTTTCTTGTGAACGAAGGCGTAAAACCCATGGATGTCTACCCAAGACTTCAAGCACAGTCCGGTGATGAGACACTGATGGGGAAATTGCATATTACATAATATTACCTTATTAATATTGAATGCTAAGCCTCCAAATCCAGGATAAGGGGGCCATATAAGGACATAAGCATGGCTTCACCTTAGTTGACTCATACCAAAGGAACGATTGGCTGTTTCCTTACATTCTATATTACCACAGCCAAAGCTGGTTTAAGATTCTTGTTTCAGAGCTTGCTATCATGTGTGCATCTGTGGTCACCTATGCCAAGCTATCATAGGGGAAAATGAGTGGAGTTATCTTTAGTTAAGTATTATTGTTATATTTTCTAATACAGTATTTGTTATCTGCATCTGTCATTACTTTGAGGCTCCATACACACTAAAGTTTTTTTAAGCTCCTAGAAGCTGTTATTAGCATTTTTTCTGCTCCTAGAAACTAAATAGTCTTATCCTATGTGTCCATGCACACTACGTTAGGCTATTAGCATTTTTTGTGCCTCAGCGTGTAAGAGCAGAAAAAAAATATTTTTGTAGAGTTTTTTGGAGCATTTTTCCACCAAAAAAACCCAAAACACTTAATGCTCCTAAATTCTAAATGCTACTAAAACGGTCACAACAGCTTTTTTCTAGATTTTTTTCCTCTACATGTACTGTAAGAACGCTAATAAAAGTCTAACACTCCTAAACACTTCTGAACGCTACTACAATGCTACTAAAAATGCTATTACCAGTATTTTCTATCCAGCATTTTTTTTAGCTTAAAAGAAACGCTAGTGTCCATAGAGCCTCATAAATATTATAATTATAAGTATTTGTGTGATCTCTCTTTTCACATATTGAATACAACCCCAAACTGTAACAACACACATGGTACCAGGAGTGGGGTTCAATCTGTGTAAACTATAGATACAAATAATAATGCAGAATTATGCTAGATTGTTTGTGCTGGGTTTAATATTGTGTTTTTGTTTTGTAAGCCATAGGACATTTAGAAAACATATAAAATGTATCAGATACTTCTCTGGCCTGTAGGTGATCAGGTGCAAGCCTTTTCCTTTGTTGGATGCCCATGACTGGACACCATTGCTTGCGATTTTTGGTTTGATAAATTGGGCGACAGATTGATGTACAAGGGAATGGTTCTATTGTCAGAATGCTTCAGTTAGTAATAGTGAAGGCAGCGGACTCTGGACTGTAGGCAAGTTTTAGAGCAATTAGCTTTTTTAGGTTTGAAAACGATGAGCTGATGCTCAGATTGTGAGTACTACAGTAACGTATTTTGTTTGTAGCTAGCTAATGTTGAGGATATGTTACTTGTATGAAGACATGGTGAATGCATGTTGTTTTGTCTGTGGTAAATATAACACTTATGTTTGAGGGTCTAACTGAGTTTCATGTAATGACTGCATGTGTGTGACCCTTGACTTGTTCCTTGATGTCCTGTGTAAGATGTGTGTGTGAGGGAGAGAATAGCTCAGTTTTCAGCTCTCCCCTCAACCCCCCTTAACCACTGCCCTATGGCAGAAATACTGGGTCTTGCTCTCAGAATGTACGATACATAAGTCAGTGTGTGCAGTGCTGTTGGATTTTTCATCCACAGTTAAAAAAAGAGCATATATGCCAAAGCATGGGGGCCTGGGGTGGCCAGTGGGTGGATAGCCCCTTTGCTTTGCATATATATTTTATAACATTTTTTGGCACATATTTCAATAAAAAGTTGTTTTAGTGAGTTACTGTTTTATTGTTAACCATTGCTGTTTTCTTTGCAGAAATCTAATTCAGCTGCAGCACCGACTTGTTTATTCTTACAGAAACAGGGTCTTGCTCTCAGAATATACATAGGAAGGTGTGTGCAGTGCTGTTGGATGAGATTTTTTATCCACAGGTAAAAAAAGAGCATGTATGCCGAGGCCTGGGGTGGCCAATGGGTGTATGGCCCCTATGCTTCGGTATATATATGTAAAAAAAAAATGTGGACAGAGATTTTTTCATCCACATCAACCGATGTGAACAGAGCAATCTGTCAGTTTCTTTTTTTTTGTTCAGCCCACAGGCTGAATGACAAAAAAAACATTTCATGTGTGCCCACCATTAGCAGTGAGTGGATGCAGGGTGGTATATTCTAATGGTGGGCATATAACACACTTTTTCTGGCAGAGAAAAATTCTCTTTTTTTCATTCAGCCCACAGACTGCATAAAAAAGAAAGAACACAGCATATACACCCAACAAGGACCAGTGACGTACTGGTACATCACTGGACTTTGAGTGTTTATACCAGGATGATGCCTTCAGCTGCCTGGTATCGTTTTTTTTTAGCTGGCGATTGGCTTTCATGTAAAAGCAATCCTAGTGGCTAATTAGCTGCAGGATTGCTTTTACAAGCAGTGGGAAAAGATGCCCCCCTCCCCCGCTGCCTTCTATGGCCTTCTCGGACAGTCCCGTGCAATCGGGGGAACCTGAGAATGCAGCCGGTGTTTCTGCCAGCAGACTATAGAGCTGATTGGAGACCGGAATGGAGCCAATCATCTCTATAGTCTAAGAAATTGGAAGATACGAGCATTTCATCACTTCAGTTTCGCAGGATATAAACAGCGCCATTTGTAAACTGGGAAAGCACCTGATCACACCAAT
Source organism: Staurois parvus (assembly GCF_062004578.1). Taxonomy (NCBI): domain Eukaryota; kingdom Metazoa; phylum Chordata; class Amphibia; order Anura; family Ranidae; genus Staurois; species Staurois parvus. The sequence goes on along the minus strand of NW_028318023.1, from coordinate 5,009,947 downwards.
CTTGGTGAGATTAGATAATGTAAGGGCAGAGGAGATATTTAGAGTCTAACAGACCCCAGATTTCTCAAAAAAAAAAAAATCTGACAATGCCCATTGAAGTTATAGGGGATATTTGCATCCCCTGTGATAGCATTAAATGTGATAAAAAAAAAAAATGAAAGGGACAGTGTAAAAAAAAAAAAAAAGCACCTTGGCCCCCCCCCCGCGTGTGCACGCACTTGCGTGTGTGAGTGTTGACCCCGTGCCAGTATGTAAACAGCAGTTGTGCCCTGCATGTGAGGTATCGCCGTGAATATCAGATGAAGGGCAGTAATTATGTCACTAGACCTCCTCTGTAAATCTGAAATGGTAGCTTGTAAAGGCTTTTAAAGCATTGCCTATGGATATTAAAAATGTATGCAGTTTGTCGCCATTGCACAGGGCATGCTCAGTTTTAAAGCATGTCATGTTTGGAATCTATTTACTTGGAATACCATCATCTTTTACCAAATAATTGACCAATATATTTTGTTTTTGTGCATTAAAAGTAAAAAAAGTGTATTTTTTTTTTAATTTCCATTTGAAAAATCGCTGCACTACTATGTGTACTATGAGTACTATGTGACGTAAAAAATTGCAGCACCCACCATTTTATTCTCTAGGGCTTAAAAAAATATATAATGTTTGGGGGTTCAAAGTAATTTCCTAGCAACAAAAAACTGATTTTTTTTTATGTGAACAAAAAGTGTCAGAAAAGGCTTGGTCTTCAGGTGGTTAGAAGAGTGAGAGATGTGTGGCACAAAGTTCTAATGCTGGGCATAAAATGCTCCCATCCACCAAAATGACCCCTTTTGGAAAGTAGACACCCCAAACTATTTGCTGAGAGGCATGTTGAGTCAATAGAAGAATTGTTTTTTTACCACACGTTTTTGGAAAATGACAAAAAAAAGATTTTTTTTTACACAAAATTGTCACCTAAATGATATATTGCTCACACATGCCATGGGTATATGTGGAATTACTCCCCAAAATACATTCTGCTACTTCTCCCGAGTATGGGAGCATCACATGTTAGAGACTTTTTGGCAATCTAGCCAAGTACAGGACCCCAAAATCCAATAAGCACCTTCAGGCTTTTAAAGGGCTTTATTTCCTCATTACACTTCTTGCCTACCTATCACAGTTTCGGAGGCCCTGAAATACCAGAATAGCACCAAACCCCCCTAAATTACCCCTTTTTGGAAAGTATACACCCCAAGGAATTTGATAAGAAGCATGGTGATTATATTGCAGATCTCATATGTTGCCACATGTCTTCGGAAAAGGAAGAAAGAAAACAAAAACAAATCTTTTAATTTCTTTTTTTATATTTCAAAACCTTGTGGAAAAGATATGAGATCTGCAAAATACTCACCATGCCACTTTTTAAATTCCTTGGGGTGGGGTGTCTACTTTCCAAAAAGGGGTCATTTGGGTGGGGGTGGGGGGGTTGGTGCTATCCTGGCATTTCAGGGCCTCTGAAACTGTGATAGGTAGTCAAGAAGTGTAATGAGGAAATAAAGGCCTTTAAAGGCCTGAAGGTGCTTATTTGATTTTGGGGTCCTGTACTTGGCTAGATTGCCAAATAGTCTCCCACAACTGTGATAGGTAGTGAGGAAGTGAAATGAGGAAGTTACGCACCTCCAGGCTTTCAAAGTGGTCATTGAATTTCAGGCTCCTGTATGTGGCTCCCACATTTGGTATCCCCATACTTGGTCGAAGTAGCAGAATGTATTTTGGGGAGTAATTCCACATATACCCATGGCTTGTGTGAGCAATATATCATTTAAGTAACAACTTTGTGTAAAAAAAAATGTTTTTGTTATTGTCCAAAAACTTGTGGAAAAAAATAAATCTTCCATGGACTCAACATGCCTCTCAGCAGATAACTTGGGCTGTCTACTTTCCAAAAAGGGGTCATTTGGGGGTGTTTGTACTGCCCTGGTATTTTAGCACCTCAAGAAATGTGATAGGAAGCAAGACAGTAAAAGCTGTTTAAATTCCATTATCTATACCATAGTTTGTAGATGCTATAACTTTCACACAAACCAATTAATATGCAGTTATTGGGATTTTTTTTTACCAAAGACATGTAGCAAAATACATTTTGGCCTAAATTTATGACGAAATTTGATGTTTTTTTTTATATTTTTTATGACAGAAATGAGAAAATATCTTTTTTTTCCAACATTTTCGGTCTTTTTTTGTTTATAGCGCAACCCCAGAGGTGATCAAATACCACCAGAAGTTCATTTATGTACAGCATTGCATGACCGTGCAATTGTCAGTTAAACTAGCACAGCGCTGTATGGTAAAAAATGGCGTAAATTGCAGTATCTATAACATAGTTTGTAGATGTTATTACTTTCAAACAAAGCAGTCAATACACACTTATTGGGATTTTATTACCAAAGACATGTAGCAGAATACATTTTGGCCTAAATTTATGACTAACTTTAAATTTACTATATATTTTTTTAGTCAATAGTAAAAAAATATTGGTTTTTTTTCATAATTTTCGGTCTTTTTTTGTTTATAGCGCGAAAAATAAAAAGTGCACAGGTGATCAAATACTACCAAAAGAAAGCTCTATTTGTGTGAAAAAAGAACATACATTTAATTTGGGTACAGCGTTGCATGACCGCGCAATTGTCAGTTAAACTAGTGCAGCGCTGTATAGCAAAAAATGGCGTAAATTGCAGTATCTATACCATGGTTTGTAGACTCTATAACTTTCACACAAAGCAATCAATATACACTTATTGGGATTTTTTTTACCAAAAAAATGTAGCAGAATACATTTTGGCCTAAATGTATGACTAACTTTGAGTTTACTATATATTTTTTATAGCCGAAAGTAAAAAATATAGTTTTTCAAAATTTTCTATTTTTTTTGTTTTTAGTGCAAAAAATAAAAAGCGCACAGGTGATCAAATACCACCAAAAGAAAGCTCTATTTGTCTGAAAAAAGGACATACATTTTGTTTGGGTACAGCATTGCATGACCGCACAATTACCAGTTGAAATAGTGCAGCGCCGAATAGCAAAAAAAGGCCTGGTCAGGAAGGGGGGGGGGGGGGAATCCTCAGGAAGGCAAGTGGTTAAAAGAGACTGCCTGTGTCTGACATTGTGTGTTTGTATAAGAGAGGAGAGGAGAAAGACCACTACAAACTCTCTCCCCCTCCATTCTCCTGTGTCTGTGAAATACAGGATAATGTGTTAATTTTTCACCACCTGTGAAATGACTAATATAACGTGCATTTTTAAAAGTGGGTGATATAAGAGAGATTTAAGCAAAAATGTTCAAATACTTTTGAAAAAAATAAAAAAATCCTGGTGAAACTGTTAGTTTTTCCTATGTAACGCATGTAGCTAATTTGAAACAAATAAAAGAAAATGGCTGATTCAGGTCAACACTCTTTAAATTCCTGAACAGCAGCTATTATTATTATTATTATAAATATTTAAATGTTTAGCTCCCAATTCAACCTGTGTTTCTTTAATGGTAGCCATTTGCATGAATTGTTCAGCTAGTAAAGGTCTATATGACGTTAAATTTATGACCAAGCTGAGAGTAACTGCTTAAGTTAGAACAATGATAAATGATCATTAGATATGTACATGTATATAGTTGTATTGTCCTCTTTGTAATGAAGTGTGATACTTTAGAAAATAACACTAATTGTTTTAACTTTTTCGTTAACACAGAAAGAACCAGATCTGTTCCTAGAAGTTTACAAGAACTGCTTGGGATTGAACAAGAAGTTGAAATAGAAAAATCAATATGGATTGTGATGTATAATGGTTGTGCACAAATGTGATAAATCTGTGAATACCATGGTGAATTATTGACAACTTTTGATGGATGTCCTTTAATGAAAATCCACGTGCTGATTATTCATTTATTATTCAATTGATATGTGTTCATTAGATATGAGTAATAGAGTGCAATCAAGAATCAACACAATAATGGCCATATGTTTTGTATATTTTGTGGGAAATGTTTTGTATGTTTTGTGCTAACCACTGGTTTATTTCTAGGAGGGAAATGTAATGATATCACACTAGAACCTTTCATTTTATTTAGTTCCTAGGTAGTACTAAGCAGCATCAATCCACCTGTCTGATATGGTTTGATGTTCAAGAACTAAAGACGAAGATTACAGCCTCATTGGGCAATTTGCATTGTTTTGTTATTGTTATTATTTTGTGTAATATATGAATGTGATGACAGTTGCTGTTAGAACTAATTGTAAACAGAGCAGATAATAATTTTGATGCTGCATGATGGGTATTTAACCACTTCCCACCCGGCCTATAGTCAAATTATGAACCTCTCCCTACGGGAAGGCGTCATATGATGTCCTTCCCAGGTCGTGCTTTCCGCGTGCTCGCAGGGCCGCGGTGTGGCAAGATCTGTCACTAGCTGTGTACCTCAGACAGATCTGTGTACCGGCCCCAGTACCATGTGACCTTCTGTGACCAATCACAGCAGATCACATAACAGTTGTACACAATGGATGGCTTCCTTTCATGCCATCCATTGTAAACAAGTGTATCTAGCTGTGAATGGTCACAGAGATCACATGCTTAGGCTGGGCCAGTTACAGCCCATCTGTGTCATGTGATTAGCCGTAGCCAATCACAGCTAATCACCCAGTTAAATGCTTGCTTATAGCAAAGAAATTCTTTGCTATAAGCAATCAAATTCTGTAAAAAAAAAATTTAAAATACCAATCACTTACTACGGTAACATTATACTGTTTTGGTCTTACTGTAATATGAAAAAAAAAATCTTAAAAAAAAGAATAAAAAATTTAATAAATAAAAAAATTATCACTTTTTTTTTTCGTACTGTCACCAGTCAGTGTTCCTGATCACCGCCACACCAGTTATATGGTGATGCTGTGTTGCACTGGTGACAGTATGTAAAAAAAGTTTTACATTTCTTCATTATCCGAAAAATTATGACCAAAAAATTACAACTTCAAAAAACTCACCATGCCACTTAAGAAATACAGTTGCAAGAAAAAGTATGTGAACACCTTTGGATTACGTGGAGTTTTGCATGAATTGGGCATAAAATGTGCTCTAAACGTCATCTAAGTCACAACAATAGAAGAACACAGTCTGCTGAACATAATACTACACAAACATTAGATGTTGCCATGGTTTAATTGCACATAACATGTAAACATTCACAGTGTAGGGAGGAAAAAGTATGTGAGACCCTAGCTTAATGACTTCTTCCACAGCTAATTTGAGCCAGGAGTGAGCCAACCTTGACTCCAATCAGTGTGATGATATTGGATGTGTTGCTGACAATGACCCAAAGCATACAAGTAATTCAACAAAACAATGGCTGCAACAGCACAGAATACGCCTTCTGGAGTGGCCCAGTCAGAGTCCTGACCTCAACCCAATTGAAATGCTGTGGCATGACCTTAAGAGAGCGATTCACACCAGACTTCCCAAGAATATTGCTACACTGAAACAGTTTTGTGAAGAGGAGTGGTCCAAAATTACTCCAGATCGTTGTGCAGGTCTGATCTGCAACTACAGGAAACGTTTGGTTGAGGTTATTGCTGCCAAAGGAGGGTCAACCAGTTATTAAGTCCAAAGGTTCACATACTTTTTCCTCCCTGTACTGTGAATGTTTACATGTTATGTGCAATTAAACCATGGCAACATCTAATGTTTGTGTAGTATTATGTTCAGCAGACTGTGTTCTTCTATTGTTATGACTTAGATGACGTTCAGAGCACATTTTATGCCCTATTCATGCAAAACTCCACGTAATCCCAAGGGGTTCACATACTTTTTCTTGCAACTGTATGGGCAATTTGTATGCACCTACTGGGGTCAATGTATGAAAGAGCCAGTTACCTTGCCATAATGTCTTTAGAGTGTGGGAGGAGACCGAAGTACACAGAGGAAACACATACATTTGAAGTTTGGGCCTATAATTTGACAGTTTAGTTTGGATACAGAGTAGAGTACAGTTCAGATGGTAGATGGAGGGTGTTCCTGTAACAATATTTCACCATTAACGAAAACAAAGCTGAGTTTTTCTTTTAGTGTTAACTTAGGTCACTAGGGATCATGGATTTACCTGTTAAGAAGTCTATAATGGGCTATATGGGCATTGTTGTCTTGGTAACACCTGCCTTGACGTCAACCAGACGCATATTGGAGAAAAGAGACAAACGCTTTTTGACAGCAGCAATAAAGACTTTGCCACTTAGCAGCTGAACTGTTTGTGCAAGTTCCACCTGCTATGATGGTCAAGTACCTGAACTGTTCTATCTGTTCAGATGGTCAAGTACCTGAACTGTCTGTATAAATAAGTAAAAGTTCCATCTACCATGGTGGTCAAGTGTCTGCACGTCTATGACTTGTGAACTGTAATAGTCCAGAGGATAAAATGGACTTTGTATTCTACAGTTCTTTGAGTTTCACAGCATTGCAATTGCTGTGCTGCAGCTGTGATCTGATCATCAGATGTTTAAGACTCTGCTGTACAGGTATGGAGCACTTTGACAAGCTTCTACGTTTCTAAACTCTTGAAAATAAAGTAGGATAATCATATCTGCTCCTGTGCTTCTGAATTCTTGAAAAGGAAACATTTTATGTTCTTTTGTTAGTCCAACATATAGTTTTTTTGTATGTTTTTAGAATTTTGGATATTTTGTATATTTTTCAGCCCTAAGATAGCCGAATGAGATTTTCTGTGTAGGTAAATCAGATAGGGAAAATAGTTATCTACACTTTAGATATATACATTTTAGGTCCCCCATTTTTAATTTAAGGTAAAATTAGCCAGAGGGTGGAAGAACACATTAACCACTTGCTCTCCAGAGGATTTACCCCCCTTCCTGACCAGGCCATTTTTTGCGTTACGCACTGTGTTACTTTGACTGACAATTGCGCGGTCATGCAACGCTGCACCCAAATTACATTTATGTTCTTTTTTCCCCCAAATTGAGCTTTCTTTTGGTGGTATTTGATCGCCTGTGTGTTTTTATTTTTTGCGCTATAAAAAAAAGACCGACAATTTTGATAAAAAAAACAATATTTTTGACTTTTTGCTATTAAACATGTCCAGTAAAAAAATTGTAAAAAATCAAATTTCATCATAAATTTAGGCCAAAATGTATTCTACTACATGTCGTTGCTAAATAAAATCCCAAGACGTGTAAATTAATTGATTTACGTGAAAGTTATAGCATTTACAAATGGTGGTATATATACTGGAATTGTTTTTACTAGTAAAGGCGGCGATCAGCGACTTATAGTGGGACTGCGTTGGGCATTCTGACACTAGGGGGAACTGACTGGGTGTCACTGACATCCCCAGTGACAACAATACAGTGAGCAGTGCTAAAAAAAAAAGCACTGACACTGTACTAATGGCACTGGGGAGGAAGGGGTTAACATGAGGGGCGATCAAAGGGTTAACTGTGTGCAGGGAGTGTTTTACTGGGGGGCTGTGTGTTGGAGCTTCACAGCCATCCACAGCAGTGTGTCCCAGTCGACAGGGAGAAGGACTGTTAGTAAACAAAGCAGCCCTCCTCCCCGTCAGAGATCCTCGATAATTACTGGGCGCCAGTGGGGAATCACCGGGCTGGACCCGGTGATTGACAGCTGCGGTCGTGACCGGCGATGCGGGTAGGGCGTCTCGCACGCTCCCTACCCGGAAATGCAAAATCACGTATATATACGTGATTTTGCACACCCCTGCCACCCTGTAGCAGTATATCTGCTATAGAGCGGCAGGAAAGCAGTTAATTACTCTTTTGTTTACAAAAACTAGGTATTTTCCTTCTATTGTTGATATGTTGCCTTTATGCACAGTTGGAGGCAGTATTGTATTATATTTGTAAGCCAGTGGGTGAAGTGATGGGGAAATTGCATATTACATATTTCCTTAGTATTATTGTGGCTCACTATTCTAAGTGTCCCAATCTTGGTTAAGGGGGCCATATAAGGACATATGCATGGCTTTACCTTATATGACTTGCACCAAAGGAATGTTATTGTTAAGGAACCAGGATGTGGCCAATCCACTCTCTTCTCTACGATTGGCTATTTTCTTTCAAGTGCTATATTACCACAACCAAAACTGGTTCTTCAATAACCTTAGTCTCATCTTCAGAGCTTGCTATCATGCATGCGTCTGTGGTCACCTATGCCAGAGGCGTCCCTAAGGTTGGTGTCACCCAGTGTGGTAACACGTGGTGTCACCCCTCAGAGAGGAAGGAGCGGTTTAGTAGTAAAATGAGTATCCCGACCCGTGAAGATATGTATCCCCTGAAGCAACTGCGCAGCTAATCCGAAGCTGATCCCGCGGATCACTATGGGTTGCAAGATCAGTTAACCCCGTATAGGTTGAATCTATATGGGCTTAACTGATCCACGGGATCAACTTCAGCGGTTTGCAGCCTTTAGGGGTTAACTGTGGCAGCTCTGTGCTAAAGTCCAAGATCGGCTTCTTCGGTTCAGGTGTACTGACAAATCTTTCTATCCTGAAGCTTTCCAGGCATTAGCTAACCACTGAGATAAGTGTATAAATGTAGCAGAGGTGTATGGTGAAAAAAAAATGCAGTTTCCACTCCCTGAAATTTGTTCTTTTATTATATAAACTCAAAAGTCCCGGATTCACGTGAATACCCCTCGTACAACAGTCTGTTTTGTAGAGAATTGATTCAGACTACTGGCACAGATTCAGACATGTAGAAGGAGTGACAATAGTTGCTCTTTATTGTTAAAATGTGTATTAAAGTGATTGTAAAGGTATTTTTGTATTGAAATAGCAAACATGTTATACTTTCCTTCTCTAGTTTTGCACAGAGTGGCTTCTGGCTCCTCCTCCATTTTGAGTGCCCCCATAGCAAGTCACTTCCTATGGTGGCAACTCGTGCAGGCTCGATCCCGAGCTAGGCTCTGTGTGGTCATTGTCAAACACAGCGTGGCCCTGGCCACCCTGCTCTCTGCTCACAGGATGTGATTGACAGTAGCAGGAGCCAATGGCAACTGAGGAGAGAGAGTGGAGAGAGTTGGTGCTCTTGTGCACAGCACTGGATTGACATCGGGGTCAGGTAATTATGAGGAGATGCTGGGTGGGGGGAGCTAAACACAGAAGGTTTTTTTTTACCTTAATCCAGAGAATAAATAAAAATAAGTCTGTCTGTACAAAGACTTTACGGCTGAACTTCAGGATAAACAAATATTGTCTATGTACAAGAGGAATGTGTAGCTTTGCTTAAATCATGGTGTGTATTTCTTCTAGATTTGTGCAGTGATCAAGCATGAATCAACTCCTGCATTATGCCTCTGTGCAGAAGCTTCCTTTCCTAGAGACTGGTCACTGCTGCTCTCTCTCCATGTACAGTGTGACTGGTCTTGTATCCACCCTCATGTATTTTTTGGCAGACAGCTGATAGCGGGAGGACCTGCTACAGCTTTTTTCTCTGCACAGCATAGCTGTTACTTTTACAAGGTAAGATCTGGGCTTTGTAAAGGCACGTAGTACACCAAGGGGGTCAATATTTATTAGGGCTATTAAGGAATATATTTAACCACTTGGCAACTGCGCTACAGCCGCATGACGGCTACAAAGTGGTTGTCCAGTCCTGGGAGGGCGTCATATGATGTCCTTCCAGAACGCGCCCTCCTGCGCGCCCCCAGGGGGCGCACCCGGTGATCTCCATGGTTGCTGTGTCCTACAGACACAGCTGATCACATGATGTGGTAAAAGGCCAATCATAGCGGCCTTTTACCACGTGATCAGCTGTGTTCAATGACACAGCAGATCACCAGTAAATGCAGTTGCCACAGCGTGAGGAAAGTATTGTTGATAACTGGCAATTGTCAGAGGACAGATCGGCACTGATCACCAGGGTAATCATGATCAGTGCCCTGATGATCGGTGCCCAGCAGTGCCGCCCACAAGTGCCCATCAGTGCCACCCAACTCTGCCCATCAGTGCCCAGCAGTGCCATCCACCTGTGCCCAGCAATGCCTAGTAGTGCCACCCACCTGTGCTCAGCAGTGCCACCCACCAGTATCCATCAGTGCCACCCATCAGTGCTGCCCAGCAGTGCCCAACAGTGCCGCCAGTCAGTGCCACCCGTCAGTGCCCATCAGTGCTGCCGACCAGTGCCGCCTATCAGTGCCCATCATTGTTGTATATCAGTGCAGCATCATCAGAACTGCCTCATCAGTGCCAGCTCATCAGTGCTGCTTATCATTGCTGCCTATCAGTGCCCATCAATGCTGTCTATCAGTGCTGCCTATCTGTGCCACCTCATCAGTGCCACCTATCAGTGCACATCAGTGCTGCCTATCAGTGCCCATCAGTGCTGCCTATCAGTGCAGCCTCATCAACGCACACTAGTAAAGGAGAAAAATTACCTGTTTGCAAAATGTTATAATAGAAACAAAGAAAAACTTTTTTTTCAAATTTTTTTTACTCTTTTTTTGTTTATAGCGCAAAAAATAAAACTCCCAGTGGTGATTAAATACCATCAAAAGAAAGCTCTATTTGTGTGAAAAAAAAATGACACAAATTTCATATGGTTACAGTGTTGCATGACCGAGCAATTGTCATTCAAATTGCAACAGTGCTGAAAGCCAAAAATTGGCCTGGGCAGGAAGAGGGTATAAGTGCCCAGTAGGCAAGTGAACATTTATGAGCTTTCAGTTCAGCTTTATGTTTGTAATACATTTTTGAATTTATATAGCCACATTTTTTTTACATGAAATGTAACATCTATACAATATTCATTTTTGTGAAAACTATTTAGGCACTGGATTCATCCAAATCAAACAATGCTGAATGCCAAACTTTAAAAATAACACATTCCGAGTTATTGGTATAAATGGTAAATAAACACAACTTTAATTTTAACATTTTTTGCATAGGATTTTTCACATATTTAAACTTGAAATCATTATTTGGTAAATGAAAGCACCTGCAAAGCAAACCCTAATTTATTTGGAACTATAGGCTTTTATGATAATGTTCTCAATACCTTTGCATTTTAATTTTTCAAAACAGTTTCCAAATGGACTACTTGGCATTATAAATTAATTTAATTTTAGCTAACAGTGTGAGAGGCTTAAATGGGCATAGTAAGATAAAACCTGAGCCTGTTCCTGCTATACACAACATAGTCCTTTTACTCACAAAACATGCTTTAATGACTGTGCCGCAAGCAAGAGTTTAACAGAAATGTACAAACCTCAGCACATGCAATTTAAAAATGAAACTTCAAAAACTATTACAAAAGTTTTTATACACACAGCCTGCCTCACAGAACTTCAGGAGTAATGTACTTAGAGTGCAGTGGTCAGGAGTATATTATATACAGGCCAGTGTACAGTGTGCAGTAGTATTAAATGTAAAACAAAGTGTTTATAGTACAGGGCTCAGAAGTGCATAATATACAAAACTGAAGGAAATAGAGTTCATAACATAGAGAGTACAGGGCTCAGGAGTGCAAAACACACAGTCCATTTTACAGAGTATGACCAAAAATTACTCCCTCTTCCCAGTACAAATCCCCCCAAGCCCGTATCCCCCAAAGAACGGATGTTCCTTAACATCCCTAAATTCTTGTCCCAGCTCACCCTTCAGTATAGACTCCCACAGCACAAACCCCTCAGTATTGACTATCCCCAGCACAGACCCCTTAATACAGACTGACCACCGCAACACAGACCCCTCCGTACAGGCAAACCTACCTCCTGCATAGACCCCTCAGTACAGACACCTCTCCTACCCAGCACAGACCCCTCAGTACTGACATACTCCCCTCACACAGGGCAGAAGCATGAACCCCTAAATATGGACACCTACCCAGTACAGACCCCTCACTACAGACACCATCACCTCCACAGTACAGGCTCCTAAGTACAGATATTCTCCCTGAGTACAGACCCCTCAGTACAGACATCCCACTACCCCAGTACGGACCTCTCAACACAAACACCCCCTTCCCAGGACAGACTTACCAGACCCAAGGCAGAGCCTCCATTTTTGGCTCTGAACTTACGCTGTAAGAGGAGCAGTGGGTGTCAACTCTCTGAGGGTGCTGTGGCTGCTCAACATTGCTTTGTGTTGCATGATTATGCGGTGCCACACTGTGAAACACAAAAAAAATGTTGGGAGGCCAGCGGCTTTGCTGTAATTTATAGTAGTTTTCTGCATTTCAAAATCTAGCTCTGAAAAGTTAAACGTAATGTAAAAAATGCAACAATAGACAAAATGACTTTGAGTAGTTGCACAACTATTTAAAGTGTACTTATAGACAGCTATTATGTTTCGGATAGAGTAGTTTAGGATTAAAAGCACTGTCTTATTGTTTTTTTGTGTCATGTTGGGTAGATTCATCCTCACTAATTTTCCAGATGTCCATTATCCCCCTAACAGAAAGTTATGGGACTTTACAAATTTTACAATTGTTACCAGAACAAGATAAAGGAGTAAATCTTCCAATGGAGACATCTATTCTGGTGAAAATTGTCTGAAATGAAATATGCTCTTACACTGTAGAGATCTTCTCTCACTTCCACTTGCATCTCTGAGACAAGAAACAAAAAGAACTCTATCCAAAACAAAAATGCTTGGGATAAACCTACACATTAATGGAATAGACATTTTTAATGTTGTGAAACCTTATCCATTCATTCATTTATTACCTGGCGATCTTCCAATCCAGGCTATTTTTCCAACCGTGCATAATTTGCTGCATTTTCACACTATGCAGCAGCGTCCTGCCATGTGCTGAGGAGAAGGGTTTTCAGTGCTGTCACCACCATCATTTATCAGCTGGAGTTGGGGAAAGGGATTTAGAAGTGTGCCCTACATGTGAAGGAAATGAAGTGATTTGTTGCAGTTATTACATAAGTATTACATTCAAGCCTAAGTTCAGTTTGGGTCAAAAGCACAAAAATCAAGACCCCAGCAGTTCTTAAAAAAAATTCTCCAACTGCTATACTCACCTCCTCTTTGATGCTGATCCCCAGCCAGCATCATTCAACCAGCTTTGTGTGAGTCAAGGACATCAAGGCTGTGCCCCTGGCATGGATTCACAATAGAATGCTGCAGGGAATGCTCTTTGTGGCATTTATGATTAACACCACCACTGGAAGATGAAGAGGACCTGTGACATCCTTGGATCAGACTGAAGACACATGAAAAAGAGATAAATAAAAAGAGGCTCAGCGTACTCCAATGGGGGGGTGGGTTTAGGGTCCTGTTTCTGCAGTATTGGTCCCTTTTATAGCAGCCTCAAAGAAATGTTAAATGTAGAGGGGACAGCCAGTTACCCTCAGACTCTATATGAGCAGTCAAAGTCCTTGCAGCAACCTCTGGCATCTAACCCTCAAAGCACTAGCATGCCTGGAGCTATAGGTGAAAGGTCCTACTCACAATGTCCAGAGGCAGCACCCAATTAGCTGCCCTGCAACATTCTTCAGTGAAAGTTTCCTCTCCAGCCCAGCTTCTACAGGTAGTATCCTCCAGCTAGTCTCATTCAGCCTAGCTTCTTTCAGGATCTCAGCCATAGAACAGGCTAACAGCCTAACAACAGCAACACTTCTGAGCAGGAACCCTGAAATACAGGGAGAGGAGGGGCCTGAACATGGCGCTGGGAGACTGCTAAGTGCAGGAGCTCCCGATGCCCACCATGAGGAAACTGCCTGGGGCCTGACCCACCCTTATACCACCCTGTAAGCCTTACCTGTTCCTGCAGCTGATCCTGGTCGGGGTTGTGAGGTGCACCCACGGCACTGGTCATGTGGCGTCGGGTGGCTGCAGCTAGCCCCGGCAGAGGGACCGAGCAGCAGTGGCCTGGGGCTGAGATCCTGGAATCCCCAGGAGGACCAGCGTCAGCTGACGGAGCTGCTTCCTGAAGCACAGGAGGTGCAGAGAGAGGGAGACAGAGGAGGCATCCGAGCAAGGAAGCACTCCAGGAGGGATGGTCTATGCAGAGATGGTTTAAGCTGGCTGGATGACACACTGTAAAAGACCCAGAGGCCAGGAGAGACCCAAAGACACAGGACATCAGGTCACAGGATATCCTGAGTGCCTGCCCAGACTCCCCCTCAGGTGAATCTACAAACTGGGACATGAGACCCGGATGGGGGCAGAGAGCCCTAGGCTTGGAGGGTGATGGTGAGTTGCTGTGGACAATGGCAGGAAATTTAAATTCGTTACTGTCTTCTGTTGCTAATGCAATTGTGTACCTGAGTTGTGGGGCTGGGTGGTAAGAAGATTAAGGAGTCTGGGTTTCTTAAGGTGTGGGAGGGAAAACCCCGCAATCCAGTGTAAACACTAGCACAATTAAGAAATACTTGCCATTACAGAAAAAAATCCCAGGGATACAATGTCTGGGGAAACAACAGGAAGGAAGTAGAAAATATGATGGGGAGCAGTCTAGATTGTTATTTGGCGTACAGGAAGAGAATCACACTAATGTATCTATAAATATTGACAGTGTAAATGATCAGAACGTCTCGGAACAACAGGGAGTCATATCACAAATCCCCACAAAAATAGAGATGGCGGAAATGTTTGCAAAACTGGAACTTTCTATGAAAAATGAAATGGCGGTAATTCATAACGATCTTGGACGAATGTTAACAAGGTGGAAGAAGTAGAGGAGAAAATGGAGACATAGGCTCAGCAGATATATAACCTCGAAACTCAGTTGGAAGAGAAGCGAAGGGAACAGAGGAAGCTGTCATATAAATTGGAGGACCAAGAAAACAGAGAAAAAATAATCTAAGGATTAGGGGCCTCCCAGAAGATTCACATGAAGAGGACGTCTGGGAAAAAATAGAGTGTTCAACCCAATGACAGGTAGATTAGTCACGGATCCTCTGAAAATGGAGAGAATTCCTAGATTAAGATGCCCACCAGGAGTAACATCAGACACCCCCAAAGACGTGATTGTCCGATTCCAACATTATGAGGACAGAGAAAGAATATGAAAAAAATTGCGGAAGATCCCTGAATTAAAATTTTGAGAAACAAAACTACAAATTTTTGGAGACATTGCCTCTGAGACTTTATCTAGAAGAAGATTGTTGAAACACTTATTGGATCAGATGAGGAAAAAAGAATTCGATATAATTGGGGATTCCTGGCATGTCTGATCAGGTGGAAAGACGGGAAATCAGCAAGGCTAAGATTCCCAGAAGAATTCAGTGACTTTTGTGATAAATTAGAACTACAGAATGTGGGAATTGTGGGGTTGTCGGAGGGGTCAACTAAAAGAGAAAGTGTAAGGTCAAAAAAAGAGAAGTGGCAGCCAGTGAATTAAAAGACTAGAATTGAGGGAGGGGGGGGGGCTGGTAGGAGAGGGATAGGGGGCTCCGGGGGGGTGAATTGTTGTCCCCCTCTTCCCCCCCTTTTTTTCTTCCTCTCTCCTCCTTCCCACCTCCCCTATGTTCCCAGCAGGTCTTAGGGGAACATAAGTAGAGTTGGCGGGGCGTTGGGAGGCCAAACAGGATATTAAACACTTATAAAATATTGAATATGGCGAGAATTGTAATATTTCAAATATATGTCAATATATTTGGGAAGAATATTTTTAAAATATATTTCAAATATATTTTTCTTCCATGTGGGTATACAGAAGGATCCGTGGGTGTGTTTATTTTACAGGACAGAGTTACCAGTGAAGCAGTATAAAATAGTGTATTATACCATCTAATTAGTGCGACTAAAGGGCTTATTCATAAATTTTCCCAGGTACAGGAACCTCCAACAATGAGGGACTGGTTAGACAGGGTGGAATATATAAATAAGATGGAGGAGGTATACCATATAGAGGAAGGTAATATGGGTAAATTTAGAAAGGAATGGGGAAGATGGTCTGACTTCAGGGCATCTGGAAAATATATGGAAGTAGTCAGAGGTCCAGGGTTCTGATGTGAGGTAGGAGAATAAAGGGAATGTTTTGTAAGGCTGTAGCAGGAATTGGAGCAGGGAAAATAAAGGTTGGAGGGAAAGAAAGAATAGTAAGGAAAAGGAAGAGTCGGAAGTGAGGACAGAGAAGAAAGATTATAGAGATGGATTGGATAGTTGGAAAGAGAAAGGAAGAGCTATGTGGATTGGGGTAAGTTGAATGAGGGATTGGGCAAGGGGGGTAGTAGGGAGCTTGGAACACAAATTTCAGGGGAAATATATGTATGAAAATGATATTTTTCTGTGTTTTTGTAATGAAAAAAAAAAGTTTAATAAAAAGATTTAATGAAAAACAACAGTAACTCTTCTGCACACAAACACATATTGCCTCCCAGGGGGAAGATCCCAAAAGAGAGAGACTTCTGACTTCAGACCCTCCTAAACATGTATCTTCTCACCAGCCACACCTTCTGGGACTCTCTCCTGGGGCTTGGCTATGGCCAGGTAAATATTCATAACCCATGTACTAATCCTCCCACACAATTTCTGGAACAGTCTTCCAGAGGCAGGCAGAAGCAATCAGCCACCAGGTGTAAGGATCAACCTGATCAGGTCTAAAAAGTAAATTGCAACTCAGCTGGTTACAGCAAAGCCATACACTAAATTTAGTCAGACCAGGGCAAGGGGTACCTTAAAGAAATCTATGCTGAGAGAAATATAAAGCCTGTCATTGCCTACTTCCCTTTAGAAAATGCTAACTGCCTGATTTGCCACTGACCTGGACCAAGTATGCAGTTAAAAAAGCCAGGGGAAAGTGAAAACTACATACAGTATTTGCAAATGCATATTTACACAAAACAGCTAGACAACTAGCACTCTTAAAGGGAGAGGACAGTGTTGGCTGTCTACCTCTTTCCTTAAAGGCTTTCAGTGGAAAATAGAAATTATGTCTTTGAACAGGTTAATTGGATATTATATGGATGGTGGAGCATGAATATTAAATAATTTGTGGAGAAAAATTGTGTGATGTGTGATAAAGCAGGACAGCAGAAGAAATTGAGAGTAATAACCTTACATTCCTATACAAAATGCAAAAAACATGATACTGTCCCTACAGATTCTAGTACAGATGTGCTAAGATGGTGCTGCCCAATTATTTTCTGCATGTCTCGCTGATCCAAATAAACGTTTTGCTCCTCTACGGTTATATAGAATAGAAACAGATGAGACATGGATAATACTGATTAATTATATGTATAGGGAAAAAGAGGATCATAAATCCACTTTGTCTAATCCTTGAAAGGACTGCTACAATGACAGTAAGCAATTTAAAACAGATGGTACAGATATCAGATATTCAAAAAACACAAAGGGAAAATTTTCCAAACATAATGCAGCCCTTTTTCATGCTATTCCTACCAAATGGGGTCTATTTATAAAGCAGCTAAATACTGTAGCAAACAGTTAAAACGTCCTTGTTCTTTCCTATCTGCTCCATTTATAAACCCCCACTGTCATTCAGATTTAAATCAACCTTTTCACCTCTGAGTTAAAGGAATACCATCCAGTGAAAGAAACAAATTCATATTTACCTGCCCTGTGTTTTGAAACCTAATTCTCTGGATATTTTGAGATGTAACAGGATACAATTTTTCTGTGTGTAGTGAATCCAATGTGCTGGTCTTTGCAGCCATTAATGGAAGCCTATTATGGTTTTTTTTAATTTATTTTAATTTGATATTAATCTAAAGATTTATATCCATGTGTGTGCATATACATTATATAGTGTCAAAATGTTTGTAGGTTTCCTTTTGTAAACTACCCCTATCAAACCCTCCTCACAACATATCAATTAGATTCAAATCAGGGCTTTGACTAGGCCAGTCCATAACTGGCTTATTTTTTGAGCTATTTATTGGTGGATTTGTTAGTGTGATTTGGATCTTTATTGTTACCAAAAAACATTTCCAGCTCAACTTCACCTATCAGGCACATGGCCTCACAATCAGAATTTGACATGGTGCAAATTTAATAACTGCTTTGATGACTGCAAGCTTCCCAGGCCCTAAAGCAGCAAAGCAACCCCAAACTATAACATTTCCACCACTTGGATTCACAGTTTGTATGAGCTTCTTTTCGCAAAATGCTGTCTTCAGTTTCTGCCAAACAGGTTTATTGCTATTGTGGCCAAAACAATATATATTTGATTCATTATTCCAGTGTTTTTCCAGTGTTTGATAGGTGCATGGGGTGGCATTAAAGATGATTGGCAACTGTGTGCATCTGCAAAAGGCAGCACATTTTTGGGCTGTGTGGGAAAATAGTGATCTTGCGCTAACACAATAACGTACTGCATCTGGTGTGAACAAACCCTAAAATGTAGTCTGTGAGGCAGAGTTTAGTGGTCAGTGGGTTGTAAATCCCGCTAGCACAAATCCCCCTCCAAAAAAACCCCACTCTTAGCACAAATTCACCCCTCCAAAATCCCCCCTCCTAGTACAAATCCCCCCCAAATCCCCACTTCTAGCACAAATCTCATCCCAAAAATCCAGGATCCTAGCACAAATTCCCCTCCCCCAAAAAATTCCCTGCTCCTAGCACAAATTCCCTCCCCAAAAATGCCTACTCCTAGCTCAACCCCCCCACAAAATCCCCCCAAACACAAATGTGGGCTGTGCGCTTGCTGTTCCCTGCCTCTTCTCTCTCCTGTTTGTATACAGTGGATGACACAGAACTTTCACATCAGGACTGTCCAGGGTTTTATTACCACCCTCTACCCACAATTTCTGCTGTCAAGACAGGAGCAGGCTGGGGAGTAGATAGGAGACAAGTAATTAAACCTTGTATATTCCGATTTCAGTGTATTCTGCCGTTAACCCCTGTATACAAACACCTCCTCCCGATTCTCTCCTCCTCTCTGTAGTCCAATCGGCAAACCAGAAAGCTGTGTGGGAGCCCAATATGCCCTTAGCAACCAATGATGTCATTGGTTGGTAAGACGTGGGCAGGCGGCTGGCTGGCACAGCTGTCTGGGTTGCTGACAGGGGTACAGAGAGGAGGAGGAGAGGGCTGGGAGGCGGTGCGGGCTTAACTTTTTCCCATGTATACAGGAGTTAAGAACACACTGAGATCGGAATGTACAGGAAGATGTTGTCCTTTTGTCTACCGGTTGAGAAATGCTGCATTAGTCCATGGAGAAAACCTTCCCTTTGCTTATATGTTCATAGCAAATTGCGGTCTTGCCATTATGTTCTTTTTGGGAAGCAAAGGCTTTTTTCCTGGCATACCTCCCACAGAGATCATATTGGTGCACTCTTTCTGATTGTAGATGCACTTTCATGACAACTGTTGCAAGTTACATGCAAATCCTACAATTGCATTTGTTTGGTTTTTGGAGACTTCATTAAGCATTAAATAATCAACACTTAGGCCGCATTTGCTGGACTGACCAATCCTGGACAAACTAACAGTTGTTTTATACATACTGTACATCACTTGTTGGTTACTGTGGTTCATTTCATTGCTCCCAAATCTCTATTGTGTCTTGAAGGGACGTAGAGGCCTGGCAGAAGGAATCACAGCACTTGTCAGAGGAAAAGGAATTCTACACACTAGTGAGTCTGATGTAGAAAATTACTTGGACACTGTAACTCTTAAAGAAAGAAAAAAACAGTTAGAGCAGGTGACAGGACAGGTATGTATAATGCCTCTTCTTTATGTGGTCAGTTTTCTACTTTTAGTTTTTCAACAGGTTCCTTTTAAACTCCCAAAGTGAGTGACAAACCTAAATTCAGTATTAGCATTGCTTGTATTTATTGCAATTTAATGCAAGATTTGTCATACAGCTTAGATGTTTCAGCAATGCTGAGCAATACTTCCAAGTAAGGATAAGCTTCAGGTTCAGACTGAAGTTGAATTTGTTCTGAACGTTTGCTTGTGTGGTAAACAGCAAACTAAAAGGTGTAGGGGGACACTTTCAGAATAGGCAGGCAGCACTTTCCCCAGCTCCAGAAGGGGCAGACAAAATATTTCAATGAAATAAAATGAATTACAATGATTGGTGAGGAACCAGAAATTCAAGCTGAATATGCAGGGTCCACTTTTCCTCATTATAGAAGTGGAAGGGGCAATTTTTCCCATCTCCAGAAAGGGGCAGGGTCAATTTTCCCCACCACCGAGGTGTAAGTGGGCACTTTTTCCCATCTTCAGAAAGGGCAGATGATGCTTTACTCACCACAGAAGCAGAAGGAGGTGCTATCTCCCAACTCCATAAGGGGCAGGGATCACTTTTACCCACCACCAAGGTGGAAGCGGACACTTTTCTCCAACTTCAGAAGGGACAGGGGCACTTTTTCCCACCCCCATAAGTAATACCGATAGTAATACCATCCTTTGATGGAAACCCAAGCAACGCCAAAGAGGGTGACTACAACAAAATCGATGTCAGGAGATGCTTAATTGCGTACATCGAGCACACGGAAACATGGAGATGCTCGTCCAGTTTCTTCATTTTATTCAAAGGCCCAAAGAAGGGATACAATGCCTCCAAAGGCACCATCGCAAAATGGATAAGAGAAGCCATCTCAGAGGGATACAAAGCTGCGTCACTGGCACCTCCACCTGCCTTAAAGGCGCATTCATGCAAAGCGAAACAAAACAAAAAGTGCACCAAGCTTGCGCATTACCTCAGTAACCAAATTTTATTCAATACTGAATGATACTCACAAACAGCGAAGTAATTCAAGCATTTAAGTCCTCACATGGACTTTAACATTAGGCATCCTTCGCGAGTCCCATCATAGGGGTAGACACTCAGAACAGCTGACGCGTTTCGAAGGGCATCCCTTCTTCCTCAGAGCTCTGATGCTGCCTAATGTTCAAGTCCCTGTGAGGACTTAAATGCTTGAATTACTTTGCTGTTTGTGAGTATCATTCAGTATTGAATAAAATTTGGTTACTGAGGTAATGCGCAAGCCTGGTGCGCTTTTTGTTTTGTTTCGCTTTGCAGTATTGGTCGGGCTTCCTCAGCCTTGTTTGAAACTGCACAACCCTATATGCACTGGTGGTCAAATTTTTCCAGTTCTGGTTCCATCTATCCGCCACCTATCTGGGTCTCAGAGCGCAGCAGTGTTTGTTTCTGGTCACAATACATGTTAAAGGCGCATTCAATCAGGGCCACCGCAGCTACCTGGGCGGAAAAGGCTGGGGCCTCCCTGGACAGATCTGCAAAGCCGCAACGTGGTCCAGCTTCAGCACCTTCGCCAGACACTACCGGTTGGACCTGATTGGCAACAAGGACCAGGCATTTGGCAGCAAGGTCCTGCAAGTGACGGCCCCGCCCTAATGTACATATTCCTATTCAGTCCTCTCATGTGGAGCTGTCCTAGAAGATGACTAGGGAAAACTCAGTTATTTACCTGTTAACTGTATTTCCAGGAATCTTCTAGGACAGCGTAACTCCCTCCCGATTACTGTGTACTTACAGTATATACTGGTGTTCCGTCATGTAATGAACTGGTGATATATCGTTTCTTGTTCAAACTATTTTATTAACAATAAAGCAGAATAGAACAAACAAGGAGACATTGTTAAAGTACAATGGACATGGAAGTGGCAATAGGATATAAAAAATGAATGAGATTCACAATACAAATGTCTATATGCTACTAGCATAAACAGGTAGATAAAGGTTGACAATAAAAGACAATATTGTTCCAGCCGATCAAGGTAGTGTCTCCCGAGTGCATTAAAGAAATAGGGGGAAGTTTGAAGGGGGGGTCATACCGGGGTGGAAGGGGGGAGAGGGAAAGTGGAACAATAACCATGACTCCATGAACGTTCAACAAGTTTACAACCGCCCCTGCGTGCTACGTACAAAGGGCTATTGAGTATATCCAAAGCGCATAGTATACAAATCAGGGGAGAAGGAGTGATTCGTCAAAGTTAGGGGGGAGGAAGCGCTCTACCCAGGGGCTCCATATGCGCAAGAATTTAGGAATCGTGTCAAGAATTGTGGCTTCCACCTTTGCATGTATCATGGCTTGTGTTATTCTAGTTTTGACGGCCGCGATACTCAAGGTGGGGGATTTCCAGGATTTTGCTATAACCTGCTTAGCCGCCATTGTAACTTGCATGATGAGCTTAAATTGCGAATTGGAGATGCCAGGGGGGCATTGATTAAGTAGGGCTATTGATGGGTCGGGTTGTAGGGTGATAGTGCTAAGTGTAGATATCATGGTGAAGATTTCACCCCAAAAGGTTTGGGCTATTGGACAGTCCCACCACATATGGTAATGCATTCCTGGGTCCGTACAGCCTCTAAAACAGTTGGGTGAGTAATTAGGGGTAAATTTTGCTATTCTCGCCGGGACTAAGTACCATCGGGTTAAGACTTTATAATTTGTTTCCAATGCTACAATGTTCTGTGAGGATGATTTTGTGTTGGCCCAAATGCGGTCCCATTCAGACGGGTCAAATGTCTTTCCCATATCCGCTTCCCACTTATGGGTATACAAAGGAGGGGACGTGGTAATCGAAGTAGTGAAGAGTGAATATAAGCAGGAGATAAGCCCACGTCTATGGGGGTCTTTGTAGCATGCTCGTTCAAAGAAAGACATGGTGTCTGGCCGATTGGTTATTGTGGTATAGGGAGTGTAAAAGTGTTGTAGCTGCAAGTATCGGAATATCTCGGAGGCTGGGAGGCTATGCGTTTCCCGCAGCGAGGCAAAGGATTTAAACTTATTCCTCTGTAGGAAATGATGTGTACGGAGTAAATTAGCAGAGGACCAGGATTTAAATAAAAGGGGTATCTGCCAAGCTGGGGGGAAAGCTGGGTTTTGCAGGAACGAGGGCATAGGATTATGTGGTGATTGGAGAAGATAACGGGTTTTCAGTTTGTCCCATAAGGATAGAAAGTGAGAAGTGATGGGGTTGGTTATAGAGCGGCGGTCCATCGGCCTCAACCAGAGTAAGTTTGCGGTAGATAAGGGGTCACATTCTATCGATTCAAGCGCAACCCATTGAGGGATTTCAAAAGTTGCATGGTATTTAGGCAACGGGGCTAGATGCGCTGCCTGATAATATTTGCTAATATCGGGTAGGCCCAGACCTCCACTGAGCTTAGGGCGATAGAGGGTGGAGCGAGGTATACGAGGATGAGTATTGCCCCATACATAGGAAAAGATGCGATGCTGCAGAGTGCGGAGGTAATGAGGAGGTGCTGGGACAGGGAGGACTCTAAACAGATATAGAATTTTTGGGAGGATTGACATCTTGATAACTGCTATTCTGCCGAGCCATGCGAGGGGAAGGGAAGACCATTTGGTCAGAAGGGTTGAGAGGTGGTTAAGCATCGGAAGATAGTTAGCTGCGTAAAGGTCTGATAATCTAGGAGTCAGTTTGATACCCAAGAAAGGGATATGACGCTGTGACCATGGGAATGGTAAAATCTGCTGCAAGTGCGACAAATCTAAAGGGGAGAGAGAAATGTTGAGTGCTGTCGATTTATTAGGGTTTACTATTAGGCCCGAAAGCGCACCAAATGTCTCAAGGAGCCGGAGTAAGGAAGGGGAGGAAGTTCATGGGGATGTGAGAAAGAGCAAGATGTCATCTGCAAAGAGACATAATTTATGATGTGTGCCCCCTATTTCGAGTCCCCTAACATTCGGGTTAGCTCTGATTAAGAGGGCCAGGGGCTCTATAGCCAGGGCAAAGAGCAGGGGGGACAGAGGACAACCCTGTCTCGTGCCTCTGGAAATCGGGAACTGAGCTGATCTGTGCCCCAGATACCTGATTCTGGCCAAAGGTTCTCGATACAGCGAAAAGATCCAGGTTAAGAAGTGTGGGCCTAAACCCCAACGATGCAAAATATAGTTGAGGTATGGCCATGAGACTGTATCGAATGCTTTCCGAATGTCTAGGGAGAGGAAACAGGTAGGGATATTACGAGACCTGGCTAAGTTTGCTAGAAGAGATGCACGCCTGATGTTATCTCCTGCTTGTCTAGTTGGGATAAAGCCCACTTGGTCGTTATGAGTTAGAGAGCCAATACACAAGTTAAGACGCGAAGATAGGATTTTTGCTAGCAGTTTGATGTCAATATTAAGAAGAGATATTGGCCTGTAATTGGACCACTGCGTGTCATCAGAGTTCGGCTTTGGGATCATTGAAATGTTCGCTTGCACTGTTTCGTTGTTAAAGGTGTGGCCAGATAGTAAATCGTTAAAAGCATTAGTAAGGATGGGAGTGAGGAGGTGAGCAAATTTCCTATAATAAGTGGCTGAGAAGCCATCCGGTCCTGGGCGTTTCCGTAATTTTAGATTTTTAATAGCGTCTAAGGTTTCAGTAGGGGAAATAGGTCGCTCAAGCGCCGCTAACTGGCACTCTGAGAGTTTCGGGAAGGAAATGGAAGTTAGAAGGGTATCAGCTTGTGCGGAGTTAAAAGGCGTGGAAGAAGAGTAAAGCTGTGACAAATGTTTATGGAAAGTCTGTAGAATGTATTCTGGGTTACTAGTGAGGTTGCCAGAGGAAGAGCGAATCCGGATTGGTTTAGTGAGCTGGTCGAGCCTACGAAGTGAGAGGGCCAGGAGTGTATTGGGTTTATTTGCCCTAGTATAATATTTATGTCTAGATCTACGGAGAGAGAGTTCCGCTTGATCTGTGAGAAAAAGATCTAGAGCCAATCTAGATCGCTCCAAGGCTTCACGATTGGCGGGCGTAGCAGCCGCCTGAAAAGTTTGATGGGAACGATCGTAGGTTTGCTCCAGTAAGAGACGTTGTTGCCTTTTGGTTTTATTTAAGAAGGATGCTTTGCTAATGCAGAACCCTCTCAATACTGGTTTATGCGCTTCCCATAACAGGAGAGGGGGATATATTGTTTCTACTACCATCTTTATGCTTTCTCCTAGGCCTTCGGTCATATTCCTGTACTGAGGGTGCCCCTGAGACAGAGGCTACTTATAGGAAAAAAAAAGGTGGAATGGGTGTTTCCTGGGAGGAGCCTATCTCTCATGTGGAGCTGTCCTAGAAGATTCCTAGAAATACAGTTAACAGGTAAATAACTGTGTTTTCCATCAGTCTTATAATATTTTTTAAGCAGTTTACCCCTTGACGGGCTCACACTGTAAACAGAGTATGATTCCAAAGTAAGCCAAGGATCTCCAAATAAAGAAGATATTTAAGAAGGAGGGAAGAAGAAAAAGAGAAAAAAATCCCCCAAAAAACAACATCTCCTTAGAAGAAAGAGACATACATTTCCAGTATATAAGAACATTTTAAAATATTCCACCATAGATGGAGCTCCTACTGTAGTTTAATTTCAAGCTCATAAATACAGTTATCCTAAAATTATGTATGTGAGTCATAGTGAATTTGTAAGCAATTATGTTATTTATAATAAAACATACAGCACAGTTTCCAACAAATGTTATAAAAGTAAAAAAAGTACATTTTTCCATTTACTGTACAATTTATATGCCTTTAAATTAAATTTCCAAAATCTAAACTATAATTTTCCTTAAAAATATGCATTTCTCTGAATATTTCTTGATGCTGGTTTAATATTTGAACAGGTGCAGTTCTCCAACCAGCAGACCTGTACAAGTGGAATATATCAATATTAACGTGCTACTGTGTCACTAATGCATATACTGGGTATGATGTTTCAAGCTGTTTAATAGGTTTTACTAGAATTAGTCAAATGACTGCCAGCTCAACCTGCCATGCTAAAGTCATTTACCCCTAGGTGACTAGTGAATCATTAACTGGCCTTTCTTACTTGTGCTTTTTTGCTTCCTTACACAGTATATTTAGTAGCTCAGTACTCGCATACTTCTACAATTGGAATGATTGGTATCTCAAATGTAGACTAAAGTCTATACGGCAAGCCTTGCATTATAATGGCAGTAAAAGCACTACCTAGAAGAAAAATAACACTACATCTAACTATTAATTATATATACTCATTTTCTGTGTAGGAGTATATTCTTGAGGGGACATATTTGAATGGTTTAATGCAGGCCATAGATGGGGAGAAAAACGGCAGATTTTCGGCCGATTAACGAACTATCGGTCGGTCTAAAAAACTTACCTGACCACCAATTATTACGAAAATCGGCCGATTAATGAGTAACCTATAACGGGAAATGATGTCATTTTGTGGCCTTTGTGATCCTTTTTCGGAAAACGATCGTTCGTTTTTGACCATCAATGAGGATAAAGTCGGGCGTTTTTCGAAAATTTTCCAACATCACCGATAATCTGAAAGTCCAAAATACACGAAAAACGGCCGACAAAATCGTCCACTAACGATAAGATAATCGGCCGGTTTTATTTTCGGACGAAAAATCGGCCGTTTTTCTCCCCATCTATGGCCTGCATTAGATTGCAAATATTGCTCCTTAAATGTTGTTTCATTGCACCTGCTCTAAGAAACCACTAACATGCTCAGCTGTGCTACAGATGCTAATTGGGAGTTTGCTAGGTGTATTGTAGGGTGACTTCTTCATACATGTGACATGCTGCCTTGTTGAAGTACATCCCATATTCCACACCACTCCACTTTAAGTGCTGTGCCCTGCAGCGGCGTATTTTCCGCGAGGCAAACAAGGCATTTGCCTAGAGTGGCACTTTTCAGGGGGGCGGCTTGGCAGCAGTGACAGGGACAGGGCCGCCATGGCTGATGGTACAGCAAGGAGGGTCACCCAGGCCAAGGGACCAGCTGCAGAGGAGAACGGAGTGGTGGGCGGATCAGCGGTGAGCGCTCGGAGCGCGTGAGGGGCGGGGCCCACTGTCAGTGTGCCAGCGAAGGAGGAAGCAGAAGAGGATGAGGTCAGGGTGGAGGAGCCTGCCCGCTCTTTTGCCGCCAGAGATCCTGGGGAAG
Source organism: Staurois parvus (assembly GCF_062004578.1). Lineage (NCBI taxonomy): Eukaryota > Metazoa > Chordata > Amphibia > Anura > Ranidae > Staurois > Staurois parvus. Next base: position 4,983,134 of record NW_028318023.1, on the reverse strand, counting down.
AAGGGACACAGGCAGCCATCCTGGAGAGATGCTGACACCATCTGGAGGAGCTGCTGCTGGACAGGTAAGTGCTTGGAGGACTGGTGCTTCCCCACTCCTGTCTCACTGTCCCCCGATACACTGCCCCCACCTCTTCCACTTCCCCCCTCCTGTCCCGCACATTGTCCCACTACCCTCCATCTGTCCCCACTGCCCCCCACCTGTCCCTCTGCGCTCCTCCTGTCCAGCTGCCCCGATCCTGTCCCATGCCCCCTGTCACGCTGCCCCCCACCTATCCCTCTGCGCTCCTCCTGTTCCACTGCCCCTCCCTGATCCCTCTGCACTTCTCCTGTCCCTCTGTGCTCCTTCACCTGTCCCACTGTGCACCTCCTGTCCCACTGCCCCTCACCTGTCCCACTGTGCTTCTCCTGTCCCACTGCCCCGATCCTGTCCCATGCCCCCCTGTCATGCTGCCCCCCATCTGTCCCTCTACGCTCCTCCTGTCCCACTGCCCCTCACCTGTCCCTCCTGTCCCACTGCCCCTCACCTGTCCCTCTGTGCTCCTCCTGTCCCACTGCCCCGATCCTGTCCCATGCCCCCCTGTCATGCTGCCCCCCATCTGTCCCTCTACGCTCCTCCTGTCCCACTGCCCCTCACCTGTCCCTCTGTGCTCCTCCTGTCCCACTGCCCCTCACCTGTCCCTCTGCGCTCCTCCTGTCCCACTGCCCAGATCCTGTCCCTTTGCGCTCCTCCTGTCCCATGCCCCCTGTCACGCTGCCCCCCACCTGTCCCTCTGCACTCCTCCTGTCCCACTGCCCTCACCTATAGTTCTTCGCTTCTCCTGTCCCATTGCGCTTCTCCTGTCCCGCTGCCCCGATCCTGTCCCATGCCCCCCCCGTCACGCTGCCCCCTACCTGTCCCTCTCTGCTCCTCCTGTTCCACTGCCCCTCACCTATCCCTCTGCGCTCCTCCTGTTCCTCTGTGCTCCTTCTCCTATCTCACTGCCCCTCACCTGTCCCACTGCGTGCCTCCTGTCCCACTGCGCGCCTCCTGTCCCACTGCGCTCCTCCTGTCCCACTGCGCTCCTCCTGTCCCACTGCCCCTCACCTGTCCCACTGCCCCTCACCTGTCCCACTGCGCTCCTCCTGTCCCACTGCGCTCCTCCTGTCCCACTGCGCTCCTCCTGTCCCACTGTGCTCCTCCTGTCCCACTGCCCCTCACCTGTCCCACTGCCCCTCACCTGTCCCACTGCGCTCCTCCTGTTCTGTTGCCCCGATCCTGTCTCATGCCCCCCGTCACACTGCCCCCCACCTGTCCCTCTACGCTTCTCCTGTCCCACTGCCCCTCACCTGTCTCTCTGTGCTCCTCCTATCCCACTGCCCCTCACCTGTCCCTCTGCGCTCCTCCTGTCCCATTGCCCCTCACCTGTCCCTTTGCATTCCTCCTGTCCCGCTGCCCCGATATACCAATGATGGGACACTATTCCTCCCACTGATACCAATGATGGGGCACTATTCCTTCCACTGACACCAATGATAGGGCACTATTCCTCCTACTGACACTAATGATGGGGCACTATTCCTACTACTGACACTAAGGATGCGGCACTTCCTCCCACTGATACCAATGATGGGGCACTATTCCTTCCATTGATACCAATGATGGAACACTATTCCTCCCACTGACACCAATGATGGGACACTATTCCTCCCACTGATACCAATGATGGGGCACTATTCCTCCCACTGACACCAATGATGGGGCACGATTCCTCCCACTGACACTAATGATGGGGCACTTCCTCGCACCTGTCCCTCTGCGCTCCTCCTGTCCCATTACCCCTCACCTGTCCCTTTGCGTTCCTCCTGTCCCGCTGCCCCGATACACCAATGATGGGACGCTATTCCTTCCAATGACACAAATGATGGGGCACTTCCTCCCACTGACACTAATGATGGGGCACTATTCCTCCTACTGACACCAATGATGGGGCACTATTCCTCCTACTGACAGTAATGATGGGGCACTTCCTCCCACTGATACCAATGATGGGGCACTATTCCTCCCCCTGACACCAATGATGGGGCACAATTCCTCCCACTGACACCAATGATGGGGCATGATTCCTCCCACTGACACCAATGATGGGGCATGATTCTTCCCACTGACACTAATGATGGCGTACTATTCCTCCCACTGAGACCAATGATGGGGCGCTATTCCTCACACACTGACACTACTCTTTCCTAAACTAAAAAGAAAAATATTTTTACTACACATATACTTTCATGCAATTTTAACCTTTTATGTTAATTTTTGTTAATATGCAAATTTGTTTAAATTTACATTTGTTTAAAAGAATACCTGGTGAATAGGGATGAACCTGTGTTTGTTCCAAGCTAAGTTTGGGTCCAAACCCAAAAGTCCCCACCCCACAGCTGACATACACAAAGGGACATGACACAAAGAGACCATGTGTGACTTAATATAGCCATGTAGCACACTTGTACTCTTAGCCGCTCTACACCCTATGCTCAAAAAAAGTACATGAGCCTTTTTAAGCATACTTGGGCATTTCTACCCTATAGGCTTTAACCACTTCCTGACCGCCCTATAGCAGAACTACTGCTACAGGTTATATATACTGTACGTGATTTTGTATTTCTGGGTGGGGGGGGTGTCGTCCTACCCGCACCGCCATTGGCGGCTATAGCTGACGATCACCGGGCCCCGGCCGGAGATTCCCTGCCAGATCCCGGCAATCGCCGAAGAACACTGACAGAGGAGAGGTCTGTATGTAAATAATACAGATATCTCCTCTGTCAGCACCAGCAAGGTGCTTTGTATTGCTCTGCATAGCAGAGCAATACAAATCAGTGTGCTAGCACAGTAAAGCACATACAGACAAAATAGTAAAACAACACACAGCACACAGTTAACCTTTTGATCACCCCATGTTAACCCCTTCCTGCTCAGTGTCATTAGTACAGTGTCAGTGCTTTTTATTAGCACTGATCACTGTATTAGTGTCAGTGGGGATGTCAGTGCCAGTTAGCCAGTTCCCCCCGTGTCAGAATGCCCGCTGCAGTCCCGCAGTTCCACTATAAGTCGCTGATCGCTGCCATTACTAGTATAAAATAAAAAAATAAAATTTTCCAGTGTATATATCGCCATATGTAGGCGCTAAAATGTTCACGTAAACCAATAAATTTACACGTATTGGAATTTTTTTTAAAGAAAAGACATGTCGCAGAATACATTTTGGCCTAAATTTATGACAAAATTAGATTTTTTAAATTTTTTTTTACTGGACATGTTTAATGGCAAAAAGTCTACAATTTATAGTTTTTTTAATTCAAAATTGTCATTTTTTTTTGTTCATAGCGCAAAAAATAAAAAGGCGATCAAATACCACCAAAAGAAAGCTCCATTTGTGAAAAAAAGGACACAAAATTCATTTGGGTGTAGCGTTGCATGATCGCGCTATTGTCAGTTAAAGTAACGTAGCGCCATATCGCAAAAAATGGCCTGGTCAGGAAGGGGGGTAAATCCTCTGGAGGGCAAGTGGTTAATAGGAGCACCAGTAAATATACAATGTTCACACATTTGCACTTGAAGAATTCCTCTCCTCCTTTAGAGCTTTCCACCCCTAGCTCACCCCGGAAACCAAATGCCTGAAGCTTGATAAATGTGCAAAAACTATTGTAAAATGTTTGTACAACACCTGTAAGATTTCTGGAAAATAAAAGCCGTAAAATCACCAGGAATACACTTTGCTTATGCTCTGCCCAGGTGTGAATGCAGAATTATATTGCTGATAAAACAACATGCTCTGTTATTGTTCCTTTATTGTATATTGTAGCAGCATAAGTGAAAAACAGTCTATAAATTAAATCAGAGCTGCAAGCGCAAAATGTGAAAAATCACTCTAACTTATGTGTATAGGAATATGCTGAACTAATAAATAACCCAAATTTATGTACCAAAATGACAAAAACCAATCAAATCAAACAAAATGAACACAAAATAGTTTTTAATATAAATGTGTATATAATTAAATAGTCCAAAGACACCAAATTAAGTCCTTCATTTAAATATAAGCAAGTTGTGATCAATTTGAAAAAAAAAAACAGCTCAATCCAGTGAAAAGGGTGTGTAGTGGACACCTTCACCAATCTCCATTTTTATGCTTGCAGCTCTGATTTGATTTATAGCTGGTATGCACTTATTACACTGTACCACCTTGCTATCTCCTGACTGCCAGCATTGTTCTAAAAAAAAAGTGAAACACAAACCCTACAAAAGTCTGCTGAAATGGAATAAAAATAGCTAATAATTAATTCTCCTCCATTCTAGGTAAGTATATTATCTCATACATTGAAAATACAAGATATAAATACAGAGAAGACATAAATAGAGGCTGTTGTAAGTCAGAATGGATGTGGAAATAATGAAATGTGTCAGGGTTTCCCATTAGCATTATGACATTTGGCCACACGGGAGTGACAGGAAAATCTAGACAAGGATTCTTTTAAGCTGGGATTGTGATCACCCTTTCCAACTTAGTGTTAGGCGTGCCTGGTGTTCTGCTTCACTTTTCCTCCTACAATATAACCATTATAACCAACTTTGACATCCCAAAAAGAGGGTTTTAAATGCCTTGGAAGGTATTACTGTTTGATTGTCTGGTGTTATATGTTAACCCATTAAAAACGTTTTGTAATGCTGTTTCACTAAATTAAAACCTAATTTTAATATTTTTAATGATTACCAGTCCATAGAAACCCAAAGGGATCTACCATCAGGCATATTTTTTTGATAGGCAAAATATTAGGAGCAAGATTGGTATGGTTGCTGGTAGGGTTGCACCGAGTACATGTACTCATACAAATGCTCCAATATTTAAAACTGATATCTTCGCACTGCAAAGGATCGCATATGACTTGAACAGGAATGTGGTGCGATCCCTGTCTAAATCACATATGGTTTAGCTGTGGGTGCGGTGCAATTTGAGCCATATAAAATGAATGACTCAAATCACACTGCAAATTGCACCGCAGAGAACCGCATGTGATTCGGACAGGAATCACACCGCATTCCTGTTAGAATTGCATGCAATTCTTTGCAGTGTTATTTTGAGCCCATTAATTTGGTATGGGTTTTAATCACACCACAAAGATATCAGTAATTGATTTTGACGAGTACTTGAGTACAAGCATAGGTACTTGTACTCACTGATAAAAAACGGTATTGGTACAACCCTAGTTACTGGCTGACATTGCAGCTCATCTATGTTGCTTAAAAATGTAAGCATGCATTTTTGCTTTGAAGTAAATCTGTAGTCAGGCTATAGACATTTAGGTATTTAGATATTATTAGCAAGCTTTAAATGAGCGTTAAAAGAAGCTTCTGTTGATCCATGTAGCTGCAGGCACTATAGAGAAATTCATATTCAATCTTCACAGCATTTGCACCAAAGTCCTTCTCTCAACCGTTCAGCTTACCCTACTCCCTCAGCTGAGGGTTCCTGTGTTTACGTCAGACTTTAGAAGGCTGGAAGACTGCTGAGTTGTGGCTTAGAAAATGACATTAGTGCCTCTGTTGTGAATGTTGAAGATGAATTACTTAACAGTACCTGCACCTACAGAAGTCAGTGATGGTGTGTTTTAACCACTAGCCTACAGGGCACTTATACCCCCTTCCTGCCCAGGCCAGTTTTCAGCTTTCAGCGCTGTCACACTTTGAATGACAATTGCATGGTCATGAAACACTGTACCCATATGAAATTTTTACCATTTTTTGAGACAGAGAGCTTTCTTTTGGTGGTATTTAATCACCTCTGGGTTATTTTTTTTTTGCTAAACAAACCAAAAATTTTGAAAAAAAAAAACTTTTTCTCTTAGTTTTTGTTATAAAATTTTGTAAAGTGATTTTTCTCCTTCACTGATGTGCGCTAATGAGGCTGCAGTGATGGGCACTGATAGACTGCACTGATGGGCACTGATAGGTGGCACTGATGAGGAGGCACTAGTAGGTGGCACTGATGGGCATTGACAGGCATTACTGATGGGCACAGAGGCAGTACTCATATGTGGCACTGATAGGCGGCACTGACTGGCACTGTTAGCTGGCACTGATAGGCGTCACTGATGCACACTGATAGGCAGCACTGACTGGCACTGATAGGCGGCACTGACTGGCAGCACTGATAGGTGGCACTGACTGGCATTGATAGGTGGCACTGATAGGTAACACTGAAAGGAAACTCAGATGGGCACTGATATGTGGCATTGATGTGCACTGCTAGGCACTGATATGTGGCATTGATGTGGCACTGATGGACACTGGCAGGTGGCATTGATGGGCACTGACAGGTGGCACTTCTGGGGCCACACTGATCATCAGGGCACACTGATCATTAGTTGTTTTTGGTGATGTCCTCCCAGAACGAGAGAACCGCCTTGCGCCCGTCATTACCTTATATGGCGGGCGGGAGGCAGTTAAAGTGGTTGTAAAGACGTAAGGTTTTTTTTTTTTGCCTTAATGCATTCTCTGAATTAAAAAACCTTCTATTGTTACCCCCCCAGCCCCCACAAATACTTACCTGAGCCCAATCTTGATCTAGAGCTGCTCTCCCTCCCACTCCTCACTGGTGAGAGCAGTGAGAGCCATTGGATCCTGCTGCTGTAAATTAAATACAGTGATGAGGGAGTGGAGGCAGGGCTGAGAGACACTTAGTGTGTTTATAGACAATGTACTATGGTCCCAATTCACCGACCAGCAGGGGCGGACTGACCATTTGGAAACTCGGGCACTGCCCGAGGGCCCGGGGTCAGTAGGGGGCCCCATGAGATGCCCCTGGGACCTTTTTCATAGGCTTTTTTCAGTTTGGGCAAGGACACAGGGGCCCCATGATCCCCATTGCCCGGGGGCCCCATGAGTTGTCAGTCCGCCCCTGCCGACCAGTGTCTATAGGCACACACATTGCAGCTTGGGATGGAGCCCGCACGTGTGCCAACAGAGGAAGTGGCTTTCTATTGTGGCACACAGAGAAGAGGTGGAGCCAGGAGCAGTGGCGGGGTGCCCTGAGAAGAAAAGGATTGGGGCTACTCTGTGCAAAGCCATTGCACAGAGCAGGTAAGTATGACATGTTTATTATTTTTTAAAAAAAACCTTTACTATCACTTTAACCACTTTAGCTCCTTGAGATTTTACCCCCTTCATGACCAGGCCATTTTTTGCTATTTAGCATTGCTCTACTTTAACTGCTTATTGCTCAGTCATGCTATGCTATACCCAAATTAAGTTTGTGTCTTTTGTTTACAGAAATAGAGCTTTTTTTGGGTGATATTTGATCACCACGTTATTTTATTTTTTGAGATATAAATGAAAAAAATTAAAATTTTCAAAAAAAGCAATATTTTTTACTTTCTGCTACAAAATATAACACATATTCAGTAAAAAAAAATTATTTCTTCATAAATTTTGGCCAAAATGTATTCTGCTACATGTCTTTGATAAAATAATCCCAATAAGTGTATATTGATTGGTTTGAACAAAAGTTATAGTGCCTACAAATTATGGTATATATACTGGATTTTTTTTCAATGGTGGTGATTTACAACTTATAATGGGACTGCGATAGAGTGGTGGGAAATCTGACACTAACTGATGCTAGGGAGGAACTGATTAACTGCCACTGACATCACCAGTGAATTTAATACAGTGATCAGTAAACATTTATGCTGTAAAGCACTGCGTAAACTGTTGGCGCTATATATAATAATAGTAATAATAATAATACTATACACTGTCACTGTACTAATGACACTGGCTGAGAAGGGGTTAACATCTAGGGTGATCAAGGGGTTAAACATGTGCCTAACTGTGTGTAATATGTGTAAAGTGTGCTGTTTTTACTAATTGATCTCTTAGTTTCTAATCCCTGCTTTGCCGGGATGAGAAACAGAAGACCTTTCCCTCTGTACAGAGCTGTGTTGATTGTCAATACTGTGTAGCTGTACACAGCCAATCAGCAGTTACTTGCCTGAATCATTGGCTGCCGCTGTGCACAATCACAGCGGGTGCTGGCAGGGGGGCATGCGAAGCAGGCAGCAACGTATGGGTACATCACTTTGCCTGTGCGGGCCGCCCGTCTGCAATACATTGCAGGCGGGCGGTCCGCAAGCGGTTAAGCTAACAGCATGTAAGTACTTGAATATCCATAGCCTGGACGAAGGCATACATGTTCTAGACTAGCATGGCAGCCAGACATCTAGCCCTTTCAAAAATGAAGTCAACAAATTTACTACCCCACTGAACTGGGTTTTTTTCCATTGGGCTGCTAATCTGCGTACCTGTCTTTGTGCCGGGGAGCGCGCTGCTTAGCGCGCTCCCAGCACAGAGACTAGGGTCTCACTGAACCCCAGATTCTGGGTCACCTGATCACTCTGATAGCCTCTGATTGGCAATCACAATGATCAGTCACTGTGAAGCCCACCCCCTTGTTTTCTCTCTCTGAATGGAGGAGAGAGATACATTGTATCTCTCTGTCCTTTCAGAGAGGAAAAAAAAAGTGTGTGTGAAAAAAAAAATGAAAAATAAAAAAAATGCCTAGATCAAGGTTTGATCTAAGTCAGTGCCAGTGTTAGTGTTTGTGTCAAGGTCAGGGTCAAAGGTCAAGGTTAAGAGTCCGTGTCAGTATTTTTTTTTTTTGGTCAGGATTTTTTTTTCTTAAATTAGTATCAGTGCCACTTAGTGGCAGGAAAAAACAAAGCAAAATGGGCACTATGGTTTCTGGGACATACTACGGGTACAAACAACAACTAACATACACTTACAGTTGCAAGAAAAAGTATGTGAACCCCTTGGGATTACGTGGAGTTTTGCATGAATTGGGCATAAAATGTGCTCTGAATGTCATCTAAGTCACAACAATAGAAGGACACAGTCTGCTGAACATAATACTACACAAACATTAGATGTTGCCATGGTTTAATTGCACATAACATGTAAACATTCACAGTGCAGGGAGGAAAAAGTATGTGAGGCCCTAGCTTAATGATATCTCCCAGAGCTAATTGGAGCCAGGAGTGAGCCAACCTTGACTCCAATCAGTGTGATGATATTGGATGTGTTGCTGACAGCTGTCTTGCCCTTAAAAAACACACCTGTTTTGGGTTTACTGGATTCAAGAAGCACTATCTGATGTGAACCATGCCTCGCAGAAAAGAGCTCTCAGAAGACCTACGATCAAGAATTGTTGACTTGCATGAAGCTGGAAAGGGTTACAAAAGTATCTCCAAAAGCCTTGATGTTCATGTGTCCACGGTAAGACAGACTGTCTACAAATGGAGAAAGTTTATCACTGTTGTTACTCTCCCTAGTCGTCCTGTAAAAATGACTGCAATAGCACAGCGCAGAATGCTGCATGAGGTAAAGAAGAATCCCAGAGTGTCAGCTAAAGACCTACAGAAATCTCTGGCACATGCTAACAATTTTGTTGACACATCTACAATAAGGAAAACATTAAACAAGAATGGAGTACATGGGAGGACACCACGGAGGAAGCCATTCTGTCCAAAAAGAATATTGCAGCACATTTGAAGTTTGCAAAAGAGCACCTGGATGTTCCACAGCACTACTGGCAAAATATACTGTGGACAGATGAAACCAAGATTGAGTTGTTTGGGAAGAACACACAACACTATGTGTGGAGAAAAAAAGGCACAGCACACCAACATCAAAACCTCATGCCCACTGTAAAACATGGCGGAGGGAGCATCATGGTTTGGGGCTGCTTTGCTGCCTCAGGGCCTGGACAGATTGTTGTCATTGATGGGAAAATGAATTCCAGAGTTTATCAAGACATTTTGCAGGAAAACGTACGACCATCTGTCCGCCAACTGAAGCTCCGCAGAGGATGGGTGATGCAACAGGACAATGACCCAAAGCATACAAGTAATTCAACAAAACAATGGCTGCAACAGCACAGAATACGCCTTCTGGAGTGGCCCAGTCAGAGTCCTGACCTCAACCCGATTGAAATGATGTGGCATGACCTTAAGAGAGCGATTCACACCAGACCAGACACACCATCCCAAGAATATTGCTACACTGAAACAGTTTTGTGAAGAGGAGTGGTCCAAAATTACTCCAGATCGTTGTGCAGGTCTGATCTGCAACTACAGGAAACGTTTGGTTGAGGTTATTGCTGCCAAAGGAGGGTCAACTAGTTATTAAGTCCAAAGGTTCACATACTTTTTCATCCCTGCACTGTGAATGTTTACATGTTATGTGCAATTAAACCATGGCAACATCTAATGTTTGTGTAGTATTATGTTCAGCAGACTGTGTTCTTCTATTGTTGTGACTTAGATGACGTTCAGAGCACATTTTATGCCCAATTCATGCAAAACTCCACGTAATCCCAAGGGGTTCACATACTTTTTCTTGCAACTGTATGTGGTATCGCTGCAATCGTTAGGAGCAGGAGAAAATATTTTAGGTTGTTCTTTGCTGGTAGGTTATGGTAGTAGCAAGAAACATACAGCTAAATCTTAAAAAAAAAAGATTTTTACTATTTTGGGCCAGTTTTCCTTTGATAATATAAAAAAATCAAGAGATATCCATTACAGTTTACCAGCAAATGAAAGCCCAATTTGTCCTGAAAAAAAACAAGGTATAATCCACCTGGATGCACAAAGTAGTTGTGATGATATGTACGGTTTCGATAACTCATGTCAAAGTTGCAAAGTTGTGCTTAGACATTAAGATTTGTTTTTCGGTTTATTTGTTTTTATCCTTAGGCATGAAGGGGTTAAGGCTGAGCAAAACTCACCTGACACAGCCTTTACCCAAAATCAAGTGATTGGCCAGCTCCTTGCAGCCCATGTTCAAAGCACCTGTTTCATACACCACCAGTGCTCATACACCACCAGTGCTCATGATAGGGGATATTACCTGGTGTGCTCTTACTTGGCCCAGCTTGTATTTGCCCTGTGGATTACCATGACCCCGATTCCTTTGACCATGTTCTCGTCACTGTGATTTGTACAATTTTAGGACTCTGATCTACTCGTGTATGACCCAATTTGTCCAGACAACACTTCTGCCTGACTCTCCTGTGTTATCAGACTCTGTTATTTTTTGGTCTGCTCTCACTTGCTCCATCTTTGCATCAGTCCTTGCTGTGCTATTTTTTACTGAACTGTCTTCATGTGTAGCACCCGTCCTGACAACACGTAAAAGCCTCCACATTTTCTTTTTCCCTCCCTAGTCAGCAGCAAGCAGTGGATAGGCTATAGGAACAGAGAGCAGAGAGCGACAGAGCACTGCCCATTTTCAGGCTGTGTGCAGCCACAGAGTGAGCTGGATGAGAGCCCTGTCCATCACCTAGAGAAATTCAAGAAATAGGAGCCTGCTGGGAACAACTATGAATTCTGGAGAATGTAATAATTAATTACACCTGTAATAAAGATTCGATCTGGGGCTACATATCCCAGGATTACCAGAGTTCTGTGGGGAGGAAAAGAAGAAACTCGGTAGCCTTAGAGAAGACATGGTGGAACACGGTGTTTGCAGAGAGACTGAGTAGTGGACATCTCCTGGTTTATAGGAACATCACTGTCAAGCCTGTGTTGCTGCCTGATCATGGAGAGGACGTCACTGCATCTGACATTGCTGAGCCCTGGAGAAGGAGAAAGGTCATCACCCTAGCAGTTGGTGGGAGGATGTTGGCTATACCCTACCACACCTTACTTGAAGGCACAGTATTGCTTACTGGGAAGTTTAGACACCTACATGCAGGTTTGAAGAGACTTAATGTTTAGTACTCCAATGCCAGATTTAGGCCACAATGCACTGGTCAGTAGTAGGGTTTGCCAGAGACTGCTGGACAGTTGTCCTAGCATCACCCCTTAAATAGGACCTCCCAAAGTATAGGAATAAAGGGTCAGTCACTGGTCTGGTAGTTTATTGCCATATTGTTTTGCAACTGTTTTACATACATGTTGAAGTCTTTATTGCCATTTTTCATCCATTGATTGTTGAATTATTGTGCATTGTTGCAATAAATATACAACCTTCACGCCCAATATGTCAGAGAGCATGGTGCTGTTTGGAGAGTCAAGGGCACCTGGAACAGGGGACCCAAGAAAACAGCGGCTCCCTTGGGGGGAAAAGCTACATACTCTTTGTGATGTCATCTCTTAGTAGGGCCAAGTGACTGCAGGGTAATACTGATCGCCAGTAGAGAAAAAACTACAAAGCTGTATAATAATGAAAAAATGATACAGCATACTTTTAAATATGCATTCAGTGAAAAAATACTGGAGTTTCTGTTTGAAGAATTTTCAAATGGGACAAGGCCCTAAAATACTCCTAGTATAATGTGTAAATATTATAATTTTTCCGTAAAGACATTTATATTTTGGGTTTATTAGTCTATTAAACCATAAAATAAAACAATAAATAAAATTACATTGGGCACATTATTGCTTCAGACAAATTACTGCTTTGAAAATTAATCAAAATGATTCACAAGCAGAACAAAAACCTGAACTGGAATGGGGAAACATGTGTGAAAGTCATTGTTTTAATGAAATAACCTCTTGCTCTATATGACTGGCGCAGAAGAGGATAAATAAGTGCCATAAAGCGTAGGCCCCAGGCACTCAATGTCCTTCTAAGCTTGTAAAGTTCAAGCTCTGTTAACTGTTTCACAGCTGGATTTAGGTATTGTCTAATCTGGAACACAGAAGCATCGATTACTGTGGCCAGTAAGGGGTTACCTAATCCATTGTAACACATACTGGCTGGCCAACGCTAGAATAATATTGCATGTATAAAATACCTTTGCTAGCATCCATGACAGCACATTAAAAAGTACTTGTATTTATACTGGTAAATCATTTGCATTAAGCCCACTGGTTGGAAATTGTGTGGAAATGCTTTTATCAGTCACTTTCTTTTACAAGCTATGACTTCCACTTCTGTCATGGTGGAAAATCATCCTATTTTAACCTGCTGAAATATTGGTAAACTTTGAGGTATGGTCATAGCACTGGTCATAGACAATGCTAAGGAGGTAAAAGAATAGACTCTATATTTATCTTTACGTTGGCCCATTTGTTGAAACGTTGCCTTCCTGTACATTGCAAGTGTTCAACCCTTTGTGTGTGAATACATGCTATCCTCGCCACATGTTGTGTGTTCTTCCATAGGTTTGTACATTCTTTAGTGATGTATGAGCTGATGGGAGAAATCGTAGCATGTAGCAGAGGAGCAGAACATACGCTTGGATGGGGAGCAATAAAGAGGCCTTTCTTCAAGAGGAACTTCAGTTAAATTTGATAAAATATCTGAAAAAAATAGAAGGAACATATATAAACGTTGGCTATGTTATTTATTCACTTCATTTAGCAAAATGTACCTTTTTCCAAAGAAAAAAGTGAGCTGGAGCTGCACTCACCCTGTAATGTCACTGAGGGCTACTGAATCCAGAGCGCTTTCACTTCCTGGTAATTCAGCCTCTTCTCCCTCTCCGCAATTGCAAACTTCATGCACATGCAGTACAGCCATGAGTGTCATGCATGTGCAGTACAGGAGCTGGCGCAGCATGCATGCGTGGTACATGGCACATCGCTGCTCTTGTGCCGTACAGGCACTAAGCCCCCCATCTCTAACCTTCTTCGACCGTCTCCGCCATCCTACAGCCCTCCTCCAACTGTCCCTCAGCCCTTCCATCACAGCTAATTTAACAATTAAAAAAAAATTGGTCAAAGACTTCTTGGATCAGTGCCGAAAATATCCTAGGAGTCAGTGGGACTAGAGGTTCCAACATCATTCATCTAAGCAAATGATATAGGACGAAGACTAGAACTATTAAAAGAGATATTTACACATAGAAAATTGGATTTTTAAAATTCCATTTCTATTAGCTTGGGTTCATAAATGTGTGGTGTAATTTTCAGGTCCGTTATCCGTGCAAATTTCCAAAGTAGTTGCTCAGCGGTTTAGGTGCAAAGTAGATGTGGTTCTGATGCAAATTGACAAGGCTCAAATCATGTTCACAACTGATGACATGTGCGATTTTAGGAAGGTTCCCATTTAAGTAAATGTGCCTGTATTGAACTGCTCAGAAAACGTACAGGACTCTGTGGGACAGGACTGTGGGTGCACCACATATATGTGAATGGCCACAATAGAACCCAATGTTATTTTACATGTCATGTGTATCAATGTGCTCTAAAATGCATCTGAATTTGCACATGTATGACCTGGGGCTTAAAGGAGGAGGAGACCTTTTAAACAGAGCCAACTTGACAAGGAGACTGAAGGTTCGCTGTCAGAACATAGGCTGCTGGAAAGGTAAGTGTAGAGCCTGTTCTTTTACAGCCTGAACATTGTGTATAAACAGTATGACCCTGTAGTGAAGGGTCACCTTAAAGTTGAACTCCAGGATAAATAAAAATTGTCCAAATACAAGAGTCATGGGTCATGTATGGTCAAGAGTATGGGTCATGTATGGTCAAGAGTCATGTAGTGTGCTTTATGTAATAATTATAGATCTGTGCAGTAATCCTTTTTTGCAGAAACTTCCTGTATTAAGAATACTTACCGCTGCTCTTACAGTTCTTGTCCAAACCAACTGGTCTTCTACCGTCCCTCTCCCATAGTTCTGCAGGCAGTCTTAGTGAGTGGATCTTTTAGGTCCCTCCCAAAGCTCTGCTTACAGTGATGATGTCACCACTAATGTAACAAGTTAATAGCTACTGTATGTTTGCAAAGATAACTGGTACACGCAAAGTGGCGTTATATCCTTTGTAACTATCAAACAAAGTTTTATGCCCAAAGTTCAGCTTTAAAACCTAACAGAGTATTTTATTTTACTTAGAGTAAAGAGTTAACATTTCTGTCTTGTTTTTATTTTTATATTGTTTTTATTTCTGCTTGGAAAACCATTAAGGTTCTAAGGAGCTGCTGCTGCTGGTCACATGTTCAAAATAAGAAAAAAAAATGCATTTGGGATACAGAGTAGAAATACATAATTAATATCAATAAACTGTTTTAAATCAGCATACAACTATATTTTGAAATCACTTCTTTCTCTTATTTCTTTGGTCGTACCCCTCCAGCCTGTGTCTTAGAATAACAGGGAGGTGAAGCCACCATCAATTTACATGTAATATCCCACCCACACTGTGTTTAGCTGGTTAATCCATAATCATCACAATTATGACAAATCATGGCTTGAACTATCTTGCTTTGCATGTAATGAGTCTATCTCATATATTAGTTTCACCTTTTAAGTTGCATTACTGAAATAAATTAACTTTTGCACAATATTCTAATTTTTCGAGTTTCACCTGTATGTGCTTTGAAGAGCACTACAGCACTACATGTAAATGGGGAAAAAATATGCGGGTTGGGGGGAGTCAAATACAGCTTTAAACAATAAGGAACTGTATGAGCACTAGAATAACAGGGAACTGTTTATTACATTGAGAAAGGATGATCCCTTTTAAATAGCTGTCTCCTATTGATAATAGGAAGAGATAGCCTGGCCCCTGCACATCTCACCTGGCACAAGTGGTTAGCAGGTAAACGCATCCTCAGCTCAATTCATCCAAGCCATGTCCCCAACATGTTTTGTTCCACCCCCGAGGCTTAATCATGGAAGTCCATGACTAAGCCCCGAGGGTGGGGTGAAACATGCTGGGGGCATGGCTTGGATGAATTGAGCTGAGGATGCGTTTACCTGCTAACCACTTGGGCTGGGCAAGGTGTACGGTGGTTTGGCTATCTCTTCCTATTTCTACAGCGCCTTCACTAGTCAGCGGTATTTAATTTAATTTAATTTAAAAGTACTCTACATTACTAACCACCAATGTAAGAACGCACTGTAGCAATGACCACCAATGTCATTCCTCTCACCTGGGTATGCAACAGTTCATTCCCTTTTTCCTGATGTGTAAAGGCATGGTGCAGCTGTATGCACTACCTCTGGCAAAGTGCTCAGATTGGGAAGGGGCAGTGTTTATCATATTTATGATATTTGTTAAATGTCAGGTGGCATTTAATGTCTGTGTGGGAGTTGTGAAAGCTGTACCAAACTGGGGACACTAATGATAGCATTTGCAGAGATATGGAAAAACAGAAAAGGCACTGGAACACAAAATGGTAATAGGGCAGCAGCTACAGGACTCAGCATTGAGGTATGGTACAAAGTACACGGAGTAGGAGATGTAGCAGATGATATTGTGAGAAGAGGTCAAGGTGGAGAATGTGTGAATAGGTGCAGACATGATCAAGTTCTAGTGTTAATGCCTAATTGACAGATAGAAAACATCATAAAATGAGGGGAAAAAAATTTGTTTGGATTTATTATGGACACGAGACATGCAGATCTCTTCGGATTTGGGAAGGCCCCACTGTGCTTCATACTGGTTTAGAGTAAATTGTTTTGCTTGCCTTAACATCACATCATAATAGTCTGTCAGTTTGTACTTCTTTTGTACTTCTCTTAAAGTTTTCTCCACCTTTCTATTCTGTTGCTCTTGTTACTCGTCTTACAATTGTTGCTTTGGGTTAACATCAGTGTTAAATAGAAACTTATTTTTTAAAGTTAAATGTTATGTATATATTTAATTTTTAAGTTTTTTAAACTGAAGTTTCATATCTTTGTAATTCTTCATATGAAATCTTACCTATCTTGCTCACCTTCAGTGTCACTTAAAACTCTACATCCTCCTCTCCAATTCCTCTTACCACTGGGATCCCGCAAGGTTCTGTCCTTGCACCTCTCCTACTCTTGATCTACACTTCTTCCCTGGGTCATCTGATAGCTTCCCATGGTTTTCAATACCATTTCTATGCTGATGTCACACAAATCTATCTCTCTACCAATGATAACAAAAAGCTTCTAGTTTACTCCCTGGTTATCTCTCGCCTTGACTACTTCAACTCACTCCTCACTGGCTTACCTTTACATAGGCTATACCCCCTCCATCATGAATACTGCTGCCAGGCTCATCCACTTACCAAACGTTCAGTGTCTGCTAGCCCTCTCTGCCAATCCCTCCACTGGCTTCCACTCACCCAACAAATAAAATTCAAAATACAACAAGTTACAAAGCCATCCACAACTCTGCCAACACTAAGGCTATGTTCACACTAGCGTTGTGTGCAGGCGGCAGAAAGGTGTTTGGGAAGTGTTTTTACTGCTTCCCAAATGCCTCGGACAATTCTGCACATTGCAGCACATAGTGCTGTTCTAACGGAAGCGTTAGTGGCGCGGCAAAACGAATGCCTCTGGTCGAATCAGGAGGTGTTGAAGCTTCCTATTCTAGTCTATGGTGCCGCTCCGCAAACTCCCGGCCAGCGTTTGCGACGCGGTTGCGGGGCATTTGCGGAGTGGTAACACCATTCAAACTTCATTATAGGCATTTGTGGGGCATTTTTAAAGCTCAGCAAATGCCTAGCAACCACCGCTGAACCGCGCATGCGGCATTTGCCGAGCGTTAAAAAACGCTCCGCAAACACCAGACCAACGCTTGCCAAATGCTATAGGGGCGTTTGGCAAGAGTTGGTAAAACAGTCAAGTGTTAAGGAGCCCTAACATGACCAACCTGGTCTCAAAATTTCAACCAAACCACTCTCTTCGATCCTCCCAAGACCTTCTGCTCTCTAGTTCCCGTTTCATCTCCTCCCATGCTCACCTCCAGGACTTCTCCTGAGCTTCTCCCATCCTATGGAACTCCCTACCCCAATCTGTCCGAATATCTCCTAATCTATCAACCTTTAGACGATCCCTGAAAACCCTTCTCTTTAAAGAAACCTATCCTGCTTATAAGCAGTAAACTGCTTTTTACTTCCTCCATCAGCTCATCCTCCACAGCTATTACCTTTTGTATCACTCAACCCTTCCTAGATTCTAAGCTCTAACGAGCAGGGCCCTCTCTTTCCTCTTGTACCAAATTGTATTGTAACTGTAATGTCTACCTTCATTTTGTAACTGTTGGCGCTATATAAATCCTGTATTATAACAACAATAATAATAATAATAATAATATCATTAGTATCAAAGAATATTCTTGGCTTTCAAAAGAGAGGGTATAAAAAAACATTGCTAGCTTTTAGACTGCCTCTGTGTAATTTAAAATCTTAATTCATTATTATAATTATAATTATAATACAGGACTTATATAGCGCCAACAGTTTGCTCAGCGCTTTACAATATAACGGGAGACAATACAGCAACAATACAGTTCAATACAAGAGGGATAGGAGGGCCCTGCTCCTTGGAGCTTACAATCTAGGAGGGAGGGACTAGTAGTACAAAAGGTAGTAACTGTGGGGGATGGACTGGTTGGAAGAGTAGAAGATTCCAGTATTAGCTGAGGGCAGGATAGGCTTCAATTTAAAAAACTTTTATATTTTGAAGTAAAAAAAAATCAAATAAAAATCAATCAACATAAACACACTACCTTTTACTAAATGCTTAGTGTATCTAAACCCAAATTGAAAAATAACAGCAGGATCAACAGGTAAAAAATTAACTTGCTCGGAGGGGGATCATAAAAACAAACACTGCTTTGTTAATGCTAGTGACAGGGGTGGACTGACCATTCGAGCATTTGGGCACTGCCCGAGGGCCCAGGGTCAGAAGGGGGCCCCATGAAATGCCCCTGGTACCTTTTTTATAGGCTTTTTTGGATGTGCTTTGAGTGTGGCAAGGACACAGGGGCCCCATGATCCCCTATTGCCCGGGGGCCCCATGAGTTGTCAGTCCGCCCCTGGCTAGTGAAATACCACATCACCCATATGCCATTTTTTATTTTGCCCCTAGTACCACTTTAACCCTCTATGATACCAACTGTGCACTAGGAAAGAAGGATCACAAGTAAGGATAACTATTATCACCCGTTTCTGACCAAATAGTTTGTCTTTCAAATTCTGTCTGTACTGCCATAAACTCTGTGCGTAAGCTCCAAATGTGGAACACTACAACACAATGTTTACAGCTTTACATTACATATTGTTTACATTTCTTGTACACCACATTGGAGGTATTTACTAAAACTGGAGCGCTCAGAATCTGGCGCAGCTGTACATAGTAGCCAATCAGCTTCTAACTTCAGCTTGTTCAATTAAGCTTTGACAATAAAACCTGGATGCTGATTGGTTTCTATGCAAAGCTGCACCAGATTTTGTATGCTACAGTTTGTTAAATCTCTCCATTGTTTTTTTTTTTTACAGGCTCTGCTTTAGTAAAGCTGTAGTTTCAAAAATCTTCAGCTCAAGGGATCATCAGTATTTCAAAGCTCAAAAAAAGGATTAACACATTTTTTATTGCAGAATGTGATGGCTGTGAGTAGCATCTATAAAGTAAAAATATTGTTGCTAGACATTAATTTCAGACATAGGAGTGACTCGTCTGTCTGATATCTAGAAAAGGATATTTTTCACATTTGTTAAGCCAAAAGATACATTTCTTTCTGCAAAATTAACATGTAGCTTTACATGTAGTTTATAATAACAGTGCTTACACATTATTATATTTCCTTTTTTATATTTTACAGTTTCCATTACCATTTTTTTGCAGTGAATTAACTTTATACTTACAGTGTGTTCATATGTATTTTTGCTCTAATAACTGAAAAGTCTTAGCACCTATACTTTGCTTCAAAGGATCTCTGGGCAACTCCCCCACCAAATATGCTAGGCCAGCAGTTACAGCAATATGAAAGTTCTTAGGACAATACTCCTAGCAACACGATAGAAGTGCTAGCAATATAGCAACACTGGTTGCATTCACAGATGTGGAAATGAATGTCAGAACATTCAGAACTGATGTTTCGAATATAGGAATGAGCCAATGTGCCTGTGTTTGGTTCATGGAATAAGAGTTTGTTAGGATTTCCTCGAAACCTGTCAGAAAATTACAAACAAATTGAACCCCATTGAAGTCTAGGGGGGAGGGGTAAGTGAATCTTGCTAATCAATTCTGACCATCTTCAAAGCTAACAGTGATTTTCAAAAAAAGGGTATGGGGAACTGCATGCACCCCCCCCCCCACACTGCCATGGGGTACATGTATTATTGCAATAAATAAATATATATATATATATATATATATTCACACTGCTCAAAAGAATTAAAGGAACACTTTTTAATCAGAGTATAGCATCAGGTCAGTTAAACTCCTTGAAAATTGATCTGGTCAGTAAGGTAGCAGAGGGGGTTGTTAATCAGTTCCAGCTGCTTCGTGGTTAATGAAATTAACAGATGCATTAGATGGACAACAATGAGATGAACCCCAAAACAAGAATGGTTTTACAGGTGGAGGCCACTGACATTTTTTCCCCAACTCTTCTTTTCTGACTGTTTTTCACAAGTTTTGCATTTGGCTAGGGTCAGTGTCACTACTGGTAGCATGAGCGATACCTGGACTCTACAGAGGTTTCACTGGCAGTCTAGGATAGCATATCAATATGTGCCATTGCCGGAACATTTGCTGTGTCTCCCAGCACAATCTCAAGAGCATGGAGGAGATTCCAGGAGACAGGCAGTTACTCTAGGAGAGCTGGACAGGACCGTAGAAGGTCCTTAACCCATCAGCAGGATCGATATCTGCTCCTTTGTGCATGGAGGAACAGGATGAGCACTGCCAGAGCCCTACAAAATGACCTCCAGCAGGCCACTGGTGTGAATGTCTGTAGGTTGATAATTTTCATTTCCATCAAACTTTGGGGCATCCTTACTTTCTTAACACATTACCCAGTTCATATCAGTATAGATATCCAGCATGATATTTTTCTCCATTAGATCTGATGTATTTTCAAAGTGTTCCTTTAATTTTTTGAGCAGTGTATATAAATATATATATATAGCACCCTCCTAGTTACACTAGGTGGAGCTATATCCCTAATGGTTAGACAGGAGCTGAATAGCAGCTCAGGTACAATAGCCAGAGGAGTCGAATTTGGGTCAGGGCCGAGAGACTCTGCAAGCCAGCCCCTCTGGAATTTACCCCTGCTCTGAGGCTTTCAGAGGAGAGCCTTGGGGCAGTGGGTGGATCTGAGGATTGGTTGGCTGCACTTTTGAGGGACCTTAGCCAATCCCCAACAGGAGGCTTGGCAAGGGGCTGGACTCCCTTAAAAGGTCTTAGAGTCTGCTTACTAGCAAGAGTTGGAGAGTGGTTGTGGGAGAGGAGTGAGTTAGGAAGATGTGAGGCTGGAGGAATTAGGCTGCCAGGTGGCCTGCTGGGCTGGGGCCTGCCCGCAAGCTTGGAGCTGGAAAGGAGGAAACCTCAGGACTCACTGATCCCCTGAGAGAGGACCACCTGTGTGTCAAGGAAGGAGCAGCCCAGCTGATAGGCCTGGTAGCAGGAGCGATTCCACAAGCTGTACCATAGAGGATCTGAGTGAGTATACCTGCACCCCCTGGCGGATAGGGGAAGAAGCCAGATTAGACCTCTGCTAGTGATTGTGTACCTTATTTAAGGGAACAGGAGCCAGATCCCCTGCTCAGAAAGAAAACGTACAGATTGCTGGGTGACGAGGATTCATCTAGAGCAGTGGTTCTCAACCTGTGGGTCGCGACCCCTTTGGGGGTCGAACGACCCTTTCACAGGGGTCCCCTAAGACCATCAGAAAACGCATATTTCCGATGTGTAAAGAGCAGCTACTGTGTAGAAAGCAGCTGCTGTGTTGAAAGCAGCTACTCTGTTAAAAGCAGCTACTGTGTTGAAAGCAGCAGTATTGGAGGTAAAACAACACTCATGAATTATAATTACTGGGTAAATAATTTTATGGTTGGGGGTCACCACAACATGAGGAACTGTATTAAAGGGTCACGGCATTAGGAAGGTTGAGAACCACTGATCTAGAGTCTGGGGTGGTACAACTGGAGCTGCTGGCTAGCACTCCAGAGACTGTGTGTCAAAGAAAGGAAGCTGCAAATAGTTCAGGAAGTGGTCCTCAGATTTCTTTTCCCTTGGGAATCCTATACATCCCTATACCATATCCAATTTCAATCCCCTCAATAAAACAACAAAACCAGTGCCCAAGGCCTGATTTCTGTCTGTGGAATGAAGCTGTGTGGAAAATGCTAACTGACTGGCTGTGCAGGATTATAGGGGGACCAAAAATTCAACAGCAACCGCTAAGGGCGTAGTGATATATATAAATATATATATATATATATATATATATAATTACCAAAAGTATTGGGACACCTGCCTTTACATGGACTTTAATGGCATCCCAGTCTTAGTTCATAGGGTTCAATATTGAGTTGACCCACCCTTTGAAGCTATAGCAGCTTTAACTCTTCTGAGAAGGCTGTCCACAGTGTTTAGGAGTGTAGCTATGGGATGTTTGACCATGCTTCCAGAAGAGCATTTGTGAGGTCAGGTACTGATGTCGGACAAGAAGGCCTGGCTTGCAGTCTCCACTATTTCATCCCAAAGCTGTTCTGTCGGCTTGAGGTCAGGACTCTGTGCAGACCAGTCAAGTTTCTCCACCCCAAACTCACTCATCCATGTCTTTATGGACTTTGCTTTGTGCACTGGTGCGCAGTCATGTTGGAACAGGAAGGGGCCATCCCCAAACTGTTTCCACAAAGTTGGTAACATGAAATTGTCCAAACTGTCTTGGTATACTGACGCCGTAAGAGTTCCCTTCACTGGAACTAAGGGACCAAGCCCAACTCCTGAAAAACAACCCCACACCATAATCCTCCCTCCAGCTAACTTTACACTTGGCACAATTCAGTCAGGCAAGTAGCGTTCTCCTGGCAACTGCTAAACCCAGACTTGTCCATCAAATTACCAGACAGAGAAGCATAATTTGTCACTCCAGAGAACATGTCTCCACTGCTCTAGAGTCCAGTGGCGGCATGCTTTACACCACTGCATCCCTTACTTTGCATTGCACTTGGTGATGTAAGGCTTGGATGCAGCTGCTCAATTATGGAAAACCATTCCATGAAGCTCCACATCTGAAGGCCACATGAAGTTTGGAGGTCTTTAGCTATTGACTATGCAGACAGTTGGCGACTTCTGCGCACTGTCCAATTCTGCATGTGCTGACCCTGCTCTGTCATTTTATGTGGCCTACCACTTCGTAGCTGAGTTTCTGTTGTTACCAGTTGATTCCACTAATATCAACAACAGTTGACTGTGGAATATTTGGTAGCAAGGAAATTTAATGGATGGACTTATTGCACAGGTGTCAACCTATCACGGTATCACACTTGAATTCACTGAGCTCCTGAGAGCGACCCATTCCTTTACAAATGTTTGTAGAAGCAGTCTGCATGCCTAGGTGCTTGATTTTTTTTACACTTGTGGCCATGAAGGTGATTGAAACACCTGAATCCAATGATTTGGATGGGTGTCCCAATACTTTTGGCAATGTAGTGTGTGATTGATTGTGTGTGTGTATATGTATATATATATATGTGTGTATATATATATATATATATATATATATATATACACACACACACATATACA
The DNA here is from genome assembly GCF_062004578.1 of Staurois parvus. Classification (NCBI taxonomy): domain Eukaryota; kingdom Metazoa; phylum Chordata; class Amphibia; order Anura; family Ranidae; genus Staurois; species Staurois parvus. The sequence goes on along the minus strand of NW_028318023.1, from coordinate 4,959,634 downwards.
CATATACATATTGTACAAAGAAGAGAGGGTTTTCCTTTTAATTTAACTTCAAGGCAACACAGGAAAAAAATCCATTCTTTAAATTACACAGTTAGGAGATGCCTGTACGGGAACAGTACGTTTTTCACAGAGAGTCAGTGACACCATATTCTGCCTTCACATATTTTAGATATGTAATTGATTTTCTAAATTTTACATTATTGCTTGGTCTAAGCTTTGGTCACAACACCCGCTTTTTTATTTAGTGATAAAAGGCCTTAATTGAACAGTGAAAATAGCAGTCACAACAGATTTAAAAGTTATAGAAAAATGAACTTATCAAGGAAAATAAAGCCTGAGCCTTCAACTTAAAACAAACTAAAAAGTGGCAAAACACAGTGCTGCAATTCATTGACGTAACTGGACAGTATATACTGTAAGCAGCTGTCATAGGCCTTAATATAAAAGGAAGAGACAGGGTTGGTTTCACAGTATCTTGGAGTAAACAGTGTGTATGATTTAAGGAACAATGTCCACATTTGTTGCCACACACTGTATTGTACAATGGCTGTACAGTATGTAATCAGCTTGACTGGGTTATAATGCAAGAAGGCTCATAAGATCAAACTGGTTGATCTTCTTGGTTGGACAAAAGGTCAGACCGAGACATAGGACCTGGATTTTATTGAGTGATAAATCAAAGGATGAGAGATTATTTACTTCAAATTGGGTTTGGTCAAAATCTTCTCTTGTATTAAAAGAGGTATAGACTCCAGAGAGAGAGATATATAATTTTACTCCTGTACAAATCATTAGTAACACCTCATCTGGAATATGCAGTTCAGTTTTGGGCACCAATTCACAAAAAGAACATTGGGGAACTGGAGAAAGTACAGAGAAGGGCAACCCAATTGATAAAAGGCATGGAGGAGATCAGCTATAAGGAAAGATTAGAGGAACTGAATTTATTCTCTCTTGAGAAGGGGAGATTAAGGGGGGGATATGATCTCCATGTTTAAATACATCAGTGGTTCATATAATGAACTCGGTGTAGAGCTATTCACCCTGAGGTCATCACAGAGAACAAGGGAACACTCTTTACATCTGGAGGAAAATAAGTTCCTCCAAACACGGAAAGGTTTCTTCACAGTTAGAGCTGTGAAAATGTGGAATAGACTCCCTCAAAAGTTGGTTCTGACCAGCTTAGTGGATTGCTTTAAAAAAAGGCCTGGATTCTTTCATAGATACACAGAATATAACTGGATACTAACGTTTATAGGTAAATTGATCCAGGGAACATTCTGATTGACTCTTGGGGGATCAGAAAGGAATTTTTTCCATTGCAGGAGCAAATTGGATCATGCTTTGCTGGGTTATTTTTTGCCTTCGTCTGGATCAACTGTGGGTGTAGGATTATAACTTTTTTTTTTTTATGTTTGAACTGGATGGACTTTTGTCTTTTTTCAGCTTTTTTTTTAATGGTTGAACTGGATGGACTTTTGTCTTTTCTCAGCCAGACTAACTATGTAACTGTGACACATAGGGTTTGGGAACCAGGATGTCTACATTGGGATTTATCTTTTCTTCTGGAGCATGGCCCATAAAAAAATAGGCGCTGTGCGTGGTTCACCAGGTGTATGTGCAGAAATGTTGCTTACCTTGACAGTTGAAACAACATTAGATACAGATGAAGGTGAGGAGGTAGAAATCAACATCCCCCCTCCCCAGTGATAGAAGGTGTTGCATTAGAAACCATTGCAGAACCTGCAGGAAAGGATTGTGAAGTGCCACAAGTGTTAGATCTAGATTGAAAGGGCCATGAACGTCTGGAGGGGTTAGGACAGGGGTGGGCAAACTTTTTGACTTGAGGGCCGCAATGGGTTCATATATTGGACCCGGGGGCCGGACCAAGAGTAGATGAATGATGTGTATGTGTCATTCATAGTAAGTATAGTAATATTCCCCCATAGTAAGCATAGTAATTAATCCCCCATATAGTAATTCATCCCCCATATAGTAATTCATCCCCCATATAGTAATTCACCCCCCCATAGTAATTCACCCCCCATATAGTAATTCACCCCCCATATAGTAATTCACCCCCCCTATAGTAATTCATCCCCCATAGTAATTCATCCCCTCTATAGTAATTCATCCCCCATATAGTAATTCATCCCCCCTATAGTAATTCATCCCCCCTATAGTAATTCATCCCCCCTATAGTAATTCATCCCCCATATAGTAATTCATCCCCCATAGTAATTCATCCCCCATATAGTAATTCACCCCCCTATAGTAATTCATCCCCCATAGTAATTCATCCCCCATATAGTAATTCATCCCCCATAGTAATTCACCCCCCTATAGTAATTCATCCCCCATATAGTAATTCATCCCCCATATAGTAATTCATCCCCCCTATAGTAATTCATCCCCCATAGTAATTCATCCCCCCTATAGTAATTCATCCCCCATATAGTAATTCACCCCCCCTATAGTAATTCACCCCCCATATAGTAATTCACCCTCCCTATAGTAATTCATCCCCCATAGTAATTCATCCCCTCTATAGTAATTCACCCCTCTATAGTAATTCATTCCCCAGAGTAATTCATCCCCCCTATAGTAATTCATCCCCTCTATAGTAATTCATCCCCCATATAGTAATTCATCCCCCCTATAGTAATTCATCCCCCATAGTAATTCATCCCCCATATAGTAATTCATCCCCCATAGTAATTCATTCCCCATAGTAATTCATCCCCCATATAGTAATTCACCCCCCTATAGTAATTCATCCCCCATAGTAATTCATCCCCCATATAGTAATTCATCCCCCATAGTAATTCACCCCCCTATAGTAATTCATCCCCCATATAGTAATTCATCCCCCATAGTAATTCATCCCCCATAGTAATTCATCCCCCCTATAGTAATTCATCCCCCCTATAGTAATTCACCCCCCCTATAGTAATTCACCCCCCATATAGTAATTCACCCCCCCTATAGTAATTCATCCCCCATAGTAATTCATCCCCTCTATAGTAATTCATCCCCTCTATGGTAATACATTCCCCAGAGTAATTCATCCCCCCTATAGTAATTCATCCCCCCTATAGTAATTCATCCCCCCTAGAAATTCATCCCCCATATAGTAATTCACCTCCCCATAGTAATTCATCCCCCATATAGTAATTCATCCCCTATAGTAATTCATCCCCCATATAGCAATTCATCCCCCATATAGTAATTCATCCCCCCTATAGTAATTCATCCCCCCTATAGTAATTCATCCCCCCTATAGTAATTCATCCCCCATATAGTAATTCATCTCCCATAGTAATTCATCGCCCATATAGTAATTCATCCCCTCTATAGTAATTCATTCCCCATATTAATTCATCCCCCATATTAAGTCCCCACTGTGTCAATTCACTTACCTTTTCTCCACGCGTTCCTCTCTCTGTGTTCCCGCGCCGTTCCGGTGTAGCATGAAAATCTGTCTCCTATGAGGATCTGTCCCCCTCGACGTATCTGCGCATGTGCCAGTTTCAGGCATTAGCAGCCGATCGGCGATCTCCAGGACATGCGCAGATACGTCGAGGGGGACAGATCCTCATAGGAGACAGATTTTCATGCTACACCGGTCTTCAGGGCGGACTGTGAGAGGAGCCTAGTGGGAGCCTAGCTCCGCGGGCTGGATTAAAAGGTCCGCCGGGCCGTAGTTTGCCCATTGCTGGGTAAGGATGTGCAGATTGAGTGACAAGGACCTTACTGTATCTCCATCACTTTTCCGTTTTTAGAAGCATTTACAATTTCATGTGAAGCACCTGTATGGGTAGAACAAACAGAAGAATAATTAGGAGATGTATCTGAGTCATTAGGATTTGTAATGTTTGCATTAGATAGTGTTGTCTTTCTAAAGGGTAATTTACATATTGGCCTCAAATTCAACTTGTAGGCATATCCTGAATCATATGCTAGCCTATCGCTCAAGAATTTCTTTTCTTTTGATTTCAAAATACCACAAATTATAGTCTCTCCTGAAGATGCCTTAACATGTTGAGATCACTACACCATCAGAATCTACAGTCAAATTGTAGTATGCTGTGGATATTCCCATGGGTCACACACACTGGCCGGTCCTCTACAGATGTATATATACCCCAGAAGAGACAGGAATTGACCTATCTGCAGAGAAAAAAGTCACACATAACCCAACCCCTGCAGCTATCAGCCACGTAATAATTAAAGATACACTATACCATAAGTACAGTAACATGGCATAATAGGCAAAAGGTAACAACATAAGAACAACAATGAGCACCTGCTTACAGGCAGCAGCCACCAATACAGTGACAAACCTCAGCTGCTGAGGTTGTTAGCTTCCAATAGGCCTTTGGTAAAATGACTACTGCAAATGACAATAGATTTTGGATGTGACATTACTCTTGAACTTCTCTAAGAGCATTCATTTTGGCTGTGCCTGCAAGTTCCTTCTAAGATGTGAAGCTTGAATGGCAAAACAATTTTTCTAAAGCATTAAAAGGCAAACACCAACTCACACTGTATCCTTAAGCCATACCCCTACATTCTCTACACTGTGCTGTACATTCATTATTCCACACCACATCACTATGTAGGCTGTGCTTTCCCATTCAACACTTCCTCATTGTGTATGCTGTTCTGTACATTTCCTAGAGGAAAATTAAAAGTGGTGGTTGAAAATTTGAGTTTTCTGTATTTGAGTGGCGGAACTACCAGGGCTGCACTTGCAACTGGGCCCTGGCTTTCAGCCACTGCGTGGGGGGGGGCACCGCTGCCTAAAGGTTCTTCTTCTTCAGCTGCATTGTGTACCATCACTGCTATAGAAACAGCACAGTGGACTGTTCACCCAGAGCCATTGAGTTCACGGCTACAGGCCCCCATGGCCATCGGGGGAGGCAGAAACTGGTTTCTCTTGTCAGCTGACCCGGTAGAATGAGGGGGGAGCAGCTTGAGGAGGTCTCCGCTGTGTGAGGAGACCCCATCTCTGGATAGTCACAGCAGACATACCGAGGGAGCCGAAGAAACACGGAGCATAGAGTCCCAAGTTGACACTGAGAGCAAGTCATTGCCACTGATCCCATCCCCCACCACAACTGCCACTCATCCTATCCCCCCAGCACTTGCAGTGATCCCATTCCTCCCCCCACCTCTACTGATCCCATCAACCCCCCCAGAACTGCCACTGATCACCCCCCCAGCACTGCCACTGATCACCCCCCGCAGCACTGCCACTCACCCCAACCCCCTCAGCAGTGCCATTCATCCCTTCCCCCCCAGCACTAGCACTGATCCCATGTCCCCTCACCACTGCCACTGATCCCATCAATTCCCCCCCCTCCCCCCCCCAGCACTGGCAGTGATCCAACACCCCTTCACCAGAAACTGCCATTGATCCCATTTCCATCCCTTCAGCACTGCCACTGTCCCCACCCTCAAGCACTGCCACTGTTCCCATCTCTTACACAGCACTGCTACCAGGGGTGTAACTATTGGGGTTGCAGTTGCAACCCGACCCCATGCTCCAGGGGGCCCATGTGGCTCCCCTGTACACCTTGATAGGAAGGGCGGCATATAGAGAAACCAATCCCTTCATTTCCCTCCTGCATCTGCTTATTACCCATCACTTCGTTCTGTACACTGCACTGTACATTCCCTATTACCCATCACCTCATGCTGTACTCAGCTGAACATTCCCTATTCCACAGTGTCTCATTCTGTATTCTTTGGTATACATTTGTCATACATAACAATCCCTCTTGTATGGTGTGCTGTATGTTTCCTATCCCACCTTCCTGTTCTGTGCTCTAAGCTGTACATTCCCCATTTCACACAGGCTCATTCAGTACACTTTACTGTACATTCCCTATTCATTTTTTTGCCAGCATGACCTATTTTGCAAATTTCACTCATGTGCCATTCCATGATTTGGATGTTTGTAGCAACATTTTTGCCACATCTTTAACAAAGATGTGCAACCAAGAGGTGTATGGGAAGTGTTTCACAACAAACAAGCTGGTGGACATTAGTGAAATCCTGCTGATTTGTCATTTCTTTTGAGACAAGTTTATGCATAAGGTGACCATAACCGATTTGGGGCACATTTTAATTAGGTAACCTTTTTTATTTATTCAAAACATTTATTTTTAGGACAAGTTTTTTAAGCATGAGGATGGAGAGCCCAGATACATTTTGGCAAGGCGTTACGGTTCCGAAGTGCCATCTTGTGTATACCTTGCACAGTATGTACAGTACTATTTTTAATACATTTTGATATATTATAAGAAGTGTGTGCACACATAAATTTCATTGGCCATTGGTTAAAAACTGAATCTTGCAACATTCAAGATGCTTTAAAAAACTTAAATATTAACTTTAAATTGATTAATCATTTAAAAGTCCTTCCCAATTGCAAACAGGCACAAGATGTCTGCTATTACCTTTATTAGCATGAAAATCAATCTCAATTAATTTTTTTGCTTAAAAACATCCCTTTTTGCATCTTTTGTATTTGGTTTAACTTTTTTAGGGTTTGAACTGCCAAATTCCTTGGCTAAGTCCCCCCTTTATGCTGGTACCCTGATCATCCTCAATTGCCATGGCCAGGTGCTTTTATTGGACAGGGTAAAGAAAAGGTCCTTCAAAGAAAGCTTTTGTTTCCAGCTCTTGTGCTCTTGAATTTTAAATGATGGGTTTGTTGTTTGAGCAAAAAAAAAAAACAACAAAAAAACATATATGGCACATCTCTGCATTACACATTGAGCTCCTAACTTTCTATTGTTGGCTGACACAGCTGCTTCTGCTGCACTAAAATCCCAAACAGTGTTGTCAACCTTGCCTGTGACAACGCAACCCCCCCCTTCTTTATGTAAATGTATACAGTTGTGTTCAAAATAATAGCAGTCAGACATCACTAACCTGATCAATCACTGTTTTTGGTAGAAATTATATTTCTACATGGCAAATAATTTACTAGCAGGTGTAGTAGAGTAATAGAAATCCAACAGACCCAACAGTCATGACGTGCATGCTGCTGATTCTGTGTAATTGAATCACTAATTGAAAGGGGTATGTTCAAAATAATAGCAGTGTGGAGTTCTATTAGTGAGGTCATTCATTCTTTGAAAAACAGGTGGCAATTATTGCCCTTAAGGAAGGAAGGCAGCAAATGTTGTACATGCTGGTTACAGTGCATTTCTCTCTGAAATTCTGAGGAAAATGGGTCGTTCCAGACATTGTTCAGAAGAACAGCGAACCTCGATTAAAAAGTTGATTGGAGAGGGGAAAACATAAAGAAGTGCAGAAAATGATAGGCTGCTCAACTAAAATGATCGCAAATGCTTTAAAATGGCAACCAAAACCTGAAAGACGTGGAAGAAAGTGAAAAACTAACATTTGAATAGTTAGAATAGCCAAAATGGCAAGGACTCAGCCAACAATCAGCTCCACGAAGTTCAAAGAAGGTCTAAAGTTCCCTGTGAGTACACAATTAGAAGACGCCTATGTGAAGCCAAGCTATCTGCAAGAAGCCCCCGCAAAGTCTCACTGTTGAAAAAAAGACGTGCTGAAGAGGTTATAATTTGCCAAAGAGCACATTGACTGGCCTAAAGAAAAATGGCGCAACATTTTGTGGACTAATGAAAGTAAGATTGTTCTTTTTGGGTCTAGTGGCTGGAGACAGTTTGTCAGACGACCCCCAAACACTGAATTCAAGCCACGGTACACTGTGAAGACAGTGAAGCATGATTGCGCAAGCATCGTGATATGGGGATGTTTCTCATACTACGGTGTTTGGCCTATTTATCGCATACCAGGGATCATGGATCAGTTTGAATACATCAGAATACTTGAAGAGGTCATGCTGCCTTATGCTGAAGAGGAAATGCCCTTGAAATGGGTGTTCCAACAAGAAAATGACCCCAAACACACCAGTAAACGTGCAACATCTTGTGGGGTGACATCAAAAATGCAGTTTCTGAGGCAAAACCAAGAAATAGAGAAGAACTGTGCAATGTAGTCCAATCATCCTGGGCTGGAATACCTGTTCACAAGTGCCAGAAGTTGGTTGACTCCATGCAACACAGATGTACAGCAGTTCTCAGAAACAGTGGTTATACAAATAAATATTCATTAAGTGATTCAAAGGAAAGCAAAATCTTCAAACATTGTTCAGTTTATATAGTGAATGTTTGAGTTTGTAAAGAAGAATACAAACACTGCTATTTTTTTGAACAGTCTAATATTCACTTTTCTTTAATTTTTCTAGAGGAACAACACAAATTTGATATATTTTTCTTCATCTTTTTATTTGGAATAGAATGTGTAGTGTTCCCAATGCATTTGTGTGTATGGAAATAAAAGCTATTAGAAGGATTTTGAGCTTTATTCACTTTTTTCAACACACTGCTATTATTTTGAACACAACTGTATGTAACCCATTGAAATGTGATTACTGGCAATGGATTAAAATGGACATTAGACCGCTGTGGCCTGCCATTCAGGGTCACTCACATGGACAGAACAGCCCTCTGGAATTTGTATGCTGTACAACAGGACTCAGCAGGGCAGTCAGGAACTATATATCACAAGAGGGGTAGTGTGTGGGCAGGAGGCTATAAATATCAAAGCCCAGGAGATTGGCCAGGAGAGTATGGGGAGAGAATGAAGGAGAAGGAGGTGTGCTGATGATTGAAGTGCTGAACTAGGCCTAGGAGCCAGGGCTGGAAAGACAGAGCGGAAAGAGCCTACTGACCACCTGGGCTGCCACGCTGCCCAGCTGGCCAATTTCGACAGCAGAAGACCAGATGGGACACCGAGTCTGAGCCAGAAGAGTCTGTGGACTGACCCTGTCTGCAGGGAGGGACAGACCACTACGATCTGCTGGACTACTTTGATCGGGTGAGAGATACCCATGCAACCACTAACCAAGTGAATATTGACAGCTGCCACCTCAGCTATCTACCTACACATAGTTATGAACATTACATATAGTTGCCCAGTTTATGGCCTAGTTCTCCCAGCCACCATCATTGGAATACATCTGTATTACAGTCAGGGGCAAACTGGCAACTCATGGGGCCCCCGGCCAATAGGGGCCCCTGTGTCCTCACCCACACCCAAAAAAGCCTATGAAAAAGCCAATGAAAAGTACCAGGGGTATCTCATGGGGCCGCCTACTAACCCTGGGCCCTCGGGCAGTGCCCGAGTGCTCAAATGGACAGTCCACCCAATTACAGTTTATCATACAAGCTGACAGCAGGAGATACAGTTGCAGGCCAGGATACAGAAGTGCCAACTGAAACAACAAGTTTCCTTTTTCAATGAAACAGGACTTTATACATAGACACTTATGCCAATTGTTGCTATTCCTCACTTCAAGCTTGCTCTATGTTTAGTGCCTTAAAGGGGAACCTGCACTTATTCGCTACCACCAAGAGGAAAAGTATTAAATCGCTCTGTTTTTTCCTCACAATTTTTATGCTGCCATCTTGAGGAACAATATTCCACACCTCAACTCAACTTCATATCAACTGGGTCCCACAACTGCACAGAAGACACTGTAGTTCTCTTAGGGCACATTGCTTAATTTCATAAGAGAATTCTCTTTACTTCACATTTAATCCTTGCCATCTAGTTCTGAGGGCCCGCAGTGAGCTTACCTGTATCTTGATAGTTGTTCCTGCTCACTGGGGATTAAACAGTCCCCTGAAATTGGAGGCAGTGGATTATTTCTGGAAGCAGGTCTGCTGACAGGTATTGTTGCTTTACTGTGAATGTCATTACTTTTGCTCATAACTGCCAAGGGTGATAATATTTGCTGCATATATGTCAGTAATGGACTCGCCAATGGTGGTGGAACTCACCTGCTTTGTTGGCTGCAGTACCAAGGTTGGCCGGTGGGTGCTCTCAGCAGCCTGAATCTCACTCCTGCAATCAGGCTATCACCTGAGGCTGATTGCAGGAGGTGTATTTAAGCAGGACCAGACCTGTGATCAGTGCCTTGGTGTATGTTTCCCATGAGCCCCTGTACCTGCATCCTGCCTGCTTCCTGCCTGATCCTGACTGTGAACGAACTCCGCCTGTCCTGACCTCGGCTATTTCTGACCACTCTTCCGCTCGCTCCTGGTACTGTTTGCCCGCTTGCTACCGACCCGGCCTGCCCGACTACGTTTGATTGTATATATGGTTATCTGTTGGAGGTTGGGTTGTTTGCACTGTATTATGTTTACCTTGCACTGCGTTTGTGTTGTTTAGTCTTTTAATAAATTGCTTGTTTACTCTATACCTGAAGCCTGCGTTTCCCTGTGTCAGTCCACACACCTCTGGTCATACCCGGATCCCTGACAACATATCAGTGTTATTTTGTTCTTTTTGACCAAGTTACCTCTAATTCCAATATAACCTTCATATTGGTTTATACTAACTGTGTGAGTTCATTTTACAGTGTTTATTCATCTTGGCCACATGAGCACGGTGGTGTCAGCAGAGGCTGGGCTTTCAACAAGAGGTCCATATTGACAGGGAATCCAAAAATTACTAAGCAACCCTTAATGGGGTAGTGCTACACATACAGAGACTTATCTGACAAGCCAGTGCTACTGCCTTGACTTTCAAGAACCTTTTCACATACTATGGGGTTGATTTACTAAAGGCAAATAGGCTGTTCAATTTGCAAGGGAGTTCAGTGAGTGAAGTGAAGCTCTACTGTCTTCCATTATCAAATCATGTGCAACCATTCTTATTTTCTTTGCACACAATTAGGTATTTTTTGCAAAATTTCACTACATTCACTAAGTTCTGGGAAAAATGCCCTTGCATAGTGAACAGCCTATTTGCTTTCAATAAATCAACCTTTGTGTGCAGGGAAAAGGTTCTTGGGAGATGTAGTTCTGATGGTATAGCTACATCAGTAAGGACTGATCAAGGTTATGGTACTGATCCCTCCTCCCCGCAGCTGCCTCAGTAAGAATTTCACATGCCTGGTAATGACATCATAGGCAGTATTAAAAGCTGTTTCTCGATACAGTAGTAGTAAAAGGAAAAAAATGCTGGGGCATGCTCTATAGGAGTACAGAAAAGTTAGAAAAAAAGTTGTTAGAAGTGTTTTAGTAGCATTTAGGAGCGTTTAGTGTTTTTTTTCTGCTGGAAAAGCACTCCAAAAAATTCTACAAAAACAATTTTTTTTCTGCTCCTAGAGGCTGAAGCTCAAAAAATGCTAATAGCCTAAAGCGGCGTGCATGGACACCTAAGCAACTTATTCACTCCTTTGTTATATCTCACCTTGACTATTATAACTCCCACCTCATTGGCCTACCTAATCGCAGGCTATCCCCTCTTAAGTCTATCATGAATGCTGTTGCCAGACTCATCCACCTTACTAACCGTTCTGTATCTGCCACCCCTCTCTGCCAATCCCTCCACTGGCTTCCCATTGCCCAACAGATAAAATTCAAAACACTAACAATAACATATAAAGCCATTTATAACTCTGCCCCAAATTACATCACCGATCTTGTCTCTAAATATCACCCAAACCGTACTCTCCGCTCCTTGCAAGACCTCCTACTCTCTAGCTCCCTTGTCTCCTCCTCCCATGCACGTCTCCAGGACTTCTCCAGAGCTTCCCCCATCCTCTGGAACTCTGTACCCCAATTTATCAGACTATCACCTACTCTGTTCACTTTTAGGCGATCTCTGAAAACCTCTTTCTTCAGGTAAGCCTATCCTGCCCTCAGCTAATACTGGAATCTTCTACTCTTCAAACCAGTCCATCCCCTATAGTTACTACGTTTTGCACCACTAGCCCCTCCCACCTAGATTGTAAGCTCCAAGGAGCAGGGCCCTCAAATGCCTCTTGTATTGAACTGTATTGTCTCCCGTTATATTGTAAAGCGCTGAGCAAACTGTTGGTGCTATATAAATCCTGTATAATAATAATAGTAAAACACTATTTAGCTTCTAGGAGCAAAAATGTTAGTGTGTGTGTAGGCTTTTCCAAGCAGGTAGCTTGTTCAAGGCCCTGCCTCCAGGTTGACAACTGGCCCTTAGTTGTACTCCTGAGTTATAACTATATAGTATAATGGATACTAGAAGTGGCCTTGTTTCCCTATTGACACTATCATGAAGCTGGTCCAGAGCAATGATGTTCAGCAGACCTTGGAGTGAATACATGTAGGGCTGAAAGAAGCTGGAGAAGATAAAAAGAAAAAACAGAACTTCATGGAAAAAATATACATTTTTAAAAAAAATGCTATACTTTAGCAAAATAAATGTCATCCAGTTAGAGTTAACATCGACTTCGTGCTTCATGCCAAATATGAGATTGGTTATGTAGGTGTCTTCTGCAGAGCTCTGCAAGAAGCTCCTTTTTTCCTACAAAGTAGCTTGTATGTTAAATGTAAGGATTCTTTAAGAAGTTTATATCTGTCATGTATGTGTTTATTTTGCTTCTGTCTGTTTACACCTTGATCCCCACCAGATCTTTTAACAGCCGCAGATCGTGAATTGGAACTTTTCATCTGTAAGTGTGATGACGGATACACTGAAACTGCAATGCATGCACACACATATCGTGTACACATGCTTTTGCTATCTCAGGAACCTGGTGGTCAAGGCTAGTCCACACCACAGGTCTAGGTTATACTTCTAAAGATAAATCCACCACTGTGTATTAATATTTTTTAAAAGGTGAAAAGTTAAGCTATTAGACTTTCTGTACATGCGGTTTCTTGGTTGCAGGGATGCCAAGGTCAACACAAACACAGAAGAGTTCATGTTTCTGTCTCGTCTGTGGTGAACTGTTGAAATGGTACATGGGTGCAACTTTGCAAGCAAGTAAAGTGCAAAGATGTAAAAATCTTGCCACAAGGATTAAAGACACAAAAGATACGTATAGTTTTGTAAAACTGAACTCTAGGCAGATATAAAATGCACACATTAATGCAGCTTTATATTCATGAATTAAACAGTAAATTTACTTTTTAATTCAGTTAGTGTCAGTAACTGAATTTGACTTGGTATCAGTAACCTGACTTGCAATCCCCTATTCAACAGCATTCAGAATGGGAATGAAAAGGTTAACACTGGTAGCCAATCAAGTGTACTGCATGCAAAGGTACAGACAAGTACCCTACCCTGGATTTGGTTCAAGTGGGGTCAGTCAAACTTCAATGATGTTTGAATGCTGAACCCCACTGAAACCAATAGGAACAGAATCTGATTAAAATCAAAAATGCCAATTTTCTGGACTAATAGGCAAGGGGGGGGTAACAAAAAATATCATAGGGAAAGGGGGGTACTGCCTTAGGGAACATGTTCCAATGCATAAAAATAAAAATTGCAGTCAGCCAGGAGCAATGATTTTTAAATGCTTAAATTGGAGCATTAAAATTGCCTAATATAATATGTGGAGACAGGTGCTGGCTATATCATTATGCCATTCAGGGACATTTACAATCCCGTGTGTGAAGAAGTGCATCTCTGCGATGTACAGAAAGTGCAGTAGCAACACTGATATTTAAGAAGAAAAACTGTGTTTAATATTTCCAGCAAATGACATCATTGATTGTTGTTGATGGCTTCTTTGTTTTTTAAAAACGACCAAAAAAATTGTATGAGGCCCCCCCAGGAAATACATTGTAGACCCTTATGGATTTTTTTAGGGGATCTCAAGCAAAAAAAAATGCATTTGACCATTCTGACTTGTTGGGAAAGGCTTGCACCCACTCTCCTGAACAATACCTGACCACATGCTCTCAACATGGGGGAGGAACTCATGTTGAGGAGGACAAGGGCCTCTTCTACACAACCCTGACCTGCTATGTCCACCAGACACAGCGGATTATCAATTGTGATACTGGGCTGCTGTGAGCAGCCCTGGTACCATGTGATCCAATCTAATCACAGTGGTCCTATACCATGTGATAGCTGTGACCAATCACAACATTACTGTAGTGCGCAAGGTTTCATGAATGAAACCTTTAGGCAGACTTACTAATTGCTTACTACAGTGATCATCACTGTATTAAGCAATCAAAGAGTAAAATAAAAATTCCCTGATCACCTTCCCATAGTAGTACAGTGTGACTCTGGTGACCAAAAAAAAAAAATGGTAAAAAAATTTTTTTTTTCACATAATGTCATCACTGAGTGTCCCTAATCACCGCCACAGCAGTTACTGTGTCCCTGATCACCACTACACCAGCCATATTGTCCCTCATCACCGCCACTCTAGTTACGGTATCCCTGATCATCACCACACCAGTTACAGTGTCCCTTATCAACACTGCACCATTCATATCATTAATCACTGCTGCGCCAGTTACAGTGTCCCTGATCACTGCCATACCAGTACCAGTGTCCCTGTCCACCATTACACCGGTCGTGTCATGATATGGACTTACATTGTAATATTTTTTAACAGTATTGGTGTTTCTAATGTTATTCCTGAAAGTCTATTGTAAGCACTGAAAAAATACCATTTTCTTTCTCTTTTTTTTACTCCTCGTGGCATCTGTATGAAAGCCTTTCAATGTCACTTAGAAATAAATAATACAAACATTGTACCAGTGGATAAACTTTCACGTTCTACTGTCAAGTATGAAGAAATGCACATAATGAAATTTTATATTTTTCATGTTAACATTTAACCAGTTTTTCAAATTTTATACCAGACTTCTCTTCACACTTGTACTTCAGAACAGAGCAAGTAATTTTTATTTCCAGTATGCTGTATTCACATGCAGTTGGTTAGCTGGTTACTATTTCTTGTCTTATCTAATACTAGGAATGAGTTAAAGGTTTGATCTGAATAGGCTGTTTGAACATTTAGCCTGTTCGACAGGAGCTGAACAACATATATAGTAGTGGTATTTCCACCACTACTATCAATAAAAGCTTTCTATTTGTCTATTGTTTCTAAGGAAGTGATGGGTGATGTCTTTTTGCGCTAGTCAGTGATGTAATGTGTCAATTGGTCATTAGGTTTTTTTTTTTTAATAAAAGACTCATCAAAAACTGTCTTTATTTACGGTTTCCTTTATTTTGTGTAAATGAGAAGAGTTTTTTTCTTATAAAGGGTTTACTCTTTTCAGACCCTTTAGGTCTGGTATGGAATTTGGGGGGTACCCCACATGCTTTTATTTTTTTTTTTATTTTTTTGCATGCAGTCCCCCATGTCATCCATTCCTAACCTCATTGGGATAAGGGTCTGGTGTGTAGTTTTAGGGGGAACCCCATCCCATTTTAATTTGTAGGAGGAGGAGCATCAGCCATTTACATCTACACTATATTGCCAAAAATACTGGGACACCTGCCTCTACTCGCACATAAATGTTTGACCATTCTTCCAGAAGTGCATTTGTGAGGTCAGGCACTGATGTCGGATGAGAAGGCCTGGCTCGCAGGCTCCACTCTAATTCATCCCAAAGGTCTTCTATCAGGTTGAGGTCAGGACTCAGGAAGCATGATTCACTCCAGTGAACACGTCTCCACTGCTCTAGAGTCCAGTGGCAGCGTGCTTTACACCAGTACATTCAACGCTTTTCATTGCACTTGGTGATGGAAGGCTTGGATGCAGCTGCTTGGCCATGGAAACCCATTCCATGAAGCTCTCTATGTAGTGTTGTTGTGCTAATGTGAAAGCCACACAAAGTTTGGAGGCCTTTAGCTATTGACTCTGCAGTCGGCGACTTCTGCACACTGTGCGCTTCAGCATGCACTGATCCTGCTCTGTCACATTGCCTACCATTTCATGGCTGAGTTGCTGTTGTTTCTAGTTGCTTCCACTTTGTTATAATACCACTAACAGTTGACTGTGGACCTAATATGCTGATAGTATATTCTTGGTGAAACAGACTTAGTAATGTTGATTATCATGTCTAAAGTAGAGATGACCCCAGTAGGGGGTCACTGGAAATAAACTTGGTCTCCCTTACCTATTTAGAAGCTGCCAGCTGCCCTGTTTGCAGACCCAAAAACCCTGAGGGACGTGATGTCTGACGCCAAAACGCCAAACCGGAAGTAGCAGCACGGCCATTTTTAGTATTGGAGAACGTGGTGTATTGTAGTGCGAACTGGTGGGACTGGTCTGAAGTAATCCCCAATGTAAGCACATATTAAATTTCTTGTTCATACCTTATTCAAATACTTGATGGGTCTCTTTACCTTCTGAGGAATTTGGAAAAGCTAAAAGTCTACTACCTGATGGTGGATGGAAGCTGTCAAATGATTACTTATCCTGAGATGCCTGTTAATGCTGCAAGAGCGTAATTGCCTTGAATCCCACTAGTGTGAGGTGGTCAAGGAGTTGTCACTTCACGTCTTAATGGGATTTTCACGGAGTGGTTTTGATGTTTTATAATATTTATTTTATATTTTTTATATATTGAAATTATTATTTTTGTTTTTTTTGTGCGGATTTCCCGGTTGCAAGAGTGTACACAGAGTGGATATTGTTTTTGCATGATTCATGTGTCACTCACATTGTATTGATTCAATTTTTCACAATATTTCACTTATTAATTTTATAATATCTGAAGGTAATACACTATGTCAGTTTCATTTTTTTGGGGTACTACGGGACCTGGATTGGTGAAGTTGGATATTTTCTGGAATAACTTCGTTTTTGGACATATTTGATATTTGGACTTTTTTTTCTTTAGAGACACTTTATAAATCTTTTTGTTCTTGTGTGTCTTATAGTGGTGTATTTGAATTTGAGATAGGGGCTTTGAAGTCTATTTTAGAGAAAAGGTTTGGTTATATAGACCCAAAAACCCACCAACAAATTCAGGCTTAGTCTAGGGGTCTTTATACCTTTTATTGCAGATCTTGAGGAAAATGAAGGGAGAAGAGATGAGGGTGCAGGATACCCAGAGGCACTTATAGATCTTGGAGGACAGTTTGCTGAAAAATCTTTGTTCCAGCAGTATTAAGCCCTGTAGTAGTAGCCTCAAAATGAATGCTGAATGCAGAGGGGACAGTCAGTAAATCTGAGACCCTATGAGAGCAGTCACAGTCCTTGCAGGAGCTTCTAACATCTAACCCTCAAAACTACTTCATTTCCTGGCCAATGTACAAAAGAATGTCCAGGCAGCAGCTCATGTCCAGTTCCCCTGCAACACTTTTCAGTGTAGGTTTCCTTCTCCAGTCCAGCTCTCTGGAACACACACATGCCTCTTCCCAGGTGAGGAAAAAAAGATTTATCTTCTCTCCAACCACACCTTTTTGCAGTCATCCTCCCAGGGATTGGCTAGGGTCAGATAACTATTCAAAACCCAGTGACTGATCCTCCTATTCTATTTGTAGAATATTCTTCCAAAAGTTGACAAAAAGCAACCAGCCGCAGGTGCAGCACTACCCCCAGCAGGGGCTGCTTGATAATGCGTGTCCCCAGTGGTTGTTCTGACCTTGCAAGCCTCCGAAAGACTCTGACACTCTGGGTTCAGACATATTTCAACAGTATTAAATAAGGCAAGAGATATGATGTAACACCCTGCTATTATTCAGACTGCAGGATGTTGAAGAAGACAGAAGGTGGCAGTGATACTCAGTGGCACACACTATGGTGAAAAGCTTTATGGATTTTGTAGGCTGTACCACATGGCTTTGTTAGAAGGCAGCAAATTAGGGGACTACATTTCCCAAAGGAGTTGGCATGTGGGTGGAGGTATATAACTGTAGAAGCCCAGGAACAGGGGTGGGAGATGAGCTGAGAAGAGATGGAAGGAAAATGTGAGGAGAAAGCTGCACAGAATGTCAGAGTGCTGAACCAGGCTGCAGAGTGAGAGAGAGAGCAGAGAAAGACGAAGGAACACTGACATCGCTAAAGAATCTGGAGAACTACCCTGTCGACTGGTGACCCGGAGTGCTGCAGTCACTGATGAACTCTGCAGTAGGAACCACAGGACTGCTGGGGGCCCCCATCTACAGCGAGACCACCAGTGACTGGGATGATACCACAGATCCGGTGAGAGAATCCCAACCTCCAGCCAATTAAGTTGTCACTAACATTCTGTTGAATCAGCCATCCTCTATCTAGTTACGGACACTGTTCACAAGTTACACAAGTTGAGGCCTAGTTAACCTATTAGCAAACACGTCTCCGGCATAATCCAGTCATCAGAGCCTACTGTAGGGCCAAGCCACACCACTATTTCCTCTGCAATTGTTTTACATCCATCAAGGACACTTGTCATTGTGGCCATTTGCTACTGTAGCTTAGAGAGGAAGTAACCCCTGGTCAATAAGTGCTTCTGCCTACCCCTTAAACCTCTTGCCTAAAACCAGCATTTCATTTTGTGCTTTAGCGGGGTACTGCCCAAGTTAAATACCACTTAAATGGAGGGATAGTGCCTGTGCTTGCATAAATCCTTTTGAAGGACATCCATCTGTTGCAACCAAGGATATCTGAATTCTTGTAGTGCACCAACTGGGCCCCAACAAGCGCACAGAAAATCTTCCACTGCAGTTAAAGAGACATTTGCCTTCCTAATTAAAGAGCTCTCTCTTTACCTCAGTCTTGAACCTTGTCATCAGTCCAAAGTGAGCTAGTGTCATGTACCTGATGGGAGACTGAATTGACGAGGTTGGCCTCACTTGTGTCACTAGCCCTGACCACGCTGAAGTTGGAACAGAGGGAGTCTAGGGACTAGGGGGACAAGAGCGCCAGTGGTTGTTGTTTGAAGCTCTTGCAGATGATGACCTTGGAAGACTGATGATCCTTTGATTTGGGCACCGTAGTAATATGCAGAGCAGGTTTTGTAGATTGCCAGGTGTGCAGCAGAGCAAGGCAGGTAGTGAGGACAAGAGACAGGAGCAGAGTCATGGAATAGCCAGGGTCATCAACAGTCGGGCAGCACGGTACAGAATCAGAAGGAAAAGCCAAGGTCAGGAGCAGAGCCGGAGTCAGGAACCAGTATCAGGAGAGTGTTCGAAGTCGGGTCAGGAACAAGCCGGGTCGGTAACGGAGGAATCGTACAGGAACAAGCAGGACACGGGGGGGAGCTGAAGACCAGTCAGCACTGAACATGAGCAGAGGCACTCCTTAAATAGGCAGTCTGGTGGCAATCTTCACCGTGCATGTGCGCGATCGCGCATTCCTGCACGCATGCACACAACCGGCAATTCTTCTGAGGAAATTCCTATGCGCATTTCTGATCGTAATTGTTCTTGACGGAAATCCCTTACATTGCCCCCCCCCCTTAGGGGCAGGCTCCAGATGCCCACTAGGGCTCGTTTCTCAGGAAGAAGATGGAGGTAGGCTTGAACTATCCGTGGGGCATGGACATTAGTGGATGGTTCCCAGGAATTATCCTCTGGTCCATAACCTTTTTATTTGATGAGGAACTGGTTCTGTCCGCCCCTCTTCCTACAATTCAAGATAGCCTCAACCTCGTACTCTTCATTTTCCTCAACCAGCAGTGGAGCAAGCGCCTCCAGATCTCGATTGGGAAACCCACTTGGGATATGCGGTTTTAACAAGGAGCAATGGAACACCGGGTGAATCTTCATATTAGCACGTAGTTTCAATTCAAAAGCTACAGGGTTAACCTTTCTCTTGATAGTAAATGGTCCCAGGTATCTTGGACCAAGCTTTCTTGAAGGACAACTTAATTTTAGATTTGCCATGGATAACCAGACTTTATCCCCTTGTTTCAGTTTTAAGTTGTCCCTTCTCCTTCTGTCAAAAATTTTTTTGTTACTCGCCTGAGCTTCGGAAATAGTTTTCTGCAATAATTCGCCGTTCCTCCTGAGGAACAGTGGGTTTCACTGGTATTTCCGGAAGGAAGGAGGGATGATATCCATAGTTGGAGTAAAAGGGGGATTGCTTGGTAGCCGAATTATTGTACGCAAACTCTGCTAACGGAAGGAGAGATACCCAATCATCCTGAGTATATGAGGAGAAGCATCGAAGGTATTGCTCCAGAGTTTGGTTCGTTCTTGTCATTTGTCCATTAGTTTGTGGGTGTTATGCAGAGGAAAAGCTTAACTCAATCTCTAATGCCTCACACAGAGCTTTCCAAAACTTGGATGTAAATTGTACTCCTCGGTCAGATCCAATATTAATAGGAATGCCATGTAATCTTACGATCTCTTTGATAAAAGCAGAAGCAGTTTCAGTGGCGGAAGGGGTCCCTTTCAAAGGAATGAAGTGAGCCATCTTTGACAGGCGGTCAACCACTACAAAAATAGTGGTGAATCCCTCCGATGAGGGGGAAGTTCCACAATAAAGTCCATGGAGATCATACTCCAAAGTTTTTCCGGTACGGGCAAAGATTCCAACAGGCCCCAGGTCTTGACTTTGTCAGACTTGTTTCTAAGGCAGACTGTACAAGATCTCACATAGTCCTGGCAATCCTTTATTGCGTTTGGCCACCAGAAGGAGTGAGAGACCAAATCTGAAGTCTTATAAATCCTGAAGTGACCTGCTAAGGGGTGATCGTGACATCTTTTTGAGGATAAGAGTCCTGATTTCTTCGGGAACATAGATTTGTTCCTTATGAAAATACAGACCGTCCTTTAACTGCAGATGCATATCTATGGGAGGTGGATGATTATCCACAATATCCACCAATTCTCTTATTTGTGTTACTGGGTCTGTCTGGAGAAGTAAGAAATTCTTGGCTGGCAAAATCGTGTCAGGTTCAGATTGTACAAGTGGGTCGGGAAACATACGGAGAGTGCGTCAGGTTTACCGTTCTTTGATCCAGGATGGTACATCAAATGGAAGACAGAGCGGGAGAAAAATAGTGCCCATCTTGCTTGTCTCGGCCTGAGGCATTTTGCCGTTTTCAGGTACTTAAGGTTTTTATGGTCCGTGAAGATGAGAATAGGGTGGGATGCTCCCTCCAGTAAGTAGCGCCATTCTTCCAGTGCTGCCTTGATGGCTAGCAACTCTCTGTCTCCCACATCATAGTTCCTTTCAGAGACATTAAATTTCCTAAAGAAAAATGCAACAGGGTGCAGAAGGGATTTGCGTCCCTGTCTTTGTGACAAGATGGCTCCTGCAGCATTCTCCGAAGCGTCCACTTCGAGTACAAAGGCTAGAGCAGGGTCTGGATGCTTCAGGATAGGTGCGGAGGTGAACAAGGTCTTTAATTGCTTAAAGGCTGCTTGGGCCCCGGGAGTCCACTTGAAGGGAATATGCTGCCTGGTGAGCTGTGTTACTGGTGCGATGATCCCAGAGAAGTTTTTGATAAATTTCCTGTAGAAATTTGCGAATCCTACGAAGCGCTGCACTGCTTTCCTGTCTCCTGGAATGGGCCATTCTAAGACGGAGGACACCTTTTGGGGGTCCATAGAGATGCCCTCAGGGGTGATTACAAGTCCAAGGAACTGGATAGATTGTCTCTCAAATTCACATTTCTCCACCTTTGCATAAAGTTGATGTTGGTGTAATCTATCCAGAGTCTTCTTGACGTGATCCCGATGTCTTTCTATTGAACTGGAGAAAACGAAGACGTCATCCAGGTAAACGATTATTAATAGATCCAGATAGTCCCGAAATATATCATTTGCAAGGTGTTGGAAGGTTGCTGGGGCATTACAGAGACCAAAAGGCATTACCAAGTATTCAAAATGTCGGGTTCGAAAGGCCGTCTTCCATTCACCACCTTCACGAATTCTCACTAGATTGTAAGCGTCCCTCAGATCCAATTTTGAGAAGAAACATGCTCCTCGCAGCCTTTGGAATAACTCGGGAATTAGAGGAAAGGGATAACGATTCTTGACCGTTATCTTGTTTAGGTCACGGTAGTTCACACAAGGTCTAAGGGTGTGATCCTTCTTCTCAACAAGGAAGATGCCAGCTCCTGCTGGTGATGTAGAAGGCCGAATAAACCCTTTCTCCAGACTCTCATCAATATAACCCCGGAGGACCTCTAATTCGACTTCGGATAGGGGGTAAATTCATCCGAAAAGGAATTTCGGCGCCGGGCAGGAGCTCAATCGGACAGTCATAGGAACGATGAGGAGGAAGAGTATTGGCACTCTTTTTATTGAATACGTCCAGATACTCGTGGTACACCACAGGAATGAGTTTCATGGTCTCGGCATCAGAGTGAATACTGAGAAGAGGGGTTACTGCACTTGTTTCTTTAGGGATACAGTGATTCAGACAGTATTCCGAAGGGAAGAGGATCTCTCCAAACAACCAATTAATGGTTGGGTTGTGTGCTCTTAGCCAGGGCATGCCAAGAATAACTGGAAAAAAATCGGAGAGGTAATGATATCCAGACATAGAAATTCCTGGTGTCCTGAGGGGGAGTAGCATAACATTGGCAAAGTTTCTTGTGTCACAGGGCCAGAACTGATACCGGACCCACCTGCAAGTTTTTGTGCCTTGGTAAGCAGCAGAATCTTTTTCTGGGTAGCGAAGTTAGCATGCATAAAACAACAAGTGCCAGAGTCTATAATGGCCGGGACCATGATTGTCCTTTTGGCCAGTTGTAGTTGAAGATGGAAGGAGAGATGCGTTCGGCTTGTTCCTTGGGGGTGCATCATATAGAACCAGTTGGGAGAGGGCTTATGAGGTTTTATTGGGCATGTCGCCACATAATGACCTGCATCACCACAGTAGAGGCAGAGATTGAACTTCTGTCGTCGAATGTGTTCTGCTGCGGGCAACTGTGGTCTCCAAAAGCTCCTCCTAGATGGATTAGTGGGCGATTCTGATGGAACAGCATTCGTAGAGGGCACGGAGGTCCCTATTTCTGAACATATCAGAATCTCTCCGTTTCTCGTCCTGTCTTTCCCAAATCCGATGGTCAATGTGGATCGTCAGGTCTATCAGGTTTTCCAAACTGGTTGGTACCCCCACTCGGGCAAGCTCATCCTTCAGGGTGTCAGAAAGACCAAGATGGAACTGGTAGCAGAGAGCAGGCTCGTTCCACTGAGTATCGGAACTCCAGATGCAGAAATCAGTAACATATTCTTCCACAGGCCTTTGGCCTTGCTGTAGCTTACTAAGCATAGATTCAGCGGTTTGACGCAGGAAAGGAGCAGCATAGATTTGTGCCATTGCTGTGAAAAAAAAGAGTCCACTGAAGTTAGAGCCGGATCATGTTGCTCACAAAGGTGGTATGCCCAGGATTGAGGTTCATTCCTAAGAAGTGTGATGATAAATCCCACCTTGGTATTTGGTGATGAAAAGGTCCTTGGAAGCAGGGAAAAATATAACTCACAGGAGTTACGAAAAGTTCTGAACTTCCTGCGGTCTCCTGTGAAAAAAGACGCCCGGTAGAGCAGGGTTTCCAAAGATCATACTGAGCTCTGTTTGAGTGGTTGCATCTAAGGCTGCAATGAGATCCGTGTCTGTGGGGTCATTAGAGTCGGTTAGCAGTTGACTCTCCAGATGCTCAAAGTTTTTCTGCAAGTCTTGCACAGAGTTAAACAAGGTAGCTACTGATTGGCAAATGTCCCCCAGTGGAGAGGCCTCCCTTTCAGACTCCATCATTGGCTGACTGATACTGTCATGTACCTGATGGGAGACTGAATTGGCGAGGTCGGCCTCACTGGTGTCACTAGCCCTGACCACGCTGAAGTTGGAACAGAGGGAGTCTAGGGACCAGGGGGAAAAAAAGAGCGCCAGTGGTTGTTGTTTGCAGCTCTTGCAGATGATGACCTTGGAATGCTGATGGTCCTCTGATTTGGGCACCGTAGTAATATGCAGAGCAGGTTTTGTAGATTGCCAGGCGTGCAGCAGAGCAAGGCAAGTAGTGCAGACAAGAGACAGGAGCAGAGTCATGGAATAGCCAGGGTCATCAACAGTCGGGCAGCACGGTACAGAATCAGAAGGAAAAGCCAAGGTCAGGAGCAGAGCCGGAGTCAGGAACCAGTATCAGGAGAGTAATCAAAGTCGGGTCAGGAACAAGCCGGGTCGGTAATGGAGGAATCGTACAGGAACAAGCAGGACACAGGGGGAGCTGAAGACCAGTCAGCACTGAACATGAGCAGAGGCACTCCTTAAATAGGCCGTCTGGCGCCAATCTTCGCCATGCTTGTGCACGTGCGCGATCGCGCATTCCTGTGCGCATGCGCACAACCGGCAATTCTTCTGCGGAAATTCCTATGTGCCTGCGCATTTCTGATCGCGATTCTTCTTGTCGGAAATCACTTACAGCTAGACTTACTCTTTAATAATCTTCCCTTGCTTATTGGGGACAGAAACATCTTAGAGTTGAGGCCTTTGGCTAAATTCTGAATTGCAGGACATCCAGAACTGATTGAGATTTTTGCTATATGTGTTGACCTTTGCTTAAAGTTACTAAGAGTGATAACTGTTATTATATGCACACCTATAATTTCGTGCTGCTTTACTGTGCACATACACACATACCACTGTGCACAGTCTAATATAAACAAAATATCAGTTCACTCTAACTTGTGTGTGAGTCTATTCTCTGATAATATTGAGAGAGTTTACTCTGACCACAAGTGTACGGTGGTGTCAGCAGGGTTTGGGCTTTCAGAGTGGGGTCAAGAGTGACAGGGAGCCTGAAAATAACTCAGCGACCCTTAAGGGGCAGAGTCACTACATTAGCTTTCGTATTTATATGTTCTAAAACCCCAAAATTCTCTATGCTTTTGTTTCTAGGTTACAAAAGATGATCTCGAGGAATGCTAAACCATTTACTGTAAGTATTATCAATCAACTCTCTAACATTTACACACTTTTTACAATTATATACAGTAGTATTTAGAACAATGTCTTTCTGATGTTAAAAACCATTAGTCATAGCTACCTTTTACTATTTGCGGTCAGCAGGAAAATAGGGCTGAGCACAGCCACCAACACGTCTTTCATATGGTTTTTTTATTGAGAGAAAAAGAATTCAGTTAGGCATTAATGCAGCTTAATCACAGCACTTCAAAACAGTGACACATTTGTACAGGACGCATGAGTAATATATGACAGTATTTAACATCGCCTGTATCAGGAAACTCTGTTAATAAGATAACTTATTAAAATTTTGTGATATTTTCACTACATTTTATCTCTACAAGTTTTGCAAAAACCAATCTCATATCAAAAGATCAATCAGTGTTAACCCTCTAACATCCTAAGCATGGTCAAAGATTTTTTTTAATACCAAAAATATTTGAAAAATAAAATTAATCGACCAAAAAATGGTTCCATACACTAAAGGAATCCTCACTAATGCCACCAAAAAAATAAAACTAAAATTTTACTGTCTCCATTGTTTGCATCCTGGTGGACATCATGGATTGTGTTGTGCTGCATGTGAGGCTTCTTTATGAACACTCAGAGTATATGCTGGGTTTTACAGGGTGCAGCCTGGCATACACCTTGTTAGGGCCCAATTTCTTTATTACATTTGCATTGCCTACTGGTATCACCATATACACTGTATTGCCAAACGTATTGGGACACCCCTCTAAATCATTGGATTTAGGTGTTCCAATCACCTCCATGGCCACAGGTGTATAATATCAAGCACCTAGGCATGCAGACCGCTTCAACAAACATTCACAAACAAAGCTCCACTTAGTGCCCTCATATTTTTATATGCTTTATTGCAATAACCATTTGTGTGTTTGGCTCAGTTGGTTCATTTTCACAAATTATAGTTGTGTACAGTAATTGTTCTGGGGCACCCTGTTTGGTCATGAATGTTGTCTCTTCTTCCTGTATTACGGAGCTTATGCTGCATCTTTCATGGAATTTGGGCCCCTTTCAAAAGTGCCAAGGTTTTTACTGTCATTCAACATTCTAAACGCTAAAATGATTTGTTAAAAAGAAACTCATATGACCAAAGAACGTCTTGATCACTTAAAGAAACCCTGGACCCCATGGGCTAGTCACTGTTTTAACACTTTATATTCCAGAGGGGTAGCTCTGTTGATGTACCATTCTGTACAATGGGAATGCATACACATAAGTGACTCTGAGATCAGATATATTTTTGTATATGCCAAAATTTACTCTTTGCCATTTGTGCTCCTTCGCATCTGCATCCCATCCTTGCCACGTTGCAGATTCTGAAAGAGGCTATTGGCTTTGTTGCTAAGTGTCCACATGCATATATTCTCTGTATGGTAAATTTTAATCTTTGACTGGATCAGGTCTTGGATCAGGTTTTTTTAAAATGCAAATTATTGTGCAGTTATGTGGCTTTCTTTCAGACAAAAGTGTCTTAGCATCCTTAGATGCCGCTTATGATCGACACAACTGCATGACTCCAAAGATTGTTCCTTTCTGAAATCAAACTTAAGCAATTATGGCTTTGATGATATATTCAGGACATGGATATCTATATTATATGCCAGGTCCTGTAAGGGACCGCCTGGCGGTACCACTAGCACTCCACTGGTCAGACGTCCCCAGCGCACGGAATCTAAGCCCCAGGGCCCCTGATGGTGGGGATGGACTTGGAGTACCCTGAGACCAGGTCGTGGCTACTGAGTACACCTGTCAGTGGTAGCAGTATTCGCCAGGGGCTCCCACAGGGAAGAGCCTGATATGAGGAGGTCGGGTGATCCCGTTGGGATGGATGGATGGATGGCTGAGCAAGTGCAAGGTCAAATAGGCCGGGTCGGTAATTGTGGGGACGGAGCGGTACAAAGCAGCGGGCAGAGAGGAGTCGGGTCACACGCCAGGTCAGCAACGGAAGGTCAGATCTAAACGGGGGCATCCAGGAGAGAGGTCAGGCAAAGCAAGGGTCTGGGCAGGAGAAGGCAACAAGGTCAGGTACAATCCGGGTCAGTAACTCACTTAGCACAGGTTCGCATATACAGGATACAAGGAAAGACCAGAAGGCACTGAATGACAGCTCAGGGCCGTTTAAATATCGTGCCCTGCGCTGCCATTGGTGCCCAGCGGGCGGCCGCGGCTTCTACTGCACATGCGCGAACTCGAATGCCGCGGCCGGCCCGGACCTAGTGCCTGCGTCCCTGCACGGGGCGGCGCACTGCGCCGGGACCATCGCTGCGGGGATCACAGAGATCCCCGACATTGCCCCCCCTCTACGGGCAACCTCCGGATGCCCACCCGATCTCTCCACCACGGGTGATCACAAAGAAACCCCCGGACAAGTCTGGGTGCATGGACATTATGGGCTGGTTCCCAAGAATTGTCCTCAGGGCCATAGCCCTTCCATTTGATTAGGAATTGGGTCTGGCTCCCTCTCCTTCGGCACTTCAGGATCGTTTCCACCTCAAAAATTTCTTGTTCTTCACAAGTTATGGCCTCCGGAGGTCTGGACTCTCGATCTGGAAATGAATCTGGAACCACTGGCTTTAGTAAGGATACGTGGAATACCGGATGGATCTTGAATGTTTCAGGAAGAATAAGCTCATATGCCACCTCGTTGATCATTCGCTTCACACAAAAAGGCCCTGCAAACTGTGGTCCTAACTTCTTTGATGGACATAGCATTTTCAAGTTCGTTGTTGCTAACCACACTTTATCCCCGGGCTGCAGCACCAGGTCCCCTCTTCGTCTTTTGTTAAACGCCTTCTTGTAGTCCTCCTGGGCCCGAGCGATAGCTTCCTGCAGTAGTTTATTGTTGGAGGAGAAGAAAGCTAGTGCATCTTGTGTTGCCGGAACTGGGCATTCAGGAACCAAGTCAGGGAGAAAGACAGGTTTGAGTTTGAAAAAAACGGTGATTGCCGTGTTGCAGAATGGTTTGCATTGTTGTACGCAAACTCTGCCAAGGGTAAGAGTGGTAGCCAATTATCCTGTAGGAAGGATGTGTAGCAACGCAGGTATTGTTCCAGGATCTGGTTGGTCCTCTCGGTGTCCATTGGTCTGAGGGTGGAATGCAGAAGAGAGGGATAATTTGATATCCAAAGCCTTGCACAGTGCCCTCCAAAATTTAGACGTGAATTGGACCCCTCGATCCGAGACAATGTCCTCTGGGACTCCATGTAGTCTTACAACTTCCTGGATAAAAATTTGCGCAGTCTTGGATGCTGACAGAGTCTTCTTCAATGGTAAAAAGTGAGCCATTTTTGACAATCGATCAATGACCACAAGGATCGCGGTGTGGTCTTGAGACGGTGGGAGCTCGACTATAAAGTCCATTGCGATCCTTTGCCAAGGTCGTTCAGGGATCGGCAAGGGCCGCAGCAGTCCCCAAGCCTTGTTCCTCGATGGCTTGTTCTTCTGACAGATGGTGCAGGATTTTACGTAGAGCTTGCAGTCCTTGGCCATGTTCGGCCACCAAAAAACGTTGAAGAAGCTCCAGGGTCTTTGCTGGGCCAAAGTGTCCAGCCTTTGGATGGTCATGACACTGTCCCAAGACAAGGGTTCGGACCTCCTCAGGTACCATGATCAATCCTTCCTTCCATTGGAGTCTCCCCTTGTTCTGGAGGGATACCCCAGCTGGGGTTGCCGTGGCCGTGGATGCATCCATTAGTTTGGACCGAAGGTCTGTCTGGAGTGCCAAGAAATTCCCTGAGGACAAAATAATATCGGGTACCGGTTCTTCTTTGGAGTCCTCAAACATTCGTGATAGTGCATCGGGTTTCGTATTTTTGGACCCAGGTCTGTAAGTGATATGGAATGTGAATCTGGAGAAAAACAGTGCCCATCTTGCCTGCCGCGGGCGTAACCGTTTGGCAGTCCTCAGGTACTCGAGATTTTTATGATCAGTGAAGATCAAAATGGGGTGTGAGGCTCCTTCCAGCAAGTACCTCCATTCTTCCAGTGCAGTTTTGATGGCTAACAACTCCCGATCGCCGATATCTTAGTTCTTCTCGGCTGGGGTAAGCTTCCTCGAGAAGAACGCTATGGGGTGGAGTAATTCTTTGGTGCCTTTTCGCTGGGACAGGATGGAACCCACCGCATTCTCAGATGCATCTACCTCCAGTACGTAGGGCAGGGAAGCGTCTGGATGGCCCAAAATGGGTGCCGTGGTAAATAGTTTTTTCAAGGCCTCAAAGGCTTCCTGAGCCTCCGGCGTCCATCTGAAGCGGGTTCCAAGTTTGGTTAGCTGAGTTATGGGGGAGACCAGACCCGAGAAGTTCCTAAAGAATTTTCGATAAAAATTTGCAAAGCTGATAAAACGCTGGATGCCCTTTTTGTCCGTGGGCACAGGCCAATCCAAAATTGCAGAGACCTTCTGAGGGTCCATCGCGACTTCCCTGGTGGAGATAATGAGACCCAGAAACGTAATGCTAGACTGCTCGAAACTGCACTTAAATAGGCCGGGTCAGTAACTGTGGGGACGGAGCGGTACAAAGCAGCGGGCAGAGAGGAGTCGGGTCACACGCCAGGTCAGCAACGGAAGGTCAGATCTAAACGGGGGCATCCAGGAGAGAGGTCAGGCAAAGCAAGGGTCTGGGCAGGAGAAGGCAACAAGGTCAGGTACAATCCGGGTCAGTAACTCACTTAACACAGGTTCGCATATACAGGATACAAGGAAAGACCAGAAGGCACTGAATGACAGCTCAGGGCCGTTTAAATATCGTGCCCTGCGCTGCCGTTGGTGTCCAGCGGGCGGCCGCGGCTTCTACTGCGCATGCGCGAACTCGAACGCCGCGGCCGGCCCGGACCTAGTGCCCGCGTCCCTGCACGGGACGGCGCACTGCGCCTGTGCCGGGACCATCGCTGCGGGGATCGCGGAGATCCCTGACAGGTCCATATTCCCATTTATTACTAAATGGTTTTTTATCACCTTCTCTTACCTTACGTAGAGGAACATGGCAAGAGTCCCCTGTCTCCCCAATTTTGTGCTTTAGCAATTGAAACATTAGTCCTGAGATTCCAACAATCACCATACTTTAAGGGTATTACTTTGATTGGCAGGACAGACTGCTTAGGTTTACAGTGCCTTGAAAAAGTATTCATAACCCTTTACATTTCCACATTTTCTCATGTTACAACAAAAAATGTAGATGTATTTTATTGGGATTTTATGTGATAGACCAACACAAAGTGGCACATAATAAATGGTTTTCAAAATTTTTTACAAATAAATATCTTAAAAGTATGGCGTGCATTTGTATTCAGCCCCCTTTACTCTGATACCCCTAACTAAAATCTAGTGGAAAAAATTGCTTTCAGAAGTCACCTAAGTAGTAAATCCACCTGTGTGTAATTTAATCTCAGTATAAATACAGCTGTTCTCTGAAGCCCTCAGAGGTTTGTTAGAGAACATTGGTGAACAAACAGCATCATGAATGCCAAGGAACACACCAGACAGGTCAGGGGTAAAGTTGTGGAGCAGTTTAAAGCAGGGTTAGGTTATAAAAAATTATCCCAAGCTTTGAACATCTCACGGAGCACTGTTCAATTCATCATCTGAAAATTGAAAGAGTATGGCACAACTGCAAACCCACCAAGACATGGCCGTCTATCTAAACTGACTGGCCAGGCAAGGAGAGCAATAATCTGAGAATCAGCCAAGAGGCCCATCGTAACTCGGAGGAGGAGCTGCAGAGATCCACAGCTCAGGTGGGAGAATCTGTCCACAGTACAACTATTAGTTGTGCACTCCACAAATCTGGCCTTTATGGAAGAGTGGCAAGAAGAAAGCCATTGTTGAAAGAAAGCCATAGGAAGTCCCATTTTCAGTTTGCGAGAAGCCATGCGTGGGACACAGCAAACATGTGGAAGAAGGTGCTCTGGTCAGATGAGACCAAAATTAAACTTTTTGGCCTCAAAGCAAAACGCCATGTGTGTTGGAAAACTAACACTGCACTATCCGCACCGTGAAACATGGTGGTGGCAGCATCATGTTGTGAGGAGGCTTTTCTTCAGCAGGGACAGGGGTGCTGGTCAGAGTTGATGGGAAGATGGATGGAGCCAAATACTGGGCAATCTTAGAAGTTAGAGTCTGCAAAAGACTTGAGACTGGGGTGGAGGTTCACCTTGGAATGGAAGCATATTCTTGTGTTAGAATGGGCCAGGTTAAAAAGCAATTGGTAGAATTCTTCCTCATTCTTAAGACCTTTTTTAAAATGCTACTGTCTCAGTTTAACTCATTTATTCAGTCTACTCGCAGATGCAAACTCAAATTTAGCACATTACAATGAACTGAGGATGAGGTGGATCTGCAAGAGAGTGAAGATTCCTTGCATGGGCAGCAGAAAAATGTCTTCTTTAACTGGGTTCCTCTTTTTTAATTTTGTTTTTTAAAAGTTAACAGATTTTAATAGAGTGCAGAGTTTGTTAAATGCGCTAATACAGAAGGCCACGGTACCATGGATATTGGTGCAGCTCAATCCCTAAATATACGAGATATGTTTTTTAAGTATGTATTGATTTATCTTTGTGTGGTGCAAAGATTGTCCCATGGGCAATCTTTGCATCTGAGAGTTCTCAGAATTTTTTATAAACCTCAGTCAGGTTGTATTGTAGATAATCCGAAAGAATATACTGTATCTTAAAAATGGACTCCATGACTCTATACCAATCCCAGATATTTACACCACTATCACTTTGAACGCGGTAGTGAAGGTGAACAAAATAAAGATTGTTTCTTGACAGGTGTCCTTTTAAATTCTTTATTCATTTTTATAAAAGATAAACAGACAAATAAGCAGTACCCAGCAAGTTAAAATACCCTGAACACCCACCATGTCCCCAAAGACACATGTATATAGTGATTAGCATTGTAATGAATTGGCCTTGCCGCCTTATATACAATGGGCACAGTCCAAGACCTAAAGGTCAGAATAAGTGCAAAAGGATGAGCACAAGTTAAAGATTCTCTCACGATTTATCAAAGGATATCCTTTTCCTTTAAGTAAATAAACTTCCAGCAACACAAAAAATGCAGGACAATGAATATTCCAAGATATGTTATGAAGATGTCATAGATGTAAATATGATTACAACAATCCAGTATATTAAATGGTTACTGGGGTCCAGAGGAGGAAGCAATGGGCAAATGAATAGCTCACTGATGATGTTTTGTCTAGTCGCCTTGTACCTTCCTCACACAGAAAAAGTAGATGAATTCCAACATTATTGTATATGGAGCAAAGGCTGGAAAATGTTTGTGCTTGCTTCTGATGCAGCCGGTTGGAACCGGCAAAGCCAGTCAGGCTATTTCCTCTACACCCATCATGGACCCCTCAATATCATGAAATGATCTGATGGACTGATAAGTATATTGGGACTTCCACAATCTATACATATCATATCATGTCAAAAACCTTCCAGCCTTTGCTCCATATCCAATAATGTTGGAATCTACTTTGGGAAATCAGTATGAGGGAGATATGAGGAGTTTATGTGTCTGTCTTTTATAAAAATGAATAAAGAATTTAAAAAGGACATCTGTCAAGAAACAATCTTTATTTTGTTCACCTTCACCACTGAGTTCAAATAGTGATGTAAAAATGTGGGATTGGTATAGAGCCATGAAGTCCATTTTTATGATATATTCTTTCGGATTGTGATTATTGTGGATGTCTCCCACTCAGACAGTATAATATTTACAATTTTATGGGCCTAGTAGGATACTGCTTCTTTGTTTCTTTTTCGTATCGTAGATAAGTTACTGTAACTTTAACAATCAAGGAAAAGTGGAAATTTTACTCTAAAATAAGAAATAGTTGAAAGAAACATTACAGTGTTGTGAGACTTTGTAACCCAGATTAATTTACTTTTATTTTTTTCCTTATCGCATTTGAAAATTATAAAACTCACCTCTTGAGATGATATACTGTATTGAGGGTCAGTACAAATTTATTGTACAAATGTTTGTATGCAAGCTTCTGTTCTAAACTGGAAAAAAAAAAAAGGTTTTGTTTTCAAGACTCATTGAGTTGTCATAAGAAGTAGAGATGAGCGAAGTATTCAAAAATTCGATTCGGCTGATACGGCGAATTCGAGGAATAAATTCGATTCGATGCGAATATATTCGCTGCGAATTTAACTTATAAAAAGGGTGTTTCTAGGCTTCAGAGAGCCTTTATATTAGTGCAGAACACTGTACCTTTAATTTAAATGCCCTTGGAGTCTGCTGGGGAAGAGAAATAATACTGTCAGTCAGTATGACATGCAGATGAGTGCCGTCGATCTTAGAATCACCGCACACTTCACTCATTTGGGCAGTCACGGGGCCAAAACCAGAGTGTGAAGCCACAGTGTGGCGGTGGAGGCAGCAGCAATGGGAGGCCATACAGCACCCTATGACAAAAATGGAACCCACCAGCAGTGTGAGGAGACCTGAAAGTGGCACATGGCAGAGTGTGGCGATGGAGACAGCAGCAATGGGAGGCCGTACAGGGACCCATGACACACTCTGGACCTGGCAGCAGCATGAGGAGGCGGTACAGGGGCCCATGACAGATTACGGGCCTGGCAGCAGCATGAGGAGTCGGTACGGGGGCCCATGGCAGATTACGGGCCTGGCAGCAGCAATGGGAGGCCATACAGCACCCTATGACAAAATGGAACCCACCAGCAGTGTGAGGACACCTGAAAGTGGCACATGGCAGAGTGTGGCGATGGAGACAGCAGCAATGGGAGGCCGTACAGGGACCCATGACACACTCTGGACCTGGCAGCAGCATGAGGAGGCGGTACGGGGGCCCATGGCAGATTACGGGCCTGGCAGCAGCAATGGGAGGCCCGTAATCTGCCAGCACCCTATGACAAAATGGAACCCACCAGCAGTGTGAGGAGACCTGAAAGTGGCACATGGCAGAGTGTGGCGATGGAGACAGCAGCAATGGGAGGCCGTACAGGGACCCATGAGACACTCTGGACCTGGCAGCAGCATGAGGAGGCGGTACGGGGGCCCATGGCAGATTACGGGCCTAGCAGCAGCAATGGGAGGCCCGTAATCTGCCAGCACCCTATGACAAAATGGAACCCACCAGCAGTGAGAGGAGACCTGAAAGTGGCACATGGCAGAGTGTGGCGATGGAGACAGCAGCAATGGGAGGCTGTACAGGGACCCATGAAACACTCTGGACCTGGCAGCAGCATGAGGAGGCGGTACGGGGGCCCATGGCAGATTACGGGCCTGGCAGCAGCAATGGGAGGCCCGTAATCTGCCAGCACCCTATGACAAAATGGAACACACCAGCAGTGTGAGGAGACCTGAAAGTGGCACATGGCAGAGTGTGGCGATGGAGACAGCAGCAATGGGAGGCCGTACAGGGACCCATGAGACACTCTGGACCTGGCAGCAGCATGAGGAGGCGGTACAGGGGCCCATGGCAGATTACGGGCCTGGCAGCAGCAATGGGAGGCCCGTAATCTGCCAGCACCCTATGACAAAATGGAACCCACCAGCAGTGTGAGGAGACCTGAAAGTGGCACATGGCAGAGTGTGGCGCTGGAGACAGCAGCAATGGGAGGCCGTACAGGGACCCATGAGACACTGTGGACCTGGCAGCAGCATGAGGAGGCGGTACGGGGGCCCATGGCAGATTACGGGCCTGGCAGCAGCAATGGGAGGCCCGTAATCTGCCAGCACCCTATGACAAAATGGAACACACCAGCAGTGTGAGGAGACCTGAAAGTGGCACATGGCAGAGGGTGGCGATGGAGACAGCAGCAATGGGAGGCCGTACAGGGACCCATGAGACACTGTGGACCTGGCAGCAGCATGAGGAGGCGGTACGGGGGCCCATGGCAGATTACGGGCCTGGCAGCAGCAATGGGAGGCCCGTAATCTGCCAGCACCCTATGACAAAATGGAACACACCAGCAGTGTGAGGAGACCTGAAAGTGGCACATGGCAGAGTGTGGCGATGGAGACAGCAGCAATGGGAGGCCGTACAGACACCCATGAGACACTCTGGACCTGGCACCAGCATGAGGAGGCGGTACAGGGGCCCATGGCAGATTACGGGCCTGGCAGCAGCAATGGGAGGCCCGTAATCTGCCAGCACCCTATGACAAAATGGAACCCACCAGCAGTGTGAGGAGACCTGAAAGTGGCACATGGCAGAGTGTGGCGATGGAGACAGCAGCAATGGGAGGCCGTACAGGGACCCATGAGACACTGTGGACCTGGCAGCAGCATGAGGAGGCGGTACGGGGGCCCATGGCACATTACGGGCCTGGCAGCAGCAATGGGAGGCCATACAGCACCCTATGACAAAATGGAACACACCAGCAGTGTGAGGAGACCTGAAAGTGGCACATGGCAGAGTGTGGCGATGGAGACAGCAGCAATGGGAGGCCGTACAGGGACCTATGAGAGACTCTGGACCTGGCAGCAGCATGAGGAGGCGGTACGGGGGCCCATGGCAGATTACGGGTCTGGCAGCAGCAATGGGAGGCCCGTAATCTGCCAGCACCCTTGACAAAATGGAACCCACCAGCAGTGTGAGGAGATCTGAAAGTGGCACATGTTTGGGGCATGATTCATGGCGGATTTAGTCAGTTGTGTCAGGAACTGGTGGTTTGAAATCCAGACTAATCCACGCCTGATTCATTTTCACAAACGTGAGTCTCTCCACACTTTGGGTGGACAGTCGTGTCCTCCGCGGAGTTACAATACCTCCTGCCGCACTAAACACGCGCTCCGATGCCACGCTACTGGCCGGGCATGACAGCCTTTCAAGGGCAAATTCAGCTAGTTGGGGCCAAAGGTCAAGTTTCGTTGGCCAGTAGTCAAGGGGATTGTCTACCTCGATTGGCAGGGTGCTGTCCAAGTAGGCCCAAGCCTGTTGTTTGAGGTCCTGCTCCAGGTCCACCTGATGCTGCTGCTGCTGCGGCTGGTTAGTAGTTTCCTCACTGCGCTGGTGAAGAAAGCTACTCATCATCGACTGCAGACTGTGGCAGCCGCTGCTGGTGGAGCTGCCACTGCTCCTACCACCCCACCCCTCCCCTGCTGCCATGGCAGTGGAACGCGAGCCCACAGTGTCTGAGGATAGACGTTGGCGCAGAAAGGCAGAGACCAACCGACTACATAGGTGGTTTTTATAGTACGTTATTTTGGCCTCCCTCTCAGCAGGTGTGAAAAAGGCCACCATTTTTGAACGGTAGCTAGGGTCCAACAAGGTGGACAGCCAAAAGTCATCCCTCTGTCTGATGGTTATTATTCGGCTGTCGCTACGCAAGCAACCGAGCATGCTATGGGCCATTTGTGCCAAGGAATGCGAGGGACTCCCTGCCTCCATCTCCACAGCATACTGCCATGGTGCGTCTGGGTCCTCTGTCTCCTCCTCCTTCTCCTCTACCAGATGCTCCTGCTCCTCCACTCCTGTCCGCTGAGTGGAAAAACCACCCATTTCACTCAATAATTCCTGAGCACCAATGTCCTCCTCTACCTCCTCCTCTTCTTCCTGTCCTGCCCCCACAGGGGTCATGTGGCGTTGAGATCTGTGCGCCACGTCTACCGCACCCTGACCAGCCATTGGTAACAGCATTTGTTCCAGGACGTGCAACAGAGGAATGACGTCGTTCATCCCATAGTCCTGCCGACTCACGAATAGCGTGGCCTCCTCAAAGGGCCTGAGCAAGCGGCAGGTGTCACGCATGAGCTGCCAATGGCTGACATCGAAGTTACACAGGGGAGTACCTTTATCCGCTTGTAACATCAGGAAATCGGTGATGGCCTTTCGCTGTTCGTAAAGGCGGTCTAACATGTGTAGGGTTGAATTCCACCTTGTTGCAACGTCGCAGATCAGGCGATGCTGTGGAATTCCGTTCTGCCGCTGCAGCTCAAGGAGGGTGTGCTTTGCGGTGTAGGAATGGCTGAAATGCATGCAAAGTTTACATGACATTTTAAGGATGTCTTGCAGTGGGATGGTGGATTTTAGAAACCGCTTGACAACCAGATTGAACACGTGAGCCATGCATGGCGCATGGCACAACCTTCCTTTACGCAGAGCAGACACCATGTTCTTTCCGTTGTCGGTCAACATGGTTCCGATTTTCAGTTTGCGCGGAGACAGCCATCTGTCGATTTCTCTGTTCATTACACTGAGAAGTTCCTCCCCTGTGTGACTACGTTCGCCAAGGCATACCAGGTGCAGCACAGCGTGACACCGTTGCGCCCTGCACATGTGATATGCCGGTCGGGTAATGGGACTTGGCACGGGGGTGGCGGCTGAGGACACGGCGGAAGAAGAGGTGGTAGAGGCGGACATCTTTGCCGGACCAAGGACGTGCAAACGTGGAGGCAAAAGCGGTGTGACCTGTCCAAGTTGCTGGTGCGGCTGTGCCGGCACCACGTTCACCCAGTGGGCCGTAAATGACATGTACTGTCCCTGACCGTAGTTACAGCTCCACACATCGGCGCTGCCGTGCACTTTGGCAGAGACCGACATGCTCAAAGACTGGCCCACCATCTCTTCTACATGTGAATGCAGGGCTGGCACTGCCTTTTTGGCGAAGAAATGCCGGCTTGGCACTCTCCACTGCGGCACGGCACAAGCCATCATTTCTCGGAAAGGTGCTGAGTCCACCACTTGGAAAGGGAGGGACTGCAGCACCAGCAACTTGGACAGGAGGACGTTCAGCTTTTGCACCGTCGGGTGCGTGCTCGCAAACTGTTGTCTCTTGGAAACGGATTCCAAGAAAGACTGCTGACGGAATACGTGAAGAGGAATAGCAGGAGAAGGAGCATCTGAACGAGCGGAAGATGCCAACGAGCGACAACTCCCCTCAGCAGAGGTGTTGGAGCCTTGACTGGCTGATAGAGGGTGATTGACGTCGGGTGACGGAGCAAGTAACGGAGCGGGATATGGAGCGGGGGCTGGGGCAGGCAGAACCGCCGTATCTTTATCACGGTTTTCCCAGGCCACCGAATGGCGACGCTGCATATGCTGACGCAACGCTGTAGTCCCAACATGGGCCCCCTGGCCACGCTTGACTTTCTGGCCACATAGTCGACATACGGCTACGTTTACTTCCTCGGGCGGCTTGACGAAAAATTGCCACACCGCCGAGTAGGAAACTTTGCCCCCGCTACTCCTCACTGGCTGACTGCTACTTCCTCCGTGCACACCGGCACCACTACTGGCCGTGGTGGTAGGCTGCAGTGGAGCTGGTGCTCTACTCCGTGGCCGTTTGCCTCCACTGACACTGCTGCGACCCTGCTGCCTCCTGGGCAACCCACCGACTGTTTTGCTCGCTGCCAAGCTGGCACCCTCTTCTCCTGATGATGCGGAAGCAATAGCCTGATGACGACGAGGCTGCCAAGTGCGATCAGCCTCATCATCAATTAGGGTCTCCGCCTCACTACTAGCCCCCTCGGCTGCGTGTGGGTCAGGAGACCTGTCTCTAGACCGGCTACCGAGCCACTCTCCTCGCCAGTACTTCTTCGCCTGGCTGCTGAAGAGGCGGATGTCTCCCCCCGTTCCTGACCGCCCTCTGTTAGCTCTTCCTCACTGTACAGTGGGGCTGAGCCCACAGCATGCGATACTTCGCTTGGTGAGGGAACACCAAAGGACAGGGGCAGGTAGAGGACACGTGATTTCAGTGGGCTTGCTCCCGGGCCATGCCAACTAATGGTTGTGTCTGACGTACCCACCGACCGTTGGCTGTAGGTGTCAGAGGTGACCTGGGAAGAGGAAGACGACCGAGCCAACCAATCGATGACGGCAGGGTTGTCGGTGGAGACACGACCGCTGGATGACACCGGGAGCACTGGCCTCTGGCTGCGACTAGTGCTGCCTCGACCCCTTCCTCTGCTGCCACGTCTGCTCGCTCCTAAAACATTGCCTCCTCTGCAACTCCTCTGCATGTTGTCTGACATACTCTTTAATTCAACGATTCTGTGTCCCTGAGTAACAATTCTGTGTCTGTCCCTCAGTAACAATTCTGTGTCTGTCCCTCAGTAACAATTCTGTGTCTGTCCCTCAGTAACAATTCTGTGTCTGTCCCTCAGTAACAATTCTGTGTCTGTCCCTCAGTAACAATTCTGTGTCTGTCCCTCAGTAACAATTCTGTGTCTGTCCCTCAGTAACAATTCTGTGTCTGTCCCTCAGTAACAATTCTGTGTCTGTCCCTCAGTAACAATTCTGTGTCTGTCCCTCAGTAACAATTCTGTGTCTGTCCCTCAGTAACAATTCTGTGTCTGTCCCTCAGTAACAATTCTGTGTCTGTCCCTCAGTAACAATTCTGTGTCTGTCCCTCAGTAACAATTCTGTGTCTGTCCCTCAGTAACAATTCTGTGTCCCTCAGTAACAATTCTGTGTCTGTCCCTCAGTAACAATTCTGTGTCTGTCCCTCAGTAACAATTCTGTGTCTGTCCCTCAGTAACAATTCTGTGTCTGTCCCTCAGTAACAATTCTGTGTCCTTCCCTCAGTAACAATTCTGTGTCCCTCAGTAACAATTCTGTGTCCCTCAGTAACAATTCTGTGTCCCTCAGTAACAATTCTGTGTCCCTGAGTAACAATTCTGTGTCCCTCAGTAACAATTCTGTGTCCCTCAGTAACAATTCTGTGTCCCTCAGTAACAATTCTGTGTCCCTCAGTAACAATTCTGTGTCCCTCAGTAACAATTCTGTGTCCCTCAGTAACAATTCTGTGTCTGTCCCTCAGTAACAATTCTGTGTCTGTCCCTCAGTAACAATTCTGGGTCTGTCCCTCAGTAACAATTCTGTGTCCCTGAGTAACAATTCTGTGTCTGTCCCTGAGTAACAATTCTGTGTCTGTCCCTGAGTAACAATTCTGTGTCTGTCCCTGAGTAACAATTCTGTGTCTGTCCCTGAGTAACAATTCTGTGTCTGTCCCTGAGTAACGGTTCTGTGTCCCTAAGTAACGGTTCTGTGTCCCTAAGTAACGATTCTGTGTCCCTAATACAGAGAGGTCTGTCTCTCTTGAATGACCAGAGGCAAATGGAGAAGTGTAAGATGGCCGCAATTTATAGCTCCACCATTACACAGTGCTGGCTGGCTGGCTGCCGATTGGCTAATGCGATCACATGTCATGAATGAATGCATTATGGGTCAGCGCACCTTGTCTGCGCGCCTTCCCAGAGATCCCCGCTCCGTCGCTGCACATGTTGCCGCCATTTTTGGAAAAATTTCCTAATATTCGAAACGAATTCCACTTCGCCGAGTTCGATTCGCTCATCTCTAATAAGAAGCACTGTTTATTTTCATGTGGCTAAATACAAGCCTGCCAAAATCACAATAAAGTCCATGTTTTGTGACAAACATTTTAGCGTCCTGCATTTAAGCTAATTCCAAGAATATCGCAATAGGTTTGAAATAAATTAAATTTATCTTTAGTCACTCTCTATAGTTTGTTTACTCCCAAATTAGGAAATTATTCACTAGAATTCTGTTCAGGTAGTGTTTTTTTTGTTGAAACTTTTCCAAAATTGTTTTAGTTTTTTCATGTCCACTGCATACAGGAAGAAGCATTTGCTCATTCCCCTCTGCACCAGTGATCAGACCACAACATTGTTGTAGAAAACAAAAGGTGAGAGGCTGAAGCAGGGGCTAATCTGTCAGGTATATTATATACATACACACACACACACTTCACT
Source organism: Staurois parvus (assembly GCF_062004578.1). Classification (NCBI taxonomy): domain Eukaryota; kingdom Metazoa; phylum Chordata; class Amphibia; order Anura; family Ranidae; genus Staurois; species Staurois parvus. Next base: position 4,919,234 of record NW_028318023.1, on the reverse strand, counting down.
GCAACAGTTTTAGGCAGGCGTAAAGAAATGCTGTAAAGTAAGAATGCTTTCAATATATATTTTAATTGTTTATTGTTATCAATGAACAATATGCAAAGTGAGCGAACAGAAGAAAAAGAAAACAATATTTGGTGCGACTACCCTTTAGCTTCAAGCCAGCATCAATTGCACAAAGTCCAAGGATTAGAGTCAGGTGTATGATTAACCAATTATACCATGCAGGTGCTAATTATCATCAATTTCATATGTAGATATTCAATAGAGAAGATGGGACTATCAGGGTGCATGATAATGAATACCAAACATATTAAAAAGTTCTATAATTTTTATTTCGTATTTTTTTTTTTTAAAAACAAAAAAAGCAGAAACATAAAAACAATTTCAGTACTAGGAGTGAAACTGAGATTCAAACTTGATTATATAATTGTAGTTACTCCCTACATGTTTCGCCCTCGCAGCCTTCTTCAGGGGAGATTTTTAAAGAGATTTCAACCACTGAGGCAGTCTAAAAGGTATATCAAAAGGAAAATTATACAATTACCAAACAACTTTAATATATCCAATACAAAGTATTTAATCAAATAAATATATGGAACTCAATGGCTCAACCTGGATGTGAAAGCTCGCAGAGGTAAGAGGAAATAGCCTAACAAAGATCTTAAATTGGCCTACACGTCCAAAACAGTTGTAGAGGATTTATGGGCATCAAATATCATTTGGGCATCAAAAAGAATTTAATTAAATTTAACAGAAGATATGAGGAAGAGATCATAATTCATTAGGTTGAGGTTAACTTTGGGCAATTTTACCTGTTTAATGTTTTAGAAGGATATATAGGTATAATCTAACAATGATCTAATTTACCTATACATCCACAACCATAGGAGAGGAAACAATGGACATCAAACATCCATCTAGACATAACAGGATAGACAGAGAGATCATATGTAGGTTGAAACATAGTCATTAACTAAAACTGAAACAGCTGTGTTGGAAGCCTAAAACTGGGTGAGGAACAGCTAAACTCTGCTACTAAGGCGAGTTGTGGAGGACAAATTAATTACACAGCTCTTACGCCATGGAAAGACAGAGCACAGCAACAAGATACAAGGTAGTTATAATACATAATGCATTAGCAACGTCTCTGCAACACAATGACTTCAAGGCAGACTGGGGTTTCAAGATGTGCTGTTCATGCTCTTTTGAAGAAGCACAAAGAAATGGGCAATGTTGAGGACCATAGATGCAGTGGTCGGCTAAGGAAAGTTAATGCAGCAGATGAACAACACATTATGCTTACTTCCCTTTAACATTGGAAGATGTCCAGCAGTGTAATCAGCACAGAAGTGGTGGAAACCAGTGGGACCCACGTACACCTATCTACTGTCTGGGGAAGTCTGGCCAGAAGTGGTCTTCATGCAAGAATTGCAGACAAAAAGCCATATCTCCAACATGGAAACAAGGCTAGGAGACTCAACTATGCATGAAAACATAGGAACTGGGGTGCTGAAAAATGGCAGCAGGTGCTCTGGACTGATGAGTCAAAATCTGAAATATTTATTACACTAATACATGGGAAAATGTAGATCAGTTAGACACTTAACACGCCTATATTACCAGGAGGATAATAGAACACATTAGATCTTCTAGGTGGGATGTACATAAGATTCATATCATATTTGGTCTCTAATGAAATATTTCATTCTGTTAAATAAGAAGTTGGTTGTTGTATTGTAAAAACTTGTCAGATGAAAATAGAGAATTATTTAGAATAACTGGCATTCAGGGTGTGTCCGCTTGAGCATCATAAAACACTTCAACACCCCTTCAGCACACACCTTAGACCCTAAGATCAGGTGTGTTAATTATGTTAATTCCCTCACCAGGGACCAGAAAAAAAAAGACTGTTTTTGCAGTTTTGAGCTCCTGTACACCATTGAACCTTTGTAGGAATGCTTACTCAATTATGAGAGGCAGTGGGGTTGATTTACTAAAACTAGAGAGTGCAAAATGGTGCAATTAGCTTCCAGGGTTTTTGGCAAAGCTTAATTGAACAAGCTGAAGTTAGAAGTTGATTGGTTACCATGCACAGCTGCACCAGATTTTGAACTATCCAGTTTTAGTAAATCAACACCAGTGACTCTGATAGATCTGCAAGTGAATTAAGCTCTACACAAAACCAAGAACCAGGTAAACGTACATTATTTTTTAATCATATTTTTGAACCTTTACTCCTGTTTATTGTCTGTTTAGCACAATTTGTTATGTGAATATTTTATTCCACTATTTTTCTTTTCATTAAAACAACATTTACAAATTTTTAAGCTGTATTTCTGGATTAAAATAACTCTTACATCTGTGGGGAGCTACTTTATGGTAAACTCTGTTACATCCTTGTCTGGGTGTAACAGCCAGTGATACAGACATTTCTTTTAAAAGGCCAGAATTGCAACATGTAAGCAGGTGCAGTACAGCATCCGAGCTGTAGGTGGTGCTGTTTTTCAGTGCTGCTACAGGAGGAGGATGGAGGATAAGAGGAACTTTGTTCCTCTGAAGCCTCCATATGTGCCATCAGGGTAGCAGCCATCGGATTGGATGCTGCAACCCTGAATGACCCTGGGTGGCCATCTTGAGTAAGGGCAGTGCTAATAAAAAGAACTCTCTCACTGCTTGTGGCACACATTTGAAAAGTGGATAGTGTTGGGAGAAAGCCCCCACTGGTTAGGGACAGTATACTAGTAGGGAGAGGTTTCCGGTGATGGATTTTTTTTCTATCCTGGGACTTAGATTTGGAACTGAAGACGTCTGTCATTCGGCAAGCTGTGCACTGCTATCAGCCTCCCTATGCACTCAAATGCTATTGTTAGTACAGTAAGCACCATTAGTGTGGTTACCAATTTTTGGGCTGTGTTACAATATTGCTGACTCTCATACAAATTGAACTATTGCTTTACCAAGACTCTGTAAATATACCACTGGGATTGCCAAGCAGATCATCCCTCCTCCCTGTTACTGCTGTCTACTCTAATACAATTGTGCCATTTCATCTAGTCTCTGAGTGTCATTACTGGGAAAAGAGCATGTTTCCTTTAAAACAAGTGGTGCCGGCTACAGTATGTGTGTGTGTAAACGTTTAATGATGTAGTTAACCAGCCCCATGACAATTACTCTCAGTCTGCTAGTGTTTAGAAAATTTCTGCACGGAGTAGTATTTAACATTGTTATTTTCACATTCTGATCAGAGGTTTGGCTGGTAAGTTTATCTATCCAAGTATTGTCCCATCTCATACAATGTACATGGTGGTGTTTGGGGTTAAATCTTTTTTACCATCTGAGGGATTTATGCGTTTTTTGGGCATTTGAGGGGTTAATTATTATGTGGTATTTGGACATACGAGTCTGATATTATATAAGTCATACAGAATAATATATACTTTTTTATATTTACATTGTACAGCATCCCAGATGCTTTGTTTCAGATTGATTTATGATGATTTAAAGTATAGTTCAAAACAGCTCAGATTCTCCAAGTGTTGCACAAATTTATATCCCCATCTTTCAATATATAATAGTAATGAGGCTTGGTTCACATATATGCATTTTGCATTTGATGCTTTCTCCACTGCTTTTTGCAGTTTGTTTTGCATCTTTCTACAATGTTTTGACACGTTATTGCTGAGTTTATACTGTGTTTTGTGTTTTTTTTTTTATGTTAAAGTGGAATTTATTTTGTTGCTGGGCAGAATAAAAATGCCAAATGAGGCAAAAATGCACTAGCATGCATTTCAGCAGCTTCCATTGAACTGTAGCAAAAACACTGCTTTTTACGTTTAAAAATGTCCCTGACCCTTTCCAAAAATGCAGCAGCTCAAAAAAGCATAGATGTCAACATGTTCCATAGGAAACCATGTTAAATGGACTGAAGTGCGTTTCTGCAAAAAGCACTAAAATGTATTGGTGTGAATGAAGCCTAAAACACAGAGGCCTTTTACCATTTTCCGCTTTACCAATATTATCAGAGCATGGGTTTTAAAGCCCAACTTCAGGAATATTAGCACCCCTCCCCACACTCCCCCTTTTTAATGCCTTGCTGGTATTAAAAAAAATACAATTCAAATGCACATTTTAACTTACCTGAAGCCACAGTCATATAACAATACTTTTTCTCTTCTTCATTATACTTCCTAGGGGTTCTTCTTCAGGTGTCCATATCACTGCCTGCACGATGTGGACATCTTCTAGTGGTGGAAGCTACACTTGCAGCTGCTGGGTCCTCTCTCAAAGGCTCCAGAGAGGCAGGGGAGGTGGGGTGACCCGTATCCAAAAAGATAACGAGCAGGGGAAGATGCTTGGTCTCCAAGGTAGGAAATTAATTTGGTTCAGAGAGGAAACTGTGTTTGATCCAATACCCTGCAGGATGGCTTAGGAAGAGGTGTTTGGAATGAAGACTGAGGAGTAAGGTAATGGAGGCACAATGCACTATATAAATGTCATTTTTCTCTGTAGTTGGCCTTTAAACATAAGTCAGGGACACTGAGTTGTACAGTTCATTGCGTGTGTTTAAATATTTGTATTTTTTTTGGTGTGTTTTTTTTTTTACATTAAATTTTTATTAGAAATATTTCAAACTTAAACAGTACAACGTAGTGACTGCTTTGTACTCTTTATGTTTGAAAAAGTTCAAAGAGTGACTGTAAGAGCATAGGATATGAACGACAATAAGAACGTTTCACTGGTACATATATCTTTCATAATAACAAACATCAAGAATTAAAGTATTGTTGATTAGGGAATTACAATCAGGCATGTAATGATGCATATGTAACAAACATACCTATAACAAGGATGTTCAAAATAACAAAGGAAGTGACTTACTGAAGACTGCAGAAAAAGACATAGAACGGAAGGATGTCAAAAATGAACATTTGAAGGCATATTATGTCTCAATAAAATACAGTATGTTAATGTAACTTATTATTCTTATACCAAGTGGTCCAAGTTTTCCAAATTTTATCAAACCAAACATTTTTATTATTGTAATAGGCTAACTGTTCCCTTAATTTTGATCTCTGGGGATACAGGCACATACAGCTCATTGTATGTTTTTACATATTCATATTTCACTGTATAGGACATTATTTTCCTTAATGTATTTTATAAGTGTAGCGCCACCTCCTAAGGAGCTGCTGGATTTTGGATACACCTATTTTCTGCACAGCCAGGCAACATGCATTTTCTGCAAACACACATAATCAAGAATCCAGTCCATGGGCTTGTTTTCATTGTATTATTTAGGGGAAATCAACTTGGATAAGGGTTTAGGGGTTACGGGATACCCAACTTGACTAGAAAGAACAGTTTGAAGGCAAACTTCTTGCGTTTATGTAGAAAAATTGATCCTAGATGTTACTCCAGCTGGGGTGGTATCAGTCCCTTAAATGATCAGTAGCAATGTTATTTTAAGGAGCACTAAGTCCTCTTGTGTAAACTCTCACATAGTCACAACACTTCGTGAGAAAATGCCAGCCCTCCTGGCTGCTTTGAATAACTGTCCCAGAGAAAGGGATTAGAGTAGCCATGACACTGTCCCCATGAAAACATGCTGGATATTATATCTGGCAGCCTTCTCCCTTATAGGCCCTGGTTGTGTAGAGGTGCTCACTCTGTCCCTTGTATCCTGCTGCTTTAGACAAGACTGCTTGTTCAGGCCTTTAACTGTGCTAGCTTTCCCATGTGTCACCTGGATAGGACCTGTATTGAAGTTTGCCTTCTAGCTTCTCCTCCTTCCTACTCAGCTCCAACCTGGAGGCAGAGCCCCCTTTCCTGGGGTCCCCTCCCAGTCCTCAACACTCCATCTTCCACTCGATTACCAAACTCCCATGCTGGCTAGGAGCTCTTGTATTTATGGGTCCATCTGCCACACTGCCAGGCCTCCTGCCTGGGATGGTTAGACTTCCATGAATATGCAGATCTTGGTCTCCACTCCTCCGCCCAGTAGTTTCTAGAAGTTTCCATGGACCTCCATAACCAGGGGGAGGCAATAGAGACTTGACCTATAGAGCCCTCCAGCCTGACCTAAGCTTGACCCCCACAGACATGCTCACTTCAGTTACCTCTGTGAGCCAAGCTAAATTGACCTCTCTAGCAAAACTAGAGGCTGCTACATATGCAACTACTGTAAGTATGCGATTTTAATTTTCTATCCCCCTCTTGCAATTCACTATACAACACTACTAAGAAAGGGAGCTGCATCTACTGCATGCAATGTGCTGAAAATGAGCATGTTGATAGCAAGAAAAAGCAATATAAGCAAAGTTAACCTCCCTAGCGGTATGATTATGATTATGTCAATATTTCTGTGCTCAAAGTGGTACATTTTTTTCATGGAAATATGTATTTTTTTTATTGTAGGCCTGTAATTTTTAGGAATAACTCACTGAAATCTGTCCGAACAAGAGTCTAGTAAACATCCCGGGTAGGATAAAACTTGAAACACGAAATCATAAATTATAATTTAATAAATAATCATAAAAAATAATAATAAAAATAAATGTAATTCAATAATATAATCAAACCAAAAACACAGAAATTTGAAATATAGCGCCAAGTTCGCACATCACTGAGCAAAGTTGCAAAATCGGTTTCAGTGTCTGATGACGACTTTCCCCACGAATCATTATCAATTCTGCAAGTGGTTCTGATTTACTAGAACAGTCTAAAACCGCTTTTGACCTAAAGGGACACTTTTTGGACACCATGGACATTTCTCAGTTTCCAGGCAGAAAGAACAGTAAAAATGTAGGCAGGGCACAGGACAAAGCACTAGGGACAAAATGTATGTGAAATGGTTTGATACAGTAATGTTTTACTATGTGATTTTAGTGAATGTCACTTTTTGTCATTTTCAAATTTCCCGCCGTTCCGTCCCCGTACGTCCCGACGCTCGCAGGGGACGGAACCCAGATGACAGATGCCGGCATCTGCTGGGAACACTGCAGGAGGGATATCGCAGGAGCACAGGACAAGGTAAGTGATCGAGGGATCCCGGAGCAGCGCTGCATGGTATTCCAGAGTGTAGCTCGGGGTTACCGCTTGTGGTACTGAAACTTTACCCCGAGCTACACTCGGGAATACCACCAGGGAGGTTAACAGACAGGGGAGTGGAGGGATAACAACACTGTGGGGGAGATTTACTAAAACTGGAGCACTCAGCATACTGTATGGTGCAGCTGTGCATGACAGCCAATCAGCATCTAACTTTAGCTTGTTCAATTAAGCTTTGTCAATAAAACCTGCAAGCTGATTGGTTTCTATGAAGAGCTGTAATAGACTTTGCATCCATGAATTTTAGTAAAAACAACCCTGTATTCCCTAACTGTCACAGATAAAGTAATTTTATCTCTCAGGCTTTGCTGTATGACTGGACTGTGTAAATCTTAGGACTGCAAGATCAGAAATACAAATGCTTTGGCTGGAAAAACACCCTCTTATATGTATTTCGTTTGTGTATTTAGATGTTTGCCAGGAATTCTGCTTTAATGTTTCTTAAGCAGTCTCCCACAGGAGCAGTAGAGTACTCAGAATTTTTGGTTATCGTTAAGGAAATTAGACCATGCAACCTGTAAAAATTCTTTACATGGCTGTAAAATATATAAATGTGTTAGGAATCTCCAAGATTTATTCCTGTGCTAGGATGAAGACAGGATTGAGACAATCTGTAGATGAGAGCATGATGAGTAATTTATATGTACTATATATATATATATATATATATACACACATACACACACACACACTATGCAAACATTTTGGGTGCGTTTGAAAAAAATGCTGTAAATTAGGAATGCTTTCAGAAATAGAAATATTAACCGTTTATTTTTATCATTTAACAAAATGGAAAGTAAATGTATGGAAGAGAAATCAAAATCAAATCAATATTTGGTGCGACCACCCTTTGCCTTTCTAAACAACAAGTAAGCATGATGTGTCTTTCATTTGCTGCATTAAAATTATATCAAAAGCAATGTTTTTTTTTTAATAGTAAACATGTCATACTTACCTGTCCTGTGCAATGGTTTTGCTCAGAGCAGCCTAATCCTCCTCTTCTTGAGTCCCCCAGCAGGGCTCCTGGCTTTTACCTCCTGCCTCCATAGCAAGCAGCTTGCTACGGAGGCACCCAAGTAGGCTCACTCCTGAGCCGCTGCTCTGCATGTCCAATCACACAGAGTGTGGCTCAGCCCCGCCCCCACGGTCACTCATTGGCTCACTGAGCTGTGATTGACAGTAGCGGGAGGCAATGGAGCTCACTGCTGTCTCAGCCAATGAGGAGGGAGAGTCTTGGGAGATCCGTGGCTTTTGTGCACATTGCTGGATTGAGAGGGGGCTCAGGTAAGTATTAGTGGAGGCTGCTGCACACGGAAGGTTTTTCAGCTTCATGCGTAGAATACATAAATGGTAAAAACCTGGGGCCTTTACAACCACTTTAAGTTGCCTTGGCTGACCACTGTGTCAATATCTTCAGTGTTGCCTGTTTCTTTGGGCTTTTTCAAAAAAACTTGAACAGCACATCTTGAAACCCCAGTCTGCTTTGAAATCTTTGTCTGAGAGTGACGTTGCTGATACAGTATAACTACTTTGGGTTTTCTTGCAGTGCTCGGTCTTGCCATGGTGTATGGCCTGTGACATGAATTTATCTTCCACAACCTTTCCTTAGTAGCAGAGTTTGGCTGTTCCTCGTCCAGTTTTAATCCTCACACACAGCTGTTTCTGTTTCAGTTAATTCAGTTAATGACTATGGTTCAACCTAAATATGTTTTGATTAATTAATCATACACCTGACTCTAATCCTAAAAAAATCCCTGACTTTGTGCAAGTGTACAAAGTGTGCAAGTGTGAGAATTGATGTTGGTTTGAAGCCAAAGGGTAGTCCTACCAATTATTGATTTGATTCAGATTTTTCTTATGTTCATTCACTTTGTATTTCGTAAATTGATAGAAATAAACAATTAGTTTTGAAAAACTTTATACTTTAAAGCAGCAGCTAAGCCCTGTATCTGAAACCTGGGCCCAGTGCCAGAAACAAGTTTCGGTACTTGGCTCTAGTGACTTGCCTGGCAGGGTGTGCTGATGTGGGCACCAGTGACACCTGCCTTGCAGTTTGTGCGGGGGTGTGCTCGGATCCCGCAAGCTGCAATTCCTGTGTATGGCAGCTGCATCCCTCCCTCTCCCACCACCCCCAGCTACCTCACACTAGTACAGTAAGCACGCATATCCCCAAAGCACCCCCTTGCACATACAGTATCCGCTTATCCCCCCCCCCCCCCAAAATCACTGCAAGTATTCTTCTTTGGCAACTACCCCCCTTCCCTTATCTTCACAGAGATGTTGGCTGCAACAGAGGGGACAATCATGACATTTAGGACCCCCAGACACCTTGCTACAGATTCAGGGCAATTGACCAAGTGCCCACACTAATGCCCCCATGCCAGGCCAGAATTTTTTTCAGCACTGAGCTCCGAGTCTCAGGACCAGTTCACACCACGAATCACACAGAAACGCACTGTGTGTTCCTGTGTATGATTCACATGCCTTCCAGGTAAAGTACAATTTCAGCCCATTCATTTGAAAAGGCTGAAATTGTGCCGTTCCACCCCAGGAATTGCGCATGCACTACTTTGCATGGTACTACTGATCATACAATCTGGTGCAGGCAAACACACTGCATTTGCGAACTGCATTTGGGGAGTTGTTAAGTTGACACCCACTGCAGATCGCAACTGCAGTGCATTTTGAATGAGGTGTGGAAAACGCACACAGATTTCCCTCACAGCGTTTTGGTGTGAACAAGCCCTTAGGATACTCAGGATTTTGTTCATATCTCAGGAAGGTCCCAACGCAGCCGTAGACACTGGGGATGGGGGGGGGGTTGCCTTGTGGAGGGGAGTGGCAGGAAGATGGTGGGGTGGGGGTGGGGATGGGGTCACCAAAATGCACCTTCGGCCTGTGTGTCCACAGGCCCTGAGTATCGTGTGCCCTGTCCTGAACCCGCTCCCCGTACTCCCGGAGTCTATGGGAAGCTATTCAAGCAGATAACCTTCTCTGCGCACACAATAATAGACGGTTTTAACTCTTCTGTACTTTATTGGCATGTTGCAGATAAATGGTAAATCTATAACATACAATCACTATACAATAAACATCACAGATAAACTAACACTCAATATAGCTAAGATCCTCTTCTATACAATCCTAGCTACCTATAGCAGAGAAAAAGGGACATTAATTACCTCCGATGCCGTCAGATGGAAAGAGATAAGAGTTTGGTGCTTCTCTCATGTAGAGAATCATGGTTTCCTATGAGGTGGTTCACTTCCTGTATTGTGGGAGGAGCAATTACCTTTACATCACATCCTGGTTTAGCTAAATAACGCAGCTCTGAGGTTTAGCCAGTAGGTGGCACAAGAGAACAGAACAGATAACTAATCTGTAACTACAATCAAATGCAAAACAACATACAATTATTAGACAGGTCAATCTTGACCATGAAGTCCTCAGAAGAGAATGTATTCTGGGGACAGGATGTGGCAGGCGCAGCACCCTTTGGTGCCTAGTGCGCTGTGGCATTAGAAAAATTATGCAATTGCTGTTTCTTTGTTTGATTAGACTGACTTTACTCTGTAATTCCTCCAATGCCGCTCTATGGATGCAGTAGGTTTAAAGAGCACACCGAATACTTTAGTTAACTTCTTTAATAACTTCAATCTTCTTCATATAACACTGCTTACAATGGCTTGTTTCTTTCATATTACAATGGTTTAATTCGTATTACATTGGGTTGATTCGATAGATTGATAAATTCACTTGGATTTATAAATTCGATATATTTGATAAGTTCGTTCGTAAATTTGTAAGTTCGTTCGGTGGAACTACAAGTAAAACACACACAACAGTTTCAACACACAGATCCACCTGCACTGCCAAACAATAGAGGAACACACAAGTGCATTAAATACCTATTTGGCCTTCTCTGTCTCCATAAAGCTCTTCTGATTGGAACTGTCTGTTTCCTCTTCTGTCTGGTGAGCATGTGTCTCTAGAAAATCCTAGCAGGGAGTTTTACACAGGCATAGATGTGAAACTGGCTGGGATTGGTTAAGGCTCTGTACAGTATGAGGCTGTCTGTGATTGGCTCATCTTTAACTAACTCTTAAAGGCATATTTTCCTTTTCTGCTTCTGCTAACACAATGAATATAGAAATGTCATATAACAATCAAAGACATAAATTACAGCAATGATTCTGCTTTTGGCTTTAACATATGCACATATATACTGTACTGAGGTTATTGGCAGGTTTGGTATACACATATATGCAACCTAGGACTGGTCTTAGCTGGCCAGCTACACAGGACATGCCCCTTACAAAGAGCAAGGTTTAATGGATTATTTAGCCCAGGGCGTGTGCACAGTTGAGGAATATTTTTTTCACTCCTGTGGCATCTGGTGCTTCTCTTCAGTCTCTTCTGCTCTGGAAATGTGGACAGGCCCTTGAAATCCTTGATGCACAAAGCAGGACCACTGGTTGAAGAGGCTGCAATTGGACATTGGGTGAAAAAGAGAGGCTTTGTGGAATCAGTCGTAAAGTGAGGAGGGAACCTATGATCAATAAGGAAAGCATTCCCCTACTCTGCACACTCCCTAGACTAAACAAGATATTCCATTTTTTATCTGGATGAAGGGGTACATGATACTAACATCTTACTGCGGACTGAAGTTCAGCTTTTATTACTTAAAAGGGTGCAAATGACAGATTTCAGTGAAAAGTGATTACAGAGTCAATACACAAGAATGAAACATAACCCTGCTCATTATAATCAAAGCAGTAGGGAAATATTAGACACAATAAGGCCCCTTTCACACAGGTGCTAAGTCTGTCCATTTTTCATCTGTCTATTAATAGATGAAAAATGAACAGAAATTAATTTCTATGGACAAACGGAAAATCAACCATTTACATCCGTTTACATCCACATCTGTTTAGTGCTCTCTTTTTAAACGGAACAGCCAATGTTGAGATCCATTAAAACAGAGCAGAATGGATGTAAACGGATGCTGTCCATTTACATCCGTTCCGTTTATGTCCATTTTTAGGCAAGAAACGTTTGTTTATACAATTATCACTTCTGATTGGTTTCCTGCAACAACTAAAAAAAGTGCACACAAAAACAGATGTAGACTGACATAAACTGAACTGAACTGAAGTGAAAACTGAAGTAAACTGATGTAAAATAATATAAGGTCTCTTTCACATGGACGTTCCGAATGGGTTCGCCTGTCTGTTTTTCAGATGGACCTGATCAAAACCTCTATTCTCTTCTTAGGAGCAATGGGTGCAAACTAACTTGTGTCTATTTACACCCACCTACATCCAATCTGATCCCCTTCCATCCAGTGGATTGGATCGGATAGCAGTCAGGTCCGTTTACATCCGACCGCTTGACTCCACTTTGCTCAACAAGGGATCTGTCTGCTGATCCCCCACTGAGCAGAATAGAGCAGAGTGGGCGGATGACAGGTCCGTGTCCACTCTGTTTATGCAGACTGGACATGGACACATTCTGCTCTACTCTCTATGGGTGGCTGGGTGTAAACGGACCGGCTGTCTGTTTATACCCAATGGCCCTCTGATCTGATCCGTTAGATCAGGGGTGTCAAACTGGCAGCCCTCCAGCTGTTGCAAAACTACAAGTCCCATCATGCCTCTGCCTTTTGGAGTCATGCTTGCAACGGTCACTCTTGCAATGCCTCATGGGACTTGTAGTTTGGCAACAGCTGGAGGGCCACCAGTTTGACACCCGTGTGTTAGATGGAAGGGAAACAGATCCCTTTCTGTTTCTTTTTAGCAGACCGGACTGCATTGGAGGTAGTCTATTTACACCTGCAGATCCACAGAGCTGACCCCTTCACATCACCTGTCCCCCTAGCACTGCCCACCCTCACATCACCCTCCCCAGAGCACTGCCCCCCACATTATCCACTTCCACTTCACATCATCCCCCCACAGCACTGCCCCTATTCACATCACCAGCCCCCATTCATAGCACTACCCCCCTTTACATCACCCCCCCACTGCACTGCCATCCTTTACATCAAACCCCCCCCCCCCATGCTAGTGTGCTCTGCCCTCTTCACATCACTCCCATCACAGCACTGCCCCCTTCACATCAATCACCTATACACACACAAGACTGTCCCCTTCACATCACAAGCCCCCATTCACAGCACTGCCCCCCTTTACATCACCCCCCTACTGCACTGCCCCCTTTGCATAAAATTCCCACCCAAATTCCCCCCACCCCCACATCACTGACTCCTTCACATCACCCCCTGCCCGCTTCACATTAATCTCCCATACACACACAGCACTGCGCTCCTTTACATCCCCCCCCCCCCACACACTGCACTCCCCCCCTTTACATCACCCTCACATCACAAATTCCCCACTAGTAGCATTCTCTGCCCTCTTCATATCACCCCCCTACAGCACTGCGCTCCTTTCCACCCCCCCCACACACTGCACTCCCCCCCTTTACATCACCCTCACATCACAAATTCTCCACTAGTAGCATTCTCTGCCCTCTTCATATCACCCCCCTACAGCACTGCGCTCCTTTCCACCCCCCCCCACACACTGCACTCCCCCCCTTTACATCACCCTCACATCACAAATTCTCCACTAGTAGCATTCTCTGCCCTCTTCATATCACCCCCCCTACAGCACTGCGCCCCTTTCCACCCCCCCACACACTGCACTCCCCCCCTTTACATCACCCTCACATCACAAATTCCCCACTAGTAGCATTCTCTGCCCTCTTCATATCACCCCCCTACAGCACTGCCCCCTCTCACATCACAACCCCCCCACAGAACTGCCTCCCTTCACAGCCCCCACAACATTACCACCCTTTACTCTCTGCATTAGTGTGCTCTGCCCTCTTGACATCCAGCCAGCCTTCCCCCCCTCCAGCACTGCCCCCTTTCACATCACCCTCCCCCCACCCATTAGTGTCCTCTGCCCTTTATTCTCCTACCTTAGACCAAGCAGAAGGCAGGCTGGTAATAGTGTGGGAGGCACAGCTCTACATTGGGGGGAGTGTGATAAGCTGAGTGCAGGAGACACAGTTCTGCATTGAATGGAGGGCAGTCCTAGCCACCAATCACTGGCTGGTTAATATGACAAGGTAACTGCCGGTAGCATCTACTCCCGCCTTCCATTCAATGCAAAGCTCTGTTTCCCGCACTCAGCTTATTACCATCCTGCCTCCAGATATGCAGAGAATGACAGTGGTGGAAGCTGGGGAACAGAAGCAGCTCCTAAATGGCGCAACCAGGGGTCTGAATGGGACAGTGGCTTGGTCCAGATCCGGCCCACGGTCCGCTATTTAGTGGTGCCTGGCTTATACCTTTGATCACAATTACAACTATATTACATATTTAAACTTGTATATTGTTTATACTTTAAAAATAACAAACATGTCATACTTACCTGTTCTGTGCAATGGCTTTGCACAGAACAGCCCTGGTCCTTCTCTTTTTGGGTCCCCCGCCAGTGCTCCTGGCCCCTCACCCTGCTGAGTGCAGCTTGCTATGGGGGAACTCATGCATGCTCGCCCCCAAGCCCTGCCCCCCTCCCTTTTCACTGGCTGTGATTGACAGCAGCCTTTGGCTTCTGCTACTGTGTCTGGGCCAACGAGAAGTGAGAGAACTGGGAGAGCCGCTGCTCCTGTGCACATTGCAAGATCGCGATTGGGCTCAGGTAAGCATTAGGGGTGACTGGGGGGGAGCAGCACACTGAAGGTTTTTTACCTTCATGCATAGAATACATAAAGATAAAAAACCTTTAGCCTTTACAACCACTTTAATTTCTTTAGGGGCAGGGGGAGCTGTTTTACTACTGAAATGCAAAATTCCATTAACTTAGAGTGACCTCAGGTGGCATGGATGTAGTCTTTATGAAGAATATATCTGGGTACTATTAAACCCTCGGGAATAATAATTTTAATTCTGAAATACTTTTCAATACGTGTTTTATCCTGAACTTTTAAAAACTGATTGCTGTTTTCTATTTTACTGTTATATATCTATAAAGCATGTTGTTCTTGAACAAAAAACAGCCAATATGTTTTTTTTTTATCAAAGTTTTCTTTAAAAAAAAAACAAAAAAAACTAAAAACACTGTATATATTACATTTTTGAGTTAAAGCTATTACATTTGTGATTGAACATCAGACATTTCTGAATGTCAATAGTTTTTTTTTCCATTAAAAACATATTCAGTTTTACTACAAATACAAATCTCATGCTGTAAACTATACATGCTCTGTTCCAGGTTGAATCCATGGAAGAAAACAGCCAGTCTAGATACTGACAAGCAGTAGATTCATAGGTGCCCTATAAAAGCCTGTCATTGATGCTGTCTAATGTCAACCCTCTTAGACTGTTTACTTTCCTCATACACCATGTGGTCTAGATTAGGGAAAGTATTTGGAAACAGTATTTAAACATGGATAACTTCCCCAGGACTTTAGCAAATTTAGTCCCTGTTAAAGATTTATGACACATACATGGAAAATATATCCCATGCTTCCTAATGAGTATTTGTACTGCTCTGAGCAGTGAATGAAGAATTAACGATAGGACCAGTTTAAGGAGGCACTAGATGGCGTTAGTACCATCTGTGTATACACATGCAAAAAGTACTGTACTTTGTACAGCTTGTGCAAATGCAAAGGTGACTTTAAAACTGACTAATACAATATAGAATTATATTCTGCATAATGTCTTCCAAGAGCTCCTTGACAAACATAATATAGAGTATATGAATAGGGATGTGGTTTGGGTCCACTGCTATCATGGGTTTGAGGTGAATCTGGCAGGTTGAAGATTCCCTTTGTAATCATTTTAACTCTAAACTGATAACTTGTAAAACCATTTAAAGCATTGCCTATGAACAATTTTTGGTATTATAATTTTTTGCCCTTTTACAGGCGCATGCAATTTCAAGGCTTGACATGTTTGGTATCCACTTACTCAAATTAAACCACAAAACTCTAATACGCTGCAAAACTACTGTGTCTGAAGAGCTGCTGCACACACCAACCAATATGTTTCCACATCAAGGTAGTTTAATAAAATAAAAAAAAAAAATTATGGTGCCGCACTGCTCACACACATACTGACCAAAATTATAACATACTCAACAATATTTTATAGACAAATAACAAATAAACTATATATGCAAATAATAAATAAACTATATATAAACATCCAATATTTTGCCAAGTGTTTGTGTTCCAACACAAATCATTCAATGGTAATAAACGCAAAAACGTGGTGAGCTGATTTTTTCATAATTGCTTCACTGTCATACATGCTCTTTCCCGTGATCCACTGTTATAATACACTAGTGCCCCATCACCACATAATAAGGTTGCTCACGTCCAATTTAGACCTATATAAATATACAGGTCTAAATGCACTTTTTCTGTTAAACAAGATGTCTCCTCGACAACTCCTGGAATCTTGCGCACAAGGTGGAGAAAAAAAAACTGCACGTTCCTTTAATTCCTGAACACCAAGCTACCACTGGTTAGGGATCTGCTAAGAAAAAAAAAAAAAAAGAAAATCGCCAAATAGTGTAATTGTTTTATTCTGATTAAAACTATTAAAATTAAATAAAATCCCACTCACATATTTCAAAAGAGCTACAGACTCTATTACAGCATTAAGACATTCAATTAAGAACCCACTTCCTGTTTTGGCTCCAAAACGGAAGTTACGTCACCTGCTCCACCGAACACATTGCGTCACTTGCTCATGTGACTTCTTCAGGGATCAGGGATTTAAAATTCTAGTGTAAACACTTGTTCATTTATTATTGTGATGACCACAAAGATTGATAGAGGTGTATAAGCAGCACGGCACTATTTTTTTTAAATGTAACCCTATATTTTATAATTTCTTAAAAAATAGGTATAATATTGTGGTTGTGTGTACCAAAAATAATTTTAGTGTATTTTTTCCAAAAACAATATGTGCAGCATAAAAATGCACCTGCCACCATTTTATTCTACAGGATCTCTGCTTTCATAAAATATATAATGTTTGGGGGGTTTAAAGTAATTTTCTAGCAAAACATGGAGATTTTACCATGTGTGCAAAAAATTTCAAAATTGCCCCAGTAAACAATTGGGTAAGGCACCCCTTATGCATGTTCTTTAAATGATCTATGTTTTTCAATATTACCATTGAAACCACCTAAATACATCCTCTCCCCATTGTGCAGTATTTTTATTTTTCAACTTGATATATGTCTCCTTGGCAGTGTCAAGCTTCATGCCTTTTTTGGGGACAGTACCGTATTTTTCGCCGTATAAGACGCACCTGACCATAAGACACACCTAGGTTTTAGAGGCAGAAAACAGGAAAAAAAATTCTGAACTAATGGACTGCAGACACAGTACAGGAGATGACCAGAGACTGCGGACAGCACAGGGATGACCAGAGACTGCGGACAGCACAGGGATGACCAGAGACTGCGGACAGCACAGGGATGACCAGAGACTGCGGACAGCACAGGGATGACCAGAGACTGCGGACAGCACAGGGATGACCAGAGACTGCGGACAGCACAGGGATGACCAGAGACTGTGGACAGTACAGATGACTGCTGACCTTTGGGGAGGTGGGGAGCAGGTACCTGAATTTGACAGGTACCTGCTCTTACTTCCGCAGAGTTTTTGTTTGATCTTACCTGTTCCTCGATCCAGCCGCGCGCTGTCTTCCCGGCTTCTGTAATGGCGCTCGGCATGACAGCCGGGTGCCCAGTGCGCATGAGCGAGAAGCACTTGCGCTTTGTGATTGGTCCGGCGGCTTCTGGGATCTGTCATGTGTCCCAGGTACCGCCTTACCATTCACAAAAAGCACCGCTTCTTGCGCATGCGCACTTGGCACCCGGCTGTCATGCCCAGTGTCCACACTACAGAAGCCGGGAAGACAGCACGCCGCTGGATAGAGGAACAGGTAAGGTCCCGCTGCAGAGCTGAGCGGCCGGCCTGGTATTCTGACACGGCCGCGGTGGAAATACCGGACCGGCCGCTCCATATTCGCTCCATAAGACGCACTGACATTTCCCCCCCAGTTTTGGGGAAGAAAAAGTGCGTCTTATACGGCGAAAAATACGGTAATTTTACTATCAGCCCTAAAATGGCCAGAATTTAAAGTAGATTTATAAAACATTTTTTAAAATAGTTTTTGATAGAGAGAATGGAAGGATTAAAACTCCTGCCAGGTAATTTTTGACTGTCAGTGCACTATTGGGGAAATTTGTGTTTGTTGTTTGTACATGACATTTTTGGATGCATCTTCCCATAATAGGGTCTGGCACTGGGAGGATCCCCACTCCCAGGACTCATTATTTGTGGAAGTTTTTTATATTGCGAAAAATTCCCTTCACTTCCTCTCCCTGAGCCAAAGTCTTTTTGCAGAGTACATCTGTAAAAGTGAAGGGAATTTCTCCATTTGACAGTTGTCCCTGAAACAGATGTCCCCACTGGAGATTTCCTCCTCTTTCTTGTTCTAGACACAGTGCTAAAATATTGGCTTTATCCTCACTTTCTTTCTCAATGACAATGGTCATTAGTACAAGTAGAGGTGTGAATCCTCCCAAAGGGGACACAGACAGTAGAAAAAAACTTGACATAGAGTCCAACCCCTCCCGACCCAAAACCTAAGGTCTTGCCTAGAGAGACACATTAATAAAAGGATTTTTATTTTATAGACTTTTGGGACAGACCCAACTGGGAAAGGGGCTTTTGGAGGGGACTAGGGGCTAGCCTTCTACCCACAGATTATGGCCTATAGAGAGAGCAGATTATTCTCTAATGATGAACAAGGTTATGAACGCTGAGAGCAAGGCTTGGATTGATTCTCTGCATACAGACAATAAATCTTCCCTTTTGGAGTGGATGGAAAGATGTAATAATAATCTTGTACATGTTAATGGTCAGAGGAAACATCATGGCCCTCATGCGGACTGGGTTGAAGAAGCTCCTCTATTTGGGACAAAAATATTTATCAACAATTCCCTCAAGAAATCTATGAAGATAAATTAATTTTACTGTTCAGACTGTTGGGATATTGTATGCATTTTGTTTTATGATGGACAGATTATACAAGTGAAAGCAACCACCTGATAGACAGCATGTGTTATAGACTTTGTGTATTCAGGGGTGGGTTTGTAGCCGGACTGTCTGCGGTGTGCTCCCTGATTAATCAAAGCATTGTCTGAGTGCCTGGCTGTTGATGAACTTACTGTTAATTAGATCAGTGTTAGCTGTTGGCTATACTGTTTACCTTTTGCATCATTTAGGATGATGTGATCAAGCTCTTACCTAATCAGTGTGGAATGTTTATTCCAATGTGTAATATTTGCAGGGACTGCCCCTACTTCTGAGTGTATAAAAATCCGTGTTTCTGTTTAATAAAGTAGTTCCAGTTTGCATCAAGCTAGTATCACCTAGTCTTGGGTGCAATGCCCAGCTATGATACCTTGGTCCTGTGTCCCAGTGGCGAGGAAGCGGTTCTCTGACAGAATCACCCAAACTGGGTGACAGGCATTCTGTCACAACTTTAATGGGACTTCCAGCTACGGTTGGGTTTCAAATTTTAAGCAAAATTCACCAAACTCTTGGATAATCGAACACTGGCAGATTTGCCAATCTCTATTGTCTTAGATATGAGCCTGTATCCACTGGGAGTGCATCAGTCCAAGAATTAGAAGAGTGTACCTAGGGCTGCATGGAGATGCAGGTGTGACAGAAGCCCCCCCATGTTGCACTGGAGGCACAAGATGATGCTGGATACTCAGGGATCAAAGAATGACACAGGATACTCTGGGGACACTGGAGACACATACTGCTCTGGGTCATTGGAGAAACAGGCTGCTCTGGGATCACTGGAGACATAAGATGCTCTGGGGTCACTGGAGACACCGAATGCTCTGGGGTCACTGGGTGACACAGGATACCCTGATGCCACTGGATACCCAGGCTGCTTTGGGGTTCCTGGACACATAGGATGCACTGGGGTAATTGGAGACACAGGATGCAATGAAGTCACTGAAGACACAGGATGCTCTGGTGTCATGAGGTGACTCAGGATACTCTGGGGTCACTGGAGGCACATACTGCTCTGGGTCATTGGAGAAACAGGCTGCTCTGGGATCACTGGAGACATAAGATGCTCTGGGGTCACTGAAGACACTGAATGCTCTGGGGTCACTGGGTGACACAGGATACCCTGAGGCCACTGGATACCCAGGCTGCTTTGGGGTTACTGGAGACATAGGATGCACTGGGGTCATTGGAGACACAGGATGCTCTGAAGTCACTGAAGACACAGGATGTTCTG
Organism: Staurois parvus; assembly: GCF_062004578.1. Lineage (NCBI taxonomy): Eukaryota > Metazoa > Chordata > Amphibia > Anura > Ranidae > Staurois > Staurois parvus. Next base: position 4,898,767 of record NW_028318023.1, on the reverse strand, counting down.
GTGTCATGGGGTGACTCAGGATACTCTGGGGTCACTGGAGGCACAGAATACTAAGGAGTCACTGAGGACTGAGGATGTTCTGCAGTCACTGGGCAATGCAGGATGTACTGGAGTCACTAGGTGACATAGGAGTTTCTGGAGACCAAAGAGCACTATTACCAAGGGCACAAAGGTACCTGGTGATACAGGGGTAATTTTACACACTGGTATCACAGATTCTCTAGATTCACGAGAGTTCCATGGGTCACAGGAAACACTGGGGTCAGAGAAGTGCATAGGTGGCACAAAGGATGCTGGAGGCACAGGAAGTAAGTGAATGCTAAAGCACAGGGGCACTGGGGCCACTTGGAGTGTAAAGGAGGCACAATCTCAGGAGCAGAGGATGCTGGAGAACAGTCTCATGAAGAAAGTTTGTCCAATATTTCCTATAGTTATTAGCGCGTGACAGGGGCGGACTGACAACTCATGGGGCCCCCGGGCAATAGGGGATCATGGGGCCCCTGTGTCCTTGCCCAAACTAAAAAAAGCCTATGAAAAAGGTACCAGGGGCATCTCATGGGGCCCCCTACTGACCCCGGGCCCTCAGGCGGAGCCCGAGTTTCCAAATGGTCAGTCCACCCCTGGCGTGTGAACAACCCTGAGCGACTGCATGTACTTCTTTAGGTGGGTAGTCTGGAGGCAATAAAACCGTAGTTCAACCGCCTGTTTTTACTGCCCCAGCCACCTGTATGGTAGAGGCCTACTAATTTTTTTTTCATTTTAATGAGTTTATTGTTGTTCTTCCTGTTTGTTGCAGAAGTCAAAACTCATATAAGAAGTTTTTACTGCCTGATATGCACATCAGCTGCTGACTTTCGCAGGTTGGTTGATTAGCAACCACAAGCACAACCTAGTTTCTACAGTGCTCCAAAGCTGAAATTTGATGTGTGTTTCCTGTTATGTATATATTTAGCACCTGACTTTTTTTGGTTGCTGAGGAAAGCAGGACTGGTGCAGGACCTTTATATAAAGCATATGTACCTGATCCATAGTATCATGCTGACTTGTGCCAAAGCATAAAGGCTGTTGAGTGACGGTCAGAGATAACTCCCTAGTTGGCTGAGTGACACAAAGGAGGACATTCAAGAAACTGCCGCAGAGAATAAAAGGCTTTTACATGCTGTAACAACAGGGAGTTGGGAGGTATCAGAGCAAGGGAGTGGAGGTCCTGAAGAGGGCTGATGCATAGCGGTCAATCAGAACAAGTGAATTTAAAAAATTAGAGCTGAAAAGAGAAAGCTGTTACTAAGAAGAAAGAACAGTGTGAGAAGGTGACATGAGAAGGCTCCAGAGTAGGGGGGCTTCCAGAGGACTGGAAACACAATGGGGGGAATTTATCAAAATTGGAGCAGGAAGTATCTGGAGCAGATGTGTATGGCAACCAATTAGCTTCTATCTTCAGCTTATTCAGTTAGGCTTTGAAAATGAAGGACAGAAGCTAAATGGTTGCCACGAGCAAATGCTCCAGATTCTGTCTGTTCCAGTTTTGATAAATCTCCCCACTATATTTCCAAGGTTCTGGAAATCCTTAAAAAAGGGGGTACTAAGTATCAGGGGAGGCTACAGACACATTTTTCTTGGGGTTGCTCTGCAGGTGCTGGAAGCATGAGTGGATGGCTGATGAAGCATGAGTTGGGGGCTTAATTATCGTATTTTGAATATCATGGTGGAGTGTTGTTAGGTGATGTTAATCAAATAAAGTAAATGTATCACTGAAAAAAATGATGGAACAGAAATGAAATGAATATGAAGAACCCAACTGTATACTACTACACAACCGCCCTTCTTTATAAAACACTGATTTATATTAATAAAGGTCCTTGCGATTGCATGCATATTGACTGTGTTGAATTGTAGTAAATATGTGGTAGAAGTCCAGCAGGTGATACAGCAAATGCTAACAGGTGTTAGGATTAGGGCCAGTGTTCTGGGGATAGGTCTCTGATTTCCATCTGCTTTACCCCACCTAAATTGCATGAAACGGCGTTAACCATCAGACAACAAGAAGAAACCATGAGAATGCTAAATAACACAAAAAGCTGTAAAACATGGTGGCACCACCCCAAAAATGGCCCATGTAAATGATGCAGTCGGTGTACTGATCTGTGCACTGTCATGGATGGGGGTGACACCATTGCAGTTGGATATCACTTCCTACATGATGGTCACTCAGGGCTACCGTTAGAAATCACGGGGCCCCGTATAGCCTACCTGACAGATCTCCCCTGAATTATAAAAATTTAAATTTTTTAAAAATTATTTTTCCCACATCTCACCTTTGAGAAAGAGAAAGGAATTGAGGTCACAGATTCTTCAGTTCCTTTCTCTGTGTCCTCAACTTCACTGAAGATGAATGAACAGGAAACAAAGGCTCATGTTAATTCATAAATTGAAGCATAGTAAACACAGGGCGCTGGGCACACAGGGGGGAATCAGATGTGGGCAACACAGAGAGGAGGATTAGTGCGGCGGGATGAGATGACAATTACAGAATGGTGCCCTGTGTCTGTGTCTCTCCTTAGAGAAGCTGAAAGCCGGTTGGAGGGAGAGGGGGAGAAACCAGCTTTGAGCTGCTGGTGGGAGAGACACAGTGCATTGCTCTGTAATTGTCCTCTGGTCCTGCTGCACCGATCTTCCTGCCATCCAGGCCCCCCTGTGTGCCCAGGCCCCCCACAGGAGGCCCAATGATACACCCTATCGGTGGCCCTGGTGTCACCCTTCTGGCGGGTGTGACCCATGGACACCTCCCGCACCCCCATAGCGATGCCAATGCAAAAAGTCTCTGCTTGATGGATCTGTACAGATGTAAACACATTTGAAGTATTTCTTGTTATGCCGCACTGTACCATTTCCTACAACATGACATACTGTTTAAAAAAAGGAAGAAAATGACATTCTATGACATTCTAACAAAGAAAAAAATGAAAAAGAAAAAAATAGTTCAAAATGAAATAAAATATTTAGTTTGCCTGCCAAACTGCTTCTCTTCTGGATTCCAATCTGTTTGCTAAAAGTTACTTTTACTGTTCATTCCTGAACAATAAAAGAATAACGGGTTTTGCAGAAATTTACAAAGTTGGCCATTTTGAGGTCAGCCTTAAGAAGCTGCCAAATCTGCCTACTTTTTTTTTGTTTTCACATCTAATCTTACACTAACACAGTTCCTTGATAGGCATATTTTAAAACAGCCTCAAAATAAACAAATGAAAAACCTAAACTCAACGAGAATATTCTGAAAGGTAGAAGGAAAAGTATATTTAGCTATTTCTTACTACAATCTGTATTCTTTTCTAGTTCTACTTTGTTAATATGTTTGGTTCAGGACCAATTTGGACTTATCCAAGATGATGCTTGCCTAGTTAACTCTGACCATATTTGAGTAGCCTGTGATGTGCTGTTTCAGAACCTATAGTACCTGGGTTTTTTTCCCAAGAGCTGCAGGGCTGGGTTCACTTGTTACCTCCCTCCATTCTCAGACACACGATTTCTCCTCATATATACTCATATATACTCCTTACTCATTCACTTGGGGGGTATTGGTATCTGGGTATCTCATTATTGTTAAATGGGGCATCCAAATTCCAATAAATCTCCCACCCAACAGACCACAAAAAACACTGGGCGAGGCCTGGTATTGTTCAGGGAGGCACCTGTCTTCCCCTTCCTGGCATACTCCAATAAGTGTTTTATGTGGATTTTTTGAGGAGAGTCCCCCTCAAAATCTACACTAAACCCAACTTTTGGGGGACCACACCATTTTTTTTGCATGGGGTTGCCTTAAAATTTATACCAGACCTGCCTGGCATGAATTATGGGGTGAATTCACACTTTTTTTTGGCAGGTGAATGGGATTGGTAATGTCACTGACTCAACAACCACTGACAGTGGGAAGCTGTCATGTATAATAGCAGCAGTAATACCACTAATATATATGATGTAAAATAGGCATTCTTCTGAACTTTCGAACAGCCAACTTGTGTTCAGACCCAACCTCAAGCTCATCCCTAAAGCTGATTTCGTACTTTGTCTGCTGAAGGCAAGCAAGGATAGGTCAGAGAATGAAAAAATGATAATTGAGATGCTGACACCTGTTTAGAATTCTGCCATCATTTGTATTCTGAATGACAGTAATGGATTCTTGGATAAGTGAGAAAAATGTGCTTTTCAGGTTCAGAGAAGAACATGGTATATCATGGGAACCCAGGAAATGAGAAAGAAAATATGTGATATTGGAATAGAGAGTAGAGTAAGGTTACAGGGGGAATAGCTGGGGGAATCCAGTAATATTCTCTGAATATAATTCCATGCTGACTGACTTAAAGTGGTTCCACAGGCGGGAGGTTTTTTACTTTAGTGCAGTCCACCCCCCCATATACTTACCTGAGCCCAATCTTGATCCAGTGCTGTGCTTGAGAGCAGTGGCTCTCTCTGCTTTCTCCCTCCTCATAGGCTCACAGACAGTAGTGGAAGCCACTGACTCCTGCTGCTGCCAATCCCAGCCAATGAGGAGGGAGCTGGGGGCGGGGCAGGGCTGTACTCTGTGTGTCTATGGACACACAGAGCCATCCTCAGAGCGAACCCACACCATTGCCCCCATAGCAAGTGACTTACTATGGTGAGCACTCAATAGGGGGGAGAAGCCAGGAGCACTGATGGGGGACTTGAGAAGGAGGATTGGAGCTGCTCTGTACAAAAGCATTGCATGGAGCAGGTAAGCATTGAATGTTTGTTATTTTTTTTTTTTTTTTAAAGATGTGTTTACAATCACTTTAAACGTCTTTGAAAAAAAACTGGGGGTACACAGTGCTTCAACTAGGACTCCCATATTTTATCAACCATGGTTTGTGAGTCAAGTAAAATGACAGCCATTCAATCATTTAGCATGGTCCATGACATTCTAGTCATGACCTCCCAGAGGCTTAATGTCTTGGTTTTCCATGCTTTTGCAATAGTCTGTTTAGTGGCTGTGAAAAGGAGTAGTTTTGAGCTGATACGATTTCTGCTTTTTAACAAGTGCACACAGTTAATACACTCAACAACATCAGCAGTAGTTATCTGCTCTCCCCTGCCAAAAACAGACCACTAGCTAACTCTGTGTTATCCTTTTCTTTTGTTTTAAGTACATTGGCCAGAGACAGGCTCTCTGGGGATAACAAGTATAGCTAATGGCACTGAATTAATGATACATTATACCGTTCAAGTTACTTCTGGTTGTCAGCACCACAAGAAATGCACCTCTCATTTGCTGTCTAGCTTCAAGTGTCTGATATTCTATTTTTGAGCACAGCTCAGTGGCTACGTGCTCCATTGTTAAATAATATGATTTTTTTTTATTGGATAATGCAAACCATAGCAAGATTCCATCACTACTTCTATCTTTAGATTAGATACTAAAACTGGCCATACCGTGTTTGAAGTTCAGCTGGGACTGACCAAATTTTGAGCAGTGTGTATTAGAGATTCTTTATATAGCCTTACAGAACAGACCGTGCACAGTCCACATTTGCTTTATCTGCGGCTTCACAGTGAGCAGTAAACAGGAACTTTATTATAGAGAAAAGACAAAGTTTATGAAAGATGGAGCTATAAATTTATAAACAATGCCATCTACTGGTTGAAGAATTTATCTCTACTGAATACTTATACTGATGTAGTTGTACAAAAAGACATGAACATTGTATTCCAACACCCCCACTCAATAACTACACCTTATAGTAGTCCCATTTCAGATCTCAGGTCTATAAATCTGTTTTTTGTAAGCGGTAGATGTCATCTCTTTATCTGCAACTCTGATCCACTTTTATTTCTCATGGGTTAGAAGTCTTTGCATCTCATCACATGAATCTGGCTCTGGTTTTAAAGCTATGCTAGCAATATAGGTTAGATGTTTGGTTGGGATGCCTTTATTGCTTCTGGTGGATTTTATGATTTAAATCTCTTGTGACCTGGTTTCTTCTTTTACAATATTTGGATTGTCTGAATTTATTTCTATGTCACTTTGTTGCTTACCTTCATGTGGCACTCACACTGGAATTTCCCTCACACACACAAGTTTCATCGACAATTACACTTCAACTGATGGTTACCTTGTTTGTGTTTTGGTGTAGACTTTTGTACACCTTCCTTTGCATGAGCATCCCATTTTGTATGTTTTTCTTTTGGGATTTGCACATAGGCTTTCCTTCCAAACATTGTTAGACAGTTTAAATGCGGGGATTTTCCATTCCACAGTTCATATGGAGTGTTCTAAGTTGATTTCTTGGTAGTTGATTTTGGAGATAGCATTTGGTCATAATTGCCCCCCCCCCAGTATGTGGCTGGCATATCTGCATCAACAACATGGTTCTTCCATTCTCACATAGAGTACAGTTGATTCTTTCTGCGATACCATTTTCTTCTGGGTTGTATGGTACAGTTGTTTGAAATATTATGCCATGCCTTTCTGAGAATCGTCTGTGATATCACCTGTATATTCAGTTCCACTGTCGCAATACACTAAGCATTTGGCCATTTGCAAATTTTTTACTTACTGGAGCCAAATACTGTTCTCTGGTACTTCACTTTTGTTGTGTAATAGATATAGTGTAGTATACCTGGAGTGACTATCTATAAAAGTGAGAAAATACCTCTTCTTTCCTGAAGTCAATTTTCCCATTGGACTGCAAAGATCTGAATGAATTAAGTCCAGAGGTTTTTAACTCTGCTGTTACTCTGGCTTTTCATGCCATTTTCCTTTTATACAGCTGGTGCACTTCATTGTTTGATCACATGGACTAATTTTTATTCCACTTGCATAATCATTCTCAGCTAATTTCTTTATTATTTCAGGACTTCTCTGCCCAGGTTGTCTGTGGCATGTGTGAATGCAAATTGAATGTTTTTCCTCCTTGACAGTATTACCCAACTCATTGCAGTTCAGTTGATACAGATCTTCTGTAATTATTGCCTTTGCAAGTATGTTATCCCCTTTTGTGATGGCACAACTGTCATCTTGTAAGGTCACTACATTGCCCTATTTTGTGAGCTTCTTCCCTGACAAAAGATTAGTTTCAAGAGCAGAGGCAAACAGGACATTTTTCACAGGTATCTTTCTGGTGACATGCTGGGAAATAGGGCAGTAAAGAAAACTGTCTCTCTATTTCATTGTTTGACCATTAGCTGTGGTGATTTTTTTCTGTTTTACTAAATAAATAAAGACATTTCTTTAATTTTTCATGTGACTTGTAGCTCCTGAATCAACACATAAAGCCTGAAAAGATGAGCTGCAACTTTTCGATTGAAAAACATATTCATTATCTGAAGAGAAATCAGTTTCTTGCTTCACACAGATTCTGCAATCTGCTTTTGTATCGCCTTTATTCTTGCACACAAAACATTCATGTGTTTCCTGTTGCATGTTACTGTTTTTTCCTTATTTTTCATGATTAACCACTTGCCTACTGGGCACTTTTACTCCCTTAATAAAAATCAAAGAGGTCCTCCCTCTGAACATCCACCTATGGTAAAGACAAATAAGAATAAAAACAGGTCTCATGGTGCAACCCTCTAACACAGTCACCAGAGGTTGGTGCAACCAGCAATTCTAGAAATAGAAATATTACCCATGTGACCAAGAACACTAATCCAGTGGCCAGACCTAATGATCATATATCAACTTCCTAATTCCCTATCTTTTTTAGTGAAAGAGGCTGCGGGCATTCCTATTCCCATGGCAGTGAATTACAACAGCGCAGCCGAACAGAAGAGTTTGGGGAGAAAAAGAGATGGCAGAGAAGAAGGGGAAAAAGAGGTGAAAAGAATGACAAAAAGAGCGAGAAAGTGATTCAGACAGAATCCACCATTAAAATATACAACCTTTCCAGCCCTGTCTTTACCAACACAGAACTGGATCTACTATGTAAAAGCCTCAGTTTTGCCCCCAGAAATCCACCTAATCTGTTAGAACTGTTCATCGATTTAAATAGATATACCATATTTTCTGGCGTAGAAGAAGACTTTTATATTTAAAAATATACCCCAAAAAATTGGGGGTCGTCTTATACGCGGGGTATAAAACATGAACCTTGAGTTCGTTTGGGTCAAGCAGGCTGGATGTGTGGTAATACTGTACATACAGTATACAGTATACCACGCTGAGCCGAGCTGGCTCAAAACGAATGTCTCTATGACAGATTAATCTGTCAGCCCGCTGGATGTGCGGTATATACAGTATACCACGCTGAGCCAAGCTGGCTCAAAACGAATGTCCCTATGACAGATTAATCTGTCAGCCCACTGGATGTGCGGTAATACTGGACATACAGTATACAGTATACCGCGCTGAGCCAAGCTGGCTCAACATGTACCGGTACGTCCCTACGGTAATCAGCCCGCTGGATGTGTGTATGTATGGTAGCTGCACACAGTATACGCTGGGCCAATCACGACGAGCGATGTATTCTACTAATGAACACAAAGCCTATTCGGATTGGCTGAGGTTGTGACATCATCATCCTGCCTCTCTGACTAAGCCAATCCGAGCAAGTTTTGCATTCATTAGCAGAATACATCGCTCACCGTGATTGGCCCAGCGTATACTGTATGTAGCTGCAGCTACTGTATATACACGCATTCAGCGGGCTGATTACCGTAGGGACGTACCGGTACATTTTGAGCCAGTTTGGCTCAGCGCGGTATACTGTATGTACAGTATTACCACACATCCAGCGGGCTGACAGATTAATCTGTCATAGGGACATTCATTTTGAGCCAGCTTGGCTCAGCGTGGTATACTGTATTTACCGTACATCCAGTGGGCTGACAGATTAATCTGTCATAGGGAGATTCGTTTTGAGCCAGCTTGGCTCAGAGTGGTATACTGTATATACCACACATCCAGCGGGCTGACAGATTAATCTGTCATAGGGACATTTGTTTTGAGCCAGCTTGGCTCAGCACAGTATACTGTATACTGTATGTACATTATTACTGCACATCCAGCGGGCTGTATATATACTGTATACTGTATGTTGCCGAAGCTACCGTACATACAGTACCATATTACCACACATACAGCGGGCTGACAGATTAGTGGGTGTACTGTATAGTTAAACAAAATGGCTGGTAGACAAGACCCCATCATGGCTCCAGCAAGAAGAAGAAAATATGAAGCCAGTTTCAAACTGAAAGTTGTAAACTTTGCCAAGGAACATAATAACTGTGCTGCTGCAAGACAATATGCAGTAACAGAAAAGATGGTCCGATACTGGAAAGCAAATGAAGATGCATTAAAGAGTATGCCAAGGAGTAAGTGTGCATTAAGAAGAGACACCCCACATTGGCCAGAACTCGAAAATCAAGTAGACATGGTGCATGAGCATTGTCAAAATGGTTATGTAGTGACACGAAACAAGATACATATGTTTGCACTTCAGTGGGCCAAATCTAACCCAGACCACAGTAAAGGATTTAAGGCCACTGTATCCTGGTGTATTAAGTTCTTAGAAAGGTAAAATCTGGTACTGAGACAAAAGACCAAAATTGCACAAAAATTACCTGCAGATCTTGACAGCAAAGTAAGTAATTTCCATTGATATGTAATGGAACAGCGCAAGGAACATGACTATGCGTTAAGTAATATCAGAAATATGGATGAAACTCCTATGAATTTCGATATGGTTGGAAATAAAACTGTCAATTTAAAAGGTGCAAAAACAGTGTTAATTAAAACAACAGGACATGAGAAGTCCAGTTTTGCAGTGGTATTAGCATCTACAGCTGACGGCGCCAAACTAAGACCAATGATTATTTTTAAAAGAAAAACAATGCCAAAAATCAAGTTCCCTGTTGGAGTTTTAGTACATGTGAATGAAAAAGGCTGGATGGATGAAGAAGGGGTAAAGGTATGGCTTGATAATGTATGGAGTAGGCGACCAGGTGGACTTCGTCAAGAATGTAGCCTACTGGTGTGGGATATGTTCAGGGCTCATTTAGCTACCAGCACAAAGAAAAGGCTGGCAAGAATAAACACACATGTGGCAGTTATTCCTGCAGGATTGACATCGTTGGTACAGCCACTGGATGTGTGCCTAAACAAGCCATTTAAAGATCGCATTTGAGAACAGCGAAATGAATGGATAGTTAGCGGCGAAAAGTCATTCACAAAAGGAGGAAACATGCGTGCTCCACAATTGGATATTTTCTGTAACTTTGTCATAAAAGCCTGGAATGCTATTGATACAGAAAAAGTAATCAAGTCTTTCAAGAAGTGTGGCATATCAAATTCATTGGCTGGTATGGAGGACGACTACTTGTGGCAAGATGAAGGGGAAGCCGAAGATGAAGCCACATCATCTGATTTGGAATTAGATCCATATGATGACTGTCTTACAAATGTATCACAAGATGTCATTGATGAACTTATGATGTCAGAGCATGAACATGATGAGGATTTTGAAGAACTTTAAGTACCGGTAAGTCATAACCATTTAAATTAAAAAATCTGATGTTTTTAAATGGTGTTGCCTCGGAAGGTGGGTAGTCTTATACGGCGAGTATAGCCCAAAACCTATGTTTTAACTGGAAAATTAGGGGGTTGTCTTATACACCCAGTCACCTTATAAGCCGGAAAATACGGTATACATAATCTAACCATCAGAAGATATTTCGCCCTGAAAAAACACACAGGCAACCACTGAATCTATCAATGATGATGTAGTACTCCCTATTTTGGAACGTTTGCTACAGGAAGGAGCCTGTGATGATATATAGATCAAATTAGAGATCAATTCAAATACTTTTGAGACTAATAAGGTTATACATACCCATTTCAAACCCAAGTCTTGTTGTCCTTCCCACATTGGGTTAAAGGGAATTTTATCCTGATTTTTCTACAAGGTGGTCTTTAATGAACTAAAAAAGATTTGTAAAAATAACAACAAGACCACGTGTACCTCTGTGGGGGTTCGAGGAGACACCTCTAAGGAGGTGCTGAATAATCTCAGAAAGAATGAGCACATAATCATCAGGCAAGCAGACAAATATGGCGGCCTTGTCATACAGGACCATGAATCTTATTTGGCAGAAGCTATGAGGCTGATATGCGATTCGATTATTTAAAGATCACCTTCCTGAATATAGGGATGATCTAAAAAGATTATTGAATGATGCGCTTACTAACAAAGTATTAACTAAAGACGGATACCATTTTCTGTTGAAAGAACATCCTTTAACCCCCCACTTCTAAGAATCTCAATAACCCTCCTGGCAGACCAATCATAGCTGGCATCGATAGCATCACCAGTAACCTTGGATGCTATATTGATTGTTTCTGAAAAATTAAATACAATTTACTTAGACACACAACTACTTCTCCTATTTAGGAGACTTCTTCAGGCAGATCAGAGGTACTGCCATGGGTGCCATGGGTGCTAGATTTTCACCTAGCAATGCTAACCTGTTTATGTATTACTGGGAAGAGGGGTTCATTTGGGCACACAACCCATTTAGGAAGAATCTGGCTCTGTATGCCAGATACATAGATGATATCTTGATCATCATATGACTCCCTCCCAGAACTGGATGGCCGTGCTGTAGCCTTCATTCGGCTATAGCACAGTCAAGCAGTGGTTAAAGCAGACTCTGCCACAGAAGCACCATCACTAATAATGCTTTCTGTTTTACGCTTATATTAATCCACAAGTTTGCCCTTAACATATTCCCATGCCAGTTCATCATCTGAACATGCATCAAGTACTGTGACAAGTCTTTGTGGTGCCACTCGAAGCTGGACAGAAAGTGAAGTTACCACGCCAGCAAAGAAAGAGAGGGGAGCAGCGTCCCGAGTCGTACCAGAGACATACTGATTGTGAGGAGGGGTGGGCACTGCTATACTGATCTCCAGGAGTCAAATAGAAAGCAATGTAAGCTTTAGCTGGCCTCAGCCATCACTCAGACCATGCCCTCTGATGCATTTTGCCTCACCCATTGGGCACTTGGTCATAGACAAAGGCCCTGATAGGTGGAGAAAAATGCGGCAGAGGGCATGACTGGAATGACGGCTGAGGCCAGCTAGAGCTTACATCACTTTCTATTTGACTGTTGTGACAAGCATTACATAACTTTCTGGTAAACCACTAAGTAATAGTGCTGTGACATGAAAATCTTTTATGTCTTCTCCTATAACTCTCAGGTGTTCAACAATTTCCATGGTGTGCCTTATTTAATCCTGCATATCCTGGCCTTTCATCAGCTTGGTTTGGTATAGCTTTCCAATCAAATACAGTTTATTGCTGAGATGCAACCATTTCCAAGGTGTGCCTTATGTAATCCTGCACAACTTGGCCTATGATCAGCTTGGTGTTGTCTAGCTTTCTAATCAAATACAGTTTATTGCTAAGATTAGCTCTTTCATGTATCTTTTGCAATCCTTCCTATATTTATTTTAAAGTTTCACACTTACATATACAGTATGTATGATTTGATCATCTTCTATGCTAAGAGAGATTGTGCTCTGAGCTTTCTGATCTTTCGCTATCCACTCATCTGTTCTGTCCTGGCTTCATTTATACAGGTGCACATACTGTCTCTTTTTAGCACCATTTTCATCTTGAATTTCCAAGATTGGTAGTTCTGGTTTGTCAGATTTGCAAATTAAAGCTTTGTTGCAGCTGTGTCACTGTCCATTTTCTTTCGATTTGTTGCAATCTTCTTACACTCGTTTGCTGTAGTCAGCTATGACTGGGTGTCTGGGCTCATAACCTGCTAGAGATTCTACGTATAGCCCTACAGAACAGACAGTGCATAGTCCACGTATGTTTATCTGCTGCTTCAATACAAACAGGAAATAGGAACTTTATTTTAGAAAAAAGACATCGAGTTTTACCATAGATGCAGCTACAAACGCATAAACACTGGCATATATTGGTTGAAGAATATATCTCTGCTGAATACTGATGTTGTACAAAAAAATACCTGTACATTATATTCCAACAATAGGAGGTACATCTCCCAAGTGGGGACACATACTGCAATAGAAACAGATGTTCTAACCATTCTCAATCAATCCAAAATTAAAAAAAAAAAAGACTTTAAATATATTTTAATTGTATCCATTGAGCAACATAAATATTTACTGTGACAAGATGTCTGATAATGTCTAATATTTAGGCAAACCACCATAATACACCAGTATTTACATTTTGTCATCATACAGAAATGTTCTAAAGAATATTTTACATTTTCTAAAATATATGTAAACCCAAACAGTAAAATCTCATATAAGTTTTAACATGGTAATGTCATTTCAGAAGTGAATTTCAACCTTTTTAAATCTGTGGGTTCATAAAAATAATATCTGACATGAGGGACTTTGTTCAGATACTTCCTTTTTTTGTGTGTAGGCAGGTGCAGTCCACCTTCACCACTGTGGCTGGCTCTCAATCACAGCAGCATCACAAAGGGAGAAGAAGTCAAGAGGTAAATGGTTCCTTTATGGTTTCCTGGGCCACTGGGGCAGCGAACCAGTTGGATGCTGGCTGCCCATATGACCCTGGTGGTCATCTTAGGTGTGGCAAAGCCTATTTAAGACCCTGACTCCTAGGTTTGGCACATATTCTAGTATGGAGGTAGTGTAGGGACACGTCACTCGTCTGTGCATGGATCCGCCACTCTCCTGCAAATCTTCCCCACTAGGGTTAGGACCAGCCAGGTCGCATTCCGCCCCTCGAGAAAGACACTGTCTGCTATAAGCTGTTGTCACCCGTGAGTGTCTTGTGGTTTGGCTTTCTCCCAATGGGCTTGTTGTAAACTGTTACACCCTGATTTCAATACAAGTTTCAATATAACAATACAATGACTTCAGTACAATTTCAAGGCCGTGTCACTATATCCAAACCTTACCCCTGCGTTGTCACCCTATCACACTTGCTTCCTATGGAGACTACTGTTATAAAAAGGGTGTCAGATCCCAGCCATTTTCAATAATATGTGACAAACAGCAGGTAAGATCTTACTGTGTAACCACCAATACATGCTTATGACACTGTCAGTCTCTCCCTACACAAAGATTTCCCGGCTCGCGGGACCACAATATAGGTGCCATCAGACTGACAGCAATCAGCACTGGGATCTGCTCATTACACCATTAAACCCTTAACAATTCTGACTTTTAAGAAACGTCTATAATATAAACTGTCATGACAGACAAGAATAATTCAGAGATTTATAATATAAGTTCTCCTCAAAGAGACAGGGATTCTTTTCTTGACTTAAGGTATTAGAAATAATTTTAACAATTTAAAAATATCTTTAAAAATAGCAATTATAAAGTAAAAAAAAAAAACAGAGCATAGCATTATTTTCATAAAAGAGTTTTCAAAATAAAAAAAAAAGAAGCAGTAATCCAAAGTCCTGAGTTCTTTGGATTATGGCACAGTTCAATCAATGGGCATTAAATAGGTCAATTCTATGGATTCATTAAAAAAGCATCTTGTTCTTTGTTTTAATGCAGTTTTTTGTGGTCCTTCTAGAGGGCGTCACTGAGCCTTCTCCTCACCCAGTAACAGCGGTTAAGAGGTGGCAGATCAGTGTGCTGAAAGGTTTTATAACATTACAGCAAACCCTCCCAAAATATAGATTTTCTAGTTACAGTATAATATGTAACATATTTCTGGATTACCATGTTTTACATTTAGGCAACCAACATATTATGAAGAATTATATTTCGGTTTGATAGAGGCTAATCATGAAGTCTATCTTATGTGTCGATTCTGCAGAAAGAGAATTTTGCCCTCTTTCCTCATCACATCAAAGTGGTAGTAAACTCTCGTTTTAGATTTTTTACCAACAGGTAAGCATATGATAATGCTTACCTGTAGGTAAAATAAATATCTTCGAAATGTTCACCATTTAGGAGATACTCTACAGCATACCCATGCTGTTCCTTCAGAGCCATGTGCCGTGGCCAAGATTCCCATGCGCATGCTCAGGAGTGACGTCATCGGCGGTTCGGCCATTCAAGCAGCCTGGGAACCTGAAAGGAAGACCTGGTGAAGATGGAAGCCATGTCAGCGGTGATAGCACATGCCCGGGAGTGACATCATCATGGGGTATGAATTATTTTTCAGGCACTGCATACTGTATGTAAAGTGCTGCGTTAATCGTAATTACTTGTAACAAATAAATAAATATACTTGGAGAACTGGTCTGTTTTAAAAGGGCATCTTAGGGTGACAGAAAGCCAGACCTATTTGTGTTTTGGTCTAAATGCTTCAAGGTAGTCAATTACGATGGTCGATTATGACCAGCATTCAGACCCTTTAAGCTTGCTAGAAATTTTCTTACACAATCAATACCAGCTACTAGGTGTACTTACAGTATCTCGTCTGAAGTGTGTCAGTAAATTAAATGTTATAACACACATCTTTAGAATAGCCATTAGCAATTTATGACAGGTTATAGCCTATTTGAGCCGACCTGTCAGATCACGTTAACTAACCTAATTCAATACAAAGTTTAATTAAATTCATTATGGGGGTTGTATATTAAATGCGCACCTCTGCAGTTTTAAAACTAACCTGTGTCGAAAATTGGCAAATTTAAACAGGATTACATTACATTACATTATACAATGTTTATATAGCGCCAAAGGGTTTGCTCAGCGCTGTACATTAAAGTGGGGGGACAGTACAAGAGACAATACAGTAACAGTACAATACACGAGGGGTTCAAGGGCCCTGCTCTTTCAAGCTTACAATCTAGGAGGGAGGGGGTAGAGGTACAGGAGGAAGTGGCTGTGGGGGATGGAGTGGTAGGAGGAGTGGAGGTGAATGGCTGTTAGGTGAGGGTGGGGTAGGCTTCCCTGAAGAGATGGGTTTTCAGGGTGCGCCTGAAGGTGAGGAGGGTAGGTGACAGTCTGATGGATTGGGGTAGGGAGTTCCAGAGGATGGGGGAAGTACTGGAGAAGTCCTGCAGTCGGGCGTGAGAGGAGGAGACCAGGGAGCTAGAGAGCAGGAGGTCTTGTGAGGAGCGAAGGGCACGGGTAGGGTGGTATTTGGGTATCAGGTCAGTGAGTTAGTTTGGGGCAGCATTATGGATGGCTTTGTATGTCAGATTTAGTAATTTGAATTTAATGCGTTGGGCAATCGGGAGCCAGTGAAGGGATTGGCAGAGGGGGGCGGCCAAAGTGGAGCGATTGGTGAGGTGGATGAGTCAAGCCACTGAGTTCAGGATAGACTGGAGCGGGTATAGCGTTTGTTGGGGTAGGCCGGTGAGAATGGAGTTGCAGTAGTCTAGGCGTGAGATAATAAGGGAGTAAACGAGTTGTTTAGTGGTGTCTGGGGTGAGGAACGTACGTATCTTGGAGATGTTGAGGAGGTGGAGCCTGCATGACTTTGATATTGATTGGACATGAGGTTGGAAGGAAAGGTTTGAGTCCAGGGTGACACCTAGGACTTTGGCGTGTGGGGTGGGATTGATGGAGAGGATGGGGGGGGGGGCTGGCAGGAAAACTAGGAGTTAGGTTTTGGCAAGGCTTAACTTGAGGAAATGGAGCGACATCCAGTCTGATATGTCGTTTAGGAGGTGGGTGATACGGGCAGAGACTGAAGGGGTGAGTTGAGGGGCGGAGAGGTAAATTTGTGTGTCATCGGCATAGAGGTGATAGTTGAAGCCGTGGGAGTGTATCAGTTTGCCAAGGGAGGAGGTGTAGATGGAGAAGAGAAGGGGTCTGAGGACAGAGCCTTGGGGGACCCCAACTGAGAGGGGGAGAGAGGGGGAGGTGGCAGCGTTATAGATTACACTGAAGGAGCGTTGGGATAGGTAAGAGGAGAACCAGGAGAGAGCAGAGTCTCTGATGCCAAGGGAGTGTAGTTTAGTAAAGAGGAGGGGGTGGTCGACTGTGTCGAAGGCCGCGGAGAGGTCGAGGAGTAGGAGGACTGAGTAGTGGCCATTAGCTTTGGCGGTTAGCAGGTCGTTAGTGATTTTAAGTAGGGCGATTTCAGTGGAGTGTAGGGGATGGAAGCCAGACTGTAGTGGATCAAGGAGATTGTTGTCAGTGAGATGAGCGTTTAGGCGATTGTAGACTAAGCGCTCAAGGAGCTTGGAAGTGAGTGGCAGCAGGGAGATGGGTCTAAGGTTGTTTAGGTCAGTGGCATCTAGGGAGGGTTTTTTGAGTATGGGGGTGATGTGCGTGTGCTTTGGGGGGAGGGGAATTCGCCAGTAGAGAGGGAGAGGTTGAAGATGTGGGTGAGGGAGCGAATGATGGAGGTGGGGGGTGACCGGAGGAGTTGTGAGGGGATAGGGTCCAGGGGGCAAGTGGTGAGGTGGGCTTCAGTGAAGACTTTAGTGACCTCCCCAGTGGTAGCAGGGCTGAAGGAGCGGAGTGTTGGGGAGGTTATAGTGTGCGGGACGTTAGGTGTGGTGGGGGGCAGTGTGGTTGCGAGGTCAGAGGAGGGGAGAGTTGAGGGGGTGATGGAGGGAGGGTGGCTAGGTGGAGAGGTAGATTGTGAACTGACAATGTCCTTACGGATTGCATCAATCTTATTTTGGAAATGATTGGCAATCTCGTGGGCGGTGAGTGAGGTAATGAGTGGAGGTGGGGGAGGGGAGAGCGGGGAGTTGAAAGTGGAGAAGAGCCGGTGAGGACAGGTGGAAAGGGGGGTTAATGAGGGTTACGAAGTAGGCTTGCTTGGTGGTGTGGAGGGAGGAGGTGTAGGTGAGGAAGGCGGATTTGTACAGGGAGAACACACAAGGGGATCTGGTTTTGCGCCATAATCGCTCCAGCGCGCGACTGCGTCGTTTGAGACATTTTGTATGGTCATTCTGCCAGGGTTGAATCGGTCGTGGTCTGATGTTACGTGTGGTTAGGGGTGCCAGGGAGTCTAGAGCAGTTGACAGGCAGTCGTTGTACGCAGTAGTTGCCAGGTCAGGGCATGACAGTGAAAGGATACTGTCGTACAGACGGTCAGCTGCCGAGTGGAGAGGGGTTGCGGAGGTTGCGGCTGGTGATGGTTTGACGCTTTGGAGGGGGGGGGAGCTAGAGGAGGGGGAGATGGAGAGCGTGAGGAGGTGGTGGTCAGAGAGAGGGAAGGGGGTGTTAGGGAAGTTGTGGAGGGTACAGAGGTGGGAGAAAACGAGGTCCAGGGTGTTCCCATTGGTGTGGGTGGAGTGTGTGCACTGTGTGAGCGTGAAAGAGGAGGTTAGGAGGAGGAGTTGGGAAGTAGCCGGGTTGTTGACGTTAATGGGGATATTGAAGCCCCCAAGGATGATGGTCGGTAGCTCAGAGGAGAGGAAGAAGGGAAGCCAGATGGCAAAGTCGTCCAGGAAGCGGGATATGGATCCAGGAAGCCGAGATTACTGCAATCCTCAGAGGGGTAGGAGAGAAGAGCCGGATGAAGTGGGCCTCGAAAGAGGAGAAGGATAGGGAGGGGGCGACAGGAGCATGCCGACCCCACCACCTCTGCGACCGCTCGGTCTGGGTGAGTGGGTCCAGACGAGGCCTCCATAGGTGAGTGCTGTGGAGGAAGTGGAGTCAGTGGCTTGGATCCAGGTTTTGGTGACCGCTAGGAGGTTGAGGGAGTGGGAGACACAGAGGTCATGGATGGCGGTGAGCTTGTTGCAAACCGAATGGGCATTCAGGAGTGCAACCGAGAGAGGAGGGGTGGATGCGGGGAGGAGGGGGAAGGGGATAAGGTTGAGGGGGTTGCGGCGGCTGGCGAGAGCAGGAGGGTGCCTAGAGGGGGAGTGGGGAGGTGGGGGGCCAGGGTTCGGGGAGATGTCCCCGGCGGTTAGGAGAAGGGTGAGGAAGGTGGCATGGGAACAGGATGTGCAGGAGCGTGTGGATCTGTTAGTGGTGGCGTGTGGGTCGGTACGAGAGTGGAGTATCAGGAGGAGGTGGTGAGAGCCATAGTGGGGAGAAGGAAGAAGTGAAGGAGCAATGTAGAGCTGTTTTGGGGGAGTAGGGGGGTAGAGGGAGGCGATTTTGGGAAAGGAGGAGAGGAATACGAGGAGGAGGAGTGCAGGTGACATGTTAGGGTGAGCGGAGTGATGGTCAAATCGGGGGAGGTGAGAGATTTCAAATCAGGGCGTGATGATGCGGAGAGTCTGTCACAGCGTGGCGGCGTTCATCTTTGTCCATCTGTAGGAGGAGAGTGAGAGTGGTGGGCAGCTGGATCAGCAGCTGGCTAGTTGCAGTCTGTGGGTGCTGTAGGCCAGCGACCGTGGGTGCTGTGGCATGGCGTCGGTGGGTAGAGTGGCTCGGCAACTAGGCGAGCTGTAGGGCATGGTGTCTGGGGGTGTTGTAGGGCACGGCGTCTGGGGATGCTGACGACTTGGCGTCTGGAGGTGCTGTATGCCCGGTGTCAGGAGGTGTTGAAGGCCCGGCGCCAGGAGGTGCTGAAGGCTCTGCGTCAGGAGGTGCTGTAGGCCCGGCGTCGGGAGGGGTTGAAGGCCCGGCGTCAGGGGGTGCTGAAGGCCCGGCGTCAGGAGGTGCTGAGGGCTCGGCGTCAGGAGGTTGTGTAGACTGACGTCTGGAGGTTGTGTAGACTGACGTCTGGAGGTGGTGTAGACCGACGTCTGGAGGTGGAGTGGGCTAGGTGTTGGTGGGCGCACTAGGGCCCGGCGTCAATAGGTGTTGTGGGCCAGTGCATGTGGATGCTGCGGGCCAACAGCTGAGGGTGCTAAGGGGCCCAGCGTCAGGTGTTGTATGGCCGGCGTCAGTGGGTGCTGTAGGACGCGTGGCAGGCTCGCCTCCGCCGGATTGGATGGGGCTCGGGGCTGTACAGTGGCAGGGGCACGGCTGTGCGGTACAAGGTGGGGAGCAGGGAAGCAGATCTGGTAGCGGTGGCTTACCCTATTGGTGCCGGTGGCGGCTTACCCTCTCGGTGCCGTTGGGGGTGGTTGCTACTTCCCTTCTCTCTGTGGCAGCTATAGGTAGGGGAGGCAGTGGTGGTAGCTCCCCTCTCTCTGGCGTGGACGGCGGCGTCCTTGTTCAAGCGTTGGGCAGTAGTGTGGCTTTGATGCCAGCGGTAGGCCGCAGGAGACAGGGTGCCCAGTACTCCTCCTGGGCGATGGCAGGACCTCGGAGCGGCAGGTGCGGATACCGATGGGATAAGGGTAACCTGGTGTTCCTGAGTTTTGGGGGTGTGCAGACCTCATTACTGTCATAAGTACAAGTAGCTGTTTATACACTCGATACACTGGCATGGTCTGTTTTTGTCACTATCAGGAAATCTAACTTGTGATATGGCATACAGCCATAACTGGAATAAATGCATATAAGCATGAAGGGGTGCTCAAGAAGATCAACAGCACTGAAATGCACCAAAGGATAAAAAAAAGAAAAACAATTATTATTGCAATTAAAAGATGGCAAATTCTTGGGCTAAAACATTATGAAAAAGGGTTTGGCATTCTATTCTTTTGTTATTGCTTTTTTGTTTGGGGTTTAGGGTTTTAGTCTAATTTTTTTGGAGGGTGGTTTATATTATTTTGATACAGTTGTTTAATATTTTTTTTGGGTGTCAAAAGCATGAATTTTCCTAATGACACAGGCACAACTGCTCTTTCTAAAATTAATGAACACAAAATCATCAAGTGTCAAGTGCACCAAAGCAGCACATCCTCAATATCCCTATTGCCATAGCTGCTAATAAAACTGAGCAATCCCCTACAATCCTCATTCCTGGGAGGCCTAAAGTGAGAGACAGAGGTTCCTCAGCTAATACGGAGTGAGCAGATTGTGTATCTACAGGGCAAAGTGGTTATTGAGGCGGGTCACACCTTTGAAAGGTAGGTGTCATTAGCAGGGAGGGGACAACAGGCAGGGAGAATTAATTACCAGTGATATTCCTGCACTTTACTGCCAAGTGGGCTCAAGCAATGAGGTAGTTGGTTGTGATGAAGTGACACGCCATACCTGGGTGCACAAAAATGTGGAGGAGGATAGTAAGGGAGACGCACTACATAAATAAGTCAGGATGTCATCCAAGAGTAACTTGCAGAGGAGTGGACAGAGGTTTCTCTATTCCATCAGATGGCAATGCTCCAAAGGTGCAGGTCTGTGCAATCCCTAGACCTGTGCATGCTTCCTACGATGCACCTCACTACTGCAAGTGTAGAGCAAGCAACGCCATTATTTCTTGTCAGATGATCTGCTCTATGTGTACTAAATTGCCATAGAGCTGAATGTGTCTGCACATAAATATGTAATCCAACTTGGTGGAGAGCAGGAAAGAGTGATTATATTCACATACACAATGGGGACATGGAGAACAAACGTAGTCACCCTAGAACAGAAAGTCTAAGAATAATAGAAAAAGCTTACATTTGAGAGATGAAACAAAGGAAGAGATAAAAGATACATTCTCTACTTACATTTAAAAGTATTAGATTTATTTTATTTTATAAAATATATGAGTTTAGTGCCACTTGCAAGAAAAACATATGTTAGGAGTAAAGTGCTAACCTATCAAAATAATCTTGCTTCATAATTGACAAAAAAAGGTTCCTTGAAATCCTTTGGTCACTTATTATACGTTTATAAAGAAATCTATATGCATGGTCAATAACTATGTTATGGCTTCTACATTTACAAGGTAACTTTGTGAGAGTTCAATCTAGAGGTCAAGAACTTGAATTCTTTTGTCCTCCAATTTACGCTGGAATCCTGCTGTAAAGTCTGCGGTCTTGGTGTGACGTGCCCCCTGGCAACAGGCAATAATGTGACTATTTTATATGGCCTGTTCACTTCTTTTATTGTGCTTTTTGTTATGGATTTCACTTTATCATTGATACAAGTATTTTTAGAGTCTTCTCAAAATCTATTATCACAAGTGGTCTCCTATAAAGTAAAGTTTAGCCCTGATTCAAATGTATGACATTTGAGCCTGCCTATTAATTCTTAACACATATCCTGACAAAACAGCAGGCTAGGCAGCAAGTTATTGATATTGTTGAGCAATATTTGATAGGAGTACTGGAATACACCACCCTAAACAGCAATGCAGTTACGTCATTTAGACCCATTCTTTCAATAATTAACTGACCTTATCTGTTCAGACATCAAACCTAGTTTTCTAGTTTAACTTGCTCTTCAGCTTCTTAAATGCTAAATGTATGCATATATTATGAAATAATATTATAAATAGTTTAAAGTTTATAACAGCTGTTTCTTTTACTTTAGGATGAAGATGGGATGGGATAGATCCTCTGTTAGGTTTCTACTGCTGCCTGTGTCTTTAAATAAGAGGAATCACTCTCTGTATTCCACGTTGAATTTTTACTAAAACAGAAGGAGTAAGCTTCCGATAGGAATTCTTGTTCTGGTGATAATTGTCTAGTAGTATTTTTCCTCCCTTTGGAGAGATGTACAGAATTTATAATAAGAATAAGAAGGTAAAGGGAAGCATACCTGATGAGATACAGATGGATTTCCTTATTCCCTACTTTGTCCAAAATGAAAAAAAACAAAACAAAACGATGTTTTGGCTCTAGATGTACCTAAAATTTCCAAATGTGGAGACCAAGAAGATGGAGATGTAAAACAGACAGCATGAAAGTGACTTAAAATGTACCCTATCACATGAGCTCTATCTGGCAATCAAAAGTAGAAGGAGTACTCTCCAACCATCCAGGATTCCATGGGACTTTCCCAGGATTTTGAAAAAATCCAAGAGCCCAATGGACCTGGGCTTTGTCTCAGAGCCTTGTTACAGAACACTTGTTCCAACATTCAGCTCTGAACAGACCGTTTATTGTGTCCTGTACTTCATGTTTTTCTTTTCTGATTGCCAGCTCACTATCTGGCTGCCTGCTGCATGACATCACACACATGGCAGTTGTACCACTCCTACCTGCTAATCATATGCACTGAATCAGGACCCTGTGATTGTCAAGAGATGTGTGATATAGTTATGGGTAAGCTAGTTGCACCCTACAGTGTGCACTAGAGAGGTCGAGCACCCTCAGAAGGGTGACAAGTGGATGTAAGTAGTCTGGACATGATTGTTATACTTCAGAGGATTTTCATTCTCATAGTTTTGTAAACTTAAAAGCAAAATGTCACAGAGGCATACATTTCTTCTCAAGCCCACTTTTTTAGAATTATTTACTGCAGATATTTATTTATCTTATAAGTAAGACTCTAAATTAGTGCTGCTCTTTCTTGCGTTCTAAAGTTGCGAGGTAAATATAGGACAAGAAATGACAAATAAGATTAAAATTACTACAGAATGATGTTCTTATTGAAAATTTCTTAATAACCAGTTTAAGTCCACCCTATAGCAGTTATACTGTTACAGGGCAGACTCCCTGTGCAAAATCACATATATATACATGATCTGCATTCCCGCCGTGTCCCTGAGCTGTGGGCTGAGTATGTCAGATGAGAGCGAAGGAGAAGCCTCACTGACAGAATCAGGCTCAGAATACGAACCTGTAGAGAGCAGTGACACCCATCCCTGGCAGATAGTTCAGACGATGGAGAAGAGATCTCTGCTAGGGTCAGGCATACCTGACCAAATGCCTAGGTTGCTGAGGTGTTAGAATTGCATGATGATTCTCATATGCAGCTGAGTGCCAGTAATAGTGCCGCACTACCTTTTGGTGAACTGGCAAGCACCAGCAGCCTAGTACATCCTGGTCTTTTACATACTAGCACTGCAGTAACACTTGGTGAAGTGGTGAGTCCCATAAGTGCAGTACAAGATGTTGTGGTGGCTAGGACAAGTAGTGTCCCACGGCCTCCAAAAATTCGAACACAGGCCCATAGAGCCCATAGTGTCCTTCCAGATGTTGCTTGCAAATCCTGATTGGCAGCCCACAAATTCTGCAGCACCTGTATTTCCCTCATTCGCTGCCCAACCCAGAATTCAGGTAGAAACAGCAAATGTATCTACTTCCTGTATAGATTGTGGACCAAAGCAATTTATGCGCTCAAGAATTTATCATCGCCAACCCAAATTCAAACCCTGCTAAACCATTTGCATGGAAATTTGTTACTTTTTTTGGGCGGGCCTAACCCTAAACATGGGCATTCTAAAAATAATGAGTTGCAGTCATATTGGTCCACAGACCCGATTCATCATATGCCCGTGTCCTCTGTTGCCATGGCCAGGCATAGATATGAGAATATAATGTGATTTATGCATTTCAGCAACAATACACTATGTCATCCTCGGGGTGACCCTGAATATGATAGGCTCCACAAAATTTGGCCCCTGTTAAATCACCTTAACCAGAAATTTGCATATTTGTGTATATGCCCCAGCAAATATCTGCTTTGATGAGTCCCCTATTAATTTTTCTGGCCACCTTGCAATCAAACAGTTTCTCCCCAGCAGGTGTGCGAGATATGGGATCAAAATGTACAAGCTCTATGAGAGGCTATACATGTACTTTTCGGATTTACCAGGGTTAAGATAGTCATGTGAAGCCCCCCAGATGCCCAGACTACATGGGAGCAGTGGCAAGATAGTTTGGGACTTGGTGTCACCCTTGTTCTGTATGGGGTACCACTTATACGTGGACAATTTTTATACAAGCGTGCCACTATTTAGACATTTTGTACAATGTTGGAATTCGCTCATGCAGCAACTTAATTGCTAGGGCTTCCCCCAATGGCTTGTAAATACCTGACTTAGAAAAGGGGAGAAAGCCTGCTTGAGAAATGATGAATTGCTCACAGTGAAGTGGAAGGACAAACGGGATGTCTTCCATTCACATGACAGTCCAAATTTACACAGCAACTGGTGTTGTTGAGAAACTCCTCTGTGTCCATGACTAAACCTTAGCATTGGAGGGGTGGACTTCAATGACCAGATGATATATATAATGTAAATTTATTTTCATTGGCTCTATACATGCTTTTGTGCTTTACGAAGTGGATCCTTCCTAAAATTTCACAAAAGGGATCATCACAGCCCTTTTGTATCCAGAAGGTGCTGTGCCCCAACCCTCAACCCCCAACCCAGATGCAGTGAGCCGGCTGCATGAGATGCAGTTTCTTGATGCCATTCCTGGTACCCAAACCCCAAAAACACCCTAAAAAAGATGTTGTGTTTATAGCAAACATGCAATTAGACGTGAAACCCACTTTTTTGTCCCTCCTGTCCTGGCCAACCTGATTTTTTGCCTCAAGGACTGCTTTCATCGCTACCACACACTAGTGGAATATTTTCATATTTTTGGCCCAGATTTCAATAAAAAGTTGTTGTTTTATTGAATTTTATTGAGTTACTGTTCTGCTGTTACTGTTTTATTTTTAACCATTGTTGTTTTCTTTGCATGAATGCCATTCAGCTGCAGCACTGATCTGTTTATTCTGACAGCAACAGGGTGTGCTCTCAGAATATATGTCAGTGAGTGCAGAACTGCTGGATGAGATTTATCATCTGCAATTAAAAAAAGAACATATATGCCTAAGCATGGAGGCCTGGGGTGGTCAGTGGGCGGATCACTCATGTGAACAAATAGCATTAGAAAAGGCATGGTCTTAAAGTGGTTAGAACAGTGGGTGATGTGTGGCAAAAGCTTTTATTGTTGGGCATAAAATGCCAGGATAGCACAAAACCCACCCCAAATGACCCCTTTTTGGAAAGTAGGCGCCCCAAACTATTTGTTGAGAGGCATATTGCGTCAACAGAAGAATTTATTTTTTACTACAGGTTTTTAGAAAAAAAACCTGTTTTTTTACACTTAGTTGTCACTGAAATTATATATTGCTCACACGCTCACACATGTGATGGGTATATGTGGAATTTCCCCCGAAAATACATTCTGATACTTTTCCTGAGTATGGGGATACCACGTGCGAGAGACTTTTTGCAGTCTAGGACAGGACCCCAAAATCCGATAAGCACCTTCAGGCTTTTAAAGGGCTTTATTTTCTCATTACACTTCCTAACTACCTATGACAGTTTCAGAGACCCTGAAATGTCATAATAGTACAGCCCACCCCCCAACCCCAGATTACCCCTTTTTGGAAAGTAAACACTCCAAGGTATTTGCTAAGAGGCATGGTGAGTATTTTGCACATCTCATTTGTTGGAAATGACAAAAAATGAGAGCTGCAAAACACTTACAATGCCTCTTACTAAATTCCTTGGGATGTCTACTTTCCAAAGAGGGGCAATTGGGGGGCATCCTGCCATTTCTGAGCCTCTGAAACTGTGATAGGTATTGAGAAAGTGAAATGAGGAAATTGCACAGCTTTAAGCTTTCCAAGGGGCCATTGGATTTTGGACTTCTGTATGTGGCTAGGCTCCCAAAAAGTCCCACACATGTGGTATCCCCATACTCGGGAGAAGTAGTAGAATGTATTTTGGGGTGTAATTCCATATATGCCCATGACATATGTGAGAAATATTTTATTTAAGTGACAACTTTATGTAAAAAACATTGTTTTTTGGTAATTTTCCAAACCCTGTGGAAAAAAAATAAAGCTTCCATGGATCAACATGCCTAGCTGCAAATAGCTTAAGGTGTCTACTTTTCAAAAAGGGGTAATTTTTTTGGGGGGGGGGTTGTCCTATCCTAGTACTTCAGAGCTTCTGAAACTGTGATAGGTAGTGAGAAAGTGAAATGAGGAAATTACGCACTTTCAGGCTTTCAAAAAGGTCATTGGCTTTTGGGCTCCTTTATGCAGCTAGGC
Source organism: Staurois parvus (assembly GCF_062004578.1). NCBI lineage: Eukaryota > Metazoa > Chordata > Amphibia > Anura > Ranidae > Staurois > Staurois parvus. Next base: position 4,872,102 of record NW_028318023.1, on the reverse strand, counting down.
TCCCAAAAAACATGTGGTATCCTCATACTCGGGAGAAGTAGGAGAATATATTTTGGGGTGTCAATCAACATATACCCATGGTATGTGTGAGCAATATATCATTTAAGTGACAACTTTGTGTAAGAAAACAAATTTCCATTGACTCGACATGTCTCTCGGCAAATAGCTTAGGTTGTCTACTTTCCAAAAAGGGGTCATTTGGGGGTGTTTGTACTGTCCTGGCTTTTTAGCACATCAAGAAATGTGATAGGCAGTCAGAAAGTTGTGTAAATTCCAGTATCTACACCATAGTTTGTAGATGCTATAACTGTCACACAAAACAATAAATGTACAATTATTGTTTTTTTTTTTACCAAAGACATATAGCAGAAAACATTTTGGCCTAAATTTATCACTAAATTTGAGTTTATTGGAAACTTTTATAGCAGAAATGTTTTTTTTTTGTTTTTAACACAAAAAATAAAAATGCAATTGGTGATCAAATACTACCAAAAGAAAGCTCTATTTGTCTGAAGAAAAGGACATAAATTTTGCTTAGGTACAGCATTGCATGACCATGCAATTACCAGTTGATATAGCGCAGAGTCGAATAGCAAGAAATTGCCTGGTCAGAAAAGACGGTAGTTCTTTCAGAGGACAAGTAGTTAAAAGAAAGAAAATAGTGAATTTCATATAAATGTGCCATAACAAGTCTGTATACAGTATTATTTTGTTGTGCTTAACTTTAATATGGTTCAATTTACATCCTCAAAAATGTGCTACAAAGCAGAAAATATGTTTGATATATCTTGTAAACACATTTTTATCCACAAGGGGGCAATGTGGTAGAAATGATCAGAGTCTTAGAAGACTAGTTCTCTGTCTTAAAGGAAGTAGCTCTAATCAAATCATTACTACTTCCTTTATGATAAAAGAGCTCTGATTAAGTCATGGAGTCAGAGATCTTTTGTAATCACATTTTTGAAATGTCAGAATGTAATAAGGTTTCCACAAGCACTTGCTACTCCTCACTCCCTGAACACTAGAGCTGGTCATCTTTTTGCTAAGGTTTGAGTTGTGCTGTTTCATATATTTATATAATATATAATATCAAATATGTAAAGAGAGTGTTGGAGAGATAAAAAGTAAACTCGCAAACTACACCATTAATTGTATTATTGTGTAAAACTAGAATGAAAGCTGGCAGACCTTAAATCCAAAGTAGGATTTTCCCATGCTAGTCCACAACACTGATGTGATCTTTCTCCCAGATTTAGCTGATGTTACCAATCTACATGTGGTTGGTGAAGTAATGGCTTACACTCTGAAGGGACAGAAGAAAGATAAAATGACCTAATATATTTTAAAAGGCTTCATATATTTCCCAGCATGCTGAAAAATCTCTATGAGCTATAACAAGCACTTGCAGATGCTTTTTATTGCTAACCTCTACATGGCCCAATGCTAGTGTCAATTCTACCACTTAAATTATTACTAAGCCCACAGCAGTAAAATCAGTCAGTATATGCAGTAAAGCATACTTGTTATACTCATTGTGGAACCTAAAGGGTTAATCATCCGCATTGTGTGAAAAGACTGTTTGATCCTGACTTCTCTGTTCCTCCCCTTCTACTGTCCCCAATTCATTTGGTGATAGAACAGAGCCTTGGGGGCAAGCTGCACATGCTCAGTTTTGTGTGTATTGCTAGAGATTTTTTTTCTTGGGAGCGTGCATGTGATCAGCGCAGGGACAATCAGCGCTGTCCAGACAGAGGGTCAAGGGTTGTGCAGCCTCATAGGACAATCAGGGGAGAATGAAAACTCCTGCTAAAATTTTTTCACCATTGTAGACTTCCTTCTAAAACTGTTATTTGCCTGGCTGCCTGAGTCACTAAGGCACAAATCACACATCAAAATGAGCATTTTTAAAACAAGAGTTCAGAAATGGCATCCCACATACAGTTCCTTGAAAAAGTACTCATACCCCTTGAAATTTTTCACATTTTGTCATGTTACAACCATCCATAAAATCCATAATTGGGATTTTATGTGATAGACCAACACAAAGTGGCACATAATTGTGAAGTAGAAGGAAAATGATAACTGTTTTTCAAAATTGTTTACAAATAAATATCTGAAAAGTGTGACGTGCATTTGTATTCAGCACCCTTTACTCTAATACTAACTAAAAGCTAGTGGAACCAATTACCTTCAGAAGTCATCTAATTAGTAAATAGAGTCCACCTGTGTGTAATGTAACCTCAGTATAAATACAGCTGTTCTGTGAAGCCCTCAGAGGTTTGTTAGAGATCATTAGTGAACAAACAGCATCATGAAGGCCAAGGAACACACCAGGCAGGTCAGGGATAAAGTTGTGGATACGTTTAAAGCAGGTTTAGGTTATAAAAAAAATATCCCAAGCTTTGAACATCTCACAGCGGAGCACTGTTTAATCCATAATCCAAAAATGGAAAGAGTATAGTACAACTGCAAACCTACCAAGATGTGGCTGTCCACCTAAACTGATAGGCCGGGCAAGGAGAGCATTAATCAGAGAAGCAGCCAAGAGGCCCATGGTAACTATGAAGCAGCTGCAGAGATCCACAGCTCAGGTGGGAGAATCTGTCCACAGGACAACTAGCAGTCGTGCACTCTACAAATCTGGCCTTTATGGAAGAGTGTTAAGAAGAAAGCCATTGTTGAAAGAAAGCCATAAGAAGTCCTGTTTGCAGTTTGTGAGAAACTATGAAGGGGACACAGCAAACGTGGAAGAAGGTGCTCTGATCAGATGAGACCAAAATTTAACTTTTTGGCCTCAAAGCAAAACACTATGTGTGGCGGAAAACTAACACTGCACATCACCCTGAACACACCATCCCCACCGTGAAACATGGGGGTGGCAGCATCATATTGTGGGAATGCTTTTCTTCAGCAGGGACAGGGAAGCTGGCCAGTGTTGATGGGAAGATGGATGGAGCCAAATACAAGGGCAATCTCGGAAGAAAACCTGTTAGAGTCTGCAAAAGACTTGAGAATGGGGTGAAGGTTCACCTTCCAGCAGGACAACAACCCTAAACATACAGCCAGAGCTACAATGGAATAGTTTAGATCGAAGCATATTCATGTGTTAGAATGGCCCAGTCAATGTCCAGACCTAAATCCAATTGAGAATCTGTGGTAAGACTTCAAAATTACTGTTCACAGATGCTTTCCATCCAATCTGACAGACCTTGAGCTATTTTGCTAAGAAGAATGGACAAACATTTCACTCTCTAGAGGTGCAAAGCTAGTAGAGACATCCCCCAAATAGACTTGCAGCTGGAATTGCAGCGAAAGGTGGTCCTACAAAGTGTTGAATCAGAGGGGCTGAATACAAATGCATGCCACACTTTTCAGATATTTATTTGTAAAAAAATTTGAAAACCATTTATCATTTTCCTTCCAATTCACAATTATGTGCCACTTTGGGTTGGTCTGTCACATAAAAATCCCACTAAAATACATTTTTATTTATATATTAAAATACGTTTTTGGTTGTAACAAGACAAAATGTGGAAAATTTCAAGGGATATGAATACTTTTTCAAGGCACTGTATTTTTACAGTAAGTACTTATTTATCCTTACTTTGACTTTAACACACATTAACCACTTGACCTCTGGAAGGTTTTACCCCATTCATAACCAGACCATTTTGTACTATTCAGCACTGCACTACTTGCACTGTCATGCAACACTACGCAAATGAAATTTATATTTTTTTTTCACACAAATACAGCTTTTTTAGTGGTATTTGAGCACCGCTGTTTTTTTATTTTTTATTATTTAAATGAAAAGAGACCAAAAATTTTGAGAAAAAAATATTTTCTATTCTCTGTTATAAAACAGAATTCCAATAAAAAAATACAAATCAAATTTCTTCATAAGTTTAGGCCAAAATGTATTCTGCTACATGTCTTTGGTAAAAAAAAAAAATCCCAGTAAGTGAATATCAATTGGTTTGTGTGAAAGTTATAGCATCTACAAACTATGGTATACTGTATATTTAAAAGTTGATCAATCCTGATCAGTTTTTGAGGCCCTAAAATGTTAGGACACTACAAATACCGCCACATGACCCCTTTTTGTAAAGTAGACAGTATGGGGTATTTAGTAAGAGGCATAGCAAGTTTTTTGAAGTTGTAATTTTTTATACACTTTTTATTTTAAATTAAGGAATGAAATAAAATAAAAAGTGTTCTTTTCACAATAATTTTTTTTTACTGTCACCAGTGTGTCAGTGATCAGGGAAATTGACTGGTGACAGTATGTTAAAAAAAAAAAATCTATAAAAAGTTTTTAAATAATTTTTTATTTTTAAACTTTTTAATCTATTTAAAAAAAAATTTACCTTTTTTAAATATTTTTATTTTAAAACTTTGTTTTCTTAACAGTTTATTTATTTTCATAGTTTCATCAATGTAGCTCAGTGCCACCATAGTAACATTGTACTACTCTGAGGGGGTGATCGGGGATTTTTTTTTTTTTTTACACTTGCTGTTACAATGATCCCCCTAACAGCACTGTTTTTAACTGTCAGAAATGGATTACATTCATAACAGCTGTGATTACTAGTGATCTGTGATTTGCTACAGTTAATCACATGGTACAGGGTGCTACTATTGGCTCAGGTACCATGTGATAGCTGTGGGCCAATTACAGAATCACTGTATGGCATGAGATTCATTCATAACAGCTTTGTTGATATTGTGATCATGGTGGCTGGGTACTGGAAGCCACTGCGCACCCCTAACCTGGAGCAGGCTGGATGTACATGTCTGTGATCCAGCCTGCCTGTGCCTTGTGGGTGGCAAGGTAAAGGGCCTACAGCTTCAACATGCTTTTGCAATGTGTTTTTGATGCTTCTGTGATGCTTTGGTGATACTTCAATGATGCTTCGGTGATGCTTTTTTGAAGCCTGTGTGCGTGTGTTGATTTTCTATTTGTTTTAAAGTGGCCCAGTAGAACCCCGGTTTAGTAGTATCCCCACTCAGCAGATCTTAGTTCATTACTAACCCTTTTCAGCAGATTCCCAGCTCATTGGTATCCTTGTTCAGCAGATGCCCAGCTTATTAGTGCCCAGTGCTCAGCAGATCCCCTGCTCAGTAGTACCCCCAACTCTGCTGATTCCCCACTTAGTAGTACCCCCAGCTTGACTGATCCCCCACTCAGTAGTAACCCAAAGCTCTGCTAATCCCCCACTCAGTAGTAACCCCCAGCTCTGCTGATCCTCTGGTTTGCTGATCCTCCTGTCTCTCCAGTCCTTACCCACCTTCCACTATATTGCTCCCATACTGTGCACCACGTGTGACATAGTTTCCCCTGCTCTGGTCCCCCAGCTCTGCTGATCCTCTGCTGCTCTGCCGCTCAGCCTCTCTCTTCGGTCTCATCTTCTGCTATAGCATTCCCATGTTGCACACCAAGCGTGCCATCTGCTAGCTGCTCCGCTCCAGATGCCGCTCACCTTCCTGCTGCTCCTTGCTGTACACCAGATCTGATCTTTGCACCAGACACTTCCAGGAAATATACACATGAACCGGAAATAAATGCTAATGACATCTTTTCGGTTCGCTTTTTGGTTTCCTAGTGCATCATGAGATATTGCATACCTACAATACCCCCAAAACAAAGTGAAGTTAATGCTGAACAAAAGCCCCTCAAAAGCGACCTTTGTCATAGACTTCTATGGTGGCTTTGGAGATACTTTGAAGCTCCATGAAAGCGATGTGGGGTATCATTTTTTAATGAAAACTTACCATTTTATTTAGTGACAGGTGCTTCGATTGGCATTTAGTGCTTTCATAAAGGGTGTCCAAGTGCAAACAAGCCCTTAGAGTTTCTTTTCAGGCAGGTGTCAGCAACACACAGAACATGTTCCTGCTATTTGTGTTGGCACCTGCTATCATTGGCTGAAATTAATAGCTATCATGGCCTTCAGTTACAAAGCCTGGCCCATCCACATCCCTAACCTGCTATCATTGGCTGAAATTGATAGCTATCATGGCTTTCAGTTACAAAGCCTGGCCCATCCACATCCATGACCTGCTATCATTGGCTGAAATTGATAGCTATCATGGCTTTCAGTTACAAAGCCTGGCCCATCCACATCCCTGACGTGACCGAAAGCTCAGCAGTGGCTAAGCAAATCAGTGAGCTGTGTAGAAATAGTCCGCCCACACACCTACAGAGGTACCCTGTGTCCCTAAAGGTAAGGCTTTTGAAATTTGAAGCAAATACATTGGTGCTCTTCTGAGGTGTGAAGTGCATGCACCAGGGCTTATCTTGAGGTGTGCAGTCCATGCATTGTGCACTTTTCCCAACGGTTCTTTAAGACGTTTATTGTTTCTACATAGGAAGATTAATCAGTGTTAAAATATACGTCCACAGCATCAGTAACATCTTCATCCATCCCAGAATGGACACCAGACAGGCTCTGGATTAGGTAACAGACGGTGGCACAAGAAGACACAATCAGCTGACTAAGTAAGGCGCTAAAGCAACCCAAACCCAGATTCATGGATCTCAGCCATAGAAACTGCTGACATGCAGCTTTGAACAATATCTGGGTGAAACTGCACACCTTTGGTCAACTTGGCACATCAATTATCCAGCAAATTTTCCCAAGCAGGCTAGGCTTGCGATGGATGAAATAAAATAGCATTTTTCTATTTTTTGAGATGCTGTGGTGCCGGATTTACACTTTCACACTGGATGTTACCACGCTATAGTACCACGGTTATCCAGGCATGCTGCTCTCTATCCCATCCTGATGATTGCTGTGGGTTGGGGTTGCAGCACTATTCCCATTGCTATACAGGCTAGAGTTCAGTCTTTGGTGATGGTTTGGTCTTCTGCAAACTCCCAGCCTAGGCAGTCTTAGTCACCTGATCTCCAAGTATCAGTCATTACTACATACAGTATATTCTTGTTTCCAATCTTGATAGGGACAGGCATGTCCTAGGCTGCTGCAGCAGCCACCAGTCAGTGTTCAAGCCTCTTCCTCTCTACCATGGATGTCTATTACAGCAGGGAAAAGGAAAGAAAAACAGTCAATGGGGGCAAAGTGGTGTGCACTGTTGCTTGGTGGATTTAAAGATGCTCAGCGTGCACTACAAGAGCTTGGGATTTCACTGGTTGCATATGAAAAAGGAAGCTTGGATAAATTATTTAACCTTCTACTTGTTGGAATGAAGCTTAAAGAATATGTATACCCAACATTTCATATTCCTGATATGTGCCTGCTGTACCATGAACGTGTAGGAATAGTATTGTGTTCTCTTTTTGTATTGCTTCCTTTGTGTAAAATCACTGGTGTTCCTGCCAGTCCCTCTGCTTTCCTATTAAATACTGACCACACTAAGTACAAGAGCACAATGTGGTCATTTTTCTGGCTGTGCTGAGAACTCAGTCTGCTCTCCTCCAATGATCATACCTTTTCTCACATGCAGGGACATAGATAACAGCACCCTGCTTAGAGCCGTGCAGCTAAGCCTTACCAACAGGTAGGCTGTCCATCGGAGCTGGCTGACATCCACTGCTGGGCCTCTGTCCTGTGTTGTCACTGTCAGTGCTAGTGGGGGCAGGAAAAGCACGTGATTGGTTGCTAAGACATCGGGGGTCCTAACAACTAATCACGTGCTTGCCCCACCCCCAGGCTGTGACATTCAGAGGAGGAGAAGGGCAGAAAACACAGGACTTCCTTCTTCCAGCTTGTGCAGCTTCCTGGAGAAATGAGATGAAATGAGATGAAATGAAAAGGGGTGTAGGGGGATCCTGATGTTAGGGCAGGGGGGACTTTGAGGACCCAAATTAAAGAGAATGTGCTCTAGGAACCCTGATGTAAAGTGGGGGACTCTGAAGACCATGATGTATAGGGGGACCCTGATGTACTGGGGGTACTTTTGGGACCCTGATGTAAGGGAACGGGGAACTCTGGGGACCCTTATTTAAGGAGGGGGATCTGGGTCTCTGGGGAACCCTGATGTACGGGGGGGTTTATGGCTGGGGGGACTCTGGAGACCATAATGTAAAGGTGGACCCTGATGTATTGGGGGGACTACTGGGAACCTGATCTAAGTGGTAGGGACAATGGGGACCTGGATTTAAGGAGGGGGGCTTTGGGGGACCATGATGTAAAGGGAGGGCCTAACATAACAGAACCCATAGTTAAGAAATGTACACAACTTTAGACTTCTGTGTTTGATACTTTGAACCTAGGTACAACATGAGTTATAAGCTTGAGTTCAGACAATTAAAAGAGATCTAGGCCTCATCCACACAGAGGCTTCATTCACACCTGAGTGTAGCGAATTTGAACATTTTTTGTGCAATTTTTCGCACATATTTTACCGCGATTTTATTGCATTTTCATACAGCATTTTTTGGCATTTTTGAGCTTTGCCATTTTTTAATTAGCCAATAGAGAAAAATATCATCTGTTGTTTTTGTTGCTAGATTTTTCTGCCTTTTTAGCTTTTCTTTCAGCTTTTATTTATTTTGTTCTTATTAATTATTTTGTTTTTTTGTTAGGGTAAGGGGTTAGAGTTCAGGTTAGGTTAGATTTAGGATTAGGGGCTAGGGTTTGGGTTGGGGGTAATATTTTATTTATTTTCTTATTATTTATTTATTTTGTTAGGGTTAGGGTGTTAATAATAATGATAATAATAATAGTAATAAAAAAAAGAATAAATAAATGTAAAATAAATACACAAATAAACAAAAATAATCATAAATATAATACTATGGAAAAATAAATAAATAAATAATAATTAACCCCTAACCTTAACCCCCAACCCTTAAACAAATGTAATAAATAATAATATTATTAATTACTATTATTAATTATTTATTTGGGGAGGGTTTTTTTATTATGATTAATAATAATAATAATAATAATAATAATACCACTACTATTGCTACTACTACTACTACTACTACTACTACTACTACTAATAATAATAATAATTTAGGGTTAAGGGGTTAAGGTTAGGGGTTATCATTTATTAATTCTTTAATTATCATGATATTTTAATCATTTGTGTATTTATTTTATATATTTTACATTCATTTATTCATATATTATTACTATTTTTTAAAATGTATTTTTATTTGAGCAGAAAATAGTGCAAAAACATCAAAGGCGTAAAAGTGTGCAAAAATGCACCAATTGTGCATTTCTATACACTTCTAAGGAAATAAAAAAAAGTGCCAAAAACACGCAAATCTGCCCAATTTGAGTGACAGAAAAATCTCCAGAACTTGTTTAAGCTTCAGGTGTTGGGCTTGAGCTGACTTGGAGTGGAGATGTGAACCATCTCCACTGAGAATAAATTATTTTTTCGCATCAAGCATTTTGGAGCTTCAAGCTACAAAATGCTCAGGTGTGAATGGGGTCTGAGTGTTAAAAATTCTGCTTTTAGGGGCATTTGGAATTTTTTTGTTCTGCCTCTAAATGCCCATCTGTTAGCCTACGTGTCCATGCACACATAAGCGTTCTGAGGCAGGAACGTTTAGAGGAAGAACACCCCCCCCCCCCACTGCCAGTGCGTCCAGGAACAGCAGGGTTTTGCCAGAAAGATGCTTGACTCATCTAAACGCACGTTAACACAAGGAGCATTAAATGCATGAGTGTTAATTCATTTCAATTGCCAAATTTAAATTATTACTCTGGCCAATTAAATGAATTCGTGCCCAAACACTTGACATGCCTAACCTTTTTTTTCTGCCAAAATGCTGCTGCCAGGAGGAGAGGCATTTAGGAGAGCTGGGCAAACACTCTGTGTGCATGAGGCCTTAGGGACACAGCATGCGCTTTCTTTTTATAACATCAGCAGTGTAATAACATTACAAATAATAGTTATTTTTTGACAATCCATTATAAGCTTACTTGAAAAATCTCCTTGGTGGTGATGGATGATGGTGATTGGTGGTGGTGAGTCCTGCCTGTCTGTTGACCATCTCTTTCCATGACTTTCTGGATTGCCTGCATGCTTTGCAGCTTCTCCACTGCTGTTTTACTTTCAATTTCTAAGGACTACAGGTCCCATGGTACCTTCCTGTCTACAACTCAAGTAGTGATTCCTACACTGACTCCACCTCCCGAAACTCCTCCTCTCAGTACCTCTGTAGTTCAGAAGGCAGGCTTTGTAATATATGTGATACAGCAGTACCTAGCCGCAGGGCATATTCATTACGCGTCAGAGAATTCAAGGAAGTAAATGTGTGGGGATCTTCACTAAGTAAGTTTACAACTCCAAGGTCATTCAGTTTAACCCCTTCCTGCCCAGTGTCATTAGTACAGTGTCAGTGCTTTCTATTAGCACTGATCGCTGTATTAGTGTCAATAGGGTTGTCAGTGGCAGTTAATTAGTTCCCACCCAGTGTCAGAATGCCCGCCACAGTCCCACAGTCCCACTATAAGTCACTAATTGTCGTCATTACTAATATAAAAAAGAAAAAAAAATTCCAGTATATATAACTTTCACGTAAACCAATAATTTAGACATGTAGCAGAATACAGTTTGGCCTAAATTTATGATGAAATTTGATTTTTAATTTTTTTTACTGGATATGTTTTATATCAAAAAGTCAAAAATATTGTTTTTATTTTAAATTGTCGGTCTTTTTTTGTTTATAACGCAAAAAATAAAAAAAACTAAGAGGCGATCAAATACCACCAAAAAAAGCTCAATTTGTGGGAAAAAAAACATAAATTTCATAAGGGTGCTGCGTTGCATGACTGCGCAATTGTCAAGAAGGGGGGTAAATCCTCTGGAGGGCAAGTGGTTAATGGGAGTAGGCTACAAATAAATTAAATACAGTGTGGGAATAAATATATGATTGACATTTTGAAAATAGATGTGCTTTAACCCCTTTACGCCGGCCGCACACAAATGTGCGGCCTCCCAGCGTCTGGGCCTAGACACCGAGCGGCCGCACATTTGCGTTCATGTAACAAAAAACATATGTGCTGAGAGCGCGCGCCCTGCGCGCTCCCAGCACACATGTCCAGTACTCATTGAAAGGTCTCGGTCTGCTCTTTCGATCGGGACCTTTCCTGATCATGTGACTGCCGTGACGACGCGTCGCGGCGGTCACATGATCCCTAACCCACGCCCCCCGCCCCGCCTCCCAGCGTCTGAAACTCTTAAAGGGCTGGGAGGCACCAGCAGGAAGGGGTTAATAGAGAGCAATTATCAGTCAACAAAGCCCTCTCTCCTTAGCTCCAAGAATTGCTCTTCTGCTACGTACAGCAAAATTATGGAATAAATATAAATCGTTCCCAGGTAAGCCTATATGTTTACATGTAATATTTACATTTTAGTTTCAAAATGTAGTTTCTGGTGTGCTTCTTTAAAGGAAATCTAAGGCTTTAAAAAAATATAGTGATCCAAAGGAAACTTGCAGTCCCGCTCCAAGCTGAGACAGAGATTTCCCTGCCGCTTGTAGTGAGGAGGGCTGGAGTTAGTGCACCATTCAGAGGTGTAAAAGCATTATCAGAAAAGAAGAAAAGGCTCTGCTCAGGAACCCATTGCATTCGTATGTAGATGAATGTGGCCTCAGCCAGTGCCACACCCCCTGACATGTTTGTCCCGCTCACTGGTGCTTGGTCACAGGGGTGGGCCAAGCTATTGTAATGTACTGTGAACCAGCCATTTACCTGGCAGTGCTTGAGCACTCAAGACCCCTGAAAGCTGGAGCACTCAGATGTGCAAATATTGAATGCCTACCAGGGGCGGACTGACAACTCATGGGGCCCCCGGGCAATAGGGGATCATGGGGCCCCTGTGTCCTTGCCCACACTCAAAGCACACCCAAAAAAACCTATAAAAAGGTACCAGGGGCATTTCATGGGGCCCCCTACTGACCCTGGGCCCTTGGACAGTGCCTGAGTTTTCAAATGGTCAGTCCGCCCCTGATGCCTACCAATGTTGAAAGTTTGCCCAACTCTTAAATCCAGCTACCTAATCATGATGGACAAGCTGTATAACAACAGCTAGGAGCAGGAGGTTGGAGAGCTTGGACTTTGTGGAGTAACATCAGTAGCCCCTTGGCTATACAAATAAAATGAGCTGTATAGGCAGGCACCTGCAATTGTATGCCTAGCTTTAAATTAGCTGTTTTACTAGCTTTATTGAATTAAAAGGTTTACTTTACATTGTAGAATTTAATATATAATATTCTTTAAGTGCACAATGACTCCTTGATGGTGATCAAGATAAAAAATAGTCTCTTTAAATTCCTTTGCTGTAGCTGTTTTTCTCAGAGCGTTAAAAAGATTTATTTGGTGTTGTAAATGTCACAATAAGAGTGTCAGTAAACCCAATAAAAGATATCAACGCTGTGGAAGGTCAGTAGCTATAGAAAGCAGTAGGTTTATTCAGTGAAAACATTAAACCCTCATAAATGAGCTTGAGTACCCATTCACTATAGTATTTATAAGGTCAAAATCAATTGCATCAAATTGAAAACAATTCAAGATACAAAAAGGTATGCAAATAGAGAAAAAGTAATAGAACTAAGCTAAACACTACTAATATACGTGTACCAGAGTCTAGTGAGGAAAGCTATATAAATGCATAAAAATGTGGTCATCTATAAAAAAATAAAATAAATAATAATAATAAAAAAAAAAAATATATATATATATATATATATATATATATACAGGGGCAGACTGACCATTCGAACACCCATGAAATGCCCCTGGTACCTTTTTATAGGCTTTTTTGGGTGTGCTTTGATTGTGGGCAAGAACACAGGGGCCCCATGATTCTCTAATGCCCGGGGGCCCCATGAGTTGTCGGTCCGCCCCTGTATATATATATTTTTAGGGGTATATTAAATTACTTTTACTGTTTGTCAAACGAAATACCCCTAAAATTTTAAAATCTCCAATCATTTCTAGTCTTGTCATTGTTATGTAATTTTACTGAGATTAATATGTACAGGAAATAACAATGTAATATTTTGATCCTGAGAGTGACCATTTGTCTCTGGGGATCAGTATATACCGTGTATATATATATACTGTATATATATATATGTGTGTATTTTGACTTCCTCTGGACTATAGTGATGCTAAAGCCACTGTTTTTTAAACTAACAAACGTTATGAAAGAGAAACTGTAAGTGGGCGCTTACACTGCCCATAGGCACCCCGCACTTAATCTCCAAATGCCATGAACCAAAATAACATACACAATAAATAGTGCTACATGCAGTCCAACACCAATATGGAAATACTAGAGGGGTGGGCCGGGTCTCTAGCAAGCAGAGGTTGAGCGGGTACAGTGTTGCAATCTTTTTATGGGGCATGAGAATGGCCTGGGGGGCAATTGCCCTTTGGCCCAGTCTGCCCCTGCCTGCTCCCCTCTAAATGTTGTGCTCTGGTTGACAGCATTGGCTGCCCCCCACCACCGCTACACTATGCAACTGTATACACACACTCATATTTTTTTCACCTAATTTAGTAATCTTTTGTTCATTTCTTTTATCTGCAGTTAGATATTATGTTAGATAAATAAATGTCTGTTGACTTCAACCAAAAATAAGCATTCCAGAACTATTAGTGGTTGAAAATGCTAAAGGTTTTTACCTTAATGCATTCTGTGCATTAATGTAAAAAACGTCTTAGGTGCCGCTCCCCCACTGCCCCCCTTAAATATCTCAGTAGAGCACTATGCTCGAGAGGAGCAGTGCTGCAATCTCTTTCCCTCCTAATGAGGGATTCAGTGAGAGCAGCGGGAGCCATTGGCTCCTGTTGCTGTCAAACAAATTCAGTGATGATGGAGCGGAGCGAGGGCCCGAGTCACACTGTGTGTATCAAAAAAGGCACAAAGTGGCTCAGGAGGTAGCCCGCACGAGTAGCTCCCCTAGCAAGCGGCTTTTTGGGGGTATTTGAAGGCTGGAAAAGCTAGGAGCGCTGGAGGGGGGGGGGGGGGGAACCCCTGAAGAGAAGGATCGGGGATGCTTTATGCAAAACCATCGCACAGAGCAGGTAAGTATAACATGTTTGTTGTGAAAGTGAAACTATAAATGGGTGCTTACACTCTCCAAATAAGATGAACCAAATAAAACGAAATAAAAAGAAATAAAAGAGATATTGCGCCAGAGCTTCCTGAGGAAGCCACACGGCGAAACATGTAGAGGCTGCTTACAGTTGTTATATCCAGCCAAATCCCTACGTCACTTGGCTGGATATAACAAGTATCCAGCCAAGTACTGTGCATTCAGTGGAGTTTCCATGAGAACTACAGCTGGAATGCCCCATAGTGTTAATACTGGTTTAAGGTACTTGTTGTTGGAAAATAATCTGCCTAACTAATCCATTAGTTGATTCTGCTTTCCAGGCAAGTAGACTGCCATTAACTGCCTGTTATGTGGTTCTCTGCCAAGCAGAAAAAGTTTTGCGAGATGTAACAGGAAAAGACTTGGGTGCCCCCTTGGAAGGCAAGATAGAATACTGCTGTCTGTTGTCAATCAATGCACTCGGTCCCCTTGGAGAAGATCTTGAAAGGCTTGCAATGCTAGAAAATCTGCCTTCCAGATAGTTAGAGTGTCTGCATTCCACTGGGCTCCAACAGCCTTGCACCTGTCTCCTCAGACTGGAGAGAGACTGCCATCCGATGTCACCAAAAGAGGCACACTGGTGATCTCCAAAATTCTAGTTCTTGCTGAATATGTGGAGACAAAGATCTTCTGATTCATAGATAGCCTTTCCCATTGACTGATGTCAGTGCTCACGTGCCACCTGCCCCAAAGCACCACTGGAATGGCCACTGTAAAGATTACAACAAGGACAATGCAATCCCTCACTGACATAAATGCTGCTTCCGTGACTCTTTATACGCAAATATTCATTTCGGAAGTTTTGCAGTTTTGAAAACCCACTTGACTTATTCAGGTATGAAATATTACTCTAAGATCCTTCATCGATTGAAAAAGGGTTAATTGCCTTCCTTGTTTGTTCACTAGCTGACCAGACTTGGAAAGGACTTCTAGGATAATGTCATGATGCTTTGCCAGCTGCCAGCTTGAATGTACAATAATCAAAACATCGTCCAAGTAGTGGTAGAGTCTTATCCCCAAAGTTGAATTACCGCTACTACTTCCAAGAAGATCTTCAAAAAGGCTCATGGTGCTCTGCCAGTTATAAAATGGCAGACACCTGAACTGGAAATAACATCCAGCTACTGCAAACCTCAGATGTCTCTGGTGCTCTGCACTGATCTGTACATGGAAGTATGCATCAGTCCGGTTGACTGACACTAACCAGCCTTTCCACTGAACTATCGCAATGACTGTCCACAACGACTGCATCTTGAACCTTTTTGTGTTTGTACCCATTCGATTTCTTCAAACCCAGACAGGCTGGAAAGTTGCCGATGCCTTGGGTACTAGAAAAAAAATGGGGAGAAATGCCCAGATTTTGTTTTTCTGGCAGAACTGGCACTTTGGCCTTGTTGCAGTATAATTCTTATCCGCAATCTTGAAGAACATTTCCTTCTTGAGATTTTTGGTCAAGAATGAAATGATTCGGTGGTGGACTTTGGAATTTTCTATTGTACTCCCAACTATTTTCCGAACCAACCAGTCTTTGCTTTCTTCACCCAAAACCTCCAGAAGGTGGCTATCCTGACCCCCACTGGAAGAGACTGGTTAGGCACACCTTCAAAAGACTTTCTGGATTTCTTAGCAGTCTGCTCTGGATTTGATCCTGTGTAAATTTGAACAGCCTCCACTGTGATCTGTTAAGTTTGAAGCCTAAAGCCTATAAGATTTGGCCTCCTGAAGCCTTCTGAAGTTCAACTGATTTGAGTGAAAAGATGGCAGCTTCCTCTAATTAGACTGTGGCCACAGATTTTCCTCCTGTCACTCGCTTAATTGCATCATCCAGCGTTTTGATAAATAACCTCCCATTATAGGGAATGTCACAGAAGGCTTGTGTGGAGGCACCATCTGCCCTCCAGTGGTGCAACCACAAAGCTCCCTTAGCTGTGACTGAATGCGCCAACACTAGTACTAGGTCTGTCAAAGCCTCTGCCAAAGGACAGTTGCTAGGTTCAACTTATCTAGAATCTTGCAGCATACATTTTTTAATTAAAAGCCATTACTTAATGCTTTAGACATTAAAGGTAAAGGTGTTGCTGGATGACAGGCAAAACCT
This sequence comes from Staurois parvus, assembly GCF_062004578.1. Classification (NCBI taxonomy): domain Eukaryota; kingdom Metazoa; phylum Chordata; class Amphibia; order Anura; family Ranidae; genus Staurois; species Staurois parvus. The sequence goes on along the minus strand of NW_028318023.1, from coordinate 4,855,918 downwards.
GCCACAGTATAGTTCTTTACATGTCTGAGGGCCAGTTCACCACAATTTCTGCATTCTGGATGTGTTTCTGTATGCATGTTTTGGAGGCATTGTGGTTGATTTTTGGGTGTGTTTTAAAAGGTTATGAATTTTCTGTGCAACCTGTATGTAAACACCAAGTTAAGCTGTGTGTATATTAGTTTTGCTGCAATGCACCATATGTGATCAACCTCTAAATAATTTTTAACCTGAGGTACTGCGCTACATTAATACATAATTGTACATCGATCCTCCTGATAATGTGAGTGTTATGCAACTCAATCTTATAACACCTAATAATATATACCCAAGAGGTTACCACCACCACTGTGATGTACAACTTAATCAGGTATACAATTCCTGCATTACTTCCACTGGTGTAAAATTGTGTGTTCCATATATATTAACACATCAATGTGCAAAATAAAAGTTCATCCAACCAATAAAGTGTCCTTTGTGAACTACACTGTGTTCAGTGACGTCCCAACAGTCCAACTGAAAATTTTCTAATCCAACCATTCAAATCCTTGTGCAAAATTAAAAAGTGATATAGTAATAGTCCAGAGGGCATTATAACTAAAACACATTTTAAATCTAAGGAGAGGAACACATATATACCAAGGAATAGTTGTCATCATATGCCATGGTTAGAGAATATACCTAAAGGACACATATTAAGGTTAAGGAGGAACTGCACCCATGAGAAAGATTACAAAGAGCAGGCACAAAATATAGGGGAAAGATTTATAACTAAGGGGTATAATAAACAACACATTTACAATTAGATAAGGGATATTGAAAAGATGGATATAAATCAATAAATACAGGACAAACAAAGTGGTAAAAATAAAGAGATTTATACTGTATACTGGCCATCATTTTAGATTATAACAAAGAATATAATAAAGTAGAGCATATTATTAGAAAACATTGATAAGTGCTACTAACAGATAAACATCTGGGTACTATACTCCCAACTCATCCAAAATTTATATATAAGAGAGCCCCAGTTATTAGACACAGTTTGGTCAAGAATGTAATTGACCTGTCTGGGAAGTCTATTTTTAAGATGTTTTGGGACCTACCAGGATTCTATCAATGTGGCAGATGCTACGCTTGTAACAGATTGAGAGATGGAAACAAAAGGAGAAAAACTTTCATATCAAAGACTGTAGGAAAGCAGTACACCATAAGGGATTGCATTACATGTAACACAGAGGGGGTGATCTATTGCATTCTGTGTCCATGTGGGACCCAACATATAGGACACACAAAGAGGCCATTGTCAAAAAGAATTAAAGAACATATGTATTAAACTACAAAGGGATAACCAAAACATCCATTATCTGAACATTACAGAGAGGTACATAATAAAGAAGTACAACAATTTTCTGGCAGAGAAAAATATAAACAAAATTGGAAAGTATCAAATAATATTAGGGTACTTAGCCAAAAAGAAACAAAGTGGATACATGAGATCAAAACTTTGACCCCTTGGGGACATAACATAGAAGTCGTCATCAACAGTTTCTTTAGTAATGCGTAAATCATCTCTTGCAGTCCATAATCTTTTGAAATTAAAGAAGGGTGGTAGAAAATTATTTTTACTTTTCAAAATATTTTTTGATAAGTGGAGTTTCCTAAATATTACCATAAAGGAGAGTTACTGGTGAATATCATAACAGAAAGAAAGTTTAATTCCATTAGTTTTTATGAGAGAGAGAGAGAGAGAGAGAGATTGAGAGAGAGAGAGAGAGAGAGAGAGAGAGAGAGAGAGAGTAAAAACTAATGAAGTGGTACTATATGGATCATGACACCATACCAGTACACACATATATTTGAGGGGTAGATAGTTACAGATATATAAGTCTTTCCTTATATAATTACCTACAGAATTGGTCACATTTATTACATGGTATCATCTGGCTATATTAGTTGTCGGCACAAGACAGTTATTAATTAGAGTGCATTTAAGGCAGACCACTTTACATAATGTCAACAGGGGGTCAATCATTTATTATTTATATATGTCATCCTTTTTTGCAACAATAGTGGTTTGCAAAGGAGAGTTATTAATCACGGTGCTTTGTAGGTAGAACAGTATATTTAATGCTAACAGGGGGTTAATTACTTTAGGTTTAGATTTTATTTCTTTAATTATTTTTAATAATTTTTCAATCATTTTATATTTTAAATTTTAACTTTTCAGTGCACACACCTTGAGATTTTATAACTACACACAGATGGGCACAAATGTACATGTAGTGCATTGTCATAGGGGCATATAGAAGTATAGCCCATAGTAGAATAGAATTTAAGATTTTATGTGGATAATTCGTAGTTAGACCTAAATGCCATCCACCTCAGTTATCCTTCAGCATTCTACCCTTTAACAAAAAATTAAATAAGTTAAATTGCGTTTATAAATGAATCAATAGGCAACAGCCAATATGTTTATCAGGAGGTATAGAAAAAGATATAATGGAGATTGGATGTATTATTGGTGCTGTTGTTGTTTACCTATCTATTATTACCAGAGGAGAGAGTTAGTCAACAACATGGCCACTGCTAACACCTGTAATATAGCGAGGAGGTATTGATAGCCAAAAAAGTGGTGACTCGGATGGGTATAATACACTGAGACCTTAGACAAAATGGCGGAGGTAGTCCAGGAAATGGTCACTGTTAGTATCCTAATAACAGGGGGATATACAGGTGAAACCCAAACAATTAGAATATCGTGCAAAAGTTCATTTATTTCAGTAATGCAACTTAAAAGGTGAAACTAATATATGTGATAGACTCATTACATGCAAAGCAAGATCGTTCAAGCCGTGATTTGTCATAATTGTGATGATTATGGCTTACAGCTCAAAGTGTCGCACTCTAATCAGCTAATTTAGCCATTCCTGAGCCTTTAAATGGTCTCTCAGTCTGGTTCAGTAGGAATCACAATCATGGGAAAGACTACTGACCTGACAGTTGTGCAGAAAACCATCATTGACACCCTCCATAAGGAGGGAAAGCCTCAAAAGGTAATTGCAAAAGAAGATGGATGTTCCCAAAGTGCTGTATCAAAGCACATTAAAAGAAAGTTATGTGGAAGGGAAAAGTGTGTAAGAAAAAGGTGCACAAGCAGCAGGGATGACCACAGCCTGGAGAGGATTGTCAGGAAAAGGCCATTCAAAAGTGTTGAAGACTTTCACAAGGAGTGGACTGAGGCTGGAGTCAGTGCATCAAGAGCCACCACACACAGACGGATCTTGGACATGGGCTTCAAATATCATATTCCTCTTGTCAAGCCACTCCTGAACAACAAACAACGTCAGAAGCGTCTTACCTAAGCTAAAGGAAAACAGACCTGGTCTGTTTCTCAGTGGTCCAAAGTCCTCTTTTCTGATGAGAGCAACGTTTGCATCTCATTTGGAAACTAAGGACCCAGAATATGGAGGAAGAATGAAGAGGCACACACTGTAAGATGCTTGAAGTCCAGTGTGAAGTTTCCACAGTCTGTGTTGATTTGGGGAGCCATGTCATCTGCTGGTGTTGGTCCACTGTGCTTCATTAAGTCCAGGGTCAACACAGCCGTCTACCAGGAGATTTTGGAGCACTTCATGCTTCCTTCCACAGACGAGCTTTATGGGGATGCTGACTTCATTTTCCAGCAGGACTTGGCACCTGCCCACAGTGCCAAAAGCACCAAAACCTGATTCAACGACCGTGGCATTACTGTGCTTGATTGGCCAGCAAACTTGCCTGACCTGAACCCCACAGAGAATCTATGGGGCATTGCCAAGTGAAAGATGAGAGACATGAGACCGAACAATGCAGAAGAGCTGAAGGCTGCTATTGAAGCATCCTGGTCTTCCATAACACCTCAGCAGTGCCACAGGCTGATAGCTTCCATGCCACGTTGCATTGAGGCAGTAATTGCTGCAAAAGGGGCCCAAACCAAGTACTGAGTACATATGCATGCTTATACTTTTCAGAGGTCCGATATTGTTCTATGTACAATCCTTGTTTTATTGATTGCATCTAATATTCTAATTTTCTGAGATTGTGGATTTGGGGTTTTCATGAGCTGTAAGCCATAATCATCACAATTATGACAAATCACGGCTTGAACTATCTTGCTTTGCATGTAATGAGTCTATCTCATATATTAGTTTCACCTTTTAAGTTGCATTACTAAAATAAATGAACTTTTGCACGATATTCTAATTTTTTGAGTTTCACCTGTATATAGAGGCAGGGTAGCGGAGCTCTGGTGTTTACCCTTTGGAAGAAGTCACAGGAACTGATGAAACATGTCAGAGAGGGGCTTCCACGCTACTAGGAAGGAGCCCATACATCAGGGGCGGACTGACCATTTGGAAACTCGGGCACTGCCCGAGGGCCCGGGGTCAGTAGAGGGCCCCATGAGATGCCCCTGGTACCTTTTTCATAGGCTTTTTTGAGTTTGGGCAAGGGCACGGGGCCCCATGATCCCCTATTGCACGGGGGCCCCATGAGTTGTCAGTCCGCCCCTGCCATACATACGAGGACTTGGTGATATTTACACTATTAGAGCTTTCTAACTGTTATTTAAAGTGGTGCACTACTGTCTATTAGTGCACAAGAGTTGTGAGTGCATATTTTATTGGTTTAAATAAATATATGGTGGTTTTATAAGGTAAAGCACAATGCACAGTTTCTTGTTTTGTCTGAGCTAACAACACAAGAGTTCTCAATGGGGTGATCAGATGCTTTGACATAATCCAATACAAGCATATAAGGAAGGAGGAGAAAAAGTTTCAATAACCATATAGGCCCCTTAAAGAGAAAGAGTAACCTGCTTCCAGGTCATAAATTAAGATGAGAGCGATGATTGAAAGGTGGTGGGAATCACAGAAGAATTTGCCACTTTTTAATTTTGCACAAGGATTTGTACGATTGGATTGGAAAATTTTCAGTTGGACTGTTGGGACGTCACTGAACACAGTGTATTTCACAAAGGACACTTTATTGTTTGGATGAACTTTTATTATGCACATTGATGTGTGAATATATGGAACACACAATTTTATACCAATGGAAGTAATGCAGGAATTGTATACCTGATTAAATTGTACATCACAGTGGTGGTGGTAACCTCTAGGGTATATATTATTAGGTGTTATAAGATTGAGTTGCATAACACTCACATTTTCAGGAGGATCAATGTATAATTATGTATTAATGTAGAGCAGCTCCTCAGGTGAATAATTATTTGAATGTGTTCTGCCATGTTCCAGATGTGTTCCCTACAGAGAAAATGCAACATGTTCAACTTTTGTTGGCTGCACTGCACTGCACTGATGTAAACTAGACCATTGGAATCCAATGTAAATATGCACTTTTGATGCAGAAAAAAAACCCACTGGACTGCATCTGGTGTGGACCAGCCCATATCCACTTTTCAATCCATTAGGTCCCAACAGGCAACTGGGTTATTGAAAGGCAAAGAAAATTGATGAGCCAGATGCTAGAGGGCTCTGTCCACCCTTGGAAGTGCATTGCTTAAACATGCATCAGCCATCTTCATTGGATAAAGCTTAAATAACTTGTTCTATAAATTGTCCTTATCAGGTTTGTCCCATTCTCCATTAATGAGTTCTTTACTCTGTCATTATAGGGAAAGAAAACCCTTTCTTCTTCACATTTGGAAACATCTGCATGCTTTTTGCATTGGATGGGCCCCAGGCCCCTGACACTAAGGGGACCAATGAGATCGACCGACCTTTCTTCATCCTCACTTCACTTGTTATGTTATACTAATGACCTACTAACTGCTAAAACCAACGGCCATTACTCCATACTCATACTCCTTGACCTTTCCGCTGCTTTTGACACAGTCGACCACCTGCTCCTCCTCAGAACACTCCACTCCATCGGCCTCTGTGACTCTGCTCTCTCCTGGTTCTCCTCCTCCTCCGCTCCTCTTCCCCTTTCTGTTGAGGTACCCCAAGGTTCTGCTCTTGGGCCCCTCCTTTTCTCTGTATAGACCTCCTCCCTGGGTCAACTGATAACCTCCCATGGCTTCCAATAGCACCTCTATGCTGATGACACCCAGATCTATCTCTCCACTCCCCAGCTCACCCCCTCAATCTCCTCACGTATCACAAATCTACTAAGCGACATATCAGATGTCACTTCACTACCTCAAACTCAATCTTCCAAAAACTGAGCTTGTAATATTTCCTCCTCCCCGATCCTGCACTCACGACTTTACCATTAAGATCAACAGCACAACCATTGGTCCTTCCCCTCATGCCAGGGTGCTAGGCGTAATCCTAGACTCTGACCTCTCCTTTGGGCCCCACATCCACTCACTGGCTAAATCCTGCCGCATCAACCTCCGGAACATTTCCAAAATCCACCCCTTCCTGACCAATGACACCACAAAGCAACTCATCCACGCCTTGGTTATATCCCACCTCGACTACTGCAACTCCCTCCTCACTGGTCTACCGTTACACAGGCTATCCCCCTTCAGTCTATTATGAATGCTGCTGCTAGACTCATACACCTTACCAACTGATCAGCGACTGCTGCCCCTCTCTGCCAATCCCTCCACTCACTTCCACTAACCCAACGTATAAAATTCAAAATACTAACCACAGCTTACAAAGCCATCCACAACACTGCCCCTAGCTACATCACCAACCTCATCCACAGATATCGACCAAATCGTCCACTCTGCTCCTCCCAAGATATCTTCCTCTCTAGCTCCCTCATCTCCTCCTCCCACACTCGCCTCCAGGACTTCTCCAGAGCTTCTCCCATCCTCTGGAACTCCCTACCACAGCATGTCCGGTCAGCCCCCACCCTGTCTACCTTTAAGTGATCTTTGAAAACTCACTTCTTCAGGGAAGCCTTCCCCACCTCCACCTAGGAACTGTACTTGAATCACCTCCACCAGATCATCCCCCGCAGCTATCACCTTTTCTATCATCTCCCCCTTCCTTTAGATTGTAAGTTCCACGAGCAGGGCCCTCACATTCCTTCTGTACTGAAATGTATTGTAATTGTACTTTCTCCCTTATATTGTAAAGTGCTGCGCAAACTGTTGGCGATATATAAATCCTGTATAATAATAATAATAATAATAATTCTTATCTCATGAATATTTGCCACCATAGCTTCCTAAATATAGGGTTTGAAATGTGTGTATCCACTTCCTTATCCATTGTCATTTGAGGCAATCGATGCAAATTAATTTCACCGACACTGCAGACTGCATGCAGGTACAGCATGAACCCTGAGCTGGTCAAGGCATTTCCTATAGTGCTGATATAAACACATGTGAACCATTGCCACATGAGCTGCTTGGAGACCATGAAAGTCTCCCTGTACAGGAAATTGATGAGTGCAGATTGTCCTGTTCAGGAGATGACCGATGGTGGGTGTAAGGGATTTCCGGCTAAGAGAAGATCGCCGCAGCGCATGAATCTGAGCATGCGCAGGATCCCGACAAGGCATACAGGCAGGCGGGCACTAGGACCCAGGTGCACATGTCACCAATGACGGCGCCGGGCAGACACTAGGACCCAGACGCGCCTGTTGGCGCTGGGCAAGCTATTTAAAGAGCACCTTGGTGCTGATTCAGTGCTGACTGGTCATCAGCTCCCCCACCTGTGTGCTGCTTGCTTCTGAACGTTTCCTTGTTGCTGACCTGGCTTGCTCCTGACCCGACTCCGACTACTCTCCTGCTCCTGGTTCCTGACTCCGGCTCTGTTCTTGACTCTGGCTTCTCCTGCTGATTTTGTACCTCGCTGCTTGACGGTTGATGACCCTGGCTACTCTATGACCCTGCTCCTGTCCTGTGTCCTGGCTACCTACATTGCCCTGCTGCACATTGGGTATTGCCCAGAACCTGCTCTGCCTGCTATTCCGGTAACCAAATCAGAGGATACTCTGCCTACCAAAGTCATCATCTGCAAGAGCCGCAAACAACCACCACTGGCGCTCTTGTCCCCCTGGTCCCTAGACTCCCTCTGTTCCAACCTCAGCGGGGTCAGGGCTAGTGACACAAGTGAGGCCGACCTTGTCAATTCAGTCTCCGATCAGGTCCTTGACAGTGGGTCTTGTGTTTTCTGGAGTGTTTGTATTTAGGGATTCTGCTCCTAAACTAATGCAAAACACCATAATTTGCAATCCTTGAGCCCTCTTTTAAAAACGTGTCCCACGCTGCCCCCTCCTACCCTTCCCTAATTATCTGTTTCACTGACAGGTGTGGCAAGCTCATATCTGTGCAAACATATATGAAGAAAATCACATTTATCTCTCACCAAAAAAAAAACAGGTAAACTGTCCCTTTAAGACCCATCTGCTTTCATTCACTTACTTAAGAAGCAGCAGCAGGTGAGCCCAGGCAGCCCTTTCAGAGGCAGAATCTGAGAGGAAGCCAGTCAGACTGTGAGATCTCCAGGAGCACACAGCACAGCAGGGAGCAACAGCAACAAGTGTTTATCCTACCAGAGAAAACCTGGCAGGACTGCAGAGAGAGAGGGAGAGAAGCCAGTTCCTCTGCCAGCTTCTGAGACTGTTTAGGCCGCTGCTTGTTGACTGGCGGTTACCATCCTTCATCACCCCATGTCATGTTTCACATGACTGTCATATGCTTTTAAGTGTTCTTTGAATTTTGTCTGTGCTCCTCCCTTTCCTTTGGTTTAGTTCATACTGTATAGCTAGCTCTACCCTTTTATTCATTTCCCAGTAATGCATTTCAGCTTCTAGCCTCATGTCTTATTGAAGCAGATCACATTATGATCTTTGACCTATCTGATGTTCATTGTTGTAAGATTCTCTCAGTTTATGGAATAAACTTCACAAGATCTACAAGGTGTCTGGATTGAGTCACTGCCTGTGTTATTCAACCAAGATTGGAGTTATCGCTATCTCATCACAACTGTAAGTTACAGAGATCGCACTATCAATGCTTAGATAGGAGAGACAGAACACCCCATCTCCCTGTCCTCTGTGACATCATCCATGGCCATTCTGAGAAGGAAAATAAAGCCAGGAGAGTAGCATGGCATGCTGCCTATATAAGACAAGAAAAACCCCAAGGGAGAGGCAAATGGTGACATTGCAGAGCTACTAATACCACACCTGTACAATATCAGTGGGGTTTAGGCAACAATGCCCGGACCCCGGCACACAGGGCATTCAGTTTCAGGAAGGTTTACTTCCTACATTCTGGGTCTTCCAACACCAGGAAAGGTGGAACCTTGAGGGGTAGGTGCCGCAGAGGAGATATACTTGAAGCAAAGTACTTAGCAACTGCAATCAACAGATAGCCTGGAGAATAACCAAAAAAAAGAACACTATAATTGGGAGAAGGGCTTACTTTTATTAAGCTAGGAATAGATGGTCTTGTGGGTTCCAGAGGAGGAGTTAACCTGTTCTGTGCTGAAATGAGGTAGGCCAGGATATATAACGTAGGTAGGCCAGGTCTTTCATAAACGTTTGACTTTAGTCAGTTTTATTTGAAAAGGCTGCAAACAAACAGATTCCTCTCTGACAAATAAAGGGCTTCTCCCAGTCACCAATTAACCACTTCCCGACTGCCCTATAGCAGAAATACTGCTACAGGGCCGCACGGGTGTACAAAATCACGTATATATACATGATTTTGCATTCCCGGGTAAGGGGCGCGCGCGTGCCCTGCCCGCACTTTAATAGCAACTTTGGGAATGCCAGGAAAACTCCGGACACGAACTTGAGGAAAACAAGCTGTTTTAATTAATCAGCGCTGAGTGACCCAGCCTGGGCTCATGCCTGCAAGCTAAGTGGCTCGAGAAAACATCTCACAGAGTATACATACTAGCAATTACATCACAATACATATATTTCCTCTTTCACTTTCTGTAAATTCAAAAAAATGTTCTAAGCAATTCAGAACATGGCCTTGCTAGATAATTTATCTTCAACTACAGATAAGAGCACCAGCTACAAGCTGGAACACATTACTTCACAGGAAATAAGGGAGGGAGGAAGTGAGCTGATGACCTTGTTTTTTGCAAACAGAGTCTGTTAAAAATGTTAAAGTTTAAAGGGGAACTCTGCAATACTTGGGTGCTGCCACAGAACCACCATTCGCGCCCGCGGCTGTCAAACACCAGGTCTCACCCAGTGATTTCTGAGGATATCCGATGGGGAGGAGAACTGTTGGTAAGCAAAGCAGTGTGATTACAGTGAAGCACATGGACAAAGCACAGTGTAAAACAGCACACAGTTAACCCTGTGATTGCCCCTCATGTTAACCCTTTCCTGCCCAGTGCCATTAGTACAGTGTCTGTGCTTTTATTAGCACTGATCATCACTGTATTGGTGTCACCGGGGATGTCAGTGACACCAAGTCAGTTCCCCTCAGTGTCAGAATGCCTGCCGCAGTCCCACAGTCCTGCTATAAGTCGCTGATCGGCGCCATTACTAGTAAAAATATATTTTAAAAAAAGCCCACTATATATACTGCCATTTTTAAACACTATACCAAAACCAATTAATTTACATGTATTGGGATTTTGTTTAGGAAAGACATGTAGCAGAATACATTTTGCCCTAAATTTGTGACGAAATGTGATTTTTTTTTAAAAATTTTTTAGTGGACATGTTTAATAGCAAAAAGTCAAAAAGATTGTTTTGTTTCTCAAAATTGTCGGCCTTTTTTTTATAGCACAAAAAATTTAAACCACACAGGCGATCAAATACCACCAAAAGAAAGCTCAATGCCTGGGAAAAAAATGTAATTTGGGTGCAGCTTTGCATGACCGCGCAACTGTCAGAGTAACGCAGCGCCGGTCAGGAAGGGGGGTAAATCCTCAAGAGGACAAGTGGTTAAACAAACGCTTTGCAAACATTTTCTGTTTCCTACAAAGCAACTTCCACATATAGCTGTCTCTCAGGTAGCTTCCTGAGTCCCAGTATCCTCTTGCTCCAGCCCTTCCTTCCCAACTGCTGCTGGTCAAAAGTGGGAAGCAAAACCTGGCTCGGATTCCACACTGCCAAGGTGGCCTGGAAAATGTGGACCATCTTAGTTTCTCACTTATGAAAGCATATATATATATATATATATATATATATATATATATATATATAATTTTTATTTTTTTTACATTTATTAGTTGTAGTCTTCAAATTTTAGATGAAAGATTTAAGTGCAAACATATTTTTAATATTAAATATGCTAATATAACTTGTCGGAGCTTTTGCAACATATGTTTTCTTATTGTGAGCTTCTTGAACTTTGCTTTTATCTTTCCTGTTGAATATATGCACCTGTATTGCCCTCTGTGGGTGCTGACCTCTCATCTACAAAGGGAACAACAGAATATAGAGGGAATGAGGAACACTAGACACTGGAGAGAGCAGTACTTTTAAGTGTAAATTGAAAAGTCAGTGAGGGGTAGACAGTCAATGTAACATGCAATCGACGTCCAAGGGAAGTTTTACAACTCATCAGCAACTAAAGTCAAATCAACAAGACATTTACTGGCCATAAAGAATTTAGACATAGTAAAGTTGAATACAAAATATACCAACAGAGTTCATAAAAAGAAAGAATGTAGGAGCAAGTCAATAGAAGTCATACTGAATTTTTTTTACCAATCTTTTTCTTCTTGATGGTTCCTAGGAAAATGACTCTTCTCAGCAGGATTTTATTAAAGTGGAGAATAACTGTTATTTCAGTGCTGTGCTCTTGGAAACTGCTACTGTATATATTAGGGATAAGAGAATTGAGGAAAGTTAGGTTTGGAGGTTCATTAAACCCAGGGAAAAGTGTGATAAGCCTGAACCCCTTTGAAGTCTATAGTAGCCAAATAATTTTTATTTTTTCTGGCCTTTCATTTCAAATTAAGCAAAAAAAAAAAAAAGAACACAAGGAAGCTCAGCACTGCCATGGGTAGCATGTACCAATGCAAAATAAAATAAAATACAAATATTGTTCAGAGGGGAGAGGGTCTTTCAATGGGCAGCATTAAAAATACACAAATCCTTTAAATGACATGCGCTAAACTTTCATATGAAGTTGCAGAGCAGTATGATGTATGAAGTATTTTTTTTTTTTCATACACCAGAAGGGAATCTGTTACTTTGCAGCAATAGCACAAAAACAACTAATCTGATTCTATTGTTAATTTTTTTTCTTGTGCATATTATAAAATGAAGAAACTGACTAATTTGAGTGTACATGGTCTCTTCTTTAAGGAAGACACAATAAATGATCTAATTGCAGCAATATGGATTTCCTCTTAGATTTCATTTTCTTGTAGTAAGGAGATGTGGATGGCTGCCATCATTGATCTTTCCTCTTGATACTGCTGGTTGCCTGGATATCATACTGAATCATAGGCTTCAATCAGGACCACACTGAGACTTCCTGTCCTCAGATATCCTAAGACACCCACATCTTATTCCATTCAGTTGGTATCACACTCTTAAGGTCAGATAACATAGCCACATAAAGAACACTAAAACAGATATGGAAAGGCAGTTTTCCCAATCTGCGTTAATACATCTAGATCTCAGGACTAGACATATAGTGCAAATTTTTACCTAGTCTGTCAGGAGTTTAGTTATCATTAGACATGTGCACATGGGAAATTTTTAAACCTAAGAATTGCATTAGACTGTGGACCTGAACTGAGTGTGACAATTACAAATTCAATTTAAATCACAAATATACTTGAATCTGAATTATCAAATGAATTTGAAAATTTTATTCATTTCCCCATGAGCCTGAACTACTATCGAATCATGTGACGTCATCCAAAATGAAACTAATGTATTTGTAAATTTCATTATAACTTTTTTCGGATTTGTTTACATTCATTACTATGTCCATATATCCGAATTTCTGAAAATCACATTTTTGGATGAAAATTGATTCGTGTCTAGATCTCATTACACAGACTCAGAGAGAGGGTGAACTCTATGTACACAGTGAACTATTCCACCATTTACACTATTCAAGATATCAGTGGACCCAATCAAATTGCACTGGAAGGCATTATATTTAAATTGGAAAGTATGATTGACCATTATGCTTTGTGTGTGGCCATATGCTCTCCCTGGTATCCCTGCTGTTGCCTTTACAGAAATCTGGCCCTTGCCTGTGTACATTCTGAGATACAAACCTGCAACAAGTACACTAAGTGGATCAATAGTTCTGAAACTTACTTTCTTGAGCTGCATGATTTTCAGGTCAGTAACTCTGAAAGTATTAAAGCCAGAGTTAACCAGGCAACTGGCATTTTCAGAAGAAGGTCAGCCATGGCAGTCTTGGTGTTCCTCACTATAGGTTTCCTTTCAGGTTCCATGTATACCAGCTCTTATGTCAATCATCTACCTTCCATCCAACTTTAGAATTAAAACTATGCTAAACTCACATTTCATATTACTCCGGTGTAAGCACCATGTGCTGTGACATTTATGGGCTCCAATTTAGAACTTTATATTGTCAATATAGCATTTTTATATCTACCCACACACTTTGTGTATTCTCTTCATGTTCTTCTCCTGAAAAATGGGAACCTTTATAGAAAACTATCCATTTACGTCAGCCAAGTCTGTGAAACTAGTCTTATCTTTGTGCTTCCACTAATGTCTAAATAAGCTTTGACAGCCTGTCACTTCTTTCATGTACAAAGATTAACATGAGTCCCTGTGGGCTTCAGCCTGCTGGATGAAGTTTAATAGGCTGAGTTAGACTAGTGTACTGCTGGAAAATCCACTCATACCATTATTACTACTACTCACATTTTACCGAAAGTTTAAATTGATTTGAAAAAATACAAAAGTAATTAAAGTTGCATAGTACCTTTCAAGAAACATGGATTTTTTTTTATATTAACCTTAGATTAACTATTTTTAATGGTTTGTGATAGACTTTCCAATTATGTGGTGGCTTCACTTAACTCTGCCTTATACTGAGTCTTCATATGTGCATATGTTCATATGTGCATCAAAAGCCAGGCTATCTACGGCTTGAGGAGGAAAAAATGGAAAAATTTACAGAATTGTTAGCATATGTTCATGTTTAGTTGCAATGACTAAAAAAAATCAAACACTTGAGGAAATGGGGCACATCAAGTTCCATTGAAAGCAATGAGTAATCATATCTGGCTCAAAAAGAACATTTCTTTAAAATTTAATGGGATATTATAATCAATTATCTTGCAAGTCTGTTTATTTACAGGCGATGTGCTTATGCATTTCATTTTATTTTGGAAACATATTCCAAACAATTGTGGTAGGCCCTGGCATTTGCTTTTCTGCCTACAGTGACAGGAACCAGCTTAGTGTAAGAGTGGGCAGCTATACCAAAGCTCCATGGTGGTTGAATGGATATAACATGTATGATCAATATGAAAGAGGTAGACCGGGGTTCAGGGCCATCCTTAATATTGATTGGACCCTGGTAAACTTTTTTTGGGGTCCCCCTAGTCGCCACCCCCCCAGCCCCCACTCTGAGACATACTGTACAGTAAATATCAGCTAGGCTCAAAATCAGTTTACTGCAGCAGATCAGGCAGCAACTGGTTGCCAGAGGTTACAGCATATGATTACTACTCACTAATTCCTAGAGGTTACAGCACACATTACAGCTTACTGGTCAGTTGCTAGAGCTTACAACACATCAATTCTGCTTGCTGATTGGTTGTTAGAGGTTACTACACATCATTACTGATCACTGATTAATTTCTAGAGGGTACTGCACATCCTTACCACTCACCCATTGGTTTGTAGAGGTTACTGCACATCATTACCACTCACTAATTGGTTGCTATAGGTTACTGCACACTGGTTGCTAGATGTTACTGCACATTATTACTGCTCACTAATTGGTTGCTAGAGGTTGCTGCACACCAATACAGCTCACTCATTGGTTGCTAGAGGTTACAGCACACAATCTCCTCCCTTCCTGCACACCACAGACTGCAGATGGGACAAGACCCACCAATAGACAGAAAATTCTAAAATTTGTTATTAGCAATGAAAATAGAAGAGAATACACAACTATGAAGGTTGACTGAGTGCAGGTAGGAGTAGAGCCCAATGTGAGCAGCATCTCCAAGGATGGGCTGCCAGGGTACATAAAGAGTGCAGGGTTGAAGGGGGCACTACAGTCTGCAGGGTTTAGGTGTGCAGTTTGTACGAAGTGCAGGGTTGAGAGATGCGCTGTGTACACAGTTCAGAGTTGCACTGTGTATGGAGTTCAGGGTTACGCAGTGTATACAGTGCAGGGTTGAGGGGTGGTCTATGTACGAAGTGCAGGATTGAGGGGTGTGCTATGTACAAAGTGCAGGATTAATGAGTGCGCTATGTAAGTAGTGCAGGATTTAGAGGTGTGCTATGTACGGAGTGCAGGGTTGAGGGGTGCGCTGTGTATGAAGTGCAGGGTTGAGGTGTGCTCTATGTACGGAGTGCAGGGATAATTGGTGCTCTGTGTATGGAGTTCAAGGTTACACTGTGTATGGAGTGCAGGGTTGCACTGTGTATGCAGTGCAGGATTGAGGGGTGTGCTATGTATACAGTGCATTGTTTAGAGGTGGTCTATGTACAAAGTGCAGGATTGAGGGGTTCACTATGTATGAAGTGCAGGATTGATGGGTGCCCTGTGTATGGAGTACAGGGTTGAGGGGTGCGCTATGTATGGAGTGCAGGGTTGAGGGGTGAGCTGTATACAAAGTGCAGGGTTGAGGAGTGCGCTGTACACAGAGTGCAGGGTTTAGGTGTGCGCTGTATACGGAGTGCAGGGTTGTGTGGTGCGCTGTATACAGAGTGCATGGTTGAGCGGTGCGCTATGTACAGAGTGCAGGGTTGAGGGGTGCACTATGTACGGAGTGCAGGGTCTACATATGGAGTGCAGGGTTGAGGGGTGCACTGTGTACAGAGTTCTGGTTACACTGTGTATGGACTGCAGGGTTGAGGGGTGTACTGAGTACGGAGTGCAGAATTGAGGGGTGTGCTGTGTGCAGAGTGCAGGGTTGAGGGGTGTGCTGTGTACATCCAAGTTTTCTTCCCCCCCCCCAAGTACAAAGCTCTCTTCCTAACAGATTTCATTTCAGAGCTCACCCACCGAACAAAAAAACCACACACACACACACACACACACACACACACACAGAGACACACACGCATACACACACACACAGACACTCAGAAACACACACACACATATACACACAGACCTACACACAGATACACACAGACACACTCAGACAAATACACTCACGTACACACACACTCAGACACACACATACATACACACACTCAGACACACACACACAGTCATACACATACACACTCTCAGACACACACGTACATACACAGAGACACACACAGTCAGACACATACACAAACACACACACTCAGACACATAAAAACACACACACGCATACACATGCATACACACTCAGAAACACACATACACACACATATACACACAGACCTGCACACACAGATACACACAGGCAGACTCAGACATATACACGTAGAAGCACACATACACACACACACTCAGACACACACATACATACACACACACAGTCATACACATACACACACAGACAGAGACACACACACAGTCAGACACATACACACACACTTACACTCAGACACACACACTCAGACACATACAAACACACTTACACTCAGAAACACACACACACATATACACACAGACCTACACACAGATACACACAGACACACTCAGACAAATACACTCACGTACACACACACTCAGACACACACATACATACACACACTCAGACACACACACACAGTCATACACATACACACTCTCAGACACATACACACACGCACACTCAGACACACATACTCAGAAACACACACACTCAGACACACACGTACATACACAGAGACACACACAGTCAGACACATACACAAACACACACACTCAGACACATAAAAACACACACACGCATACACATGCATACACACACTCAGAAACACACATACACACACATATACACACAGACCTGCACACACAGATACACACAGGCAGACTCAGACACATACACGTAGAAGCACACATACACACACACACTCAGACACACACATACATACACACACACAGTCATACACATACACACACAGACAGAGACACACACACAGTCAGACACATACACACACTTACACTCAGACACACACACTCAGACACATACAAACACACTTACACTCAGACACACACACTCAGACACATACAAACACACACACTCAGACACATACACTTAGAAGCACACATACACACACACTCAGACACACACATACATACACACACTCAGACACACACACTCAGACACATACAAACACACTCAGACACACACTCAGACACACACTCAGACACATACAAACACACTTACACTCAGACACACACACACTCAGACACATACAAACACACACACTCAGACACATACACGTAGAAGCACACATACACACACACTCAGACACACACATACATACACACACACACTCAGACACACACACACACAGTCAAACACACAAACATACACTCAGAAACACACACACACACACACACACACACACACACTGTGAAAACGAAGCTTCAATTCATACTGTACCTCTGTGAATCCGCACTTAAGTAGAATGAAATGCTCTTCAGTCAATAAAGTTGCTTTCCTCTATGTTGGTCAGTATTAGTCCTCAGGCACACTGGACGTTTTTACAGCTGCTGTTTTTGGCTTTTGATGTTTTTTGACATTTTTTTCTACAGCTAGTAAACCCCCCAGCATGTTATCCTATGTATCCATGCACACATAGACTGTAATCAACGTTTTTTGGCAGGGATGTTTTTGGCTGGAACAAAAACCCAGGACTAGTGGGTTTCTAGATGAGTTTTTTAGCTGTAAACATGCTCTTATGCTGAAAAACGTGGCAACACACGATAAATCGTGGTAAAACGCCACAAACCAGCGTTCTTAGACTTTTTTTTACCCCCCAAAAAAACTCTAAAAACGCAAAAATGCAAACATGGCAAAACGCAGCAAAACACTGCTAAGCGCCAATACAAAAAGCTGAAAAACTCATGTTTTTAATGTGACTTTACACAGCTAATGTTACCAGTGTTCTCAAAACACCCAGTGTGCATGGAGCCTTAACTATGAGTGCCATGATAAAGATTTTGTATGTATATATAGTTCTGATTTTTAATTATCAGCAGGCTTGTTCACACTTAACTAAATTTCTAACTCTTCCAAGACCCGCCTATAGCGTTAGACAGGCGTTTAATGAGCTTTAGTAGGTGTTCTACAAGCATTAAAAATGCTCCCCAAATGCCATATGCGCAGTTTGAGGCATTTTATAGGCATTTTACAAGCGTTAAAACTATACTACAACCACCCATAACAAACTCTAATGGTATTAACGCCCCGCAAACACCTTGCAAACGCCCCGCAAACGCCTAACAGGCGTTTGAGGAGCATCACCATAGACTTGAATGGGAGGCATTGAAAGGTTTCAACTCCTCCTGACTCGACATGAGGCTTCGATTTTGATATGATGGGAATGCTTCATGTTTTGCTAATGTCAACAGCACTGTGTGCTGCCCATAGTATCATATCCATAGGCGTTTGAGGAGCGTTAAAAACGCCGCTCAAACACCTGCTTTCAAGGCTTTTGTGAACTGAGAATTTAGGTGGGAAAATACAATTAGAAAATCGACCGATCAGTCATCTGACGACCAAGAGGCATTCACTCGGTTGAAATCATGGCCCACATTAATAATCTAAAAAAATAATTCGCTGGGCAATATGTAGTGTTGACGTCTTCCGTACAAGTGGAAGTGATGCAGTGTGCGTGTGACGTTGTAGCCACGCCCTTCTGGCCAGAATGAGCGATATACACAACAATTAACAGCAATGAGTATAATATAGTTTATTACATTACCTATATACATAAATAGTGATACATAAAATATAATATGCAGAATTCTGCTTTCATTATCTCATTAGGCCAATCTACTTTCAACATTTGGATTTTTCGTTCGTGCTTACAAAGATTCCTTGGACATAAACATCCGAGTCATCTTCTGTTTCCACTCATGCTTGATAGATTTTTTCCGTACGACCATCATACCACCACTCGTTCGTATGCGAAACAACAAAATTTTTCACTGTTCAACCGGATTTTTTCATTCACAATATCGTTATCGGTTAAAACATCCTGCTCATCAACGAAGAGAAAATCGTTCAATCAGTGGTTCTGCTAAATTTTTTTTAAGATTTTCGTGTGTACGGGGCATTAGACTGAACTTGGTTCCACCAGGTTCAGTTAATGAGCAACATATACCTGTGTATGCTCTGTCTTTCTGTTATACATATAAATGGAATATAAAAAGGGGTCCGTTTACACCTATATGTGTGCAGAGGTTTCCAACTGTAATAAAAATTCCATATGTTTTGCAATGTTTTGAATTAATTTTTCATGGGGAAGAATGTTAACTATTTTTACCATTATGATTTTTTTAAGGGTACACAAAATTACAAAGTTTTACAAAGCAGCAATAAAAAAAACACCAATGTTATTCCTAGAACAACTGTGAAAAAAAAAGATTACCCATCCTCTCCTTAAGTGCCCCTGTGCCCAGACTATAGGTTTTAAACTATTTACATGTTCTTAACAAGCAGCAGTAAAAGAAAGGTAAAGTAAGCCCTCATTCACCTGTCTTAACTGTTTGTAAGGTGAAATGGTTTAATCTCAAAGATCCTCAAAGATTACAACAATGACTCTAAAGTCAGGATTTATTTGGTTTCTAACAGTTTAGAAACATCTGCTGTTTGTTTAAATCAGAGGACTGTCAAGATCTGCTTTCATAGAAAAATCTCTGACTCTGAAAATCAAATTCTATACAATTCCTATATATACAGAGGCAATAGAATGCGTGTTTTAAAGTGCTTTCACTTTTTGATCAGAGTACCACTATGTTATGGAATAGTTTCTTTCCTTAGTCCTTACAGTTTTTGAATGCTAGAGGTGTTGCTTTGAGATAAACTAAATTGGAGGGTTACATATTTATTCCGATATGTGTTGTGTTTTATGCAGTTGGTGTTTTTAATGTGAGGTGTGAAATTCTTTTTAAATGTGAGGGGGCTGCATCTGTGTTCCATTTTATGATTGGTTTGTAAAATGATTATACATTTTCTCATTGATTCTGATTCTGTAATTGTCTGATTCTCTGAACATGTAAATACATAAGTCTGCATGATCTGGGAACAAGATCATTTTAAAGTAAAGACATTTAATTTGATAGAAGGCAATGTTTTTTGTCCTAAATGGTTCCTCATAAAAATCAGCTAAAAAAATATGTATCAATCATAATGTCAAATTCAAAGATATAAGAAAGGAAAAGCGCCTTTAAGTGCAGTAGCCAAATTAATTTTATTAAGATACAGATTTAAAACATTCAAAAGTATGTGTCTTGAAAAGGTCCCTATCGGCAGGATAAAACCTGCTAGATGTGTGTCAAAATCAGAGATGCTCTGTGTTCAAAATGTAATATTTATATCTCAGTGAAAGCTTAGGGTATCTAAAAACCAAAAAGTAATAATTTACAAAAAGTACAGCAAGATCTTTATTTCTTGTTCACAAAATCTTATATTTGTAGCCATTAAACAGCATTAAAGTGAATCTAAAGTCTCTTTAAAAAAAATAGAAAATAAACATGTCATACTTACCTGCTATATTCAATGGTTTTGCACAGAGCAGCCCTAAACCTCTCTACTGGATCTCCCGGCTCCTCTCTCCTGCTGAATGCCGCCTGCTATGGGGGCACTTGTGTGGGCTTGATTCCGAGCCACCCTTTGTGTCCATTGACAAGTCCCCCCCCCCCCCCGCTCTCTCTTCGTTTTGAAATCTTTGCAATTTATTAAAAATAAAAATAAAATAAAAAAACACAAGTACATAAGTATTCACAGCCTCTGCTCAATACTTTGTTGAAGCACCTTTAGCATCAATTACAGCCTCAAGTCGTTTTGAGTATGATGCTACAAGTTTGGCACACCAATTTTGGGCAATTTGTCCTATTCTTCTCTGCAGTACCTCTCAAGCTCTATCAGGTTGGATCAGAAGCATCAGTGTACAGCCATTTTCAGATCTCTCCAGATTGTTGCAATCGGGTTCAAGTCTGGGCTCTGGCTGGGCCACTCCAGGACATTCACATAGTTGGCTGTAGCCACTCCTAAGTGCCAGAGTGATCTGGAACAGGTTTTCATCAAGGATGTCTGTGTAAATTGCTACGTTCATCTTTCCTTCAATTCTGACTAGTCTCCCAGTTCCTGCTGCTGAAAACCATCCCCATAGCATGATGCTGCCACCACCATGCTTCACTTTAGGGATGGTATTGGCCAGGTGGTGAGCAGTGCCTGGTTTCCTCCAGACATGACTCTTGGCATTCAGGCCAAATAGTTCAATCTTTGTTTCCTCAAACCAGAGAGTTTTTTCTCATGGTCTGAGAGTCACTCAGGTGCCTTTTGGCAAACTTATAGGTGGACTGCCATTTGTCTTTTACTGAGGAGTGGCTTCTGTCTGGCCACTGTACCATACAGGCCTGATTGGTGGAGTGCTGCAGAGATGGTTGTTCTTCTGGAAGGTTCTCCTTTCTCCACAGAGAAATGCTGGAGCTCTTTCAGAGTGACCATCGGGTGCTTGGTTACCTCCCTGGCTAAGGCCCTTCTCCCTCAATCGCTCATTTTGCCCGGGCGGCCTGATCTAGGAAGATTCCTGGTGGTTCCAAACTTCTTCCATTTACAGATGATGGAGGCCTCTGTGCTCATTGGGACCTTCAATACTGCAGAATTTTTTCTGTACCCTTCCCCAGATCTGTGCCTTGAGACAATCCTGTCTCAGAGGTCTATGGACAATTCCTTGGACTTAATGGCTTGGTTTGTGCTCTGCTATGCACTGTTAACTGTGGGACCTTATATAGACAGGTTTATGCCTTTCCTAATCATATTCAATCAACTGAATTCCCCTCATTCCAATCAAGTTGTGGAAACATCTCAAGGATGATCAGTGGGAACAGGATGCCCCAGAGCTCAATTTTGAGTGTCATGGCAAAGGCTGTGAATATTTATGTACATGTGTTTTTTTCCCATTTTTTATTTTTAATAAATTGCAAAGATTTCAAAACTAACTTCTTTCACATTGTCATTATGGAGTATTGTTTGTAGAATGTTGAGGAAAAGAATAAATGTAATCCATTTTGTAATTAGGCTGTAACATAACAAAATGTGGCAAAAGTTAAGCCCTGTGAATACTTTCTGGATGCCCTGTATATACAGTATAGACAGACATCAATAAGTAGTGTTTCTACAGGAACAGTAATAGCAGCCATAGTAAACATACTTTCAGAATATTCTTGTAATTGCTTTAAAGGGACTTCAGCAGTTGACAAATTGTGTTTAAAGAATATAGTAGCAATATCCTTGTATAAGTAACAATGAAGGTTCACTGAAAGTCTTCAAAAATTGGATTTAAATATACTTTAACCTCTTCACGCCGAGCATATGCAAATATGTGGCCTCTCAGCAGCTGGGCCTTGACGTCGTTTGCGTACCATTTGCAAGCAAACCTGTGCTGAAAGTGCACGCCCTGCGCGCTCTCCCAGCTCATGTGTCAGCGTCCCTCAGAAAGGTCCTGATCTCTCCTTGTGATGGGGACCTTGTCGGTCATGTGAATGACAGTCAGTCACAGCAGTCACAAGAGTCTAAACTCCGTCCTCCGCCTCCCAGCATCAGAAACCCCTTAAAGGGCCGGGAGGTGCTGGCACGAAGGGGTTAAGGTCACATCACATTCCACTGAAATGCCACATTGAAAGGTTCCTGCTAAAAATTTCAAACAAAAACTATAAAGGTTAAATGCATCACCAATGTCTAGAAGTTTGAATTAAATTTTATTTTAATAAATAATATATCAGCTATCTAAACATAATTCAGCGGCCATCTAATTGGCTTCAGCCTCCTTCCAACTCTCCAAAACACCTGCCACAGACACATGCCATATACCTTTAAACATAGAGAAAGAAAGAAAAAAAAATATTCATGATATATATATATATATATATATATATATATATATATGTTACTTTTTTGATTCTTAACATGTAGTGGATCTCCTTGATCCACTCCCTAACTGATGGAGTTACCAAAGACGCCCATTTATTAAAACCTAACTACAAATAGAACTGCAGCTACTAATAAAAAAATGTGCTTAAAATAGATTGCCTGCAGTTGTTCAAAAATTTGAATCTATCTGAACAAAATAACTGATATACTAATAACTGATAAAATAATGCCCCATACACTTATTGTTTAGAGATCTCCACTATAAAATAGACTCTATTAAATAGGCCACAGTTCCAGGGCCTTTACTTTTTAGTGAACTTATTTGGTTTTTCTACCTCATCTAAATATGCTTGTTTCAATTTATAAAAAGAGAAACCTTTATTGATTGCTTGGGTTATTATTGGAATATCTGTCTTACAAGTTAGGGTTCATGTACACGGGGCATTTGAAAAACTCTTCTGAACGATGGAAACTGACTGCTGGAAAACGTAAGCTAAAAAACGTCAGTTTAGCCACATTTGCAGGCTGCGTTTAGCAGCGTTTATGCATGTTTGCGTTTAGAAGCGTATTCAAAAGATAACCTCAGGAGACCCTCCCAAATGTCCAGAATGCACTGAAAAATAGTAAATTCACTAAAAAAGGCTACTAAAATACCACATGAGTTATTTTATCAAGTCATGCGGTATTTTGGGGACAAGGTGCTTGGGGGGGGGAGCTTCCCCTATCCCAAAGCACCCCCCCATGTTAAGGGCATGTAGCCTGGTATGGTAGAGGGGGAGGGCGCTCGCTCGCCCCCCCTCTTTTCCTAACCTGCCGGGCTGCATGCTCAGATAAGCATCTGGTATGGATTTTTTGGGGGGGCCACCCCATTTTTTTTTAACATTTGGCGTGGGGCTTCCCCTCAAAATCCATACCAGACCCAGTCCTGTCAGATCCTGATGTCAGCATGGCAGCATGGAGCCTAGATACTGACATCTCACTGAGCTCCTGACGTTTGTTTTTCTCTGGTCTTCAGCGATTTACACTGCTGGAAGTGTGCGTCCAAACATGGTGAGGTCTGCGGTTACCAAAAATAAAAAGCCAACCTCTGGCAGACTGGATCCCATATTACCCAGGAGTATCTGATGCACCACCACTTCCCAGAGGGAGGATTATCCTTGACCTGGCTCATATCCATTTCCTAAAGGGGACCTCTGTTGATTGATTTAATGCGTTATACCATTACGCATCTGGTGAGTGCGTATTCTTACCCCACTGTTATACTTGCACAGATTGTCACCTGTGGACTTTAACCATTTAGCTGACATTTATTTAATTTATGTGGACTGTTTTTTATGGTTTATCGATTCAATTTTAAACGCTGCACTTTCTTACTTGACTATTACTGAGGTTTTTATTTTGTTTACCTTTTAGTGCTATAGCTGCTGTTTAGAGAGCACTCACTTTTTCTTTTTATTATATTACTAATTCTTTCTATTACATTCAGCTGTCAGTGGGAACCCCACTGACCGTTGAAACATGATGCATGCTTTTCACAACTAAAATTCCGCATGACTTGATAAAATCATGCAGTATTTTAGTAACCTTTTTTAGTGGATTCAAATTGTTTTTTTTTTAAATGCTATGCGGTATCCTACCGCATACTCGGGTGCGGTAGGAGACAGCTTAGTGAATTCTGCCCTGGATATGGGCCAGTCAAAAAAAGGTTCTAAACGCAAACGCTTATAAACGCGGTTAACCACATTTACACGCATTTACAAGTGTTTGGCATTTGAAACGCCGGTAAAATCTTCTCCTGAACGCAATTTTGCTGCATTAAAAAAAACTGTAAAGACTGTAAACTCAACTGCCTGTAAACAACTGTAAACGACGATGTGTACATGGACACAAATGAAAACATTAGGGAGAGTACAGGGGCTGCTGAAAACTCAGAAAAGCTCCTGAACATGAGTTTATCAGCTGCAGTGTACATGAGCCCTTAGAGATCTTGAAAACCCTTGCTGTTACCAATGAATATCATCCAAATTTTGAAAGATGTATATTTTGTAGTTACCTAGTTCATTGCGATATATCAGTAGACTACTCTACCTGTAGACTAGTTTGCTAGGAACAACGTTAGGGGTTGCACGTGCATGTTAATGTTCCGTAGACTGGAGTGGGACGTTGCTGTTGTAGTACAGATACATATACAAGGCTGCCATCTGGGAAAGTAAGTAAGCACCTTCAGGGAAGATGTTTGACTTTGGGTATTTTAGGAGGTTTAGAGAGAGGGTTGGTGGGTTTATTTATTAAGTGAACCTATCCTATAAGCTATGGACCTGAAAGGTGAAAATAAGTTAATAGCGTTTGCTGGAAAGGAACATAGAACAAAGGTCTTTAAATCTGCATTCCGGGAATTCATCTTCTTTGTAAAAACTGCAGACATACCATGAGTTAAGTCTAACGAGGTGCCTGCCACCTCGTAGACTTATCTCTGTTGTTCTGAGAGGTTTATTGTGCTCCAGCAAGACAACTTCTGGAGCTATGGCACTGCTCACTGCTCGCTGTGGTCTCAATTCCTTCAAGAGCAGAGTCACTGAAACTGTTATACCCAGCTCTAACTTCCTTTCCCCTCCCCTCCTTCTCCTCTAAACTCATTCACAAAATACAAAGGCTTCTTTGAATGGGCAGCAGAGGGGAGGGGAGGGGTGGGTATAGCTGCTCTGTGTGCTTCTCTCCTCTCACGACCGGAGTGTATTCTCCAGGAGTGTAATAATCCTCTCACATATACAGTAAGTAATAGCGATAAGTCTTGGAGGTGGCATGCACCTAATTGGATTTAACTCATGATTTAACTCATAGTTTACCTGTACTATTTGCCAAGCTGCTGAAATCTTGGAATTCAGCTTTAAAGGATATTCCCACATATATATATATATATATATATATATATATATATAAATATAAATATATATATGTAACACCCTGCTGTAATACTGGTTGCAGGATAAATTACAGTTAAATGGACACAAGATGGCAGTGTCCTGCAGCCCAGTTATACAGACTCTGTTGAAAAGCTTTGTGGAATTCGTAGGCTGAATTGCAGGACTTTGCTGTTTAACAACGGGCTGGCAAACTACATTTCCCAAAAGAGCTGGCGGACGGTGGAGCAAATAAATACCAAAGCCCGGGAACTAGAGGACAGGAAGTGAACGGGGAGAGCTGGAGAGCAGGTGTGAGGAGAAGGCTGTGCGGGGTGCTGGAGGTCCAGCCCGGGCTGGACCGCAGAGAGTGCACTGGTAAGTCAGGTTGAAAACTCTGCGAGCAGATGGACTGGAGTGCTGTGTCTGGAATGATCTTTGAAGGAAGGATCAGGAAAACACGGGGCCCCCCCATCTACAGAGAGACCATCCACCAACTGACTGAGGCCATGGATTAAGTGAGAGAACTCCATACCTATACCACCTAAGTTTCCAATAGCATTGCTAAGTTCAGTTACTTTCTACTCAGTTTGACATCCCTTCTTTTTCATGTTACAAGTGTTAAGGCCTAAGTTGTCCAGCCTACTAATTATTGCATTTCCAACACATCCAATCACAAGATCCTGCTGCAATATCTGCCCTCTGAGGGTCAAGTTGAATTATTGCTTTAATTACAATCTGAGCTATTTGCCAGGGAGCACCCTCATCACTCTAGTTTGCTGCTGTTTGTCCAAAGAAGAACTAACTCCTACAGAGGTATATTTCTGCCCATCCCTTAAATTTTGCCTAATTTTACATTTAAAACTGTGTGCTAAAGGGTTACCATCCGAATTCAATATCACTTAAAGAGGCATCTCCCTTTGTTTGTGTTCACCCTCAATTACAGAACTCCTACCTTTGCCTCAATAAATATTTGGATCCTCATGTGCACCAACTAGAGCCCCATTGAGCATGCAGAGGATTAAGCACTGCAGTTTAAAGGGACATTGACCTATCCACTTGAAGTGCTCTTCCTTTCTCAAAATTAAACCCAGCCATCAGCAACTGAGAGCTCAAAGAAAGTTCTCCTCTCTGTTTGGTAGTTTTTTGGCTCACATGGGAAGGAACATCTCAGGTCTGGGGCTATGGTTTCAATTCTGAATTGCAGGACATCTGAAACTGATTGAAATTGTGTTGTGACCTTTACTTGAAGTTACTAAGAGTGGTAGCTGTTATGCCATGCATATATTTTCTTGTCATTTACTGTGCTTATATTTTCATCTCAATACAACCAAAATATCAGTCCACTCTAAACTGTGTGTGAGTCGATTTTATGGTTCCAGCCAGAGGGTCCTTCTGGCCAAAGGTCTAAGGTGGTATCAGCAGGGACAGGGCTTCCAAAGCGGGGGTGAGGAAATGCAGGGAACCCAAAAAATACTTATAGGCCCCTGAGGGTGTAGTGATATATATATATATATATACACATAGTGTGTATATATACACAGTATGTCAGGTACTGCTAAACTGCAGGCAGGTATTTAACTGATGAAGTTGTATATTCATGAAAAGGTCCTTAATTGTATTTTTTTTAAATGTAGTTATTGTAAATACCTAAATTTGACTTGATTTCAGCATCTTGCAGCATGCTGTACATCAGAACTTAGAGAAGGAAGGTGCAGCAGTTTGTGTCAATTAGGAATCCTGCAATCAAATGACAAGGAACATACTTACAGAATCGTGGCAAAATGCATGACTCACTGGCAGTGCCATTATTTCTTAATTATTTCCCCAAATGCTGTGCAATTTTGCCATGATTGTCCCATTACAAAACATGCAAAAATCATTGCAAAACATGTAATGCCAAACTGAGCCTGGCTCAGTGCCAACATTTGGTACATGATCTTTTGTGATGGCATGGATGTGGACACCATCAGATCACCAGTCTCCAATCAAGTGTGTTCCCATGTTTCACGTTTCCTTCACCCTGCTTCTATTTTTTTAAATCTTGAACCTTTTATGTTTTTGTAATTTTATAATATGTCAAAATTTCACATTGAAAGACAGTATGGAAGGGGGGGTGGGGTGTGGGTGACTACATGTCCAAAGCAGGGGCGGATTGACCATTGGGGAACTCGGGCACTGCCCGAGGGCCCGGGGTCAGTAGGGGACCCCATGAGATGTCCCTGGTACTTTTCATAGACTTTTTTGGGTGTGGTTTGAGTGTGGGCGAGGACACAGGGGCCCCATGATCCCCTATTATTGCCCCATGAGTTGTCAGTCCGCCCCTGGTCCAAAGCTAAAAATTATGGAAGAATATATGGTAGCACTGTTTCATTTCAGTGTGGACTTTTTTTTCCCATTTATACTTAACTAGGTGGATGCAACATAGGTCCGATGGTGCATCTGTCCCTGTCTGGCGATCACATGACCTGTCAGTCACCGCTGTCTGCTCTGCCCCACCAGTGCTCACTGGAGCACTGGGTTGTGGAGGGGGAGGGAGAAGCTGGCTCAGGCTCTCAGCAGCTCACTGAGAGGCTGAGCCAGGTGTCACTCCAGACTCTGGTGTGGATTCTGACTTTGATGTTGGGATCTTTCCCCAGCCTGGACCTGCTGAATGACGTCAGTTGACTCTTTACCTACTCTGTGGGTGGGGCTTAAGGTGCCCTAATGTGAACCTTCAGAATCTTGGTTCAATAATACCCAACAGTGCAGGCTGAGGCTGCGGTCATGAGAAATCTGCATTAGGGCGGCACTTCAACTTAAACGATAAGTTCACCTTTTTTAACATGTTTCATGTTGCACCCATATTCACGGTGTAACATGTTACAAAAGGACCGACCTCTGCATCACCCCCCATCCCCCCCTATGACAGTTAGCGGGTCATCTTCTCCCCCATGCTAGCTGTCACAATTTAAAAAAAATGTGGCCTCACAAGGCTCCGCCTGCCCTGCCGCATTACTCATTCACAGTATTTTGTGAATGGGAAAACTACAAGTTCCCTGACCATTCTTGGACCATGTTACAGTTTTTGGTTTTATTTTCTTCATTGACTGCAAGAGCATTATAGCTAATGAGGCTACTTTGATCTTAAGCCAGGTAATCATGTACCAAAATTCGCAGGTTCAGTAGGAACAGGCCAACTTTCTGTATGTGTGTACTCCTCTCTGTTCAACAGAAGCTGGTCTAATGATCGACTTCTGTTGAACAGTCCTGCTGGAAAATCAGAAAAGGGGAAAACAAAAACATGCCTCTAAGTGTAGACTCTCCATAAAATTTAATAGTCAAAAAAGTAGGCAACTCACATGTTAAATGTGGCACCCTCTAGTGTGTTAAGATAGGTAAATTTAGCTTGGCTCAGAGTAGCTGAAGTAAGCAAGTCTGTGGGGGGGGGTCAAGCTCAGGTCAGGCTGGAGGGCTCTGCAGGTCAGTCCTTTATCGCCTCCCCCTGGTTCTGGAGGTCCATGTAAACTTCTGGAATCCAGTTGGCAAGTGTACAGGGGTGGGGATCAGTATTGGAAGTACTTTACTAGTCTGTTGAAAGTAGTTTTCCCTGGAAACACAGTCTGGAATTTGTGCTAAGAAGACAATGTAGTCACAGTAGTCCTCAAAGTTTTCTATACGATAATATACAAATATAAAGAATATCACATCACAGCAGTAAGGTGTACCATGATCATGCACTGTGTGTTGGTGATATATACTGTTAATATAAAAGGACAAGTTTTTGACCATCCAATGTTCATTTTAATTAATTGTATACTGTACATTCCTAAGCTTGCAGGATGAAAAAGAACTGGAAGATGCCATGTCATGTCTTAGCTTTGCAATTGACATTTTTAAACTTGTGGACTTCCCAAAAAAGTATGCATTGGTTTTCTTGCACAACAATGTGATGTTGAATTGATCTTTTTAAGAACTAGAAAATAACAAAAAAGAGTTAATTTGTATATTGCCAGTTAATTTACTTTCATAAGCAAAATGAAAGTGTAACTTAAAGAAAAACATTTTAATAACCCTTTCCCACCCCTTTTGCTAATTTACAATTTTTGGAACCCCAAGGGGGTATGATGGAGGAATGATAGGTGTTCATATGCTCACTATCACAGTGGTCACACGATTGGAAGCTGGTCCCACCAACTATGGATCTGTAGCCTGGACTGACAACTGTCTGCCACAGTTTGGTCTTTGGGCTGAGAGTGTGCAGTAAGAGTGCTCTCAGCACATAAACAAAAATTGCCCAGTGACGCATATGTGCGTTAAAGCCCACCCTTTGCTGCTGCACATATATGTCTGGCGGCCATAAAGGGGTATTAAATAAGACAATTCGAGCAAAGCTACACTACTAACTGGAGCTACCCTGAGGTTTATCAAAAGTGGTTAATCTACCTTCACTCCCAAATATCAAAACTGGCAAAAATTCTGTAAAAAGGGGTTTTAGAATCACCACACCCTTATCCTATCACATTAAAAACCCTGTGTAGGAATATGCTGCCCTCTACTGTCTGTATTTGGTGAGTCATTTGGTTATAGAGAGGTACTTCTTGTGCCTGCTAGCTGGGTCAGAAACCTTAATTGGAGGACTGTGATATAAAAAGGGGAGTTTATAAAAAAACAACCACAGAACTGAGCCAAACAACCATACACACAAAGGAGCAGATGTTGTTTCTTTATTTCACCCAGACCAGAAGCAAAGACTATGAGAAAAGTATTACTATGTTCAAATAGTTTAGCTGCCGGTGTCCATAGCTTCTTGAGTGTGCGTTTGAGTCTTTGTGACAGACATATCTCTGTTCTATTGTTGCTACTGTATGTTTGTAGTGGTCACCTTCCAGTATATTAGTAGGTGAACTTGTCTATTGCAATAAAGTATGTATGCAGCTCCTGCTATTTTAGTTACCCCCCCCCCTTCTTCTAGTCTTGGATTCTATAGCTTGTTTAAGCTCAGAGCTCAATAATTAGTATAGTCTAGAACCAGGGACTTGACAATATGTGTGAAGATGGACGCTGCTCAAACTGATCCCCAGGAGTCACTGACACATTTCACCCCGCCCATAGGGGGCTTGGTCACAGAGGCTTTGTGACCGAGACTTTGTAGTCTCTGTGACCAAGCATCCTATGGGTGGGGTGAAAAGCATCAGAGGGCGTGGCCAGAGTGACAGCTGAGGCCAAACTACACACTGTTTCTCTCAGACTCCTGGGGATCAGTTTGAACGGCATGCATCGTCACACATATTGTTAAGTCTCTAGAATCACTCGGGACGCTGCTCCCTCTTCTCTCAGCCGGCAGGGTGATTACTGTTTGCTGTCAGCCTTAAGCAGCACCAGAAGCACAATCATAGGCTAGGTTAGGCAACCGACCTTACTTTGTAGTTAGAGGTCCAGTTACATGACATATTAGAAGCTACTAGAGACTAACATGCAGAGTAGATAGGTTGACTTTAAGTTTTAATGCCACACCACTGCTGGTGAGAATCAACATTCCAGGCTGGTTGGACAACAGTTGAAGGATTTCCCTATCACCGCTGATCTTGTCTTCAAGATCAGTGGTGATGGGGATGATTGCATTGTCATCATCCCTAGGGTCCCCTGCAATTAACTTTCCTGGCCAGTCCTCATGTCAGCAGAACTGGGTTTACTCCTCCTCCGCACCCTCAGGACCACCTTCCCTAGCAGAGATAAAAAGAGACCCTCCTATCCCCACCTGTTCTCTTTTTTTTGGTCGTTTCTAGGCCACCATCAACAAAGTAAAAGTAAGAACTTCACCCCCCCCTGCAAAATCTCCCCCCAGGGTTCAGCCTCCCCTGGGATGGAAGGGAATGGGATGGCATATCGCTAGCCCAAAGAATTCGGGTACCAGCACGGATCCGCCAAAACTTAGCATGGTGGACGACACCATCTACCCTGTCACGGGCATGCCCCTCAGCCAAGAAGGCTGGATTTTGGTCACCTCAGATGCCAGTCTATGGGGCTGGGGCTCTCGCTGCCTCGGCAGACTGGTGCAGGGAATATGGCGCACAACAAAAACCAGACACTCCAACCTTCTAAAGTTGCAAGCAGCCTTCTTAGACTGAGTCAAACTAATGATGGACAACCAGACAGCCGTCACCTATATAGTCTGACAAGGAGGAACAAAGAGCCTGCTGTTAGTACAGCTAACAACCCAGATCTTTTCTTGAGCTGAGAGACATGTTGCAGCCTTAACAGTTGCCTATATTCCAGGCAAACAAAACCGCATTGCGGAGAAGCTAAGTCAGAGATTCCCCACCAACAGTGAATGGGCAATCAACAGGCGCTACTTGGAGCCAATCTTTTCGAACTGGGGGATGCCATCTGTAGACCTGATGGCAACCCAGAGAATGCACAAGTGCCAAAATTTGTCACAATATACAGGGACAACAGAGCACTAGCATAGGATGCATTTTACATCCCATGGAACTTTTCCTTAGTGTACCTCTTCCCTCTGGCAAACTGATTATGAGGGCCTTGTTGAAGATAGTGAAGGAAGAGGTCCATGCAATCCTGTTTCTGCCTTTTTGGACTCGGAGACCATGGTTCCCACTGCTCCTACAGATGGTGTCAGCCCCTGCAGTACCTCTGCCCCTGAGGAAAGATTTACCCAAACAAGGTCAGTGGACTCACCCCAATTCGGGGAGATTGCAACTTGCAGCATGGCTCTTGAATCAGCCAGACTATGGTCGCAGGGCATTCACAAGAGGTAATTTCAATGCTGTTAAAGGCAAGCAGACCTTCTACAAATGTTACATACTCCAGAATATGGGAAAAATGTATATCTGTAGCTGTACAATGAAAATTTCCCCCACCTACACCAAGTGTAGCAAATGTGCTAGAGTTTTTACAATCCGCACTGGATAAAGGCCTAGCCTACAACACAATCAAGGTACAGAATTCAGCAATATCGTCATTTACAGGTCTCAAATGGGCAGATGAGCCCTTGATAAAACAATTTCTTAGGGCAGCAATAAGAATACGGCCACCTAGAAAGAACCTCTTCCCAACCTGGGACTTGGGGGTAGTGCTAAGGGCTCTGCCCCAGCCACCTTTTGTTCCAACAGATTCATGGCCATTATGGTTTCTAACAGTCAAGTTAACCTTTCTCATGGCTATTATATCAGCGAGAAGAGTGTCGGAGCTAACAGCCCTATCCTGCAGAGACCCATTCTGCATTGTGTTGGCAGATAAGGTTATTTTGTGGCCTTCACCAGCCTTAACCTCCAAGTGGCCTCAAAATTCCATGTAAACTGGGAGTCTGTTTTGTCAAGTTTCATGCAGCCACCAAACCAGACAGATGACCTAGATCTTAGATCACTGCACATGGTCGCTATCTTCTTTGCTCCCAACAGATACGTAAATCCGATAACTTATTCATTTTACCAGTGGGACCCAGGAAGGGAGAAGCGGCTGCGGCAAAAATCATAGCCACCTGGATCACCAAGACGATCAGTCTAGCGAATAAACAACAGGGTCTTGCTCCTCCACAGATGCTCACTCAACAAAAGGGGTGGCAGCCTCATGGGTGGCACTCACAAACATATCAGTTGAAGATATATGCAAGACCGCAAGTTGGAGCTCCTGTAAGACCTTTGCCAGACACTATAAATTCGATGTAAGGTCCGCCAGTTCGGCTAAGTTTGGAGCGGTGGTTATGTCAGCACCTTTTCAGAATAAATAAAAGGATCTGCATGAAGTAGCTAAAGGTATTGATTTGTTCTTGTTGTTGTGTCCCACCCTAAATTAGCTATGATATATCCCAGGTGTGCTGATATGAGGCTGGCCAGGAGAGCAAAAATTATCACCAATACTTACCGTAATTTTCCTTTCTTGGGCGATCCATCATCACAACATTTTTCTTTCCTCCCTAGTGACCTGTCGTCGCTACAAACAGAGAACAGGTGGGGATGGGAGGGTCTCTTTTTTTTCTCTGCTAGAAAAGGTGGTCCTGAGGGTTCGGAGGAGTAGTAAACCCAGTTGTGCTGATGTGAGGACCGGCCAGGAAAGGAAAATTACGATAAGTATTGGTGACAATTTTCCGTTTTGCTGCAACAATCATCTGGAGGTATCTTTATTAATAACTATATATACCCATGTATATGTGCACAATTCTACCAGGACTCTTGTTGGGTCCTTTACTGATAATACCTGTTTGTACATTGGATGTATGTGCTATTATTAATTATTTCTTATATTCTCATATAAGCTTGTGTTATTTCCATACTAGTATGCATCTATGTACTTATGGTTAATGGTATAAGCTGGTTGCAGTAGTTCCTCAGCTTCCAATTACTTTGTTTAGATTACTGGGTAATTTCCCAGGAAGGGAATCCCCTCTATTTATAGAGGCCCTGTACTGAGTGAAGGTGTAATGGATTGTGATAAACAATCCCTGCTTTGTCAGATGATCAGTAAAATGACAATTTTATAGCTTTGCTTCTCTTTGCCTCTTGCTCTTTAAATTCCTTACTCTCTTAAGTAAACAATCAGATATAGGCTAACAGAACAATGATAATTAAGATGGCGCCTTCATCCGGAGTCTCGCCCGAGGTGACTCATTAGAAAAAAAAGCACCTTTCAATGTAGACAACCCCCATAAAAGGGAACGAGTCTCATTTGTGACAATGATTGGAAGATATCAACACGGATGAAAGAACACACAGGAAACTTAGGGGACTTTTCACCCAATCATCGCATATGCTTCTCTTACGTCAAGAGACCTATAAATGTTACGATTAGTTCCTCAATAAAGTAGAATTTAGGAAGTTGGCAAACTGCAAACAGTGTCAGTGTCTTACTTCCGCGTGCACGTAATTCCATACCAATTAGGCTCACTGGTAGATCACAGTTAATGGTCTGTAAGTGACCCGGTCCAAAACAATTTGGCGCCCAACGTGGGGCTCGAGTTCTGAACACTGGACCAGCCGACCGAGAGTGGACGAGGGGGACCGTGGGGCAGGCCTGGACCCGGAGACTGATCACCTCCGAGAAGTGGTAAGTGAATTTTATGTCTAATAATTCCTTACCTGCGTAGTCTGGGATTGCCCAGCGTGACTACTCACCCATCTGGCTGTCCGTTGGTCAGCAAAGGACAGGTCCAAAACAATTTGGTGCCCAACGTGCCAGCTTTATTCTCAAACCCGTTCTTCCACTTAGTAAATATCCTGTTTGGGGTTATATAATAATGGTTTAGCACAACATCCTGTTTTATGCTATATGATGATGGTGTGGTGACCCTAAAGCCCATTTTTAAATGAATGCCCATTTGACAAACCCACCCAAATTTAGGAGCAGGGGCGGACTGACCATTTGGGCACTTGGGCACTGTCCGAGGGCCCAGGGTCAATAGGGGGCCCCATGAGATGCCCCTGGTACCTTTCATAGGCTCTCTTGGGTGTGGTTTGAGTGTGGATGAGGACACAGGGGCCCCATGATCCCCTATTGCCCAGGGGCCCCATGAGTTGTCAGTCTGCCCCTGTTTAGGAGGAACTAAAAACTCCTTGTGCATACTGTTTTATTGGAAACTGATGTGGACCACTGTCTTGGCATTCTGCAGTCTAGTAATGAATAGCTACCATATTTCAATGATTGGTTTTTATCATCCTTCAGTCTTTGATCTTTGATCTTTTCCGTGCACAAAACATCCCTCATTTTTATTAAAGGATAAGTTCACCTTTGGGAACATGTAACATGTTCCCATAAACTCAGCTGTGCCCGCTGCCTTCTCTCCCTCTGACAGACAGTATGGGGAGAAGTTTCCTCATGCTATCTGTCAGATTTGAAAACAGCGTTGCCGTTCGGGGCTCTACCCACACGGCCACATCATTCATTTACAGACTTCCATGAATAAATGAACTGCAAGTCCAGACAGCCTTAGTGGCTGTGGGCTTGTAGTTTTCAATGAACTACCACGGCACTGTGGAGCACTGTGGTAGTTCATTGAAGCTTTCTGTCAGAATATTTGCTTGACTGTACATCCCGTACGGCAAGCCAATATTCTGACAGGTCTGCAGGAGACCTGCATGGCATCAGCGATCTACTGGTGCAATGCTTTCCAGGGTCCTTTGGACAAAAATAATAAATGCACATTTTTTTACCTGCAAAAAAATGTGCATTTATTATTTTTGTCCAAAAAGCTTATCTTTTAAAGGGAATGTGTAGTCTTTCCAATTACTTTTTTTTTTAGATATTCAGGTAATACAGATTACCTTGATATAAATAGTATTGATAAGGTGTGTATGTTTTTAACTGCTTTCTCATGCTCCTATTCATACTTTGTGTGGAGCAGTCTAATTTGCTCATTACTATGTTTTGTAATGGTTGTGCTTTTTTGGTCTTTCTCTTACTGCAAGTTTTGGGTCATCTTTCCACTGAAAAAAAGATTCCAACAGTTGTTAATAGGGAAGCCAAATCAGGCCAAGTCACGTGCAAATGGTTAACTTACAATTCTCTGTTTAATACAATAAAAAATAATGAAAGAACAGTTACTTTAAGGTTACATCTGAATTATCCTAAGCAAAAAACGTGCTCACTAGAAACACCCTGCTGTCTCGCCATAAACATAAAATAGGTTAATTGAAAATTCCCAAATATACTATTTTCTTAGCACGATGCACAGGCATTTTCATTTAGTAGATTGAATATATTTTTCTTGTTCCTTGTTTGTTTTTTTGTTGCTCAAATTTAAATGACTGCTGGAAAAATAAGAGAACAAACTGCCAACGGATAGCAAAGATTATTTTTTTTTTATTTCTAAGCTTCAGAAAGACAAAGCAATCCTTATACAGTATATTTGTATATTTTAACTGGACAAACTAGTGATGTTGATAACCAAAGAGTAAATAAAATTAGCTGCTGACATGCAAATGCAAATTTTTGAGTCACATAAACTGCATGTAATGATGTTATATAAAACACTATTGTTTTAATGCATTTTTGCTATGCATACAGAGAAATCAAAAACTACACGTAAACAGTGGTATATAGCATAATTTGGTCCTCAGACTTCCTGTATGAATGATGAATTGAAGCACTGTGCTACTACACATGGGGTTGATTTAATAAAAGAGTAGAGAACGTTAGCTAGTTTATTGAATAAGGTGAAGCCATGTTCACTTGAAATACTCAATTACGTGCAAAAGAAATTAAAAAGACAGGATTTTTTCTTGCCCATGATAGGATTTTTGAAGCGCACATAGAAACCAGTGTTCAACCAGCACAAATTACTCTTGTGTAGCTATTGTATTCTGACAGCAGGGAGACTTATCTGCCCTCAGATAACACTCTTCAGCTGGTGGTACTGACTGACCGAAAATGTTCCAACAGGCTGTAAGTACAGACGTTGACCCATAGATATTGTAGATTGAAATTTGACCAGTTCAGCAGGGCCTGATCCATCTATGGCTGGCTTTAGACTTAACCTATTATATATCTGTTTGAGTTACATTTAGTTTTACAAAAGATCTGTATTATGGTTGTAATATATGGTTTTACAATAAAGGTAAAGAGTGTTCAAAATCTAACATCAGGATAAATTTTTATTTTTTAAAATGGTCCCCCAAAAGATTTAAAAATAAAAAGCATCTGTTGCTGCAATATACACTTCCTCTATGGTGCTCTCATCCACAACATACAACACACACTGGGGCGGCCCCCAGGGGGGGAGGGGGTTATTGGCTTGTAGGGGGAATTATTTGTAGTTGGGGATTAAATGTCATTATTGAAGGCTCTAAATGAAATAAGATTATCTTGTTAATTTGAATACCCAAAATATGCTTCAACAAGGCATTAAATATTGTCGTAAAATTGTTGGTACTGAGTTATTGGCCCTAAAGAGAGGCTTAGGTACTATAATGTACAACTACTACAATAATCACTAGCTTGGGGTCAAGTACTGTACATATAGTATATAAAGTGTATTGTCCAGGGAATTCTGTGTCTGAAATGGCCTGCATTGAATATAAAAAAGAGAGCTGTAAAAGGGATAAAAAAAAGTTAAATGTTCCAGAGCTTCCAAGTTACCTACTCTGGGTGAGTTGTGATTTGTGCTTTTCATGGTCCTGTTTGAGTTTTAATAATTTGCATAGGAAGACAGCTGTTTTGACTAACTGTCACTTATCCAGGGATTCCAGGCCCTCTCACATTACAACTGTTTACTATTCAAGATGCTGACCATCTTTCATGAACATTGATATATCAAATTTTGGCAAAAAGTGCCATATGGGATTCCCATGAACTTGTTATACAGATTTCAGCAGACAAAAAAATAAAGAAGATTACACCTTGAGAATGCTTTGCAATTCCCAAGGTCAGTTTATTTAGTAATACTTAATGATTGTTTCTTGATTCAAAAAGAGAAGTATGGCCAAAGCTATTTTGGCCCTATTTTTCCTGTGGGTCACAGGAGCACACTTGGTTCTGCACTCTTCTGACCATTTTCAATAGACAGCGGTCTACATTCAGCTTTCCTCTGACTTAATAGAGCCGGTCCAAACTCTGTGAAGATCCTGACTTTCATGTCAGGATCCATCCAGATGCCTGGACCAGCAGCTGGCTCAGCCTCTCAGCATGCCTCTGAGAGGCTGAGCCAGATACTGCTGCCCCATCCATATCAGCAATGGAGGGGCAGAACAGAGAGCTGGTGACTGACAGTCACTGACTCTCTGCTCATTGAAGAATAGAAACTGAGCAATCAGCAGTCTGTCAGGAAAGGCAAAATGTGCCCAGTCACATAATTATTAGCGAACAGAGAACTCCTGTTAGCCAGTGTCAGGAAAACTGAAATGTGCATAGTTATGAGTAGACGGAGAATTCCTATCAGCCGAACCCATGCTCGTACTCATCCATGCACACATGTGTGCTCTGGCACACATGCCTGTCACTACATTGGTGCCTAGTGGGCTATTTAAACACATCTGCTGTGCTAGGACTTTGCCTTATGGTCTACTGCATTCTGCTACTTGCTGTGAAATAGGAAAAAAAACCTCATATATCTATATTGTACCGCGCTCCAAAATTAATAAATCTAAGTGCTCTAAATAAATAAATAAATATTGTATATAACTAAAAATTCAATAATAATCTATATCCATAATACTTAAATTCATAATTGCATAATACTTGAATCCATAATTGAAGTGAATCAAAAAAATTTCATTAATATTTGTAAATCAATGCAAAAAAACTGCGTGCCTGAAAAACTATTCAAAAGTGAAAAAATATATAATGATATATAATGAAAATATAAAAAATAGTTCAGTTCATACGAATTGAGATGGTAATGTGAATCAATCTGATTGGCGTGGTAAGTCTATGTTCATGACATGAACCTCTCTCTCCTTCCTCCTCTCCTTTCTCCTCAATTCAGCTTTTCTCAATTAGGATTTTCTCCTCTATCTGCTTGGCTTATTCCTCCATGAACGATACATACATAGAAAAGGGAAAAAGAAACATAGTGTCTTATCCTGAGTAAAAATGTTTAATGAGCTTCTGATCTCCCACTCACATGGTATCAGCAAAAGTAACGCTTTTGTGTAAATAAATCCAGGTCCTCCTGCAAACAGCCCTGCAGGTGTGTGTGTGTTCACTCGCTATACTCGCCGTTTCCTCTGTGGATGCGTGATGACGTCACCGCCCCTCCCCTACGCGTTACGCTACAGGGACTCGTAGCTTCCTCTGGGGGATGTATCGTTCATGGAGGAATAAGCCAAGCAGATAGAGGAGAAAATCCTAATTGAGAAAAGCTGAATTGAGGAGAAAGGAGAGGAGGAAGGAGAGAGAGGTTCATGTCATGAACATAGACTTACCACGCCAATCAGATTGATTCACATTACCATCTCAATTCGTATGAACTGAACTATTTTTTATATTTTCATTATATATCATTATATATTTTTTCACTTTTGAATAGTTTTTCAGGCACGCAGTTTTTTTGCATTGATTTACAAATATTAATGAAATTTTTTTGATTCACTTCAATTATGGATTCAAGTATTATGCAATTATGAATTTAAGTATTATGGATATATATTATTATTGAATTTTTAGTTATATACAATATTTATTTATTTATTTAGAGCACTTAGATTTATTAATTTTGGAGCGCGGTACAATATAGATATATGAAATTAACATCCATACACCTGGAGAGGGTGTAAAAAGTACCTGGCGATCTAAATACTTAATTATTTAATCAAGCACGTCAATTGATTTATTAGTCGTTCACTTTATTCATAAATTCAATATTATTAGTATTTTTATACACTGAATTTATTGCTTTATAAGTAAGAAAACTTCTAGTGGCTCACAAGTATTTCATTAATTTGCATTTAGGAAAAAAAACCTCCTGCGCTCAAGAAAAGTGTATGGCACAAGTGAGCAGACAGCTTGGTGGATGACTTCAGATATTTCAATCATGGCACTGGCTTTGCTGCCCTCCAGCAGGTTGGGGAAACCCAGAAAGATAACTTCAAAACACAAAAAAACACAGAGGGCGCACCAGCCTAGCGCATCACCTCAGTGGTGCCTTTATTTGTATAAAAAACAGATGTATACTCACAAACGACATAGTATAAATGGCACATAAATCAACTAGTGAATAAAGGTGACCTGGTCCCCTGGACAAGTCCCTTTAGAGGATAGGTGATCCAAAGTCTGACGCGTTTTGAGAGGTGATCCCCTCTTTCTCAGAGCCAATTTTGAATGTTACACAACTCATGCATTTATAGGAGAACTATACAAAGGTCACATGGTGTCCAGTGTTGGCCCCTCCTATCAGTGGGTGGGTACTAAGCAAACATAAAGAACGATGAATAAATCAATAAGTATACAAGACCACAGATGCAAATGTAAGATATCCAGATAACAATAATACATTGATGGATGACACCAGAAATAAAATTGATAATAAGTAGATGAATATAAATGTAAAGTTTTTTATATATATATATATATATATATATATATATATAAAATAAACCTATGAATAAATATAGTGGATATAAATACAAATAAGTGTTACACTGGGTGTTCACCATGACCAACAAGTTTCATGTGTGGCAGCAGAATGGGAGTTCTCAAATTAGCAAAGTGGGGATCTGTATAACAATCGTGTTTTTTGCTAACATACCCTTCTGCCAATGTTGTCCTAGGGATCCTAAAGATCCTAGTTCCCCACAGACTCTTTCAGCTTTAATTTGAGGGTATTTACATCCAAATCAGGTGAACGGTGTAGGAATTATAACAGTTTGCATATGTGCCTCCCACTTGTTAAGGGACCAAAAGTAATGGGACAGAATAATAATCATAAATCAAACTTTCACTTTTTAATACTTGGTTGCAAATCCTTTGCAGTCAATTACAGCCTGGAGTCTGGAATGCATAGACATCATCAGACGCTGGGTTTCATCCCTGGTGATGCTCTGCCAGGCCTCTACTGCAACTGTCTTCAGTTCCTGCTTGTTCTTGGGGCATTTTCCCTTCAGTTGTGTCTTCCACAAGTGAAATGCATGCTCAATCGGATTCAGATCAGGTGATTAACATGGCCATTGCATAACATTCCACTTCTTTCCCTTAAAAAACTCTTTGGTTGCTTTTGCAGTATGCTTTGGGTCATTGTCCATCTGCACTGTGAAGCGGCGTGCAATGAGTTCTGAAGCATTTGGCTGAATATGAGCAGATAATATTCCCGAAACACTTTAGAATTCATCCTGTTGCTTTTGTCAGCAGTCACATCATCAATAAATACAAGAGAACCAGTTCCATTGGCAGCCATACATGCCCACGCCATGACACTACCACCACCATGCTTCACTGATGAGGTGGTATGCTTAGGATCATGAGCAGTTCCTTTCCTTCTCCATACTCTTCTCTTCTCATCACTCTGGTACAAGTTGATCTTGGTCTCATCTGTCCATAGGATGTTGTTCCAGAACTGTGAAGGCTTTTTTAGATGTCGTTTGGCAAACTCTAATCTGGCCTTCCTGTTTTTGAGGCTCACCAATGGTTTCCATCTTGTGGTGAACCCTCTGTATTCATGCTGGTGAAGTCTTC
The DNA here is from genome assembly GCF_062004578.1 of Staurois parvus. Classification (NCBI taxonomy): domain Eukaryota; kingdom Metazoa; phylum Chordata; class Amphibia; order Anura; family Ranidae; genus Staurois; species Staurois parvus. The sequence goes on along the minus strand of NW_028318023.1, from coordinate 4,813,773 downwards.
TCTTGATTGTTGACTTTGACACACATACACCTACCTCCTGGAGAGTGTTCTTGATCTGGCCAACTGTTGTGAAGGGTGTTTTCTTCACCAGGAAAATAATTCTTCGGTCATCCACCACAGTTGTTTTCCGTGGTCTTCCAGGTCTTTTGGTGTTGCTGAGCTCACCGATGCGTTCATTCTTCTTCTAAGAATGTTCCAAACAGTTGTTTTGGCCATGCCTAATGTTTTTGCTATCTCTCTGATGGGTTTGTTTTGTTTTTTCAGCCTAATGATGACTTGCTTCACTGATAGTGACAGCTCTTTGGATCTCATCTTGAGAGTTGACAGCAACAGATTCCAAATTCAAATAGCACACTTGAAATGAACTCTGGACCTTTTATCTGCTCATTGTAATTAGGATAATGAGGGAATAACACACACCTGGCCATGGAACAGCTGAGAAGCCAATTGTCCCATTACTTTTGGTCTCTTAAGAAGTGGGAGGCACATATGCAAACTGTTGTAATTCCTACACCGTTCACCTGATTTGGATGTAAATACCCTCAAATTAAAGCTGACAGTCTGCAGTTAAAGCACATCTTGCTCGTTTCATTTCAAATTCATTGTGGCGGTGTATAGAGTCAAAAATGTTAGAATTGTGTCGATGTCCCAATATTTATGGACCTGACTGTATATGAAATATAGTGGTTTATTATCAAAACTGGAGAGTGCAAAATCTGGTACAGCTGTACTTAGAAATCAATCAGCTTCCAGGGTTTATTGCCAAAGCTTAATTGAACAAGCTAAAGTTAGAAACCAATCAGCTACCATGCACAGCTGCCCCAAATTCTGAATGCACCAGTTTCAGTAAATCTCCCCCCAAGTTCCTTGTTGTGCACATGATCAGAAACTGAAACATAGATCCTTGTTCTGCACATGATCTGAAACGGACCGAAAATGTCTCAGGAGCATTATAAACAGCTTTGCTGGAACAAGGTACCATCTATAAGAACTGTGAAGTTTGCTTGTGGAAGACTCCCTTAAAGATGTGGTTAGTTTCTTTATACCATATTATACCAATTCCACATTCTTGCCCATGTCTGCCTCTCAGACCCTTATATAAGAAAGTCTGTTTGAATTGCTAACCACTTGAGTATACAATATTGAGATAGACATCACATGACCTAATTTTGGAAGAGTAAAATATATGATATCATTGTTTTCTCTTTGTTTGTTTTCTCTCTTTTGTTTTCAGTAGCATTTGTTCACATGTTAACATCCTGTCACTTGTATCAAAGTGCCTGTCACTTAAAAAAAACTGAGCTACTTTTCAGGCAGAATTGAGCGTTTTTGTTCCCACATACTTCAATAGAAACTTCTAAAAAGTGCGACATGAGATTGTGCATTTTTTTTGTGCTTTTTCTGCTCAAATGGCAGCTCTTTGTCCCTTTTCAACAGCACTTCACACCTTTTAGTTGAAAAATGCCTGAAAAAAACGCCTGACAACAGTGCAATTCTGCTCCACAAAAACGCTCAAAACGCTTGAAAAAACACTTGATGCTACAGTATGAATGTAGCCTAGTTATTATGTGCATCCCACAATGTAATTTTATCTAAGAGGGTTGCTAGCTGGCCTCTCTCTTGTAGGTTCTGTAAGAGCCAATTCCTCCAAAGCTACACCTATTTATCTACTTACAGTGCATCCAGAGAGTATTTACAGCGCTCAACGTTTGCCACATTTTGTTATGTTACAGCCTTATTCCAAAATGGATTAAATTCATTTTTTTCCCTCAACATTCTACAAACAATACCCCATACTGACAAAGTGAAAGAAGTTCATTTTGAAATCTTTGCAATTTATTAAAAATAAAAATGAAAAAAAAACTCATGTGCATAAGTATTCACAGCCTTTGCCATGACACTCAAAATTGAGCTCTGGTGCATCCTGTTCCCACTGATCATCCTTAACCCCCGGTTCAAATATATGCAGCCGTGCGGGCCGCGTTTTGCACGGGCATGCGAGCCCATTCTTTTTCCCGTGCCCGTGACACGCAGGGAAGACGTGCCTGCACTTCTTTGGAATACACAGCCTGCACGGGAACCTCAATTCCCAGTATGGTTGCGGTTTCCAGTACAGGTGGTGTGCCATTAGAACTAATGGCACCCACCCGCGTGTCCACATTTCTCTGTGAGGGTGGTCCGGCTGCACAGATTTTCTTGCGGATCCGCAGCGGCACCACCCGCACAGATGTGAACCTAGGGTGAGATGTTTCCACAACTCGATTGGAGTCCACCTGTGGGAAATTTAGTTGATTGGACATAATTAGGAAAGGCATAAACCTGTCAATATAAGGTCCCACAGTTAACAGTGCATGTCAGAGCACAAACCAGACCATGAATTCCAAGGAATTGTCCGTAGACCTCCGAAACATTTCTGCAGCATTGAAGGTCCAGTGAGCACAGTGGCCTCCATCATCCGTAAATGGAAGAAGTTTGGAACCACCAGGAATCTTGCTAGAGTGGGCCGCCCGGCCAAACTGAGCGATCGAGGGAAAAGGGCCTTAGCCAGGGAGGTAGCTGAGCACCCGATGGGCACTTTGAAAGAGCTGCAGCGTTTCTTTGTGGAGAGAGGAGAACCTTCCAGAAGAACAACCATCTCTGCAGCACTCCACCAATCAGGCCTATATGGTAGAGTGGCCAGACGGAAGCCACTTCTCAGTAAAAGGCAAATGGCAGCCCACCTGGAGTTTGCCAAAAGGCACATGAGGGACTCTCAGACCATGAGAAACAAAACTCTCTGGTCTGATGAAACAAAGATTGAAGTCTTTGGCCTGAATGCCAAGCGTCATGTCTGGAGGAAACCAGGCACTGCTCACCACCTGGCCATCCCATCCCTATGCTGTGTGGATGTTTTTCAGTGGCAGGAACTGAGGGACTAGTCAGGATCGAAGGAAAGATGAATGCAGCAATGTACAGAGACATCCTTGATGAAAACCTTAGACTGGACCTTAGACTGGGGTGACAGTTCATCTTTCAACTGGACAACGACCCTAAGCACACAGCCCACATAACAAAGGAGTGGCTGTGGGCCATCTCTGTGAATGTCCTGGAGTGGCCCAGCCAGAGGCCAGACTTGAACCCAACTGAACATCTCTGGAGGGATCTGAAAATGGCTGTGCATTGACGGTCCCCATCCAACCTGATGGAGCTTGAGTGGTACTGCAAAGAAGAATAGGAGCCATTGCTCAAAAATAGGTGTGCCAAGCTTGTAGCATCATACGCAAAAGGACTTGAGGCTGTAATTGGTGCTAAAGGTTCTTTAACAAAGTATTGAGCAAAGGCTGTGAATACTTATGTACTTGTGGGTTTTTTCATTTTTTATTTTTAATAAATTGTAAAGATTTCAAAACAGACTTCTTTCATGTTGTTATTATGGGGTATTGTTTGTAGAATGTTGAGGAAAAAAATGAATTTAATCCATTTTAGAATAAGGCTGTAACATAACAAAATGTGCCAAAAGTTAAGCGCTGTGGATACTTTCTGGATGCACTGTAAGTAGATAAATGGGTGTAGATTTGGAGGTATTGGCTCTTACAGAACTTATTCAAAGCAATATGTACCTGCAAAGAAGTATAGACAGTTTTGCAATCTAGGCATCTTGATGATATTTCAGAAGGTTAGGGACTACTACTGTAGGTCTAAATGTGACAACATACGCACTGATATTTGCAAAATATAATTTATGATAAATTGGTGATCTATACGGTTTGCTAATAACTGATAATGAGAACTTGGCAGCACATAGGAAATTTTGCCTTGCACTTGCAAACTGGAAACAACAAATGTAATCATTTAGAGGTTTGAGGAAACATTTAGTGTAGAGTAATACCTTAGATGGTATCACCTCTAGCAAGATCTGGCACAGCTTTTATACCCAATTTAGACTGCAGTGTCTTGTAACAGACACACGTTTTATAGCTTTGTCCCATTCTTGAAGAAGGATCAAACCTGCCACATACACATCACATGGTACCACTAGTCAGACTGGAGAGAAAACTGCCTTGGGACTTGACTGTGTTATGATGAAAACGATGATTTACCACTTGTTTTCAGCGTGTGATCTGTCCAAATTTGTTCAGGTAAGAATCAGGCAAAAAAGCTTTTCATGTCTGTGGTTTTATAAAACAATTGCAGCTTTCAGTTTACATAGCCATTTCTAGCTGTATCAGGCAATTATTTGCTTCCTGCCTCCTGCTGAAATAAACTTACACATTTGTTGGAGTAAGGCATACAAGTTTATAGAAAACTTAAAAGTACTTTGAAGATTATTTAACCTGGTGGCATTCACATCACACCCAAACGTTTGATTGTCCTCTAACATCTATAGCCTGTTTTACAAAACCTGCATTAGGCTTTTCATTACAGTGACATTACCGTGCTTCCCTACATTTTAAAACTTGCTGCACACTAGTGTAGCACTACCCCCTTAGGGGTTGCTGTTCAACTGGGTCCCCCTATGGTCCCGCACAATCAGTCATTTAGCATTGCCCACAAAAACTTTCATCCGTAGACAGAAATCAGGCCTTGAGTGCTGGTTTTGTTATTTGAGGGGATTTAAACTTGGATAGGGTAAGGGGGGTATAGGATGCCCAAGGGAACCGATATCTGAAGACAACTTCCTGAACTATTCACAACTTGTTTTCTCTGGCACAATCTCTGTTGAAGTGCTAGCCAGCTAGCCAGATCCTAGATGAACTCCTATTCACCCAGAAATCTGGAGACTTTCTTCCTGAGCAGGGGATCTAGCTCCTGTTCCTTTAACCTCTTCCATACAGGACACTTTTACCCCCTTCCTGCCCAGGCCAATTTTCAGGTTTCAGCACTATCACACTTTGAATGACAATTGTGTAGTCATACAACATTGTACCCAAACTAAAATTTTATCATTTTCTTCACACAACTAGAGCTTTCTTTTGGTGGTATTTAATCACCACTGGGGTTTTTATTTTTTGCTAAATTAACAAAAAAAGACCAACAATTTTGAAAAAAAAAAACACGTTTTTCTTTATTTCTGTTATAAAAGTTTGCAACTAAATAATTGTTCTTCATAAATTTAGGCTGAGATTTATTCTGCTACATGTCTGGTGAAAATAACTCAAATTAGGATGTATTTTTTAGTTTGTAGGAAAGTTATAGAGTTCACAAACTATGGTATATATCTGAATATTGATCAATCCTGAAGTACTGACAGCCAATCTAATTTCTTGAGGTCCAAGAAAGTCAGAACAGTACAGATATCCCCCAAATGACCCCTTTTTGCAGAGTAGACAGTCTGACGTACTTCATAAGAGGAATGGCGAGTTTTTTGAAGTTGTATTTTTTTTGTCATAATTTTTCAGAAAATGAAAAAATTAAAAAAATTATTTTCACAATTTTTTTTTACATACCGTCACTAGTGCAGTACAGTGTCATCATATAACTGGCATGGAGGTGAACAGGGACACTGACTGGTGACAGTATGAAAAAAAATTACAATTTTTTAAAAAAAATTTTTATTATTTAAAATTTTTTATTAAATTTTTTTTCTTTTTTTTAAGGGTTTTTTTTTTTTTTTTTGTGCTTAGCTGTGATTTGGCCACGGCTAATCACATGACACAGCTGGGCTGTGATTGGCCCAGCTTCTGCATGTGATTGCTGTGACCATTCACAACTAGACACACTAGTATACAATGGATGGCATGAATGAAGCCATCCATTGTATACAATTGTCATGTGACCTGCTGTGATTGGTCACAGCAGGTCACATGGGACCGGCAATGGGGCCGGTACTCAGATCTGTCATCGGCTGTGTCCGAGGAACACGGCCGGTACTCAGATCTGTCATCGGCTGTGTCCGAGGTACACGGCCGGTGACAGATGGTGCCGCTGCGCGGCTCTGCAAGCGCGCAAACTGCGCATGCCGAAAGGACGCCATAGGGCATCCACCCGGAAAGTTATGGGTTTTTGCCGGCCGCCATTCAGCCATAGGCCGGGCGAAAAGAGGTTAAATAAGGTGTACAGTCACTAGCAGAGGGCTAATCTGATTTTCCACCAGAGTGCTCCTTCCCCTATCAACCCAGGGGGTGCAGGTGTACTCACTCAGAATCTCTCTTGTACTGCTTGTGGGATTGGATGCTGCTACCAGGCCTATCAACTGTGCTGCTCCTTCCCTGCCATACAGGTGGTCCTTGCTCAGGGGGCCAGTGAGTCCTGCATTTTCCTCCTTTCCAGCTCCAGGCTTACAGGCAGGCCCCATCCCACCAGGCCTCTTCCTCCAGCCTCATATCTTCCTGCTCCATGCTCCTCTCCCACCACCTAAACTACTCCTGCTACTCAGCAGGCTCTTACACTTTTAAGGGAGTCCCAGCCCCTTGTCAACCTCCTGTTGGGGATTGGCTGAGGTCCCTCAAGAGTGCAACCAGCCACTCCTCAGATCCACCCACTACCTCCAAAGCCCTCCTCCGAAAGCCTCAGAACAGGGGGAAATTCCAGAGAGGCTGGCCTGCAGAGTCTCTCAGTACTGACCAAAATTTTACCCCTCTGGCTATCTCACCTGAGCTGCTAACCAGCTCCTTACTAACCGTTAGGGTCTAGCTCACCCTAGGTAAACTAAGAGGGTGCTACACTAGAAGGTTTTTGAACGTTTGTATGAAATTATTTGTACATTCGAACTGGACAAATGTTGTTCAAAAGTACTTTGCATTGCATTTTGTTTGCTTTTAGCATTAATTTTTGAAAATAATGGACTTTACCAAATTAAATCCACGTTCACTGTTAGAAATTTGTGAATTTGAGAAAAACTTTGCATTCTGCTCCCTCAAATATTTTTGTCACTGTGGTTGAAAACACTGATTTGATCCCACTAATGATAAGAAATTCGAACAAATGCTCTTAAATTAAAACTTTTCAAACTAACTAGTGGATAGCCAGCTTAAAGAGTTGTGAAACCCAAAAGCACAAATTTATTATATGCAGCTTAACAATTCCTAAATGTGATAGCTGCATTAGTTTCTCTTTTATTTCCATCTTGTTATCTGGCCAGTAAGCCTGGTGTTTTAAAATAACAGGCTTTCCAGCAGAATGTATGAGTTACAGGGATGAGACAAACAATTCAACACTGACAGGTGTGCTTACAATGACTAGTTTTATTTATGTCAAACCTTTATCCCTAAAAGAAAAAAAACTGTTTGCTGTATCTGCAAAGGTGTTAACTGGAGTTTGGTTTCAATTTGTTAGAGTATATACATTTTCTAGTACATCTAACACTCCCTGCCCCCCAGACTGACCATTCTGTTGTCCAAAGATGCTTTTTTGCACCTTCATCCAGAGTGGAGGCACTCTAATACAAGAGATGTGTTACTGGCTAGATCACCTGGTGAAAACAGAGGGAAAAAAAAGCGAATGCAGCCACCAAATCTAATTATTGGTAAGCTGCAGTATATTATATTTTTGGTTTTGGGTTTAATACCACTTTAAGATAGCAAACAGGGAGATATATACTCATGGGCCACTTTATCAGGTACACCTTGCTAGTGCCAACAAAATATCCCCCACACCATTGGCAGCATTGGTTGATACAAGGCAGGATGGATCCATGCTTTCATGTTGTTTACACCAAATTCTGACCCTACCATCTGGATGTAGCAGAAACCAGTCTGCCTATTCTCCTCTGACCTCTGACATCAACAAGGTATTTTCATGCACACAATTGCCGCTCACTGGATATTTTTTCTTTTTTCGGACCATTCTCTGTAAACCCTAGAGATGGTTGTGTGTGAAAATCCCAGTAGAGCAGCAGTTTTTTAAATACTCAGACCAAGTTATCTGGCACCAACAACCATTCCACGGTCAATGTCACTTAAATCCCCTTTCTTCCCCATTCTGATGCTCGGTTTGCATTTCAGCAAGTCATCTTCACCATGTCTAGATGCCTAAATGCATTGAGTTGCTGCCATGTGATTGGTTGATTAGCAATTTGTGTAACCAAGCAATTAAAGAGGTGTACCTAATAAAGTGGCCGGTGTGTGTATAGGCACACAGGAGGGTTGATTTATTAAAACTGGAACACTCAGAATCTGGTGCAGCTGTGCATGGTAACCAATCAGCTTCTAGCTTCAGCATGTTCAATTAAGCTTTGACAATAAAACCTGAAAGCTGATTGGGTTCTATGCAGAGCTGCACCTAATTTTACACTCTCCAGTCTTAGTAAATCTCCCCCAATATGTTCGTAAATGACCCATCACTATCAAGTACCCAGTTACGTAGATCATAAAGAGTTTATGCCAAAATAATCAATTTTACTCCATTCTTTTTCTTTTATACTAGAATTTGAAAACAACAAATTAAATAATTTAGAGGGTGGAGGAAACTTTGAGTGCAGAATATTATCTTAGCTGGTTAAAACCCATCCAATTTTTTGTTTCATAACATTGGATAGACAGGGGAAAATTTGGAATTCCAGAAGATGATATAGTGCAGTCTGTGTCTTCCTGTCCTGGCAAGAAATGGGCTCTCAGTTGCTAGTTGTATGGGTCACAGGGACAGGAATTGAAAAGAAATGTACATAACAGAGTCACAAATTACAGAGATAAAAAAACACAGCAGAAGTTGTTACCCCCCTAACCTCAACTATAAAATGTTTTGGTTGGAGTTAGGCTTTCACCACTTTTGCACACAGACACCGCCCCATAGTAAAACATACCCAGCACACAGTTAACCCTTTGATTGCCCCTCATGTTAACCCCTTCCTGCCCAGTGCCATTAGTACAGTGTCAGTGCTTTTTTTATTGGTGTCTCTGGGGATGTCAGTGACACCAAGTCAGTTCCCCCCAGTGTCAGAATGCCCACCGCTGTCCCGCAGTCCCTTTATAAGTCGCTGATCGCTGCCATTACTAGTAAAAAAAAAAAATCCCAGTATATATATTGCCATTTGTAAACGCTATAACTTTCAGCTAAACCAATTAGTTTACACATATTGGGATTCTTTTAAGCAAAGACATGTAACAGAATACATTTTGGCCTAAATTTATGCTGAAATTTGATTTTTTAAAATTTTTTTACGTTTAATAGCAAAAAGTCAAAAATATTTTTTCCTCAAAATTGGCGGACTTTTTTTTTTACAGCGCAAAAAATAAAAAATGCACAGGCAACCAAATACCACCAAAAGAAAGCTCAATTCATAGGAAAAAAAGGATGTAAATTTTATTTGGGTGCAGCATTGCATGACTGCATAATTGTCAGGTAAAGTAACGCAGCGCCATAATGCAAAAATGGCCTGGTTAGGAAGGGGGGGTAAATCCTCAGGAGAGCCAGTGGTTAAAAGAGAAATGAAAGGCAAAACATTTGTGTATAGATATAAAAAAGCATCATAAATACCTTTTTGTTTACCCTTTTTTTTAAGTGATCACATACCTTCTGTTCAAAGCTGCATAAGGGCTTGGGGAGAAGAAACAGCAGCACTCTGAACTTCCCAGTGAATGGCTGTGCAGGGGGAACGTGTGAGCAGATGTCTGATCATTGGAGGAGAGCACACTAATTTCCCAGCACAGCTAGAGAAATGACTACATTTTGCTCTCATGTCTAGTGTGGTCAGTTTTTGTTAGGAAAGCAGAGGGACTGGCAGGAACACCAGAGATTTCACACAAAGGAAGCAATACAAAGAGAACAAGGATACGTTTTTATACAAGTAATAGTACAGCAGGCACATATCAGGAATATGAAATGTGGGTTTATATAGTCTTTAACCACTAGCCTATAGGGCACTTATACCCCCTTCCTGCCCAGGCCAATTTCCATCTTTCAGCACTGTTGCACTTTGAATGACAATTACGTGATCATGCAACACTGTACCCATATAAAATTTTTAGCATTTTGTTTGTGACAGATAGAGCTTTATTTTGGTGGTATTTAATCACCTCTGGGTTTTTTATTTTTTCTTAATCAAACCAAAAACCACTGAAAATTTTGAAAAAAAAAAAAAGTTTTTTCTTAGTTTTTGTTATAAAATTTTGTAAATAAGTGATTTTTCTCCTTCACTGATGTGCGCTAATGAGGCTGCACTGATGGACACTGATAGGTGGCACTGATGAGGAGGCACTGATAGGTGGCATTGACAGGCATCACTGATGGGCACTGAAAGGCAGCACTCATATATGGCACTGATAGGCAGCACTGATAGGTGGCACTGACTGGCATTGATAGGCGGCACTCACTGGCACTGTTAGGTGGCACTGACTGGCACTGTTAGGCGGCACTGATAGGCAGCACTGACGGGCACTGATATGCGGCACTGATGCACACTGATAGGCGGCACTGACTGGCACTGACAGGTGGCACTGATAGGTGGCATTGATTGGCAGCACTGATAGGTGGCACTGACTGGCATTGATAGGTGGCACTGACTGGCACTGATGGGTGACAGATGGCACTGATGGACACTGACAGGTGGCGCTGCTGGAGCTACACAGATCATCAGGGCACACTGATCATCAGTGCTCTGATGATCTGTGTACATGTCCCCTCTGAGGAATGCCGATTACAGGCTCTCCTCTCCTCACGAGCTGTCAGCGTGACAGCTCGTGGGGAGAGAAATGCCGATAACCGGCATTTCCCTGTTTACATGTGATAAGCTGTGATTGGACACAGCTGGTCACATGACTGAGCCGACATCTTCGGCTCTTTCCATGGATCGGTTATACCGCTGTGTCCGAGGGACACAGCACACTACCGATCGCACCGCTGCGCGCTCCGGGAGCCGCGCATGCGTGGTTACAATGGGAAGACGTCATATGACGTCCTCCCAGAACGAGAGAACCACCTTGTGTCAGTCAGATTACTATATGGCGGGCGGAAGGCGGTTAAAGTGGTTGTAAACCACAGACAAGAAATATGAACGAAGCATATCCCTTTACAGTGTGTACTTAACTCTATTAAGATCACTAAGTGTCATTTCTGTCTGCTGCTTCGTTTCTCTGCTGTCAGCATGAATGACTTCTGACAAGTTTTCCTGACATCAAAAATGGCAAACACATACTGTATACGTCTGCGCTTGGGGATGGATTCCACAAAGGCTACAACCACATGTCGAATGCCTTGGAAAGTGCATGCCTTGCTGCCCTCAAAGGACTGGGGAAGTCCAAATACACTGGATACAAAGAAAACAAACAGAAGGCGCACAGGCCTAGTGTATTACCTTAAAAAAACATTTATTGATAAAAGATGATAGGTACTATGCTCACAGATGACAATAATGTCAAAGGCACATCATAAAAGAACAGCACTGTCCAGTCCACACTTGGTGACTATTCGCAATGGGAACCCTGGAACTCCAACAGGCTAACACGTTTCGAGGACTTGCTTCTTCCTCAGAGCCAGTGAATGCCTTTGACATTATTGTCATCTGTAAATTTTCTTGACACCAAGAGGAAAATGATGACAGTGTAGGAACCTCCACCAGATTGATAGCCTCAGCTCTGTTTCTATGAGCTGTGTAGAGAGGGGTGTGTCCATTCCCTCCAATCAGCTCTCAGAGTTCTCCTCACTGAGTTTTGCAAAGTACAATTTCAGCTCTCTCCCCCTTTTTTCTGAACTCTCAGACAAACTTTATAAGTTCAGTACTTTGAACAGAAGTAGTGAAGAGAAGACTTCTCCTCTATCTATTGCCAAAAGTATTGGAATGCCTGCTTTTACACACACATGAACTTTAATGGCATCTCAGTCTTAATCCATAGGGTTCAATACTGAGTTGGCCCAACAGCTATACAGCTATAACAGCTTCAACTCTTCTGGGAAGGCTGTCCACGAGGTTTAGGAGTGTGTCTATGTGAATGTTTGACCATTCTTCCAGAAGACCATTTATGAGGTCAGGCACTGATGTTGGATGAGAAGGCCTTGCTCGCAGTCTCCGCTCTAATTTATCCCAAAGGTATTCTATAGGGTTGAGTTTAGGACTCTTTGCAGGCCAGTCAAGTTCTTCCACCCCAAACTAGCTCATCCATTTCTTTATGGACCTTGCTTTGTGCACTGGTGCGCAATCATGTTGGAACAGGAAGGGGCCATCCCCAAACTGTTCCCACAAAGTTGGGAGTATGAAATTGTCCAAAATGTCTTGGTATGCTGATGCCTTAAGAGTCCTTTTCACTGGAACTAAGGGACCAAGCCCAACCCCTAAAAAACAACCCCACACCATAATCCTCCCTCCATCAAACTTTACACTTGGCACAATGCAGTCAGGCACAGGGGCAGACTGACCATTTGGAAACTCGGGCACTGCCCGAGGGCCCGGGGTCAGTAGGGGGCCCCATGAGATGCCCCTGGTACCTTTTTAATAGGCTTTTTTGAGTTTGGGCAAGGACACAGGGGCCCCATGATCCCCTATTGCCTGGGGGCCCCATGAGTTGTCAGTCTGGCCCTGGTCAGGCAAGTACCGTTCTCCTGGCAACCGCCAAACCCAGACACGTCCATCAGATTGCCAGACATAGAGGTGTGATTGGTCACTCCAGAGAACACGTCTCCACTGCTCTAGAGTCCAGTGGCGGTGTGCTTTACACCACTGCATCCGACGCTTTGCATTGCACTTAGCAATGTAAGGCTTGGATGCAGCTGCTCAGCCATGGAAAACCATTCCATGAAGTTCTGTACGCACTGTGGTTGTGCTAATCTGAAGGCCACACAAAGTTTGGAGGTCTTTAGCTCTTGACTCTGCAGACAGTTGGCAACTTCTGCGCACTGTGTGCTTCAGCATGCGCTGACCCCGCTCTGTCATTTTACATGGCCTACCACTTCATGGCTGAGTTGCTGTTGTTCCCAGTTGCTTCCACTTTGTTATATTATCACTCACAGTTGAAATATTTAATAGCAAGGAAGTTTCACGGCTAGACTTATTGTACAGGTGGAAACCTACCACGGTTCCACGCTTGAATTCATTAAGCTCTTGAAAGCGACCCATTCTTTCACAAATGTTTGTAGAAACAGTCTGCATGCCTAGGTGCTTGATTTATACACCTGTGACTATGGAGAGGATTGGAACACCTGAATCCAATGATTTGGAGGGGTGTCACAATACTTTTGGCAATAGAGTGTACATTCATTGCAGTCAATGAAAAATGAGTATCATCTGAGCAGGAAAGAGAGACAAAGGAGGAATAAAAGAAGCCTTTGCTTCCAAAGAGGGACAGTCCTTCCAAAAGACAGGAACTATGGGTTTCAGCATACAACTTGGTGAAAGATGCATTGATTATGTCAAAAGACAGAATCACACAAGTTCCCCCAGCAAGATGATGGATCAATGGATGGATTATCATATTTTAACAATATTTATCATATTTTAAATGTTTAATGTGCTAAAATCTTTATTCTGACCTGAAATTTAATTTGCTAAAATCTTTACTCTGACCTGAAATTTAATTTGCTAAAATATTTACTCTGAACTAAAATTTAATTTACTAAAATCTTTACTCTGAACTAAAATTTAATTTACTAAAATCTTTACTCTGACCTGAAATTTAATGTGGCAAAATCTTTATTCTGACTTTGAAATCAGTGGAGTCAGACACAGTCACAGAATCATTTCGTGATATATTTAAAATCAGGGCTAACTGGTGCCAGTGTGCATACTGTCAGTTCCAAAGGATCATGAAAGTTGTGTTCTGTAAGAATCCACTGTATCCCAGCAGTTAGTTGATGATTTGCATCTGTGGATTGTTTCACACAGGAGAAGGAGGGGGGAGGTTGACGTGTTCTGGGGGAGGTGTCTGCCAGGCCCGTATTAGATCTTTGGGAGGCTGCAGGGGGAAAGCAGACAGCTCTCTGAGCAATAGAGTCACACATTGACTCTCTCCCTCTCCCTCCTCCTCCTCTTCCTCTTGCAGGCTTTGCTTTCTTTTGCTCTTTTACATATAGATCTCCTTTTAGTTGCTGCTTTAACTGGAAAGTTTACAGTTAGTAAACACCTTTTTATATACCTCCCTTATTTATCCTAGGCAGAGAGTTTTAACTTGAAATTAGGACACCTATTACAAAGAAGGAGGCTGAAAAGTTCTGACTGCCTGCCTTCCTCCCTGTCTGATCTAAAGGGCTAGTTCAACTTAAGCTCTTCTCATCTATTAAAGTAACACTCAGACTGGAAAGACTTCCTGTTAAAGGACCCCCATTTCTTAGTATTGATTCTATCCATTTGACAAGTCTTGTCTATTTCTCAAGACCTGCTTTAGAAGTACCCCACGACACTCCCATTCAAAAGTCCCAACCTAGAGACTGGTCCTCAGGGACCTGAATGCAAATATTACAGAAGCAAGCAAGAATAAGTGAAGAAGTACATTGATTCATTCAGATGTTCTGATGAAATCTCTTTAGATCTAAAGATTCCTTAAAAGCATCCTTTTTTTTTTTCTGTGTTCATTTTTTTTTTGAGGATTAGCTGTAGACATTACCGGACTCGTGATGGTTCTTCTGTCACTTTGGTTTATAGTAGCTGTGGCTCTGATAGACTGCAAGACTTCAGCTGAACAGGTAAGTGAAATTGCAGTTTGAAATCTTTCTTTGCTCAACTTTGTGCTGTTCTTTAACATTGTGGATTTTATTGAGTAACACTTTTGGTGATGATTTGTCATCTTGGGCTAATTAAGCCAAGGACCTATGCATTAGTGCCTACTTGAGGGTCTACTTATTTGACACTCTTTATATTCTATAAAGATACTACTGATGACCCAGTGATAAATTTCAGAAGTAGCTTAACTGAGGCTGTTCAAAATTTGGCTTAGGACTTGCGTAGATGGGCTTTATTTGTGAATGTTGCCCTTTGCGTTTCAACGGCATAAATGCACGTGTTCAGACAAACATGTGCATTTGAGGGCTTAACCTTCTAGTAGAGCGCAGGTGTAAGCTGCATTTGCCTGCAGTGGAGAAACGTTTGACAGTCCGATATGGATCTCATCCACAAAATTTGCAGATTGTTCATCCATACAATTAAGGTAATTTTAATTTTGTAGGCTTGTGATTAACGTGTACTTCAAATTCATGTCAGATGCTAGAAAACAACGTCCATCTGCATAAGCCTTTAAAAGAATGGATATGTTGCCGATAGCAACTGATTGACTTCGTTAATTTCTGCCATTTATAGAAGGACCTGAAAACTGGGTATTAGGAGCAATAGTTCAGTTTGTTCTTTTTAAAGTTTGGCAAATTTACCTCAATGAAAATGTATGCATATTCTTGTGAATATTAAGTTTGTCTCACGTATATTCATCTATTGGCAAATGATGGAGACCTCAGCAAAAATAGGCACAGGATGGTCATGTTTAAATATAACGGAGAGTAGCTGCTACACGTGTCAGTACCAAGATGTAGTCTACTTGACAGATTCAGACTTAAGGCTCCCCCTACCTGACAATTTCAGTTTCACAGGATTTGAAGCTCTTTGCCCTAGATTTGGCTGTACGTGATACCTTCAAGCATGGCTTAATTTCTCTTTTAAAGGATTGGTCCACCCAAAACTGGTGTTTGAGTTTTTGATAGTAAGTTGTCCTAATGTTTTGTTTTAAACTTTTGGGAATTCCACTAGTGAGATCTCTGCACTTGAGTTCTTACATCTGCACACCTGCTGAGGTCATGTTCCTGCTTTACCGGTTGGACTTTTATTTGCTTTACATTATGGAGAATGCAGCTGGAGGTGTTGGAATGTGCAAAGATGGGAACGCATAACACTTTCAGGTGGACAGGATCAGGATTGGGTATTACAGCAGGGAGATCTTACTACAAGACTTATAATAATCTAGGGCTGACCACTAGGCTCCATCTATAGCTAAAATATCACTTTTGGGTGGACGGACCCTTTAACGAAAAAAAAAAAATGTTCTATTCATGGTACGAGTTACTATAAGTTTGGTGAATTTGGTATCTGGCTTTGTTCCCAGCTAGTTACACTGTTAGAAAATGTATTCATGAATTAACAGGATGTGATTGATTTTTCCACCAGAGGTCTGAAGCACCCACAGGAATAGTTAATTAATTTTAAGGCCTTTGGCTACTGGATTTGTTGGCTCAGCCTCAGTGATTTATTGAATAGTGTAGTCATTGCTGAGTTTTCTTGGGTTGACCTATCTATGTTAAACACATTATGAAAGCCCATGGACTATAGGTGGTAAGACAGATGTTTATTGAGCTAGGAAAAACCAACCAGTAAACTTAAAAGTTGCCTGGAGCAATTTTGGTTTTCTGCTCAGCACAGAGCATGCAGTGTACTGTTAACCGTGAACTGTCCACACAGTTAAATAAAACTAATGTTCTCTGTCTGTCTTTTCTTTTCAGGCTGGCAATGAAGGAAACACCCGAATAGGTAAGAGCATTAGATGACATGTGAAGCATTTGTTGATTTCTTCTATGTGGAATACAAATATCCTAAGAGTCTACAAACAATTACATAGAATGCAGTCACCTAAAGAGAAATATGTGTTTAAAGAGTGAAAGAATTACAGCAGGTTTTCAAATTTCCATTCACTTCCAAGATCCAAACAAGTTTAAGGCTCCATTTACACATTCAAGTGTTAACCTGCACTTCGCAATGGGCTAAGGTGCGTGGGTCATCAATGTAATAGATGAAGCCCATTCATTTCTGTGCAATGTGCTGCAGCTCATTTTTTGAGAGAAAATGTTTTTGTCTGCCGTCATGTATTTTGAGGCCGACAGAAGTTGAAGGTAACACATGAATGATGTGTTTTGTTAGCATTTTCAGTCCTTGGTAACACACCTAAATAGTTTTTCAATGGCCAACATTAACCTCTTCACGCTGGCCGAACGCAAATGTGTGGCCTCCCGGCGTCTGTGCCTAGACGCGGAGCGGCCGCACATTTGCGTTCTATTAAAAAAGGACATATGTGCTGAGAGCGCTCCCAGCACACATGTCCTTTACTCACGGAAAGGTCCCGATCTCCTCTTTCAATCGGGATCTTTCCCGATCATGTGACCGCCGTGACGGCGCGTCACGGCGGTCACATGACCCTAAACCCCGCCTCCCGGCTTCTGAAACTCTTAAAGGGCCGGGAGGCACCAGCGTGAAAGGGTTAAAAATATGTATTAATGCACATGCAAAACACACAAGTTTTACAAAAACCCACAACAGTAAAATCAGTCAGTATATGCAGTAAAAGCATGCTTGTTATACTCACTGTGGAACCTAAGGGGTTAATCCTTTGCATTGTGTAAAAATGTTGTCTGGGCCTGACTTCTCAGATCCTCCCCTTCTTCCAGTGTCCCCCTCTTATCTCCTGATAAGACATATTGTGTGGAGACACTCTGCACATGCTTAGTTTGGTGTGCATTGCTAGAGAAGTTTTTTTCTTTTTCTTGGGAGAGTGCATGTGATCAGCACAGGGCAAATCAGCACTGTCCAGACAGAGGTCAGGGGTTCTGCATCCTCCTAGGGCAGAATGAAAACTCCTCCTACCAGCTTTAACCAGTGCTCTGCTTGACACTGATAGAAGTCACAAGACTATTCTAACTGCTGATGAGAAAAGGTATTTAGCAGTTTATATTTACTAAAATAATTGCATTTCCATGTTGTGTGTACTATGGGAGACCAGATATAGTGAATTCAGGGTCCTCGGTTTAGTAACACTTTAAGGCCCTGTTTACATCTGGCGTTTTGAGATCTTGAGCAGAATCACTGCAATTCTGCCTGCGATCCCAAACTGCAATTGTGGAAAAATGCACCACACATGTTCATTTTCAATGGCACCTAAATGTGGTGATCTTCTGCCACAATTGTTAAGCAATAATTTGCACTGCAATCACCTCAAACAGTATCGCGCAAAGCTTGTCACCCTAAAAGGAGCAGGAGCTTCTTTTGGACAAAAAGCTTCACACAATGTGGTTTGTCGCAATTGCCGCATTTAGGTGCCATTGAAAATGAATGGCACTCAAACACGTGGTGCATTTTGCCATGAATGCAGTGGGAAATCACAACGATTCTGCCCGAGATCCCAAAACATGAGATGTGAATGAGGCCTACTAACAAATAAAAAAGCAAAAAAATAAAGGTATGAACATAGCTTTCAGAAAAGGAAATGCAGAGGATGCCATTGCTTGCTTCTATATTTGAAAATACCAGCTGCCTGGCTATTCTGATGGTCAGTACTTTTGAGTCACTGACCTGGAACAAGTATGAAGATAGTTCTGACTCTTCTGGCTGAACACCTTTTCCTGGTTAATGAATCTGACTGTATTTAAAGTGAATCTGTGCTTTTGTCCATGCAGAGCAAAGAAAAAGGTTCACTTCAATGTGAGCATGCATAAACACATATACTTACATTCCTTTCATTTCCCCACTGCTCTGTTCACCTGCATGGAGTAAAGGGAAAGCCCCTGGGAGCTACAAGTTACTGGTGGCTTTCTATATGTGGAAGTACCTGGTACTTTATTCTGCTTATGGTGCTAACCAAAGCAGCATGGTAGCAAAGTAAAGCATGTATGGCCCACTAGGCATGCAGGGGGGTGTGTGTGTGTGGGGGGGAAGGTTAAAGCAAAGCTGTTTCTTTCTCTAAATGGTCATAGCATAATAACTGCTTAAGCTTTAAAGTGTTACTAAACCCACAACAGTAAAATCAGTCTGTATATGCAGTAAAGCATGTTTGTTATACTCACTGTGGCACCTAAGAGGTTAATCCTCAGCATTGTGTAAAAAGGCTGTTTGATCCTGTCTTCTCTTATCCTCCCCTTCTACTGTCCCCAATCCATGTGCTTTTAGTACAGAGCTCTAGGAGACACTCTGCACATGCTCAGTTTAGTGTGTATTGCTAGAGAGTTTTTTGTTCTTCAGATGGGTGCATGAGATCAGCACAGGGCCAATCAGCGCTGTTCAGACAGAGGGTCAGGGGTTATGCAGCCTCATATGACAGTCAGAGCAGAAAGAAAACTCCTCCTACAATCATTAGCTAGTGCTCAACTGATAGATCACTGATAGAAGTCACAAGACTACTATATAAGAAAAGGTATTTAGCAGTTTATATTTACTAAAATAATTGCATTTCCATGTTGTGTGTACTGTGGGAGACCAGAGATAGTGAATGCAGGGTCCTGGGTTTAGTAACACTTCAAACTCAGAGACTGCCAGAATACAGCTGTATCAGAAGGTGATCAACAATGGCAGCCTCCATTTCTCTTTTCTTTAATGTGTATATTTAGACAACATTTTTCGACGATAGAGTAGGTAATAATTAGACTTCCTGCCAATAAGGATAATCCTCTCTTAGTCATCTGTCACCAGAACAAATGTCCCCATTGGATGGTTTTCCCTTCATTACCTCTTCTGGTGACAACTGTGAAATGTATTGTCATATTAATTTCTGTCCTTGAGACAATAGTCACTAGGACAAAAAGAGAGGGTGATTCTCACCTGGTGGACACAGACAGCACTAAAAACCTGACAGAAGTTCTCCACTCTATCAAAAACAAAAAAAAATGCCATTAGTTTACACAGCACAGCAAGCTAGCAAGAATCTGCTAACAAGCTGTCCGTAAAAGCAGTTTCATGGATTTATAATCAACAATAAAAAAGAAAGAAAAAAGCTTTGAGCAATAACTGAACAAACATGGTTCCTTCTGACCTTACCCGAACAGAGGGCACCATCACGTTGAGTAGTCTTTCCATTCTGCTTTGATATATTTATGGATGGAGGATAGGTTGGTTTGTTATCTATAAGCTTGGATAGAGAAAGAATGCAGTAGTCACATCGTTGTTTAACTTAGTGCATCTGGCAGTCTTTTATATTCTTTCACCAGGTATATTTCCAGCATGTGTTATCAGTAGATTGTTGTGTGATTAGTCTTCATGTAAAGGATCAGTCTATGAAAATTAAAATGGTGGGCTTTGTGGAACTGTCCTATCTTTTTGGGTCTCCAAAGATGAGATTGCCTTGGAGAGTTTACTGTTCCCAACCACATTAGGAGAGTAGGACCCCCTCCTAATGGATATGGCAAGTGTGTAGAGATTTTGCCAACTGCGTCTCTATGAGATAAAAGAAACTATGCAGAAGATTAATTTTTCAACATTCCCTAAAATGTTATTAATTGGGTGGACTGCCACTATGGTCATTGTTCGGAGCAATGGTTTTATGTTTTTATCGCACAGCTTTTGAGTCAATATTTTTTTTCCTTGAAAATATTTTAGCAATTACTAGGAATTATTGGAGGACCAAGAGTGATGGCTCACGAATGTCTGTAAATGTTTTTTTTTTTGCTGATGAATGAGTATGAATACCATGACAGGGAATGTCGAGCAAGCCTTATGCAAATTTCCACTAAAATATTGCCACTGGGTGGCATTGTTTCATCAAGTGTCCCTATCTAGTAGTTTCTAGATATTTTTCAATTTAGCCATCTTTTTTCCTTTTCTTGTAGCTGGAAACAGAAAACAGAGCATGCAGGTTGCACAACTTTATATAGACACAGTAGATGTGTAATTGTTTAACAATGTCATCATAATATTCATTGTGGTTTCAAATTTATGATATGGCACTTGTTACAGTTTTTTTTGTGTACAACACTGGAATAGTTGAGTTTCTTGGATTGTTTTGCTTTATTGTCCTCATTAAAGTATATGTAAACCCTCACCTTGTAAAACAACTCATTCCGTTTAAAATAGAAATAGAAGGCAAAACATTTATATATACTGTAGATGTTAAAAAACATTATAAACACTTTTTCCCTTTTTTATAGGTGATCACATACTCTCTGTTCTCAGCTGCATAAAAGCTGGGGGAGGAGAAATAGCAGCACCCCAATCTTCCCAGTAAAAGGCTGTGCAGAGAGGGGAGGGGGGTGTTAGGACAAGAGAACTGAACGTGGTGTGCTCTCCTGCTTAGTGTGGTCAGTTTTTAATAGGAAAGCAGAGGGACAAGCAGGAACACCAGGGATTTCACACAAATGAAGCAATACAAAGAGAACAGGATACTTACTTACAAGTACATGGTACAGCTGGCACTTATCAAGAATATGAAACATCGGGTTTACATACTCCATATATTTTATTGTCTGTGTGAGAGAAAACTTATTTCAGAAAAGAACTTTACTTCCCCATCGCTATTTTTTGCCCCTCCCCTCTTAGCAGGGGCAGACTGACAACTCTTGGGGCCCCCGGGCAATAGGGGATCATGGGGCCACTCTGTCCTTGCCCACACTCAAAAAAGCCTATAAAAAAGGTACCAGGGGCATTTCATGGGGCCCCCTTCTGACCCCAGGCCCTCAGGCAGTGCCCGAGTGCTCGAATGGTCAGTCCGCCTCTGCCTCTTAGCTGTATAGCAAAGTTGTGCACAAAAAGCATACTGGCACACCTGGCAATCCAGTGATGTTTCCTAGGGATCTGTAACTTCACCGCAGCACATCTGCTCCCACACCACCATCTTCTTGGTGGATGTCACCAGGGGTGCAGACTTTCTTTTCTGAGTTGTTCAGTGGTCCTGCTGTGGCGTGCATGAACCATTCTGTATTAGGAGGCGACTACAAAAACCATGAATAGACAGTCAGGCTCCTTCAAGAGCCTGTGTAGGGCAAGCACCATAGAATCACCATAGAATCACCACAGCATCCTGGGACTTGTGATGTGGGTATCCCAGGAGGCTGTGACCACTGTAAAAGTAATTCTTGCCAAGCCAAGAAATAAAGAGGTAGGGAGATGAGTCTCCAAGAATCATATTTCCCCCATAAAAAATAAAAGACATCCAATTCTGCTAGAGTAGAGGGGGCACGGTGATAGATATAAAGTTGATGGGGAGGGTTTAGCTCCACTTTAAGAAAATGTTGTCAGCTAGTCCACTAAAGTAATTGTAAATAGATTTTTATTTTTAAACAACAATCATGTTATACTTGATTATGTTAATAACCAAATCGTTAGTGTTTGTCCCCCACAGTTATTACCTTTTGTACCACTAGTCCCTCCCTCTTAGATTGTAAGCTTCAGGGCCCTCCTAACCCTCTTGTATTGAACTGTATCGTTGCTGTATTGTCTCCTGTTATATTGTAAAGCACTGAGCAAACTGTGCTATATAAATCCTGTATAATAATAATATACATACCTGCTCTGAGCAATGGTTTTGCACACTGCAGCCTCGATCCTCTTCTTCTTGGGTCCTCCACCAGCTCTACTGGCCCCTCCCCATCTGAAAGCCCCCATAGCAAGCAGTAGGGTTGATCCTGAACCTTGCTGGGTGTGTCAGTTGATCGCCGCCCAGTCTCTCCTCACAGGTTGTGCATGACAGCACCAGGAGCCAATGGCTCCTGCTGCCTCCTCCATGCCCAGTGAGGAGAGAGAGAGAGCAGAGAGAACCACTGCTCTCATGCATAGGTTTTTTACCTTATTGCAGAGAATGCATTAAGGTAAAAAAAACCTTTCTGTCTTTTCAACCACTTTAAGGATAAAGTAACAATGTCTGCACCTAGCTCACCCCCCCCCCCCCCCCAGTCAGTGACTAGGCCTGCACACTGTGATCATTTACCTATCTAAAGCTGAGCATACACAGATAGATTTCCTATGCTTGTCCGGCAGCCTGACAAGAGAAAATATATTGATTCCCCCATCCATGCTAAACTGCATGGATAGAGGAATCTCCACCGCTGGGTACTGATAGGATGCAGTCAAAGTTCAGTTGATGGTTTTCCACTTGGCTCAGTTGATTTTTACATTGACTTTTCCAAGCCAGGTGGTGCTTGCAGGAACAGCCATGGCATGAATTGCAGCCAATTCAGTATGTGTATAGCCAACTTAAACTCTGACAACAATCGACACCAAAGTTTTGACAGGTGAGGATGCTTCCATGGGGAGGTGGCAGAGGTGGCAAAGAAGCATGACTGTATATGAATACATGTCAGGAGGGTGGTGCAAACACTGTCATTTTGCTCTGAATGACTGAATCTGGCTTCAATACTTCCTTAGTCTTTGACCCAACAACCGCATGCAAACAGTGAAGTCAGAACTGATTTCTGGAAATATTTTAGCAAATAAATCAGCTGAAACAACAATGGTTCATATTCATGCTTGAACCTCTTATGCCTCCTTGATGGCCCATTAATCTAATGGCTGTTCGCACTATCCAAACAAGAGGCTTAGGAGGCAGGAGAGAGTCAAACTGAGATTTTTTTTTAATGTCAAGCTTAACTGTTGCAGGAAAGGTCTACATATACTGTTGCTTTAGCTAACTGGTATACTTGGGTCTAATGATCAGTTTGACATGCAGTTTTCATTGAAAGGTAACCTTTAGTGCCGGTTTACATATATGCAGCTTGGATACAGTTTGAACCGCATCCAATCCACATGACATGTGAAAAAGCATTGCTTCCTATGGTGCCTGTTCACATATAACCGGTGCACTGGTGGTGCGGATTCAATGCAATTTAGAAAAGAGTCACGTCCGATTTCTGAGCAGTGCGGCTCGGTTCAGGTGCAGATTACAGGCTATTGACTTCTATGGGAACCGTTTCTAAACCTCATATGTGTGATCATGATAAGATCCTGATAGCTAATCCTGTCCTGAACCTGATGTAAACTTGACATGAACCTGTGAACAACTACTGTATCAGTTAGCTGTGAAACCTGAGCTTCAATCACATGTGTGAATCAACTCTTACACACTGTATCTTCAACTCACGCTTAGTTTGAATCACCCAAGTCTGTGACAGGTCTGCTTTCAGCCAGACTGCTCTATGTATGCATGGTAGTTGCAGGAGGATAGTTAGGTGTACCAGAAATGTTTGAGATTACTGAAATAAGAAAAGTAAACCAGCTATACTGGATACAGGCAAAACCAAGTGATAAGTCTAAAGCTCTGACAGTACAATCTCTATATAATCAAATTTAGATGAACTAAAACTATGTAATTGCACCTACCTGAGCTAAACAATTATTCTTTGTCAGGTCAGGAAGGCCCTTGTATAGTTGTTGGTAGTTCTAAAGGAGATTGTACAATCAGATTGGAACACGAATAGAGAGCTTTACAACTTCAACATAACATCTGAATAGCACCATGGTAACAAGGGCTGGATTTATATTTTTCATCCTTACACAAGTTACCTTGTGCCACCACTTCCCACCTAAATACTTTTTGGATACTTCTTCTCCCCAACATGTGCACAAACAGAACACAGGCACTGCTTCACAAACACAAAGCAATGTTCCATATACACATGGAGAAATATTACACATAGTGGATTAAACATTTCCTAACTGTATTGAAAAATTGACTTGGCTAAATAACAGGACAGATAAACACAAACATATCTGAAAAGACAGAGTCAGTACATGCTGATACAACTATGAACATGTCTACAGAAACACAATCAGTACCATAGTGACTCAACCAGAAATGACCACAGACATGCAATCAGTATCATGGTGACACAACTAGAATCATGGTTAACCTACTGACTTTACTTTGGTTCTCTTTGAATTTGAATGCAGGAGGGAGATGACACTTGATGTTTGCCGGACAGGCTCTGTAAGCATATAAGCAACAGTGCCCAACATAACTTTAAAGTGGCCTAGGTGACTATTGACCTAGGTGACTATTGTTGAACTTTGGGGGCCACGGCCTATGTAGTCTAGTGATAGCATCTGATGGTAGCATGTGTGCATACTGTAGACACCAGACTGGATGTTTTCTTGTTATACTGCAGGAGTCTCCAAGGTTTTTAAACAAATGGCCAGTTTACTGCCCTTCAGACTCTAGGGGGACAGGGCTGTGGCCAGTGAAAGTAGAAAATGTCCCATTATTTTTTTTGTGGAAGGAATAATTCCTCATCATTGGTATTAGTTGGAGGAATGGTGCTCAATTGTTGATGTCAGTAAGAGGAATAATACCCCATTGTTGGCATCGTTGCAGGAAATAATGTCCAAAGGGCTGTATATATGCAAGCAAAGGGCCACATCTGATATGCAGGTTGTAGTTTGGAGACAACTGGTATACTGCATCTCCATACCTCCAGACTACTTTTGCAATATCCTGAGCTTTTGATTTAGTCTCTGTCAGATGATGTATAGTACCTCTAATCTCCCAATTTTATGGTATTTTAGGCTCTTCTCAAGCAGTATTTATTAGAATAAAACCATATAAAGATACCTAAAATAATGCATCCAGCATATATAGTATGTTTTTATATTTGTCCACATATTAGCATCCAAAGCCCAATGATTTTGTCTTATGATGTTATTTTTGTCCTACCCTCCCAATCAGGGGTGGACTGACAACTCATGGGGCCCCCGGGCAATAGGGGATCATGGGGCCCCTGTGTCCTTGCCCAAACTCAAAAAAGCCTATGAAAAAGGTACCAGGGGCATCTCATGGGACCCCCTACTGACCCCGGGCCCTCGGACAGTGCCCGAGTTTCCAAATGGTCAGTCCGCCCCTGCTCCCAACATTAACCCTGTAACTGTAATACTTCACACTAACCCTTCCTATAACACTAAACCTTCCTGTAACCTTAACACTGACTCTCTATATAACCCCAGCTTTCATACTAACCCTCCCTATGAGCCTACCCTTGTCTGTAACCCTAACAATAACTATCAAATTAACCCTCCCTATAGCACTAACCTTCACACTAATCCTGAGTGTAACCCCAATACCAACGTTCACACTAACATTTGCTGTAACCCAAACAATATCCCTCCCTATATCTCTAAAATTAAACTAACACATTAAACCTTCTTGTGAACCTAACACTATTCTTTCCTGCACCCCCAACACTGGCCTTCACACTAAACCTCCCTGTAACCATAGAACTAATCCTCAAACTCACTCTTCCTGCAGCGTGCCCTGTAATAATGATGTTCACTCTCTCAGAAACATAAATATTAATCTTTAGACTAACCCTTATTATAACCCTAACACTAACCTTCCCACTAACAATCCTTTAAACTCTGACAATAACCCTCCCTGCAGCCCTAAAATGAACCTTCCCTTTAACTCACTAAACCACAGATTAACACTTACAGGAACCCTTATCTTCTTAACCTTAACCCCCTTATTGTGTAAACTTCAGTCCTTGTTTGCATACACACCTCCAGTATGCAGAAAGAGACTAAAGTACAGTGTCAGAATCTATTATTTTGAACTGTTTTGCTTTAAATATAGCTTGCTTGTTACTATTCAACTAGTAATTTTATTTTAATTTACTTTTGTAAGAATGTATTGTTGTGTTATGATGCAGATACATTTATTGGGAACTTTGCAGTTTCTGTACTAAACTAAACAAAAGGTCACATGCACAAATACAATTATAGTATAGCCTAATCACTAGCAAAATTTATAGGACTTATTAGTATCTTTAATAATTAACAGATGAGGTTTTCTTTTAGCATCACCTAGAGTTTGGACTCTTTTCTCCTTGTCTGTGTCTGTATGTCACTTCTATTATAAGCACTAAACAAGAAAGGTTCCTTCGAATGTTATACGCCAAATAGAACTTGGCAAGTAAATGGCTCTGAAACCACCTTGTAAATAGAAAAGACTGTGAACTTTGTGGCATTTTGCCTAGTTGTTCATATAGAAAATACATTCAAATAAATTGAGGTTGCATGAGGTAAAAGCTGATATAGTTTGGATGATTGGCCTCTAAAAGACTTTGCATAAAAATGGTAGAAATAAAAATTCTAGACAGATAGGGGTTTATTTACTAAAGCTGGAGAGTCCAAAATCAGACTCCCTTCTGCATAGAAACCAATCAGCTTCTAACCTCAGCTTGTTCAATGAAGCTTTGGCAATGAAACCTGGAAGCTGATTGGTTTCTATGCAGAAGGGAGTCTGATTTTGGACTCTCCAGCTTTAGTAAATAAACCCCATATTGTTTAGATTCTAGATGCTAAATTCAAAAACACATTTACTAAAAAGTAGGCATCTGATTTCAAAATCCATTTCACATATGCAGTGATCTTACTTTTCCTTTTTCTGAATTGGTCGGTCCACTCAAATTTGATATTCTAGCTTTTGCTAGATGCTGGATGAAGTGGGATAGAATTCGCTGCTACCATAGGTGTAAGGCAAATCCTGCACGCTCAAGATTTATGGTCCTGATGAATTTGTGGTGAATTCTGCCCAGCATAATTTTTTTGTGAGTATAATGTCTTGCATATCCATTGAATTTACTTCAGATGGCTTAGAATGGCCATTAATGGTGGCCTTTTAATGTGCCTGCCCCTTTACACTAAAAGCGTGAATTCCCAGCAGCCTTTTGTCAGTGTGTGTTGAAGTAGAGTAGGAAGAGCTGACAGTCTGTGGAGGGAGAATTAAGCCGGCCATCCATGAGTCAGTCTTTTTTGATCAACCAGTGGGTTGATCAAAATATTGGAAAGACCGGCCCGATTCCCACATCCACACAATCGAGGTTTAAAGTTTCAGAGGTTGAGCTTTAGTATGTCAGATTTTTTTTTTTTTTCGTGAGGTATAGTTTATTTTCCGTTGCTCAGCATATACTCATTACTAAAACAGGTAAACCTGCTCTTTGTTTACAGCATGTTAGCGCATGCGCAATAAAGTAGAATGCACCAAAGCATTACACATTTATTTCCCCTATTGCCATATCTACTATTTAAATATAGCCAATCGCCTTTATTAAAAATGCCAGACAGGTCTAAAGTGAGAGGCAGAGGTTCTGCACATGAAGGTAGTAGGTGGCAAGCAGGCTCTGCATGACAAAGTGGTAGTTTAACCACAGCTTCTAGAGACAGGTCGCTGCAACTGCTGATAATGTGCCCTATTCTTCCTCCTCCCATTCCTCTGCTAATCCTGTCATAGCCCTTCAAACTGGCTATTAGGAGTAAGTGAAAATTATTTAATTACAGGATCACTTACTTATTGTACAAGGTCTTGCTCATGTGCAAGCTTTTCAGATATTGAGGATGAGGAAGATAACACAAGGAACATAGAAATAGCAAATATTTGGCAGTGAGCAGCAAGATGGAGTGATGTTTCATCAGCTAAACAATATTGCCAAGTTGACCCCAGAAATGAGGAATGATGAGTTGACAGATCGTTTATGAACAACCTATTGGATAGCAGGAAAGTTCTGAAGTTGCTGCTTACGCAGAAGCAATATATGCCCCCAGTTCACCTTCATGCCTGGTGTCTCAATGTCTTCTTGATAAATTGCTGCCTTTGCAGCTGCTCTCATTCCAGCTTGTTGAATCAAACCTTCTGCAAGTTAGTTTATTGCCGTTACATACTGTAGCTCTGAGGAAGGAATTTACATGCCTCTAGCTCACTTGGCTTGTGAGTATAACATTTGTCTTTAACATCCTTAAAAAAGCGTCAAAGATAAAGTGCTAGGCATCTGAGCCTTCTCTGTTTTTGTGTTTTGTGAAAAAAAAAATTACTTTGCTTGGCATATGTCCTCAACCTGGTGGTAAAGCAGTTCACCATTGCTTTCAGGAGGTTCTACTGCAGGTCAGAAGGGAGGAGGACTTGCTGCTGTCTCAGGGCCAGGAGGGCCACCTCTATACTTGTGAGGCAATGACAGCAGGTGGCAGCGGAGGGATACAAGGAGAATGGTTGGATAGCTGGCAGAGAGCAGGAGGAGGAAATGATTCAGGCTTCATGGAGGGCATTTCACCCCTCTCAAACCCCTGGAGGTGTACAGAGTGGGATGAGATCATTGAGGACAGTGTTGTCCTCAACAACCCCAAGGACTTGGGGCCCTCTGCTACAAACAATTTGTGGTGAATGGGGTCTTTTTATGCTCAAATGCCTGAGCACGAATACCGGAATTCTGCTCATTATAAAGAAGGGCCACTATTGATTGGGCACCTTATTAGAGTCCTGACACAAAAGTAAAATAGGTGATCTCCTGACACCATCCTAGGGGAAGCCCACAATGGAGCTCATTGAGGAGGTGCTGTATAAGAACCTCTTTTCTACATTTTGTGATGATGGCAGGATCCCCCCCCGTGCTTCCGATCCCTGTAAGAAGGTGCAGTAGTGGAGGTGACTGCCCCAGCAATGCTTTAATATTTTAACATAGCAATAATGTTTCTGCAGCTGCACTTCCCCTGTTAGATTTCTTAATTATTTTATAGTATAGGGATTACAACAGGAGCTGATGGAACACATAAAGGTTGTTGAGAACACCCAAATGTTCTAGAAGAAAATTAACAGTCAAGAATTATGACAGGAGGCCATGCTGCTTGACTATCAAAGGCATAGAAAACAGGTTGACCCCAGCTATAAAAAAAAAGTATCTTTTTGGCTCACTGACCCTTACATTTTCCATGCATGAGTTCTGTTGTTTGTATGTTTCTGATCTGTGTATTGTTTATGAGCTATTCCTGTTATGTTAGTTGGAAAAATAAAAACTAGTATTGAAAGTGGACACATCAGTTTCCAAGCTGCTTTCTTTAACTAGTTTCATAGGTAATAGTGACAGTGTGTTCTTTGTGTACTGTTTTAGACAGTCTGTGTTGTTATAAGAGGGTTGGCACAATTAATACTAGCATCCTTTATAGTTCAGTTTATTATTTATTGTTATAGTTTGGGCCAGTTTAACGTTTGTCCGCAGGCAAGATGAATGTCATTTATTTGTGTTAGTGCAGATGTATTTTTTTATTATTGATCCTTAATGGGTGATGAAACGGGAATGGCAAACACATTTCTGTAAACCCTAAGACAAACTGACAGTATTTCAGAATGCAGTGATGCAAAATTTGAGTCAAGTAATTACTTAAAATTCTTCACCAAAAAGATGCATTTTTACACTGCCCTATGAAACTTTGCCTATACAGGCAATCCCTGGGTTACAAACATCCGACTTACATACGACCCATACTTAAGAGCAGAGACAGCGTGACGTCACGCTGTTCTCGAAAAACACCATGCAGCCATCTTGCTGCTCACTGCATTCTGCCATCTACTGTCCAGTAGACCTGTCAGCAATCCCACATTTGCATGGACAGTTAACCCTTCCCTATGATATCCAAACATTAAAAATATTTTTTTGGCTGGAGTTGCACTTAAAAAATGTATCTGTTCCAAATTAAACATTTAACATAAGAACAAACATACAGAACCTGTTGTTTGTAACCTGGGGACTGCCTGTAAATCTAATATTCTGCTTTGGAGGACGAGATTCTTTATGGATCTATCCTAACGTTCGTGCGTTCAAGCTTCACTGTGTGCTTTAGTGCTGTGGTCCAGCACCTTAATAAGTATCCCTTAAGGATAAAAAGAACTACCTGCTGCACTATCTCTGTGATGAAGAACCATCTTGATTTGGTCTCTAAATCATTCCAAAGTTGGAAAATTGAAATGAAATAATTGTATTTGCTGATAGTTTACACCACTATGTTTAGAGCAGGATTGGTGGGCACTATACAGTCCAGCATTTTAAGGTTAAGGGTAGATTATAGGTTAAGTTAAGGTTAAGTTTTAGTGGGTTCTTTTTTTAGGGTTCAGTGTGTTAGGGGTTACATTTTACAGGGATAGGTTAAGGGGTATAGGTTAAGTGCTAAAGCTTAGGTTTTAGAATTGGAGGAAGTTAAGGTTTAATTTTAGGAGCTGAGTTAAGGAGGTCAGGATATACAGTGCACTTTTTTAGGTATTGGCACTGAAGACTCTACAAACCATAATTTTTTTAGGTAAAGTACCTGTCTATCCAGCTTTACTATAGTGGCGTGTCCTAGACTCTTCTGGATCATTTTAACTTAAAACTCACCATTCTTTCTTCCCTCCATTACTCCCATGAGCCACCAGGCCAAGTGAAAAAAGCCTTGTGTAAGCTCTGGATAATTTCTTGTCAGAGCTTACACGGGCATGAGAAATCTCTCCCCACCCCCATGTAAAAGAGCTGAGCCTATCAGAAAGTACCAGCACATGAAAGGAAAGGGAGTGAGTCACATGCTTTTTCTTATGTTTAGTTACTTCTTCTCTTCCAGTTGCTGAAAGGAGTGGTGGGAGAGTGATGGAAAACTATATGTTGCTGTGGAGGGGGGCATTAAAGTGAACCTGTCGCTTTACCTTAAAGGAAATCTGTCAGGATAAAACTATGGGTGCTGATTTATTTTAGAAGGTGCATTTTCATGCACTGTTACTCTTGTCCTTTCATCTGGGTCAGATTGGTGAGTAAAGTAGCAAGGATAAGGTTGACAGGTATAGCAACCCCAAAGCAAGCTGTAATGGAAACACCCATATATCTATCCTGACATGTTTTATCATTACGATTAATACATTTATCCAGAGATGTGCAAGTGTTGTGCTCAAAGTTTTCTAAACTTTATACTCTAATTAGTAATATAGTTACTAGGTAGTGTGTGTTCTGCCTATAGGTGTTTTGGTACAGGAAAGGTGAAAGCAACATTAGCAAACTAGGTTTATGTAGCGGCCTGTGTCCAAACATCCTAGAGCGTTAAATACACATCAAAAGGTAAAAACAAGCTGACCGCTAATACTGGAATGCCAATCCAAACAAAGGTCCCTGTGCATAAACTGTGTTCACAAGATATCATTGGAAAGCAGTTCAGTCTAGGAGCATGGCTCCAGTGAAGATGGAGCGTGCCAAGAGACTGAAACATTCAAGACCATTTTCTACTGACAGAGTAGTTAGATCCCAAGCAAGAAAAGACTTCATATTCTATCTATCAGTGTGAGTCAGCAAACAGAGAAATTACTGTCTTTTTTCCACAAATGTTATTACTGAAATGAGAAAGGAAGTTGAGAAAGCTCTAGGATTTAATAGGATTATCATTATTTTGGAAAAAAGCCATATACATGATATCGAATGATAGGCTTCCCAGTGGGTAGGGCTTTTACAACATGTATTATAATTGACCTTATTTAGAGTCAAATTATGTAGTCTGTATGTTCTTCCTAAATATCTTATGGAGGCCATACACACTTTGATAAATGATCAATTTATTTTCTGATTAATGTCATCCAAAAGGATAATCTATAGTCAACAACCCATTTGATATAACACACATTGAGAAGAGAATTTCAATCTATAGTTAAGATACGCTTGTAACTTACCATTTAAAGTTATCGATCACATCTCTGTTTCCACCATGTACTCTGATCTATTGAAATATGTTTGCATTCATGAACAAAGTATCAGCTGCCAATGGAAAACATTGAAAATATTCCATCCTAGCTGATTGACTCAGCTTGATTGAATCAAGTCAAAACTAAATCTTAATCAGAAGGGATGTTGTGGCTATTAGATTGTTTTAGAATATTATCGTTTTGATCTAAATGCACAAAGATAGGATAAAAAATCAAGCATAAGTGGCCACCATTATTGTTGATCCTCCAAAATTATTATAATGTACTATGCCAATTGGCCATTGTTAAGCTAAAAGTTAATACTGATCTTCTATTAATCATATTTAAATACTCTGAAAAAACGAATAAGTAGTTTGTGATTGGTAGCAGGAGGTTACTGTACATTCCATATTACATAGTCTTTCTTCATGAACCACAGTAGTATTGCAACTGTAATCTATTTATAATATTCCAAACTTATTCGTGAGTAGCCCTCCCAGCTCATACGTGCAATCACCAGGTTGCTCCACTTTCAAAGAAAGAACAAATTCCTCTGATGCCTTAGTGGTGCATTTGTCTTGTATGATGGGTGCTGTGTTGACTGCAAAGAAGGCAAGTAAGCACCAAATGCCTCTGGCTATTCATATAGACATATATGATCAGAATAAATGGATGGGGTGGGGGACTACTATACTTTTTAAAGGCCTTAAATTATTTTATCAAAATTATCATAATCGTATGAATAATTAGGAACACTATTTGATTTTTTTTATTGGATTTGGGGATTATCAGTCATTTTCATTGCTTTGAACACTAACCTATATCTTGCCTATGCTCAAAGTAATTGTTCATGCCGATAATATTTCTCAAACTATTGTCTGCAGAGATGAATTTTTTTAACATGTTAAAGTATAACTAAAAGCAAAACATTTTTTTTTTAAATTTTGGATAGAGTAGAGAGAGATTAGAACATTAGAGATTAGGTGTTATTGCTGTCTCTGCCACCATTAGAAAGCTCTCTATTTGTCCTGTTCATTGTTATCACAGAAAGTGAAAGAAAAATCCCACATTTTGGGATTCCCCCAGAACAGTAATAGAAAGGAAATCTCCCAATGGGGATACTAGCTCTGGTGACAACCAGGGACTCCCTCACTATGGAGGAGTTTTCTCTCACTTCCTATTTTTACTATGGAATAGGAAGTGAGGGAAAAATCTCTCCAGTGAGACACAGATGGCAAAAAACCTGGCAGGGGTTATTACGCTCCCTTAAACTATCCGAAATGAAAAATAATTGTTAAGCCTCACAATATAGTAACTAAAATATGATAGAATATTCATCATATCTTCACAAAATCAGTGCTTGCATGATCATCTAAATACACGGGAAAACCAGGGCTGGATCTAGCCTGTCTGGTGTGGAGGATGTAGTAAAAAAAACTTCAGGGGGTAGAGGATGGGAGGTCAGCAGGGCAGTGTACTGGGTCAGCAGGGCAGAGGATAAGCTTAGCAGTGTGTAGGGTAGTGTATAGAAACGATTACAGTAGTTTGTAGGGCAGTGTACAGGGATCAACAGGGCAGAGGACAGGGGGCAGCAGGGAAGTTTACAGGGTGTCAGAAGGCCAGTGTTCAGTGGGTCAGCAGGGCAGTATACAGGGAGTCAGCAGGGAAAAGGATGGTAGGTCAGGAGTGGATTGTACAGGAATCAGTAGGGCAGTGTAAAGGGAGTCAGTAGGGCAGTCAGTAGTATACTGGAATGCCCAAAAGTATGCCAGGTAAGCTATGGCATATCTAAAATAAAAATGTGCATATGTCTTTGATTTTTGACCTATCAGAGATATATTAGCATTTTTAGAATAGCAATCCTTAGAGAGATAAAACTGCATGGCTTTTGTTAAAGAACACTGAAAATCCTGATTTGTAAAAAGCCTCAGTTAAAGAGACCCTTTTGGCAGACTATTTAATTCACTGATAATCTTCCCATAAGGTAATTTGTGCATATTATTATGTTATTTTACCTTTAAAAGCCTCTACTGTGTAGGCATCTTAGCCCTGGTTGCATGGAAATCACATCTGTTCCTACACCTTCAACCACCAGCAGCCAAATTGCATGGGGCTGTCATTCATTCTAAATAGCACCCCCATGCATCTCAGCCCGCAGTACATTTTCGGGTGCGTGAACCGCAGGAAATCGCATTGACCAAATGATTTCCCTGTGATTCCCGCACCCAAAAATGTACTGTGGGCTGAGATGCGTGGGGGAGCCATTCAGAATGAATGGCAGCCCAACATGTCCATTAAGAGTAGCACTTTTAAAAAGGTGCATGCAACTTTTTTTTGTGGAAAACACAGGCACAACAGCCCATTCAAGTGAATGGGCTACCATGCCCACATAAGTGTGAACCAGGGCTAAAAGACCAGAGACTGCTACTGGGCACTATAACCTTGGATGTGATGTCAAAAGCTTTAGCAGACTCAGAGCTTTCACTTAAAGTGGTAGTAAATTCCAGATTTTAATTTTTACCTACAGGTAAGCGTATAATAAACCTTACCTGTAGGTAAAATGAGTATCTCTTAAATGTGCAGCTGGCGCATGCGCTCTGAAGGAACGGCATAGCTGTATCGTGGCTCGGGACTCCCACGTGCATGTGCGGGAGTGACGTCATCGCGGCTCAGCCAGCCAGGAAGGAAGACAAGGTGAAGATGTAAGCCTCTGTAGTGGTGACAGTGCACCACTGGAGGGCTTCATTTTAAGGTAAATCCTTCATAATATGCTAGTACTGTATGCGATGTATACTAGCACATTATGACATTACCTTGCAGCTTGCAGGGGAAAACGTTTTTTTTTTAATCCGGTTTACTACCGCTTTAATTTGCCACATTTGCCACATTTGTTCGGTGGCAAAAAGGGTGGGCTTTAATGCCCACACACTGCACATATGCATCTTGGGCTCCTAGCACAGGGACCGAGCTGTGAAAGACGACTCTCGGTCCCTGCTAGTGAACTGTAGATCAGTCAATCATAGCAGTCACATAATCAGCCGATCTTTCCTGCATCAAGACTTTTTAAAGGTATGCTGGGGCAGCTGGGAAAGGGTTAAGCTGGTTACAGAGTCTTTTTATTATATATGTGGGGGTCATTGGATTATGCACATGTCTGTGTGCTTACAGAGAAGTTCAAAAGCTAGTCAGCATATGAGATTCCAAATACTGGTGCTTGCAATACAGATTCTAGTAATAAATACACATACACTATTTTTTTTATATAACAGCATAATGTAGAGGGATTTATGATATGCTTTTTAGCTTGCTGCATGTGCATTTCATACCCAAGAAGGTCACATATTCTTTTTATTTTAGGCTATTTTTTAAGAGAATGTTTGATGTATGCCTTATAGGGAGAGGAGATATAAAAGCAACATCATCTGGATGTTCCACGCATATGTCAAACACTGCACGGTATGCATGGAATATCTGCGTACAATCGGCTAACTAGGTTTATGAGTTATGATCATGCAAATGTTCACTTACGTATGCAGATCCACAATTCTATTGACCGCTTTATGGTTTAGGCCTTTCATGTTGTTCTTTGCATTAACACACCTGTGTTAAAGCAACATATTACTGCGTGCAAAGCACGCTACTTTGGCAGCCCATTCATTTTGAATGAACAAGCAGTGCATCTGAAAAATAGACTTAACCCTTTTTTTTTCAACACACCGCACCATAATGCACAGCATGAGCATTGTGGTACGGTACGATGCATTGCATGCTACTGTGAGTGCATTTCAGCTCCATTCAAAATTAGTCACATCGCAATCCCTGTGCTTTACACATTACCATGCACTGTGATAATGTGCAGCACTTTTTGTGTTTTCCCACACATTACCTCAATGCATAAATGTGAATAGGCTCTTATTCATGTTCCTGTTTATTTTTTTAAGTGAATAAATTCTGTTTTGGTCTTTCTTAAAATTCTATGTCTGTTTTAATGCGAGACAGCGTTTTGCTTGCTCTAGTTGCTACAGATTGGCATTGCATGCTGCTATTAAGTCTATGATCTACCAGAACACCCAGACCATTCTCCGTCATTGATTTGCCCAATTTAACTTCCTCTGGACTGTAGGAATTGAAAATAAATTACAATAGTTTTAGTGAATACATACAGTAAGTAGACTGAAGGACTGTTTTTTTTTTACACTTGTATGGAGTTCTGCCTTATGCTACTAAGGGTGTTTCCTACTTTCTCTCAGAGAATGGAAAACCACCTAAATTAGCATGGCTATTTTTATATCAACAAGATTAAAAACAGATGGAGTGGACCCTGACCTAAAGAAAAAATTCTTTTTGGTATTAACTAATTAATGGTCTTTCCTAGAACTCTTTTTTTTCTGTGCCGTTTTATCCGGCTGTAGTGAAAATAGGTGAATTATATCTCACATGCGTATATCGCATAATACTACAAAATACATAAGCTGCTATTACAAACAGATGGTAAATAGTCATGGGTCATATAAACTGCTGTACACTGTGCTCCTTCTTTAATCAAAGACAGCCATGATTCATTAGTAGTGGTTCTTCTACAATTTATAATTGGAAACATGTTTTATGTCTGCTTCTAGGATCAGTGTTCCTCATACCATCTAATGCCTTTCTGCAGCTGCCTCCATGTCACAGCACTTTGAGTACTGGTCCTGGTTGGTACTGGGCCTTGTTCACATAGGGCTTCAGTCTGTATAAGAGCAGCATGTGCAGCAAACTTAAGCAAAGATTTTGGTAAGCATATGCGTACTGTAGCTTTTGGGATGTTTTGAGGAGCATTCTTGAAGCTTTGAAACCACCCTGCAGCTTCAGTTTGGGAATGCTGAACACAGATATTGAAGCGAACCTTTCCCAAAAATTCACAACAGCATGCAGCTCTGCTCTGTATGCTAATATGAAATCCCTTAGCCCTTCCGCCTGACAGTACTAGAGTCATCGGTTTGAATCCCAACCATGGCACCACCTTCCTGGAGTTTGCATGTTCTCCCTGTGCCTGCGTGGGTTTCCTCTGGGTACTCCAGTTTCCTCCCACACTCCAAAGACATGCTGGAAGGTTATTTGGTTCCTGTCCAAATTGGCCCTAGTATGTGATAGGATCAATTTCTGTATGCAGCCTGACCTGTCCTCAATTATCTCTACCTCTGGATCCAGGAGAAATAAAGCTCCAGACATTGAAGTGTAAAAGTTGTATCTCTGAAAGTTTAATACAGAACAAGAAATGTTTTATAGAAACTCAACAGGCATTTCCAGTCAGGATAACCAATGAAACATTATACTCTTATCCATACAGTATACAGTTGTGTTCAAAATAATAGCAGTGTGTTGAAAAAAGTGAATAAAGCTCAAAATCCTTCTAACAGCTTTTATTTCCATACACACAAATGCATTGGGAACACTACACATTCTATTCCAAATCAAAACATGAAGAAAAATATATCAAATTTGTGTTGTTCCTATAAAAAAATTTAAGAAAAGTGAATATTAGACTGTTCAAAAAAATAGCAGTGTTTGTATTCTTCTTTACAAACTCAAACATTCACTATATAAACTGAAAAATGTTTGAAGATTTTGCTTTCCTTTGAATCACTTAATGAATATTTAGTTGTATAAGCACTGTTTCTGAGAACTGCTGTACATCTGTGTTGCATGGAGTCAATCAACTTCTGGCACCTGTGAACAGGTATTCCAGCCCAGGATGATTGGACTACATTCCACAGTTCTTCTCTATTTCTTGGTTTTGCCTCAGAAACTGCATTTTTGATGTCACCCCACAAGTTTTCTATTGGATTAAGATCCGGGGATTGGGCTGGACACTCCATAACATCAATCATGTTGGTCTGGAACCAAGATGTTGCATGTTTACTGGTGTGTTTGGGGTCGTTGTCTTGTTGGAACACCCATTCCAAGGGCATTTCCTCTTCAGCATAAGGCAGCATGACCTCTTCAAGTATTCTGATGTATTCAAACTGATCCATGATCCCTGGTATGCAATAAATAGGCCCAACACCGTAGTATGAGAAACATCCCCATATCATGATGCTTGCGCAACCATGCTTCATTGTCTTCACAGTGTACTGTGGCTTGAATTCAGTGTTTGGGGGTCGTCTGACAATCTGTCTCCGGCCACTAGACCCAAAAAGAACAATCTTACTTTCATCAGTCCACAAAATGTTGCGCCATTTCTCTTTAGGCCAGTCAATGTGCTCTTTGGCAAATTGTAACCTCTTCAGCACATGTCTTTTTTTCAACAGTGAGACTTTGCGGGGGCTTCTTGCAGATAGCTTGGCTTCACATAGGCGTCTTCTAATTGTAACAGTACTCACAGGTAACTTTAGACCTTCTTTGATCTTCCTGGAGCTGATTGTTGGCTAAGTCCTTGCCATTTTGGCTATTCTTCTATCCATTCAAATGGTAGTTTTTCACTTTCTTCCACGTCTTTCAGGTTTTGGTTGCCATTTTATAGCATTTGCGAGCATTTTAGCTGAGCAGCCTATCATTTTCTGCACTTCTTTATATGTTTTCCCCTCTCCAATTAACTTTTTACTCAAGGTACACTGTTCTTCTGAACAATGTCTGGAACGACCCATTTTCCTCAGAATTTCAGAGAGAAATACACTGTAACCAGCATGTACAACATTTGCTGCCTTCCTTCCTTAAATAAGGGCAATAATTGCCACCTGTTTTTTGAAGAATGAATGACCTCACTAATAGAACTCCACACTGCTATTATTTTGAATATGTCCCTTTTAATTAGTGATTCAATTACACAGAATCAGCAGCATGCATGTCATGACTGTTGGGTCTGTTGGATTTCTATTACTCTACTACACCTGCTAGTAAATTATTTGCCAAGTAGAAATATAATTTCTACCAAAAACAGTGATTGATCAGGTTAGTGATGTCTGACTGCTATTATATTGAACACAACTGTAGATACGTGAAGAACAGAAATTACAAATGGCTGAGAGATACCATATAAGGTGAATCCGTTTACACAGAAATGAAAGTTAAGAAACAAAACTAATTGCTTACAAATCCAGAAATGGAGGCATTATACAAAATGGATGCCAGTTTTAAAGATATATCTCCTTACAGTTCCTCTCTTTTGTCACAACATGACAACACATCAAATTTCACAGTTGTTGTTTCCAATATGCATCCAGGTTCTTTACAAACTTGTCAAAAATGCACATGCAAAGTTTAGCAAAAGCATAGAACACAAATATTAGTAAAATACATAACAAAATCACCATGCCTACTTTCTTAAACCATCCAAAAAAATCTCCAAAACTTCCCAAACCTTTTAAAAGAGTTCCAGCCATCCTCAGCTATGGACCAAGCTTGAGCTTGTAAAGCATTTACCTGGGCTGTATGATTCTCAATGACTTCATAGTAATCTGGAATCTCTGCGGATGTGTTATGTATCCATGTACAACACTCATGGTCAGTAGTAGACTCACACAGCCCAGTCAATGCTGCACCAATTTGTTATATTTTCATCTCATTTATGAGCACCTGTTTCCTCAATGCCGTAGTTCAACATTCAAAAGACATTCAAGTTCAACATTCAAAAGGCCCACCTCTAGTTGTGTTTCCTATGTATTTTTTTTTTCATCTATTCTTAGTGATATCTACTTGTACAAAGTTACCATCCTCAGGTATCTTCCCAGTGAGTTTAGACTTACTACAAAATTCTTCCCCTTCATTTGATTTCTTGCCTAAATGAAAACACTAATATGCAGATTACCAATAAACATTGATGTCACATTTTCTGGGACAGCATACAAAGAAATGTTCATAGTTTCAGGGTGAAGCATACTGCAAACCCAACAGCTCTTAAATCCCGAGAGCTTGGCATATCTGTACTTAAATTTAAGCTCCAAGGAGCAGGGACCTCCTAACCCTCTTATATTGAACTGTATTGTTGCTGTATTGTCTTCCGTTATATTGTAAAGCGATGAGCAAACTGTTGGCGATATATACATCCTGTATTATAATAATAATAATAATAACAGTGACATATTTTCAGTCAATGATCTTTTCTGCTTTGTTTTTATTAGCTCTGTGTCATTCACAGTCTCACTGTTGTGGCCACAAATTGGTGGCCATTCTTCTGGGTGATAGTAGCAGTGGCTAGCCCAGTAAGCCACTGAAAAAGTTATCGCTGAGAGGCAACCGATCAAAAGGAAGTTCTTCCAAGCCATCTCTGGATGAAGCAACATCCTGAAGGTTGGAGGGCGTTGATAGGTCTGTCTCCTTTCCTTGTTCCATCTGCTGCTCCTGGTTTTTTTGTGATTCTGGGATCCTCTTTACTCTAGAAGCATGTATCCAGATGTTGGAATCAGCAGTCAGAACAGCGGTTCTCGTCACAGCTGTCACTGTGGTGGGTTCCCCATACGGTGGATTTATGATCTTGTGTCTGTGAAGTTCCTTAACCACTACCTGATCTCCTGGCTTGTATGGGTGGGTTGGATCATCTGTGGGAAGAGGAAACGAGAGAGAGACATCACCGTATACACCATTCAACACCCTAATCAATTCCTGGACATATCTTTCCTTGATTAATTCTAAATCACCTGGCATAACTATCAAAAGGTATCTTGCCTAGGGGGTGGGGAATGGCCTGCCCATAAGAATTTCAAGAGGGGAAAGTTTAATGATTTTATTAGGTGTCATCCTCATCTCAGTCAAAATAGCTGGCAGGTACACCTCCCATTACTTAAATGTCCCACCTGTTGCCTTCCTTAGTTTTTCCTTCAGGGTCCTATTTGCCCATTCTACCTGAGTAGAACTCTGTGAGTGGTAGGGTATGTGGAACTTCCAGTCAATGCTCATCAGTTTTGCTACCTGTTGTGTAACCTTTGGGGTAAATGCTGGTCCTTTGTCTGAGTCTACATTTACCTGACATCCCCATCGAGGGATGACTTCCTTTGCAAAGAACCTTTTCTTTTTTTTTCATCTCTAACTACTTGCCAACCCCGATGTTCTATGCCATGGAACTATGCTATGATAAGATGAGCAATGTGATGTGTGAGTCCTATTATACCTCCCTTTGACATTAGAACATTTACGTCTAATGTCAACCCTTTTTGTTGCCAGTATTTTACATCCTCCTCAGTTGTTGTATATTGCAGTTCATTAAGAAGAGAATGTTCCGGTAGCATAGGTGGGTCTAATATGGCCATAGACATTTGTGAGTTTTGTAAAATTTGTTGCTGTATGGTGACATTCTTAGCAGTGCAGTCAGCAAGTGCATTGCATTTGGCTACAAAATCAGAGGAAGATGTGTGTA
Organism: Staurois parvus; assembly: GCF_062004578.1. Classification (NCBI taxonomy): domain Eukaryota; kingdom Metazoa; phylum Chordata; class Amphibia; order Anura; family Ranidae; genus Staurois; species Staurois parvus. The sequence goes on along the minus strand of NW_028318023.1, from coordinate 4,772,421 downwards.
TCTTACAGTTCCTCTCTTTTGTCACAATGTGGCAACACACTAAATTTTACAGTTGTTGTTTCCAATATGCATCCGGGTTCTTTAAAAAGTTGTCAAAAATGCAAATACAAAGTTTAGCAACAGCGCAGAGCACAAATATTAGTAAAGATATAACAAAACCAGCATGCCTACTTTCTTAAACCATTAAAAAAAATCTCCCAACCCTTTAAACGGGTTTCAGCCATCCTCAGGTATGGATCGAGCTTGTAAAGCATTTACCTGGGCTTTATGATTCTCAATGACTTCATAGTAATCTGCATCAAGACCATGAATGTGTGTGTATGTATGAATGTGAGTTAGGGACCTTAGATTGTACACTCCTTGAGGGTTAAGGACTGATGTGAATGTACAATATATATATATATATATATATATATATATATATATATATATATATATATACACATATATGTAAAGTGCTGCGTATATAAGTACTTATAATAAAAATAGTAATTTCTTACAATAGATTTTTTATTTTACTTACCTTTTAATGGTTTCCAACTTCTCAGTTCCTCTAAGACACCAGTGCCTTCCAGGGAGATCATATTCCTAAACTGTAAGATCTTGGGAAAAAAAGTTGAGTGTATACAGCACATGTGCAAAATGAGGAACATACCATAATGCGCCTCATCTTGAACATTTGTGATACAGTATTACACCTATGAGTTGAAAAAAAACTCCCCCACCCTCCCCACAATCTCACAAGATACCAAAAGAAAGGCTTTTTGTCCTTCAACAAAACGTAATTTCATTTGGTGCATGACGTCATATGCCTTATCTCATGCATGCAGCGCAAATGTGATTTGTGGGCCAGCAGAGAGAATGGAAGAAGAGACTGGCGTTATTTTTCAAAATGGTGGTATGGGAGTGGGCAGAGTCAGGGCATATTCATTGCAGCAAGATAGGGAATAAAGGCACCTTGTAATTGCACTCGTTTTCCAATATACAGTACTTTTAGATTGTGGCTTTAAATAAGCTGGGGGCATGCTTTATTTTGTACTGAAATTCACTTTAGATAAGCTGATATGAGGCTACGGTAATTTTCAACACTGCTTGAACTTGTTGGAAGCCTGCTAAAGTTTTCTAGCAGCTTCTTAAAGCAATAATCAGCACTACTAAAAAGATCTGTGTTTAACACATATGTATATGCTATTTTAAAAGCTGCTGAAAAGTCTTAAAATGCTTTGTAAAAGCTTGCTGTACACTCTGATCTGATACAAGCTGAAGCCCCTGTGAACATTAGCTTGGGGCTGCCTAGTTTGCCATATAAAATAATTATTTACTGAAGTTAGTGGTTAGGAATGTGTAAAGGACTATGACACAAATTTGACAAGATATTAAAGCGGTAGTAATATATAATAACGCTTACCTGTAGGTACAGTGAAAGTCTCCTAAACATGCAGTGTTTAAGAGACATTCACTGGCGCATACTCATGCCATCCTTTCAGAGCTCTGTGCTGTGGCCGTGGCTCCTGCACGCATGCACGGGATTGACATCATCATGGCTTGGCCATTGAAGCAGCCACAGTCTGCGATCCCAGAAGGAAGACCAGGTGAAGATGGGAGACCTGTCAGTGGTGACAGTGCACCACTGGAGGGGTTTGTTTTAAGGTGTGTATGCCATAATGTGCTAGTATGTGATGCATAGTAGCGCATTATGGCTTAAACCACCTGAGGCCTATGTGTTTTTTTTTTTTTATAGCGTAAGTTTACCGCTAATAATCAAAAGCTGTTCGGGCATTTAGAAAGCTTAAGAAATTATCCCATATTTGTCTTCATCTTAGCAAAATATCTTAGGACAGATCTACTGAAAACTATACAAGTCTGCATGAATAAATTCTTGACATGTCACGCTATATAGTAAGGATAATTTTTGAGTAACCCAGATGTACTTTTTATCTGTAATTTCTCCTGAAAAATAGAAGGGAAACTTCCTGATTTGTGATATCCTGTGCCTACAGTCTGTGTTAGTCTCATGAGATATGGAGTGAGATTTGGCGATTTTACAGCGCTGGTGCCCTCTGCTCCTCTTGCTGGAAGGTGTTGCATTGAGAAGTAAAACTTTGCCTTTGTCAAGATGTCCATGCCATACACAAACACATTGCTAACTCCTAAGGAGCTGCTTGATAGATGTATCCTCTTGGTTCCCCCAGTGATAACACACCCTGTCCTTATTTCACCTACACTTCTGGTAGCATAAACTGGGCTTTATTAAATGGCAAAATCCTGCGAAAGGCTTTAACACATTTAAACAATACTTGTCAGATCAAACACCGCAAGCAGTCTCAACAGTAATTCCTCTACAGTGCAATGCTACAGAGGAACAAAGTCCTAAGTATGTGGTGCACCTATAAGTGAAAGGTCTACTTACACTATTGGCCAGTAGGTCTGTAAAGCATCTGCTGGCATTGGATCCCTATTCCTTCTGTTGGAGTGCTCAATTAGAGAATAGCAAACTTGGGTGGCCAAAGGCCTGTCACCAAAGAAGTTCTGATTGGACCTCCAAAGGCCAGGCAAGAAGTATGAGGACCCCCCTTGTCAAACTGGTATCCATTTAGCAGCAACACTGTACGGGCCTCTCCATCAGGAGTCAGTATTCTCACTCTTGGAGTTTCGGAGCTCTGCAACTTGGGTCTCCTTGGAGTTCTGGATTCTCTGGGCTAACCATAGTCCCTCTGCTTGACACATACATAGCAATTTCTCTGGGGTCACTCTCTGTTGTAGCTCAGCTTCCCAGTACAGTCCTGTTAGCCAACACACAGCAGCTCTCTAAGCAGGACATTACAGTATTTGCAGTCAGCATACAGCAGTATTCTGGGCAGCACAGTACAGTCTTTGCAGCCAGCACAACACACAGGAAGTCCTCACAGTATTCCCTTTTTCTGGACTCTCTGCAGCTCTGTCCTGTGTCACATTCAATATGGAAGCCTTGTACATCCTGCCTAGGTCAGTCTTGTAAGCCGAGTCTCCTTTTTTTGCATTCTACACATTGTTCTCCTCCCCTTCCCAGGGAACCAGTGGTCTGGACAACTCTCCATAAAGCTCCTAAACAATCCTAAACTTGTGTACAGAAACGCTCTATATAAGCATTTTTTCTGCCAAGGGAACTCGTAGTGTGCATAGATCCCAATACTGCTGATGGACTCTTTTTACTCTGCCTTGCTTTATTTTGGGTACAACTTTCAAGGTTAATTTCCTCTTAAAATTACAGTTTGGTGATAGTGGTGTCTGCTGCAGGTAGACTTTCCACCGTCACTCACTTAGAGATCACATTGATTTTTTTTTTACAACTCACAGGGTAAAAAGCAGTAGCAGAGGGCTGAGCTATTTGAGACAACATGAATATACACTTCCAAGAACATAGATGACTATAAAAGCACTAGGATTTACATGATTACTTCAACAATGGTCCAGCAGTCCCATAAGTAGATGTTCACCCTAGATGATGCATGAACAAAGATAGCTATATCTTTCAGAGAGAAAACATTGGCAATTTTATTACAGTGATAATATAGAGAATTACACTACCTGTAATTGTTTAACATTCACCTTTATTTAGCATGCATTTAAGATGAAAAATAGATCTGATGATGAGCATTGCATTTCATTATAAAGGCCAAGCTTCAAGGAAAGGTCCCAGTTAAGTTTATAGCAGTTGGTCAGTAGCCCTTTAGATAGAAAAATTAAAGATGAGTAGTTACAAGGTCTGTTAGAGTCTGGACTAGGTACAAATGAAAAGGATCCAGCTAACACTCAACTAAAATCTGTATAGTATTAGAGTGATGCTGAATGTGTCTTAATATAAATATAGAACAAATTATCAAGCACTGGTGTGTAAGCAGAAAATGACTTGATTGATAATGGACCAATAAATATCAAACAAGGCTTTCATGAGCCATATTAACACCTTTGTATACTTGTTTTTAATACATAGTTCACTGTTTTTGGAAAGTTTGTCCTTTGAAATTGTTTTCATATTTAACCATAATTATGGGATATTCTAGCTACTTTTTCCTGCAGAGATCGGAGTACCTGAATGGGCTCATTATTATTCCATATGTCATACTTTCTCACTTTTTCACGTTCATATTTATGTTTGATTTGACCTGGTATAACCTCTTTCAGAGTCAAATGAGGTTTTCTTATGTGTGTGGATTTCAAACTTTTACCAGGTGTAAAAATTAGAAGAGCTGTGTGGTTTTCAATTAAAAAAATATGTGCTGCAGAAATAAATTATAAGTGTGTCTGTACTTACAGTTTATTTTAGCCTCCCTCCAAAGTCCTGCAAATCCATGTACAGCCTGCCAGTAAGGTCCACTTAATACAGTTTACTGTGATAGTATGGCAACAATGCTGCACTGCTCCTGAATTCAGAACAGATTTGCTGCTCTTATGTAGGCTGTTGCAGGGGTTGTGGCAGTCAGCGTGGTCAATGCTGATTCACTAGCCTTCAGCTTTTCAGTCTAGCCACACCTAGTCCTGCCCATTGCTTTCTGGACTAGTAGCATTGCTGGTAGCTGAATCCCTCTCAATGTGAGCTGCAGTGTCTAGAAGGGGGGAGCTTGTGAGACACAAAGAGGATGACTTGGCTCAGTCGGAGAAGTTAAAGGAGGGTTTTTAATGTACTTTATGAGACTTCTGCATCACGTAGTAGCTGGATTTGGAGCCTTGAGGTGCTATTTAAAAAATAATATAGATATTTATTCTAATTTATTATCTGAAAAGATCAAATGTATTTTACAGCTCATTCACTGTGCGCTGTGTCACTTATTCTGCTTCAATAAATGTTTATTGGGGGCTTATATTGTCATTAAAGTAGAAACATTTTTAATTATTGTGGCAAATTGGATGGTACTGTGCATTGCCAAGAGATGAAGGTATACAATCGTAAACCACTTTACAGACTGTACAGCTCAGCTATGTAAGTAGCAATAAAACATAAGTGCATAGCTTTTCTTAGTAGTGGCTGAATTTGTCAAAGGTTTTATTTAGTGAGTTGCTTGTGCAGGAGAGTGGTAATATGATGGAATATAAGCTTATTTCCAACTCTGCTTGTTTCCTCAGTGATGGTTTACTTAGCATATGACCATAGAGAATGACCTTTATTAAGGGAGATTATGATTTGCTGTGTAATGAACAACAAAAATAGTCAACATGGAAAAAAAAGAGTAGCAAACAAAATGTAGATGGGATGGCATTGAAGGCATTGAAGGGGTGTCAGAGTAAGGAGTGGGGATGAAATCAGGGAGTTACTCTCTGCCAGAAAGCAGTATCATGGGGGCCAGTCACAAAGGACATCCACTTCAAAGGGCCAATAGTGACCAATCACCATCTTTAGGGAGGTATTGTTCTACGGATGGGGTCCACATCCACCCAAATATATGTATTGTATCCATAAAGCATCACTAATTCATTGTGAAAAGGCCCAGCAAAATGCCTTTAACACAACACAAGGCAACAAGTGCAATGCAGTGTCATTTATTATAAATTACTCCTAAAATCACTAATACAGTAGTGGGTCAAGCATTTGCACACATGTCCCCAATGCTTTTCTTTGCTGTGTCACAAAAATTATCTCCATTGTCACATTCAGCAAGCAGTACTGCCACTGAAAGTGATCCATTAAATTGAATGGGGCCATGACACAACCATGAGCCAAACATTAGGCTCATGGTTGTGGTGCAGTATTCCCATAAAAAAATTCTGTTTGGCTGTCAACAAAAAACACCCTGAATGCCTGTCAGCCATGCCTGCACCACTCTCTGAAAAACATTTTACTGTAGATTATTCTTCAATCAGTGACAGATGTGTACAGTAAATGAGCCCTTCCTCCTACAGTTATCTTGCTGACTTTGCCCACAAATGTCCAGAGGTGAACAGAAGAGAGAAATAAAGTAAATTTTCACAATGCGTACATTTTGAGGCTTGGTCCTGATTTTTTACCCTTCTGTCCTGGTTCATGAGTGTCATTATGATAATAACAGCCCTAAACAATACTACTTTTTGTTCAGATGGGTTATATATAATAACGGTTGGTAATATTTTTCATATATGTATTTTTATGAATGTTTTCACTTTAGTGTACTTTTTGATACTAATGCAATTACATTTAAAAAAACTGTTTCCTTCTTTTTCAGATTTAGGCAGGATTCTAGGAGAGTATGAACTGGTAACACCAATAAGCACAGACGCAGCGGGACACCATGTTTCCAATGTTGTGTCCATAAGTCAGAAAAGAAGGTTAAAGAGAGACGCATCACATAGTCGTCAACCTCTCTACTTCAATGTTACAGCATTTGGAAGAGAATTCCATCTCAAATTAAAGCCAAACATTCGACTTATTGCTCCAGGGGCTGTTGTGGAGTGGCATGATGATGACCCTGTGAACAGTGAAAACAGAAGCCATGTTGGAAATACAACCTATGCTACAAATAACACAGAGGAAATCTGGAAAAAAGAGCCACTTTGGACTAATTGTGCTTATGTTGGAGAAATAACAGATATTCCTGGAGCATCTGTTGCATTAAGCAACTGCGATGGTCTGGTAAGATTAGCTTTCCAATTTTTTCTTTATTATTTTCTTTGATCATATCAATTGTTATGCCAGCGTGCCATATAATGTAAATCTACATATGATGATAAATACAGTATCTCACAGAAGTGAGTCCACCCCTCACATTTTTGTAAATATTTTATTCTCTCTTTTCATGTGACAATGCTGAAGAAATTAAACTTTGTTACAATGTAAAGTAGTGAGTGTACAGCTGGTATAACAGTGTAAATTTGTTGTCCCCTCAAAATAACTCAACACACAGTCAGTAATGTCTAAACCACTGGTAACAAAAGTAAGTACACCCCTAAGTGAAAATGTCCAAATTGGGCCCAAAGTGTGAATATTTTGTGTGGCCACCATTACATTCCAGCACTGCCTTAACCCTCTTGGGCATGCAGTTCACCAGAGCTTCACAGGTTGCCACTGGAGTCCTCTTCCACTCCTCCATGGCGATATCACGGAGCTGGTGGATGTTAGAGACTTTGTGCTCCTCCACCTTCCATTTGAGAATGCCCCACAGATGCTCAATAGGGTTTAGGTCTGTAGACATGCTTGGTCAGTCCATCACCTTTACCCTCAGCTTATTTAGCAAGGCAATAGTTGTCTTGGAGGTGTGTTTGGGGTCGTTATGTTGGAATACTGCCCTGCGGCCCAGTCTCTGAAGGGAGGGGATCATGCTCTGCTTCAGTATGTGACAGTACATACTGGCATTCATGGTTCCCTCAATGAACTGTAGCTCCCCAGTTCCGGCAGCACTCATGCAGCCCCAGCCCATGACACTCCCACCACCATGCTTGACTGTAGGCTGTACTCTCTACCTTACATTGTAGCAAAGTGTCATTTCCTCAGTGTTGTCACATGAAAAGATACAATAAAATATTTACAAAAATGTGAGGGGTGTACTCACTTCTGTGAGATACTGTAGGTACAACAAAGGAATGCAATTATTTATGGGTATTTACTTATTTATGTGTAGAAATCGTTATGCACATAATGGCGTAAAAAATAAATGTCTGATTGTAAAAAATAGGTTCACTCTTGAAGCATAATCTGGATTGGAGTAAGCTCACACTAACATTTAACCTCTGCCATACAAAATAATGTCTGTGAAAGGGGTTTAAAGGGAAAGTTTTGTTGTATTTTCAACAATAATGTTTGTAATGTTTGCAGTAAAGTAATTAAAAAAAATATGCAGTATATGTAACATTTGTACATGCTTGATACTTCATATTTGGATTCAATGCGTTGCCTAACTGCTACCAGATCCAAACAGCTTAATAAGTTGTGTATATTGTGTCAGCCGACTCACAGACTTGAATTGTAAGAAGGAACATTGAAGCACATCCACTGCATAGTAATGCAAATAAGGAAGCAGAGCTTGTGTCTGTAATGAGAAAAACAGGCACAGCCGCTAGCAATAATCACTTGTAAAATCCAGCAGGCTAGTTGTACCCAAGTTGATTGTTTGATCAACTTGGGTACATTCAGCCTGCCCATACATGGTTTGAATCTCAGCCAGTTCCTGTTGAACCGGGTGAGATTCGAACCATCTAAAAGGCCTGAATTCATTCCTAGATACACATAATATAACTGGTTACTAACATTTATAGTTAAAGTTGATCCAGGGAATATTTGATTGCCTCTCGGGGGATCAGGAAGGAATTTTTTTCCCTGCAGGAGCAAATTGGATCATGCTTTGCTGGTTTTTTTGCCCTCCTCTGGATCAACTGTGGGTGTAGGATTATAACTTTCTTTTTTTTTTTTTTTTATGGTTGAACTGGATGGACTTTTGTCTTTTTTCAGCCAGACTGACTATATAAATATGTAACTATATGTCCATGGCCAGCTTAAGATACCATGGAATGTCTTTTAGTGCCAGTTTAGGCATTCTAGTCTGGTCTCACAGTATTAAATGGGTGCAGGCTGTCAAGTGCTTAACCAGGCAACAATGGAAAATATAGAGACAAGAAGACACTGCACACAGCCAGCTCATTTGGTGAAGAGAGATGTGAATGGGCTTGTAACTCCCCCTAAGCCATGCCCCTGATGGATTTAATCTTAGAAGTCTCTATGATTAAGCCCCATGGGCAGGGCAAAATACATTAGGGGTGTGGCTTAGGAGTTGATAAGATGGTGTTATATATTTTAACATTATATATCAACTTTTCTCAATAATCCCAATATCCTCAAATCATATCTAAATAACCCAAGCCCATCAATAAATAATTAAAATAAAATAAAATGTCCCAAAACTTATAAATGTCCCAAAAAAAATTTCAACAGTCTCTGTATAAATATTTCCAAAATGACTTGCAGATAATCCAGTGTAGACTTTCCAAAATCTTCATGAACCTCAAAAACAAAAACTTAAGATAGTGTATTACCCTTTAACTATATACAAAACATGAAACCGTGACAACCAGTGTATCATGTGAACTCCTTAACGTGCACATTCCACACGTGAAAATATTAGAGAGAGAAAAAATAAATAAATACATTTCTACATTTAGGTGGATGGATTGAAATGATGGGGGTAGAATGTGTATCTAGAATTATTGTATTATGCGGCGAGGATATTGGTATGTTAATGCAGACGTTTTTTCCATATGCTAAGATGGCGGTTTGGGCTCTCTGCCCTTGATAAGGGACAGAATATAAGGAACCGCCTTCCAGACATCATGATCCCTTGAAAAAAAGTCCATGAAGCGATGAAACGCGTCGGGACACGTGCCTGACGCACTCACGCAAACCGGAAGTGTGATCGCGGCCATTTTGAAAGTAGGAACATGCTGGTTTTCCATACCAGGGACTACATCTGCACTACTCTGAAGATTGGAAGCTGAATGTCTTCAATTTTAATAGAATATGGAAAAGTGGAACCAAGAGGAGTAGGAAGTTTGGAGAGTGCCACTATCTATTTGTAGAAAGCCTGTCATTTTTGTATAAGGGGAATTATCCATTTTTCACTAGTTGGAGGAGATCACTGGATAAATCACTGGGATATGTTTTGAAGTGTTCACTATCAGCGTTCAGTATGTGGGAGTGATCACGTGATTATCATTTGGGGGCATTGTGATGTTCACGATATTGGTAATTTGAGAGATATAATATTAGTATATATATATATTTTTTTTCTCTCTCTAATATTTTCTCGTGTGGAATGTGCACGTTAAGGAGTTCGCATGATACACTGGTTGTCACGGTTTCATGTTTTGTATATAGTTAAAAGGTAATACACTATCTTAAGTTTTTGTTTTTGAGGTTCACAAAGATTTTGGAAAGTCTACACTGGATTATCTGCAAGTCATTTTGGAAATATTTATACAGAGACTGTTGAAATTTTTTTGGGACATTTATAAGTTTTGGGACATTTTATTTTATTAGAATTATTTATTTATGTGCTTGGGTTTTTTAGATATGATTTGAGTATATTGGGATTATTGAGAAAAGTTGATATATAATTTACACAAACTTTCAAGGGTGAAAGGTTTACTATTCTTTTTGGGGGATTATAGTGAATATTTGACTAGGGAGTGTACGGATTTATATATATTGATATATTTTAACATATTCTTCCTGTTACCAGACATCGACAGTAAAAAAAACGGCCATGAAATTTCACAACTTTTCAAATTTTTGGTTAATTGCAGTTAAATTATAAATAAGTTTTCCAATTAAAGCATGTTTAAAATCAGTTCCAAATACTAATTCTTAGATTTTGAGCTTTGCTTGCACTTATTTGGTCATTTGGCCATGAATTGCAAATTGCAATAAGGAATGCCTCAACCAAGTGAAAACACTCATTATTGCAAAGGAAGATTTGATTAACTTAGACTACCCTGTTTTGATTAGTGCGGCAGAATTGTCAGACCACATGAGGAAATATCTGTGTGTGTGTGTGAACCAATTTTAATACAGATCAGTTATTATTTTAATTGATCATTTAAATTTATGACTGGCTGTAATTTCGATTTTTATTTACAGACCATTGCAAAGTACAGATCCTGTGCATGTGTCGTGTCATTTTAAATGGCACTCCAATGCACTAAAGCAATGTCTGTGTGTTGCAGCATGCTTCAACAAACTGTATTACACTACCAAAACAGGGTCAGGTGTGGCTATCTGTACTGGGGCACACTGGCATCCTATTGAAAATGAATGGGCTGCCGTAAAGCAGAACTAAACCTCATATCCTTTTCAGCCAAGGAAGCTTCCCTCTTAACCTCTATTTGATCTGCAACTGCCATGGTGCTGCACATGTGATCAGTTAGGACACCAGCCATTTGATGGTTTGACAGTTTGGTTGGGAGCACAAGCAAATGTGACAATTAGCATTCTCAGTATGTCAGAATGTAACTGTTTTATTAAACTGTTAAAGTTGAACTAAACCTACCAATTTTACAGTTTCAAAAAAAGAGTTACATTCCTAGAACATGCTGGGAATGTAACGGTCATTTTTGCATATGCTCTCAACCAAATTGTCAAACCATCAAATGGATGGTGTCATAACTGATCACATGGCCAGCACCATGGCTTGGCCGCCCCTACCCACCTCCGAGTACTGTTCCTTGGTTCTACCCCCTACCCACCTCCCAGTACTGCCCCTTGTAGAGAACTCAGAACCAAGTAAAATTTGTGTGGTATTTGTTAATAATAAAATAACAAGAAAGGCGGTAAAGTAGATCTCCTATAGCTAGCAACAGCTAGACCCCCCAGCAAAATAGCTCCACCCCAACAACAACAGATTCCCAACAGCCAGCTTGAATAGTGAACAGCAACAATGGACCCCATCCCTCAACAGTAGATCCCTCCCAGCAACGACTGACCTCCCAGCAACATAAGAAATACCTCCAGCAACAATAGACCCCCAACCAGCAAAAATAAACCTCCTCAGCAATAATAGACCCCCCCCCCCAAAAAAAAGATCTCCTCCAGCAAAATTAGATCCCCCAGCAGTCGGCATCAATAGATGCTCTAACATCCCTTGCCATTACATACATGCAGTGCTGGAGGTGCTGGAACTGCATTCCTCCATTTTCCCACAGAAAAAAAGCACTGGTTACGTCTTAGAGATTGTTCATAGAGCACATCTGTGGTCACCCATTCAATTGTATATGCTGTGAAATGCACCAGCATGCCTTACTTTCTCTAGAAGCAAGAGGTCAGATTTAGTAATACAGGCCCACTGTGTATTGAGGAATAATTGGCCAATGGATTGCTCAGAATCTGGTTTTGCTAAAGACTGTTTGCATGCTGCCTTATTTGGCAGATAGAAAGAATTATGCACACTGTACAGTACTGGAAATATTCTAATAGTTTGGTAATGGTCCAGAATACAGATATCCATGCTGAGTGTATGAAGGCAGTAAATTACATGGAGGCCCAGCGATATACTGTCCAGCAAAGAATTAAAGTATGGAATGTATGCGCTTCCTACATCAGACATACACTATAATAGTCTGGAATAACCTGGGTTTTTATTTTAAATATATATATATATATATATATATATATATATACATACACACAGGAGTTAGACAAGAAAATGGAAACACTACATGATTTGCCAGTGTGAAAATGATGACATGTTTCAAGTTGAAAGCGGAAGTGATGTAACATTCTTTTGCTTCCGCTGTGTGATGAGACACCTAGCTAACAGGGGAAGACTAAGATTGAGCTCTGCAGTCACTTTTGCAGCAGTTGTTTTCTTATTCCGGGTCTCTTTCGGTCAGTTGACCAATGGCGACCTTGCTTATTCTTATCAGACGATGCTTTCCCGGAAATTGTATATGCTGTTCTAACCTTCAAATACTGTACCTCCATCAGGACAAATAAATTGGCAACTTCAGTCACAGAGGAACCAGCTAATTGAACACCAACAATTTGCCCTCTTTGAAGCTCAGTAAGCTCTGACATGACCCTATAATACTAGCAGCACTTGCAGTGAATGACAGAGTTGAGGCCTCCCACCTGTTGGCTAGGTGTCTCATCACACAGCGGAAGCAAAAGCTTTCAACACAAAGCATGTCACTTTTACACCTGACCATTATTTAGTGTTTCAATTTTTTCCAACCCCTGTGTGTGTATATATATATATATATATATATATATATATACAGTTGCAAGAAAAAGTATGTGAACCCCTTGGGATTACGTGGAGTTTTGCATGAAATGTGCTCTGAATGTCATCTAAGTCACAACAATAGAAGAACACAGTCTGCTGAACATAATACTACACAAACATTAGATGTTGCCATGGTTTAATTGCACATAACATGTAAACATTCACAGTGCAGGGAGGAAAAGGTATGTGAGGCCCTAGCTTAATGACTTCTCCCAGAGCTAATTGGAGCCAGGAACGAGCCAACCTTGACTCCAATCAGTGTGATGATATTGGATGTGTTGCTGACAGCTGTCCTGCCCCTAAAAAACACACACCTGTTTTGGGTTTACTGGTTTCAAGAAGCACTGTCTGACCTACGATCAAGAATTGTTGACTTGCATGAAGCTGGAAGGGTTACAAAAGTATCTCCAAAAGCCTTGATGTTCATGTGTCCACGGTAAGACAGACTGTCTACAAATGGAGAAAGTTTAGCACTGTTGCTACTCTCCCTAGGCGTGGTCGTCCTGTAAAAATGACTGCAAGAGCACAGCGCAGAATGCTGCATGAGGTAAAGAAGAATCCCAGAGTGTCAGCTAAAGACCTACAGAAATCTCTGGCACATGCTAACATTTTTGTTGACACATCTACAATAAGGAAAACATTAAACAAGAATGGAGTACATGGGAGGACACCTCGGAGGAAGCCATTGCTGTCCAAAAAGAATATTGCAGCACGTTTAAAGTTTGCAAAAGAGCACCTGGATGTTCCACAGCACTACTGGCAAAATATACTGTGGACAGATGAAACCAAGATTGAGTTGTTTGGGAAGAACACACAACACTATGTGTGGAGAAAAAAAGGCACAGCACACCAACATCAAAACCTCATCCCCACTGTAAAACATGGCGGAGGGAGCATCATGGTTTGGGGCTGCTTTGCTGCCTCAGGGCCTGGATGAATTGTTGTCATTGATGGGAAAATGAATTCCAGAGTTTATCAAGACATTTTGCAGGAAAACGTACGACCATCTGTCCACCAACTGAAGCTCCGCAGAGGATGGGTGATGCAACAGGACAATGACCCAAAGCATACAAGTAATTCAACAAAACAATGGCTGCAACAGCACAGAATACGCCTTCTGGAGTGGCCCAGTCAGAGTCCTGACCTCAACCCGATTGAAATGCTGTGGCATGACCTTAAGAGAGCGATTCACACCAGACATCCAAAGAATATTGCTACACTGAAACAGTTTTGTGAAGAGGAGTGGTCCAAAATGACTCCAGATCGTTGTGCAGGTCTGATCTGCAACTACAGGGAACGTTTGGTTGAGGTTATTACTGCCATAGGAGGGTCAACCAGTTATTAAGTCCAAAGGTTCACATACTTTTTCCTCCATGCACTGTGAATGTTTACATGTTATGTGCAATTAAACCATGGCAACATCTAATGTTTGTGTAGTATTATGTTCAGCAGACTGTGTTCTTCTATTGTTGTGACTTAGATGACGTTCAGAGCACATTTTATGCCCAATTCATGCAAAACTCCACGTAATCCCAAGGGGTTCACATACTTTTTCTTGCAACTGTACATATATATACACACAGTATATATACACATTATTGCTAAAAGTATTGGGACACCTGCCTTTACACGCACATGAACTTTAATGGCATCATAGTCTTAGTCCGTAGGGTTCAATATTATTATTATATTATTATTATACAGTATTTATAAAGCGCCAATAGTTCACTCAGCGCTGTACATTACAAAGGGGGACAGAACATGTGACAGAACAATACCAATACAATGCAAAACATGAGGGGATCGAGGGCCCTGCTCTTTCGAGCTTACAATCTAGAAGGGATGGGATAGTGGTACAGGAGGAGATAGCTGTGGGGGATGGAGTGGTAGGAGGAGTGGAGGAGGTCAGCAAGTTAGCAGGGGGTGAGGTAGGCTTCCCTGAAGAGATGGGTTTTCAGGGTGCGCCTAAAGGAGAGGAGAGTAGGTGATAATCTGATGGGTTGGGGCAGGGAGTTCCAGAGGATGGGTGACACCCTGGAGAAGTCCTGGAGGCGGGCATGGGAGGAGGAGACCAGGGAACTAGAGAGAAGGAGGTCTTGTGAGGAGCGGAGTGTGCGTGCTGGGCGGTACTTGGATATTAGGTCAGTGATGTAGTTCGGGGCAGTATGGTGGACAGCTTTGTACGTCAGTGTTAGGATTTTAAATTTGATCCGTTGCGCAATCGGAAGCCAGTGGAGGGATTGGCAGAGGGGGGTGGCGGAAACGGAGCGTTTGGAAAGGTGAATGAGTCTGGCAGCCGTATTCAGGATGGACTGAAGCGGGGATAGCCAGCGGCGAGGCAGGCCAGTGAGGAGGGAGTTGCAGTAGTCGAGTCGTGATATGATGAGGGAGTGGATGAGCTGTTTAGTGGTTTCTGGGGATAGGAACGTGCGTATTTTGGCGATGTTGCGGAGGTGGAGTCTGCACGAGTTTGTTAAAGATTGGACTTGGGGCTGGAAGGATAGGTTGGAGTCCAGAATGACACCAAGTACTCTGGCCTGCAGAGCGGGTTTGATATTGGCGTTGTTGGATGTGATGTAGAAGTCAATGGGGGGTGGGGTTCGGGCTGGGGGGAAGACAAGGAGCTCGGTTTTGGAGAGATTCAGTTTAAGGAAGTGGAGCGACATCCAATCTGATATGTCGCTCAGTAGGTGTGTGATTTGGGCAGAGACCGAGGGGGTGAGGTGGGGGGTTGAGAGATAGATTTGTGTGTCGTCGGCATAGAGGTGGTAGTTGAAGCCGTGAGAGTGTATGAGTTGGCCAAGGGAGGAGGTGTAGATGGAGAAGAGAAGGGGCCCAAGGACAGAGCCTTGAGGGACCCCAACAGAGAGGGGGAGTGAGGGGGAGGTGGTAGCATTATAGGTAACGCTGAAAGAGCGTTGTGACAGGTAGGATGAGAGCCAGGAGAGAGCAGAATCTCTGAGGCCGAGGGAGCGTAGTATTTTGAGGAGGAGGGGGTGGTCAACTGTGTCGAAGGCCGCAGAGAGGTCAAGGAGTAGGAGCACTGAATAGTGGCCATTAGCTTTGGCGGTTAGAAGGTCGTTGGAGAGTTTGAGTAAGGCGGTTTCGGTGGAGTGTAGGGGGCGGAAGCCAGACTGTAGGGGATCGAGGAGGTTGTTGTCGTTAAGGTGAGAGCATAGGCGGGTGTAGACGAGGCGCTCGAGGAGTTTAGATGTAAGTGGGAGCAGGGAGATGGGTCTGAGGTTGTTCGGGTCATTGGGGTCCAGGGAGGGCTTTTTAAGTATGGGGGTGATGTGTGCATGCTTCAGTGGGGAGGGGAAAGTGCCGGAGGAGAGGGAGAGATTAAAGATGTGGGTGAGGGAGCGTAGGATGGAGGGGGAGGGAGGTCGTAGGAATTGTGAGGGGATAGGGTCGAGGGGGCAGGTGGTGAGGCGGGCATCAGAGAGGATCTTGGAGACTTCCTCGATGGTAGTAAGGTCAAAGGTGCGGAGTGTTGGGGGAGCTTCAGTATGAGGAATGTAGGGTGGGGTGGGAGAGGAGGTCAGAGCAGTGGTGAGGCCATGGGAGAGGGGTGAAGAGGGGGTAGCTAAGTGAGGGGGAAGGGGGTTGGAGGGAGTTTGAGCAGCGACGAAGTCCCTGCGGGTAATGTCGAGGGGGAGGGGGGATGATGGGGTAGCTGTGTGAGACGGGACGGGTTGAGAGGGCGTGTGAGTTGCGGCAATGTCCTTGCGAATTGTGTCAATCTTGTTTTTGAAGTGATTGGCAATCTCAAGGGCGGTGAGTGAGGCGCTGGGTGGAGGTGGGGGTGGAGAGAGTAGAGAGTTGAAGGTGGAGAAGAGTCGGCAAGGATTGGAGGAGAGGGCCTTGATGAGGGTCAGGAAGTAGGCTTGTTTGGCTGCGTGGAGGGAGGAGGTGTAGGTGCGGAAGGCAGATTTGTAGCAGGTGAAAGCTTGTTGGGATTTTGTTTTGCGCCATAGTCGCTCCAGGGCACGACTGCGTCGTTTGAGGGTTTTGGTGTGATCAGTCTGCCAGGGCTGGAGCGGTCGGAGTCTGATGTTGCGTGTGGTTAAAGGCGCTAGTGAGTCAAGGGCTGCTGACAGCGCGTTGTTGTAGGCAGTCATAGCCAAGTCGGGGCAGGACAGGGGGAGGATGCGGTCGTGGAGTTGATCAGCTGCAGAGTGGAGGGGGGCAGGGTTAAGGTTGCGGAGGTTACGGCTGGTAGTAGTGTGACATTTGGAGGGGTAGGCGTTGGAGGACGAGGAGATAGAGAAGGTGATCAGGTTGTGGTCAGAGAGAGGGAAGGGGGTGTTAGTGAGGTTGTGGGGAGCGCAGCGGTTGGAGAAGACAAGATCAAGGATATTACCGTCGGAGTGGGTGGTGGATTGTATGCACTGTGCAAGTGCAAAGGAGGAGGTTAAGTGGAGGAGACGGGCTGTGTCCGGGTTGTCAAGGTTGACAGGGATGTTGAAATCCCCAAGAATGATGGTGGGTAGCTCAGAGGAGAGGAAGAAGGGTAGCCAGGAGGAGAAGTCTTCCAGGAAGCGGGGTATGGATCCAGGAGGCCGGTATATCACAGCAATCTTCAGGGGGGTTGGGGAGAATAGTCGGACGCAGTGGGTCTCGAAGGAGGAGAAGGATAGGGAGGGGGGGTTTGGGAGGACTCGGAAGGTGCTCTGCGGTGACAGGAGCAGACCAACCCCACCACCTTTACGACCGTTAGGTCTGGGTGAGTGGGTCCAGGTGAGACCTCCATAGGAGAGTGCAGCAGGGGAGGTAGAGTCAGTGGGCTGGATCCAGGTTTCCGTGATCGCCAGGAGGTTGAGGGAGCGGGAAACAAAGAGGTCGTGGATGGCGGTAAGCTTGTTGCACACCGATCGGGCGTTCAGGAGTGCACATGAAAACGGGGGGGAGATTTTAGGGAGCAGGGGGACAGATACTAGGTTGCGGGGGTTGCGGTAGGACATGGAGGCGGGAGGGTGTTGTGCGGGTGAGGGAGGTGGTGGAGGGCCAGGATTCGGGGAGATGTCTCCCGCGGCTAGGAGGAGGAGAAGGGTGAGAAAGGTGGCATGGGAGCGGGATGTGCAGGAGCGTGAGAAACTCCTAGTGGAGGTGTTTGGGTCAGTGGGAGAGTGGAATAATAGGAGGAGGTGGTGGGTGCCATAGAGGGGCGAAGGAAGCAGTGAGGACACAATATACAAATGTTTAGGAGGAGCAGAGGGATATAGTGAATGGATTTTGGGAATGGAGGAGAGGAAAATGAGGAGTAGAAGAGGCATTTTGGGGGTGATGAGAGCAGTAGTAGGGAGATGATAGCAATGAGGGGGAGATGTGCAAGTTTTGGGGTGGAGCAGAGGGGTAAAGAAATGGGATTTGGGAACAGAGGATAGTAGTATGAAGAGGAGTGTATTATATAAAGGTACACAGAGTGGGACTCAGGCATGTAAGAGATGTTTCCCAGGGTGTTTGCTTGCAGTCTGTCCAGCATGCAGTAGAGTTTCTTGCTGTTGTTGTGTCTTTCTCCTGCTTTAGTTCAACTGCTGTGTTTAACTGCTTCGCACTCTTTCGAAGCCGCACTCCGTCAGAAGCAGCACCCCCATCAGAGACTGTGCCCCCCATCAGAGATCTCCCCCATGAGCTGATCTGAATTTATAGGGAGATGCTCAAATGAGCATTCAACTCCACCCCAATTAGAAGCTGATAAGGCTCACATGAATAGTGGGCGATGTCTCATAGGAACCAGGCTACAGTCGTAAACTGGGTGCAACTGAAGGTGAGGACTGCTCAACATACACACAAATATAAATACACCATTTGTTCTGAATATAACAAGAGTGAAAGCGAGTTTGAGTTAGGAGTGGAGGTAGGAGAGGTGCATTTACCCAGGAGGAAAACAGCAGGAGTCAATGCGTTTGAGTTAGGAGTGGAGTTTGAGTTGGTCCACCCTTTGCAGCTATAACAGCTTCAACTCTTCTGGGAAGGCTGTCCACAAGGTTTAGGAGTGTGTCTATGGGAATGTTTGATCATTCTTCCAGATGTGCATTTGTGAGGTCAGGCACTGATGTCGGATGAGAAGGCCTGGTTAGCAGTCTCCACTTGATTTGTCACTCCAGACAACACGTCACCACTGCGCTAGAGTCAAGTGGTGGCGTGCATTACACCATTGCATCTGACGCTTTGCATTGCACTTGGTGATGTAAGGCTTGGATGCAGCTGCTCAGCCATAGAAACCCATTCCATGAAGCTCTCTATGCATTGTTGTGCTAATCTGAAGGCCACACAAAGTTTGGAGGTCTTTAGCTATTGACTTTTCAGACAGTTGGTGACTTCTGCACACTGTGCGCTTCAGCATGCGCTGACCCTGCTCTATCTTTTTATGTGGCTCTTGTTCCCAGTTGCTTCTACTTTGTTATAATACCACTAAGAGTTGACCGTGGAATATTTAGTACCAAAGAAATTTCACGGATGGATTTGTTGCACAAATGGTAACCTATCACAGTACCACTTTTGAATTCACTGAGCTCCTGAGAGCGATCCATTCTTTCACAAGTGTTTGTAGAAGCAGTCTGCATGCCTAGGTGCTTGATTTTATACACCCATGGCCATGGAAGTGATTGGAATACCCGAATGCAATGATTTGGAGAGGTGTCCCAATACTTTTGGCAATATAGTGTGTGTGTGTGTATATATATATATATATATATATATATATATATATATATATATACAAAGCAAGATGGATCCATGCTTTCATATCGTTTATGCCAAATTCTGACCCTACTATCTGAATGTTGTAGCTAAAATCGAGACTCATCAGACCAGGCAACGTTTTTCCAGTCTTCTATTGTCCAATTTTGGTGAGTCTGTGTGAATTGTAGCCTCCGTTTCCTGTTCTTATCTGAAAGGAGTGGCACCTGATGTGATCTTCCTCTGCTGCTGTAGCCCATCTGCTCAACTTGTTGTGCATTCAGAGATGGTATTCTGCATACCTTGGTTGTAACAAGTGGTTATTTGAGCTACTGTTGCCTTTCTATCATCTCAAACCAGTCTGCCCATTCTCCCATTCTCCTCTGACCTATGGCATTTTTGTCCACACCACTGTCACGTACTGGATATTTTCTCTTTTTTTGGACCATTCTCTGTAAGCCCTAGAGATGGTTGTGTGTGAAAATCCCAGCAGATCATCAGTTTTTGATATACTCAGACCAGCCCGTCTGGCACCAACAACCATGCCACGTTCAAAGTCACTTAAATCCCCTTTCTTGCCCATCCTGATGATCAGTTTGAACTTCAGCAAGTCGTCTTCACCACGTCTAGATGCCTAAATGCATTGAGTTGTTGCCATGTGATTGGCTGATTAGCAATTTGTGTTACCAAGCAATTGAACAAGTATATCTAATAAAATAGCCAGTGAGTGTATTAGGGTAGAAGAGTAGAAGTTATCACCAGACATACAGTATCAAAAGTCCAAAAGTTTTTTTTTTTTATCTCAGCTGATGAGATTTATCTTCATGTCCTACTCAAGAAATACAAGAGGAAGTGAGAGGAAATCTCTCCAAAGTGAGTGGAAACCCCTCACAGTTGTTGCCAGAACATGTGTCCCTGTGACACTCATACAAGGAATGTGGGTGCATATGTCACTGGTACAGGAAGGCACAAACATTTTCAGAAGTTCCAACTTGTACTTGTTCTACTATAAACAGACTTTTCTTGGCTTTTTTGTGTCCTGATAGGAAGTGAGGGGACATTTCCTAAAGATGAATACAGACAGCAATAAATACCTGTAAATAAATAATCAACTCTTGAAATATTATTTCAAGCTTCAAATTGTAGGTACCAGGGACTTTCCCCTTAAGGGAGAATGTGATACCCATGGCTGGAGATGAAAGAAAACAAGCTCATCGCTCTCCCTAGTGAGTCATCTTAAGCTACGAAAAGTACACATGGATGCAGTATATCTGTCATTCCAAATTCTGTGCATCTGTACTAACTCTAGGTATAACTGGCTTTTTTGCTGAAAGAATAAAGCAATTTAGACTAAGAGTTGAAGAGTATACACAGGTTGATTGTCTTTTACTGCAGTCACACCATTAAAAAAAGCTCACAAGCTAGAGCATGTGGTAAGGAAAGAAAGGGTACAGTAAGCAGTGGCAGAAAGGAAAATGCAACTGCACCTGAAGAGAATAAGTGGCATCCTCTTTCTTGATGCCTACTAAGGCAGTGATTAGCTGTTATGGTGGGATGTCAGAATTGTTCTGTGCAAGAACAGTGCAGAGACACAGCAGTGTACCTGGACAAATGCATATTGCTTCTAACTTTGCACCCATTTATAACACTGCAAGTTACAGTTACTTCCAGTCCCATCATTTGTCTGATTCTATTCTGTTAAACAGCTATGGAGAATATGTGAAAAAATATGGAAAGTAATTCTGGCACAAGAACGTAGAGCTCTGTTGCTTTAAGAAAGAATACCTACAATCTAATAACAAGGAACCCCTAAAACATAAGTAGAATGCTAACCCAACCCCTAAAGTAAACCAACTGTATGTAATATATATCATGCCCATGATAAATCCTCACAATTTAATATTGTTTTCCAGTAGGATTGAAAAATGTGTGGGTTTGTTTCAACAATTTGCAATCACTTTTCTTGAGGTCAAGAAAAAAACAGCAATTGGACTGGTTGGAAAATATAAAAAAATTTTCAATTTGGAAGTAGAATGCAGTATATGAGATATTTTGTGCTCAGATCAGTTAGGGCTCATTAAAAAAAACTGTTGTTTTCCTATGTTTGATGTTTTTAATGTATGTCAAATGCAGGTCAACAGAATTCAATTGATTTCAATGGTGTAGTGTAGATGACAGTTCAGGGGTTCCTTCTGGCCTGCTTTGCATTTCTTCAGGCATGGCAGGTCCGTATGAGGTGCATTTGGATTGCAGGCAAAGCAAAACCCTTTTTTGTCAAACGTTGCATGTTGCATTCTAACGCATGTGTTTAAGTAGCACTACCTTCGACTGTAAAAGACCGAGTTTGACACAAACACCTGTCTACGTGAGTCTTTAAAAAATGGAGAAACAAAATGAACAAATGAAAGGTAAGTTCACCTTTTGGACAAAAATAAAAAACGTACATTTTTTTGCAGGAAAATAAATGTGCATTTATTATTTTTGTTTAAAGAAGCCTGGAAAGCATTGCGCCAGCGATCAGTAGATCGCTGATGCCATGCAGGTCTTCTGCAGACCTGTCAGTAAATCTGCTTGACCATACATACCAAAGCTTCAATGAACTACCATGGCACTCCACAGCGCCATGGTAGTTCATTAAAACTACAAGCCCACAGCCACTAAGGCTGTGGGGACCTGCAGTTCATTCATTCATGGAAGTCCTTGAATGAATGATGTGGCTGTTTGGGCAGAGCCCTGCACGGCCGTGCTGCTTTCAAATCTGACAGTACGGGGAGAAGTTATCTTTCAGAGGGGGGGGGGGGGCGCTGGGCACAGCTGCAGCTATGGGAACATGTTACATGTTCCACACTAAAAACGGTGAAGGCATCCTTTAAGATTTACTTATACCACTCATTATTTAGTTTGCAATAACAGTACAATCAAAATTTGCATTGAAATGATAAAAAGGGAAACCCATGGGCAGCAAGTCAAATGAATGAAATACCAACTGATTTAAAAGAACAAATGCAATATTGATGCATGTGCAAATGCGTGATTCCTGGCACTTTATTTAATAGATTAAATGTTTCTCCTGATGGAAAGTGAACTATGGAATCAGTAAAAACCTGCAGAGTCATTTTTGTTTCAGCACATTCATGGCTCTATGTAGGTGATTGTTCACAATGTACAGTATGATCCTAGTTTGCCATGTGCATTAAACATCAAAATAATATTTTCTGTATGCCTTCTGTTCCGATAAGGTGCCACAATTGTGCTGAAAAATAAACTAAAATAAAAATAAAAACCTTATGTGACCAACCCACTAAGCTGAAGGTTAAAAAAGAAATGTGGCCAAAGCTTTTTTCTGGCTGTGCTCTTCTGGGTCACAGGAGTGCACTTGCTTTTGCTCTCCTGTGACCAAGAGACAGCTTATACTCTCCAGGCTCTGGATAGATCGCAACCATATTGTTGGGATCCACCCAGCTGCCTGATTAACAACTGGATCTGGCTCTGGCCAGCTGCACTCACCCCTTCTTCAGTTCAATGCTCAATGAGTGCTGGTGAGACAGATGGGAGAGCAGTGACTGACAGTCACTACTCTCCACTCCACGCTGACTGAGAACTGAGTGATCAGCGGTCAAATGATCGCTCAGTTTTCAGGCTTAGAGTGAGTGTGGGACAGCTGCAGCATCAGACCAATGTGCCACAGTAAGCTGGAACGCCTTATGGGCAAATTACTTTATATTTGAAAGGTTTAGAACAGCAGAAGCAGTAGAAATGGCTTTACTCTTTAATGGGAACTTGTCTGAACAGTTGTGCATTAGGGAGTACAACTATCTATAAAAATAAACAGACTTATGTTGGAAACTTTGTACAAGCTTTTTTGCTGGGAGACCTATGTAAGAGGAAGAAGTTTTGTTAAGTAAAATTGTTGAAATGCAACCCAGAACTTATTGGACATTTTTCGTCGGTGTGAGCTGGGATAATTTGAGATTGAGTAAAGAAGGCGCTTTGCACCCTTTTGGAGTATGTTTGTGCAGTGAGGGATGGACTAATCATTGTCTATCCCTTGACCCATCATGACAGTATTGACTGTTGGGTGCTTCACTCCAGGGCTGGACTAATGGCGATGTGAGGGACTTTACTTTGGAAATACCAATAAACTTGCGCTCCATTACTTTTGTGTGTGTGTGTACAAGGGAAATGAAAGAAACATTCTTGTTCCACAAAGTTTATTGAGAAAAAGTCAGAACATACAAATGGTATAAATTGTACAACGTAATACAATGTGCCAAAGAAAAACGCGGTAAAACACAAATCGCACATGCCAGACAAAAAGAAATATGCAGGCGAACAAAATAATAAAGCCCTCTTGTATCACCTGTAACAATAATGAAGTTGAACTTGGAAAAAAAAAAAAAAAAAACACGAGAATACAGCCAAAAACAAAGAAGGCAAACACCAATCAAAATCACCACATAGCATACAAAATATCACCAAACGAGCAGGATCATTTATGTGCACCCCCAGATATCTTTTATCATCGAGGAGCAGAGTAGGGGGGAAGGGGATAAAGCTAAAGGTGCTGGGCTTCTGGTGCAAGGAAAAAGTTGCGAAAATATAGAAAGCTCGGTGTTATCCAGGAGGAGCAGCAAAGGTACCACTCAAAGGTAACCAACGCATATGAAAAAAAAACTCCGTGGAATGGGAGAGGCACATGTGCAAGTGTAATCCGGGTGTGAGATTAGGTTGCCTATGGACAGCGGAATAAACATATGTGTAGAGGAAAAAGAAAAAGGGAAAAAATGAAGTGGAGAAGATGTGAATAACAACAAAAACAGTAATGGCAGGTACAGGGCACAATGAGGAAGGAGTCGGAAGGAAAGAAAAAATAAAAAATGGTGAGAAGCTGGAAAGCCAAAGAAGAGAAAAAAAAAAAAAAAAAAAAAAAAAAGAGGGGAAGGGGGGTAAGGGTCAAAGGGGAGGGAGACTAAGGGGGGGGGGGGGGGGGGGGCGGTATGGATAGACATGTCATAGAGGTGGAAGCTCCAAGGACAGAGCTGGTGTGCTCATCCCCTAGGGGATAGAGACATAAAGCAGACAATCGAGCACCAGGGAAAAGGAGTGTCTCACTACCTGATCAGTGAAAGGGATATAATAGAAAAGTATTATCGACAGCCTAGCAAGGGTCGAGGAGTCAGTACAATACAGAGTGCAATATAAAGCCACAGGTCTGGCTCAGAGTCAGGTAGAAAGACCCATGAGGGATTGGTATTCGGGGGTCGTTTGGAAGTGAATCCAACACGACCAAGTATGGGAGAATTTAGTCGGGTTATCTTGGGAGGAAGCAATCAACTCCTCCATCTCTGCAACTCTTCCCAGACGAGTGAACCAAGCTTTTATTGAGGGGGGTTGAGTAGATCTCCAAAACACAGGAAGACAGAGTCTAGCAGCATTAATCATATGCATAGCTAACGATCGGAAGTATAGACGTTTGGGGAGCGGTGTATGGTGGAGGAGAAATTGGGCCGGGGAGAAATCGAGAGGTAAAGTGGACACTGACGAGGTTATACGGTGGACTTCCTGCCAGAAGGGCAGGACGATAGGACAGGACCACCAAATATGGAGAAGGGACCCATCAGGTGCTCCACATCTCCAACAATTATTGGGTAGAGAAGGGTTAAAACGATGAGTTCTAGAAGGGGTAATGTACCAACGGGAAGCTAGCTTGTATCCGTTTTCTTGGGTCGATACATTCAGCGAACATTTGTGGGAGTATGTAAAAATTTGGTCCCAATCTGAGGAGGAAAAATCTATATCAAGGTCTCTCCTCCAAGCTCGGCAAGCGGGGAGCGAGTTAGGATTCCCATCACCGGTGAGAAGGAGGTACATGGATGAGATTAGATGCCGCTGGGGTTCAGCCTTAGAACAAATTGATTCAAAGGGGGTGAGAGGACGAGTCCATTTGTGGCGGTGAACAGAGGATGTGAGAAAATGCCTGATTTGAAGGTAGGCCCAAAAGGGGAAGGTACGATCTTTCATGGTGCTCGCCAAAGAGGAGTAGGATTTCAATTGGCCGTTATGAAAAAAGTGTTCCGCTTTCACCTGGTCATACGGCCAATGTTCTGACAGGAAGGCCTTGTGCATACCCGGAGGGAAGTCCGGGTTTAAGCAAAGGGAGGTTAAAGGGTTGGGGGCATCTGAGATGGAGGCCGACTTGCACATCGAGCGGAAGATGCTCAAGGTAGGACCAATCAGTGGATGAGTGAGAAGGGCCTGGGGGGTATGTTTCGTCAAGAGCCACGGGATCGAAGCTATAGGAGAAGGAGAGAAGGAGTTTTCGAGATGCACCCAGTCTTTGGTAGTCGAATGAATATTCCAATCTATAATTCTGCAAAGATGGCAGGCCCAATGATATTGCCTGAGGTCTGGGAGCCCAATTCCACCCCTGGATTTGGGGAGAACCAATTGGCAGAAAGATATGCGCGGACGCTTGTGGTTCCAAAGGAAGAAGGAGCACATTCTCCTACATGAAGCGAAAAAGGCGGGTGGCAAGTGGATAGGTAAGGTTTGAAATAAATAGAGGAGGCGGGGGAGAATGTTCATTTTTAATATAGCAGCTTTGCCGAACCAGGAAAAGCATGGTCGATGCCATTTAGTGAGATCTTCCTGAATGGATTTAAGTGCTGGGATAAAGTTTTTTACATAAAGGTCAGAGAGGTCGCACGTAAGCTGAATGCCCAGGTAAGTGAGAGTCTCACTGTCCCATCTAAACGGGAACTGCGATCGGCAAAATGAGACTACATCAGAAGGGAGGGTGACGTTGAGGGCGTATGATTTTGAATGGTTGATTCTAAGGTTCGACATGTATTGAAAAAGTGAGAAATCTTTAAGCAAATTGGGAAAGGTGGTCCGAGGTTCCGTTAGAAACAGTAAAATGTCATCCGCATAGGCGGCGAGTTTATACTCTTGAGCCGGTGCGGAAACGCCCTTAATATCTGGGTTGGAACGGAGTTTACGCAGCAGTGGCTCTAATGATAGCACAAAGAGGAGAGGAGAAAGGGGGCAGCCCTGGCGCGTGCCATTGCCGAGAGAGAAATGGTTCGATAAATGGCCATTCACCCGAACCTGTGCCGTGGGTCCAGAATACAAGGTCATGATGAAATTAAGCATGTGTTCTCTCAAACCAATCGCCTGAAGGGTTGCCCTCAAATAATCCCAGGACACTCTGTCAAAGGCCTTCTCAGCGTCCAAAGAGAGAAGGAACCCAGGATTCTTTGATGTGCGAAGCCAATGGATAAGGTTGAGGGCCTTGATAGTATTGTCTCTCGCTTCCCTGCCAGGAATGAAACCCACTTGATCGAGGTTAATCAAAGAAGGGAGTAAGGGGAGGAGACGGTTGGCCAGAATTTTAGCATAAAGTTTCACGTCTACATTCAGAAGGGAGATGGGCCTATAATTGGAAACCAAAGTTGCATCCTTATCTCCTTTGGGTATGACAATGATGTGCGCTTCCAGAAGGCGATGACACGACACAGGGAGTGAAGAGAAAGTGTTGAAAGCCGAGAGGAAGGGGTTGGACAAGACGGGTAAAAACTCCTTGTAATATACCGCAGACAGGCCATCAGGGCCCGGGCTTTTACCAGACTTCATTTGTTTGACGGCCCGCGACAGTTCCTCTGCCGTGATAGTTTGCTCCAGTTCCAGGGCGGATGTCTCAGAAAGTGCAGAAGGGCTATAAAGATGAAGAAAGTCCGAGATCACCGTGGCTCTGAGTTTGTTGGTTTCAGGTGGGGGACGTTCCGGAGGGAGATTATATAATGCCTTATAATACTGCTCAAAATGAGAAGCAATGTCAGCATTAGTGGTGGCAAAAGAACCGTCTGGACCCCTGATTTTGTGGATTGTTAAGCTCGACTTTTTCGCTTGAAGGGATCTGGCGAGGAATCGCCCGCTTTTGTTCGCAAACTCATAAAATAATTTTTGAGACAAGACATATCTACGTTTAGCCACCTTACCCAGTTCGGTCAAAAGCTGCGTGCGAGTGTTTGTGAGTTCAGTCAAGGTAGAAGCCGCTTGACTGTGTTTGTGAACTCTTTCCAAAAACTGGATGCGCTCCATAAGTCGTCGCAAATGTGCTTGTCTCTCCCTTTTACGCTTCGTAGCCATGGCTATGAGAACCCCGCGAATTACGCATTTATGTGCCTCCCATTGCGTCAAGGAGGAGGTATCTGAAGTCTGGTTGGTCGCGAAGTAGTCTACCAATTGGGAGCGGATCTCGGCTTCGTGAGTTGGGTCGGAAAGAAGAGATGCGTCCAATCTCCAAATCTTAGAGCGGGAGTGTTTTTCAGGAAAACGCAACGTCATGGTTATGGGATGGTGATCCGATAGGACCATTGGTTCAATGGAGGTGTCATGAAGAAATGGCAGATCCACTTGCGAGAGAAAAATGTAGTCAATTCTGGAGTACTTATTGTGTGGAGGAGAAAAGAACGTATAATCTTTAACGTTCGGGTGTAGGATTCGCCAAGAATCGTGAAGTTGTAAATCCTGGAGTTGTGTGCGGATCTGTCTTAGGGATTTGTATGGTAAAAATGAACTGCCCGAGGAGGAATCCAATAAGGGGCATAAAGGGACATTAAGGTCTCCCCCCAAGATCAGTACACCCGACTGAAAAGAAGAAAGAGAGGTGGAGATTGAGCGGAAGAAGGGAACCTGCTTGGTATTGGGCGCATATAAATTTGCCAGTGTAATGGGTCTGTTGGCAAAAGTACCTTTTAGAAATAGGAACCTACCTTCTGAGTCAGGGAGCGACTCCGTTATAGTTAAAGGGAGATGTTTTGCAATCAAGATGGCGACACCTTTTGATTTGGCATGAGGGTTAGGGGCATGAAAGACTGTCGGATAACGTGAGTTAAAGAGCTTGGGAATGACATCCTGTCTAAAATGCGTTTCCTGAAGGAAAACGATATCCGCTCTTTGTTTAGATAAATAGGAGAGCAGAATGGAGCGTTTTTCAGGCGCGTTCAAGCCCTTCACATTAAGAGATAGAACTTTCAGTGACAAGTGTCCGGACAACGATTTGGGAGAAGACATGTCCAAAGAGGTATGTGAAAGCAACCTAAAAAAAAAAAGGGAACACAGGGTACTAAAAGGGTGGGAATAGAATTGGGGGGGGGGGGAGAGAAAAAAAAAAAAAAAAAAAAAAGTAAAAGAGATAAATGAAAGAAAAATAAAATAAAATAAAATAAAAGAAAAGAAAAGAGAAATAAGAAAGGGGAAAGGAGAGTAGATACAGGTAAGAGAAAAAAAAAAAAAAAAAAAAAAAAAAAAAAGACAGAACTACCAGCGGGAGGAGAAGACCAGCTAATCCGCCTAGATATATAAAAAAAAAGGAGAAGAGAAAGGAAGAGAAGATGGGGGGGGGGGGGGTAAAGGGGTAACAGAAAAGAGAAAGGAGGGAGTAAAAACAGCCGGCAAGAGTCAGTAAAAGCTCTCCGAGCTTACTGTGTGGGGAACGCAGTGGGTCGAAATCCAAAATAAAAAAGAGGCCCGCCGTACGGAAGACCTTAAAAAGTGCAGGGAATGGAGAGGTAGGGCGAGGATAGGGCATGCACAGAGAGGGACTACACCCAACCGGCGAGGGAGATGTATCAACCCTCACCTGGTAGGGCGTATGGCTCAGGATTTAGCGAGAAATTGGGGTCAAGAACAAAACGGTAGCCTGCGCTAGGAGGGAAGTGAGGGAAGTGAGACAGGCAACAAGCCATATCAATGTTTGGGAGATACCCATATGAACGGAGCACTACGTAGGAAGTCTAAAGCGGAAATATGGTGTCACGAGTATACCGTGGTGGAACTACTAGGAATGTCGTCCTCAAAGGTATGGCTTCATAGAACGGTCAGACCGCCCTCTCCTCAGGGAGAGAACAGGCAGTGTCTCACAACGCATGAAGTCACAAAATATTGGCAGAGGAACAGTAAGGCATAACATGTGCAGAAAAAAACATACAGCTCAAATATCGCATATCAAAAAAAAACACAATATACTAAATTGAGAACAACTAATATGACAGAACGACCCCCCCCCCGGCCTGGACTCTCAAGGTACTCCTGGACTCGAGCAGCACCTCAGATCAGATAGGAGGAAATGCGTGGGGAGAAAAAAAGAAGGCACAGGCAGAGTACCTACATTGGAGCCTCAGCAGAGGTACTCATTAGTATGCAGAAGGTGAAAAAGGATACAGAGCGGGATGGGAGAGACCGATTTCTGCAAGGAGTCTCCATCCGGAGAGCTCATTGAGGTGATGCTCGTTCACAGGTGCACAGCAACAATGTGAAGGTAAAAAAAAAAAAAAAAAAAAAAAAAAAACAAATAAATAAATTATAAGCAAAGGTTTCCCCCCCCCCCCCACCCCTCCCAATCCAAACTCAGCAACCCGCTCATCAGAGTACGTGAAAAAGGATAAATGGTGCTGAGGAACTCTCTTCATCCTCTCCCAACTCAGTCTTCTGGAAACGGTGCAAGGCGAGATGAATACGATGCGTGTGGGGGGACATAAAGTCCTTCATTGGCGAATCCGATATCCTCGAAGGTCCCCAGGAAAGGCTCGGAGTCAGCTGTGCAGGAGATGGAAGAGGATCGTAGCCCTCCGTAGTCCACCCGGGGACTCTAGATGGCAATAGACCTATCAGAGGTGTCATGGAGGAGGTTGGGCACTAAATTGGTTGTAGATCCGATATTCCCGTTGCGAAGCGACAGCGGTGGTGCAGAAAATGGGCGGGTAGAAGGGAGGAACTTAAGGGAATATTCTGTGCCAAACAATCATTAAGGGTCAAGAATCGTAGGGATGAGATCTTAGTGGCCCCAGATGCATAGGGCTGCCTGTGTGCAAGAGTACCAATGAGTCCAGTCCAGATCATGTGGAGGGAAGATC
The DNA here is from genome assembly GCF_062004578.1 of Staurois parvus. Classification (NCBI taxonomy): domain Eukaryota; kingdom Metazoa; phylum Chordata; class Amphibia; order Anura; family Ranidae; genus Staurois; species Staurois parvus. The sequence goes on along the minus strand of NW_028318023.1, from coordinate 4,742,105 downwards.
CCAGGATGATAGATCAGAAAGCTCCATAGGTAAGGCGAAATGGGACAAGGAATTTGCAGACAAAGTCCGAAGAGTGGCTGAACGGATCGTGAGCAATGAAACCAGCGGTAGCGCACAGTAAATTAAGAAAATCAGGACAGAGTGTAGAGAAGGGTCTCTAAGCTTCATGACGAGGCCTGCGATGAGCAGGAGAGGCCGTCGGGCTGGTTATGCTGGTAGAGCCACCGGCTGGAAGTCTCGGCGGGGTTGCGGGAATCAATCGGCGTCGGCGAGAGCCAGGGCCCTGCCATTCCATCTCACTTGGCGTCGGTCTGGATTCCGGAACACCTGGGAGACGCATATTGCTGTACCAATCGGGGAGGTCGATTAGTGGGATATCTAGGGAAGTGCAGAAATTAGGCAGATCCTCCGGAACTCGCAGGTAGGCTGTGCGCCCCTGCGCCTGTGCGGAAAGACAAAATGGGAAACGCCACCTATATGGTATGTTATGTGAGCGGAGTGTATCCAATAGGGGGCGAAGTTCCCGTCTTTGTTGCAGAGTAATATTGGAGAGATCCTGGAATAAATGTATTTCTGACCCCTGATATAAGAGGCGCCTTCTGTCCCTGGCGCGCCTGAGTATGTCCTCTTTTAGTGGGAAACTGACTAGGCAACATATTACATCTCTTGGGGGATCAGAATCTCTGCCCCTGGGACGGAGTGCTCTGTGTGCTCGTTCCAACTCTATAGGCGTGGCCGGCGGGCGACCTAGTAGGTCATTAAAGATCGCCACAACCGTTGTAGAGATGTCGTTCGGTTCCACAGATTCTGGCAAACCACGGAGTCTAATGTTATGTCTGCGTCCACGGTTATCCAAATCCTCTATTTGTCTGTAGAATTCACGGATATGTGATGCGTGTGAGACTGTTGTCTGCTGTATTTCTGCTATGGCGTCTGCATTATTGCGGCTAGCAATTTCCACTCCCTCCAGCCTTGTGCCCAAGGAAAGTAAATCCTCTCGCAGGTCACTGAGGGCGGTGGTGAGTGTGACTTTAATATCTGCAGCCACCGCCTGAAGATCTCTGAGGGATAATGCCTGGGAGTCAGAGGAGAGATCATGCTGAGGGACTGTGTCAGTGACATGCTCAGTGTCACTGCCCTGAGCACAGGCTGCCGTGGAGGAGGAAGGAGGGGGGGAGAGGGGGAAGCTGCTTGGGCCCTGTCCCTCTGGGAGCGGAACAGCTCCTGTATATGCCGCGATTGCGGCTGATTAGGGACCCGTGGGGAACGGGAACGGGAACCGGGTGTGTTCCGGTCCGTTTTCCCCATGGTCATGTGCCCCTGCCTCACCCGATCCTCTATGCAGAAGAGGGAGAAGTCTTCGGCCGGCGGGAGCTCCTTGCTTAAGCGGCCATTCCGGATCGCGGCAGACCACGCCCCCCCAAGAAACATTCTATAGATAGCAGAGGATGTCCTAGGGGGGATTTATTTTAACTCTAGGGTTGATCCCTGTGTTCATGTGAAAGAAACAGTTATAGCAGTTGGCATTGGGCCTTCTACATCTGGGCAGTCACCTGCAGTCACAGATGTGGTATGGTCATCCCAGCCATGAGAGGAACTGGCCTTTTATTTCATCCACACAATGAAGCATAATGGAGATAAGGACAGTGGGAAGGATTCATCATTCAGTCAACAAAAATCTGCGGTCAGTCCTAAATCAAAAATTGGGAGATGAGTGCATTTATGGCAAATCAACGGGTACTTTTCTGCATTTGCAGGGTCTTTTAAGGGATAAAACATGGGAAATGTACACGTATTGCAGAGATGTACTGATTTTTTTTTTTGCCATGGCATAGACTTCAATTCATAGGAACCCGTATGCCTGCAGAAAGGAGTGATGTGTGCTTGGAGTTCAGTACAACATGCAATAAGTACAAGAATATTAAAATTATAAAAATAAAGGCAGTAGCTTGATGCATACATACTATGAGTGTAATTGGATTGCATAATTGTGCAGCTGCTTTTGTTATAAATGCACGCTTGATTAAGGAATGTCATTGGGAGAACAGTTGCATCAGTGCCCAAATTCCCATGATCTCCCACAGCTTCTAGACTAGAGTTTTATTATGAACTGCTAAACGTAGATTGTTCAGACATTTAAAAGTCTTTTGCCTCTTATTATAGAGTCTATATAATTTACTGATTTGCTTTTGCGGAACTACATATACACTGTATGTATAGTTACTCTTTTTCAAGAAGTGTTTGCTATATAAAAGGTAATACCTAACTATTTTTATGTATAACAGCTTTTTTTCTGTTTTATAAACCAACCCAGTGGCTAAATAGTTTTTTATTTTAAACCTTATTTTCAGTATAGAATTAATTAACATTTTCTCATATTTCTACAAAACACACTGCATCATATTCTTTGCTGTGCTCACTTCAGCTTCTTAAGCAATGGTTCCTTAATAATTTTCCATACTTTTCTAAGTGAAAGTTACTTTTTCCGCTGAAGCTGTCCATTTTTCATAAGTACAGAGTGCTGGCTGGCCCCTAAGATTGCAAAAATATTATACTTGAAAATGTTAAAGTGTGATCAGTGTTTTTTCCACCAGAGTCAAACACGAGTCCTTTAAATCACAAAAATGACACTGTTTGGCTGAAATGTTTCAGGATAAATTCAGATTGAGGTCATTGCCAGGTATACTGAAAGACACTTTGGCCTGCAACTCTATGCCACACTAAACAGTATTTCTGCAGAACAGCAGGAATGGGCAGGTATTTACAGTGGTAACTCAGTGGTCTACCAGGGTAAACATTTTGAAATCCCAGATACACACTGCTTGCAAGCCACATGTGCTACAAATACTAAGTCAATCAGTTGTGCAGAGCAAAAACAACAGCAACTATTTTGTGTTCATGTAGTTACAGTAGAAACTCCCTTTCCCAAGAGACCACATCTAAAAACATATTGGAAGCTGACCTTTGTCAATGGACCGCTTAAAGAAGACTTTAATGGAAAGCTTACTAGCTTTCTGTAGTTAATGAAAGTCAATGCTATTTGAATGTCTGACTCAATTTGCTTTGGATTTATGCTGGCCTGTATAATTATAAGCGATGTCTCCAAAAATGCTTTGAAATTAAATTTATACCTCTATGGACACATTGATAAAATTAACTTATTTAGATCGGAGTAGCTCTAAATATTTGGTAGTCTGCATCCTAGGATATCAGACCTATTTCACCTTCTGAAAAGAGAAGCTTTGGTAAATAATCACTGGTAAACAAAATCAAAAAAAGTTCCCGTCACAGAAATGAACGGGTTATTCTAGTTCTGTTTTTGGTTGCAAACTCAGATATCTGCTTATAAATTCTCCATCACGTAATGTTTTAGAGTGGCATCCAGTTGAAATTTACACTATGTTGCTTATATTTACAGTATGCGTATATAGGTGTATATTGTAAAGTAGTCTTCTAAAAGGTATTTGTATATGATGTTCTGCTGTGTTGCGCCTCAGGAACATCCCTCTTAAGGGTCCAACAATAGCCTGCAAGCATACTAGAGCTACACTTGCTCCGGTACCTATTTTCCATATATCTGAAATATCCTGATGAAACCGGTCCCCATGTTCATCACTGACTGCTCCTAGATCTGTAGGGAAAAAATCCAGGTGTAAATCCAAGAAGTGCATTTTCAAAGACATGTTACATCCCAGTTTCTGGTAAGATTTCTGTAGAATACATAAATCATTTTGCGTAGTTGTCTACCTTGTTATTTCCCAAGGCGTCTCAGCAAACAGTCTTAAAGGACTCCCATGCAGCTCTTTCAGTTTCATTCAACTGACCATCAAAGTTTTCATCTTTCATCAGTTTCCTAATGTCAGGTCCTACAAAGATCCCTTCTTTGATCTTCGCTTCACTGATCCTTGGAAATGTCTTTCTTAGATGTGCAAATCCAAGTCCACTTCTATCCATCATTTTTAGAGTTCTTCATAAGACCCAACTTTATATGAAGTGGAGGTAGATATACTTTATTTGGCTCCACAAGTGGGTCATGTGCAACATTTTTCTGTCCTGGGACTAGTGATGTTCTCTTTAGCCACTGTTTCCGGATGTAATGATTTCTCCTGTCCCTACTGTCCCACTCACACAGAAATACATGACTCAGCATTTTTGCTTGTATCATCCAGGCCATTAGGGCAAGGGGCCAGGTAATTATAAATACATGACTCAGCATTTTTGGTTGTGGCTGACAACATACAACAACGGAATTTTTCGTATTAAACCTCTGTTCTACCCAAACAAAACTGTAATGGCTAATTTACAGTAACGTACAAACTTTACTAGAGCATAACTCTGGAAGTATGGGTGATAGAAAAATTCTGACACCACATTTGTAAACGAGGAAAAATTACATATGGAACAGGTTAGAGCATTGTGTTGAACCATGTAATCTATGTTTCCAGATCAGGAGCTCTGAGCTATAACCAATCCCTCAGCTGTGGTGTATGTAAATGCATATTTTTATTACTCTTCCATGCCCCTATTCACTCTTCCACTTGTCTAAGTTTTTTATAGAAGCCACTTCCCCGTATTTTGTCAATCTTCACTTCCTATGCAACTGCTGTGATTTTGACATTCTTTTTAACATCTATGGTTAGTAGTTTAGAGAGGGCAACTATTACGTTATCGAGATATGACAAAGCAATAATTCTTGGGTGGTACATTTTATAAGATTACATTTGTGGGCATATGGGAAAATAAATAATACTCCTACTTTCGCTGTTAGGGATGAGCGAAATTGAGCCTTTTAATTTCCTTAATATTGAAGGAGAATCTGGACTTTTTTGCAAAACTATTGCCATTTTGGGGGAAGGCTAGGTAGTTTTATATGGTTTTTAAGGGTGCCATGAGCTTTAACTGGCTTCTGAAAGTTATGCAAGGTCCATTTTACTCTTTCGGACCTGTTCTTGAGCACCCTGTTGCCCTTATTGTCCTACTTTTTTAACAGAAAAATAAGTAGTGAAATGATAATCACATATACAATAAAGGGCAAAAACACAAATACAAAGTACACTAAATGAGAAATTACCCTAAATACACCGCAATGAAACACACTAGAAAGACATCTAAATAATCACTTCCCTAACACCTATATTCACAATAGTGGAGGCAATACATTAGCTTCTCCAATTCCATGCAGTTGCTTGACATACACTATAGTGTCAAAAGTATTGGGACGTCTGGCTTTACACGCACATGAACTTTAATGGCTTCCCAGTCTTAGCGAGTAGGGTTTAATATTGAGTTGGTCCAACCTTTGCAGCTATAACAGCTTCAAATCTTCTGGGAAAACTGTCCACATGGGTTAGGAGTGTGTCTTTGGGAATGTTTGACCATTCTTCCAGAAGCACATTTTTGACATCAGGCACTGATTTCAAATGAGAAGGCCTGGCTTGCAGTCTCCACTCTAATTCATCCCAAAGGTGTGCTATCGGGTAGAGGTCAGGACTCTCTTCAGGCCAGTCAAGTTCCTCCACCTCAGATTTACTCATCCATGTCTTTATGGACCTTGCTTTGTGCACTGGTGAGCAGTCATGGTGGAGCAGGAAGGGGCCATTCCCTTCACTGGAACTAAGGGGCCAAGCCCAGCCTCTGTAAAACAATCCCACACTATAATCCTTTTTCCACCAAACTTTACACTTGGAAAAATGCAGTCAGGCAAGAACTGTTCTCCTGGCAACCACCAAGCCCAGACACATCCATTGGATTGCCAGGTGGAGAAGCGTGATTTGTCACTCCAGAAAACACGTCTCCACTACTCTAGAGTCAAGTGGAGGTGTGCTTTACAGCACTGCTTCCGACGCTTTGCATTGCACTTGGTGATGTAAGGCTTGGATGAAGCTGCTCGGCCATGGAAACCCATTCCATGAAGCTTTCTATGCACCGTTGTGCTAATCTGAAGGCCACATGAAGTTTGGAGGTCTTTAGCTATTGACTCTGCAGACAGTTGGCAACTTCTTTGCACTGTGTGCTTCAGCATGCGCTAACCCAGCTCTGTCATTTTACATGGCCTACCACTTTGTTGCTGAGTTGCTGTTGTTCCCAGTGGCTTCCACTTTGTTATAATCCCAGTAACAGTTGACCATGGAATATTTAGTAGGAAGGAAATTTCACGGATGGACCTATTGCACAGGTGGCAACCTATCACGGTACCATGCTTGAATTCACTGAGCTCCTAAGAGCGACCCATTCTTGTCTATGGGAATGTTTGACCATTTTTCCAGAAGTGCATTTGTGAGGTCAGGCACTGATGTCAAATGAGAAGGCCTGGCTCACAGTCTGCACTTGATTTGTCACTCCAGACAACACATATCCACTGCTCTAGAGCATTACACCATTGCATCTGGCGCTTTGCATTGCACTTGGTGATATAAGGCTTGGATGCAGCTGCTCAGCCATGGAAACCCATTCCATGAAGCTCTCTATGCATTGTTGTGCTAATCTGAAGGCCACATGAAAATGGAGGTCTAGCTATTGACTTTTCAGACAGTTGGTGACTTCTGCACACTGTGCGCTTCAGCATGCGCTGACCCTGCTCTATCATTTTATGTGGCTGTTGTTCCCAGTTGCTTCCACTTTGTTATAATACCACTAAGAGTTGACCGTGGAATACAGTGGGGCAAAAAAGTATTTAGTCAGCCACCAATTGTGCAAGTTCTCCCACTTAAAAAGATGAGAGAGGCCTGTAATTGGCATCATAGGTAGACCTCAACTATGAGAGACAAAATGAGAAAAAAAAATCCAGACAATCACATTGGCTGATTTGGAAAGAATTTATTTGCAAATTATGGTGGAAAATAAGTATTTGGTCACCTACAAACAAGCAAGATTTCTGGCTCTCACAGACCTGTACCTTCTTCTTTAAGAGGCTCCTCTGTCCTGCACTTATTACCTGTATCAATGGCACCTGTGTGAACTTGTTATCAGTATAAAAGACACCTGTCCACAACCTCAAACAGTCACACTCCAAATTCCATTATGGTGAAGACCAAAAGAGCTGTCGAAGGACACCAGAAACAAAATTGTAGACCTGCACCAGGCTGGGAAGACTGAATCTGCAATAGGCAAGCAGCTTGGTGTGAACAAATCAACTGTGGGAGCAATAATTCAAAAATGGAAGACATATAAGACCACTGATAATCTCCCTCGATCTGGGGCTCCACGCAAGATCTCACCCCGTGAGGTCAAAATGATCACAAGAACTGTGAGAAAAAATCCCAGGACCACACGGGGGGACCTAGTGAATGACCTGCAGAGAGCTGGGACCAACGTAACAAAGGCTACCATCAGTAACACACTACGCCGCCAGGGACTCAGATCCTGCGGTGCCAGACGTGTCCCCCTGCTTAAGCCAGTACATGTCCGGCCCGTCTGAAGTTTGCTAGAGAGCATTTGGATGATCCAGAAGAGGATTGGGAGAATGTCATATGGTCAGATGAAACCAAAATAGAACTGTTTGATAGAAACACAACTCGTTGTGTTTGGAAGAGAGAGAATGCTGAGTTGCATCCAAAGAACACCATACCTACTGTGAAGCATGGGGGTGGCAACATCATGCTTTGGGACTGTTTCTCCGCAAAGGGACCAGGACGACTGATCCATGTACAGGACAGAATGAATGGGGCCATGTATCTTGAGATTTTGAGTGCAAACCTCCTTCTATCAGCAAGGGCATTGAAGATGAAACGTGGCTGGGTCTTCCAACCTGACAATGATCCCAAACATACCTCCCGGGCAACAAAGGAGTGGCTTCGTAAGAAACATTTCAAGGTCCTGGAGTGGCCTAGCCAGTCTCCAGATCTCAACCCCATAGAAAACCTTTGGAGGGAGTTGAAAGTCCATGTTGCCCAGCGACAGCCCCAAAACATCACTGCTCTAGAGGAGATCTGCATGGAGGAATGGGCCAACATACCAGCAACAGTGTGTGCCAACCTTGTGAAGACTTACAGGAAACGTTTGACCTCTATCATTGCCAACAAAGGATATATAACAAAGTATTGAGATGAACTTTTGATATTGACCAAATACTTATTTTTCACCATAATTTGCAAATAAATTCTTTCCAAATCAGCCAATGTGATCATCTGGATTTTTTTTCTGATTTTGTTTCTCATAGTTGAGGTCTATCTATGATGCCAATTACAGGCCTCTCTCATCTTTTAAGTGGGAGAACTTGCACAATAGGTGGCTGACTAAATACTTTTTTGCCCCACTGTATTTAGTACCAAGGAAATTTCACGGATGGATTTATTGCACAAATGGCACCTATCACAATACCACTTTTGAATTCACTGAGCTCCTGAGAGCATTCCATTCTTTCACAAATGTTTGTAGAAGCAGTCTGCATGCTTAGGTGCTTGATTTTATACACCTGTGGCCATGGAGGTGATTGGAACACCTGAATCCAGTGATTTGGAGGGGTATCCCAATATTTTTAGAAATATAGTGTATATTAACATGCAATAACCAATTTTTAGTTAGGCATCATATTGCATTTTTTGTCCCTCTGTAGACTTATAGTTATCTCTTTTCTATAGAATGTTTTAATTTTTTCACCTTGTTTTTTTCCGTGGGACAGCCAAGTTGAGTCTCCATTATTTGTTTCTATTCTATATCTCCTGTGGCTCCTGCTTATGCTCTTGGCCAAGGTGGCAGCCAAGCTGCTTGTGTCTACTGCACACATGCGCTCAGCGACAGGCCAGGAGGGGCAGAGCTTCTCTTGACATAGTCCTGTACACTAAACATAAGGGCAGATGGGTGCCTGCCTGCCCCTATGCTGCTTGGAAAATTGGGTCTGCCAGCTTTTACCTTACCCTACTGGCCTCCTCCTTATTCTGCTGCCCTTGCCCTAGGAACCTCTTCCGCTTCTCTCTTGCATCTGCACTCTGAGTGAGTGGATTTACCTTTTCTGCTGATAGCTTTCTTTCTGCATACACATTTTAACCCATATTATTTTTCCTTCTTCTTTATCATGATGTACAGTATTGCCAAATAACACACTTCCTCCTCTAAAAGGTAAGGGTAGGGTAAGTAAAAAGAGAAAAGAAAAAAAACAGAATGGGAGATTGGAACATATTTCATAACAATGTTATGATTTTCCGGCCCTCCTGCAAAGATTAGCATGTATCGAGATGCATATCACCTTCTTCCAGATGCCATAATTTTCACAGGCACAATCATTTACATTCTTACCAGCAGAGACGCAGCTTTAATTCGCATTCACAGTACATATTCCCTGATAAGATTTCTAACAGGGTCTGTGGCCATCATGATCTTCCAGGAAAATTGGATTGTCAATCGTACCTACCTGAGAGTAGTTGTGACCAAGTGCTGGCAACTTTATACGTGACAGTTAAAGGCTCCATCAGAGGAAGCTTCTGGAGGGCATCATAGGGATTACTTAGAAGAACCAAAGCCCACAGGATTCAAATTCAGCTTTATAGAGCTGTTTGGGGCAGCAGTTAAAGAGCACATTGGGAGGACTGCATTGAAGAACCTACAAAGTACAGCAATATTACCCCCATTTAAAGATATCTAGTGTCTCCTATCCATACATGAAAGCGATACAAGAAGTTATCACAACTGAATGAAAAAAGTTGAAGAAAAGTCCAAGCCAGTAGGCTATTAGACCTATACCCTCTCAAAGAAACTGAGATCTCTAATGTGAGCACTCCCTCCTTCATGAGGATGCCTCAATTATGATGTAGGCTTGCCATATTACTGCCTCAAGACAGAAAAATTCACAGCCAGAGGCAACTGACTGAGGGAAGACCTTTTCAGAGATAGAACCAAACATACACCCAATCAATCTTTTGATGGTGTGATTGTCCGCTTCCCTCTGATGGTTGCCCATCTTCAGGCATTTGCTCGGGTGTGAATGAATACTTTCAAAGATACATGGGTGATTTCACTATTTCAAAAGGTAATTTTTGGGCTTTCAAGTCCTCCTCTGAATCATTTTGTCCAGACAACTCCGGTCACATGAAGAAAAAATTCATACCTTCATCAAGTATTTTCAGATGCTACTTCAAAAGAGGGACTATTTGATCAGTTCCACAAACAGAAATATTTTGTGTCTTCTACTGTCCCCTCTTTTGGTAAAGAAGAAGACAGGTGCCCTAAGATTAATCCTAGACTTAGTCTCTCAACAAATGCATCCAAGTTTCATCCTTTTGTATGTAGTCATTTCAGTCTATTATTCACACCATTTGTAGAGAGGATTGAATGCTATCAGTTGATCTCTTAGATGCATATCTACAAATCTCTATCCATACACTGTTCCTGCATATCCTGTGGTCCTGGACAATGCAGGAGTTCCTTATAGGATTCCTTGCCTAATGGGACAAAAGAGATTTAAGACATCTCTATATGCTAGAGATGGTTTGCATCTAAATGAAAAGGGATCTGCTGTGTTGGGGAGAGGTTTACGGGATGACTGGAGGATTATTTAAACTAGGATCGAGGGGGGAGAGAGAATTAGATTATATTGGGGCAGGCAGATCAGACAAGGGTCAGTCATTATTGGTGGGTGGAATGGGGAAAAATGGGGGAGGGCTATGTCAGGTGATAAGAAGGTTCCCATGTTACAAACAGCCATTGGAATTGGTACCATTTGTATGAAAAAAAAAAACAAACAAAACAAAATACGTGTGCACAAGGTGTCACTGCATTAAAGTGTTTGTTCACCAATGCCAGAAGTCTGTTAAGCAAAATAGGTGAGTTGGAAGCTTTGGTGAATGAAGAGAATTATGATATATTGGTATTGCTGAATCTTGGCTTCATTCTTCACACGACTGGGCCATTAATATTCCTGGCTATGTTCTCTTTCAGAGAGACAGGGTAAAAAGGAAAGGTGGTAGTGTTTGTCTCTATGTGAGAAGTGATCTCAGAGCGAGTGTGAAAGAGGACCTAGTTGATGGAGAGTGTGATGAGACTGAAGCATTATGGGTGGAACTGCACATGGGGTGCGTACTACAAAGGTAATTGTTGGAGTTTGTTATAGGTCACCCAATGTTAATGAGGAGGTGGAGACTCAGCTCCTTGCACAGATGAGCTGCAAGGGATGGGACAGTGATAATATTGCGGGATTTTAACCACCCAGAAATTGACTGGAGTAATGGTACTGCAGGAACAGTTAAAGGGCAAAAATGTATAAACCTACTACAGGAGAATTTTATGGTACAGTTCATAGAGGCCCCAATTAGGAGTGATGCTCTCCTGGACGTGGTAATCTCAAACCATGCAGAGCTTATTACTAATGTCCATATAAAAGAACGTCTGGGTAGCAGTGACCATAACATGATTTCATTTGTTAGCTGTAAACAACAGGCATATATGGGTAAGATAAATTCTCTCACCTTTAAGAGAGCAAATTTTCCAAGGCTGAGAGCTGCTCTCCAAGACTTAGACTGGAAGGGAATATTGGCATCGATGAACACAACACAGAAATGGGAGTTCTTCAAAAAGACTGTATGTGAACACTCTGTAAAATATATTCTCATGTGCAACACATTTAAAAGGCTAAAAATCAAACCTATGTGGCTTACGGCCAAAATTAAAAAAGCTATAAATAATAAGAAAAGAGCTTTTGTTAAATATAAAAATGAAGGAATGCTATCATCATTTAAACATTACAAATAATATAACAGAATGTGTAAAAAGGAAATCAATTCTGCAAAAATTGAAAATGAACGACAAATTGCAAAAAATTGCATGACAAACCCCTCCAAATTTCTTCAAATATACTAATAATAAAAAGGTCAGGTCCAAGCATGTATGCCCTTTACAAAATAATCTAGAGTGGGTGACTGGGGACAAAGAGAAAGCAAATTTATTAAATACTTTCTTCAGCTCTTTGTATACAAAGGAGCATAGGGAAACTCTTGTCCATAAGGGGCATGGTATTGACACAGCTCCAGATGATCCACATTGGCTCAAAACTGATATGATCCAGAAATATTTAGACAGAATAAAGGTGAATAAAGCACCTGGACTGGATGGCATACACCCACGGGTCCTTAAAGAATTGAGCTCTGTCATTTCAAAGCCTTTGTTTCTAGTTTTTAGAGACTCTTTAATGACTGACATAGTACCACTGGATTGGTGTAAGGCCAATGTGGTGCCTATATTTAAAAAGGGATCAAAATCTTTACCAAGTAACTTCTATAGTTGGGAAGATACTGGAGACTTTACTAAAAGACCACATAACCAAAAAGGTGGATTATCTGGCTGCTCATCCCTATATGAATGTGTGGGTTTGTGGGGGGGGACCTATCAGAATCTAGAAGCCACCTTTAAAATAAGCGGGTCCCAGTTATCTCCACATTTTATGCAGAAAGGGCTGTAGGGGGAGGGAACTTATCAGAACTGGGAAGTCCCTTTTAGAATAAGGGAACATCCGGATATTCACCCCACCCCAGGTAAATGAGTTTCATGTTAAAAAATGTGAATAGTGAATACAAACACCCCTGTAATGAAATAAATTGTTTATTTGAAAATTAATTATTGTACGTCAATCTAAATCTAACATCAATCACTTCAATCAGCAATGGAGATCCATGTCAGTCACGATGACACCTGAAGATGTTGACCAACCATCACATTAACTTGCCGTCTCCGATGATCTTCACACACTGCTACTACAATAGCAAATGACAGATTCTCAGTGCTGCTGGAATGTGAACTCAGCAGCGGGGTTCCATACTATGTCAATGATGTCACCAAGCATCCCTGCTGGCTTGTTTACAAACAGAAGCCATATGTCATTTAGTGGCAGTAGTGCTACCACTTCTAAATGACAGATTTCTAGCTACATAAGCTGGAAATCCGGGCAGGTGGATGAACCAGCCAAATTTGGCCAGTTTGTTCACCCTTTTGTTGAACTGCGAACAGGCTATGTTTGGGTCGAACTCATGTTCAACGCGAAGCATATTCCTAGTACACAACAATAAACAGTTGTAGTCTATGAATGTTGAACATGTTTTTATTTGTATAGATAGATGGAAACTGAAGGTAGAGAACAAGAAGTTGACTTAATATAATCTGGAACCTGTGACTGTAAACTGGGTCCCTCAAGGGAATATGGAACAAGTTCAAACATGCAAAAAGTGCTTGATGATTGACTTTCTTATCTTGGCTTCTCCAGTTCAAAACTATATCCTCAGTTGTCCGACACCAGATGAAAGACATATCACAGTCATGTTGCTGAGTTATAGTTTTGGCAAGAGTTGATGTAGTTTTGTGTTTTTATAAAATGCAAATAACAACCCCACTCTCTTCTTCTTAAAAGTCACATCTTGTAAGCTTCTAAAGTGTTTTTCGTGATACAATTTAAGTTAGATAAGTGGTAACAGCTCCCTGATGTTCATCTTGAATATCAAAGCACTTAACATTTTTAACTGGTACATAGTTTTAGTATAACAATACTTAGAAACGGAAAGTGTCTCAGCTGCTCACAGCAGCTACAAAGCTAACTGTCAATTTTTGTGGTGCATATTAAGAAATACTATTGGCAACAACCTAATGTTCATATCCTTATGTTTATTCTATAAAAGCCCAGGGTTTTTTGCACTTCTCTGTGCTGGTATGTAAAATGATCACTCTCACGCTATTTTGCTTTCTCACTGATTTGCTTCAAACAAGCAATTATATGCAAAAATTTCCTTTCATTTTTTTAAACCATTCTGTGCGCTTGATTGGGTAAGACTGACTCATTTACTAAATCAACCCATTAATATCCATCCTTTTGTTTTGTAAAACTGTGTAAATTGTATATTTAACAACAGTATCAATAATTTTCGTAGTGCCACCAAATTGCCCTTTCCCTGCTTTCTCAGGAGGAATTAAGACACTGAAGTATGGAAACTAAGAACCATAATGGATTGAGCTATATTGGCTCATGGCTAAAATCTGAAAAAAACTTGATGTTTGCATACTTATTCATTAACGTTCTTCCAGTCTAGCAAACTGAATTTTAATTGGCTGAAATAAGTTTGATTTCTGGACTATGCAAGAAATCATCTGACCAATGATGCAGTTTTACAACTGCACTAGTGGATTTTCTAATCATTGTTGATCAATATTCAATCAATTTCAGCAGCCAGTTTTCTCTTTTAAACTACTTTTCTGGTGAAAGGTTTTAGCACTTACCCACAAAGCCTCCAGTCACCTCACTACCCCTAATTGTGGTAAAAAGTTTGCTACTTACAGCAGCCACAGCTCTCACCCTCCTCTAGACATGTGCATGGCAGAGATTTTTGTTTAGTTTTGTATGCACCTGTTCACTGAAGAATTTCATCCTATCATATTCGTTATGTTGAACCGATTCATTTTCGGAATATCCGTATCTTTGGCATTCGTTTTGTCTATCAGTTGGCCCAGGTGGATTCGAAAAATGTGCAGTTTTTCCAGAAGATTGCTAAATATTCTTGATACTGTACTATCGAATCGGACAGATTCGAATTGGAAGGATTCAATATTTTTGGAAGCTAATCTGACCCACCAAGAGAAATGGCATGAGCTGATTGGACAATATCAACTGACATCATATGCATTCAAATTAACGAAAAGACAGAAATTCAGGATCCAATCATTATCCGTATCCGAATTATTGAATTAATTCGTAAGTTGAATTTATTTCCCGATAAGCCCAAACTACTTTCTCATCACGTGATATCAAATGCATTCGTTAATTTCGTTGTAACTTTCTTTTGGATTATATATGAAAAAAACCTTCATGCGCTGCCAGTAACCCTACATATGCCAGAGTAGCTGCAAGCACCTAACTGCAATCCAAACAGTGAAAAACATATACTACTGACTGGTGCTGCGCTAGCAGTATATTTTATTAAATGAGTCATTATTGTTCAAAATTACTGAATGGTTGTTTGAATTATATGACTATGTGATGTGTACTGTATTGCCAAAAGTATTAGGACACCCTTCCAAATCATTGGATTTAGGTGTTCCAATCACCTCCATGGACACAGGTGTATAAAATCAAGCACCTAGGCATGCAGACTGCTTCTACAAACATTTGAGAAAGAATGGGTCCTCTTAGGAGCTAAATGAATTCAAGCATGGTACCGTGATAGGTTGCCACCTGTACAATAAGTCCATCCATGAAATTTTGTTGCTACTAAATATTCCATTATCAACTGTTAGTGGTATTATAACAAAGTGGAAGCAACTGGGAACAACAGCAATTCTGCCACAAAGTGGTAGGCCGCTTAAAATGACAGAGCAGGGTCAGTACATACTAAAGTACACAGTGCGCAGAAGTCGCCAACTGTCTGCAGAGTCAATAGTTAAAGACCTCCAAACGTGGTATGGCCTTCAGATTAGCACAACAACAGTGCATAGAGGGCTTCATGGAATGAGGGCTCCTTGACCCTCATAGGGTAAGGGAGCCTTGACTGATGGGGGGCATGGCTTGACATTAGGCGTGGTTACACGTGTTGTGTAAATTGGTCGAAGTCTATTGGTCAGATGACTTCTTCAGCCTATTTTGGATCTTGCCAGCAATAAAGTTGCCGTAATGGGCTATGCCCTTGCTTGGAATGTTGGAATTGGTCTAATGTCTGTCCAGCACTTATGATAAAGACAGGCCCCTTTAGACATGTTTAATCTTTTGTTAAAATATGCTCACAGTACTGACTGGTACTGGTTAAAATGGTTAGTTTGAATTGGTCCGTGTTTGAATTTAAATGAAGCTGTGGCCTTGCCCTTTTTTCCAACTAAAATGTTCTACATGTGTTTTTCTTAGATGGGGCAAGGTTAAGGTACTATCAATTTAGGATGTTAAAGGATATGTATCCATTTGAAAAATTGTTAAATGTAAAAATAACCCCAAAACATATTACTTCTAGGATTTATGAGATCCTAATGGATAAAGAAGGAACTGATCCTCCGGGGTTCTTGAAAAAATGGGAAAAAGATATTGGAATAGAATTGAGTGTACAGTAATGGAAAAAGTTTTAAATTAACACATGAGGTGACAAATATGAGCACAGTGGAGATGAATTATAAATGTTTAACTAGATAGTATATTACACCAAATATAACTCAGACAAGTAGACACATCACCTTTGTGTTGGAGAGGATGTGGAGAAAGCGGCACAATGACAAATATATGGTGGAGTTGTCCAAAAATACAGGATTACTGGAGAGAAATAATCCACTATATTAAGGAGATATGTGAGATAATTGTACAGAGAGACCCCTGGAGTTGTTTGTTCTATAATTTTAAGTTCTCAGTGAAATTACTGTATATAAAAATAGGGTACTTTATCATCTAATTAGTGCGGCTAAGAGTTTGATTCCCAAGCTTTGGCAGGTTCCTGAAGCACCAAAAATTGCAGAATGGATAAAGAGAGTAGAAAATATCTATAGGATGGAGGAGTTATGTCACACAGAGGAAGATAAAATGGAAAAATTCAGGAAAATGTGGTGTAGCTGGCTGAAATTTAAAACCTCTGAAAGATATTTGAAACTTGTTGGTAAAGGTGGAGAAAATTAGATACCAGGAAGGGATCTTAATTGTGAGCTTGAAGGAGAACAATGTTGTAGATAAAGAGACAAGTAGAGAAACATGAGAAAGGATATAAGTCAGGAGGAGGATAAGGAAAGGGGAATAGGGGAGCGGGGGGAGGGGTGTAAGGGAGAATAATGGAATAGGTATATGTGAATATTTTTGTACAAATGTTGTCTTTTTTTTCTTACTGAAAATCAAATACAAGTTAAATAAAAAAAAAGGGTACTATCAATTAGGATCCAGGCATATGCTTATCAGCAGTCATGGGTTTCCATGGCCGAGCACCTGCATCCAAGCCTTAAGTCACCAAGTGCAATGCAAAGCGTCAGATGCAGTGGTGTAAAGCACACCACCACTAGACTTTAGATCAGTGGAGACATGTTCTCTGGAGTGACGAATCACATTTCTCTGTCTGGCAATCTGATGGATGTGTCTGGATTTGGTGGTTTGGGTTTGGCAAGGAGAACGATACTTGCCTAAGTGCCAAGTGTAAGTTTGGTGAAGGGGGGATTATAGTGTGGGGTTGTATTTCAGGGGTTGGGCTTGACCCCTTAGTTCCAGTGAAGGGAACTCTTAAGACGTCAGCATACAAAGACATTTTGGACAATTTCATGCTCCCAACTTTGTGAGAACAGTTTGGGGATGACCCTTTGCTGTTCCAACATGACTGTGCACCAATGAACAAAGCAAAGTCTTTAAAGACATGGATTAGCAAGTTTGGGGTGGAGGAGCTTGACTGACCAGCACAGAGTCCTGACCTCAACCGATAGAACACCTTTGGGATGAATTAGAGCAGGGACTGTGATCCAGGCCTTCTCGTCTGACATCAGTGCCTGACCTCACAAATGCTCTTCTGGAAGAATGGTCAAACATTTCCATAGACACACTCCTAAACCTTGTAGACAGCCTTCCCAGAGGAGTTGAAGCTGTTATAGCTGCAAAAGGTGGGCCAACTAAATATTGAACCCTACAAACTAAAACTGGGATGCCATTAAAGCTCATGTGCAAAGGCAGGTGTCCCAATATTTTTGGCAATATAGTGTATCTCTGATACATTCTATGAATGTCATAGGGGATTTTTATACTATACAGTCACATGTTGAAATTTCACCATAATTGTGCTTGGACTGGATACATTTCAGAACCAGTTTTTATTGCTTCTAGTTCTGATTTCCCCTCCTGAAAACAATGAATTCTCTTTGCGTGTGCTATGTATTACTGAGGCGTATGTTTGTTTTTTGTTTCCAGTAAACCATATGTCATTCACCTGGTTTCAAATCAGGCCTCAGAATTGTTATATTTAATGGCAATTGAAAATATTGAAAACAAGCCATGTAAGTCATATTAAATTGATCACTGATTAACTACCATCAAGTCTGAGCCAACTCCTGGAAACCATTTAGACTGACCGTCTCCATATACAATTTTTCTGATTTTTGTCCTAAACCTCCTCAGTGGTCCAGTCATAATTATTATCATGTCGATACATTTTGTTGATGACCTTTGTTATCCTCATCAGTCATCAACCTTTCCCAACATAATGGATTCTTCCAAGGAATCTTGTGTCATAATGTCATATGTCTCCAAAATATGTTCACTTGCTCATCTGGGCCTTGAGTGGAAGTTTGGGCTGAATTAGATCATGGATCAGTGTTACATCTTGGCTGTGCACAGCATTTGTGAGCGATATGATTAATGTGGTTGTAAAGCCTTACATATACTCAGTTATGTAATTAGCCTTAGGTATAAAACAGAGATGAAACACATCCTGTTGCATAAGTTGTACATGGTCATCTGTAGCCATCTCTTTTATAGATTGTTCTAATAACACAAAAGTCAAAGGAATTTTTGGGATGTCTGATGTCAAATCCCCACCCCCTACTGCTAAGCATGGATCACAGAGATCCCTGATATCTGAAGGCTGATTGGAGGAAAGCCCCCCCCCCCACTACACAAACTTACAGATTCCTAGAAAAATACACAGAGGTAAGGCTATGAGTCACCTTATTCTGAGGGCGGGGACGTTTCGCTTTAGACTGTTGTGTTGGGAAAAAGAAGTGACTCATGCAGATAGCAGAGAGAGCAGAGATTGGAGAGAAATCACACTTGGTGCTTTGGATTCAGGCTTGTACACACTATAATGGAATGTGCTTTGTTCGTTTTTCATGTCTGAGGTTTACAACCACTTTAAATATTTGACTATAACCACCTCAGCTCCGAAAGGTTTTACCCCCTTCACTACCAGGCCTTTTTTTGCTATACCACACTGTGCTACTTTAACTATTAATTGTGTGCTCATGCAATGCTGTACCTAAACAAAATTTATATAATTGTTTTCACACTAAAAGAGCATTCTTTTGGTGGTATTTGAGCACTACTGGGTTTTTTATTTTTTTCAATATAAACAAAAAAAGACAGAAAATTTTGAAAAATATTATATTTTTTCTTTCTGCTATAAAACATATCCAATAAAATAAAATAAAAAAATAAAATTTCTTCTTTTTGGTGAAAATATATTCTGCTACATGTCTTTAATTAAAAAAAAAACCAATAAATGTATATTGATTGCATTGTGTGAAAGTTATAGTGCCTACAAACTATAGTGTATATATACTCAAAAATTTTTTTATACTACTAATGGAGATGATCAGCGACTTATAATGGGACTGCTATAGTGTGATGGGCAATCTGACACTAACTGGGGGGAACTGACTAACTGCCGCTGACATCACCACTGACATTATACAGTGATCACTGCCAATACCATACACTGTTACTGTATTAATGATACTTGCTGGGATGGGGTTAACATCTAGGGCAATCAGGGAGTTAAATGTGTGCCTAACTATGTGTAAAGTGTGCTAAACGATCTGTAAGTTTATCAGGATGAGAAACTTACAGATCACTCCCTCTATACAGACCTTTGCGTTGTTTACCAACACAGAGCTCTGGGCTGTGATTGTACGATTGTGTGATTGTGGCCATGAATCATTGGCTGGGACTTGCTGACAGGCTCCCGCTGTGTACAATCACAGTGAATGCCAGCAGGAGGCGCACACGCTTGATACCCAGCAGTAGGCAGTGTCTTACCTGTATGATGCTTTGCTTACAGTGGCTGCCTGTCCACAGTACATTGTGGGTGAGCATAAAGTGGGCAAGATGCATAATTTCTAAAAAAAAAACCTCTCAGATGGGCATCTGATGAATATACAGGGATATGGGAAATGGTTATAACATAAACACACCCACACAGGTTGAACTGAATGGACCGGTGTCCTTTTTCATCCTTACCAACTATGTAACTATGCATAGTTGTTTCTGATAATCTTCTTTAAGCCCATCACTGCAGCTCTGCCAAGTGTTAGCCTTTGTCATATTTTTTGGCAATAGCTAGTTTCACACTTCTGATCATGTCACAAGCGAGAATTCACCATCAACAAGGTCGCTAGAAAATGCAGATAGAACTCTTACCTGCTTTCTACATGTTGCTGGCTTGATGGCTTTGGTATCAAAGTATCATTCCATTGGTGAAAAAACTTTCTGAAAAGCAAGTCCTCAGCAAGAAAATTATACCTTGAGACCGAGCAAGGTTTCACCTCCATACTACGTCCTCCGTTGTCCACAACTTCAGTATCTTCATGTTAACTCTTAAACTGATTGTCATACCTTTTTGTCATCACTTGTACTATTTTTTAGGTGTAAACCTAACTAATCCTTCTCTGATTTTAGCTAGAGGGGCCATAAAATCTTACCCTTTTTCTGCTATAACTGTGGTGTCATCTACAGCTGAGCTTGTGGCTGTTTCTTTCCTTGATTTAGCCACAATCATAATTGTATAGGTCTTCTTATTGTGTGTTCAGCATTTTTGTATAATAAAAAATTGTTGACTATCTTGACGCTCAACAAGCCATAACATAAAAACAAGACAACATTTTGAAGAAATTATGTGACATGGTATTATGTTACTTTTATTTTATTTAAAAAAAAAAAAAAAAACTTGATTTGTAATAAAAAAACTACAATAATAAGTTTAAGTAGTCTGTCCTTAATGGGACGTATTGCTAAAACAAGAAACAATCGGCTCTTTTAACATGAAGTCAACACATTTTTTTTTGAAAGTGGCTATTACTATGGAAACCTGTCACTAATTAGTGCATAGGCAGTTCTGAGACTGATGTATGGAGTTGCCAAAGTAATATGGTCTGGCATTCTCATAGATTGTAAAAGAAGAAAAAAAAACTAACAATGTAATTTTCATTTCAATGAGACGTTAATCTCTTAAAATAAGCTCTTTTTAAAATATAAATTACACTGTGCTTGCCAAAAAACGTACCAGCTCAGTACTTCATTAAAATGTACTTATGACTCTATTGCTTTAATGTGCTTTTGATTTTTTTAGAAGATTTTGCATAGCAGCAAACCCATAAAGAGAAATAAATGCATGCACGTTTTGTCCTTTGCTCAAATAGCAGACTAAGCACATTTAGTAAACTCCACTTATAACCCCAATAATACATTGTGAGAGTCCACATTTTATGAGACCATTCAAGTTCTCTTAGCAACTTTTACCACAATTCTTTACTTTTTAAAATAAGTTGACAGAATTGCATTTACAATATATTAGCAGTAGTTTCTTACCTATTACTGCTCTGAACTCATTGATTTAAATCATACAAGGGTATGTTTATATATGAAGTAACTATAAACTTCAGCATTTTCAGTCATGACATACAGTATATATTCTATTGGACAATTCATTTAGAGGTCATGAAGAAAGGCATCCCTAAAGTTGGTATAACCCCTAACTGAATGACAGTTACTTTGCTAAAGCACTGTATATCACCAACAAAGCTGCATATTATTTCTCATGGCAGGTTAGTTAATGGGGACAACAGTGCATCTTGCCTGCCTAATGTGGGTTCATATGCCCACATATAGTCTCACGTAGCCCACGTAATAAGGTCACAACACAGAAGCAAAATTGGGAGACAGTAATAAAGTGTTGTCACCTTCTAACAGGATGTCCCTAAACAAGGACTTTCATGGCAGACTCACAAAGTATTATTTTAACGAAAGCTGTAAATTAAAAAAGATCGGATATGACTTTTGAAATAACATTTATGCCGTTGTAAAGGTGGAGATGTTCCTACAGAATATAATAGTGGACTTGGACACGGCTCAGAAATGTTTCTGACCCTAGAGGCAAATAGTGTTATCCTGTGTCCATGCACACTATTGTAGTCTAGAAGCCTTTTTGAAACTTCAGCTTCTAGGAGAAGAAACATTTTTTTTTTGCATTTTTGCAAGTAATTTGCCTGCAGAAAAAAACATAGATGGCTCATAGATGCTTCTAAGCACTGCTAAAAGCGAGTTTCCAGCATTTTTTGTCTTAGTTGTGGCCAGCGGTGTCTTTAACAAGAAGTGAATAGTTGCTTGTCAAGGAGTGGGCTGGCAACTGATAACTCATAAGCTGTCAGACGGATTCCCCGCTGACAGCTGAATGTAAACAAAAAATTGTGGCAATGAAAATTTGAGAAAAAAAAACCAGCTCCGCCACCTCCCTCTGCTAAATAAACTAAGGGGCGGGGTCACCCAGTAACATCACTGTGTTGTCATCAACCAGGGTATGCTGGGTCCACGGCATCATAAGGGGGCAAGGTGATGTCATCATAAGGGTGTGGGGTTATGTCACCTCTTAGTTTATCTAGTGATGGGAGGAGGTGGAGCTGTCAGATGGTGGGAGCCAGTGTCGGGTGGAGACCTCTTCTTTTTTTTTTTCGAGATGGTGACGTTCATCGTGATTGCTGGATTTACTTTGAAGGACTTTTTACATTTTTTTAATAAAGGACTTGTCAAAAATTGTCTCTGTTTTTATGTATTTTTTACACTGTTGTTCATGAATGAGTAGGGGTACAGTGTACTCCATTCTCATTCACATAGGGGTTGCCGGGATTTGGGGGTCGCCTTGTTAAAGGGGGCTTGCAGATTCTGATAAGCCCCTGTCCGCAGACCCTCACAACCACTGCCCAGAGTTGTGGGGAAGAGGCCCTTGTATCCATCAACATGGGGATAAGGTGCTTTGGGGGGGAGCCCCCCTACGCCAAAGCACCCCCTATGTTGAGGGCATGTAGCCTGCTATAATACAGGGTGAGTCCCCCCCTTTCCTATCCTGCTAAGCTGCATGTTCGGATAAGGGTCCAGTATGAATTTGGGGGGAACCCTACACAGTTTTTTTTATAAAAGTTTGGCATGGGGTTCCCATCAAAATCCACACCAGACCCGAAGGGCCTGGATCAAATTTTTATCCAGCATTTTCCAGCGTTTTTTTCAGCTCCTAGTGTGCATGGAGCCTTAAGCAATATCCTGCTGTTAAATTAAAGGAAACCTTTCCCAAAAGAGACACTGAGGCTACCATTACTTTTTCACATTCTGCGACTGCTAGGGTCCTGGCTGTTATTATTACTACGGGGATCTTACCTGACACAAGCATGCAGAAAAGGTGTTTGGCTTTACTGTGAATTTACAGATTTGATCAGTGTACTACATAGACAACTAACAATGTCAAAAAGAAATTCACACTGGCAACCCTGTGTTTGCTTTAAATGTAAAACTGCTTACACAGTTCTCTTTGGCCACTAAATAAGGATTTCATGATAGAATGCCAGTGGACTCCCTGCGCAAGACAATGGTAGATGTAGGCAGCACATTTGTGGAGATCCAATGCAGATTGTGGAATCACTATTGTGAGCACAGTCTTAAAGTTTATGGAAGAGTTGAGGAGAATGCCGCATGAGTGAGAGCTGTGAAAATGTGGAATACACTTCTTCAAGAGTTGGTTCTGGCCAGCTCAGTGGATTGCTTTAAAAAAGGCCTGGATTCTTTCTTGAATACACCGAATATAACTGGATACTAACATTTTATAGGTAAAGTTGATCCAGGGAATATCCAATTGCCTCTCGAGGGATCAGGAAGGAATTTTTTCCCAGCAGGAGCAAATTGGATCATGGTTTGCTGGGTTTTTTCTGCCTTCCTCTAGATCAATGGTTGGTATAGGATTATAACTTTTTTTTTTAATGTTGAACTGGATGGACTTTTTTCTTTTTTTAGCCAGACTAACTACGTATGTAACTATGTAGCCTCCTACTGTCTGTGCTATCCACAGAAGCTCTATCAGATGCTATGGTGGATTTACTCCTGCCACTGTAATCGTGTAATCTGAATAAATTAGAAACTAGAAGGTAGTCAATGCAGACCTCCTTTTGAAAATGCTAGTTCCCTGGCTCTTTCTGGCTTCAGTTCTTTTTGCATCACAGACCTGGAACAAGTATACATGTATTAAAGTCAGAACTCCTGATACGCTTCCTTGTTTCAGGTTGGTGACTTCCAAAGCAATGAAGCCAAAATGTCATCAAGACAACCAGGCAGCTAGAGTTTCAAAAGGATGTCAGCAATGGCCGTATTTCTTTCATAAGAGGCTTCCTTTAAGGAAACACACATCTCGTGGTTTTTTTTTTTTTTTTAAACTGCAGAACAATTTACATGTAAACAGGAAGACCGTATTGAGGTACAGCTTGTTCTATTGCCACAATAACAATTTACATTCTCAGTGTATCTCCCTACAGCATCACGCTATGGAATGTATCCAGAATCTGTGATTAATAATTACGTAGAGCCAGGAAAATGAATTCATTTTCAGTGTCAAAACAGAACCATGTTTTTTTTTTTTATACACTAAAGCATTGTATATCTGATAATCACAAGTATACATCAAATAGTGTAAATTTAATATGTCTGATATTTTACTTCCTATGCTCCAAATATTACTAAATTAATATTTTCATAAACATAATCCATGGGATTCCTGGGAAACAAGAGGTTTTTACCATGAATGAAATGAGGAAACTGTGTAGACACAGAGGGCCTCTTGTGTGTAAAAATGTTCCAAAAGGAAAAGTATTCTTGTCATCTGTAGAACCAATCATATACTTCATCACGTTAATGGCATCTCCTAGAAGCATAGCGCTGCCTGCTTGGCTCTTGATTAAATTCTCCTGACCCCTACCCACTGGCTCCTGGCTGCCCTACTGTTTCCTCTGGTCCCCCCTCACTTTTCCTGTGTCCCTCTGTCCTCTTCAATACAAAGGAAACGTCAGACATCATTTTAACTGATGATTGATTGGAGCTCTCTGACAAGCACCATTCTATCTGAAGCAGGTGTGCTTTTAAGCTTTCTGCTTCCTGAGGCATAGGTAAAAATGCTTACCCCTATCTGGAAATAGCGTATTGCATATACCCGAGACTTGTCATTTTCTTCCATTCATGCTGAACTTAGCAGCACTGGAGCGAACAGGTCATAAAAAGCCAAAGAAAGTCAAAGACAAAGCTATGTTTATTGAAAGCGCAGTAGAGAGAAGAGAAAAGTCAAAGAAAAGGAGAGAGAAGACAGGGGTTGATTTACTAAAGGCAAATAGGCTGTTCACTTTGCAAGGGAATCTTCCCTTAAATTAGTGAATGTGATGAAAATTCACTTTGCAAAGAATACCCAACCACGTGCGAGGAAAATAAAAAAAACTGTATTTTTAATTACATATGATTGGATGATGGAAGTCAGCAAAGCATCATCTCATTCATTAAGCTAAGAAAATATTTCACCTTACACCTTAGTAAACATTTTCTTATAAAGTGAACAGCCTAGTTACCTTTATTAAAGCAACTCTATAATTTTCAGGAGGAATGTAAAATGACAAAAAAAGAGAAAAGAAAGTTCCCAGCTCAACTTGCCAGCCAGCTTACTAACAACCGAATTAACCTGTCTAACAGTATGTGTAGAAACAGGGGTTTAGTTAGCACACATTTGCAAATACACACGTAAGCCACAGAGCCTTGTCACGGTAACCCGATATTCTGCAGGTTCCATAGTAGAGACACATGTATTTAATGGATAGACCAAGGGCAGGTGAATCTGAGGGAGCCCACTCCTCCTTAAAGGTACAGGAGCGCATTGGACACCCAGCATGTAGCACAATGGCAGCCAGGGTGTCCAGTGCACCCACTCACCAACAATTCAACAGTACAAAAAATGGCCACTGCCCCAGTCTATAACTGGGTTTTTTTTACATGCGTTGCCCATCCATGTGTTCCTTACTGTTAAAGCCAGTTATAGACTGGGGCAATGGCCACTTTTTGGAATGTAAAATGAGACATCTAAACAGTGGGAGACTGGGCTACCCAAGGGCCAAAATTAGGTGAAGGCCCACTCACATATGGAAAAATAAATATTGATAGGCAGCATGCAAAAGGACAGTGTGCAAAAGTAGGTGTGGCTTAATCAAAATAGCCATGTTGCAATAGATTTTTATTAGCAGGTGTGGCTTATTTTAACCTCTTACCATGTACTGCATACGTACATCAGCAAAGAGGGTTGGCTTTGATGCCCACATGCAGCACATACTGTATGCATCCAAGGATGGCTGAGCTTTTTGTGCTGTGAGCGCACTATGGCCTAGTTCACACTGGCATTGAAAGCAGGTGTTTGAGGGACATCAAACGCCTATGCAAATGATACTATGGACAGTACACGGTGCTGTTCACATTATCAAAACATGAAGCGTTGGCATCATTTTGCTTCAAAATTGAAGCCTCGTCCAGTCTTGAGGAGTTCAAAGCCTTTCAACACCTCCCATTCAAGTCTAAGGTGATGTTCCGCAAACACGCTGGCAGGTTTTTGCGGGGCATTTGCAGTGCAGTTGCAGTGCGTTAATAACATTACAGTTCATTATAGGCATTTCTGATGCGGTTTTAACATTAGTAAACTGCTTATAAAACACGTCAAAACTACGCATAGGGCAATTGGGAAGCGTTTTTAACATCTAATGCCCAAACTAAAGCTTATTAACGCTGATCTAACACCCTTAATAATGCTATAGGAGCCTTTGTTAAGTGTTAGAAATTTAGTCAAGTGTAAACAAGCCTTTACTGTGCACTCCCAGCACAGCCACCGAGCTGTCACAGACAGCTTTTTGCCTCTAGTCATGATGCGGTGGAATGGATTTCCATGATTGGGAAGTCTGTCACGCTGCCTGGGCGTAAAGACCCACTCAAAGGGATGGTTGGGGCTTGGCAAGAAGAAGTTACGAAAGCAAGGTAAACTATTTTTTCAGGGGTAAGCAACTCTACATACAATCAATTATAGCTACGAAGAAGTTCAAAAAGTTAGAAAATATATCCATAGTATTCCAAGGGACTGTTTAAATGTTGTTAAAGACTGTCAGGGACTGCCAGTAATGTTTGTTTTATATTACTCTTTTATGTCCAGGATATAGTCTGACCTATAGGTCAGACTATAATAAGGCTTATCTGTGAATACAGTAAAAATCTCCTAAACGTGCACCATTTAGGAGATATTAACATATGTAGCAAATGTTACCAGATGTTACTGTTGCATGGATAGGAGGGGGGGGGGGCCAAGCCGTGGCTCTGTGTGTGAATGGACATACAGAGCGACAGCTCGGGAGCAAGCCTGCTTGAGTGCCCCCACAGCAAGCTTGACAGGAGGGAGGTGTCAGGAGCTCTGGTGAGGGACTCAAGAAGAGGGGGATTGGAGCTGCTTTGTGCAAAACCATTGCACAGAGCAGGTAAGTATGACATGCATGCTTGTTATTTGTTTTTATATTGCCTTTAATATCACTTTAAGTTCTGATAGCTTACCATTGTAGGTGCAGATCTGAGTGAAAACATGCTACAGGTGTGCTGATGCAGATATTGAAAAATGTCTTTAATCAACTGAAGGAGCTCATGATAAAAGTGACAGTCCTGGAGCCTGTACCTTCAACAACAGCAAAGGCAGCCAACATGTTTCTAACCTGGCAGGCAATTTTCAATTTAATACTGTCAAAGTATATAATTCCAGCTAGTAGGGCCAACATGCAGTATATTGTGCTAACTACCTGGCCAAAGGCAGCCATGAACATTTTTGGAACATTGAATTTCAAAGGAATACTTTCTTTCTTACTCTAGAAGCCTATTATATGGGCCAGGAGGGCTTTAAGGCCATGAAATGATCTACAGAAAACGGATGAATATCCAGATTTGTACAAATCCCCAGAAGATAGGATTGTTATATAATTTGATCATTGCTATTTATGCATTAGATTCAGGTTAAGGGTGAGCCTAAGGTCAAAATGTGTATTTAGGCCATGGCTTTATTTTCTCTTTGCGGGATGTCAAAATTTTTACTGCTGACTACACTATTCAGACAGCCTGGAGTAGGCTGCCTGAAAAAAGTGGCTCTGCCAAACAGTGAATCACTCAGCTCAGTCTATTGCTTACAGGGTCACCAATGGCTCAATTTTCATCTGATTCAGCAGGAATGAACTGAAATGTGAGCCTTCTTTGGGTGCTTTTACTTTTTGGGTGTCATTTATTCATTTTTTGGGCATGCTAGACACATTACACATCCAGTAAACATTATTGTGTTAAATATTTTTGTACAAAAATTCTGATGCTAAAAGTTTGTGTGAAAAATACCCAAATCAAGTTCTAGAAAATGAGGACTGTGTTTTTATAACAATATTCAGGAGATAAGAAAGGAACTCCTTGGCACTCACAGAATGAAGATTTTATTAAAGCAGGGAGAAATAAAAATGAAGCTGTGAAAATAGTATTAGATGCAAACAGTTATTGGTCATTTTACATGAGGACACCTATGTATTTTGAAGAATCAGGATGCTCACAGTATATGCTAAATGAGTAGCAGCTCTTAAAATGGAACTACACTGCATCTGAGCATCACAAACCAAAAACACAGTTTAGTTCATTTTTACTATTCAATTCAAACTGCATCATCCATTCATGTCACTGTGCTTTACTTTTCTGAGAAATCATTTTGAAAAACACCCCCCTGGCATTTCCGACCGTGATCAAGGGCAGATGATTCATGTAGCATTTACTTCCTAGGTAAACCTTATTTCTCAGCATAACATTTCTGCAGGACTTTAAATTTAAAAATGCCATGTTCAACTCTAGATGAATTGTCCCATAGTAACAAATTCTGTGCACATATGAATTAAGCCATTGTATGATAGTTAGGTTTTTAGCCATTTCAAAATTTGATGGGAGAGTTCGAAGTGATTGAGCCATTATTTATTTTCCACATTAATTCAAGATAACTCCATAAACATATTATCTGGAGTCAATGATTTATCTGTAGACTATCGCTACATAACTTTAAAGTAAGTTATCGTTTTATACAATATAAAATCAAATTTTCTGAATGATTACAGATTAATGGGATAAATACATCTAACATTTGTGAGAATGCATAAAGGTCATTTTAAATGAATTATAAACAATAATTTATTATGGCTTGGTTAGACTTACCATTATTTCACAGTTAAGGCAAGTAAATGCCATATTTACTGTAAGGTTTTAACATTAACATTTGGATTTAGAGTATTTTAGACTTAAATGCTATGTGCCACTAATTACAAGCAGTGGAATTTATTGGCTATTCTGCTAATTTGTCTCATTGTTCAGGAAGCTTTTCCAGTAAGCTTTTCTCATTCTACATTGGTGTATAAAGAATAGGAGTCAAAGTCTTTGTATAGCATCATTGTGTTCCAAACTTTGTATGTACAATGTGGGTGTTCTGCGATTTGTTTTCTCATTACTCAGATTCATTCCAAGTGTAACTTTGCTTTATGTGTCCATACCAGGTCACCTGCATTTTGTCACTTGTAAAACAAGAAAAATGCACATCCTCCAATGCCCTGAGTTGTATTCTGTCTTTACCTAACTGTACAGACATTCTTTAGACTATATTCTGAAAAAAACTAGCTCAATCCATTTTTCTGCAGTGACTAGATATATTTAGTTTATCCTTGTACATGCAGTTTTGAATAGTGCTAGCTCAATAGTGAATATCCACAGTCACTACATCAGTATCTATTCTTTTTCCGTGTAAATAATAATGTTTTGCAACAAAGAAATGCTTGATAAAACTTAAAAATATTGGATAGATGGTACAACATTCTATTGCCTTGCATAGCTCCAGAGATACCCTAATATGAAAATGTGGACAAAAGTGGAATTCATGCCAACAGAGATGGACAACAACTCCACATTTGTTCTCATTTTGTTTCTACAGTTACAAAGTGTAAGAGCACTTTTGGAGCGCTTATGTTTCTTACGGCCCTCTGCCCTTCCCTGGTATTTTTGTAATATAATGCCTTTACTTAAAATGCAATCTCTGTTGTGTGGCTTGTCCAGCACTATATAGACGTTCCTCAAAAGCTCAGTACTTTTAAAAGCTTGACAAAATGCTATTGGGTGTTGCTCCTGTAGGTCCTTTGTTGGAACTGCTATCTGTCAATGGCAACTAGGATGCAGCACTAAAGCCTAGTACACACGGACCAAATGTCGGGCGGCATCATCCGGTTCAATAGAAACCAGCCAACATTTGGCCCATGTGTATGGCAGCCGGTCCGACAGAAGCCGACCATTCAGCTGGCTTCTGTTGAAGGACCATGACCGACAAAGGTCTACCGATCAGCGGTCTCAGCCAATGGCTGAGAGCGCTGACCAGAGTGTTCCCCTGTCAGAACACAATAGCACAGTAGGGGAGACCGCTGTACTAACATCAGATAGTTAGTACAGCGGTTCCTCCTGAGCTGTCCATTTTTTTTTCGTTCAGCTTGCTGGGTTGAGCAAAAAAAAAAACTATTAGTGAGTACCAGGCTTAACCCCAGCACTTGATTTTATCAGCTTTGGGGTTTCTGATCCTACTACAATATACTGTATATAAGAGCTCTGAAATACAGTTACATTACTATGCTTTGTTATGTTTACCTGGGATTTCCTGATTATGTAATCTTTGACATCATCAAGACTCCTGGGACCTCTGGGCAGAACTAATCCAACTCTGCAGCAACTAATCCTTGCAAAAGTGATCTAGTGACTGATCATAACAATGAGCTATATATTGTTATACAAATCATCTTTTTCTGCAGAAAGGCATGTAGGGCTACATCCACCCCTGCAAAAATGCTAACCGCAGGACTACTATCACATACATTTCTGTCTGCTCAAACCCTGCTCATTTTTAACTTAGTACCATGATACCTATTTATACAAACTGATTATTTTTGCTTTTGCAAGTTGCAACATTTTAAGAGGCAAAAGCTTCTGCAAAGGTAGTTCAAATTTGTCAGCTAATTAAAAAAATAAAATAGAATTTGTAGAATTTAAAAATTTTTTATAAAAAGACAGGCAGTCATTAATAAACTCAATCAATCACTCACTAAAATGTGGGATAATATTTAATATTCAGAATATCTAGCATCTCTGCATCTCCCACTAACAATAGCCCTGCATTTTATCCAAACCCCAAACCCCCACTAACCCTCAAATCTTTTCAATAATAGGCAGATGCAGGAATCCATTATATTATCCCCTATCAGATTCAGGAATAAAACACTTTCCCAACTTACAAAAAATGTGTGCTTTTCCAAGCAGAGAAATATTTGATTATATCCAACTTAAAAACTTTGTGGAGTCAATACCACATCCCCATTCTTCACCTTGATCCCTAACAGTGTTTTGAAACCTTCTGATTAATTAAATAACTGGTTCTATTTCTCACATATATTTAAACTCCAAGGACTATCCATCTGCCTTATGCCCAAAAATGGGAGAATGAGCTAGGGGTGTGCATGGAAAATTATGATCAATTCTGGAGTTTCACAACCTGCTTTTCAATCAATATTAACCTGATGGAATCTAATTTAGTTGCTTATGAGATGGTACTGGTCCCCAAAACCCTAGCTTATCACTTCCTAGAAAATACTCTGTGATGCTACCAGGGCTATCTAGAAGATTGTACTTTGAAGCAAATCTCCTAGAATTTGCCACAATTTTGTCACTTGATGCCCTGCTTAACAAAAAAATGGACTGCTGAGAAACAATAAACCAAAGCTAATAATATGTCTTCACTAGTGCAAAACAGAAAACAGCCACAGCATGGAAATCTGCAACTTGACTTCATAGCTTTCAAAAACTATTTAACCTGGACAACAATCAACATAAAATAGTTTACAGACTGTATTCCAAAATGTATGAAAATTTGTTCACCCTTGATAGATATTTATTTGGCAAAAGTCTTTAATAAGTATTTATTAGCTATCTAGATCCAAACCCATATCCCATACTACGCAATTGGGTTTATTTGCTAAAGCTGGAGAGTGCAAAATCAAGCCCACTTCTGCATAGAAACCAATCAGCTTCTAACTTCAGCTTGTTCAGTTAAGCTTTGGAAAAAAAAAACTTGGAAGCTGATAGGTTTCTATGCAGACGTGAGCCTGAGTTTGCACTCTCCAGCTTTTGTAAATAAACCCCAATGCCTTCTCCTAACATTCATTTGTTCTAGCCTCATACTCCACACCCCTATCTTGTATTATTCCCCTTGTTTTCTCCTCTTTTTTTCATATTCCTATTCCATCTTAGATATATTCTCCCAACTCAACTTTTATAACTCTGCTATCATCATCTATGTTTTCTCATCCCTTGCTACACAACCACTAATTTATCACTTTGGTTCCACATACAAATGTAATGCTTCCATGATGTTGTGTAATGCACAAAATAAACTATACAGACAAAAAACAACTGCCTAATAAAAATGATGTTTTTCATTAACTCCCTGGTCTGAACCAACATATTAGATACTCTCATACACTCATACACTTTCACTTATTGATTGTGTGTCAAATGCTCATGAAAGCTTGTGCAGCATTTTTGTGATGGCAAACCTGCATATAGAGGGTTATCACTCCTACTTCCATCCCAACTCATGCTTACTTTATTTCTGCACTAACATTTTATATAAATATACCGAGGCCGATTTACTAAAGTTGAAAATCTTCACTCAAAAAAAAGTATCAATATTTATTTCCAATCCTTTTATTGAAAGTTTCCAAATGATGCAAAATTGAAGAATGACGACTCCGCTGGATGTCAAAAAACAAAGCAGCTAGCACAATATCATAATACATAGTGTAATAAACATCACAAAACAATAGTGCAGTGCTAAAATAAATTAACATGTATGTGCAATAGAATAGTGCAATGCTAATACATCGCACCTGAAATTGCATCTAATGAATATGAATGTCAGTATCTTAATGTCTTAATGTGCGAGCGATTTGCTGCAGTGTGATTTCTAAACTAGTTCTTGCATTACGTTTTCTGCTGTTTATTGCAATTTCTCATACATAGAATATAATAAAAATTGCAAAGCAAATCTCAAAATTCATTGAAATTCACTTCACAAGTCTCCATAAAAGTCTTCAGAAATCGCACCTGAAATTGTGCTGAAATTGCACATAAATCACATGATTTTAAATCGCAGTGGTGTGAACGGTGACTTAAAGTTTTCCAGTTCTGTGTGATGTTGAGTTTGGCAGAAAAAAGGATTTGTAGAACTATTGTTCTGGCAAGGTTACTGATAGTGTTTATTTTTGCATGAAGAAGTGCTAATTCTACAGAGGGATTAATTGGAGAGGGTGTGAACTCTAAGATTAACTTGAAAACTTGGCTCCAGGATGACCTGAGGGACAATACCAAAGGATATGGATCAGTGAGCCAATCGATCCACAGTTGAGCCAGCAGTTTGCAGAAGCTGAAGGGCATATTTTAGAAAGTTTGCTGGGGATTAAGTACCATCTGTGAAAGTTTTTTCTATATAGTTCCCAAATGATCTGTACATAAGGTGGATTTGTACGTTTGGGTGATAGCAGCTTGCCATGTAGTGTCTGGGAATAAACGGCTTAAGTCATTTTCCAATTTGAGTATTGCTGTGGTGTTATTGAAGTCATGAGTATTACTTAGTGTTGTGTAAAAGAAAGGGGTACATTTCTTGAATATGTAGGAGGGGTTGTAAAAGCACGTAATAAATAAGGGTAGGTTAAGGGTTGTAGGGCTTTGTCATTTTTTACATATGCACATAGGCTGCATATTTGGGTGTAGCTACAGTATAGTATTCCAATAGGGGAAGTCCATGCTTGCTAAGTAGATAATTAAAAGGAGCTACGGTGTTTCCTACTCAAATATCTTCAAGGTAATGGATGCCTGCTTAAAACCATTTATTAGGGGTTCAGGTGGGGAATATGGATGCCTAAGCAATTTGGGGAGTGGAATCCACGTAGTGAAAGGATGTGGGTGAAAGGTTTTGGTGAGGATTTGAACAGCACATACTGTGGCAGAGATAGCTGGGTAAGGGGAATCAAATAGTTTATCATTATACAATGTAGTCATTAATAAGATTCTAAGAGAAGAAGGCGAAAGAGCAGAGGATTCTAGAGTTGACCAGAGTTTGAGGATTTGTATTCCACCTTTGCAATGTTTGTTTCAAAAGGGAAGATATATAATAGTGGTAGAGGTTGGGATTGGATAGGTCTAGAGTAAGGTAGAAAAGGCATATCTAGGTTTTTACCTTTCTAATTACAGTATATGAGGAGAGAGTGTAATTTGAAATTTTTCCATATTTACTTCAATTATCCAACCATTGAAAATAAATTCCTGTTCACTTTGATTACTGAATGATGTGTAGATGCGTTTCACATGATTGGAAAATTAAAGTTAATATTCACACAATTATTTGAGTGACTAGTCTCAGCTCATTTAGTACATTAAGATCAAAGGTGACTCTTAACTTTGATCGTTAACAAACCAATATGTTATGTAAAAATTGTATTTGTGTGGTGGCAATGTGCTTGCTAGATTTTTTTTATAGACAGCTATATTTTGAAGTGATGTAGAAATGACATGAAAAAAGTAAAAAATGCCTTCTTAATTAATAAATATAAAAATATCCAGTATATATTTAAATGTGCTACCAAATTAAAGTGGAATTCCAGCTTTCATTCTTTGTTGTTTCTGTAATTGATTGCCCTCCACTCAAAATTAAAAACGCACCTTTAACATTCTGTCTCATGCTGTTCTCACCAGATACTCTACTCCCAAGGCCTGTTACTGGATCTTTTTTGGGTTGAGTGATGCCAAAATAGTTCAATCAACTTCTTGTGAGCCCAAGCTGTTATGGACACATCCGGGGATATGTCATCACACCAGCCTGGGTTCATAGGAGAAGTCTGTAGATCTGTAGCATTCAGGACCACTGTGGCAGAGAAAGGACCTCAAGACATCATGTGACCGGTCAGAAGAAAGCTAGAAAAAATATGTTTGCAGACATTTTTATTTAATTTGGGGGGGGTAAAAGCTGGAAATCAGCGTAGTTCTCTACCTGTCAAAAACAAACAAAAACAAAATATGCAAAACTGTATTAAAAGGCAACACCCCCCCCCCCCCGATATTCTAATGGGATAGAAGGTTGTTGCCCTAAAGTGGTTATATATACAGATAGATGCTGTAGATTAGTGGAAACAGTGGAAGATTATGTTCCAGAAAACACATACAGCAGATAATGCAGCTATTGCACCTAATTATCTTGTCTACTGACATCTGTGCTTGCATATATAAAATTTGCAGTTTTGCAAAACTGAGGAATCGACTTCTGGAATGTGGTGAGGTTTGCATCCCCGTATCCAAGCAGCCAGTTCCCAAACTGTTTTAGTTTGTTTGTGCCCTAAAGTGGTTACATACAAAATAAGTAAATAATCATAGTGATTTCCAGTCTCCTAGTAGAGCCCTGCAAAGTCTCATTTAAAGTATAAAGGTGCAGACATTAAGACTTTATCATAACTGTCTGGTTTAGAAATCAATAGTCTAGATCCAGTAAAAAATATAAAAACCCTGAGCACATTTAGAACAATTAAGTCTCAAAGAGGGGAAAAACAATTCCTTCCTCATTTTAAATATTTAGATGATTTGTTTAATAGTCACATTTTACTATATACAGGGCTAGGCCAAGACAGGCACCTTTGAACCAAGTCTTTTTGAGTTAGAGCTCTCTGCTTATTTGCTGTACTCTGATGAATTTGTTGCAGAATATTGTGTGCTAGCAGTACTTTTCTTGCATGGGAGGAATCACCCATATTGATTAAAAAATACAGTAGGTGTTGTTTTTAAGGTTATTTTTGGAACTTTTGACAGACCAATGGTATCTATGACCCCATCACAGATTCTGCGCTTGATATTGTTTTGCAAAAAATCCTTGTACCTTTTCAGAAGAGGATTAGTTGTGGGTTAGATTGTTTGTTGTACATTCCTTTCCCTTCCTAGGTTCTGCTATGTATCCACCATAAAAGAGGTTACTATCTTCTCTGCTTATCAGTATATGTTAAATATAACCAAAGTCTGCACTTAGAAAAACAAACAAATAAATAAATATAGCAGCTGGACACCGTACCCTGATACCAGGCACCTCATATACAATATTCAAATAAGTGCAGCGTTCAAATATATCAAACAAAATGAATGAATCATAGTGATGATAATGTGTGAGAATTAATAAAACTTAATCACTAAGTGTCCATAGATGATATATTCATATGGTAGAGGGGGGGGACACAGAGAAATGAACTAACATTTTTTGCCTTAATGCAAGAAATGCATTAAGGATGTTTTTAGCTCTAGTATCACTTTAACTGAAGTTGTATATCCTAAACCCATTACTTCTGTAGCCTACTCTTTTGAAGAAGTTTATTAGAGAATCATGTCTCTTGCATTATTATTCTATACTGTTGAAATATGTCTGAACCCTGAGTGCCAGAGGTGCCGGGAGACTTGCAAGGAAACCACTGGAGACAAGCACTATCAAGTGGTCCCTTAGGGGGTACCACTAGAGTGCATTAAAGCACAACAAACTGTGGTGTAAATGGATCCTAAGCTGGGTTGATGATATTGGTGATTAATCATTAGATTTCTGTTTATCGCATCATACGTTCAAAGACCAAAACAAAAATCTTGGTAGAGAAAAAGGTCAGATGTGGCTGATAAAGCAAATAATGTATTAAAACATGGTGGATATGTAGTCTGACATATTGTAGTTACTCAACCTTTGGATAAAGTAAATTTGTTAAATGGGATCTGGAAGAAAAACAAAAAGCACACAAGAATTAGGTAAGAATACACATACCTCTTGTAGGTAGACTGAAGTTCAGTTTAAATCAGTGGTCTCCAAACTGTGGCCCTTTGATGGTTTTAATACGTCCTATGGGGCACTTTTCCTCCCAAAGTCTGAAGGACAATAAACTGTCCCTTTTTTAGAAAGTTTGAAGACTCCTGATTTAAATGAAAGAGAATGATGATAAAAGATCAA
Source organism: Staurois parvus (assembly GCF_062004578.1). Classification (NCBI taxonomy): domain Eukaryota; kingdom Metazoa; phylum Chordata; class Amphibia; order Anura; family Ranidae; genus Staurois; species Staurois parvus. Next base: position 4,705,260 of record NW_028318023.1, on the reverse strand, counting down.
CTGCATGAGAATACATGTGTGAGATGATGATAATGTCCTTATAAAAGGCTGGCAACATCTGAAAAGGGGATAGATGCATGCTTGAAATGGACACATGGAATAAGAAGCAAATACGATTACAGAGTTGTTATGTGCTGTAGAGATGTCATAGGTATGATGAAATCGTGAAGTGAACTGGGTGGGGGAAAATTAAAGAAAAACTATAGTGACAAAGAAAAGGGGAGGAAAAGATGAGAATCATGATCCACATGGTCCACAAGGATGCATGAAGTGAGCGGGGAATGCAAATTAGTATGGAGTTACATGACATTAACAGGTGCACTGTAAGGGGAAATAATTGGTTGAGAAATGATCATGGCTAGAAATTAGATAGCAGAGCTGACATCCAGAAATCTGTATAGAGTTGTAAAGTAAACTTAGAAAAGGAGACAAAAGTTGGATACCTTGATGCTGACAGTTTGGAGGTGAAAATGAAAACATGAATAGGATATGATGTTGTTGGCAGTGAAACCTCTGAATCATCTAAGTTTGCCAGGTAAGAGGGAAGTTGTACATAAACCAGGTCCCTGTACAGCTGCAAACTGTGTTTTCAAGAGTTCATTTGGTGTTCTGTTGAATAGGCCAATAAAGGGAAAATGAGATCTCCATCATACCAAATGAAAGTGTTTTCCTATTGTAGAAATTGGCCTCATTTGATGATTATATATTCCTTCCAGCTGTCATTTCCTTGTACAATCTGCAATGTAAGACTGTCCCATGCACCAATAAAAAAGGAAGTATTTCCTGCATTCTCAAACTAGAGCTGATGTTTAAGATATAAACCTAAAAATATAAATGTTGCGCCTCCCTGTGATCATGTAATCTGGGCACCCAAACTCATCATCAAATAAATAATATCCTCATTTTCAACAATTCAACACACTTTTCCTTATAACAGAAACCACTTATCGTATAGTGTCCACAGTCCATAAATTATGTGTATATTCCTTCATGAAATGTGCCACTCTATTCTCTTCTGTGATAAACATGCACCACCTCCTAAATACACATTGTGTATCCACCACCATTTAAATACTGTGCTCACCTCCAATTTTTGACCTGTCCTCTTACAGGTCAAAATTGCTTGTTTCCCTGTAGCCTCCCTAGCGGTATGATTATGTCAGTTTTTCTGTGCTCAAAGCGGTACATTTCTTTGCATGGAAATATCTTATTTTTTTTATTGTAGGCCTGTAATTCTTAGGAATAACTCACTGAAATCTGTCCGAACAAGAGTGTAGTAAACATCCCGGGTATGTTAAAATTTGAAACATGAAATCATAAATTATAATTTAGTAAATAATCATAAAAAAAAAATATAATAATAATAATAAATTTAATTCAATAATATAATCAAACCAAAAACACTGAAATTTGAAATAGCGCGCGAAGTTCGCACATCACTGAGCAAAGTCGCAAAATCGTTTTCAGTGTCTGATGACAAATTTCCCCACGAATCATTATCACTCAATTCTGCAAGTGGTTCTAATTTGCTATTGCTGTTCTCTAGCTGGTCTAAAACCGCTTTTGACCTAAAGGGACGCTTTTTGGACGCCATGGACATTTCTCAGTTTCCAGGCAGAAAGAACAGTAAAAATGCAAGCAGCGCATAGGACAAAGCACTAGGGATAAAATGTATGTGAAATGGTTTGATACAGTAATGTTTTACTATGTGATTTTAGTGTATTTAGTGAATGTCACTTTAAATTTTTTAAATTTCCCACCGGTTACGTCCCCCGTACATCCCAACGTTGCAGGGAATGGAACCAGGAAGATGGATGCGGGCACCGGCCTGAGGAAATGGCCGGGGACGCTGCAGGGGGGACATCGTGGGAGCGAAGGACAAGGCAAGTGAAGAAGGGATCCTGGAGCAACGCTGCAGGGTAATCCTGAGTGTAGCTCGGGGCTACCGCTTGTGGTGCTGAAACTTTACCCCCAGCTACACTTGGGAATGCCTCCAGGGAGATTAATGAGGGTCCTTTAATCACCTCCTCTCCTCCTTCTAGACTCCCCGCAGTTGTAGTTCTCCATACAGAGGTCACTCACTGGCAAACCTTTTTCAGATGACTGGTCTTTTAAAAGATGCACTCCCCATCCTGCAATGAACAATGGAAATGTAAAACTGTTTGTTCTTTTGTAGTGTACATTTTGCAAACAGCTGTTTCATCCGCCATGTATTTTACAGTCTTGTTAGATAAACCATCTGTTGAATGTAATCATAATGATTTCCTTTAACTGTGGAAATCTTTTAATCACAGGTTGGTGTTGTATCCTATCTGTTTCGCTGGGATGTCATAAAATAGCTATTTTTGTAACCAAGACATCCAAAGTCTAAAAACAGGCTATCATGGAAGAAGTGGATAAAACCCGTTTTGCTTTTAGTCATTTTAATCTAGCGCAGGCTAGAAAATGAAAGCAGATGTCTGGTTGTTTGCTACAGGTGGCACCCATACCTTCATTATAGTTGAGGGTGTGGAGAATTTGGGAGAAGTTAAAGTGACTGTAAAGTCAATTTAAAAAAACAAAAAAAACCCAAATATGTTATACTTACCTGCTCTGTGCAATGGTTTTGCAATGAGCAGCCCTGATTCTCTGGTGCTCTGGGCTCCTCCTCTTCTCTTCTCTGTGTGTTACCATAGGAAGCAGCTTCCTATGGTGGCACACGTGCTGGCTTGATCTCGAGACCCGCTCTGTGTGTCCATTGACACACACACAGTGGAGCTTGACCCCAGGCCCTGCTGTCTCATCACTGGATTTGATTCACAGCAACAGTAGCCAATGGCTCCTGCTGCTCTCAGTGACTCCAGAAAGGAGGGAGAGAGAGATCAGACTGCTGCTCTCAGGCACAGCGCTGGATCGAGATCGCGCTCAGGTAAATAAAGGGAGCTGACAATATAAGGTTTTTTTGCCTTCATAAAAAAACCTTCAGCCTTTTCAACCACTTTAAGGCATACGTTAAACATGGAGATGTTACAAAAACCATCACTGCATTATATACACTAATATATTTTGTTTAGATTTATGCTTATTTTTCACAGTATTGTTTCCTTCCATATTTCTCAAGGATGCTTAGGTACATTTTTGGGTTCATATAGGCAGCCTTTAAAAAAAAAATAATTTACTGTATTTCATGACTGCACTCTGCTGCTTTATGCTTGACTGGTACACTATACGGTAAAACTTTTTAGATGATACAGTTGTTCATGTCAAAAAGCCCCACTCCGGGAAGCAGGAAACAATTACCCTCGCAGTGTGGCTTCCCCACACAAGTATTAAATGCTCATTAAGTCCATAGGTTAGAAGAATAAGCTGTAATCCTTACATTATTCTTTGTTCCACAAGGCTTCTAACTGTGCGACAGCTTCCTTAAAGCTGCTTACCTTCGCCGCTTTGGTGGTCATAGACTTTCTGACATCATCATGTACAATGTGAGACCAGCAGTCTGTCACAAGTTAGCCTGCAGTTTCTTGTTTGTGTTCTTACCTCCTTGCTGCAGTGCTGATCCTGATCCCTTTCACATGTGTGTTTGTCTGTGCTCACCTATGGGCTGCTGATCTGGGTTTTATTTACTTCCCTTCCATCACTTCCTGGCCCACCTCCTTGTTTGCCTGCCTATATAAGACATGCTCAGTCTAGGCCACTTTGCCTGAGCAACTTCCTAGTTGTCTGAGCTCCTGTGTGTTGCTATTGCCTGTATCCTGCATTGACTACTTGTGCACTTACCCGGCTTCGTTCTCTGACTGTGCTTGTTCTCCACCCGTCCTGACCTTGGCTAGTCTATCAGATTTCCGTTTGTCTCCTCCCATTGTACTCTGTTCCTGAGAGCGGTCTCCTCATCCTTAGCTGGGCATACCTGGGGGCCGCGACCTGGTCTCAGCTTGCTGCAAGTTCATCCCCACCATCAGGGGTTCTGGTGAAGAAGCAGGCTGGGGCTAAGACTCCACGCCCTAGGGAACCCCAAGTTGATTATCTACATAGGCTCACTACCACAGGTGCTGACAGTTTGCTCAGGCCATGAGCTCCTCGGAGACGCCGCAGCCTCTCCTGGAACAACTTCAGTGTTTGGCGCACAGAGTCAATGTCCAGCAGGCCTATCAAGAACAAATTATGCACTGTCTGCAGGAACTCTCCTCCCAGTTGGATCAGCTGCAGGTTGTGTCCACTTCCTCACCCTCTGTTTCGGCTCCTGCTCCGGTTCCTGCTGCTCCAACTCCCGCTGTTCCATCAGTGGAACACAGTCCTTCAAGACTCCAGCTGCCTCCACCACCTCACTTCTCTGGTGATTCCAAAGCTTGTCGGGGCTTCATCAATCAGTGCTCTATTCACTTTGAACTAGAAGCCGATCATTTTCCTTCTGACCGTACCAAGGAGGCATACATGATTTCCCTCCTTTCGGTGAAGAACTGGCTTGGTCCTTACCACTGTGGGAGCGTCAAGATCCCACTATTTCCAGTCTCCCAGCCTTCCAGCAAGCTTTACAGAAAACCTTTGATGTGCCGGGCAGGACTTCATCTGCTGCAGGAGCCCTTCGGCTTCATCAAGGTAGCATGGAGGTTGGTCAGTATGCAATTCAGTTTCGCACCTTAGCTTCAAAACTTGCATGGAATAATGAGGCCCTTTCTGCAACCTTTTGGCAGGTTCTAACAGACCATATTAAGGACGAACTAGCTGGAAGAACCATACCCACCACCCTGGATGACTTGATTGCTCTTAGCATCCAAATCGATATCCTCTTCCAGGAGCAAGATCGGAAAGGGCTCGTCCACGTCACCCCCCAGTGGGTTCATTTGCTCCTGTTTTCCAGAAAACTTACCTCTGCAACCGTACCGACATCTGTAGAGCCTATGCAATTAGGCCAAACACGTCTCACTCCACAAGAGCGATCCCATCGCCTAAGATTTGGTCTATGCCTTTCCTGTGGGGCTGAAGGTCATATAATTAAGCCCTGTTCTGTCCGTCCGGGAAACTCGGGTCTAGGTCCCTCTGAGGGAGGTGATCTAGACCAGAACTTGAATTCCGCCACCTTCCCTCGATTTATCATACCTGTCTCCATTCATTGGGCCCTGAACTCGTACCAGGTTTCTGCTTATGTGGACTCTGGGGCAGCCGGGAACTTCATCGAGCAATCTTTGGCCACTGAATTGGGCATTCCTCTTGTCCCCTTGATGAAATCCCAATCAGTATCTACAGTTGATGGCTCTACCCTTGCCTTAGGACCTCTACTATTCCAAACCACCTCCATAACTATGCATGTTGACACTCTTCATCATCAGAAAATCTCCTTCCTGATCCTCCCTAAGTCTTCTAGACCTATCATTCTTGGACTTCCATGGTTGCAGAAACACTCACCCAATCTTGACTGGAACTCTGGCTAAGTATTGTCTTGGGGGTCAAAATGCAATCAGACTTGTCTCCCTAAGGTGCTCCCACCTCGCACTGTACCCTTGGCTGAGGCCACCAACTCTCCGATGCTCCCTCAACATTGCCAGACCTTCCAAGATGTTTCTTGTAGTAAAGCTGCTCCCCTGCCTACACCTATTGTGGGCCCCCTTCCGGTGCTGTCCACTTCTAGTTCCTTACCCTCTTTGCTGCCCAAACCATTGGTCCCTTTACATACTTTGCAGCTCAGAGCTCCTATTTCACTACTTTATCGATGGGTGGAGGCCCCAACATCTGTGACCTCTGTACCATCTGAGTTCCCAGCTTCGTGTGCCCTGCCTACTGAGACCCCAAAACTCCCTTCAGCTGCTTTGGACCCAGCCATGGTTTCCACATTAGTAGCTACTGTGCCTTCTGTCCCCTGTCCCACCCTCATACACCCTACTGTGTCCTCTGTCCCCTATATTACCCTAGGTTCCTGTTCTGCACAGCCTGTCTTGCCCACTGTACAAATCAAAGCCTTCACACCTACTTCTGTGTCCTCCCTGGCAGCGTCCTCACCAGACCCTTCATCCTGGTTATTGGTGTTTGCTCCAGCCCAGCTTCCTGTCTTATGTTCTCCCATTCTTACCCCTTCTGAGGCAAATGTTTCCAAGAACTTACATCTGTCAGCTTCCAAGTACAAAGTAGCTGCCGATTGTCATCGCCGGGTGAGTAGTCTCCTCATCCTCAGCTGGGCAAACCCGGGGGCCGCAACCTGGTCCTATCTTGCTGCAAGTCCATCCCCACCATCAGGGGCTCTGGTGAAGAAGCAGGCTGGGGCTTAGACTCTGCACCCTGGGGAACCCCAAGTTGATTATCTCCAAGGGTTCACTACCACAGGTGCTGACACATACCTTCATTGTACGTGAAGGCTACGAAGGCCCACCTGCAATCCAGAGTGTCAGAGAAGAGGAGACCACCATATGTATTACAGTTTATTCATTAGCCCTACACATAACAAGTTTTCAACCTTTGCAGTGTGTAGGGGGGTCCACTGCAAGGGTATTTTTTTGTACTTAGGCATATATTATTCAACTTCAGATAGTAGGGAGGGATTAGAACCTCTGTCTATGTATTTCGCTAGGCAAATTCACCCTGTCTATTTGTCCTGGTCAATACTGCTATTGAGAGAGAAAATGTAAAAATGTCCCAAATGTTTCAATTTCATGGGAACAAGAAGTGATAGGAAATCTTCCAAAGGGTATTATGGTAAAATTTGTATAAAAGGATATTATTCCCTGAGATATTTCCTTACACTTCCTGTTGTCTTTCCAGGACAGAAGACAAGGGTTACTGTCTCCAACGGGGCTCAGGCAATAAAAAACAGCTAGTTGATGCTGAGGTGGGTCAGTCACAAATATCTCATTATGGCCTACTTATATTTGATACAATAAAAAGTGTAGAGATATTTGACACCATAACACTTAAGCAAAATGATAAGTACCAAGCCATTCATTCCCCAAACTCTGGCCAGAGCTCAGCTTTAATGTTTTGTATACAATTTGCAGTGTTTCTGTTAGCTTGAAACTTGTTATAAAGTCATGTTGCAATCAGAGTAAGGGGGCAGAGGAAGCAGAGAAAATGCTTCCTCCTAACTGCAGCAGGCGGATGACCTCATTCTTTCAAATTCCATCTTTACACCTAGGTAGAGTTCATTTCCATAGCTCAAGGCCTATATTTGGAATGTTGGAATGTACGATGTGAACTACATTGTCTGCATTGGGCATGCAAATTTTTGCATGATCATACTCTATCATACTTTAATGTCTCCTGGTACTTTAAGGTGTTGCTAAACCCACAACAGTAAAATTAGTCTGTATATGCAGTAAAGCATGCTTGTTATACTCCCTGTGGAACCTAAGGGGTTAATCCTCTCCATTGTGTAAAAAGGCAGTTTGATCCTGTTTTCTCTGCCGCTCCTCTAGTTCAAATGTCCACCTGATAAGACAGACTGAACCCGTAGTCACATGCACATGCTTAGTTTGGCGTGTATTCCTAGAGAGGTTTTATTTTTCTTGAGAGAGTGCATGTGATCAGCACAGAGCTAACTAGCCATGTCCAGACAGAGGTCATGGGTTTTGCATCCTCCTAGAGCAGAAATAATACTCCTCCTACGAGCTTTAACCAGTGCTCAGCTGAAGTCACAAAACTACTCCAACTGCTGATGAGAAAAGGTATTTAGCAGTTTATATTTACTAAAATAACTGCATTTCAGTGTTGTGTGTACTGTGGGAGACCAGACATAGTGAATGCAGGATCCCGGGTTTAGTAACACTTTAAATACTACTATATGCTGGTATCTTTATTACTCTGATGGGAAAACTCCACTTTGTTACACTTTTTAAAAAACTGCAAACACCTACATGACATCCATGTATACTCTAGCAAATAAAGAGCTCAGTGCTTTTTAAGCATTTGCACTTTTGAATCATTGCACTCCTGTTCCCTTTGCTCCCTTCATGCACCTCCAGACCATGGAGCTCCAATTTCAGATATAGTTGACTCCTGCACTGAATGAACACGCTACATCAAAAAGTCATTACTGAATATGTCCTCTGTACATAGCTCGTTCAGAATGCACTTTCAAATTCTGCATAAGCTTAGCAGTCAATAAGAACTTTGAGTCAAGTTACAAGGATTAACCTGTGAAGAGATTGACTATTTCAGTACCTGTTTATGTCGAAAAATCGACAGTATTTCCCTGTGCACTAAGATGTGGGAAAAAAGGGATTTACTGTTCAGTGTCTGAGTGAGTACAAATAGCAATTTAATAGAAGTTAAAATACAGTTATTGCATTTGTGATACTATGAGGTACAGTTCAAGTTTTTCTACTCTTTGACGCTTATTTATTGAGTTGGGGAACATACATATAGTACAAGTGTCAACTTAATCCACTGTTTTCTACCATTGCTTACCTCCAGAACATTATTGGGTGAGAGATATACATTATGCAAATGCAATTCTATACTGAAAATGAACTGAATACCACTGATTTATTCCTTTCACTGCCAGCAGCAGCAAAAGGGTTAAATAGGTGGTATTTAGGTTTTTTCTTTTTTACACACATGTAAAAAAAAATCATTGTAGTTCTGAAGATTAGTTAAAACCCCCAAATAGCATATGTTCTGCCATCAGAGACCTTGGGGAATAAAATGTTGGTAGTACCTTTTTTTTGTTTCAATAAATGTTTAGTAATGTTTTGGAAAAGCGCAACAGTACAACACAATTAGTACCAATTTTTGATATCACAGGATGTTAGTGCAATGGTTTATTAAGTGTAAAAATACACTGTTAATTTTAGTGCACGGAAATGCAATTTGTTATGCATTTTTGGTCAAATATAAAAGATGATGTTGCACTGAGTAAATAGATAGATACCCAGCATATTGAGCCTCAAAAATGTTTGCCCCTGTGAGAAGACGCCAATTTTTTATACCCTAAATTCTCCATAGGCAACACTTTAAAAACTCTTGGAGATCAGCAGTTTTGAGTTAATTGTGAAATATGGCCCTAGAATTATTGCTCTCACTTAGTGCGCACAACAATATGTAACGTGTAGTGCAGTCAATGTTTTTTTTTCTGGGGGGGGGGGGTGTTATAAGTGCTTTGGTGTACCTTTCACTTAATGTTCTTGTTATCACATAGGGCAGGGGTGTCCAAACTATGGCCCTCCAGGTGTTGAGAAACTGCATGTCCCATGAAGCCTTGCAAGACTGTGACATCCACAGGCAAGACACCGAGAGGCAGAGGCATGATGGGACTTGAAGTACTTCAACAGCTGGAGGGTCATAGTTTGGACACCCTGACATAGGGGATCAATAGCCCCTATGTCAGCAATGGGCAAACTACGGCCCGGCGGACCTTTTAATCCGGCCCGCGGAGCTAGGCTCCCGCAAGGCCAGTGGTCGACAAGCCGCGGCTCTTTACAATAGATGCGGCTCTCCTGTGTGCCGGGCGCCCGCTCCCCTCCCTCCTCTCGGGCGGGCGGGCGACCTCCTCTCCTCCTCTCCCCTCCCCTCCTCTCGGATGGCCGCCCCCCCTCTAGGATGGCCGCCCCCTCCCTCCTCTCGGGCGTCAGGACTCTGCAGCTGTCAGGATGTAGGCGGGGCAGCCAGGATGTAGGCGGGGCAGCGTGACGAACTCTTCTCTCACAGTCCTCCCTGAAGACCAGAACGGCGCGGGAATACGAGAGGAACGCGCGGAGGAGCAAAGGTAAGTGAATTGACACAGGGGGGGCTTACTATATGGGGAATGAATTACTATATGGAGGACTTACTATATGGGGGATGAATTACTATATGGGGGACTTACTATATGGGGAATGAATTACTATATGGGGGACTTACTATATGGGGGATGAATTACTATATGGGGGACTTACTATATGGGGAATGAATTACTATATGGGGGACTTACTATATGGGGAATGAATTACTATATGGGGGACTTACTATATGGGGGATGAATTACTATATGGGGGACTTACTATATGGGGAATGAATTACTATATGGGGGACTTACTATATGGGGAATGAATTACTATATGGGGGATGAATTACTATATGGGGGACTTACTATATGGGGAATGAATTACTATATGGGGGACTTACTATATGGGGAATGAATTACTATATGGGGGACTTACTATATGGGGAATGAATTACTATATGGGGGACTTACTATATGGGGAATGAATTACTATATGGGGGACTTACTATATGGGGGACTTACTATATGGGGGATGAATTACTATATGGGGGATGAATTAATATGGGGGATGAATTAATATGGGGGATGAATTAATATGGGGGATGAATTACTATGTGGGGGATGAATTACTATGTGGGGGATGAATTACTATGGGGGATGAATTACTATATGGGGGATGAATTACTATGTGGGGGATGAATTACTATGGGGGATGAATTACTATGGGGGATGAATTACTATATGGGGGATGAATTACTATATGGGGGATGAATTGCTATAAGGGGGATGAATTGCTATATGGGGGACGAATTACTATATGGGGGACGAATTACTATATGGGGGATGAATTACTATATGGGGGATGAATTACTATGGGAGATGAATTACTATATGGGGGATTAATTACTATGCTTACTATGGGGGAATATTACTATACTTACTATGGATGACACATACACATCATTCATCTACTCTTGGTCCGGCCCCCGGGTCCAATATATGAACCCATTGCGGCCCTCAAGTCAAAAAGTTTGCCCACCCCTGCCCTATGTGATACCAATTTTAATGTAACAGGTTCTCTTTAATGAGACATCAGGGGTCTATTTTATATTACCCAGTGGTGGTCACTGCACATTGTTCAGTGAAAATCTGCTGCAAGTTCTCTGTAAAAGACATGAATAGATAAGCATACAGTTGTAGATGCACTCTCAGGTCATAAAGCAAGACAATATGTATACGCAAGAGGTGTCTACTACATCCAATATTTTGACTGGGCAAATCTTGAGAAAGATCCATAAGGTCATGAGGTGGCACTACACCTGAGGAAGTGATTGTTTGCATGAGGAAATCTTATGCCTTTGATGGTACCACTACAATGGGGAGTGAACATTGATTGTTACATAAGCAGTTGCAAACATATACAGGGAAGATATTAGCAATCTTTTTATCAGTTTCTGGAAACATCCTCAATGTTTTAGCAACCAGATTTGTCATAAGATACGACTATATGCTGTCAAAGCTAGATGATGAACTGATGAAATGATCAACTATTATCCACCATTATGAAACTGGATTTATAATCCACCGCATGTCCCAGAAGTTCAGTTCAATAGTCATATATCTACCACTGTTTAAGATGTTACTAATTGATTTGAAAATGTATGTTGTAGAAGTTGAAATGACCAAAGGCAACAATAGCAAGTCATTGTAGCTACTAAAGGGTCTGTATTAATGGGCTTTTATTTGAGTCAGAACTGTTTCTCTCCCATTACAAGTCTGTGGGAATGGAAAAGCAGCTTGGAGTAGGCCAATTGCAGGTCAGAAGGAGGCCAATGATGGGTTGAATGCATCAGTAATTAAATTCAAAGAAGTAAAAGCATTGCACACCGATGTCAAAAGCAAGCTGTGTATGCCAATTGGCCCAAGCCCAAAGCTGTTCACATTGGCCCAAAAATGTATGCAAAAGATAGCCTCAAAGCCTTTCCAAAGAATGCCAAGTTGTTTATATCACTTATATAGTTTGCAAAACCACCTCAGAAATCACTAAGTTGTTGCCAACATCCCAAAAGGATACAGACAAAGATTTTTCCCCATAACAAGCAAATGGGACTTCAAAGGCAACTCAACCAATCACTAAAGGTATACGTAAAAATTTCCATCACAAAAACACATAGTAATACAAAAACCTATAAGACAGCTGAATGTATAATATATGAATATAAATCGGAGTCCTCCTTCTCCAACTGGTGGATGTGAACAAGAAAAACCTCTTCAGCAGAGTACACAACGCTTTTCAGAACATATTTCATTCATCAGGGGTTGACTGAAGAAAAAGATAGTAAAATAGGACTCATCCAAAATTAGTATTGATATTTACAAGCGTAAAATGATTTTAAAAAATGTCTTTTATTGTCCACTGACACCACCAACTGAAACACCATTAAAGGTTCCCCATAAAGGCTGGGGGGGGGGGGGGGTGCAGAAATCACACATTGAGGTCACCCAGCAACATCTAAAGGCATATTTAAAACAAGTGGAAAAATGGGTTTCAGGAAAATATAAATTAGCCGCTGATGCTCACAGGAATAGTGTCATAGGATAATGCTCTACTTATCCAAGGTTATTCATGCATTTTACATTTTTTCTTTTTCATAAATACCATCATGCTGTTATGCAATGGAGATGATTTACTAAAACTGGAGAGTGTCAAATCTGTTGCAGCAGTACATGGTAGTCAACCAACTTCTAACTTCAGCTTTTTCAATTAAGGTTTGACAATACAAATGGAAGCCGATTGGTTTCAATGCAAAGCTGTAACAGATTTTGCACTCTCCAGTTTTTTAGTAAATCAACCCCAATGTTTACATTAAAGATGACATTTTGTTAAAACTTTGCTGTGGATATATCACCAGGGACATAACTCACCCCTAATAAATTGTATCCCATGTTCTGTTGGTTGTTGCATACTTTAGATATCTTCCCTCCACTGATGCTGGATACTCCCCACTATGGTGATCTTAACCACTTGCCCTCCGGAGAATTTACTCTCCTTCCTGAGCAGGCCTTTTTTTGCGAAGTGGTGCTGCGTTACTTTAACTGACAATTGCGCGGTCATGCAACGCTGCACCCAAATGAAATTTATGTCCTTTTTTCCCACAAATAGAGCTTTCTTTCAGTGGTATTTTTTATTTTTTGCACTATAAACAAAAAAAGACCGACAATTTGGAAAAAAATAAACAACTTTTTTTTACTTTTTTCTATAAAACATCTCCAGTAAAAAAAATATAAAAAGGTAATTTCCTCATAAATCTATGCCAAAATGTATTCTGCTACATGTCTTTGCTAAAAAAAAAATCACAATACATGCAAATTAATTGGTTTACATGAAAGTTATAGTGTCTACAAATGGCGGTATAGATACTGGAATTTTTATTTTATTTATACTAGTAATAGTGGCGATTAGCAACTTATAGCAGGACTGAGGTGTGCATTCTGACACTGGGTGGGGAACTAACTAACTGCCACTGACATCCCCAGTGACGCTAATAAAAAGCACTGACACTGTGTTAATGACACTGGGCAGGAAGGGGTTAACATGTGGGGCGATCAAAGGGTTAACTGTGTGCTGTTTTACATCATGTGCCCTGTTTGTTTTACTAGGGTAACATGCTGAGAAATACACAGCAGCATGTTATTGCTGGCAGGATGATGTTTACATAAGGGTCTCTCCCCTGTGTATTACTTGATGATCGCAGGGTGCTGTTGATTGACAGCCGTAGCCACCTACCTGGAAATGCAAATCACATATATATACGTGACTTTGCGCAGAGATGCCGCACTGTAGAAGTATTTCTGCTATAGAGCGGGGGAAAGGAGGTTAAAGCGCTGTGGGGTTACGCTCAATGACTACGATTCTGAAGCAATGGCACTACTTGCTCTCCCCTTCCTCTTCTCTCACAGAACTTCTAGTATTCTTTTCCGGAATGCAAAGCAATCTTCGATTGGAGGAGGTGGATGGATCATGTTATTCATCCTCTTCTGATGTTAGATGTTGCTGTTCCTGTTATATTAATGCCTAAGTGATGTAACCCTACAATAAAAATCTTGCCTATACTTAGCCAAGTACAGACATGCTTTCACGTCACCATAACAATATTAGCTTTTTTGTATGTTTTACCCTGTGTGCTTATTTTAGCTGCAGGTATGATGCCCATGCAATTATCACATGGACCTGTAGGAAAGATAACATTTTTCATACAAGATCTCATGCAAAATATTTTGCACAAGTAGATTGGACATTAAAGAGAATAGTGATGTATTGTGTAATGGAGTGAGTGATCTGTTTATAGAAGTATGTCTGCTTTTCATAATATTCTACAGTAAAAAGTGAGTACCTTGCATCATTCTGGAGGAACAAAGCCTTATACAATAACAGATTACAACAGCTAAATAAAGCATCTTTAAAGCGGTATAAAACACAAAAGCAAATGTATTATATTGCAGCTTACCAATCTTAGATGTGATGGCTGCATTCATTTTCTTTTCGTTCCTTTATTTTCATCTGGTGATCCAGCCAGTAAGTCAGTTGTTTTTCTCCCACAACCTTTTGGATTTTTTTTTTCTGCTTGTAAACTCCTGCAAAAGCCTATAGTGTGCATGGACATATAGGCTAACATGTAGCTGCTGACTTTTAAAAAACAGCCACTTACCTGTCCCTCAGTCGCACGGTGTGTCCCCCGCAGCCCGTTTCACCGGCCGTCCTGTATTCCAGGAGGCCGGCATCTTCAGTGTGGGCACCCGGCTGTGACAGCTTGCGGGTACCCACTGTGCATGCGCGAGTAGCACTGCGCTTCATGAATGGTCCTGTAGTCTTCTGGGACCTGTCACGTGTCCTAAAAGACTACAGGAAGTGGGAGCGAGTACCTGTCAATTTTGGGTACCTGCTCCCCTCTGCCCCCCAAAGGTGCCAATCCTTAATGGGGAGCGGGGGAGCAGTCCTTAAAGCAAAACTTCCCCTTTTGGGTGAAGCTTTGTTTAAGCTGCACTGTGCATAAGGCTTTAGAGGCAGAGAAATAAAAGCTCAAACGCCTGTAAAAGCAGCCTTTCTTTTCAGCTGCAGTCTGCTTGAGCCCTTAAAGTGGTTGTAAACCTCAGACATAAAATATGAACAAAGCATATCTTTCTAAAGTGTGTACTTGTCTTACTCCAGAGCATTAAGTGTCATTTCTGTCTGCTGCCTTCTTCCTCTGCTATCAGCATGAGTGATTTCTGACAAGTTTTCCTGACGCCAAGAGAAAAATGGTGATAGAGGAGGGACCTCCAGCAAATTAACAACCTCATCTCTGTTCCTGTGAGCTGTGTGAAGAGGGGCGTGTTCCTTCCCTCCATTCAGTCCAACTGGGTATTTGGAAGGTTCAAAACCACTTTAAAAACTCAGGTTTAAAGCGGTTGTAAACTTCAGACATGAAATATGAACAAAGCAAATCCCTATAGAGTATGTATTTGTCTCAATTCACTAAGTGTCATTTCTGTCTTCTCCTTCATTCCTCTGCTGTCAGCATGACTCACTACTGGCAGGTTTTCCTAACACCAAGAGAAAAATGGTGACAGGGGAGGGACCTCCAGCTGATTGGCACCTTGGCTCTGCTCTTGTGTGCTGTGTGGAGGGGGTGCGGGTGTGTCTCTTCCCTCCAATCAGCTCCCAGAGCTCTCCTCATTGAGCTCTGCAGAGTGTAATTTCACCTCTCAGCCCCATTTTTTTCTGAATCCTCAGGCAAGCTTTATAAATTTAGCTCTTTGAACAGATGAAGAGAATAAATGGTGGCAGATAAACAGGTACAACTCATGTAGAAGGATTTGCTTTATCTCTGTGTATCACCTGATGCCATTCACTTTTTTAATTTTGGATAGAGTAAAGGAGAGTTATAACCCCTGTCAGATTTATTTTCGCCATCTGTGTCCCTTTTTGGAGATTTCCCTTCACTTCCTGTACCATAGCCAAACAGGACGTAAGAAGAAATCCCTGCAAATTAAGAGAATCTCTCTGGGACCCCCCGGCCATCAGAACTAGTGTCCCCATTGGAAGATTTCCCTTCTATTACTTTTCTGGAGACATCCCAAAATTAGGGATTTTCTTTACTTTCACTTTCAATGACAACGGTAAACAGGACAAATAGAGAGGGTGAATCTCCTTAAAGTGATTTTAAAGGCTTATTTTTTTTAAATAACAAACATATCTATACTTACCTGCTGTGTGCAGTGGTTTTGCACAGAACAGCCCGGATCCTCCTTTTCTTGGGCCCCCCACCGGTGCTCTTGGCCCCTCCTTCCTGTCCGGTGCCCCCACAGCAAGCAGCTTGCTATGGGAGCACCCGAGCATGTGCACTCCCAGGCTGCTGCTCCGTGTGTCCATTCACACACGGAGCTGAGGCTTGGCCTTGCCCCCTCTCTTCTCATTGTCTCACTGGGTCTGATTGACAGCAGGGAGAGCCAATGGCTGTCTCAGCTTATGAGGAGAGTGGGTCCCAGGATAGCCGAGACTCTAGTGCACATCGCTGAATCGGGAAGGGGCTTAGGTGAGTAATAGGGGATGCTGCACAGAAGGTTTTTTACCTTCATGCATAGAATTCATTAAAGGTAAAAAACCTTGAGCCTTTACAACCACTTTAACAGGGACACAGAGAGCAATAAAAACTGACTGGTGTTCTAATCCCTCTCCACTCTATCTCAATTTCTTTTTAAAAACGTTTTGCCTTTAGTTATACTTTACTTAGTACCACACACACAAGATAGTTCACATCAAGCTGGCCTTTTTGCATGCATTTCTCAAGAGAAAATTGAAAAGAGTGTACAGCTCCTTTAACCAGTGTATGCCCGCCTGCCCACCCACAATGTAACGTGGACAGGCTGACTCTTTAGGCAAAGGGATGTATGAATACATTGCTGCCTATGCCTGGCTTTCAGGCACACGTGTGCACTCCCCCCCCCCTTCCCCAGTCCCCTCTGGCACCCGTTGTGATCTTACACAGTTGGAGCCTGTCAGTGGCTGGGACCTGCTGATTGGCTGTATACAATCACAGTCTAGAGCTCTGTGTTTGTAAACAACATAGACAGAGCTCAGTACAGTGGAAGCAGTTTGTAAGTTTCTCATCTATGCAAAGCAAGGATGAGAAACTTAAAGATCATTTGGTAAATGCAGCACACTTTACACACATTACACATAGTTAGGCACACACTTAACCCCTTGATCGCCCTAGATGTTAGCCCCTTTCCAGTCAGTGTCATTAGTACAGTGTATAATATTATCACTGATCACTGTATTAATGTCATTAGTGATGCCAGTGGCAGTTAGTGTCAGATTGCCCGCTGTACTTCTGCAGTCCCATTATAAGTCTCTGATCACCGCCATTGGTAGTATGAAAAAAAAAATTCTGTATATATACCATAGTTTGTAGGCTCTATAATTTTCAGGCAAACCAATCAATATACACTTATTGGGATTTTTTTCATCAAAGACATGTAGAATACAGTTTGGACAAAATTTATGAAGAAATTTGATTTTTTAAATTTTTTTCACTTTTATTGCAAAAAATAAAAAACCAAGTAGTGATCAAATACCACAAAAAAAGAAAGCTCTATTTGTGTGAAAAACAATTATATAGATTTCGTTTGGGTACAGTGTTACATGACCTCGCAAAAAATGGCCCAGTCATGAGAGGGGTAAAATCGTCCAGACCCAAGTGGTTAAAGAAAACATAAAGATATGATAATAATTGGATAGGGTTAACTGTGTGCTGTTTTACATAATGTGCTGTGTGTGTTTTACTGGGGAAACATGCTGCTGTGTATTTCTCTGCTGTGCAGAGAAATACACAGCAGCATGTTCTTGCTGGCAAGAGAGAGACCTGTGTTGTTTACACACAAGCCTCTTCCCTGTCAGTTTTACTCGGTGATCGTTGGGTGCCGGCTGGGACCAAGTGATTGACATTTGTAGCCGCCAATGGTGGTGTGGGTAGGGCGGCATGAGCGCCCCCAACCCAGAAACCCAAAATGCAGATTTTGTACTGTGCAGAGAAATACACAGCAGCATGTTCTTGCTGGCAAGAGAGAGACCTGTGTTGTTTACACACAAGCCTCTCCCCTGTCAGTTTTACTCGGTGATCGTGATTGACATTTGTAGCCGCCAATGGTGGTGTCGGTAGGGCGGCTTCTGGGGCAATCAAAGAGTTAACTGTGTGCTGTTTTACTGTGTGCCTTACTGTGTCAGCACATTGCTTTGTATTGCTCTGCTATGCAGAGCAATACAAAGCAATGTGCAGGAGCTGACAGAGGAGAGATCTGTATTGTTTACTTACAGGTCTCTCCCACGTCAGTGATACTCGGCGATCACCGGCCGCTGGCGAGGAATCACTGGCCAGGACCTGGTGATCGACAGCTGAGGCTCCCTACCCGGAAATACAAAATCATGTGTATACATGTGATTTTGCGCAGCCCTGCCACCCTGTATCAGTAGTTCTACTATAGGGCAGCAGGCAAGTGGTTAATTTGCTTCCCAGTAGACACAACAGGAAATATGAGAACATCTCTCCAAAATGAGTATGTCTTGAAGGTTCTCTTTTACCCATGTCATGGTATTCCTAGTACTAAGTCATAATCTATTGAAAACTAGAAAAAAAAGGGTTGTCTTTTTATACACTTTAAGTCACTAATGTAAATACTTAAAAAAATCAAACACATAAAAAAAAACTGCCTTTGGTTTCTTCATTTAAAAAGGTAAGGCCATTTTCATAATGTGTCCTTTTTACATTGTGATGGTAAATTGACCTCTTTACTATTTCACTTAAAGGGGGAGTGTGGTTGTGTGTTTTTTTTTTTTTATAAAAACCAGCAGAATGCTATTAATTGAAGCATGTCCAGACTTGTTCCTAAGGTCAGCACCACTACTTTTTCCTTTCCGCCAGATGTGGATGTTGACTGATGAAAATTAATTCAGTTGTTATGTGACTTTTTCCATGGATGCTGCCTTTTTAGGCTTCTGTGCACTTATTAACACAGTTCCTGAGCCGAAGCAATTGATCTGACAAAGATACAACCTTTGTGAATGACCACAGGATCTTGTACAGATTCAAAAAATTCATACAGCCTTTTTCTTTATTCAAAATTATTTTTTTCTCCATAGCCTCCCCATTTCCTGTTTAAGAAACTGGAATATCAGTTTTGCATTGACTGGCACTTTAAATGTCAGTTGCACTTTGTTTACACTGTACAGTATATGCTATCTGAGTAAGTGATCAGATGTGGTTGTTAAGGAAATTGTGGGATTGGAAAAAAATATGATGTTGGCTGCTGACCCCCTACAGAATAATTGGGGGGTTATTTACTAAAACTGGAGAGTGCAAAATCTGGTGCAACTCTGGAGAGAAACCAACCAGCCTCCAGGTTCTGTTGACAAAGCTTAATTGAACAAGCAAAAGTTAGAAGCTGATACTACAGTAATTAGCAACTTGGAGGTGAGTTTGCCCACATACCTCAAAACATACGTTTTGTCCCCCAGAAAGTTGGGAGGTGTGAAAGTACCCTTTAACATTGCTTATATATGTAGAGAGCATGTCAGTCCATCCCATCTTTAGTGATCTCATTAACTGCTTTCCCTCCACCCTATAGTAGAAATACTGCTACAGGGTGGCAGGGCTGCACAATATCACATGTATACACATGATTTTGTATTTCCGGGTAGGGAGCCTCAGCTGTCGATCACCAGGTCCTGGCCAGTGATTCCTTGCCAGCGGCCGGTGATCGCCGAGTATCACTGACGTGGGAGAGACCTGTAAGTAAACAATACAGATCTCTCCTCTGTCAGCTCCTGCACATTGCTTTGTATTGCTCTGCATAGCAGAGCAATACAAAGCAATGTGCTGACACAGTAAGGCACACAGTAAAACAGCACACAGTTAACTCTTTGATTGCCCCAGATGTTAACCCCTTCGTGCCCAGTGCCATTAGTACAGTGTCAGTGCTTTTTGTTAGTGTCACTGGAGATGTCTGTGACAGTTAGTCAGTTCCCCCCCCCAGTGTCAGAATGCCTGCCGCAGTCCCGCTATAAGTCGCTGATTGCCGCCATTAATAGTACTTAAAAAAAAATTAAAAATCCAGTATATATACCGCAATTTGTAGACGCTATAACTTTCACATAAAATAATTAATTTACACGTATTGGGATTTATTTTTAGCAAAGACATAGCAGAATACATTCTGGCCTAAATTTATGATGAAATTTGATTTTTAGTTTTTTTTGCTGGACATGTTTAACCATTTCCATACCGGGCAATTTTACACCTTCCTGCCCAGGCCATTTTTCAGGTTTCAGTGCTCTCACAATTTGACTGACAATTGCACGGTCATACAACATTGTACCCAAACTAAAATTTTATCAATTTCTTCACACAACTAGAGCTTTCTTTTGGTGGTATTTAATCACCGCTGGGGTTTTTATTTTTTGCTAACTTAACAAAAAAGACCGAAAATTTTGAAAAAAAAAACACGTTTCTGTTATAAAAGTTTGCAAATAAATAATTGTTCTTCATAAATTTAGGCCAAGATGTATTCTGCTACATGTCTTTGGTGAAAATAACCCAAATTAGGATGTATTTTTTAGTTTGTAGGAAAGTTATAGAGTTCACAAACTATGGTATAGATCTGAATACTGATCAGTCCTGAAGTACTGATAGCCAATCTAATTTCTTGAGGTCCAAGAATGCCAGAACAGTACAGATATCCCCCAAATGGCCCATTTTTGCAAAGTAGACAGTCCAACATACTTCATAAGAGGAATGGCGAGTTTTTTGAAGTTGTATTTTTTTTGTCATAATTTTTCGGAAAATGAAAAAATTAAAAAAATTATTTTCACTATTTTTTTTTTTTACATACTGTCACCAGTGCAGTACAGCGTCATCATATAACTGGCATGGCGGTGATCAGGGACACTGATTGGTGACAGTATGAAAAAAAAATATATATATATATTTTTTTTTATTTTAAATTTTTTATTGCATTTTTTTTAAGATTTTTTTTTTCATATTTCATAGTAACATTGTACTACTTTGGGGAAGTGATCAGTATTTTTTTTTTACACAATTTGCTTATAGCAAGCATTTACCTGAATGACATCGATTCATTCAGGGTTTTTTTTTTTGTGCTTAGCTGTGATTTGGCCACAGCTAATCACATGACATGTGCATGTGATCGCTGTGACCATTCACAGCTAGACACTAGTATACAATGGATGGCATGAATGAAGCCATCCATTGTATACAACTGGTCACAGTAATTGGTCACAGCAGGTCACATGGTATCGGCAACAGGGGCCAGTACTCAGATCTGTCATCGGCCGTGTCTGAGGTATGCTGCGCGGCCCTGCAAGCGCGAAAACTGTGCATGTGCGGGAGGACGCCATATGGCGTCCACCCGGAAATCTACAGCCTTTTCCCGGCCGCCAAATGGCTATTGGCCGGGCGGCTATTGGTTAAAAGCAAAAAGTCAAAAATGTTTTTTTTTTCTCAAAATTGTCGGCCAAAAAATAAAAAATGCACAGGCGAACAAATACCATCGAAAAAAAAGCTCCATTTGTGGGAAAAAAGGACATAAATTTCATTTGGGTGCAGCGTTGCATTACCGCGCAATTGTCAGTTAAGTAACGTAGCACCGTAAAAAATGGCCTGGTTCAGGAAGGGGGGTAAATCCTCTGGAGGAAAAGTGGTTAAATATCCTATGTTTCAAATAGCTAATAGGGTGAATAAACATAAACAATGAATTATACAGAGAGACACATTGCAGGTAAATTTTACCTTGCATTGCCAAGTAAAGTCAGCTTTTTTTTCATGTCTCTAGCCCCAACTCTTTTTCATGCCAAAACACTGTGGTAAAATGAAAAAAAAAAAGTTAATAAACAAACTTATTTCTCTCTGGCTTCCATACAACAAGGGGTGATGTCACTATCTTTCAATGAAGGTACCCAAGCTATTGCGAGAATGTGCTCCAGCACTGTGTAGTGTCTTCTTGCAAGATTCAGATAGGATAGTGATGTCACCATTAGCTAGGGTTAACTATATTTACAATTTTGTTTATATCACAGGTGTTTTATTTCCTTTTACTACAGCATTTTGGATTGCTATGGGGCCCATGAAGTACATACCATGCGTTAAACAAAGGTTTGTAAGGGAAAGTAGCAGGTCAGACCTTCAGGCCTCCAATGCTTCATTTGGGCAGCACAGTGGCAAAATGGTTAGCTCTTCTGCCTGGCAGTACTCAGGTTGTTGGTCGAATCCCAGCTACGGCGCCTCCTGCCTGGAGTTTGCATGTTCTCCCTGTGCCTACGTGGGTTTCCTCTGGGTGCTCCGGTTTCCTCCCACACTCCAAAGACATGCTGCTAGGTTAATTGGCTCCTGTCTAAATTGGCCCTAGTGTGTGTATGTATGAATGTGAGTTAGGGACCTTAGATTGTACACCCCTTGAGGGTTAGGGACTGATGTGAATGTACAATATATATGTAAAGCGCTGCGTAAATTGACAGTGCTATACAAGTACCTGAAATAAATAAATAATAAACAAATAGCTACCAGAACTAAGGAAATACTACTGAGTGACTTATGCCTAGTACACACGATTAGAAAATCGGATGAAAAATACTGCTTTCCAAACCATCGTATGATAATCTGATCATTTAGTGTCAAGCTTTCAAGAGCTGATCATGGCAGTTCATACGAAATTATTAAGGGACAAACACAAGAACAACATTGTTCTTGTACGATACCAGAACTTACAATTTTAGTTTAATCAGAAGAGAATTCATCTGAAAAAAATTGGAAGACCAAGACCATGTATGCTCAGAAATGAAAGAATACATTACAATACCTTACAATACATGAAATCACTTCTGAAGTTGTATTCGTAAGAGAAACTTTAGTAACCTCTTCATTTCGATATAGACTAGCATGCAAACCCCCCCCCCCCCCAAAAAAAAATAACGGACGACCTTTCGTTCAATATTCTCATTGTGTACGAGTCTTTACTCCATGCAACGCTGCTGATGTTTGGTGATTGGCCAATGTCACATAGGGACACTGTAAAACTCCAAATAAAGCTTACATGGGGTTTCCTTTCCTCAAGAAAAAATGAGCATGTGCTACTGGTGAGGGGGTCTTTAAAATGAACCTGCTGCTTTGTCATGCATGGGTAAAACACAAATTCACTAAATCTATAGTCTGTAGTCATTCATCTCAAAACACTGAACACTGAAAATGTTGTATTTCAGGATCTACTGTCTCTAGTGAAGGGAATAATCAATATTTCTTAGAAGCTTAGAAGAACTATTTGAAATAATTCAAAAATCAATTTGGTATGTAGCAAATGTACATAGTATAGATTCTTGCAGTTACAGAGGTCATCGAGTGCATAAAAGAGTTACATACTTCTGCTGTCTAGACTTTCCATATGGTGACTTATTTTATTTTAATTAAAGACATTGCATGAAGAATGGTTGCATAATTTACACGGATGCCCATACTACCAACAAGATCTGCAGCTTCGAAGGCTGCCAGGTAATTAATGTCAGTCCTTGTTTTAAAAACACAATGCATGTAGAACTGCAAGAAATATTCACCTTTCTAGTCTGAGACGACAGAATATATTTTCAGGAAATTTCCTCTCATCTACTACTGTTCTTACTTTTCATAACTCCCTCCTTTTTTTTTTTAAAGTCGGACAATTGCAGGTGGTTAATAGAGCCCAAACCTGCCATTACCTAAATAGAAGTCCCACTGAAAGGATCAAGAGCTCTGTGTTTCATCAATTTAATATCCCTGCATTAACGCAGCCAAGCAGACACAGAGCACATGCCAAGAGAAACATATGGGACTCAGCTGAAGGGGGGCCAGTTTTTAGAGACAGCTCTGTAGTCTAAACTTCTTAAGGAGTTGGTATAAGCGTGCTTTCATTCAAAAGGTGTTGCTTCGTCTAAAAACACAAATTCAGCTCAAACACTGCTACCTTTCACTCTCCCTGTTAGCTTAAGGTGTATTTAGTTCAATGGTTGTGCGATGCCTGCGTCACAAATACCTGTAGCTCCGTTTTTTTTTTACTTTCTCAAAATTATATATTTACAGTATGTTAAAGAAAAAACTGTCATAAGAGAAATGTGAGGGCTGCCTTTGCTGACCTCCTTATGAAAGTGCTGTTAAAAATGTAGGAAACCCTATGTAGGTAAAACCCTAAAAATGAACATCTCGTATTTGCTCCCTTTTAGCCTGTTAAATATTCCATTAATAGTAATTGTATTACTGGCGAGATCACTAGGTGAAAATAATATGAAACAAGCCTGTAAAAAAAAGAAACCTAATGCAGCCACTACATCTAAAGACTTGTAAGCTTCAATATATTACATTTGTTCTTGGGTTTAGATATACTTTAATGCTCTTCTGCCTTTCTGATCTATCACTAGTGACAAGGAAAGTACTAAGTTTAACTTTCCCAAAGATGAAACTTGCTCAGGCTGTACAAGTTCCTTCCTATCCCCCCATGACAGTGGTTGGCTACTTATGTTGAGATTGCTGCACTATGGGAAGCTGGTGCTATGGGCAGACTGGTACAGTGGTGGAGTGCAGTGTAGATAAGCACTAATTCTATATGGTGTTAACCAATAAACCTGTTATTTTGACAAGCCCAGGCAAAGCACAGGTTTGCTTTAAATTGACTTTATCATTTTGCCCATTCAGGTAAAGTGACAGGTTCTCTGCAAAGAAAACTCCCCTCACCCACTTATACTCATTTCCCTCCAGCTCTTCTACTCTGATGGTCTGTTAGAGTCCAGAGACCAAACCCTGTCTAAGCTCCATGTTGGGTGGTGTTTGTTGGAATACAATGTTCATGTAATGTTATACAACAACTACATTGGTATGAGTAATCAGTAGAGATATATCCTTCAACAAGTGGATGGAAGTCTTTATAGGTTTGTAGCTTCATATATGGTTAAATGCTATGTATTTTCTCTATAATAAAGTTCCTGTTTCTTATTTGCAGAGAAGCAACAGATAAACATATGTGGATTGTGCAGTGTCCGTTCTGTAGGGCTATATACACAATCTCTAACAGTGTTATTACTATTATTATTATCAGGATTTATATAGTGCCAACAGTTTGTTCAGCACTTTACAATATAAAGGGGGACAATACAGCAACAATACAGTTCAATACAAGAGGGTTAAGAGGGCCCTGCTCCTTGGAGCTTACAATCTAAGAGTTGAAGCTTACATAGGGTTAAAGACCTCCTCTTCCTCCTCACATGATAGCATTCTAGGGATTGGCCACATTACATTCTGGGAGAAAAGAGAAGGAGGCCACATGCTTCCTCAAAGCAATTCTTGAGGGCTGTGACAGATGAAGAATAGTGTGAGAGTGAATCAAAGTTAAATATCAGGCCCCATCCACACCATCTATTTGCAGTAATGTGCAAACATGGTGCGAATTGGCCTTAAGTGATTGAAAGTCTGTTCTTTCAAGTAAAACCTGTCCCATTTCCCTGAATGGGCAAATCGACAGAGTCTGTTTACAGATGTAATCTATACAGGGTGTTCCTAAAGTCTGGACACATGGGCAAAATTCAACATTTAATTTCATTGGAATATTAATCAATAACATCTTCAAAGTGATTTCCACCATTTGTGATGCAAAGTTCCAAAATTTACATAGACTCAATGCAGTAACTCCGCATTTCCGCCAATTTGAGCACATTCATTCATGATGCGTTCCTTCAGGTGATCCATATCTGTGATTTTCATTGAGTACACGTTCTCCTATGGCAAACCCCCCCCCCCCCCATCCATATTTTCTACACTAGCGATTTTGTAATTTAATGTTATTGAAAATTACCTTTCAGCCTGCAGCCAATTTGATTATCTAAAATTAAAAATAATTCAAATGTTGATTCCCTCAAATTATAGCAACCTGGGGGCATTGAGTATAGAACTGTCACTTGTACAAGCTATGGTCTGACAACAACAAAAACAAATCTCATCTTATTTGCATGGTTTAATATGTAATGATATATTATACACATATATACACATAAAGTGATTTTTCCTATGGGTCCAGACTTTAGGGACACCCTGTATTTTGCAATTCTTCCATTCCTGGCCTACTCAAAAATAAACTTAGCTGTGCCAAGTACCCACCCCTGTAGGATATAACAAAAAAACATACTTATTTGTCCATGTAGTCATGCTCTGTCTTCCTTGTCCCTGTAGTTTCTTCATCATTGCTTTCTTGTATTCGGAAGCCAGCTGCAACTTTCTGATATTAAGGAAGAGATAGCTGGCTCCCTTATCCTAGATGGCAGCATCTGTTCCCTGATGACAAACTGCAGGCTATGTTTCTGAGCTGCATGACATGGCACATGCGCATGAGCTCTAGATTGCTGGAGTCTGTTGGAATTTCCTGGAATGCGTGACATAAATATCTCCAGAGGCTGTAGGCAGCCTGAGGCTACGTCATTCTCACCTAGGTGGAAATATGGAAGTGGCCACTTCAAAAAAATATTTAATTAAAAAAACAAGAAAGAGGGTGAAGGTGCTCTTTAATTGCATCAACTGAAAAATGTGCTTTCTGCAGAAAATATAGAAACTAGCATCATCTGTGTTTTAGTACCTCCTCCGGCTTTAATCTGACTTTCTACAGTTAGCTTCATATTACTTTAATAGGATAGTAATCAGCCAAATAGTCAGGGAGTAACTGTAACTTGGCAATTGCTAAACATTTACAAAGTAATAATAAGATGTAATACTGCAAAACAGGTTTAGGATTGCAAAGAACATCATGCAGTGAAGAATAATGAAAACTGCGCAAACATGGACTTTTCTCAGTAATGTCTCCAGCAGGGTGACAGGTGGTTGAATAGTACAGTCTCTTTAAGACTCTATAACAACAGAGAGTCAAGCTGAGAACACAAACAGCTACTTTTGCTTACCCTCATAAACATCTCTCAATGAAGTCCAGGGTATCTCTGGTAACGCAGGAGAACAGCTGGAGGGATCTAAGGCCCAAAGACAAAGGACTACCCCAATGGAACGGAAGTATTCTGGTAGGGGATTCCCACAGTAGCTCTGCAGAAGCTGCGTGCTGTTAGGTTCAAGCCTAACTGCCCGCATGCAGGTTCTGACAGTGGGGGGCAGCTCACCTGTCTGTAGATCACTTGCCTGGGTACCTCTGCCTCATCAGGTGTTGTATCTCTGAGTTTTTGAGAGAGGGAGGCTGAGGAATTTATACTCCCTAGGCATATCCAGGAACCTGAGGAACTATGGGAAATGTAAGAGGCCTGCCCTTGCCTCTGAGCATGGTAAGTGAATAGGCACTTCACCACAATACCAGTTTTTATTTATAAAGCCCTGTATTATATGGCAATTAAAAGTCAGTTGCCTGGGACATTTAAAAACGTGCTAATGAATTGTACAATCCAAATATATACAAAAAAACAGCAGTAACACAAATAATTGACCTTGTGGGTTTATTTTTTTTTTTTAATTTTCCTAACATGGAACAATAATGCAATGGGGGTTATTCATTAACACTCTGCAAATTCTGGTGCAACTCTGCATAGAAACCAATCGGCTTCTAGGATTTATTGCCAAAGCTTAATTGAACAAGCTAAAGTTAAAAGCTGATTGGCTACCACACACAGCTGCACTAGATTCTGAGTGTTCCAGTTTTACTAAATGTACCCCATTGTTCCCTTAACACTACCACCTGATTATAAATATTATAGTTAGTCACAGTCAAGAGCTGCAATTTGTAAAATAATCTTTCTATTTTATCATAATTTATTTTATGGAAATTTAGTAGACTTGCACACTATGCAAAAAGCTAAATGCTATGTACTGTATATATATATATATATATATATATATATATATATATATATAGTGAGAGAGAGAGACTTATGCTGTTTATTTGCTCATTTGATACAAGTACCCCTGCCAGACAGCACATCTAGGTCAAAAACACAACTTGTTTAACCGCTTGGTGCTGGAGCCTCCTAGCCCTTTATGGGATTCAAAAGCCGGGAGGCGGGGCGGGGTTTTAGGGTCATGTGACAGCAAATCAATGTGGTCACATGATCGGGAAAGGTCCCGATTGAAAGAGGAGATCGGGACCTTTCTATGAGTACCGAACATGTGTGCTGGGAGTGCGCAGGTTGCGAGCTCTCAGCACATATTTTTTTTTAATAGAATGCAAATGTGCAGCCGCTCAGCGTCTAGGCCTAGATGCCGGGAGGCCGCACATTTGCGTTCAGCCGGCGCCAAGAGGTTAAGAACACATCCTTAACCTGCTTATTTAAAAGTGAAGTGTGAAGGAGAAGCAGTACAGTGATGCATTAATTGCTGCCTTTATATCTCCTTGGTGTGCAGTATTAAGTACTGCCACTCACTACAGAAGAAAATATTTAAATGGAATCTCTACTTGCACTTAAGGATAGAAAAGTAACATATTTGCTACACTATAGATTTTGTAATTTAAAGTTATTGAAAATTACCTTTCAGCCTGCAGCCAATTTGAATTTCTAAAATTAAAAATAATTCAAATGTTGATTCCCTCAAAGTATATAAACCTGGCGGCATTGTGTACATAACTATCACTTCTACAATCTATGGTCTGACAACAACAACAACAAAAAAATCTCATCTTATTTGCTGTCTTTTTGATGTGGTTTCCAGCAGGTCCATTGGGATTAGTGGTACTTGCACATCAAAACACATTGTAGCTAATAAAAAACACAAATCTATGAGTGTGTCTAAAGTGCACTTATGCCCTATACGCAATTTGTCAGACATTGACATTCAACACATTTGTACACTAGAAAACAGTGCTGCCATTATTTAAAGCGATTCTAAAGGTTATTTTTTTTGGTTGGAAAATAACAAATATGCTATACTTACCTGCTGTGTGCAGTGGTTTTGCACAGAGCAGCCTGGATCCTCCTCTTCTCGGGTCCCCTGCAGGCTCTCCTGGCCCCTTCCTCCTATCAGGTGACCCCACAGCAAGCAGCTTGCTATGGGGGCACCCGCTGCTCCGTGTGTTAATTCACACAGAGCCGTGGCTTGGCCCCACTCCCTCTCTTTCCTCATTGGCTGACAGGCTGTGATTGACAGCAGCGGGAGTCAATGGCTCCAGCTTCCTGTCTCAGCCAATGAGGAGGCAGAGACCCGGGACAGCTGAGGCTGTTGGACACAGCGCTGGATCGCAATGAGGCTTAGGTAAGTATTGAGGGGGCTGGGGGCACTGCTGCACACAGAAGGTTTGTATAGAATGCATGAAGGTAAATAACCATGAGCCTTTACAATAACTTTAATGAGTATTATCATCATAATAAAACTGTTAGGTGCTTTCTCTGAAATACTACTTCAGTCCACAAAATGGATTGGCTAGATTCATGCTGTAAGAATGACAGACACACTTTAGGAAACCGCAATCTCATATGATGCATGTGAATCTCTCAGCATACACATATTTGGCATAATCTGGTTCAATAGGCATTTAAAAAAAGAGACTTTTTTTCCTTTACTGCATAGCATTTGGTCCACGTGTTATCCCAATAAGTCAAAAATAAATGGAAAATGGCTTTTGCAGACAATGGCTTCTCTGAGCCAAAGTAAGACATCAGTTTGTTAGCATAGCAACACTAAGGAATGGTTTATTTAGCATATGAGAAGTAACTCTTTTGGCATACCTTGCCATGAATCTTGCCAGCCAGATATTAGCGCACAGGAGTGGGAAGATGACCATGATACAGCGCCTTCTTCCAGACTAAAGCCGCCAAGGTTCATTTGGTTCAACCTCTGGAACCAGTAAGGAAAAATGACATACTGTAGTAGCCACAGATAGACAAGTTACATAACATCTGAGAAATGTGTTACTAATAAAATAAAGAAAATGATAGAAACAGATGACTTTATTATTTCAATGAAGCCTTAGTCATACATTTGGGCCACTTTACCTGAAAGAAACTTTAAGAGCCAGCTGGGCAAAACATGTGGACTGGCACTCAACTGAAATGTGACAAATAGGCAACTTGTAGGAATATGGGCCCTGCCATGGTTGATTTCTACTTCATTTTAGGCCTCTTGCACACTGCAGTTCTCAGTACAGCATTTTTTTTTTAACTGAGGTAAAATGTAGCACATTATTTACAATATGTCTTTGCACACAGGCTTGTAAATAATCTGCATATTTGGTCAGTAATTTACATCGCATGCACGCAAATGCATGTGAATGCATGCATATGAACAGAAGTATAAATTAATTTTCCCCAAGACTATATTGTGCGTGTAAATACATGAACACCCATATACGCGCAAATGCACAATTACGCACAACTACGTGTGTAAATATGCATGGATAGGTGCAAAACAAGCGCCTGAAATTAAGTTTAAAAAAAGCAGATGCTCAAACATCAGTACCGTGTGCAAGAAGCCTTAAAGGTGTAATAAAGGCGTAAGCTCCTCACCAGGGGTGGACTGACAACTCATGGGGCCCCCGGGCAATAGGGGATCACAGGGCCCCTGTGTCCTTGCCCAAACTCAAAAAAGCCTATAAGTAAAGGTACCAGGGGCATCTCATGGGGCCCCCTACTGACCCTGGCAGTGCCCGAGTTTCCAAATGGTCCGTCCGCCCCTGCTCCTCACCATTGCTTCTCTTCGCCCTGGTTCACATATATACGGCCGTGTGGGCTGCGTTTTGCGCAGGCACGAGAGCCCATTCATTTGAATGGACTCATGTGCCCCTTGACACACAGGGAAGAAGTCCCTGCACTTCTTCTGAAAACGCAGCCTGAACGGTTCCCAGTACGGTTGCGTTTTCCAGTGCGGGCGGCGTGCCATTAGAATTATTGGCACCCGCCCGCGGGTCAACTTTCCTCTCTGCGGGTGGTGCAGCCGGATTTTCATGCGGATCCGCAGCGGCACCACCTGCACCTATGTGAATCAAGCCTTAGGGAGTCACTGACCCATAATAAGTTTGCAGGTCAAGGGTCATGACTACACTGTCTGCATATTTATGTGGTAACTAAGTAGTGAAGAAGGGATTTTTTTTTATATTATAGTAAAGCAGGGATACAGATGAAAGCTCCACAACCTGTACAGTTGTACTGTATGTAAATCGAAGTGGCAGGTTTTGGATTTTTGCCGTGAGAGATTCTGTTTAATTCAAATAAACATCCAAGGAAAAAAAATGCACTGTGCAATGCGGAGGGAAGGTATTGACCTCTTTTAATATTCCTGTTTGATATGGTCCAGAAATATTTAGACAGAATAAAAGTGAATAAAGCACCAGGACCAGATGGCATACACCCACAGGTCGCCATGCGCTCACATGATCACAATCTTAGCACAGCTGTTATGAATCAATTTGATTCATAACACCTATGCTTCTCTTCCTGGTGAGCTGTGATTGGCCCACAGCTTTCACATGGTACATGCACCAATCCCAGCACCCTGTACCATATGATTCTTTATTCATGTGATATTCTTTATTGCATCTGCAATGCACAGTGTTAAAAAAAAAATCACCATCAAGGTATTTGCTAAGGGGCATGGTGAGTATTTTGCAGATCTCATTTGTTGCCATACATTTCCAAAAAGAGGTCATTGGGGAGGTTGTTTGTACTATTCTGGCATTTTTGGGTCTCCTGTGATAGGTAGTGAGGAAATCATATGTGGAAATACATGCCCTTTGAAAGCCTGAAGGTGGTCATTGGTTTTTGGGTGTCTGTATGTGGCTAGGCTGCCAAAAAATCTCTCACGTGTGGTATCCTCATACTCAGGAGAAGTAGCAGAATGTGTTTTGGGGTGTTATTCCCATATAGCCATGGCATGTGTGAGCAATATATCATTGAGTGACAACTTTGTATGAAAAAAAAAGATTTGTGACAAATAAAATCTTCCATGGGCTCAACATGCCTCTCTGCAAATGCAAATTCCTTGGGCTGTCTACTTTCTATAAAAGGTAATTGGGGTTTTTTTTCGTACTGCCCTGGCATTTTAGCACCTCAAGAAATTTGATAGGCAGTCAGAAAGTAAAAGCTGAGTATATTCGTATATGGGTATGTATGTGTGTATATATATATATATATATATATATATATATATATATATATGCTATAAGTTTCACACAAACCAAGTAATATACACGTATTGGGATTTTTTTTCACCAAAGACGTGTAGCAGAATATATTTTTCACCTAAATTTATGACTAAATATGAGTTTATCGGATATTTTTACTTTTTTTTCCATAAAGTCTTTTATTGAAGACAAATGGTATCAGTAAGAACAGCATTGCAAAATCATTTTTAAGTAAGAACATTACCTCAGAAAGAAAGAAAACATGTGGAACAGTCACATACAGTCAGTATAGAGCAATATCGGATTTTTTTTATAACAGAAAGTAGAAAATATTGTTTTCAATCTTTTTTTGTTTATATCACAAAAAAATAAAAAACCCAGTGGTGATCAAATAACACCAAAAAAAGCTTTATTTGTGTGAAAAAAAGGATATAAAATTCTTTTGTGTACAATGTTGCATGACCGCACAATTACCAGTTGAAAAAAAGCGCAGTGCTGAAAAGCAAAAAATGGCCTGGTCAGGAAGGGGGGAAAAGCTTCTGTGGGGCTGAAGTTGTTAATGACTTGCACAGTACCACTGGACTGATGTAAGGCCAATGTGGTGCCTATATTTAAAAAAGGGTTGAAGTCTTTCTTTACCAAGTAACTATACAGGTGAAACTCGAAAAATTAGAATATCGTGCAAAAGTTCATTTATTTCAGTAATGCAACTTAAAAGGTCAAACTAATATATGAGATAGACTCATTACATGCAAAGCAAGATAGTTCAAGCCGTGATTTGTTATAATTGTGATGATTATGGTTTACAGCTCATGAAAACCCCAAATCCACAATCTCAGAAAATTAGAATATTACATGCAATCAATAAAACAAGGATTGTACATAGAACAATATTGGACCTCTGAAAAGTATAAGCATGCATATGTACTCAGTACTTGGTTTGGGCCCCTTTTGCAGCAATTACTGTCTCAATGCAGCGTGGCATGGAAGCTATCAGCCTGTGGCACTGCTGAGGTGTTATGGAAGACCAGGATGCTTCAATAGCGGCCTTCAGCTCTTCTGCATTGTTCGGTCTCATGTCTCTCATCTTTCTCTTGGCAATGCCCCATAGATTCTCTATGAGGTTCAGGTCAGACGAGTTTGCTGGCCAATCAAGCACAGTAATCCCACGGTCATTTGGTGATTTTGGCAGTGTGGGCAGGTGCCAAGTCCTGCTGGAAAATGAAGTCAGCATCCCCATAAAGCTCGTCTGCGGAAGGAAGCATGAAGTGCTCCAAAATCTATTGGTAGATGGCTGTGTTGACCCTGGACTTAATGAAGCACAGTGGACCAACACTAGCAGATGACATGGCTCCCCAAATCAACACAGACTGTGGAAACTTCACACTGGACTTCAAACATCTTGCAGTGTGTGTCTCTCCATTCTTACTCCATACTCTAGGTCCTTGGTTTCCAAATGAGATGCAAAAGTTGCTCTAATCAGAAAAGAGGACTTTGGACCACTGAGCAACAGACCAGGTCTGTTTTTCTTTAGCCCAGGTAAGACACTTCTGACGTTGCTTGTTGTTCAGGAGCGGCTTGACAAGAGGAATACGACATTTGAAGCCCATGTCCAGGTTCCGTCTGTGTGTGGTGTCTCTTGATGCACTGACTCCAGCCTCAGTCCACTCCTTGTGAAAGTCCCCAACACTTTTGAATGGCCTTTTCCTGACAATCCTCTCCAGGCTGCGGTCATCCCTACTGCTTGTGCACCTTTTTCTTCCACACTTTTCCCTTCCACATAACTTTCTATTAATGTGCTTTGATACAGCACTTTGGGAACATCCAACTTCTTTTGCAATTACCTTTTGAGGCTTTCCCTCCTTATAGAAGGTGTCAATGATGGTTTTCTGTAGAACTGTCAGCTCAGCAGTCTTTCCCATGATTGTGATTCCTACTGAACCAGACTGAGAGACCATTTAAAGGCTCAGGAACCCTTTGCAGGTGTTATGGCTTAATTAGCTGATTAGAGTGGGACACTTTGAGCCTAGAATATTGCACCTTTTCACAATATTCTAATTTTCTGAGATTGTGGATTTGGGGTTTTCATGAGCTGTAAGCCATAATCATCACAATTATGACAAATCACGGCTTGAACTATCTTGCTTTGCATGTAATGAGTCTATCTCATATATTAGTTTCATCTTTTTAGTTGCATTACTGAAATAAATGAACTTTTGCACAATATTCTAATTTTTTGAGTTTCACCTGTAATGTGTGTGTGTGTATATATATATATATATATATATATATACTGTATATATATCCTCTGCCACAAAACTGCTTCCCAAATCTGCTAGCATTTTTTTCTTTGATTGTAACACATGTGGTGCAGTACAGTGTATACTCATGCCATCTGCAAGATACTCAGAATAGAGCCAGGGTGATGTAACTCTACTGCACATGGGCAGCAGTCACATCATCACTGGTTGTCCAGAGGTCTAAGTGAGAAGACACTGGGCCAGAAGAAGTGACCGTGGTAGTAGACAAAGCTACATGGGTATGAGTGATCCTTGAATCACTGTAGGAGGGCATCATAGTGAATAAAATGATACAAACAGGTTCCCCAGCACACTGTCAAGGTATTCAGTTAAAAAAAACTAACTTGTCTGAACTACTTAGGTTAAAAACAGAGGTTTTTGCATGCATTTTCAAATACTCATTGAAGCTACACTTCCTCATCAAGGCTCTGTAAAATGTGGCCTCTAGCTCAGAATTTAGAACTGGACTGGATGACGTCATCACGTCACTGGGAAGGAACAAAGTGTATGATGCTGCTGAGTTCTTAAGGGAACCCATAACTGTATATTTAACAAAACATTTTTAAGGCTGTGCATTACTCATAGTACACAAACATTGTGAGTGTATTTATTTGGATTTTAATAAATGATTGATATAGTGGTGGATATAGTTTTGCATTTATATTTTACATATTACATTTTTTTATCTGCATATTTAAATTAGAGCAATATTGATAGCACAATTAATGTAAGAAAAAGGTTTACATTTAAGAACACCTGAATGTAGCGCAGCATTTTTGGTCATTTATTTATCAGGTATATGTGGGAACACATTTTAGTGCTTTTCAGCAACATAGGGTCAGTTTGATCATTAGTGTACACATTATATTCACATATTTGTTTTATTTGTATAGATTGATACAGAGTGGGTTGCACAGAGAATTCTTGATTTATTGACTAACTCAGAACTAGCCATACTGAGTGGCTGCCCTTCTGCATTGTGAAGAATGAAGGTTGCTCGCTTGGCATGGGTGTTATTCAGGGAACTGTTATAATTTTCTCCGTGAATTCTAAGTGTTCGCTGGTTAGATGAGATAGAGAGGTGGGGCAGCGATGTCATGATCTCCACTTCATCCAGAGTATGGCACAGGTATTGCACATACCAAACTGGACCAATTTAACCACTTGAGCTCCAGAGGATTTACCCCCCTTAATGACCAGGCCTCTTTTTTCTACTCGGCGCTGCACTTATTCAACTGATAATTGCGCGGTCATGCAATGCTGCACCCAAACAAAATTTACGTCCTTTTTTTCACACAAATAGAGCTTTCTTTCGGTGTAATTTGATCACCTATGCGCTTTTGATTTTTCACGCTATAAACAAAAAAAGGCCAAACATTTTGAAGAAAAACAATATTTTTTATTTTCAGCTATAAAAAATATATAGTAAACTCAAAGTTGGTTATAAATTTTGGCCAAAATGTATTCTGCTACATGTTTTTGGTAAACAAAATCCCAATAAGTGTATATTGATTGCTTTTTGTGGAAGTTATAGCGTCTACAAACTATGGTATAAATACTGCAATTTACACCATTTTTCTGCTATACAGTGCTGCGCTAGTTTACCGGACAATTGCGTGGTCATGCAATACGGTACATACATGAAATTTACATCCTTTTTTTCCCCACAAATTGAGCTTTCTTTTGGTGGTATTTGATCGCCTGTGCGGTTTTTATTTTTTGCGCTATAAAAAAAAAAGGCTGACAATTTTGAGAAAAAAAACAATATTTTGGACTTTTTGCTATAAAACATGTCCAGTAAAAAAAAAAATACAAAAATCAAATTTAGTCATAAATTTCTGCCAAAATGCATTTTGCTAAAAAAAAAACCAATACGTATAAATTATTTGGTTTACGTGAAAGTTATAGCGTTTACAAATGGCGGGAAAGATACTGGGATTTTTAGGTTTTTTTTATACTAATAATGGCAGCGATCAGCGAATTATGGCGGCGATCAGGGACTTATGGCAGCGAGCAGCGACTTATGGTGGGACTGCGGCGGACATTTTGACATTGGGGTGCTGACTTGGGGTCACTGACATCCCCAAAAACACTAATACAGTGATCAGTGCAAAAAAAAAAAACTGACACTGTAATAATAGCAATGGGGGGGAAGGGGTTAACTTTATTTTGCAGGGAAGGGTTATAGGAGTGAGGGGAGTATTTTACTAGGTGGCGGGGGGGGGGTGTACTGGGCGGGACAAGGCTGATCGAGAAAGAGAAACTGTTCTTTCTCGATCAGCTCATCCTCGAGCTGACAGGGAAGTGACAGACAGCACAGCTACTGCAGCTGTGCTGTCTGTCACTGTTTGCCGCTGATCGCCGGGACATAGCCGCTAAGGTGATCCGCGGGACAAATAGGGCGGCGGCGCGCCTTGCGCGCGCCTCCTATTTGTTTACAAATCACACGTTTTAAAACGTGGTTTTGCCTGTGAGTGCCGCCCTCCCGCCGTATATGTACAGTGGCAGGGCGGCAAGTGGTTAATTATGTTAACCCCTTTGCGCCGGCGCCTCCCGGCCCTTTAAGAGATTCAGAAGCCGGGAAGTGTGCTCTCAGCACATATGTATTTTCTAATGGCATGCAAATATGCAGTCACACGGTGTCAAGGCCCAGAAGCTGAGATACCACATATTTGCGTGCGCTCAGTGTCTATGGGTTAAAGTGGAACTTCATGTTCTCAATCAACATTGCCTATTTTTAATCCTTATGCTGCTAGCATTAGTATTTAGATAGGAAAGTACATCTTATTTACTTCTTTTAAATTTGTTTTACATCTCTTCAGTTACTTCCTGGTTTCCAGGCTTAGGAAGATGATGTCATATATCCCAAGAGTCTTGAGGAGGGGTTTTCTCAGCTAAGCACGCCCTCCTGCCTGCATGCATGAGCTAAGGGCAGATGAATTCCAGGAAGTAAACGCTACATGAGTCATCTGCCATAGCCAGAAAAGCAAGGGGGTGTTTTTCAAAGTTATTTCTCAGTTAAATAAAGCATGGGGACATTAATGGATGGGGAAGTTTGCTTTGAATATTAAAAATGAATTCAATAGTGTTTTTGGCTTGTGCTGCTCAGGTGCAGTGCAGTTCCACTTTAATATTGTGATACCTGGAATTCACCTTTAAAGCTGATTCCAGGCAGATATTACATTAATACATCATTAAATATATTTTTTAATTGCAACCAGTGTACCAGATATTAATCTGGTATCAGCCTCTTGCAGTCCCTGTCTAGCGGAGCAGGAGTGTGAAGTAGGAGTACAAGGAGCCTATCAATTCATGTGCTGAAAAAGAATCATGCTGATAGGAGGAGAAAGCAGAGCGACAGAGAGATGAGCTCATCACTGTACTGCTTTCTCTTTCACCATCTGTTAACAGGTCGAGTACACCTAGGCTCCAGGTAAATCAGTTGAACGATGCTGGCCTTCAGACTCAGAACAAGTAGTAGCAGAATGAAAAAACTGAGGATGACATCTCTGCATTAAGATGAATATTGCAGCAAAAGCTAGTTTGGTATTGTCTTTATAATATATATATATATATATATATATATATATATATATAAATTTTATTTACATTATATATATATAGTCCTGCTATATTACGCACACAAGTCCATGAGCATTAGTAGATCTAATGTTGTTTTCTCCATTTTTAGGCTGGAATGATACGCACAACTGAAGATGAATATTTCATTGAACCTCTTGAAAAAGGAAATCAAAAGGATGAGGAAGAGGGCAGAATACATGTAATATACAAAAGATCAACCGCAAAGAAAGTTTTGCCTGAAGACATCCCAAACAGATCAGGTCAGTCAAATTTCTCCTGTGGATCTACATGCGATGTTTGTGAAATCAACTTCAATTTTCTTTATTACTTCTGTGAACCTTTTAGAACTGTTCCTTGATGGTGACAGAGTATGAGCTGCTGCTTACGGACTAAATTTTATTACTGAAGAAAATATAAGTTGGTATAATGCATAATGTTATGTAATGGATGGGTAGTTGTGTTTAGTACCAAAGTCTGTCTACTCCAGTGCCTTCGTCACTATCGACACTGTTTGCAAGCTGAGCTCTAGGGAAAAAGCTAAAATATATACAGTTGAAGTATACTGTTTTCAAGTGATTTTTGATTATGTTCAGCTATGTTTGTGGTCCATACACCTCTGCCAGACAGAACAGCAAAGAGGATGGCACCATTTTGTCTAATTAAGGTGCACAGTGGGTAAAATAAGTATTGAACACATCACCATTTTTTAAGTAAATATATTTCTAAAGATGCTGTTTACATGAAATTTTCACCATATGTTGGCAACAACCCATGCAATCCATACATACAAAGAAACCAAAACAAATACGTTTATAAATTAAGTTATGTCTAATAAACAGGAATGACACTATATAAATATTAAACAATAGACAATATTAAACACATATGAAATGGAGGTCGAAAAGGCATGGAAAGCCAAGACACCAGCAGAAATCTATCAGTAATTAAAAAGCAATCATGCGCCTTGTCAGTGCAAATTAATATCAGCTGGTTCAGTCTCCACTGATGGCCTATATAAAGGTGTCTCACTACCAAGGTGTTTCAGAAACATCTCATAATTGGTAAAGGCAAAGAGCTCACAACCTTATTGTTGCAAAACATACTGATACCATTGGTTACAGAAGAATTTCTAAACTTCTGAATGTTCTAGTGAGCACTGTTGGGGCCATAATCCAGAATGGGAACATGGGAACATAATCTCAACATCAACCAGCCATGACCAGGTGCTGCCCGCAACATTTCTGACACAGGAGTGAAAAGAATTATCAGAAGAGTTGTCCAAGAGCCAAAGGAGTGAAAAGAATTATCAGAAGAGTTGTCCAAGAGCCAAAGACCACTTCAGAAGGACCTGGAATTAGCAGGTACAAAGAAAATAATAAGTAATGCATTCAACCGCCATGGCCTGTATGTACGCTCACCACACAAGACACCATGGCTGAAGAAAAAGCATGTTGAAGCTTGTTTAAAGTTTGCTGCACAACATTTAGACAAGCCTCTGAAATACTGGGATAATATAGTCTGGTCAGATGAGGCCAAAATTGAACTATTTGGATTCCATAATTACACACCATGTTTGGAGGTCAAATGGCACTGCACATCACCCCAAAAACACCATACCAAAAGTGAAGTTTGGAGGTGGGATCATCATGGTGTGGGGCTGTTTTTCAGCATATGGTACTGGCAAACTTCATGTCATTGAAGGAAGGATGAATAGAAAAAATGTACCAAGACATTGTTGAGAAAAATCTGCTGCCATCTACCAGGATGATGAAGATGAAAAGAGGGTGGACATTTCAGCAAGACAATGATCCCAAACAAAAAGCCAAGGAAACTCTCAATTGGTTTCAAAGAAAGAGAAAATAAAGCTGCTAAAACGGCCCAGCCAATCACCTGACTTTAATCATACAGAAAATATATGGAACGAAATAAAGGTAAGCGTTCATAGAAGAGGCCCTTGGAACCTTCATGATTTGATGACTGTGTGTAAGAATTGGCCAGACTCACACCTGAGCAATGCATGTGACTAGTTTCTCCATACAGAAGGCGTCTTTACCACTACCTGTCATTACCAACAAAGGATTTTGTATGAAGTATTACATAAATTTCAGTTAGTGTGTCATTCCATTTTATTACACATAACCTAATTTTTGAATTTATTTGTTTGGGTTTCTTTGTATGTATGGATTGCATGGGTTGTTACCGACGTGGTGAAAATGCCATGTCAATAGCACCTTTATATGAAACCACACATAAGCAACAACGACACTAACTACAAGGAGGAGAAGGATGCCCTCATACTTTGTCGTTTCTAGCAGATGACGTACTTCCTTACAGACATAGAGGCAGATACCATATCATGTTAATAAATGCCAGATGCACAAAACTGCACATAAGAAATATAAACTACAGACTTTTACTATTTCATCTGATTATCCTAATACCCCAAATTTCTGTGACGATACCAAATATACAGTATATAGTCTAATGGGGTCCGAAGTATACTTGTTCATCAAAATGATGCATATGTATATGTTATGTGTGCAATATATTTATATGGAGATTTTTTATGTTTTTAATTTTATTATCTTTATTTGCTTAAAGTATATTTCCTTTTTTGCAACCAGACTGGGATACCACTTAATTTGTATTTTTTTACTAGTCTTAACTTAGCATAACTTAAAAAAATATATTTCTAAGTTGCAGCCTATCTTTTTGAGATGTTGTATTCTGGACCCTCCAGCAAATTACATTTCTAAGGGCCCTTTCACACGACTGTTCTGATCAGGTCCGACTGTCAGTTTTTCAAGCGGACTTGATCGAACTCACCTGTGTGCAAGGGGCCGAAGTACTTCTCTTTGTTCATGATAGGGATGAGTAGCAGTGTCTGTGTCGTGCATGATAATAACACTGTTCAACAAATGTTTATTTTTTGCCAGTTTTGGAAACAAAAGGATCCATTTCTTAATGAATTTCACATTCTGAGTTCAAATATAACAATGAAATTTGTCAATTGGCTCTAGTTTTTCTGTAAACGGAAAGTTTTCTACTATAGGCGTAATGACTACATAATGCACAATAATTATATAGATAGATGTCTTTCCACAAATATAAAGCAAGTGATATTGACTACATAACAAAGCCTAAATGGCATAATATATTGCATAGGATTACCAAGAAAAATTATAGCCATAAGCTAAGTTGAATCATTTTAATACTTAGGATTCTCACTAGTTTTGTCTTCAGTTTGTGTCGGTTTTGCTTCTCTTGGCTTTTCTCTTGTATTCGAGGAAAGGGCTATCTCTTACAACTGCACATGACTACACGCTTCAGGTTCTTCCTCACTTGACTCAACCACGAAGGATTCTGGTGCTTTAGGAATTGGTAGCCCCTCTCCATGAGGAACTGGACGTATTGCCGATGGAATATTTGGATAGTGCAGAGATAACTATTTCTTCTTATTTAGCCCTTTTACAATTGCAGGCACCATACAAAAGTAACAATTACTAACATGATCTGTTGGCTCTCTCCAAATCATTGGCACAGCGAAAGGCATAGATGCCTTTTTTCCATTCAACCATTGCTCCAGTGCCGTCCCACAAGAATTGCAGCATATATGTGGTGCCCAGCTCTTGTCCTGGTCTCCTATCTTGCAGCCAAAATACAAGTTGTAGGCTTTCTTAATCATTCCTGTTATCCTCCTTTTTTGTGAGATAAAAGTTATTTCACCGCAGATATAGCAGAAATTATCTGCTTTATTCACACAAGTTCGAGGCATTACTGAGTAGCCTATATAAGCATAAAACGAAATGTAAAGACGCTGTCGAACTACAATCAGCTACAGATACTGCAGCTTTTATGCAGTGAAGTGATGCAATTAAAGGCTAATATTGCATCATCTCAGTATACATGCAATTTTCTATTGGTCACCAGTATCAATTGCGCAATATGCAGCTGAAGTTGCATCATAATTTTGAATGGCTTACGTCATTAGATGGGTGACTATATCATGGAAACTAGAGCCAATCAACATTTTTTAGGGTCATTTTCGTTTTCAGCACCCCAAAATTATGTAAGATTAGCTAATGTTATGCCCAAAACTTTTTACCTGTTGAACAGTGTAATTGATCCATTATCAGTTTTTGGTAGCTTTGAATACTGTCTGTCCTAACAAAGGTTTAAAGCTGGGCTTCTTGCATTGTATGTTAATGAGGACAGACTTGGGACAGTCTCAGTCTAAAGTTTAGTACGATAATCTGATCATTACTACACAGCTTTCATCCAAAATTATTTGAGCGGAAACACACGAAAATTTTTCTTGTATGATACCAGATCGTACAATTTACATTTAATTAGCACAGTTTTTATCCAAAAACAAAATACAATACATGTCATCACTTCCGAATTTTTATTCTGTCATACACAAATTTTTGTAACTTTAGTAACCTCTTCACTTTCCATATGAGACTAGCATGCAGAAAAAACTCAGATGATCATTCGTCCAATATTCTCATTATGTGTGGGTTAAGGCTGCCCATAAGCGATGCATTTTCTTTCCAGCAAACATGGGTTGCAGGAAAGAAAATCGCTTGATCCCCCATCAACACAATCAGTGTTGATGGTGAAATCCCTCCCATGGAGCTATTGTGTTCTCCAGGCTAGGGGGCGAGGAGGGGGCCATCCCTACTGGGAGAACACAGTGGTTCTTGCAATTGGCTATAGCCACTGGTAATAATTGCATGAAAAATCTGACAGGCTGGTTGTATCCAAATTGTGCAACAATCCAATTGGGTAAAATCAGCCTGTCCATAGATGGTTCAAATCTCGGTCGCTTCAGCAGGGACCGGCCGCGATTCGAACCATCTATGGCTGACTTAACATTCAAAAAACCTTGCAGTCAACCACGACACCTCCTCCTGTGAAACATCTGCAAGAAATATTTTATGT
This sequence comes from Staurois parvus, assembly GCF_062004578.1. NCBI lineage: Eukaryota > Metazoa > Chordata > Amphibia > Anura > Ranidae > Staurois > Staurois parvus. The sequence goes on along the minus strand of NW_028318023.1, from coordinate 4,662,606 downwards.
ATGCTGTATGAATGGGAACACATAACAAACATAAAGTGGGGTTTTCTCAGATTTGACTGAAGTACACTTTAAAGCTAAACTCCAGTTAGCCTTAAAGCGGAATTCCACTCAAAAGCGGAAGCTCCGCTTATTTGCCTCCTCTCTCTTCCACTGCCATATTTGGCACCTTTTGGAGGGGGCGGGTACCTTGTTTTGGCAGGTACCAGCTTCCACTTCCGGTTCAGTTCACTGCGGCAAAGTTCAGCCTCCTCCTTGCTCCTGCAGTCTCCTGGGAACTTTCACAGGTCCCAGGAGACTGCCGGACCAATCAGGAGGCGCAGTGCGACAGTGGGCACCAGGCTGTGAATCCGCAAGCTGTCACAGCCTGGTGCCCACAGTAGAGATGCCGGCATCGTGGAGGACAGAAGGAGAGAAGAGTGAGTGCATCGCTGTACAGGTAAGTGTGTGTGTTTTAAAAGTCAGCAGCTACAGTTTTTGTAGTTGCTTACTGTTAGCAAACACAAAAATGGCCGAAACTCCACTTTAAAATATTAGCAGTCTGTACCCAACCTCCTCTGTGTCTTATGTTGGTCTACATATAAATGTTTGTAAAACTATAAATAAATCTAGAGAATTTAAATAAGGAATTTATATGGTGAATATTATTACATGTGATAACCAGAAACAGTTATCAGAATATATGGTGACAGTGGCCTGGTTGTGCAGCTATACAGACTAGGAGAGTTTCCAGACCAGGGGCAGACTGACAACTCATGGGGCCCCCGGGCAATAGGGGATCATGGGGCCCCTGTGTCCTTGCCCAAACTCAAAAAAGCCTATGAAAAAGGTAGCAGGGGCATCTCATGGGGCCCCCTACTGACCCCGGGCCCTCGGGCAGTGCCCGAGTTTCCAAATGGTCAGTCCACCCCTGTTCCAGACAACTGAATAAATTAAAGCCTACGCTTTGAATGAGTTTGGTCATATGACCCATCTAATTTTACTAAAAAAGCAAAGTTCTGGATGGGAGTGTTCATTCATATGCATGTTTTTAATAACAAAAAAATATATTATTTAGTGAATAAGCAATGAATTAGCTCTCAGTCTGCTGTAGTAGTATCAGTACAATTTTCATATGGATTGCTGGTCCTGGTTCTCATGAGCTACTTGGACACATGCCCATTTGGCTTTCCACTGCTTTACCAAATAAGATGTAGTGGGGCTTATTTAAACAGTAGCCTAAATATCACTGATCCCTGATGATGTATAAAGTAATTGCCATTGTACTTTCTGTTGCACTCTTCCCTAATGAAACCAAATCAGTAGGATATATAACTCTGATTGCAAGAAAAAAAAACACTCTACTGGCTTTATTGTTATCAATGAGAAATTCTTTCCAATGTTTTTTTAAATGTACTAAAAACCAAAGTGTACTTAGGCATTTGAGATGAAACCTCTGGGTAAAAGTACCTTAGTTTGAATGGACATTTAATAATTACCTCTTAACAACGTAAAGGCCACTAAGTGAGTCTTTATCATGCTTGCATTTGGCAAGAATGCTTGTTTATATGTTGGGGTTGTCATGACTCTGGGTGGCAGTGTCTTTGTCACAGGTGGGAAACACGCACAAGTGAAGGATGATTGGAGTACTGCTCCTGGTTGCTTGGGAATGCATATCTTGGAGCTGGGCATGACATAATAGAACATCTAATGAGCCCCTTCTGTCTAGGATCTTGAAGACATTTAAACTAGAGATTATCTGAAAAGAAATTTTAAGGCTTTATATTTTTGACAATCATGGAGTAGTTTGGTCAATTAGGCAATACTGAATAAATAATACTACATTATCAGTAGTTGTAATTATATAGTATATATATTTATATACCAATATATACTGTATATGCAAGATACATATGTTATTACACTAATTGCATAATTCAAAGTGGAACATCTGAAAAAAAATATGTAAAACATATTGACCCATAAAACATATATTTTGTATATTTTGGTTCAGATTTTTACTCAGTAAAGTAAATTGATCCCAGCCCCGGAAACACCAGATAATGCACGTTTGATACCCCATCTACAGGAAGAAAATCTGAGACTAGGCACAAGATCACCCTATTTAGACTAACCTATCATGAGAGAAATACCAGGATTTACATTGAAAACTGGCTGTTAAGCAGGCCATACATGGATTGAATTCAGACCAAATTTTCAATCGAAAACATCATTCGTTCTGTAATCCGATGGTGCCACCAATGATTTCAAAAATTGGTAGTTTTTCACAAATTTTCCAGCATGCCCGATAAACAAAATGGAGAGGAACCACAAAAATCAGCTGGTGTCATTGCCCCACTAACAGAGCGAAACTCATCCGATTATTCTTAGGTCCGATTTTCGAACGAAAAATCGCTGGAAAATTGACCCATGTATGGCCGGCCTTAGTTTGAACTAATGGCTTGAATACTTTTTCACCCCCCCCCCCCCTGGAGGGACCTCATTAAGCCATTCTGGACTCACAAGAGGCATCATTACTTGAGTGACATTCTCTGCAGTATTTAGAACCAGCCACCGCTGGAGGAAGAAGAGGAGGATCTGTGATGCCACATAACTAGATTGAAGACCTCAGGATATAGGGTGGATATACAGAAAAAAAGGTGGTGGGGGAGGGGGAGAAGGTGCCAGGCCTGGAGTCTGACTTTGATCAGTTAAGTTGGGTAGGGGTGAGAAAGTGAACAAAATTTATTGAAGTTGAAATAAACTGATTTTACATTACTTTTCCATTTCTATGTTATACAGTTTATAACATACCCAGCATGTTAGGTAGACCCAGAACTGCTCTGTATTGCTGACATAAAGGTTAGTCTTTATTTACTTTATTCAGCTGATGTCAGTGTCCCAGTGCACTTCTGCTGTTGCTTCAGGTCATATGACCCAGAACTGAAGAATTGTAGATCCTGATAATTACATGGCAGCTATGTTCACTTTTTAACCACAAGCCTACAGGGCATTTTTACCCCCTTCCTGCCCAGGCCAATGTCCAGCTTTCAGCGCTGTCACATTTTGAATGACAATTGCGCGGTCATGCTACGCTGTACCCGTATGAAATTTTTATCATTTTTTTGTGACAGATAGAGCTTTATTTTGGTGGTATTTAATCACCTCTGGGTTTTTTATTTTTTCTTAAACAAACCAAAAACCACTGAAAATTTTTGAAAAAAAAACCATTTTTTTCTTAGTTTTTGGTATAAAATTTTGTAAATAAGTGACTTATCTCCTTCACTGATGTGCGCTAATGAGGCTGCAGTGATGGGCACTGATAGGCTGCACTGATGAGGAGGCACTGGTAGGTGGCACTGATGGGCATTGACAGGCATCACTGATGGGCATTGACAGGCATCACTGATGGGCACTGAAAGGCAACACTGATATATAGCACTGATAGGCGTCACTGATAGGCGGCACTGACTGGCACTGTTAGGTGGCACTGACGGGCACTGTTAGGTGGCACTGACGGGCACTGATAGGTGGCACTGATGCACACTGATAGGCGGCGCTGATGCGCACTGATAGGCGGCACTGATTGGCAGCACTGATAGGTGGCACTGACTGGCACTGATGGGTGACACTGAAAGGCAGCACAGATGGGCACTGATATGTGGCATTGATGTGCACTGGTAGGCACTGGTATGTGGCATTGATGTGGCACTGATGGGCACTGGCACGTGGCAACGTTCAGCACTGACAGCTGGCACTGATGGACACTGACAGGTGGCACTTCTGGGGCCACACTGATCATCAGTGCTCTGATGATCAGTGTACATGCCCCCTCTGCGGAATGCCAATTCCTGGCTCTCCTCTCCTCTCGAGCTGTCAGCATGACAGCTCGTGAGGAGAGAAATGCCGGTAACCGGCATTTTCCCATTTACATGTGAGCAGCTGTCTGAGGGACACAGCACACCGCCGATCGCCATGCTGTGCACTCCCTGAGCTGCGCATGCACGGTGAGAATGGGAGGACGTCATATGAAGTCCTCCCAGAACAAGAGAACCACCTTGCATCCCATCATTGGACTATATGGCGGGCGGGAGGTGGTTAATAGCCCTTTCCATCTTTTTTGTTACCTGAGTAAAGAAGACCAACGTTCAGATTCATTTTAAATTGAAAACAAGTGCATTTTCTTTACAAATTACCATTATTCAAAGCAGCAAAGCATAATTTACTAATGTTTAAAGTACACTATAAGGCTCTATGTACATGGAACACTTCTGAATGATGGAAACTGACTGCTGGAAAACGTAGGTTAAAAAACGTCTTTTTAGCTGCATTTGTATACCATGTTTGTGTTTAGAATCGTTTTCAGGAGACCTTCCAAAATGCCCAGAAAGCACTGAAAAACAGTAAAAAATTAACTATTTTAGACATTTTGAGAGAAATGGAGAGAGCAGAAGCAGAGAGAGCAGTATTTGTTAAGATTAGCTGTCTTTTTTTTTTGTTGTGTTTGAATGTGTTCCAGCTCATATCTGTGCAGAAATTTTTGCAGCAGTGTCTATCATATTTTCTTTCATGCAAAACCTCAAAGTATGGTGTACCAGGTCAATTTGAGTACGGGAGAATGCTTTGCATGCATTTTTCAAGATGAAAAAAGACTCTGGACAGCATCTGGAAATGGAAGAGTTAAAAAATGTTTCCAATTGCAAACGCTTATAAACGCGGTTAGCAGGGTTTACACACATTTACAAGCGTTTGGCGTTTGAAACGCTGATAAAATCTACTCCTGAACGTAAGTTTGGTGCGTTCAAAAAACACAATGATTGTAAACTCAACTGCCTGTAAACGACATAGTGTACATGGACACATAGGAAAACATTAGGGAGAGTTCAGGGGCTGCTGAAAAAGCAGAAAAGCTCTCAAATGTGAGTTTTTCAGCTGCAGTGTACATGGAACCTAAGGATCTTATCTCACTCTTTGTCCATATCATGACCTCTGCAGGATGGTGAGTTTGTTTCCAACTTTAGAACAACAGTATATTATTGTATGTGCCATGTAAAACACTATTTCCATCACAAACAACTGAATAGATACAAAAGTCAGCTGACCAGAATAAGGAGAATGACTTAACGAATGGAAATGGTCAAATATTAAACAATGGCTAAAATGAAGGCTTTGTTCTTCTTCCATATTAAAACATCTAAATGTGTAGACAAGTCACCCATTTCCCCTTTCCACAGAACTGGGACAAATGGAAAGACAAGTGATCACTCTTTTGCTCTGAGAGCCTGGCTAGACAATAGTTTTTATTGAATGCCTTTTAAGTGGCTCTGATGGCCATTTGAAGTTTTCAAAAGAATCCTCACTGTGGTGGCTGGTCCTGTTCCTTTTCCTTTTCACAGCCTTTTGCTGCAAGTCTTGTTAAAGTGTCATTCACGCAGAGGTCAGTCTGAATATCTTTTTATTATGACAAGACCTGCCCATTCTGAATCTTTTTCCTGTGGGAAATTGGCTTAATGAAAAATGGACTGGTTAGTCAATCTAACATAAATTGTTAGTTTCAGGCTCTTTTAGGAAGACGTTGAAAAAGTGCAGTGGTGATGTAAAAAGCGAAGTATCAGTGCCTTTCCCACTCTGACTCTAGTAAGCTAAAGTCTGGACAGCTGACATGGTTTACTGTACTTTGTATTTCATCAGTTCTGTTTACACTACCTTTTTATATGAACGTTGATGATTAAACCAGTAGTGTCTTTCATAGTGTATTATATATTTTATTTAGAAAAGGCACAAATAGGGATAAGTGAGCTTTAAAAGTCAATGAAGCCGCTAAACACCAAAAGGTACCAAAAACCTTCAAAATAACCATATAAAACCAGGGTGTAGCTCTAAAATCAACATACAAATGCGTAATTCAAGGTATAAAATAGAGCCGATAAAATCATGCAATAATAAGTGACAGTTGTAGATGATCAATAGTGACTTAAGTGACACAAGTGATAAAGTGCTGGCAAATAAATAAAGTGATTGAATAGTGATTCACTCCGTCACTAGATAGTGACCAATGGTGTATAAAGTGCTGCAAATGATGATCAGCATATAGTCCAATATAAGGTGCATAGGAGATCGTGATGATCTACCATATTTGGTGTTCTTATCCAGCAAAGTGGTGATGTGGCCCAAATAGTGAAGACTGCGCACTCACATGATGCGCAATCAATAAGCGCATTTAGAGATATCACCCTCAGAAACCTGGAGGTCCCTTTAAGGCCTGGTCTGGTCAGGTGTCCCCCACTTTCCAACAGATTTTCTGGCATGATCACTAGGTGAAAATAAAGGAAAGAAAACCTGAAAAAGACAGCTAATGCAATCATCACATCTAAGAATTGCTTACACCACTTACAGAGCGATTGGGCCATTGCTAGCAGCGGATGTTGGAAAGTGGGGGACACCTGACCAGGCCAGACCTTAAAGGGACCTCCAGGTTTCTGAGGGTGATATCTCTAAATGCGCTTATTGATTGCGCATCTGATGAGTGCGCAGTCTTCACTATTTGGGCCACATCACCACTTTGCTGGATAAGATAACCAAATATTGAAGATCATCACGATCTCCTATGCACCTTATATTGGACTATATGCTGATCATCATTTGCAGCACTTTATACACCATTGGTCACTATCTAGTGACTGAGTGAATCACTATTCAATCACTTTATTTATTTGCCAGCACTTTATCACTTGTGTCACTTCTATATAACATTTTGCCATATTTCATGTTTTATATATTTTCTTTATTTACGTGGCTGGGTTTACATTAAAGACAATACTTTTTTTTAATAGGCGACTAAATAATCAACATTACTTGAATTAAATTCCTTTTGACGTATCTAGCCAGCCTGAAGCTCCAGGATTCTTATGACATGTTTTCCCACTACTTACAATAAAGTGTTGATAGCCCTGTAAATTGAAGCTGATCCTGCCTGATCCTGCCTGATCCTGTACCCCCCAGACAAAATGGGCATTTATTCTTTTCAGATTGAGGGGGAGTCCACTGCAAGGGTAGATTTTTTTTCTTAAATCCAGAAGTTTAACTGCTTTTCCAAAAAAAAAAAACATCTTCTACTTTCAGAGCTCAATAGCTAAAGCTCCAATGTACATAACCAACTGAATGAGTCAGAACAGCTTCTCCTTTTTACCCTGTTCAAATGGGGCCCTATAGAGTTTCAAGCAAAGAAAGAAAAGAAGGTAAGCTGTTTCTGCCCATTTTAGAGGACATATATATCTTTTATACCAGTTAAATTCTTAATGTTTCCCATTAAATCAATATCAATTCACAACATTTGATTTACAAAGAAGTCTACATTTTAAATTCCAGAGGATGTTCGTTGTATAATATGAAATGCAATGATGAATTAAGATCTGTAGTCCTAAAACAGATATGCCTGCTTCTTAAATGAGCAAAAATGTACAAAGTGACATAAAGTGTAGTACCCAGATAGTATTACTTTGCACAACCTATTTTGTATTAACCATGTTATTCCTTTTATGTAGTTTGTACATTTAATAAGGAATGCTCAATTTATAAGCACCCCAATGCAGAATAACCCAACACAACACTGCAGACCACAATGCATAAACCATGGATTTGTTGTGTTCCATTGCCATACATCAGCAGTCCATTCATAATTAATGGACTGCCTTAATGCTACACATATTACTGTGGCTACATTAATGCATCGCAACAGAACATGTACTTGAATGGAAACTTAAAGATATCCAGGCAAAAATATTTATTTAAATTAGGAGTAGAATATGAATGAAGGTCCTATGTGTAGTTATACTTAAAGAAGAACTACGGGCAAAAATGTTATTTTTCAATGCAGTGGGGCTGTGCCTGCACTGCATGGGTTAAATGCTCGTCTTTGTCTAGTGGATCAGTAAGCGGAGATATACTTACCTAATCCGCTAATCCCTTGAGCGCAAGACCTGTCCCTGCCACTCCTGCTCCCCTGCATGCTAGCTGTCTTGTGAATGGCCTGTTCATAATGTCATCACGGCAATAGACCAGCTCCGGACATGAGGACGGCAGGAACAGTCCACCACTAGACATGGGGGAACGTAGTTTTCCGGAGGATCAGAGGATAGGGTACACATAGCTTTACCCTGAATCCCTGGACAAAACAAGCAGTTAACCGATGCAGTGCGGACATGGCCCCACTGCATGGGAAAATAAAAATTTTAGCTGCAGTTCTGCTTTGATCTATATCTTAAGCTAAACTTTAATTTGCTTTAGTTAGCAGGAAAAGGTTTAGAATCAGTTTTGAGTGCTGATTACATCCCATCTTCAGAGATTACCCACTATTTATCCTGGAGACCAATATCACTGTAACAGAGGGAAATCCTACATTTTTCATTTGTCACCAGAACAAGAGAAATATTCTCACGGGGACACCTATTCTTTTAACATATGTCTAAGATGGAGGTTTTTGATGATCCACTGCTCTATCCAAAATAAAACAAACCGTGGGCTCTGCATATACTTCAAAATTGTAAAAACACTGTGACTGTGTCTTTCATTTGCTTTCCTTTGTGTTATTGGCTTTAGGAATGATCTGTGCTGATTTTTCAGCTCCAAAGTGGTGAAGGAGAAGGATTACTAAAAGGACTGTGGGGGATTTTTACCAAAACCAAAGCACAAATAATCTGGTGCAGCTACACATAGTAACCAATCAGCTTCTAGATTTTAATTGATCTTAGTTGAACAAGCTGAAGTTAAAAGCTGATTGGTCATTATGCACTGCTGCACCAGATTTAGTGTGCACCAGATTTAGTAAATCTTCCCCTATGTGTCTGGATGTCCTGATTACGTTTTACATGTTGCAGGTATAATTTCACACAAATGCATGTCTTTTTCTTCCTTCAACCACAGCCAAAACAAAATTAAATTAGATTTGGATGGATGTCCAATTTACTATTTCTCATTCAGTTCTGTTTGGAGAATATCAGTATTTTTGTCAGATATTGTACCATTATGAGGCAGTCTTGTTACATTCTATTAAAAAAATACATGTGTCAGAAGGAATGTAGCCTGCCAATGCTTTTATTAGAATAATAGAAATTTTTTGGCATAGTCTGGAGAGCGCTGACTCCTCCACAAAGCCTGTGCTGGACTAAGCAGTAGCATGCTTGTGATTGCCATAACACTATACACGTGAATTTTTATGAAGCAGCCATATTAGAGCATATTTTTCTCACTCTTTGGATTTAAACCTCAAGCAAAAATGCTGATTTTCATCACCTGCCTCGAAGGGCATTTTTCTTTTTTTGTAATCTTATTACCCTCTCACACCATTTTTTCAAGTTCTATGAATAAATATGGTTTTATGCATAATGCTGTTTTTGTTATGCTGCATACCTTTAGGCCTGCCATAGACGGTTCGAGTCTCTGCTGGTTCGGCAGGAACCAGCTGGGATTCGAACCATGTGTGGGCAGGCTGTGTGTACCAAGTTGAACAATTGATCAACTTGAGCACAACCAGCCTTCTGGATTCATGTCCAATTGTCACTACTGGCTGCTATAGCTGCTAGCAATAGTAACTGTTTTCTCCCCGTGGAAGGGCTTCCTCCGCCCACCCCTGCCCCCCTGACAGGAGAAGACAATTGCTCAGTAGGAGGGATTCTCCTGTCAACACGGTCTGTGCTGATGGCAGAATCGTGCAAACGGTTTACAGGAAAGAAATTTGCACAGTCTATGGCCTGGCTTACTCATGTTTTCCTTTTTGCAATGGAAGGATCAAGAACAGCCTGTACTTGAATTTCTAGAAAATTCCTAGTTTTTACCTAATTGAAGCCTGCAATCCAGTAGCAGTGAGTAGCAGCTCCTTATAGCTCATCTCAACCTTTTAAAGCATATGTTTGGGTAAAACTATTCTTTTAAAATTTTAATAGAGATTGACAGTTCTTATCTTTCCTCACTCTATCCGAAACCCCAAAAAACATTTTGCCTGGGCTGTTGTGCTAAGATTTCACCTGCAGGCATGCCACTATGGGGTTGATTTACTAAAACTGAAGAGTGCAAAATCTGGTACAGCTCTGCATGGTAGCCAATCAGCTTCTAACTTCAGCTTGTTCAATTAAGCTTTGAGAAAAAAAAAAAGGAAACTGGTTTCTATGCAGAGCTGCACCAGATTTTGCACTTTCCAATTTAATAAATCAACCCCTATGATTGCTAGTCAGTACTAATATAGGTGTGTGCGCTGTAAACAATAGCAAACAAAGCGGAGTTGAGGCCTAACGCCTAACAAGATTTAGGAGGAAGAAACCCTTCCATATCCTTATTTATCACATTGTTAAGTACAAATCTTATATCTTATTACATCTTATTACATCTATTTATATTTTTGTTGAATAAATTATTTAAAAGGAAAATCTTCTATGGGCAAGTATATCACCTTTCTCTGTAGTAACTGTTTGAATGAAGATATAATGCAGGGGTCCTCAAACTACAGCCCACAGGCCACATGCGGCCCGCCGAGGACATTTATCCAGCCCGCAGTCCGCAGTCTCTGGTCATCTCCTGTACTGTGTCCGCAGTCTCTGGTCATCTCCTGTACTGTGTCTGCAGTCTCTTGTCATCTCCTGTACTGTGTCCGCAGTCTCTGGTCATCTCCTGTACTGTGTCCGCAGTCTCTTGTCATCTCCTGTACTGTGTCCGCAGTCTCTGGTCATCTCCTGTATTGTGTCCGCAGTCTCTGGTCATCTCCTGTACTGTGTCCGCAGTCTCTGGTCATCTCCTGTACTATGTCCGCAGTCTCTGGTCATCCCCTGTACTGTGTCCGCAGTCTCCGGTCATCTCCTGTACTATGTCTGCAGTCTCTGGTCATCTCCTGTACTGTGTCCGCAGTCTCTGGTCATCTCCTGTACTATGTCTGCAGTCTCTGGTCATCTCCTGTACTGTGTCTGCAGTCTCCGGTCATCTCCTGTACTATGTCTGCAATCTCTGGTCGTCCCCTGTACTATGTCCACAGTCTCTGGTCATCTCCTGTACTGTGTCCGCAGTTTCTGGTCATCTCCTGTACTGTGTCCGCAGTTTTTGGTCATCTCCTGTACTGTGTCTGCAGTCTCTGGTCATCTCCTGTACTGTGTCCGCAGTCTCTGGTCATCTCATGTACTGTGTCCGCAGTCTCTGGTCATCTCCTGTACTGTGTCCGCATTTGTTCATAGTTTTTCTTTTAAACTATAGTCCGGCCCTCCAACGGTCTGAGGGACAGTGAACTGGCCCCCTGTTTAAAAAGTTTGAGGACCCCTGATCTAATGTTTATCTGTTACAATATGTTGAAAAAGTCAACAATTACCACGTATTTACTTTTTAATGTAATTGTATCTTTTGCTATACCTGCGAAAATATGTTTCACTTATACGGGCATTGAGCAACAATGCTTGGAAAATACTTTGTAGATGAATATCACTATACATTACATAAGGATCCTGTGCTGTGGTGCAATTTTCTGGTCAGATTTCTGTCAAAGTTGCTAGGTCTTCACAATTGAAAGAATTAAGCAGAGTGTTTTCCTTTATCTTCTGTATATGCTCCTCACATCTGCTATGCAGGTGGACATGGAACTGACGACAGTTTATAGCTATTACAGTGGCATGCTAGATATAAGACATGTGGCTGAATCCTGTTAGTCACAGGCAGAACAACTGTGCCGTCAATGCTGCATCATTTTAAAGCATTTTTGGGTATTTTGTTAGTATATAATCAATCACTTTCCAAACCATCAGATTTTGTACAATCTGTTCCCATGAAATTATATTCAGAAATAAACATGTATGCTTTTGGTGATCTTAAAGTATATTTACATAATGAATGTATTTATCTGCCAGGCTGCTACTGAAGGATTGTGTGTTGCCACAGTTTGGGGCCTCTACAATTTGGTATATTAGTCCTTGTCTTTGGTGGCTGATCTGCTTCCATAGTAGCCTCTGTATATGCTATTTGACTCAGGTGAGAAAAGAACATGGTGCAGGGTTCTTCCTCCATTGTCTACTGTTACCAACTGGAAATGTGCAGACCTTGAGCAGGATTCAGTTGTGAAAAGAAAGGTGATGGATTGGAGTTGATTTAATAAAACTAGAGAGTGAAAATTCTGGTGCAGTTGTGCATGGTAGCCAATCACCTTCTAACTTCAGCTTATTCAATTAAGCTTTGACAATAATACCTGGACGCTAATTGGTTTCTATGCAGAGCTACACTAGATTTTGCCCTCTCCAGTTTTATTAAATCAACGCCAATGTGCCAACAGTATACTTGCTTCCTTTCTAGGCTACTATCAGTAAGATTTGTATATGCAGTTCCCCCCTTTGGAATTACCTGTTTCAGCTTGTTTCCCCTTTCCAGTTGTTTTTTTTTACCATATTCTAAAAGATTTTGATACAATTGTTACTTCAGTTACTGTATAGGTGCAATTAAATACACATCGTACACACACATTTAGATAAACGTGGGGTGGTGCTGCGTGAAAGAAAAAACTCTCTCTCTCTCTTTCTCTCTTTATATATACTGTGTATATATATATATATATATATTGCCAAAAGTATTAGGATATTGATATGTTGGCTCACCCTTTGCAGCTATAACAGCTTCAACTTTTCTAAGAAGGCTGTCCACAAGGTTTAGGAGTGTGTCTATGGGATTGTTTGACCAGAAGCGCATTTGTGAGGTCAGGCACTGATGTCGGACGAGAAGGCCTGGCTCGCAGTCTCCACTCTAATTCATCTATCGGGTTGAGGTCAGGACTCTGTGCAGGCAGTCAAGTTCCTCCACCCCAAACTCACTCATCCATATCTTTATGGACCTTGCTTTGTGCACTGGTGCGCAGTCATGTTGGAACAGGAAGGGGTCATCTCCAAACTGTTCCCACAAAGTTTGGAGCATGAAATTGTCCAAAATGTCTTGGTATGCTGACTCCTTAAGCGTTCCCTTCGCTGGAACTAAGGGGTCAAGCCCAACATCTGAAAAACAACCCTACAGCATAATCCCTCCTCCACCAAACTTTACACTTGGCACAATTAAGTCAGAAAAGTACCTTTCTCCTGGCAACTGCCAAATGCAGGCACATCCATCAGATTGCCAGACAGAGAAGCAAGATTCGTCACTCCGGAGAACACATGTCCACTGCTCTAGAGTCCAGTGGCAACATGCTTTACACCACTGCATCCAATGCTTTGCATTGCACTTGGTGTAAGGCTTGGATGCAGCTGCTTGGCCATGGAAACCCATTCCATGAAGCTCTCACTATTGTGCTAATCTGAAGGCCACACGAACTTTGGAGGTCTTTAGCTATTGACTCTGCAGACAGTTGGTGACTTCTGTGCACTGTGCGCTTCAGCATGTGCTGACCCCGCTCTGTGTATATATATATATATATATATATATATATATATATATATATATATATACGTATATATATATATATATATATATATATACACACACACACACACACACATATACTGTATAAGCCCTCAAAGTTGGACAAAGTTGTTAGTACCCTTACCTAAAATAGAATAGTCACAATGCTCTTGAAACTGATCAAAGTAATTGGTATCCATTATTGTTTGTTCAGTGTTGATTAAGAATCAGACTTTCCTTTTGCTTTTTGGTTCAACACATTATTTTACATAATAAAACAAAAACGTAAACTAGCATAGACAAAAATGATGTGAATCTTTCCCTAATATTTTGCTACACAAACTTTGGAGGCAGTCACTGCAAGAAAGCATTTCTGAAGTTCTCAATAAGAAATCTGCACCTGCCAGTGGGTAGCTTGGCCCATTCTTCTTGAGTAAACTGCACCATCAGTTCTCCAAACTGCATGTTTCAGCTCTTTCCATATGTGATCTATCAGATTCAGATCATGGCTCACAGAAGGCCACTTCAGAAGTCCAAGGTGTTCTTGGCCATTCTTGGATGCTTTTATCTGTGTGTTTAGGATCATTATCCTGTTGGAGGACCCATGACCTTGACAATACTGTAAACAGAGCTTTCTGACACTGTGCAGTGTGTTTCACTCCAGAATTCCTTGATAGTCCTGAGAGTTCATTGTGCCCTGCAAAAATTCATGGCACCCTGTCCTGGACAGAACAAAGCAACCTCAAATCATAACCGAGCCTACTGCATGTTTCACAGTTGCTAGGGTGTTCTTCTCTTTGAAGGCCTCATTTTTCTATCTGTGAACATAGAACCTACAGTTTTGTAACATCTGTCTAAAGGACATTCTTGCTTTTTCAGGTCCATGTTCAATATGGTGCGAAAATGTATATGAAACAGCAGAGTGACTACTTTTGTATATTTGCATAGACTGACATTTGTAATACTAGGTGCAGAAAACAGCTTGAAATTTCAATATTATCCAATTATTTATAATCTTTTCTAGGGGTAGGTTCCAGATCATTTTAGTATTGCTTTGTAGAATAAGCCATAATTTATCTTTAACACTTTCTTTGTTTTATTCTATGATATCCCAAAGGCAATTAAACATTGTTTCAGTGAGCTGTAGGGGGATCAACAAATTTTGTCATGTCTTTATAGTGATGATTTAGCATCAGGGTCAAGGACTCAACCCACCTACCAACCATTAAGGCCTTTTCTGGACAATTTTATTGAGAAAGAAGAAGAAAGTTTCTTGACAGTGGGTTTCAGCATCAAATTGATGCCACAGACCTTCAGTCTTCCCCCACAGAAAAGTGCAACTCAGTCTCCTGTCTAATAAATTGCCCAAATAGGGATGTAAAGGTTCTCTGCCTCTTGTAGCACTGTCTCTCCTGGTATCAGACAGTGTTCCACACTATCAGAGGGCGTTCTGGATCAAACTCCTGCTCTTGAGGCCAGACAGGCCAGAATCCAGGCAGACACTACTGGTGTGTCTGTTTGCATGCAAGGTTTCTTAGATCTTATACTGCAGACATACAGCTGTATGGACGGGAGTGATAAGTCTCCCTCACATGCCAGGAAGTGCATTCCTTTTTTATCGGGAGTAATTCAAGACAAAAAGTACATTTTTCAAAGTACTTTTTTCTACTAACATTTCTAAATATTTATAATACAATAGTTATAAATAAATGAAATTATTTTTAAGACACAGAGAGACAGAGCAGGAGAAGATATGGGTGTCTTTTTTCTATAAGTAGCATTGTGGGATAAAGGAAGTGATTGGCTCACTATGAATGGCAGTGCAAGAGACTGAAAGTATTAGTTTGAAGACTGGACCTTAGAGTATTCCATAAGAGGAGTGTTGGCAAAGATAAGGTACCATTGAAGAAGTTCATGAAGGATCATTCCATTAAGTGAGAGGAAAAACAACAGAGATTAGCATGCCTCAGATGCCAAGAGAGTGGAAGATTTGCATCGGCAGAGTGGATGTCAACTTCAGATGGGGTGGTTGTCTGGAGCCAGTTTGATGCATTGAGATGTCATATGTCATTGTGTAATTTTTTTTAATTTTAAGTCATTTAAAACAATCTTAGGTAGTGAAGACAGCAGTAATAGCATGATGGGTTGAGTAGAGAAGTCAGTCAAATGTGGCAGAGAGACATCAGCCAGCAGGGATTAAAGGCTGAAAAGATATAAAAGTCAAGTCATTTTGCACTGCTATAATAAGAGCAAAGTAAAATTACATCTTGATACATGCCTAGTCATGCTCAGACTGATTAGAATAATACTAGTAATTGCAAAAACTAGGCTGTCTAAATCTTGAGATCTTTACTAAAGCAAGAAACAGGTGCTCAAGTGTATCATATTCATTTTAATTCAATTGAATCTAACAACCCTGGGGAAAAATGTGTGCTAATCTTACCATTAGCAATATGGAACACTAGAATGGTACTAGAAGTACTGTCCTCTAGCCTCTCCCTTTTTCTCTGTGTTTCTACTAGAATTAAATATTGCCAATGTCTGAATGCTGTCTCTAGCTGAATTTAATAGCAAGTTAACATTTTTACTCTTGGTTGGGTCCATTCTTAAATATATCCCATTTCAGATTTTTTCTCAGTAAATTCCAGCAAGCAACTTTGATGTAAACATGCACACCAGATACATATTCCCAGAAAACTTTCACAATAACAATATGAGAAAGGTCATAGTTATTTGGTTTTCTTAGCATTTCAGCATTATTGTGACATTTAACAACTCAGATTTTTTTAGGAAACAGAGTCACTTAAAAACTGAAATAGCAAATTTTAAAGTGCTTTCACCTTGTGACCTGTGAATCATGAATTAGTTAGAAATAAAATTCAGATTGTTTAGTCTAGCTACTGAGATAATAGTTTAGGTGCATATGGATTTTACGTTACTTTCACAAGTGGTTTTTATGTTGTAGCTGAGCTACATTTTCCCTTGTGACCCAAATCCCACACTAGCCCACTGAATGAGGTTGCTAAAGGTTTCATGGCCCTAAGGGTGTTTCACTTACTGGACACAGAAGTTTTTATAGGGCAGGGTGTAGGGATGTGGAAAAGCAATACACATTCAGTCACCAGAATTCAGTCACCATCTAACCAATCCTAAAAATTCTCACTCCTCAGCATTACCTATTCTGACTAGACCATGTAAAAAAAAAAGATCTATATACAGTTTACAGTGGGTATAGAAAAGAATCACCCCCTTTAAAATAATCATGCAGCCTGAAATGAAGACAGACACAGTTTTTGTTTTCTCTAGCTGTATTTGCTCAGTGCAACTTATAATATCCAAGTGAAAGCTATAATACCAATATGTCAGAAAAAAATTAAAAAGCAGAACCACTGATTTGGAAAATGTTGTGTCAGTATTTTGTTGAACCACCCTTTGCTTTCATTACATTCTTTTATTGGGATATGTGTCTATTAACTTTGCAATCTAGACTTTGCAATTATTGCCCACTCTTCTTTGCAGAATTGCTCAAGTTCAGTTAAATTTGATGGTGACCATGTGTAGACTGCAGTCATCAAGTCATTCCACAGATTTTCAATGAGGTTTAAGTCTGGGCTCTGACTAGGCCATGAAAGGACATTCACTTTTTTCTCCTTCAACCACTGTGTGGTTATTTTTACTGTGTGCCTTGGGTCGTTGTCATGTTGGAAGGTAAACTTTCTTCCCATTGACAACATTCTGGCAGAGAGCAGCAGATTTTCCTTGAAAATTTGACGGTATTTTGCCCCATCCATTTTTCCTTCTATCCTGACAAATGCTCCAGCCTCTGCTGCAGAGAAACATTCCCATAACAGGATATTACCACCTCCATGCTTTACTGCAGGAATGGTGTTATTTGGATGGTGAGCTGTATTGGATTTCTGCCAGGCATATCGTTTAGTGTTGAGGCCAAATAATTCATTTTTAGTCTCATCTGACCATAATACCTTTTTCTATGTGGCCTCAGAATCTTCAAGGTGCGTTTTGGCAAAGCTCAGTCGTGACTGCATCCTTTCTTGAGGAGTGGATTTTTTCCTTGCAACTCTGCCATACAAGCCACATTTGTGGAGAATTTGTTATATTGTTGTCAAATGCACACAATAACCACTCTTTGTCATAAATTCCTGCAATTGCTTCAGAGTTGCTGAAATCCCCTTGGTAGCCTCTCTGACCAGTTTCCTTCTGGCTCTTTCATCTAGTTTGGAGTGATGTCCTGATCTAGGGAGGGTCTGTGTTGTACCAAAACCTTCCACTTCTTAATAATAGACTTCATTGTGCTTCTAGGCATTGATAAAGCCTTTGACTTTTTTTGTGTCCATCTCCTGACTTGTGACTGTCCACAACTTTATCCCGGAGATCTTTTGACAGTGCCTTGCCACCCAGTTGATTGTTTGCTTCAGGGACTGACATGCTCCAGGAAAGCTCTTTTTCATGCTGAGCTAATCACAGTTAAAAGTCAAATGGCTTGTGTGCCATTGAGAAGGTGATTATCTATACCTGATTGAGTTAACAAGTCATTTTTAGAAGGGGGGTGATCCTTTTTCCAACTCAATGATTCTGTTTTTGAATTTGTTCTGAAATGTTGGTGTTATATCTTTCACTTGGATGTTATAAGTTACACTGAGTAAATACAGCTGGATAAAACAAAAACTGTATCTGTCTTCATTTCAGGCTGCAAAGCAACAAAATGTGATTATTTTAAGGGGGAGGGGGGTGATTATTCTCTATACCCACTGTACTTACCTATTTCAGGCTACTCTGGTCTTGGGGGAAGAGGGAGAAGCGAGATGTTTGTGGCATAGGAAACCTATGGGTGATGTCACAGCTCCAGGGTTTATTAGCCATTGCTGGAGCGCTCTATCCTATCCCCTGTAGCTGCTCTAGCTGACACAGGAGAGATCACGTGACCGAACTGGAGTGGCCTGAAAATAGGTAGGTATAGAAATCTTTCCTACACAGGTTAGTCAGAATAGGTGTTAGGAGGAAGAAAGGATCATTTTTAAGATTAGTTAGGTGGTGCCTGGAATTCCACTTTAGGTTTTTAGGCCAGTGCTTGGTCAAGACAGCAGGTAAAAGTAGTATGGTTCAAGTAGAACTGTAGCAATGTTATATCAAATATGTATAATGTAACATTAAGGCTTCATACACATGGATTGTGAAAGGCTGACAATGTGCTGGGCGTAACATTCTGTGCATTTCTCTACACCTAGGGAGTCGAAGGTGCCACTTAAAGCCTGCCATACAAGTGAATGGCTGTACATGGTTGTAGTCATGTAAACATCAATGCACAAATCCTTTGATGTTTACCTCTACATGTCTGTACAACAGATTCTCCATATATAGAAGTCTTGTGTTAAAAAAAAAAGTCATATTTATATGTGTGGGTAAATGCTGATGCACAGAAGCATTGGTGTCTACAAGAGTATGTCCGCATACAGCCATTCACCTGTGTGGCATACGGCATGCAGCACCTGCTGCTCCCCAGGTGTGGGAAAGTACCCGGAATATTGCGCTCTGCATATTTTTTGTGAGGCTTAATAGTAAAAGTGCTGCAAGTACAGCTTCTTCTATATACTAATTTAAAGCAATTCAATGGAGTGAGCAGATCCTAGCTATAGACTGCATTCTGTGCCCCTGGTATGTATTTGCCTAGAAACAACATTCTTTATTATATCCTATAAGTCATACTAAGCAAAGAAAGTTTAATGCTGCTCACATGCTTCTCAAATTAAAACTGCTGACATTGCATCGTTGGTGGTATTTGCCGCCGGAAGTAGGGAACTGCTGTTTGCTGCAGGATTTGAGATTGGTATGTGGGCAATTCACTGTGGAAATCACACATTCTGAAAACTCAACGAAAGTTAGGCTGTCTGATTTTGTGTATCACTGTTGGAACCCTAAAAAAGAGAAAAACCAGACACTAAAAC
Organism: Staurois parvus; assembly: GCF_062004578.1. Classification (NCBI taxonomy): domain Eukaryota; kingdom Metazoa; phylum Chordata; class Amphibia; order Anura; family Ranidae; genus Staurois; species Staurois parvus. Next base: position 4,643,260 of record NW_028318023.1, on the reverse strand, counting down.
ATATTTGTGTGCTGTTGAGATACTGCTGCTATAGAGATGAAGCTATTTGATACAGACTTGGGCTGAGATTCTTGTATCACTGCCGGCTCAAAATATTGTCAATTGTGGTTTTACTATGTGTGTCTTTTCTGCCAAAACCTATACAGCTAAGCCCTGTTCTGATTTAACTTGATCATAACTTTGCTTTTTCTAATCCATACTAAGTTTGATTTGTCTCCAGCAGCTTACAATTCAAGCATGTCGGGGAAGAATAGCAATAGTGTTGTTTCCAAATAAAACTTGTATTAAAGCTATGCAAATAATTCTAAGTGGAGACACCAAGATATTTTGTTTTAGATTCAATTGGGCGCGTAGCAAGTGTATAACAGCTTTATTTCTTCTAAATTGTTCCCGGTGAGGAAATAAAGAAACAAAGCCTTTGCAGCAAAGCCTTGCTGTCAACCAATGTGTCAGGATACATTTGTTGGTTACAGTAGTAAGCATCTGCATCTTTTTGGCTTAATGCATCACCAGACTATATGTAGGTAATTGAAAATTAGTATAAGAGTATAAGGTGAAGAGTCGGCAACTTGTTCTCCTGATAAAAGAATTTTATTCATAAAGGGTACAGTGTGCAAGTTACAGCAGCTTACGCGTTTCAGTAAAAAAAAACCTTATTCATAGCCATAAAACAACTCAGAATAAACATACTTAAATACTAGACACAAAAACAATCTCTGTAAAAACTCCTCCCAGTGAACATGGTTCCATCAGTTAGAGTAATTAGCCAATTATACATCGGGCGTCTTGGATGTCACTTGCAGATGGGAGGAAAACAGCAAAAGACATTATAAAATAACAAAAATGACAATATATGAAAAAAAGTAAAAATAGAACAATATACAAATATATACAGTCAGATCCATAAATATTGGGACATCGACACAATTCTAACATTTTTGGCTCTATACACCACCACAATGGATTTGAAATGAAACGAACAAGATGTGCTTTAACCGCAGACTGTCAGCTTTAATTTGAGGGTATTTACATCCAAATCAGGTGAACGGTGTAGGAATTACAACAGTTTGCATATGTGCCTCCCACTTGTTAAGGGACCAAAAGTAATGGGACAGAATAATAATGATAAATCAAACTCTCACTTTTTAATACTTGGTTGCAAATCCTTTGCAGTCAATTACAGCCTGAAGTCTGGAACACATAGACATCACCAGACGCTGGGTTTGATCCCTGGTGATGCTCTGCCAGGCCTCTACTGCAACTGTCTTCAGTTCCTGCTTGTTCTTGGGGCATTTTCCCTTCAGTTTTGTCTTCAGCAAGTGAAATGCATGCTCAATCGGATTCAGGTCAGGTGATTGACTTGGCCATTGCATAACATTCCACTTCTTTCCCTTAAAAAACTCTTTGGTTGCTTTTGCAGTATGCCTTGGGTCATTGTCCATCTGCATTGTGAAGCGGCGTGCAATGAGTTCTGAAGCATTTGGCTGAATATGAGCAGATAATATTGCCCGAAACACTTCAGAATTCATCCTGCTGCTTTTGTCAGCAGTCACATCGATAAATACAAGAGAACCAGCTCCATTGGCAGCCATACATGCCCACGCCATGACACTACCACCACCATGCTTCACTGATGAGGTGGTATGCTTAGGATCATGAGCAGTTCCTTTCCTTCTCCATACTCTTCTCTTCCCATCACTCTGGTACAAGTTGATCTTGGTCTCATCTGTCCATAGGATGTTGTTCCAGAACTGTGAAGGCTTTTTTAGATGTGGTTTGGCAAACTCTAATCTGGCCTTCCTGTTTTTGAGGCTCACCAATGGTTTACATCTTGTGGTGAACCCTCTGTATTCACTCTGGTGAAGTCTTCTCTTGATTGTTGACTTTGACACACATACACCTACCTCCTGGAGAGTGTTCTTGATCTGGCCAACTGTTGTGAAGGGTGTTTTCTTCACCAGGGAAAGAATTCTTTGGTCATCCACCACAGTTGTTTTCCGTGGTCTTCTGGGTCTTTTGGTGTTGCTGAGCTCACTGGTGCGTTCCTTCTTTTTAAGAATGTTCCAAACAGTTGTTTTGGCCACGCCTAATGTTTTTGATATCTCTCTGATGGGTTTGTTTTGTTTTTTCAGCCTAATGATGGCTTGCTTCACTGATAGTGACAGCTCTTTGGATCTCATCTTGAGAGTTGACAGCAACAGATTCCAAATGCAAATAGCACACTTTAAATTAACTCTGGGCCTTTTATCTGCTCATTGTAATTGGGATAATGAGGGAATAACACACACCTGGCCATGGAACAGCTGAGAAGGCAATTGTCCCATTACTTTTGGTCCCTTACCAAGTGGGAGGCACATATGCAAACTGTTGTAATTCCTACACCGTTCACCTGATTTGGATGTAAATACCCTCAAATTAAAGCTGACAGTCTGCAGTTAAAGCACATCTTGTTCGTTTCATTTCAAATCCATTGTGGTGGTGTATAGAGCCAAAAATGTTAGAATTGTGTAGATGTCCCAATATTTAAGGACCTGACTGTAGCTATACATTGCAGGTAGAAAGATCATGAGCAGGGTACTTATGTATGATGAATAGTAAAGATAATAATTACCATGCACCATAAATATGTGTATATAAGAGAAGGGACAAAGCTCAAACTTTAGAAAAAGAAATAAGATGGATAAAAAAAGAAAAAAAAACATTCTGACAGATGAATTTCTTAAAACTGTGTCAATGATGAAGTAATATTATAGAAAGGCATTCACAGACTGCAGAACACCATTCACCAAAACAACCTGTCGCATATGGAATAATGGAATAAAAACAAGAAGTGATAAAAAACAGTTAACCAAATTGTTATTTGAGAAAAAAATCTATATCTCATCTATGATTTAATTCTAAGGGAATTCTAGTCTGTAAAGGGAAAATCTATCTAGCTTCTTTCTCTAATAACTTCCAATGTATATCTCCTCCACGTGCTGGTCTTTTAGCCCTCTCTATGCCATGAAATCTAAATTAAATATATATAAACCAGCGCAAATCTGGTAGACTAACTAAACCAAACAGTATGGAAGCTGGACACTACAAGGCAAATTTCACAATACCTATACAGATCCTAAAAATAACAGAAAAACTGCAGCACAAAAACAAACATTCCAAAATAGAGGGTGTAGCTATTATAGCCCAAACAGTGCTTATGTAAAACGAGGACCGCCAGTGCAGATAATTCAGTGTAAATGTGGACAGACCATACGAAATAGAAAACGATGATGAATCATACATTGGCAGTATGCTGTTTCCAGTGAAGAAAGTTCTAGATCCCATCACCCAAAAGATACCCTTGGCTGCTCTCCCTATAAGTATGACCCCTGAGCTAACAGGTAGGTCATACAACACTTTCCCATAGGGGTAGAAACTTCCAAGGGCACCTGTGCTTATCCAGACAAACGATTCCTCCGATATACAGTAATACCGAATAAAATCAGAACACAAAATGAATGGGAGGAGGAGTCACACCTGCTGACATCACCCGCGGCCATCTCGTTGCTCTGTCTCTGATGGTGTTTGTACGCATGGTGGTCTTGCACTTGGACGCAAATGCTGTTACTTGTGAGTGTGGTTTTATTTCAGTAAAGTTTTTTTTTTATCTGTAGCAGAGAGCACTATTCATTTAGTTTTTTGATTTTACTTGGTATTACCATATATCAGAGGAATCATTTGTCCGGACCAGCACAGGCACCCTTGGAAGTTTCCACCCTTATGGGAAAGTGTTGTATGACCTACCTGTTAACTCAGGGATCATACTTAAGGTGAGCAGCCAAGAGCGTCTTTTGGGTGATGGAATCTAGCTTACTGCCATATGTATGATTGTGTAAATAGTGACAATGTGTGCTACCAAAAACAAATAATGAAAATAATATTCAGGCTAATAGAGTTGCTAAACCCACTGATAAGCGATCCCACACCCCCAAAGAAAAAATATGTTGATATAGTGTTGCGCTACTCAGTAGGACATCTCAAATACATAAATACACTGAATATTAATGAAACAATTGAAAAATCAAATTATCCATTAAATAGTTCATAACAAATTATGTGTAGGTGATCCAAAAAGTTAAGTAAAATAAACTCCAGTTCATTCTGTGCTTCGCCCAACAAGTATAATCCAGTGATCTGAAATCAATCGTGATAAACACCATCACCACATATAAAGATGGCCGCTCACCTGGACACCAGGACCTATATAATTAAATACAGGTCACAAGTGCTTAGTTGTAGTTCCATAAGTGGACTCAAGAAGGCAGCAACTGGTCACACTGTATGTGTCCTCCAATTATATTATAACCTCTGCTCCAAATATGTCACCTCCACTTCCTCTCCTCCATTCAGGACCCCCAGGGAAGGAACAACAAATGGCCTCCAATAGTGTAATACTGTTTATTGTATTAAAAGCTGAATACCAATAAAAACACTCACATAGACACTGATTGTCCGTTCCTTGACAAAGCCACGTGGGTGGCGTAACGCGTGAGGCGGAGCTTAGTGACGCCATTTCCGACACGAAGCTGCGTACCGGAAGTCTGATCCTCATGAGTTGCAGTTTTACAATCAATGTTTATGTGAGTGTTTTATTGGTATTTGGCTTTTAATACAATATATAGTATTACACTATTGGAGGCCATTTGGTTTTCCTTCCCTGGGGATCCCGAGAGGAGGAGAAGAAGTGGAGGTGAAATATTTGGAGCGGAGTTTATAATACGGTTGGAGGACATATACAGTGTGACCAGTTGCTGCCAGCTTGAGTCCACTTATGGAACTACAACTAAGCACTTGTGACCTGTATTTAATTATATAGGTTCTGGTGTCCAAGTGAGTGGCCATCTTTATCTGTGGTTATGGTGTTTATCACAAGATTGATTTCAGATCACTGGATTATACTTGTTGGGTGAAGCACAGAATGAACTGGAGTACATTTATCGGGTGAAACACATATGTATGCTTCATCATACTTTAGTATGGGTGGCCCATATTTACACACCATGTATGTAAGTACCCAGGTCAGTACAGCCTCGAAAGCAAGACTGGGAATAATTGGGGTCATACTTCACAATCGTGGCAGGGACCAAATACCACAAGATGGATGATTTTGACCAATTTTATGTTGTAGTTTTTACTTTTTCTCATTTTTGTAAAGATGATAATTTGTAATTTAATAGCAAAATATATTAATGTGACTATTTTCCTACTAGCTACTTGCAATACTAGACTTCAAGCTGTCAAGCAGTTTTGTTTCCAGAATTTGACTTTTTCTAAAAAGCTCAACTTTTGCTTTCATACAATAATTCTGTTTTTTTTTCCACTTTACATGTCAGCTGCTTTTTTTTCTGCTTCACATCTGTAATGCGGGTTTGGTATGCAGTTTTTTTCTAAATAAATTAGTAAAATATTTGTAAATTTTTTACAAAAAATATTTTAGTAGGTTGCTTTGATCCAGTTTGTCTTTTATGATCAAAAGCTAACGTAGGGTTTTAAAGTTGGCTCAAATTGCTGTGTTCAGGGCCAAAATTACAGAGTAGCATGAGTGCTGAAATTCTTTAAGTAAAAATTATTCTCCTGTCTGTTGACTAATGAAGATCCAAGTCTTTAGGAATATTTTTGTATTGCCATTCTTAGTGCTTGTTCACACTTGTGGCAGCCCTTCCTACCCCTCTGAAATGTGATCAATGGTAGGTCATTTTTGAAAGGGTGGTAGACCCGTGGCTGCTCCTGAATGCCTTTTTTTTTTTTACATTTTTCTATTTTACAGTTTTTGAGCCAATAAAGTTTTATGGTTTACTGATACAAAGCAAATGAATACAGAACCAAGTAATTTTGATGAAATTTGTTAATAATAATAGGAAAAAAAGTAAAATAGATCCCTTGTAGCCAGCAACAACAGACCCCCCTCCCCAGCAACAATCACCGTGCAACAATAGACCCCACCCAGTAACAATACATCCACCTCAGTAACAATAGACCCCTGCCGGCAACAATTGATCTCCCAGCATCCAGCACCAAAAGAACCTCCAGCAGCTAGCAAAAATTGACTGCTCTCTCAACAGTAGATCCCTGCCAGCAACATAAGCCGCCCCAGCAACAATATACCACCCACGCAACAATAGATCCCCTAGCAGCCAGCATCAATAGACTCTACAGCACACTCCAGTACCTCTTGCCATTACATACATATAGTGCAAAAGGTGCAGGAACTGCGTCCCCTCCCTCGCATTTCCACTGAAAAAAAGCCCTGCATATATATATATATATATATATATGTATACAGTATATCATACGCTTTATGTATGTTATATTTATTAATGATTTATATATGGTATGTTGTTTCATTTCTAGAATTTTTTGTTTTGGTCTGCATGTATTTTCCAGAAGTGACCTCATACTTTCTTTGCAGTATTCTTAGCACAGGCATTATTCAATTCTAAAAACAACCTCTATCTGACATTGTCATAATACAGTAGCGGTCAATTTATCTCAGTAAGCTTTTTAGGATTATGGTGGATGTCCTGCGTACTTCCAGGACAGATCTCCTGGCTGAGATTATTCCATTTAGAAGCTTTTACCCTGTTAAAACAAGGTCAATTGATGTTTATAGCTAAATATATACACCAAGATGTTCTTGGAGTATTCAAAAGTCTTTGGCTGTTTTGGTTTACTGTGCATTACATTGATCTATTTATCGATCACTAAAAGTTTATTTCTGTCCTATATAGCAATATCAATAAAATATGAATAATATATACATTTAAAAGTTTTGCTGTTAAACTTATAACACCACAATGCTCTTTTCTCTGTTGTTTGCTATTAAGAATATATAATGTTTAATTACCGTATTTTTCACTTCATAAGACGCACCTGATCATAAGACGCACCTAGGTTTTAGAGGCAGAAAACAGGAAAAAAAAATTCTGAACTAATGGACTGCAGACATAGTACAGGAGATGACCAGAGACTGTGGACAGCACAGGGATGACCAGAGACTGCGGACAGCACAGGGATGACCAGAGACTGCGGACAGCACAGGGATGACCAGAGACTGCGGACAGCACAGGGATGACCAGAGACTGCGGACAGTACAGGGATGACCACAGACTGCGGACAGCACAGGGATGACCACAGACTGCGGACAGCACAGGGATGACCAGAGACTGCGGACAGTACAGGAGATGACCAGAGACTGCGGACAGTACAGGAGATGACCAGAGACTGCGGACAGTACAGGAGATGACCAGAGACTGCGGACATAGTACAGGAGATGACCAGAGAGTGCGGACATAGTACAGGGGATGACCCGAGACTGCGGACACAGTACAGGAGATGACCAGAGACTGCGGACAGCACAGGGATGACCAGAGACTGCGGACAGTACAGGAGATGACCAGAGACTGCAGACAGCACAGGGATGACCAGAGACTGCGGACAGTACAGGAGATGACCAAAGACTGCAGACAGCACAGGGATGACCAGAGACTGCGGACAGCACAGGAGATGACCAGAGACTGCGGACAGTACAGGGATGACCAGAGACTGCAGATAGTACAGGGATGACCAGAGACTGCAGACAGTACAGGGATGACCAGAGACTGCGGACAGTACAGGGATGACCAGAGAGTGCGGACAGTACAGGAGATGACTGCTGACCTTTGGGGAGGGAGCGGGTACCTGAATTTGACAGGTACCCACTCATACTTCCGCGGAGTTGTTCTTTGATCTTACCTGTTTCTCTATCCAGCCGCGCGCTGTCTTCCCGTGCCCAGTGCGCATGGGCGAGAAGCACTTGCGCTTTGTGATTGGTCCGGCGGCTTCTGGGATCTGTCATGTGTCCCAGGTACCGCCTTATCATTCACAAAAAGCACCGCTTCTTGCGCATGCGCACTTGGCACCCGGCTGTCAAGCCCAGCGTCCACACTACAGAAGCCGGGAAGACAGCGCGCCACTGGATAGAGGAACAGGTAAGATCAAAGAACAACTTCGCGGAAGTAAGAGCGGATACCTGTCAAATTCAGGGACCTGCTCCCCCCCCCCCAAAGGTCAGCAGTCATCTCCATAAGGTCCCGCTGCAGAGCTGAGCGGTTGGCCCGGTATTCTGACGCGGCGGTGGTGGAAATACCGGACCGGCTGCTCCATATTCGCTCCATAAGACGCACTGACATTTTCCCCCCTTTTTTGGGGGGGAAAAAGTGCGTCTTATGGAGCAAAAAATACGGTAAATACTAACTGCCTGTTTTTTTTTTTTTTTTTAATGTAGCCATTTGAGAGATTACCCATACTTCCTGTCCTGGTGAGAGGGGATCACGGGAAAAGGAAGTGATTGGAAATTTTTCCAGTTGGGCAGAGACAGCAACAAGAACAAATCTTCATAGAGTAGAAAATGGCTCTTCTCCAGGTGTCACATGGATAATCTTTTTAAAAGAGTCACATAGAGCAGTAAAATCCATAAAAAGTTCTAACCTTTCATCTTTTTATTCAAACTCCAAAAAAAGTCTGAAGGGCAACATACTGGTCTGTTACTTTGCCTTTAGTTACACTTTAACTCCGCAGGTATTTTGTGGAGGAAAATGTAAAAGTTGATCGTAAGCTGTTTATAATTTTCTTGTTCAAACTTTTTATTTACCATATAAATGTGACTTACAATAAAATGCTTTAAAGGAAATTCAATGTAAGAAATTGGGTTATACAGAAGGAGTTATTAAAGTGTACAGCAGAGAGATACAGTAAAGTAGTGAAGGCTTGTCAGCCTTGTAACAAGGACATATAGACGACAACCTATAAAATATTATTCAATGCTTTCCTTGATGTAGATCTGGTGGCATAAGAGCAGAAGGCAAGCTTCGGTATAAAAGGAAGAAGACCAAGTGGAAAAAGATCCAAACGTATTAGAGAGTAGAAGAGGAGGGAGGGGGTATGGAGGATGGCCAGGAGTACACAGCCCACTGTGAGATCTCTGTACACATCAGGTATCTAGAAGACGTTGGTCAAAGTTCCTCTGGAGAAAATGAGAGACCCAAGATTCCCAAGTGAAATTTCTGATCCTAATTTTAATTGGTTTAATAGCCATTAAGTGGTATGCTGTCTGTTCATTCTACAATTGCCTGTATGGTAGCTGAATTCTGTTCAGTCTTGATGCAGGATGCAGTGTGTTTTCTTGGTTATACAACAGATCCTAGAAAAAAAATGATGTAGCAGTATTGAAAGAGACTTTGTTTTTCTTGATACGAGTTTCTGAGATACCCAGAATTTAGAGGAGGCCCAGTCACCTACAAGAAACTCTTACTCTCTTCTGGTATTTGATTATTTAGGAACTTCAGTTGAGACCCCAAGTTGTCATTTAGTCATTATATGGTTACAAATTCCTATAGACAAAATCAATTGTGTTTTATTTGGTGTGTGAATCAATGAATATATTCCAATATGGAGCTATAACATTTTGCATTCTGTTACATTTGAGTTGGGCATGCTATGTTTTGAGGTATGCTGCTGACATGTCTTGAAAACGTCCTTGCTTCAGAGATAAGAACTCAGCATTTACCATATCAACGCATTCAGGCAGTTAGATCTTAGTGGCATGTTTTGTTTCCAATAATTTAGGTATGTTAAAGCAAGTAGATAACATTTAGTAGTTTAAAGAACAGTATATGTATATACATTTTAACTTCAGATAGAGCAAGGAGAAGATAAAACCCTTGTCAGTATATTCTTTTCTTTATGCGTCTTTCCCTTTACTTCCTTTCACGAAGACATAGTAGAAAATATAGGGAAATCTTTGTAAACAAATTCACCTTTGATAGTTGTCACTGGAACAGGAGGCCCCACTAGAAGATTTACCCTCCCCTATATATATATATATACAGTATATCACAGAAAAAAACAAACAAAAAACACAACACTTTTTATTTTATCAAAAACATTATCAACAATACAATTGTAATGTTGTGAAGTTTAGTTGAAATTGGAGAAAGTTTATTTTTCTAATTTTATTAATTTTCTTTCCTCTTTTAACTGCTTGCCCTCTGCCCTATAGCAGATATATCGCTACAGGGCAGCAGGGCTGTGCAAAGTCACATGTATATATACGTGATTTGCATTTCTGGGTAGGGGGCACGCTATTGGCAGTGTCAATCACTGGGTCTTGGTGGGTGATTCCCAGCCGCCACTCGGCGATCATTGGGGAAAGCTTTCCTGGGTAGAGGGCAAGCTATTGCCAGCTAGAGGTGTCAATAATCAAGATCCCGGCCAGAGATTCCTGGCTGACACTTGGCTATTGTCGGGGAAAGCTGACAGGGGAGAGACCTGTGTGTAAACAACACAGGTCTTTCTCCTGTCAGCATGGACATGCTGCTTTGTACTTCTTTGCGCAGCAGAGAGATACAAAATAGCATGTCTCCCTAGTAAAGCACAGCACACAGTAAAACACACACAGCACACAGTTAACCCTTTGACCAACCCAGATGTTAATCTCTTCCTGCCCAGTGTCATTAGTACAATGTCAGTGCTTTTTATTAGCACTGATCACTCTTAGTGTCACTGGGAATGTCAGTGGCAGTTGGTCAGTTCCCTCCCAGATTCAGTCCCGTAGTCCCACTATAAGTCACTAATCGCCACCATTGCTAGTATAAAAAAAAATAAAAATAAAGATTCCAGTGTATATACCGCCATTTGTAAATGCTATAACTTTCACATAAACCAATTAATTTACACGTATTGGGTATTATTTTTTTAGCAAAGACATGTAGCAGAATACATTTTGGCCTAAATTTGTGAAGAAACTAGATTTTTACAATGTTTTCATTGGATATGTTTTATAGCAAAAAGTAAAAAATATAGTTTTTTTTTTTTTAAATTGTCAGTCTTTTTTTGTTTGTAGCGCAAAAAATAGAAAACACACAGGTGATCAAATACCACAGAAAGAAAGCTTTATTTGTGGGAAAAAAGGAGATAAATTTAATTAGTGTACAGCATTGCATGACTGCGCAGTTGTCAGTTAAAGTAACGCAGCGCCATATCGCAAAAAATGGCTTGGCCAGGAAGGGGGGTAAATCCTCTGGAGTGCAAGTGGTTAAATATGTAGAGCCATCCTCTGGTTAGGTCGCTTGTTTTTGGCTTCACTGCAGTAGGTCAAGCAGTGATCCATTATTTTTGCCTGGTCAGGGTTTCCTAGTTGGGTGTTTGCTTTTAACCACCTGCTTCTGGAAAAAGCTTCCAGAATATATAGAACAAGGAGAGTAAAATGTCCATTATAAATATTTATCCAATCCATGGAAGGAGTCAACAGGAGGTGGCTGGGGAGGTGATAAATATTTAGGAGGCCTTTCCAGAGTGTTCTATCCTCTCCAAGGAGACTTCCAGTTCTCCTGTGGCTGCTGCCCCAGGGATTTAGCTAGTGAGACAAGACATTACAGTCTGAGCCCTTGGCAGGTGCTGAGCTGGGGGCCTGGAAAAGATTACAAAAAGTATTTTCATGGAGGGCACTCTCCTGAAGTCCTGGTCTGGAGAAAGATCTTTTGTCTCCCTCACTGAGGATCTACCTGGGGAAGCTGGGTTGCAGGTAGCTCCTAGGACATTGTAAGTAAGACCTGTATTTGGGACTTTCATGTGTGCTTGTACCTATAAGGATTTGTGCTAGAAGTGTTCCCCCATTTATGCTAGAAATGTTCCCCAATCAACACTTACTGTTGACAACGCTATTCTGTTTTGCTGGTGGGAAATGTTCCTTGCCAAACACAATGCTCACTGATAGCAGCTATAGCCACAGGCAGTGATTGCATACAAAAAATCAGACAGGCTGGTTGTACTGAAGTCGATCGATGGATAGACTTCAGTACAACCAGCTTGTCCATAGATTCATCGAATCTTGGCTGAACCGCCTTTGCTTAACTGGCCAAGATTTGATCCAGCTATGGCCAGCTTATGAGTCAGCCAATGTGTTGATAACAATGCACCCTTTTTGTGATTGATAGAGGCAGAGTAAGACAGCCCATACACTGATCACTATTTTTCTTTCAACCAGTTGTGGTATTGTATTCTGACAGCTGGGAGTCTTCTCTGTCATCAAAATACAGTGATTAATGTTGCTGTCTATAGTCAGCATCGCTGATCATTCAGGAAAACCCAACAGGCTGGTCAATAGATCTAATTGTGTACAACCGGCCTGCCCATATATGGATCAAAATTCAGCCAGTCCCTGCTGAATTGGCCAAATTTCTATCCATGTATGGCCGGCTTTATCACGGCTGCTAAACAATACTGCTTCTAGTGACTAATCTACAAATCTCTATATTCAATGCAGTAACCAAAATCTGGAAGAATAAGTATGTTCAATGGAAAATTGTGAACATTACCATTGCGTAAATTAATGTTCTCACTAAAACCACAGTACACTTGCCTTTAACTACATTGTAGACACATAAAATGTTGCGTGAATAACCACATGGCCGGTTATACCATTCCCAGTTAGAATAACATAGTACAAGAACTATGGACATGTACAAGGTCAAAAATCAAGTAAACAGACAACCTCTATAAAGGTATTTTAGTCACTTTGCATATGAACTTGTCTTGTATTTTTTAAGAGCAAAATTGATCTAAAAATTCTTTTTGTATATCATTGCTTTAGAATGTGAGAAACTGCAGTTGAGAAAGTTATAGAAGATTGACATACTTTTTAATGAAACATTTAGCATTGATGTGTGTATTCACTTTGAAGCAGTCTTTTTTTTCCAAACAAGTTTACTTTCCATTATTTGGCAAAATTATATTTGTACATTAAATGGTAAAACTCTGCTGCTCTCCACATGAAAATATACCTGTGCTATAATTTATCCCTAAAATAGATGGGAAACATTTCAATTCTGGCACTAATTTGTTTTATATTTCACATAATTATACAGACCACAAAAGTCTGTGCACTATTCAAAAAACGTATCATTCTTGGCATAGAACTACAATTTCTTTATAACTTTGTGAAGAGCAATGGTTATATTTCAGGTGCAGAGTCCCACAGGGGTTGATTTACTAAAACTGGAGCACTCAGAATCTGGTGCAGCCGTGCATGGTAGCAAATCAGCTTCTAACTTCAACTTGTTCAATTAGGCTTTAGCAATAAAACCTGGATGCTGATTGGTTTCTATGCAGGGCTGCACCAGAGTTTGTACCATGCAGTGTTAGTAAATAACCCCCTCTGCATCCATTCAAAATCCATCATTTGCAGATGCCTTTCTGACTTCCTGCTCTGAGAAATATTAATGTTGTTCTTTACTGCTTTAAAAAAGACCCATACAAATGTGTCTATGTTCTTGACTGAGGTGACTGGAGAATGCTGAGGCTCTATTACCCATGACCTTGCAATCCTAACAGAAACCCTGATCACTTCTTAAAATAAACAGACAACAGATTCTCCAATTTTTGAGTCAAAATGGTCATACCAACCCTTGATTAACATAGCAAAACAATGTAACATACAACGTTATATAATAATGCAATAAACACATACAACACATTCAAATAATAACAGAACAGTGACTTTTTACTACATGGGCCCAAAGTCTTTGAAGTTATCAACAATCTCCACAAAATTGGCCTTGTCTGCCACACATTAAGAAGATCCCCAGCCACAACTACACCGACTTAGGGACATGTTCCACCTCCGTACTCCCAGATATCACCCCATAAGACATTGCTACCAATGTACCTTAATATTTGGAAGGCACACCTATACCTAAGATGGGCCCAACACATAATCCTCCAAAATGTTACTTTCACAGACATAGAGACCCCTGCCTGCTGCCTTGTCACGGGAACAAAAGATCAGAACACCAAAATCAGTGTCCCAGAATAAAAAGAAAAGAAACACAAAATTTCTCCCAAAATATGAAAACTACTGTAAGATAAACAAGAGGCACAAAGAGGTCCAGGAACCGAAAACCATTAAGCCTGGGGACAGGCAGGTGGGAGAAACTTCTCCAGTGCTGGCAAAGCTCTGACTGAAGTCGACAAGGTTCAACCCCCTCTCCTCTTCCAGTGGAACACCCCCTGGTCCCTTGTCCCACCAATCCTGATAAGCTACTTTATGTTATTCAAAAGGAAATGCTCCATCCACAGCACCAATTCTGCTTCTTCTACATCGCCCAGTCATGCTGGCCCTCCACTCAGCTTCACTCCAGTTCCAGGCCATATACTTTCTGTATGCTTGTATTCCAATGCTAGAATCTACTGGAGAGATGTTTCCCAGTTATTTATGGAATTGCAACATATACAGTGAAACATTCCTGAGGGGTTGGTAAATGGTTATGTATAACCTTTCGTTACATGTTGGGGCATTTTTTAGGCATTTTTGTGTACAATATACTTTCATCAGTAGTGGTGATGAATAAATGACTCTTTAGGTGCTGTTGTGACATTTGGACATCCAACAAAACAGAACTTTCTCCAAGGCATGCATTTTGGTACCCATCTAGTGTTCCAGCTTAGACTTTTTTCTATCTTTGTAGAGTAGAGGGGGTGCTAAAACCTTTGCCAGGTTCTAGCTAGGTTGCATAGGTTGCTGTGTCCCAATTTCATAGATGGACCCTAACTGTTTGTAATGGAGACCATTGTAACCAAGTTATAAAGTGCAGAGAAATCCAACATTCTGCGGTTTTTCAGTACAGAAGCAGCTGGTATATTTCCCTCACCATATATATATAATATAAAACTACTGTATGTGGCAAAGAGGTAGGCCCTAGCCAGACATTTCAGTAATGAATAGATACCTCAAGCAGCTATTTCCACCTCCTCTTTTTCAGTTGTGATGCTCTCCTGAACAATTGCAATATCCATTTTTTCCCCAAAAGAATAATGAATTTGAACCACTCACATCTTTTATCTCCTTTTACAAACCAAGGCTGGCCATTGTCTGAATTGTGTTTTGCCATGCTTTGAAAGGACTATTTAGTAGATAAAAAGCCATGAATTCCCTAGATTCCTAGCTTTTTGAAAGAGAAAATTTTTTAAAACTTTTTTTTTACAACTGTGACAGCTGTAAAATGAACTGCTCACTTTGGGGAAAAGTCTATGTACTCCTTAAAACATCTCTGGGAATGAAAGCACAGGAAATTTCCTATATGGGGACACAGTCAGTGATTTAGGGGTATTTACAATATAGTATGTTCAAAACAGTATAATTGTCACATACCTTGATAAAGTTGAACTTGCACGGCCCCAAAACATCAGCCTTATATGACTTTTATCTTGAAATGAATAAGCATCTTCTGTTTGGAAGACCAATGTGCAAGTGACATACACTTAAAAGGAGTCTGTAACCTTAATTCTACTGTAAAACATAAAGTGTTTCTAAACTCAGGTCCCTGCATTCACTCTATCTGGTCTTCCACAGTACACAGAACATGGAAGTGCAATTATTTTAGTAAATAAAAGAAGGGGAGGATCAGAGAAGAGAGGGACAAACAGCCTTTTTACAAAAGGATTAACCCCTTAGGTTCCACAGTTCCATAGTAACAAGCTTGCTTTACTGCATATACACACGAATTTTACTGTTGTGGGTTTATTAACACTTTAAATTAAAAAAAAAAGTTTTATACACTTCCTTTCCATGTACTTGTGCTATTTTATGTATTTCTTTTTCTTGATTTAACTTCTTTTAACCTCTTGATCTTGCCAATTGCAACCTCTATAGCAACTTATGGTTATAGGATAACAATTCAGCCTGAACAGCTTCCTAAACTCCCTGAGCAGTATTGTTTCTTTCAGAATGCACACTCCCCATATCTACTACAATCAGATGTGCTGACACACAGCATGTCACCCTGTTTTACTTGATAGTGCACAGTTAGCCCTTCTCCATTTCTACTGCCCACACCTATTATGATGGACAATGGCTCATCTATTTGCCAGTCTCGGTTCCTGACCTCACCACTTGTGAACATTCGCAGTAATTCTATTGGTGCACAAACAGAAAGTTAAGATGACCTGTATATCACTATGCATGGCACTGTGAATTTCGTATTTAGGTTTGTATATATACATATAATAAAGTGCAGCACTAGTAACAGTAATTAGTCAATATGGAGTAGGAAATCTATAAAATGAACCAAAAAGTGACAGTCCGTGCAGGTCTAGGTGAAGCAAGCATCAATCAAGATCCATTGTCAGTGCTCCCAAAATAATGTGGTAGGAATACGCACTCACCAGATGCGTGATGTTAATACGCATTGAACAAATCAATAGAGGTCCCCTCTAGGAGTTGGATGTGATCCTGGTCAAGGATAATCCTCCCTCTGCATGCAGGTGGTGCTGTTGGAGTTCTCAGATGGTGATGGATCCAGTCAGCCAGAGGCCCCTTTTAAGGGGTGGGTGGATATGGAAGCCTTAGGCCTGGATCCATCACCATCTGAGAGCTCCAACAGCACCACCAGTATGCAGAGGGAGGATTATCCTTGACCAGGATCACATCCAACTCCTAGAGGGGACCTCTATTGATTTGTTCAATGCATATTAACAATAAGCATCTGGTGAGTGCGTATTCCAACCACATTATTTTGGGAGCACCGACACTGGATCTTGATCTTGGAAACATTCCTCAGAGATTTTGGACCATATTGACATGAGTTACTGTTGCCTTTCTATCATCTCAAGTCAGTCTACCCATTCTCCTCTGACATCAACAAGGCATTTTCGTTTACACAACTGCCGCTCACTGGATATTTTCTCTTTTTCGGACCATTCTCTGTAAACCCTAGAGATGGTTGTGCATGAAAATCCCATTAGATCAGCAGTTTTTGAAATACTTAGACCAGCCCGTCTGGCACCAACAACCATACCACGTTCAAAGTCACTTAAATCCCCTTGCTTCACCATTCTGATGCTCAGTTTGAATGTCAGCAAGTCGTTTTCACTTTGTCTACATACCTAAATGCATTGAGTTACTGCCATGCGATTGGCTGATTAGCAATTTGTATTACCAAGCAATTGAGCAGGTGTACCTAATAAAGTAACCGGTAAGTGTACATTGTGCACGTTGGTGCATTGCACTGCCATTTATTCTGAATGGCACCCCGACCTACCTTGCTGATGGATGCACATGCATTGGAGTTCTGCTGCTACTACTGCATGCTCCTTTTTTGGTGTGTTAGACAGTACATTCACATACATAGGCTTTCTTAGCATAACACACGTTAATGTGCAACATATTGTGTGCTAATGCATGTGCATTGAATGCACCACAAAGATGTAAATGGGCCTTAAAATGTAGACAAAGGGTCCCAGGATCTGCCTGGACTTCAAGTTACCTACCTGGGTCAACGATGGGACTGTAAGTTACACTATACTAATTGAACTCCACCTTTTATACTTACTGCACATTCTAAGTTTTTTAAACTACCATGTTTTTCAAAATAATTTTTCAGTGGTATCATGAAATGTGAAATGAGCTGCTTAAAAATGCTGAATAAGCTGTTTATAAACGCTGAATGAGCTATTTATAAAAGCACTGTATGGGATATTCACTTGTAAGAGACTCCCACCCATCAAATGCATTTTTACCAGAATGAGTGTTCTATTTAAAGGAATGTGTATGGCTTGTTTACACTCTATTCCCATGGCATGCTCTGTTGTGTCACCTACTTCACCCCCTGTAAAACAATTTTTAGAACATGAGCCAGTGTGTGAAATTGCACCTATGTGCTGTCATACCGTTCTTCTAAAACATAACTTACTTCTGTGGTATTTGGTTACATTTTGTGAATGATCACAGTCACCATGTTAATATTTTGAACACAACATAAAGAAACTTCAGTTTGTTTTATGTGGGAACTATGAAGCCACTTCCCAACTTGAAGTATGAGCTCTAGAGGTAGCATACGATATTGTTCAAAATCATGTAATACTGCAGTTGTGTGAGACAATGGTGACATGCCACATTTGTCTAGCGATAATTACAGAAGTGAATAGGTGCAGTTAGATGTAACTGGTGGAAGTTGGGTTCAGTCCTAATTATGAGGCTGATTAATTCAACTGTGTTACTAAGAGTGCTGTGGGTTGACAAATGGTTAAGCTAAAAAGGCCTAACTCCAGTCAAACATGTTTTTTTTTTTTAATTCTAGGTGCTGTGAGGAGTTTAACCATTTTCCCACCACGCACTGTAGTTTTACTGCTACAGTGCGGGCCAGCTGTGCAGAATCGTGTGTGTGTGTGTGTGTGTGTATATATATATATATAGTTACATAGTTAGTCTGGCTGAAAAAAGACAAAAGCCCATCCAGTTCAATCATTAAAAAAAAAAGTTATCCTATACCCACAGTTGATCCAGAGGAAGGCAAAAAAACCCAGCAAAAGCATGATCCAATTTGCTCCTGCAGGGAAAAACAATTACTTCCTGATCCCCCGAGGGGCAATCGGATATTCCCTGGAACAACTTTACCTCTAAATGTTAGTATCCAGTTGTATTCTGTGTATCTAAGAATTTATCCAAGCCATTTTTAAAGCAATCCTCTGAGCTGGCCAGAACTAACTCTTGAGGGAGTCTATTCCACATTTTCACAGCTCTTACCGTGAAGAAACCTTTCCATGTTTGGAGATTAAATTTCTTTTCCTCCAGACGTAAAGAGTACCCCCTTGTCCTCTGTGATGACCTCAGGGTGAATAACTCTACATCGAGTTCACTATATGAACCATATGTATTTATACATGTTGATCATGTCCCCCCTTAATCTCCTCTTCTCAAGAGATGAGATTCTACATGATTCTGCTTTTCTGGGTTTGGGGCACCTGCCTGTCACTGGTTCCCTTAAATGTCAATCACTGAGACATAGCCAGCGATTCATGGCCAGGGTCCGACAATCAGTGGAGCGAGTGACAGGTTAGAGATCTGTGAATGTTAACTACACAGATCTCTCTCCTTTCAGCGGGGATGTGCCAGTTTTTAATCTCCTTGTAAAGCAGGGAATAAAAATCAGCACATCCCCTAGTAAAATGGCACACTGTACACACTAATGCCTGCCATACTATCACAGTCCCGCTATAAGTCACTGATCGTCACCATTGCTAGTATAAAAAAAATGCACTCTCTATACCATTGTTTGTAGACGATATAACTTTCACACAAACCAATTAATACACACCAAGCACCATTTCCTTCAGTTTATTGGCTCGTCACTAATGTCACTCTATGGAATATATATTCTTACCACTATGTGTGCATGCCAGATTGGCCATTGTATGATTGATTATATGCAATTTGGTTTATCATATTACAGTACAGTACCCTTCTATTATTTCCAATTAATACACACGTATTTGTTTTTTTTTTTTTACCAAAGACATGTAGCAGAATACATGGCCTGGTCATGAAGAGGGGTAAATCTTCCAGAGGGCAAGTGGTTAAAGTTCTGCCATGTGGGCAATTTTCCCTTCCTTCCTGTCCCTACAAGGCCCATAAAGGAAATGAGGGTAGTTGTAGTTACCAGCACAGGAAAACAACATGGTCAAAAGTTCTAATCCCTCCTAGCTCTATTGAAAATTTGGTTTGGTCTTTACCTCCACTGGAGATATTTTCCTTCACTTCCTGTCCTGACAACTGGGACATATATGGCATTATAAACCTGGCAGAGGCTCTGACCCTTCATCCCTATGCATATGCAAAATTAAATATAAAGTTTTGACTGGAGTTGAGCTTTAAATATTTACATTTTGCAGATCAGTATTCAATATTTTAGCAGCATGTCCAACCAAGCCCTACCCTTTTGCTATCAAAAGAGAGGACCTTTTTCACAATTGGATGCAATTAGTAAGAATAAAATATTTGTAGGGAAATTATTAAAATAATGTAATAAAATGAACTTACAGAGAATCACTTTATGATGTAGACAGGCAGCACTTTCTGCTGATTGTCTGGATGTTACTCTTATTTTTCAAGGCCCAGCAATGATAGCATGTCATTTCTCAGAGTGAGTTTCCTGATAGTAATACCAGTGGACCATGCCTGTATAATGTATGTTGAAAAGACTACTTATAGTTCATGGGAAATCTGTGTAACAGGGTTACAATACATAGGCACAGTTGGGAGAAACAGAGTGTTGTCAGTCTATAACAGGAAGTATCTGAACAAGGATCTTCATGACAGGATCAACAGGTATTTTTTTCATGAACCCTGCAGATTTACAACAAAGATATTTAAAAGTACTTTTGAAATGGTATTTTAAAGCATATTTGAGGTTTTAGTGATTAGTGTACATATATGTTAAGTCTATGTGATGATAGATCATATTATGTTTTTCCGTTTAAATTATCTATATATGTTTAAATTGTAGATTTGTCTGGCCTTGATGATCTGGACAGTGTGTACAGCAGTGTGGAGAGACAACTGAATGAGACTCTTAGACGACGCAGGCACACAACGGACAATGATTACAACATAGAAGTGCTGCTTGGGGTAGATGACTCTGTTGTCAGGTTTCATGGTAAAGAACATGTTCAGAACTACCTCCTTACCCTCATGAACATTGTGAGTATCCCTGTCATCAGTACTACACCAGTTGTGTCTTTATGTTCCTTTATCCTGTATAATGCAGCATAACACAAAATAACCAACTTGTACTCTAGATGAGTTATATGAAGATTTTCATGAAAACCACTCAATTTATTGTTTTTTTTTTCACATCTACTAAAACACTCTGTAGATGTAGATATTTAGGTTTATGAAAACTAAATGCAGATAATGCAAGTGTTCATTCAGTGTCCTCATTTATGGCCAAGATAAAAATTCTGTAAGGGTCTTTTCTGTGAGACATTTGGGAGCTGACACTGACAATACCCTTCTGAAAATGCTAGTTGTCTGGCAAGTACACTGACCAACTAAAGCCATATACTGATTGAAATTTGGCTGGTTCAGCAGGGACTGGCCTTACCCCTGGTTCACATATCCACATTCCTACGGTCCGCGTTTTGCGCGGGCACGATAGCCTATTCATTTGAATGGACTCCCATGCCCCAGGACACGCAGGGAATAAGTCCGTGCACTTCTTCTGAAAACGCAGCCCTCACGGGAACCTCGGTTCCCAGTACGATTGCGATTTCCAGTGCGGGCGGCATGCCATTAGAATTAATGGCACCCGCCCGCGGGTCCGCATTCCTCTGTGTGGGTGGTGCAGCTGCATGGATTTTTGTGCAGATCTGAAGCGGCACCACTCACACATATGTGAACCTAGCCTTAGTGTGGTACTCCCCACTCAACAAAAGTTGGTCAGTTGATTGACTTCTGTGTAAGGGACACACTGGGAAGCTTCTCTTGATCAGTGGCTGCAACTCTCAGAATACAATGTACGATTGAAGAGGATTTCTCCATCCACCTCATTTGTGTTGGAGAAATCTGCTGATTATTTTCATTCAGCTTGCTGACAGAACAAAACAAAAAAGTACACCAACAGTTTATGTCAAAGCTTACACTTCCCAGTGTCATGGAATGTTCAACAATGAGGCTGAATTCTGGGAGTGATGTCACCACTGGCTTCCTTTGCCTATTCGTTGTCAGAGCTCTCTACTCCTCCCTCCATGGCATAGAGGATGCCATGTGGTGCCCTTCCAATGACATGGCTCCTGCATGTGCTAGCGTCTGTGCTACAATTCGATTTGTCACCTGCTGTGTTCACCAGGCTGGTCCTGGTACCATGCGAGCGCTGTCACCAATCACAGTGATCACATGTCAAAGGTGCACAATGAATGGCTTTCATTCATAGCCATTCATTGTGTATTATTGTGATCTCTGTGATTGGTCACAGAGATCACATGGTCAATCACAGCTAGCACAACTGTGCATAACAGTTATATGGTTGCTATTCATAAAAATGATTGCTTTTAACATTAATCATCACTGTTATAAGCAATCGTAGTGTAAAAAAATCCTGAACACCTCCCTTGAGTAGTACAGTATCACTGTGTTAATACTGCACTGCTCTGGTCACAGTATGCAACAAACAAATTGTAAACCAGTCAGTATGCCTGATCACTGCTACACCAGTCAAAAGATGATGCTGTACTGCTCTGGTGACAGTATGTAAAAAACAATGTGATAAAAAAATATTTTCTTCATATTCCAAAAAATTATGACCAAAAAATTACAAACTTCAGAAAACTCACCATGCCTCTTATAAAACACCTTGGGGTGTCTACTTTCCAAAAAGGGGTCCTCTTGGGGGTATATGCACTGTCCTAGCATTTTAGGGCCTCAAGAAAAGTCTTCAGTACATTAGGACTGTTCAATTTTCAGTTATGTGTCCTATAGATTGCAGACTCTATAACATTAACACAGACTAAAGAATATATACTGATTTGGTTTATTTGTACCAAAATAAATATAGCAGAATACATTTTGGTCTAAACGTATGAAGAAAAATGATTTATTTGCAAAATTTTATAACAGAAACAAATAAAAATGTTTTTGTTTTTCAAAATTTTAAAACATTTCATTTGGATACAGTGTTGTATGACTGAACAATTGGCATTCAAAGTGTGAGAGCGCCGAAAGCTGAAAATTGGCCTAGGCAGTATACAGCATAGGTAGGAGGAGGGGGAAGCAGATATAAATGTAACCTTTACTTCCACTTTACTTCCAATTTAAGTTCGAAAAGGCTAGAGGGCTATGGCTGTGTCCGGAGGTAAGAGACGAAGGTAGACAGCCTGATAGAAGTCTGTGGGGATGTAATGTACAGGTATGGCCAGGAAAGTGAGACTTGCATTGTTGGCTTTAAACAAGCATCAGAGGCCTTAAAAGGTTTAATAAAGGATTTGAGACTAAATAATTACTCTAGTTATCCAATCATATTAAAACATTTTGTCTTTGTGATTGGATAAATGAAATTTATCTTCAAACAAATTATTTTGTGAACATTCTCAAAACCTTTAGTAAATCAGCCTCTATGTGTTAAAAAAAAACAATGATCCCTTTTAATACTGTCTTAGCTATAGTTCCATTGCAATCTTATATATTGTTTTTCTTCTATTAAAAGAAAATGAAAAAATGATGAACTGTGAGTCTGTCAAATGGATGTCCTAGTTTCTCATTTAAGAACATAAAGGAATTTTCTCCTTTTCTGTCATGAGGCTGGATTCTTTTGTTTGTGTGGTTTTTTTTTTCACACTGGAAAGCCAGGTGTTTGGGGTTTAGATCCTGTGACATCTTTTTGATGCTTTCTGTGATTCATTATGGGAAATTTTCTGAAGGGCTGGAGTTCCACTTTAGAGCCCATATACTCTATAAATGCACATAAACAGCTAAAAACAAATCTCTGTTGGCCTACAGTCACATGTGTTTCTGTACATCTTTGAGTGTTTTCATGCATGTTTCTTTCATTTTTATGCTCATGTTATGCATTTTTTTCTGCCTAGTTTTTTTTAAGGCATGTCATTGCTGTTACCTGCGTTCCCCCATTGAGGAAAAACCGAGGAAACTGCACATAGTGTGAATGGGCCCTTAAAGTGACTTGTAAAATATTATACATCAACGGATCCCTTTCACTGTAGCCTCCTGCTGCCTGTAAATTCTGATGTTTGTGCCATAGATGTAAACAGATCTTCTGATTGTTCCGCCCCTCAATGATCCACATTTCCTCACTGCTCCCCACTCTATTCATTGCTCTTATAGATATAAGTGTGACTTGCAACTGCAAATGATGCCAGTATCCTGGTCAAGATACACAGTATATTCAAAGGAAAATTCTATAGTGGTTGTATGGCGCTTTAAGGGAACCAACACAAACACACATGCAATAAAAAAAAACACATTTTGTCAAAACAACATTAAATGAAATAAAACATATATATGAATATCTAGAATTACACATTTCCTCTCATAGCTGTACATATAACGGTGTCAATATCGTATCATAGCTCATTAGTCGATAATTAGACCTCATCAACAATGGAACATGTTTGTCCAACATATGCCTGACCACAGGGACATACAGAAAGATATATCACATTTCTGAAAGAACATATAGGAAAAATTAAATCAGAACTATTTTCCCTGCTCTGGGGTGTGTGAAAAATAAGTTCCTAATTACAAAATTTAATTGAACACCATGCCGGCATGGGTACATGCCCATTGGTGTCTGATGTGTGTAAAACCAATTAACACTTAAAATTGGCGGCTCAATGTCTGAAAATGCAGCATGGACCAATATGTCTGAAAATGGGTAACAGGAGTGCAGAAGTACAGACAAACGAGCTTTAGCTGTACTTCTCTTTTAATGTTTTATATGATATGATTCACCTGGGGAGATTGGGAAGAAAAGATTAGTATTTCTGGTATACACCTCTGTGTTTTGCTACTGTGAAAAGGATTCATGGAATGATTCCTGCCTCTTCACAAAATATTGTGTCTGAATACGTGATTCTCATGATAATGATTAATTGGTTATATGGCAACTCATGTTTTAGATTTACTGGATAGCTGTATTACTGTATTCCAAACTAAAGGAAATTGTGGGGCGATATCCATCCAGCTCTGCCTTAAATTCTAATAAATAAGACTTTGTGCCATGCCAGATGAATACAATATAATTTACTGGCCATGGTACTATGTATGACTAATATATATATATATCTCAAAACTTTGACATAAAGATATTGGTGTAGTTGATGGGCACAATTGACCCCATAGCTGTGCCTTATCAAAGTTGATTTCCCACAAAAGCAGAAAGTTCAATGGAAAGAAACTAGATTCTGGGGCAGGTCTTGAAATTTCCACTCACCTGCTCACATTGGCGAGTGGAAATTATGGTGGGAGCGAGTGTGTCCCCAGGGCCGTCTTGCTGAGCAGGCTTGGAAATTAGGGCCAGATCTGTCATTCGCACTGGGAGCTGTCAGACTGCTCAATAGTTGAGCAAAGTGAAAGCAAATTTAAATATTTTGTTTGTTTTCAATCTTGTTCTAAGGTATCCCTAATACCTGAACCTATCTTAGCTTTAATCCTCATTTGCAGGTCATCTTGCAGCCTACAGTATATCTTCCTACCAAATAATTATTTCATCATCTTGGCGTAGTAAAAATATTTGTTCAGTATCACAGTGGCACCGCTCCTGATATCTGGCTTGAAAAAACATTTTTCGCAAAGTGTTCTGAGAGCTGTCTACTCTTCTCTCAATAAATTCCCAGTGGGTTGTCAATGTCACTGTTTTCAACCGATGCTTTTACCAGTCTCTGTAAGCCAGGTATGAAAAACCTAAAACCTATAAATGATTTTTGTGCGTGCTAGAGTGCAAAGAAGCACATCATTTCAATTTGTGGAAATTTTTTTCACAATCAATGTGCAGCTCTGGTCTATCACCAACTTATTTTGTGACAAATTTCAACCCTTTATTCAGTAGATGGACTTCCCCACAGGTAAACAGTATGATGAGAAATTTACCACTAGGTTGTACAGTATGTGCTGTCTTGCTCTGAGTCAAACTACTCACTGAAGCTTCTCCTTGTGCCAGTCCTTCCTTGTGCTAAAAAATGTGGCTCTGAGGCTTTTCTCTTTTGGTTTGACATGGTTTGAGTGCTTCTCTAGTCTTCCAGTTTGCCCTCATCCCTTTGTTCGGGCGGATCTAGGACACATGACTCCGTGGACGCGCCGTCTTTGTGATCTCTGCGGCCGCCATCCATACACCCTTCCCACTGTCTTGAGGCTCCTGGGCTGAGAAACCTACTGTTGGGTTCAGGATCATGTGTCATCTTCCAGCTTCTAGGAATATGTGTTTCTCCTCTCCACTGGTTTGGTGATGTATCAATCTGGGCACTCCTACATGTCATGCTTTTTAACCCAGCATTAAAGTAAATTTTGATTTTAACTGTTCCTGGGCTTGTGACTTTATTAAGTTCCACAGGGTTGGGAGCGCTTCTTTTTTTATTGTTTTGTGAGGAAGTTGAGAATTTGATAATTGTAGGATATTGTAATTATACTGTATATATGATCTATATTTACATTATTGACCAAAAGGATAACCAAGGACTCTTACTACATTAATTTTTTGCAAGATGACCTTGGCAATTGAGGGCCAACTTGTTACTGATTGAGAAAAGGATTGTGACTGTTTAGCTTGATTTTCTATTGTCTCTATTTAATCTTTTGTTTATATTTCCATCTTGCCTGAACTTATGAAAGTTTGTAGTTAGGGCCCATTTCCTATATTTTCAGAAATGTGTTGTGTGTTTCCAAATAAGATGTTAGATTTTTCCTCATACTTCAAGTTTCTATGCGTGCACTTAGGGAATTAGTTATAGCTTCAAATGTAGCTATCTCACCCTGAATACCATGTGTCATTAGAGCAATCACATCAAAACTGCACTTTTTTAAGGATGCAAAAGCAAAACATCTCCAAAATGATTAATTAGAGCAACAAAATTACCACCTCCAGGTCACAGTGCTAAGTCTTGATCGATCAATCTAGAGGCCCAAATACTGTCATGTGAGGGAGGGCAATAAAGTTATCCACCCACAAAAGCCCTGGCACCATCCAACACCAGAGCTTACTGGGTGTATTTCTGTAGTGGAGAGTTAACAAGGGAGTGTGGATCAGTGAGTCTGTCTTACTGGAGGGGGGGGCAGTTGATCTGTAAGTAAGGCTTTTTTCAACCTCAAGACAGGCAGTAACAGTATAGGTATGCAGCAACAGGAGAAGATAATTTGAGGAAAATCATACCAGTGGATTTTAATAGAAGTCCTACAAAGAATGCTTTTTAATCCTCAATTTTCTATAATATAACTGTTTATGCAACTTTTTTTATTATGGACCTGGTCTACTGAAGTGTGCAATGAGGTTAGATGCACTAAAGTGAATGTGTGTTTAGATCAAACATGTAATGTGAACAAGAGTTTTATTTTATTGTATATTTCTCTGAAAACATTGGGTGATTATGTTTATGCCACCACACTTCACCCCTTAGTAAATCAAGGTCTATGAATTTTAATTTCTGGGTCAAGTCTTCTTGTGAGTTTATCAGATTTGCTGTTTTTCCACTTCCCCCCTGTCTAAAGCAGTGTTTCTCACCCAGAGTTTCTCCTGAGCTTGCTAAGGGTTCCACCTGCAATGAGCAATGACAACCAATGTTAGGGGTCACTTCTACACTCACCTCTAATGTTAGAGTACACCAAACTTTTTGCCCGTCTTTTCTATTATTATTAATTTAACTTCAAGAATTGAAAATAATTTTTCAGTGGCATGTCAAATATAGAAAGACTGCTACATTATTGGTTGTAGGTTTAATAATTTTAGAAAGGGTTCCCAAGAGCTCAAAATTATATCAATGGCTTCTCAGGAGTAAAAAGGCTGAGAAATGCAGGTCTAAATTTTAGTAATAGATATTCATTTACTGTAACTAATATTTGTTGCACTGGGCATGTTGTTCACATATTCTTTTTTTCAGTTTAGTCAATACGTTTAACTTCCTAATGTGATTTTCTCTTCTGTAGGTTAATGAAATTTATCATGATGACTCCATCGGTGCTCACATTAACGTAGTCCTTGTTCGAATGATTATGCTGGGTTATGCAAAGGTAAAAAGTTTGATTAATATGATGTTCTTCTGTTTTACAAGGTAAAGCTGTTCAAGATGATAATTGTCATGTAGTGTTATGTAACCTTACATGTATAGGACATAAAATGACCACAGTAACCAATCACATCCCAGCTGTCATGTACAGTGCAGGTAGTCAAATGAAGGCAAAGTCTCACTGTTTGCTGTGGATAGGACCTTTGCTATTAGACCATACATTCTTAAATTGAAGCCATATGCTAATATTTTGATTGGTCCAATAAAAGCAAAAGCAGTAGAATTTTTTAAAGACCTGTCCTAAATGGGCCAATCAGACTGTATCTAATCACGTGGGTCTTTTTTAATGATGTTGGTAAAAACGTTCAATAAAATCTATGGCTGCCCATAAACATGTTCAAATATGCAGGCACAATGTGCTGTTCAAATATGCAGGCACAATCTGACCAAAGAAAGCTCTTTTGCTTGAAACCTTTCCATGAGCATGCATGTTCAGCTCATCCAAATGTTAATATTTAAATATAGAGAGAAGGAAGTGGAGCACGGTGAACCTCCAACAGTGGAAATTTACCTGGTGGAGGAAAGGCAAAGCTAACAATATAAATTGGCTAGAAAAATCCAGCCTGGCAGAATGGCTCTTTCACTGAGAAGGTTCATTCAGGGGATTTTGATAAAGTTAGAGGTTGCTTATAGATATTTTCTGGTTTGACCTTAAAGCGAGCCTTGCTGCTATCATTATGACTACTTTAATAATGTTCATTAAATCATAGTGTAGCATTGCCTACTGCATTGATTTTTAGTGTATTATCTTGCTTCTTTTTTATTATGGTTTTTCTTGTAGTCTATCAGTTTGATTGAAAGAGGAAACCCATCAAGAAGTCTTGACAATGTGTGCCGATGGGCATTCCAACAGCAAAAATCTGACCCCAACCATTCTGAACACCACGACCATGCAATTTTTTTGACAAGACAAGATTTTGGCCCTGCTGGAATGCAAGGTACACAAATTCTAGAAACAATAGCCAGTATGTGTTCATTGTCTTAGAGGAGGTTGTTTTCTTAGCCCTAATGCAACAAAGGAGGCCATAAATGCTTTAGAAAGGAGGAAGATGTGAGCCTCCTCCAATTCTTTACTGTGTTGAGGGTCACAACAGGGCATGGAATCAGTTTTGTGCATGGTCAAGGAGTCACTGTGTAGATCCCCTTTCGTTTGAGGGGCTGGTTGCAGTAGTGAATACTGTTTTTGTTAATTATATTGTATTCCAAATAATTTTTTTTAAAGAAGTGAAGAATTTTATTACTATCTTGTGTTTGTCATACAAGGCTATGCTCCAGTCACAGGAATGTGTCATCCTGTAAGAAGCTGCACGTTGAACCATGAAGATGGTTTCTCCTCTGCCTTTGTGGTTGCCCATGAAACTGGCCATGTGTAAGTAGAAGTGTAAATGAAAGCATGGCTAATACTGATAAACAAGTCTTTTTTCTTGATCAGGTAGGCTTAAGAGAGGGTGTATCCCAGTTTGGATTAACAATTTTTGACAGTTTATTCTGTTTGAACTAGTCATAACAAATTCCTGTGTACTTTCTAAATACCATTGTGCACTGCTAAAAACACTTTACCCAAAGAAAACTTATAGAATTCATTAACATTTATTACTGTAGATGAGCAAACAACCTGTTCTTTCAGAGGGCCCAAATGTGTTTCTATTCAAGATCCACTGTCAAAAATGACAAAGAACTATGTAATAGTGCCCCAGAAAGCATTGGATTGTCTGATGCGAAGATGTAGTCTGGAAAGCCACCAACTTATTTTGTACTCATGAAACTTGGACAAGTTTATGCTTCCAACTTTGTGGGAATAGTTTGGGAATTGCCCCTTCCTGTTCCAACATGACTATGCACCAGTGCACAAAGCAAGGTCCATAAAGACATGGATGAGCGAGTTTGGGGTGGAGCAATTTGACTGGCTTACAGGGTCCTGACCTCAACCCCATAGAACACCTTTGGGATGAATTAGAGCAGAGACTGTGAGCCAGGCTGTCTTGTCTGACATTAGTACCTGACCTCACAAATGTGCTTCTAGAAGAATAGTCAGCTATTCCCATAGACACACTGCTAAACCTTGTGGACAGCCTTCCCAAAAGAGTTGATGCTATTATAGCTGCAAAGGGTGGGCCAACTCATATTGAACCCAGTTCATGTGCGTGTAAAAGCAGACATCCCAATACTTTTGGCAATATAGTGTATGTATACAACACGCTATCACATTTATGTGTTGAAACCAATACCTATAATCATGTAGTGACCTTAAGAATTGATGACCAATTGTATTGAAATCTTGCAAAAATAATTCAATGTTGCTAAAACATTATAAAATAATAAATGAACTAGTGATGCATGAGCATTAGAGCAACCTACCTATCACTTACTGTGTGTATTAGACAGGCATTTGACTATACCAGAAAAAAAACAATTAAAGTGCATCTGTACCTCAATAATGCACCTTTAAATTTTTAAATATTTTTATCACACACTAACAGCACTTTATAAGGAAGCCCTGACTTACCTCTGTAATTGTGGACATTGTGGAGAAAAAAAATCTTAAAATTTTACAAAAGAAACATTGGAATTACAATTTCTCTCTGCTTGTTTTCTATGTTTGTCAGAAACTTAGAAGATTTCAGAGCCTCTGTTGTAAAATTTGAGAATTAATTACTTTATAGTACCTGCAGTTAGTGAGGGTTTGTTTACAGCTCATTTACTGCTTGTTAAGAATTTTTAAATATTTTGCCATTCATAGTCAGAGCACAGGAGCACTGTAAGAAATAAAAGAGTAACCAATAACCCAAGAGCTGGCAAGGTAAGACTGCCAATAAAACTGTGACAACCTCTATACTAGAGACAAGGTGACAGAAATGTCTGCAAGTAGCTGGAGTCTTCATGACCAGTGTCTGTAAAATCACAGCATTACACATGACACAATTACACCTAAACACAATGAAATTGCATAGACACCTGTAAGCCTGTAAACAATTTCCTATTTTTCTAGCATTGTTTTGTGTGTACACTGCCTGTTGTGTAATGCAATGTAGACACATAGTCAATCTGAATAATGTCCGGTGTCAGAATAATGTAACTCCAACAAGCATGGGCAGGAGTTAGATGATTAGTTGGCACACAATGACCAAAGAGAGATTAATACAAGAGCTGCAAAGGTCATCCCGACTACAATTTTAATAAACCTGATTGTAATATAGTAATATTAATGTACTCTTGCTTTTACTGGTGGATTGAAACAAAATATCAGTTAGCTTCTTCCAACATTGTTTGCTTATACATTCAGTCTAGGAATGGAGCATGATGGACAAGGAAATCGATGTGGAGATGAAACAAGCATGGGCAGTGTTATGGCTCCTCTGGTGCAAGCAGCGTTCCATCGGTATCACTGGTCTAGATGCAGTGGTCAAGAGCTGAAAAGACATATACAGTAATTTGAAATTTACCTTTTATACCTCTTTAGAGTTGCAGGGTCTGTTTTTCATACACCTGTTAGTCTGCTTCACACACAACAAAGCTAATTACACACTTCCTGGACAATTAATTTTTCCATTGAAAGGAATTTTTAGGAATATTTACTTTTTATGAATCATTGCCCCTTCAGAACATGCATTGTTCTTTTTCATCCCCCCCTTCAGAATGATCCACATTTCTTTTCAATTCCATCCCCTGCAGAATGTTCCTCATTTTTTTTTCTTGCTCACATATATACATTGCCCATGTTTACAAGATTTCCAAATCTTCCAAATATACAGCAATGTTTACTGGTGAATTTCTAAAAAATTGAGTGTCTATAAATGTAAAACTCAACCTAAGGCTGCAATACATTATAGGGACGGTATTTGTTGCTGTATGCAGATGGATTGTGTGAGATCCCTGAGTTACCATTGAGAAGGCTTCTAGAGAAATACATTTTCATTGATAAACTGCAACTGTAGACAAACAACTGAATACACATTTTAAATGTGCATATCTCCACTGGTTAAGTCACCAAATAAATTGTAATTCTATTCAGCCAGACTTGTGATCCACACAACTCTGCCACACTGCACACTTAGGTCACCAAGCTGCTTCCTGGTTTCAATACATTTTCTCTGGAGGTGGCGATGTACAGGTGATTCATGCTGCTGCAAACTGAACAAGGAAAATAGAATAACATATTATGGGAGGGGTGCCTGAATCACAAAAGTGGCTGAACAGAATTATACATTTTACATATAATAGTACCTAAATAATGTGATTCATTTAGACAAAACATAATGATGGCAAGTAGTGATAAAATCACTGTTAAGCATATTTTTATGTTTTTCAGTTTGTATGATTGCCTCCTGGATGACCCATTTGAGCACGACTGGCCGAAACTTCCAGACCTCCCTGGAATTAACTATTCTATGGATGAGCAGTGCCGCTTCGACTTTGGTGTGGGCTACAAAATGTGCACAGCTGTACGCTATACATATTTTAGATGTGTGGTTTTTATGTTTATTTGTATATTTTTTTTACCTTTTTCAGTTTCTTTTAAAAGATGTCTTGATTATGTAGAATTACTAAAAAGCATATATATATTTTTTTTTCAGTTCCGTACATTTGACCCTTGCAAACAATTGTGGTGCAGCCATCCTGATAACCCATATTTTTGTAAGACCAAGAAAGGTCCTCCTCTCGATGGGACAGAATGTGCTCCTGGAAAAGTAAGTTACCATTTTGTTTATGTGTAACTAATAAAATGCAACCTTTTTTAATGTTACAATTCATAATCAAGTAACATGCATAGATTAAACAGATGAACACCAGTAGGTTAGTGTTATGTGCATAAATGATTATGGATTTGTATTAATTTCTTTATAATACATAAATATGAAGTGCTACTGAAGTCATTACTTGAAGATTACAGTCTATGTCTACTATGCTAACCTTTGCAGCCCTTCAGCTCCATTAGATTCCTTTGGTGGACTGTGTTTGGACTGCTATCTTTAGAAACTGGTGTCAGCTTTACTGACTTTATTGAGGAATAAACTGACATAACATTAGCAGGAGCACAGAGAAGGGAGATCACTGAAGGAACATTGCAATGCTTAAACTAAACAGCAAGGTTACAAATATAAACATCATTTCACTCAAATGCTCTACTGATTGCCCTTCATCCAAATCAAGTTTAATAGTTTTGCTGGAGGTTCTCTTTTAAGGAAAACTGTCTTGAAAGAAAAATGTTGGCTGCCAAAGCTAAGCTCAAGGGAGCATTCAACACTAGGAAATGTTTATTGACAGAATGGTCTTCCCATTTTTAGGTGAAAGCTTTATGAATGTAAACTGATGTAAGGTCTCAACTTTGTGTTCTATTTTTTTTGCCTGTGCCTATCTGTTGGTGTGTCAGAAAAATTAAATAAAACAGCGCAAAGAGCACTGTAACCAGTTTAATTTTGTATAGGAATGAGTAACAGTAGGAGCTTTGATGTCCCTGAAATTTCCACCAAAAGTTGACGATTTCTGAAAGTTATGCCATTTTAGTCAAATGGATTTAAGCCAATGGTAATATTAAAAAATTAAAGGTCCAGTAGGCTTTAAATAGCTTCTGAGTGTTGGAGAAGCTCATTTTAACTATACTGGACTTTATCTTAGGTCAAAAAGGCTTGTCATTAGCCTAATTATTTCCCTTTTTTTCCCAGAAAAAAGTAGAAAAGAAAAGTACACAAGTATGATCTAATACACCTAAAAAGGAAAAAAACACAAGTCCCAAAATACCCTGGAAATAAAAAGAAGGTGCAGAAATGTTTCCAAGTAATTTTGGCTTAAGCAGCATATTGTGCAAAATTAGGCATTTCTGCTTTTTGCGAAATCAGTATTGCCCAAATCACATAGTTTATATCTTGTCTTGGAGTGGTTTATCTACAGTATTGGGCATTCTGACTCACTGCAGTGGGTTAATGCACTTTGCAATTAACACTTTGCTGATGTGAATGAGTAGGATTTAAATTAAACCTGTCATGAGAGAAGTAGAAGAACTGCCACTGTTGTCCTCCTAAAATTGTTATCTGACTTGTTATATTGACCCACTAGCTTTCATTTAATTTTCTTAATGTCAATAACGTGGCGCAAGTATACAAATCAGGCAAGTTGCAGAAAAGCCAAAAGTTCATATCTACATAGTTGTTCTGGGTCAGTCATTGAAATCACCAAAGCAAAAAGATGAGCATTATATCCAGGCAACTAGTAGAGATATCAATAATTCCTCCATGCTCCCCAAGTGACAGATTTAGTCTAAATCTGGGCTGACCCCCTCCCCCCTTCCCCAAGGTCCTCATCCCCTTGGGGCATTTCTGCACCCTTAAGAAAAACTGTGTATAATACCTTTTTTCCAAGTGTATTTGGTCTGGTGATGTAACATGTCCTCTTAATTCTCTTATTCTTTTGGTGGAGGGTAGATCTTAAAAGCAGCAGAGACTCTAATGACTTGATCCTGCTCTCCTTTTAGTCCAGGGAAAGGAACAACGCTCCAATAACCTGGGCTGACAGGAAACTGGTTGAATGATGCTGAACATCATTCAACTTGAAAGAGGACTAGCACAGCATTGTTGTATCAGTCTTTGGTGGGACAGGTCCAGCGAAATGGTGAGTATAGCAGCGGGAAGGCCAGAAAATGGTGTATTGGAGCCAATATTTACATGCCATAATCTTTCTACTCTGTTCCAACAGACTTTAAATTCATTACCTTGTTGTAAATGAAACATTTTAATGTATTATTTGTGTATACCAATTGTAATTTTTTTTAAAAAAAGGTCCATATAAGTTCAATGCAAATTATTACAGAGTTTTGGTTATCATTGCCAAGTCAGTAAATTTCACCTACAGCCACTCACAGACAGACCAGTACAGGCATAGTCAGGCCATTTTATATACAGTATAGTGATTTGCATTCTAGTAAAAAAGTTAAAATGTATTCCTATTTGGCTAGGCTGTTGCCAATGTCATTCCACATAAGCAATCACTTTGCATATACCATCCTAAAATAACAAACCTTTAACGGAAATGACATAATGATGGTGGCTTCAGCTGCACATCCTAACCTGCCAAATACAAACTCCTGCTGCTTTATTGCAGATATTTCCTGCCAATATTAGATGGTATTTTTATTGCTATTAACTATATGGATATTCATATTTTTACAAGGATTAATTATATGACAGTTTAACTTTTTTATTAGAATTTTTACATGGATTCCCGTATTGGCTAAAGCAAAGCTGGTAACTGTTTGGATTATTGTTTTTGCAGACTTTCATTTTACACTTCACATGGAAATGGTACAGTACATCCTTGAGTTATATCACATATCACTCAAGGGTAAATGGCGGCACAATTTGGACTATGCTCTGCTTTCTAGAATAGTAAAATGCTCTCACTGGGGTATACCTGCATCTAGTAAAGACTGTACAAGCCTGGACACAAGACCACACAAATTGGAAGAAACAGTGTTTTGTTTTTCACAATCTTGCATTACAGCATAGACAGAGAAAAAATGTAGTCCACATTTAACTTTAAAGAGAAACTAACTATAGGGAGGCAATCTGTATTTGGTGTACTTAGAAAAGCATTGTCTAATGCTGCAATTTCCTAATGAAATGTGTGTATATATATATGTATATCACAACTCTGTCAGAAAATCAACACTTCCACCAGTGTCACATTGTCAGACTGCTCTCCTGACTCCTTTGCCATCAGAATGTCTTTGCTTGTCTTTCCAAGATTGTTACTGAAAGATGCCACATAGTAAGCCTACATTTAGTGATGATCTTGGGAGAGTTTTTGTATTTGCAGCAAATGAAGATATAGGCATCATTTTTCTAACTTGATCAACTAATGCCAAACATGTCAGTTTAAAATGGGGAACTGATGTACTGTGTTTCATTAACTGTTAGTGTAATAAAACTTAAATCCATTAAATATCAACCTTCTCAATTCAGCCAAAACATTGATTCCTTTACATTGGAAATCTAGTTAATCCCCTCATTAAAAGATTGGTTGTACAAAACTGATTCTATATGTGCCATGGAATAAACTAGACCCTTATCTTCAGATACTTTAGATCAGTTTTGCAAACTTTGACTAAACTGGTACCTCTTCAAGCTTGATTCGCCCGGGTATAAGCACGTATTTAAAACTATCAGCTATATCTACAGCTTTTTTTTTTAGATTACTGCCATTTCTATTTAATTTCCCTACTATTTTTCTTTCTTACTCTTATCCTTCTAATTTTCATTTTTATTTTATTTTCTAATATATGTAATTTATAATCCTTCAGATCTGAAGCTTTGAGCTACATACACAATTAAAGATGAACAATAAGAATACAGTACCAACTTTAGGTACACAAGCTCTTTATTGTGGCGATTGTATAGATAAACCAGGCCTGTTGTACAGATTATGTGTTTTTGGTATTATTACATAAATGCATTAGACAGATTTATGTCTATAATTTCTGTTATCATATCGTATTATATCCTATCATATTGATATATATAATCTTTTATTTAATGTCCATATTTTCTGTATTGATTTAGAATGTATTTTTTGAACATGTTGTACATCTGTTCTTCCTTTGATAAATTCAGTAAAAATAAATTGAAAATAATCGCATTTAATTATTTTGTCATGTTCCCTTCTAGTGGTGCTACAAGGGTCACTGTATGTGGAGAACCACTAACCAAGTCAAACAAGATGGCAACTGGGGAGCATGGTCAAAATTTGGATCCTGTTCAAGAACTTGCGGTATTGGTGTCCGATTTAGAACACGTCAGTGCAATAGTCCAATGTAAGGATAAATGTACATTTAAAACATCTATATCAACACATTTTCTAGGGATGCTTCTTTAGTTTACTGTTTCTTCTTTTAGGGAAACATTTCCTATTTATTACACATTACACATGACCCTGGAGGCTAATTTGGGCAGAGTCTCTGTCAAATTTAAACTTTGACATCAACATACAATAGTTTAGAGGTTACCTTTTTTGTACCATTCTCTTTGGTTACACTTGACTCCTGTATTCAATTATGTAAGGGTCTCTGTCACATTTAGACCTTAACACCAGCATGTTTTCTAAGGATGGTTCTATAGTTTACAGTTTCTCTTTTTTGTAAAATTCCCATTGGACCCCTGTCCAATTATAGAATGTTTTTAGAAAGAGGTACACATATTTGCCCAACAGTACTGTTTTTTTTTTAATCTGGGCCCACTTATTGGACCCAATTATTTCCATAATGTGACATCTTTACCCATTTTAACTATTTAATGCAAAGGTCAGCAATTGGTCAATAATTATCTATCTCTTGATCGCAGGCACAGTGTGGGCTATTTTAGCCTAAATTGAAAGTAAAGTCTAATACAATTTAACTTTGCTTAACCTGCCCTCACACTGTCTAGTGTTTGTAAAAGTGTTCTGTGTAAATACCTATTTTTTTTATTGGCTTCAGCTTCACGTGACCTGTAAGCTGCGGCTCCTGTATCAGCGAACCTGCTCAACAATGGGGCTGTATTTAGAGAATCGTGACATCAACCCCTGGCTTCCCCTTCACTGTCAGTGTTCCCTCCTACCAGGGAGCTGGCACTTATAGGTCATGTGATTGATTCACCACTAGAGAATATTCACATTCACTGTACTTTTTTGTATTTTAAGCGCTTTTAAATAGGGGACTCTGTCCTGATCAGCAGAGGATCCACTTACAGATCTCCTGATGATCGGAGCAGAGTGGAAGAATCACACATCCATGTCCTGCACAGCAGACACAGACAGGGCTCACTCTGCTCTATGGGCTACTAGGAGTAAACTGACTCCACTGTCTGTTTACACCCAACTATCCTCCGATCCAGTCCACCTAAACAGAAGAGGACTGATCCCCATCTGATTTTTTTTTTTAAGTGGACAGGGTCAGACCCGGTGGTAGGTATGTGTAAATGGACACTAGTCTGTTTAAACCTGATTGTCCATAGGGTTGAATAGACTGTCAGGCTGACCTGATTGGACCCACCATGTAAAAAGGGGCCTTAGTGTTTCAGTTACTTTATTTTTGCAAATCCTATCCCTACTGCTTTAATCAGTTTCACCTCTTCCTTTTGTGCCTCTATATAAATGCAGTTTCCAAGCACATGCAATTTTATTTGCAAAGCAATTAACCAATAAATTAGTCCATATTAAGAGCTATTAATTATTATAAAGCTGATGTTTCTTGAATGATTTCATCTTTTTGCAGATATTGAAGTTAAGAATATATAATTAAGTGATTGTAGTTCTGAAACTGGCATCTGGGATCTCCAACTATCTGATATGAGCCGTTTACTGCTTAAATGTGGCTGCCACATTTCCATAGGCTTTTATGTGCAGGATTCTCATTAAGTGCATATATTATCGAACAGTTTTACAAACCTACTGGGAATGATTTACTAAAACAAAAGGAGAAAAAAAAGAAATAAACTGTGAAGGAAATCTTAGATCGTGGGCCAGCATATGCGAACATTAATGTATAACTGAACTTATTTAGCTGATTGTACAGAGATGTTCAATGCCTATGGTGGGGTACTAGTTTGCCATCCGCATTGATCATCCAAATAATGATGCCCAAACAAGACCTACTGACCCCTCTAGCTGTAAGCACTCTGAAGTATTTTAGTTCAAACTTCTTTTTTATATTTGGCCTCTAGTACTGTATCCCTGTAGTCTTTCCTGTGACTCCAAAGATTGGTGTGCCACTGTTTTGAGACATTAAAATGTTACTTGTAAGTAGTCTTTTGAATTACTATCCTTTTTAGCTAGCAACAAACCTAACAAAGGTCCCTTTCACACAGGCTTTGAGATCAGGTTTGCCTGTCATTTTTTTAGGTGGATCTGATTCGAAGTTTCATGCAGGTCTGTGGGTATGTGTATGTCAACAGACTTGTATATGTTTACATCTGCCTACCTCCAAGTCCATCCAGGTCCAGAAAAAACCCCAAAAAAGGACTTTATCCTTTTCCATTTTTTCAGAACTAAATGTGACAGATAGGAGATTGCCTGATATAAACAGGCACGTCCCATAGAACAACTATGAGCCACAGTCTACTTTCAAAATGCAAACAAAATCTAATGGGGCATAAATGTCATAAAACTGACATCCGTCCTGTTTAGCTCTGATTCAGTACAAGATCTGTTCATGGATCCTTTGTTGAACAGAATGGAGCACTCCCATCTGTAAAAACCCTAAGAAATTATTGTGGGGTCCCATTGGGGGTCTGGGTGCACAGATTTTACACCTAGGCTCTAGAAACATAAGCATGTCTTAAGTGTTGTAAATTCTACAAAAACTGTCAAAAACACTAGGATATAGATCGGAAAAGGATCCACTTTTGGATAAAGTGGAAATTTCCCTGATAATAATGTAATTGTTGTGTTAAAATTGTATTTCAAGAAAAGTATTTGCAAAAAAAATGTTGCTACATTCTTAACTTTGGTAATTGTTATTGTTGTTACACAATTTATCTCTTATCATGTTTTTTGTTTTTCTTAGGCCAGTGAATGGTGGCCAAGACTGCACAGGATTGAACTATGAGTATCAGTTGTGTAACACTGAAGAATGTCCTAAGCACTTTGAAGACTTCAGAGCACAGCAATGTCATCAGAAGAACTCCCACTTTGAATTTCAGAATTTAAAACATCATTGGCTGCCCTATGAACATCCTGATAGTAAGTATATATGTTTAATAAAAAAATGAGACTGCAATAACAGTGTTATTTTTTATTCATTGTGGAAACAAAAATACTTGTTTGCGGGAAAAAAAAATCAGCAAATTGGTTAATGGTAACCAAGTGGAGGTTGTAACCACACTCACCCAACCAGAGTACCTATTCACACTATTCATGCTACATGGCTGCTTTTAGACTCCTTGGTCCTGATTCATCCAGCTGCAATAACACTTAAGGCTGGATAGATGGTACTTAAAGTAAGCTAAAATGACAGACAACAATACTGACTGTGAGGTTACTTTAGTATTCCCATAAGTATGCTTTAGGGTTCCTTAAGCTACCCGTAGATGCAATTACAAGTATTTTTATTTGTTGTTCTTATCATTTTCTGCGGGCCCAAGGAAATCTCTGTATTCATGCCTTACACTTTAAAGAGTGTAGCTTCTTCCCAGTTTCCATTTAAAGGTAGCACCCACTTAGACAGGTGTTTGGTTAGGTGAATTTAGTTCTTGGCTCACTGTACTCAGTGATTATTTTGGTCTGTTCTGTGTTTCACTGGCTGTTGGGTTGACTGCTTCCCCCTGTCTGTCTGGAAAGGTTCTGGAAGATAGAGGGCATGGAGTGCATGGAGAGTCAGATCAGCAGCTGCATATTTATGTAGCCCTGGCCAAGCCCAAGGAGAGTATACCCATCCAGATCATGGCTGGAAGTGTGTATAAATACACTGAGACTGGGAACAGTGGTGTCTTGTCCTAGGAGGAGGAGATCACAGCCTGGGGGTGGGGGTTGCCCTCTGGGCAAGCTTGCCATATGTCTGCTGTGTTTGATGGTCTGAGCTGACTGAGGGACTTTTCATCTGGGGATCTAGTCTGGTATCATTGGAAATGTGTCTGAAAGATATTGGGAGGAGGCAACCAACTATCCAATAACATTAATGAGTACACACTAGTGTGAAAGTTCCCTGTAACTGTGTGCTTCTATCCCTCTTTTGCTAGAATCAGTTTGTTTAACCCCCCCCCCCCACGGAGGTATTCTGAGTGTAGCTCGGGGTTAACTTTCAGTACCAAAAGCGGTAACCCCGAGCTACACTCGGGATTACCCTGCAGTGTTGCTCGGGGATCCCTCCAGCACTTACCTTGTTCTGCGCTCCCGCGATGTCCTCCCTGCAGCGTCCTCCGGCCATCTCCTCCGGCCAATGCCGGCATCCGTCTTCTGGGTTCCGTTCCCTGCGAGCATTGGGACATACAGGGGACAGAACTGGCGGGAAATTCAAAAATGTTAAAAAGTGAAATTCACTCAATACACTAAAATCTCATAGTACAACATTACTGTATCAAAGCATTTCACATGCATTTTGTCCCGAGTGCTTTGTCCTGTGCCCTGCCTGCATTTTTACTGTTCTTTCTGCCTGGAAACTGAGAAACGTCCATGGCATCCAAAAAGCATCCCTTTAGGTCAAAAGCGGTTTTAGACCAGCTAGAGAACAGCGATAATAAATCAGAACCACTTGCAGAATTGAGTGATAATGATTCGTGGGGAAATTCGTCATCAGACACTGAAAACGATTTTGCGACTTTGCTCAGTGATGTGCGAACTTGGTGCTGTATTTCAAATTTCAGTGTTTTTGGTTTGATTATATTATTGAATTAAATGTATTATTATTATATTATTATTTTTTATGATTATTTATTGTATTATAATTTATGATTTCGTGTTTCAAATTTTATCATACACGGGATGTTTATTAGACTCTTGTTCGGACAGATTTCAGTGAGTTATTCCTAAAAATTACAGGCCTACAATAAAAAAACGGCATATTTCCATGCAAACAAATGTACCGCTTTGAGCACAGAAATATTGACATAATCAGATCGCAAGGGAGGTTAAAGGGGATATTCTGTCTGGTGTCCTGAAATGCTCGGTCCAGTAGTTGCTTGTGTAAGGACTCTGCTTACATCTTTGGAAGAAAGTTTAGTATCCTCAGGCTATTTTAATATTGTTCATTTACATTATTAACACCAAACCTTGTTAACAAATGTTTTAATGCTATTTTAATACATGCTTAAAGATAAAACCTTGCTAGATCCTAGATCTTTTAAGTGTTTTGTTGTTGTCTGTGTCCCCACTGGGGGGTTCACACCTCTGTTTGTTAGAAAGTTTGATAAATAATTAATTTGAGCTCAGTTCACACTACTGCGACCTATAAGTTGCACTACTTATGGTACCACTTTGCCAGGTGACTTCCTAGCGATTTGCTAGTGACTTGATGAGACTTGAGTACAACTTGATGCATGACTATGCCATGCGACTTTGCTATTTATTTTTTTTGCCAATTAGAAAATATCAGGGTTTTTTTTCGTTAAATTTTGGGATTTTGTAACAAAATCCTAATTATTGGAATGATTGGAATTCAAATTGTTCGAAAATGTATCGACCGATCCAAATTCTGTGTAAAGAATAGCTGGTTGCCAAAAAGCTTGCCGCCGCATCCTTGACAACCGATGACTCATCAGCTGTTAGTGGTTTCCCCGCTGACAGCAGAATGTAAATAAAATAATGCCAGTAATTAAACAGGAAAAAAAAACTTG
This sequence comes from Staurois parvus, assembly GCF_062004578.1. NCBI lineage: Eukaryota > Metazoa > Chordata > Amphibia > Anura > Ranidae > Staurois > Staurois parvus. The sequence continues at coordinate 4,601,333 of NW_028318023.1, read as the reverse complement.
GGTCCCCCCACTGAAATCCATATCCTTATCCAATCATGCAGCCCGGCAGGTCAGGAAAGGGGGGGGGGGTTGAGTGAGCGCCACCCCCTCCTGAACTGTGCCAGGCCATATGCCCTCAACATGGAGGAGTGCTTTGTGGCTTCCCCCCAAAGCACCTTGTTCCCATGTTGATGGGGACAAGGGCCTCTTCCCCACAACCTTGGGTGGTGGTTGTGGGGGTCTGCAGGCGGGGGGCTTATCAGAATCTGGAAGCCCCCTTAACAAGGGGGCCCCTAGATCCTGCCCCCCATGTGAATGGGTATGGGGTACATAGTACCCCTACTCATTCACCAAAAAAGTGTAAAAAGGGAATAAAAACAGTAAATAAACAGTTAACAAGTTCTTTATTACAAAAAAAAATGACCCCTGAAATAGAGACCCTTGTCTCCAGCATGGTGCTTTGGGGGGGAGCGCCCCCCTTACCCCAGAGCACCCGCCCCCATTTTGCAATTTGGGGTCTCACAAGTCAGATCTTAAGTCACGGCAGTGTGAACCTTGCCTCAAAGGTAACAAACAGTTTGGGGAGGTTTCCTCCTATTCCCTTTTGTGTATCCAAAACAAGAAGTAAAGGGAAAATCTAGTAGGAAATAGACCACAAAAGATAATCTGATTATTAATATTCTTATAATAATAATAATAATAATAATAATTATTATTATTATTATTTTTATTAAATATTTTGTGATATTTGGGTGTTCTAGGCCAGGGGTGGGCAAACTTTTTGACTTGAGGGCCGCAATGGGTTCATATATTGGACCCGGGGGCCGGACCAAGAGTAGATGAATGATGTGTATGTGTCATCCATAGTAAGTATAGTAATATTCCCCCATAGTAAGCATAGTAATTAATCCCCCATATAGTAATTCATCCCCCATATAGTAATTCATCCCCCATATAGTAATTCATCCTCCATATAGTAATTCATCCCCCATAGTAATTCATCCCCCATATAGTAATTCATCCCCCATATAGTAATTCATCCCCCATAGTAATTCATCCCCCATATAGTAATTCATCCCCCATAGTAATTCATCCCCCATATAGTAATTCATCCCCCATAGTAATTCATCCCCCATATAGTAATTCATCCCCCATAGTAATTCATCCCCTATATAGTAATTCATCCCCCATAGTAATTCATCCCCCATATAGTAATTCATTCCCCATATTAATTCATCCCCCATATAGTATTTCATCCCCCACAGTACTATTCCCCCCCAAGTAGTAAGCCAAGTCCCCCCTGTGTCAATTTACTTACCTTTGCTCCGCGCGTTCCTCTCGCCGTGTTCCCGCGCCGTTCCGGTCTTCAGGGCGGACTGTGAGAGGAGCCTAGCTCCCCTCCCCTCACGTTTGTCACGCTGCCCCGCCTACACACATCCTGACAGCCACATCCGCGGGCCAGATTAAAAGGTCCGCCGGGCCGTATACGGCCCGCGGGCCGTAGTTTGCCCATTGCTGTTCTAGGCCATTTTTGTGTTTTATGTGCCACTCTCTATACAACAAAGGTGCAGAAATAGTTAAAATAATCTTATAACCATTTAGCTAGTAAGATCAGTTGGGCATGGAACGTGTCCGAACACTGAAAGTATCATAATATTTGTTTAAACATACCATAGACTAAGTTGATCTAACAAATGGATTATAATTCCAAAATGGAGGGGGTTAACCTTTTACATAGCTGAGTTTATCTGATCATCCGTTTATGGGAGTATAACTTAATTATTACATGCTAACTACAAAGTATAACTACATATTATTTGTCTTATATAGTGAAGTAATGCTTTTCAGAACCTGGAAATAATCCAACTGTGACATTTTTTCCCATGCTGTTTGAAACGGAGGATTTTATACGGAGTTAAAGTAGTACCCTCAGCATTTTTAGTTTAACACATTGAGCACAATAAACTAAATTTCCCCCAGGAAGTAAGCTATTTGTTAAAATTCTTACCCCAGCACTTGCAGTTGCAAATTTCAATGCTGCTGCATGGCTGGATCTAGGGGATGCTGGGGTGGGCTGTGCACCCCACAGATTTCATTTGTGCCCCTCCTGGCTAGGTGCCTCCCTCCTCCCTTGTACATTGTGCTGTGCCCGCTGAGCAGTCAAGACAGGAGCTGCAGAGAGGAGAGAGCGGGGAGGAGATTTGGGCTCTATTACATCCAATGATACACGGCTTCATTCCCCGCCCCTCTCCACATTTCCAAGAGTTGAGCACTCTTTGGAGGAGATGGGGCAGGTAATGAAGCCGTGTACCGTTGGATGTAATAGCGATCCTATGTAACCTGCTGTATGGAGGATCGCTGTTATGACAGGAGGTAGAGATCACAGAGAGCTCGCATCTCCTCACTACTCCTGTTCTTCCCACATGTAAGATTGGGGGAGGGCGGACTTGTGGAGGAGGGGTGGGGGGTATGTTTGTGCTGGGAAGGGTAGTTGGGGGGGATGTGGTAGGAGGCAGTATTGGGGAAGATAAGTGCAAGGAGGGGAGAATTGGGAGGGGGAGGATTTTATGCTAAGAGGGGGGAATTGGAGGGGAATTGTGCTAGGAGGGGAATTGGGGGGGGGGGGATTTGTGCTAGGAGGTAGGAATTGGAGATTAATAATGCTAGGAGGGGGGAATTGGGGGGAGGATTTGTGTTAGACAGGGTAATTGGAGGGGAATTGTGCTAGGGTGGTGGAATTGTGGGAGATGGTGCTAGGAGGGTTGATTTGGAGAGGAATTTTGCTAGGAGGGGGGAATTGGGGGGGGGGGATTTGTGTTAGAAGGGGGACTTGGAGGGGAATTGTGCTGGGGGGGATTAGTGCTAGGTGGGGGAATTGGGGGTGGTATGTGCTACTAGGGTAATTTATGTATGCAGGGATTTGTGCTGGGAAGAGTAAGTTGTAGGCAGTTGTGCTAGGAGGAAATTTGGGGGGGGGATTTGTACTAGCAGGGGGGATGGGGGGAATTTGTACTAGTAGGAGGGATTTGTACAAGGAAGGGGGATTTGGGGGGAGGATTTGTGCTGGAAGGGGGGATTTAGGAATGACAATTTGTACTAGGAGGGGAGATTTGAGGAGAGGATCTACGCTAGGAGTGGTGATGTCGGGGAGTCAGTTTGTGCTAGGAGTGGGGGAAATTTGTACTAGGAAGGGTGGTTTGGGGAGACGATTTATGCTAGGAGTGGGGATTTGTACTGGGGGAGGGATTTGGGAGAGGGCTTGTACTAGGAAGGGGATTTAGAAGGAAAGTGGATGTGTGCTAGGAGGGATGATGTTTGGGGCATGGAAGATTTGTTAGGGATTAGGGGATTTGGGCTGAAAGGGGATTAGGGAGCAAAGATGGGCATTTTTTGCATTTTGGTTTGGGTAGAATTTGGGGTTGCAGAAGGAATTTATGCTTAGTGGGTGAGCATGTTGATGAGTGCTGTTTTTTTGGTGGGGGGGTGCAGTTTGTCACTTTTACCTTGAGTGATAGATGACCTTGTCCCGGCACTGCCCGCACTGCACACAAGGCAACAGATCTCCCCACATATGACACATAGATGAGATCAGATTCCCTACAGCATCGATCAATACGATGTATAGCTAGCTGGAGTTGCAGTTCTGACCTGTGAAATTTCCTGATTAGATTGGCAGCTGCAGTATTCAGCTACACACTGTGTGGAGGGATACTGATCTCAGCTATGTGCTGTGTGGGAAGGAGAAGTTCTCTTAAGTGCCCTGCCAGCAGTGACCCTCAACTCTGCTGACCACTGTCTTCCACCATGCTGACTCCTGTACCCTGCCCTGCTAACCCGTCCTCTGCACTGCTGACCCGTCCTCTGCACTGCTGACCCCTATCTTCTAAGGGCCATTTTGGATTAATAGTAAGTAATGGCACTTGTGGTTTTTTTTTTAAGGGATGCTAAAGTCTATATTTTTTCAAAGAAAAAAGCGCAAAACTTACATGCTCTGTGCTACAATAATGCACAGAAAGGTTGCTTCCTTCTCTTTTTGCAGACCCTCCCCAGCCCTGTCATGTTCTCCGTCCTCCAGGAGCCTCCTGTAGCAAGCTCTGTACTAAGGAGGCACCATGAACGTGGGCTCCTGAACCAGGTTGTGTGCAGCCATAGACACATGCAGCACTGGCAAGCCACGCCCCATTTCCACCTCAACAGAGTTTGACTGACAGCAGCAGGAGCCTACAACTCTGCTGCCCACAGTTTCACCTGTGAAAGCAGGAAGTGAAGAGAGTGTTGCTAGGTCTGGAGACAATGTTGAAGTATTGACATGGACCCAGTCATGTGTTTTTAGGGACTGGGGCATAGAACAGGAAGTGGGGTGTTTTTTACCTTAATGCACAGAATGCGTTAGTGTAAAATTAGATTTAGACTTTAGTTCCACTAGGCTTTAACAGTGGACAGTGCAGTCACCAGCCAGTCTGTTTGCTTGGAGAAGGAAAGGGTGAGCACGTTGCTGGAGCAGGAAAATGTCTTGCCATCTTAGACTTGGTGTTTCTATTGATGCACACACTGTAGGGAGGCACAGCTCTAGTCCCTGCATCCAAGATCGACTCCATAAGATGTTGCAAGAGAAAGGATCCACTATGACAAAGGAGACTTTTGGCAGTAGTCAAGGCTCCAGCTTAAACAGGAACAAAAACATAAATTAAAAGTTGAAGAACATATTCAGCAAATGCTTAAATCAGCTGCTTAAATTTCTTTTAAAAAATATGAGCGTTTAATATCACTTTAAAGAATCCGTCCTTCCTAAGGGCATAGCTGGAATGTAAAATGGTGTGGAAGCTTGCCTGTGGAGCTCCCGGAATTCTGAGCCATCCTTACCTTCCTCCTTGATAATGATCATTCTGCCCAGCTCCAGACCCCTTGGGAAGGCTGTTGCTACACTCTGGCACATGCCATCCAAGAGATGTTCCTCCACTCTGCCACCTGGAAAGAAGCAGATTGATGCCTCAGCCCTGTGCACCATGTTCATTGGAGGTGACAGACAACCCAGATCTGACTACTCCTTCTCCTGAGCCATTCCAAGCAGACAACACGACCATCATCCTTACCGCTATTGAATAAAGTAATTCCTCATTACTTATCCAAATTGATAAACTGGCTGAGGAATGCAATTTGATCACAATGATCTTGACAAAATCCATGGATACCTGTTCGAGACAAAATCCCGCATCTCAGCCACGGAGGATACCACCACCCAGCATTACCTCTACACTGTCTGCTACACACAGTGCAATTCTTGTAGTCAAATTGGATGAAGCGAAGAACCAGCTCCACCAGAAAAATATCCGAGTTCAGGGCTTACCAGAAGGGGCTGAAGGGGATCACCAAGCCAAGTTTGCAGAGTCCTTCCTCAAAGGTCTCCTGGGGCTAACTAAGGGCAGCAGGATAACTAAAACAGTATGAAAATACAACAAGAAAAACTTTGCTTCACGTTGGAAAGACTTCAAGCAAACCAACATTTTGTAAATTATTTCTTGAAGTGAAGTCTGATTCCCACTATCTTTTCCATCTAATGCTCCCTCTACTCCTCCTTCTCCCATTAGTGTTCTCTGTCCTTAATTGACCCCTCCTCTCCACCCCACAGCCTATACTGTATATATCACCCTCACTCCTACCCTCTCCCTATTACTGCACCCATCACCTCCTGTAAATTCTGAAACCACATGTTGACCTAAACACCAGGACAGTTAGGTATGTGCGCTCATATACATCCTGCTCCCATCTGGCTTTCCTCACCCTCCTTTTTCTAATATCTGGGGACATTTCCCCCAATCCTGACCCTCCATTTTACAACTGCAACCCCCATATCTGGCACTATTCTCCTCCGGCAACAGCCTCACTTAGTTTAATTTCTATTCCTCTGCTTCCAAAAACCCCCAATCCCATGTGCCTGCTCTGACTGTAACAAGTTCACATCTGACCTTTTTATCTCACATTGCTTTAACATACTTGCCATTACTGAAACCTGAGTTCAAGATTCTTACTCAGCTTCTCCTACTGCCCTCTCCCATGGTGGCCTCCAATGGACTCAAGACCCTGCCTCTCCTTTTTTGAAACCCTCTGTATTTGTCTGTTTTCTCCAATTTTTCTGAAGACTGCAGTGATTTTTCGACCTCCATTACCAGTATCAAGCTTTTTGATGGTTTCTCTGCCTGGTTTCCCTACTTTCTCTCCTCTGTAATACTCACTATCATTCTTGGTGACTTTAACATCTCTGTTAATGTTGACAGCCTGGATACATCTCAGCTTCTAAACTTAACCTCATCTTTTGACCTAACACAACGGGCACACACTTCCGCTCACTGCAATGCTAATACCTTTGACAATGTATTCTCCCACCTCTGCACTCCTGACAACCTCACCAATAATTCCTTTCCTCTCTGTGATCACATCCTCATCAGTTTCACATTGTTCTTGTCTTCAACCACCTATACCTCCAAACATCACATGATTACTTCTAGAAACCTTTGTCACGTTATCCCCCCTCTTCTCTATTCTGATACTGACCACCTCTATAACAAAAGCTCTCCCCTGTCCTGTTCTAGACTGGCCACCTCTGTCTACAATAGTTCATGTTCATCCTCACTGGATGCACTTGCTCCTCTAACTACACACAGAATCGGGTCCCGGCCGTTACAACCTTACAACCTTAGCACCAGCAATTTCAAGAGACATTGCCATGCTCTTGAGCGACTGTGGCATAAAACCAATTCCTGCAGGCCTTCACCCTATACAAAGTTGCCCTCTTAACGTACAATTTCTGCCTCCATGCTACCAAAAAACCTACTTTGTCACTTAACTTATTACCTCGTCATCCAGTCCTTGGTGGCTCTGCTCAACTTTTAACTCTCTGCTTTGTCCCCTACCCAGTCTGCCTGCTAAAAACAGCACATTCAGCACTTTTCTCTTTTGAACCAATTACTACTGACCAACTACTACTGAAGAAGTTACCAAACTTTTTTCAAATGCCCACTGGATCCTTCACAACTACTACGGTCACCCTCTTCTTTCATTCTAAGCTTTCTCGCTCACATCTTCAATCTCTCCCTATCTGCTGGCACCTTCCCCTCCCCTCTAAAGCATTCCCAGATCACGCCCAAACTTAAAAAGTCCGTACTGGACCCCACCAACCTGAATGGTTTAACAACTGTCTCCTTGCCATACTTTTAGAATGCTTAGTCTACAACCGTATTCCCATTTTGCTATCTCTTCCCAAAATTTATAGAACAAAACAGAATATATATTGATGGACTTTACTGGTACCAAGGAACACACCAATTATAGCAATAAAAACTTTTTTATTACACATTTCAAAAAACACATATCCAGAGTGACAACAGTCATTTAAAAACAATATATGGTCATCACTCATATACTCAGATCAATTCTCCTAATCAAATAGATATTCTTAAATTCCAGTATTCCAAAGAGGTCAACACATTTTTCATATGTGCTTCCTCAGGACCTGCATTTAGAATTCATTTAGAATTGCAAATGTGGTAAAAAAAAAACCTACATATTCCTGTGAATTTTAAATGAAGGCCCTGAAGAATCACATATGCAAAACACGTTGACCTCTTTGGAATACTGGAATTGAAGAATATCTATTTGATGAGAATTGATCTGTGTATATGAGTATAACTATATATTTTTTTAAATGACTGGTGTCAGTCTAGATATATGTTTTTTTAAATGTGTAATAAAAAAAGTTTTTTGTTGCTATAATTGGTTTTCCTTGGTACCAGTAAAGTCCATCAATATATTCTGTTTTTTTTAGTCTACAACCGTCTTAGCAACTACCTCACTGCAAACAACCTTCTTGACCACTTACAATCTGGCTTTCATTCGCAGCACTCCACAGAAACTGCCCTACTAAAACCTGCAAATGATTTACTAACTGATACAACCAACAGCCACTACTCCACGCATTTAGTACTATACCTCTCTGCGGCCTTTGATACTGTTGACCACTCGCTCCTTCTCAATAAACTTCACTCCCTTGGCCTCCAAGATTCTTCTCTTTCCTGGTTCTCCTCCTACCTATCACAGTGCTCCTTCAGTGTTATCTTTAACTCTATCTCCTCCTCCTGACTTCCTCTTTCTGTAGGGGTCCCCCAAGGCTCTTTTCTTGGACCCCTTCTCTATATCTACACTTCCTCTCTTGATAACCTCCCAGGGGTTTCAATACCATCTCTATGCCAATGACACCCAAATCTATCTATCTACTCCTCACCTCACTCCTTCAGTGTCCTCTTGCACTGCTAATTTACTAACTGACATATCAACATGTGACATCACTTCCTTAAACTAAAATCAAGATAAATAATACAACTTTCAGTCCCTCCCCTCATGCTTGGGTACTAGGTGTAATCCTAGACTCTGATCTGTATACAACCTATCAGCCCCAAATCCAATCACTATCAAAAACCTGTAGACTTCATCTCCATAACATCTCTAAAATTTGCCTCTTAATTAATGAAACCACCAAGCTACTCATTCACTCCTTTGTTATCTCTCACCTTGACTATTGCAACTCCCTTGTCATAAGCCTATTTCTCCATAGGCTCCCTCTTCCCCTCTTTAGTCTATCATGAATGCTGCTACCAGACTGATCTACCTTATCAACCTCTCAGTGTCTGCCACCCCTCTCTACCAAACCCTCTACTGACTTTCATTTGTCAAGCAATACAATAGCCATCCACAAAACTTCCCCAAGCTACATCACCAATCTTGTCTCCAAATATCACCCAAATTGTCCTCTCCACTCCTACCAAGACCTCCTGCTCTCAGGCTCTCTTGTCTTCTCCTCCCATACTGGTCTCCAGGACTAATCCAGAGCCTGTCCCATGCTCTGCAACTCTGTACCTTAATCTGTCTTGCTATGTCCTACTCTGCCTGCCTTTAGAAAATGTATCTCTTCAGGGACGCCTCAGCTGTGTCTTTTTCCCTGTGAGCCTGTTAGAGAGGGTGTGTTCATTCCCTCCACTCAGGTTTCACTGAGCTCTGTGCTCTAGCTTTGCAGCATGTGTGACATCAGATCCCTGCCCCCTGCCTTCTACTGCTCAGAAAAAGACTTTGCATGTGTTAGGAGGATGTAGATTAGAGAGGGCTTCAAACAGACAGGTACGTCTAGACAGGTAGATAAGTAGGAGGATTTGTTTAATTTTTTTTTATATCAAGTGAGGCTAATCACTTTACTGGGTATATGTAATGGATTACAGCCACTTTAGGTTCAGTAATCAATAGTCTTCAATTGGAGTTTACTCTGACCAGTGCAAGAAGTATTTTGTTAGCACTCTCTTTAATAAGACTAAAAGTTATTTTCACTATCTGATGTTTTTGTCATTTACCTATTTTTAAAAGTTTTACACTATAGTTTTGGTAGTAAATTTTCTTAATTCTCTTTTTTTTTTGTAGATAAATAGTTTATGAATCTAAAACTCTCCTTACTATTAGTTTTTCATGTAATTTTTACTAATTTGTGTATCTCGCAGCCAATAAAAGATGCCAACTCTATTGCCAGTCCAAACAGACAGGAGATATTGCATCAATGAAGCAACTTGCACATGATGGAACCCGCTGCTCCTACAAGGATCCATATAGCATATGTGTGAGAGGGGAGTGTGTTGTAAGTATTCCTGCATTTATTTACACTGGACTTGTAATACGACATTCAGAAAGCTGCCCCTGATGTTATTTTGATATGCAGTTACTGATAAACTAATTCTGTTTTATTATTGTGTGCTGCAAAATTACATTCCTTCTCCCCTGTGTTTGAAATATTATGTTAGCCATGCGTGTCAGAGATATTTTTTCTGCCTCAGTTGTTCCATTTTCATTAAATGTGATATTTTACTGTTGACATAACATAATGACAATTATGTTGTGAAGACCAGAACACCCATAAGGATGTGTGATTCCTCATCTTTATATAAGTGACAAATGTTTTTTTGTTCAATTTGAGTGAATAGCTTACTGAAGGTGAGATGTGGACCTGGCATAGTAAGCCTTCTAAAGGACCTATTTTCCATTTAAATGAATGCTAGTGGATTGGTAAACAGGCAGTTTTGGCATTATTTGGATCTTCTTTTCACTGTTTGTGACCATTCAAAACCATGTGATTATTATGTGATGCATGATAGAAAACTCTTGAAGTCACAACCAAAGTTTTCACACCTTTTACTGTTTTTTTTCTCTCTCCCATTCTAAGGTAATATACCAAACTTTTGGATATGTAAATGAGTGAAGATATCTAAATACATTCCAATTTATTATGATGTATTAGTCATTCTGCTTTGCTCAATCTTTTCCTATATTGCAGAAAGTTGGCTGTGACAAGGAAATTGGATCCAATAAAATAGAAGATAAGTGTGGGGTGTGTGGAGGAGATAACTCTCACTGCAGGACTGTGAAGGGAACATTTACAAGAACACCAAAGAAGTCAGGTACATTCCAGACTTGTATCACATGTACTATATTGCTAAAATATGACTAATATGATAGAGCAAGCCAATGGTCAACAAAAAAAGGCAACTTTTGTTTTTTACAGCTCTGTTGTCTGTAAAAAATGACAGTTACCTCTGCATTTACAACAGAGGAAGTTGTTTTATGCATTCTAACATTCAACGTAACTCTAAAAGGGGCTGTGTTTGTCAGTCATTCATTCTTATTTTGATAGAGTTTGGTAAAATGACTCATGAAGGTAACTAAAATGAAGGTCACTAAATGGATACCAAGACCTATCCATGCTATTTGAGCTTCCTATCAGCCTGCATTTTAGTTGGACTCTACCATGGTTAGAGCAAGGTGATCACCCAGAAGTGGTTGTGATGACTGGTGGAAAAGAAGCAAGGTGGAAAGAATTGTATACATTTTCACCCCCAGGAAGCTCTGAATGGTTATTAGTGTTTTCCTGTTATATAAGCCGCCTTATTTATCAACTGAATTATGCTTTTGGTCATGTTTTTAGTTTTAAAAGCTTTGTCTGAGCAAAATAACAACAAAAAAAATACACCTGTGCAATACATATACTTTCCCTGATGTTTTGTCTCCCTTAAAATGGTGCAAGTACAGAAACGTACCTGTTGATCTGTCAGAAATCCAGTGATCCCCTAGGTTCCTGTAATGAACAGGTAATTGTGCTTTTGCTGCACTAAGGTCCCATTCAATGTTACCCACTTGGCTTGATTTCCCATTGGATTTCTGCCATGATCAACAAGTATTTTTCTGCATTCATAGCAGTTATAAAGAGACAACAAATGGGGAAATGTGCATGTATTGCAGATATATATGGGATATGTTTTTATTTATTTATTTTGCCCCAGACATTCACTTTAAATATTGTGATCTTTAATGTAATATTGTCATTGACATCAAATAATATACCCCTGTCAATCCATAAAGTTGCAGAGTATTATCTGTACTGGCAAAACAGTCATTAAACAGTTTAATGGCCTCTTTCAACAGGGAAACAATTAAGCAAGCGGTGCCAAAAAGAAATCAAGTTACTGGAAAATGAAATTTGCAAGTATCCTCTAATCATTTACATTATTTCATTGACTATTACTCTACTTTATTACACACATAGTTTAGTTCTACATTTGTAATGGTTTTATTCAAACATGCTAAAGGCATTCAAAATGCATAGTAATGCATCCAAAATGCCATGGAGATATGTATCAAATGGAGCTTGGGCTAATTTAGGAATTAGTGGTTTTCAATGCTATGTTCACTATTTTAAATGTAGGTTCCAGAGATAGTGTGGTCAGAAATCAGGTTTGAGTTAGGATGCTGTGGGTGGAATGTACTACTTGTTAACAGTCTGTCATCGTTTTCAGTTGAAGTGGACCTTGCATCTATTGAACAATGCCACTCTGCTCATAGTTTTGAAAGCACAGTTTTAAATCTGCACATGTATAATGTCTGAAAAGGAAAACATTATTCTGCTTAGTATACAACCATCATGCATGCTCCCATGGCTGCCAGCAGCTGTTTGGATACACAAGTGTGCTAATATGCACACATGAGATGTTGATGTTTGGCTCACATAAGAACTGTCTCATTATAAGGTAGAACTTTATGTGCCTTTCATTGATACAATAGCATTCAATGCAAATGCCAGTGTTGGTGGTTTTTGGCACCTTGCTCTATGACCTGTTTCACAATAATCCTCACTATAATACTAACACTAACCCTAACCCTCATTGTAAACCTAACATTAACCCTCACAATAACACTAAATGTAACCCCAACACTGGCCCTCACTGTATTCCTGACACTAACCCTCACTGTAACACTTTTCTGTAACCCTAACACTAACTCTCCACTGTAACCTGAGTGCTAACTTTTCCTGTAACTCTAACACTTACATACTAATCCTCCATGTAATCCTAACACTAACCCTCACAATAACATTACCTATAACCCCAATAATAGCTTTCCCTGAAATCCTAACACTAACCCTCATATTTTATCTTCTTTGTAACCCTTACACTAATTCTCTCTATTATCCTAAGACTAAGCTTCCCTTGTGACTCTATCGCTATCATGTCATTGTAAATGAAAACACTAACCCTCCCTGTAACTCTTACACTAACTCACATGCTAATCCTTTCTGTAACCTTAACACTAACCTTTATAATACCACTACCTGTAGCCCCAACAATAGCTTTCCCTGAAATCCTAACACTAACCCTCACATTAAGTCTTCCTTGTAACCCTTACACTAACCCTCCCTAAAATCCTAATACTAAGCTTTCCTTGGGACTCGCTAGCACTTCACTGTAACTCTAACACTAACCCTCTCTGTAACTCTAACACTAACTCACATACTAATCCTCTTTGTAACCCCAACACCAATTATCCCTGTAATCCCAACCTAACCCTCACTATAACACTAACTGTAACTCGAACATTAACCCTCCTTGTATCTCTAACATTAACTCACAATCTAATCTTCCTTGTATCCCCAACTCTAACTCTCCCTGTAACCCTAACCTAGCACTTACTATGGCACTACCTGTAACCCCATCAACATCTCTCCCTGTATCCCTAACCTTACCCTCATTATAACACTACCTGTAACCCCATCAACAAATCTCCCCATAACCTTTACCTAACCCTCACTATAGCACTACCTGTAATCCCATCAACATCTCTCCCTGTAACCCTAACCTAGCACTCACTATGGCACTACCTGTAACCCCATCAACATCTCTCCCTGTATCCCTAACCTAACCATCATAACACTACTTGTAACCCCATCAACAAATCTCCCTATAACCCTTACCTAACCCTCACTATAGCACTACCTGTAATCCCATCAACAACTCTCCCTGTAACCCTAACCTAACCCTCACTATAACACTAACTGTAACTCTAACACTAACCCTCACTGTACCTCTAACACTAACTCACATACTAATCTTCCCTGTAACCCCAACTCTAACTCTCCCAGTAACCCTAACCTAGCCCTCACTATGGCACTACCTGTAACCCCATCAACAACTCTCCCTGTAACCCTAACCTAACCCTCATTATAACACTACCTGTAACCCCATCAACAACTCTCCCTGTAACCCTAACCTAACCCTCATTATAACACTACCTGTAACCCCATCAACAACTCTCCCTGTAACCCTAACCTAACCCTCATTATAACACTACCTGTAACCCCATCAACAACTCGCCCTGTAACCCTAACCTAACCCTCACTATAACACTAGCTGTAACCCCATCAACAACTCTCCCAGTAACCCTAACCTAGCCCTCACTGTGGCACTATCTGTAACCCCATCAACAACTCTCCCTGTAACCCTAGCCTAACTCTCACTATAACACTAACCGTAACCCCAACACTAACTCCCCCTGTACCCCTAATCTAACCCTCACTATAACACCACATGCAACCCAAACACTACCTCTCCCTGTAACCCTTAAACTAAACCTCCATGTAATTCTAGCACTGGTCCTCACACAACCAATTATACCAACACTACCCCTACCTGTAAGTCTTACACTAACTTTCTCCAATGTTTACATTTCTTGTGTATTCACTTTTTTCCTGCACCGAAGTTTAACATATCTTTGCTGAAAAACATTAGCACTAGAATCTACTACTTAGGCTTTTTGCACATTTTGCCAGATTCAGGCATGGTTTATGGAAATTTGCGTAAAGATCAGGCCATGCCTAGGTTCTCTTAGCGAAGATGATAAATCCTTCTGACGATTTCAACTTGCTGGAAATTTTCTTCACAAGCAGAAACATATCATTCCTTTTTCTATAAATATTACCACTAGAATCTACTACTTAGGCTTTTTGCACATTTTGCTAGATTCAAGCATGATTTATGGAAATTTGGGTAAAGATTGGGCCATGCCTAGGTTCTCTTAGCGAAGATTATTATTATTATACAGGATTTAAATAGCGCCAACAGTTTGCTCAGCGCTTCACAATATAACGGGAGACAATAGAGCAACAATAAAGTTTAATACAAGAGGGATTTGAGGGCCCTGCTCCTTGGCGCTTACAATCTAGGAAGGAGGGGCTAGTGGTACAAAAGGTAGTAACTGTGGGGGATAGACTGGTTGGAAGAGTAGAAGATTCCAGTATTAGCTGAAGGCAGGGTAGGCTTCCCTGAAGAGATAGGTTTTCAGAGATCGCCTAAAAGTGAGCAGAGTAGGCGATAGTCTGATAAATTGGGGTAGAGAGTTCCAGAGGATGGGGGAAGCTCCGGAGAAGTCCTGGAGATGAGCATGGGAGGAGGAGACAAGGGAGCTAGAGAGTAGGAGGTCTTGCGAGGAGCGGAGAGTATGGTTTGGGTGATATTTAGAGACAAGATCGGTGATGTAATTTGGGGCAGAGTTATAAATGGCTTTATGCATTATTGTTAGTGTTTTGAATTTTATCCGATCGGAAATGGGAAGCCAGTGGAGGGATTGGCAGAGAGGGGTGGCAGATACAGAACGGTTAGTAAGGTGGATGATTCTGGCAGCAGCATTCATGATAGACTGAAGAGGGGATAGCCTGCGATGAGGTAGGCCAATGAGTTACAATAGTCAAGGCGAGATATAACAAGGGAGTGGATAAGTTGCTTAGTGGTTTTCGAGGTTAGGAACGGGCGTATCTTGTAGATGTTGTGGAGGTGAAGTCTACAAGATTTGGACAGTGATTGGATTTGGGGCTGAAAGGACAGATAGGAGTCTAGGATTACACCTAGTACCCTGGCATGAGGGGAGGGACTGATGATTGTGTTATTGATCTTGATGGAGAAATCAGGGGAGGGGGCACGGGCTGGGGGAATACTAAGAGCTCAGTTTTGGAAAGATTGAGTTTGAGGAAGTGGAGTGACATCCATGCCGATATGTCACTTAGTAGGTTAGTGATGCGAGAGGAGACTGAAGGGGTGAGATGAGGGGTAGAAAGATAGATTTGTGTGTCATCAGCACAGAGATGGTACTTAAAGCCATGGGAGTTTATCAAGTGACCAAGGGAGGAGGTGTAGATGGAGAAGAGAAGGGGTCCAAAGAACCTTGAGGGACCCCTACAGAAAGAGGGAGTGAAGAGGAGGAGGCAGCATTATAGGTAACACTGAAGGAGCGCTGCGAAAGGTAGGAGGAGAACCAGGAGAGAGCAGAGTCTCTGAGGCCAAGAGAGTGGAGTTTTTTAGATGATAAATCCTTCTGACCATTTCAACTAGCTGGAAATTCTTTTTGCAAGCAGAAACGTATCATTCCTTTTTCAGACTAGAACTAGGGAACAGTTTGCTCACTTTGCACAGTTAAAACAGACAGAAGTTATCTTGCATCTTGTTGTATGTCCTGTTGCACTAACTGAGACATTTGACTGTCTGTAGCTATCCATATGAAGAAATCTGTAAAGCTGATTAGTTGGCCTCTTTAGTTTAAAAGCCAGCCAATATCTCAGTGTAGGGGCCTAGCTAGGGGGTGGTATGCAGTTTTAAGTGCTGTGATCTTTGAAAAGTTTTTCATTTTTGTCTATCTTTCGAATTGTGTGCAAGGGCATGAGACTCTGAAACAAGTTGAAGCAATATGCTTGCACATACTTTTAGAAAAAAAGTAGCTTGCTTTTTAGATTAATTTGAATTGCTATAGATTTTGTTCTTAATTTCTATTGTTTTGTTTACATTATTTTATATAGGGAAAATAACTCAAATGCAGCGAATAGGAGATTAGCAATTAACAAAAGCAAAGCAAATCTAGTAAAAAAAAGTGAACATAGCAGAAAAAGACCCAGTTAAAAATCCAAATTTTGAATTCCCAATACTCTAAACTATTTTTGGAGTATAACCCACGTAATGATCAGAGGGTACCACATAAAGACAGCAATGTCTTTTTTTATTTTTCAAATTCCAGCTTTTTGAGTGTGACTTAGAACAAATACTGTCAAATGATAAATATTTTCCAATTTTCAGTTAATCGGGTATTTCACCAGACTTTGCTGCTGGCAGGGACTCATTTTTAATAATTTGTTACCCATATATGTAAATATTAAACAAATTTTAAAATATATCTTGTCTGTGGCCAGAATAAGAATGAACGAGAATGACATCAGTGTGTTTAGGAGATAACTAAAATGGATTCGATTTTGGATTGATTGAGTGGAAAAGAGTGGGCAGTGGTGAGATTCACTCAAATGTGTGAACACTGTCTATAAATAGGGACTGTCTTGTATTCAGAACATTCATACACATTCATCTTTATATATTTCCAGTACATAAAAATAATAGAATATAGTTGGTATCTAGTTCATTCAAAGACTTTTGTTTTTAGCATCCAGTGTATGGTTGTCCAGAAGTCATCTTTTATTTTTACTGTAATTAAGGATCTTGCACACAGGTTGCTGAGCCTACTCGGATAATTCCTGGTGTATTTAGTATGCCCAGGCAGCCCAAGTGCAGTGTATCCATAACATGAATGGCTGTGTGCAGTGGTGTACTTAGGTTTCGTGCTGCCCTAGGCAACACAAAAATTGGATACCCCCCCCCACAGAGAGACCCTGACACCAACCAGCACCCCCCTCCCCCATGAAGAGAGCCTGACATTGATCAACAACACCCCAGCCCCCACCCTGGCAAGAGATAAGACACTCACCTTCACAGCTCCGGACATCCCCAGGAACAAGAGTCAGGCTCTGCATACACCATCAAGCAGCCTGCAGTATCTCTCAGATCCCACCTGGTCCCCATGCTGCATGTGTCCCTTCTTCCTTTTCTTCTTTCGGGGGATAGCGCTGCCCCCCTGAAGAATGCCGCCCTAGGCAAACGCCTTGTTTGCCTTGTGGTAAATACACAATGGTTATGTGCTCCTAAATGTGTGTATATGTGTGGTGCTGTCATAAACACTAGTACAGCATAGAGGCATATACAAGTATAGAAAGTGTTCTATTTATTGCACCCTCACGTATGCTCTTTTAGGGTTTACAAAAGCACCTCCGTATACATGAGTACAGTGGTGCACAGCCATTCACGTTAACAACAGGGTGTACACTGTTCCTTGGCTGCCTGTAGTAAGTACACCAGGAATTACGCTAAATGGGCTCAGCAACGTTTATGCATGAGCCCTAAAACTTGTTCTACTCTTTTTCTGTGGAGTAATGAGGCAGTGGAACATGTTTTGAAACTTTACAGCTCTTTTGCACTTTCAGGGTAAAAAATCTCCCATTTCCACATAGCTGTGACAGGTTAATTTTAATACATTTACCTTGATCTGATACCTAATGTGCTGAATGTTCCTAGGTTAAGACCCACAAGGGTTGCCAACAGTAAAATGCCCTACAGATCCTAGTCTCTTATAACCATGCCAGGGTTAGGGGTAACTCATCGTGAAAGCTGTATATACCATGCCGAGGTGTAAACCTTACCCCACTGTTTTCAAAATAAACAAATGTCTTGGGTAGAACTAAGCAGCTCCTAAAGAAAATTCACACTGTTTCTTTTTGCAACTTGCCTGACTGTTCACCTGCATGAAAGAGACTTTGGTTAAAAAAAAGAAAAAAAAAAAGATTCTGAGATTTGATACATATCCCCATATATATACAAAGCCTTCTAGCATTCGAACATTATTTCATAAATATTAGAGAAGTCAATGAAAAAAATGTGTTTTTCAGTGGATTAACTAAAAATGATCTATTTAGGGAAAACAAGAGGAGCATTCACATTACCTAAGGGAGCTCGAAACATCTCCCTTACTGAATCAAGAGGGTCAAAAAATACAGTGGGTAAGTGGCATCACAGACTGCTGGAAGTCTGTGATGATGACTGTACATGCCAGTAGGTTTAGCAGACTTCTCTGCAGGAAAGATAAAGCCCTTTGTTTAATAAGGCAAAGAGCAAAGTGCAGTACTAAGATCAGCTAATCAGAGACCATCTTTCATCGGTCAGACTCTAATAGTGCTGTAATCTGATTGGTACATGTAACTGCACATCTTTGCTGTTTGCAAAGTTCCTATTAAATAAAGGCCAGAATGTTCTTTTTTCTTATGTCCATGATAACACTATCATTTAAATACTGTATACTGATTTGGAATTACCAGCATTTTCCATCGTAACATAAGAAAAATCAATGTTTTGTCTCACACTGTTATTTTTCCATGTAGTCATGGAAAAAAACAGACGCCCTCATTTTTTCCTTAAGGGAAAATAAAATCATTAACATGCATTTATGCAGCTAATTATAATTTATTCTTTCATAGCTCCAGGAGGGTCCGGTTGATTGGGCTTTTTTACATAAGGCTATACTAACCTCTGCTGTTTTTGTTTTGTTTCCCTCTGCTTGAACACAACGCATGTGTAGGATATCTTAAGATGTTTGACATCCCCCCTGGTGCTAGACATGTGTTTATCCAAGAAGACGAGGCTTCCCCTCATATTCTTGGTAAGTGTTTTACTTGGGGAGCTTGGCCCAGTTCCTAAAAATGTACAAGGAAACTGCTTCTGAAAAATGCTACACAAAGTTGACGGAGCATTTTACGTCGATGAACCCACTTGGCAGCAACAACAGTGTCAGTTGACACATAGCCCTGCTTTGCAAAGACTGGTAGATAATGTATTTCTATGCATTTGCATGTTCTTCCTAAACATTTAATGCTTGAGCTGCTGAAGAAGATAGCTTAGTAATTTATGTGACAGTAGTTAATCGCCAATTTTCTAAATTTGTATTTAATTGGTAATTGCAATGAAAACTTTATACTGTGGACAAAGTCTAAAGCTTGATGGTTTCCTATCACTCTGAGATGGTTTTAGCAAGATCACTCCATCAGAGTTTCAATCTACTTTTACCTTAGACTACATAGACTCACTGGGAGAGATTTACTAAAACTGGTGCACTCAGAATCTGGTGCATCTGTGCATGGTAGCTAATTAGCTTCCAACTTCAGCTTGTTCAGTTAGGCTTTGGCAATAAAACCTAGAAGCTGATTGGTTTCTATGCAGCACTGCACCAAATTTTCTCTTTACAGCCTTAGTAAATGTAGCAAACTCTGGGGCTGATTTACCAAAGGCAAATAGGCTGTGCACACCAAGTGCACTTGGAAACGCACTGCAAGTGTACTGCAAGTGCAGTTTCTCTAGATCTGAGGGGAACATGCAAGGAAAAGAAAAAACAGTATTTGTGTTTGCACATGAGTGGATGAAAGAAATTAGCAGAGCTTTGCCTCATTTTAGAGCTTCCCCTCGGATGTAAAGCATCTGCACTTGCAGTGAACAGTATACTTCCATTTAGTAAATCAACCCCTCTGTCTTCAGCAGCTGGAGGAGTATCATTCCTTCTATCTCGTTTTCCATAGTGTAAGATAAAATCAATGGCTTTGAAATTCAGGCACTCAGACCTGGAAACATAGCTGGAAGCATCTCCATTAAACTTTTAAAGCGATGTAAAGTATATTATGGTATTTTAAATTGCCAACATCTTCTCAGAGCAGAAAGATACTATTTAGGATGAAGGGGCCATTGAAAACAGAACTGTTAGATTGTATTTTTTATTGGACATAAGTGGATTTAATAACATGCAGGATTCTTAAACTCAAAGTCAAACTCCAGGCTAAAAAATATAGTCTTAATACAGGAAGCATATGTATACTTGTTTGCAGACTTGGTCCACTTTGTGTATTTTTTCCACATCTGTACAGTAATCAAACATGAATTTAAAGGCATTGTGCATTTTTAAATGTTTTTGTTGTTCCAACTAGGTATTGGTAAAGTTATCTTTGTGTTGTAAGCTTTACCTTGTAATGATAAGCTCACATGTTGTGACTGCAGTTTATAGAGCCTTGGCTGATCGTTACCCTATGCCCATGCATTCATTCATTTAGCTTGTCCATATTTGCTAAAGGGTCAGGTAACTTATTGTTCTCAGTCACAATTCATGCCTCACCATTTCTTCTGTGTTGCACAAAAAATGTGGGAGTGCAAATTTTATGAAAGATTGCATTGTGGTCTCTTGCATGCTGGTGTTATTTGCTCTGTCTGTTTGGTCTGTGTAAAATCTATTTACTAAATAGCTCTCACCTAAAGAGCACTAGCACTAGAGAGATCCAGGGATTGTGGGATGTGTAGCTTCTTCATGCTTAGTGTCAGTTCTTAGACTACAGACAAAAGTTATACATTAACCTGCACAGTGCCATCCTCAAGTTTGTACACTGTGACAGATGTTGATGGGACACTGGTACACTGACAGATGTTTTTGTGCACTGGTACACAGTGACAAATGTTGACGGTCCACTGGGGACACTGACAGATGTTAATGATCCACTAGGGACACCAACAGATGTTGATGTTGCAATGAGACACTGACAGATGTTGCAATGAAACACTATTGCAGTTGTTGATGTGCATTGGTACACTGTAAAAGATGTTGATGGTACACTGGTACACTGTGACAGATGTTTTTGTGCACTGGTACACAGTGACAGATATTGAAAGTCCACTAGGGATGTTGAGAGATGTGGATGGTCCTTTAGGGACACCACCACATGTTGTTTGCAGTGGGACACTGACAGATGTTGTTGTTGCAATGGAACACTATTTCAGATATTGATGTGCACTGGTACACTGTGACAGATGTTTTTGTGTATCAGTACACTGTAGCAGATGTTTTTGGGACACTGGTACACTGTGACAGATGTTTTGTGCACTGATACACTGTGACAGAAGTTGATTGGACACTGCTACACTGACAGATGTTTTTGTGCACTTGTACACTGTGACAGATGTTGATGATCCACTAGGGACACTGACAGATGTTGATGTTCCAATGGGGCCATTGACAAATGTTGATGTTGCAATGGGACACTATTGCAGATGTTGATGGGACACTGGTACACTGTGACAGATGTTTTTGTGCATAGGTACACTGTGACAGATGTTTTTGTGTATTGGTACACTGTAACAGATGTTGATGGGGCATTGGTACACTGTGACAGAAATTTTTGTGCAGTGGTACACTGTGACAGATGTTGATGTGCGCTTGGACAAGGGACGGATGGTGCTTGGTGCACTGGTGTGGGATGGCTGCACTCTGTGTAATCTGTATGTATGCACAGTAAAATCAGCTACACACAGATTGCTGACAGGTTGCAGTGATCCTCTCTACCCCTCATCACTGAGCTCTCACTGAGCTCAGAAGCAGAACTAATACAGAGTCATGTACCTCTGTTTACATTGTATGATGGCTGTGATTGGACACCACCATCACATGATCGGGAGGGCCAATCAGAGTGCCAATGGTCTGATCTGTGATGAGCTGTGTCTGAGGGACACAGCCATCATGGGATCATGCATCTGTGCGGCCCCATGTTCTGACAGGGTGTATGGGTACATCCTGTCAGAATGGCACTTGTCCTTGTACAATGGCCAGGTGGGAAGTAGTTAAAGTGGTTGTACACCCTTACATAAACCCAGTGAAGTGACTAGCCTCAGGTGATACACAGAGATTGAAGAAATCCATCTACATACGTTATATCTTTTTATCTGCAGTCTTCTCTTCTTTACATATGTTCAAAGTCCAGAATTTATAAAGCTTATCTGAGCTGTCAGAAAACAGGATGTGGAGAGCTGACATTACACACTGTAGACCTCAGTGAGAAGAGCTCTGAGAGCTGATTGGAGGGCAGAGACACACCCCCCGTTCACACATCACACAGGAACAGTGCTCTTAATTGAGACAAGTACACACTATAGAGGGATATGCTTTGTTCATATTTCATAAGGCCTTGTTCACACCATGTGCAGAGAAGTGAGTTATTCTGCCTGAGTTTTCTATGTGCCCTGTTCACACCACAACATTAGTATCATGTGTAGATTTTTTCTGTGCAGGAATTTTCAACATGTATTAACTTTCCCCCAGAGTTCATCTTTAAATGCTAAGTTCACCATTAGAACATGTTATACTGTATGTTACACCCATATTCAGGGCCCTTCTCCTCTAAAGATGCTATTGCTTTTAAAATCAGCGTAGCTGGGCCACGTCATTCAGAGATCTGTGAATGAATAAAGTGCAAATGTCAATATTCCCACCGCCCACATTCCTGGAATAGGCTTAAGGATATCACAAGCTGTATCAACAACCAGCTGGAGACTGGAAGCATCCTAGATCAGTGAATATATTTTCCAACACACCACAGATCTCCAAATTACATACAAATGTTTTTAGCGAAGAATGATCACATCACAGCAAAGTAGTGCAAGGTTTTAGAGATGTGTAGGACCCCTTTATCAGGCATGTGATGTCATATGCCTGAGGAAGGGGTCCTGCATGGCTTTGAAACATTGCACTTCTCTGCTGTGATGTGATCATTCTATAATAAAAAACCTTTGCACGTTATTTGAGGATCTGTGGTGTACTAAATAAACTACAAGTCTTGTCCACCTCCATGACAGATGGACTTGTAGGTATCAATGGAATACGAGTGCGATAATCAGCACACTAGTAGTCCATTGACACTTCTTCCAGCTTTCTAACTGAAAGCCCGTATGGAGGAAGATTTTGCAGGAGCCTGACACTGAATTGATCGTGGATGTAATGCTCTGCAAGCTCTGACGAAAGAAAAATAAATAAATGCATATTTTTTTCCTGCAAAATCACCTCAATCACATCACTTCTTGTGTTCATGCAGCTACTTGACTGTAACATGCGTGGTCTTGTGTATTTCTCAGGGATGATAGGCATTGTGGCCCCATCATATCATTTCTGAGCCTGGTAACAACTCTTATCTATTGCTGAAGTCTGGTCTTATCCCTCTCACAGGCATTTGCACCTATTGCACTGTTAGGCTCACTTAGCCACTGATAAGTCTATGTTGGATTTTATTTTTAACGTTTCCTTCTTACTCCAGTGGATCTGACACCAGCATGTTGAGTTTTCCCCTTCCAATCTGATTCTTCCTCCTCCTATCCTGTCTCTACATAACTTATCTCATTTTTTATGTCATGTTACTTTATGTGGAAGATACTAAAGGTGAGGATTTTTGTGAAAGCTGACTTACTTCTCACCAGACATGCTGGGTACGCCCAAAGCTCAGGAATACATTTTGGATGGACTTGCCTTTTGAACTCTTACATAGATTAAAAAAAGAAAAGACAGGAGTTCAGCCTCAACTGAAACAGCCCCCAAAAACCTTACCTCCTTAGAAACCTATGCCTGCAATTCATTGAGACAAAGGTGGTCAGGGAGCAGTTGAGCCATGGTTCACCCACCTAAAGCCTACCATACTGCCACGCGGATCCATTTACATGCTTCAGCCATGATGTCGTGCATCTTGGCCATGGTAAATTTAATGTGACATGTCCAGACAGGCAGAACAGCCTTTAAAACTCACCCATTCAAGTCAATTGGGTCATGACGCAGCTGCAAGCAATGCTTGGCACATGTTTGCGACTACTAATGAGCCGAACTGCCCTGGGTTTGGTTTCAGAAGGGTTTGACGAATTTAAAAAAAATTCAGATGCCTAACCCGAACCCTATTGAAATCAATGGAAGACAATTCTGTCAAATTAAAAATGCCCATTTTCTGGACTAATAGGCAAGGACACTGCCCTGGGGAACATGTACCAATGCAAAGAAAATACATTAAAAATTCCATTCAGCTAGGAACAGTACATTTTTAAACGCTTAAAGTGAAATGTTAAACATGTCCATTTCCTTTAAATAATATGTCTGTGACGGGTGTCATAATCCTGCCTGTGAAGGGGCACATCTCTGTAATGTACAAAACATGCTGCAGCAGCACTGAAATTTACAAAATAGTTTTAAAATACCTGTGAAATAACATTTCAATGACAACCTATTTAGCTAAAAAAACAAAAATCTTTCACACATACCCCTGCAAGAGTCTGCTATGTATTTTGGGGGACCTTTAGTCCAGCAAATAATGTAATTTGCCAGTAGTTTAAACTGTATTATTTTCTCCCCCTTTGAGTCTGGTATGGATTTTAAAGGGGTACCTCACACACACAAAAAAAGAAAAAAAACAAAATGTGTGAGGTTCCTTAAAATCTATACCATGCCTCTAATTCAAGCATGCAGCCTGACTAACCAGGAAAGGAGGAAGATGGGTATGCGTCCCCCTTTCTGAACTATGCCAAGCCACAGACCCTCAACATGGGGGGTGCCTTTCTAGGGGGATCCCTCTAGCAAAGCACCTTGCCCCATGTTGATGAGGACAAGGGCCTCATCCCCACAACACTGGCTGGTGGCTGTGGGGGTCTGCAGACAGGGAGCTTGCTTGAATTCTGGAAGCCCTCTTTAATAATAGGGGAGGGGGCAGATTCCACCCCCACATAGTACGCCTACGTATTCACAAAAAAGTTGTAACCTAGAAAAAAGAACACCCAAACATTTGACAAATTCGTTATTAAAAAAATAAAAATTCCCCCAAAATGTGATTGTGAATAAATCCTCAGTCACAATGCCTGCCACTCACTGACTCACCAAAAAATAAAATGGATGACCAAGTGAACATGACCAATACCAACAGCACACCTAATTGAATGAGAGCTTCTTGAGCTGTCATCAATTATGTAAGGGTTGGGTAAGGGTGGGAATAGCAGTAGCATCATTGACCAAAATGGCCATATTTGAGTAGTAATATCACTGCTATCCCTGCTCCTTTGCTTGAAAGGGGCAGAGATTCTCCATGATGTCAGTGGTTTCTAGGGATGCTGTGGGCACATGCACTCTTGGCTTTCTTAGGAACCAGTGACAGTGGGAAGCTGTTCTATATAGAATTGCAAGAAAAAATGCTCTATATGATTTTTGGCTACTGTCGAACAAACTGAAGATTGGGCATTTGTTTGAACACCCAAACAGCCAAAGTTCAGTCCAGTTCAGTTCATCTCTACTAATAGGTTACATAATAATAGCTTAGATGGCAGTGGTGATGTTGTCACTTAAAGGAAATATGTTTAGCTTCACTGCCAAGGAACTAGTATTTGGCTGAGGGGTCTTAGAATATCAGCTTCCATTTTTGCCTTCTTGCACAGATATTTTGCTCTTTGATGGATTCCTTTTAAAACTGATACATTAGTTTACTAAGCCAACAATAGTCATTTTGACTTTCATAGAGATGATTGTGACAGACTTCCAGAAATAGCGTAATTATACTTTCCAATTCGTAAACCAAACTTACTGATTTAGGGGGCTCAACAACTATTTCATTTTGTGTACCTCATAGTGGTTGGCTAAAGCTGCTCTTATAGTTTAATATCTGGTATTGCAAATTTGCTCCTGCAAGTGACTGTAAAGCCAGCATATGGTGCTTGTTAAAAGTGTATTTATTTGTGTAATTCTGGGAATATTAGTCTCAGGGCTTTATTAGTTCTTGGTAATGCTGCACGGTACACTAGCTGTTACTTTTTCAGTAAGTAGAGTATTGCTTTGTTCTATATTCTGTTTGTCAATGACAGGAAGAATAACTTGCGCATATAAAGGTTTGGGTTGCATGTTTATGTGGACAGTGAAAAATTTCTATCCCTTTTGTGTTCAAGACAAGCCATCAGCACAGCCCCTGGATAGATGTATTCAAACCACTCTCACAATGTAGTGTTTTCTTAAAGCCATGCTGTGAAGTGGTCAATTATGGTAATTCATTAACTGCAATTTTTTTTAATAAAAATGGATTGTTTAGTTTAACCACTTTGGCTCTTGTACCTTTATATCTCATATGGACCAGAGCAATTTTTACAACAGGCCCGTTTATAAGTTTTAGCAGTAAATTTGTCATTATTTAAAGGATAAGTTCACCTGTTGACAAAAAATAATAAATTTACATTTTGTTGCAGGTAAACAAATGTGAATTTATTATTTTTGGTTGCAGGAGCCTGTAAAGCATTGCACTAGTGTTCAGCAGATCAGCAGGCAGCGGCTGCAGCATTGGGAACTTGTTCCACCCTGAAAACAGGTGAAACTTGTAACATGTTCCCAAAGGTGATCGTATCCTTTAGGATATCAAAGTAATTCATACATTGTTATTTTGGGAACAAACTAGGCTTTCTTTTGGTAATCTTTAGTCAAAAATGTAAAAGGAAAACAAAATATGTTTTTTGTTCCTATTCTGACCAGTGTTAGTTCAAAGAAGTAGTTTTACTGTAAAAATGTATACATTTTATTATTTTATTATTTAAAGTTGTTACCTAGAAATAAGAACACCCAAACATTTGACAAATCCCTTATTAAAAAAAATAATAATTCCCCCAAAATGTGATTCATTGTGAACACATCCTCAGACACAATGCCTGCCATTCGCAGACTCACTAATAAAAAAGTATACATTTTATTATTTTATCATTTAAAGTTGTTACCTAGAAATAAGAACACCCAAACATTTGACAAATCTAAATAATAAAATAATAAAATGTATACTTTTTATTTTTTTAATAACAGATTTGTCAAAGGTTTGGGTGTTCTTATTTCTAGGTAACAACTTTAAATAATAAAATAATAAAATGTATACTTTTTATTTTTTAAATAACAAAGTTGTTACCTAGAAATAAGAACAACCAAAAATTTGACAAATCTGTTATTAAAAATATAAAAAGTATACATTTTATTATTTAACCCCTTCATAACCGCATAACACATACATGTAGCATCCAGATAGTGGGCTTTAATCCTGGCTGCTGTATGCTGTATATGTGTACCTTTGTTTGTGCTGGAAGTGTGCTTGATTGTTTTCCCAGAACTGTGACCAAGCTGTCGATGACAGCTTTGTGTCTCCTACTAATAATCAGGAACTAAAAGAACTGATCTTTCACTCTATATCCTGTTCTTGTGTTGTTTCTCTTCTGTGAAGAGGAGAAACAGCAGACTTCTCCTCTAGGTAGGAGGTAAAGACAGAGGCGTCCCTAATGTTGGTGTCACCCGTTGTGGTAACACTTGGTGACACCCCCTCCAACGATCCTCACAGGATGGATTGGATCTGCTGATTGGGCATAATGGATTGGAGTCTGATCCATTATCCTCCCCAATCCGCAGATCCGACACATCCTGCAGGGATTGTAGGCTTGCAACCTATATTGGGTTAACTGATCTCTCCACAAAAAAGTAAGTTTTAAAGCAAGCCCCCCTCTCTCTCCTCCCCTCTCTGCCTTCTCTCTCTTCCCCTCTCTCTCTGCCCTCTTTCCCCCCCCCCTCCCCTCTCTCTCTCCCCCCTACCTACTACATGAAGCTGCAGTGCTGTCACCAGGGTCGGGGGATTACACATTGACCTGCTGTATACTCTGCCCGCTTCTCCAGCACACCGACTTCAGCACCCATGGCAGGGATGTGGACCCACCCCTCTGCTGAAACTCCAAGGAGAAGTGTCTGAAGTGCCTGCCTCACTGGCCATCCCCTCAATGCTTGCTTATTTCAGCAGCGGCACATACAGGGACGGACTGAGCCTCTCATGGGGCCCTGCAGTGACCCCGGGCCCTCGGGCAGTGCCCGAATGGTCAATCCGCCCCTGGTGGAGCGGGTCCAGTGTCACCCCATGGAAAAGTGTCACCTGATGTGGCGCGCACCCCCCACACCTGCCTAAGGACACCCCTGGGTAAAGATACATTGTATCTTTCCTCCTTGCTAGAGGAGAAGTCTGCACAAAAAAGGTCTGATGAAAAAAATAATAAAAGTAAAGATTGATCTAGTTTGGTTTAGTGTTAATGTGAGTCTTAGTGCCAGTGTTGGTGCCAGTTAGTGTCAGTGTTGGTGTGTTAGTGATAGTGGCAGTGCCCGGTATTGGCATTGTGGGTTGGTACCAGTGTTCGTTATTGGCATTGTTAGTGTCAGTTGATGGTAGTGTTAGGATCAGTATGCTTTAGGTAAGTAAAAAAGGTTTAGGGTTTCAGCGTGTCAGAGTATTTAGGTAGGACAAAAACAAAATGTGTACTATTGTTTCTTGGTCCTACTACAGGTACAAAGAACAATAATACACACATATGTGGTATCACCAAATTGTCAGTAGGAGATTGTTTTGCAGGCTTTAGGTAATAGGTCATCTTAATGGCATAACAAATATACAGCTAAAGTTTAAATAACAATGTTTTCTTTTTTCCTACTGAGTCTTCCTTTCCTGATAACACTATATCAGGAGATATCCATTACCATTTGCCACCAAATGAAAGCCCAATTTGTCCTACAAAAAAACCCAAACAAGGGAATAATCCATCTGGACACACTAAGTACGGTAGATGCAATGATATGTACAGTTTTACTAACGCATGTCAAAGTTGCAATATTGTGCTCAGGAGTTAAGCTTTGTTTTGACTTTGGTCATGAAGGGGTTAATATAAAATTATGTTTCTGGTGCACAGCATGACAACGTTCTGATCCTTTTTAATTTTGCACATTTTTGTGACACTAATAAAAAAACAAATTTAATGAAAAATTTATATTTTAATGGTAAAAAAGAATAAAAAATTAGCTAAGAGGAGAAGGGAAGGAAGGAGTTAATGAGGGCTGATTAGGGTTACCTAAGGGTTAAGAGGGGTTACACGGGAATACATTTGAACTACGTGTAAGGTGTCTTTAAAATGTTAATTCACCTTGTCAAAAAAGAAAAGGTGAACTAACGCCATACACCCTTCCAACTGTATGATCCCTGCTGTACTTATCTATGTAGGTACTAAACAGTCAGTACCCATGTAACCTGTGTACTGGTCTAGGGATCTGCAATCTCCACTTTTCTCCCTCTTTTCTGTGTAGCACTTCCGGGACATATCTATTTTTTTTAGTAGCAGATGCCAATAAATAAAACAAATATTGGAACTCCAAGATATTATTGGGAAGTACAGTGGCCAAGTGGTTAGCACTTCTGTCTAGCAACAAGGGGTGTATTTACCACAAGGCAAACAAGGCACATCCCCCCAGAATGGATGGAAGAAGGGTCACGTGCACCATGGGAACCAGGTGGGATCTGAGAGAGGCTGCTTGACTGCCTGATGGTGTATGTAGAGCCTGACTCTCGTTCCCGGGGATGTCCGGAGCTGTGAAGATAAGTGTCTTTCTCTCTATTGCCGGGGGAGGGGGGGTAGTGGAAGCAGGGGCAGACTGACCATTTGGAAACTCGGGCCCGGGGTCAGTAGGGGGCCCCATGAGATGCCCCTGGTATCTTTTTCATAGGCTTTTTTGAGTTTGGGTAAGGACACAGGGGCCCCATGATCCTCTATTGGCCGGGGGCCCCATGAGTTGTCAGTCCGCCCCTGAGTGGAAGGTACTCCCAGGTGGGGGGCACAGGTTTTATTGGTCAGTGTCAGGCTCTCTCCATGGGAGGGGGTGGTGGTGTTGGTTGTGTCTGTGGGGGCAGACGATTTTTGTGTTGCCTAGGGTAGCAGAAAACCTAAATACACCACTAATGTTGGTTCAAATCCCAGCCACAGCACCTCCTGTATGGAGTTTACACATTCTCCCTGTGCCTGCGTGGGTTTCCTCCAGGTACTCCTGTTTCCTCATACCCTCCAATGACATGTTGGTAGGTTAATTGGCTCATGTCTAAACTGGCACTAGTATGTGTAAGAATATGAGTTAGGGACCTTAGTTTGTATGCACCTTGAAGTCAGGGACTGATGTGAATGAACAATATATGTCAAGCACTGTGTAGATTGATGGGGCTATATACTGTAAGTAACAGTAATAAATAAATATTGTGATACTGATAAAAAGTCTGGTCAATTGCACAGACAGAATAAACACCATGGCTGTTTCTTTTAAAAGGAATCTGTGTGAGAAGGCTCAGATGGAAGTTTCCATTGTCTGACATTTGGCCTTAATACTAGTTCTTGGGAGCAGAGGCATCAATTGCGGTAGAAGCTGAATAGCTTTTAGTTCAGATACTGTCTAAGCAGCAACTAGTCTGCTACATCTATATTATTGTACTGTTACCTGTTTGACAGCTATGGAATTGGAATCATTTTAAATGATTATGAATCAGCAGAACATCTCATACATTGCGTGGCATTATCTTAATATGTTCTATTAAAATATGTAAACAAGACCCTGTCAAAGTATAATAATGATTCAGCCCTAATGCATGTGGCTAACAGGTCAATTTCAAGTTCCGTGACTCTTTTAGCTCTAATGTTT
Organism: Staurois parvus; assembly: GCF_062004578.1. Classification (NCBI taxonomy): domain Eukaryota; kingdom Metazoa; phylum Chordata; class Amphibia; order Anura; family Ranidae; genus Staurois; species Staurois parvus. The sequence goes on along the minus strand of NW_028318023.1, from coordinate 4,570,739 downwards.
CTGAGGCATCTGAGGACACATCACCCTGTGCCAGCTTACTTTGACTGCAACTTTCCTAGCTACAGAAATGGTAGCCAAAGTACAGCTTGTTAAACTTACTGACTCTTTTGCTGATCTGTAAAAGAAATAAAGAGATTACTGTGAAAATACTCTGCTGCCCTCTAAAGGCACTCATATGAACCATCAGCAAAACCATTTAATGTATAACTAAAGGCCAAACTTTTTTTTAGTTTTGGATAGAGTTGAGAGGGATTAGAAACCTTGTTAGTTTTTATTGTAGTCTGTGCCCCCATTAAGGAGATTCACCTTTCCTTTTTTTTTTTTTTTTTTTTTTACTGTTTACCATTGTCTTTGAAAGTGAAAGTAAAAGAAAATCCTAACATTTTGTGTTGTCCCCAGAAAGGAAAACATCCAATGGGGACACTAGTTCTGGTGACTTGGGGGTCCCCAAGGAATTCTCTTAGTTTTCATGGATTTCCTCTGACTTGTTTGGCTATGGGGCAGGAAGTGAAGGGAAATCTCTGCGATGGGACACAGATGATGAAAAAAATCTTGCAGGGGTTACAACCCTCCCTTACTATCCAAAATGAAAAAAACAAATGCCTATAGTTCTACTTTAAAGCTAATCCCAAAACATTTATACCATTAATATATTATTAAAGGCAAAACCTTTTTTTAGATTTGTCTAGAGTAGTGAGGTAAACCCTCTGTCAGGTTTTTATTGCTGTCTGTGTCTCCATTAGGGAAATTCACACTCTCTAATTGTCTTGATCATTAAGGACCAGTTTGACTTGCTACCAGAACAGAAATCTTCCAATGGGGGGCAATTTTTCCTGTGACAGCTGTCTAAGAGGGATTTCACTCATATATAAGATATCCCCTCAGTTCGTGTTCAGTTTAACCACTTCCCATCCGGCTGCTGTATATAAACGGAGACGGATGGTGGAAGTCCAGGGGCAGGTTGCCGTTCATAAACAGCTCCCGCCATTTTGGATTGTGCGTGCTACCTGGGAGCGTGTGGCACTGCGATCCGGTGCCCGTGGAACACCCATCACTGTACGGGGCCTCTGTGAGGTCCCGATCATGTGTTCACTGATTGGCCAATCAGTGATCACATGAATAGGTGTAAGCAACAATGCAGCCAGAGAAAAGGAGAAATGATTGCTTTTACAGCCTTCATGGGTGTAAAAGCAATCAGTGAATCAGTGTAAAAAAAACAAAAACAAATCTTCATCACCCTCCACAAGTACTATGGTGGCACTGTACTGCTAGGGTGACAGGATGTTAAAAAATCTGTGAATGATCACAGAGGTCACATGGTACAGGGCTATTCACAACAGCATTGTACCATGTGACAAGCTGTGACCAATCACAGTTCACACAGTATTTCTCAATGGCTGCAAGAATGCAGCCAGAGACAAGGAGAAATGATTGCTTTTACAGCCTTCATGGGTGTAAAAGCAATCCGTGAATTAGTGTAAAAAAAAAAAAAAAATCTTCATCACCCTCCACAAGTGCTATGGTGGCACTGTACTGCAAGGGTGACAGGATGTTAAAAAATAACAAAAACATAAATAATATAAAAGAAATAAAATAAAAACGTAAAATATATTTTTTTTATTTATAATTTTTGGTTATAAACTAATTTGGGTTATTTTTTTTTACTAAAAAGATAACTGAATACATTTTGGCCAAGATTTATGAAGAAACATTTATTTGCAAAATTTTATAAGAAAAACACTTTTTTCAAAATTTTTGGACTTTTTTGTTTATATTGCAAAAAAAAAAAAAAACCCAGTGGTGAATAAATACCACCAAAATAAAGTTTTATCTGTCAAAAAAAATGCTAAAAAATTCATATGGGTACAGTGTTGCATCACCGTGCAATTGTCATTCAAAGTGTGATAGCGCTGAAAGCTAAAAAATGGCCTGGACAGGAAGGGGGTAAAAGTGTCTGGACTTGAAGTGTTTAAAGGACAAGAAATTATTATTATTATTATCATTATACAGGATTTATATAGCGTCAACAGTTTGCTCAGTGCTTTACAATATAACGGGAGACAATACAGCAACAATAGAGTTCAATACAAGAGGGATAGGAGCTCCTTGGAGCTTACAATCTAGGAGATGAAGGGATATCTCCCCAATGAGACCCAAATGGCAAAAAAACCCAAAAACTGATGGTGGTTTAACCCTCCTCCAACTTTATCCAAATTGGAAAAAAAAGTTTGGGCTAATATACAGTATGTTACATTTTATATTTCTATAATATATTCTATAATACTACAATACTCCAGTTTCCCATGGTGGTGTACAACAGCACTTTTTATAGAATGTATCCCACTGAAAAAGCCATTGTATGCCTAATTACATGGTGCATGTGCCTCCTTACATGTATATATACACTGCTCACAAAAAATTAAAGGGACACTTTGAAAACACATCAGATCTCAATGTAGAAAAATATCATGCTGGATATCTATACTGATATGGACTGAGTAATGTGTTAGGAACAAAAGGATGTCCCATCCTTTGATGGAAATGAAAATGATCAGTTTACAGAGGACTGAATTCCAAGACACCCCAAAAATCAAAGTGAAAAAAGGATGCTGCAGACTAGTCTATTTTGCGGAAATTTAATTGCAGCAACTCAAAATGGTCCTCAGTAACTTGTATGGCCCCCACATGCTTGTATGCATGCTCCTAATGAGATGACAGATGTTGTCCTGAGGTTATTTCATCCCAGATCTGGATCAGGGCATCACTGAGCTCCTGGACAGTCTGAGGTGCAACCTGGCATTGTCGGATGGACCAAAACATATCCCAGAGGTGTTCTATTGGAATTAGGTCAGGTGAGCATGGGGATCATTCATTGGTATCAATTCCTTCATCCTCCAGGAACTGCCTGCATACTCTCGCCACATGAGGTCGGGCATTGTCGTGTACCAGGAGGAACCCAGGACCCACTGCACCAGCGTAGGGTCTGGCATTAGGTCCAAGGATTTCATCCCGATACCTAATGGCAGTCAGGGTGCCATTGTCTAGCCTGTAGAGGTTTGTGCTTCCCTCCATGGATATGCCTCCCCAGACTGTCACTGACCCACCACCAAAATGGTCATGCTAAACAATGTTACAGGCAGCATAACTTTCTCCATGGCTTCTCCAGACCCTCTTACATCTGTCACATGTGCTCAGGGTGATACTGCTCTCATCTGTGAAAAGCACAGGGTGCCAGTGACAGACCTGCCAATTCCGGTGTTCAGTGCCAAATGCCAGTTGAGCTCTATGGTGCCAGGCAGTGAGCAGAGGGCCCACTAGAGGACGTCGGGCCCTTAGGCCAACCTCATGAAGTCTGTTTCTGATTGTTTGGTCAGAGACATTCACACCAGTGGCCTGCTGGAGGTCATTTTGTAGAGCTCTGGCAGTGCTCATCCTGTTCCTCCTTGCACAAAGGAGCAGATACCGGTCCTGCTGATGGGTTAAGTACCTTCTAAGGCCTTGTCCAGCTTTCCTAGAGTAACTGCCTGTCTCCTGGAATCTCCTCCATGCTCTTGAGACTTTTTTGGGAGACACAGAAAACCTTCTGGCAATGGCATGTATTGATGTGCCATCCTGGAGGAGTTGGACTGCCTGTGCAACCTCTGTAGGGTCCAGGTATCGCCTCATACTACCAGTAGTGACACTGACCCTAGCCAAATGCAAAACTAGTGAAAAACCATCAGAAAAGAAATTAAAAAAGAGAAATGAAAAATAAAAAATGAAACAGGAGGAAATAAAAAGAAATGAAAAGGAGGAAACACAAAAAACAATAATTTATTTTTATTTCCTCCTTTATTTTTTATTTTTCATTTCTCCTTGTGAACTCCTTTCTGTTGTATTTATCCTACTAACATCTTCCCGGTCCTTCCTTCTCCTTTAAATTATTAACTATATGTTTCCTGCTTTGTTCCACATCTCTCTGCTCCATATAAGGCTCTTTCTGTGTCAGTGTTCCCCCTATGCTTGAGAAAGGAGCACGCTGGTCCTCGGATCCTGTGCATGCTCAGAAACGCGTCGCATTCTTATGACATCACACGCCATCGCCACTGCACCAGAGTGCACATGGACATGCCAGGCTTTCACTTCCAGGCTCCATCTTACATTGCTTCAGCGCCCCCTGCTGTCCAGCCAGAGTTCACATAGACTTGCCAGGCTTGTACTACAGGCTCCACTTAAACACCTCTCCAATGCTCCCTGCTGTCCAGTCGGCATTCCTGTTCACTCTTCTAGATTACAACTTTGAGGTGTTGTGCTTTGTTAACCCCTTATGAGCCTACTTATTATCATCTACATGTGAGTGATTTTATTTATGTTCACCATTAAATACATCTTACAGTCTACACTCAGAGGTGTTGTGTTTCTCTTCTTGTCCACTCCAGAGTCATTGCTTCACTCTATCACAGCTCACCAGGTGTCTCCAGACTGTTCATCTCCCCACCAGCTCCTGGCCCCATACTGAGCCTAGATACTATATGGATTGCTTATTCCATGCGCCTCTCATCCTTTTTTATTTAGCGTAGAAACAAGGGTTGCTTGTTTCAACAAGGGTTGATGTTTAACCTGTACTGGGGGAGCCATACTATTGGTATATGCCCAAGCTAGACTTGGGGTTTAAGGCAGGTCTCTATTAATTTACAGACTGAATTTTCTAAGCTTTTATACACCGAGGTATAAGTAAAGGCAAATAGTTTTACCCCTTGTCATGATTTTAATGCTGCCTCTGTCTTCCCTGGGGAGATTCACACCACTGTTTGTTTTGGTAACCATTGATACCGAGACAGAAAATGAGGGGGAATCCAAATTTTTGAGTTGTTATCAAATCAGAGGGACACCTGTTCTATTGACAGCTCTATAAAATGGAAATTCCATTTACTTTGAAGAGCTTTCCTCTCATTTCCTGTTGTGCCTTTGGGACAGAAAGTGAAAGAAATCTCCCCAGTGAAACACAGGCACTCTAAAGGGTTTTAACCCTTCTCTACTTTATTTAAAACTTAAAAAAATAACCCCTCAGAGAACACTGCTCTAAAAAGTACATACCTAATAGGTACACCACCTAGTCCCATCCAGCCACTGTGGCTGTCAGACTCTTAGAATTTAGCAGGGTGTTGGCAACGGGGCTGGATAGTGCTCCTGTGCCCTCCAGGTGCAGCTAAATGCTGGAACCTCATGGACTGGGGCTAAAAGCCCAGTGTGCATGAAACCATAAGTGTATCTAAAGCCAAAACATTTTTTTTTGTTGCTACCTGTTATCTGATGAGTTTCATTTTCTCTATTTGTCCCATTAACTACTATTACCAGGACTAAAAGTGAAGGAAAATCCAACATTTTGAGTTGTCACCATAAAAGCAATAGAAAGATCTGTGGATTCAATTTATTTAGACAGGGTTGATGGGTGGTCAACTGGTACCACATCTCCAGTATTGTACAGATAGAGGTAAATGCATATTTGTGGGACTTTTAACGTGCCTAAAAGCCCCACATATATGCATTTTTCAGTACCTCTTATTACCCAAATTGCACATTCCTTGCCTAAAGTGTACTTGTATTATAAATATTTAATCTCCTGAGCCATCAGAATACCTAGTCATTAGTCAGGTTGTCTCTGCTACAGGGCTTAGGAGGATGACATTCAATAGAGTCAACCACTAAAAAGTAACTTTTGAAGATAGTATTCACTGACCATCATCCCCTTATGTGCAGCATATGTACTTCATGTAAAAATCAGCGGTATTGTCATACCAATGCTTTACAAAAACATATTTAGAAAGCATAGCAGTGCTCTGAAAAATGCAAGCAGTGGCTGGTAGAATTATTAACTTTTTGTTGTAAATGAGCCCAATGTGATGCTAATGAACTGTCAACACTCAGTAGAAGAGAGATTTATTTCCCCATGCAGCCCTAGCTCTACAGGGATTTCTTCACCTCTCTATTCAAAATTAATTACAAAAAAAATATAAAAAATAATAAAAACTTGAATTTGTTTTAAAAAGCCATAATGAAAGGAAGACCATGAAAAGTTAGACTCACTCACTATCGATTCGCAGTGGACATTTACATACGGTATATAAAAGAATAGGTGCAATATTATAGTATGTCATAAACAGAATGTAACATTCATTCTTTTTTTCTTTTCTTTTTTGTAAGCCATTAAAAATCAGGCTACAGGACATTATATTCTAAATGGAAAAGGTGAAGAAGCTAAGTCACGATCCTTTATAGATCTTGGTGTGGAATGGGAGTACATCATTGAAGATGATATTGAAACTATACACACAGATGGACCTTTACATGATGCTATTGTAGTTTTGGTAAGTCATTTTTGCATTTCAGGATATTTGTACAAATCCATAACCATCAATTCATCATTTGCCAAGAATTGGTCCTGTTCATATGCAGGGTGTAAAATTAACCAGTTGCTGACTGCCATATGTATATACAATATACTGCGGCAAGTCATCCTCTCTGTGCATGATCACGTACGTGTACGTGATCTGGCTTTTTCGGGTAGGGGTAGTGCATGCCCACTGCCCCAGCTGTTCTGCCATTTGCTTCACCACATGCCGATCTGCGAGTCTCTGCCAATGATTTATGGACTGGACCCACTGATTGGTGGAGCAAATAACAGGAGCAAGCTCTGTACTGGTAAAAAGAATATAAACAAAAGAAATGTCAGCATTAAAAACTTAAAAAAAAAAAACAACAAAAACAGTGCAAGGGACACCCCCATTCCATACCAGGCCCATAGGGTCTGGTATGGATTTTTATGTGAACCCCATGGCAAAATTAAAAGAAAATGCCCGCTGCCCGTTCCTTAACAACCAGTTTATTATTATATTTGTTTATTATTATATTTATTATTATTATTATTATTCCTTTTTTTGGATGCTTCAGACATCTGAATGATTAGAATAAATTTAATTGTTTCGTTAGAATTTATTCATAAATAATGAAAATTTCATCTGAATTTTGAGTCATAATTAGAGATGAGCGAATCGAAGTAGGCGAAGTGGAATTCGAGTCGAATATTGGAAAATTTTCGATTTGCGCCGAATCCGAAAAATAGCCTACTTCGGACGCGCGAATCGAAATTTTTCCTAAAATGGCGGCGGACATGTGCGGCGACGGAGCGGGGATGTCTGGGAAGGCGCGCAGACAAGGCGCGCTGACCCATAATGCATTCCTTAATGACATGTGATCGCATTAGCCAATCAGCAGCCAGGCAGCCAGCACTGTGTAATGGTCGAGCTATAAATAGCGGCCATTTTAGAATTCTTCATTTGCCTCCAGTCATTCAAGAGAGGCAGACCGCTCTGTATTAGGGACAGAGTTAGGGCCACAGAAACGTTACTTGGGGACAGAAAAACGTTACTTAGGGACAGAGAAGCATTACTCAGGGACACAGAATTGTTAATGAGGGCCACAGAATCGTTACTTAGGGCCAAAGAAACGCTAGTTAGGGCCACAGAATTGTTACTCAGGGACAGACAGAATTGTTACTGAGTGCCAGAGAATTGTTACTTAGGGCCACAGAAACGTTAGTTAGGGCCACAGAATTGTTACTCAGGGACAGACACAGAATTGTTACTGAGGGCCACAGAACTGTTACTTAGGGCCACAGAAACGTTATTAGGGCCACAGAATTGTTACTCAGGGACAGACAGAATTGTTACTGAGTGCCAGAGAATTGTTACTTAGGGCAACAGAAACGTTAGTTAGGGCCACAGAATTGTTACTCAGGGACAGACACAGAATTGTTACTGAGGGCCACAGAACTGTTACTTAGGGCCACAGAAACGTTAGTTAGGGCCACAGAATTGTTACTCAGGGACAGACAGAATTGTTACTGAGTGCCAGAGAATTGTTACTTAGGGCCACAGAAACGTTAGTTAGGTCCACAGAATTGTTACTCAGGGACAGACACAGAATTGTTACTGAGGGCCACAGAATTGTTACTTAGGGCCACAGAAACGTTACTCAGGGACACAGAATTGTTACTGAGGGCCACAGAACTGTTACTTAGGGCCACAGAAACGTTAGTTAGGGCCACAGAATTGTTACTCGGACAGACACAGAATTGTTACTGAGGGCCACAGAATTGTTACTGAGGGCCACAGAACCGTTACTTAGGGCCACAGAATTGTTACTCAGGGACACAGAATTGTTACTGAGGGCCACAGAACCGTTACTTAGGGCCACAGAATTGTTACTCAGGGACAGACACAGAATTCTTACTCAGGGACACAGAATTGTTACTGAGGGCCACAGAACCGTTACTTAGAGCCACAGAATTGTTACTCAGGGACACAGAATTGTTACTTAGGGCCACAGAAACGTTAGTTAGGGCCACAGAATTGTTACTCAGGGACAGACACAGAATTGTTACTGAGGGCCACAGAATTGTTACTTAGGGCCACAGAAACGTTACTCAGGGACACAGAATTGTTACTGAGGGCCACAGAACTGTTACTTAGGGCCACAGAAACGTTAGTTAGGGCCACAGAATTGTTACTCGGACAGACACAGAATTGTTACTGAGGGCCACAGAATTGTTACTGAGGGCCACAGAATTGTTACTGAGGGCCACAGAACCGTTACTTAGGGCCACAGAATTGTTACTCAGGGACACAGAATTGTTACTTAGGGCCACAGAAACGTTACTCAGGGACACAGAATTGTTACTGAGGGCCACAGAACTGTTACTTAGGGCCACAGAAACGTTAGTTAGGGACACAGAATTGTTACTCAGGGACAGACACAGAATTGTTACTGAGGGCCACAGAATTGTTACTTAGGGCCACAGAAACGTTACTCAGGGACACATAATTGTTACTGAGGGCCACAGAATTGTTACTCTGGGACAGACACAGAATTGTTACTCAGGGACACAGAATTGTTACTGAGGGCCACAGAACCGTTACTTAGGGCCACAGAAACGTTACTCAGGGACACAGAATTGTTACTGAGGGCAACAGAACCGTTACTTAGGGCCACAGAATTGTTACTCAGGGACAGACACAGAATTGTTACTGAGGGACACAGAATTGTTACTGAGGGCCACAGAACCGTTACTTAGGGCCACAGAAACGTTAATCAGGGACACAGAATTGTTACTGAGGGCCACAGAACCGTTACTTAGGTCCACATAAACGTTATTCAGGGACACAGAATTGTTACTGAGGGCCACAGAACTGTTACTTAGGGCCACAGAAACGTTAGTTAGGGCCACAGAATTGTTACTCAGGGACAGACACAGAATTGTTACTGAGGGACACAGAATTGTTACTGAGGGACACAGAACTGTTACTTAGGGCCACATAATTGTTACTCAGGGACACAGAATTGTTACTGAGGGCCACAGAACCGTTACTTAGGGCCACAGAATTGTTACTCAGGGACACAGAATTGTTACTGAGGGCCACAGAACCGTTACTTAGGGCCACAGAATTGTTACTCAGGGACAGACACAGAATTGTTACTGAGGGCCACAGAATTGTTACTGAGGGACACAGAATTGTTATTGAGGGCCACAGAACCGTTACTTAGGGCCACAGAAATGTTACTCAGGGACAGACACAGAATTGTTACTGAGGGCCACAGAATTGTTACTTAGGGCCACAGAAACGTTACTCAGGGACACAGAATTGTTACTCAGGGACAGACACAGAATTGTTACTGAGGGCCACAGAATTGTTACTTAGGGCCACAGAAACGTTACTCAGGGACACAGAATTGTTACTCAGGGACAGACACAGAATTGTTACTCAGGGACAGACACAGAATTGTTACTGAGGGCCACAGAATTGTTACTTAGGGCCACAGAAACGTTACTCAGGGACACAGAATTGTTACTCAGGGACAGACACAGAATTGTTACTCAGGGACAGACACAGAATTGTTACTGAGGGACACAGAATTGTTACTGAGGGCCACAGAACCGTTACTTAGGGCCACAGAAACGTTACTCAGGGACAGACACAGAATTGTTACTCAGGGACAGACACAGAATTGTTACTGAGGGACACAGAATTGTTACTGAGGGACACAGAATTGTTACTCAGGGACACAGAATTGTTACTTAGGGACACAGAATTGTTACTGAGGGCCACAGAACCGTTACTTAGGGCCACAGAATTGTTACTCAGGGACAGACACAGAATTGTTACTCAGGGACACAGAATTGTTACTGAGGGCCACAGAACCTTTACTTAGGGCCACAGAAACGTTACTCAGGGACAGACACAGAATTGTTACTCAGGGACAGACACAGAATTGTTACTCAGGGACACAGAATTGTTACTGAGGGACACAGAATTGTTACTGAGGGACACAGAATTGTTACTGAGGGACACAGAATTGTTTCTCAGGGACAGACACAGAATTGTTACTGAGGGCCACAGAACTGTTACTTAGGGCCACAGAACTGTTACTTAGGGCCACAGAAACGTTACTCAGGGACACAGAATTGTTACTCAGGGACACAGAATCGTTTAATTAAAGAGTATGTCAGACAACATGCAGAGGAGTGGCAGAGGAGGCAATGTTTTAGGAGCGAGCAGACGTGGCAGCAGAGGAAGGGGTCGAGGCAGCACTATTCGCAGCCAGAGGCTAGTGCTCCCGGTGTCATCCAGTACAGTGAGGAAGAGCTAACAGAGGGCGGTCAGGAACGGGGGGAGACATCCGCCTCTTCAGCAGCCAGGCGAAGAAGTAGTGGCGAGGAGAGTGGCTCGGTAGCCGGTGTAGAGACCGGTCTGTCTCCTGACCCACACGCAGCCGAGGGGGCTAGTAGTGAGGCGGAGACCCTAATTGATGATGATGAGGCTGATCGCACTTGGCAGCCTCGTCGTCATCAGGCTATTGCTTCCGCATCATCAGGAGAAGAGGGTGGCAGCTTGGCAGCGAGCAAAACAGTCGGTGGGTTGTCTCCATCGCCACACTCTGCCATGTGCCACTTTCAGGTCTCCTCACACACTGCTGGTGTGTTGAATTTTTTGACATAGGGTGCTGGCAGATTACGGGCCTCCCATAGCTGCTGCCAGGCCCCTAATCTGCCATGGGCCCCTATATACCGCCTCCTCATGCTGCTGCCAAGTCCAGAGTCTCTCATGGGTCCCTGTACGGCCTCCCATTGCTGCTGTCTCCATCGCCACACTCTGCCATGTGCCACTTTCAGGTCTCCTCACACACTGCTGGTGTGTTCAATTTTTTGACATAGGGTGCTGGCAGATTATGGGCCTCCCATAGCTGCTGCCAGGCCCCTAATCTGCCATAGGCCCCTATATACCGCCTCCTCATGCTGCTGCCAGGTCCAGAGTCTGTCATGGGTCCCTGTACGGCCTCCCATTGCTGCTGTCTCCATCACCACACTCTGCCATGTGCCACTTTCAGGTCTCCTCACACACTGCTGGTGTGTTCAGTTTTTTGACATAGGGTGCTGGCAGATTACGGGCCTCCCATAGCTGCTGCCAGGCCCCTAATCTGCCATAGGCCCCTATATACCGCCTCCTCATGCTGCTGCCAAGTCCAGAGTCTGTCATGGGTCCCTGTACGGCCTCCCATTGCTGCTGTCTCCATCGCCACACTCTGCCATGTGCCACTTTCAGGTCTCCTCACACTGCTGGTGGGTTCCATTTTGTCATAGGGTGCTGGCAGATTACGGGCCTCCTATAGCTGCTGCCAGGCCCCTAATCTGCCATAGGCCCCTATATACCGCCTCCTCATGCTGCTGCCAGGTCCAGAGTCTGTCATGGGTCCCTGTACGGCCTCCCATTGCTGCTGTCTCCATCGCTACACTCTGCCATGTGCCACTTTCAGGTCTCCTCACACACTGCTGGTGTGTTCAGTTTTTTGACATAGGGTGCTGGCAGATTACGGGCCTCCCATAGCTGCTGCCAGGCCCCTAATCTGCCATGGGCCCCTATATACCGCCTCCTCATGCTGCTGCCAAGTCCAGAGTCTGTCATGGGTCCCTGTACGGCCTCCCATTGCTGTTGTCTCCATCGCCACACTCTGCCATGTGCCACTTTCAGGTCTCCTCACACTGCTGGTGGGTTCCATTTTGTCATAGGGTGCTGGCAGATTACGGGCCTCCTATAGCTGCTGCCAGGCCCCTAATCTGCCATAGGCCCCTATATACCGCCTCCTCATGCTGCTGCCAGGTCCAGAGTCTGTCATGGGTCCCTGTACGGCCTCCCATTGCTGCTGTCTCCATCGCCACACTCTGCCATGTGCCACTTTCAGGTCTCCTCACACACTGCTGGTGTGTTGAATTTTTTGACATAGGGTGCTGGCAGATTACGGGCCTCCTATAGCTGCTGCCAGGCCCCGTAATCTGCCATAGGCCCCTATATACCGCCTCCTCATGCTGCTGCCAGGTCCAGAGTCTGTCATGGGTCCCTGTACGGCCTCCCATTGCTGCTGTCTCCATCGCCACACTCTGCCATGTGCCACTTTCAGGTCTCCTCACACACTGCTGGTGTGTTGAATTTTTTGACATAGGGTGCTGGCAGATTACGGGCCTCCCATAGCTGCTGCCAGGCCCCTAATCTGCCATGGGCCCCTATACCGCCTCCTCATGCTGCTGCCAGGTCCAGGCGAACGTAGTCACACAGGGGAGGAACTTCTCAGTGTAATGAACAGAGAAATCGACAGATGGCTGTCTCCGCGCAAACTGAAAATCGGAACCATGTTGACCGACAACGGAAAGAACATGGTGTCTGCTCTGCGTCAAGTAAGGTTGTGCCATGCGCCATGCATGGCTCACGTGTTCAATCTGGTTGTCAAGCGGTTCCTAAAATCCACCATCCCACTGCAAGACATCCTTAAAATGTCACGTAAACTTTGCATGCATTTCAGCCATTCCTACACCGCAAAGCACACCCTCCTTGAGCTGCAGCGGCAGAACGGAATTGCACAGCATCGCCTGATCTGCGACGTTGCAACAAGGTGGAATTCAATCCTACACATGTTAGACCGCCTTTACGAACAGCGAAAGGCCATCACCGATTTCCTGATGTTACAAGCGGATAAAGGTACTCCCCTGTGTAACTTCGATGTCAGCCATTGGCAGCTCATGCGTGACACCTGCCGCTTGCTCAGGCCCTTCGAGGAGGCCACGCTATTCGTGAGTCGGCAGGACTATGGGATGAACGACGTCATTCCTCTGTTGCACGTCCTGGAACAAATGCTGTTAACAATGGCTGGTCAGGGTGCGGTAGACGTGGCGCACAGATCTCAACGCCACATGACCCCTGTGGGGGCAGGACAGGAAGAAGAGGAGGAGGTAGAGGAGGACATTTGTGCTCAGGAATTATTGAGTGAAATGGGTGGTTTTTCCACTCAGCGGACAGGAGTGGAGGAGCAGGAGCATCTGGTAGAGGAGGAGGAGGAGGAGACAGAGGACCCAGACGCACCGTGGCAGTATGCTGTGGAGATGGAGGCAGGGAGTTTCTCGCATTCCTTGGCACAAATGGCCCATAGCATGCTCGGTTGCTTGCGTAGCGACAGCCGAATAATAACCATCAGACAGAGGGATGACTTTTGGCTGTCCACCTTGTTGGACCCTCGCTACCGTTCAAAAATGGTGGCCTTTTTCACACCTGCTGAGAGGGAGGCCAAAATAACGTACTATAAAAACCACCTATGTAGTCAGTTGGTCTCTGCCTTTCTGCGCCAATGTCCATCCTCAGACACTGTGGGCCCTGTGCGCTCGCGTTCCGCTGCCATGGCAGCAGGGGAGGGGTGGGGTGGTAGGAGCAGTGGCAGCTCCACCAGCAGCGGCTGCCTCAGTCTGCAGTCGATGATGAGTAGCTTTCTTCACCAGCGCAGTGAGGAAACTACTAACCAGCCGCAGCAACAGCAGCATCAGGTGGACCTGGAGCAGGAGCTCAAACAATAGGCTTGGGCCTACTTGGACAGCACCCTGCCAACCGAGGTAGACAATCCCCTTGACTACTGGGCAATGAAACTTGACCTTTGGCCCCAACTAGCTGAATTTGCCCTTGAAAGGCTGTCATGCCCGGCCAGTAGCGTGGCATCGGAGCGCGTGTTTAGTGCGGCAGGAGGTATTGTAACTCCGCGGAGGACACGACTGTCCACCCAAAGTGTGGAGAGACTGACGTTTGTGAAAATGAATCAGGCGTGGATTAGTCTGGATTTCAAACCACCAGTTCCTGACACAACTGACTAAATCCGCCATGAATCATGCCCCAAACATGTGCCACTTTCAGGTCTCCTCACACTGCTGGTGTGTTGAATTTTTTGACATAGGGTGCTGGCAGATTACGGGCCTCCTATAGCTGCTGCCAGGCCCCTAATCTGCCATAGGCCCCTATATACCGCCTCCTCATGCTGCTGCCAAGTCCAGAGTCTGTCATGGGTCCCTGTACGGCCTCCCATTGCTGCTGTCTCCATCGCCACACTCTGCCATGTGCCACTTTCAGGTCTCCTCACACTGCTGGTGTGTTGAATTTTTTGACATAGGGTGCTGGCAGATTACGGGCCTCCTATAGCTGCTGCCAGGCCCCTAATCTGCCATAGGCCCCTATATACCGCCTCCTCATGCTGCTGCCAAGTCCAGAGTCTCTCATGGGTCCCTGTACGGCCTCCCATTGCTGCTGTCTCCATCGCCACACTCTGCCATGTGCCACTTTCAGGTCTCCTCACACACTGCTGGTGTGTTGAATTTTTTGACATAGGGTGCTGGCAGATTACGTGCCTCCCATTGCTGCTGCCAGGCCCGTAATCTGCCATGGGCCCCCGTACCGACTCCTCATGCTGTGACGTTGCAACAAGGTGGAATTCAACCCTACATATGTTAGACCACCTTTACGAACAGCAAAAGGCCATCACAGATTTCCTGATGTTAAAAGCGGATAAAGGTACTCCCTGTGTAACTTAGATGTCAGCCATTGGCAGCTCATGCGTGACACCTGCGCTTGCTCAGGCCCTTTGAGGAGGCCACGCTATTCGTGAGTCGGCAGGACTATGGGATGAACGACGTCATTCCTCTGTTGCACATCCTGGAACAAATGCTGTTAACAATGGCTGGTCAGGCTGCGGTAGACGTGGCGCACAGATCTCAACGCCACATGACCCCTGTGGGGGCAGGACAGGAAGAAGAGGAGGAGGTAGAGGAGGACATTGGTGCTCAGGAATTATTGAGTGAAATGGGTGGTTTTTCCACTCAGCGGACAGGAGTGGAGGAGCAGGAGCATCTGGTAGAGGAGGAGGAAGAGGAGACAGAGGACCCAGACGCACCATGGCAGTATGCTGTGGAGATGGAGGCAGGGAGTCCCTCGCATTCCTTGGCACAAATGGCCCATAGCATGCTCGCTTGCTTGCGTAGCGACAGCCGAATAATAACCATCAGACAGAGGGATGACTTTTGGCTGTCCACCTTGTTGGACCCTCGCTACCGTTCAAAAATGGTGGCCTTTTTCACACCTGCTGAGAGGGAGGCCAAAATAACGTACTATAAAAACCACCTATGTAGTCAGCTGGTCTCTGCCTGTCTGCGCCAACGTCCATCCTCAGACGCTGTGGGCCCTGTGCACTCGCGTTCCGCTGCCATGGCAGCAGGGGAGGGGTGGGGTGGTAGGAGCAGTGGCAGCTCCACCAGCAGCAGCTGCCTCAGTCTGCAGTCGATGATGAGTAGCTTTCTTCACCAGCGCAGTGAGGAAACTACTAACCAGCCGCAGCAGCAGCAGCAGCAGCATCAGAGGGACCTGGAGCAGGACCTCAAACAACAGGCTTAGGCCTACTTGGACAGCACCCTGCCAACCGAGGTAGACAATCCCCTTGACTACTGGGCAACGAAACTTGACCTTTGGCCCCAACTAGCTGAATTTGCCCTTGAAAGGCTGTCATGCCCGGCCAGTAGCGTGGCATCGGAGCACGTGTTTAGTGCGGCAGGAGGTATTGCAACTCCGCGGAGGACACGACTGTCCACCCAAAGTGTGGAGAGACTGACGTTTGTGAAAATGAATCAGGCGTGGATTAGTCTGGATTTCAAACCACCAGTTCCTGACACAACTGACTAAATCCGCCATGAATCATGCCCCAAACATGTGCCACTTTCAGGTCTCCTCACACTGCTGGTGTGTTCCATTTTTTGTCATAGGGTGCTGGCAGATTACGGGCCTCCCATAGCTGCTGCCAGGCCCCTAATCTGCCATGGGCCCCTATACCGCCTCCTCATGCTGCTGCCAAGTCCAGAGTCTCTCATGGGTCCCTGTACGTCCTCCCATTGCTGCTGTCTCCATCGCCACACTCTGCCATGTGCCACTTTCAGGTCTCCTCACACTGCTGGTGTGTTCCATTTTTTGTCATAGGGTGCTGGCAGATTACGGGCCTCCCATAGCTGCTGCCAGGCCCCTAATCTGCCATGGGCCCCTATACCGCCTCCTCATGCTGCTGCCAGGTCCAGAGTCTCTCATGGGTCCCTGTACGGCCTCCCATTGCTGCTGTCTCCATCGCCACACTCTGCCATGTGCCACTTTCAGGTCTCCTCACACTGCTGGTGGGTTCCATTTTTTGTCATAGGGTGCTGGCAGATTACGGGCCTCCCATAGCTGCTGCCAGGCCCCTAATCTGCCATGGGCCCCCGTACAGACTCCTCATGCTGCTGCCAGGCCCGTAATCTGTCATGGGCCCCTGTTGTCGCTTGTTGGCATATTCCGCTCGTTCAGATGCTCCTTCTCCTGCTACTCCTCTTCACGGATTCCGTCAGCAGTCTTTCTTGGAATCCGTTTCCAAGAGACAACAGTTTGCGAGCACGCACCCGACGGTGCAGAAGCTGAACGTCCTCCTGTCCAAGTTGCTGCTGCCAGGCTCGTAATCTGTCATGCGCCCCTGTACCGCCTCCTCATGCTGCTGCCAGGTCCAGAGTGTGTCATGGGCCCCCGTACCGACTCCTCATGCTGCTGCCAGGCCCGTAATCTGTCATGGGCCCCTGTACCGCCTCCCCATGCTGCTGCCAGGTCCAGAGTGTGTCATGGGTCCCTGTACGGCCTCCCATTGCTGCTGCCAGGCCCGTAATCTGCCATGGGCCCCCGTACCGACTCCTCATGCTGCTGCCAGGCCCGTAATCTGTCATGGGCCCCTGTACCGCCTCCTCATGCTGCTGCCAGGTCCAGAGTGTGTCATGGGTCCCTGTACGGCCTCCCATTGCTGCTGTCTCTATCGCCACACTCTGCCATGTGCCACTTTCAGGTCTCCTCACACTGCTGGTGGTTTCCATTTTTGTCATAGGGTGCTGTATGGCCTCCCATTGCTGCTGCCTCCACCGCCACACTGTGGCTCCACACTCTGGTTTTGGCCCCGTGACTGCCCAAATGAGTGAAGTGTGCGGTGATTCTAAGATCGACGGCACTCATCTGCATGTCATACTGACTGACAGTATTATTTCTCTTCCCCAGCAGACTCCAAGGGCATTTAAATTAAAGGTACAGTGTTCTGCACTAATATTAAGTCTCTCTGAAGCCTAGAAACACCCTTTTTTAAGTTAAATTTGCAGCGAATATATTCGACTCGAATCAAAATTTTTCCACGAATTCGCCGAATCGGTCGAATCGAATTTTTGAATACTTCGCTCATCTCTAGTCATAATAAAAACGAATCTTACATGCCTAATTGCCCCCAACACTTTTTTGGTAAAGCATATTTCTACTTTAACCCTCTGCACACTGTTATGCACCCTTTATCCAATTCTAGAACACTTTTGCATAAATGCATGGTTTTTGTATCACATACACTCACCAGTCACTTTATTAGGGTCACCTGTTCAATTGCTTGGTAGCACAACTTGCTAATCAGCCAATCGCATGGTAGCAACTGAATGCATTTAGGCATCTAGATCTGGTGAAGATAACTTGCTGAAGTTCAAACCGAGTTTCATAATGGGGAAGAAAGGGGATTTAAGTGACTTTGAACATAGCATGGTTGTTGGTGCCAAATGGACTGGTATTAGTATTTCAAAAACTGCTGATCCACTGGGAGTTTCATGCACAACCATCTCTAGGGTTTATAGAAAAAGGTCCGAAATAGAGAAAATATCCAGTGAGCTGCAGTTGTTTGGTTGAAAATGCCTTGCTGATGTCAGAGGTCAGAGGAGAATGGGCAGACTGGTTCAAGATGATAGAAAGACAACAGGAACTCAAATGACCACTTGATACAACCATGCAGAATACCATCTCTAAACGCACAACAGGTCGAACCTTGAAGCAGATGGGCTACAGCATCAGAAGACCACACCGAGTGCCAGGGTACCTATCTTCTGTTGGCTACTTCCAGCAGGATAATGCACTATGTCACAAAGCTCAAATCATCTCAAACTGGTTTCTTGAACATGACAATGAGTTCACTGTATTCCACTGGCCTCCACAGTCACCAGATCTCAACCCAGTAGAGCACCTTTGGGATGTGGTGGAACGGAAGATTTGCATCATGGATGTGCAGCCGACAAATATGCATGATGCTATCGTGTTAATATGGACCAAAATCTCTGAGGAATGTTTCCAACACCTTGCTGACACCTTGTTGAATCTATGCCATGAAGAATTAAGGCAGTTCTGAAGGCAAAAGTGGATCCAACCCAGTACTAGCAATGTGTCCCTAAAAAAGTGGCCAGTGTGTTTATATTGCAGTATATATACAAGCTGGCCAACTCCCTTAAAGTGATTCCTTTCTGGCCAGTCCATACTCAACTTTGAACATTGCCAAATACATACTTGCATTTATCAGTGAGCATTTAGTACCAATATGAAGCAGACTGACACAATGCTAAATATAGGTATCACTACAGAGAGCTCAGTGTGTCCATGCATCAGGTTCTCTTAGAAGTTTTCTGATACCAACTGCTCTCATCTCTATTGCACCTATGGCATGCAAGAAGAAAAAATGTGGCTTGGGGGAACGATGCTGGAAAGAAGTAAAGCAGTTTAAAGTTGTCTGGAAAAGGAAAGAAAAAAAGTATAAAAGTACAGAGAAAAATAAATCAGCTGAGTATGGAGTAAAGAAAAGCAGCTTAGCTGTGCAAGATAGAGCAAAACATCCATGTAGAGATAAGCAAAGCAGCAGAACAGGAACATAAAAAAAAGAAAGAAGCAGACGGAGTGTTATATGTGAACACTGATAAAGCAGAGGCACCATAAGAAAATAACCTGGAAGCGTCAAGTCAGCAAAAGGCAGAACATACTCATATCTGGGATAATCCTTAATCTATATTTAATAAGCCATACATTACATAGACAGCTTTATTGTCTGTTTATGTTTATTAGCCATATTCATTTGGGAAGAGCAAATTAAAAGGGAGATGATTTTGGTATACACACGAGAATGTTAGTTTATTCCTTCTTTGTAAAACATTATTACTACAGTAACCTTTAGGCGCATTCACCCCAGACAGACACACCGTATGGTACATATAATAAATGCCTGCATTGTATAACACATTACCCAGAGTGCATTGTGAAGAAGCAGTGTGATGTGTTGTTACAACATAACACAGTTTTTTACAAAATTAGCAAAAAACCATTAAACCAGGTAACTTCATACACTGTAGTGCATAGACATGAGATGACATTTGCTGTATAAAAAAGCAGCAATGCTGATTTTTTATACTATGCACACTGACACACACATGTGAACATGGCACATATATAATAGTTGTATTCTATGTGCCCTTGTCATGAGCATGCAGTGATCAATGCAGATTAGTGAAGTTCAATGCACCTGGTGTGAACAAGCTCTTAGGGTTCATTTACACCAGATACGGTGGGACTGCGCATGGTGGTTATTCCAGTGCAGTCCCACTGCACGGCAAATGCTTTCTCTCCTGTGTGTCTGATTCACACCACTGCATTGCAGTGGTGTGCGGGCATGGTGCACTGAAAAATAGTAATGCATGTACTGCGCGACGGCCCATTGATCTTTATGACAAAAAGTTTGAAACCTGTCGGACCACACCACACCGCACACCAGCCACTACATTATAAAGCACTGGCTGATGTGAATGGACCCTTAAAACGAACTTGTCAGGAAGAAAAGTCTCTGATGGAAGCAACCATTCTATGATTCACAAACCAAACTGAGACTATTTGACTTAGTTAAAATGAATAAGTAAGGGGTCATAGAATGGCTGTTTTCATTGGTGGTATCTATGTCATGGACTAAGCTTTGTGATAGATTGCATATCCTGCCTACCTCAGTTAAAAGCACCTTATAAGGTCTTTATCTCCAGAATGTCCACTGGGACACATACTGTACATGCTCCTTGTAGTATGTGCCACTATAATGATATTCACACAAGTCAGTCCTGTACTGAAATCCTTAGCCTTGAATAGTTTTATTTACAGTCTACACAGGGCTAGGGTAAGGAATCTATAAGCACCCCAGAGTAGGGCTTATTTTGCCATAAGTGACTCATGGGACAGTACCTGGGACTTCGCGTAAAGAGGTTGGCCTCAAAACGTTTCCTTATTTTACTCTCCTGTTCTGACAATTTCTCAAAATGTTTGGCTAAGTTTAGTAATAGAACAGTAGGAAGAAAGAGCATGTTGAAAGAAATCAGAAGGCTCTTTGTAGTTCAGGAAACATTAAGCCATCTCACCTTTCTTTAGTATGGTGGTCAACTGGAAAATATTTTTTTTTTGTTTTACTTACAAAGCAGCCAGCATACTGCCTCCATTAACTTACAGTATTCTAACTGTAGATTTTTGCAAAATAATTATGTCATAGTGGGCCTTTACAAAAGAAAATATATTTGTATCTAAGGGAGTACATTAGTACATAGGAGAACTTAATGTCCAGACACACCCTTGCCTTAGAGTTTATGAGCTGATCATTCATACAAGAGTGGTCACATGTTGTGATTTGTCTTTTTTGAAAATATGTTCCTGACATATATAGTCAACTAGATATGTTAAAACAGAACTTCATTTTTTAACATGAACACTGAGTTAAAAATAATGCATGCATACATACCAGCAAAACTGTGTTTCTTGTGATTTTCTTAATAGGTCTCTCTGTTGCTGTGCAGGCATAGCAGCAGGATGTGGTATTTTCTATGATGTTTGGTGTGAGCTCTGTATTGATCAGTGGCCATAGGCTTTCCACATCTGCTCTACATTTTTATATGATACAATAGTTCTGTCTATGGCTACTGATAGTGATGTACAGCCAGCCCACCTGCACTGGACTCCATCAGATAAGCAGGGGGGCCTGAAATCAGCTTGAAGTAGAATAAGTCCCATATAGTATAATAAAAGCACAGTGTAGACTACACTATGTGGGCAGGGTTCTTCACAGTTGACATATATTAATGCTGTATATCCACCTATTTAGCCTAACTAGCTGGCTGTTCCCACATTTCTAGGGTCAGCCTCCCTCACTTGTCTTCCTTTTGTGATGCTGCAGACAGAGGGAGTTGGGGGGGGGGGGGCTGATGGTAGGGGGTACTGTTTGTTAGACTTATGGACTCACTCTTGATTGGCAGCTTTCAGTATCTCAAGTTGCAGTGGATATCTGCTGGGACTAGCAGAGAGGAGTTGCCATGGGCAGGGATAGGAGTGTGTCCCCCTTTCCCAAGTGATGTACTGACATTTAGGTAATGTTGATTGTCCTGCCACCCCTGGTACAGATGCCCATCCTTACATTGACCACACAAAATATGTTAGCATATCAGTTAGGGTCAATTCACACCATGCTTTTGCTCTGATGCATGTGATTGCACAACATGTAGCACAGTACATGCCCTGGAGCCATGTGATGCCATTCATTTTGAATGGCTCCCCAATGCACCTGAATATGGACATGCATTGAAGAGTAAAGTGAGGCAATGCAGTAATGTGTGGTATGCTGCCAAAAAATTTCAGAATGAATGGCATTCCATTGCTTCAGTACACTTAACACGCACTGCGGAAAAGTGCACTGTGGGGGGCCCTGTCAGGTAGG
Source organism: Staurois parvus (assembly GCF_062004578.1). Lineage (NCBI taxonomy): Eukaryota > Metazoa > Chordata > Amphibia > Anura > Ranidae > Staurois > Staurois parvus. The sequence continues at coordinate 4,548,752 of NW_028318023.1, read as the reverse complement.
TTGTATGTGGCCCCATAATTTGCCATGGCAGCCCTGGTTCTGTGCTTTGGTCTATCTTCTTGTTTAATAGACAGCTGCATTCAGTAAAACAAGTAACAACTAGCTAATAAAAGAGCAGAAAGAGGGAGGGATAGAGAATACAGTAAATGTAACAATACAAACAACAGAACATTTACCAGCACATTTACCAGCTAGCCTTCAACCAAACCAATTTGTCCCTGTCTAGCAGTTTGCATTAAAACAGATGTTTTAGTTGCGCACATTTGCAAATATAGGTGAAAGCTACAGTGCCTCACCAAGGCTCCTCTGTATACTGTGGCCCTAACTCTATAGTTTTAAGAGTCTCCAATTTGGATCTCATATAGCAGTGGATAAATTAAGTGCAGGTTTGCCTGGAGGTCACCCACTCCTCTTTAAAGGTACATGGACACATTGGACATCCAGCAACAATGGCACAATGGCAATTGAAGGTATCCAGTGTGTCCCTGTGTAAATGTAACAAGAAAGTGTACAGTTTGCCTTTTACTTGCTATGTAGGGAATTTATTAAGGTTAAAAAAAATATTTTCCCTTTACAACCACTTAAAAAAAAAACTACATCAAGAAGTATAACATAATTGAAGAAAACAATTGGAAAAAAATGCATAAATGCTTTGACTCAAGGCCCCATATTCTTAAACAATGACACAGACAATACAGTAAATTCAATCCAAGAAAGTGTGGGGAAGATTTACTAAAGCTGAAGCACTGAGAATCTGGTGCAGCTGTGCATGGTAGCCAATCAGCTTCTAATTTCAGCTTGTTCAATTAAAGTGGTTGTAAAGACCCAAGGTTTTTTGCCTTCATGCATTCTGTGCATGAAAGTAAAACACCTTCTCAGTTCAGCATCCCCCCCCCAGCCCTCCCTAATACTCACCTAAGCCCCCTCCCTATCCAGCGATGTGCATGGAGTCTCGGCTATCCCAAGACTCCCTCTTCTCATTAGCTGAGACAGAAGTGGGAGCCATTGGCTGTAAATCACAGCCAGTGAGCCAATGAGAAGAGAGAGGGGGTGGGTCTGAGCCACGGCTCCATTTGTGCATGCAAGTGTACAATCCAAACGCACACGTTCCTGCATTAAAAATGACTGCTGCCTAATCACATGCCTGATGAAGGGGTCCTGCGAGACTCCGAAACGTTTCCTTGCTGTAACTATGGGATCGTTCATTAAAACTTTTGGACCCATATTGGTGATCCTTGGTGCTCTGGTGACATTCTCCCCTCCATGTGTGCATAGACACAAGGAGCTGTGGGTGCCCCCATAGCAAGCTGCTTGCTGTGGGGGCACCCGACAGGAGGGAGGGGCCAGGAGAGCCTGTGGGGGACCCGAGAAGAGGAAGATCCAGGTTGCTCTGTGCAAAACCAGGTAAATATAGACATGTTTGTTATTTTTTCGATTAAAAAAAAGCCTTTAGAATCACTTTAAGCTTTAGCAATAAAACCTGGAAGCTGATAGGTTTCCATGTAGAAGTGCAAGAGATTCTGAGTGAACTATCTTTAGTAATTAAATCCCTGTGTGCTTTTTACTCTCTATGTACAGAATGCATTCAAACGCAAACTAAGTGCTTGGTGTGTTTTTAGACATTTTACCCTTTCCACCCTTTTAAGTGGCTTAGAAAGTTTAAAGGATGATACATAAGAGCATGTATCATTTGTTTGTCTTTACCAAGGGCAATTTTATGCTTTGAGTGGATTGTCTTCTCTTATATCACTTTTCATCACTAAGCGCCAAGCTGTATTTATTCCAGCAAGGCTTCCACTAAAACGAAAAGCAGATGATTATTGTACTTTTGTTTTTGTTGTACGTACAAGAAAAGCAATGCAGTGGGAGAAATAAATCCACATATGAAAGAAAACACCATCTGATACTATTCTTCAGATTTATTTTACTTTTATTGACTGCCTCCTCTGTCTGAGAAACAAATTAAAAGGAAGGATCTAATGAACTCTTTCTTGGAGCTCATTAGTGGCCAATGGCATATAAATTTCAGCAACACAAAAAAACCACCAGGAATATTCATGGAAAAATGTTTGTTTGGTTGCCAGAATCATTTGGAGGCAGAAGTGTTTTGTATTCTTCTTGCAGAAAGTCCTGATTTCCACATACTGTCAGAATACAGTATTTAGAAATGTTATGAGACGCTAACTTAACACTTGCTCTGTGTTGTGGTTTGTGAAGGTTATACCCCAGGAGAACGACACAAAGTCCAGCTTAACCTATAAATACATCATTCACGAAGACTCCTTGCCATCCATAAATAATAACAATGTACTGCAGGAAGAACTTGATACTTATGAGTGGGCTTTAAAGACTTGGTCTCAGTGCTCAAAACCATGTGGAGGAGGTAAGAATTTTACTGAATACTTGAGATGAATGCCAGCTGAAAATGTTAATTAAACTATCTCCTGCAGAAACACTGATGCAAAAAACTTATTCGGGGGAGCCTATTACAATCTTGTGCCATTTTTTTAAATATAATTTTGTTCACTATTTTATTTATTAAGATTTGTTTTTTAAGGATTATTATGTTTATAAATACTTATAAATAAACTGATGTTTCATATTACTTTTTTTTTCTATAAAATATCTAGAGTATTTTACAAATAGGCTTCTAATACAAGATATTGTATATCCTTTACACAGTTTGCAAAGCTTTTTCAGCACTGCCTGCATGCTTGTTGGCAAGCCATGTAAACTGACTAATCCAGACAATCCTATTTCAGACAGAAGAGCGGAAAAGGATGTGTCCCTCCTATTAAATCCATTAGCCATGTGTATATTCTGATTTCTCTTGGTGTTTAAGTGTATTTTCAGCATAGGCTATTTACAGCATGGCTGTAAATCAGCATCCAGAAAACTGTGTTGTTGCCCAGAGTTTGCCACCTGCTTGCTGCAGCCATAAATAATACATATTAATTTGCAGTATTTCTTATTTATCTGAAATTAAAAAAATACAAATGTAGTTTTTTGTCGGGATCATAATATATATATATATATATATATATATATAAATATATATATTTACACTGCTCAAAAGGAACACTTTGAAAAAGCACCAGATCTCAATGTGGAAAAATATCATGCTGGATATCTATATACCTATATACAACTCATGTCTATATGAACCAAAATCTCTGAGGAATGTTTCCAACACCGTGTTGAATCTATTCCATGAAGAGTTAAGGTAGTTCTGAAGGCAAAAGGGGGTCCACCCCAGTAGCAGTAAGGTGTACCTTATAAAGTAGCCGGTGAGTGTATAAAACACTAATGAAGTCAGTTATGTTAGTGTAGCAGAGTACACATTTACTTAGCATGCTGAGATGCAGGCCCTGGTTCCTTTGACTCCTTCTCCCTTGATTCCTGGACATGCCCAAAAAATGTAAAGGAACACTTTGAAAACACATCAGATCTCAATGGGGAAAAATACCATGCTGGATATCTATACTGACATGGACTGGTTAATGTGTTAGGACCGTAAGGATGCCCCATCGTTTGATGGAAATGAAAATTATCAACCTACAGAGGACTGAATTCAAAGACACTCCAAACATCAAAGTGAAAAAATGATGCAGCAGGCTAGTCCATTTTTCTGAAATTTCATTGCAGAAACTCAAAATGGTACTCAGTAGTTTGTATGGCCCCCACGTGCTTGTATGCATGCCTGACAACATTGGGGCATGCTCATAATGAGACAACGGATGGTGTCCTGGAGTATTTCCTTCCAGATCTAGACCAGAGAATCACTGAGCTCCTGGACAGTCTGAGATGCAACCTGGTGTCGTCGAATGGACCAAAACAGGCTATCCTAGAGGTGTTCGATTGGATTTAGGTCAGGCAAGCGTGGGGGGCATTCATTTCAATTCCTTCCATAAATTCCTTCATCCTCCAGGAACTGCCTGCATACTCTCGCCACATGAGGTCAGGCATTGTCATGCACCAGGAGGGACCCAGTGCACCAGAGTAGCGTCTGACAATGGGTCCAAGGATTTCATCCCGATACCTAATGGCAGTCAGGGTTTCATTGTCTAGCCTGTAGAGGTCTGTATGTCTCTCCATGGATATGCCTCCCCAGACCATCATTGACCCACCACCAAAATGGCCATTCTGAATGATGCTACAGGCAGCAAAACATTCTCTATGGCCTCTCTAGACACTTTCTTGTTTTTTCACATGTGCTCAGGGTGAACCTGCCCTCATCTGTAAAAAAACACAGGGCGCCAGTAGCGGACCTGCCAATTCTGTTGTTCAATGGCAAATGCCAATCAAGCTGCGTGGTGCCAGGCAGTGAGCACAGGGCCCACTAGAGGACATCGGGCCCTCAGGTCACCCTCATGAAGTCTGTTTCTGATTGTTTGGTCAGAGACATCCACAACAGTGGCCTGTTGGAGGTCATTTTGTAAGGCTCTGGCAGTGCTCATCCTATTCCGCCTTACACAAAGGAGCAGATACCAGTTCTGCTGATGGGTTAAGGACCTTCTACGGCCCTTTCCGACTCTCCTAGAGTAACTGCCTGTCTCCTGGAATCTTTTCCATGCTCCTGAGACTGGGCTGGGAGACCGCATACCTTCTGGCAATGGCACGTATTGATGTGCCATCCTGGAGGTGTTGAACTGCCTGTGCAATCTCTGTAGGGTGCAGTTATCGCCTCATGCTACCAGTAGTGACACTGACCCTAGCCAAATGCAAAACTAGTGAAAAACATCAAAAAAGATGAGTAGGGAAAACAATAGTGGCCTCCACCTGTAAAACTATTCTTGTTTTAGGGGGTCGTCTCATTGTTACCCATCTAATGCACCTGTTGTTAATTTCATTAACACCAAAGCAGCTGAAACTGATTAACAACCCCCTCTGCTACTTAACTGACCAGATCAATATCCCAGGAGTTTAACTGACTTGATGCTGTACTCTGTATTCTCTCTATACTACTGATTAAAAAGTGTTCCTTTAATTTTTTTGAGCAGTGTATATATATATATATATATATATATATATATATATATATACTTAGAGAAAGACATGGAAGCCGTCAGTTTCTACTATATAAAATGAAAGTATACTTAGAAAAATTAGGCCCATGATGGAAATTGTGATATAGATATATATATCTATATATCAAAATAGGGTTAGTCACTCCTGTCATACCACTAGTCTTTTAGGTTACCACACAGGAATTACATCAATAGCAGGCTCTCAATTAATCTGCTAATATTTTACATCAAAAGAATGAGGATGAGACCTGCATATAATGCAATTACTTTACTTCAAACTTCCATCTTCATGCAAATTTTGACAAAAGCGACTATACAATTTCAAGCTTGACAGTGCTCTTCATCAAGCTTTGTGTAACATTCCTTTAGTCTAAATCTGATAGGTATTCAGACTGCACATTGTCAAATTGGTACCAAGATGAAAGCTTGAAGTAAAGTAATTGCATTATATGGAGATCTCATCCTTATTCTTTTGACATATACACACACAGTCTTTTTGCAAATGCTTAATATCAGCACCGATACGAATACCAGTATCGGTATCGATGCATAAAATATATATATATATATATATATATACTGTATATATATATATATACCACACTTCTAATTGAATGTTACAAACTACAGTAGGTGATAGTCTTATGTGAGACAACCGTCTTAGCCATAATCTTTCTTCATCTCGACAGTCTCTGCCTTCCTAACCCTCATTCCTCCATCAGACTGAAGTTGAGATAGGAATTGGAGCATTGCTCGATGGTACTAGGGGCACATACATGTGAATGCATTTATTTCATCATAGGAGCTGCTTGTTTTTTTGCCCGGGTCTCCTCTCTCACTCTGCACTTCCACTCATTGTCTTCAATGTCCAGTCTAGGGGATGGTGTTTTTGTATTTTTATTGTAGAACTGGGGATAGGGATGAGGAATTCAGTAGGATACTCCAAAATTACAACTAATTACAGTTGAGGACATCTAACTGATCTCTTTGTTGAGCACTGTTGAAGTCCTGGCTAGAAGTAGATAGCAGACTTCTCTTTGGTAATAGCAACAAGTAGTTTAGGAGTGAGCAAAGTCCCTTTAGAAGTAGTAGCGGGGCAGAGCTCCTCAGGTACAAGCCAGTTATGGCAGACTGTGCCTGTCCAAAAGTAACAGAAACTGAGCAAAATCCTATGCAGTAGCAACAGTTGGATAAGTTCTTCAGAACATTAGCCAGTGTTCCCTTTTCTCAGACCAACGCTGACTATAAAGCACAGGAAGGATAGCAGAGCACACAGAGCCCCCAAGATATCTCAGTGTCTGTACTCACAAGGATAGAATGGTAACTTCCTTCCAAGTGACACCCTCCAGTGGTACCAGAAAAATCTTTGGCAGACAGCTCACCAGGGTGTCTCTCCAAGAAAGACCCTGAGCCTGTGTGCTCACAAAACACAAATACCACTCCCAGCATACAATGGGGCCACCCTCCCCTATAATTGGCTAGAACTGTATCAATATTCATGCTGTTCAGTTGCCTAGCTCTTGCCTATGTTCTGGAAGGCTCTACTAGCTTCCAGCATGAATACTAGCTAGCTCCTGCCCAATGCCAGAACAAGGGGTGGGCAGGAGAGGCAGCTTCCCTGGGCACAGACGAACAAGGGGGCAAAGAATAGACCCAGGGTGGTACACCCATACTATGGCATGTATTAACAGTGGGGTAGGGGGCGTAATTATGGATCCTTGACTTGGCTACTGGATGACCCTGTCCCCATACTGCTCCTGCCTATGTTCTGGAAAACTCTACTAGCTTCCAGAAGGCAGGTGGAGCTCGAGACAAACAGCACCAGAGCACCACGAGTAGGCCTGACTAACCAATTGCAGCACTCTGTTAAGCAAAATACCACACTGGATTTACCTAATGTCAGGGATCGCGGCTCCGTGGTCCACGATCGCGGCTCTGTCCCCCGCGCATGCGCATTGGCGGCAGATCGCGCCGGGACACAGGCACTAGGTCCCGGCGAGCCGCGGCTGACAGGACGCCGCGCATGCGCAGTAGGAGCCGCGGGCGCGCCTCAGGCATCCAATGACAGCCGGGGGCGCGTCCTAGCCGGCCAATGACAGTGCAGGGCGCACTATTTAAAGATGCCCTGCACTGTCACAGATTGCCGCAAGGTCTTCCTGTGATCCTGAGTTCCTGCACCTGTCTAGTGACCCTGATTGACCCTGACTACGCTGCCTGCCCCTGTGATTGACCCGGATTGCCCTGACTATTCTGCCTGCTCCTGTGATTGACCCGGATTGTCCTGACTACTCTGCCTGCTCCTGCGTTTGACCCGGATTGCCCTGACCATTCTACGGATTGACTTCCCTGCTGACCCTGCGTGTGACCCGACTACTCTTCGCCTACGGATTCTGTACCCCGCTTACCCTCACGGGCCCACGATCCGTTACTACCCTGCTGGGGCCGCCATTCTCTTCATATCACGCTCTCCCGGTACCTGTCCCCAAAGGTCTCCTCAGCCACTGGTGGGCCTGCTCGGAGGTTGTGACCTGGCCCGGGACTGTTTCAAGTCCATCCCCACCATCAGGGGCCCTGGTGAAAGCACAGCCCGGGCTTAGACCCCACGCTCTGAGTAGGTCTGTCAGTTGGCAGCCTGAGGCACCACCTGGCGGATCATAACAGTACCTTGCGGCCATGACAGAGCCAGGAAGTGGACCGGCGTCCCTAGAGGATATTTGTCAGCACCTGGCAACCTTGACCCAGGCTTTCCAGAACTTCCACAGTCGCTGCGCCCGACTGGAGGACCGCATGGAGTCATTAGCTCCCCTGACTCCCCCTGCTCAGAGTCCTCCACCTGCAGAACCTCCCGCTAACCCGGTATCCGGAGCGGTTGCCACACCCCTAGCTCCTGAACCCCGCGTTCCTCTGCCGGAACGATTCCGTGGTGACCGGAGCCGCTTCCGAGCCTTCCGGAACGCTTGCACCCTGTACTTCGACTTACAGCCCCGCACGTTCACCACCGAGACCGTCAAGGTGGGGTTTATAGTCTCCCTCCTTCAGGATGAGCCCCAGGATTGGGCTCACCGTCTGATGGAGAAGCACGACCCCCATCTTGACTCCGTGACCGAGTTCTTTCGGGCCATGGCCGTCTTGTATGACGACCCTCAGCGGGCTGCTTCCGCAGAGGCTACTCTATACTCTCTGCGGCAGGGCCGCCGGACAGCCGAAGAATACGCGTCCGATTTTAGGCGTTGCATGGGAGACACCAGATGGAACGATGCGGCCTTATGTCACCAGTTCCGCATCGGGCTGTCTGAGTCTCTCAAAGACGAACTAGCACGAGTAGGCCTACCTGACTCCCTGGAAAAACTGATTGAGTTGGCCATTCAAATTGACCGTAGACTAAGGGAACGTCGGCTGGAAAGGAGCAGCCAGGGTCAAAGGGTGGCATGGATTCCATCCAGAGATACAGCTCCAACCCCAGGGAACCATCCGCGAAGCACGGAAACAGGGGACAACCCGAAACCCATGCAACTGGGATTGGCCCGTTCCCACTTATCGGTCAAGGAACGTCAGAGGAGACTATCACAGAACCTATGTCTGTACTGCGGAGAAGCTGGTCATCAGGTGCGCTCCTGTCCTGCTAAAATGAGTAAGTCCACGCCCGTTTCTTTTACTTTACCTGCAGGAAGGGATGATCAGTCGAGTTACCTGGCCATTCCTGTGTCTTTACAGCTCCCCGGAGGAACATTGTCGGTGACCGCAATCGTTGACTCAGGAGCCTGTAGTTGCTTCATCGATCTGACTTTTGCCCACCGGCAAAAAATCCCTCTCCAGACCAAAGAAAGGGGGTTCAACATCTTCTTGGCAGATGGGTCCCGTATAAAATCAGGGGTGGTGGACCAGGAGACACCACCCATTTTCACCACAATGGCAGACCATCACCAGGAGTTCCTCCGTTTGGATGCCATCTTATCCCCCCTTTTTCCAGTCATTCTGCGGCTCCCTTGGCTGAGGGCCCATAACCCCCAGATTGACTGGGAAAAGGGAACAATTCAATTTCGCTCACCTTATTGTTTGAGTCACTGCCACGTCACAGGATCCGTGGTTCCCCGGTTCCTCCTGTGCTTGGATGGCGACACCAATCTATCCCAGGTTATTCCTCCGGCCTACCATGACTTCTTAGACGTCTTTAGTAAGCGAGGAGCTGATGTTCTCCCTCCGCACCGTTCCTACGACTGCCCCATAGACCTCCTACCCGGATCTGAAATCTCATTCGGCCGTATCTTTCCCTTGTCCGAAACAGAATCGGGAGTGCTGAGGGAATACATTGACGAAAACCTTCGGAAGGGATTTATTCGTCCATCCACATCCCCAGCCGGGGCCGGGTTATTCTTCGTAGAGAAGAAGGACAAATCGTTACAGCCCTGCATAGACTACCGTGACCTGAACAAAATAACGGTAAAGAATCGTTATCCCTTACCCCTAGTCCCCGAGCTCCTCCAGAGATTGAGATCGGCAACGATATTTACTAAATTAGACCTGCGGGGGGTCTATAACCTTGTCCGTATCAGGGAGGGGGATGAGTGGAAGACGGCGTTCCGTACGAGATTCGGTCACTACGAATATTTGGTGATGCCGTTCGGGCTCTGTAATGCTCCGGCGACCTTTCAGCACTTTATCAACGATGTTTTTCGTGACTTTCTCGATATTTTCGTGGTGGTTTATTTGGATGACATCCTAATTTTTCCCCCTCACTGGAGGTTCATCGGGGTCACGTGATACGGGTATTAGAACGGTTGCGTCAACACGGGCTATACGCGAAGGCAGAAAAGTGCTGTTTCGAACAGCACGAAATCACGTTCTTGGGACTGGTTCTCTCTTCCGCGGGGGTCGCGATGGATCCCCAGAAAGTCACGGCGATCTTAGATTGGCCAATACCCGCCGACAAAAAGGGGGTACAGCGTTTCATCGGTTTTTCCAACTTTTACAGGAAGTTGATTAGGAACTTCTCCGGTCTGGTCTCCCCGATCACGCAACTGACGAAACAAGGGGTCCGCTTTAAGTGGACTCCCGAAGTGCAGACGGCATTCGAAAAGCTCAAAGAATTGTTCACCTCTGCTCCCATTCTCTGCCATCCAGATGCTTCTCTCCCATATGTTTTGGAAGTGGACGCCTCCGAAAATGCGGTAGGAGCGGTTTTGTCCCAAAGGAATGGTACCAAGGAACTACTGCACCCTGTGGCGTTCTTCTCCAGGAAGTTGACACCAGCGGAACGTAACTATGACATTGGAGATCGGGAGCTCCTGGCCATTAAAACTGCTCTTGAAGAATGGAGGTATTTACTGGAAGGAGCCACGCACCCAATTCTAATATTCACAGATCACAAAAACCTTGAATATTTAAGAACGGCAAAACGACTGAGACCTCGCCAAGCGAGATGGGCTCTTTTCTTTTCTCGATTCTCATTCCATATAACGTACCGACCCGGTACTAAGAACACTAAACCAGACGCTCTGTCCCGCATGTTTGAGGACCCCGACGACGCTGTGGTACCTGACACCATCTTACCTTCTGGGAGTTTCCTCGCTCTACAAACGGAACTTCGCTCCTGGCTTCTCGATGCTTCTGTAGGACTACCAGTTCCGTCTGGGTCACCCCTCCAGAGCCATGGTGGGCTATTTTGGAAGGAAGACCGGATCATGGTCCCAGAAGAAGTGCGAACCTTGGTCCTAGGGCACTGCCACGACCATCCAATGGCGGGCCACTTCGGGGTAACGAAAACTCTGGATCTACTACGGCGCTCGTTCTGGTGGCCAGACATGATCAAGGATTGTGAGCATTACGTCCGAACTTGTCCCACCTGTCAAAGGAACAAGCCCTCCAGGAGCAGGGCATGGGGATTGTTACGTCCATTACCCATACCCAAGCGGGCCTGGCAAATGATAGCCATGGATTTCGTGGTCGAACTTCCACCATCCCAGGGCTACACTGCAATAATGGTGATCGTCGACCGCTTCTCAAAGATGGCACATTTCGTGCCCCTGGAGAAGACCCCATCAGCACCAGAAACGGCACGGATCTTCATCAAGGAAGTGGTGAGGCTTCATGGGGTTCCCGAAGATATAGTGTCAGATCGGGGGGTCCAATTCACCTCCAGGTTCTGGAACGCCTTATGTAAATCGCTGGGAATCAAGCTGTCGCTTTCATCCGCCTACCATCCACAGACCAACGGCCAAACTGAGAGGACCAACCAGACGCTGGAACAGTACTTACGGTGCTACACATCCTACCTTCAGGATGACTGGCTGTCGTTGCTGCCTTCCGCAGAATTCTCATACAACAACTCGAGTCACTCAGCTACGGGTCAATCCCCGTTCTTTTCCAATTACGGGTATCATTCCACATTCCTCCCTGATCTGATGCCTGAGAATCCGGTACCGGCATCTCAAGACATCTTGAACTTCTTTTCTGTCAATAACAAGACAATTCAGGAAGCCATCGCTAAAGCCCAAGAGGACAGTAAAAGGGCATTCAACAGAAAGAGAAGAGGAGAATTACTGCTTCAACCAGGGGATCAGGTTTGGCTAGCAACAACCAACTTGAAGATGCTGTGCCCTTCAAGGAAGCTGGGACCCAAGTACATTGGCCCATTTCCGGTAAAACGAGTAGTCAACGAGGTGGCCTACGAACTCGAGCTTCCGCAGACCTTCAAGATACATCCTGTGTTCCATGTATCTCTCCTGAAGCCATCCAGACCGGATCCCTTCCCGGACCGTGAATCCAGACCTCCCGAGGCAGTCACCATAGGTGACCAGGAGGAATATGAAGTGGAGACTATCCTCAGTTGCCGAAGGAGGGGGGGCCAGACACAGTTCCTGATAAAATGGAAGGGGTATGGCCCTGAGGAGAACTCATGGGAACCCGCCCAGAACGTCCACGCACCCAGGCTCATCCGGGAATTTTGTCGTGGTCATCCGCGGTGGAGAGATCAGTGGGGCTCCCGGAGGGTGCCCATTGGGGGGGGGCAATGTCAGGGATCGCGGCTCCGTGGTCCACGATCGCGGCTCTGTCCCCCGCGCATGCGCATTGGCGGCAGATCGCGCCGGGACACAGGCACTAGGTCCCGGCGAGCCGCGGCTGACAGGACGCCGCGCATGCGCAGTAGGAGCCGCGAGCGCGCCTCAGGCGTCCAATGACAGCCGGTGGCGCGTCCTAGCCGGCCAATGACAGTGCAGGGGGCACTATTTAAAGATGCCCTGCACTGTCACAGATTGCCACAAGGTCTTCCTGTGATCCTGAGTTCCTGCACCTGTCTAGTGACCCTGATTGACCCTGACTACGCTGCCTGCCCCTGTGATTGACCCGGATTGCCCTGACTATTCTGCCTGCTCCTGTGATTGACCCGGATTGTCCTGACTACTCTGCCTGCTCCTGCGTTTGACCCGGATTGCCCTGACCATTCTACGGATTGACTTCCCTGCTGACCCTGCGTGTGACCCGACTACTCTTCGCCTACCGATTCTGTACCCCGCTTACCCTCACGGGCCCACGATCCGTTACTACCCTGCTGGGGCCGCCATCCTCTTCATATCTGGCTCTCCCGGTACCTGTCCCCAAAGGTCTCCTCAGCCACTGGTGGGCCTGCTCGGAGGTCGTGACCTGGCCCGGGACTGTTTCAAGTCCATCCCCACCATCAGGGGCCCTGGTGAAAGCACAGCCCGGGCTTAGACCCCACGCTTTGAGTAGGTCTGTCAGTTGGCAGCCTGAGGCACCACCTGGCGGATCATAACACCTAAAAGCCTCTCTGTTAAGCAGAGAAACACAGCTATGCTTATCCTAACTGTACAAAATCCTAGCACTTACCTAGAAGGGTGCTACATGGAGTACCAACAACACACAATCTATAATCATTGAGCATGTGATATATTACAAATGAGAGCTGTAGCATAAAATCCTCATTTAGATTTGGTGACTTTTGCTTTCCGCACCCAGTGCCATAAATCATGTAACTACAGTAAATTGTTGGGTTTATTCCTGGCAAATGTGTGTGAATCCAGGCATGGTAACATGTAAAAACAATTTTCTGATTATAATTAAGACATTTCAGCAAGTGAAAACAGAAATTTCAATTGCTTCCTGGGGCAGTTTATTCTTTTTCCATAATCATTCACAAACATTCTCCATAATATAGGAATTTTTAAAAATATGTATTGAGAATATTGGAGTTTGTACAGTCATGGTACTGGATTTGGTATATATTTTGTTAGCATATGTGCATTCTTTTGCATGGAATATAGTAAGTATTAGCTATAACAAGAAGGGAATCCTGTTTGCAAATTGCAAATGATTATCTTCATTTTATGTTTTGAAGGTTTCCAGTATACAAAATATGGTTGCCGTAGGAAAAGCGATAACAAAATGGTTCACCGTAGCTTCTGTGAAGCCAACAAGAAGCCAAAACCTATCCGCCGCATGTGCAATCTACAGGAGTGTACACAGCCAGTGTGAGTGTTCCTTTTGTCTAGCATTAGCTTTTGTTTGCACTGTTATTTCATGAGTTTCCTTTAATGAGAAACTGTGAAGGAGGAAAACCATTTTGGATTTGTTTAAAAAAAATATTTGTATGGTTTTATGTAGAAACTGCAATGCACAAAGTAAGAATTTACAGACAAGGTTATTAATACCAAATCTTTAAAAAACCTAAGCAAAATGACTTATTGTAAAAATTCATAGTGAAACATAATAACATGATACAGATGGAGTGAAAGTCCTGCTGTGAAAAGCTTATAGTCAAGAGAAAATGAAACTATAGCCATACAAAAACAAATATGCCTCACATAAATAGATCTTATTATACTTAAAATGGAGTTCCAGTCACACTGTAAAAAATAAAAGTCAACACCTACAAAAACTGTAGCTGCTGACTTTTAAAAAACAGCCACTCACCTGTCCCTCGATCCCGCAGTGTCCTCTCAGCAGCCCATTTCACTGACCGTCTGGTGTTCTTGGTGCTGTCATCTTCAGTGTGGGCACCCGGCTGTGACAGCTTCCGGCTTTACAACCAGGTGCCCACTGCGCATGCACAAGTATCGCTGCAGTTTCTGAATGGTCCCTTAGTCTTTTGGGACCTGTCACGTGTCCCAGAAGACTACGGGGAGGGAGGACAACTTCCACTTCTGATCGCCTAGGCGTTCGCAGTGGGAGTGGGTACCTGCCAATTTCAGGTACACGCTCCCCCCCCCCGCTCCTCAAAGGTGCCAATCCTTACTGGGGAGCGGGAGACCAGTCTTTAAAGCAGAACTTCGCTTTAAAGCATGAAGAAGTAGTTGAATATGTTTCCCAGATTGTTTCATTAATTTGTGTAAAGCTGGATTCTAGGTACTTATAAAACACCTATTATTGCAGTTAGGTGTTTGCTATTTGTATTGTTTTCATCATTTCTAAATACAGCTAATGTAATGCTGGCCATATGCCAATGATAAGTGAAAAAATTAAATTTTCAGGTTGTTCCTTTTTGGAAAAAAACAACTGACAATTGATTAAAATAACTGTGCAGCTGAATGTTCCTGTCATCCAAATGATCATATGTTGAATAGTCATATTGTTATATAGACACTATAAATGGCAAGTATAAGTACCCTAATTTGCTTTAATACCCAGCCTCCTTACAGCCCATGTACACGGGCATCAAATTCAGAAGCAAGTCAAATACAGTGCACTTTCAAATGCTTTCAGTTGCTCTGACTTGCATTAATCTTCCTTTCATGTGATCAAGCTGTTTGCTTTCTGAGTTTTATCAATCATCTTTTGCAGTCACACTGACTTGCATAAGTAAAAAAGCTGCTGGGATGCAAGCACTCTGATTGGCAGAGGTAGGGCATTAAGGCTCGGTTCACACTGCCACGACATGGGATCCAACTTGTGAGACCCCATGTCAGTCAATGAGAGCTGTCTCAATTAGTACTACTGAAGTTGCTCCGGCTTTAGAAAAGGTTCTTGTACCACTTCAAGGCCACGTCTATTTGACTTGTGCCCATAGTCTTTAATGGAAGTTGCCTCCAAGTTGGATCCTCATTTATATTGATGTGATTTGGATCTGATATTACAGGAAGATTACCCAGGCATTCCGTGAAAGTTGCTTCAAATTCGCTTCAAAGTAGTACTCAAGTCACCTGGCAAAGTCGCAGTGTAAGTCGCACAACTTTCAGGTCGCAGTAGTATGAACCAAGACGTACTGGTAGACAATCCAGCACTGTTGTAGTGCACATGTGCTAACAGGAGGAGACAGTGGGGTCATTCACCATCTAATCAGCAGGCTGTGGGTGTGTTGTAGACCAGGGCTGTTTTGAAAAACAGGCAAAGCTCCATCATTTCCAGAAAAAGTGTGCCTGCTTCTTCCTACCATCAGCAGCTTTGCAGTTTGTTACCCGTGACAGAGTCTCATTGTCAAGTAATGGCTAAATATAAATTAATGATTTCACATCCCTGATTTAAAATTGAAATTTGTCAAGTGGAGCTGTGCTTGAAGCTGCTTATTAGATCTGTCTGCTCTGCTACAACATATAACATATACTATTAAAACTAAGCTAAGCTATAAGGAATTAGAAAGCAAAGCATGCATTCTCCAACAAATTTAATGTACTCTACATTCAGTAGTAATGGTCTTAATGTGTCTCTCATAGCTGGGTAGCTGATGACTGGGAACACTGTACAAAAAGCTGTGGGAGTTCTGGCTATCAGATTCGTGTCGTACGGTGCATTCAGCCCCTTCATGATGGTACAAATCGCTCAGTTCACAGCAAGTATTGTAGTGGGGAGCGTCCCGAGAGCAGACGAGCGTGCAACAGGAATCCCTGCCCAGCACAGTGGAAGACAGGTGCCTGGTCTGAGGTCAGTGTTACAAGTCCACATCATTTGCTACAGAAATACTATAATAAAGTGTTACTAAACCCACAACAGTAAAATCAGTCTGTATATGCAGCAAAAGCATGCTTGTTATACTCACTGTGGAACCTAAGGGGTTAATCCTCCGCACTGTGTATAAAGGATGTTTGACCCTATCTTCTCACTTTTTCCACTGTCCTCAATCCATCTGCTGATAGTAAAGAGCTCTAGGAGTCACTCTGCACATGCTCAGTTACTGTAAGTGTGTATTGCTAGAGAGTTTTTTCTCTTTGGGAGCGTGCATGTAAACAGCACAGGACCAATCAGCACTCTCCAGACAAAGGTCAGGGGTTATGCAGCCTCATAGGACTTTTGGAGAAACTCCTACAAGCTTTAACCAGTGCTTGGCTGGACACTAATAGTAGTGACAAGACTGCTATATACTACTGAGAAAAGGTATTTAGCTCATTATATTTGCTAAAATAATTGCACTTGCATGTTCTGTGTACTGTGGGAGACCAGATATAGTGAATTTAGTGTCCTTTTAAACACATCGATTACAACAGGTAGATAAGTTGAGTACCTCTGTGGAGAAGACTTCTCAGCAATGCTTCTTTACTAAAATCCTCTTAACAAAAGTGAGTAATATCCTCACATTGTATAGACAAGATAAAAAGAAACATTAAAATAGAATAGCAGAATTTTGGTGAGTATGTGAATGCAGAAAGCCACATAAATGGCATTTCTCTAAATCCCTGTTGGAACCAACCTAGTGGTAAAGTGTGCAAACAACCCTAAAACTCAAAGCTAAATTTGATTTATGCTGTTATTTCAATTTACCCAGTAAAGAGCCCTAGGTGTAATTGTGGAGATCTTCAAAAAATATTATGGACTCCAAGCTGTGAACAAGGGTAAATGGAAGCTTAAGAAGGGGGGATTTCAAACGCAGGATTATTCCATTATTCCTATACCTTCAATAAACCATGCCAATGCCTGAAGACAACAAAAGTATCCTCATGCTCTGAATATATATTTATATATACCGTATGTATGTATGTATATATATATATATATATATATATACAGTATATATATATATATATATATATATATATACATACATACACAGTGTGTATATATATATATATATACACACACATACATGCAGTATATAGAAATCTATATATACTGTATAAACATACTAAAACACTGAATCTAGTGCAGTGGTGCATGATAACCAATCAGCTTCTAACTTCAGCATGTTCAATTACGTTTTGAAAATGAAACATAGAAGCTGATTGGTTATTGTGCACAGCTGCACCAGGCTCTCGGTACGCCAGTATTCATAAAGCCCCCCAATATGTTATATTTAACATTAGAAATGTATATGTGTAAATTGGTATTATATTGCTCAAAGCTGTTCTCACTGTTAATATCAGGAAAAGTTTTTAACTTAATGGCCATTAAATGTAACAGTTTTCTTCAGTATCTGCTGAAAGTTTGTATCTACCCAAAAGCTAGTGCAAGGAAAAGTAGCCTCAATCCTTGAGGGCGTCTACAAAGCTGTAACTTTTGGAACCAAGCAGGTGTTACTCAATGAAGGAGTCAGTTTTGACTGTGCTGCCTGGGAGCATTTGTAGCTATCTATAAAATCTGGCCTTTTACCAACCACAGAGGCTGAAAGTTATGCAGACCTGCAGACTGATTAACTATAAAGGCACAAAGTAATTTTTTCCATTTCCCATCTTCAGCTAAACTTGTTTATATTTACCAATAGCTAAATGACTCTAGTAATGATTTTCTATTGAGTGCGCTAATACAATTTATTATTAACCAATGAATACAAATAAAACAAAACCTTAAATGGATCACTGAGCGAACAACCAAAGAAGAAAATGTAGTGACAATCATGAAACCTCACTTTATTTTCCTGAATAATGCCATATTTTCTAAAGTGGGGGTTAGGTTTTCCAGCAAGCATACAGTGCATTCTAGTATACTTACTGAACTGTGCTATTAATGGATAAGTTATTCATGAACTATTTGTGATAAATCATGGACCATCAGATATAAACTGGTTGAGAAGAACAGTATATAGTCACATTCTACAGTATATAAAGCCAAAACATTTTTTTCCACTTTGGACAGAGTAGGGGGGTTTAAAATTGCTTTCATTTTTTTCCTATCTGTGCCTCATTAGAGAGGTTTATCTTCATATCCTCTCCTGTAGATTCAACATGAAGTGAGAGGATATCTTTTCAATGTGACAGAAATCCAGATTTAGCTGTCGAGCAATAGGTGTCCCTATTGGGATGTTTCCCCTCTGTTCCTGTTGTTCAACTCAAAACTTTGGATTTACCCGTACTTACATTCCCAGCACCATTGGTAAACAGTACAATTAGTGAGAGTGAATCTCCCAAACAGTGACCCTGACTGCAACAGAAATTGGACAGAGGTTCTCACCCCTAATCATTCTATCCAAATCTGAAAAAAAAAGTCTTGCCTTTAGTGATATCATCCTCTGTACACGGGATTAGATGTTATTAAAAACCTTTACTTATAGTGCATATAACGTTACCAGCATTAAGACATTAACTGGTACTGGCCAAGATTATGTATCAGATATATATGCTGTTTTAGAATACCACACTCACATGTATATTGACCTCCTGCTCACATGTTTAAAGCCTAACTGTCTTATAGCTTGTTTACTTTAGAAACTAGCCACAGTCTGAGTAAAAAAGCCTGTTCTCTGCCAGCATGCTGTAGAAATTGATCCTTGTTCTTTGTGTGGAAACAGTCATCACTCACAGAGAGAGCAGGAGCTTTTTTGATTGCAGAGACATAGGTGTGAATCAGCAGGGGGCATATTGGACTTTTGCAAAAACAGCACTTCTATACAGTGGGGCCTCAGGAGATGTAATTGACTGGATGGGATGGAGGGATTTCTACATTTTGCCAGGCATCGGGTATCGTTCATTGTGATTGGCATGGATCTACATCACTGGACCATGTGATTAACGATGGATTTACATAGTGGGGCACTTGCTGGGATCAATAAAGGACTTGTTTTTCTTTATTTACTGTTAACTTTTTTATGTGTGTGAATGGATATGGATACTATGTACTATCCTTTACATAGGTGGGGGGAGGCAGTATCTGGATGCCCCCTTATTGTTAAAGGGGGCATCCAGATTCTGATAAACCACCGCCCGAAGACCCCAACAACCAATGGGCCAGGGTTGTGGGAAAGAGGCCCTTGTCATCATCAATATAAGAACAATGTGCTGGCAAGGTACCCCCCCCCCCCCATGTTGAAGTCTTGTGGCTTGGTTTGGTTCAGGATTTGTGGTGGCACATGCTCACCCCCCATTTCTTGGCCTGAGAAGCTGCATGCTCAGAAAAGGATCTGGTATGGATTTTTAGGAGGGACCTCACACTTTTTTTTCTTGTTTTTTTTTAATGGAGTTCCATCTAAAAATTCATACAAGAGTCTCACCTAGTATAAGGATCTCATATGTATTTTTAGGGGGAACACATTTTTTGTGCAGGTTCCCTTATTTACAGCTACTGTATGTGGGAAAAAGGTTCTGTTGTATGTATTATTAAAATTGCTGCTCCCTGCCATACAGAATTATTGTTTTTTTTACATGTTCCCCTGGGCAGTACCTAGCCTCCCAATGCAATTTGTTTGACTATCCCTTTCCTATTAGCCTAGAAAATGACTGTTCCTGTTTTTTAACATTCTGCTTCTACTGACTTCACTGGGGTTTGGATTCTGAACCTGAACTTTAATCATACTCTGCAAAACCTGCTTTGAACCGAACATAGATACATTCAGCCAGGGGCGGACTGACAACACTTGGAGCCCAGGGCAATAGGGGATCATGGGGCCCCTGTGTACTTGCCCAAACTCAAAAAAAGCCTATGAAAAAGGTACCAGGGGCATCTCATGGGACCCCCTACTGACCCTGGGCCCTCGGGCAGTGCCCAGGTTTCCAAATGGTCAGTCCGTCCCTGCATTCAGCTCATCTCTAGGTACCACTTTGGCTCTTTGTGTTACCCAAGAAAATCTGAGGACTGAGTGACATCTGAACCTGATTCTGCAACCAGCCTTGATGTGGTCAGGGCATCAGTTTAGACATAATACAGCCCTAACCACAACTAAATGATTACAACCTTTTTGTTTTATTCAATTGTAGTAACAAAAACTAAAGCAAGAATATGTTATTGGAGGATCCGCTCATCTGCTTTATTGTCAAAGTTTAATTTTTACTGTACAAAATAAAAAAAACAAGAGATTATTTCCCTTGTTGCTTGAACTGTAGTTTGCCTTCATACTCCTTTTAAAGCCCACCTCTGAGCAACTATAAAATAAAATTACAGCCCTAATGCAAGGGTCAATTACTCTTTTAGGTCTAGGTGACAAATCAAAGCAGTTTTACTTACCCTATCCTTCACAGCTAGACTGGTCTCTACTGTGTCTTCTCCCATATTCTCCAACAATTGAAGGTCCTGTTGTCGTTAAGACCAGCACATGGTCCATGGGAGTACTCAGAGGAACAGTATACCGCTAGAGCACAGGGGAGCGCCCTCTGCTGGAGGAGCAGAAAATCAGGTAAGTAAAGACATTTCTCCTCTCCCCTAAACAAAATGAGCAGTTAACACTTGCAGTGCAGGCACAATCTTCCTCTTATAATGTTTTCGATGAAATAAGCACAATTGAAGAGAGTAACAAATGTAGACTTAGGTTTCATGTACACTGGGCATTTAGCCTTGATGTATGAGATCTCATCATTTTGGTGGGGGCAGAAGGCATAGGTGCATTGTCCAGTTCCGTTGCCAGCAGCCTGTAAAACTCTGTGAGAGGCTGAAAACTGCTTAGGTTGGACAAGGATGGTCAGTGCACCAAGTGGTGCTAACATATAGGCAGTATGTGCCCAAGGACGAATGCCACAATATTGCACTTTCTGGACAATATACAAAGCCAACGGTTTGACATAAATTCCTGTTCTTAAATAAAAATAATTTAATAGAGAAAAAAAAATCTGCTCAAAACAAGTCTAAATCAGTAGTGAAGCAAACTTGGTGGCCCAGGTGGTAATACTTTTCTCTTGTGTAATTTGTGTGAACTCTGTAAAATAACAGTCATTAATGTTTTGTACAAAATGGACTGGCTCGGTTTCAAACACATAAAGAATGCTGAAACAGATAAGAGATATACTGTACATATATTGCAGGATTAAAAAGGAAACAAGGCAGAATAATACCGCCTTACAGTCATACGGAGATGAGGTTTATTACTTGTTGTTTCTGATCTCAGCTCTGATCTTTTATTTCCAGTGCTCTGTGACCTGTGGTGAAGGTATTGAAGTGAGACAAGTTCTATGTCGTTCAGGTGATCAGTGCGATGGAGAGAAACCAGAATCTGTAAGGGAATGCAAGCTAGCCCCTTGTAATGGTATGTATTGCTTTTCACAGTTCAACACTCTCTTTTCAAGAACTGAATTAATAAAGTTGGCAAGCAGAATCACAAAGCTTTTAAAGCTAAGAGCTCAGGGTACATTTTTCTTTTAGTTCTAAGGAAGCATTTTTGCTGCTTCTGTAGAACTGAAGCATTCTTGATGTTATTTTTTCCTTTGTCCCTTTGGTTAGGAATAGATGTACATGTGTATTTTACTAAGGTGTTCCAGGTGACAGATAGGAACTAAGACTGCTAGAGTTCAAAAACAAAGTGAGACCGATGACTGCTGCTTAACGCCAGTCTGGTAAGAATTGTACTAAAAACGACAGAACTATAGCATAGGGAAATCTACACTGCTATAAATTAAACCCTCCAAAGATGGAAATGTCATCTAGAGTTAGGGTAGCTTCCACAAATCTTCCACCATGTATGGCACCATGTATGAGACAGATTGACATATCCTGACATGATTAGCATGTCTCAGAGACCCATTGCAATCTATTTCCAGAATTCAGACGTTGTTCATGGTGCCTGTGCACCAAATAGATTATTCCCTTTACTGTGGGCTCTTGCACTTTAGTGTATATGCATATGGCCATACAGAGTGACATATGCCTGTTTTGTCTGCATCTAGGAACCACAGCTACTCTGTAATTTTACCCATACACATATGTTACAGAATAGGCTATATATACAGTATGTAAGTATTACCAAGTGCTGCATATTCTGTAATGCATGTCTATGGATTGAATTACCCAGCAGCTGTGGATGCAGCCAATACACCACAAACCCCTGTCCATGTGCAAGAGCCCTAAGTGAATTTTGATTTTAATCACATACTTAGATTGTATTGTATGTAACCCCAATGTGACCTGATTATTGCAAGTACTGCTCAATTTTATCACATTTATCAGGTCTCTAAACAAACTCCAGGCACATATCAATAAACATACTGTGCTCTAGCTGCGTATTCATCCAACCAATATTAAATTTATTTTAAATAGTGGTAGGTAGCATTATTACAAATGTTATGTCTTTGTATTATCATCTCCTAGATTGTAAGCTCTAATGAGCCGGACCCTCTGTTTCCTCTTGTACCAAATTGTATTGTAACTGTAAAGTCTACCTTCCTTTTTGTAAAGCGCTGCGCAAACTGTTGGTGCTATATAAATCCTGGATTATAATAATAATAATCTACAAATTTACATCACACCAGATTGGGTTTAGGTTTGCCAGCACTGAGCAAATCTTGAATGCTATGACACCACTGTGAAAAAATGTAGCTCCAATACACTGCACAGTACTGTACCTAAGGACATGTATGTTGACTGGCTTTTGTTCCCTTCATGGGGGGTGTTTACATTTCCATATAAGACACCTGTCAATGAATTTTTAATGATCTCAGAGACATCTCAAACTGATGTCAAAGTGGTGTCTTTGACATAAGCCCAAGGGCCATCAATATGGACCCTAATACAGTTAAGGTTCTTGAAGCTGGAGTGGGAGGAGTTAAATAAGATGGTTTGTAGAAGACAGAAAAAGGAGGACCTCAGCTGTATGGTGGTTCTCATTCATGCTTAGAAGTAATTCAGGCAATCTTTAATTAGTTCTTTAATCACTCTGGTTGTACAGTGTACCATGAATCAAAAGTCCTCAGCAAAGAATGATAAACAAGGTCAGCAGGAAGGTCCAGGCTACCTGTGGGTGGCCTTTGTGCAGAGTCATACATGTCTCTTGACCATCATTTTTTAATGGCAACCCCAAGGATCCTACAGTAGACTTTCCTTAATCGTCAAACTCTAGGACTCACCCGCTGCTGACTAGAGAAGGGGACTGGAGACAGGGACTGCCTAATTACCTCTCTCTGCAGAGATGACTCATATGATATATGTGTGTGTGCACATGTATGATCATTTACAGAGCTTTTCTTCTCCTTCTGTAGCCCCTGGGGTGCTGTATGTATATATTTATATACAATATATATATACAGTATATATATGTATATATATATATATATATATATATATGTGTGTGTTTGTGAGGGTGTGAGAGAGGTGTAGATATGGTGTAGGATGAGGGGGCCCAACCCCCAGAGTGGCAGGGGTAAGAGGATCCATCACCTACCTTGTGTGTCCATGCATAGGCATCGCTAGTGCCTGGCACATGCTCTGTATCTTTTACCTGCTGCCCTATGTACATTACATACTCTTGACTCCTGCACAGGGGTGGACTGACCATTTGGAAACTCGGGCACTGCCCGTGGGCCCAGGGTCAGTAGGGGGCCCCATGAGATGCCCCTGGTACCTTTTTCATAGGCTTTTTTGAGTTTGGGCATGGACACAGGGGCCCCATGGTCCCCTATTGCCCGGGGGCCCCATGAGTTGTCAGTCCGCCCCTGCTTCTGCACCATGTAGATTACACATGCCTGACCCCTGCACTGTGTATGATTTATACTTTTGACCACTACACTCTGTAAATAACATAATTCTGACCCCTGCCCTGTGTACTTAGGCTCAAGTTTTGAGCATCTTCCACTTTCTTTCTACACCAGTAACTCGCTTTGGTGCATCTCCTGATTTCTTTCCTCTGGGTGCCTAAGAGTATCTCCAAAATATTATGCCCCTGTGGGGAATGGGCAGGGGGTTGTACAAATCAAATGAAAAACAGGAGAACAACAGTTGTTTTAGCAAGTTTGTATTACATGCCTACTTAGACATGAATTTCCACTCACATAATGATCACAATCCCCTAACCAGCCTACCTGACCATATTCAGTCTGGTTACTGACATTCCTATTTTGCTGTGTTGAACATCTGGTTAATAGTGGTTTTGTGGCTTCTATTTTGATAAAATGCACTAAGTAATGCAAATGTGACCATTTTACTTAACGTATATGTAAACCCTCACCTTGTAAAACAACCCATTCAGTTTAAAATTAGAAATGAAAGGCAAAACATTTGTGCACAGATATATAAAAAAAAAGATAAACACCCTTTTCCCTTTTTTATAAGTGATCACATAACCTCTGTTCTCAGCTGCATAAGGACCTTAAACAGGTGAGGGAGGAGAAACAGCAATACAATGAACTTCCCAGTGAATGGCTGTGCAGGAAGGGGGAGGGGGCATGTCAGGACAAGTCTGATCATTGGAGGAGAGCAGGCTAATTTCCCAGCACAGTTAGAGAACTGACTTTGTTGTGTTTTCCTGCTTAGTGTGGTCAGTTTTTAGTAGGAAAGCAGAGGGACTGGTAGGAACACCGGGGTTTTTAAACAAAGGAAGCAATACAAAGAGAAGAGAATATGTTTTCATACAAGTATATGGCACAGCAGGCACATACTGTACCAGGAATATGAAATGTTAGTTTTACATAGTCTAAAGATAAAAAACCTAAAGATAGCACAACATATTTGTCATTGGGCTCTCTTTTCCAAGCAGCTGATAAATGGGTTTTTTTCTGGCTAGTGCTTGAACTTTTGCACAAAGATATGCATATAGGCAGCACGATAACCACAATGTTTTGTTCACAGAGGCTTTTAACAAACTTGTTTTTTTACAGTCTACTTTGCAGATTTTATGTGCGTTTATTCCTACATGGTATACACATTTAAACATGCTAACAGAATTACAAAGACACAAAAACATCAGCTAGCCTGGGCTTAGCTGGAGCATGATCAGATGCGGGAGAGTACATTACACAGCAAACCACACGTGTTAGTAAATTCAGTTTATACATGTTCCAGCCTAAGTGTGCATATCTGTGTGCATTGAAGGCATCTTGAATGTAGGACTTCTTTGTTAACCCCTGACTGACGTCCTGGAGTGTGCAAATACCCTTTAGTATATATTAGTAAGCTGCTTACAACTAAGCCATTATGTCATTGTTTTATTAATGTTTTGCAGTGCCACCACCAGGGGCGGACTGACCATTTGGAAACTCGGGCACTGCCTGAGGGTTGGGGGTCAGTATGGGGCCCCATGAGATGCCCCTGGTACCTTTTTCATAGGCTTTTTTGAGTTTGGGCAAGGACACAGGGGCCCCATGATCCCCTATTGCCCGGGGGCCCCATGAGTTGTCAGTCTGCCCCTGGCCACCACCTTTATTTGTATCTTTCCAGACCATGTTAAAAATTAGACGTCATTGGAGCCTGTTACTTCTGTGCTGTACTTATGATAAACACTAGATGGCAAACTCTTCTCATTATAAAAGCCATCTGTAAATTCATGGCATAGTTGAAGAACGTGAGGATTTCAACTTAGTTTACTACATTGTTCCCAAATATTGTAGAAACCATTGATGTTTATAAGATATAAAGGTGAAGTCTGCCAAAAAATGATACTTAGGCTTTTGTTCACACCTGTGCATTGTGGAAACACATGCAAAATCGAGCGCTTTTCTGCAATGTATAAAAACATGCTGCCCTGACCTATATGTGTACATACCTGTTAGGTGTTGGTCTGTTTTTGCTTCCATCATATTTTTATTGCCCATGAACACTGACGGTAGCATAACTTCTGTTCTCAGGGATCCAAAAATTAAAGTGTTACTAAACCCACAACAGTAACATCAGTCTGTATATGCAGTAAAGCATGTTTGTTGTAACCTAAGGGGTTAATCCTCTGCATTGTATAAAAAGGTTGTTTGATCCTGTCTTCTCTGATCTTCCCCTTCTTCCACAGTACCCAATCCATCTGCTGAGAGTAGATAGCCTTAGGAGGCACTCTGCACATGCTCAGTTTGGTGTGAATTGCTGGATTTTTTTTTTTTTGAGAGGGTGCACATGATCAGCACAGGGCCAATCAGCACTGCCCAAACAGAGGGTCAGGGGCCATGCAACCTCATTGGACAGTCAGAGGAGAATGAAAACACCTTCCACAAGCTTTAACCAGTTCTCAGCCAGATACTGATAGAAGTCACAAGACTGCTATACACTGTTGAACAGAAATGGTATTTAGCAGTATATATTTACTAAAATAATTGCATTTCCATGTTCTGTGTACTGTGGAAGACTGGATATAGTGAATGCAGGGTCCTGGGTTTAGCAGCATTTTAAAGTAGCACCTAAACCTAACTAGATGATATTTAGTTTGCTAAAGGACAAATTGCCTTGGTTTTTTTTTTATAAAATAGTGTTTTTACTTTTCTATTTTTTTTTTTGCATCTCATTGCTGCTGATTTTCTCTAGCCTTTTTCAGTCACTTGCTGTCTACAGGCCCTCTCTCCAATGGCACCTGCATATCATTGCTTTGGACTGGCTTGCTGATCGTGACAATGGTGTACCAAGTGTGTACAATGTTTGTTGGAGCGACCTCCTGTAGTCCTAACCAGGGTGACAATGCCAGGATGGAGAAAGTTGTCACCCTTTAAGAGGAAGTGCCTGAACAACTTTATGGAATTTTGTAACTACTTGTGGACCCCCTACCACAGTTTTACTGTGGCAGAGCACCCCAGTTGTGCCAGAACACCTACATGTACATGATCTGGTATTCCTAGGTAAGGGGTATTGCTTTCACCCACCAACCCTTCTGTACATTTGACCCTTTGATTGCCCCTAGATGTTAACCCCTTCCCAGCCAATGTTATTAGTACAGTGACAGTGTATAATAGTATCAGCACTAATCACTATATTAGTGTCACTGGAGATGTCAGTGCCATTTATTCAGTTCCCATCCAGTCCCACTATAAGTCGCTGATCACCGTCATTACCAGTATAAAAAAAATAAGTAAAAATTCCAGTATATATACTGTATAATATCCAGTTAATATGCACTTGTTAACCAAAGACATGTAGCAGAATACAGGCCTAGTGCATTACCATAAAAAATGTTTAATAAGAAATAAAATAGGTGTTGTATTTCTTAGTAAACATTTTTTATGGTAATGCACTAGGCCTGTGCGCCCTCTCTTTGTTCTTTCCTCATTCAGTATATTTGGATTCCACCGGTCTGTTGAGGGCAGCAAGGTGTGCATGTTCCAGGACATTCTTAATGTGGTTGTAGCCTGCATCGAGTCCATCCCCAAGCGCAAGAGCATTTGTGTTTGCTGGTTCAATGTAGCAGAATACGTATTGGCCTAAATTTAAGAAGACATTTTATTTTTTAAAATTTTTTTTAATTGGATATGTTTAAGAACAGAAAATAGAAAATTTAGTTATTTTCCCACATTTTTCAGGTTTTTTGTTTATAAAATAAAAATGTGGTGATCAAATACCACCAAAAGAAAGCTCTATTTGTGCAAAAAAAATGATATAGAATTTATTTGGGTACAGTGTTGCGTGACCATGCAATTGCCAGTTAAAAATCTCAGTGCCAAATAGCAAAAAATGCCCCGGTCATGAAGGGCGTAAAACCTTCCGGAGCTGAAGTGGTTTTAATAAAAGTGACGTATTAAAAAAGATTGAAAGCTTTCATTAACTTGTGAAACTTATTTAGGAGATTTGGTTTAGATTTACTTTAATGTGAACCTTTCCAGTATGCTAACACGGTAAAAATAGTAGTACCTTTATCATTTTTTCCATGTGTTGTGTCATCTGCGTTAATCCAGTTGCATTATAACCTGTCAAGACACTCTTGTTACTGATATGCAAAATGTACAGTAACTCTTTGCCAAAAAAATCTTCAGCAGCTAAGCCCTTATTTCCATGTTTGTCTGCTGACATCTGCTGAGAGAAATGAGACATGGTTGTCACTGGAAGGGCAGAGGTGACTTTGAGGGGCAATATACCAGCACCCAGTGCTGGAGTAATTGGATCTCCAGGACAGACAGAGAAGAGATTTTGTTCTGTGGTTATTCCTCAGTGAGTTGTATATTAGCAAAATAGTCCATATTTGACAGCACTTTCTGTAAACATTGGCAAAGCCAAGGATTTCTACAAAGTCAAACTGAATAAAACGGTGCCCTGCAGAGATAGTAAATACTTATCTCTCTGGCTGCTTGCACTGCTGAAAACTGTTGTTATCAGAAACGGACAGTCCCTAGAGACCAGTTCTTGCCCATTTCTGTGCTTGGTGGTTCCCTAGGTCACTACTGCTTGCTCTAGTGACATAGAGGTTGATAGAAGGAACCGCTATGCACAGTGGGGGATCAGAAGATCGACAATCCTGGAAGCATGCATTTGAGGAATCCATTTCTTTTTTATTACAGCAACGTTCATCACCATGGGAGGTAAGTATTTACAATTTTCTCTATAAAGAACATTTGTATTCACAGTTTGATTTCAGGAACTGTACAGTACAGTAGATGCAGACCGGGTGGTGGTAGGATTGCAATACTGCATCTTACAGTCACTGTAGTTAGAACTTATATGAGCTGACATGAAGAGACTGGAAATATTATATTTATGTCAACATATTTTAAAGTTGAAGTCACAATAAACAATGGGCATACCTCATTAACGTGTATTGGGAATTCATTGGGGTTGATTTACTAAAGGCAAATAGGCTGTGCACTGCAAGTGCAGTTGCTAAAGATCCGAGGGGGGAAGATCTGAAATGAGGCAAAGCTCTGCTGATTTCTATTAAAAAAAACAGCATTTTTGCTTGCACATGATTTTATATTTCCCTTGCATGTTCCCCTTTGTTGTAATGTCATTGGTGAACTAAAGGTTTATGCATGCCCTGCTGGCCAGAAGTGTATGCTGCAGAACCGCTGAGCTCAGATTATCACAGACATGAGAGTATGAAGAGAGACTGACAATGCTGCTCTCTGCTGTGTCCTGTACTCATTCCTTTAAAGTGGTGTCTCACTAATACCAGAGGTGTATTACTAACCAGATCACCAGGTGAAAACAGAGGGGGAAAAGCCAGAGAAAAGAAAATTGATGCAGTCACCACATGTAATGATTGCTAAACGATTTCCAGGACTCCAGAACAGTTGCAGAGCAGTTTCAGATCCAGAGGAGGGAGTCTCTTCCTATGCTGTCTGTCTGGTTCACCTAAAGGGGGCTTCCTTCAGATCTTTGGTCATTATATGATTCAACACATTGCGCTTTTACTGTGCGCATCTGGTGAGTGCACATTTTTATCAAATTCCCTGCACAGATTTAAGTCACATGGAATATTTTGATATCACCTGTGCAACAGGATCTGTATGCAGTACAATTTTTTGACCGGTGTTTGTCAGACCCTCACCATCATATGAACACTTTCTTTGTTTTATGATTTTCACAGCCGCAGTTGTTTATTTGCACTCATTGTAGCGCTTCAATCACTCCCATGTTATCTCTTGTGTTTAATATATTTATATTTTTATATCAATAATATCTTTAATAGTGCACTTTTACATATTAATTTCTTCAGCGCTGCACCAATTTTTGTGTATGTTTTATATAGGGTTTTGGGTTCCTTTTTAGTGCATTTGCTGCTGACCTCATCAGAGTCTTGAGCGCTTGCTGATCTTCTATTCAACATTATGTTCCCCTCAGATCTAGAACAACTGCACTTCCAAGTGCACTTGGGGGTTGATTTACTAAAGGTAAATCGACTGCACCATACAAGGTGCAGTTGCACTCTGCAAGTGCAATTGCTCCAGAGCTTTGTAAATGAGATAAAGATTTACTTTACAAGGAATACCCAATCATGTGCAAGAAAAATTGAAAAAAAAAGCACTTTTGCTTGCACATGATTGGATGATGGAAGTCAGCAGAGCTTCTGCTTATTTATTAAGCTCTGGAGCAACTGCACTTTGCAAAGTGCACAGTCTATTTGCCTTTTGTAAATCAACCCCTTGGAGTGCACTTGCGGTGCACAGCCTTTTTGCCTTTAGTAAATCAACCCCAGTATCTCATACAATCTATGTTACACACAACAATCAATAAAGTTCTCCCTTCAAACAAGTGAGGCCAATTGTTAGTTTCTTAAAGTGAACATAATCCTTATTTCCCCAAATTATTCATACACATTCGCTACTTAATGGCCCCGGAGAGAGCGAGAGATGGTGGCTATGTTCCTGCATACAGTGAAGAAGGAGCATAGCCACCCTCTAACATAAAAGTCGGATCACAACAGCAAAAAAAAAAAAAGAATTTGGAGATTTGGAGTAGGCTGAGAGCAATAGAAGATACTTTAAGTTACAAATACATACTTGAATAGATTTTTTTTAAAAACTGCATTTAGTGTCACTTTAGTAGTAGTATAGGTAGTATAACTATCTTTCTATATAATGAATACTAAATACCAAAATACTAGTATTGCTACATGATATGTTGTATATTAGTTCCTTTATTTAACCTCTTCATGCCGGCCGAACGCAAATGTGCGGCCTGCCGGCGTCTGGGCCTAGATGCCGAGAAGCAGCACATTTGCGTATTAAAAAAGACCATATGTGCTGAGAGCGCGCACCCTGCGCGATTCCAGCACACATGTCTGGTACTCACGGAAAGGTCTCGATCTCTTCTTTCGATTGGGACCTTTCCCGATCATGTGACCGTCGTGATGGTGTGTCACGGCGGTCACATGACCCTAAACCCCACCCCGCCTCCTGGCTTCTGAAACCCTTAAAGGGCCGGGAGGTGCTGGCGCCAAGGGGTTAAAGAAAAACAAAGTATTTACTAACTCATTTTTAGCATGTAATTCAAGCCTTTGTTTCATATTTCCCTATGAGTCAAGCACATTATCCCAACCAGAGAGTACCCCCAACTCAATGGTTTTGTACATTCTCTAAATGAACTTATCGAGAAGAAATAAATGCCATTTACATGGCTCAGTGTTTACTTTGGTAGTGGATACTATTAAACATTGTTTGAAGATCATCAACTGTCATAATCATGGGCGTAGCATCAGGGGTCGCAACTGCGACTCCACCCATGCTTCACGGGGGTCTGTACAGCCTCCCTCTCACATATAACTTGTATGCCACTGTACCTGTGTGTGGGTGGCAGGGTCACTTGAGGGGCCAAGGCAGGTGGGACAGAGCCGTTGAGTGGAGGAAGAGGAGTGTCTCATCCCACTGCCTCCCAGCCGCGTGTCCTCCCTGTCCCTACCCCTCTGTGAGCTGGTCCCGCCCCTTCCTCCCCTGTCTCCTCGCCTCTCACTCCAGGTCAGTCCCCGTTGATCTCTCCATGGCTTCATGTTCTCTTATTGTCCCTCCCACCTGTCCTCAGTTATATCAAGGGCCCGGCAGGGGGTACATGTGCAGATCCTACAATCAAGTTCATCAAGTGGTAAGCGTGGAGCATGGGGGGAAAAGAGGGGATGGGGGGATGTGGAGGGACTGAAAACATTCTACAGTCCTGGACACTAACAGGGCTGGGGGCTTCTACACATTGAGGGGGACTGAGAGTTCCCTAGATTCTTCCTGTACTGGGGACATCCCATGTGTGGGGGAGTGACAGGAGCTAGCATTGGGGAGGAGTCCTGAACATGCTGGGACTTGTAGTGTGCAGGCTCCAGGGAGACCCCTGTGTATGAAGGGACCCTAACACTGGCAAAGGATTGGGGGCAACAGGAGTCACAATGGCAAACCCACCTATGCTCCAGGGGACCAATGGGGCCTCCCTGTCACATCTGGTCCTATACCTGGACAGGAGGGGCGGCATATACAAAAACCAGCCCCCTACTCTTTCCTCCTGCAGCTGTTAAAAGCCATCTCCTTCTCTCCCATTGTCTTTCATCGGCTGCTGTAGGAAAATGGAGGGGGATGGTTTCTGTATTTTCTGTCCCTTCTAACCAGGTTACTCTTATTTCTGTTGCCCAGGCCCTCTGTGACTCCCTGCCCACTCCCCCCTCCCCCGAAGCTCTGCCAGATTCCCCTCCTTTCCCGCGAACTGTTGCAGGGGATCATTTCATGATGGACAGTGGGAAAGTAGCCGGTGAATATGTCATTTACCGACCCCTTCCTTTACTGAATGAACACAGTGAGTGACTCAGTGTGTTCATTCATACCTGAAGCACAGTAAACAGTGTTTACTATGCTTTAGTTTGTGAATGAACAGAAGACAGAGCAGAGTTCTTCCTGTTCATTCCTTCTGTACAGCTGAGGCTGCAAAGATGAAGATTGAGAACAGTGTCTTCAATCACTTTCTCTGTCTCAAAGGTGAGACCTCAGGGGTCTATTTATTTCCACTAAAATTGACAAAAAATAAAAAATGACATAGTAAAAAAAAAAAATGTAAGAAGAAACTACTGACATTGTTTTCTGCCCTACTGATCCAACCCACTACCCTACTGACCCTATTTACTGTCCTACTGACCCCATCCACTATCCTACTGAAACCATTCACTGCCCTACTGACTGACACTGTCCACTCCTCTACTGACTGACACTGTCCACTGCCCAACTGACTGACATAATTCACTGTTCTACTGACACCATCCACTGCTCTACTGACATCATCCATTGCTCTACTGACACTGTCCACTGCTCTACTTACTGACATTGTTGACTGCTCCACTGACATACACTGTCCATTGCCCTACTGACAGTTCACTGCTCTACTGACACAGTCCACTTCTCTACTGACACTGTCCACACACCTCCTACTGGCCTACTGACACCGTCCACTGCTCTACTGATACAGTCCACTGCTCTACTGACTGACACTACCCACTTTCAAGGTAGGCTAAGTTTATATTTTTACAGTGACATTTGTTTTATTATATTTTTACAAGTTTTCCTTAATATATAATTAGGCCTTGTGCTGGGTATTATCTTAAAGCAAAAGGGAGCTGAACCCCCGTGATTTTTTATATCTTTCATGTTGTTCAGGTTGATCTCCACCTCTCAAAGGTTGCCTACTGCTGCTCCATTGTATTCAAAATATTTTGGAGAAACTGTCCACGTTTTGAGATAACTCTCTAATTCCTTTGAATTACCCTCTCGATATGTAAATAAAAATCTGAAACAACTCTTAAGCCACTTGGAGTATCTTGGCGTGTGGTGGAAATGGCTGGGGGCAGTAGGGGGTCACCAGGTCAACTTTTGCATTGGGGCCCACAAGCTTCAAGCTACATTTTTGCACAAAACGTTAATTAGCAGATATGCAACAACTAATGTTTGTAGCTTTAAAATTACTTAAAAGTCCTAACAGGCATCCAGAGAACTTTTCAATTCTAAAATAACAATACAGTGGGGTTGATTTACTAAAGGCAAATAGATGGTGCACATTGGAAGCGCACATTTTTAGTGAATGTGGTGAAGCTGTACTTCATACGGAATACCCAATCATGCGCAAAGAAATTTTGAAAAGCAGCATTTTTATTCGCGCATTATTGGCGAATGGAAATCAGGAGAGCTTCACTACATTTGCTAACCTCTGGGGAAAATGAGTGCAACTTCACTTCTAAAGTGCACAGTCTAACTGCCTTAAGTAAATCAACCCTACAATGTTCTCTATAATTTATTTATATCCTGTTCTACCTTTATTTACATTATGTATATATATATATATATATATATATATTGCAATTCACTAACTGTTCCAGTTTTTGTTATAATTTAAAGACACCATTTGTTGTAAAAAAAAACAATAACGACAACATGGCTGAAGCTGACAATTTCATTTGAAGGGAGTTTAGGGCATTTATATCATTATTTAAAGTGGAGCTCCACCCAAAAGGGGAAGTTCCACTTTAATGCTTTGTCCCCCGCTCCCCATTAAGGATTGGCACCTTTTGGGGAGCGGGTACCCGAATTTGACACGTACCCACTCCAACTTCTGCTGCGATCGCCTAGGCCAGGGGTGTCAAACTGACGGCCCTCTAGCTGTTGCAAAACTACAAGTCCCATCAAGCATCTGACTTTGGGAGTCATGCTTGTAACTGCCAATCTTGCAATGCCTCATGGGACTTGTAGTTTGGCAACAGCTGGAGGGCTGCCAGTTTGACACCTGTGGCCTAGGCAATCAGAAGGGGAAGTTGTCGTCCTCCGTCCCCTGTAGACTTCTAGGACACGTGACAGGTCCCAGAAGACTACAGGGCCATTCACAAAGCGCAACACTTCTCGCGCATGCGCAGTGAGCACCCAGCTGTGAAGCCACAAGCTGTCACAGCCGAGTGCCCATACTAAAGATACCGGTGCCAGGGAGAGAAGACGGCTGGTGAAACCAGTGGTTGTAAGGACACAGGTAAGTGGCTATATTTTAAAAGTCAGCAGCTACAGTTTTTGTAGCTGCTGAGTTTTATTTTTTTTTTTTTTCAGCTGGAACTCCGCTTTAACAGGTAATCATCTGTAAGTTGCTGCTTCCTGTTATGCTTGTTCTGATAATCGTCTGACACTTTTATATGCCTATCTAAAGATGTAATTCAAAACTCTTACATAATCAGAAACATTACATTTGGGTACTGGCCTTTATTGTAGTTAAAAAGAAATATGCGTCCTCTCGGTGGGTGGGCCTTGACAAAATATTTGCGTACCAAAATGTAAACAAACCTGTGCTGAGAGGGTGCACCCTGCACGCTCCTAGCCCAGTTACCGGCGCCTAACAGAAAGCTCTCGCCTTGCTACTTCGGGAGCTTTCTGATCATGTGACCGCTGTGACAGCCAATCACGGCGGTCATATGATCATAAACCCATCCTGTTTTCCAGCATCAGAAACCCCTTAAAGGGCTGGGAGGTGCGTTAAGGGTTAATTTTATATGCCCTTGGGGTCCACTATACTTATAATATCAAGCTACATTTAAACTAAAAAAAACCCCAAATATGCACTTGACAGAAAATGATCATTTTATAACTGCAGGTGGGCGGGGCTTGAGGCACCCCAGTGAGGACATAGTAGAACTGCACTTGCCAATGCCTAAACCCAGATAGAGAGCCGTGTTCATGTGAAATCAAGATTAAGGCAGATCTTCCAAGCGAGTGAGCAGCACTTGCACTGTTCACTCTCAGTAATCTGCGACCAAGCTGTTACATTGTTAAAAATATATATTTTTTTAAATATATTCTTCAGATTTTTTTAACATATAAAAAAGTAATTTTAGCATATATTTGTACATATATTTGTAAATGCATTCCAAAAATGTAGATTTGTATTTTTAAAGACATACAGTATATTTGAAATGTATTTTTAAAAATATTTTCCATATATATTGTAATAAAAACGCATTTCAACATGCAGTGTGTGTGTATATATATATATATATATATATATATATATGTATATATAAAATATTTATTGAAATATATTGTGAAATATACTGAATATGGCCAAAATTGTAGTATTTCAAATATATGGCAATATATGTGTGAGGAATATTTTTAAAATATATTTCAAATATATTTTTCTTCCATATGGGAGGGCTCCCTTACATCTCTCTCTCCTGTGACTCCCAGGATAGATCCCAAGCTATGCTGTGCCACTAATCCGGTCCCAGTATAGAGAAGGGGCCACCCTTTTATCCCACAGTAACCCTCACCCTTACCAGTCACTTGTTCAATGGCTGGTTGGCTGCTTTTAGCAAAAGATATGGTTGTCCCTAGCAGCAGCAATGTAACCTACACTAGACAGCATCCTACATGCTGAGCTCTATGTACTGTATCTCCCTAACTCTCTAGTCCCCTAATGTAAGCCCTGTTCTTTTGATACACCATGCATGTGCCCGTTTAGAGAGACTTTAGACAAAGGCAGATTAAAAAAACAAGGAAGCTTTACTAAAATATTACCCAGGCATACAGGAGCAGTTCCTTCAAAGAAATTTTACATACATTCCTGTACAGTATTCTCTAAGTGCCCCATAAATTGTATGCACCTTAGGCAGATGGTAAGTTCATGAAAACAATCCATTTAGGCAATTAATTCACAGAGGTAACAAGCTCTCCCTTTAGAGTCCATGATTGACAGTAATCCACAAAAAGCACTAAATACATAACTGGTAGCTAAGGGGTTGATTTACTAAAAGTGCAGAGTGCAAAATTGGGCACAGTTGTGCATGGTAGCCATTCAGCTTCTAATTTCAGATTGTTCAATTAAGCTTTGGCAAAAAAACCTGGAAGCTGATTGGTTTCTTTGCAGAGCTGCGCCAGATTTTACTCTTAGTTTTAGTAAATCAACCCCTAAGAGTCCTCAGATTCTCAACCCTGTAGGGAACCCTGACTGAGCCCCCAGATGGGGTCCTAGTCTGGCAGAGTAACAGCCTACACAGTAATAGCCTACAACTTGGTAATGGTTCCAGCAGAAGACTCCAGGGGCAATGAAGAACCCATTTGTATGTGGTATGACCTACATGGGGACAGGGGATACTAACCCTGCTAAAAAGTGTACAAAAACATAGTTGACCCAGATAACTTCAGATCAGAGTCAGCACAGCAGAAAAACGTTTAATCCCTTGGAATCACCTGCTTGCATGCAGGTATCATGATGGAGCTTGAAACACTGTTTTATTCAAGACATCAAATAAGTACATTTTTTTTCTTAAAAATATAATGCTCTTCCTTAACTCTAGATAGCCCAACAGCTTTTGAGTCCACATGTGCTCAGGGACCTACACAGTTACACCTTATGTCCACTCTCTATAAAATATTAATGGATGCATCCCCCCTTACAGCAGTTACTCATGTGTATGCAGAAGTGGTGCTTAGCCCTTAATCGTTCTATCCCCCTGGTATGTTGGCAAAAGATCTGGGATATGGCGGCTAAATCCTCAAAATGTGTTAGTCATAACGAGAATATTTATAAGGTTTTAATGTACTGTTACAGAACCCCAGATCTTTTACACTCGATCAATAAGAATGCGTCAGAGGTTTGTTGGAGATGTGAATGAGACAGAGATACGATGACTCATATTTTTTGGAACTGCCCTCTCATACAGACCTATTGGTCAAAAGTTCAGCAGGTTTTGGAAATGTGTTTTAGAAGTTTTCCTCCCTCTGGACCCTCTCAATTATCTTTTAGGCCTGCCTGCATTAGGTATACCTAAGGGTGCTAAAAGACTTGCTGTTCACATTCTCACAGCAGCCAGACAACTAATTCCATGCCATTGGAGAACTCCTGGTATTTCGACACACTCACAATTTATTTCTGCTGTAGCAGAGGTTAGGAGGTTGGAATGCCTAACGGCTATCTCCAATGAGTCCCTGGACACTTTTAACAAAATGTGGAACCTCTGGGATAACTCCTCTTATGGGTCATCTAACTCTTCCATTTAACCCCCTTAATGTTGCGTAATAATTAAAACTCTGGTGTACATTCAAAGTTACACACCTTGATACATGTTTCAGTAACATTTGAATTATTTCTGAAGCCCTGTAATGGGCAAAGTTGATTTCTAAGTCATTTCATGATGACTGTTCCTTTATGTTCCTTTCAAGTATATACCATACATAAGTATATTCACATGAACTCATGTGATTTTTGTCTACGTACACTTAGGTTTAAAAGGCATGCTTGTATATCACAGTTGTAAGATCTGGCATTTTCTTGTCTTTACTAAAGAATTTTGCCCCTATTGGACGCTCTATTTCTATTTCTGTACTTATTATAATTGTCCCTATGATAAGGCACATGCTAGACTCTAGGGAATTGGGAATGGTGACAGGTATTCTGTTGTGGAAGGGATGACGCCGCTCAAACCAGCCCAATCTGATCATGGTTTTGGCCTCAGCTACTGAAGCCCAAGTGGGTGGGGTGAAAGGCATCAGAGGGTGAGACCAGAGCAGTGGCTGAGGCCAACACCGTGATCAGATCGGGCTGGTTTGAACGGCATCTTCCCTGCCATAAATTTACACTTCTGAATTGGTGCACTCTGACGCCTGTTCCCATGTTATGAGTTCCAGCAGAGAGACTCCATATCCTCTGGCTTTGAACAATGCTACAAGTCTTTCGGGATCACAGGTGTACTGCATCTGTCACAGGCTTGCCCACAGTTCGTACAGAGCGCTATAATGAACTGGTGGAAAGTGCAACCATACAGTCATAGGGAAATAAGGATTTTCACCAGCAGATCTTGCTTTCTAATGATGGGTACATTTAAAAAAAAATAAACTTTAATGCTTATGGAACAGTTTAGTTTGATTCTTTTCATGTATATATTTTAAACTAAGGTTTTATATCTGCCTTTTTACTATTTATGTAAAATATCTCTTCATCTTCACAAATGACCCTTTAATAGTAAAGAGATCCCTGCATGTTTTAGAAGGAGCAGAAATCGCTTACATGTGGCCTGTTTTTGACATTCTTGATTGTGTGGGTATATTTTAGCATATGCTACTGAGCTCTGTAAGCATCAGGCTTTTTGTCCCATTAAACCACATAAGGGCAACTTGAAAAATGTGAAAAGAGGCTCAGAGCGCCACCTGTTGGCTGAAAGTACACTTTTTTTTTAGTATCTAGCCGTGAGGGAAGGTAAGCTTTTTATTTGTGTATTTGTTTATTAGTAATGACTGTAATAAATATGTACAAGCCGCTAAGTAATTTTCTTAACCCTCAGCATGCTGTCAAACTGAAGTGATTCCCTGACATATGCTGTGTGTTGTTCAAAAGCTGACAGCAGTGCAACCCATAATGCTATATAAAAAATATCTGAAGCTTTGTACATACAAAGTTCCAATCTTATTCTATTCAACAGCTACAGTTCAAAGGTGTAAATACCATATTACACAGTGCAAATGTCAATCAGTATCTTCCGAGCTCCCTATACCCCTAATGTACATTGCATCCAGAAAGTATTCACAGAGCTTAACTTTTGCCACATTTTGTTGTTACAGCCTCATTCCAAAATGGATTAAATTAATTTTTTCCTCAACATTCAACAAACCATGCCCCATAATGTTAACGTGAAAGAAGTTCGTTTTGAAATCTTTGCAATTTATTAAAAATAAAAAATGAAAACAACCACATGTACATAAGTATTCACAGCCTTTGCTCAATACTTTGTTGAAGCATCTTTAGCACCAATTACTCAAGTCATTTTGAGTATGATGCTACAATCTTGGCACGCCTATTTTTGTGCAATTTCTCCCATTCTTCTTTGCTGCACCTCTCAGCCTCCATCAGGTTGGATGGGGAGCATCGATGTACATCCATTTTCAGATCTCTCCAGAGATGTTCAGGTCTGGGCTCTGGCTGGGCCACTCCAGGACATTCACAGAGTTGGCCCATAGCCACTCCTTTTTTATGTGCTGCGTGCTTAGGGTCGTTGTCCTGTTGAAAGATGAACCGTTGCCCCAGTCTAAGGTCCAGAGTGCTCTGGAACAGGTTTTCATCAAGGATGTCTCTGTACATTGCTGCATTCATCTTTCCTTCAATCCTGACTAGTCTCCCAGTTCCTGCTGCTGAAAAAAATCCCCACAGCATGATGCTGCTACAACCATGCTTCACTGTAGGGATGTATTGGCCAGGTGGTGAGCGATGCCTGGTTTCCTCCAGACATGACGCTTGGCATTCAGGCCAAAAAGTTCAATCTTTGTTTCATCAGACCAGAGAGTTTTGTTTCTCATGGTCTGAGAGTCCCTCAAGTGCCTTTTGGCAAATTCCAAGCAGGCTGCCATTTGCCTTTTACTGAGGAGTGGCTTCCGTCTGGCCACTCTACCATACAGGCCTGATTGGTGGAGTGCTGCTGAGATGGTTGTGCTTCTGGAAGGTTCTCCTCTCTCCACAGAGAAACTCTAGAGCTCTTTCAAAGTGACCAGCGGGTGCTTGGTTACCTCCCTGGCTAAGGCCCTTCTTCCTCAACTGCTCTTTTTGGCCGGGCTTGGTTACCTCCCTGGCTAAGGTCCTTCTTCCTCAACTGCTCTTTTTGGCCGGGCGGCCTGCTCTAGGAAGATTCCTGGTGATTCCAAGCTTCTTCTATTTAGGGATGATGGAGGCCACTGTGCTCATTGGGACCTTCAATGCTGCAGAAATTTTTCTGTACCCTTTCCTAGATCTGTGCCTTGATACAATCCTGTCTCGGAGGTCTACGGACAATTCCTTGGACTTCATGGCTTGGTTTGTGCTCTGACATGCACTGTTAACTGTGGAACCTTATATAGACAGGTTTATGCCTTTCCTAATCATGTCCAATGAACTGATTTTCCCACAGGTGGACTCCAATCAATTTGTGGAAACATCTCAAGGATGATCAGTGGGAACAGGATGCACCAGAGCTCAATTTTGAGTGTCATAGCAAAGGCTGTAAATACTTATGTACACGTGTTTTTTTTATTTTTTTTTATTTTTAATAAATTGCAAAGATTTCAAAACAAACTTCTTTCACATTGTCATTATGAGGTATTGTTTGTGGAATGTTGAGGAAAGAAATTAATTTAATCCATTTTGGAATAAGACTGTAACATAAGAAAATGTGGCAAAAGTTAAGTGCTCTTAATACTTTCTGGATGCACTGTATCACCCAGTGTATTCACAGGGTGAAATCATATTAATTAATGCAAAACCAAATGTGGTGCATAAAAACTGTTCTTTTCATTTCTTCTAAAATTTATCAAGCTCTCTCACATTCAGAATGTGCTCCCCACTCGTCACGACTTAGTGCTCATGAGCGTCAAACATATTACCTACCCATTACGGAAAGGTAATTAGGATTTATATAAAGGCTTCTCTGATCATCAGTTCACATGCAAGATTCATCACCTCGTCTTATTTTCCCCTTCAATTTACAGAAAGGTAGTAGCGTGAATCATTCTCACAATGATTCATTCTCATAAAAAGTATTATGGTAAAGGATCAAGATGAAAGATCATGTAGTTTAAATCCTTTTGTTAGAATATCAAACAATGAAAGGCTGTTACACTTATGTGTTACAAATGTTCACTGCACTATAGTAATTGCTGTGTTTGCTCCAAACATCCAAGTTCCACCTGTTAATTTTGGCCTGGAGTTGGTAATCCGTGGCTTATCTGGATTTCTGCTTGAATGGTTCCCAAAGATTGAACTAATTTTTATCTTAGTCACCGGTCACACCGCTGCAACTTAAAATTGTGCGATTTGTGTGCAATTTCAGGTGCGATTTCTGAAGACTTTATTGCTACTTGTGAAGATTTTCAATGATTTCTTGCAATTTGCAGTGTGATTTCCATTATATTCTATGTATGTGAAATCGCAACAAAACTGCAGTAAAAGTAATGCAAGAACTACTTTAGAAATCACGCTGCAGCAAATCACACTTGTTCAGACACTGACATTCATATTCATTAGGTGTGATTTCAATTCGCAAATCGCATCTGAAAATGCACCGGTATGACTGGGCACTGTCTTTATTAGAAACCAAAGACAGACCGTTATAACTGCAGTTTGCTACAAGTGTATCTATATTCAAAGCTTTTCTTTTAGTTTTGGGTAGAGTGAGGAAGGATTAGAATGCCTGCTAGGTTTTTCTGCTGTCCAGGAAGATTTCTCCTTACTCACTGTCCTGGGAACTACCTTTTCATCAGACCGGACGTAAAGTAAACTCTCCAACAGTTAAGCTCTCCATACATTAATCATTTTTTTAATTCAGCCAGCTGGTTGAATAAAAAAAAGATCCGATGCCCACCATTTACATATTCAAGGTGGTTGGGGGAATCCTTCCCGCTAAGCTATTGTATTCTGACAGTGGAGAGACTTCTTTGCTTTCAGAATACAGTGATCAGTGCGCCTGGCTTTAGTTTTTCATTCAGGATAAACCTGACAGGCTGGTTGTGCCCATGCACAAACAGAGGTAAAAACGAGAGGGATGGGAATGCTAGTCACAGATTTTCTTCCACTTTCTGTGAAACTCTGTCCCCAGAACAGGATGGGAGGGAAAATCTCTCTAACTGAGCCCTAGATAACAGAGAACTCGATAGGGATTCTAATCCCCACTCTAATCAAAACTAAAAAAAAATGTTTTGACTGTCAATACACTTTAATAAAGACATGGTTTAATGGTTGATGGTGGAAAACATATACATACAGTTGCAAGAAAAAGTATGTGAACCCCTTGGGATTACGAGTTTTGCATGAATTGGGCATAAAATGTGCTCTGAACGTCATCTAAGTCACAACAATAGAAGAACACAGTCTGCTGAACATAATACTACACAAACATTAGATGTTGCCATGGTTTAATTGCACATAACATGTAAACATTCACAGTGCAGGGAGGAAAAAGTATGTGAGGCCCTAGCTTAATGACTTCTCCCAGAGCTAATTGGAGCCAGGAGTGAGCCAACCTTGACTCCAATCAGTGTGATGATATTGGATGTGTTGCTGACAGCTGTCCTGCCCTTAAAAAACACACACCTGTTTTGGGTTTACTGGTTTCAAGAAGCACTGTCTGATGTGAACCATGCCTTGCAGAAAAGAGCTCTCAGAAGACCTACGATCAAGAATTGTTGACTTGCATGAAGCTGGAAAGGGTTACAAAAGTAACTCCAAAAGCCTTGATGTTCATGTGTCCATGGTAAGACAGACTGTCTACAAATGGAGAAAGTTTAACACTGCTGCTACTCTCCCTAGGAGTGGTCGTACTGTAAAAATGACTGCAAGAGCACAGCGCAGAATGCTGCATAAGGTAAAGAAGAATCCTAGAGTGTCAGCTAAAGACCTACAGAAATCTCTGGCACATGCTAACATTTTTGTTGACACATCTACAATAAGGAAAACCTTAAACAAGAATGGAGTACATGGGAGGACACCACGAAGGAAGCCATTGCTGTCCAAAAAGAATATTGCAGCACGTTTGAAGTTTGCAAAAGAGCACCTGGATGTTCCACAGCACTACTGGCAAAATATACTGTGGACAGATGAAACCAAGATTGAGTTGTTTGGGAAGAACACACAACACTATGTGTGGAGAAAAAAAGGCACAGCACACCAACATCAAAACCTCATCCCCACTGTAAAACATGGCGGAGGGAGCATCATGGTTTGGGGCTGCTTTGCTGCCTCAGGGCCTGGACGGATTGTTGTCATTGATGGGAAAATGAATTCCAGAGTTTATCAAGACATTTTGCAGGAAAACGTACAACCATCTGTCCGCCAACTGAAGCTCCGCAGAGGATGGGTGATGCAACAGGACAATGACCCAAAGCATACAAGTAATTCAACAAAACAATGGCTGCAACAGCACAGAATACGCCTTCTGGAGTGGCCCAGTCAGAGTCCTGACCTCAACCTGATTGAAATGCTGTGGCATGACCTTAAGAGAGCGATTCACACCAGACATCCCAAGAATATTGCTACACTGAAACAGTTTTGTGAAGGGGAGTGGTCCAAAATTACTCCAGATCGTTGTGCAGGTCTGATCTGCAACTACAGGAAACGTTTGGTTGAGGTTATTGCTGCCAAAGGAGGGTCAACCAGTTATTAAGTCCAAAGGTTCACATACTTTTTCCTCCCTGCACTGTGAATGTTTACATGTTATGTGCAATTAAACCATGGCAACATCTAATGTTTGTGTAGTATTATGTTCAGCAGACTGTGTTCTTCTATTGTTTTGACTTAGATGACGTTCAGAGCACATTTTATGCCCAATTCATGCAAAACTCCACGTAATCCCAAGGGGTTCACATACTTTTTCTTGCAACTGTACCTTTTCATTTAGTACCTGGCGACACCTCCATTATTATCGTTGATCCAAACCATATCCGTTGTCATTCATGTGTATTTTTTGTACCCACTCTCAAATAATCCCTCATGTAATGATCCCCTGTGATCAAGACAGTCTGCGTCTAGGACCGATCACACGCATGTGATCACTGCATGATGATATTGCATGCCAGTTGCCCTGATTATCTACGAGAGTCAAAAGTCTCCCATTGCTTTAAATGGGGCTTCCTACTTGCAGCTAATCGTGGGAAGCCCCGCTATGATACTTGCAGGTATTGCAGGAAGGGAGCATTTGCAAGTATGAATGCAGGCTTAGAAGGTTCTAGTGAAAAAACTGCCTCAGATAAACAGGTAAAACGTATGTAGAAGTATTTGTTTCATTTCTGTGTATCATCTAAGACTAGTCACTTCACTGGGTATACATGAAGGTTTACAACCACGATGACCAGCAATTTCTTGGGGGAAGAATATTTTCTAAAGAATACATAGTGTATATACACTATATTGCCAAATTGGGACACTCCTCCAAATCATTGGATTCAGGTGTTCCAATCACCTCCATGGCCACAGGTGTATAAAATCGGGCACCTAGGCATACAGACTGCTTCTACAAACATTTGTGAAAGAATGGGTCGCTCTCAGGAGCTCAGTGAATTCAAGTGTGGTATTGTGATAGGTTGCCACCTGTGCAATAAGTCAATCGGTGAAATTTCCTTGCTAATATTTCATCATCAACTATTAGTGGTATTATAACAAAGTGGAAGCAACTGGGAACAACAGCTCCTCAGCCATGAAGTGGTAGGCCACGTAAAATGACAGAGCGGGGTCAGCACATGCTAGAGCTCACAGTGCACAGAAGTTGCCAACTGTCTGCAAAGTCAGTAGCTAAAGACCTTCACATTAGCACAACTACAGTGCATAGGCAGCTTCATGGAATGGGTTTCATAAAGACATGCTTTGTGCACTGGATCACAGTCATGTTGGAACAGGATGGGGCCATCCCCAAACTGTTCCCACAAAGTTGGGATCATGAAATTGTCCAAAATGTATGTATGCTGACTCCTTAAGAGTTCCCTTCACTGGAACTAAGGGGCCAAACCCAACTCCTGAAAAACAACTCCGCATCATAATCCCCCTCCACCAAACTTTACACTTGGCACAATGCAGTCAGGCAAGTACCATACTCCTGGCAACCACCAAACTC
Source organism: Staurois parvus (assembly GCF_062004578.1). Classification (NCBI taxonomy): domain Eukaryota; kingdom Metazoa; phylum Chordata; class Amphibia; order Anura; family Ranidae; genus Staurois; species Staurois parvus. The sequence continues at coordinate 4,503,758 of NW_028318023.1, read as the reverse complement.
AGACACATCCACTGGATTGCCAGACAGAGAAGCGTGATTGGTCACTCCAGGGAACACATCTCCACTGCTCTAGAGTCCAGTGGCAGCATGCTGTACACCACTGTATCCGGTGCTTTGCATTGCAGTCGGTGATGTAAGGCTTGGATGTAGCTGCTGGGCTATGGAAACCCATTCCATGAAGCTCTCTATGCACTGTTAATGTGCTAACCTGAAGGCCACATGAAGTTTGGAGGTCTGTGCGCTATTGATTCTGCAGACAGCTGGCGACTTCTGCGAACTTCACCATGAATTGACCCTGCTCTGTCACTTTACGTCGCCTACCACTTCGTGGCTGAGTTGCTGTTGTTCCCAGTTGCTTCCACTTTGTTATAATACCACTAAGAGTTGACTGTGCAATTTAGTAGCAAGGAAATTTCATAGATGGCGTAAAGACATGGATGAGCGAGTTTTGGGTGGAAGAATTTGACTGGCCTGCAGAGTCCTGACCTCATCCTGATAGAACACCTTTGGGATGAATTAGAGCGAAGACTGCGAGCCAGGCCTTCTCGTCTGTTATCAGTGCCTGACCTCACAAATGTGCTTCTAGAAGAATGGTCAAACATTCCCATAGACACACTCCTAAACCTTGTGGACAGCCTTCACAGAAGAGTTGAAGCTGTTATAGCTGCAAAGGATGGGCCAACTCAATATTGAACCCTACGGACTAACCTGGGATGCCACTAAAGTTCATGTGTGTGTAAAGGCAGGAGTCCCTATACTTTCGGCAATATAGTGTAATATATATATATATATATATATATATATATATATACAGTGATGTGAAAAGGTATTTTCCCCCTTCCTGATTTTTTTTTTGCATATATATATATATATATATATATATATATATATATATATTCATATATCGGCAGATGAAACTTTAAGATCCTCATCATATTTTTACAGGGCTAACTTTAACTACTTCTCTGAAAAAAGGCTGTTGCTTGCTGAGGTCAATAATTGAAGGTCAGACTATACAGTCAGCTAAATGATCAAGAGAAGTGACTCATCTCCCCTTCTTCCCCATATTTTTCTGATCTGTAAAGTTCATACAATGATTATGTCAGATTGAGACTTTTTAAAAGGAAAGCTACTGCTGTTCTCAATCTATTTCAAAAAGGATGCACTGTGTATCTTGTGCTATGGGTAATCCTTATATTTAAGGGTGCATTTATAAAATATTAGTTGGCTGAATGTCTAAATCATTTATGCCAAAATTTCCTTGTGTTTTTTCTTATAGATACATTTCTATATCTTCAACTTCATCTAGTGGCCAAAATGTGGTATTTTTTTTCATTGTGGTATTTCAGAAAGCAATACCACATTTTGGACAATAGATAGTGGACAATATAGGATTGAATCTATTAGAAAACATTTGGGGACATTTCAGCAAGCGTTCAAGAATGGTTCTGATATTTCACAAATTAATGTTTTATAAATAGACCCCTAAGTGTTAATTTATGTTAAAAAATTTTTTTTATATAAACAGTACAAAGAAAAACACACATAACAACAGAAATTAATTAGACCAGTGACTTCCTGGGATTTCTTCTTATGTGGCAAGACTGGTCAAACCCACATCTGCAATTTTAGGAACACCTGACATCTATGGGCTAGTCATGTTGAATTTTGGATAACCTTTTCTCACAATTGTATAAGGATTAAACGAGATCCATGCCAGGTTGAAAGTTAGTGCAGTTCCTCAGTCAGATTAAGTGCAAAAGGTGCGATGGAGGCAGAGCTTGTTCTTCTAACCTCTTTTTAATGTTGCCTGTAACCCTGGCATAGATACAGTATCTCTGACAGCCAGGTTTTTGCTATCAACTGAACATTCTTGTTCAATGTTTTATTAGAAAGATTCAAGAAATACAAAAATTGCATATTTAGGTATCACAAAATTTGTACATAGACATTAAAGTCATAAAGGCAATTATGTGTATATATACAATGTGTATGTATGAATGTGATTTAGGGACCTTAGATTGTACAACCCTTGAGGGTTAGGGACTGATGTGAATGTATAATATATATATGTAAAGTGCTGCTCAAATTGATGGTGCTATATAAGTACCTGAAATAAATAAATAAATAATGTTATATAAGGTATATGGACAATGATGACAGCAGTGTAAAGTGCAGCCATAGCAGCAGAAATAGAAAAGAAACGGGAAAGAAGGTCTGTTGAGGGAAAGGTGTAGGAGAGGAGAAAAGAGGGCATTTGGAAAGGAAAAGAAAAGGACCAGGTTCATTGGGTTAAGGGGGAGGGGGGGGGTGTTTGGCTGGTGAGGATTCACAGCAGTTGTGGGTAGAGATGACGAAAGATTGCATATGTGAGTTAGTTTTTGTTAGATCCAGGCTCATGAGATTAATCTAAATTTAAATTTTACTTACAACTTTGCATAAAGTCTTTACATTTTGGCAACTGAGAAAATCATTTAAGTGGGTGCATTGCATTACCATGTTTATACAACGTTACCCTTTACACAGCTCCACATTTAGGTTTTACAGATGAATATTAATCTGTAATGCAGACAAATAGCAATTTTTTGAAGGTATGCATATCTAATTAAAGAAACTCTTTGGATGGACCTGCTAATACCTTTTAAATATAATACTGTCAAAACCTACCTGCAATTAGGAATATTAAATTAAAAGTACAGGGACATCTTATGCTAATTCTCATCTTCATAGCTTGTCTGAAGTTTGCCTCCACGTCAAGCACATATCCACAAAGTAATTAATGTTTAAAAATGCTGAAAGATATTTTACAGTTTGTGGTGTTAACCCATGGCCTCTCACATACTCTTTTTTGAAGCACATACAAACCTTAAAGTGATTCTAAAGGGTTTTTTTTTCTTTTTAAATAACAAACACATTATACGCACCTGCTCTGTGCAATAGTTTTGCACAGAGCAGCCCCAATCTGCTTCTTCTCAGATCACCCGCCACGGTCCTGGCTCCTTCCCCTTGGCCAGTGCCAACTACAGCAAACAACTTGCTATGTGGGCAGTGGTGCGTGCTTGCTCCCAAGCCCCTCTCTATGTGTTCATAAGACACATAGACCCACAGCTTGGCCCAGCCCCACTGCTTTCTCCTCATTGTCTCACTGGCTGTGATTGACAGCAGTGGGAGCCAATGGCTCCCACTACTGTGTCTCAGCCAATAAGAAGAGAGAGACCCGGGACAGCTGAGGCTCCCATGTACATCGCTGGATTGAGAAGGGGCCCAGGTGAGTATGGAGGGGGGGCTGACGGGGGCTGCTACACGCAAAAGGTTTTTTACTTTCATGCATCGAATGCTTGAAGGTAAAAAACCTTCAGACTCTACAACCACTTTAACTTTACAGTACCCTTTGAAATGTCTTAATGTATCTTCTGAGGTGCTTTTACACTTACACTTTTTTGAGTACAGTTTGCTATAAATATGTGTCTTCTAGTTCCTACTCTTCTAAGGTGCTGTGTATACCCTTATGTTGCTGGGATTCACACCATTTACCTTGGCTAGATTAAGTACAAATAGGGTATTAGTAGTAAATTGGGGCAATCTAAAAGAATTAATAATTTTGTGAGTGTGTGATATTAAAAGTCATTTGCATTTGTTGTATTTGAAATGCTGTGACAGTGTCTAAACTACGTTTGGGGGACATTATGACTATTGGTTACTGCCGGCTGACCACTTACAAAAACAAAAAATGTGGAGTTATGAATGAAGTCTGTATGCTCTTTCTGTGTATGTGAAGTTTTAGTCTGAGTGAACTGGTTTACTAACCTAAAGACACACTGGTAGTCTAACAGTGGATGAGTATGTCAGTGACATTAGATTATACGTTATTAGATTATATATTATCCAGAAACAGTTATTGATGTGAATGGTTTTATACATTCCATAAAGCCCTGCATGAATGTTGGTATTATATAAATTGAGACAATGAGTAAATTGAAATACTGACTGGATGCAATAGACATGTCCGGGGATTTTTGACCCTAAATTGTAAGTAGTAAATCATTGGGGAATGAGGTTACCAACACAGTAATGAACTGCACCTGCTAGGTGTCAGGTGCTGAAATAACCCTTGCCTACAATTCTGACTTTATTTGGCATTTGCACCAACAGAGTCCCATGTTCCACCTTACTGATAAGCTAGGCAGTAAAGTTCAACATGGGAAGAAAATTTTAGTTATAGACTTCATTTAGACATTTGGTTGGAAAACTATGGGTCAATAAGAATCTCAATTTTCATAATGTGGTGGTAAGCGGTCTTGGAGGATGTCAACAATGCACCTACTGAAAAGCACACCCTAGTTGCAGCATGTAGGAATTTAGGAGCACATAACAGAACACACTTCCACAGCAAAACTGAAATGTGAACAACCCCATTCCTAAAAATTGGTATGAATTTAAAAAAGCTTAATAAAAATAATGAATGCTAACAAGTCCATATGCTTCTAATTAGCTAAAGATTCAAGAGTTCAATACTGTTTAGTTAAGCAGTAACCAAATATTTAGGAGTGTCTTAAATTCAGGATTGTTTTTATCTCTGCTAGTTACAGTGTCTAGCTACTTTTGTGCTGTAATAGGTCCTGTTTTCTGTGATATTCTACAACCCAGGAACTTTAAAGCTTGCTATTATTAAAGTATATCTCAAAAACTGCGCTAGGAAATAAACCACCAATAAATAGCAGCTGAACACCGTACCTTGATACCAGGCACCTACTCAATAGTGTACAAATAAAGTGGAGCGCTTAAACATTCTAAACAAAATAAACTTCAAAAGTGATTCAAAATGTTCATAGGTGAAATATCAAATGATAAAATCAAAGCAGAACAGTCCCCAAATGCCATGATGAGATAGGAAGACTTCCGAGGATAGCCAACGTGGCACCACCTACTTGCATGCATGCCTTACCAGAAAGTGTGTGACCCCCTAATAAGAGTGGTCAATCACGCTTTTTTTTAAAAGACCTCCAGGGATATGGACGGAGGGCATAACCCCTGGACACCCAAAAAAGAGAAACTGGTAATCCACCCAAGATGATCCCTATATGTAGTGACTCCAACCACACCAAGCAAGTTGTATAAGACCAGAACTCGTGGTGTTAAACATGTAATAACAGATTTCTCCACAAAGTGTAAAACCCTCAAATAACGCAATTTATTGTAGTAAAAATACACTCACATGATGAAAGACATATATCAGCATGTAACAGCACTAAGATCAGACTTCCAGCATCCAAGATAGCCTCCGGCCGGTCGGCCATGCATGGTAGCGTGTGTGCATGGCTCCACCTTATGCATTTCATCATACATTACATCATCAAGGGGTGTGCCAGAGGTGGAAATGTCGGTTATTGGCATTTCTCTCCTCACAAGCTGTCACGCTGACAGCTCGTGAGGAGAGGAGAGCCGGTAATCGGCATTCCTCAGAGGGGACATGTACACTGATCATCAGGGCCCTGATGATCAGTGAAGCCCCAGCAGTGCCACCTGTCAGTGCTTATCAATGCCAGCTGTCAGTGCTCATCAATGCCACCTGCGAGTGCCCATCAGTGCCACATCAATGCCACATATCAGTGCCTACCAGTGCACATCAATGCAACATATCAGTGCCCATCTGAGCTGCCTTTCAGTGTCACCTATCAGTGCCAGTTAGTGCCACCTATCAATGCCAGTCAGTGCCACCTATCAGTGCTGCCACTCAGTGTCACCTATCAGTGCCGCCTATCAGTGTGCATCATTGCCGCCTAACAGTGCCAGTCAGTGCCACCAAACCGTGCCAGTCAGTGCCGCCTATCAGTGCCAGTCGGTGCTGCCTATCAGTGCCATATATGAGTGCTGCCTTTCAGTGCCCATCAGTGATGCCTGTCAATGCCCATCAGTGCCACCTACCAGTGCCTCCTCATCAGTGCCACCTATCAGTGCCCATCAGTGCAGCCTATCAGTGCCCATCACTGCAGCCTCATTAGCACACATCAGTGAAGGAGAAAAATCACTTATTTACAAAATTGTATAACAAAAACTAAGAAAAAACTTTTTTTTTTCAAAATTTTTAGTTGTTTTTGGTTTGTTTAGCAAAACATAAACAACCAAGAGTTGATTAAATACCACCAAAAGAAAGCTCTATCAGCCTCAAAAAAATGCTAAAAATCTCATATGGTTACAGTGTTGCATGACCGCGCAATTGTCAAAGTATGACCGCGCTGAAAGCTGAAAAGCTGGGCAGGAATGGGGTATAAGTGCCCCGTAGGCAAGTGGTTAAACCCACAGGACCTTAGTTATCTACAGCTCTAACTAGGATGCCTTTCAAGTAATCTGCCTCTTAAATATATTTACCACAAAACAAGTTTGTTTTTTTACAGGTGCAGTTTAAAGTTTCAATGCAACTTAAATCATGTATGTTTCTGTTGCTTTTCAGATGAACCATGCTTAGGAGATAAGTCCATATTCTGCCAAATGGAGGTACTTGCACGATATTGCTCAATACCGGGCTACAACAAGCTCTGCTGTGAATCCTGCAGCAAACGCAGCACTCAGTCTCCCCCATTCCTCACAGAGGCAGCAGAAACTGAGGATGAACTTTCTTTTGATCCCAGTGCATCAAGAGCAGGAATGATACCCACATCTTTATCATCCGACAATGAAGAAACTGAATCTGAAGCTAGAAGTCTTTTGACTATTCTTTCTTCCATAGAAAGCAATGCAGATCTTGGCCTCGTGTCTCCAACAGAGAATCGAGCAAAGACATCAGATCCAGCATTAAGGAGATCACAACTAGCAGCAAGCAAGACTTTTAAACTTGTTGCTGTTCCCCCATCTGCAGCAACTCACAACAGCAACATCCATACACATAAATCATCAGGAGCGGCCATGCCGCTTGCAGCAGGTGCTAACTCCAGCTCAACAGGTGCTCATTCTTCAGTAAAAACCCTGAAGAGAAATGATAAGCCTCAAGAGAAGAGACGTTCTTTACAGTCGTCCTCTATAGAAAGATGAACTTAAATGCTTAGGGACTGGAGCAAAAGGACACATTGGTGCTTTCTGCTTTAAAAAAAAGTGCAAAGTGCTGGTTCACTTACTCATTCGTCCATTTTCCAACTGTTCTTTGCTTTCATTTGTAACTTGAAATTATTGTAGGAAAAACACCAAAGATCCCCAGTCATGATTTGCTGGGTTTATTCACTGGCCCATAACCAAGAATCAGTTTAGTGTTCTTTTTTCCTTTTGAAACCAGGTGACACTTTTTTCCACCTCTAAAGACAATGTTCCTCAGCTGTTGTGTAGATGTTTGAATGTTGCAAAGTCAGTATTATTTTTCTTTTTTTTTCTGATTATGTATTGTTTACTGGTTTTAAGTTTTTTTTTTTTTGGTGCTATTTGCCTGTCAGTACAATCTGCCTTACATTCCACGAGGTGAATCTTTTTCGTAAATCCTAATCCAGTGGTTCTATATGACATGTTTATTTGACTAAAGTATTCTTCATCATCTTGAATGGTTTTATTACTGTCATTTTCAAACCTTCAGTAACATCTTATTGGCAAGACAAAGCATGTCTTTTAAAACCACTTTGCTTACTATCACTGTACAGTTATCCTTGTCTATACTTAGGTATTGGTTATATTATACTGGAAAAAGAAGATGGATTAGAAGGAAAATACACATATTAGATAATGGAAGTTATTGGATACATCTCCCACGTGTTAGAAAACAATGCCATCAATACAAATCCAACTTCTTATTCATCATGACCTTGCCTAGGGGCTCCAAACTAAATTTATGTTTTAGCAAATCTACATAATTTCTCAGTGAGTGCTTCCTTGTTATAGTCCTACAATTAGAACTGCCTCACCAAAATAGGGAAGATTGGAAGATATTTAGTAGAGTCTAATCTACTGAGAAGAATATTTCTTCTTCCATTTCAAAGATGCACATGGAACAATAGGTATGCTTGCAGGAGGAGCTCAAATGGACAGCCTCTTTATTTAGAGGAAGTAAAGAGACATAGAATAGAATTACTAACAAAATTACACATTTTTTTTTCAATTGAAAAGAGCCTTGGGCTCCAACCAACAAATAACTTATCACCATTTAGTCATTGCACATCTTTGCCATAAAATAAATAATTATTCCAAAAACCAATCACTGACCAAAGAGAGATATTTATTTTATTATTTTTCTTTATTTTCTTTTTCTTTGCAAAACTCACCTCACATTTCACAACCACAATGCTTCTGACTGCAATAATATATTTGCAACATGGTCTACCAGATCATATTTTTCACCAATTTCACCAGTCTTGCTCTTTCATGTAGCTGTAAAGTACTTGTATATAGAATATAAAAGTGAAGATATTTATTAAAAATTGATTTTCTTGATAGATTTTATTTACTGAATATTTACAATGATAGCATCCGCATAGTTTTTTTTGTCTATATTAAAAAGCAGGTAAGCAATTTGCACGACAGTCCTTTGCAAACATAGGTTATAAGCTAAACCGGAAACTACTGCATAAAATATGGCGCTCAAAACCAATCATTTGATGAATCCATTTCATGTAAAACATAACTAGTTTAAAATTTGACAAACAATTTTTATTGAAAGAATTGTCCATGATAACAACAAAAAAAAAAACGTTACATGTCAATGATGTGTATAATTAGGTTTAGAAATCCAATGTAAAATTTTGACGATAAAGTAATGCATTGAAACAAAGTCAATCTGAAACGTACCTGTAACTAGACCTTAGAAGTAAATTGTGGGTTTTTTCTATGTAATGTATTGTGCATAAGCTAACCCTAAAGTATTGACTTGACACCTTCAATGGCTTTATGTGACACCACTATAAAGTTTAGAAGGTCAGAACTATAGTCTAGATTAGTACTCAGACAACCCCTGACCACAGACAGACAATTGAGTTTATGACTGCCAAGACAGAAATTTAGTAAAAAATATTTTTCTTCATACCCTATTATTGTCTGGATGTAGATATTCATTATGCTGTATTTCGCTTTTTTTACCATATATTTCTTACAGAGCTCATTTCGTGACCTTTTTTAAGTGTACACTACTGATGCTGTTTGTTGTATTGGGGAGCACTTAGCAATAAAAAGCTTTAATATAGTATACTTTGTCTGGCTTATTTATATATCCATTGTGACTGTTTATTCAATGCCCATTTTCTAACAGATTTTGCATTGATTTTATAACCTTGCAGTGACAGAGGTTGCTTGGTTTGGATGACTACACAGACGGTAAGAGAGAACAGAGCAGGGGCATCCCTAGGGTTGGTGTCACCCAGTGCCGGAACACTTGGTGACACCCCCTCTCTCTGCTCTCTTTCTCCCCCACTCTCTCTGCCCTCTTTCTCCACCCCCTCTGCTCTTTTTCTCCCCCCTCTCTCTCTGCCCTCTTTCCCCCCCCTCTCTATCTTCCCTCTTCCCCCCCCCTCTCTCTGCTCTCTTTCCCCCACCTCTATCTTTCCTCTTTCTCCCCCCCTCTCTCTCTGCCCTCTTCCCCCCCCCTCTCTCCCCCCTACCTACTACATGAAGCTGCAGTGCTGTCACCAGGGTCCGGGGATTACACACTGACCTGCTGCATACTCTCAATCCGTCCCCTCAATGCTTGCTTATTTCAGCAGCAGCACATACAGGGGTGGACTGAGCCTCTCATGGGGCCCTGTAGTGACCCCAGGCCCTCGGTCAGTCCACCCCTGGTGGAGCGGGTCTAGTGTCACCCCATGAAAAAAGTGTCACCCGGTACGGCCCGCACCCCCTGCACCTGCCTAGGGACGCCCCTGGAACAGAGCATGTAGCTCCAGCTTCCTGTTCTCTGTGCTGTGTCTGTCACAGTTGCAGAACTGATAGCTCGAAATTAAGAAAAGGGCTTGCACCCCTTTTGTTAATTAGGAGCAGCATTTGCTCTATTTTATGTTTAGAAGAGTAATGCAAGCATTGTGCTTGCAGCACTCTTTGTTAAATCTCCCGTATGTGCACCATGCATAGGTTGCTCCCAGCAAATGATTTTCCAATGATCATCACATGTGTCTAGTAATCAGAATGTCTCATGAGCACTCCAAACTCCACAGGCATATTTAGAGGTTTGAACACAATGATCATCTCTCACTGAATGAATAGAATTCACTACAAAGTAAAATCTATTCATTCTAAGTTTTGCTGTATTATAAGTAAAAACAATTTAATCTCACCCAATATCCAAACCCAGTACAGAGGGTAACTGAGCACAGCGATAGATAGACCGTTTTCATGGAGCAGGAACATGAAAGGGCCCAATCAGAGACTGTCTACCTGACTAAATTTATTGTGGATGGACGGCCATGATGTGTTTTGCTTTAGAAAACTATAAAAGGTTTGTTTTGATATACAGTATATGACATATAGTTACATAGTTGGTAAGCTTGAATAAAGACACCAGTCTATCCAGTTCAACCTGTGTGGGTGTGTTTGTCAAAAATCATTTCCCATATCCCTGTATACTCCTGTGTTCGCTAATATGTCCATTTTTAAAAAATTATATATTTCTCGCTGACACCACTGATTGTGGAAATGAGTTCCACATCCTTACCGCCCTGACAGTGAAAAACACCCTACGCAGTTTAAGGTTAAACCCATTCTCCTCCAATTTCATTGAGTGGTCATGTGTCTTCTTATATTCCCTGTGAACGAATAGTTATTCCCTACACTAGAATCACCTTTAAGATATTTGTATATCACTACCATATCTCCTGTCAAGCATTTCTTCTCCAGGGAGAATACGTTTCATGTTTGTAGTTCTTCCTCATAAAGGAGTCCAGTTCCCTAAATAGCTTTGTTATCCTTCTCTGGACTCTCTCCAGTTCCAGCACATCCTTGCTAAGGACTGAAGACCAGAACTGGAAGGCATACTTAAGATGTGGCTGAACCAGAGTTTTATAGCATAGTAGGATTATAGGTTTATTTCTTGAGTAAATATCCTTTTTTATACATGCTAATATTCCCCCAGCTGTGCCTGCTGCAGCTTGGCATTGCATGCTATTAATGAGTCTATCATCTACTACGATCTTTTTCTGTCCTTGATCCCCGCAAAGGTTTTCCCCCTAGCGAGTAACATGCATTCATATTTTTAGCCCCCAAGTACATTACTTTACATTTCTCAACATTTAACCTCAATTGCCATGTATTATTGAGGTCTTCTTGTAAAGTAAAATTTCTATATCATGCTGTGAAGTTATTGCCCTGCTTAGCTTTGTATCATCAACAAACACTGAGATTGAGCTATTTATACCAACCTCTATATCATTTAGGAATAAATTAAACAGAATTGGTCCCAGGACAGAGCCTTGGGGCACCCCACTTACCACTTCAGACCAGTCTGAGAACATGTAATTTATCACCATATTTTGGATGTGCCACTGTAATCAGTCTTCTGTCCATGAATAATTTCTATGGTCTATGCCTAAAGACCTCAGTTTGTAAATTAAGCTTTTATTTGAGACTGTATTGAACGCTCTTGCAAAAAGCAGATACACCACATCCACAGGCCTTCCTTTATCTATGCAGCTCACTTCCTCGTAGAATGTTGGCAGGTTGGTTTGGCAAGAACGATATGGCATGAATCCATGCTGATTACTACTAATAATACTGTTTTCATCAGCAAATTCTTGAATATAGTCCCTTATCACCCCCTCCAATAGTTTACATACTATTGATATATGAGAGAGAAGAGTACTTTGTTTCATGGTGTCTTGCTATATGGCCTGCAGCTGGTGGTAAGTGAATAAGGTTGATGCTACAGTGGGGGATTAGGCCATCTGGTATTATAGAGTATTGTCCTCTGATAGTTACTGGTTAAGTTCCTGAAAATACACATATGCCTTTAATGCAAGGGGAGGCTAATGCGCATTGTAACACCAATTTTTAAGACTCCCAAGAAGGGCATATACATATACACACACAGTGAAGGAAATAATATTTGATGTCCTGCTGATTTTGAATTTTTGCCCACTCACAAAGAAATGATCAGTCTAAAAATTGAATGGTAGGTGCATTGTAACACTGAGAGACAGAATAGCAACAAAATATTCAAAAGAAATGACAGCTCTTTGGTCTTTGCCATGGTTGAGAGTTTGGAATCTGATTGTTTGATTGCTCCTGTGGACAGGTGTCTTTTATACAGGTAATAAAATGAGATTAGCAGCACTCCCTTTAAGAGACTGATTCTAATCTCAGCTTGTTACCTGTATGAAAGACACCTAGTGGCCAGAAATCCTGCTGAATGATAGGCAATCAAATACTTATTCCCCTCATGAGCATGCAAATCAGTGCATAATTTGTTAGACACGCTATTCTGTCTCTGTGTTACAATACACCTACCATTCGATTTTTAGACTGATCATCTCTTTGTGAGTGGGCAAACAGTCAAAATAAGCAGGGGATCAAATACTTATTTCCTTCACTGTGTATATATATATATATATATATATATATATATATACACAGTATGTATGTATATATATATATATAAAACCTTTTAGATGTTATTCAACAGAAGGTGCATTGACCTTGATAGCATGGATTTCTGAACAATGTTAAAGTGAGTCCAAAGTGAGTCTGACCAAAGGACTGTTTACTCTGCTGCCTTTTTATTAACATACAATCAAGAAGCCTAGCTACTAAAGTTGTAACCCTTTCACTGCCAGGTTTGTACATGTAAATCTGACAACTTTTGTCCCGTATATGATGAATAAGAAGTTTTTATTTTTTTTAATTGTAAAAATAAATTAAAGTTACACCAAAGCATATTAAATGCCCCCCCCCAAAAAAAATGTTGAGCCTCACATAAATGCAGATCTGTATGTAAATGCATATGTTGGGGGTGCCTATGTATGAAAACGTTGATTATGATACACGTTACATACTGTATTATTGCTACACTCTGGTAATTAAACCAGAAATATTCACCAAATTTCTCTGCAATTGCACTCATGGGCTTCTTTCTCCAAAAACAACAGGACCTTAACATTTCTACAACACAGCACAGATATGAAACTGACCATGCTGTGCTCTCCTGCCTAGTGTGGTCATTTTTTTAATAGGAGAGTAGAGGAACTGGCAGGAACATAGAGCTGTACACAACAGAAAAATTCATTTAATTTCAGTTCGGATTTGTTCATTAAGTTTATAATTTCGTTTTGTCATATTTGTTATATTTAGAATGAGTTGTTTTCAGGATTTATTTTGTTTATTTGGATTAATTTCATGTTTGTTATTTTCAAATCATTGAATTTGAAAATTAATTCAAATTTGAAAATGAATTCGAAATGGAAACATATTTCAATAAATACAGTAAGGTATAAAACTAAAATAAGATGATGATTCCTACTTAGGCCACTTTATAGAAAAGAATAGAAAAGAATAGAATACAAATAAATAGAATAGACTAAAAGAGAATAGAATAGAATACAACAATGTAGAATTGACAATATTCTATTCTATTCTGTTTTATTCTATTAAAATATTTTCTATTCTAATCTATTCCTTTATTTTCTATTCTATTGAAATTCTTATCTATTCTGTTTTGTTCTATTTTATTCTGTTTTATACTATTCTATTATTTTATATTATATTCTGTTTTATTATATTCTATTCATTTATGTTCTATACTATTCTATACTTTTCTATTCCATTGTGTAAAGCACAATTCTATAAAGCAGCCTAAGTAGGAATCATCATCTTATTTGAAATTTTTACCTTACTGCATTTATTGCAATACGTTTCCATTTCAGATTTGCATTTGTTTTTTAATTCAAATTCATTTTTGAATTTGGATAGTTTATTTTGGATTTGTTGAAATTTGTTATTATTGTGATTCGGAAATTTGGATATATCCGATTTCCCTTATAATGAAGATTTTGTCTGAATGTCTTTTTGTAACAAAACAAATCTAACATGTCTACTTTTTCATTCAAGTACATGGTACAGCAGTCACATACCTGGAATATGAAATGTTGGGTTTACATATTCTTTAATATGTAGTAAATGAGTTTAAAACAAACCTTCACTGACCTCTGTAGTTGCAGGCACCGAGGAGTGATTTACCTACAAAATTCACAGCAGAAGCACTGAAGCTTTTCAAGTCCTTCTCTCAATCCATCCTGCTACCCTTTCCCAGAGAACTTGTTCTTTATTTACATTCAAGATCAGAAGGCTGGATTGCTGCCACTGCTGGGTAGGAATTTAATTAATGGCCATAGCCTGGTGACAGGTTCACTTTTAAAATGGGGCGACTTGAAGGTATCCAAAATGATATCTCAAACAACTGTTACTAAAAAAAGGAAATGGTTTGCTTTGGAAATAATACACTTATAATTCATTCCTGGTTACAGTAACCTCAAATAAATATATTGAACAGGTCTGTAACCATTAACATTGCTGACTAATTGTTTGTAAGTTCATCCACAATGATGTGCCCTATGGTTATACTATAAATATGTATCTATATTTATTGTCTCTGTCTATTGAAAACTGCTATGTCCTACATTCATACAGCTTTGCTTTTATTACTACAAAAAAGCAGCATTTTTACTGATATTTCATTATTGGTTGCAAACCCATCATTTTCAACAAACCTTTTAGCAAGCAGTGTATATAGAATAACAGCTGTGCAGATATAACACTTATCCAGGAGAAATCCACATTTTTAATTTATGACAGGATCATTTCCAGGCATATACCTTATTCAAACAGGACAGATTGGCAAGTAAAATAGAAATCCAAGGTAATACTCAGTATTAGCAATCCTCCTTGAAAATTGAAGTGCTTGTCTGTGTTAGTATGTAATCATATTTATACAGCACAATGTGCATTAAAACTCTTCAGTCCAACATGAAAACACAGTGCAATATCGAAGTGCAAAGAATACATTTAAACTAGATAAGTCAAAATGTATTACACTTTATTAGGTACACCTGTTCAATTGCTTGGTAACACAAAGTGCTAATCAGCCAATCACATGGCAGCAACTTAATACATTTAGGCATCTAGATGTGGTGAAGACAACTTGCCAAAGTTCAAACCAAGCATCAGAATCGGGTAGAAAGGAGTTTTAAGTGACTTTGAATGTGGCGTGGTTGTTGATGCCAGACGGGCTGGTCTGAGTATTTCAAAAACTGCTGATCTACTGGGATTTGTATGCACAACCATCTCTAGGGTTTACAGAGAATGGTCCAAAAAAGAGAAAATATCCAGTGAGCGGTGGTTGTGTAGACGAAAATGCCTTGTTGATGTCAGAGGTCAGAGGAGAATGGGCAGACTGGCTCGAGATGACAGAAAGGCAACAATAACTCATGTCAATATTGACCAAAATCTCTGAGGAATGTTTCCAACACCATGTTGAATCTATGCCATGAAGAATAAAGGTAGTTGTGAAGGTAAAAGGTAGCAAGGTGTATCTTAAATAGTGGCTACACTAACATAAGCCCCCACATGCTTGTATGCATGCCTGACAATGTTGGGACATGCTCCTAATGAGACAACGGATGGTGTCCTGGGGTATTTCCCCAGATCTGGACCAGGGCATCACTGAGCTCCTGGACAGTCTGAGGTGCAACCTGGTGGTGGCAGATGGACTGAAACATGATATCCCAGAGGTGTTCTACTGGATTTAGGTCAGGCGTGCATGGGGGGTCATTCCTTCATCCTCCAGGAACTGCCTGCATACTCTTACCACATTGTCATGCACCAGGATTAACCTAGGACCCACTGCACCAGTGTAGGATCTGACAATGAGTCCAAGGATTATATCCTGATACCTAATGGCAGTCAGAGTGCTGTTGTCTAGCCTGTAGAGGTATGTGCATCCCTCCATGGACATGCCTCCTCAGACCATCACTGACCCACCACCAAAATGGTCACGCTCAATGCTGTTACAGGCAGCATGACATTCTCCACGGCTTCTCCAGACCCTTTCACGTATATCATATGTGCTGGGGGTGAACCTGCTCTCATCTGTGAAAAGCACAGGGTGCCAGTGGCAGACCTGTAAATTCTGGTGTTAAATGGCAAATGCCATATGAGCTCTATGGTGCCAGGCAGTGAGCACAGTACCCAGTAGAGGATGTCGGGCCCTTAGGTTACCCTCATGAAGTCTGTTTCTGATTGTTTGGTCAGAGACATTCACACCAGTGGCCTGCTGGAGGTCATTTTATATGGCTCTGGCAGTGCTCGTCCTGTTTCTCCTTGAAGATCCCGGTCCTGATGATGGGTTAAGGACCTTCTCTGGCACTGTCCAGCTCTCCTAGAGTAACTGCCTGTCTCTAGGAATCTCCTCCATGCTCTTGAGACTGTGCTGGGGAACACAGCAAACCTTCTGGCAATTGCACATATTGATGTGCCATCCTAGAGGAGTTGGACCGCCTGTGCAACCTCTGTAGGGTCCAGGTATTGCCTCATGCTACCAGTAGTGACACTGACCCTAGCCAAATGCAAAACTAGTGAAAAACAGGCAGAAGATATGAGTAGGGAAAAAAATTTCAGTGGCCTCCATCTGTAAAACGCTTCCTGTTTTGAGGGTTGACTCATTGTTGTCTAACAGTCTTCATTCCAGGGACAAAAATAGGCCGCCCCAGCTCTGCCACAGCTGGGACCCCAATGAACATCAGCAAAAATCCTGTAGAACTGTCTTGAAGGGGCTACAGCCTCTGAGGCTGTGGAACTTCTTCAGCAAAACAAGAACATAGCTGCTCCAGACCCCAGGCTTTTTATATTCTTCCCAGCCATCTACCTGGGAATTGGCTAAAGCACAATAAGTTTTTAAGATTAATCTGCCCATTTGACTTTCCCAGCCCTATATTCTGGAAACGTCCAGAAGGTAAGGGGACGCTGTTAACCTGCAACCTGTGAGCTCTAGAACAACCCAAATCAATAAATCAATAGCTACTCCAATGATTAGAATAGAATTTAGAATAACTAAATTTGCCTGACATCTTAGCAGCCTACCTAGGATGGTGATACATCTAAAACACCAATGAATGTAGTTAAATGCAGTGATTTAAAAAAAATTATTAAATGCTTTAATTAATGCAACTAGTGTACTGCCCTGTATTTGACTTGGCACCAGCCTCCTAAAGTCCCTTTTATATCAGCACTAATAATGAACAAGGGTGTGGCAGTTCAAAGAGCCAATCAGAATCTTCTATATGCTTAAAAAGGACATGCCCACAGAAAGAAAGCGCAAAATGAAGAGTTATCATTGCATGGTTGCTCCTTCTCTGTCTGATTATTATTATTATACAGGATTTATATAGTTCCAAAGGATGGGGGAGACTCTGGAGAAGTCCTGGAGATGAGCATGGGAGGACAGTTTGGGTGATATTTGGAGACAGGATTGGTGTAATTTGGGACAGAGTTATAAATGGCTTTATATGTGATTGTTAAAGTTTTGAATTTTATTCATTGGGCAATGGGGAGCCAGTGGAGGGATTGGCAGAGATTACATGCAGGGCATGAGGTGATGGCCTAGCTGTATTGATAAACTTCAAAAAAAGTTAGGTCAACAATCTGACTCTATTATTCGGTACAATTCTATACAATAATTGATTGTTTGTGGGCTATGGGAACAGTCCTAGAACTGTGATTGGTGGTTCTATTTAAACTTTGTGTTTGTTGTCAGTTGTCACTGCTGCTGGAAAAAGGGTCCTTAAAGGCCCCAAAATGTCACTCTTCTGTGTTGGTAATAAATGTCCTGTCTATATTTTTCTATAATGACATGCTGCTGACACCTTTTTACTTGGACTGCTTGTCTGATGGTGCCACCCTTCATTTCATCTTAAAACCCACTTGAATATAATGTTTCTGCTGTAAGGAGTGTGTAGGATTAGATGAATAAATCCACTTGCAGACCAGCGGCTTACTCGTACGTCGCTGGACTTTTGGTGGTTATACCTGCAGCTGCAGGCATCACCCCAATACCATTTTTTAGAGCCAGTGGTCAGCTGTCTTGTACTAGCAATCAGAGAACTTAACTAGCCTCTCCATTGCTTGTACAAGCAGTACGAGGGAATGTCCCACCATCTTCCACCTCATTCCTGGGATCTCCTGTCCCATCGGGAGTCCCTAGCGACTTCCAGAGCATCCACCAGCTGAACAAAGCTGGAATCAGCTTTATTGGCTCGCCTTTATGGTAGACTGGAAGCGATGACCTGACATCACTTCCAGTTTACTAAACGCCATTTTTAAAAATCTGAAAGCATTCAAAAACACTGATCTTGGTATTTTTAATGCTTTCAAATGCAGAGGAGGGATTTGGGGTCCTAGATCCCAGATCACTCCATCAAAATATATCTGTCACATGTCTACTGCTGTCACAGGGCATTTTTACATTCCTTGTGACAGCAATAAAAGTGATTTAGAAAAAAAATTAAAGCGAAAGTGTAAGAATCTAAACAAAACTAAATCAAAGTGCCCCCATCTTCCACCGTGCTCGCGTGCAAAGGTGAATACACACGTCAGTCCCACACGCACACATGCAAACGCATGTGAGGTATCACCGCGTATGTCAGATCATGGGTAGTAAGTCTAGCTCTAGACCTTCTCTGTAAATCTAAAGTGGTAACCTGTAAAGGCTTTTAAAACATCGCCTATGAATAGTAAAATTGACATTGCTGCTGTTACACTGGTGTGCGCAATTTTAAAGCATGACATGTTTGGTATCTATTTGACCGGCGTAACATCATCTTTTATACTTTACAAAAAATTGAGTTTTTTTTCAATAAAATGCAAAAAAGTGTATTTTTTTCCTAAAAATTGTGTTTAAAAAACCACTGCACAAATACCGTGTGACATAAAAAAATGAAAAAAAAAACCAATTTATTCTCCAAAGCCTCTGCTTTAAAAATATATAATGTTTGGGGGTTCTAAAACATTTTCTAGCAAAAAATATTGTTTTTTAAATGTAAACAAAAAGTGCCAGAAATGGCTTGGGGCTGATGTGGATATAGATCTCAGGCTTTGTGACCCTGAAATGTGGCTTTTCTGTGGTGATGAATAAATCTCCTGTTCACATATTTCTACAATGGTGTGCTAATAATACCTTATTGCATGGAGAAATAAATGTTTATCTATGATAACAGCCATCACTTTGCACAAAGAAGACTGTATAGGATAAGCATGAATTACCTAAGAACATTAAGAGGCGAATTTACAAAAAAATAGCAGAATTGTTTAGCTTGTGAAACAACATGTACATTCTATCTGTGTGAATTACAGCAAAATTGAATGTTTCTAGCAGGGGCGGACTGACAACTCATGGGGCCCCCGGGCAATAGGGGATCATGGGGCCCCTGTGTCCTTGCCCAAACTCAAAAAAGCCTATGAAAAAGGTACCAGGGGCATCTCATGGGCCCCCTATTGACCCCGGGCCCTCGGGGAGTGCCCGAGTTTCCAATTGGTCAGTCCGCCCCTGGTTACTAGGTTGCTTTCTATCCAGGGTGAATGTTTTTCATTTATAAGTATAGCACGAATTGGGAAAATACCACATAATGGCCACTAGATAGAGCTGATAATCTATCTGGTACTTATTTACTATATTATTACTATTCACCAGAGCTGTGATTCCCCATACAACTTAAAGCAGCCTTATCCCAATACCCTATGGGTATTAAAGTATCTGCAAATAACCAATCATACAGCACTACTTTGTGTTACCTCATCACAGAAAATACAGTAAAACAACAGAATTAAAGTGAAATAAAAATTATAAACTCCATACATCTCAGAAGTGTCCATGCTTACATATAAAGTGTACATGCATCAAAAATCTTTCACTTTCCCACAAGGTGCTATATACTGCGCAGCCAATGTTTCAATTAATTAATACGTTCTCCAGTGTTCCTCCACCATCACATCAGAGAACTCATCAACTTTTTTTGGCCATCTGCTACAGGTTGTCACACGGCGCTTCTTTAACAGGGGTTCCCACCATCCACTTCCAGCCAGGGCCAGCCACATCTCCTCTCATCTCATCGATATTTCAAAATTAATTAACAAGTGTAGCATAGGAAGGAAGGAAAAGCCGCCATGGTGTAAAACCTTTTACCTTTACAAAATGGTAAAAAAACCTTCTTCACTATGCCTACTCCCATCATAAAGTGCTATGCCTTTCACAAAGGTAAAATCACTTGTTTGTGAAATCAAAATGACTGGGATCCCTACTCTGCATGTATGCCTTGTACAAAGGTAAAATCACTTGTTTGTGAAATCAAAATTACCGGGATCCCTACTCTGCATGTATGCCTTGTACAAAGATAAAATCACTAGTTTGTAAAATCAAAATTACCGGGATCCCTACTCTGCATGTATGCCTTGCACAAAGATAAAATCACTAGTTTGTGAAATCAAAATTACCGGGATCCCTACTCTGCATGTATGCCTTGTACAAAGGTAAAATCACTTGTTTGTGAAATCAAAATGACTGGGATCCCTACTCTGCATGTATGCCTTGTACAAAGGTAAAATCACTTGTTTGTGAAATCAAAATGACTGGGATCCCTACTCTGCATGTATGCCTTGCACAAAGGTAAAATCACTTGTTTATTAAATCAAAATGACTGGGATCCCTACTCTGCATGTATGCCTTGCACAAAGGTAAAATCACTTGTTTATTAAATCAAAATGACTGGGATCCCTACTCTGCATGTATGCCTAGCACAACGGTAAAATCACTTGTTTGTGAAATCAAAATGACTGGGATCCCTACTCTGCATGTATGCCTTGTACAAAGGTAAAATCACTTGTTTGTGAAATCAAAATGACTGGGATCCCTACTCTGCATGTATGCCTTGCACAAAGGTAAAATCACTAGTTTGTGAAATCAAAATTACCGGGATCCCTACTCTGCATGTATGCCTTGCACAATGGTAAAATCCCTTGTTTATTAAATCAAAATGACTGGGATCCCTACTCTGCTTGTATGCCTTGCACAACGGTAAAATCACTTGTTTGTGAAATCAAAATGACCGGGATCCCTACTCTGCATGTATGCCTTGTACAAAGGTAAAATCACTAGTTTGTGAAATCAAAATTACCGGGATCCCTACTCTGCATGTATGCCTTGTACAAAGATAAAATCACTAGTTTGTGAAATCAAAATTACCGGGATCCCTACTCTGCATGTATGCCTTGTACAAAGATAAAATCACTAGTTTGTGAAATCAAAATGACTGGGATCCCTACTCTGCATGTATGCCTTGTACAAAGGTAAAATCACTTGTTTGTGAAATCAAAATTACCGGGATCCCTACTCTGCATGTATGCCTTGTACAAAGGTAAAATCACTTGTTTGTGAAATCAAAATGACTGGGATCCCTACTCTGCATGTATGCCTTGTACAAAGGTAAAATCACTTGTTTGTGAAATCAAAATGACTGGGATCCCTACTCTGCATGTATGCCTTGCACAAAGGTAAAATCACTACCGTATTTTCCGGCGTATAAGACGACTGGGCGTATAAGACGACCCCCCTACTTTTCCTGTTAAAATATAGGCTTTGGGCTATACTCGCCGTATAAGACTACCCCCCTCTACCAACCAATCACGGCAAGCGATGTACCAGTATTTTCTGTGCACACTGCATACAAAGCCTGCTTGGATTGGGTGGGTCAGCTCTCCCTGCCTGCCCAGCCCTCCCTGTCTCCAAGATGATCTGAGAACTGCCACAGTTATTAATATATAATAATTAATGTTAATTACCGTATTTCCTGCAAGGTACTGCCTAGCTGACGCTTCTGCACATGTCTTCGGCAGCAGTAGACGATCGCTGATCACCATTCCTCACAGAACTGCATGAGACGTCGGATGCAGCCGTTCAGTGCTCGATTGAGCTTGACTGAAACTGTGATATGCAGAGAAGGGATACACATCGGGTAGCGGCAAGAAGACGCTTCTGCACATGTCACAGTTTCAGTCAAGCTCAATCGAGCACTGAACGGCTGCATCCGACGTCTCATGCAGTTCTGCGAGGAATGGTGATCAGCGATCGTCTACTGCTGCCGAAGACATGCGCAGAAGCGTCAGCTCGGAAGTACAGGTAAGGTTTCAGCACAACACCCGGCGTATAAGACGACCCCCGACTTTGTAGAAGATTTCCAGGGGTTAAAAAGTCGTCTTATATGCCGGAAAATACGGTAGTTTGTGAAATCAAAATTACTGGGATCCCTACTCTGCATGTATGCCTTGTACAAAGGTAAAATCACTTGTTTGTGAAATCAAAATGACTGGGATCCCTACTCTGCATGTATGCCTTGTACAAAGGTAAAATCACTTGTTTATGAAATCAAAATTACCGGGATCCCTACTCTGCATGTATGCCTTGCACAGAGGTAAAATCACTTGTTTATGAAATCAAAATGACTGGGATCCCTACTCTGCATGTATGCCTTGTACAAAGGTAAAATCACTTGTTTGTGAAATCAAAATGACTGGGATCCCTACTCTGCATGTATGCCTTGCACAACGGTAAAATCACTTGTTTGTGAAATCAAAATGACTGGGATCCCTACTCTGCATGTATGCCTTGTACAAAGGTAAAATCACTTGTTTATGAAATCAAAATGACTGGGATCCCTACTCTGCATGTATGCCTTGCCCAAAGGTAAAATCACTTGTTTGTGAAATCAAAATGACTGGGATCCCTACTCTGCATGTATGCCTTGCACAGAGGTAAAATCACTTGTTTGTAAAATCAAAATGACTGGGATCCCTACTCTGCATGTATGCCTTGCACAAAGGTAAAATCACTTGTTTGTGAAATCAAAATGACCGGGATCCCTACTCTGCATGTATGCCTTGCACAAAGGTAAAATCACTTGTTTGTGAAATCAAAATTACCGGGATCTCTACTCTGCATGTATGCCTTGCTCAAAGGTAAAATCACTTGTTTGTGAAATCAAAATGACTGGGATCCCTACTCTGCATGTATGCCTTGTACAAAGGTAAAATCACTTGTTTGTGAAATCAAAATTACCGGGATCCCTACTCTGCATGTATGCCTTGCACAAAGGTAAAATCACTTGTTTGTAAAATCAAAATGACTGGGATCCCTACTCTGCATGTGTGCCTTGTACAAAGGTAAAATCACTTGTTTGTGAAATCAAAATGACTGGGATCCCTACTCTGCATGTATGCCTTGCTCAAAGGTAAAATCACTTGTTTGTGAAATCAAAATGACTGGGATCCCTACTCTGCATGTATGCCTTGTACAAAGGTAAAATCACTTGTTTGTGAAATCAAAATGACTGGGATCCCTACTCTGCATGTATGCCTTGTACAAAGGTAAAATCACTTGTTTGTGAAATCAAAATGACTGGGATCCCTACTCTGCATGTATGCCTTGCACAACGGTAAAATCACTTGTTTGTGAAATCAAAATGACTGGGATCCCTACTCTGCATGTATGCCTTGCACAACGGTAAAATCACTTGTTTGTGAAATCAAAATGACTGGGATCCCTACTCTGCATGTATGCCTTGTACAAAGGTAAAATCACTTGCCCTATGCGTGATTTTGAGGCGGTTGATAGGTGTTTGTCAAGCATTAAAACCGCACCACAAACTCCTATAATGAAGTTTAAATGGTATTAATGCTCCGTAAACACCTCACAACCACGACGCAACCGCACTGCAAACGCCGGCCAGGCATTTGCAGATCGACACCATAGACTTGAATGGGAGGCTTCAACTCCTCCTGACTTGACCAGAGAAGTCAGTTTTGCCATGACCCTAACGCTTCCGTGTGAACAGCACTGTTTGCTGCCATGTACAGAATTTTCAGAGGCGTTTGAGAAGCGTTAAAAACGCTTCCCAAATGCCTGTCTGATGCCTGCTAACAAAGCTAGTGTGAACTGAGCCTTATACAAAGAAAAGACTCCACAGATCCACACCTTCCTGCGAATACTGATGTATTCCGCACTCAGCAGAGATAAGAATAAATTGCACTTTATGGATACAATATTATCCTCCAGTTCCCAGGGAAAATTTCCTCTCCATAGCCTCCTCCATATACAAGAGCTTCCTTACATCCAACTTCAAAAGGGATTTCCCCTCATAATGATGTGTTATATAGGAAGATAAAGGAGAACCAATAGTGCAATATTGCAAATATTTTTAATTGAATAAAATAGTGCTCAATCTACGCACATTATAACTTAAAATAAGTTGCCAATTGACAAAATCCTCCAAAACAGACTTCCTAGTGTGAAATGGATTCCAGAAAGTAAACCAAACTGGCAGCACTGAGTAAGAGATCAGCTCTAAGCATGTACAAGATGACCCTGGAACGCACCGATTGGCGTGCGCTCCACTCACCCGGATATGACACGCTCAACATAGGAAACCAGAAGTATATCTGACGCGGTTCGCCCCTCCTCCAGGGCGTTATAGCAGGAAGTTCCCACTCTACTCTCTTTATACTACACTGTTAACTCTTTCATTTTTTTACAATATCTCATTGATGAAATTGGCACCATATCGCAAAGAAATGCTGTCACTTTGCATGTTCAATCCAAACCTAAACAAGACTTTATAAACAAACCCTTTATAGAGTTCGGTTGCTCTACGCATGCACAATCAATGTACCCATGTGTATTACATGCATTACTAAAATGCATACAATCAGGGGCGGACTGACAACTCATGGGGCCCCCGGGCAATAGGGGATCATGGGGCCCCTGTGTCCTTGCCCAAACTCAAAAAAGCCTATGAAAAAGGTACCAGGGGCATCTCATGGGGCCCCCTACTGACCCCGGGCCCTTGGGCTGTGCCCTAGTTTCCAAATGGTCAGTCCGCCCCTGCATAAAATAATAAAATACATAACCATAATATCCTGTGCATAATTTAAAATTAAATAAGTTGCTGACCAATATACAGAGCTCATTTTTCAGAAATATTGCACCATAAATATTTTGTAATAAAGCAGTTTAGGTCAATATCGATATTTAACCCTAATGCCATTAAGGGATCTAACTTATAAATCCATTTTCTTTAATTTTGGGATACTTGTTTCCTCTTATCTTGGCCTGTCCAGTGTCCTGTGTGCTTTATTGGTTCCATAAAATACCAACTCTCTGGCATCTTTGGTGTTCCTTAAAATGCTTTGATACGCTGTGTTTTCTGTATCCATTTCCCATGTTGTTTATATGTTTTCCAATTCTTTGATTGAGTTATCTTGTTGTTCCACTTATTTACTGGAAGTCGCAATGACACATTTTCTATCAAAACTATTCTTCCACCAAGCGAAGGTTCTGATTCTCCTTTTTTACCTGCAGGTTGAGCACCACATACTGTTTAGGAAGGGCAGTTTTACCATACCCCCTGCAGAGGACTACATTTCCTTTGCAACTCCCTGCATTAAGTTGATTAACATTTTAGAGCCAGATGGGATGTAGATGTTGGAATATAAGAGGGCTGAACATGGATCAGATAGCCATATAATGTCCAGATGCTGACTGCGGGTCATGCTCGGATTAATGTCTGAGTGTGTGGAGTATCTTTACCCAGGGCCACCAGTTCAACATATAAAGGTATTATTTGTATTGACCCGGGGGAGGAAATGCCTAGTTCTCCCTTGGTACCAATTACATTTCCCAGTCGAAGGCAGGCATGTGAAGGGCAGAGTGAGCGCCCACATAACATTAAATATTATTGTATTTTGCTAGTGCAAACATGTTTTCAGCCAACAAATATTACTTTGTGACCATTATTTTATGCTATTTGTACACCAGGTGTTTCAGTACAAAAGATTAAATAGCCTTTCCATTAGCGTGGGAGGCCAAGAACACCAATTACAGTTAAAGTCCCACAGGAATGTATTGTGCTCAACTTTTTACACAAAGACTTTCTTGGAAATTACTTTTTAATTCCAGCAACTAGAGGTTTAAAAGCAATACTATACTTTATATATAATTTGTTTAAATACAATTATATGTATTGTTTACTCCACAAAAATTCTTTATCCCAAACCATTCCTACAGCTATTTAAGGGTTTGAATTTGCATAGAGTTTAGGTTTGGATATTTTTTCATGTGGATACAAATGAATGGTAATTCATAAAGATCAAAAAAGGAGGCTACAATTTACTCTTAGTTAGACAATATGTTTTTGTAGGTTGATTTTGACAAGTAGATTTAGAGCTATAATTTGTATGCTAAAGTAATGATATATAATGTTTCATCATGTGACTCCCCCCCATGCTGTGATATCTTTGTCCATGAGATTAGACCTTTTCCAATGCAGAAGAAACTTGGCCTGTGACTATAATAAGTTCTGATGACCCCAGACTACGGAGAACAAGAAAGTTGTATTGCACACAATGTAATGCCACTCTTGCTTTTCTAGAAGGCACGATGACAAAATGGTCAAATTTAAAGTGGTTCTAAAGCATTTAATGCATTCTCTGCAATAAGGTAAAAAAAAATTTCCGTGACCAGGATTCCTTCCCCTCCCAGCCCTCCCTTATGCTTACTTGTGCCCAATCTTGATCCAGCACTGTGCCCAAAAGCAGCGGCTCTCAATACCTGTCAATCAAGCCCTGTGATGAGGGAAAATAAGCACCCTATTTGTATCTATAGAAGCAGACAGCATGGCTCAGGATCGAATCCGCACAAATGCCTCAATAGGGCGAGCAGCTTCTTATAAGGTCACATCTTATGAGGTCACATGCTACAGAGGAGCCAAGAGCATCAGCAGGAGACTCCAGAAGAGGAGGATGAGGGCTGCTATGCGCAAAACCATTGCACAGAGCAGGTGAGTATAACTTGTTTGATAAGTTATAAAAGTTATGTAGCAGGCTCCTTGTACAAGAGGATTCAGAAGGAATCACATGTTCAGCAGTCAGTCCTTTCTCTCTCTCTCCTGTTTGTAAAACCTGGGCATTCTGCCAAGTTGATGACTCATCCACTACACAGCAAAGAACGCTGGGAGGGGGAGGAAGCAGGAAGTGAAGGGGAGAAGAGAGAGACAGGAGGCTGGAGAAAAGACAGGGACATGTGGAGCCCATCCAAGCAGAGGAGGAGGCACTACAGCACTCAGCGCGGATAGAGGGACCCTGCTGTGTGTTCAGAGTCTGGTGAGCTGTCCCCCTGGAGAGAGTAAGACACACCATTTACACTTTGCATATAGACTGGGACATCCGCACCCCACTGCTGGGATCTCACCCATCCAGGGCCCTGTGCAAGCCACAGATCCCTCTGCCTGCTTTGCCCCTCACCACCAGTGTAATTGAGACTGTCTGCCCCGAGGACTGACACATACTGGGAGATTGCATCCTGCGACTGCCCCTGGTCTTGGGGTGCTTTGTGTTGCGTGTTGCAGGGAAAATGCTTGATCAGAACGGAGTGTAGTGATCAAGTTCCCCAGAGAAAAGGGGACCGAAGAACAGATTAACAAGATAGTGAATGCACTACCCACAGAGGGGAAGAAAACGTGCGTGATAGATGTGATACCCGCCTCAGACACCACCCTGGCATATGCCCTGCTAGAGTGGAAGAAGGGGATCCCTGACAGTTTCCAAGGACCCAATATCCAAATAGAGGATGGGACAAGGCTCCAGTTACTTCAGTTGAACACCCCAGGGCCTAGTTGTGCAAAACCTGAGAGGGAAGAACCCCTGTCCCAGACACCTCTAGCCACCATAGGCCCGGAATTCCTCACTGCATTGGGGGACTTCATGTTAAAATGCCACAAAGACCCCTCTCCATACACAGGGATGTATCGGAAGCTCCGATTCTTCTCTACCTACCGGGGAGGATGGCTTTGAAGAGTGGCTAGACCAAGCCATGCAAGCACTAAGTGAATGGGACATTCCTGAGGCCCACAAGAAACAGAGGATTACGGAGAGCCTAAGGGGCCCTGCATTGGAGGCCATTCGCAACCTAAAACTTAGCAAACAGGATTGCACTGCTCAGGACTATCTAGATATTTTACAAGATGTATTTGGGCGTACTGAAAAGGCTTCAGACCTCATCTATCAGCTAGAGCATACCTACCAAAATGAAGGGGAGAAACTCTCCAGTTACATGGGACGTCTAGACAAGATAATATACCAAATTCTGCTAAAAAGGGGAATAGGCCCTGAAAGAGTAGATGAGGTTCGGGCGCAACAAGCCCTACGGGGAGCCAGGCCCCTAGACCCCATTTATATACTATAAAATAGTGAAGCGCTAAATAAATAAATATCTATATATATTAAGGTGCCAACAGTGAGTGTAAGTGCTATAGTGTTAACAGTTCCTTGTTAAACACTGGAACATTATAACCAATAGTGTATATTAAATAGAAAAAATCCATAATATATCAGTGATGATAAATAAATAAACAAACCAGTGAAAAAAAATCTTATATCTCCAAAAAATTCCTTCTCCTCATTCACTATTTAAAGTGAAGAGTGCTCATCAATAATAAAAAGTGAACACGTGTATACAAAAAAAACTTTTTTAAGTGCATATATAGAAAATATATATATGTATAAATAATATATCATATATATATATAAATAAATAGAGTCCATGCAAGTGTAACTTGTGATAGAACGGTGGTCTTCACTTCTAGTGCTCAAACACAAATCCTCAAATGGCAGCAGTGCCTGCTCACCTCCCCGCACTGACCCTCAAGGGGCCAAAAGGCTACTGATCTCCTCTATGGCCAATCTTTTTTTCCTCCTCCTCTCGGTAGCTCAGCAGGTGATCACAGGGTCTCCACTTCTCCTCCACTCATATGTCATATAGGACACAAAACAGAGCTTCCCATAGTGTAATATTGTTTAATATAAGCCACTTCTATTACATATCGGTTGTACTCACATTTGATTTCCTGGTTACAGTGCGGGGAGGTGAGCAGGCACTGCTGCCATTTGAGGATTTGTGTTTGAGCACTAGAAGTGAAGACCACCGTTCTATCACAAGTTACACTTGCATGGACTCTATTTATTTATATATATATATGATATATTATTTATACATATATATATTTTCTATATATGCACTTAAAAAAGTTTTTTTTGTATACACGTGTTCACTTTTTATTATTGATGAGCACTCTTCACTTTAAATAGTGAATGAGGAGAAGGAATTTTTTGGAGATATAAGATTATTTTTCACTGGTTTGTTTATTTATTTATCATCACTGATATATTATGGATTCAGTTTGATTTTTTCTATTTAATATACACTATTGGTTATAATGTTCCAGTGTTTAACAAGGAACTGTTAACACTATAGCACTTACACTCACTGTTGGCACCTTAATATATATAGATATTTATTTATTTAGCGCTTCACTATTTTATAGTATATATTTGGCTACTTAATGGTTTAAGGTAAAGTGACAGCAGCTGTTGAGATAGGGACCTTGCCTGTATTGAGCGCAGGAGGATACTTGTAATTTTGTTCCCTAGACCCCATTGCCATTCTATTAGGAACTCGGCGAGATGGTGGCCTCCTGAACTATCCAGACTTGATCCGGACTGTAAGAGAGGAGGAAGCCATGTTGGATGACAAAGAGAGACAGTCAGACTCTGTTGTAGGGGTCCTGGTAGTCAATGTGGGAGGTGACACCCCTGAAGTTGAACTCCTTAAGACTCAGGTGTCCCAACTAATGGAGATGGTGACCTTACTAATGGCGGGACCGTCGGGTTTAGCGAGAGAGACGAGAGCAGTTTCTGAAAACCTGTCAGGAGTTGCCCCAACGCAAGCAACTAGTCCCACCATTCAAATGACCTGCTTTAATTGTGGAGGGACTGGACATGTCAGGAGAGTCTGTCCGAGCCCCAGGAAGCCTGAAGCTAAGTGCCAAAAAACCGGCGGAAAACTTCAGAGGGCCCTGGTGAAGGAGCAACCCAGGGACCCCACCACCGTAGCTAGCTCCACTCAACCAAGTAAAAGGGGGGCGAGGAGAAAATCTGGTCCTATCCAGAAGGACCCCACCATCCCTTACAAACAGCCTAGGGAAAATGCCACTTCACCTCAGGGAGTCAGTGCACACCTCAAACCTGGGAGTCAACCACGGCTTAGGCCGAGCCAAAACTCCCCCAGGAGGGGAGTAAGGATAAGAACTGCAGAACAGAAGAAGACGGTGGGTGACATGAATTTAATTGAAGTACTGGTATACTTGGACGACATCATTGTGTTCGGGAAGACTCTGGAGGAACATGAGGAGAGATTGGAGAAGGTGCTCAAGAGACTTCATGATGAGGGACTGAAGTTGTCTTTGGAGAAGTGCCAGTTTTACCAACCCTTGGTCAATTACCTGGGTCATATCGTATCTGCCGACGGAGTGGCCACTGACCCCAAGAAGCTGTAAGCTGTCACCTCATGGCCAAGGCCCACAAATGTCACAGAGCTCAGATCTTTCCTGGGGTTTTGCTCCTATTATCGCAGATTCGTCCAGGGCTTTGCTCGGATAGCCCGCCCACTCAATGAACTGCTCAGAAACGAAGAAGACAATGATGATGCAGATCTTTATAGACCTGCGAAGCCAGCAGTGGGACCCAGGAGGCCTAGGGAATCTATTCAAGGACAATGGACAACCCAGTGTGAAGAGGCCTTTGAACGGCTGAAAAAGAGTCTAACCACCGCCCCAATCCTGGCCTATGCAGACCCAGCCAAGCCGTACGAATTGCATGTGGATGCAAGTAGAGATGGGTTAGCGGGAGTCCTCTATCAAGAACAGAATGGATGCTTGCGACCTGTCGCCTATGTGAGCCGGGGTTTGGCGTCCGCTGAGAAGAACTACTCCACCCACAAGCTTGAATTCTTGGCTTTGAAGTGGGCAGTAGTGGACAAACTTCGAGATTACCTATATGGAGCAGAATTCGTGATAAAAACAGATAATAACCCCCTCACATACATTCTCACTACAGCTAAGCTGGATGCTACTGGCCACAGGTGGTTAGCTGCCTTATCGGAGTTCACTTTCAGCCTCAGTTATCGGCCAGGGATTGGGAATAGGGATGCAGATGCCTTATCCCGAAGACCTCACTGTTCCAAGGATTCCCCAGAAGAGTGGACTCAGGTGCCCTCTGAAGGGGTACGAGCCTTATGCCAAGGAGTGGAACACCGAACAAGAGGTGGGTCCAGGGCAGAAGACATTGGGATTTCGGCATCTGGCGTTCCCAGGTGTTATTGCAATGTCACCCAGGTTGGGGGTGAAGGCCTGCCCAAGCTTTCCAGGAAGGATCTGCGAAGAGATCAGTTGGAAGTTCCCCTCTGTGGCCTAGTATTGAAGGCTTTAGAAAGCAAAAGCCCTGAATTGCTTCTTACATCGTCAAGGGAGGCCCGGCGGCTACATCGTGAGTGGGATCGGCTACAGTTACGCCACGGAGTGGTCTACCGAAGGGGCCCCTCTGATGATCCTGAAGAGAAATGGCAGCTATTTTTGCCCGCAAAACACAGAGAAACGGTGCTGGCCGCTCTCCATGATGACCATGGCCATCTGGGACCAGAAAGAACCTTTTGTTTGGTAAGAGACCGCTTCTACTGGCCCTGCATGCGGACAGAAGTTGAAAGTTACTGTCACTCCTACATCCGATGTATTCAGAGGAAGACTCTGCCTCAACGAGCTGCCCCAATGGGCCACCTTCAAAGTCAGGGACCCATGGAGTTGGTGTGCATTGACTTCCTGTGCCTGGAGTCGGATCAGAGTGGACAGGGAAATATCCTGGT
This sequence comes from Staurois parvus, assembly GCF_062004578.1. NCBI lineage: Eukaryota > Metazoa > Chordata > Amphibia > Anura > Ranidae > Staurois > Staurois parvus. The sequence continues at coordinate 4,472,023 of NW_028318023.1, read as the reverse complement.
AGTGACTGACCATTTTACCAGGTATGCCCAGGCTTTTGCTGCTAGAGATCAGTTAGCATCAACTAAGATTTTAGTAGAAAGGTTCTTTGTGCATTACGGACTACCACAACGTATCCACTCAGACCAAGGGAGAGATTTCGAGAGCAATCTCATCAAGAGACTCTTGAGTCTACTAGGCATCCAAAAGTCGAGGACTACTCCATACCATCCTCAGGGAGATCCTCAGCCAGAGAGATTAAATCGTACCCTCCTGAATATGCTCGGGACTTTGACTTCAGTGCAAAAGCAACACTGGAGTAAGCATGTAGCAGCCAACGTACATGCCTACAATAGCACTGCCAACGACGCTACAGGATACTCTCCTTACTGGCTGATGTTCGGCCGGGAAGCCCGACTGCCAGTAGACTTGGCTTTTGGAACCTCTGTAGACCATACCTCTGCAGCTTCCCATAGAGGATATGTGGACCGCCTAAGGAAAAGCCTGAAGATTGCTTATGAGAAGGCTCAAGCCACCTCAGACGCCAGGGGACAGAGAAACAAAGAGAACTTTGATCTCAGAGTGCGAGTACAGGACTTACAATCTGGAGACAGAGTCTTACTGAGAAATCTGGGTATCCCTGGAAAACACAAGTTGGCGGATAGGTGGCGATCAGAGCCCTATGTCAACTGCAAACAATTGCCTGGATTGCCAGTTTACCAGATTCGACCGGAAAAGGGTGTTGGCCCACTCAAAACCTGGCACCGCAACCACCTTTTGCCTTTGTCAGATGCAGTCCGTCTACCATCACAATCTGATCCACAGTCTACCCCCTCAACTTCTCAGAGGACTAGACCTGTGACCAGGTCTCAACCCACACCACCTCCTGCAGATGAAGAGGACAGTGAGAGTGAGGAGGTAGGGACAGATTTGCTGTGGCCATCTGACATTTCCGAACCCACCATTCCTTCTTCCACTGGAGTGACTGACGTAGTTCCTCTTAGGCCAGAGGCTCCTGAATTTGTGCCTCAGGCCCAACCTGCAGAAGACTTGCAAGAACCTGAAGACTGGTGGTCCATTGTTGATGAGGGAGAAGATGTGGAGGAAGCTGAACTGGGAGAGACAGAGAGCGTCAAGCAAGAAGCGAGGGTTGATGAGTCAGTAGTGTCAGAACCAACATTGGAAGCAACGCCAGAACCATTGCTAGAGCCCAGAGAACAGAGAGAGCGTAGAGTTATTCAACCCCCAAAGAGACTGACATATGATGTGTTGGGTGAAAACTCTGAGGAAGTAGTACATGCTTCTCAAAGGAATCTCGTGACGCCTGGTTCTCCTACAGCAGTTTCGGTAGAGAACAGCCCCAACTCACCCCCTGGCACATCTGGTTGGGCCATTCCCATTAGTGTGGCCTATGGGCAGGACAACCCTCACTCTGCTACATGGTGGGAGGTTCCTCTGCCAGATTCTTATGCAAGTGTGAATAATTTAATTTCCTGTGTGTACTAACTTTGCTTTTTCTCCGCGTGTATATAAAAAGCATGTAACAGGTTGCTTTTACTGCTGTCTTTGGAGGACCAAAGCTTCTCGAGTGGGGGGAGTGTGTAGCAGGCTCCTTGTACAAGAGGATTCAGAAGGAATCACATGTTCAGCAGTCAGTCCTTTCTCTCTCTCTCCTGTTTGTAAAACCTGGGCATTCTGCCAAGTTGATGACTCATCCACTACACAGCAAAGAACGCTGGGAGGGGGAGGAAGCAGGAAGTGAAGGGGAGAAGAGAGAGACAGGAGGCTGGAGAAAAGACAGGGACATGTGGAGCCCATCCAAGCAGAGGAGGAGGCACTACAGCACTCAGCGCGGATAGAGGGACCTTGCTGTGTGTTCAGAGTCTGGTGAGCTGTCCCCCTGGAGAGAGTAAGACACACCATTTACACTTTGCATATAGACTGGGACATCCGCACCCCACTGCTGGGATCTCACCCATCCAGGGCCCTGTGCAAGCCACAGATCCCTCTGCCTGCTTTGCCCCTCACCACCAGTGTAATTGAGACTGTCTGCCCCGGGGACTGACACATACTGGGAGATTGCATCCTGCGACTGCCCCTGGTCTTGGGGTGCTTTGTGTTGCCTTTAGACACTGAGGTTGGACTCTCTCAGCTCAGAAACCTAGTGAAATCTGATGTAACCCACACCAGCTGAAACTCCAAAGAAGCCTTCAGCTGCTATTTACTTCATTGTAAGGACTAAACGTGCACCAACTGGAGCTCCACCGTTACAAGGACTGAAGTGGGGGAATCTGGCTTAGTAGCCTTATTAGAGGTACCTCTTTAGTGCATCCTGTTCTGACTCTGAGGTGATTTTTGGCTAATGCCCCTCAGAAGCAGAATCATACACCGGTGTGGGAAATACATTTCCTTGATAGAGCATAAGTAAGTTTGTTTGACATCAGTTGTATTCTGCTTAAAGTGCAACTCTGCCATCCGGAGACTCTTGGCTGTGAAGCCCTCTAGTGGCAGACCAAATTTACTGCATTGCATAAAAGAAGAAAAGTAAGTTTTGAAGTTGAAAGGGGAACCCCACCCCTCTACACTGCATTTCATTCTCCATAAAATTGTTCTTGTTTTATTTAACCCTGTGTCAGCAAATTTCTTGGCGGGGTATTTGCTATTCATTACCAGTTGTGCCAGAGGGATTGGGTTTGCTTAGGGTTGGATCTATTGAGCGCAGGACCCATAATATATTCCAGCTTGTCCCAAGGGGCAGTGCTACAGTTATGTTAAAAAATTAAGTTTAGGAATAACTTTAACTCTCATGGCAGTGAGATATCTGATAAAACCCTCACTAGAACACAACTCCCATTAGGACACACAGCAAAGAATGTTGGATGGAAGACTGAGACAATATAAATGCATACAACATATATACACACTGCACATAGGGGCATACAATATACATGCACTCTGCATATACATGCATTAAACATACATACTGTCTACAACATACTGTATATACAGTATACTGTACATACACATTGTATACACACACACATGCAGACACTGGTATTGCTGGAATTTTCAGTTCCGTGTTCCCGTACCTTCTAGCATCAGATGTGTATATGCTTACACCTATGGGTGCTGCTTAGCCCTGCCCCATCAATGTTGCACCCACTCAGCTCCTCCTCCTCTCCTTCCCTTTCCTCCCTCTCTCCTGACAGCTGGTGAATGCAGGAAATAGCATACATGAGAAATGATATCATGCACGCTGTACTCTGTTTATTTAGTTGGAATTGGAATTCAAAAGATGTAACTAGTCTGGTACAAACAAAATGGCAACTGACCCAATCTATAACTGGCCTTCCAGTAGGAAGCACATGAAAGGGCAATGCATGTCAAACAACAACAAAGAAAAATTCCCAGCTCAACTTACCAGCCAACCTGCAACCAACTGAATTATCCTGTCTACCGTTCATGTTAAAAACAGGGGTTTAGTTTGCACACATTTGGAAATACATGCGTAAGCTGCAGAGCCTCTTCATGGTGCTCCAAACTAAACCCCTATTTTTATGTGAACTGTTAGAAAGGATAATTTAGTTGGTTGCAGGCTGGCTGGTAAGCTGAGCTGGGAATTTTTCTGTGTTGTTGTTTGACACGCCCTTCCATGTGCTCCTTGCTGCGAAGGCTAGTTCTAGATTGGGGTAGTTGCCATTCCTTTTATACTCTTCATATACTGGTGATTGGCATGTTGGACACCTTAGATGCCATTGTGCTGTATGCTGGGTGTCCAGTGTGCCACGATGCCTTTAAGGAGGAGTGGACTCCCTCCAGTCTCATTTGCCCTCAATCTATCCATTATTATACATGTGCTTCTACTATGGAGGCTTTCAAAATTATAGAGTTAGGACTGCAGAAATACCAGGGTACCATGACGAGGCTCTGCAGCTTATGCATGTATTTGCAATTGTGTGCAAACTAAACCCCTTTTTTTTAACATGAACTGTTAGACAATAATTTGGTTGGTTGGTTGCAGGCTGGCTGGTAAGTTAAGCTGGGAGTTTTTCTTTGTTATGGTTTGACAAGTAACTATTCTGGCCATTGCTAGGTCAATTCTGGTAAGTTGTAATGTAGACATATTTGATCTAAAACTTAGTATGGTGTTAGAGCTGTGAAAGTACAGGGAACTCTAAGAGGACATCTCTCCACAGTTCTCTGCACACCTAAAATGGGACAGCTATTCATTGGTCAAAGGAAAACACTTACTTTTGTTCTCCAGTGACCAGGCATCAGCTGATAACAGGCTTTTGCCCACTATCATCTGACAAGGCAGAACGGCTTCAGGCTCTAGAAGGATCCTAACAAGCCACCTGATTAAAAGCTTTTTCTGCATCTCAGTGCACAACTGAGAGTCAGAGCCAGCTGCCCCCTCTCCAGTGAACACTGGAGGAGCAGAGCAGAGAGCGGTAATTGACAGTCACCGCTCTCTACTCTGAGCAGACTGATTGCTGAAAGATCAGAGGTCACATGATTGCTCAGTTCTCACTCTTAGAGGCAACGTGGGACAGCTAAAACACCAGAGTGATGTTTGTTTTTTGCATAACTACATATTTCTCCTTTAAGTGACCTTTACTTTTTAGTTGGGGGCTTAAAAAAGAAAAGGAAGCTTTTTTCTCTCCCACTGGGAAGGTTTGCAAGGAACACAAGGGGAGGAGATGCAACACAGAACAACCGTGACACCACTGGATACATTGAGTTAAATTAAATTTTGGACAGAGTGGGGAAGAATTAAAGATTTATTCGGAACATTTACAAAGGTTTTTTTTCTAATTCAAGAAAGAGATTAGTTGGGAAGGGAGACAAGGCAGGGGAAAGCCTAAGTTCCCAGACTTCAGCTTAAAACTTTTTTTTAAGCATTAATAACAGGCTTCATTTGTTCATAGAATCTTCTCTAGAAATAGAAAGATAATAGGAAACATTGACAACTAAGTATTAAAAAAAAAGCATTCTTTTACAATGAATGTATGAGATTAGAAAATGAAACCACATTGTGCTATTTTACTGGATTTATGATAATTTTTCATTGTTCAGAACCTAAAATGAATCCTGCAATATCTTTGGTTTGCCATTTTCATTAGACAAATTGTTTAATTACTTCAGTTCAAAATAGGCATTATGTACTGCACAGATGGAAAAAAGCCTGGTGCTGCAATATTTTTTACAGCTAAAGCAGATGCTGAAACAATTTGTAAAGCAGCAGGCTGGCAGTCAGTAAAAAAATCTATCTACTGTAGTTTTGAAAGGTGAATGTTAATCAAGTAAGAGAGGCAGCTCTTATGATCCTTTGCCTTTATATAATGCTAAAACATAGGAACGTAGAGTTAGATTAAAGCAACTTATAATGGTGATGGGCGAACCTTGCAAAGTTTTCCAGCTGTAAAAATTTGTAAAGTATGAACATAGTGGCGAACCCCATTGTCATGTATGGGAGCCAAATGTGTTTGTTTTTTTTTGGCCTTTTTTCAGGTAAACAAAAAGGCATGAGTGGCTGGGCACTGCCATTGGGAACATGCAAAACTTAAAAAAAAAATACAGTTCAGTAGGGAGCAGCACTCTTAGCAAGTTCCTGCATGGCCTATAGTCAAACGATGGTCAGATGGGGCCACTCTAGATCTGGGTGGAGTCATATAACATCCTCCCAGAATGCCCCTTGCAAGGGCCTCACAGGCCATGCTGTGGTGCAATATGTCACCCACTGTGTCCTGTGGATGACATATCAGTGTACCAGCCTGCTGCCGGTACCATGTGATAGCTGTGACCAATCACAGTAGATCGCATGACAATTGTGTACTATTGTGTTGATCTCTGTGATTGGTCACAGTAATCACATGGTACAGGCAGGGCGAATCACAGCCCATATGTACCATGTGATTAGCTGTGGCCAATCACAGCTAATCACAATTGCATACACTGAATGAATAGACTTCATTCAGAAAAAATGATCGTTTATAACAATGAGCATCACTGTTATGAGCGATTATATTGTGTATAAAAAAAAATCCTGATCACCTCCCCAGTAACAGTACTATGGTAACACTGTATAGCTCTGGTCACAGGATATATATTTTAAAAAATTGCAAAAAAAAAACCATAAGAAAAAAATGAAAAAATATATTTAAAAAGGAAGAATTATTTTTTTCATTTTTTACATACTGTCACCAGTCAGTGTCCCTGATCACCACCATACCAGTTATGTGATACTGTAATGCACTGGTGACAGTACGCTAAAAAAAATTGTGAAAACAATTTTTTAAATTTATTCATTTTCCAAAAAAATGCAACAAAAAAATTACAACTTCAAAATACTCATCATGCCTCTTACTAAATACCTCAGACTAAAAATGATAAAAATTTAATTTTGGTATGGTCACGCAATTGTCATTCAAAGTTTGACAGCGCTGAAAGCTGAACATTGGCCTGGGCAGGAAAGGGGGAAAAAGTGCCTGGTATTGAAGTGGTAAAAAGCTAAAGACACAATTCCTTTAGGCACTTGCCCTCCAGAGGATTTACCCCCCTTCCTGACCAGGCCAGTTTTTGCAATACGACGCTGAGTTACTTTAACTGACAATTGCGGTTATGCAACACTCCACCCAAATGAAATTCATGTTCTTGTTTTCCTACAAATGGCTTTCTTTCGGTAGTATTTGATCACCTCTGCGTTTTTTAATTATTTGTTCTATAAACAAAAAAAGACCGTCAATTTTGAAAGAAAAAAACAATATTTTTGACTTTTTTCTATAAAGCATATCCTGTAAAAAAAATTTAAAAATCAAGTTTCGTCATAAATTTAGGCCAAAATGTATTCTGCTACAAAATCCCAATACATGTAAATTAATTGGTTCACGTGAAAGTTATAGCATCTACAAATAGCGGTATATACTGGAATTTGTTTTATTTATATACTAGTAATGGCGGCGATCAGCTACTTATAGCGGGACTGAGGCGGGCATTCTGGCACTGGGGGGGAACTGACTAACTGTCACTGACTTCCCCACTGACACTAATACAGTGATTAGTGATACTGTGCTAATGACACTGGGCAGGAAGGGGTTAACATCTGGGGTGATAAAAGGGTTAACTGTGTGCTGTTTTACTATTTTGTCTGTGTGTGATTTACTGTGTAAGCATGCTGCTTTGTATTGCTCTGCTATGCAGGGCAATACAAAGCAGCATGCTGGTGCTGACAGGGGAGAGATCTGTATTGTTTACATACAGACCTCTGCTCTGTCAGTGTTCCTTGGTGATCGCCGGATGCCAGCCGGGACCCGGTGACCCACAGCTGTAGCTGTTGCTGACAGTGGTGGGTATGTATACGTGATTTTGCGCCACCATGCTGCCCTGTAGCAGTACTTCTGCTATAGGGCGGTCGAAAAGCGGTTAAATAACGTGATTAGGGATGCCTTAAACTTGCATATGAAGTGGTGCACCTGTATGATGTACTAAAGCAGCAGGGTAATTTACAAAGAAAAAAATACCATACATATTGCAATTAAAGGACATTTGTTTTTAAAGCCAAGAAGTGCCTTCAACATCCATACAAGACCCTTACCCTAGATGAGGGTCTAATATGGATTTTAGGAGTCCTTCATGCAAAAAAAACAAGAAAGCATGCACCCCCCCCAAAAACAATTTGCATCAGACCCTTATCCAAGATTACAGCCTGGCTGTCCAGGAAAAGGGGTGGGGGCAGCAAGCATGAGGCCCCCCTCCTGAACCATGGCAGGCCACATGCTCTCAACACAGGGAGGACACAGTGCCAAATTTAGAACTTGGGGAGGCCCAGGGCACTTCAAGTGTGGGGGGCCCATCGACATAGAAATTAAGTCATATGACAAATAAAAAAGTGAACTGAAATTAATGATAAACCACATTTGTTCTAAAAAAATATGTTAGGTTCTGAAGAAGACACTTGTCAGATTTTTTTTCTCAGTTTTGTTGACTGTAAGAATACACATTACACAGGTAATTGGAACTGACTAGTCATACATCACACTACAATATTTACAAAAAGTCTTTCTTCTTGCACTTAGCAGCTGCAGAATCTTTAACTAGCTCATCAAACTGTATTATCTTGAGGATACTGCTCTCAATAGCCAGAAGGCAGCCCAACGAAGGGTGGAGGGAAAGAAAATTGCTTGATTCCCCCATCAACACAATATTTGTTGATGAGGGAATGCCTCCTGTAGCACTATTGTGTTCAGCCGGTGGGGAGCCTTCCTGGCTGCAGAACACAGTGATCAGACAGTAGCTGCAGACAGTAATTGCATACGAAAAATCCATCAAAGTTGTACTGAAATCAATCGATGGATCAACTTGGATACAACAAGCTTGCCCATAGATGGATTGAATCTTCGTAGGTTCCTGCTGAACCAGCCAAGACTCAAACCATCCATGGCTGGCTTTAAACTTTCATGGATCATCGTGGTTCTCAGATAATTCTTTTTCAGTGTCAATTTCCTGAATGACCTTTCTCCCAAACAACTAGTGACCACATGCTCAAATATATATGAGCTATGTTAACACCTGGAAAGGTATCAACAAGCTCTTCATCATGTAATAAAACTACCTGTTCAGATAGAGTGAGACATGGTCGGAGCTTAGTAAAGGCTGCAAACTGGACAATTTCCTCAACTAACACACTAATGAAGTCTCGAGGGAAAGCACTAATAAGTTTCTAAACCTCATTTTTATCTCTGCATCAGGTGGACTACATAAGTCGACTATTACTTTGAACCTCTCATACACTGATTGGTATGCTACCCTGCGCTCTTGTAAAGCAACAGACAACTGATCTAAAATAGCATTGAACATTTCACATCTGAATTTTTCTCTGAGAGAAAAATGTTTTGTGTGAGATTGATGTTGGGTTGGCATCATATCGCTTGCTTTTCTTTGCTGACCAGCTGGTAGTTAATTTGTAGTCTGCATTGCCACAGACGTTCCTGACATCCAGTTCCAGCTCTTTATATGCAGCTGCCAGAAGCCATTACCCCTTTCTTTGCCTCTGAAGTCACGCTTAACTGTTCGGTATCCTGACACCCACACACACTTTAATTTAAAAAAAAGTTACTAATTTTATAATTAATGCTTTTTTTTTTATACAGGAAGTCTGGGTGTCGAGGGGCCCACCCTGCAGGGGGGGCAGGAAAATTGCCCTTTTTGCCCTCTTGTAATTCCGGCACTGGGAGGACACCTTGCTAGGAGGGCACTCTCTGGGAAGGCACCTTGTCCTCTTGACCTGATCAAGGTGGAGTCTGTGGAGGGGGTTAACAGAATCTGGCAACCCTTTAACCATTAGCTGCCTGGCCAATGGCCGTTTGGCGGCTTCAAATGTGTCTCTGCACTCCGGGTGCACGCCATTTGGCGTGCTCCCACACATGCGCTGTTTGCGCTAATGCAGAGCGGCGCAGCAGTGCGATCTGTCACCGGCCGTGCACCTCGGACACCTCGGACCAATCACAGCAGGTCACATGACAGTTGTATACAATGGATGGCTTCATTCATGATGCCATCCATTGTATACTAGTGCCTAGCTGTGAATGGTCACAGCTAATCACATGCACATGTCATGTGATTAGCTGTGACCAGATCACAGCTAAGCACAAAAAAAAAAAAAAAAAAAAAAAAGCTGAATGAGTCGATTTCATTCAGGTAAATGCTTGCTTATAGCAAAGTAATTCTTTGCTATAAGCAAATTGTGTAAAAAAAAAAAAAAAATACTGATCACTTCCCCAAAGTAGTACAATGTTACTATGGTAACATTGTACTACTTTGGTCATAGTAAAATATGAAAAAAAATCTTAAAAAAAAGTAATAAAAAATTAAATATAATAAAAAAAAAAAAATAAATTAAAAAAAATATATATATATATTTTTTTCATACTGTCACCAGTCAGTGTCCCTGTTCACTGCCATGCCAGTTATATGATGATGCTGTACTGCACTGGTGACAGTATGTAAAAAAAAAAATAGTGAAAATAATTTTTTTAATTTTTTCATTTTCCGAAAAATTATGAGAAAAAAATACAACTTCAAAAAACTCGCCATGCCTCTTATGAAGTACGTCGGACTGTCTACTCTGCAAAAAGGGGTCATTTGGGGATATCTGTACTGTTCTGACATTCTTGGACCTCAAGAAATTAGATTGGCTGTCAGTACTTCAGGATTGATCAATATTCAGATCTATACCATAGTTTGTGAACTCTATAACTTTCCTACAAACTAAAAAATACATCCTAATTTGGGTTATTTTCACCAAAGACATGTAGCAGAATACATCTCGGCCTAAATTTATGAAGAACAATTATTTATTTGTAAACTTTTATAACAGAAACAAAGAAAAATGTGTTTTTTTTTCAAAATTTTTGGTCTTTTTTTGTTAATTTAGCAAAAAATAAAAACCCCAGCGGTGATTAAATACCACCAAAAGAAAGCTCTAGTTGTGTGAAGAAAATGATAAAATTTTAGTTTGGGTACAGTGTTGTATGACCGCGCAATTGGCATTCAAAGTGTGAGAGCGCTGAAACCTGAAAAATGGCCTGGGCAGGAAGGTGTAAAATTGTACGGTATTGAAACGGTTAAAATAAGTGACCCACAGATATCTGCCCCCAGGTGAATGAGTAAGGGGTACATAGTAGCCCTGTCTACTTATTCACATTTAAAGATACAATGTAAATAAACACACAACACTGTCATAAAGTATATTATTAAACAAACAAGCAAATAAACAGAAAAATGTTCCACCACGTAAATCTATTGTTACACCATCCAGAGATGTAGATCCACATCAATCACAATGAACAATGCCTGCTTATCTGCTGAAACAAAATACACCACCATGACCATGGTCATATTTGGTTAATGATATCAGCCAGCATCCTCTACCCTTTGTTTATATTAAGCTGACAGGCTGGGAAATGTCTTTCACAGTGAGACAATTTGTTGGGAGTGGATCATCTCAGCAGGTCAGTGTGAGGTTTTTTTACACATAAATTTGCCAATAGTTTTTAAGCTGCACCATAACAATTAATAGATATGCAGCCATTGGTATTCTATCAACCAACAACATCAGCAGTTGCTAAGACACAGGTGGCCAGCCTACACGGTGTCCTTGGTTGCTTGGATTTTGGAAGCCGCAATCATCTTAGCAAAAAAGGAGCTTGAAATAATTCATTTAGTGGCAGTAATGATACCTCCACTAAATCAATGTCTTTCAGCTACAGCAGCCAGAGGTTCAGAGGATGGTTGAACTGGCTCATTTAGTTCATCCATTCAGGGAGCTGCAAATTCTAGTTGCCTGTAAACTCAAATCTCATCCCTAAATTTTGACTTTCTGGCTGTCATTCTGTGATTTAAATTTGATAAAACTTTATTGGTAATTTATTAAAAACTATCATTTGTATTCAGCGTGTGGTGTTGCTTGTCATTATTTACTAACCATACTGCATGTGCAACACTGTAGTCACCATTCTTTCTGGAAGGCTGATGCAATAAATCTGTTACAAGTAGTCAGGGGTTAACACCCCCACGAACTTCGAACAGAGGGGACAATTTACTAAGGGGTATCTTACCACATCTGAGTATGCGGTAAGATACCGTACAGCTACTAAAAACATTATTGTTTCCCTGCTGACAGCTGAATGTAAAAAGAATTACTTACATTGCCCGTCAATTAAAGAATTAAAAAAATAAAATGCATAGGTGTCCCTCCCCCATCCATACCAAGCCCTTCGGGTCTGGTTTGGATTTTGAGGGGAACGCCCATGCCAAAAATGTTTTCAACATGGGGGGGTTCTTTGGGACAGGGGGACTCTCACCCCAAAGCACCTTGTCCCATGTTGATGGGGACAAGGGCCTCTTCCCCACAACCGTGGCTTGTGGTTGTGGGGGCCTGCGAGCAAGGGGGCTTATCGGAATCTGGAAGCCTTCTTTGACAAGGGGGCCCCCAGATCCTGCCCCCACCCCATGTGAATGTGTACATGGTACCGCTACCAATTTACAAAAAAAAAAAAAAGTGTAATGGAAAAATGACAGGAGACAAGTGCTTTATTAAAAACAAAAATGTCCCCCGAAGTAGATCCAATGTCAATCACGATGCCCGCCACCACTGCCGACCCGGGAAAAAAAAACAATGCTTCACTTTCACCGCTGGCTCCCGTCATCTGACAGCCGTGTCGGGATGACAGTTCTTAACAGTGTGAGGATGTCACAAGGGGTGGGGTCAGGGCACTTTGCTTTGGCCAGTCACAATGCACTGTCAAGGCACAGTGCATTGTAGGGTACAGCAGGCAAATAGCCCGCCGAACGCCCTTGCTGTTCACATGTTCGCTGATTGCATGAATGGCCAATGTTCAAATCGAACTAACGTTTAACTCGAACATAAGCCCATCATTAGTTACAAGACAAACAACTGTAGAGCTACACCCATAGGAGCCTCTGGATAGGATGAGTCCTCTGTAAAAACATACAATATCACAGAAAATTACTAAAAGTTATACTTAGTACCCAATAGTAGTGCTATATCAAATAAAACAGGCATGAAGCCATGAAATAAAGGCAAATTTAAAGTGATTCTAAAGGCTCATCTTTTTGTTTTACATGTTATACTTCCATGCTGCATATAAAACCGAAATGCTTCTTTCCTTTTGCAAAAAGCCATTTACTGACCATTCATCTGCCCTGCTTGCTTTGCCTCACAGCAACTTCCGCTCCACAGAGTGCGCTCCTGGCATCTTCCTCATAGAGCTTTCGGGACTGCATGTCCCGAAAGGCCTTGTGCTGTTGCGCATGTGCATCGACTCACTGTCAGAGCCCCTTGCTCGAGGACGAGCTGAGTTCTTGGTAGCAGCTCCTCCCACATGCACACCCATTCCCGCCTCCCCAGCCCGCCCATCTTCAAACTGTAGACAAGGGGAGGAACAGAGGCAGGGCTGGAGTTCACAGCTTCAATTTCCTATGTCAATATAAAGACATGGGAGGCGGAGCTGCAACGTCCTCCGTGGCCAGGATCCCCGTGCGTGAGGGCGCAGTCAGCGTGCCTCCGCAGGGATGTAGTTCCACAGATATGAGCGTGCATGCATGGGCGCCCTCATGAGATTGATGCTGCAAAGGGGGCACCCATCAAGAAAGACAACAGGAGATGGGGAAAATGGACCAAAAAAACAACATATAGAAGCGAAGATAGACAAAAAAGGTTAGAAACTATATGCATAATTATTGTTTAGGAACAGAAATAGGGAAAAAAACGTGAGGGTTCAATGTCACTTTAATATATATTCACCCTATATGGTTGGTAACTAGGCAAGAATAAAATGGATTAACAATGGTAATAATGCAATTTATCATACAAAGTGATTAACAGTAAGGACTAGACATAAGATGACATTTGGCATCAGATCAGCATAAACTAGCAAGGCCACCTCAAATACAGCAGTGAACAGTGGTAAAGTTCATTCTACAGAGTGCTGGAATTTTAGTGCCAGAGTGCATTTATGGTGGCAATGCTAGTCCTAAACCAACTGGGTATGCACGGTCCAAAAAAAGGATGATGGTAGAGATGGGGCCAGGGAACAAAGGGGGCTTGCAGAAAAATTATTACAAGAAGGCTATTGTTCGGGCCCTTTAAGAGCATCGGTGCACGTAACAACAGTCTCAGTTAGCCTGCTTGCAGTGTAGGTAAGGTACAGTTTTAGCACAGGTGCAAGGTAGGGGTGATTCAGATGTGGTAAAGGTTCAATATAATGCAGTATAGGGTTAGTATAGGTGAAGTCTAATTTTGGAATAAGTGCAGTATAGAGTGCAGTATGGGTGCTGTATTGATTGGGTACACTTGGTGTCCTGCTTAAAGTGGCTCAGTGCCTGCTAGCAGTATCAGCCTTGGGTGAATAGCCTTTTCACCAGTCCCTGGGATGCTGCGGTGACCTCTCACTGTTGAAGATGCCCCCGATTCTGTCTCCAAAGGCTTCCTGTGATCAGCAGTGGGAAGCAGAGGGTGAGTGGATGCTCCAGTCTCCCTGTGGAAGTGGTGTAGGTGTTGTGATGTGGGCATTGCTGCACTGCTCCTGGGTGTCCTCACTCCCAGTCTCAGGTTCCGATATCCACTGGTATGGTCTCATGCTGGTAAGTGAATATCCAGCCAGAGATGTTCTCTCTTACTATCTCACATCCAAGAGGAAGAACTGGGCAGTGTAATAAAAAAAATAATCTCTCCACTCCTCCTATTGCATAGGGCCTATGGGATCTGTAGTGTAACCATTATAGTGTAGCAACGTTACTTCTATTATTAATCACTATAGGCCAGAGTTGACCCAAAGACTAGTTTTGAATTATCACAAGTTGTAAACTGAAACTTAAATAGAGGGGGCGGAGCCTAACTATGGCAGCGTAGGAGAGCATGGGTGCTCTCCGTGCTTCTCCACCACCTCGGATACCCATATTTTGGACGTGCAGGGGCTGGGGGACATACCTGAGTGTGGTGGGTCCCGGAGTAGAGACGGTGATCCAGGGAGCGGTGAGGAATGGGTGGACCGCGGCATCAGGACGGGACGGAGGCATGCTGGAGACCCGCTGGGGGAAGTGCGGGCTGAGTGCAGGGTTGCCGGGGAGACGAGGAGGTGCAGCTCGATCACGCAGAGCTCGATCGCCAGCCGCAGAGAAGCACTGGGTAGGGGAAAAGCCGGCGTTCAGAGGAGAGAGGAAGACGCCGGTTCACCCCCCCCCCAGTGCACGGCTATTGAATACGGCTAAAGTCTCTCAGCAGTATGCCTCCCCTGAATGGAAGTGACCTATCCACAGGGGAGTGAACTTGACAGATTGAAGAGACCCAGAGGAATCCCCCCTGAAGATAGCAATGGAATTGGACAGTTGAGGAATCTGCTGGTGGCTGCGGCTGTCTCATCAGAAAAAGAGCAAGTGGATGGTGAGCGTGAGCAGCCTGGGCTGGCCATTATTATGCAATAGTGACTGTTTGCTGTTTAAAGGGAAAAAGAGGATTTGTAAAAGGGGGATTCCCTGGGGGGTCTGAAAGAGATAAGGAGGAATTAAAGCAGCCTACAAGGAGAACTAAGCGGAAAAGTGGATAATAATAAGCTTGGATAAAATTTGGGTCCCTGGCGCTTTTTTTTTTTTTTTTCCTTGTGGTCCCTTTATTGAAGAAAACAAGATGCATAGAAGAGATGAAGAATAAAAATGTTAAAAATAGTGGGCCAAAGGGGTCTCAAACCGGTACGATAAAAAAATATACGTCTCTAGGAAATGTGACTCCAGAAAGGTCTCAAGGTGTTGGTGAAAAAAGTGAACTGGAAATGAGTATAGATGGTAGCCCTAGACTCTCTCTGGGAAAGAAATGTAGTAGCCAGCAAGCTACAGAAAATTTGGAGACGAGGGATACTGAAAGTGAACTACAAGTACCAAACAAGAAAGAGATGGCTGACATGTTCAAGAATTTAGAAAAAACAATAAAGCAAGAAATGGCAAATATGGAGTGATTTGGGGCAGATATTATTGAGGGTGGAGGAGACAGAGGAAAGAGCTAAAAACCATGCCCAATATATCTCTGACCTAGAGAAAAGGACAATAGATATCAGGAAAGATAAAAAAAAATTGCGTTACAAAATGGAAGTACAAGAAAACCGGGATAGGAGAAACAATCTTAGGGTAAGAGGAGTTCCAGAGTCTGCAAAGGGAGAAGAAACACGAGGCCTTGTCTGTAAAATTTTAAACTCCATAATGGACAGACCAGAAACGGTTAACCTGGAAGGTGTTTTCAGGATAGGAAAGATTCAACAAGGAAGTGGAAAAGAGAAACCAAGAGATATAATTGTCCAATTCCAGAAGTGGGGAGATAAAGAAGAGATATGGAGAAAGATTAAGGGAAGATCAATTATTAAATATGGAGAAATTAATATACAGATTTTTGCGGACTTAACACCAGAGACATTATGGAGGAGAGATCTCTGAAACCCCTGTTAGAGCAGATGATAAAGCAGAATGTGCACTATAGATGGGGTATTCCGGAGTGTTTAATTGGATGGAAGAATGGAGTTACAGCATATTTGAGATTCCCCGAGGACTTAAGAGACTTCTGTGACAGACTTGACTTACAAATGATAGAGGTTCCTGGTTGGGAAGTTGAAAAAGGAGATTTTGGAGCTAGAGGGAAAGAGGAGTGGCAGTTTGCTAGAAGAGGGAGATAGGGAGTAGAGGGGGGGGATGGTGATGGGTTTTGTTTTTGTTGTTTTTTTTTTTTTTTCCCTCTCCCTCTTTCCTTCTCCCCTCTTCTTTTTTTTTTCTCTTCTTTTCCAGGCCTTAAGAGTTGCTGGGACCATATCGAATTGACTAGACTTGGGGTATCTGAGGTGGTGGGAAGTAACCAAGATGGCCGCTGGAACGCACCACTCAGCGTGCGTTCCACTCACCGGAAATGACGTCAGGCGTACGGGGTGTGGACCGGAAATGCGTCAACGCGTTTTGCCCCTCCCATCGGGCGTTATCAAGACGCCCATCTCCCGTCCTCACTCCCTTAAATATCCAAGGAATACCCAACCTTGATAACGCCCGATGGGAGGGGCGAAACGCGTTGACGCATTTCCGGTCCACACCCCGTACGCCTGACATAATTTCCGGTGAGTGGAACGCACGCTGAGTGGTGCGTTCCAGTGGCCATCTTGGTTAATTGTGTTGGTCTATGAGGAGTCCTGGCTTTGTTCCACTGTGGATGTGAGATTCCTGGAAGAAAGAGTCTGTATACTTGCTGACTTGAAGCCTACTATATATAATAAACATGCCTTTATCAAGTGATTAACATGTGAGTGGCCTTAATCTCCGTTTTAAAAGGTTACTATTGTGTGACAATATTATACTATGTGAGTATTTTCTTCTGGTTGAACGGTGGAGTCTATTTGGATGGTGAAGATTTCCTCTAGTGTGGCACCAAGGAGGGTTTAGGATCCCTAAAATTCCTTAAAGGTTTTTTACTCACCAAGTTCTGGTGAGTGTATTTGATGTTGGTTTGTGCACGGGTGGAAGGTGGAAGTTCCTTTTTTACATCTAAAGAAATTTTGAAGAAAAGAAGTTTACACATTTATATTAATAATTTAAGAATTTTTTAGCACATGGACTTTTGGGTGTTTTATTTATGAGTGAGGAAAAGCACTATTAATTTATGCACGTATTTTATTAATTTTATGAGTGATTAAGAATCTAATTTTGCGCTGTTTATTTATATTTATATTATGCTTGATAGCCTGCGTGAAGAAAGGAGTAACAAGGGCAGAGAGGGAAGGGGAGAGGAGAAAGTAGAGGGAAAGTAAAAGATATAAAGAAAATGGAAGATTTACGGTTTATAACTTATAATGTAAACAGGTCGAATTGCCCAGGGAAAAGGTTTAAATTATTTAAGGAACTACAACATAGAACAGCCTCAGTGGTTTTCCTGCAGGAAACGCATTTTGAATTGAAGTCAAACGTTAAGTTGAACTCCAGATATTATCCATCATGGTATTATGCAGATTCCCCAATTAAGAGAGCAAAGGGGGTAGCTATAGGATTTGCAAAGAATATAAGGTTTGAGTTGGAGGATAGAAAGATTGATCCGGATAGGAGGTTTCTATTCCTGAAAGGTAAACTACAAGATATTGAATGTACAGTTGCTAACATCTACTGCCCAAATAAGAAGCCGGAGTTATTCTTGAAAAAGGTTTTAAAAAGATTGATGGATTTCAGAAAGGGATATTTGATAGTAGCTGGGGATTTTAATTTATGTATGGACCCACAAATGGATACAACTTCTTCTGCACAAAGGGAGGGGAGTAAGTCCCTAAGATTACTGAGGAAAGTGATGAGGGAGTATCAGTTGGTGGACAGTTGGAGAATCATGCACATGAAAGAAAGAGACTATTCCTTCTTCTCAAAGGTTCATGAGATGTATTCTAGGTTGGACTACGTACTGATAGATCACCGATTAATAGAGTCTTTGGTTAAAGTAACAATAGAGGTAATGTCACTCTCAGATCATGCCCCTGTTGTAATGAAAGTGGGATGGGGAAGGAGGCCTCCAGGAGGGTTGGTATGGAGGTTGAATGAGGCACTTCTAATGGATCAAGAGACCGAGCAGAGATTGGAGAGGAGATTAGGAGATATTTTGAGGAAAATGAAACAGGAGATGTGTCAGTGGCTACAGTGTGGGAGGCCCATAAGGTATATATAAGAGGAATCCCTACTGCAATTGGGGCAAGAAAGAAAAGAGAAAGGAGAGAGAAAATTGGTGGGCTCCTAAAGGAATTAGCTGAGTTTGAACAATTGCATTAAAAAAATATAACAAAAGAGATAATGCAGAAAGTAAAAAAAAAGAAAGAAGAATTAGAGAATATGATGGAAGAGGAGAAGACGAGAGTCTTTAATAAAGTGTTATGTGAAAGGTATAGATGGGGGGATAGACCAGGAAAGTTTTTAATGAGAGCTTTGAGGAAAAAGAAGAATAGGAATTATATAGATAAAATAAAAAAATCCAAGGGAGAACTGGCTCACTCAACTAGAGATATTGCGAAGGTGTTTAAGGATTATTACAGTAAACTTTATAATATTGCCCCCCAAGATTTAATAGATAAGGATGGAACAGCAACTATTGAAAAAAGAAGGATATTGTCAGGAATGGACTGGCCAGCAATGGTGGGACTCACCTGCCTTTTGATCTGCAGTACCAGGGCTGGCCAGCGGATGCTCCCAGCAATCAGAGACTCAACTTTGCAGCTAGCTAACACCTGGAACTGATTATGCTGGGGTATTTAAGGGATGGCCAGACCCACAGACTCTGCCTTGGTGTTGTGTTTGTCCTGGGCCCTGTATCTGTCCTGCATCCTGTTTCTGTTCCTTTGCTGACCCTGCCTGATCTAAACTGCTGCTGACTTCTCCTGCTCTGATCCTGGCTTGTGACCCTGACCATCCCTCTGCCTGACCCTCTGTACTACGCTGCTTGCTACCTGTTCTGATCCCTGGCTTGTGACTCTGACCATCCCTCTGCCTGACCCTCTGTACTACGCTGCTTGCTACCTGCTGAACCTGGCCTGTGACCCCGACCATTCTCCACTTGCTCCCCCTGTACCTACCTGCCCAATTGATATTGACCCGGCCTGCCTGACGATGCTTGCTTGTATGTACTGTTATCTGTGGGTGGTTGGTTGGGTTTGTTTGCACTGTATTATGTTTAGTATTGCACTGCGTTTATGTTTGTATTGTTAGTGTTAATAAATTACATTGTTTATAACATATCTGAAGTCTGCGTTTCCCTGTGTCAGTCACACACCTCTGGTCACACCTGGGAGCCCTGACAGATATATATAAAAAATGCAGGTCTACCGAAATTAAATGAAGATCTTCTGAACTCCCTAGATTCTGAAATTACATATGAAGAAATAAAGATAGCATTAAAAAGCTCCATGACGGGTAAAAGCCCAGGGCCAGATGGATACACTGTTAGATATTATAAAAAATACAGTGAATAGCTAATATCTAAATTGAAGTCCTATTTCAACGCCTTGGGGGGAGAGATGAAGATATGAGGCGAGAATCCCTGTAGGCTCAGTTGGTCCTTATTCACAAGGAAGGAAAAGATCCCGCCCAGTGTTCAAGCTATAGACCAATATCATTATTGAATACAGATATGAAGATATATGCAAAGATCTTAGCAAATAGGCTGAAAGATTTAATGCCCAAATGGATACATGAAGATCAGGTGGGTTTTGTTCAAGGGAGAGAGGGCAGAGACAATGGGTTGAGATCCTTGCTGCTTATTCAGAAGAGTAGAAAGGAAAGGACTCCAGTGGTGATTCTTTCAGTGGATGCAGAGAAGGCATTTTATGGAGTTAACTGGGGATTCATGATGGATACATTGGAGGTCCTGGGAGTGGGAGTTAGAATGAGAGCATGGATAGGAAAGTTGTATAGGAGTCCCTCCGCAGTGGTTATGGCAAATGGGGAGATGTCGCAGTCATTTGGGATGACAAACGGAACAAGACAGGGCTGCCCGCTGTCCCCATTGTTGTATGTTTTGTCCTTGGAACCACTGTTGTCAACAATAAGGAAAAATTCAGACATAAAGGGAATATGTATAGGAAATATAGAACATAAGGTTGCCGCTTTTGCGGATGATTTATTGTTTTATGTCGGAAATCCTAGGATAACGCTCCCTAATTTAATGATGGCATTGAAGGAATATGGAGAGATGTCAAATTTAAAAATCAACCCGGCTAAAATTGAGATATTAAATATAAATCTTCCAAATAAGGAAAAAAGGGGGATACAAGGGGAATTTCCCTTTGTGTGGAAAGAGAGAGAATTAAAATACTTGGGGGTAAAACTCACTTCGGCATATAAAAATCTTTATAAATCAAATTATATAGTAATGTTAAATGAAATTAGAGATTTTGTTAGTGGGGGGGGGGGGGATGGGAGAAACAAGGAAAATATGGGAAATGATTGTTTATGTTTTTTTTTTTTATGAGACTGTAAAGAATTTGTACTGTGGATTTTATCTTTCCTAACATTTTGAAAATCAATAAATATTTAAATTAAAAAAAAAAAAAGAAACCTAAATAAGGCTTTTTCAGGGGATATTGCATATACCACCTATAACAAAAAATCATATTAAATTACAGAATGTAACAATGGATGTATTAAACACATTGAAAAACATAATGAACAACATACATATATAAGTAATGAGATTGAGAAAACAATATACATATACCATAGGTTAAACAAATGTTTCCAAACTTACTAAAGGGCAACTTACCAGCTATTGTGTAACTGGTTGAATAGAATACTGAAAACTGCAAAACACTTGGCATGTGGTTTACACCAACAAAGAGTTCATATATAAGCCTGGACATGAAGACAACTCAGGTGGCTGATAGAGAAGCCCATATAGAGGCTCACTGAAAAAGATATACATGGATTACAACCACTGCTATTTACAAAATTCCCATATTTACTCAACCAATTTAGGCAATAAAAATAGATACCTTTTGCAGATGAAGAATATCAGACAAAGGGTTGCTTTGTAGGCACTAGTTATCACTGCCAATAAGTATCAAGCAAAAAACAAAAATATCAGTCCAAACGGAAAACTGAAACAAAAGATGTAAAAGCTAAAAAAAGAATGAAGGGGTAAAAACAAAGCACCCTAGTACTGTTCTAAATATGGACCAGGGCCGGATCTAGCTGGTCTTATATGAGAGTGCAGAAAAAATGGCAGGAGGGCAGAGGATAGGAGGTCACCAGGACAGCATGCACAAATAGGAATCAGTAGCAGAGTGTACTGGGGGTCAGCAGGGCAGAGGACAGGAACTATCAGAGCAAAGGGCAGAGGTCATCAGTGCAGAGAACGGTCAGTCAGCAATGTGGAGGACAAGGGTCAGTATGGTAATGTACTGCAAAAGGCTATAAATATAGATGAACTGTATCAGCTGAATTTTAATGAGGTGGTTAATACTGCCAAGGAGGAAAATCATTCAAACTGCATTCACACGTGGCACAGACGACTTGGGCACAGAGGTCCTGACATAATAAAGAAATTAACTGAGAATGACTATGCAACTAGAATAAAAGTTAGTCCATGTGATAAAACAATGAAATGCACCAGCTGTATAAAAGGAAAAATTACAATAAAAACCTTTCCAAAGCAGAGTCACAGAAGAGCTCAAAAAAACTTTGGGCTTAATTCATTCAGATCTTTGTGATCCAATGGAAAAATTGACTCCAGGAAAGAAGAGGTATTTGCTCACTTTTATAGATGATTACTCCAGGGCCCTGAGCCCTGAGCCCTGAGGAAGTCACATGATTAGTGATGCAACGTGTAGGACGGAAGCGTGGTGACGTCATTTCCGGTACGGGCAGCAGCCGCCATCTTGGTACACCTGATTGCAATGCACCCATCTCTGATATTGCTGTTTTACATGCTTACATGTTCTTAATGTAAGTAGTTACTCTGCTTTTTTATCCAATAAATGTGTTTTATTAACTACACCATGGTAAGTTTTTTGGTTTAGTTTTTCATGTGTGGTCCATTGCAGAGAAGAGTGTTTGGCTATACCCCATAGGGGACATCTAAGCTACTACTGCTGGTGCATTTGTGAGCATTCATTATCTCCACTAAAGAGGGTTTCCCTGACAATTATCGAAGGGAGATACAGGGATATCATCGCTGAGTTTGCATAAAGACTATATGACCCTCTGTAGGTCACGACTGGAGTTGAGCGCGCACGCTAGCTAGTGGAGGATTGTTTTGCACTGGTCACTGGTTGTCTTGCTGAAGATATTCAGATTTTTTGGGACTGTTCACTTTATTGTTGCTTTTTCACTATATACTGTATATATCTGTTCATTACATATTTATATGGTTTATTTTAAGTTACACAGACTTTTTGGGACTGTTCACTTGATTTCTTATTTCTCAAATTATATATCTGTACACTACATATTTATGTGATTTATGCTATTTATTCACAATAATTTGTTCACTCCTAATATTGGTCATTGTATTTATTGAGCAGCGCAGCATCAGTTATATACTCCAGGTATGCTACACTATATCTGATACACAAAAAGTGAAGTACCAGACAAACTTGAACAGTATTTGACTCACGTAAGCAACAAATTTGGCAACATGCTGAGTGTGTTGCACACAGACAATGAAATGGAATATACAGGTTCACACACCGTTTATAGCCTGAAAAGTATAACTTCCATTAGAACACAAATATATGCATTATTTCCTGCCATCATGTATACTTATATACACAGGCAATTCTCAGAAAGCATGGTATAATATTTCAAACTATTGTACCATACAACCCACAACAAAACAGGGTTGCAGAAAGAATGAACCATACTTTATGTGAGAGTGGAAGAACCATGCTGTTTGATGCAGATATGCCAACCGCATACTGGGGGGAGGCAATTATGACCGTATGCTATCTCCAAAATTGACTACCTGGAAAATCAACTGAGAAAACTCCATATGAACTGTGGAATGGAAAAGCCCCGAATGTGAACTGCCAAAAAATGTTTGGAAGCAAAGCTTATGTGCAAATCTCAAAGGAAGGATGTACAAAAGAGGATGCTTGCACAAAAGAAGTGTACTTGTGGAGTGCAGTGAATCTCAAAAGGGATACAGAATTCCACAACCATCCATAAAAGTGTAATTGTAGATGAAACTTTAGTGTGTTCAAAATTTCCTGAACTAAAACAAACACTTCAAAGTGAGGAAAATTCCACATCAGTGTCACATGAAGATAAGCAACAAAGTGATACAGAAATATAAATTAATGCAGAAAATCCTACTACTGTAGAAGGAATCAGGCCACAAGAGGCTTTAATCAGGAAATCCACCAGAAGCCACAAAGGTATCCCAGCCAAACATCCACCAGAAGCCATAAAGGCATCACAGCCTGTCTATGTTGCTCGCGTAGCATTAAAATCAGAGCCAGATTAATAGGATGAGATTCAAAGACTTCCAGCCCAAAAGAAACGAAAGTGGATCAGATGCTTTGAGAAAAACACTTACAAGAAATAGATTTAGAGAACTGAAAACCAAAATGGGACTAATGTAAGGAGTAGTAGTTCAGTGGGGGTGGGAATACAGTGTTTATGTATTCTTTTTGTAAAAACTACTGTATAGCAGTATTAAGCAGAGATATATTCTTCAACCAGTAGATTGCAGTGTTTATAAGCTTGTAGCTGCATCTATATTAAAACTCTGTCTTTTCTCTATCATAAAGTTTCTGTTTGCAGAGAAGCAGTAAACACGTGCACTATGTTCTGTAGGACTATATACAGAATCTCTAACACATTGTTTAACTGCATTGCTGTAATACATCTTTTCAATCTACCACCCAGTTGCTGCAGTCTATTTTCTATGCATTATAGAGTGGTAGCTTACTAACGTTTAGTTGCACACTTGTATCAGTGGGGACCAAGCAGATTAAAGAGTCGTGGCTGAACAGAGAACCCATAATATCCAGCAGCTCCTGTGGGGATAAGCGCTGCAGGTGTACTAAGCATATAGACAGGCAGGTGCAGCTTTTAAAGTGGTAGTAAACTCAACATTTCTACTTTCCTCTATAGAAATCAGTACTAAACAATGTGCATGGTGCTGTTTTTACAATCTGTCTAACCTGTGCTGTTGGGTAGAAATTGAGTGACCTTTAATGTAATGATGTCACCAGTTCATGCGCAATTTTGCTGTGATTTATGGCATGGTCTGTGTGTAATCAGCCCTTTCCATAGGATGCCATGCCCATATCATCTACTCTCAGCGGCATTGCTTTGCAATCCCACAAGAGTACATCCCCATTCTTAACTTCCTGAAACCCCTTATAGCACAAGGGGGTGTAAAGACTGGTGCCAATCACAGGACAAGCAGAGAAGAGAAACAATCACTTTCCGGATGCAGTCTACTGTAGATAATGAATGCACATGAATTTGGCCATTACTGAGAGAAAGGGCAGAAGTATACTACATTGTAGATGAAGAAGACAACAGTTAACATGGCACTAGCTTCAGAGAAGCCGAGAAACAAAAATCAGCTGCAAAAAACACAAGAAAGCATCAAGAGCTATACTTATAAAGGAGGAATGATGTAAAAAAAAAAAAAATTTTAATAGCTGTATTGATTTTCACAATTTGCGTGCCTGACTTTACCATTGCTTTAAATACACATGTTCTTTTTCTGTGACTGCAAAATGGAGTATAACAGTCAGTGTTTTTGGGTGTTATTAATATATGTGAATAAAGTGTATATTTTTAAATATATTTAATTGTGGTTTGACTGCGGTAGCCTTCTGAGTTTTTTAGTTAATATAGGAAGATTTAAGACTAATTAAGACTTCATTTTAATATTTTGTATTATATCTCCTAGAAGACTTAATTGTTTCTTGTCTAGATTTGGAAAGATACTGTATCATCTCTCCTTATGTTGGTTTTAAAGGACTGAACGTAAAGGGAAATCTTGCTACTTAAATACAGATGGCAAAAAAGAAAAGAAAACACTGACAAGGTTTCAACCCACCGCTATCCTATCCAAAATGAAGACAAGTTTTGAAGTTTTGGCTTTAGATATACTTTAAGGCCTGGTTCACACTACTATGAGTTTTTGGGCTGCGTTTGCATGGACACAGCAACCCATTCTTTCGAATGGGCTGATGTTACATTACATTACATTACATTGAGTTTATATAGCGCCAAAGGGTTTGCTCAGCGCTGTACAATAGAGGGGGGGACAATACATGAAACATTACAGCAGCTACGAACAGCACACGAGGGGTAAGAGGGCCCTACTCTTTCGAGCTTACAATCTGGGAGGGAGGGGGTAGTGGTACAGGAGGAAGTGGCTGTGGGGGATGGAGTGGTAGGAGGAATGAAGGAGAGCAGCAGTTAGGTGAGGGTGGGGTAGGCTTCCCTGAAGAGGTGGGTTTTCAGGGAGCGCCTGAAGGTGAGGAGGGAAGGTGACAGTCTGATGGATTGGGGTAGTGAGTTCCAGAGGATGGGGGAGGACCTGGAGAAGTCTTGCAGACGTGCGTGTGAGGAGGAGACCAGGGAGCAAGATAGAAGGAGGTCCTGTGAAGAGCGAAGGGTACGGGTAGGGTGGTACTTGGGAATCAGGTCGGTGAGGTAGTTAGGGGCAGTGTTGTGAATGGCTTTGTAGGTCAGAGTGAGTAGTTTGAATTTGATGCGTTGGGCGATAGGGAGCCAGTGGAGGGAGAGGCAGAGGGGGGTGGCAGAGGTGGAGCGGCTGGTGAGGTGGATGAGTCTGGCAGCTGAGTTCAGGATGGTCTGAAGCGGGGAGAGTTTGCACTGGGGTAGGCCGGTGAGGAGGGAGTTGCAGTAGTCAAGGCGTGAGATAATCAGGGAGTGCACAAGTAGTTTAGCGGTGTCTGGGGTAAGGAAGGTGCGTATTTTGGCGATATTGCGGAGGTGGAGCCTGCATGTGTTTGTCAGTGATTTGACATGAGGTTGGAAGGAGAGGTTAGAGTCCAGAATGACCCCAAGGACTTTGGCTTGCGGGGCGGGATTGATGGTGGTGATGTTAGTAGTGATGGATAGGATGGGGGGGGGGGCGCGGGCAGGAGGGAAGACGAGAAGCTCGGTTTTGGAGAGGTTGAGTTTGAGGAAATGGAGCGACATCCAGTCAGAGATGTCGTTTAGGAGGTGAGTGATGCGGGCGGAGAAAGTGGAGGTGAGGTGAGGGGTGGAGAGGTAAATTTGAGTGTCATCAGCATAGAGGTGGTAGTTGAAGCCGTGGGAGTGTATGAGTTTGCCAAGGGAGGAGGTGTAGATGGAGAAGAGAAGGGGTCCAAGGACAGAGCCCTGGGGGACCCCAACAGAGAGGGGGAGGGAAGGGGAGGTGGCACCATTGTAGGAAACGCTGAAGGAGCGTCGGGATAGGTAAGAGGAGAACCAGGAGAGAGCGGTGTCTCTGACGCCAAGGGAGAATAGTTTATTAAGGAGGAGGGGGTGGTCAACTGTGTCGAAGGCCGCGGAGAGGTCCAGGAGGAGGAGGACAGAGTAGTCGCCTTTGGCTTTGGCGGTAAGTAGGTCGTTGGTGATTTTGAGGAGGGCGGTTTCGGTGGAGTGTAGGGGACGGAAGCCGGACTGTAGTGGATCAAGGAGGTTGTTGTCAGTTAGGTGGGCGCTTAGGCGGTTGTAGACTAAGCGCTCCAGGAGTTTGGAAGTGAGTGGCAGCAGGGAGATGGGTCTGAGGTTGTTTGGGTCAGAGGGGTCCAGGGAGGGCTTTTTGAGTATGGGGGTGATGTGCGCATGCTTTAGGGGGGAGGGGAATACGCCGGTAGAGAGGGAGAGATTGAAGATGTGGGTGAGGGAGCAGATGAGGGAAGAGGGGGGTGACTGGAGGAGTCGAGAGGGGATAGGGTCTAGGGGGCAGGTAGTGAGGCGGGCTTCAGAGAAGACCCTGGTGACTTCCTCAGTGGTAGCGGGGCTGAAGGAGTGCAGAGCTGGTGGGGTTACGGTAAGCGGGGTCTTGGGTGTGGAGGGGGGCAGTGCGGTTGCGAGGTCAGAGGAGGGAAGAGATGAGGGGGAGATAGGGGGGGGGAGGCTAGGTGGGGAGGTAGATTGCGAGTTGACTATGTCCTGACGGATAGCATCAATTTTATTGTGGAAATGAGTGGCAATCTCGTGGGCGGTGAGTGAGGTACTGAGTGGAGGAGGGGGGGGAGAGAGCAGGGAGTTGAAGGTGGAGAAGAGTCGGCGAGGGCAGGAGGAGAGGGTGTTAATCAGGTTTACGAAGTAAGCCTGCTTGGCGGCGTGGAGGGAGGAGGTGTAAGTGAGGAAGGCAGATTTGTAGAGGGAGAATGAACGGGGGGACCTGGTTTTGCGCCATAGTCTCTCCAGCGCACGACTGCGACGTTTGAGGCATTTAGTGTGGTCGTTCTGCCATGGTTGGAGCGGTCTGGGTTTGATGTAGCGTGTGGTTAGGGGTGCCAGAGAGTCTAGGGTAGCTGATAGTGAGTCGTTGTACGTGGAGGTGGCTAGGTCAGGACAAGACAGTGGAAGGATTCTGTCGTGTAGGCGGTCGGCAGCTGAGTGGAGGGGGGCCGGGTTCAGGTTGCGAAGGTTGCGGCTGGTGATGGATTGGCGCTCTGGGGGGGGGGAGTTAGGGGAAGGGAAGATGGAGAACGTGAGGAGGTGGTGGTCGGAGAGAGGGAAGGGGGTGTTAGAGAACTGGTTGAGGGTACAGAGGTGGGAGAAGACGAGGTCCAGGGTGTTCCCAATGATGTGGGTGGAGGATTGAGTGTGCTGTGTGAGCGCGAAGGAGGAGGTTAGGTGGAGGAATTGGGAAGTAGCCGGGCTGTTGTCATTGATGGGGATATTGAAGTCCCCGAGGATGATGGTTGGTAGCTCAGAGGAGAGGAAGAAGGGAAGCCAGGCAGCGAAGTCATCCAGGAAGCGGGGTATGGATCCGGGAGGCCTGTAGATCACTGCGATCCTTAGGGGGGTGGGTGAGAAGAGCCGGATGCAGTGAGCCTCGAAGGAGGAGAAAGTTAGTGAGGGAGGATTAGGGAGGACCTGGAAGGTGCTCAGCGGTGATAGGAGCAGGCCGACCCCACCACCTTTGTGACCGCTCAGTCTTGGTGAATGGGACCAGACGAGACCTCCATAGGAGAGTGCCGCAGGGGAGGTGGAGTCAGTGGCCTGTACCCAGGTTTCGGTGATGGCTAGGAGGTTAAGGGAGCGGGAGATAAAGAGGTCATGGATGGCAGTAAGTTTGTTGCAGACCGAGCGGGCGTTCAGGAGTGCAACCGAGAGAGGGGGGATGGATGCGGGGAGAAGGGGCACAGATATGAGGTTGAGGGGGTTACGGCAGCTGGCGGGAGCAGGGGGGTCCCTAGAGGAGGGGTGAGGTGGCGAGGGGCCAGGGTTCGGGGAGATGTCCCCAGCAGATAGGAGAAGGAGAAGGGTGAGGAAGGTGGCATGGGAATGGGAAGTGTAGGAGCGTGTGGGTCTGGTAGTGGTGGCACGTGGGTCGACGGGGGAGTGGAGTAGCAGGAGGAGGTGGTGAGTGCCGTAGTGGGGAGAGGGGAGTAGTGAAGGGGCAATGTAGAGCTGTTTTGGGGGGGTAGGCGGGTAGAGGGAGGCGATTTTTGGGATGGTGGAGAGGAAAATGAGGAGGAGGAGTGCAGGAGGCATGTTGGGGTGGGTGCGGTGACAGTTGGGTCAGGGGAGGTGAAGGGATACAGGTCAGGGCAAGGTGTGTGGGGAATCTGTGTTACCATGGGAGAGTCATTTGAGTCCTTCTGTAGGGGTAGAGTGAGGGTGGAGGGCGGCAGCTGGTTGGCAGCAGTCTGTGGGTGCAGTAAGCTGGCGACCATGGGTGCTGTGGCATGTCTTCAGTGGGTACGGTGGTTCGGCTAGTGGAGGGGTCGTAGGGTGCGATGGCTGGGGGTGATGGTAGGCACGGCGACTGGTGATGCTGGCGGCTCGGTGACTGGGGTTGTTGAGGCCAGGCGTCGGGTGCTGAGGGCTCGGCGTCGTGAGGCGCTGAAGGTGTTGAAGGATCGTCATCAGAGTCGAGCGGGGCGTTGCGGTAGCGATCGTCGGCCCTGCGTGGTTTGTGCTCAACCGTGATCTGTTGCGGCCGGTAGGAGAGACCGCAGCTTCAAGGGTCGTGGTGGGCCATTAGTCGCCGGGGCGTCGCCAGAGGGAATAGCGTGCCGGAAATCAGGGTGCTGGGCGAGCGTTCCCTGGTGTGGTGGCTGGCTGGTAATCCCAGGTGGGGTGGTGGGCAGGGGATCCCCGGTGGGATGGTGGCCGTGCTATCCCTGGTGGGGTAGTAGCGATCCCTGGAGGGATAGTGGCTTAGGGTCCCTGGTGGTTTGGGGTTTCAGGTGGATGGTGGGATCCCTGAGTGAGTGAGTCCCTGGAGGCTGGCGGTGTGATGGTGGTAGGGCTCCCTGGTGGGTAGTGGGCGCCCCTGGTGAAGTACCTGGTGTCCTGGAGCGTCGGTGGATCCCTCCTGGGTTAGCAGGACCGTTGGTGGTGGTGGTAGCTTCCCGGAGCAGTGGAGGCGTCCCGCCGCGGCCGCAATTCCCGCCGCGATTCCAGCCACGGCTGGCAGGAAACACCGCGGCTTCGGGTGCCGCGGTAGGCCTCAGGCTGCTGCGAACCGCCGGAGCTCCGCTGGAGGGACGGAGTGACTGTGGGTGTTGGTGGGGACCTCGGCAGCAGACACAGGGGCCCGGATGGGCCCTGATGGCAGCGGTAGGGGCGCAGGGGTGATCCCCTGATCGGCGGGGACCGAGGAGCGGAGTGGCAGTAGTCCGGGCTGATGTCCGGCGATCCTGGTCGGCCGCGCCAGAAATCGAGGCCGCGGCTTCAGGTGCCGGGTAGGCCGCAAGTCCCGGAGCTCCAGGAGAAAGGTCCAGTGGCCTTCCCTGGCTGGCGAACAGGGACCGGAGGGTCGTGGGGTCCCAGATGGCAGCGGATTGGGGCCGGGGGAGCAGGAGCTCGCCGAGACACGTCCGTCTCGCCGGACGTCCGGATGTGTATATATATGTGTCTGCGTTTCATGCAGGAAAAAGGTTCTTGCAGCTTTTGAAAAAAATGTTTAAGACCCACTTATTCCACATAGGGGATTGTGGAACTCTGGTGAGTGAGGTGTATAAGAAGGGGAGCACAGAGTAATTTTCTCGCACTGAAGATTGAGAAGTTTGAGCAGCAGTCACTTTGTTGAGCACTTTATGAAAATTGGACTTTATTTGCACCTTATACAGAGACTTTAGAAGAGACTTTTTATTGCTTATATATGATTTATTATGTGTATATTATGATGGGGCAGATGGTACCTGCATACATGACACTATAGAGTCATGGTAACGAGAACCTCCAACACACACAAGTTATTAATTTATGTATTTAAAGTTAGCACACACAATTTATGAATGTATTTATTTACAATCAGCATATAGTAAGCACCACACCAATTTTATTTTAGTCTTTTGTGTTATATCCTGCTTGGAGGATATAAGCACGGTGGAGACAGCTACACACTGATGTGACACCGTAGCCTGGAGTATCATGTTTATTTAAGCAGCGAAATAGAGCTAGCTCAGAGCACAAAGCTGGTCTATTCCAGTACGCTTATCTCTAATGGTAACTATAGAGATTTTATCTTGTGAAATATGGGGTTGATTTACTAAAACTAGAAAGTGCAAAATCTGATGCAGCTGTTTATGGTAGCCAACCAGGTTCTAACTTTTAATAACATTAAAGCTTCGGGTCTTATTGCATTAAAATAATAAACATGTCATACTTACATGCTTTTGCAATAGTTTTGCACAAAGAAACTCCGATCCTCCTTTTCCGGGGTCCCTCGTCAGCGCTCCAGGCTGAGTGCCCACATAGGAAGATGCTTTTAAAGGGGCACTCACATGGGTTCACTCCCAAGCCACCTTGTCTGCTTCCATTGACACAGACAGTCCAGTGAGGAGGGGGAGAGCGGTGAGAGCTGCTGCTCCCATGCACATCACTGGATTGGGTTTGGACTCAGGCAAGTATAAGGGGGGTTGAAGGGACACATACAGCACTGAAGGTTTTTTAAAACCATAAGGCTTTAGAACCACTTTCAGCTTGTTCAATTAAGCTTCAAAAAAAAAAAAAAAAACCTGGAAGCAGATTGGTTTTTATGCACAGCTGCACCAAATTTTGCACTCTCCAGTTTTAATAATTCAACCCCATGGATTAGTTCTTCCATCTCCACTATGCATCTAATGGACTGGAACACACAACCTGGCTGCATTAATCATATGCATTACCACCGATTTAAGATATAAGCAAGCAGGCAGAGCCGTAAAATGGAGAAGATACTGAGCCAGAGAAAACTCTAACTTGAGTGTCAAAACACCTAAAAATGTGTCAGGAACAGCTGTATCTCCAGGCACATTCACCAAAGATGGAGTAAGGAGCCCTCTTTTTTCTCACATCTCCAACATTGGTTTGAGTTTCGTGGAGAGATTTTATGTAGTTGAGTAGGTGTTTTGTACCAGAGCAATCTGAGTTTGTAGCTATTCTCTTGCGCAGTAACACTGAATGATCCTTTATTTACAGAGGTATTAATAGCTGTCCAGTCATCATCCAATAAGTCCAGCCCAAGCTTTTTTCCCAAACCACACATACTGGTCCTGTTTTTGAAGTGTATGTGCCAAAACAGGAAGTGGCTTGCATTCCACATCCAGGAAGTGATGTCAGCGGAAGTGTTATGGCTATAAACCGTGCCCCAACATGTTTCAACCAGATTGGTTTCTTCCTGAGGCCATCTTTACCCCCAAACAAGCTGTATAAACCTGGTGCCGGTTTACATAGGCACTGTTACAAGTGAGTGGATTTTTGTCTTTTCATCCTTTCAATAAATATGAATGGTTTACGCTATGAGATCCTCTCCCTGTCATCCTTCCTTCTGACTGAACCTCTGACAAGTGTGGAAGATCATCTGGAACACACAAGCAGAGGCAGAAGCATATGGGGATGCCCCAAAAGTGCTATTGACCTAGCTAGAGATGGTGTTAGCCCATGTGGGACACTAAAGCACTTAGGAGAGAAGCACTGTCTCATGTCCATAGCAGCACAAGCACTATTATCAAATTGAGACTGTTCATTGGGTTGGACTTTGATTTTATTTTAAATTTTGGTTATAATATTTAACCGCTTTTGATCCACCCTATAGCATAAATACTGCTACAGGGTGGCACAGGTGCGCAAAATCACGTATATATAAGTGATTTTGCAGTTTTGGGTAGGGAGTGTGCACACGCCATGCGAGCTCCCTACCCGCACTGCCATTCATGGCCTCAGCTGTCAATCACCGGGTCCCGGCTGGTGATTCCCCTCTGGCAACCAGCAATCTCCGAGTATTGCTGACGGGGGGAGAGACCTGTATGTAAACAATACAGATCTCTCCTCTGTCAGCTCATGCACACTGCTTTGTATGGCTCTTCATAGCTCAACAGCACACAGTTAACCCTTTGATCGCCCCACATGTTAACCTCTTCCTGCCCAGTGCCATTAGTACAGTGTCAGTGCTTTTCATTAGCACTGATCATTCTATTGGTGTCACTGGGGATGTCAGTGACACCAAGTCAGTTCCCCCCCTGTCAGAATGTTCACTGCAGTCCCACTATAAGTCGCTGATTGCTGCCATTACTAGTAAAAAAAAAAAATCCAATATATACAGTTGCAAGAAAAAGTATGTGAACCCCTTGGGATTACGTGGAGTTTTGCATGAATTGGGCATAAAATGTGCTCTGAACGTCATCTAAGTCACAACAATAGAAGAACAGTCTGCTGAACATAATACTACACAAACATTAGATGTTGCCATGGTTTAATTGCACATAACATGTAAACATTCACAGTGCAGGGAGGAAAAAGTATGTGAGGCCCTAGCTTAATGACTTCTCCCAGAGCTAGCTGGAGCCAGGAGTGAGCCAACCTTGACTCCAATCAGTGTGATGATATTGGATGTGTTGCTGACAGTTGTCCTGTCCTTAAAAAACACACACTTGTTTTGAGTTTACTGGTTTCAAGAAGCACTGTCTGATGTGAACCATGCCTCGCAGAAAAGAGCTCTCAGAAGACCTACGATCAAGAATTGTTGACTTGCATGAAGCTGGAAAGGGTTACAAAAGTATCTCCAAAAGCCTTGATGTTCATGTGTCCACGGTAAGACAGACTGTCTACAAATGGAGAAAGTTTAGCACTGTTGCTACTCTCCCTAGGCATGGTCGTCCTGTAAAAATGATTGCAAGAGCACAGCGCAGAATGCTGCATGAGGTAAAGAAGAATCCCAGAGTGTCAGCTAAAGACTTACAGAAATCTCTGGCACATGCTAACATTTTTGTTGACACATCTACAATAAGGAAAACATTAAACAAGAATGGAGTACATGGGAGGACACCACGGAGGAAGCCATTGCTGTCCAAAAAGAATATTGCAGCATGTTTGAAGTTTGCAAAAGAGCACCTGGATGTTCCACAGCACTACTGGCAAAATATACTGTGGACAGATGAAACCAAGACTGAGATGTTTGGGAAGAACACACAACACTATGTGTGGAGAAAAAAAGGCACAGCACACCAACATAAAAACCTCATCCCCACTGTAAAACATGGCGGAGGGAGCATCATGGTTTGGGGCTGCTTTGCTGCTTCAGGGCCTGGACGGATTGTTGTCATTGATGGGAAAATGAATTCCAGAGTTTATCAAGACATTTTGCAGGAAAACGTACGACCATCTGTCCGCCAACTGAAGCTCCGCAGAGGATGGGTGATGCAACAGGACAATGACCCAAAGCATACAAGTAATTCAACAAAACAATGGCTGCAACAGCACAGAATACGCCTTCTGGAGTGGCCCAGTCAGAGTCCTGACCTCAACCCAATTGAAATGCTGTGGCATGACCTTAAGAGAGCGATTCACACCAGACATCCCAAGAATATTGCTACACTGAAACAGTTTTGTGAAGAGGAGTGGTCCAAAATTACTCCAGATCATTGTGCAGGTCTGATCTGCAACTACAGGAAACGTTTGATTGAGGTTATTGCTGCCAAAGGAGGGTCAACCAGTTATTAAGTCCAAAGGTTCACATACTTTTTCCTCCCTGCACTGTGAATGTTTACATGTTATGTGCAATTAAACCATGGCAACATCTAATGTTTGTGTAGTATTATGTTCAGCAGACTGTGTTCTTCTATTGTTGTGACTTAGATGACGTTCAGAGCACTTTTTATGCCCAATTCATGCAAAACTCCACGTAATCCCAAGGGGTTCACATACTTTTTCTTGCAACTGTATATACCCCTATTTGAAAAAGCTAAAACTTTTACGAAAACCAATTAATTTGCACGTATTGGGATTTTCTTTTAGCAAAGACAAGTAGCAGAATACATTTTAGCCTAAATTTATTACAAAATTAGATTTTGTACATTTTTAACTAGATATGTTTAATAGCAAAAAGTAAAAAATATAGTTTTTGGGGTTTTTTTTAATTGTTGGTCTTTTTTTGCTTATAGGACAAAAAATCAACAATGCACAGGCAATCAAATACCACCAAAAGAAAGCTCTATTTGTAGGAATAAAAGGATGTAAAGTTCATTTGGGTGCAGCATTGCATGACCACGTAATTGTCAGTTAAAGTAATGCAGTGCCGTATTGCAAAAAATTACCTGGTCAGGAAGGGGGGTAAATCCTCTGGAGGGCAAGTGGCTAAAGAATGCATTATAATGTTATGTGGTCACAGGTTTTTCAGGAGTGACATGCATGATTGGCATTCATATCTCTTTTCAACTCCTGTAGCATGTTTGCATTCTCTGACTATCTCCAGTTGCATGTTCAGGGGGTGCACTTTAGACCCCTTAAACCAGGAAAAGTGACCACCAATTGAGACATTAACTGGTTAACTGGAAGAGAGGGGAGAGGGAGACCTACAGTCAGGTCCATAAATATTGGGACATCGATACAATTCTAACATTTTTGGCTCTATACACCACCACAATGGATTTGAAATGAAACAAACAAGATGTGCTTTAACTGCAGACTGTCAGTTTTAATTTGAGGGTATTTACATCCAAATCAGGTGAACGGTGTAGGAATTACAACAGTTTGCATTTGTGCCTCCCACTTGTTAAGGGACCAAAAGTAATGGGACAGATTAATAATCATAAATCAAACTTTCACTTTTTAATACTTGGTTGCAAATCCTTTGCAGTCAATTACAGCCTGAAGTCTGGAACGCATAGACATCACCAGACGCTGGGTTTCATCCCTGGTGATGCTCTGCCAGGCCTCTACTGCAGCTGTCTTCAGTTCCTCCTTGTTCTTGGGGCATTTTCCCTTCAGTTTTGTCTTCAGCAAGTGAAATGCATGCTCAATCAGATTCAGGTCAGGTGATTGACTTGGCCATTGCATAACATTCCATTTCTTTCCCTTAAAAAACTCTTTGGTTGCTTTTGCAGTATGCTTTGGGTCATTGTCCATCTGCACTGTGAAGCGGCGTCCAATGAGTTCTGAAGCATGTGGCTGAATATGAGCAGATAATATTGCCCGAAACACTTCAGAATTCATCCTGCTGCTTTTGTCAGCAGTCACATCATCAATAAATACATCAATAAATACAAGAGAACCAGTTCCATTGGCAGCCATACATGCTAACGCCATGACACTACCACCACCATGCTTCACTGATGAGGTGGTATGCTTAGGATCATGAGCAGTTCCTTTCCTTCTCCATACTCTCTCTTCCCATCACTCTGGTACAAGTTGATGTTGGTCTCATCTGTCCATAGGATGTTGTTCCAGAACTGTGAAGGCTTTTTTAGATGTCGTTTGGCAAACTCTAATCTGGCCTTCCTGTTTTTGAGGTTCACCAATGGTTTACATTTTGTGGTGAACCCTCTGTATTCACTCTGGTGAAGTCTTCTCTTGATTGTTGACTTTGACACACATACACCTACCTCCTGGAGAGTGTTCTTGATCTGCTCAACTGTTGTGAAGGGTGTTTTCTTCACCAGGGAAAGAATTCTTCGGTCATCCACCACAGTTGTTTTCCGTGGTCTTCCTGGTCTTTTGGTGTTGCTGAGCTCACCGCTGCATTCTTTCTTTTTAAGAATGTTCCGAACAGTTGTTTTGACCATGCCTAATGTTTTTGCTCTCTGATGGGTTTGTTTTGTTTTTTCAGCCTAATGATGGCTTGCTTCACTGATAGTGACAGCTCTTTGGATCTCATCTTGAGAGTTGACAGCAACAGATTCCAAATGCAAATAGCACACTTGAAATGAACTCTGGAACTTTTATCTGCTCATTGTAATTGGGATAATGAGGGAATAACACACACCTGGCCATGGAACAGCTGAGAAGCCAATTGTCCCATTACTTTTGGTCCCTTAATAAGTGGGAGGCACATATGCAAACTGTTGTAATTCCTACACCGTTCACCTGATTTGGATGTAAATACCCTCAAATTAACCATTAGCCGCCCGGCCAATGGCCGTTTGGCGGCTTGAAATGTGCTCCTGTATTCCGGGTGCACGCCATTTGGCGTGCTCCCGCACATGCGCGGTTTGCGCGGTTGCA
The DNA here is from genome assembly GCF_062004578.1 of Staurois parvus. Taxonomy (NCBI): domain Eukaryota; kingdom Metazoa; phylum Chordata; class Amphibia; order Anura; family Ranidae; genus Staurois; species Staurois parvus. The sequence goes on along the minus strand of NW_028318023.1, from coordinate 4,435,368 downwards.
GAGCGACGCAGCAGTGCGATCTGTCACCGCCTGTGCACCTCGGACATGGCCGATGACAGATCCGAGTACCGGCTCCCGTTGCCGGTACCATGTGACCTGCTGTGACCAATCACAGCAGGTCACATGACAGTTGTATACAATGGATGGCTTCATTCATGATGCCATCCATTGTATACTAGTGCCTAGCTGTGAATGGTCACAGCTAATCATATGCACATGTCATGTGATTAGCTGTGACCAAATCACAGCTAAGCACAAAAAAAAAAAAGAAAGAAAAAAAGCTGAATGAATCGATTTCATTCAGGTAAATGCTTGCTTATAGCAAAGTAATTCTTTGCTATAAGCAAATTGTGTAAAAAAAAAAAAAAAATACTGATCACTTCCCCAAAGTAGTACAGTGTTACAATGGTAACATTGTACTATTTTGGTCATAGTAAAATATGAAAAAAAAATCTTAAAAAAAAATAAAAAAAAATGTAATAAAAAATTAAATATAATAAAAAAAATATATATATATATATTTTTTTTTCATACTGTCACCAGTCAGTGTCGCTGTTCACCGCCATGCCAGTTATATGATGATGCTGTACTGCACTGGTGACAGTATGTAAAAAAAAATAGTGAAAATAATTTTTTTAATTTTTTCATTTTCCGAAAAATTATGACAAAAAAATACAACTTCAAAAAACTCGCCATGCCTCTTATGAAGTACGTCGGACTGTCTACTCTGCAAAAAGGAGTAATTTGGGGGATATCTGTACTGTTCTGACATTTTTGGACCTCAAGATATTAGATTGGCTGTCAGTACTTCAGGATTGATCAATATTCAGATCTATACCATAGTTTGTGAACTCTATAACTTTCCTACAAACTAAAAAATACATCCTAATTTGGGTTATTTTCACCAAAGACATGTAGCAGAATACATCTCAGCCTAAATTTATGAAGAACAATTATTTATTTGTAAACTTTTATAACAGAAACAAAGAAAAATGTGCTTTTTTTTCAAAATTTTTGGTCTTTTTTTGTTAATTTAGCAAAAAATAAAAACCCCAGCGGTGATTAAATACCACCAAAAGAAAGCTCTAGTTGTGTGAAGAAAATGATAAAATTTTAGTTTGGGTACAATGTTGTATGACCGCGCAATTGTCATTCAAAGTGTGAGAGCGCTGAAACCTGAAAAATGGCCTGGGCAGGAAGGTGTAAAATTGCACGGTATTGAAACAGTTAAAGCTGACAGTCTGCAGTTAAAGCACATCTTGTTCGTTTCATTTCAAATCCATTGTGGTGGTGTATAGAGCCACAAATGTTAGAATTGTGTCGATGTCCCAATATTTATGGACCTGACTGTATATGTTCAATAGTCTCTCTCCTTGTTAATGGATTTTACTGGTGCCATACCCCTTATTGACAAGACACTGAAAAACACATGAACCCTAACTAGAAAAAACTAATGGGGCTTTTAAAGGCACCATACCAAAAAGAAGGTCAATACTCAAAGTATAAAAAATTAAAGCTTTATTGAACAATGTTAAACCACAGTTTTTTGAGCATTCATATAGCTCATATTAAAAGACACATGTGGCTTGTGCAAAGTAACAGGCTTATTAAATAACATTGCAGAAAATATCCCTAGATGACATGACTAGCATAGCTGACATAATTTCTTCAAGATCTTTCATTGATCTTTCTCCAACATGTTTCGCAGGACAATAGCTCACTTCCTGAGGGACATATACCATATTGTTCTAAAATTATATAAACAAAGCCATAATAAGCAAACAACATATCAAAAAATGTCAGGAAAAGATAGCATCTGTAACAACTGAATATTTAAATTTACCAGATGATGGCTTCAAGATATTCATAAAGAGCCACAAGGAGCCATGACTATTTGAATCCAAAAAGGTCCCTCCATCATGGGTGCAGAGATAGGCCAGGTGGACAAACCACATGTCCATAATAAAAAGAAAGCTGAGAAAACACATCAAATCGCCTGAATATTCACTGTGTCCCAAATCCATCAAAGCTACACCCCTACTCCTCAAACTGATTTTAACACCAACAAATTAGTAATCCAGGACAACAGGGAGGTATTTTACGCATAGGCCTCGGCTAGTTTCATATTAGAATTAACCCTTACCAAAACTAATTTACTCTAAGTAATGCACACCCAAATATTTGGCTTTCCAACAGGAAGAAAAAGTATATATATATATATATATATATATACAGTGGGGCAAAAAAGTATTTAGTCTACCACCAATTGTGCAAGTTCTCCCACTTAAAAAGATGAGAGAGGCCTGTTTTGGCATCATAGGTAGACCTCAACTATGAGAGACAAAATGAGAAAAAAAAATCCAGACAATCACATTGGCTGATTTGGAAAGAATGTATTTGCAAATTATGGTGGAAAATAAGTATTTGGTCAATATCAAAAGTTCATCTCAATACTTTGTTATATATCCTTTGTTGGCAATGACAGAGGTCAAACGTTTCCTGTAAGTCTTCACAAGGTTGGCACACACTGTTGCTGGTATGTTGGCCCATTCCTCCATGCAGATCTCCTCTAGAGCAATGATGTTTTGGGGCTGTCGCTGGGCAACATGGACTTTCAACTCCCTCCAAAGGTTTTCTATGGGGTTGAGATCTGGAGACTGGCTAGGCCACTCCAGAACCTTGAAATGCTTCTTACGAAGCCACTCCTTCATTGCCCGGGCGATATGTTTGGGATCATTGTCATGTTGGAAGACCCAGCCACGTTTCATCTTCAATGCCCTTGCTGATGGAAAGAGGTTTGCACTCAAAATCTCACGATACATGGCCCCATTCATTCTGTCCTGTACATGGATCAGTCGTCCTGGTCCCTTTGCGGAGAAACAGCCCCAAAGCATGATGTTCCCACCCCCATGCTTCACAGTAGGTATGGTGTTCTTTGGAGGCAACTCAGCATTCTCTCTCCTCCAAACACTACGAGTTGTGTTTCTACCAAACAGTTCTATTTTGGTTTCATCTGACCAAATGACATTCTCCCAATCCTCTTCTGGATCATCCAAATGCTCTCTAGCAAACTTCAGACGGGCCCAGACATGTACTGGCTTAAGCAGGGGGACACGTCTGGCACGTCCCCCTGCGGCGTAGTGTTACTGATGGTAGCCTTTGTTAAGTTGGTCCCAGCTCTCTGCAGGTCATTCACTAGGTCCCCCCGTGTGGTTCTGGGATTTTTGCTCACCGTTCTTGGGATCATTTTGACCCCACGGGGTGAGATCTTGGTGGAGCCCCAGATCGAGGCAGATTATCAGTGGTCTTGTATGTCTTCCTTTTTCTAATTATTGCTCCCACAGTTGATTTGTTCACACCAAGCTGCTTGCCTATTGCAGATTCAGTCTTCCCAGCCTGGTGCAGGTCTACAATTTTGTTTCTGGTGTTCTTTGACAGCTCTTTGGTCTTCACCATAGTGGAGTTTGGAGTGTGACTGTTGGAGGCTGTGGACAGGTGTCTTTCATACTGATAACAAGTTCAAACAGGTGCCATTGATACAGGCAATGAGTGCAGGACAGAGGAGCCTCTTAAAGAAGAAGGTACAGGTCTGTGAGAGCCAGAAATCTTGCTTGTTTATAGGTGAGCAAATACTTATTTTCCACCATAATTTGCAAATAAATTCTTTCCAAATCAGCCAATGTGATTGTCTGGATTTTTTTTTCTCCTTTTGTCTCTCATAGTTGAGGTCTACCTATGATGCCAATTACAGGCCTCTCTCATCTTTTTAAGTGGGAGAACTTGCACAATTAGTGGCTGACTAAATACTTTTTTGCCCCACTGTATATATATGTGTATCCCATACCAGTAATATGCATTGCTTACTGTGACCAAAGCCATCCTCAGCTTGAGGTTCCAATCTGCATAAATATGTTGGAAATAGATATAGTAATATAGATATTCTGCAATAAGATATAGCCCTGGAATCACTACCTATGTCAAGGGCCTTAAATAGTAAGGGAAATGCGCCAAATGCTGGAGTTCCGGCCGTAGTGCACATGTGCAGCCTTGATGTCAGCACATACGTGTGACATCATGACATCCTAAAATTATCAGACATCTCCTTTAAATGTGGTCAAATCTGTACTATAAGCCCCATTGCGCTCAGATTCTCTTCCAGATATTTTTCTAGATATTTCATGTGCCAGTATTTCATTGATTTCAACTCAAGCAGCCTTTTTAAAGAATAGAAAAATGCATTAAAATCAATATCAAATTTCTCATCTGGTACTTTGTACTTGTAGTTTGGTCATCATAGTATTCCATAATTTACCCTGGTATTCAGCTATCATATAAAATTATAACTTCAAATAAAAAAGGAAATATATAATCACAAAAAATACATACATATCTTCAAACAAATAATATATGTACAAGGGAACTCTCCCAATAGGTGTTTGCCACCTTACCAAAAATCGAGACATTAACTGGAAGAGAAGGGACAGGTAGACTTATATGTCCAATGGTCTCACACCTTGTTGATGGATTTTACTGGTGCCACAACCGTTATTGACAAGACACTGAAAAACAGATGAAGCCTAACTAGAAAAAATGAATGGGGCTTTTAAAGGCACCATACCAAACCAGGAAGGGTGACCACCACCAATCTATTCCATCTGTTGGCTTACATTTACATTTTGAGCCCAGAATTGGCTTTCCCTTAGGACTTCCTATACCTATTGTATCAGTAATGCAAGAATCTAGAAGAATCAAATCAAGAAATGTAGTTATCATTCTACAACAAAATTTACAAAATTAAATAATGTTACAGTCCCTTCCAATGTTACACATAAAAACATACATATACAAGACACATACACATATAAAACACACTACAACATTAATAAAACATCTCATAGAATAAATATTATATCTGAATGTATACCATCAACAGTATACAAAGATGAAAGGTAGGCCACTATTTCCATTTTCTACCTTTTGTACTAGTCATTTATCACCTAAATGTGTACAAATTTCTAATAGGTTTAGATTTTTGTCTAAAGTTTCCACTAAGCCTCCTCAGGTCCTATGTTTGCAAGTTGCAAAGTATTGATAGTATGGAAAGTACATATTTTCTCCTATGATAAATATGCCAGTAATTCACCGTGTAATAAAAGTAAATAAAAGCTTAGTACTAAATGCTCCTAAAGTATCTAACACTGGCCTAGTGACTTTTTTTCCTGTGGTTGTCAATAGCTTTGCCAGCTTCCAGTACATTATTTATTATAATGGAGAAAAAAATAAGACTTTTTTTTTCTTCTTTATTCTTGCAAACTCCAGATCACCAACAGGGATTTTGTAACAATGTTTTAAAGCTTTTTTTGCTATTTTTCTACTAGTTTTTTTCCTAGGTTATATTACTTTAGAATCGTGTACGTGATTGCCTGACGCAAAAGTTAATAACCTACCCAGGGATGATAGATTGAGTTGTGTTTAGCATTTGATTTTTGATTTTTTTTAACACAAAATTTTGATCTCTTTTCTCCTCTGTGTTCTTATAAACACATCTACCCTGCATTTACTGTATGTAAATAGACATAAATGTTCCTAATTGTCATTGTACTGAAAACACCTCCAAAAGAAATGATGTGTAACTATATATTGTATTGAGTTGTTTGAGATGAAAAAGTATTTACATCACTATTTTCTGTAATGTTTTGCATGATTCGAACCTTTCTGTGTCTTAATGCTGTCCGTTGAGAATTGTCCTCCTCATCCAACACAGCTTTGTTATAAGAAAGTTCTTTACTGAGTATTCATGCGAGATTACTTTGAACTCACTATACCCAACAACAAAATTAGTTAAAAATAGAAAGGGAAACAAAAGGTGGGGACTTTAGATTTGAGAATAAAAAAAATGCTTTTAAAAGTGTACTTTAAAGTTTATACTTGACCTATGGAGAGAAATCTCACTGCTTGAGTCCCAACCCAGACAGCAGTAAAAACCCATTACAGACTACATCCAAGTCTACCCAAAGTAAAACAGTCAAATTCATTTGGAACAGGTTTTGCTTTTTAAATTATGAAACCAGCCTGAATGTGAAATTCATGTCAATTAGATTAAAATGTATGTTTTATGTTTGTGTCCCATGTGAGAGACTGACAATGGAGCCCTCATCAAAACCCCGTGCAGCTGCAACTTATACTTAGACTTCAGCTTGATGTTATCTAAGCCTTTTTTGATGTATGGAATTGTTCTCTCTATGAAAGGAAGACATGAAAAATTATTATTGACAGCATAGTCTCATCGTGCTGTCTATTGAGAGCCCAAGAGTGTTGTGGTCTATACCTGTGGTCCTTTTAAGATTATTAATTATAAATAAATTGGGCGGAGTCCAACTCCCGTAAACCGTAATAACACAGTGCCTCCAGCCATTATGGCAAATAACTTAATTAGTATTCAATAATATGGACACCTTAACAAATTTATCATCACACTGTTATTTTCCTTGAGTTCTTTTTACCAATGCAATTTCTTACCATATACACAAATATTGCCAATTGGATAAATAAATAAATTATTTATATTAAAAAAAAAAATATATATATATATATATATATATATATATATATATATATATATATATATATATAATACAAACGAATCTACTGGTGATGAGTATTTTCTACACACAATCAAAGGATAACCCACAATTAATTTCAATTTCAAATAGGTCAAACGTAAAATATGTATCACAACAGCGTAATTGACAAAAATAATCTTGCATTGGTTAGTAAATCCCAACTGTTAGTACTCAAGATACAATTTCTAATTCTTGTGGCCGAAGGGAATTAGGAAAATATTCCTGATGTAATATGCACAGAAAACACTTCAGATATTTCAAGAAAACAATACAATTTCAATACCCAATATAGAGAAAAAAAATTAAAACTCTAGTCCACAATCAAAGCAATCCCCTTAAGCAACCAATTCTCCATACATTATGCAATCTCGGTTCGATTCAATCAATGCAATTTTTAAGTAATTTGCAATATCTATCTATATGCACAATCTTAGTATTACAGCACAATATTAATATTATTACGGATTTAGAAAATTCTAAATTAATAAAAAGTTTTTGATACTTTGACACAATTTCTCACCTCTCCCAGATATAGCGGTCACTGAGATATTTCGGTGGAATAGCAGTCACTTCTCGTCAGGAAATAAGTAAAAATTGGATGGGCAGGCAAAAGTTCTCCTCTTGTCAAAAATGGGTTCTTCTAGGCGGACAAAAAGGTTTTAAAAAATAAGTTCTTCAAAAGCAGTCTTCAAAGGCAGAGTGTTTTTCTCAAGAGTTTTCAAGAGTAGTTTTTCCAAGAGTCTTTCGCAAGAGTTTTTTTTTTCAGAGTAAGGTCTTTTAGAATTTTTTTTTTTTAAAGAGCAGGGTCTGTTATATATATATATATATATATATATATATATATATATATTGTATATATATTGTAAAGACCCATTGTTCTCTAGGTCCATCAATGGTGTAGGCTGATTGGATGGCCAGAATGCCGTTGATTCTGGAGGTTCTTTACCTGTCCACTAGGGGCAGTTATGTTCCATGAATGAAATTGTGATCACTCGTTATGAGTCATCTTCAAGATGATGGTATGGCTTTATTGATAAATTTATATGTCCTGCTGAAATATGAAAGTGGCTCTTATCGATATCTCTTTATATCGAGTCCATTATTTTTAATTTGGTTTTGTGGCTCATCTTCCTTATATGGGAATTATATTTTGATGTCTGTCCATTGTTCTGAGAATGGTAAATGTTAAGATAATATCCCCATAATTTGTTATGGCATTTTATCAGCTATTGCTTGCGTGCTACTTCAGTCCATCATGTCAGATATTTCACATTCTGCTGTAGGTATGTATGTTGGTAATCATTTGCTTTAGAATCACAGATATAGTACCCAAATCACAATTCATCCCATATGTCATTATAACTTGATGATATCCAGTTTATGCTTTTGTATGTTTTTCTTTTGTAGTTGCCAACTTTATTAAATTGATTACGATGCCATGATATATATATATATATATATATATATATATATATATATATATATATAGTATTATGAACATGTCAACTGTTTAGTTTTAAATCCAGTTTTGCAACTGGGTTTCAAAGTTCACAGCCTGAGCGAGCACCTTGGAAGTGTTTGATTAGCTGTCTATTGTCTGTGTCCCATTTGTAAACATATAGTTGACTTTTCATTAGACATATGATATGTTCAATATTAGGTGTCTCTATTTCTGGCATAAAATGATTTCCTTCTTATGAATGAACCTCCATTTAAGGCTTTACTTAGTAAATACAGTTTATTTGGTAAGGATATTATGTTCAAGGATTCCTATTGTCTTGGCCTGCATTCTCGCCATTCATATATTAAGAGATGTGTCTTCTACAATTACCATTTATGACTTTTGGGTCCATCTCGGTTAAGCTAAGGTCACGTGTTGTGTGACTCTATTGTATGTTTAAACAAGTCATCTGTATTCAGTAACTTATTGTGAAATGATGTTTGGTACTGGGCAAACACATGGTTCTCGAAAAGTTGCTGACATTTCATAATTAGTTTAATTGAAGAGTATTTCTTTAATAATCTATGAATCAAAATCACTACAATAGGGAAGCTGGTACTGGTGCTGCCTTCTGCTGGGAGCTCAGGAGAAAATGTGCAAGGGGTATGTGCTAGAGCCCAGAAGCAAGTGCTGAGTCACTGTGCCAAACTGCTTCTTGGACTATGCAAAATGCAACTGCATGAAGTCTGGGGAGATAACAGTAAAGACTTTGATACTGGACCATGAGGCTGCTGTTAATATCTGCTATTCCAGTGTTCACATTGTTCCAGAATGTCCCAGGTGTTCCAGTTTTTTTTCTGGGGTGATCCAGCAGTTCCAGTTGTCCTGCTATTCCAGAGTTCCACATGTTCCAGTGCTGTACTGCCACTGCCAGAGGGCCTGCTACTTCACAGAGAGTCTGCTATTTTAGAAGATCTACGGTTACTGGGAGGGGCTGCAGTCATAATTTAATGCTGGCTCGAGAAGAGGACCTTTTGCTGGCCATGCGGGATCACCTAAGACGAGAACCAGCTCCATAAGTGGCCACTACTCATGTCCACTACTTTGTCACAATTGAATTGAGCCTTCCACCATAACAGTAAGGGCCCCAATGTCAGGGACTGTATTGCAGTGTATCTAGTACCACTGGCCAGTGGAGTAAGGATTGGACACAGTTTCTTGCTCTTAGTTAGGGTCTTTTCTTAGGATAGGTTATCTTTATGCCAAGTGTATTGTTGTGCTGTACACTGTTTGACCTTGTATTTGTTATATATGCTTCATTATGTTTTCTAAAGTTTAAAATTTAAAGAAATTGTAGTAAGATATGATTAATAGAAAATTCTTTGTGTGCTTCCAAAGACCTAAAAGTAAAGAAATATATATAAAAATAATAATCCAATTTTAGAGCTACAGCATACACAAATAATATATTCCCACAACCAAAAAACAACTAACAAAAAAACAGTTTTGTGCTACCCCCAAACATATATGTATTGGGACACCCCTCCAAATCACTGAATTCAGGTGTTCCAATCACCTCCATGGCCACAAATGTAATCAAGCACCTAGTCTTGTAGACTGCTTCTACCATCATTTGTGAAAGAATAGTTCGCTCTCAGGAGCTCAGTGAATTCAAGTGTGGTACTGTGATAGGTTGCCACCTGTGAAGTATCCTTGCTACTAAATATTCCACAATCAACTGTTAGTGGTATTATAACAAAGTGGAAGAAACTGGGAACAACAGCAACTCAGCCATGAAGTGGTAGGCCAAGTAAAATGACAGAGTGGGGTCAGTGCATGCTGAAGCACACAGTGCGCAGAAGTCACCAAATGTCTGCAGAGTCAATAGCTTGGTGTGGCCTTTAGATTAGCACAGCAACAGTCCATAGAGAGCTTCATGGAATGGGTTTCCATGGCCGAGCACTGCATCCACGCCTTACATCACCAAGTGCAATGCAAAGCGTCTGATGCAGTGGTTTAAAGCACATACCACTGGACTCTAGAGCAGTGGAGACATGTTCTCTGGAGTGACCAATCACGCTTCTCTGTCTGGCAATCCAATGGATGTGTCTGGGTTTGGCAGTTACCAGGAGAACGGTACTTGCCTGATTGCATTTTGCCAAGTGTAATGTTTAGCGGAGGGGGGATTACGGTGTGGGATTGTTCTTAAGGGGTTGGGCTTGGCCCCTTAATTCTAGTGAAGAAAACTCTTAAGGCATTAGCATACCAAGACATTTTGGACAATTTCACGCTCCCAGCTTTGTGGGAACAGCTTGGGGATGGCCCCTTCCTGTTCCAACATGACTGCATACCAGTACACAAAGCAAGGTCCATAAAGACATGGATGAGTGAGTTTTGGGTGGAGGAACTTGACTGTCTTGACCTCAACCTGATAGAACACCTTTGGGATAAATTAGAGCAGAGACTGTGAGCCAGGGCTTCTCGTCCAACATCAGTGCCTGACCTCACAAATGCACTTCTGGAAGAATGGTCAAACATGCCCATAGACACACTCCTAAACCTTGTGGACAGCCTTCCCAGAAGAGTTGAAACTGTTATAGCTGCAAAGGGTGGGACAACTCAATATTAAACCCTAAGGACTAAGACTGGGATGCCATTAAAGTTCATGTGCGTGTAAAGGCAGGCGTCCCAATACGTTTGGCAATATAGTGTGTGTATATATATATATATATATATATATATATTTAGGAGTAGCGCAACACTGTTTTTTTTGTTAGTTGTAGCAAGATATGCATGTATTTGGCATAACTGTATAAGCAAGAACAAGCCAAAACTATCAATTCTTTATACTTGAGCACTTATTTATGACTTAATGCTTAATACTGTTTTTAGCTTTCATTCATACAGGAAGGACAGTCAGAATTCTTTTGGCACAAAATAGGGCAATCAAACTGACAGCCCAGTCCTACAGATTAGACTGGACAAACAACTTTCATTGTTTAATCTGCACAGTGCCACAGCTTGTTTGAAAGTTATCTTTAAATTCTCAACTGCAGGAGAGAATCCACAGCAGCTGTATCCCCTCCTAACCACAGTACCCTAGATGGGAGGCTCGTCTGCGTATACACTAACCTGGTCCTAACTAGAGATCTTTTCCACACTTGAACAACCCTGTTAAAATTGTAACTCCAGGGGAAGCTTAGGTTAATTATTTCTTGTTTCTGCTAGTATAAATTGTATCCATATTTTGAAGGAAATCACTAATACAGTACAACTATTTTCGATTCAAAGCAGGCTAATTCATTTAAAAAAAGGATGAAAAGAAAAGTAAAAATACAAAATATTGGTACAAGAATGTACATAGGAGCTCATATTGACACAGGTTTTACATTACCGTACAGGGATCCTTCTAAATTTATTTGAAGGTCCCCATTTGTGGATATCCCCAGGTCAAGGGGAAGGTAACAATGTAATTTTATATAAGCATCCAACTATGAAAAAATTAATTATGCCTCATGGCATATACCGTATGTAACGCACTTGTTTATATTACAAAATATACAAGAAAATGTGCAGTCTCAAAAATATCAGGACATCTGCACAAAAACAATTGTTCATCTATATAGACTTATGTAAACCAGACAAGATGATGCCATATCCCAGAAGGTAATACACACACATGTGATACTTCCTATTAAAAAATGACTGGAAATAGTAAGGTTACATGGAAACAATTTTGTGGCTAATTTTGGTCATTTAAAATTCATATGAATTACTGTAATTTTTTCTAGGTATGATGTGTTATCAAAGAGTAAGTAGTTTTCCAATATGTCTTAGGGACTCCAGTAATTCAAAAGCACATTAAATCACTTTCTATTTAAATGAAAGAAATGAGCTGAAAAGCTTGCCGTCTGAGATCAAATAAAAAAAATAAATATAATACAGATTTATTTTATTTATAAAAATACAGACATAACATTAGGGAGTCATCTGGTTCAATGCAGATATAAGAATGGTGAGAAATATTTTCTTTGTGACATAAAGCTCCCTGAAGATAGACAAAGATTTCAAGCACTTAGTGATCTGAAAAGGATACAAGTTGAGTCAGGAAAAAAGATTTTATACACTAACTTTTTCTCATGTCAGAAATGAAATATTTAAAAGTTTTAAAAGTACTTTGGTAATGGTTATGTACTATATTATGATCTCTTTGTATTGTTTGATTATATTGGGAAGTAAAACTCCTTTGACAAGCACAGTAGTGAACTGTCATACCTGAAAATTATACTCCCCTGCTAGCAGATGCCATTTTCTAAAGAATTAGCTGCAAACCTATTCCTATTTCCTCACCATAACATCATTGTTTAAATCTTACCAAATAAATGGGTATTATATTGTATTTTTGTGCACTGAAATTAAAAAAAGTGTATTTTTAACAAAAAATAGTTTTTGAAAAACCTCTGTGCAAATACCGTGTGACATAAAAATTGCAACACCCACCATTTTATTCTCTAGGGTCTCTGCTTTAAAAATAATATATAATGTTTAGGGGGTTCTAAGTAAGTTGTTTTGCAAAAAAAACCCTAATTATAATCATGTAAACAAAAAGTGGCAGAAAAGGCTTTAAGCTGATCTCATTTACATGCTTATCTAAAAAAATGAAAACACGATACATTCCCTTTACAAGAGAAAAGGTGCAACTATTTTAGGCCAACAGAAAGATAAAGCACACAATCGGGCATCATAAGCCTCATGCCTTGTAAAACTTAGGCCTGTAATCATATCCAATGTTGCTTCCTGCTACAGCCTACTTTATGATCTCCTTCTGAACAGACTACCTTCACTCTATTATGAATGTTGCTGCTTGGTTCAAACATTATGCTTCTATCAGTCGCTGAAGTGGCTCTCCATTGTCCACTGGATACCTTTATGAAATCTGAGGTCAAACATACCGTTTATAGCCATGAGCCAACTGCCACCTCATTATATTTTGTCTTTAGCGTCCAGTTATTCACCAACCCAAAACCTTTTCTAAGTTTACAAATGTGTTTCTTCTTTCCTTTTTCTTCCTGTCCAGTCACTACTTCTCTGTAATAAGAATTTCTGAACTACTCTTATGTTTCTCCAATACTCTAGAGCTCCCTTGAACATGCCACCAGATATTAATCATGCTCTCAAATATTTACATACTAATCTACATATGTTTCAGGTATATATACCTAAAATACCTTGTCATCAACTTAAAACATTGCAGAAAAATAACTTAAATGACTTGCAGTGTGTTTCCTTTCTATAAATTTTTTTTTTCACTTATGAGGTGACTATGAACTTGTGTAGCGCTACTCCCGCAGGAGCCACTTGGTAAACTGGGTTCTCTGTTCTTCTGCCTCGACTCTGAGGACAACCTCAGCTCCACTGACACACCAAGTTAAGCAAATGAATACTGCACTGCTACTGCGGGTACAAATATAGATACCTTGCACACAACCAAGCTTCAAGATCCAAAGCATACAACAGACTGGTTAATAATAAATAAACCCAATATACAGTTAGGTCCATATATATGTGGACACAGGCACAATTTTCATACTTTTTGCTCTGTATGCCACCAGAATACATTAAAATGAAACAATTTAAATTAATTTGATGTGCAGACTTTCAGCTTTAATTCAAGGGGTTGAGCATAAATATCAAGTACAAATTTTAGGAACTGCAACCATTTTTATACACAGTCTCTCCATTTTCAAGGGCTCAAATGTAATTGGACAAAAGAATATAAACATAAAAAAATGTTCATTTTTAATATTTTGTTGAGAATCCTTTACTGGCAATGACTGCCTGAAGTCTGGAACCCATGAACATACATACTTATATAGTTAGTCTGGCAGAAAAAAGACAAAAGTCCATCCAGTTCAACCATTAAAAAAAAAGTTATAATCCTACACCCACTGTTGATCCAGAGGAAGGCAAAAACCCAGCAAAGCATGATGCAATTTGCTCCTGCAGGGGAAAAAATTCCTTCCTGATCCCTCGAGAGGCAATCGGATATTCCCTGGATCAACTTTACCTATAAATGTTAGTAACCAACTATATTCTGTGTATCCAAGAAACAATCCAGATCTTTTTTAAAGCAATCCACTGAGCTGGCCAGAACCAACTCTTGAGGGAGTCTATTCCACATTTTCACAGCTCTTACTGTGAAGAAACCTTTCCATGTTTGGATATTAAATTTATTTTCCTCCAGGCGTAAGGAGTGCCCCCTTGTTCTCTGTGATGACCTCTGGGTAAGTAACTACACAACGAGTTCACTATATGAACCACTGAAGTATTTATACATGTTGATCATATCCCCCTTAATCTCCTCTTCTCAAGAGAGAATACATTCAGTTCCTCTAATCTTTCCTCATAGCTGAGCTCCTCCATGCCTTTTATCAGTTTGGTTGCCCTTCTCTGTACTTTCTCCAGTTCCCAAATTTTCTTTTTGTGAATTGGTGCCCAAAATTGAACTGCATATTCCAGATGAGGTATTACTAATGATTTTTACAGGGGTAAAATCATATCTCTCTCTGGAGTCTACCGTGTTTCCCCGCAAATAAGACATTGTCTTATATTTTTTTGGCTCAAAAAAACACACTAGGACTTATTTTCAGGGTAGGTCTTATTTTTTAAATGTCCAGGTGTGGACAGGGTTGTGCAGAGGTGAGCTGCAGGCAGTTGTGGATGAGGGTTACTATGGAGAGGGCTGGCTGATGACAGTTGTGAGCTGCAGTCAGGTGTTGCAGGAGTGACTTGACAGGTGAGTTTCAGACAGGGTGCAGATATGAGCCACAGACAGGGTGCAGGGGTGAGTTGCAGACGTGGGATGCAGAGGTGAGCTGTGGCCAGGGGGTGCAGAGCTGACACCCTGACTGCAGCTCACCTTTGCACATCCCCCCTCCCCCTCCACTACCCTCATATGGTTAGCTAGCTTTGCAAAACACAGCTGTCAGCCGTGTTCGGGTCCTATCTTTCCACATAGTGTACCAAGCGCACTTACTCACCGCTCTGCCTCTTCCCCACTGGCCGGTGATCACCCCCGGGGCATCGGCTTCCATGCATTAGGCTGCAGGAGGAGATGTCCCACCCCTAAACACACTGCATACTGTACCCACAGATATCTGTTCCTTCCCTGTTCTACAGTGAGTACAGAGGTAGGGAAGTTCTGTGGGAGCGGATGGTGCTGTCACTTCAGCCGCGCTTCTGTGTTTATAAGAGACAATAGATATGGGTGTGCACAGGGCCAGTGCCGAAGGGGGCAGAATGGCGTTCCGCCATGTTCCTGCTGAAAAAAAGGCCTGATCACAACTAGGTCTTATTTTCGGGGTAAGTCTTATACTTTAGCAATTCCCAAAAATAGCACTAGGTCTTATTTTCGGGGTAGGTCTTATTTTAGGGGAAACAGAATAAACCTCTTTTAATCCAAGAGAGGATTTTGCTCACTTTAAAAACCACAGCTTGGTATCACATGCCATTATTAAGCTTGTGATCTACCAGAACTCCCAGATCCTTCTCCACCATTGATTCCCCCAGTTGTACTCCCCCTAGTATGTATGATGCATGCATATTCTTAGCCCCCAAGTGCATAACCTTACCATTATGAACATTAAACCTCATTTGCCACATAGTTGTCCAATTAAACAGTGCATTGAGGTCGGCTTATAAGTTGGAGACATCCTGTAAGGACATTATTCCACTGCACAGCTTAGTGTCACCTGCAACATTACCAAAGGCTCTCTCTGATAATTTGCCAGGCTCTAACTGCAGCTGTCTTCAGTTGTTCTTTGTTTGTGGGTCTTTCTGCCTTTAGCTTTGCCTTCAGCAAGTGAAATGCATTCTCAATTGGGTTGAGATCAGGTGGTTGGCTTGGCCATTGCTGAATATTCCACTTCTTTTCCTTCAAAAGCTCCTGGGTTACTTTTGAAGTGTGTTTTGGATGATTGTCCATCTGTACTGTGAAGTGCCACCCAATCAACTTTGCTGCATTTGGCTGAATATGGGCTGACAGTATATCTCAAAACACTGCAGAATTCATCTGGTTGCTTCTGTCTTCTGTCACATCATCACTAAACACCAATGACCCAGTGTCACTGGAAGCCATGCATGCCCACGCCATCACACTGCCTCCACCATGTTTTACAGATGACGTTGTGTGCTTTGGATCATGAGCTGTTTCAAGCCTTCCCCACACTTTTTTCTTCCTGTCATTCTGGTACAGATGAATCTTACTTTCATCCGTCCAAAGAATGCTTTTCCAGAACTGGTCTGCCTTTTTTAGATGGTTTTTGGCAAAGTCTAATCTGGCTTTTCTATTCTGCAGGCTTATGAATGGTTTGCACCTTGTGGTGAACCCTCTGTATTTGCTCTTGTGAAGTCTTCTCTTGTTTGTAGATTTTGACAATGATACACCCACCTCCTGGAGAGTGTCCTTCACTTGCCTGGATGTTGTGAATGGGTTTTCCTTTATCATAGAGAGGATCCTGCGATCATCCACCACTGTTGTCTTCCATGGACGTCCATGCCTTTTTATGCTGCTGAGCTCAACAGTGCGTTCTTCTTTCCTCAGAATGTACAAACTTGGATGGATTTGTTTAGTTCTTGAAGCCTTACAATGGCCTGTTTCACTTGCATGAACAGCTCCTTTGAATGCATGCTGTAGGTCCACAGTAATAGATTCCAAATGCTGCTTAGAAATAATGAAGGAGTAGCCCACACCTGGCCATGAAACTGCTTTTGAATAAATTGTCCAATTACTTTTGGTCCCTTGAAAAAGGGTGTGTGGCTACTCTTAAGAGCTGTAGTAATTCCTAAACCCTTCCTCCAATTTGGATGTAAATACTTTCAAATTAAACCTGAGAGTGTGCACTTTCAACTCATATCCATTATATAACTAACTATAGCTTGAATATGTTTTGTAAATACCTGAAAAAAACTTTGTCCAAATATATATGGACCTAACTGTATATTGTTATGGGTTGCAGTAAATAGCAGTATGCACTTAAATGAGTAAGTAAAGCATTAGACCATTCGCAGTTCATAAACAATATGTCCATTTGGTTATAGCAGATTAGAATGGAGTTCTATGCAGCTACATTAGATCAAACCTGGTCATCCACAAAATCAGCAATAAGTACTAGTATTAGAAAACAGTAACAAAGATGATAATCAATACTGCGATAAATCCTTTGTAAACAGAAGGCTATGTTTACTTTAGAGTGCACTCAATATGAATGGCAACAATGAAATTTAGGATTCCCTAAATATGTACCTGTTACTATGGACAATGCACAAAGTTCTCGTGAAGCAGTTATGTGAGTGAGCAGTCTTTAGTCCTAGTTCTTCAGCTGCCTAACGTTGGGGCCAAGTGTTTATGGTGGCGCACACAGTACTAGTAAAGTCTGCATGCAGTAAATATTACTGCTAGTTAGATGGCCAGTATTCATAGAATACAAAACTCCCTGTGAAAGATTGGGCAGTGCTCAGTCTGACTCAATTTCATTCTGGGAGTGGGACAGGAAGTTCCCATCCTATTGCCAGAACACAGCTCTGTATACAGTATGTTGCTGAATCTTCATATAGATTATAAAATGGTAAAAGCTGATGCATCTGTTAGTGAAGGCAATAGTTTGTTTGGACTAGCTTGATCCAAACAAACTACAATGTGTCTAAATTTCACTAAAAGCTTTGGATCTACCTTAACTGTAGCAGAGAGGGGTCACATTTCTAGGATTGCTATGATATATGGCCAGACTGAGTGAATCTCAGGAATGAATAGACAGAAATAGAAATGAATTGGTAAATTAGCAGGTTACACAACCGTATACTGTATATATGTATTTCTTCTGTGTAAAACACAAGCATAATGCAAGTTGGCAACCCACTGCATCACCTACTATAATATTATACTTGGATTTGATAATGCCTTAGAATTAATGTATTAATCTGCCATCAGCTTCTGTTATGACAGGGATAACTTAATAGATGAGAAGAGTTCAGAAAAGCTAAAATGAATAATGCAACGCATTAATGAAATGATTCATTCATTTTCATGATATTATGAAATTCACGCAGGCGTTATATGCCACCTAGAAATGGGTAGTTAGTGTAATGTTTCTCTTGTATAAATCGATAACTGTATAGGAATATATTTATGTTTATGGATGGTAATTACTATATATAAATATGATATTTTCAACAAAAGCAGAACTTTCTATAAGTATGTATTAATTTATTTTAAATGATGGTATAAGTGTACAGGTTTTGATAAATACATTATAGCATATAAATTGACAGCTTGGTTGACAGCAATCGATCCAAATGACATTTTGCAGATCGTATAAAGCTTTAATTCAAAAATTTGTGCCGATCTTAACAGATAAGCATTAAAAATCCCACCTCCAACACACACATTGGTCTTGTATTTATTCCCTAGCTTATGCATTCTTCAGCCCCCCTCAAGACTCCACAAAGTGCAGCATACATACACCAACCATACAAATAGTACTCTTTCCCCTTCCCACCTGAACAGGGCAAATTTCAGTTAGTAGCGTACTTGGCATATCCCTGTCTAGGACTCTTCTGGCACAATTTGCAACTTGGTGACAGCAAGTCATCAGTGAAAGAGACAAGCAAGCAACATAGACCCCAAAGCCCTGGAAGTGCTGAGAGTACAGCATGCCAAGCCAAAACTTTGCATTATGCTTGGCCTCCCTGGCACAGGTTTGACTAAGACTCAAATCAGTCACATGGTCACATGGTCACAGCATTGTCCATTGAAAACCAAGCTTTCATCAATGACTATATGAAGTACTCCTTAAGGCCCCATGACTATGCCCTACTTGAAAGATGGGATACTATTCCTCCCTGCTTCCAATCTGGCTACAAAGACCATGTGCTGGGCTGCTGTGCTTCTGTTTCAGTACTGCTGCAAGATAAAAATTAGGCTGCTGCTGTGCTGCAAGGAAAAAGCAGACTAATACAGCTTTACAACTAGCTGGTCATCTGTTTTCTCACTGGTTTGTGTATAATACAGAGTCATGCCAGAGCTTACTGAGTTTCAAAGAGGGAACATTGTTGGAGCCCGTTAAGATGGTGCCTCTGTGACTGAAGCTGCCAATTAATTTGCTGTTTCATGAGGTACAGCATCAAAGGTTATGAAAACATCGTCTGATGAGCATAAACACAGTCGATATGGTCAACTGACTGAAAGAGACAAAAGGACTCTGCACAGGATTGTGACTTGGAATAAGAACACAAGTGCTGCAAAAATGAATGCAGAGTTCAATTTCAGTCTTCCAAAGATCGTGTCCACAAAAGCTGTGTGGCGGGAACTCCATAAGCAAAACATTCACGAGCAAGCTACAATTGCTAAACCACTAGTGACTGATATTAAAGCTCAGAAGAGGAGAGAATGGTGCAGCACCCATAAATTATGGAAGACTGTAATATGTTCTCATGAATCAAGCTTCACACTGTTCCCAACCACCGAATATGTTTGGCAAACACCATCCCAAGCTTACAACCAGAACTGTCTTGTGCCAACGATAAAGCATAGTAGCAGTGCAATCATGGGTTGGGCAGCCTTTTATGGTATTCTGCAGGCCCCATCATTACCTTGAAAGGTAGAGTCACTGCCAGTAACTATGTACAAATTTTGGGTGACCATGTGTACCCCATGGTGCAGATATTTTTTCTCAAAGACAGACCCATTTACCAGGATGATAATGCTCCAATTCACACAGCTGGTGTTGTCAAATTGTGGTTTGATGAGCATGCAGACAGTCTCTCACATTCCCTGGGCACCGCAGTCTCCGGAGCTCAATATCATAGAGTCACTACGGTCAATTTTGGCGAACAAGGTTCAAGCTAGTTTTTTGCCTTCGGCATCTCTGCGAGAACTGGAATGATGAAGAGTGGTGTCAGATTCCATTATCCACCATCCAAGACTTATATTTGTCAATTCCCTATGAGAATTCAGGCTGTCTTAGATGCCAAAGGTGGTCCAACACCATATTGGGTAATGATTTAATTCTTTTATTTGGGGTTTCTATAATTTTATCCAACACCTGGTCAATTCCTCACATAACGAGCTGAAAAGAAAACATGGTGCCTTTCACTTAAAGTGTTTATTCGCCTTCCTCCCCAATCCCTGATGTATACACTGTGGGGCATAAACTGTCAGTTTCCATGCAACCAGAGTAGCTTTCAGATCAGAAGTACTGCCCCCCTTCCCTCCCGTAGTACAGCCCTCCATTACAGCCCCTCTCCTCAGTACAGATCATCCCTCTTTAGTACATCTCACCCCAATACAGGTCCCCCCCTTCTTTAGTACACTTCTCCTGCCTTAAAACACTCTCACCAGTCAAAACAAGCAGTGGAGCCGAGGAGAAGTTAAGGAGAACCTCCTTGTGCCTAAAACCTTACAGGCAGCAAGAGTAGTGCAGTAAAGCTGTCAGTGCAGAACCACAGATGCTCTGGGGTGGTTTGAACCCCTTCTTGCCCCTGCACTGCTGTACAGTCATAAGCAGCTATACACACCCTAGGGTAATATGATGGACTGCCTGATACCCCGACTGGGTATTTCCACCAAACAGCTTTCTCCACTCTGGGAGCAGAAAATAGCAAGTTTATCCTAAGCCTCAGACAAACCAATGTTGAGTAAAACAAAGACTGATTTTATTAACAAACAGCACAGCAATTACGCACAAAAACCTTCCCCCTAGACAGGTATGGCCCACATTACAAATCCCAGGGGAAAATTACATTACATAAACAAATAAACAATCAAATACAATAAAACAATTTATTTCTTCCCAGCACCTAGCAGTCAGGACTCTGGAGGTGATTAACCACTTCCCAACCGCGCTATAGCCTAAGGAAGGTTACAGCGTGGTGCGCTGGTGATAGCTGTGTCCTACGGACACAGCTGATCATGTGATATGGTAAAAGGCCAATCACAGCGGCCTCTTACCACATGATTAGCTGTGTCCAATGACACAGCAGATCATCGGGTAAATACAGTTGCCGGTTATAGGCTGCTCTTTCCTCACACTGTCACAGCTTGAGGAAAGTACTGCAGAGAACTGGCAATTTTCAGCAAAGGGATC
This sequence comes from Staurois parvus, assembly GCF_062004578.1. Classification (NCBI taxonomy): domain Eukaryota; kingdom Metazoa; phylum Chordata; class Amphibia; order Anura; family Ranidae; genus Staurois; species Staurois parvus. Next base: position 4,414,162 of record NW_028318023.1, on the reverse strand, counting down.
AGCGCTGATCATCAGGGTTTGAATCCCAGCCACAGCACCACCTGCCTGGAGCTTGCATGTTCTCCCTGTGCCTGCGTGGGTTTCCTCCGGATACTCCGGTTTCCTCCCACACTCCAAAGACATGCTGGTAGGTTAATTGGATCCTGTCTAAATTGTCCCTAGTATGTATGAATGTGAGTTAGGGACCTTAGATTGTACACCCCTTGAGGGTTAGGGACTGATGTGAATGTACAATATATATGTGTAAAGCGGTGCGTAAATTGACGGCACTATATAAGTACCTGAAATAAATAATAAAATAAATAATATATACAGTTGTGTTCAAAATAATGCAGTCAGATGTCACTAACCTGATCAATCACTGTTTTTGGTAGAAATGATATTTCTACATGGCAAATAATTTACTAGCAGGTGTAGTAGAGTAATAGAAATCCAACAGACCCAACAGTCATGACATGCATGCTGCTGATTCTGTGTAATTGAATCACTAATTGAAAGGGGCATGTTCAAAATAATAGCAGTGTGGCGTTCTATTAGTGAGGTCATTCATTCTTTGAAAAACAGGTGGCAATTATTGCCCTTATTTAAGGAAGGAAGGCAGCAAATGTTGTACATGCTGGTTACAGTGCATTTCTCTGAAAGTCTGAGGAAAATGGGTCATTCCAGACATTGTTCAGAAGAACACAGTACCGTGATTAAAAAGTTGATTGGAGAGGGGAAAACATATAAAGAAGTGCAGAAAATGATAGGCTGCTCAGCTAAAATGATCGCAAATGCTTTAAAATGGCAACCAAAACCTGAAAGACGTGGAAGAAAGCGAAAAACTACCATTCGAATGGATAGAAGAATAGCCAAAATGGCAAGGACTCAGCCAACAATCAGCTCCAGGAAGATCAAAGAAGGTCTAAAGTTACCTGTGAGGAAGCCCCCGCAAAGTCCCACTGTTGAAAAAAAGACATGTGCTGAAGAGGTTACAATCTGCCAAAGAGCACATTCACTGGCCTAAAGAGAAATGGTACAACATTTTGTGGACTGATGAAAGTAAGATTGTTCTTTTTGGGTCTAGTGGCCGGAGACAGTCTGTCAGACGACCCCCAAACACTGAATTCAAGCCACAGTACACTGTGAAGACAGTGAAGCATGGTTGTGCAAGCATCATGATATGGGGATGTTTCTCATACTACGGTGTTGGGCCTATTTATCGCATACCAGGGATCATGGATCAGTTTGAATACATCAGAATACTTGAAGAGGTCATGCTGCCTTATGCTGAAGAGGAAATGCCCTTGAAATGGGTGTTCCAACAAGACAACGACACCAAACACACCAGTAAACGGGCAACATCTTGGTTCCAGACCAACAAGATTGACGTTATGGAGTGGCCAGCCCAATCCCCGATCTTAATCCAATAGAAAACTTGTGGGCTGACATCAAAAATGCAGTTTCTGAGGCAAAACCAAGAAATAGAGAAGAACTGTGGAATGTAGTCCAATCATCCTGGGCTGGAATACCTGTTCACAGGTGCCAGAAGTTGGTTGACTCCATGCAACACAGATGTACAGCAGTTCTCAGAAACAGTGCTTATACAACTAAATATTAATTAAGTGATTCAAAGGAAAGCAAAATCTTCAAACATTTTTCAGTTTATATAGTGAATGTTTGAGTTTGTAAAGAAGAATACAAACACTGCTATATTTTTGAACAGTCTAATATTCACTTTTCTTCAATTTGTTTAGAGGAACAACACAAATTTGATATATTTTTCTTCATGTTTTGATTTGGAATAGAATGTGTAGTGTTCCCAATGCATTTGTGTGTATGGAAATAAAAGCTATTAGAAGGATTTTGAGCTTTATTCACTTTTTTCAACACACTGCTATTATTTTGAACACAACTGTATATAGAATAACCACATTTGGTGAATATAAAACTGGATACAGATTGAACCTGTATAGAAAAAAACACAATGTATGTTGAGCTGAAATATAAGTAAGACCGTAAGGGATAATATGGGTATATACGTATTATACTCATGAGTTTGTATATGTCTATAATTGTTTGTGTCAAAAACATCTGCATGACATTAACATATACGGAGATAATTGGAAAAAGTTAATGTTATTGGACCTATAAAAAATCGAGGCAGTAATGAATAGAAACTAACCTGTTGCTGCATACTGAGAACAACTCCCTTAAATGATTATGTTGAATCAAGGTTTCTGTGGGGAGACAAAAATTCAAGGAAAGAAAGGGATCAAGAAACACAAAAACACATGACTTGGGTATCATAAATGTTGTATTTAGAATTTTAGTTGGGAATAAGTTTGTGCAGGGAAGGTGGTGTACTATAAATAGAAAAGTGGGAGGTGTGGAGTGGGGGGGGGATTGTGAAGAGGGTGAGGGCTTGAGTGTCGGTGAAATTAAGTCCTAAAGTTTTGTGTTAGAGATGACAGAAAATGAAGGATGTGAAGACTGGGCTGGATGGTCGAATTGGGTAGTTGGGGTTTGGGGGTGGAGAAGAGTAAAGTTGAAAGTGAGAAGCACGCTGGGAGAAGGAGATTTAAGGGAGGCTCTGGGATTATGTAATATTGGACCTTTCATCCAATAAGTCTAAATTCCAGAGTCTCCCTTCTCCAACATTTAAGTCCCCTTCCCCTTCTATTCTACTCACTTCTTTATAGGTCCAATAACAACAACATTATTATTATTATTATTATTATTACACAGGATTTATATAGAGTCAACAGTTTGCTCAGCGCTGTCCATTATAATGATGGGAGAAAGTACTGTAACAATATGATTCAATACACAAGGGGTTCGAGGGCCTTGGAGCTTACAATGCTCCTTGGAGCTTACAATCTAGGAGGGAGGGGATAGTGGTACAGGAGGAAATAGCTGTGGGGGATGGAGTGGTAATTTACCACTCAAGTATTAATAAGTATAATGCGTATATACCCACACTATCCCTTATGATCTTGTTTATATTTCAACCCTGCACATTGTGTTTTTTTCTGTATGGGTTCGATCTGTATCCAACTTTATATTTACCAAATATGGTTATCAGTCCTATGTATATAATATATATTTGTATAGTATTATTTATGCTTTTTATTATTGTTTTTTCTTATGTTTGTTGATATATATATATATATATATATATATCTCTTTTTTATCCACGTCTATTTCTATTTCCCTGAAACACATTTGCTTGATGTACATGTTGCTACTTTTTAATAAATGTCTATGAATCATACTTGAGAAGTTGCATTTCTCTGGACGCTGGGTGTTCCTTTCAATTTAATCCAAATGACAGGTAGTTTGGGCAGCATTTACATGTAGGAGTAAGTGTGACTGTGGGGACACTGGCCATAGAATGTAATGAACTGCTTGTACAGTTCCTTAAAAGATTAAATGACTGCTTGGCAGTGGACAGGCCAGACAGCATATAGTCACTTGTCTGCAACTAAGGTTTATTTTTGTACTTCAAATAACACTTATCCTTCAAATTCACCAAGCCTCCCTTTAATACAAAATAAATGAAGGACATGCATGATAATTACCCTTTTGCTAGCGTGTAGCTAATGAGAAACTATCTTGAGCTTATCCATTAAATGTATCTAAATGAATGTTAGCAAAACAGGTATTCATTTCACAGAGCTCCAGACAAAGACGTCTTTACTTGTCCTTGTTGCTGATTTCCTACCTTCACTGAATATGCCATCCATCTTCTGGTTCACTCAGTAGTTGCTCTGAAATAGCCTATTCATTTTCAAATCAAACTGTTAATTCTCTTTGGTTTCCTCTTTGTAAGACCAGTGGCTGCTATGCCTCCTATTCCCCAGCCACTGGTCTTGGCACATCCCTTCTGTAGTTCTTTTTCCAGGAAGCAGTGATGTAATTCAGCCCCACTTGAAGTGGTGGGTGGACTGGGACTCTCAGACACATTCAACAAGTACAGGCCAAGTGTACCCGCCCACATTACAATTCCATGTGGTCGATGGGAACTGTAGTTTCCTTTTACTGCAAATAGAGTGGAGAGGATATGATGTAATCCCTGCTGTTACAGTTCCTTCTTGGCAGAGAAGATACTGTTATCTTTTGACTTACAGAGATGAGGTCATGAAAATTCAATTAGACTTTTGTTCTAGTGGTAACGATTTTCAACATTTTATTAACGGTTTAGTGTTTAGTGCAGGCAGTGTACTTGGGTGATTTTATTGCCTATCCCGGAGTTCTTCTTTAAGGGTTTCATTACATTTGTGCATGTGTTACAGTGTATCTAAACCCAAAACCAAAAATGTAATCTATTGCAGATTACTAGTGTTTAGTGTGATATCTGCATTTATTCTATTATTTCAAGCTTGCTTTGCTTTATTTATATTTATATCCAGGTAATTCCTGCAATGACACTTTCTACCCCTGGGTGGCTACCTCACTCACTCTATCTAAGGAGGGAGCCACGGTTGTCACCCTAGGCTGCTCTGCTGATATGAACTCCAAATATGTCTGTATCTCTTCATCTCCATTACATGGATGGCAGGGTCATTTGGTAATTTGCAGAAGATAGCTACTGTATGAAGGATGAGATTATTTGGTGAATCTCACAGACAGTGACAAGGACACTGCATTTCTACCAAGATCAACAGGTATATTTCGTATTTTCTGAAAATGTTCTTAGCTTGAAAAAAAATGAAATGCTGCCTGCAGCATTTTTGATAAAGCATAATAGCACAAATTCTAAATGAATAGCAACACAACACACAAGGTTCAATTCAGAAAGCTAAAACACTAGGATAAGGCTTCTTATTTTCAAAAATTGACAGATATTTTTAACTGCATTTAATATTACATATATATGGCTGAAAATAAAGATCCTTATTCTTGGGTAAAAGTCTGTGAACTGAGCCTATAGTTCCATGCGTAAATATGCATTGCAGCAAAACATGCATTTTAACATGTATTATCTCAACACATAAAGCCGGTATCACACATTACTATGAACTTCAATAAATTCCTCTTTAGTACAAATGACACCATATCACACGGTTCCTTCCAACAGTATTGCCAGTGTGGTAAGCATTACTATAGCATGTAATTCAATTGTGCTGTGAAATTTAGACATACTTGCTACATGACCAGTAGGTGGCGATACACTACAATTTTCAATTAGAGCATTACAGAACATTCAAAAGAGCAATTACAAATACTAGTCTTGGTTTGCAGTTCCATTGAAATGAATTGAATTTTCAGCAATAGAAAATCTTCACTAAAAATGGCTAGCAAGTTTATGCTTCATTTAAGAACATATATTAACTTGAAATTAATTGCAACAATTTAGTAATGTTAACATTAACTTTCAGTGCCTGCACTTGTAATATGTCATTTTAATAAAAGGGATAATAACTGCATTTGCCCCAGGGTCACCAGAGCAATGACCATTAGGATACTTGTACAGAATGCAGCTTGAATTGTTAGAGTGTAGGGGACATTATATTGCTGTCTCCTGTTGTGTTCAGTAGCTGGTAAATTCCTTGATTTAAACAGAATAATATATTCTTAAAGGCAAATCAGTTTATAAATCAAATATGAAATACTAACATCAAAAAGAGAGCTTTCATCAAACAACTGACACTGCAAACTTAGGGCAGTTGACTGCATCTTGGCATGCCTACCATTCCTATCCAACATGACAACACAGGTGGCAAAGCTATGAACATGCTCAGACATTGTGATATCAGTCCTCACTTTTCCCCTCCACTTTCCCATAAGCTACGTATTCTTTACCCTGTCCTACCAGCTAAAATCCCTTCTTTTTTTCTCCTATTGGGTCAAACTTCAACCTATGGGCTTATAAATGTATTGCTCCTGCTTTCAGAATATCCTGAGCAAAAGGTGCACTTTGTCACAGGACACAGCGTCTTGTTTTCTTTTTTTTTTCTAGTTCCTTCTTCCATTTAAATAAGACAGACTCTTCAAATGTTTCTTCTGCCCTGCTACAGGTTTTACTGCATTGAGTATATTGGAGTCTTCTTCCTTGCATACAGTATAACAGCTTTCTCATGAAATGTCTCACATTCTCTAACAGGCTTAAGCAATCCTTATATGTCTTATGGTTACTACAGCTTTTACTAATTCACTGTATGGGATCTGTTTTAATTATACCTTTTTGAGCTTGTGTATATGATTAGTATTACATTTGTTACATCAGGAAAAATTGTAAAAAAAAGACATTGTCATGTGGGGGTCTGTATTAAATGGTCTGTATTGGCAAGTTAACATCACAAATATAACAGAGCAGAATAGTACTTCAATGTCAATGTACATACTGTAAATACAACAGTAACAGATACAATGTTCTCAACAGAGGCACCTCTAGAGTCAAGCCAAGCCTATACTGCAGTATTAGTAACTTAAACAGTAGCTCTCCATATGAGAGGTTACTACCCAAGTGACCAAAGATAATTATGAAAGATGTGGCAGGCTAAGTTGCTTGAAAGCTCTCGAAGGGTCTAAGCTTAGGACTACAAGTTTAAACTCAGTAACAGTAACTCAGTTCTGTCTTCCGGGAAGGAGTGAATTGAAGTCTTTATGGTAAACTTTTGCCGGCTATGCTGCTCACCCGGTCCTTTCTTCTGGGGGGCGGTGCCGCCCCCCTAAAAATTGTTGCCCTAGGCAAACGCCTTGTTTGCCTCATGGTAGATATGGCCCTGGATTTGCATCTATACAAAATGTATAGATGCAAATTGCACTGCAAAGAATAGCATGCAATTTTAATTGTCATTCGTGCAAGGAAAAGACAGAAAGTAGTGGGGATTTCAAATTCCTTCAACTTTCTCTCCTCTACTACAGCAGAGAATATGGAGCATCTGCCTCCATGGTTTGCATCCCCACATGCCCAATCTCTGCTCAGAATGGGGTGCCTGCAGGGAGGCTTTCATTACTGCTCCTGTGTGAACTCAGGCTATGATAAGCCTGCGTTCACACAGGAGCAGTGGGGAAACCGCATGTATTTTGGACAGGAATCGCATTCCTGTTCAAATCGCATGCTATTCTTTGCAGTGCAACTTGCATTTTGTATTGACCCCAATTTGCATTTTGTATTGACCCCAAATTGCACCACAAAGTATCGGTTTATGGTATCAGGAGCATTTTCATGAGTACGAGTATTAGTACTTGTAAAAATACCAGGTATTGGCACCGATACCAGTATCAGTGCATCCCTAATATTAGGTGATGAAAAGATATAGACATAAACAACATTTTTACAGCATTAAAGTCAACTTTAAGGTACATACTTGATGGCTGGAATAAAAGCAATACACTGAAAGTTAAGATTATTGGGTTTATTTTTTTTTAAATTGCTTTGTGAATATCTCAGCATTGCAAAAATGTCATGGATAATAACTGATGATGAGTGAAATGTCAGCATCTACTTGTTGCCTTTCGCAGGGTGAATGTAACATTCCCGAACGCTCACTCCCTAAGAAAATAGCCTCAAAATGTATGTTATCCCAACATTTCATATTCCTGATATGTGTGCATGGGACCTTCTACTTGTTTTAAAAAGTATCTTGTTCTCTCTGTCAGTCCCCCTGCTTTCCTATTTCAAATTGCTCACAGCAGTCATGGAAACAGATCAATCGCAGCATGGTCAGTTTTCTTCTTTGCATTCTACTTGGGAGCATAACGTGCCTGTAATCCAATGGCCAGACTTCTGCTGACACACCCCCTGCACAGCCCTTCATGGGGAAGATCAGTGTGCTGCTGTTTCTCTGCCTCCGGCTCACACGCCCCCCTGCAGTCTCCACCCCCAGCTCTTTAAGTCCCTTATGTAATTGAGAACAGAAGTCATGTTATCACTTATAAAACAAAAAAAGCATGATATATGTATATATTGTTATATATATATACATAGAAATGAGTGACAGATGCAGCAACACGCACAGTAAAAAAGTGCAACACACCAAAACGTTCTATGATCTACTTTGCCACATGTAGGGCAGCCCATTGAAAGCAATGTGTGTCAGGGGAAAAATTAGCAAAAAACGTGTGCCCCAACTATGCTCGGTGGGAATGCGGCCTAAAGGTGAAATTGGTGTTTTTACACAAGTACAGTGAGGCTCCATTCACATATGTACATTTCCAACCACATGAGAAGCTGCACAGAAAACGTTTTGCCATTGCCATGTGTTCCAGAAACACACTGCAAATGCACCCCAGTTTTGCATTGTCATTACATGTTAATGGCACCCCAAGTACTGGTAGCAAGTATGCATTTGGTGTGCAGCAAACACACAACAAATGCTCCAAAAAGTTTGGTAAAAACAAATCTTGCTCCACTCCCAAAAAGGTTCTGGAGCTTCTTTGGAGCATTCCCTCACATAGGGCAGCCCATTCACTATTTGTGACGAGCAAAAAATGCCCCCCCCCCAAAAAAAAAACAAACATGCGAGATTGGAAGATCCTGCTATGTGGAGATGGGACAGCTGAGTGTCACCATACACACTATCCTCCTATGTACTTTTATAAAGCTTGCCATACACTATGCAATCTGATTGTATAATCCCTATACAGTTTCCTTTAGATTTACCAGAACTATGGAATGGGAGGTCACACCTAAACAATTTATTCAATTTACATCAAATCAGGTAGGTCCTTACACTACATAGTTGATGGGATATCAAAGTTAGATTGTACATTCAGATTGTAGAGAAAGTGGAAACTAAAAACATTTGAAAGTTTAAAGCTTCTATAGATGAGGTAAGTGAGAGATAAGCAAATTGAAATGGCTGGGCCAGAGATGACATTAGAAAATGCTTCTAACTGTTATCAAAAGTGAAATTCTGTCCAAAAAGGTGAACTTATCCTTTAATAATGATTACAGTTATTATAGTGATTACATTTTATTGATTTAGTTAAGATCTACAAACAACTTTTTCCTCTAGATGGCAGCAAAGACATTTGTAAGTAGCATTTTGGGGCAATTTGGTCTTGTAATGCTGTTAATATTTTTGCCTTCTATTGCTTTTGGTACAAAAACACATGTTGTGCAATTAAAAGCATTTAATTAAACAAATAGCAAAACAGTTATCTGATGTGTATTCTTAAAATTGTTTCTGCATTAGCTACAGTACATAGAGGAAGCACTTAAAGTAAATTAGAATCAAATATGCAAAAGTAATGTCTGTATGAACTTGATTCTATCTTTCAAGGCTTAAATGTACAGATTTTTCCAATCAAATTACAATCACTAAAGCAATCTAAATCCTAAAAGCACTTTACAGTAAATGCATTCTCTGTAAAGCAGCAAATAGACAAATCACTTTGTGATGATATAAGGCTGCTTCTGAATAGATCAACTATTACTCCTCCAGAGCTTTCTTTTAACTTTCAATAGGCCCTCTTACTCATGAGCTAAACCAGCTAAAAGAACAAACTCTTCTTGAGCAATCTCTAAACATTAATTATATAAAATAACTTAAAGTGATACTAAACACACACTGTTTCATTTGGAATATCACTTCTCTTTCTGTAGATGGCACAGTAATTATTTTAATTTAAAAAATCGAAGTACCTTTTTTTCTTAATCGATATACAGCTGTCACGTGACCCAGCTCTTTCCCAGCCTGTCTGCAGGAAAACAATGGCAGGAAAACAAGGACAGGAAGAGGAGCTTCTAGTCCTTTGCTGCTGGTCGCATGTTAAAACAAACTCAGCTTTCGGAATGCAGAGTAAAAGTAAATAATTAATATCAAGAAACTGTTTTAAACCATCATACAAATAAATAGTTGAAATCAAACCTTTAGAATATTTGGCAATGACATGGTGTGGGTCAATTTCTGCCCATATGTAATATCTAGAGATGAGCGAATCGAACTTGGCGAAGTGGAATTTGTTTCGAATATTAGGAAAAATTCGATTCGCACCGAATCCGAATATTAGCAAACTTCGGATGCGCGAATCGAATTTTTCCCGATCGGCTGATTTTCATCCCTTCTACAGCCGGCAAAAAGTGTCCCTGCAGAGAGCTCCGCTATTTCTGACAGTTCTCTGACAGTTCCTTCACATTTACAGCGGTTGAAACATTGTATCTATTTGTTTCCATTTAGGATACAGATGTTTTTATTCGGAAACAAATAGATACAATGTTTCAACCGCTGTAAATGTGAAGGAACTGTCAGAGAACTGTCAGAAATAGCGGAGCTCTCTGCAGATACACTTTTTGCTGGAATGGAATTCTTCTTCTTTTCATTCTTCTTCTTCTTTTCATTCTTCTTCTTCTTTTCATTCTTCTTCTTCTTCTTCTTTTCATTCTTCTTCTTTTCATTCTCCTTCTTCTTCTTTTCATTCTTCTTCTTCTTCTTTTCATTCTTCTTCTTTTCATTCTTCTTCTTCTTCTTTTCATTCTTCTTTTCATTCTTCTTCTTTTCATTCTTCTTCTTCTTCTTTTCATTCTTCTTTTCCTTCTTCTTTTCATTCTTCTTCTTCTTCTTTTCATTCTTCTTTTCATTCTTCTTCTTCTTCTTTTCATTCTTCTTCTTCTTTTCATTCTTCTTTTCATTCTTCTTTTCATTCTTCTCATTCTTCTTCTCATTCTTCTTTTCATTCTTCTTCTTCTTTTCATTCTTCTTCTTCTTCTTTTCATTCTTCTTTTCATTCTTCTTCTTCTTCTATTCATTCTTCTTCTTCTTCTTTTCATTCTTCTTTTCATTCTTCTCATTCTTCTTCTCATTCTTCTTTTCATTCTTCTCATTCTTCTTCTCATTCTTCTTTTCATTCTTCTTCTTCTTCTTTTCATTCTTCTTCTTCTTCTTCTTTTCATTCTTCTTTTCATTCTTCTTCTTCTTCTTTTCATTCTTCTTCTTCTTCTTTTCATTCTTCTTTTCATTCTTCTTCTTTTCATTCTTCTTTTCATTCTTCTCATTCTTCTTTTCATTCTTCTCATTCTTCTTTTCATTCTTCCTCTTCTTCTTTTCATTCTTCCTCTTCTTCTTTTCATTCTTCTTTTCATTCTTCTTCTTTTTCTCATTCTCCTTCTTCTTTTCATTCTTTTTCTCATTCTCCTTCTTCTTTTCATTCTTCTTTTCATTCTTCTTCTTCTTTTCATTCTTCTTCTTCTTCTTCTTCTTTTCATTCTCCTTCTTCTTCTTCTTTTCATTCTTCTTTTCATTCTTTTCATTCTTCTTTTCTTTCTTCTCATTCTTCTTTTCATTCTACTCATTCTTCTTTTCATTCTACTCATTCTTCTTTTCATTCTTCTTTTCATTCTTCTTCTTCTTCTTTTCATTCTTCTTCTTCTTCTTCTTTTCATTCTTCTTCTTATTCTTCTTTTCATTCTTCTTCTTCTTCTTCTTTTCATTCTTCTTCTTCTTCTTCTTTTCATTCTTCTTCTTCGTCGTGCCCCGTGACTGCCCAAATGAGTGAAGTGTGCGGTGATTCTAAGATCGACGGCACTCATCTGCATGTCATACTGACTGACAGTATTATTTCTCTTCCCCAGCAGACTCCAAGGGCATTTAAATTAAAGGTACAGTGTTCTGCACTAATATAAAGGCTCTCTGAAGCCTAGAAACCCTTTTAATAAGTTAAATTCGCATCGAATCGAATTTCTTCCGCAAATTCGGCGAATCAGCCGAATCGAATTTTTGAATAATTCGCTCATCTCTAGTAATATCCACCTCTATTGTGTTTAGCTGGTTAGCATAAAGGAGGAGAGAAGTAGTATACTCCCACATGTGTGACTCTCTAGTCACAAGGGCTGCTCAGATGCGATCAAAGGAATTCTCTGCATAGAAACACACTGAAAACTGAGCATATTCTCTAGCTGCCAACAGCTGCTCTGCAGTATCCGCAGCTGCAGTGGGGACAGGAGGGAGGGACAGAAAACAGCGGGATCAACCAGGTATTTTTCAGAATACAGAAAACAAATCCCATAGTGACTGTGTAGGTATATAATACAGCATTTATTGATAGATTTGATTAATATGGGTTTACTGACAGTAATAAATTCTGCTCAAAAATGAAATATAATCCCTTTGCGCCGGTGCCTCCCGTCCCTTTAAGGGGTTTCTGATGCCAGGATGCGGGGCGGGGTTTAGGGTCATGTGACCACTGTGATTGGCTGTCATGGCAATCACATGATCAGAAAGGTCCCGATCGCAAGGAGAGATCAGGACCTTTCCGTGGGACACTAACACAGGGCCCATGCTCTCAGCACATGTTTGTTTACAAATGGTACACAAATATTTGGCTGCTTGGCATCAAGTCCCAGATGCTGAGAGACCTCATATTTGTTTACAGTTAGAGTAAAGAGGTAAATAGTGCATTGTGCATCATTTACCTTACTTGTCAGTCTTGATTCCAAACACCTTCTTCGAAGCCATCTTTCAGGGTAATAGATCATAGTCACAGTTTCCTCAATGAGCCAAACTAATTTCCTAGGGCCAGGCATTTTGTCCTGCTCATTGATTTCTTGGGCACTGGTTCCTTCAACACTGCTGTAAGTTCTCCTGCCTCTGCAACCTATGAGAGAGGACCTGGCCACTGGAATTGTCACCTCTGCCAACAGAAGATATCCATATTATGCAGGCAGTGATGTGGACACCTGAAGAAGGACTCCAGAACGTAAAGAAAAGAAGAGAGAAGGATGATGATAGAACAGTAGCTTCAGATATGTGATACACATTTGGATAGTTCTTTTTTAATGTCATTGGTAAGTTAGAGGGGGGTGGGAGGGAGGATTGCTAATATGGAGTTGGGCTTTAATTATATTAAAAAAAAAAGTCCTACTTCAATTTTTCCATTGGGGGAACAGAAACAGATGCATACGAAACACCACGCTTTTGTTTCCAGTCCTCCAGTAAAAAAATGCCAGTAGAACAGTACCTTGCAAGCTAGGCCTACCTCCCCCTCACACTATCCACCCCTTTTCCTGCCTTCCTGCCCACCTTTGCTTCCTAACTATACCCCCTCATACAAATCTCTCCAACATCAACATCTGACCAAACCACGTCAGTTCATCTGGAGAAAATTTGAAGGAGCAGGAAGGAAATTATTTTCTCAAATGTAGTTCTGAGTTTTGACTCAGCTACAGGACCATAAACTTTATCTCCAGCTATGTGTACAGCTATATCACGTGGTGTTGAATCTGTTGCATCGGGTTAGATAGTTTAACTCAATGAATAAACTCACATGTTGAGGAAGTCAGATGAAGAACACCCATTCGAATGTTCTGTTTAATGGAGGATAATCATAGGTAGAAAAATGTTAATGTTGTGAGACTCATGGAAATATGCATACAGGTAGACATGATACAGTGGAATGACTATAGAGAGAGGCAAGGGGGAGGAATATACACAAGTAAGGTGAGAGAAAGAGCTCAGCTTAAACAGAAGGAGACAGCTTAAAGACGCAGAGCAATAATAAACAAGGGATGGTTTCAGAGAAATAATAATAAATCAAATAGTGTAACACAACACTCCCCAACTGAAATCTTTAGATTTCATAACTTTAATATATATATATATATATATATATATATATATATATATATACTCAATATGTGTAATTCTGATGAATGCCTTGGAACCTGTAACAAGAAACATGCAATAAGCAAAAATAAACATAAGTTCAACTGGATGGCAGAACACGTAGTAATCCAACATGGGACATCTTCAGAGAATACTAAAGTTCCAAGTGAAAAACCTATGGTTAGCAGCAATGTACTCCCTGCCGTGCTAATAGCATGGCAGAGTGGTTGCATAAGTCAGACACCTGGCAAAAGGAGTTCAGTTCAGTGGGAACGTAATGCCATTGACCTGGTAGAGAGAACCTCTTTACACGTTCTACCCTGTTGCTGACGTACATGTAAAACTGTTTTGTTTGGTTGTATATATAACCAAATACTACCTTACAGTCTGAATAAAAGGTGAAATAATCAATTCTAGTGTCCATATCACTTTTTATGATTTCGGTAATTTCTACTGCTAGCACATCCGCAGAGAGTTCAAGTCTTGGTATGGTATGTGCAAGTTTGGGAGTGAGCTTTGCTTTGCCTAGAACAAAACTACAGTGTGATTCTCCATTAATCCCAGAGGTCTTTAAATAGGCTACTGCAGCAATAGCTTCGACTGATGCATTGGAGAAAATATGAATCTCTCTATGGTCAGCAGTTGAAATGGAAATTGGAACATAGCAACGTGAAATCGGAAGTTTTTCTAATGACCTCAAAAAACATCTCCACCTTTCCCACTTGTGTTGTTTCTCACTAGGTAAAGGAGTATCCCAGTCTATGTTCTCAGCAGACAACTGTCTTAGCAGGATCTTACCTTGAATGGTGACTAGAGAAATGAAACCCAGTGAATCATAGATGCTGTTCACCACCGACAAAACTCCTCTCTTAGTGAAGGGTTTGTCACAAGTTGACACTTCGAAGGTGAATGTGTCTTGTTTGATGTTCCACAGCAAACCCAACCTTCGTTGTATGGGAGGCACATCTGTACCTAAAAAAAGGTTTTTTAGACTAGTGGCATAGTCCTCAGAGGGAAAGGCATTCATAAGTTCCTGGCTGTTAGATATAATCTTGTGAAGTCTAAGGTTTGCTACAGACAGCATTTCCTTTGTTCTGGTAAGAAGATTGACTACTTCTTTAGCAGATGGAAAGGATTTGAGTGCGTCGAAAACATAGAAGTTTCTTTCAACAAATTGGAGGGCATCAGATCCATATTCCTTTTCTCCAGCCAGAGCCGTTCTCAGCCCGTTCTCCTCCACCTTCTACTAAGCTGTACATTTATGCTATGTTTGTGAGTATTTTTCATCCCTTTTTACACTATAATAAACCTTGGATAATGCACTAGGGGTGTGCACCTCCTGTTTGCTCTTTCTTAGAATGTCTCTTCCTAACAGAAGAAGGATCTGAGCATCTTTGTCAAGCGGTGGTATCTCACTTGCTATTACCTTCAGCTGAGGGTGATGGAAGGCAGCAGCTGGTGTAGGAATTTCTTCCCTGTTAACAGGTATCTGGTTGCACCCAACAAGTATAGGTAGGAGTAATTGTAGGTTACCTTTGAGAGCAGATACCATGAGTCCACGAGTCCTTCTTTTAAAAACCTCTGTAGTTCCACTACAAGTACCCAAAGTGTAAGGATGAGCTTCTCCCTTTATTTTAAATAGATCAAACAGTTTGGATCTTGCAAGTGATCTATTGCTCTGATCATCTAAGATTGCATACACCTTTAGAGTCTTTTCTGGTTGGCTTTTGTGGTATATGTTCACCAGGCATATCTTAGCACACGACTTATCACAGCGGTCTTCCCCTCAAACTTCAGTGCAGGATGAAGAAATTATTGTGGAATCAGGCACTTGATCTGTATTCTCCCTAGCTTGCCTTGACCTGGGAGGAGAGTAAACAGATTGTGCAGAGCTGGGCTCAAGTGGCTGGAGAGCTTGCACATGCTCTTCTGAGCCACACTCTATGCACTTGATGGACATATTACAGTCCTTATCAAAATGTTTGGTAGAAGCACAACACTTGAAACATAACCCGAATGTCTTTAAAAGCTCCTTACGCTCTTCAAGAGGCTTTTTCCTTAAGCGGATAAATTTTTTGAGGGGGTGTGGCTTCTTGTGAATGGGAACCTCAGTTAGGGTTTTCAATCTTCCTACTCTTTATTTATTTGCAGACACAACTGTGGTAGGAGTGGGGAGGATGTCAGTCTTTTTCATGGATACTGGGCCTCTTCGGTTTCTATAGTTGGCCTGAAGACTGGTACTCTAAGGAAAGGATGAAAAAATACTGTACTCACCATTAGAAAAACTTGTGTCGTTCTTGGTCTCTGTAATGTTCCTGATTAATTCTCAGAAGAAAGAGAATGGAGGGAAGAAAAGATTGTTCTGTTTTTTTGTATGATGACCCTAGTGCGGACCATTTTTCTAGCAAACCATATGGGAGCTTGAAGATGATCGGGTTTACCCGTAAGTTCAAGGAGAAGGTCATTCAGTCTCTGGAACTCCTTGTTGTCCTTACGAGATATCTTTGGGAAAGTTTCCAGACGCATGAACACAGCATTTTCTTTAGCTTTTGGATTGCCATAACTTTTCTCTAATCGATCCCATGCAGCTGTGAGGCCTGCTGTAGCCTTGTCCATGAAAACTGATCTTATTGGCTTAACACATGCAGCAGATAGAGGACCAAGCCATCTGATAAGCAGATCCAACTCTTCAGCAGCTGTAATACCAAGATCATTGATTGCAGTTCTGAAAGCACATTTCCAAATTCTGCAGTTTTCAGGTTGGTCATCAAACCTTGTAAGACCAGTTTTGTGAACTCTCTGCGAAGTATGTACTTCACAAACTCTGCTGTCTCAGTTGTCTCCAACTTTATGCAAGATGTTGTTGGCTGAACAGTGCTGATTGCGCTATCCTTGATATCACTGTTATAAGACACAGGGAAATATGGTGCAGCAAATGCATTCAGGCAAAGTTCCTGCTTGAAGTTAGTTGCTCCAATGGTACATTTATTTGAGGCTGTATTGATGACAGTAAATTGATGACTTGCTTGCTCTGATGCTCTGTGACATATGAAGGAGGGTTAGGTAGATAGGCAGGAAAGGTGTTGGAGTGATTTTGCATGTAGGATGTTGCTGAAACTTCTTTAACTTGATGCTGAAAAGAAGTCTCTATGTTATCAGGAGCCTTGGAGATGATACAGTGTACACTGCAGTGGCTTATAACATAGTCTGTAGTGCATTTCAGGGGATCTTCCATATCCGCTATGTTTAGGTTAATGCTGTCTTTCTCACTTGCACCTCCATCTGCACAGATAGCTTGTTCTAGGACCCTTAGGTTTGCCATAGCTGTATCTTGTTTACACTGTTCGTTTAAGATTTCTATTGCTGCTCTTTGGTGTGCTGACTGAGTTTCCAACTCTGCTCTTTAGCGTGCTGACTGAATTTCCAACTCTGCTCTTTGGCGTGCTGACTGAATTTCCAACTCTGCTGTCTGAGTTACTAACTCTGCTCTCTTTTTTGCATATGCGGCCTATACCTTGCTGGCTTCCACTTCAGCGCGGGCACTAATAAGTCACTCACTGAGTATAGAGCATCTTGAACTATGGGATTTAGAGTCGAGATGCAGTGTCTTGTAGCAGCTTTATCTTTGTTTCTGCCTTTAATTTGGTTTGCTGGATAAAGCTGTCTCTTTCTAGATTAAGAACCTGGAAGCTTTTTAATTCCTCTAACAAATCTTCCGTGTTCATACTTTGTAAAACATTATTGAACTTGTTGCAGGTAAACTCATAAAGCACATATGAGGCAGAAAGTTGTTGGATGGCCCTCTAGTGGATGTACCTAGTGTTATACAGACAGTGTGTTAGATTGAGTAACAATCTTTTCCCATAATAACTTCAGGCTAGTTGTTAGCTCAGTTCTTAAAGCTTCATAATTTTCCATAATTTTCCAAGTTGGTTTAACTGAGCATTTGGGTAACACAGCTGGATCAGATTCTTGGTCTGCTGTGTGTGACATTTCTTCACATAGGGAGCCCTGTTGACACAGTTACATAATGACTGAGAGATAAGCAAGTGGGAAAGTTGTGCCTGGGCTTAGTTATGGAGGCTTACACTTGCTCCTGCTGTCCTCTTGCTTTGCAATGAGAGCAATAAATCTTGTCTGTATCAGTGCTGTCACCCAGGAATTTAGTAATTAGGCTGTAACTCCATTTTTTCTACTGTTCTGACTCAATTACAGGACCATAAAACTTTATCTAAAGCTATGTATACAACTATACCACATGGTGTTGCATCTATCTTTTGCATCAGGTCAGTCAGTTTAACTCAAAGAATAAACTCACATGTTGAGGAAGTCAGATGAGGAAAACCCATTTGAATGTTCTATTTAATGGAGAATAATCATAGGCAGAAAAACGTTAATGTTGTAAGCCTCATGGAAAGATGCATACAGGTAGACAGGATACAGTGGAATGATTACAGAGAGAGGCAGGGGGGAGGAGTATACACAAGTACAGTGAGAGAAAGAGCTCAGCTTAGACAGAAGGAGACAGCTTAAAGACACAGAACAATAATAAACAACTGATGGTCACAGAGTAATAATAATAAATTAGATAGTGTAACACAACATACACATTTCTAAACAGTGTATGTGGTTTTTGTTTGGCAAATACCATTTATTACAAATTTTAATGTTAAAGGCAAACAAAATCTTAAACTACTTTCAAACAACATTGAAATATTCTGCACATTTTCATACAATTTTTTCCTTAGAATTTTCATACAATTTTTGTTTGAAATTCTACAAGCGTTTATGCATCTTTAGTGTTGGGGCTGAGTAGTGACAGGTGTTGGAAACTTTGGAAAACTGGTCAAAGGTGGAGAATGTTCAGGTACAGGTGCTTGTGCTGATGGGGACTCCCTCCACCCTTCGCGCATAATGTCAGATACCTCCCATCTGCACTATTACTCAGCCTTGCTCCTCCTGCAATCTCAATCTGCCGCCACACCACCTCCATGTATGCAGACCCCCCTTCTTTCTCTCAGCACCAACCACACTCACAACCCCACTTTCTCTTAGCACTCCCTGCACCTACAGATCCATTTCTCTGCACCCCCCCCCCCCTTCTTTCAGTATCCATTGCATCTATAGCCTCATTTGTGCATACAGACTCACTTATCTCAGAACCCATCATGCCCTCCTTCCCACGGCACCCAACATTCCTAAACTATAATAATATTCTTGTCATACTGTTGACACTATTATCAACTGCTTTAATGGTTGTTACAATGCTAACATTTAGTAAATGCACAGCAATCAGGTATTTGCCACCACTTCTTTCACTGTGGAAGTACTCTTGGTATGATAATATTGTACATATGTATATTATGTAAAAGTAAAAAACTAATTTCCCAAATATTGCGTTTTTCAATGTTGCCCTCAAATTACAATAAATGGACCCTCTCGGCTGTCTGGGATTTTGTTTTCAGTTTTTTAAAAAATGTTCTTCTTCTTCCTGTCCCCATGACAGTGCCAAGCTCCTCATGCCCCTTCACTGATAAACACATATATTAGCCTTGAAAATGACCAGATCTCAGTATTCTCATTCACCCCTCTATAAACTTCAATGAATTTTCACTGCTTAGTTTGGGTATGCAAATTCCAGACAGGATTTGATGAATCCCCATGAAATGAGCATGGGCAGCTTTTTCTTACTCATTATCAGGAGAGGCAAAAAACAGTATGTATGCATGAGTATTTTATTTACTGATATTTCTTTGCATTCCATATTTATTTTATGTAGGTCTAACTGTACAAAAAAATAACAAGCTATTAAGATCATACTGTATATTGCAGATGACATGCACTTAAGGGAGAGTAGTTGAAATAAAATGTTTAATATAAAAAAAAGATCAGTGGTGGGGGAAACAAACACAAAATATGATTAAATGGTTTGAAGAGCTACTTTGTTTTCATCTAAACAACAGCTTCAATTCACTAAAATGGATTAGATTATTTACAGTTATTTTGTCTAATAAAAATGTTCTAAAATGTGTCATGTAATATGAAATATAAAATATAGGATGTGTATGTGCAGTCTTCCAGCACTGCATCTGCCAACAAGCATCAGCACTTTGACATGTGAGGAAGAGAAGGGCAGAACAGAGAGGCGGTGGGGACGACAAAGGAACTTAATTAAGTGTTCTTGCATGGCAAGACCACTTACTGTTATCTCACATATATATTCTTATTATTACAGCCAAATTTACCACCCTAACTCCTCCCACAGTTTTTACACTACATGGACAGTAATATACCAAAACGTGCGGATTGTTCCCGATTGGTGTGCTATTAATTTGTGGAACATTTCACCGAATGGTTCACAAAATATCTGAGTTTTTGTGGTGAAATTGGTCCCATAGGAATGCATGGTGGAATGTTCAAAACTAGAGTGGGAGCTGAAAAATCAGGACATGATTTCTAAACTGCCATCACTCCCTCATTTTCAAGCCCACCTACACAAATCTTATATCAAAACGTTCAGCTATCCCTGCTGCCACTAAAAATGTCCACGGCTAAGCCATGGTCCAGATAGTTTTCACAATGTGACCATTTGTTTGCAACTCACGCCACCCATTGACATTCATTGAAACTGCACTCTAGCCACCTCAAATTTGAAGGGCAATTTCTAAACTGCGACTGTGTCTTCATTTTTAATATTTCAGAGACATACTATGCAGCAAAATGTAGGTCTGGGTCTTGTGATTCTTACAATATAAAGCTCTTGGGTGTAGGATTTATAATTTGTAAACTACAACCGTTTTAAGATGGCAACCGCCAGTGAAGTGAGCAAGTTGGAGCAGTTTGTTTTTAACCGCTCTTCTCTACCCTTGCTGTAGAGTGAGTTGCCATAGGAACCCAGGTGTGTGAGCAGGCAGCAGAGTGACAAGCCACTCCACCCAGTTACTCCGCCTACTCCAGTTGTAGACTACTGGTGGAGGCAAGAACACGTCACACAATTTCCCCAGAAATTGTATCTTTTCTAGTTACTTGTTGTTAGGCAGGGAAAATATAAAAGCCTCTTCTCCTGCTAATGTGCCCCCTTTTCTTCTACTTTCTCCTCAACTTCTCTTTCAGCATTGAGACCAGTGATATGGTGCTGTAGTCTGTGCCCACTACTTACAGTTCCTTTTGTAGAGGAACCAAAGCTGCTTCGGTCTTTTGCAGCTTGTAAGGACCCCACCACTGGACAGCCATTGGAAGTGTCCATGTGACTTAGAAGCACCTTCCTTCCGCGTTCTGCATTGAAGAAGATAAAAGACTTATGTCACGTACCTGGTCTTGTGCTGAAGTGATGAAAGGGCTTCCCTTGCTGCTGAGTGGTATGGTAGCAGGGGATGCCGAGCCCAAAGAAGCACGGGTTGCCAGCTGTGCTGTTGCTGGATGGGTACATTGTAGCTAAGCCCCTCCAGATGACAGAGCCAGGCAGAGATAGCAGTTGGTTCGAGTGGCACACAGGAATGTGCAGGCAGAACTGAGTAGGAAAGCCTGGAGAAGAGATGTAGGCAAGAACAGGAGCCAGGGTAAGTCATGGTAGTTAGGCATGGGCATAAAGAGAAGCATAGTCTGAAGCAGGACAGGGTCATACACAGGGAGTAGACAAGAGCACGTCCGAGGAGGTCAGAGCCACGAGAGAAGCCAGGGGTAAGTCCAGAAGCAAATTGGGTCAGTAACAGGGAATCGAAGAGTATTGAGTACACAGGAAAATGGGAAACAAGGAGCTGAAGACCAATCAGCAAAGCCTGAGAGCGTCTGTCAACCTTATAAAGGCCAAAAGGAGCCAGAAACGAATATATGTGGTGTGCACCAATGTGCACAAGCATGACCTGGACCCATTCTGTTACATTTGTAACAGAGCACGGCCCTGTTGAATATTGGCAAATGTGCCATGTCTTTGCATGTTCCTCTTCTGTCTTACAACCTGACAACGTCGGAATCTGACCTAATTTAGGTGAGTTGGAGGTGCATTTCTGGGGATCAGCTTAAAAAAAACTTGTTACTGCACCCTGCAAATCCCATGTTTTTTAAAATTTCAATTCTGACTGAAATGTATCTTTTAAGAAAATGGCAGAAACACTGTTGTCAAGAATCACACCAAGTAATACACAAAGGCGGATGGCTTATACAGTATGTTAATTATGGGCTGTGGCAAGTGTTTATTAACTGCATGCCGCCCAGCCACTGTACATATACGGCGGCAGGGCGGCACTCACAGGCAAAACCACGTTTTAAGACGTGTGTTTTGTAAACAAATAGGGGGCGCGCCGCCGCCCTATTTGTCCCGCGGATCACCGCCGCAGATGTCAGTCGCCGGGTCACAGCCGCTCCTTAGCGGCTATGTCCCGGTGATCGGCGGCAAACAGTGACAGAGAGCACAGCTGCAGTAGCTGTGCTGTCTGTCACTTCCTTCTCAGCTCGAGGATGAGCTGATCAAGAAAGAACAGTTTCTCTTTCTCGATCAGTCTTGTCCCGCCCAGTATACACCCCCACCCCCTAGTAAAACACTCCCCTCACTCCTATAACCCTTCCCTGAAAAATAAAGTTAACCCCTTCCTCCCTATTGCCATTAGTACAGTGTCAGTTTTTTTTTTTTTTGCACTGATCACTGTATTAGTGTTTTTGGGGATGTCAGTGACCCAAAGTCAGTACCCCCCAATGTCAAAATGTCCGCCGCAGTCCCACAGTCCCGCCATAAGTCGCTGGTTGCTGCCATAAGTCCCTGATCGTCGCCATAATTCGCTGATCGCCGCCATTATTAGTATAAAAAAAACCCTAAAAATCCCAGTATCTTTCCCACCATTTGTAAACACTATAACTTTCACGTAAACCAATTAATTTACACGTATTGGGTTTTTTTTTAGCAAAGACATGTCGCAGAATGCATTTTGGCAGAAATTTATGACTAAATTTGATTTTTGCATTTTTTTTTACTGGACATGTTTTATAGCAAAAAGTCCAAAATATTGTTTTTTTTTCCTCAAAATTGTCAGCCTTTTTTTTTTATAGCGCACAGGCGACCAAATACCACCGAAAGAAAGCTCAATTTGTGGGGAAAAAAGGATGTAAATTTCATTCATGTACCATATTGCATGACCGCGCAATTGTCCGTTAAACTAGCGCAGCGCTGTATAGCAAAAAAATGGCGTAAATTGCAGTATTTATACCATAGTTTGTAGACGCTATAACTTCTATAAAAAGCAATCAATATACACTTATTGGGATTTTTTTTACCAAAAACATGTAGCAGAATACATTTTGGCCTAAATTTATAACCAACTTTGAGTTTACTACATATTTTTTATAGCTGAAAATAAAAAATACTGTTTTTCTTCAAAATGTTTGGCCTTTTTTTGTTTATAGCGTGAAAAATAAAAAGCGCACAGGTGATCAAATTACACTGAAAGAAAGCTCTATTTGTGTGAAAAAAGGACGTAAATTTCATTTGGGTGCAGCGTTGCATGACCGCGCAATTATCAGTTGAATTAGTGCAGCGGCGAGTAGCAAAAAGAGGCCTGGTCATTAAGGGGGGTAAATCCTCTGGAGCTCAAGTGGTTAAAAGAAACCCCAAAAAACTGTGCTTGATGCAAAAAAATCTTAACTGTGAGAAAATAAATGTACAGCAGCACTGATACCACTGTAGCATTGTGTACGAATGGACAACAGTGTAATACGTCCAAGTTGTTCTGCTACACATACATAACACCTTTAAGTTATAAAAATGTGTATATAAATCCAACATATCCAATGCAATTGTGATCTTGAGACTCGGCCACTAATAGTTTAAATGGCAACCTCTTACCAGATGAACAGTCCGGAGAGCTTCAGAGGTCAGTTCCTGCACATTGCAAATGCTTAGGGATGATTGGGAACCACAGGGCAAACCAGCAGAGATCAAATGGATTTGCCTACAGCTAGTACCTCCACTCAGCATGTGTCAGGATTTCACCAAAGAAAAGAGACAACAAGCTCCATAGTGTAAAACAGCTTTTACATTTTAATAATAACAAACAGAGGTACTCACAATAAACTGCAGAGTATATGAGCAAAACAAACAAGCCAGCCACTGTTCAGTCAAGCAGTGCTGATGTCATCCCAATACCGGACTGAGCAGTGGCTGGATTGTTTGTTTTGCTCCTATACTCTGCAGTTTAATCTGAGTACCTCTCTTTGTTATTAATAAAATGTAAAAGCTGTTTTACACTGTGGAGCTTGTTGTCTCTTTTCTTTGTCAAAATCCTGACACATGCTGAGTGGAGGTACTAGCTGTAGGCAAATCCTTTGATCTCCACTGATGTACTCTGTTGTTCCCAATCATCCCAAAGTGTTTATTTTTTTTCCGATCAATGGGTCATTCCCTGGTGGTAATTGTACGACTAATTGAGCAAACCAGTATATACAGTAGTATGAAATTATTCAAGATAGAGGAGAAAACGGTGATGCATTGAGAAACAGATATTTCAAAGAACACTGGGGGACTAAACGGGTGCACTCAGAATCTGATATAGCTGTGCATGGTAACCACTTCTAACTTCAGCTTGTTCAGTTAAGCTTTGACAAAAAAACCTAGAAGCTTATTGGGTTCTATGCAGATCTTCACCAGATTTTGCATCTCCAGTGTTAGTAAATATCCCCATAGTTAGCTTTTTAAGTGTTTCACACTACTAGTTAAAGAGGAGCTGCTTAACAGCCAGTTCATGATCTGCAAACTGCTTCAGTCCCAAGTGTTAAATTAACTTTAAACTTTTATACCTTTCTACGTCAATGCCTGATTTTGCATCAACTGCTAAAACTCACAGCATTAAATTTGACAAGTTTCTTTATTTGGTTTTAAAGATGTAAAAAACAAAATCAACTGACATTGTGAAAAAACACCTTACCTTTGAAGTAATAGCTCTCGTCTTGTTAAAATAATGTTCTGATTGGAAAGGTGCAATATGTCAGCAGCTACATTTGGGAACTTAAATGAAAAATTAGTTCTGTGCGTTTTTTCAAAGAGGTAATCTCAGTTCACTCTTAGTCCTCATGCACACTAGAAGTTTTTACAGCTGCTGTTTTTGGCTTTTGACATTTTTTTCTACAGCCAGTAAACTCCCTAGCATGTTATCCTATGTGTTTATGCACACATAGACTGTAATCAGCATTTTTTGCCAGGGGCGTTTTTTGGCTGGGGAAAAAACTCAGAACTAGTGGGTTTCCAGAGTTTTTTTTAGCTGTAAAAACATTCTAATGCTGCAGAACGCAGTAAATAGCAGTAAACTGGTAGTTTTGGACTTTTTTTGAGGAAAAAAACATTTTTTGGTAAAAAAAACGCTAAAAAACACAGATGCAAAAAAAGCGGCAAAACTCCGCTAAACGCTAATGCAAAAATGCTGAAAAACTCATGTTTTTGACATGACTTTACACAGGTAAAGTTACCACGTTATTAAAATGCCCATTGTGCATGGAGCCTTATCTCATTCATGACTTTCCGGTCCTCTGATGCACTGACTTCATGGGATTGATTTACTAAAAGCAAATAGGCTATTTACTTTGCAAGGAAAGTTAAACTTTGCAAGGGAATTTCCCCAGAGCTTGGTGAATGTGGTGAAATGTCACTTTGCAAGGAATACCCAATTACATGTGTTGGAAGGCAACATGTTTTTTTTATTTCAGACATTTATGGATTCTTACTGCCTGGTTGTCAAATAACTATTTGGCCTATTGAATGTTATCTTGGAGTGTCAAGAAAAGCAAGTATTTACAACAGGATGTGTGTAAAAAAAGGCTGCATACCAAAATCCTTGTCCTGGGAGTTCACACATACCCCCTAGCGGTGGGGCATGGAGATAAAAGAGCCTTGGCCCAGATTCACCGGTGACACAAAGGGGTTTATTTACTAAAGCTGGAGAGTCCAAAATCAGACTCACTTCTGCATAGAAACCAATCAGCTTCCAGGTTTCATTGCCAAAGCTTCATTGAACAAGCTGAGGTTAGAAGCTGATTGGTTTCTATGCAGAAGGGAGTCTGATTTTGGACTCTCCAGCTTTAGTAAATAAACCCCAAAGATTCAAAGGACAGATTACATGGATTTTAGCCAGAAGGGAGAAGCCAGATGTAGACTGGAATATTGACCTGGGTCCGAGCATTGTTGGCAATATAGCAGCGCCCCCTGGTGGAGACGACATACTTCCGGGAGGATGGCTGGGGTAATAGTACACTTCCTAATGAATAGGGAGGACAGCCCCTTATGAGTTCTGGACGATTGCTCATTGGACGGAGGACTACACCAGGCAGGTCAAGGGAGTGCGTGTGGGTGGTGCTTGAGAGGGCTTTTAAACACAATTTTGGCTATGCTCTTTCCCTTTGACCATTTTTCCTACCTGGGATCCAGCTAAAAGATACTCAGCTTTGAGGACGAAGTTACGTACTGTATCATCTTTACTATTATTCCCATATACTCTGTAATATTGGTTTAGATTTCTCTGTTAGTGTTTTACTTCCTATGTAAATAAATGAGACCTTGCTTTTTTGTGCATTGTGTTTGTTGTTATAGCTAATACTGCAGTATATTATGTCCTTCAATATTGTCAAAGCTTAGATATATTTACTAATTAATTATAGGAACTGACAAATAGTACATAATTCTATAATAACTAGGGGGATTCCAGAAAACCACCCCCTTATTATTTATTTCAACAAGATAGGGAAAAAAACTGCATTTTTGCTTGCACATAATTGAAAGGTGGACGTCAGCAGAGCTTTTCCATTCACCACATTCACTAAGGAAATCCTCCAGGGAAAATTCCCTTACAAAATGCAATTTCACTTGCAAAGTGAACAGCCTATTTGCATTAAGCAAATCAATCCCAACGTCTCTGGGGGGACCCGAGGAATGAGACCACTCACCCAGTGTTTCCATCTCAATTTCTCTTGAAACTATGGGGGACATGTAACATGGTTCCACTCCTGCAGTTCTCTTCACAATCCCCCCTCTCCAAGAGATCTTCTCCTCACACCCACTGTCACAATTTGAATACAGCGCAGCCATGTGGGAGTTCTGTGAATGAATGCCTACAAGTACCATTAGCCTTTGCGGCTGACAGCTTGTAGTTCCTACTGAACTATGAGGATACTGGTGAGGGCTCTGGTAGTCCATTGAGCTTCCTGGACTGAAGTAACTGCCTGCTTGGTTGTACAGACAGACAGCTACACTGACAGTCTGCAGGAGTCTGACATTGCACCTGTGATCTGCTGATCGCAGGTGCAATTCTTTACAGGCTCCTAAGAAAAAGAAAATAGTACACAAACATTTTTTTACCTACAAAAAATGTGCATTTATTATTTTTTCTTTAAAAGGTGAACTTATCCTTGAAGTTGGAAGCTCTTTGGCTGCTATGCACAGCTGCATCAGATTCTGAGTGTTCCAGTTTTAGTAAATCTACACTTTAGGCTTGTCCTATTTATATCAAATCAATAAACACAGTACTACAAATTAAATTCTTACCAAAGACAAGTCAATAATTATCCTTTTGTGCTAAATGAATAGTACATGTGCATATTACTACAGTTTCAAATGTCCCTCCATGTTATTGATCCTTTTGTAAAAATATAAACAATATCAAGCAGCACAGTTACTAAATGGTTAGCACTTCTGCCTGGCAGTATTAGGGTTGTTGGTTCGAATCTCAACCACGGCACCACCTGCCTGGAGTTTGCATGTTCGCTCTGTGCCTGCATGGGTTTCCTCCGGGTACTCTGGTTTCCTCCCCCACAAAAGACATGCTGGTAGGTTAATTGGATCCTGTCTAAATTGGCCCTAGTATATGTATGTATGAATGTAAGTTAGGGCCCTTAGATTGTACCCTTGAGGGTCCGGGACTGATGTGAATATACAATATACATGTAAAGCACTGCGTAAATTTACAGCACTATATAAGTACCTGTAATAACAATAATAATCAAGCAAAAAAATGTGAAAAATATTTTTAAGTATTACTGTATATGTATATGTATTATGCAGCACAAATCACTCTTCCCTCCACCTTATAATCATTCAATAAGTGCAGTGCTTTGTGCTCCCTGGAGCATCTGTTGAAGTCACGTGACATGACATATCCTGAGGGGTGGAGCAGAATGACATCAAATTGTACCATTGTACCAGGAACTAACCAGTATACACTAATAGAGAGTGGTGGTGCTTTTAATGCTTCTACTCAGTGGATTGAGGCTGAACATGCAATTTACCTGTGTGTACTGAGGTTTGGTGCACACTAACACATGAGTTTGATCCTTAATCTTTTATTAACCACTTGAGCTCCAGAGGATTTACCCCCCTTAATGACCAGGCCTCTTTTTGCTACTCGGCGCTGCACTAATTTAACTGATAATTGCGCGGTCATGCAATGCTGCACCCAAACGAAATGTACGTCCTATTTGATCATCTGTGCGCTTTTTATTTTTCACGCTATAAACAAAAAAAGGCCAAAAACTTTGAAGAAAAACAATATTTTTTACTTTCAGCTATAAAAAATATATAGTAAACTCAAAGTTGGTTATAAATTTAGGTCAAAATGTATTCTGCTACATGTTTTTGGTAAAAAAAAAATCCCAATGAGTGTATATTGATTGCTTTGTGTGGAAGTTATAGCGTCTACAAACTATGGTATAAATACTGCAATTTACGCCATTTTTCTGCTATACAGCGCTGCGCTAGTTTAACAGACAATTGCACGGTCATGCAATACGGT
The DNA here is from genome assembly GCF_062004578.1 of Staurois parvus. Classification (NCBI taxonomy): domain Eukaryota; kingdom Metazoa; phylum Chordata; class Amphibia; order Anura; family Ranidae; genus Staurois; species Staurois parvus. Next base: position 4,385,871 of record NW_028318023.1, on the reverse strand, counting down.
ACATAAATGAAATTTACATCCTTTTTTCCCCACAAATTGAGCTTTCTTTTGATGGTATTTGATTGCCTGTGCGGTTTTTCTTTTTTGCGCTATAAAAAAAAGGCTGACAATTTTGAGGAAAAAAAAACTATATTTTGGACTTTTTGCTATAAAACATGTCCAGTAAAAAAAAATGCAAAAATCAAATTTAGTTATAAATTTCTGCCAAAATGCATTCTGCGACATGTCTTTGCAAAAAAACAAAACCCAATACGTGTAAATTAATTGGTTTACGTGAAAGGTATAGCGTTTACAAATAGCGGGAAAGATACAGGGATTTTTAGGGGTTTTTTTATACTAATAATGGCGGCGATCAGCGACTTATGGCAGCGACCAGAGACTTATGGCGGGACTGCGGGACTGCGGTGGACATTCTGTCATTGGGGGTACTGACTTGGGGTCACTGACATCCCCAAAAACACTAATACAGTGATCAGTGCAAAAAAAAAAAAACACTGACACTGTACTAATGGCACTGGGGAGGAAGGGGTTAAGTTTATTTTGCAGGGAAGGGTTATCTGTGTGAGGGGGAGTGTTTTACTAGGGGGCGGGGGTGTGTACTGCACGGGACACCGCTGATCGAGAGAGAGAAACTCTTCTTTCTTGATCAGCTAGTCCTCAAGCTGTCAGGGAAGTGACAGACAGCACAACTACTGCAGCTGTGCTGTCTGTCACTGTTTGCCGCCGATCGCCGGGAAACAGCCGGTAAGGACCGGCTGTGACCCGGCGACTGACATCCACGGCGGTGATCGGCGGGACAGATGGGGCGGCGGTGCGCCTCGCATGCGTCCCCTATCTGTTTACAAAACACACGTTTTAGAACGTGGTTTTACCTGCCCGTGCCGCCCTGCCGCCGTATTTCTACAGTAGCAGGGCGGCAAGTGGTTAAATATTATTGTATTTTACGGAAAGTACTAAGTGTTATTTATGCTCTGCCGTTGGTGACAAAATCTGGAGAGGCGATATAGAGGAGGAGAGGGCGAGGACATGACTTAACCGCTTATGAAGAAAGGCTTGGTTTATTGTCTAGAAAACACATGTCAAAATATCAAGGAGGGAGTACAGTCGAGCCTGAGAGTGCCCACAAGGTGAAGGACAAAGTGATTGTGGTGTATTATAATATTAGACTGGAAGAATATTTATTTCCAGCATGAAGGACACATGCTTAATATTTTTTCTACTTAATATCTATATGTTTGCAAAAGGAGCACAAAGTGCTGCACTTATTGAGTGACTATAAAGGGGAGGACAGAATGATTCATGGTGCGTAATATATATCATCACAGGAAGAATATTTATTTTCTAGCACAAAGGGCAAATACATTTTTTTGTTACTTTTTACTTGCTCTTTTCCTAAAAATTCCAAAACTGAAGTTTTCCTCCGCTGTACAGAATGGAGTGTGGGGTTAGGGTTTTCAATTAAAGCGGAACTAAACCCTCCTACTCTTTACATCCAGAAATCATTCTAACTTCTGTTGGTCTGCAGCCACCATAGTGCTGCAAATGTAATCAGGTATGACACCAGCCATTTAATTGCTTGAACGTTTGTTTGGGAGTACAAGCAAATATGACAGTTATCATTCACAGCATTCCTTGAATGAAACTGTTTTGGGAAACTGCTAAATTGATGGGTTCAGTTCTATTTTAAGGGCTCATCCACACCATAGTGCAGAAACGTCAGTTTTTCTGCAAGCATTCTGCAAAGGCACCAAAAAATAATTGTTCTCTTTGCGTCCTGTTTACACCACAACACAAGTATCACATGCAGATTTTTTCTGTGAAACATGTATAAAACCAATTGAAGCACGCATGAAAACTGATGTAAACTGAGTAGGGTTTTCTCAAATCACACTGCAACACTAGAAATACACTTTAAGTGAGCCTGCACACACACAACGACTTCAACAATACAAAAATGAAAGTGACTAAGTAAAAGACAAAATAATCATAGTGTACATAGGGTCGCAGGTTTCTGCAACTGTGTCAAACATTATTTTGGTGGCAATAAAGATATAGAACCATTATATTGTGAATAATTTACAAATTGTGCTCTGTAACTGATTGCCTAAAATATACTGTATGTACTTCTCTCTAAACTTTGCCTCATTTCACTCCGCATTGTGATATCCTGCTCTGTAATTTATCACTTGTTGAAAACATTTGGAAAAAACAATTATTTATAAAAAAAATATTAATTTGTGTAGGGATCTGCTGCCCTCTACTGTTTGTATGTAGCCCCAGTAAGATTGTATAGCTAGGTTTAGCTTAAAGCTCAGTTATCAGCTTAGGCTAGACCCATTTGACAGCCACTTCTGGTAGTTAGTTAGAGTTCAGGTTGCATGTCAGATTAGAAGCAACAAGAGACTAAAGCACAGAGTAGATAGGCTGACTTTGAGTTCCGGTTGTACACCATAGTTTGCTGATGAAAAGCTGCTTTCCAGGCTGGTTGGTCAACAGCTGGCAGGTCTCCCTATTACTGCAGGTCTTGTTTTCAGGTCTCTGACACCAAGACAAATATCATATTGTGATCATCCTCAGGGGCCCCTGGACTTTGCTGCAACATCCATCTGGAGGTATCTCTATTGATAACTTTATATATCCGTGTTTATGTGCACAATTCTACCTGATCTCCTATGGGGCCTTTTGCTGGTAATACCTGTTTGTACATTGGATTTATACACTATTATTAATCTTTTCTTATATAAAGCTTGTATTATTTCCACACTGATATTTATCTATATACTTACAGTATGGGTAATGTTATATGCTGGTTGCCGCAGTTCCTTTGCTCCCAATTCTTTGATTAGATTACTGGCTTAATCTAGTTCTCTAATTTACCTACTGCTTTAGAGCAATTTTCTGTTTGGGTACGGCCATTTCTAATAAAAAAAGACGGCTACCTTTGTAAAAACACTGGAACAGACAATTTATGATAGTGATACAGGTTTTCAAAATAAAGTATATTGCACTAGTCTGTGATGCATAAGAAGGTTAATATTGCTTTTACAAATGTCGTATTGGATTTTTAAGGAAATAAAATTATATGTATAGGAATGATGCATTCTATACAGACATTATACATACTGCAAGTATATTTCAGAAAGATAAATGGGGTATATATCAGTTTATATTTAAGAAAAAGGTATAGTATGACAGCTATCAGCTAGCTGATTTCATAAACAGGGAAATTCCAGTAGTAGGTAGGGAATGGAAGAAAGTGCATGTTAATACAATTGCATTATTTCTTGATTGTTAAATTGTTTCCTGCAACAGTAATATAATATAGTTATCTAAACCAGGGATGGTGCGGTCAAGTCAAAACAAATGAGGGGAATTGGCAAAAGATGCTATTATTTAATTGTAGAATACCTACAGCGCTGTTTGACTGAATGCAGAAAGAATGCTGAATGAATTTCTAAATGTTTGTGTACAACTTATTACAGGAAAACAGCCAATTACACTTTTTAAATACCTACATATTGTGACAGGAGTAAATATTCATAGATCCCCAGAGACAGCCCTCTTTCATAAATTCCTGAATAATTTTCCCAGAAAGTCCCATAAATTGATGACCTATATCCTATATGTTGGCTGCGAGAATTAATATAGAGCTGCTAGACACTGGAAGCAATTGGTTATCCCGCTTGACTATGTTAAGAATAAATTGAACTGGATTATGATTAACGACAAACTCACCTGTATTCTACACAATAATACTAGAACATTTGACAAAACATGGGACCCGTGGATTCAATATATTTCTGTGTCTTAATGTCCCTCAACTTGACCCTCTCTTTATCTTTTTCTTTTCTCTTTTCTCCATTCTTCATTATTCTCTCTTTTGTCGGTTAGGGTGGGTTAAGTCCCATTCCTATTTGTTCTACAACATTGATCCTGTCTCAAACGAAAATTACTCCTGGTTCCCTTCCCAGTTCCCACCCTCTTCCCTTTCTCTTCCACTGTGTCAGTCCCCCATATATGTTCAGATAAGGGATGTGGACCTTGGTTCAAATTCTCCAATAACTACTCTACAGAGTCTATAGTTTCTTGTTGAATAATTTATGTCCTTTTAATTTTGTTATTTGAGTTGTTTTACTATTATTATTATACAGGATTTATATAGCGCCAACAGTTTGCGCAGCACTTTACAAAGTGAAGGTAGACATTACAGTTACAATACAATTTGGTACAAGAGATAACAGATGGCCCTGCTCCTTAGAGCTTACAATCTAATAGGAAGGGTTGAGTGATACAAAAGGTAATAGCTGTGGGGGGGATGAACTGATGGAGGAAATAAAAGGCAGTTTACTAGTTAGAAGCAGGATAGGCTTCTTTAAAGAGAAGGGTTTTCAGGGTTTGTCTAAAGGTGGATAGATTAGGAGATAGCGGGACAGATTGGGGTAGGGAGTTCCATAGGATGGGAGAAGCTCGGGAGAAGTCCTGGAGGCAAGCATGGAAGGAGGTGACATGGGAACTAGAGAGCAGAAGGTCTTTAGAGGATTGAAGAGAGTGGTTTGGTTGATATTTTGAGACCAGGTTGGTGATGTAGCTGGGGGAAGAGTTGTGGATGCCTTTATAAGTTGTTGTTGGTATTTTGAATTTTATTCATTGGGCCAGTGAAAGCCAGTGGAGGGATTGGCACTGAACAGTTGGTAAGGTGGATGAGCCTGGCAGCAGTATTCATGATGGACTAGAGGGGGGACAGCCTATGTAAAGGTAGGCCAGTGAGGAGGGAGTTGCAGTAGTCGAGGCGAGAGATAACCAGGGAGTAATTTTGGAGCTTTGTGGTATCATTGGTTAAAAAGATGTGTATTCTGGAGATGTTGCAGAAGTTGAGGCGTCATGATTTGAACAGGGATTGGATGCGGGCCTGAAAGGATTGGTTCAGAATCCAGGGTTACCCCTAGCACCCTGGCATGCAGGGATGGGTTGATAGTGGTGCTATTGATCCTGACCAAGAAATCAGGGAAAGAGGCAAGTGGGGAGGAAATATTATGAGCTCAGTTTTGGATAGATTGAGTTTTAGGGTGTGGTGTGACATCCAGTCTGATATGTCTGTTAATAAATCGGTGATATGTGAGGAAACTGATGAGCTGAGGAAGCTATCGGATGACCCAAGGAAGAAGTGTAGATCAAGAATAGGAGAGGTCCAAGGACAGAACCTTGGGGGATCCCAACAGTAAGAGGAATAGGAGAGGAGGACGTAGATTTGTAAGTGATACTGAAGGTGCGGTGAGATAGGTAAGATTCGAACTAACGGAGAGTACAGTCACGGAGACAAAGTAAATAGAGTCTTTTGAGGAGGAGGGGGTGGTCAACTGTGTCAAAGGCAGCAGAGAGGTCCAAGAGTAAGAGTATGGAAAAGTGACTATTGGTTTTAGCGGTTTGTAAGTCATTTGTGAGTTTTAGGAGAGCAGTTTCTGTGGAGTGTTGTGGGCGAAATCCAGACTGAAGGGGATCGAGAAAGTTATTCTCAATAAGGTGGCAGCTCATCCGGCCGTAGACTAGATGTTCAAGGAGTGTAGGTCTTAGGTTGCTAAGATTGGTGGAGTCCAGTGAGGCCTTTTTAAGTATGGGGGTGACTAGCACATGTTTTAGAGAGTTGGGGAAGATGCCAGTTGAAAGGCAGAGATTGAAGATATGAGTTAAAGAATGAAGGATAGAGCCAGAGGGTGACTGTAGTATTTGTGAGGAACAGGGTCCAAGGGACAGATGGTTAGGTGGGCTTTAGAAAAAAGTTTACCAACCTCCTCTACAGTAGCCGGGTTAAACAAGGGAAGTATAGATTGTGCAGGTGGACTAGGAGTGTAGGGTGAGGGAGATATCTGTACAGTGGAGATCTCATCACAAATTGTATCAATCTTATTTTTGAAGTGATTAGCAATCTTCTGGGCAGTAAGTGAGTTAATAGGTGGAGGCAAAGAAGGGTGTAGAAGTAGAGAGTTAAAGGTAGAAAAGAGTTGATGGGGATTGCGTGAGAGGGTGTTAATGAAAGTGATAAAGTAGGTCTGTTTGGCAGTGTGGAGAAAATAATTGTATTTTTGAAAGGTGTATTTATATTGGTTGAAGTCTTGCTGGGTCTTAGTCTTATGCCATAAACTCTCAAGAGAACATCTAAGTTTTCTGAGGCATCTGGTATTGTCTGTTTGCCAGGGCTGTAGCAGTTGGGGTCTAATTCTGTGTGTAGTGAGGGGGGCCAATGTGTCCACGGTGGATGACAGTGAACTGTTGTAGACAGAAGTGGCCAGGTTGGGGCAGGACAGCGTTGAGATTTATTTCATAAAGATAATCTGTTGCCGAAAAAAGAAGAGAAGGGTTAAGATAGCAAAGGTTTTTACGGCTAACTGGTAGTTGGAAGATGAGGAGGAAGCCAAGTAGAGAGAGAAGCTAATAAGGGAGTGATCAGAGAGAGGAAAAGGAAAGTTGGTGGAGTTGCAAGGAGTGCATAGGTAGGAGAATACATGGTCGAGGCAGTTACCATTAGAGTGAGTAGAAGCATGTGCCCATTGTTTTAGGTCAAAAGAAGTGGTTAGGCTCAGAAGTTTAGAGGTAGCAGGAGTGTTAAGGTTAACAGGGATGTTGAAGTCACCAAGAATGATTGTGGGAATTTCAGAAGAGAGAAAGTAAGGCAGCCAGGCAGAGAAGTCATCAAGGAAGCTTGATACTAATCCAGGAGGCCGATAGATCAGAGCAATTCTTAAAGAAACTGGAGAGAATAGACGAATAGAGTGAACTTCAAATGAGGAGAGGGACAGAGAGGGAGGTGAATGAAGTACCTAAAAAGTGCTTTGAGGGGATAGGAGGATTCCAACTCCATCTCCTTTCTGTCCACTAGGCCTGGGAGAGTGAGTCCACAGGTGATCACCATTGGAGAGGGCAGCAGGAGAGGGAAAGTCAGATTCATGAAGCCAGGTTTCCGTAATTGCAAGCCAATTAAAGGTGTTTGTGATAAAAAGGTCATGGACAGAAGTTAGTTTGTTATAGACAGAGCGGACATTCCAGAGGGCACAGGAAAAGGAGAGGCTGGTTCTAGGAAGAAGAGGAATAGTAATCAGATTGTGTGGATTGCGGTTGCTGTTAGAGGATAGGGGGTGTCGGGTGTGTTGGTCAACGGAAAAAGATGGTGGCCCAGGATTTAGGGAAATGTCTCCATATGTTCCGAAAAGCAGAAGGGTGAGAGAGGTAATATGGGGGTATGACTTATATGGGGGGACAGATTCCAGTGTCCTGGAGGTTTTATTAGTAATTGGATACAGAATTAGCAGGAGTTGATGAGTACAGTAGTAAGGTTAAGACAGGAATGAGGGTATTATATATAAGCTGGGGGTGGAGAAGAAGGGTGAATGAGAGAGTTTGAAGAGAGAGAATACAACTGTGAGAAGGAGGAGTAGGGAGTGAATGTTACAGAGTGGTGATATGAAGAAGCAGACTGGATAAGATCTAAAAAAGCTGGATGGGGATCAATACGTAATCCAAGGTGAATACTTTAGCCAAGATGATAGTTGCCAGTGCTACCCCTGGCTGTGCCTCCCCTAAGGAAGGTCTAAATTTATACTGAGTTGGGTGGGGGTATTGCCAATTAATCAAATAGGAATGCATAGCAGAGACACATGGCTAGCAGGGCAAACTTCTCACACCAAAGGAGGACTACAAGAGACAACAAGAGAGCAGGAGGACAGAGTTGTAAAGATTAGGATCAGCTCATAAATTTGGGTTAGACAATAAGAGCAAAATAAACACCACTGTAATATGGACCAGAGTTAAAGATTTTTGAAGCAGTAACAATTATCAATAAGAACATTGATAGTTATGAATCAGCTTCAGTTAGAGGTGGATTTTAGCAGTATAGATTACCATATAGCAGTGCAGGGTAAATTAGCATTCATACATGGCATGGGAGATAGTACAGATGGATATTGCTCGCAGACATTTACCATATAGCAGTGCGGGGTGAATTAGCATTCATACATGGCATGGGCGATATTACAGATAGATACTGCTCGCACACATTTACCTGTGATGAAAAAAAGAAGAGTTATTCAGATGACGCAAAAACGAAGTGCAATGCTCAGTACCTAATCCAAGATGAATACTTTAGCCAAGATGATAGTTGCCAATGCTTCCCCTGGCTGTGCTGCCCCTGGCTAGCTACACACTTTGACTGGAGACTGTTCCTTTGATTAGTTGCTGTTTGAAAATTGTTCAATAAAAACTATTGGAATATAAATACCTACATATTAACTGTTTAAAGATTTGTAATTTTATTCAGCCAGTAAAATAATTCACACAGCTCTGTTACAGTGCATAGATAGGTGATTTTCTTTTTACATCAGCTTGTAGCCTCTTTTGAAGTTTATCTTCTTATTGGACAGTTTTGTAGCATCATCATACTACTGATTCATTGTCTGATGAGCAGGCAGTTACTACAACAAGCTGCAAACTTTAAATAGGTAACAGCAGTGTCAATGTGTAGGTGTGTAAACTTTCTAGGTTAGAAATTTTTTGGTAGCTAAAACAGTTCATGTATATGTACGGTATTTGAATTGCTGTGTTTGGCTGTTTATCTGGTGTTTGAATTTCTGATAGAAATGTAGTTGTGACTTTATGAAAGAAGTGCCTTTAGATTTGTTTTTAATACAGTGTTGCAATACCCCAGGTTGGGTTCTCTTGCCCTGCTCTAGTGAGGACCTGCAATATCCTGTACCTGAGTAACACTGACACACTTGAAATTGTTAGTTTAAGAACAGGAAAAGAACTGTAAGGAACAAATACAAGCACCTTTAGCACAGACAGGGTTGGTACTGTCTCAAATACTAGAACAAGCAAATGTCAGATGTTGGTGCCCTTAACACTTAGTGGAGTGTTCCCCCTGAACCGAGATTTGTATTCCACAGAAATATTAAACTTTTCAGTCCACTCTTGCCAGAACTCAACTCTTGAGGCAGAATGTTAAAAACAGCACATCAAGGTGGCCAACAGGCCTCCTGGACACATTCTATCCTAGCAATGGCTGCTCATCAATTCAGGCTTTTGTCTCTCTCTCTCTCTCTCTCTCTCTCTCTCTCTTTCCCTCACTCCTCACAGCTCCAAGTTTGATAAATTACAGCTCTTGGCTGTGGGTAGACCAGTCTGGATACTCTCTGCCCCCTAGGTTTTTCCTAGGTGGTAGCAGCAGCCAATGTCATCTCCTCCCGTGTCTTTCTCCCTCTCCTTGCATTCGGTCAATATCAACAGCAGAGCATTTCTCAACAGTCTGCAGGTTAAGAAATGCTCTGCTGTGCATCTTAAAGTGGAACTTTATTTAGAAAGTGAAGTCCTGCTTAATCACTTCATGCTGGCCCTTTTTGCAGGCATAGCTATGTAAAACATTAAAAATAGATGGCTACACTGTTTAAAATCCAGTAATACATGTCTCACCCTGCTCTGCATATGCTTAGTTGCTGATCTGCTGACAGCCTAAAGATTTACTGCTGTTCAGGGGCTCTGGGCTCCAGCGCAATGGCAGCTTTCAGCAAGTAGAAACAGGAACAATGCTGGGGGCAATTTACAGCACACTTGCTAAAGAAAATGATCTTTTATCATGCTGTTATGGGTAAAGTTTCACTTTAAATGGGCTTCCTGCAGGTGCTACAATAATTATAGATTTTATTGATTTTAGGTCAGGTAGATATCAATCTACAGTTTCCCTCACTTTTCAAGGAGTAGGGACCACAAAAAGTTGGATTCCTATTAGATTGCTTTTGGCTAGATTTCAGTTTGAAAATTTAATTGTACGCCTTGGGAGAGTAAGCAGGCAGTATAGTACCATAGAGTTTGTAAAAATGGGCTGGATGGCCATCTGGCCATCTGGTCATGGGCAGCTTCATATTTTGAACTGTGAAATAGCTATTTCAACCTGTGTAGAAGTTTTTAAGCTGTGAAAGTTTTATTGTCCTCCATACACTCGTAGACAGAAATATAGATTAATATGAAGTTAAAACACATTCATAGCATATTAGATAAAGTTGTAATTAAGGTCATGGCTGCATTACACTAAGCAGAAGTTATGGCTTTGTATCTCATTCACTTAGACCCATAAAGCCAACAAAGCTATAACTACAGATGGTACATAGTAATCACAATTACTTGGTAGTGTTAGCACATTCTTATCTGCAAATCAGTTGTATTTACTTACTGAGTTGGACTGTATATAAACCCTTACATAATGAAGAAACAGTTGAAAGTTGCTGCAGGGTCTGTCGCTGGCACCCATTGCTATGCTTCCAATGCTTTCTGCAATGTACAGGTTGTCCCTAAAGTCTGGACACCTAGGAAATATCACTATATGTGTATAGTATAGTATCACTATATAAGCTCACCAGACCTGAAGCTCCTTGCCTTCTATTGTTGGGGTAGGCTAAAGGAGAAGGTGTACTCAATGAAAATCACATATATGAATCACCTGAAGGAACGTATCATAAACAAATGTACTCAAATTGACGGAAATGTGGAGTTACTGCATGGGGTACATGTGAGTCTTGCAAAATGCATGGAACTTTGTATCACAAATGGTGGAAATCAAATTTACGATGTTATTGAATAATATTCCAATTAAATAAAATGTTGTTGAAAACTATATTGAAATCTATTGGAAATGTGCATTTTGCCTATGTGTCCAGACTTTGGGGGCACCCTCTATATCTTTTATCAGACTGACACCACAACCCCTACTGATTTGAAGCTGTAAAAGTTGATATGGTTGGTTGCTCACAGTTGCAGAAAAGGCTGGAAGCTAGCTAACAGGGGTTTACAACATTTCAGATGTACACAGGGCCATAATGCTGGGGAACTGAAATATCCTCCTTGTCACCCAACTGGAATACTCCACTAAATGTCCACCTTTCAGAATGCTGGCATGTTGTAAAAGAATCCCATATAGCAAAAAAGTGTTTTGCTGCAGAAACTTACTGCAGAGGCTATGTTTCAAGGTGTCTTATTGCCGACAAATACTTTAGAAGGTGTCATATTATAAAGAAAAGCGCCCTCTTGTCAAAATGATGTAATGCTGTGAATTGTTTTATTGTCAGAGAGCTGGCTTATTACAGAACATGGATTAATGCAGAGACATGCTTTCCCGCACAAATGTGCCATACTTGGTATAAAATTGCCTAATACAGAGAGCCAGAGAGGTATTATGTATTGCAGAAAAATTAACTATTTCAGAAATATACAGTACATGCTGCATAAAAGAGGCTTTCTGCTGAGCAGGGCTGCACTGAAAAAAGTATCTAATTGCAAAACGTGCTATACTGAAAAAAGGAGGAACTATCTCAGAATCAGAATCAGAGTCAGAATATGTTATTAATCCCGAAGGGAGATTATTAAAATACAGCCACATTCAATGATGACAACACAAAAACACAACAAGGAACGGAACAAGATACAATGACACAATAAAATTACCAATAACAGCAATACAACTAAATTAAAACTATACTCTAATAAACCATTCATACTATTAAAATACAACATAGAATAAAAAACACAGATTAAAAAATAACAGAAAATGAAACTACCAATGCAAACAGTCCACCACTTTCTCTAGGATTACCCAAAATCATAATTAACCTAATACCAACATACTATGAAAACTACATAAAAATCCGGATCATAAACCAGATTAGATCCTTACATCTATCACTTACAGAGAAGAATGTTATAATTTGATGGCCACAGGCAAAAATTATTTCCTATGTCGCTCTGTGGAGTATTGTAACAATCTGTCACTGATGGTATATCTGCTGTAGAAAACTGACTTAATATAGAGATAATCCCTAATGCCCTATAAAGGTATCAAAAAGTCCTAATTGATAGACATGAAAACACACATACTGTACACACAAATACAGTACATACCATTCTTCTCATGCCCGTACACTATGGGGTGAATTTACCAAAGGCAATTAGACTGTGCACTCTGCATACGCAGTATCATTAATTTTCCCCAGAACTTAGTAAATACGGTGATGCTCTGTTGATTTCAAATATTCAATCACGTGCAAGCAAGAATGTATTTTTTTTCCTTGCACATGATTGGGTATTCTTTACAAAGTGAAGCTTCACCACATTAGATTTACTAAATGAAATGAGTGCAATTGCACTTGCAAACTGTACAGTCTATTTGCCTTGTTCTGTCTCTTCAATCTAAGCATTGAAAGTGTGATCTCTGTAACTTACAGTTGTGATGAGATAGCGATAACTCCAATCTCAGTTGGATACCACAGTCAGTGACTCAATCGGATGATATCTTGTAGATCTTGTGAAGTCTATTGTCTATTGACAATGAACATCTGATAGGTCAAAAGATCATAATGTGACCTGTTTCATGAGGCTAGAAGCTGCAATGCATTACTGGGAAAAGGGGTGGGCTATCTATACAGCATTAACTAAACCAAAGGAAAAGGAGGAGCAGAGACAAACTACAGAGAAAACTTAAAGGCACATGACAGTCATGTGAAACATGACATGCCTTTAGTAAATCAACCCCTATATGTCTTGTGAAACATCCCTGTTTTTTAATAAACAGCAGGTAAAAGCTAATACCTGATAAAAAAAAGTGATAGGTAGTCATGCACCTCTGAATAGAAAATATTTTTTCTTTTTTTAAATTGTAAATGTATATGTGTATATACAGTATCTATACAGTTGTATCTGAATTTTGGTAATTCTATATCATTCTCTCTGGAACCATATTTGATATGCTTGAGGGTCTTTTCTATAGAATGTTCTGGCCAATATTTTTTACAAGGTAGGTTTAAAGAGGAGTTAATTAATCTACCAGCATGTCTTTGGAATGTGGGAGGACATGGGGTACCAAAAGGAAACTCACGCAAACACAGGACAAACATGCAGATAGTATAGGGATTTGAAACAAGAACACCAGTGCTGCAAAGTGATTTTATGGTTAGTGCTAACCACAAAGCCACTGTGCTGCCTAAAATTGAAAATATATCATTTTAACTCATTGGTAATGAAAAGTAGTGACTACAGTAATATATGGTATCTACTACTACTGGTGCCACAGAACAAATTGACAAGGGTGGGTTAAGTTTATCATCTTTGCTTTGAGTGGAGGACCTTGTCCTGACGCTGTATAAGATAACACTTTTCAAATCCACAGATGCACTCAGAATATTATCTGCACCTGCATGATTAATAGAATAAATCCCTTCTATACTTGTGACATATATTAAGATAATATATTAGATAAATAGAGAGCAAAGGTAGACAAAATAATCTTTTTATCATTATTTATTACAAGCTTGATCCATCATTGTCTCCGTTATAGTCTATGTGTCACTTTTGTCCTTGTCAAATTCAAATATTGACCCAGCCTGATGCATTGCAAGAGCATTTTGCAAAGGAAGCATATACATTTTGTAAAAAGCTGAAACTAATTTATAGCAGCATCATGAAGACCTTGGTTAAATGAAGCTTACAGTTTTAAGACAGCAGTGAGGGTCTTTGTTGCAAGATCCACTGATGTATGATACAGATTTGAATAAGCTCTGTAAAGGCATTTACTGTGAAGTTTTTTTTTTTAACAATATATAGCTAAAAATGCGTAGTAAAAAAGAAGTGTCATATACCATTTAACCACTTCCAGTCCGGGCACTTTCACCCCCTTCCTGTCCAGGCCAATTTTCAGCTTTCAGTGCTATCACACTTTGAATGACAATTGCGCGGTCATGCAACACTGTACCCATATTAAATTTTTAGCTTTTTTTTGAGACAGATAAAGCTTTATTTTGGTGGTATTTATTCACCACTGGGATTTTTATTTTTTTTGCTATGTAAATAAAAAGTCCAAAAATGTAGAAAAAAAAAGTGTTATTCTTATACAATTTTGTAAATAAATAGTATTTCATCATAAATCTTGGCCAAAATGTATTCCATTATATTTTTAGTAAAAAAAAAAAAGCCAAATTAGTTTTTAACCAAAAATTATAATTTTTAAACATTTTTTTTACATTTGTTTTAATTTTTTTAAATATTTTTAATTTATTTATTTTTTTTACATACTGTCACCCTAGCAGTACAGTGTCACCATGGTGACACTGTACTACTTGTGGGGGGTGATGATTTTTTTTTTTTTTTACACTGATTGCTTTTACATCCAAAAAAAGGCTGTAAAAGCAATCATTTCTCCTTATCTCTAGCTGCATTCTTGCAGCCATTGAGAACTACTGAGTGACCATTGGTCACAGCTTGACAAATGGTACAAGGCTGTTGTGAATAGCCTTGTACCATGTGACCTCTGTGATCATTCACAGATTTCACACGTAGTAAGCAATGATGTCACAAGTGACATCTTGCTTACTACTCTGCATGTGATCACTGATTGGCCAATCAGCGATCACATGATCGAGACCTCGTACAGAGGTCCCGTCCGACGATCGGTGTTCCGGAGGAAACAGCGGGCACCGGATCGCGGTGCTGCACGCTCCCAGGGAGCGCGCACAAGCAGGGTATGGGGAGGCCATTTATAAACGGCCACCTGACCCTGCACTGCCACCGTCTAGCCATTTATATACAACAGCCGGACGGGAGGTGGTTAAAGGAGAAATATGGCCAAAGCATTTCTGGCCATACTTTTCCTGTGGGTCACTTCTGTGACTCAGATTCAGCCAACAGCCAGCTAAAGCCCACTGTCAGCTGATGACACTCAGCCAGTCCAGACTCTGGAGGGATCCTGACTTTAAGTCCTCTTGCACACTGGACTTTTTGATAGCACTGGTAACAGATGTGTAAAGTCACGTTAACCTCCCTGGCGGTATGATTATTTCAGATTTTTGGTGCTGAAAGCGGTACCATTTTTTTGCATGGAAATATGTATTTTTTTTATTGTAGGCTGTAATTTTTAGGAAAAACTCACTGAAATCTGTCCGAACAAGAGTCTAGTAAACATCCCGGGTATGATAAAATTTGAAACACAAAATCATAAATTATAATTTAATAAATAATCATAAAAATAATATAAAAATAATAAAAAATTTAATTCAATAATATAATCAAACCAAAAACACTGAAATGTGAAATAGAGCGCCAAGTTCGCACATTGCTGAGCTCAGTCGCAAAATCGTTTTCAGTTTCTGATGACGAATTTCCCCCACGAATCATTATCACTCAATTCTGCAAGTGGTTCTGATTTACTATCGCTGTTCTCTAGCTGATCTAAACCGCTTTTGACCTAAAGGGACACTTTTTGGACGCCATGGACATTTCTCAGTTTCCAGGCAGAAAGAACAGACAAAATGCAGGCAGGGCGCAGGACAAAGCACTCGGGACAAAATGTATGTGAAATGGGTTGAAATAGCAATGTTTTACTGTGTAAAATGAAAAAAAAAAAAAATGACATTTTTTAAAATTTTTAAATTTCCCGCTGCCGGCGGCGGCGGCGGCGCCCGTACGTCCCGACGTCACAGGGACAGGACACAGAAGCCGGATGCCGGCATCGGCCGGAGGAGATGGCCGGGGACGCTGCAGGGGACACATCGTGGGAGCGCAGGGTAAGGTAAGTGAAGAACACATGCCGGAGCAGCGCCGCATGGTAAGCCCGAGTGTAGCTCGGGGTTACCACTTTTGGTACTGAAATGTTACCCCGAGCTACACTCGGGAATACCGCCAAGGAGGTTAAAAACATGAGTTTTTCAGCTTTTTTAACGTTTTACATTAGCGTTTAGCGGCGTTTTGCCGCGTTTAGCAATGTTTTCCCTTTTTTTTGCATTTGCGTTTTTTAGCAGTTTTTTTTTGCTCACAAATAGTCCAAAAACACCGGTTTGCAGCGTTTTACCGCGTCTTTCCTCGTTTTTCAGTGTTAGAATGTTTTTACAGCTAAAAGACTCCTCTAGAAACCCTCTAGTCCTGGGGTTTTTTTTTAAGCCAAAAAATGTTGATTAGAGTCTGTGTGTGCTTGGAAACATAGGATAACATGCTGGGAGGTTTACTAGCTGTTGAAAAAAACATCAAAAGCCAAAAAGAGCAGCTGTAAAAACGTCAAGTGTGCATGAGGGCTAAAGGATAAGTTTACTTTTTCGGGCCGAATTTCACTATTTATAATAAACAGAGGCATTTTCCAGTGCCATTTCTGGCCCAGCCATCCCAATGTGCTTTTCTCTCACTTCTCTCATTCACAGGAGGTTTAATTTTATTGTCAGTTTATTTGAATGTTTGAATGGATTTTCAGGCTGCATCATTTCCTAGTTGATCTCAGCATTCACTTCCTGTAGGCCACCTCCCAAAAGCCTTCACTTCCTTGTTGCATCACAGAAGAGGGTGTAATAGGGTGTGTTCACCACTCTGGATCACACCTCCCTCATTACAATACTACCTTCCTCCCATGAGCTGTGTAGCACAAGGGCCTGTGTGATTTGATACCAACTGAATTAGATGGTTCAGGTGTGTCCTCCTATTTCTAGTAAATCTAAAGGAAATTGTACAGAGGTTGCATAGTGTACGGCCATCTTTAAACAAGTACATAGGAGGGAGTGGATGGATATATCAGGCCCCATTCACATCTCCATGTAGTGAAGATTCACATTCCAGCATGTACTTGTTTTGGTGCTTTATCACTCGTCATAGGGCAGCCCGTTCACATAAACACACAACAATTGCCCCAGAAAAGCTCCAGAACTATTTTTGGAGTGGAGCACGGTGCGTTACTTCAGTTTGTGGTGTGTTTGCCGCAGTTTGGGGTGCCTTTAATGACAACACAAACACTGTGCATATTTTCAGCCTGTTTCTGAAATGCATGGCAAAGTGTGCATTTTCTGTGAAGTCTACCATGCGTTTGGAAACACACAGATGTGAATGGAACCTCACTGTTCTTGTATAAAAACACAAATTTCACTTTCAGGCCCCATTCACACCTAGAGTAGAGGGAGCACATGTTTTTTGGCTCGTTTTTCCAGTGACACTCAGGGCAGCCTGTTGATCTCAATCGGCTGCGCTGCACGTGGCAAAGTAGCTGATGGGATATTTTGGTGCGAGGAGTGTTGTGCATTTTGTACTGCGTGTTTTGCTGCATTTGTCATCTGGTTTTTTCATGTGGCAAAATGTGCGCTTGTTTCTGAGTTTGGTGTACTGTTAAAAATGAATGACACTGAAAGTGCAACTAGGTAATTTTTAGGTGTATAACGGTGGCCATATACTACACAATCTGATTGTGCAATCTCTGTTCAATCTTCTTTAGACTTACAAAAACTATATAATAGGAGGACACACCATCTATCCAATCACTCTATATCCAATCAAGCTGGTCCTTGTACTACAATCGGGATGTCCAGTGGGCTGCACATGGCCCCAGGGAGTCTAGCATGCAGCCTGAGCCCATCTGTATAGACGCTGGGATAGCCTGCACATGAGGAGAAATGCCAGAGATGCTGGGAAAAACAATTTGATGGGTGAAGGGTGTGGGTTTAATAAGATTAGTACAGGATGTGAGTGCTAATGAGATCAGCTGTCAATCTGTTTCCAGGTCTTACTGGCTCCTCTGTCTACATTTCAGGAAGTGAAAAAGAAAAAAAATTACCAAAGGCTAAGGCAAGGCCTTGTTCTCCAGATCAAAGAGAGTTTTTATAGTTTTGCAACTGAGGTACATTAATGATATATGGTGCATAGCGGAGCTGGATTTTAGAAAGAAATAAAATAGTGAACTTAGCATTTAAGGTTGGGATCCACCCAGATGCCTGAGTGGTAGCTGGCTTAGACTTTCAGGGCACTACTGAGAGCCTGAGCAAGCTGCTCCTGCCCCCTCCACAGTCCATCATTCCAGTGAGTACTGGAGGGGCAGAGCAAAATGCTGTTGACTGACAGTCACCAGCTCTCTGCTTACTGAAGACTGAAAACCCAATGAACAGTAGTCTTTGATCACTCAGTTCTCGGTCTTAGAAGCGGCAGGGGACAGATGCAGCATCAGACTGAAACTGCATTCACCTAGGTGAATGTGGGTGTTTTTTTTATTTCTGCACTTCTCTTTTCGATAATAAAATGTTGTTTGAAATAAACATCTATTTGTAATAATAATGTCATTTTATGTCTCCCTACCTTTTTATTTTTGCAATAATTCCATGAACACTGTAAAAATTATGTACGATATTTGCGTTGATGTAACAAAACAAAACTGAAATACAATTTTATATATAAATAAAAGTTTTAGTGAGTGCACAGTTTATGGTAATACTGTGGTGTGAACCTTAAAGTATATGTATATGTAAACCCAATATAAGCTTTAACATGTTAGTGTAATTTCAAAAATAATCTGAAATCTTTTTAGAATTTGAGCTTTCATTAACCTCCCTGGCGGTCTGATTATTTCAGATTTTTGGTGCTGAAAGCGGTACCATTTTTTGCATGGAAATATGTAGTTTTTTTATTGTAGGCTGTAATTTTTAGCAATAACTCACTGAAATCTGTCTGAACAAGAGTCTAGTAAACATCCCGGGTATGATAAAACTTGAAACACGAAATCATAAATTATAATTTAATACATAATCATAAAAAATAATAATATAATAATAATACATTTAATTCAATAATATAATCAAAACAAAAACACTGAAATTTGAAATATAGCACCAAGTTTGCACATCGCTGAGCGAAGTCGCAAAATCGTTTTCAGTGTCTGATGACGAATTTCCCCACAAATCATTATCACTCAATTCTGCAAGTGGTTCTGATTTACTATCGCTAATCTCTAGCTGGTCTAAACCCGCTTTTGACCTAAAGGGACGCTTTTTGGACGCCATGGATATTTCTCAGTTTCCAGGCAGAAAGAACAGTCAAAATGCAGGCAGGGCACAGGACAAAGCACTAGGGACAAAATGTATGTGAAATGCTTTGAAACAGCAATGTTTTGCTATGTAATATTCGTTTACAAAAAAACAACAGTTTTTAAAATGTTTAAATTTGCCGCCGATTCCGGCCCCTGTATGTCCCGACGTCACAGGGACCGGAACACGGAAGCCGGATGCCAGCATCAGCCAGAGGAGATGGCCGGGGACGCTGCAGGAGGGACATCGCGGGAGCGAAGGACAAGGTAAGCGCTGCGGGGAATCCCTGAACAACGCCGCATGGTATTCCCGAGTGTAGCTCAGGGTTACTGCTTTTGGTACTGAAACTTTACCCCGAGCTACACTCAGGAATACCGCCAAGGAGGTTAAAATAATGACTGGCAATTCTGCCATAAAGGTCCTTGTTCAAGCACTTCCTATTTTTCCTGTCTCTGTGCTCCTAGGTTGTCATTCTGTCATACAGACCCTTGGTGATTAAAAAGTGGCCATTTCCACACACAGCTTGCAGGCACAGAACTGGGCACCTTGTGGAGAGATTTATATGCAAAGCAGCAGTCTGAGTGATGTGAGGTTATTTAATTACAATTAATTGATGTGACTGCAACCAGGGGAATAACTATTTGATTAAATCTGACCTTTAAAGCTGTACACAGTGAGGCGCAACCATTGTGCAGGTCTCCAAATAAGCAGAAGACTATGAATGTGTAATGCAAAAATATGACTGCCACCATGTAGAAATATAACTGCAAACTATATGCAGAAACAATTTTTTTTTACAATATTGAAACACATTGATAATGTTAAAATATGTGAAAAAACTCCTGCGCTAGTCACTGAAGAAATTATGCAGCCAGCACTAGATGGGTGTAACTTAAACACCAGAAACAACTGATAGATTATATATACATATACGTAGTGCAGCTCTATGTACTATTACACATATATATACCTCAAAACAGATATAGCTTTGAGAGACCAAATAACCAAATGCTCCAGTAGTCCTTGAGTGAATCAATCCAAGTGCTCAATATGTGTTAAACACATGCAAGAAAACCCCTTACATGCCCGATCCGATGGAGCCACCACCAAGAAATACTACCGCATGGGTGCAAGAGCACCGCCACCAACTGAGAGAGATCCACAAGGTTGTGGGGGAGCGCCTTAGACAAGTGGTATACCCCAATCCAAGACCAGTGCAGAAGGAGGGGTATGCCCCGGGTGATCGAGTGATAGTCAAAGCCAAGCGGCTGTCTGGAAAGTTGGATGGGCGGTGGAAGGCGGTCCCATACACAGTGAAGAGGAGGGTAGACCCTGCCATCCCGGTCTATGAGGTAGAGCCAATAGGGACTTGGGGGCCCTCACAAAATTTGCACCATAACATGTTGAGGCGTTGTAATTTTGATGAACCAGTGTGCGTGGAGGGGATGGCTTCTTCTGCTCAGAGTACAGAGGAAATCCCCTTAGAGGAGGGGGAGGAATGGTGGGTTGTCCCTGCCTCGGTACCCACAGAGGCTCCAACCATAGCAAGTTTGTCACCAAAGGAAAGTGTTGAGCGGTCAGCAGCTCCTCTCCCAGTAAATGTGCCTGACGTCCCCAGTGCTTCTGAGCCTGTCACTCTACGAAGGTCAACAAGGCCCAATGCTGGTGTGCCTCCACAGCGTTATGCCCAGAATGAGTTTGTATGGGGAGGGTTGCCGAGGACGACAACCTCTAGTGGGGTGGCATGTGAGATGGGGAAACAGTTCTCATTGTTCGAATACTGCTTGTGTGGAGTGAATTAAATATTTTGACTGACATTCTGCAGTTTAGCCACAAGGTGTCACTGTTTTTCTAACACAGCCTCAGACTGCATAGATATTTCTATATTCATGAAGAGGTGGGGTTTTCACACAGAGAGAGAGCAGCCATGTTTTTGGAGCATGGTGAATAAGGGGCCCTGTGAGCTGAGAATCTGATGACATCCAGGTGTGAAAGCATCACTCCGTAACCAGAGCTGCAGCTAAGTGAAGCTGATGAGATTGCTGCCAGGAAGCTGATGAGATTGCTGCTAGGAATGCTGATGAGATTGCTGCCAGGAATGCTGATGAGAGCAGAGGAACTAAGCAACATATAAGGCGAGACCGCATGCTTGTTGGAGAGACATTTGTTCTGTTCAGAGTCACCAGCGGATGAAAAGCAGACCCGGGTCGGTAAGATCGTGCATGCACCTCATTTCAGTGTTGGCGCCTATAGGACTGAGACAGGCCTATAGTTAGTTAGTTAGGGTCTCTGTTTGTGTCAGGCCACAAGTGTAAAATCCTACAAACTCAAGCCAGACGTTTTGCTCAGAAGGAATACTCAGGCACGTGCTACAGGACCAGTTATGGGAGAGGGAATACTGTAGATTTGTGTAAGATTGTAAGCTGTTGTGCTGCACTGCAGGCTAGCCCATACCGTACACCCATACACTGATTCCTGCTCATTTAGGGTAATAACAGGTAAGGTGTGGCAGCTTATTTGTGCCCACCAGTAGGTAAATTACTTCACTTTCTACCTTCATCCATCAGAAGGTGCCGTGCTGTGCAGCAGAGGGGTCTCAGCCTTTGGGCTGAGTGTATGTAAATTTATTGTATGTTTCCAGCATTTGTGGTTGTGTTTATTTGCCACATCTAAGTAAAATTCTGTTGTGGCAAAAGCTGGTGTTGGGGTTGCTTTCCTCGTTCGTGACTTCACTGTATCCTGGGGAGCCCACCCTGGTACACGGCTTACAAGCCTTCTTTCCAATGAAGTGTAAGGTCTTCACAACAGACGCCAGCCTGTCTGGCTGGTGAAGTGCTCCGGAGGACCTCTAGTTTCAGGGAACATAGTCATCAGAGGAATGGAAGTTGCCAATCCACATCCAGGCCTATGGGATCAAAGGTGAAGATCCTCCTTTTCTTGTTAAGGCTCATTCCACTAGCAGTATCAGAGCTTTTCGGGTCAGTCAAGTGCAAACAACAACTGTCTAGACTCTTTGAGACTCTGCTCCAGAAATGAGAATCTACACACCCCTGTTAAAATGTCAGCTTTCTGTGATGTAAAAAAAATTATAGAAAGAAAAATCATTTCAGAACTTCTTCCACCTTTAATGTAACCTATAAACTGTACAACAATGGTTGCATAAGTGTGCACACCCTTAAACTAATACTTTGTTGAAGGACCTTTTGATTTTATTACAGCACTCAGTCTTTTTTGGGTATGAGTCTATTAGCATGGCACATCTTGACTTGGCAATATTTGCCCACTCTTCCTTGCAAGAACAATTCAAATCTGTCAGATTGGAAGGGCAAGTCCTGTGCACAGCCCTCGTCAGATCACCCCACAGATTTTCGATCAGATTCAGGTTTGGGCTCTGGCTGGGCCATTCCAAAACGTTAATCTTCTGGTGAAGCCATTCCTTTGTTGATTTGGATGTATGCTTTGGGTCGTTCTTATGCTGAATGATGATGTTCATCTTCATGTTCAGTTTTCTAGCAGAAGTTTGAAGGTTTTGTGCCAATATTGACTGGTATTTGGAACTGTTCATAATTCCCTTGACTAAGGCCCCAGTTCCAGCTGAAGAAAAACAGCCCCAAAGCATGACGCTGCCACCACCATGCTTCACCGTGATTATGGTGTTCTTTTGGTGATGTGCAGTGTTGTTTTTGTGCCAAACATATCTTTCGGAATCATGGCCAAAATGTTCAACCTTGGTTTCATCAGACCATAACACATTTTCCCACATGCTTTTGGGAGATTTCAGATGTGTTTTTGCAAAATTTAGCCGCGTTTGGATATTTTTCTTAGTAAGAAAAGGCTTCCATCTTGCCACTCTACCCATAGCCCAGACATATGAAGAATACGAGAGATTGTTGTCACAACTACCACAAAGCCAGTACTTGCCAGATAATCCTGCTGCTCCTTTAATGTTGCTGTAGGCCTCTTGGCAGCCTCCCAGACCAGTTTTCTTCTCGTCTTTTCATCACTTTTGGAGGGACATCCAGTTCTTGGTAATGTCACTGTTGTGCCATATTTTCTCTACTTGATGATGACTGTCTTCACTGTGTTCCATGGTATATCTAATGGAAATTTTTTTTTGTATCCTTCTCCTGACAGATACACTTTAACAGTGAGATCCCTCTGATGCTTTGGAAGCTCTCTGAGGACCATGGCTTTTGCTGTAGGGTGTGACTAAGAAAATGTCAGAAAAGACCTACTAGCAGAGCTGAACTTTATTTGGGATTAATCAGAGGCACTTTAAATGATGGCAGGTGCGTACTGACTCCTATTTAACATGATTTTGAATGTGATTGCTTAATTCCGAACACAGCTACATCCCTAGTTATAAGAGGATGTGCACACTTATGCAACCACATAATTTTAATTTGTTTATGTTTACTCCCTCCACCTTAAAGATTTCAGTTTGTCTTTCAAATGATGGAGTGCTGTAATAAAATCAAAAGGTGCTTCAACAAAGTATTAGTTTAAGGGTGTGCACACTTATGCAACCATATTATTTTGGTTTTTTATTTTCACTTCCCTCCACCAAAAAGATTTCAGTTTTTTGTTCAACTGAGTTGTACAGTTTATAGATCACATTAAAGGTGGAAAAAGTCCTGAAATTATTTATCTTTGTCTAATTTTTTTACATCACAAAAAAATGACATTTTAACAGGGGTGTGTAGACTTTTTATAACCACTGTATTTGCACAAAGAGCATTTTTTTCACAATATTGTATTGTCTTTAGGTCCATTTTAAAGCAGCGCTCCACCCAAAAGGGGAAGTTCCTCCTTAAAGCCTTCTCCCCAGCTCCTGTTTGTGAAATTGAGCTTTTGGGGAGCAAGGGGGAGCGGGTATCCGGTTTTGACAGGTACCCGCTCCCACTTCCAATCGGAAGTGGAAGTACTCCCACCCACCCTCGCAGTCTTCTGGGTCACTTGACAGGTCCCAAAAGACTACCAGACCATTCACAGTGCGCAGAACTGCTCGAACATGCACAGTGGGCACGCGCCTGTGAAGCTGCTAGAGCTGGGGAAAGAGACACACAGGGCTCAATTCACAATGTTATTTTCCTCTTAAAATCTGAGATAAAAGAACAGCTTTTTTCCAAACATTTTTTTGCAATTCACAAAAAACACTACTAAAATAATAAAGAGTTATTTCATCAAAATGTGAGGTATTTATCTCATGAAACCATTCAGTATTTTATCTCATGATGTGCTATCCAGGGGAATGGATACAGTGGAGAAAGAGTAGAACCCCTGTCAGTTTTATAGTGCTAATAAAGAGATAAAATGGTTTAAACAGTAGAAATATGCCGTGAACAAGCAGGTGCTATGCCCAGAGATAATCTCCATGGAGGTGGAATGTCGGTGATCTTCTCTGTGTGTCTTCCCAGCACAGATGCAACTGAATAATGAGGATTGGTATATCCGGCACTCATCTTCCTGAATAGTAAACTTTATCGAACAAGTAAAATGTGCATATAAAATGGCTTATGCGTTTCGGTCATGGCTATGCCTAGGGTTTATTGTCGAAACGCGTAAGTTTTATATGCACATTTTACTCGTTCAGTAAAGTTTACTATTTGGGAAGACAAGAGTTGGCTACACCAATCCTCATTATTCAGTAGAAATATGCCAACTCACTAAGTCAGTGCAGTCCCTGTAGCATATGTATTAATGCAAAAGAAAAAAGGTGACTGGAATATCAGCCAAAGGGAAGTTGCTTTTACAGGACACATGTGGCGTATCAAAAACAACTAAGTTAATTTAAGTAAATACAAAATATCTTTATAACTGTCAAGTATTGAATAAAATATTATTAAAACAAAATCACACATATATAAATACCTTTCTTCCACCAATTAAAAAAGACAACATTGTCATTGAGGAGATTTCCCTACACTTCTGTCACATAGCTAAAACAGGAAGTGAGAAGAAATCCCTACAAATTAAAAGCATCCTTAGGGGTCCCAGGTCACCAAACCCAGTGACCCCATTGAAATATTTCCCCTCTATTACTTTTCAAGGGGCAAAATAAAATTTGGGATTTTCTTTCACTTTCAATGATAATGGTAAACAGGACAAACAGAAAGGGTTAATATCCTTAACGGGGACACTAAAAAAAAAAGATTTGCCTTTCGTTATATTTTATGTAAATCAGCCCCAGTGATTCTGTGGTTTTCCATATTTAGTGTTCTATGCATTACTGATCCAAAAAGGTAGAGACTCCTCCAAATTGGCTACTATATTTTTACATTCCTTAAATAATTCATGCCTGGACCACTACTTATTTAACTCATGCATTTATTTATTTATTTCCTTTAGTGAATTGACTTTAATGCCAATTTTTGAGTTATTTACCTGATATTTTCGATTTGTGAGGTAAATAACCCATATGGTGATAGTGAATTGACATTTTCAACATATCATGAGATAATTGAAAAAAAATGTGTCTTGTGATTCAATTATCTCATGAGATATTTTTTAGTGAATTGAGCCCACAGGGTGAAAATGGCTGGGCACAGCACTGGAAGGCAGGACAGGTGAGTTGCTGTTCATTAAAAGTCAGCAGCTACAGTTTTTGTAGCTGCTGACTTTTAATTTTTACATAGGAGACTGGAGCTCTGCTTTAAATATCTGGTTCTTAAAGTAATCTGATTATAACCAAATTAGAAAAATCCACATGTTTAGTGAACAAACTATAGGCTGGGCCAAAAAAAACATTTTATACCTACAAATAAATGGGATAACAGGAATATGATTAGTAATCACAAAATCTGAAAAAAGTATGATAACATACAACAAACACCAAAAAAACTTACAAAATCCTTAAAGCTACATTCACACAGAGCTGAGCGTTTTTCAGGTGTTTTTTCAAGCATTTGTTTTCAGGCGTTTTCGAGCAGATTTGCAAATAACATAGGCATTTTTTCAGGCGTTTTTCATTTAGGCATTTTTGCTGTGGCCAATAGAAATAAAAATAACTGCTGTTTGAGCCAAAAAACACTTGAAAAAACACTCATTCCCACTGTTCAGGCATTTTCCATTCAAGTCCATGGAGACAAAATGCTGAAATCTGCATGAAAAGTAGCACAATTACTTTTTTAAGTGACAGGAATTTTGCTACGGGCGACAGAACATTCAAGTGTGAACAGGGGCCATTGGAAATAATAGGATTTTTTCTTGTTGAACTTTTCTGAGCTTCAAGCTTTGAGCTGAAAAATGCTTAAATGTGATCGGGGTCTGATATTAAAACTTTAGTAATTGAGACCCAAATTCTTAAAATTTACAATAGCTGCTTTACAGATTGTTTTTGTTTATTTTTTTTTTAAAGTCCTTAAAGTAGAACTATATTTTTTTTTCACTTTGGATAGAGTAAGGGAGGGTTATAACCCGTCAGATTTTTTTTAAGCCATCAGTATCCCATTGCAGAGATTTTCCTTCAATTCCTGTCCAAAAGCCAAACAGGAAGTGAGAAGAAATCTCTGCAAATTAAGGGAATTCTTTGGAGACCCCTAGGTCACCAGAACTAGTGTCTCCCCTCTATTATATTTCTGTGGACAACCCAAAATGTGTGATTTTCTTTTACTTTCACTTTCAATGATAACAGTAAACAGGACATATAGAGAGTATGAATCCCTGAGCACTGAGCTTCGAGCTGAAAAATGCTTAAGTGTGACCGGGGTCTGATATCAAAACTTTAGAAATAAAGACCCAAATTCCTAAAATTTACAGGAGCTGCTTTACAGATTGTTTGCTGTTGTTTTTTTTTGCAAAAATAGACTTTTGGAAAAATTCCTTAACTAGTTGCCGACCGCAGATAGCCGAATGACGGCTGCACTGCGGCCGGCCAGTTCTGGGTGGACGTCATATGACGTCCCCCCAGAACACGCTCTCCTGTGCGCCCCAGGGGGCGCGCACCCGGCGATCTCCGTGATCGCTGTGTCCTACGGACACAGCTGATCACGAGATGTGGTAAAAGGCCGATCATACCGGCCTTTTACCACGTGATCAGCGGTGTCCAATGACACGCTGATCACAGGGAAATGCAAGTGCCGGTTCTCGGCTGCACTTTCCTCACGCTGTCAGATCGTGAGGAAAGTACTGCCGAGAACCGGCAGTTGTCAGAGCGAGGATCGGCACCGATCATCAGGGCACTGATGATCAGTGCCCTGATGATCGGTGCCCAGCAGTGCCACCCACAAGTTCCGCCCACCTGTGCCCAGCAGTGCGCCCACTAGCTCCGCCCACCTGTGCCCAGCAGATCACCCACCTGTGCCCAGCAGTGCACCCACCTGTGCCTAGCAGTGCACCCACCTGTGCCACTCTGCAGTGTCACACACCTGTGCCCAGAAGTGCCACCTACCTGTGCTCAGCAGTGCCACCCACCTGTGCCCACCCACCTGTGCCCACCAGTGCCACCCACCTGTGCCCACCAGTGCCACCCACCTGTGCCCACCCACCAGTGCTGCCCACCAGTGCCACCCACCAGTGCAGCCCAGCAGTGCTGCCAGTCAGTGCCACCAGTCAGTGCCCAGGGGTTGTGCCATCAGTGCCGCCAGTCAGTGCCCAGCAGTGATGCCAGTCAGTGCCGTCTATCAGTACCCATCATCAGTGTCACCTATCAGTGCCGCCTATCAGTGCTGCATATTAGTGCCGCCTATCCATGACACCTCATTAGTGCTGCCTATCAGTGCCGCCTATCCGTGCCACCTCATTAGTACTGCCTATCAGTGCCCTTTAGTGCTGCCTATCAGTGCCCATCAGTGCCGCCTATCAGTGCCCATCAGTGCTGTCTCATCAACGCACATCAGTGAAGGAGAAAAATTACCTGTTTGAAAAATTTTCTAATAGAAACAAAGAAACTTTTTTTTTTTTTCAAATTTTTTGCAATTTTTTAATTTATAGCGCAAAAAGTAAAGTGCCCAGTGGCGATTAAATACCACCAAAAGAAAGCTCTATTTGTGAGAAAAAAATTATCAAAATTTCATATGGGTACAATGTTGCATGACCGCGCAATTGTCAATCAAAGTGCGGCAGCGCTGAAAGCTGAAAATTGGCCTGGTAAATAAGGGGGTATAAGTGCCTGGTAGGCAAGTGGTTAAAGTAGAACTACTGGCAAAACTTTTTCCAGGTGCCTCCATGGCAGCATACCTGTGATAAGCTCCGCCTTAGACTTCTCCCTCAGGACCAGTGAATATATAATAAGAAAGGATTAGGGTACCCCCGGCATTCTTCTTTTTTTCCTCATACCTTATGGTCAGTGAATGTAAGTCGGTCATCCTTACCTCTGCCGTGAGCAGCTGCTGTCTGGGTTCAGCCTCTCCCAGTCACAGTCCCTACTCTTGGGCAGCTAAAGGTGCTGATAAGGTTGGGAGTCCCTTCTGGGTGTTCATCCAGTAGCACTATATCTGCCAACAGGTTCATGGCGTTCGTTGGGGCTTAGGACAGAGAGAGCAGCTATTCCTGGCCTTTTGCCATGACTTTCCAAGCACTCTCCCACTCCTTCTCTGTTTATTTGCTTTTCTGTGATCTGGCTGTCTCTCCCCAGATGCTTGTCTTTCCCTCCATTTTGGCTTTGTTTAATTTCTTTCCTTTTGTCCTCTCTTTTCTTTTTTGCTCCCCTATAGAGCAGACGAGCTCCCATCTCCAGCTTTTCTAAATGTCTCTGCGCCTTCCAGGGAGCAGTGTGCATGTGCGAACACCCACCATGTCTAAGCTGGCCGGCGGGGTCCTAGGCCTGCAGGTTTGTTTCCCTTCACCCCTCCCCTTCCACTATTTAATCCCAGAAGCTTTAGTGTGGCCTCGTGCGGCTTGGGTGTAGGTTGGCCTTGCTGAGAGCTCCTGGAAGTATCGCCAGTATTCACCGGTGTTAAGTCTTCTTTCTTTTTTTCCTCAATTTCTTTTCCTATCGTCCTCTCTTTTCTTTTTTTTTTCTCTCCCTCTCCTTCTCTTACTTTTTCCCATGCACCCTCTTTTATAATCACCTTTTTTTTTCTTCCCCCCCCAAAAAAGGGGGAGGGGGAAACGCAGTAATTTAAATTCTCTTCCTGACTTATAGCTGCTCTTTTTACCCTTTGCTTAAGATGTGCCATTCGCAACCCGAACGAGACCCTCCTCTACTTCAAAGGTAAGGGCATCTGGCCGGGTAAGTAAAAAAGAAAAAAAAAAAGAGTGCGCTTATGCTGGTACATTTATGTATTTCAGGCCTGTACATCATAAGAGGTCCAAGAGGACATCCAGGTGCCATGAGGAATCCAACGAGGGCAGCCCAAGCCAAGCTTGATCTTCCAGATCCAGATACCATTCGGCTGGGACACATTCTTCCGCCAAAAGACAATGATCCTCACGCTCCCCAAGCCCTAGACCTCAACTATTCAGGGCTTGTGAAGCCCTGATTTATCTAGGTGCCCTGTTCGATACTTCCAAGGGGTTGGTGTCCCTTCCCCCTCAGAAAATGACTGCCATCATTCGGACACAGTCCCACCTGACAGCCTAGAGCTGCCTGAGTCTGATAGGGCTGATGTCAGCATGTATCCCAATGGTTCCATGGGCCCATTGGCACCTGAAGTGCTTTCAATTAGAATTTCTAAGAGAATGGAACAAACTTTACCTATCCCAGCCTATACGTTTGGCAAGTCTAATGCACAGGGGACTACGGTGGTGGACGAAGAGAAAAATGCTTGCGTCCATTGGGTATCTCTCCTGGACCATAGTTACTACAGATGCCAGTGTGATCAGCTGGGGGTTACACTGTGACCAGGTATGAGTTCAAGGAAGATGGGCTTTTCACGCAACAAGAATCATCTCAAATATTCTGAAAATTCAAGCAGCTTTTCTCGATCTGATAGCCCTGGAGTTTCAAATCAGACGCAAGCCAGTCCTTCTCCGAATGGACAACAGGGAGGCATTTTCATACATCCAGCATCAGGGGGGGACCCACAGCAGGTCTTTATTGAGAGAAGTGGAACCCATCATCCTTTGGGCAGAAATGAATTTAATGGATCTAACCACAGTCTTCCAGGCCACCTAAATACGAAGGCGGAACTTTTATCCCGAAAATTTGTGGATGCCAATGAATAGTCTCTGCATCCCAAAATATTCGATTGGATCGTGAATCTGTTGGGTCTTCTCAATCTGGGTCTCTTTGCTACAGCAGCTTGGCCTATGCATTCCCCCCCAGCCTCTTATCTCGAAGTTCCTTTCGAGGCTTCTGACAGACATCACAACAGTGATATCAGTCCTACCGTACTGGCAGAGACGTCCATAGTTTCCTGCAGCGGTGTTTCTCAGTGTTCGCTCACCGATAAAGATCCCACTCATACCTTTTCTTCTGTGTCAGAACCAGCAAAGAAATCCAAATCCTCACAGAATGAATCTTCACATATGGTTATTGAAAGGTAGAGGTTCCAGGCCCTAGGATGTTCTTTGGAAGTTATTTCGACTCTACTCAAAGCCAAAAAATCCTACACAATTAATATGTATGACAAGGTTTTGAACAAGTTTAAAGCCTTTTCAGCCAGCAGGAACTTCAATCCAGATCTGCTCTCTACTTCTCAGCTTCTGGACTTCCTTCAGGCAGGCTTTAACCTAGGTTTAGGCCTGAGCACCTTAAAGGTGCAGGTTACAGCGATCTTGGCGGCAACTGACAAGAGGTGGGCCGAAGATTCGCTTGTGGTCTAATTCTTCAAAGGCGTTAAAAAGATACGTCCACACGTCAAAAGAGCTTTTCTCACCTGGGATCTGTCTGTAGTTCTAGAGGCTTTATCCAGCCAACCCTTTTCTCCGTCTGAATCAGCTTCTTTGTGGAATCTGACTCTAAAGGTGGCTTTTCTAATAGCAGTATCATCTGGTAAAAGAGTGTGAGAACTTCAAGCCCTTGGAGCAGAAGAGGACTACATTACTTTCTACCCATATAGGGTGGAATGCAGAACATTGAGTGGCTTCATTCCGAAAGTATCTTCATTTTCCAATCTTTCAGAACCATGGGCTCTGCCAACCTTTTCAGACCTGGAATCGGGTACCCTCCATGAGCTCGACATAGCCAGTATGTTAAGGTATTATCTTCAAGCTACAGAATCCTTTAGGGATTCATCTAATCTATTTGTCATCCCTTGGGGCAAAAGTAAGGGAAAGGAAGCTTCATAAAGAACAATTTGCTTCATGCCAGGGGTTTGGAAACCACCCCCATCCCCCCCGCTTCAGTAAGGGCGCATTCGACCAGGTCTGTCTCCGCTTCATGGGCAGCCAGGGCAAATGCATCCATTGAGACCATTTACAGAGCAGCTACATGGTCATCCCAACACACATTTTTAAGGCACTACAGAGTGGACCCAGGGACTCTCTTATCTGTGGAGTTCGCAGACAAGCTATCGGGGCGGTTGTTGCCTGTTCAATATGACAATCCTCCTACTTTTTGAATAAAACTTTTTCTAAGCATGATCCCACCTGTTTCAGCTAGATATTTATCACAGGTATGCTGCCATGGAGGCACCAGGAAAACAGAAAACTGTACCATACTTACCGTAATTCTCCTTTCCTGGTGCCTGTCCATGGCAGCATGGCAGCATACAATCCCACCCTCGGTATTCTATATTACAGAGAATACTGGGGGGTACCTTAATCCTTTCTTTTTATATGTTCACTGGTCTTGAGGGAAGAGTCTAAGGTGGAGCTTATCACAGGTATGCTGCCATGGATAGGCACCAGGAAAGGAAAATTACAGTAAGTATGGTATAATTTTCTGTTTTTTTTTTTACTTTGGATAGAGCAAGGGAGGGTTATAACCCATCAGATTTATTTTTTGCCATCTGTATTCCATTGCAGAGATTTCCCTTCACTTCCTGTCCCAAAGCCAAGCAGGTAGTGAGAGGAAATCTTTGCATATTAGGGAATTCTTTGGGGACCCCCAGGTCACCAGAACTAGTGTCCCCATTGGAAGACATTACATTTTTGGTGACAACCCAAAATTTGGGATTTTCTTCTAATTTCACTTTCAATGATAACAGTAAACAGGAAAAATAGACAGTATGAATCTCCCTAACAGGGGCATAGACAGCAGTACTAACTGACAGGTGTTCTAATCCATCGCCCCTCTATCCAAAACTAAAAAAAAAAGGTTTTGCCTTTAGTTATAATTTACGTATGAGTGCTTCAGACCCTTTAACATGCTGCTATGTAATACTGATGCTTATAAGGGGATCAACAAGCATTTGCCATTTGTAAGATCAACCTTTTATCAAATGACATATGATCCACAGATCAAAGTCAACAATCGCCCGTTTCTCTTTTCACTAATCCAGGACTTTATTTTATATGGCTTTCGAAAATATAAATTACAAAGAGCTTTGCTTCATGTGCTTTATATACTAGGTACAGCCTGCAAAACTAAGATGAATTGAAAGAACTGGTTCATACTTTTTTGTAATGATCAAAAAATAAGCTTACAAATGATCTATATGTTGATTAGTTGTAACAATATCTCTATTAGCGATTACCCAGCGGGGAAAGTAATTCACAGTCAAATCAGAAGTCTTAATCAAGAATAATTTGTTCTAACCTCTTTCTTCCAAAAATTAACCTGACATGCAGTAAACGTTGGATTACAATTTCCTAAACCTCTGTAGAATGTTCTCAGTGTTCTGTTCTCCATCCCAGTGTGATGATTCTTTGTTTTATCAAATGAACATCATGGGGGGGCTTTTCATGAATGCTCTTCGATGTGTCCATTACTGTTACTATCCTAAAGATAATCAGAACAACAGTGCTAATTAAAACATTTTAAATGACTAAATCCTTGAAAATCATTTAGGTTGTTATTTTCCCTCCATTTATAATCAATGTAGAACTTCCATGGACATCATAATGATAATATTCTGTGAAGTACTCATAGTTCTTTGGGTAGAAAATAATAGTTCAACTTGAGATTTATTAAATTTATTACGTTACAGTAAAATGTATTGTATCAAAAGAATCAGGCTACTAGCACAAACTGCAAAACCTTAGCCTGAAAAAAGAGTAATTCAAAAGGTAATCATCTTTGTGAAATAAATACTCTACTATATTTAAAGTTTGCCTTGCTAAACACATGTAAGTAAAAACAATTACTAAAATATTATATATATATATTAATACGTTTTAACATGTTAGTGTAAGTTAAAAGTAACTTTAATATCTTTTTAAATTGACAGCTTTCTTTAAAATAATTTCTTGTGATAGCTACATCTCTCCCTGAGGGCCAGGATATTTTGGCCAAATTGGGCTTGGTTGATCCTCCTTCTCCTCGACGCCGTCCTTCCACTCCTTGGGTATCTTCAATATGGCACACTCCATCCCCAAGAAGAGAACGGAGGAGAGTCAGACAAGAACCAGGATGAACCGTTATAGATGGATTTTGCTCGTTTGTGTCTCATACATCCTTTGGATGTTTTTCTTGGTCACTACTGAGATGTCTCTATATCCCTGCATATTATGTTTGCGTTTTTGGTATTTATACCTGGATGTGTTAAAGTTTAACTAAGGTCTTCGGACCTGTATTACACCGCCCGTATGTTCATGATCTTAAGACTCTTGGACATGTGACCCACCCTGCCGCTTGGCATGGCCGGAGATGTCACCGCCCGATTGTGGGGTGGTGGCTCTGGTTTCCATGCTTTACAGCGTCAGGGTTTGGGCCTGATTTGCCCTTTTCTGTTTTTTCAGGTATGGCAAAAGGCCCACCTGATCCATGTTTTCTAGCTAACCTTTTAATTGTGGAAGCTCTTAAAACCTCACCTCTATTGCTTTCTATCTTTCCTCTTTATAAAGCTTTAGTACATGATATTGGTTTTGTGCTGATTTGTGGATGTCCTGGCACCCACACTGGGGTCTCGATGTTCCTTAAATTGTCACTACAGATTATTGCTTTGTTTGTTGTGGATCTGCTGATTCTAATATCTAGTCAAATAGTTGTCAGAGATGTCCTGTCAATATGTACTTTTATGCTGATAGCTATTATTTCCGTTTGCCATGGTTATTCAATGTATTTTGCATAATGTCCAGGGTTTCAATTCACCAAACAAGCACAAAACAGCCTTTCTTCAATATAAGCGATTAGGGGCTAAATTTATTTTACTACAGGAGACCCACTTTGCTGCCGCAAAACACCCGACATATTTTCATAAATCCTATAGGCAGGGATATTACACTTTACATTCCTCTAAAAGCAGAGGTGTAGCCATTTTTTTGCATAATTCATTCCCTTTTGAGGCTCAACATGTGTACCGTGATCCGGACAGTAGGTTTATCATTCTTAAAGGCACCCTTTCATTGTGAACTTACGATCGCTAATATCTATGCGCCTAATTTGGCACAAGCTTCCTTTTTTTCTCAATTTTTTTACATTCTGGATAGGTTTTTATCCCCCCATCTATTGGTGGGTGGTGATTTTAGCCTGATAGCAAACCCACTTTTGGACTGTAGCAATCTTCCCAAGCTTTCCCAAAATCCCTCACTAAAAAACTGGATGCCCTCCAGTTGGTTGATACATGGAGGGCACATAATGCGGGAGCCAGGGATTATTCATTTTATTCTCACCCACATGACTCTTATGCTAGATTAGATTATATCTACTGTACCCCCATTTTACTAGCTAATTCTAGGAAAGCTTGCATTCACTTGAGTCCCTGGTCGGATCACAATATAATAGCCTTATCTATCACGTTTATAGGGTTGGCACCTACCCCCTACTTTTGGAGACTTAATGACTCTATGCTCACTGATATTAACTCCCGCCAAGAGGTGGTTACGTCTATTCAAGAATATTTTCAATCTAATTCTACTCCTGATATATCTCCAGCCACACTATGGGTAGCACATAAGGCGGTCCTACGTGGCCGCCTAATCTCCATGGCTTCTTCCAGAAATAGAAAACGATGGCAGCAAATTCTACAACTTACCCGAGAATTAGAAGCACATTACAGAAGTCACATTGGGAACCCATCTCTCCTCAATAAACAGCTATTATCTCAAAAGCATTTAGAATTGAATACTCTACTTTCTCAAAAGACCGAAAAAGCTCTCCGCTGGTCGAAGGCCTCATTTTTATTACACAGCAACTCAGCGTCTACTATGTTTGCAAGGAAATTGAATCACTCTTTGCGCCCCCCACATATCTATAAGTTACGCACTAACTCTGGCGCTGTATCGTCTCTTCCTCAAGAAGTTATGGGTATTTTTGAAAATTTTTATTCCAATCTATTAGCCCCTCCACAGTCGAATTCTGTTCCACCACCCAACTCGTGGCTGGATTCTATACCCCTCCCTGCTCTCTTACCTTCTCAGTTAGCCTCTCTTAATGCCCCTTGTACCTTGGAGGAAATAACCCATGCGATTAGCGCACTAAAAAGCTTCACTGCACCGGGTCCTGACGGATTTACTGCTCATTATTATAAACACTTTGCCTCAACGTTGGCTCCATGTCTGATAACTTTATTTAATGATGTGTTGCAGGGAGGTAAATTTCCTGAGGAGATGCTGCTGGCTAATATGTCTTTATTACCCAAACCACAGAAAGACCACCATCTACCACAAAACTACAGGCCAATTTCAGTAATGAATAACGATCTGAAAATATTCAGTTGCATTTTGGCAGATAGGTTGGCCCCTGTCATCTCCTCTTTGGCCTCTACAGACCAGTCAGGTTTTATCCCGGACAGATTTATCACTGATAATATTCGCCTCACTTTAAATGTTATTCAAGATGCCAATTTGCATTCTAAAGAGGTTTTGTTGCTAAGTATGGACATTAATAAGGCCTTTGATAGTGTCCTTTGGCCTTACTTGTTTACATTGCTGCAGAGAATGGGCTTCAGTGATGAGTTTGTGTCTGGTATACACACCCTATATGACTCTCCTAAAACGAGAAAAAGGCTTCCAGGTTGTAACTCTGACTTTTTTACATTGGGAAGAGGTACCCGTGAAGGTTGTCCTCTCTCACCCCTATTGTTTGCGCTGGTGCTGGAACCTTTGGCAATTGCAATCAGATCACACTCAGATATCTCTGGTTACCCATTATTAGTCTCACATTTCAAAATATGCATGTATGCTGATGATGTAATGCTTTTTCTCACTAACCCGTTAACTTCATTGCCTAATTTATGCACAGTATTGAATGACTTTGCTAAAGTGTCAGGTCTTACTGTTAATTTTACCAAATCGGTGATTATGCCTGTTAATATTCCTGATTCCCTAAGTGCATCTCTTTGTAGTTCTTTTCCATTTCGTTGGGCCATGGATCGGATTTCCTATTTAGGTATCAATTTCACTCCCAGATACTCAGATTTATGTGCTTCTAATTACCCACCATGTGTGTCGCGCCTTTCTACTCTACTGAAGGTTTGGCATGGTTACCCCATTTCCTTTCTGGGTAGAGTCACGGCGGTCAAGATGAATATTTTGCCCAAACTACTTTATCTATTTAGAGCACTTCCAGTCCTGGTCTCGAAAACATTTCTGGATCACTTTCAGCGGGTTATTAATAAATTTATCTGGTGTAATAAACGTCCACGCTTTACCACATCTGTTCTGTACCGCTCACAACGGACAGGAGGTCTAGGTCTTCCCAATTTTTGGCTATATTACCTCTCAGCCCACTTTGCACAATTATCACAATGGGCGACTGTAAATTCTCAGACCCCGTGGATTAGATTTGAATCTCAGTCTATACGCAAATTTTTATTTACCGGGTATTTTGTGGTCCAAAATCCCCCCTCAGTCGTTCACTTTTCACAACTCTATAGTTACCCATTCATTGACACTTTGGTCCAAATATACATTTAAATTAAATCTGGTCTCTTCTGTTTCTCTGGGTGTTTTGTTTTTTTGGTGATCCAAACTTTATTACGGCATTTTCTTCCCCTCAAACATTTCATTGGTGGTATGATAGATCTCTTATTACATTATCTGATTTTCAAAGAGGAGGATCTTATATTACTTTTGATATGCTGAGAGTACTTTTTGAGGTTCAGCTTCGTGAGTACCATCGTTATTGACACATTAGACATTTTTTTCAGTCACATTTTGGCCTCATACCCTCCTCTCCGATCTTATTCTTTGAACGTATTAGCCGTGACTCTCCTAGGGGTAGGGGTCTTATCTCAGATCTTTATCATCAATTTTTGATCAGTTTCTCTCCCACACCCCCTTTATATAGACAAAGATGGGAGGAGGATAGTGGTATCACTTTCTTAGATGAGGAGTGGGATTCCATGGTGGATAACATATGTAAGAGTTCGAGATCCCTTTCTGTCCGTGAGACTGCCCTCAAGGTATTAACCAGATGGTATTATACCCCGTCAAGACTACATGTACTGTACCCACAAACGTCCCTTTTATGTTTCCGGGGCTGTTGCATCACAGGTACATTGGTTCACATGTTTTGGGCTTGCCCAACTATATCCTTGATTTGGCGTAGGATATCGGAGGTAGCTGCTGCCTTGGTAGGTGCCCCTGTACGTCTGACTATACAATTCTGTTTACTGGGAGCTCATATCCCAGGGACCTCTGATGCTGTTTTTTTTTATTGAAAAAGATACTTTATTACATAAGTATAAAAAAAACATGATACTCGTTATCGGGGTACATCTCACCCTATACTGCGACGCAGCGCACCACATTGCAAATATAGTTCCAAGCATACGATAAATACATTCAATAAATAAATACATTCACTCAGCGGTATGATGCCTGACGTGATGTGCGTGGCGGACGAATCCCCAGACCAACACGTCATGCATAACGTCGCTTACCCCGAAACCATAGCATCCTAAAACAGAGTACATTTCCTAACATTACAAAATCATGCAAAAAAGAACACTTTACAATAAGCATCGGGTGTGTGGGGGGGAGGGGAAAAAGAAGGGGACACAGGCCCGAAGCTTTATTGAAGGGACAAAGACACGCAAGGAGGAGTAGGGGGAAGGGGAGATCTTCAGACGTCCTCTTCCTCCTTAAAGTCAAGGTATAGTCTCTGAGCAGACTGTGAATCAGTCTGCGGCAGTCCTCAATGGACATCCTCTCCCGCTGGTGGATGAGGCGCTTCCTGGCGCACCATAAAGCGTCCTTAAAACAACACAGCACCCGCCAGGCGCTGTCAATGTCCTCCAGAGATCTCTGATGCTGTTATGAGATTGATACATACCATTTGTATTGCCACTTTATGGGCTATTGCCCTACATTGGAAATCCACCATGGTACCCTTGGCCTCTGTTTTACATAGAGTTGACGCTGTGATGCTCATGGAGCGTATTCATTATACTTTGCTGGACAAGATGCACTTGTTTGATAAAAAATGGGAATCATGGAGGGTTCATAGACATTCATTACATGACTGAAAAGCATTCCGTTTGAAGGTTATTTGGCATATGCAATTGACAGATGTATCTTTCAACCCACTTTATCGTTTACATTCCTCATGTTCTTAAAATCTTTTCTCTTTCTTTTTCTTCCCTGTCTATCTTTTGTACGTATATGTACTCTTCTGATGTGTACTTTTCAAATGTGCCTTGTTATTAATGTACACATTACTTGAAACTGTACTGTTGTTCTACAGTCTACCCTTGAAAAATAAAACCGTTTGTAAACAAAAAATAATAATTTCTTGTGACTCGTCAATGAAGGTACCCACTGTTTCCCGGTGGTTCTCCTGCATTGTCACTCTGCCATGCAGGCTTCTGATGGAGACTACAACTAGCCACTTCCCAACCGCCCTAGAGCAGAACTACTTCTACAGGGCGTGCAAAATCACGTACATGTACGTGATTTTGCATTTTCAGGTAGGGCAGGCACGCACCCTACCCATGCCACTGTTCGCAGCCACAGCTGTCAATCACCAGGTCCCAGCCGGTGTTTACTTGCCGACACCTGGTGATTACCGAGGATCTCCGACGATCTCCGATAGGTAGGAGAACTGTTTTGTTTACTAACAGTTCTCCTCTCTGTCAGCACAGCCATCCAAAGCAGTGTGTTTACAGTGAAGCACACAGACACCACCCCATATTAAAACACACCCAGCACACAGTTAAGCCTTTGATTGCCCCTCATGTTAACCCCTTCCTGCCCAGTGCGATTAGTACAGTGTCAGTGCTTTTTTTTAGCACTGATCACTGTATTGGTGTCACTGGGGTTGTAAGTGACACCAAGTCAGTTCCCCCCCCCCCCCAGTGTCATAATGTCACTGATCATCACCATTACTAGTAAAAATTAAAAAAAAAAAAATCCCAGTATATACCACCATTTGTAAATGCTATAACTTTCACGTAAACCAATTAATTTACATGTATTGGGATATTTTTTTAGCAAAGACATGTAGCAGAATACATTTTGGCCTAAATTTATGAGGAAATTTGATTTTTTCAAATTTTTTACAGGACATGTTTAATAGCAAAAAGTCAAAAATATTGTTTTTTTTTTCAAAATTGTCGCTTTTTTTTTTATAGCGCAAAATATAAAAAATGCACAGGCAATCAAATACCACGAAAATAAAGCTCAATTCATGGGAAAAAAAGGACATAAATTTCAATTGGGTGCAGTATTGCATGACCGCACAATTGCCAGTTAAAGTAACGCAGCACTGTATGGCAAAAAATGGCCTGATCAGGAAGGGGGGTAAATCCTCAGGAGGGCAAGTGGCTAGCTATACAGCTAAGAAACAGGAAGTAGCTGAGTGACTGGGTAGAAAGAAGAAAGAACTTACAGATCTTGGGTTGAATGACAGTTGTCATAAGCATAGTGCTTGTTCACACTTGGCTAAATTTCTTTTACCAAACACTTCTTTAGTATTTAGGATAGGGCTAGATAGGTGTTAATGAGCTTTAGTATGGGAGTTAGACTGGCTTTTTCCAAGTGTTAAAAACACTCCCCAAATACCCTATGTGTAGTTTTTAAGTGTTTTAGAAGCATTTGACAAGTGTTAAAACCACACCAAAAACTAAATAAACTGTAATGCTAATAATGCGCCGCAACCACACAGTAAATTCCCCAAAAACGCCTGCCAGTGTGTTTGAGGAGCATCAGCATAGACTTCAATGGAAGGTTTTGAAAGACTTCAAACTCCTCCTGACTCTGCATGAGGCTTCACTTTTGAAGAACCGAAATGCTAACGCTTCATGCAGGGGCAGACTGACAACTCATGGGGCCCCCGGGCAATAGGGGATCATGGGGCCCCTGTGTCCTTGCCCAAACTCAAAAAAGCCTATGAAAAAGGTACCAGGGGCATCTCATGGGGCACCCTACTGACCCCGGGCCCTCGGGCAGTGCCCGAGTTTCCAAATGGTCAGTCTGCCCCTGGCTTTATGTTTTGATAATGTGAACAGCACAGTGTGCTGCCCATAGTATCATTTGCCTAGGTGTTTGAGGAGCATTAAAAATGCCCCTCAAATGCCTTCTTTCAAAGCCAATGTGAACAAGGTCTAAAAGCAGAAAAGCAGCTATATTGAGAGCGACCTACTTCCTATTGTCACAGCATTCAAAAGTAACATAGTGGTCTGGCAAGGTCTCACTTTTACTTTTTTCAGAAGAATGAATGTACTTTTTTTTTAATTTTTTTTTCTCATGAAACTTCTGTATATACTCTCCAACTGCCGTTTACATCCCGAAATGCATTTTCCAAGCACTAAACTCTTTAATACACTGCTCAAAAAAAATTAAAGGAACACTTTTTAAACAGAGTAGAGCATCAAGTCAATTAATCTCCTGGGATGTTGATCTGGTCAGTTATGTCACAGAGGGGGTTGTTAATCAGTTTCAGCTGCTTTGGTGTTAATGAAATTAACAACAGGTGCACTAGATGGGCAATAATGAGACAACCCCCAAACTGGTTTTACAGGTGGCGACCACTGACATTCTTTTCCCTACTTTTCTGATTGTTGTTAACTAGTTCTGCATTTGGCTAGGGTCAGTGTCACTACTGATAGTATGAGGCGATACCTGGACCCTACAGAGGTTGCAGAGGCAGTCCAACTCCTCCAGGATGGCACATCACCACGTGCCATTGCCAGAAGGTTTGCTGCGTCTCCCAGCACAGTCTCAAGAGCATGGAGGAGATTCTAGGAGACAGGCAGTTACTCTAGGAGAGCTGGATAGGGCCTTAGAAGGTCCTTAACCCATCAGCAGGACCGGTTCCTGCTTCTTTGTGCAAGGAGGGACAGGATGAGCACTGCCAGAGCCCTACAAAATGACCTACAGGAGGCCACTGGTGTGAATGTCTCTGACCAAACAATCAGAAACAGACTTTATGAGGGTGGCCTGAGGGCCTGATGTCCTCTAGAGCTCACTGCCGGCACTATAGAGTTCGACTGGCATTTGCCATTGAACACCAGAATTGGCAGGTCCACCACTAGCGCCCTGTGGTTTTCACAAATGAGAACAGGTTCACTCTGAGCACACGTGACAGACGTGAAAGGGTCTGGAGAAGCCGTGGAGAACGTTATGCTGCCTGTAACATCATTCAGCATGACCGTTGTGGTGGCGGTCAGCGGTGGTCTGGGGAGACATATCCATGGAGGGACTCACAGACCTCTACAGGCTAGGCGATGGCACCCTGACTGCAATTAGGTACCAGGATGAAAACCTTGGACCCATTGCCAGACCCTGTGCTGGTGCAGTGGGTCCTGGGTTCCTCCTGGTCCACAACAATGCATGGCCTCATGTGGCAAGAGTATGCAAAGAGTTCCTGGAGGATGAAGGAATTGATACCATTGAATGGCCCTTACACTTGCCTGACCTAAATCCAATAGAACACCTCTAGAATATCAGGTTTCAGTCCATATGATGATGCCAGGTTGCAGCTCAGACTGTCTAGGACAGGGGTAGGCAACCTGCGACTCTTCAGCTGTTGCAGGACTACAAGTTCCATCATGCCTCTGCAAGTCATAGCTGTAACTGTCAACTTTGCAGTGTCTCTTGGGAAATGTAGTTCCACAAAAGCTAGAGAGCCGCAGGTTGCCTACCCCTGGTCTAGGAGCTCAGTGATGCCCTGGTCCAGATCTAGGAGGAAATACCACAGGACACTATCCGTCGTCTCATTAGGAGCATGCCCAATGTTGTCAGGCATCCATACAAGCATGTGGGGGCCATACAAACTACTGAGTACCATTTTGAGTTGTTGCAATGATATTTCAGCAAAATGGACTAGCCTGCTGCATCATTTTTTCACTTTGATTTTCAGGGTGTCTTTGAATTCAGTCCTCTGCAGATTGATAATTTTCATTTCCATCAAAGAGGCATCCTTACATTCCTAACTCATTACCAAGTCCATATCAGTATATTGTAGATATCCAGCATGATATTTTTCCTCATTGAGATCTGATGTGTTTTCAAAGCGTGCCTTTAATTTTTTTGAGCGTTGTATTTTTATTTCTCTGGCACCCAAAGCCTCCTAGATTTTCCCTATCTACTTTACAGCTCCCTTCCACCCTAGGGAGCCTTGCATCACTGGTGTTGCTTACACTAGGCAAACTAGGCAGCCGCCTAGGGTGCACTGCCACCTAGGGGCACCTGGGCGCAGCAGAGGCCAGCACTCTCTCTGTGTGGGATGCCGCCACATCATAAATGATCCTCCAGCTGAGGGGAAGGGCGTCAGAGGGGAGGAAGAAAGGACAGAGGGAGATGCCAGGTGTCTGGGACCAGTGTAGCAGCTGAATTGCCGCTCCTTCCAGTGTTCCTCTCAGACTCAGGCCCTTACTGCAAGCTGGTTGGTGGCTGCTAATCACTGTGGAGTTCCAGCCCTTCTCTTCCCATTCATCAACAATGGAAGAGCTGTGCCTGCGGAGGAAGGTAATGTCTGACTCTGATGTCTCGTGTCTGTGTGAGTGTGACCTGGCTGGTCATCCATCACATGTGCAATGTGTCAGTGAGTGATGACTAAATCACAATCCCAAAGCCTGCTCCTCTAGTGCCTGCTGGGCCTGCTGATCTGTGTCAGTGTTGGTGGCGGTGTGTTGTGTTGGATCTGTCACTGTGAGGGATCACTCAGCTCAGGTGTTCTCGGTGTGTGCGAGGGTTGGGCTGCTTGCTGTCACAGCGTTTTATCTCATCCCCCCCATTGCCTGGGAAATTCCAGCCTGGGATCAGTCAGAGTGGGGATCCATCATCCTCCACTCACTGTAGCTGTGACCCTGCCACTGCCAGCCACAGATACAGTCCAGCTGTGACACTGATTGTCTTTAATATTGGTGCTTGTGGCATCTTATGGCACTTATTTTTGCAAATTAAAAGTAATGTAGCAGTTTAATGTTTTGTTGATTTAATATTCTCTACTGTTTTTAAAATGTTTCATTTTTTTTGGGGGGGGGGCAAGTAGCTGGTCTTGCCTAGGGTGCAAAATAGTGTAGCACTGGCCCTGATCACAGGACCTATAGAGTGACTACTATGCCTGCCAACTGTTATTTTCCCAACTTAATAATGTGGCCACTATCATTGAGATAGCAGTAGACTGTTCATCTGAAAACATTTTGAATCTTATATACAGACAGACTCTCCATCTTAACAATGGTACTTCTATTTTATCAATGTCTCTAAAAATTAATAAACAATCTCTTCAAATGTTCCCACACATAGCCCAAGCCTCCTCTCCTAATAATCCTATTTGGTATGTAGCACATTTGTCTTAAACACGGCTACCAGTAAATTTAACTGTGCTAGGTTGTAGTTAACCTGGCCAATTTGTAGTATTTTGATCTTTTGGGTTTTCTCCTAAGCTGTCACTGGCACCTTCGGCATTAGTATGATGAGCTGCAGTGAAACTTAAATATGCATGCTTCTCTCAGCCAATCAATAGTAGTTTCCTTTGGCCACTGAGCATGCTGGGAGAGAATATAAATATTCATGGGGGGGTGAGGGTCAGGTTATCTGGGTCTTCCCATCCAGACCTTGATCTGGTGTGGATGTGTGAGGAGCTGCTGTTTTGGGTAGGCCTGAAGCCTAAGGCCTAGCCCTGTGCTCCAGGCTCTGCTAGAAAGAGCCTGCTTGTTGTCTGGAAGCATGAAGGAAAGGATGGAGACCTGAGATGAAGTCCTAGAAGTTACTCTGTCATAGACAGGGGAGCTGTAGAGAGCCTGGGAGTTCAAGATGGCCTATCCAGAGCATTCCTGAATTTCCTTGTGAGTTCGTTTTCAGTTGCTATAGGAGACAGCTGTTGCTGCAATAGTACAGATGGCTGTAAAAACAATAAATGGTTATCCGCGCTCTAACATTACTTTACCTGTGCTATATATTTTATATTACCATAGCAATACCATAAATTCATATATACTGTGGTGCTATCATCTAATCAGCTTTTTTCCTGGATTACCTAGATTTAGTCTTATTATGATATCCTAGTGTTTAATAAAACTTAAAAATATATAATTCAATCAAATATATGATATTTGTACAATGTGATTATTTCATTAAAAATAAATAAATAAATTAATAAAATTCACTGTGCCAGTGTGCAAATGAACTAAATATAAATAAAATAAAAATAAAAAATTACTTGTGTAAATTCATATAATCCAATGTGCAAATGATGCAAAGCAAACTATAAATATATTAATGAAATATAAATG
The DNA here is from genome assembly GCF_062004578.1 of Staurois parvus. Lineage (NCBI taxonomy): Eukaryota > Metazoa > Chordata > Amphibia > Anura > Ranidae > Staurois > Staurois parvus. The sequence continues at coordinate 4,341,416 of NW_028318023.1, read as the reverse complement.
AATAATATAAATAATTAAAAAGTAAATAAATTCATAAAGTTCAGCAGCAAAAAATGTGCAAGAAAAAGAAAAAATGTGCAAAAAAAGTTTTTAGGATTCCGCAGGAAGAAGATAATGGTGATATACTCTCCTTTTCAAATTGCTTAGATGAGAGCTTACAGACTATCCTCTGAGTCTGTGTAGATGTAAGATTTTCTCCCTTCTAGAGCCTCTCCTTACCTCAATGCTCAATGTCTCCTCATATGACCCATGGAAGAGAGAAAAATAAAAAGATATGGTGCCTTATCCAAGGAATAACAAACACTGTTTAATGTGCTTCCATTATGCACTCACATGGTATAAGTGAACAACACGCATTTAGAAATAAAACCGCTAGCTGCGGTGATGCTCAGCCTCTCAGAAGTGTAATGACACTTCTGTCAGTACTCGCCGTATTGATAGTCCGGAACGTGGTGACGTCACCACGTTCCGGACTATCAATACGGCGAGTACTGACAGAAGAGTCATTACACTTCTGAGAGGCTGAGCATCACCGCAGCTAGCGGTTTTATTTCTAAATGCGTGTTGTTCACTTATACCATGTGAGTGCATAATGGAAGCACATTAAACAGTGTTTGTTATTCCTTGGATAAGGCACCATATCTTTTTATTTTTCTCTCTTCCATGGGTCATATGAGGAGACATTGAGCATTGAAGTAAGGAGAGGCTCTAGGAGGGAGAAAATCTTACATCTACACAGACTCAGAGGATAGTCTGTAAGCTCTCATCTAAGCAATTTGAAAAGGAGAGTATATCACCATTATCTTCTTCCTGCGGAATCCTAAAAACTTTTTTTGCCCATTTTTTCTTTTTCTTTCACATTTTTGCACATTTTTTGTTGCTGAACTTTATGAATTTATTTACTTTTTAATTATTTATATTATTCATTTATATTTCATTAATATATTTATAGATTGCTTTGTATCATTTGCACATTGGATTATATGAATTTACACAAGTAATTTTTTATTTTTATTTTATTTTATTAATATTTAGTTCATTTGCACACTGGCACAGTGAATTTTATTAATTAATTAATTTATTTATTTTTAATGAAATAATCACATTGTACAAATATCATATATTTGATTTAATTATATATTTTTAAGTTTTATTAAACACTAGGATATCATAATAAGACTAAATCTAGGTAACCCAGGAAAAAAGCTGATTAGATGATAGCACCACAGTATATATGAATTTATGGTATTGCTATGGTAATATAAAATATATAGCACAGGCAAGGTAATGTTAGAGCGCGGATAACCATTTATTGTTTTTATAGAATTCACATCTTATGAGAGTGAGAAAAATTCCAGCGATCTAATATGTAGATTTCTAACTCCAGTGGCTCACAAGTTCATCCCAATAGTACAGATGGCTGGTTACAGCTTAAAGGCTCTTTTCCTGCACTGCTAGCTATTATTTAAGTCTAAGGAGTCTGCTAGTCTACTGCTTTATTTGACTTAGGGCATCCTGTGTCCTACCCCTCTACCTTCGATTTGTTGTTGTTTTGAGCAATAAGCTCATTTTTGTTCAGCATAACAGTGACTGGAACCCATTATTCTACACTGTCCACCACACACTATGTCTAGCAAGCTGCACCCTAAGGTGAAATGTCAGCCCTCCCTCTATCTAAGGATAGCCATCACCCCTCTGGAGGTCAAGGGGGCATGACAGTTATAATCCAGAACTAGTACACTTCCTAACTAATGCCAGTGGAATTTTCAATATTAACATCAATTGTTCTCTCTGGGTTGTTTTACATTTTTTTCCTCACTGATACAGAAACTGGTGACATCTGACACCTAGCACTTTGGATACCTCCAACTTAGGCATGTAGCCACCGCCCAATCGGGGTTAATGATTATTTAGTTCCAGTTTTCCTACATGGAATTTGCATTACTTCAACCTCAGCACACATGGCTAATTTCCAGTTTATACAATATCCTTATTTTATGTCTGGTACTTCTATAGCGCTGTCAATTTATGCAGTGCTTTACATACATATATTGTACATTCACATCAGTCCCTAACCCTCAAGGGGCATACAATCTAAAGTCCCTAACTTACATTCATACATAAACATACTAGGGCCAATTTAGACAGGAGCCAATTAACCTACCAGCATGTCTTTGGAGTGTAGAAGGAAACTGGAATCCCTGGAGGAAACCCGCACAGGCACAGGGAAAACATGCAAACTCCAGGCAAGTGGTGCCATGTTTGGGATTTGAACCAGCGACCCTAGTACTGCCAGGTGGAAGTGCTAATCATTTAGCCACTGTGCTGCCTTTATACATAGGAAACCCCTTAACATATCCTTGTATGCTGGAACAATGGAGTAAACATATACCTGATATACTAGAACTGGGATGGAAGAAATTTTCGGTTTTCTATTTTTGCATAGTCATATCTGTAAGAAAGAAACTCGTACAACTGCAGTATTTACAGTTTATACAGAATATTTTACCATTCAGCAAGAGAAATCACCGCTTGAGCAGGTGGCAGATTGGGGAGTGAGGAGGTGAGCTGCAGATCACTCATTAACTTTCACATTAGTTGCAAGAACTAAAAACATTAAATACCTCTGGTGCTAGGGGAACCTTTGTGATGGATTTCCAGGCACTCCGGCTGGGTGCTGCCTCCTCCCCTTCAAACCCTTCCAGCAAACCAATACCAGTCCTTAACCCCAAGCATCATATGCAGACAAGATGTTGATGTAGAAACAAAGGAATAACTGTTTCTTAAACTCAGACACATACCCCCAGGAGGACATTCCTCTCTTGAGGATATTAGCACAGATAAGATAAGATGTACAATCAGTACAAACATGACAATGTAATGTTTAAACATTAATCTAATTAAGCTAGGCACCTAGACAAGTCTTATCAGTATGGCTAGTAGTTACAGGAATTCCTCACCCTGCCTCCCTTGTCTATGTGCTGGAAAACAAGTCTTGATTAGCCAGGGCATGCCCAGCAGGATGCCCAGAAACAGTTTCACAGCCCATACATAAAGTACATTACACCACTCATTTCTAAATGTCCCACCCAAGATGCAGCTCAGATATAGGTTACCAAGTGGCACATCTTTAGCGGAAATAGTATACAAAATTAATAATATAAAATTGGTAGCAGCCAGGGCAAAATGCACAAATGCTCTTGAGGACTAGCAGAGCAAGTTAATAAATATGCCCAAGAAGAGTTTCATATCCCTGGCTGGTGAAAGTGCATTTGCATGATTTGTGTTCAAGCACAATTCCAAAACCCCAACACACATGTTCTTGCATCAAAGAGTGGCATTGCTCTTGCTGTAACTATGCGATTGCTTATTTAAGCCTTGGACCCATATTGGAGAACTTTAGTGTGTTGGTGACATTTCTCCCTTGCATGATCTGTCTGAAACAATGTTCCCATAGATGCATCACGATTCTTGGAACTTCCTGGCCACATAATCCTGATAGATACTCCCAGCTAGTCAAAGTGTTCCAGGGGCCGGCTCTCTTCCATGCTCTGAGCAGAAGAAGCAGACAAAATCCCTAGTCTCCTCCATGGGCCATAATCAGTTGGTAGAAGGCTAAGCCATAGTCCCCTCCAAAAGCCCCTGTCCCGGTTGGATCTGCTGAGCGAACTACTGGCGCTTTATAAATACTGTATAATAATAATAATAATAATAATCTGTCAGAATGTTGCAGATCAAAATAGACTAATATAGAATCCAGTCAATAATAGCATTGCAGTATAGTTGTCAGATGGTCAAACAGCAGCCATTTTAGAGCTCCACCCATCAGCAAGCGATTTCTGTGGTGCCCCCCGAACAGGAAGCCATGTATTCCTTCTTAAGGCCAATGTCACACTACAGCAGTCTCTTAAAAGCAATCTGAGATGGTAATCTAGGTGATCCTGCTGCCTCAGCATTTTTTTTTTAAAGGATAAGTTCATCTTTTGGAAAAAAATAATAAATGCACATTGATTTGCAGGTAAAAAAATGTGCATTTATTATTTTTGTCTAAAGGAGCCTGGAAAGCATTGCACCAGTGATCAGTAGATCACTGATGCCATGCAGGTCTCCTGCAGACCTGTCAGAATATCTGCTTGCTGTACAGAGATGTACGGCCAAGCAGATATTCTGACAGGAAGCTTCAATGAACTACCATGGCGCTTCACATTGCCGTGGTAGTTCATTGAAAACAACAAGCCCACAGCCACTAAGGCTGTCGGGACTTGCAGTTCATTTATTCACGGAAATCCCTAAAACCGAGTGTAACATGTAACATGTAAAAGGTGAACTTATCCTTTAATGTGCCACAAGCATGTGCCAAGCTTTAGGCTTGGGGTTGTAGCACAGCCTCATTGACTTGAATGGGTGCGTTTGACAGGCAGTGTTGCCTGTCAACTCAACAAGCAGCTTTGAATTGGCCACTGCATATGTATAGTTTCTTCTGGCTGTATGTTAGGCTTCAGGTGAACAGTCAGAGGCAGTAAAACTACAGCTCAACTGATTGTGTGCTACAGTCTGACAAAACATTACTGCTCCTGTACAGAATAATGTACAAGGCCAGAAGCCACTCACTAAATTTTAAAAAATTTGGGGTAAATTGGGTTTCCTGTTGCAACTCATGTAAACATCAGATGCACTTGCACCCAAATCACCCTCAAAGGTTCACATTTATGAACAGATATAGCACAAAGGGTTGCTGAAAATCTTTTTTTCTTTTTCCACAACAGATTTTTATTGAAATAAAACAGGTACATAAAAGAAGGAGAAATGACCCATAGGGCCTAAGCCAACAATATACAGAATAGATATAATGCATGAACGGGATGTAAATCGAAAAATATTGTACAAAGTAAGTTATCGTTGGTATGAACAGCTTGTGAACAGGAATGTATATTCAGGATAACCAGATATCATTATAATAAATGAGAATCATAGAAAATATAGAACCAAGGCCCCCCTGGTATAGAGGGGTTGATTTAGATGTAGAGTGTCATGTAGTGAGTTGGAGTTCTGATGCGATGGGGGCCTAGGTGTCTAGAAAACAAAGGTTTTTGTGCAGGAGTATATTGTAACAGGCAGTATTCCAGTGTATTATGAAAAAAAGGGAGGGGAGAAGACCTTTACTGTCAAACTCCTCGAGGGGTCTGACTAGCTAAGAGTTTATATGGCAGCAAGAGAGAAGGGAGAAAAAGGCTTAGGAGGTCACAAAAGGCATTGCTTAACTTTTTCTTTCTTAACTGTATTGAAATGTCACAAAGAGACATTTCATTCATTTCTATGCTTTGAAAGACATAGTGCAGTGTGGAAAAACTCAGACATGCCGCATTTTTCCACACCCAAATGCTCCACTGCAGTGTGAACGAGACACATAGAAAACAATAAATATATGTGTGCCCTTGCATAGACCTGGGTTTTTCAGATGTAAAAAATTGCTGGTCCCGCTGCAGGATGCTTCCATTATTACAAGATTGTTTCTGGCTTCGTTTATTACATATTTTTGCAAAGGATAACTGGTACTGTACAATCTGATTTACCTAATAAACTTTATTATAAAGAGAAGAAGTAGTTGAAAATATGCTGCAGGGGATTGCACACATCCCACTAGGGTTTATAAACTTACAAATGTCTGTCTGCTGGGTCAATGTAGACACCATTCTTACTGTACAGAATATGTCCTATAGTTTGAAATATGCAGAACTTCAAGTTCTCTTTTTGCCAGAGTCTATAGCAAATGTTTCTGATGCACTGCAAAAATCATAGGCAGAATTTTGTATTTCAATAGATTTGTATTGGTTTTCTAAATTAGAAAAGAGAAAGAAATAACATACAGTAGATGCTTGGGAAGTTATCGAACCCTAGATTCACTGTCACCAGAGTTGGGTCTGGTGTCGTTGGTATGGGGTACCAGTGAGTCAGAATGATCTACGCTAATTCCCAATGGTTAACACAATGGGATAGGCTATATGTCAACTGAAATACTTTAAGCCATTGAGGTGTTGTAAAACACTTTTGGAGATCTGACTCCCATTTCTGAAGAAGATTCATTTTAGCAAATGTCAGTTTGTTTTGAAGAAGGTTATAAAATAGAGAGATGCCGCTGTCTGAGTTAGTAAAAGAAGAGCAACATTTCCAGGCTTGTGGATGGATATAAACTGGTAGTAGAGGGTACGTAGATAGGATATTGATGGCATTTTTATTTGAGAGTCGCATTAGTTGCTCAGCGCAGAGATAGTCCATTTACAAAAGTTAACAGGAAATGGCCAGAATGCATGCTACTGTATTTTTCCAACTTTCCTTCACTCTTGCAATAACTTCCTTTAACCACTTGCCTACCGGGCACTTATACCCCCTTCCTTACCAGGCCAATTTTCAGCTTTCAGCGCTGTTGCACTTTGAATGACAATTGCGTTGCCATGCAACACTGTACCCATATGACATTTTTTAACATAAATAGAGCTTTCTTTTGGTGGTATTTACTCGCTGCTGTGTGTTTTTTGCACTATAAATAAAAAAAAGAGCAAAAAATGTGAAAAAAAGTTTTTCTTTTTTTCTATTATAAAATTTTGCAAATAGTAAATTTTTCTCCTTCACTGATGTGTGTTGAGGAGGCTGCACTCATAGGCAGCACTGATGGGCACTGATAGGTGGCACTGATAGGCTGCACTGATAGGCAGCACTGTTGAGCTGGCACTGATGATGGGCACTGACTGGCGGCACTGCTGGGCACTGATGGGTGGCACTGACTGTGGCACTGACTAGTGGCACTGCTGGCACTGACTGGCAGCACTGCTGGGCACTGATGGGCAGCATTGATGGATGGCACTGCTGGGCTGCACTGATAGGCACTAGTGGGTGGCACTGATGGGCACAGGTGGGTGGCACTGATGGGTACAGGTGGGTGGCACTGATGGGCACTTGTAGGCAGCACTGCTGGGCACTTGTGGGTGGCACTGGTGGGAGGCACTGCTGGGCCCTGATGATCGGTGCCAATCCCTCCTCTGACAACTGCTGGTTCTTGGAAGTACTTTCCTCACGCTGTGACACCGCGAGGAAAGTGCAGCCGATAACCGGCAATTGCATTTCCCAGTGATCAGTGTGTCATTGGACATGGCTGATCATGTGGTAAAAGGCCACTGTGATCGGCCTATTACCATATCACATGATCAGCTGTGTCCGTAGGACACAGAGATCACGGAGATCGTTGGGTGCGCGCCCCTGGGGGCGTGCAGGAGAGCGTGTTCTGGGAGGATGTCATATGGGGGTTTATTTACTAAAGCTGGAGAGTCCAAAATCAGACTCCCTTCTGCATAGAAACCAATCAGCTTCTAACCTCAGCTTGTTCAATGAAGCTTTGGCAATGAAACCTGGAAGCTGATTGGTTTCTATGCAGAAGGGAGTCTGATTTTGGACTTTCCAGCTTTAGTAAATAAACCCCATGATGTCCACCCAGAACTGGCTGGCTGCAGTACAGCCGTCATTTGGCTATCTGCGGTTGGCAAGAGGTTAAAGTTCTGCATCTACGATTCTCACACTAGTAACTGCAGTATCAATCTATTTAACAGACTGATGGATGAATTTGATGCATGAACACATTGGCTGCCTTCAGCTGCCATAATGCTCTTTCTTGATGTCCCTGTGCACAGCATTCCTGTGCTTTTAAGGAGGGGTGGGCTCCCTCCAGGCAAACCTGCCCTTAAAGTGTTTCTTAACCCAGGACCCTGCATTCACTCTATCTCATCTCCCACAGTACACACATCATGTGCAATTATTTTAGTAAATATAAACTTCTAAATACCTTTTCTCATCAGCAGTTAGAGCAGTCTTGTGACTTCTATCAGTGTCCAGTCGAACACATGTTAAAACTTGTAGAAGGAGTTTTCATTCTGTTCTGGGAGGCTGCAGGACCCCTGACATCTGTCTGGACAGTGCTGACTGGCCCTGTGCTGATCACATACACTCTCTCAAAAAAAAGAAGAAAACCTCTTGCAATACACACCAAACTGAGCATGTGCAGAGTGTATCCACAAGATATGTCTTATCAGGAGATAAGAGGACACTGGAAGAAGGGGAGGATCAGAGAAGTCAGGCTCAAACAGTGTTTTTACACAATGCAGAGGAATAACCCCTTAGGTTCCACAGTGCAAGCATGCTTTACTGCATATACAGACTGATTTTACTGTTGTGGGTTTGGTAACACTTTAATTTATCCATTGCTATATGTGTTCCAACTTTGGAGACTCTGAAAATTCTAAAGTTTGGACAACAGTACACTGGGGAGCCCTGATGTAGGCACTGTGGCTTCCTCATATATTTGCATTATAAGAAAATTTTATCACAAACTTTTTTTTCATAAAGTTGTTTTAAAGCCTAAACATATGTTATCTTAATGCATTCCTTATTAAGTAATAGTATGCCTCTTCACTCCTCTCCCCCACTGGCTTCCACTGCATTCAGTAACATCCTGTGATGGAGTGGGGGCAAGGCCAAGCTGCGCTGTATGTGTCTATGAATGCAGGAGTGAGCCTGCACAACAAGAAGAGGAGGACCCAGAAGCCCCAGCAGGGGTCCAGAGAGGAGGAGGTGTGGAGCCACTCTGTGCAAGAGCAGGTAAGTATAAACCTGCTTGTTTTTCTTTTTCTTAATTGAGTTTACAGTAGATTCAATGTATGAACTTTTTGGTTCTAAAATTAATCTGATTTTAATTTTGTTTACCACAGTACAAATATATGGCATAGAAGAAAACCCACATGTGAACAACCTATAGGCTAGGCCAAAAAAAACCCCCATATTCTACCTCCAAATAAATAGTATAACAGAAATACAATTAGTAATCTCAAAATCTGAGAAAAAGTATGATGACTACAAATCCTGAAAAACTAATAAACTCAACCAAATATCAAAACTTTAAAAATAAAGATTTACTTTTTTTTTTTAATTACAGCAACTGTTTTGCAAATTGTTGTTTGCCTTTTTAAATAAGTCTGTAAGTAGGAGTGTTTCAGGCCCTTTAACACATGCTGATATGTAATACTGATGTCTATAAGTTGATGAACAAGGACATGCCATTTCTATATGTCAACTTAAGATAAATCTTTTACCAAAGCACAATTTAATCCACAGATCAAAGCCAACAATTCCCCTATTTCTTCTCTGACTAATCCAGGACTTTATTTTATATGGCTTTCAGATATTTCATCAAGAAAACCATTCAAAGATTATTCTTTCCCATCACCGTAGCTTGATGTATTTTTATATATCCATATCTAAAGACCTGGGAAAAGAAAGTACAAAGAGATTTGCTTCATGTACTTGTTCAGATACTAGGTACAGTCAGGCATTCTGCTGGTATGTCTGCAAACCTAAGATGGATTGAAATAAATGATTCATACATTTTTGTAAAAATAAAAATAAATGTTTCAAAAATATCCATATGGTGATTACTTGTAACAATATCTCTAATAGAGGTTACCCAGCAGGAAAAAGTAATTCACAGTCAAATCAGAAGTCTGAACCAGGCATAATTTGTTCTAACCTATTTCTCTCAAAAGCTAATATGACATGCAGTTAATGTAAGTATAAAAAGACTTCTTAAGCCTTTGTAACAGGTTCTGGGTGTTCTGTTATACACACTGATGTTTTTCAGTTGTAGAAAATGAACAACATAGGAACCTTTTAATGCAAGCACTGTGATGTGTCTATTATTTTTACTATTCCAAAGATAATCATCAGAACAACATCACTAATTCGTAATATTACACAAGATTTATACAACACCAAAAGTTTGTGTAATGCAATAAAATAAAGGACAATACAGTTACATGCAACTCAACACAAGAGGGATCAGAAAGCCCTACTTGTGAGATCTTTTACCCCAAAACCTTTTTACTAAAATCCTTGAAAATAATTTTAGGTTGTTATTTTCTCCTAATTTACTGTATTAACAGTGTAGAACTTCCATGGATACCTCATTGGCAATATTTGGTGAAATACTAATAGCTGGTTCTCAGGTATCCACTTGCGGACCAGCTAATGTACATGTAAGTTGCCAGTTGGCAAGCTTATAATGGGCTGATGCCTGCAGACTAGAAATAGAAAATATTTATAGAATTGCATCACAGCTAAAAGGCATGTGTGATCAAGCTGAGATTTCTGAACACTTAGCTGGCAAATCGCATCTGGAAAATTAAAAAATTGTGCCTTTTGTGTTATACTGAAAAAACTCTGCACTACAGTTATTAAACTTTTATTGGATAAGTCAGATCTTCTGAGGTAGACAGCAAGCACAACACATAAAAATTCAGTGTTTTGTTTTGGAGACCAAAGATGGGATAAGGTTAGAGATTTGCACCACAGATATCATGCCTGAATGGGCTGACAGAGCGTGCATATAGCATTTGGAACAATAACGTTAGGTTATTGTGTGTAAAATTGAAGCTATAAACACAGAATTGCACCCCACTTTTCAAATCTTCATTGGAATAGGCCACACTTTCTGAGGGAGAGATTAAGCAGATTGTATTGGAAAGAGAAAAAATTGGCTTCCTTTTTCACATTCTGAATTAAAGCGGAGTTCCACTCACACTGTAAAAAAATAAAAGTCAGCAGCTACAAAAACTGGACCTGCTGACTTTTAAAAAACAGCCACTCACCTGTCCCACGATCCCGCGGTGTCCTCCCCGCAGCCTGTTTCGCCAACAATCTTGTGTTCCAGGCACCGGCATCTTCAGTGCGGGCACCCGGCTGTGACTGCTTACAGCTTCACAGCCGGGTGCCCATTGCGCATGCGCGAGTAGCGCTGCCCTTCCTGAATGATCCCGTAGTCTTCTGGGACCTTTCACATGTCCCAGAAGATTACTGGGAGGGGAGGACAACTTCCGCTCGCCTAGGCGATCGCAGCAGAAGTGGGAGTGGGTACTTGTCAATTTTGGGCACCCCCTCCCCAAAGGTGCCAATCCTTAATGGGGAGCTGGGGACCAGTCTTTGAAGTGGAACTTTCCCTTCTGGGTGTAACTCCTCGTTAAGAAAGAAAATTTACAGATTTGCTGCTCAGTTTTTAATCCTTTTAGCCCAGGATGCTTTCTCTAAGGGAGAGAGCAAGTAGATTGTAGCTAGAAAGAAAAAAATATTTTATTTTTTCCAAGAATGAATGAGAAGGGTATATGTTAACACACTAAACCACATTTTTTAAGCCTGCTCAAACAAGCTGCAATATATCAAGCTTACAACAAGCAGATTGCATATTCAAAAAATAAAAAAATAAAAAAAAAAATACATATATGTATATATATATATATATATATATATATATATATATATATTATATGTATATCATAAAAATGCAGTACTGTAAACTCATAAATATCTTAAATCATACTCGAATATATAAAGTGCAAACAAATGCGTAAATAGTGCAGCAGTGCAGGCAGTGAAAACTGCTAATGTCCTTTATCCAAGTGTGCAAGTGCAATCATACGGTTATTGATGAAGAGAATCGACTGCCTCGGATGGATGTACACTCACCAGACTGCTATCAGGAGTAACATTACTCTCCCATACATCCCTATAATGCAGGATTCAAAGATATACATTGAAGAGACAGAAAGATACTAACACCATTTCACAAAGAGATCATATGAATATAAATGGAGATACAAACATCCAACTATGTTTGGTTATAACCAAAATAGGCACTGTAAATTACCTACAAGAAAATGGCCACCGTAGGTTACAGCTTGAGACTACAGGAAAATGGCCGTGATCTCCCATGTGACAATATAAAATCACTGGAGACTACGGGAAAATGGCTACGGTTGATCACGTGACTGAAAATCACTGGCAAATGGCGTGGGTCAATTTGACATTCAGCGTCTTGGGGGCTATATAAAGGGTGCTTTCACAAGATGTTGGCAATGGGCATAGCTCTGAGGACGTGCTGTCGCACGAAACACGTTGGGAGCCTACATTGCTGACGTCACACCGCCGCTACCAAGGAGCAGCAGCCATCTTGCGATTTGATTTTTCAATTCATTTATTTACTCCACGTGGATGTTCTTACTACTGTGATTTAAACTCATCAATAAATACTACACTATATAAGCACTTTCTGGCTCCTGTGGTTGAGCTGATTTCCCCCAGGATTAGATGACACCTGCCCCAACTGGTGGATGGATGGAGCTGCAGGAGTAAACCTGGAGCTGTCATTATACCCCCAGATGTGTGACATAAACAGATGCGCTGATTTATTTGCAGTCTGGTGAGTGTACATCCATCCGAGGCGGTGGATTCTTGTCATCAATAACCGCCCGTTTGTACTTGCACACTTGGATAAAGGACATTAGCAGTTTTCACTGCCTGCTGTAGAATAGTGATTTATTTGATTGCACTATTTATGCATTTGTTTGAACTTTATATATTCGAGTATGATGTAAGATATTTATGAGTTTACAGCGCTGCACTTTTATGATATACATTTACATTGGGACAGTTACCGATACCTTAAGTGCTAGCAGCTATTTAATTTATCCATAATTAATTTATTTACATAATTTTACATATATTTATGTGAATCTATGAATCCGCATTTATGTGAATTTATGAATATATGAATTATCACCTATACCCTACAGTACTAACGACTACTAGGTATAATACTAACTACTGTATAAGATCTCATTATATGCGCTCGCTTATATTTCTTTTTATATATATATATATATATATATATATATATATATATATATACACTTCTATTTGACAATTAAACCAAAAAGTTTAAGTGATGTCAAGTATAAATTTTAGGTATTTTTGGACTGCTATTTCTGAGGGAGAGGGCAGGTAAATTTCAGCAATACATATAAATGTAAACAGAATCTTTGTGTAGACATAACAAACAGAGAAACTCATCCTTAGTCATGTGAGAATATTTTTAGACTGACATTAAGCCTATTTCAGTTACGATTATTACTTGAAATTGCATTGTTTAAAACACTGGTTTCATAAATTGCACATATGCAGAGCAGAATCTCATACTTTTCATTACAAAGCACTTTGGGATGCCAAGAGTCTGCTTCCTCCAGTCATAAATTTAAATAACAAATGTATTTTCTAGCAAAACATCATGTAGAAATTGCATGGGTTAGCTAAAAAGAATCTCAACCTTTTTTAATCAGATCTATTCTTGGAGACAGAGATTAGGATTAGTCCTAGTACAGCATGAAAATTGGAATATAAAGGTATTCAATCTAATTTGTGCAGATTTTGCCAAACAGACTTTTTTCCTTTTTCATAGTAGACAATTAGGAGGCAGGGAGTGGGCATATTGCAACCATAAATATTAAATGAAACTGCATTTTTCATAAAATAAATTACATTTTTTGCTTCACAGAATCACATTCTTTATGATATGAGGCTGTTTTAGAAGCAGAGAATAGGCATATTCCAGATGGCATATTTCAGCCAGACATACTGAGTAAAATTTTATTTTTCTAGGGACATCGTAGAAACATTGTACCTTTTTGAAACACAGAATCTTTTTGAATAGGAGACAGTTTGGGAAGCATGGTGTAGGCATTTATAAGGCTGAAATATGAAGCAGAAATCAGATTTCGTTAGATTTGATGCAGGAAATCACATCTTTTTAATCCAATGAAATTTTAGAAGCAGGGAGAATTATACAGTATTTCAGCCAGAAATAAGCAACAGGGCTGTAATTTTGTGAATGGAACAATATTATAAGTACTGATAACACTGAATCTCTTCTTTTTATATTAATTGATAGTATTCCTGATAAAGCCATAATAATAAAACTACATGTTGACTTTTTATTGACTGGTTGTAAAGATTCCAGGCACACAATATCATCCTTTTATATACAATTATATTTTAGAAGCAGTTTAACTTGCCCTGCAGTTGGCACTTGGCACTTGCGGTTGGTTACCGAAATGCTGTGATTCTTCTGTTGCTTTCTGAGTATAATACTTATCACGTATTTTAGTAATAAAGAAAAAGGATAATGCACTAGGCTAGTGCGCCCTCTGTTTCTTTTCTATTTTGTCCAGCATTCATAGACATCTCCGGTCTTGAGAGGGCAGCAAGGCGAGGCATATCCGTCAACTTCAGGACCATGATTTACTAGGAGACATTTCAAAGCACAGGAAACACTGTGAAGCTATCTACTTTGCATGCACTTGACTTTGAAGGGGACTCCAGCTGTTGAATTGAATGTGTTACCCTGGTAATTTGGATTTTTGAACATGGGTTATTTATTGGAGTTTCTTTGTAATAGTTCTGTCTATAGAAGAAAGAGAACCTATATGGACCTCTTTGCTTAGAGGTTTCACTAATAGCATAGACTGTTTTGAACATCATAATGAAGAGAATGTAGGCCCAACAGTTGATTTGGAGTCTCTCACTAAAGAGGACAAAATGGTTTCTCTGTTTTATAGACTTAAGCATGCTCTTGAAAAAGAGATGAAAAAGAGATGGTCAGACATCTTACTGTTAGAAAAGTATATAGAAATGGATAGGGTCCCTAGAGGACTGACCAAGATGTGCACTTTCCTACAGGAGGATTTGAAGTTGCAATGGATTGGTAAACTAAGAGAATGTAGCAAAGCAATCTTGAAACTTAACATCACCCAGAGAGAAAAAAATCGCAATAAGATTAGAACAGATATGAAAAAAATATAGGGGATGAGTTAGCAGTGTATTCAGATCTGGATTCTTTTAACACATGGGATAATAAGGTGAATGACCAGCTTCGAAACAGATCTAATTAGAAAAAAATCTGGAAAATTTGAGAGAGACCGACAAGACTACCTGAAGGGTCGGAAATTCAATTGGAAAAATAGGGGGGATGGCGAGATGCACAATAGTGTCAAACTAGATGATGAAGGCAGTTTGAAGGACCCTGGTCAGAACAACCATATAGGCAGCCACCATGACAGACAAAGGTGGAGGAACAATGCCCATACTAGCTACAGGGGGCCAATGAGGAAAAACACAGGTAATAACTGTCCCAGTAACTAGAGTAATAATCACCCTTCAGTCCCTAGGTACTCCCAAGCAATGCCATATGACTGGTGTTGCTGGCCACCCCCCTCAGGTTAGACACACACAGGTTAAAGATCTTGAACTCTGGGTAGACATTAAGGGTAATATGTTTTAAAAAATCCACTTCAAACCCAGTTCTGGCAACTCTTACTTGGATGCCAAAAGCAACCTTTTGGCCAATTTTGAAGATTAAAGAGAACCTGCACAAGACGGGCTGATTACGAACAACAGGGAGCCACCGTAAAAATTGAATTTCTGGAGAAGGGGTACTGTGAGGATCACATAGATGTGGCCTACAATAAATATTTGGTTCTATATGATGATATCACTGAATTATTATTATTATACAGGATTTATATAGCGCCAACAGTTTGCTCATCGCTTTACAATATAACGGGAGACAATACAGCAACAATACAGTTCAATACAAGAGGGAAATGAGGGCCCTGCTCCTTGGAAGTTACAATCTAGAATTGGGAAATTGCATTACAAAGAGAGAGGTAGGGCCTAGAACTGGTAGCAAGACCAGTGGGGATATTAATCATGTCAAGTTCTGTACCAAATACAATATCAAAGATTTCAACATTCAGCACACCATCCAACGCAATTGGAAGAGCCTGAAGAAATCTATACAGCACCTAATAGAGTTAAACCCCTTTGCAAGTCTGGCATAGGCACTGTTGGGCTCTGGACATCTATTTTTGAGCAAAAGGGCAAATATAAGTGCAGGGTTATGAATTGTGGGACCTGTACATTCATGTGGCATTGCACAAAAAGAAGTCAACAGTATTGAAGGCCACAAGCATGCGATTAAACAATTCATCAATTGTGGCACTTCATGCATGATCTATGGGCTCATTTACCCATGTGGCTTGCTATATGTCGGTCACACCTTATGGCCTTTGCAAGTCAGGTTTGGTGAGCATAACTGTTACATCATCAATTATAAAGAGGAGAAAGATAAATATTCTGTGCCCCGTCATTTCAAACAACATCATAATAGTGACCCATCTGGGACAAAAATCTTTGGCATTGAAGCCATAGAGGTGATACGGATAGTGGTAGATGGTAAAAGAGAAACTTATTGGATTTCCACACTTGGCTCATTGGCCCCAGGGGGTCTCAATGAGGATCAGGAAATTCATGGAGAAGTCCTTTAATAGATATTCCGACACGTGTCCATTTTCCCTGGAAATTGAGCATTTCACCACATCGGGGAGCTAGGTTGTTATTAGGTACTTTTATGTACCAACAAACATGTGTTACAACCCCATGTACTACAACAATTACATTTCTGAAAATTGTGCATGATGTTTTGATCAATTACATAAATAACATGTTGATTATTGGTAGAGATCAAGTTGTTTTGTATAGTTATATGTCACCTTCATACCACCAACTGCAGGTATGGTTACAAATATTAGTATCAATGCCATGATATGGATATGCGTATGTATGCGCATGTACATGTGTGCATGCGAGCGTGTTTGTATGCACATATGTATGTGTGTATGCAGGTGGGTATCCATATATATGCCTATACATTTATATATTTTTCCAACAGTCATTGTTTGCTGAACAGTTCTTGGAACCCTAGTGGTGATTCAGGGACTGCAGGTGGTACTAGTGAGAGATGGTATCATCTACCTTGGGTGGTTCCATAGCGAATCTATATTTGTTTCACCAACATATTATGTTGTTATTTACTTATTAATTTATTTATTGACATTATAATACATCATTAAGTTTAAGGCATTATGTATTCATCTTTTATTATATGAGTGTACCAATCGTTTTATGATTGTTTTCATTTTTATCCGCTGGTATTGTGCACATGCAGGTCTGCAGTCTGCCGGCACTCTCCGGAGATACACCGAGGGGGCACATGGTTTATATATATATATATATATATATATATATATAGACACACACATTGCCTTGAAAAAGTATTCATGCTCCTTGAAATTTTCCACATTTCGCCATGTTACAACCAAAAACGTAAAATGCATTTTATTGGGATTTTATATGATAGACCAACACAAAGTGGCACATAATTGTGAAGTGGAAGGAAAATGATAAATGTTTTTCAACATTTTTTGCAAATAAATATCTGAAAAATGTGGCGTGCATTTGTATTCAGCCCCCCCAGAAACAATACTTTGTAGAACCACCTTTCGGTGCAATTCCAGCTGCAAAACTTTTTGGGGATGTCTCTACCAGCTTTGCATATCTGGAGAGGGATATGTTTGCCCAATCTTCTTTGCAAAATAACTCAAGCTCTGTCAGACTGGATGGAGAGCATATGTGAACAGCAATTATCAAGTCTTGCCACAGATTCTCAACTGGATTTATGTCTGGACTTTGGCTAGGCCATTCTAACACATGAATATGCTTTGATCTAAACCATTCCATTGTAGCTCTGGCTGTATGTTTAGGGTCGTTGTCTTGCTGGAAAGTGAAGCTCCACCCCAGTCTCAAGTCTTTTGCAGAATCTAACAGGTTTTATTTTAAGAGTGCCCTGTATTTGGCTCCATCCGTCTTCCCATCAACTCTGACCAGCTTCTCTGTGTCTGCTGAATAAATAAGCATCCACCACCATGTTTCACAGCAGGGATGGTGTGTTCAGGGTGATGTGCAGTGTTAGTTTTCTGCCACATGAAGCATTTTGCTTTTTAGCCAGAAAGTTCAATTTTGGTCTCATCTGACCAGAGCACCGTCTTCCACCAAAGCTGTGTCCCCCACATGGCTTCTTGCAAACTGAAAATGGGACTTCTTATGACTTTCTTTCAAGAATGGCTTTCTACTTGCCACTCTTCCATAAAGGCCAGATTTGTGGAGTGCACGACTTACAGTTGTCCTGTGGACAGATTCTCCCACCTGAGCTATGGATCTCTGCAGCTCCTCCAGAGTTACCATGGGCCCCATGGCTGCTTCTCTGATTAATGCTCTCCCTGGCCAGCCTGTCAGTTTAGGTGGATGGCCATGTCTTGGTGGCTTTGCAGTTGTGCCATACTCTTTCCATTTTTGGATGGATTGAACAGTGCTCCATTAGATGTTTAAAGCTTAGGATATTGTTTTATAACCTAACACTGCTTTAAAACTACTCCACAACTTTATCCCTGACCTGTATAGTGTGTTTCTTGGCCTTCATGATGCTGTTTGTTCACTAATGTTCCCTAACAAACCTCTGAGAGCTTCACAGAAAAGCTGTATTTATACTGAGATTAATTTACACACAGGTGGATTCTATTTACTAATTATGTGACTTCTGAAGGCAATTGGTTTCACTAGATTTTAGTCAGAATGAAGGGGGCTGAATACAAATGCATGCCACACTTTTCAGATATTTATTTGTTATTTTGAAACTCATTTATCATTATCCTTCCACTTCACAATTATGTTCCACTTTGTGTTGGTCTATCACATAAAATCCCAATAAAACACATTTACAATTTTGGTTGTATCACAACAAAATATGGAAACTTCCAAGAGGTATGAATATTTTTAAATGCACTCTATATATATATATATATATACAGTGGGGCAAAAAAGTATTTAGTCAGCCACCAATTGTGCAAGTTCTCCCACCTAAAGAGATGAGAGAGGCCTGTAATTGGCATCATAGGTAGACCTCAACTTTGAGAGACAAAATGAGAAAAAAAATCTAGACAATCACATTGGCTGATTTGGAAAGAATTTATATGCAAATTATGGTGGAAAATAAGTATTTGGTCAATATCAAAAGTTCATCTCAATACTTTGTTATATATCCTTTGTTGGCAATGACAGAGGTCAAACGTTTCCTGTAAGTCTTCACAAGGTTGGCACACACTGTTGCTGGTATGTTGGCCCATTCCTCCATGCAGATCTCCTCTAGAGCAGTGATGTTTTGGGGCTGTCGCTGGGCAACATGGACTTTCAACTCCCTCCAAAGGTTTTCTATGGGGTTGAGATCTGGAGACTGGCTAGGCCACTCCAGGACCTTGAAATGCTTCTTACGAAGCCACTCCTTCGTTGCCCAGGCGGTATGTTTTGGATCATTGTCATGTTGGAAGACCCAGCCACGTTTCATCTTCAATGCCCTTGCTGATGGAAGGAGGTTTGCACTCAAAATCTCACGATACATGGCCCCATTCATTCTGTCCTGTACATGGATCAGTCATCCTGGTCCTTTTGCGGAGAAACAGCCCCAAAGCATGATGTTGCCACCCCCATGCCTCACAGTAGGTATGGTGTTCTTTGGAGGCAACTCAGCATTCTCTCTCCTCCAAACACGACGAGTTGTATTTCAACCAAACAGTTTTATTTTGGTTTCATCTGACCATATGACATTCTCCCAATCCTCTTCTGGATCATCCAAATGCTCTCTAGCAAACTTCAGACGGGCCTGGACATGTACTGGCTTAAGCAGGGGGACATGTCTGGCACTGCAGGATCTGAGTACCTGGCGGAGTAGTGTGTTACTGATGGTAGCCTTTGTTACGTTGGTCCCAGCTCTCTGAAGGTCATTCACTAGGTCCCCCCATGTGGTCCTGGGATTTTTGCTCACCGTTCTTGTGATCATTTTGACCCCACGGGGTGAGATCTTGCGTGGAGCCCCAGATCGAGGGAGATTATCAGTGGTCTTGTATGTCTTCCATTTTCTAATTATTGCTCCCACAGTTGATTTGTTCACACCACGCTGCTTGCCTATTGCAGATTCAGTCTTCCCAGCCTGGTGCAGGTCTACAATTTTGTTTCTGGTGTCCTTCGACAGCTCTTTGGTCTTCACCATAGTGGAATTCGGAGTGTGACTGTTTGAGGTTGTGGACAGGTGTCTTTTATACTGATAACAAGTTCAAACAGGTGCCATTGATACAGATAATGAGTGCAGGACAGGGGGGCCTCTTAAAGAAGAAGGTAAAGGTCTGTGAGAGCCAGAAATCTTGCTTGTTTATAGGTGACCAAATACTTATTTTCCACCATAATTTGCAAATAAATTCTTTCCAAATCAGCCAATGTGATTGTCTGGATTTTTTTTTCTCATTTTGTCTCTCATAGTTGAGGTCTACCTATGATGCCAATTACAGGCCTCTCTCATCTTTTTAAGTGGGAGAACTTGCACAATTGGTGGCTGACTAAATACCTTTTTGCCCCACTGTATATATACTGTATATAGTGCCATGCACCTATACTGTTTTTATTATTTATCAATTTTTCTATTTGTTTCAATATGGCCTGTGTGTTTCATAGTCCATTCCACCGCTCAGGATGCTGTACACACTCCCAATTCATATTCACATAAAGCTGCTTGCTGTGTCACATAACCATGTCAACTGGACAAGACGTCATTGGTCAACTGGAAGTCACGTTGACTTACTGCCTGGTTGGAGTGCACTTGGCACCCGATCTTCCGGGGGACGAGCTCAGTGTGCGTTCCACATGCCTCCTATTGCCATGGCCTCTACACCAGGCTTTGTTTCATTTTGCCCATTTATCATCTAGCGATTTTTTGCATTTTCACTTAGTGGTTTTGTGGACCCACTAATGGTGATACCAGGCATGGCCCCCATTTTTTTTGCTAATCTCTGTTATAGTCCACAAGATCACTTGACATATTTGACCTGTGCTAGGATACTACCAGTGTCACATTCCAGAACTCTGGATGTTTAGGCTGTGTTGGTGACCTGTGAACAATCTGCATGTAACTCATGATAACCTATATCGGGTTCAATGTAACACATAAGTGACAGAGGGTTATTGGATTGCTATGTGTACTGTGGCTGGAGGTATTGAGTATGGGTTGTCTCCGCCCATTTAATGGGTGGCGTTTTACACCATTTGATGGCTCATACCACTTCCTCCGTATACCATATAAGTATGGTCACCCAGTGAGATAGTTTGATTTTTGTATGGCTCTGAGGAAGAGGCAACATCAGTTGGACGTTTATTGACACTACCATTTGATTTTCCCCACGAGTTGGCACTTGCAGCTGGTTACCGACATGTTGTGATACTTCTGTTGGTTTGTG
Source organism: Staurois parvus (assembly GCF_062004578.1). Taxonomy (NCBI): domain Eukaryota; kingdom Metazoa; phylum Chordata; class Amphibia; order Anura; family Ranidae; genus Staurois; species Staurois parvus. The sequence goes on along the minus strand of NW_028318023.1, from coordinate 4,320,315 downwards.
AGTATGATACTTATCATGTATTTTAGTAATAAAGAAAAAGGATAATGCACTAGGCTGATGTGCCCTCTATTTCTTTTCTATTTTGTCCAGCATCCATAGACATCCCCAGTCTTGAGAGGACAGCAAGGCGAGTCATATCCGACACCACGATTTAGCCGACCACCATTACTAGGGGACACTTCAGAGCGCAGGAGACTGGAGCTATCCACTTTGTATGCACTAGACCAAAGGATGTTACCTGGCCAAAAACTGTAAATCTCTTTTAATGGTTAAATAGCTGTGGAAAAAATTGGTGTGCAAAATTAAAAGTGCTGTTGCAGTAAACCCAGTCGCAGTATGAGACGGTAATGGTGGCATGTCTGCAATGGAGGCAGTAGATGTTAACAGTGACAGGCCAGCAGTGGTAGAAGGAGGTGGTAATAGTGGTCATGGGATCATGAGCGGACAGTAGTGGTGGGATTTATTTCAGGCCAGCAGCAATGAAAGGGGAGATTTGGGCAGTGAAGAAAATAAATGCTTTTTGTGGCAGAAGCGCCAAAAAAGTGATCTTCAGCATCTGCAACAGGGCCTTGGTAGTTGTTGCTGATCCAGGACTTCTCTGTTTTAAAAATTGTAAGCTGGTCAACTGTTACCAGGAACAGATGGATACTTTTGTTTGTAACAAGCCCCCCAGCAGCACTAAATGTACGCTTAGACCAGATGCTGGCTGTAAGGCAGCCCAAAAGATTGGTTGCATTCTCTTGGAAGGGCGTCAAGATCTGTCCTTGACTTTATCTACTTCCCCATCTTATAATGCAACCACTGCAATAGCTACTGCTATACCAGTATACAGCCCTGGGCACTGGGTAAAGAAAATGTTTTGAAAGCCTCACTTAGGCAGCCACCCTCACAACTGCTCCTCCTTTCAACAACAGCAGACTCTAAGCCATGTTGTTGATGAGACAGTATACTGTACTTCAAGCTTCTCAAAAGGAGGTTAACATGTTTCTCCCCATCCTCCAGGGGTTAATTTTTGCTTCCTCTGCAAAGCTAGGATTAGCTCTTTGACTTTCCTCTTGTAACTGCAACTACAGACAACCAATGTGTGAAATATCCTCTGTATGAATCCACCACCAGTATGCACTCACCTGAAACAATAAGGTATTGCACCCAATGTACAACTGCAGCTTAGAGACCCTCTGCAGGTCGGTCCTGTTAAAATTTGCTCACCACACAGAGCCCAAAGTACGGTTCATAGTATATTTATTCAAAGGGCAAATACATAAAAAACAAATAGAAAACCACATGGAAAAGACATAGAATGGAAGCAGTTGGACTTACTAAGATGGACGCCGCTCCAAGCACAGATGTGATGGCGTGATGTCAGCACATAAGGTCCCATCCATGCTTGGAGCAGCGTCCATCTTTGTACGTCCGGCCTGTGAGTGCATAGTGGTGGTGGATTCACACAACAGAGATTTCACATATTGGTTGTCTGCACAGATGAAGCATCACTAATGGAGACATCATTTATTTGCTTTGAGCATTATCTGGACTGTCACCTTTTGGTAGTCAGCTTACTCACCAATACAGTGGCTTAATCGCATATTTGGTTTATGAAATATTTATTTTTATTTTAGGTTATTTAATATATTTATGAAATCTATTTAAAGATAACATATAACGTATTTATGTACACATTTATGTATCTAATCCACTATATTTAGTGCTGCACTCATTTAGATTTGTGTATTTACTCATTGGTCTGTCACCAATTTTGTGCTAGCTGTTGCCCTCTCTAAGTGATCACGTTTTCTGTTGGTATTTGGACAAATGTTTTATTTTTTAGCCTTTTAAACTTATTTCCCTTGGGAATGCATTTTGAAGTGTGTTTACATACAGTCAATTTGAAACATTCCCATTTCTGTTTCTGTCTTAGTCTAAGACTTGGAGAGCAATCCTCAACCTTGTAAAATTTGTATACTTAAAATTAATTGTTTTTATCTTTCCAGCGTATGCTTGTTGTTTATATCCTAAATGAAAAGAAATCATGTTACAGTCAGTGCTACCCAGATGCTCTTTTATATGAACATTAGTAATAATGACCACTGAAATGACCAAGCCCAGAAGAGAATTATTTCTATTTGGGGCTTCTACAAACTGTACCATAAAATTGTCTTGTAATAGGTCTTTAGCTTTCTTCCCTTTTACTGTTCCAGGAGTGTCATTACTCCAATTAGTTTTAGACTTTTATTTAATCTACTTTTATTATCACTGCTCCAGCTCTTGCAGCCTTTGACACAATCTGTGCCCCAGTGTGGCTTCTGTCCCCTAGCCATATGAGCATCATTTCATGTGACCAGTTTTGTTTGAGTGGAGATGTCACAGTTACCATCACTAGCTGCAAGGAAGCAGAAAGACACAAATAGCTCCAAACGTATGCCTCCTCCAGCACACTGCTCAGCTGCCAGCAGAGTTACCCAGTGTGCTGTGTGTTATATCGAATGTCCCTGCCCAAACTTGCTAGACCATATGCCGTGGATAGGTAGACTTTCCTGTTGACCGCATGGTCTAGTGTTGTGGAAATATTATTTATCACACAGTGGAAGAGGACAGGGATTGCATTATGGGTAAATAAATGGAGGCCAGGAACCTCCCACTACAGTACAGAGGAGGCTGCAAATTCAAATAGAGGATTGAATTTACCAGCTGGAAAGGCAGAAATTGTATAGCCATTGTATAGCCACCAATTTTGCCAAGCTGAAATTGAGCCACTGGATGTGGGGTTGGCTGAGGGCATACTTCTTCCTTCATTTCAGTAGCTGGGGCAAAAACACATGCATGCTAAATGCTACAGTTGGAGATAGCAATGTGAGGTTGGCAAATCAGAGAAAGGTTGCGGCCTATGATTGCCCCTACTATGCATAGTACTATGTAAACTTCTGACACCCTTTGAAAGGCTTTCAACCCTTATCACTGTAGGCTGCAGGTGGGGAATTTTGTATAGTGGGGGGGGTGGAGGTGGAAAGCAAGGAGCTGGAAGAAAGAAAAGTGTGGCCCTTTTTCTGGCCATGCCCACAATACAGGTCTTGCTCCAAAAGAGCTGTGTGGTAAGATGTCATGTGTCTCTTTATACTCTTGGTACCCAAATGACAGACAGTATTGATACATTTGCCACATTTGATACATTTTAGGTAGAGACTGCCAATTAAGGTGCTAGTCTACATCGGTTGTTCTAAAAAAGGCCCAAAGAGCTGAGCTCTAGGGAGGGGAGCAGACTGACGGATAACTGTGTCCTGCACCCGTGAAGCTGTTATATGTGGTACCCAAGTACAGCCACATCATCACCCAGCCCTCCACATCACTGAAGCCAACTTGGCAGTAGGATGCAGCTGCAGGAACATTTGTGCCAATTGGCTATTCCTGTCTGTTGTTACTCATTGCTCTCCTCTTCAACTTTAGATACAATTTATTTCTGCACATCTTCTTGCAGCAAGTTAGTGACCCTGTACCTAACCACTTCCCACCTGTGCTAATCTCAATATATGGCCTCACAGCTGTTCTTCATTTCTGGGAAGGTGACCCTGGACATCTTTCTACGTGCATGCTTCCTGAGCGCCCCCTGGGGCATGCATTGGGAAGTCTCTGTAGACACAGAGCATCACAGATCAGGGTAAAGGGCCAGTCACACCTTTACTATATGATCGCTGTGTCCAATCACAAGTGAACAGAGATGTAAACAAAACAGATCTTTGTCTATTAATGGCTCTCCTTCCCTCACACAGAGACCGTGTGTGAGGGAAGGAGAACAGGATCAGTAAAGGGGAGCAGTAAGTACATTATTTTACAGTACACAGTCCCCTGATCACTAGTGCAGCCTCATCAGTGCCTCCTCATAAGTGCCCATCAGTGCTGCCTCATCAGTGCCCATCAGTGCTGCCTTATCAGTGCAGCCTTATCAGTGCCCATCAGTGCAGCCTCATCAGAGTCCATCAGTGCCGCCTCATTAGTGCAGCCTCATCAGTGCAGCCTCATCAGCACCCATCAGTGCAGCCTCATCAGCGCATTTCAGTAGAAAAATTACTTTGCAAAACTGTATAATAGAAACTAAGAAAAATGTTTTTCTTTCCCCCAAAATGTTCGGTCTTTTTATGTTTATTTAGCAAAAAAAAAAACCAGTAGCGATTAAAAACCACTAAGGGGGGGGCGCATGCGCGGCCAGGGACGATGGCGGCTGTGATTTAGCTGAGCTCCGCTCATCCCCGGCCAGCACGGACTCACCCGACACGCGCCACTGCCTCACACAGAAAATAGGGTGAGTCACACACAATCCCTGGCCTCTAGTATGGCCAGGAACCCAGGGAGAGATCTCGGCCCCCCGGTGGTCACGGAGGGTACTGCACCCTCATGTACTCTAGCTTCCATGCCTGCTGCTGCCCTGATTCAGCCCCAGATGGAGGACTCTGATCCCCAGCATATAACTGGGGGGGCAGTGGAATACTCTGCACCAGGGAATCATCCTCCCTCCACCCAGATATCTCAGCAGACCATTCCGTCTCCTTCCCTCACAATTTCAGCGTTAGATGACAAGTTGCAAATTTTTTTACGCAATATTACCGTGTCTATATCCGCTGAAATTGGAAAGCTGGCATTGGATCTCAGAGGGGAAATAGTTCAGATTGGAGACCCCACGGATAAATTGGAAAATGAGTTTGATGATTTGGTGCAATACATTCATGTTCTGGAAGAGGATAACGCATATTTGAAGCATTCTATGTCCCAAATGCAGCTCCAACAAGAGAATCTAGAAAACGGAACGGCGCCAAAATATCCATATACGCGGTATGTCCGAATCTATTGCTGACACACAATTACAACGTCACCTTCTGTCCTTCTTTACCGCAACTGCTCCCTTGGTTCCAGAAGCAGATTGGCGTATGGACAGGGCTCATCGCTCCTTAGGCCCAAAACCTGTTGAAGGCACCAGACCACGCGACGTCATAGTTCGCTTCCACTTTTTTCAAAGCAAAGAAGCCTTATTATCAGCTGTTCGTCACAAATCATCGCTGAAATTTAAAGGTGACAGACTCCAACTCTTCTGCGACCTGTCCCCGATTACCCTGGCCAAGCGGCGAGCCCTGAAGCCGATCACCACACACCTTCAACAACATCATGTCCCTTATCGATGGGGGTTCCCCTTCCGGCTGGTCGTGACTAGGGACAATACCCAAGTTGTGCTCCGTGATCTTCATGAGGCGGATTCCTTCTTAAAGCGCCTGGGACTTCCACCTTTGTCAGAGGATGTGTCCCCTCTGCCACCAACTCCGTCTCGCCCATCCGCCACCCCCAACAAAATCTGGACTCCAGTCCGCGGAGGTCGGAAGAGACTTTCACGTACCCCACAGCGTCCACGTCACCCTCGGTCAACCGATCCGCCTGTCTGAAGATTTTCTGGGGTGACCTTCCGATGTGTTTCCGGTGACGATCCTTCCCTCCTGGTTTTTTACATAATTTTTCCACAGGTTTCTCTTTTTTGTCCGGCCGAACCATTGTTGGGTGCATTTTTCACTTTTGTTTTGTCTGGCCGGACATGACGACCTTTCTGATGTCTTGGTTGTCGTGCTGCTCCCGATTCTGTCTAGCCATAGACCTAGACAACTTGGGCCGAATTGTTGCTCCCAAGTTTATATCCTCGTGGATACTTATGTCAATCTCTGTGTTTATACCTTCCTGTGTTTTTTTTACTGTTTATTGTTTTCTATTCTATTACATCGATGGTATTTCATTCATTTTTTATGCTAACACATTTGCTTCAATCCTTGTTATTTTATAATGGCTTTGAGGTTTCTGTCATATAATGTCAAGGGCCTCAACTCTATTCAAAAATGGTGGATGGCTTTGAGGGAATTTCGATCCTCAGGAGCATACATTATTTTTGTCCAAGAGACCCATTTCAAATCACCTGGCTCCTTTCGTTTTGCCTCGAGATTTTTTCCCCAAGCCTATTCGGCCTTTGATCCTTCTGGGAAGGCTGGGGTGGCAATCTTGATTGGGTCGCACTGCTCCCTTCGGGTTGTTTCCTCCAAAGTCGACCAAAAAGGTTGCTTCATTATTTTGGAATGTATGCTTGGTGACACTCCCCTTGTTCTGTTGAATTTATACGCCCCTAATACAGGTCAATTGCAATTTCTTTCCCAAACACTCGCTGACTTCGATTCTTTTTCTACTTCGCATGCGATTGCTGGGGGTGATTTTAATTTGATTTGTTCCCCCCATAAAGACAGGAAAGTTCTTTTTGAGTCCACACCCTCAGAGCGGCAATGCTCCTCTTCAAAATCCTTTCGTAGACTGATAAGGGAGCATCGTCTCTTCAACGCTTGGCGGATTAAACATCCCCTCCATAAACAATTTACTTTCTACTCCACCCTTCACCGTAGCTTCTCCCGCTTAGATCACTTTTTCCTCTCTGCCCCACTGCTTCCACTCTTGGTCTCTTCTGAAATTAACCCCATTCCCTGGTCTGACCACGCCTCTCTGACTTTAAACCTTTTCTTTCCTCCTGCTATACCCAAACCATGTCATTGGCGCCTTAATGAGACCTTCCTTTCCACAGACCATCTTAGGGATGAATTGTCTCGGGGACTTGATACCTATTTTACCCACAATGTTGGCTCCGTAGCTTCCTCTTCAACTTTATGGGAGGCCCATAAGGCGGTATTTCGAGGACTCTGTATTTCTATGGGTTCTCGTTTAAAAAAATCTGCGGTGAGTGCTAGGGCCTCTCTTGTACATCAACTATCTTTGGCGGAACGACAGTTGATAACCAAGCCGTCCATTTCTGGACTCCGGAGGGTAACATTTTTACGTGACCAAATTAAAACTCTTGACTCCAGTAAGTCTGCACAATCCCTCTTATGGGTTAAACAGAAATTTTACGAATTTTCCAACAAACCCCATCGTATGTTAGTCAATCGACTTAAAGCTCAGTCTCCTTCTACGATGCCTGATCTTTTAATCCAACCAAACGGAAGCCCTACCTATGATCCTCAGGTCATGGCAACCCTTTTTGGCTCATACTATGAGAAACTGTATAACTGTCTGATCCCAGATCTTCACCCGCCTCTCACACAGTTATCCTTTGATAATTTTTTTGACCCCTTGTCACTTCCGAGACTATCACCCCCAGACATTGCCACCCTTAATGCTGACATTACGCTAGAGGAACTACTTGACACAATTAAACATCTCCCCTCTCGTAAAGCCCCGGGTCCAGATGGATTGCCCTACTCCTATTATAAATCCTTTATTGGTATCCTGGCTCCTCATCTCCTTTCCCTTTATAGAGACCTTTTTAAGGGGGTCACACCCCAGACTGAATTTTCACGTGCCTATATCTCGGTTATCCCTAAACCCAATAAAGATCATGCTATTGTAGACAACTACCGCCCCATTGCCCTACTTAATTCCGATTACAAGATTTTCACTAAAATTTTGGCCAACCGACTGTCCAGGATTATTCCCAAACTCATACATAGGGACCAAGTGGGCTTTGTACCTTCCAGACATGCTGCAGATAACACCAGGAGAACTATTGATCTGGTTGATCTGGTTAACCGATCCTCCACCCCTGCTGTGTTATTGAGCTTGGATGCTCAAAAAGCTTTCGACCGTTTAAGTTGGCCTTACATGTTCATGGTCTTGGAGAGATTTGGTTTCAGGGGCCCATTTGTAGCGGCCTTGAAGGCCCTTTATTCTTCCCCATTTTCACAGGTCAGATTAGCCTCTTTTCTTTCCCTCCCTTTTCAGATGTCAAATGGCACACGTCAGGGTTGTCCTCTCTCTCCTTTGCTGTTTATTCTTTGCCTGGAACCATTAGCCACCTCCATCAGGTCGAATCCGGATATTCGCGGGATACATTCCCATACCCATGAGTACAAATTATCGCTGTTCGCAGACGACATTCTCCTCACACTCACGAGTCCCCATACCTCTTTACCGATTTTGCATCAGACCTTGAAACAATTCGGGGCTATATCAGGCTACAAAGTCAACACGTCTAAAACTGAGGCACTCCCCATACACGTCCCACCTATCGCTCTATCCTCGCTTCAGGAAGCCTTTCCCTACCGGTGGTGCACCCATTCTTTAAAATATTTAGGTACTAATCTTACTTCCTCTTACCAATCCATATACGAGGCCAATTTCCCTCCACTATTTATAGCAATTTCTCGCTCTCTGAAACACTGGGATGCCCTGCCCATTTCTTTCCTCGGACGTATTAACGTATTAAAAATGTCAGTGTTACCTAAACTTTTATACCTGTCCCCTTTCCTATGTCCAAACTTCACTCTCTTCAGAAATCTTTCCTGCATTTTATTTGGCACAACAAGCGGCACAGGATTGCACGTTCTGTCTTGCTCTCCCCACGATCTAGGGGGGGCTTGGGGGCTCCGGATATAATAACATATTACTATGCAACACACCTTCATTTTCTCATGTCATGGTCTACCCATTATCCTCCCAACATATGGACTGAGATCGAATCTTTGCAACTGTCCCCAGCTCATCCATGCTCTCTCCTTTGCTCGACCTCAGCAGTGGACGTCTCTTCCTTTCGCCATCTACTCCTTGGTCCCATGCATTTTTCTTTGACTGTTTGGTGGAAATGTAGGACTAAATTTACACTGGCCTCTGATTGCTCCCCACTGACAAATATCCTCTATAACCCTAATCTTCCAGACAATATGGCCATGTCCCGGATGTCTCTTTGGGTAGTAGCTAACCTTTTTCAATTGCGTCACTTGGTACACCCGGTGACTCGTAAGTTACACTCATTCCCAGATCTCCAGAAAAAAAGCCCTTTTACCTTCTCAACACCTATATACTTATCTTCAAATACGCCACTTTTTTTCCATTTTATCACCTTCATTGACTCTGGGGAAGCCTACTCCCTTCGAACGTTTATGCATGCAGGGTCCCCACCAAAGGGGTATAATTTCTAATATTTATAAACTTCTCATGGAAGCCCCCTCCTTATCCAATGATACTCACCTTTACATGCGTAGGTGGTCTCAATTCATACAACGCGATATTGATTTATTAACATGGAAGAAAATTTGGGAAAATGCATCTAGATCTTCTGTCTGTGTGGTTTTTAAGGAAAATATTTACAAGATCATGATGTTATGGTACAAAACACCTGAAGTTCTTCATGCTTATAATCCGAGTGCTTCTCCTGATTGCTGGCGCTGTAGTAGAGACCTCGGTTCTCTCTATCATATTTTTTGGACATGCAGCTCCATTACTCCTTTTTGGCAGGATGTTCTCTCCTTGCTGAATTCATTGCTGCATGTCTCTCTCCCACTTGACCCACTACATTTTTTGCTAGGTTTACCATTCCCAGGACTACCTACATTATCCAGGAAACTTGCTGTACATGTACTGACCGCAGCCAGGAGAAGCATTCCTATGTGTTGGTTATCTTCTAATCCTCCTTCAGTGCCGATTTTGTACAAACTTATTGCTGATGTAAGACAGATGGAATATTTGACTGCACTACATAGTTGTTCGTTTGCTGTATTTGAGATGATTTGGCTCCCATGGGATACTTTCACTTCTTCTATGCCGGCCCACATTGCAAGGCCCTGATATCCTCCACACTGTTATTTTATGATTCCACTGGTCCTGACCCTATTTAATTTTGCCATCGATGTACTTTTCTGTTATGTTTATTTTCTCTTTTTATCCTTGTTAAACATGTTGCTTGTATTTCACGAAAACCAATAAAAATTGTTAATATAAAAAAAAAACCACTAAGAGAAAGCACTATCTGTTTCACAAAAAATGATACAAATTTCATTAGGGTAGTGTTGCATGACTGAGAAATTGTCATTCAAAATGAGACAACACTGAAATCTGAAAATTGGCCTGAGTAGGAAAGGGGTGAAAGTGTCCTTTATTGAAGTGGTTAACTTCTCTGTGCTATTTGGTGGGGCAATGACAGGCGTAGCTGTAATTGGGGAGGCAGAACAGGGAGCTTTAGCTAATGCTGTTGAGTTCAAGCTCCTCTGTGCTTGTAGAAAGAGGAGGTAGATGATGAATGCCTAGTTAGCCACTCAATTTCCTCTACATGCTCTATAGCTTGCCAAATGCCTGAAAAGAAAGGTACATCTGCCCTGCTTCTAGATGTTGCACTCTGATCACTGTTTTGACCTGTGAATGCTGATATTGCTCGCCCCATGATAGCTGCACAGGAACCACTTCTTTATTTCCTTTTAGGCCCCACAGACATGATGTTGTTAATGTGGGGCTTATTCTCTACTTTCATTAGCAGCTATGGCAAGAGTTGTATGTGGGGGGATGTGGTGCTTTGGTGGTTTGGACACTGGGGTGCTTTTGTGAACTAAATAATATTCAATGCTCTGCTGCAAACAATGGGCAGCTTTTGTGGTATCACCCACAACTTCGAGCAGCTGTTGCTACTACTGACCCAAATTTGTTGCTGACACACACACAATAGTCATAAAATGTCTGTTGGGTCTTATGAGAGCACAGTGAACATAGGTGGGCTTACACTTCATTCTTCTGGACACTCAAACTTAAATTAATTTTAAAGTATCAGTGGAAATATACAGCGTGGCAGTTGCACACTACACTGCCAACTGTCTCTACTGAAAATACTGTCTGCTGTCCCTCAGACTAAACTCCCACCTTCTGACAAAGGACTGCTTTGACAGCAACCTTTTTATATTATGTGGGCTGCAATTATGTGCAAAACCATCACTGGCCAAAGTTTTGCACCTAACCAGAGGTCAGACAAATGACAATTGTTTGCAGTGCATTATGGGACATTCGGTGACGCAATTCCTGTTGAAAATCCCAAAAGTTCAGATTTTCTCCAGATATTCAAACAGCCAAAGTTCAATCTGAACTCTTGGCCCATCCATAGTACACATATTGTTCCATTGTCGCTGTTTTGATGTTCTCATTTTTTCATGGATAAAAGTGTAGCCAATTGCTAACATCTCCTATAAGCTTTAATATGGTAATGTAATTTCAAAAGTTATTTGTATTTTTAAGCTGCAGTTTTTTAATAATACCTGCTTATCTTGCCTTGAAAGCCTTTGCTGAGGCAAGTCCTTTTTCCTTATTGTCATTCTGTCACATGGGTTTCTCATGGGTACTACAAGTGGCTGTTTCGCACACTAAGCTGGCTGTTTCAATACACACTAAGCTTGCAGCTTGCTGTTGTAGATAAAACTGCTACAAGTCCTTTCTGATAACTTTGTGTAATGTAAAAGTACTGCATTACTAGATGTCAACTTTTCCACTAAAATATCAATTACCAATACAGTGATCAGCTGTGTTGGTTCAGCACCAATCATATCCCCTCACAGCTTCTCCAAACAACTATAGGCAGACTTCACTCCAGCAAATTAGCCCATATACGTGGTAAATATGAATTGCTGATGTTCAAACCGAGCATCAGAATGGAGAAGAAGGGGATTTAGGTAACTTTGAACATGGCATGGTTCTTGGTGCCAGACAGGCTGGTCTGAGTATTTCAAAAACTGCTGATCTACTGGGATTTTCACGCACAACCATCTCTAGGGTTTACAGAGAATGGTCAAAAAAAGAGAAAATATCCAGTAAGTGGCAGTTGTGGCAACAGTAACTCAAATAACCACTCGCTACAACCAAGGTTTGCAGAATACCATCTCTGAATGCACAACATGTTGAACCTTGAAGCAGATGGGCTACAGCAGCGGAAGGCCACTTCGGGTGCCACTCCTGTTGGCTGAGAACAAGAAACGGAGGCTACAATTCTCACAAGCTCACCAAATTTGAACAATAGAAGATTGGAAAGATGTTGCCTGGTCTGATGAGTCTCGATTTCCCTAGAAGTGGTTGTGCGTGAAAATCCCAGTAGATCATCAGTTTTTCAAATACTCAGACCAGCTCGTCTGGCACTAACAACCATGAAATGTTCAAAGTCACTTAAATCCCTTTCAACCCCATTCTGATGCTTGGTTTGAACTTCATCAAGTTGTCTTCACCACATCTAGATGCCTAAATGCATTACGTTGCTGGCATGTGTTTGGCTGATTAGCAATTTGTGTTGCCAAGCAATTGAACAGGTGTACCTAATAAAGTGGCTGTTGAGTGTAGGTAGGGTAGTGTACAGAGGTCAGTAGTATGTAGAGCAGGGTACAGGGGTCAGTAATATGTAGAGCAGTGTATAGGGGTCTGTTTTATATAGGGCAGTGTATATGGGTCTGTTGTATGTAGGGCAGTGTATAGGGGTCTGTTTTATGTAGGGCACTGTATAAGATTCAGTAATATGTAGGGCAGTGTATAGGGCTCTGTTGTATATAGGGCATTGTGTAGGGCTCTGTTGTATGTAGGACAGTGTGTAGGGATCTGTTGTATGAAGGGCAGTGCATAGGGGTCTGTTGTATGAAGGGCAGTACATAGGGGTCCATTGTATGAAGGGCAGTGTATAGGGGTCGGTTTTACAAAGGGCAGTATATAGGGGTCTGTTGTACAAAGGGCAGTGTATAGGGGTCTGTTGTATGAAGGGCAGCACCCAGTTTTGGCTGAGAGTTGGCAATGCCAGGGAAGTGAATGCAACCACCCAGTGTCACCAAGGCTGTCACTGGGTAGATAGCATTCGAAGGATTGCACACTGATGCTCTTTACACATGTTGAAAAAAATCTGGAGGCAGTGATTGATTTGTCGGAACTGTTCTAGACTCACAGAATGAAACAGGAAGGCCTGAACTTATCTCTACATGAGCATGCTGGAAGCCATTTTATTCTATTTTCATGGTTTTTCGAACAGAGATTCTAAGAGCATTCCAAAGTCATTACAGCTTATGTTCCCAGGTTACAAATTGGTGTGGGGGGGGGGGGGGATATGGTGTTATCAGACAGCTACAAGATAAAGACTAGACATTGTAAAATAAACAGATGAGTCCATGTCTAGATTGAACAAAGGCCAAAAGAACTGTTCACAATGATTGTTTTTCTCCATGAACCTCTGGAAAGAAAAGTGTATATTATCTATATTATATATTATATAGCACAGTGGCTAAATGGTTAGCACTTCTGCCTGGCTAGTAGTAGGGTCATTGGTTCAAATCCCAACCATGGCACCACCTGCCTGGAGTTTGCATGTTCTCTCTGTGCCTGTGTGGGTTTCCTCCCACACTCCAAAGACATGCTGGTAGGTTAATTGGATCCTGTTTAAATTGTCCCTAGTATGTGTATGTATGAATGTAAGTTAGGGACCTTAGATTCTATGCCCCTTGAGGGTTAGGGACTGATGTGATATGGTATATTATGTTTTTAACATTATAAAGAATTTGTATGAGTTCATTATATTACAACTTTATGATGTTACAGAAGACGTGAGATAATAAGAAGTCTCAGTAAAATGACCTCAACTTTTTGTAGGACTTATAGTTAGATTTTCTTTTTTTTTTCTCCAGAATCACCTAAGGTAATACATTATTTGCAGTGACATGTGTACCAACCTGTCAGAAAAACAGTTCTCTTAATTTAGTGATATTCTTACTAGCCAAGGTTAAAGGTCAACTTTTGACATGACCCAGAAGGGGTGTCAGAAAAACCCCAAATCATTCCTAATCCTATACTGCCCTCTTCAAGTAACTGAAATCAATTAGTAGAGAAAATGACACTTAGCCTGACGTCATTTTGAGAAGAGATAAGCTTTGACCGCCTAGAATTTTTTGGAGGGATAAAATTAGGAAACGGACAGAGACAAGGGGACACATCACCAAAAAGACAGGACTTCACAAGACAAGACAGGAGGTAAGGGACAACAGACAGACACACCCTGAAGTGAGCTGATTGAAACCTGATATCACTGACACCATAGAGTCCATATTGGTAACTATAACTTCATTTTTCTTTAGCTAACTTGTACTCGCCTTATATCTCCAGATAATTGTTTAGTCTGATAAGAGTTATGGTTAGCACAGGAGTTGATGTGAGGTAATTTTAACTGCAGTGTAAATTATTTTCATTTCAATGATTTGGAGGGGAAATTCTAAATAAATGTTTAAATTTAAAAATCTAAATTTTAAATATCCCTGAAGCTAATTTTAGCTTCTAGTCAATGGTGTAGTATGTATATATATATATATATATATATATATACATACACACACAGTATATACTGTATGTGACAAAGTAGACTAGACAACTTAGTGTAACAGTTGATCTTAACCTCAGATTGATTCTAAGCTGATTGGATTGGCCTGTGTATGGTATTCTTAATCAATTCACGCGAAAGTACTCGTTGATCTTTGAATATCTAGTTGTAGAGAGATCATGTGGTCGATTTGCATAGCTGTTGTCACATGTTGCTGAGTTACTGATAGTTTCTTACATTGTATTTCTAGACAGTTGGTTCTAATTCATTAATATTTGAAAGTAATTGATGATTTGAATTTCTAATTATTATTTTGGATTAGATCATTGTACTGTCATTTTGAATTGTTTATTATTTATCATCATCTATTATATTTCATTACCATTTTGCACTGATTTTTAATATTACTAAATATATATTTTTGCACATTATTGCTTTTTATTTCATCTTCAAATTAGCGCAAATAAAGAACTCGGATATCAGTTAATTTATGAAAATTAGTAGGGAATCTCCTTAATTCCAGATCCCCGCCTGTTTTCATAAATTGTATACTGATTATTTTCTCAGAGCTAAAGTTCTGACAGCCTGATGAGCCCAGTTTCTCACAGCTTGTCAGTGCTACATGAAAAAGAGATCTTCTCTATTGTCAGCTAACAGCACATTACTTCTACGCTAACTACAGGCAGACATAGTTTAGCAGCCATCCTACTAAAAAATTATCCCTCCTGCAGAGCTTATCTCCGGACACTTGTTCTTCTGCTCAGATCACACTGGCAGCTCATGTGTGACACAATACCCGAGGCACCCAAAGAAGGCGGGCTCAATCTATGACACCGGGTGTATTAGCCACCCACTTAAATTTCAGTCTCAGGAAGAAGGCAGGCTCAGGGATGTGCCTGTAGTCTGAGCCAGGAGCACCTCACACTAATTGGGTGAGCATGAGGTAGGGGGAGAAGACGCCTCCTGATCTGGCAGTCAGTCATGTGGGCACCCTACCTGGCAGCAAAATGCATGTTGCTCTCTCCCAATGTGATGTGGAAACATGCCGGGACCCAACGGGTGGAGGCACAGGCAGAAATGTCACAAATAGTTGCGGTGGGCACAAAACCAAGTGTCCATGTGCTGTGCTGATTTCTGGAAAAAGGGCATGCCAGGACAGATCATTAAAATCCATGACTGTCCAGGCAAATACTGGACTGTTGGCAATTATACAGAAGCCAAGCTCACAGGAACCATGGACAAAGCTCAGGTAAACATTTGGTCTGCCAATGGGCTACAAAGCACTCAAACTGCTCACAGCAACATTGCTTCCCTTGCACCAAAGTAGGACACTATTTTAACATGGACTTTGTATCTGATTCTAGCTTTATCTTAGGCATGCAACCAGCAGCCTACCTGACCAAGGCAGATTTTTCTGCAGCTAGTAAGGTCCATAAATATTGGGACATCTACACAATTCTAACATTTTTGGCTCTATACACCACCACAACAGATTTGAAATGAAACAAACAAGATGTGCTTTAACTGCAGACTGTCAGCTTTCATTTGAGGGTATTTGCATCCAAATCAGGTGAACGGTGTAGGAATTACAACAGTTTGCATATGTGCCTCCCACGTGTTAAGGGACCAAAAGTAATGGGACAATTGGCTTCTCAGCTGTTCCATGGCCAGGTGTGTGTTATTCCCTCATAATCCCAACTACAATGAGCAGATAAAAGGTCCAGAGTTCATTTCAAGTGTGCTATTTGCATTTGGAATCTGTTGCTGTCAACTCTCAAGATGAGATCCAAAGAGCTGTCACTATCAGTGGAGCAAGCCATCATTAGGCTGAAAAATCAAAACAAACCCATCAGAGAGATAGCAAAAACATTAGGCATGGCCAAATCAAGTGTTTGGAACATTCTTAAAAAGAAGGAACGCACCGGTGAGCTCAGCAACACCAAAAAACCTGGAAGACCACGGAAAACAATTGTGGTGGATGACTGAAGAATTCTTTCCCTGGTGAAGAAAACACCCTTCACAACAGTTGGCCAGATCAAGAACACTCTCCAGGAGGTAGGTGTATGTGTGTCAAAGTCAACAATCAAGAGAAGACTTCACCAGAGTGAATACAGAGGGTTCACCACAAGATGTAAACCATTGGTGAGCCTCAAAAACAGGAAGGCCAGATTAGAGTTTGCCAAACGACATCTAAAAAAGCCTTCACAGTTCTGGAACAACATCCTATGGACAGATGAGACCAAGATCAACTTGTACCAGAGTGATGGGAAGAGAAGAGTATGGAGAAGGAAAGGAACTGCTCCTGATCCTAAGCATACCACCTCATCAGTGAAGCATGGTGGTGGTAGTGTCATGGCGTGGGCATGTATGGCTGCCAATGGAACTGGTTCTCTTGTATTTATTGATGATGTGACTGCTGACTAAAGCAGTAGGATGAATTCTGAAGTGTTTCGGGCAATATTATCTGCTGATATTCAGCCAAATGCTTCAGAACTCATTGGACGCCGCCTCACAGTGCAGATGGACAATGACCCAAAGCATACTGCAAAAGCAACCAAAGAGTTTTTTAAGGGAAAGAAGTGGAATGTTATGCAATGGCCAAGTAAATCACCTCACCTGAATCAGATTGAGCATGCATTTCACTTGCTGAAGGCAAAACTGAAGGGAAAATGCCCCAAGAACAAGCAGGAACTGAAGACAGTTGCAGTAGAGGCCTGGCAGAGCATCACCAGGGATGAAACCCAGAGTCTGGTGATGTCTATGCATTCCAGACTTCAGGCTGTAATTGACTGCAAAGGATTTGCAATCAAGTATTAAAAAGTGAAAGTTTGATTTATGATTATTATTCTGTCCCATATGCAAAGTGTTGGATGTAAATACCCTCAAATTAAAGCTGACAGTCTGCAGTTAAAGCACATCTTGTTTGTTTCATTTCAAATCCATTGTGGTGGTGTATAGAGCCAAAAATGTTAGAATTGTGTCGATGTCCCAATATTTATGGACCTGACTGTATATCAGAATTTCTCCACCAACTAATGGCCTTATTGTTATGTTGGATTTTGATAAGGTTGTCTTGTCCTACCATAGTTTTGCTCGCTTAGATGAAAGGTAAATTGAGTGGAATTTGTGATAATAGCATATCTGCAATTTTTCCTGTTAAAGATTAGACATACTTACTTATAAATAAAGAACATCTATGCATGCCCTACTTTTCTTGCTGTAGGCTGAAATAAAATGTTTCCTTTTCTGAAATGCAGAAAGAGGGCTATTTAAGCAAAAAAGAATATACTTTATATTTTCACTGCTCTGGCTAAACTTACTATTTATACAATAAATAAGCACAGCTAAAAATTTCTCATGGGAGGAAGGTGACAAGATTGGATCTGATTTCTTCGCTTGTGTATGGTATGTTATGTTTGTATAGGTACATTTTAAGCATTTGACAAAGTTTCTGGAATCAGCTTTCTTTCTTCTAGAAGGAAACATATCATTTAATGTGTAATAGCCAGGTAATGGAAGGATAAATAACCCTTATGACACTTGTATTTTATGTAGACTTCAAACATCCTGACAGTGCATTGAATCTGGGTTATTATTTAGTTTTCTATGTTCAAAGTAAGATGGACAGCTAAGATGACAAATTACTTATTCCACTGTCATTCCTCTGTCTTTTGCTAACAAAAGCAGGTCAAGGTGCAGGAAAGCACTTAGTAGTATCATATCTGGTCATTTTGTCCACTTCAGTTCTTCAGGTAAAGGAAGTCTAAGTACTAAAGACTACACTGGAAAACAGATAAAGTGGTATAAATTATAAATTGTTACTCACTGTCATTTGAACAAGATGAATCCTAAAGGCCGGCATTAGAACAAGATTTTGATCTGACTATGACAGAAAAAAAAAATTAATTGTGTGTAACAAGGTTAGAGAGTGCTCTGAATTATAGGTCAGCTCAAAAATATGCCTTTTTTAAATTCTCTTATTTGCTTCTTTTAGGTCTTTCAACTATACTATTAAAAGTATTTGAATCTGTTTGAAAAGTGCAAAAAAATGGTGTCACTTGCCAGAGATCTTGCCAGTTTATAACTTTCGGTGCTCTATGTGTGTGCTAGAGAACACAATGTTATTGGTATGAAGACGGAAAGCTCTCCTGTAGTCTAACATACTTCCTGTATTAGGGTTCATGTACACTGCAGCTGATAAACTAACGTTCAGGAGCTTTTCTGCGTTTTTTTTCAGCAGCCCCTGAACTCCCTAATGTTTTCCTATGAGTCCATGTACACTATGTCGTTTACAGGCAGTTGAGTTTACAGTAATTTTTTGGAACGCACCAAACGTGTTCAGGAGTAGATTTTATCAGCGTTCCAAACGCGTGTAAACACGACTAACCACGTTTATAAGCATTTGCGTTTAGAAGCGTTTTTTAACTGTTCAAAATCCAAATGCTGTCCAGAACCTTTTTTCATCATCAGAAATGCATGCAAAGCATTTTCCATGTATTCAAATGGACCTAGTACACCAGTGCATTCAGCTCCAGGTTTTGCGTGAAGGAAAAAATGGTAGCACGTGCTGCATTATGCTCATGATGAGATCCATAGTAAATACAACCAGAAAAGACAGGTAATCTCGACACATACTGCTCTCTCTGCTTCTGTTCTCTCTATCTCTCTCAAAATGTCTTAAATAGTAATTTTTTTACTGTTTTTCAGTGCATTCTAGGCATTTTGGAAGGTCTCCTGATATCTTTAAAAAATGCTTCTAAATGCAAACGCACATAAACACGCATAAACATGGTATGCAAACACGGCTAAACAGTCTTTTTTAACCTATGTTTTCCAGCAGTCAGTTTCCATCGTTCAGAAGTGTTTTCCAAACCTCCCGTGTACATGGAGCCTTAGGGCTCGTTCACACTTGGCTGTTTTACCAACGCTTGCCAAACGCCCCTATAGCAATTGGCAAGCGTTGGTCCGGCGTTTGCGGAGCGTTTTTTAACACTCGGCAAACGCTTCGCAAGCGCCGCATGCGCGGTTTAGCGGCGGTTGCTAGGCATTTGCCGAGCGTTAAAAACGCCCCACAAACGCCTATAATGCAGTTTGAATGGTGTTACCGTTCCACAAACACCCCACAACTGCGTCGCAACCGGAGCGGCACCATAGACTAGAATAGGAGGCTTCAACGCCTCCTGACTCGACCAAAGGCGTCCGTTTTGCCGCGACGCAAATGCTCCCATTAGAACAGCACCATGTGCTGTAATGTGCAGAATTGGCAGAGGCGTTTGGGAAGTGGTAAAAATGCTTCCCAAACGCCTCTCTGCTGCCTGCACACAACGCTAGTGTGAACGTAGCCTTAGGGTGACAATGCTATTCCTCCATAAATAGTGAATATAAAGAGTAAATTAGCAATATCGTCCTATCACAGTGTTGGTTCCCAGCAGCTCAGGCAGACTGTCAAGCAGTCACCATCCCTATCAATCACACAAACTCCTCCTACTATTTCTTAAACCTTTTCCTGCCACCAACATACATCATAAGTACAGTTGCAGCCACCGGGAGAATGTGTATATCTGACAAACCAAATGTTGGCTGTCAGGTGGAAGCAATCTGGTGGTCGCACCAGATCTGCATTCCATCAGCCTCATTGGATACATCATAAGGAGGTGACCGTTGCAGCCACCGGGAGAATGTGTATATCTGACAAGCCAAATGATGGCTGTTAGGTGGAAGCAATCTGGTGGTCGCACCAGATCTGCATTCCATCAGCCTCATAGGAGGACAGGTGAAACATCCAGGGACTTTGAAACCTCTGGTGTTTCATTAAAGAAAACCTGTGACCATAAAATCATCACATAGGGGACTTTTATTCCCTTGATCATTATGTGATTAAAAAAAAAAGAAAAAAAAAGTTAAGTTAAAAAAAAAAACAAATCATAAAAAAATTAAAGTTACACCAAAGCTCCTAAAATCCCCCTGAAAAAATGTGATGCCCACCCCCCACATACACGCATGTACAAATGTGAATGCATGAGATTCAACTCAATCAATGTCTAACATCTTACATATTGGCACGCACACTGGAGTGAGAGCAATAACTCTAGCACCAGAGCTCCTGGGTAATTTTAAACTGATGACCTGCTTTTAAAGTGTTGCCTATGGAAAATATAGGGTATTAATGTTTAAGGATGAAGTCACATGGTGTGTGATGATACACGTGAGGAGAAGTCAGGTGACGTCAGCGCTCCTACATCGTTCCAACAGGCAGGGTCTTGCTCTCCATTGTTTGATTCTGACCGCTGTTTCATGCATTTTTAATACTATTATCATGTGAGTTCGTATGCTTTAATAAATATATGCCTTTTAAAGAAGCCTACTGCACTATGGTCTACTTTGTGGTTGTCGAGCTTTATCCACAGAGTTGGCTGTACTTAAATCGGGTGCCATTTGTGAAGGTCCAGTTATTCATAAGGGGAAGATTGCCCACAGAGGAGCAAGTTATGTGTTACTTCCACTAATAGGGGAGATGCTTTGTTTAGCCTGTGTCCACGTACAGGTCCATGTGAGAAGGTGATAGTCCACCTGGAAGTCTATGTTCACTGTGGTGATTCACATGTATTGAAGATTTACAGCACTGGGATTTTGGGTGCAATCACCAGCAGGAAGTTTTTCACTTATTTGGATTTTTTTTGAAGAATTGCATTTATTTTTATGTTTTATCATCTTTTGGGACTATCAGTCACGTTTTTGTTCGTATATTTACATGTATTGATTCATGCCAGCAGCACGACACTTTAATTTGTTTTAGGATTTTAGACTTCTTGTTCCCCAGAATTAGAATTTATGTCAATTTGGTGTAGGCAATTCTATCTGCCAAGATAATTTTCAGTTGTGATAATTATTGCAGTATATATTCCTCTGAGTGCAGATATTGTGGTAATCCCAAATGAATTATCAAAGACGATAGGAAGATACCAGCACAGTTATCCTGATGGGGTTCTTGTTGTTGCAGGGGACTTTAAACAAGCGAACTTGAGGTCTGTGCTTCCAGGACTCTATCAGTTTGTAAAGTATGCTATTAGGGGGGAAAACACGCTTGATAAGGTTTAGTCTAACACTAAACAAGCCTATAGAGCTATTCCACTGTCTCACTTGGGTCAGTCAGATCACCTTTATTTTTAATACCTGCTTATGTTCCTGTTAGGCAGAGAATAATTCCAGAATATAGGGAGATTAGAACTTGGCCGTATGGTGCTCTTTCATGGTTACAAGACTTTGAAAAATACAGATTGGAATGTGTTTGAACAAACAGATTTCCATCTGTATACTGACTTAATACTGAGTTATATAAAGTTTTGTGTAGACAGTGTCATGGAAGAGAAACGTATCAAAGACTACTCAAATCAGAAACCCTGAATGACCAAAGAAGTGAGATGTCATCTTAAATTAAGAAACATCGTCTTCAGAAATGGGGATAAGGTGACTATCACCTACTCTACTTGCCTTTAGGCGATCACTGAAAACCTTTCTCTTCAGGGAAGCCTATCCCGCCCTCTGCTAATTCTGGAATCCTCTACTCTTCCAACCACTCCATCCCCCACAGTGACTACCTACTGTACCATTCACCCCTCCCTCCTAGATTGTAGGCTCCAAGGAGCAGGGCCCTCAAATCCCTCTTGTATTGAACTGTACTGTTACTGTATTGTCTCCCACTATATTGTAAAGTGCTGAGCAAACCGTTGGTGCTATATAAATCCTGTATAATAATAATAATAATAATAAGGTAGTACATAATATTGCAAGGACCAATTTAAAGAGAGGAAAAAGAAAAGCTAAAGCAGCACACAGGGTGAAAATCGAGGAATATTTTAAAGCGAACAACGTGCGAGAAGGATGGAGAGGTATACATCATATTATTAATTACATAGAGAAGAGTGAAACAAGAGTAAATTTGAGTGCCATATTGGTTGAGGAATTAAACAGGCACTTTCCATGTTTTGAAACAACTTTACCACAGTGTAATGCAGGACTTTCGTTGGAACCCTATAGCCTTAAACTCACAGTGCAGGAACATGAGGTGAGACAGGTTTTTAAAACCGTAAATGTAAGGAAGTCAGCGGGTCCAGATGGAGTCCCAGGAAAAGTTGTCAAGGCATGTGTAGGGCAATTGGCAGGTGTTTTGGCTAAACTCTTTAATTTGTCTTTATTGATAGCTACTGTCCCATTGGGGTTTATTTACTAAAGCTGGAGAGTGCAAAATCAGACTCACTTCTACATAGAAACCAATCAGCTTCCAGGTTTCATTGCCAAAGCTTCATTGAACAAGCTGAGGTTAGAAGCTGATTGGTTTCTATGCAGAAGGGAGTCTGATTTTGCACTCTCCAGCTTTAGTAAATAAACCCCATTTTGTCTAAAGTCTGCTGTTATCATCCCTATCCCTAAAAACTCAGTTGTGGGTGGATTGGATGATTACAGGCCAATAGCAATAACCTCAGCTATTATGAAGTGCTTTGAGAGATTAGTTGTGAGGTATATTAAACATAGTTTACCAGGCAGTCTGGCACTGAGGCACTTGTAAAGTTCCTGTAGTTACGTGAGGATGCTTTTTATAGACTACAACTCAGCTTTTAACACCATTATTCCAGACTATGGTTCGAGAAATTGCTGAAGCTGGGTCTACAGGTGTCTATCTGTATTTGGATTTCTTGGTAAATAAATCTCGCGTGGTCAAAATGGGTTGACATTCCTCTTCTGTGCAGAAAGTTAAATGTAGGATCTCCACAGGGCTGTGTATTGAGCCCTCTTCTTTATGCACTCTATCCCAATAACTGTACACCATACTATCATACAAACAACATTATTAAATTTGCTGATAATACTACAGTAGCCAGAACAAACAGAAACTGGGAAAGCTTCTTTCCACGAGCAATAAAGGCAGTAAATGTGAATTTAATTTTAGGTTAGGTAATACATTTTAAATTTTTCTGCTATTTTAAGGGACATTTGTACTATTTTGTGAAACGTTTTATAAAATGTGTGTGTAGCTGGATGTGATTTTATTTGTGTTGGAGTTCCTCGCATTGTTTGTAATTTCGTTGTGGAATTTTTTTTCACAATGACAATAAATTAATTTTTAATTTTTACAGTTTGTCTTCATTTCACGGGCACACACAGTTTTACGGCTTGACATGTTGGGTATCTATTTACTCAGTACAACCTCATCTTTTATATTTTGACAAAAAAATGGTAATATATTGTGTTTGTGCACCCTAAAATTAACTTTAGTTTATTATTTTTATTGAAATTTTGAATTTCCTAGACCGTTGTGCTAATATTGTTTAAGATAAAAAATTGTAACTACTACCAATCTATTCTCTACGGTGTCTGCTTTAAGAAAATATATAATATTTTGGGGTTTTATGCAATCTTCAGGCCTAAAATTATTTTTTTAAATGTCTGCAAAAAAAGTAAAAACTCTGGCTGTGAAAGAAATAAAGCTCTTAAATGCTTCTTCAAATGGCAATATACAGAACTTAACAAATACCCGACGTAACCTCCTCCCCCTTCCAACATAGTCACTCAGGTGCCTATGTAAAGTTTTGGTGCTCTCTGAACTCCACCAAGTTCAACTCTCCATTTGAGAATGAGAGTTGTTGTCTGGGCTTCTAGATGTTTGTGTGGTAGGGTTAGAGGCATCATCCCCGGTCAACCAATTAGTCATCAGTTAAGTGTAGTGTCCTGCCTGACCAAATGATCTTGAACAAATACTAACCTGTTTACATGCAAAATTGATCCATCCCTCAGCCTGTAAATTACTTTTCTCAATTGGATGTGGATTTATGAAGAATTAGATCGTTTGGGGCTACACTTTGGTTGTTAGTGGCTTTTTATCCTTACCCACTGGCTAGGAATGAGTGTAGCTGTCTTGGTGTGTATTTTTCATCACTGTAAATATTTGTTTGTGGGGTTCATAGATCATGACCTATCACAGGTTTTGCAGTCGATTCACCAGTGGCACTATGAGGCGCTGAGCTGTAGTGTTGTAAAACAGTAGTTATAGATTTGTTGAAGAGGAGTACCTCATTTAGCTGTGTCTGACTTATAATGGAGCGGTTGTATTCCTTTGACTTTTGCCACTAAGCAAGCACGGTTCACAACTGTAAACTACATTTTCTATTTGGTTTTCTATACCAGGCCACCACACTGCTTCTCAACAAAGTTGTTTTGCTCATGCCACACCTAATGACCTTCATAAGCCATTTTTAGATCTAATTGTCTCAGTACAGCTGCAATTACTGCTGTGTCCTCTTAATAGGGTAACACTTTTCCAAGGTGACAGCTCAGTTCTTACTTGGTAATTTGTTTGAAGAGGTACTGCTAAGACAGATAGCATTTCACCATGTAAGTGAATTAGTATTTCATAAATCAATGGATGATTCTGAGATGCGGTTCTGTGGAATAACTGTTAAGACTGGTGAATTGGATATCTCAAGTGGTTGGTGCAGATGCTACACAGTGTTTCAAAGCACGTATAGTCTCAGAGCAGGCTTTTGTCTACTGCCATTCTGCATCCTCTTTGAGAAAGGCATACGAAAGTGTTTGTGCATGTTTCAGCATAGTCAGCTACAAACCTAAAATAATAGTTGGTAAATCCTAGAAATGAAGTAAGCTTGCTGTATATTTGGATTGTAAGGGTTGTATACCCAGTGATGAGAGTCTGTGGCCTACAAAATCAATCTCAGTTTGCACAAAAACACATTTTCTTTGTTTAAGGCGAGGCTGTATTCCATCAGTCTGTGAAAAACTCGAGTAAGAATGTAATTATGTTCCTCCAGAGAGTTTGCATGGATAAGAATATCATTCAAGGAAGGTATTTCTTCAAAAAACAGTGACCTGCTCAGGGCAGAGCACACTCCAATATGCATTAGTTTAAAGAGAAAAACTCTCAAATGCATAATGAAAGCTAAGCTCTTGGCCTGCAATGCAAGTGGGATTTGTAAATAACCTTTACAAAAGTCTAGTTTAGTGAAGATTTGTGACCCGAGACATTACATTTTCTTTAAAAAAAAAAAACCAATATATATATATATATATATAATGATGAACTTTACTGGTACTCAGGAACACACCAACTTTTCTAAAAAAAATCTTTGTTTATTACAATCATTTAAAACAAAAAACAAATATCCATTAAAACCAAATGTATGGTTATCACTCATATATACAGACATTCCTCAGGACCTTCATTCAGAGGTTTGTAAGGAGTGTGACCTGTCTATAAGACATTACAATATATTTCAATGCAATATCAGAAATATATCATAAGCAAAAACAGCTAAAAATAGGCAAATATAAACAAAATACACATTGGAAAAATTTAAATACTTACATCCTTCCTCACCACATCACCTCTAATTAAGAGGCAAGAAAATGAAGGACAGGAGCAGAACCGTAAGCCATGACTTGGTGGACCTTAAAATCCTTTAACAACTTATATTCCAAAAACCGATAATGACTGTTTGAAGAATAAAATGAAAATATGTTTGTATTTGTATATAGCATACAGTAATCCCAATATTCTAATAATTGGTATCAGACACTTATTTTAAATCCATAGCGGAATTCAACACCTATATTATATTTTGCAGTATTATATTTGCAGTATCCCGTAGTAAAGGTCACTGGACACTCAAACATTTGTATTCACTTTAATGTTCCTGGGAACCTATAGAACTATATACAGTATATTATATACACGCCTATTGAGTAAATCATATCCATACCTTCAAAATCACATGCATCTATAGATATTTATATTAAGTCATGCTTACCAGAGCAGGACATCTGTATAAGATTGTGATCATAGTTGCTTATAAACCAATAAGACTGCCAAGATCTCAGAGAGCCTCAGACGAATAATATCTAGGGGACAGTAATATTATATATTATCATCCTCTCTTTTTTAATTTCAATAGTTTTTATTGAAGTTTTAATAACAAGCCATTGTAGGTAAATACGGTTCAGTTAGAAATAATGCAGTACAGGAAAGTAAACAAAACAATATTTTCCCCATCATTTGGCTGGGGGTAATACTAGAATAAGTGGCGTTGGCATGAGAGGTATGCTCAGTATATTCTGAACCATGTAAGGTTGTAGAAGAGATCTATAGGGGGTGGAGAACAAGGAGTAGGGAAATAGGGGAGGTGGGAAGGGGAGAGGGAAGGGAAGGGTAAGTGCACCAGTCTAGGCAGATGGGTCAAGGTATTTTATAGTGAATTTATCAGAATTTTACGGTGCAGTTTGAGTTTTGAAACCAATCGAGACCAATGGAGCTTAAATGTGTGATAGTTAGAATTGTTTAGGGCAGATCATTTTTCCATATCGTATTGGAAGTTAAGATCTGTTATCAGTGAAGTAAGAGAAGGGGATTTAGTAGTGTTCCATAATTTAGTTATGTTTATTTTAGCTGCCGATAATGTGTGGATAATAATGGTACGGGAGTCTCGAGGGAAATCATTGATTCCAATATGGAGGAGTGCTAGAGCAGCGTTTGGGGTTATTGGAGTTTTAGTTAATGTTGAGAGCATTTGGAAGACGCTGTTCCAGAAGGATTTGAGTGATTTGCATGTCCATAGTGTATGGAGTGTTGATCCTATTTCTCCGCACTGTCTCCAACAGGAGGAGAAGTGTTGTGGATAATATAGTGAAAGTTTAACGGGTGTTAAGTACCATTGATGTAGTAGTTTTATGTATGATTCCCAATGAGAATTACATCTTGAGGCTCTATAGGTGATGGTAAAGGTTTTTTCCTACAATTGTGGAGGTATTGGCTGTAGGAGAGTTTTTTTCCCAGTTAATTAAGGAGGAAGATTGTAGGGTGAATAGTGAGTCTACTATTAGTCTGTAAAAGGTAGAGATACCTTTACCTGGATATTTTGTTTTGTTAAAGAATTGGTATGTGGTGGTAGGAACTTTCTTAAAATGAGGAATATTTATTGTTCGTAAGCAGTGAGCTATTCTCAAGTAGGTGAAGTATTCAGTTGCAGGTAGATTAAATTTATCGTGGAGAGTCTGCAACGATTCCAAATTGTAATTTGTGTAGAGATCTTTTATGTCGGTTAGGCTGGATTTTTCCCATTGTAATACAGTTAGGGATGGAGTGATGAGGTGTAGTATATTGATTGGGGTGGGTATGTGTTTGGTATTTTCAAATTTAGTAGTTGTAAGGTTGTACCAGGCTTGGAGAGAGGCTTGGATACAAGGGTGTTTAAGTAGGTATTTGGTTTGGGGTATATGCGGTGTGAAAAGTATGTTTCGAGGTAAAAGTGGGAGCAATGGGAGTGTTTCCACGGTATATCATAATTTTTCTATTGTTGGGTGCCACCAAAAGTATATTTGGTCAAGAAGAGTCGCATTGTAGTACAATTTTAAGTGTGGAAGGCCTGCTCCTCCTCTGGATGTTGGACATAATAGTAGATTTGTAGTACATCTGGGTTTTTTAGAATTCCAGAGGAATTTAGAGAAGACTGTTTGTAGTTTAGAGAAGAAGATATTGGGAATGGGAATAGGGAGAGTGCGAAATATGTATAGAATTTTTGGTAATATGAACATTTTCAGAGTCGCTACTCGTCCCAGTTTGGAGAGTGTTCATGTACGGAGTGTTGAGATTTCTCGTGGAATGGATTCAAGTAGTAATTTATGATTTGCAGGGTATAATTGGTCTATTGTTGCGGTGAGTTTAATCCCTAAATAGGGTATGTTGTGTTGTTCCCAGGAGAAGGGAAATTGTTTGGCTAGTGATGTTTGAGTTTGGATAGGTGTGTGGAGATTTAAGATGGAGGATTTAGGTTTGTTAAGTTTGTAATAGGAAACTTCTTAATAATTTTGGAGAATTGAACAAATCGTTTGGAGAGATTTATGTGGGTTGGTTATCATTAGTATGATGTCTTCTGTGAATAAACTGATTTTGTGTTCTGTGTGGCGGTGGGTAATTCCTGAAAATGATGGGTCACTTCTTAGTTTTGAAGCTAAGGGTTCAATAAGTAGTGTAAATATTATGGGGGATACGGGGCAACCTTGTCTGGTGCCGTTTGTGATGTCGAAGGGATCTGATAGTGTTCCATCTGTTAATACTTTGGCAGAGGGATTGGAGTAGAGGGAAAGGATGGTTGATAACATCCAATCCGTGATGCCAAATTTTTGTAGAGTTAAACGCATAAACTGCCAGTGTATTCGATCAAATGCTTTCTCCGCGTCTAAGGATAGGTTTCGGGATAGTCGTAATTATGGATTGTAGCATTTCTTGAATGAGGGAATGAGGCTGTAGAGGCGGCATGGTTGAAGAGCTTGGTGGGATATGGTGAAAGGTCAGGGGCAAATGATTTGTAAAATTCGCTGGTGAAACCATCGTTTCCTGGTGATTTGTTGAGTGGTAAAGCTTTAATGGTTTTTTCTATTTCCGCAGGGGAAATTGGGGTGGAGATAGTACTGAGTTGGTCTGAAGTAAGTTGGGGTAGTTTGATAGTATCGAGGAACTTTTGTATGGATATGGATGTTGGTTGGGTAGTGTCTGAGTCATTTTTGAGATTGTGTAATTTTCGGTAATACGTCGCGAAGGCATTTGCTATTTCTTGTGGGTTTGTGAGAGAAGTGTGAGTAGTTGGATGTTTGACTAAAGGGATTTTGGTTTTTAAGCGTCTTTGATTAGTTTAGTTAGTAGTGAGTTTGCTTTGTTGCCTAAGTAATTAAAACTTTTAAACTATTAAAACTTTGTAATAGTACTGCTTGGACCTTGAAGAAGGGGACATACCCCGAAAGCTTGTCCTCAAAATTGTATGTTTGTGCAAATAAAAAAAGTATCACGTCATTACTCAATTGTTTTTGCCTAAGGAATAGAATTTTGCTTTCATTTTTTGCAGGTTGATATCATATTTATATAGTAGAAGGGCTCTTAGTTTATTTCTATCTGAGGTGAGGGAGGAAGATGTGGAGGGGTTGGGATTTTTTTTTTCTTTTAGTTTAATAGATGCAAGGAGTTGGTAAATTTGTTGGGTTCCTTGTTTTGTGATGTAGGAGGTTAATTGTATGAGGATACCTCTCATGTAGGCTTTGTAAGCGGGTCATAGTGTGAAAATAGAAATGTCAGGTGTTTCATTAAGTTCAAAAAACATATTGTGTGCATCTAGTATGTGCTTCTTTTGTCTGGGTTCTTCAGTAACAATGAATTTAGTCTCCAGATTCGAGGTATCGAGGAGTATTGCTGGTCATCAAGGGTAATGTTGATTGGAGCGTGACCAATTGATGAGGAGGTTATGCGTTGTAGGGTCCATTTGTCTGTGATAAAAAAGTCAATTCTGGAGTAGGATAGGTGGGATGGAGAGTAGTAGTTGTAATCTCTTTCCATGCTGTGTTGGCATCGCCAAATGTCATAGAGATCATTGTTATGAAGAAATTGGTTGAAATTCTGTTTGGAAGATCGTTTGTTTGAAGAAGAGTCCAGAAGTGGGTTGCCAATGATATTGAAGTCACCGCCTATGAGGAGTCTGCCTTGTTTTTGGGAGGAGATAATTGATTGAAGTCTGTTATAGAATTGTAATTGACTGGAGTTAGGGCCATAGATGTTGACTAGGGTGTGTACAATTTTGTTGAGTTTGCAGATCAGGATATAGTATCGACCTTGAGGGTCTATTGTTTCTGAGATGTGTTGGAATTGGATAGAGTCTTTTATGGCTGTAATGACACCATTTTTCTTTTTAGGGTTCATTGCCATGTATATATGGGAGAAATGTTGGAGGTGGAATTTAGGGATTTTGGATGTCACGGAGTGTGTTTCCTGTAGAAAAAGTACATCAGCATGTAAGGAGCGAGTTTCTTTCAGGAGCAGGTATCTCTTAAAGGGGGAGTTTAGACCGTGGCTTTTGATTGGAGTTAGTGAGTAGGAGAGTTGTTTCTTATCTTGATGAGAAGGTACATGTGTTGTAGTTATAGGTGGTGGTCTTCCATACACAAGATGTGTTAGTTGTGGAACGATCGTTGGATCAGGCGGAGTTTTGCTGGTGATGTCGGAGATGGTAGTTGAACGGTGAAGTGTTTCCGTTGACTGGTGGTGCAGAAGGGGGGGAAGGGTAGAGAGGGTAAAAAAAGACTTGCGAGAAATGCAAGTAACATGAGTAGTGTGAATTGCTACTGTATAACAGGGGGGTTTGAACAAGCATAGACCATAAGAGAGGTCATGCTGAAAAGTCTCTTGCAGCTTGAAAATGTTCAATTTGGGGCCGTTGCCAGCAGTTGGTTAGGTAAGGGAGAGAGTGCCCAAGATGGCAGGTGTTTAGTAGTATGAGGACTTGTAGAATCAGGACCACTCAGCATCCATTGGTTGCGTGTTGGCAGGAGTGAAGTGTTGAGATTCCACCGGTATTATGTTCCAGTTTTTTTAGGAGATTGATGCCTGCTTCTAGATTTTTGATGGTGCATATTTTCCCATGTTGTTTAACGGTAAGCTTTGTGGGGAAGCCCCATTGATAACCTATCCCATGGTTCCTCAGAGATTTGGTTATGGTAACGAGCTTTTTGCGGTTGAGGAGTGTGGCTTTGGATAAATCAGCGAATAATTTGATATTTGTGTGTGATGGCGGAAAGGGTGGAGGATTTCTGGCTGTTGACATTATTTTCTCTTTTACATGGTAAAAGTGTATACGTGCCAGTACATCTCTGGGAATAGAGGCTGGTAAGAAAGTTGGCTTTGGTATTCTGTGCGCCCGATCTATGGCTAGTTCCATATCCGTGAGTGAGGGAATGAGGATTTTCATGTATTGTTGGAGATATGGAGTCAGGGCATCGTTGGTAATTGATTCAGGTATGCCCCTAAATTTGATTGGATCTGTCTTCTAAATCAGCTAATTTCAGGTTTATTTGTTCAATATCAGCTTCATGGTCTGCGTGTGCGTTGATCAAGTCGTTATGGGCTGTGAACATTTCTCCCATTTTGTTTTCAATATGGCGTATGCGGTGTTCTTGTTGTTGTACCACATTAGAGATTTGGGATAGTTAGTGATGATGTAAGATCAGTGTGGAGTGTTTGACGCAGAGAAAGAAGCATGTTTTTCATAGATATCTCAGTGATAGGTTGATCAGAGCAGGGAAAGATTCAATTAAAGATGGAGCAGAATTTTGAGGTAGAATTTGTGAGATAAAGAGTTGGTTGTCAGGAGTGGATTCAGTATCCAATCTGGGTCTCGATTTAGCAGGGCTGCTTGTGGTGGGAGACAGGAGAGGAGAGGACTCACCTGGGTCTCCTGGGTACAGTGTTGCTCTTAATCTGGGATCTAGGTGCTGTGTTGCAGTGTCTCTGTCACAGGCTCTGTGTCCATTCATGCTGCAGCCAGCGCCATCTTGGCTGCATGAGGGGACAGCAGGGAAGAAGCTTGTCAGTTAACCTGGCTGTCCTGGGGCTTTCCTCCTCCGTGGCATGGTAGACAAGGGGTTAATGTACCCTTGTGTGTAATTTGAGTAACTCGGATCTCTCCGTTGTCGGCGTGTGCCACGTCTCTGCTGACAGATGGACGGAGCTCTGCCTCTCACACGTCCATCCCTGGAGTCGGCCGCCCCTCCCCATCCTCTCTTTATTACTTTGCCCCTCCCAACAATACAGACTCGGCCCGCAAGGTATAACAATGGTGCTTACATACTGTATATAGTCCTCACTTTTCCTAATCTGTACACCTCCTCTTCAAGCAATGTAAATATATTGGTGCTGTTTCCACTAACCTACAATAACACACATATATGCAATTTACTAAAAAATCACAAAGCCAAAGTTCCTTATTATCTTCCTTCCATATTGCAATCTCACATAATCACCTGGCATGCTCGTTTCCCATCCATAGAGTGTCCACCAGTCTCTCTCCACTGCTTTGTATATGCCCTTACTGTATATATCCTAAAATGGTACCTGTTTGTAAGACACCGCTGCATCACTGCACGCGCATGCCATGCTGCCATTTGGCCACAGCCAGAGATCCCTGCAGGGTGGTAACCAGTCACAAAATTTGCACCAACCGCATCATCTGTATCCAACAGAATAACATTCCAAAATAGCAACCAATCAAAAAATCACATCAACCAACATCACTAGTAACTGATGAGACTGCCATTACAATCTTAGTACTAATAAGTATCAAACTGGGACCACATACATGTGCTACATATTTATTACAGGTACTTATATAGCGCCGTCAATTTATGCAGCTCTTTACATATACTGTATATTGTACATTCACATCAGTCCCTAACCCTCAAGGAGCTTACAATCTGAGGTCCCCAACTCACATTCATACATACACGTACTAGGGCCAATTTAGACAGGAGCCAATTAACCTACCAGCATGTCTTTGGAGTTATATATACACTATATATCTGGCTCCATTAGCAGCCTTTCCTCAATTTTGGGTTTGCAGTCTATTCAATAAGCTGGTCTCTAATCGTTTCATCATATAAAGGTCCAAATCTGCAGGGTCCTGCTAACTGTCTCAGTTCAGCAGCATAACAGCAAATAGATTTTCCTTCACCCTGACAGCATCTGCAAAAGCAAATTCTGGCCACTAAAGCATTAGTGGCAGATTTAAAATTCTATTACAGGATTTGTACTATAGCTGTGTATGAAGAATCTTTTGAGTTGAGAAAAATCCTATAGCATTTAGAACCTGAGTTAAGCAGCAAGGCCCTCTATCTTTCAGGTGAAGCCCTACCCAAGCCAGATGCTAGTACGTAGAATGAAAACTGTTCATACTAGATACCAATGCACTGTCCTTTCTCCTGGACACTGTATAAATTTCTCTGAAGGCTGCACACAGGGTTCACGTGTCTTGTTGCCACTGTTGTGTCTCAGCAGTGCAGACACCATCTTTATTAATCACACAAACTTCCTGCTCTATTTCCACCTACTATCTGTTATAACCATAAAAAAATTGGGAATTTAAAAAAGGTACGGAAACATTAATTTAATGAAAATATTTTATTTCAAAAGCAAGCTTAAAAAACTCCATATTTTATAGTGTTAAGACTGAAAATGCATTTACTGTACATTTGTTACATTAAAATATGCCATAAACCTATTTTATATAGAAATGTTTTTCATCACACTTGACTTATATCCGCAATGCATTTACATGATATCCATAGCTTTTTCCATTACTATTTGCTTGTAAATGATTTTTTCTCTATGCGTTTCATGAACAAGATTCGCTTCCTCAGGAAAATACATATGCAGACTATCTAAAATTATACATGTAACAATTATTACTAATACACAAGAGAGAGAGAGAGAGAGAGAGAGAGAGAAGGAGAGAGAGAGAGAAGGAGAGAGAAGGAGAGAGAAAGAGAGAGAGAGAAAGAGAGAGAGAGAAAGAGAGAGAGAGGGATGCACAGTGCCAAGTAGATAGTTATGTGCTGTTGTATGTATATAGTGGTCACCTTCCAGTACATTATTAGGTGAACCTATTCATTGCAATAGAGTTTATATGCAGCTCCTGATATTTTACTTATATTTGTTGTCATTCATCTGAAAGTGTCTCTAATAATATCTATATATACCCAGGTATATGAACACAATTCTACCACGACTCGTGCTGGTTCCTTTGCTGTTAATACTTGTTTGTACATTGGATGCAAATACTATTATTGCGCATATCTACTGTTCCACTTTTGTTCTCTTATTTTCCTACAGGTTTACTGCCATATTCTGTTTCGGGAGGGCCATTCTCATACCCCGCCAAAAGAGGGCTACACATGTAACAGTGCAACGATCATATATTACTAATATATATTACTTACACAAGCATACAAAAAGACAAGACAGTATACTTTTAGTACAGAATCCTCCCAGTACTGGTTCCCCCCCCCCAGTACAGATACCTCAGTACTGACTCAATCATTCCTGAATTCTTTCCAAAAGGTTTAATTTCTTTACCCTATGAACGCTGGATTTGGGGTGCGGGTTGGAGGGCGAGGGGGGTGGGGGGCAGTTTTAAACAGCCAGGATCCAGTGCCTGCTGTGTCCTCCGGACACAGTGAAACACCGATCGTCTGACGGACCTCTGTACGAGGTCCCGATCATGTGATCACTGATTGGCCAATCAGTGATCACATGCAAAGTAGTAAGCAAGATGTCACTTGTGACATCATTGCTTACTACGTGTGAAATCTGTGAATGATCACAGAGGTCACATGGTACAAGGCTATTCACAACAGCCTTGTACCATGTGACAAGCTATAATCAATCACAGCTCACTCAGTAGTTCTCAATGGCTGCAAGAATGCAGACAGAGAGAAAGAGAAATGATTGCTTTTACATCCTATATGGGTGTAAAAGCAATCAGTGTAAAAAAAAAAAAAAGAAATCTTCATCACCCCCCACAAGTAGTAGAGTGTCACCATGGTGACACTGAACTGCTAGGGTGAAAGTATGTTAAAAAAAAAACAAAAAAAAACATAAATAATAATATAAAAAAATAAAATAAAAATGTAAAAAAAAGTTGAAAAAATTATAATTTTTGGTTATAAACTAATTTGGTTTATTTATTTTTTTTACTAAAAAAATAACGGAATAAATTTTGGCCAAGATTTATGATGAAATATTATTTCCATGTTTAAAAATAGACAAAAACGAACGTGTATAGAGGTGATCCTGGCTTTACAGACACTTACTGCTGCATAGTTCAGCTCTTTTAAGACTTTTTAGTACAGTACTAGCAATCCTTACAGAGCTGATTATTACTTATTTTAATAATTTACAATCTATATTGTTTATTGTTTTCAAATTTTTGCCATCCATTAAAATCCAGCATGTAGTATTTTGTAAGAGCAACATTACCCACTTTGGGAAATGGTATTGCTAAGATTATCAAGTCTCTTTATTTGTGCAATGTTCAAATTTATTTATACAGCTTATTCATTCATGTTACATTTATAGGGAATTAATTTTATTTAGAACAATTACTTTTTTCCCTAGTTAGCTTATGAATTTTGTTTAAACAAATTGATTAGATGGGTTATGTGATTGTTTTTTGTATTTTATGTATTTCTATTTAAGCTAGCAATGGCAACTGAAAGCATAGTACATTTAAAATTCACATAAATTGTTACTATGTAATTAAGCTTAATGTTCAATTCTTGATACATTTGTTTACTTTTTTGAGGTTCAAATACAATCATAATAATTATTGTTTTCCAAACTGTCTGATCATCCAACCTGTTCACTGCACTTTATATTTTTGAAATTTATTATCTCTTGACTATGATGTGGTTAAAATTAATAGGAGTTCTTTGACCAAGAGTGAAAGCTTTAACACAACAACCAAAATGTATTGGTGAATAGTATGCAGGTCTAAACTAACACACAGTAATCTATTTTACAACAAGAAAAAGGAAAAAAAAAAGATTAAACAAAGTAATTATAGAATAAACACTCATACCCTGAATCCACAAACAGCAAGACAACCAACACATAAGACAAGCATGTATACATGTAAATGCCAGAGAGATGTCCTGATATTTACCAGTGGTGTAGCATGGGGGGCCCAGGATCATTGGATCTTCTCTCTCTGTCTTCCTCCAAGACCTAACCTGATATAGACCTATCTTTCATAGTCTTGCATGGGGCCATCCTGACTGGTCGAACTATCTAATCCATCTACTATATTGGACGCATCTCATCCAGGATTGGACAATTTCCCCATCCCCTATCTTTAGCATAACTCAGCCCCTTATCAGCACCTCCCAGTTTGGTGGGAAAATTAAGCATGCCAGGTCATGACCTTTGTTTGGGGGGAACATTAGTTATGTAAGGTGATAGCCTGGGAAAATTGTGCATTCCTGGACAGATGGCCATCCCCATTTCATATCTAAAGAGAGGGTACTTTGAAGTGGACATAGTAAAAACAAGAGATTTAAATGGCGTGGTCTAGATAATTACATCAGCCCCTTAAAGCCTGAGATAAGGTAGTTAATTTAATGGTGGTCTCTTCTCACATACAGTGTAATCGAGCATTCTCTGTGGCACGCATGTGTTCCACACATTGAAACATTCCTACACTACAAAGCTATCTAGTAAATCAATTACCATAACCTAAACTCTTGTTCCCATATATATGTACAGTATACCTATATTAAACCAATCTCTAATATTTCTAACCTTGCAACTTGTGTGAAATATAGTTATACAAATATATATTTACAGTTTCTAATGGAGATTATACATAAACCCCTCATAAGGCAAAAAAAACTTGTAGGGAACCCTTTCTTAACAATAAAACTTTCTATACAAGAAGCGACTGCAGGAGCAAAGAAAGCTTGAAGGGTCTGACCAGTGGTGTCTCTAGGGTTGGTGTCACCCGGTGCGGTAACACTTGGTGACACCCCCTCCGACGATCCCCGCAGGATGGATCGGATCTGTGGATTGAGCATAATGGATCAGAGTCTGATCCATTATCCTCCTCAATCCACAGATCCGATCCATCCTGCGGGGATCGTCGGCTTGCAACCTGATTTCTCCACCAGCTCCACAAAAAAGGATGTTTTAAAGCAAGCCCCCCCCCCCCTGCCTTCTCTCTCTTCTCTCTCTCTGCCCCCTACCTACTACATGAAGCTGCAGTGCTGTCACCAAGGTCGGGGGATTACACACTTACCTGCTGCATACTCTGCCCGCCCCTCCAGCTCTCCAACTTTAGCACCCATGGCAGGGATGTGGACCCGCCCCTCTGCTGAAACTCCAAGGAGGAGAGGTGTCCGAAGTGCCTGCCTCATTACCCATCCCCTCAATGCCTGCTTATTTCAGAAGTGGCACATACAGGGACGGACTGAGCCTCTCATGGGGCCCTGCAGTGCCCGAATGCTCAGTCCGCCCCTGGTGGAGCGGTTCCAGTGTCACCCCGTGGAAAAGGTGTCACCCGGTGCGGCGCACACCCCCCGCACCTGCCTAGGAATGCTCCTGGGTCAGTCCAATGGAAGGGTTAAAAGAGTGTAAGAAGGGATGTTTAGGGAGATGTTACTTACCAGATTCATGGAAGCAAGAGGGGCTGTTAGACGTTAGCTGGCGTCAGGCAGACTTATTTAACCTGGGCATTAAGATTTCTTCAGACCTTGAATAGACAACAAATAAGCAAATTGTATGGGTTACTGGTGCAGCTGAGAGTTGCTGTAGGCTCCAGTGGAGCTGACTGGCTCCAGACTGTTACAGGAGATCAAGTAGCAGGGCCTGACATCCCCTTGTCCTTTATCTCTTCACAGGGCTACTGGAAGTATAAAATATCCATTAGGCTGCCCATATATTAGCCTGCTTATACATGTTTCAAAATTTGGCTGGCCCCTGCTGAGCTGGCCAAATTTCAATCCATGTATGGCAGACTTAAGAGTGGAAGGAGGCCAAAGGAGTCTTAGGAGGCAATGTCCAGGGCTGAATTGTCCTTCCCCCATGTGTATTCACAGACTGCAGAGGGACAGTCTCAACACAGTGTCTGTTCTGAATGAAGGCAGCTTCTCCTTCCCCTCTCCAGTCATTTGATATGTCACATTAGAAGGGGAGATAGAAGGAAGGGTGGCCTTACTCTCCAATAGCATTGCGCTTAGACTGAGGTGTGCTCTCATCACTCAGCAGGCTGGAGGGAGGAGAGAGCAGAATCCTTCCTGCAGCTGCTATTGGTTCCTAATTATTACTGACAGGAATTATGCTGCAGTCACTCCTTTAGGCAAGAAGTAGGATAGAAGACTATATCTCCAGCATTTTTTACAGCTTTTTGAGTTGTATGGCTGCAGGGCTTTGTTAGTGGATACCATGTTTGTTTTTGTTTGTTACAGGAAGTGCATCTGGCCTTACATAGATCTGGGGACAATTCTTCATCTTTTGAAGTACTAAAAGAGCTGATGTTTAGCTGAATTGCAGACATTTGGGAGTTAAGTGGAGCAAGGCCGTCATAAGATGGTTCAGGCTGCTCAACATTTTATAGAATTGGGTTGTGTTGGGATTCATTGTTTTGAACAGTTGGACACACAGTATATGTTAGTTCTTCAAGCAGGAGGCACTGACTTACGTATAGATCAATGAAGAAACTTATCAGGCATATCATATTAGATTTTTTACAGTTTATTTCATTATTTCCAATATGGTTAATGTGTGGTCAGATATTGTGGCACACACACTCACTGGCACATGGCTTGCTCTGCAGATGGTCTTAATAAGGCACAAATTAAAGTTAACCACTTGCCGCCCGGCCTGTGGTCAAATGACAGCTGGGCAAACACTTCGTCCCTCCAGGAGACTATCATATAATGTCCTTTCCGGATCGCGCTTTGCGCTGTGGCAAGATCTGTCACCTGCCATGTACCTCGGACACGGCCGATAACAGATCTGTGTATCGGCCCTGTTGCCAGTACCATGTGACCTGCTGTGACCAATCACAGCAGGTCACATAACAGTTGTATACAATAGATGGCTTCCTGTCATGCCATCCATTGTTTTTTTTTTTTTTAAATTTAAATATTTATTAATTTTTCACATTATTACAAAATTTCCATAAGAAGAGACACAATACATATAAATATCAATACATTTCTACTCTGTCCCTTCTATTTACCTCTTTTATTTCCCTTCCCTCCCAACCCACCATTTCCCCCCTTCCCCCCCTCCCTCCCCTCTGCAATATCTCCAGTCTCTCTAGGCCCAATAACTTCGAATAGCTTCCTAGTTTAGAGTTTTCTATATTTCTCTTTCAATCCCGATTTTTCCCATTTTTCCCATCGTGAATAGTATATTTTCATCCTGTCTTCCTGCATATGATAAGATTTTTCCATTCTGCTAATCTGGTTTACCCTATTGATCCAATCCTCCTCCGTTGGTACCTCTATCTTCCGCCAAAACTTGGGGATCAACCCTTTTGCTGCACTTAAGTAGTACCATACACCTGATTCTTTATATTTATTTACTGTTGTCTCAACACTATGTAGGAGACACATGGTTGGGTCTAATCCTATGTCATTTCCAGTTATTATTTCTATTAATTTGACTATTGTCTTCCAGAAAACCTGAATTTTTGGACATTGCCACCATATGTG
This sequence comes from Staurois parvus, assembly GCF_062004578.1. Classification (NCBI taxonomy): domain Eukaryota; kingdom Metazoa; phylum Chordata; class Amphibia; order Anura; family Ranidae; genus Staurois; species Staurois parvus. The sequence goes on along the minus strand of NW_028318023.1, from coordinate 4,281,068 downwards.
AAACACCGTGCCCTCTTCCCCACATCCTCTCCAACACATTTTTGAATTCTCCCCCCTCATCCTGTGCTCAGTGCTCGGTGTAATATGCCATCGTGTCAAACATTTATAGTTAATCTCAACGTCTCTCATACTAACACTCTCGTGAACTAATCTAAATATCTTATTCTGTTGATCTTCATCTATCCCCACCCCCATATCTCTTTCCCAATTTGTTATGAAAATTAACTTTGTGTCTGTGTCTAGTTCTGTAAGTATTCTATACATTTTTGTAACACCGTGTTTCCCATCTCTACGTGTCTCTAATAGCCTTTCAAACATATTCCACTCCTTTTTTAATCTCAAGGGTTTTGGGAGAGTTCCTATAAAACATTTTAATTGATGATATTTCCACTCATCTATTTTAGTAAACATATCTCCTCCCATCTCTTTTAATTCTTTAAATGTTCTCAATTCCCCCTCTACCAATATGTCTCTCAATTGGATATCTTCCTTTTTAAACCATCTCCCTGATATCTCATCTTTTCCTGGGGGGATTAATATAGAGTTGAATTCCCATTTCATGTGTTTGTGTAAATTATCCCATATCCTTAAGACAATTAAGGTGTAAGTGCTTGTGCCCTCTTTAATTCTTCTATAATGTGCTGGAACCCATATCATCCTACTCAAATTAGTTCCACTCAGATCATTTTCCATTTTTACCCAACTTTTCCCCTTGTGATTAAAAGTCCAGTCATAAATTCTTGCTAACATTACTGCTTTGTAGTATCTCTTGACATCAGGTAGTCCCATCCCCCCTTTCTCTTTAGTCCTACTTAGTGTTTCATATGATACTCTTGGTTTTTTATTCCTCCATATATATCTTGTTAACATTTTTCTTATTATCTTAAAAAACGCCTCTGGGAGTTTGATCGGGATCATTTGAAATCTATAGAGTATTTTAGGTATAATTACCATTTTAATTAGGTTCATACGTCCTAACTATGATGGATTTCCTCCTTCTAATCTTTTTAGTTCGTCCTTAATCTCATTTATCAGAGAAATATAATTTAATCTATAAAGTTGTTTATATGAGGTAGCAATTTTTATTCCTAGGTATTTTATATCTTTTTCTCTCCAAATAAAGGGGAATTCTTTTTGTAGCTTTTCTTTTTCGCTCTTTGGTATATTAATGTTCAAAATCTCAGTTTTTGTTGGGTTAATTTTTAGATTAGATAGTTCACCATATTCCTTCAGGATCTTCATTATATTTGGTAGTGTTATTCGGGGGTTGCCTACATAAAACAGTAGGTCATCCGCAAAGGCCGCTACTTTATGTTCTATATTTTCTATCCGGATTCCCTTTACCGCTCCACTATTCCTTATTATTGATAGCAGGGGTTCCAATGTCAATACATACAGCAAGGGGGACAATGGGCATCCTTGCCTTGTTCCATTGGACATCCCAATGGATTCCGACCTTTCCCCATTTACCGTGATGATTGCGGTGGGCTCCTTATATAGTTTACCTATCCATTCACGCATTTTCTCTCCAATCCCCAACACTTCCAAGTTGTCCATCATAAAGCCCCAGTCCACTCTATCAAACGCCTTTTCGGCATCAATTGACAAGAGCACTACCGGTGCTTTCCCTTTTCTACTTTTCTGGATAAGCATCAGAGTTCTCAAGCCATTATCTCTACCCTCTCTCCCCTGTACAAAGCCCACCTGGTCTCCATGAATCCATTCGGGCATTAGATCTTTCAGCCTGTTTGCTAGGACCTTTGCGTACAACTTAGTATCAGTGTTTAATAATGAAATTGGTCTGTAGCTAGAGCACTGAGAGGGATCTTTTCCCTCCTTATGGATGAGAACTACATGGGCCTGAAGGGATTCCCTCCTCCCCTCCATCCCACCTCCCAAGTCATTCATATATTTCTTTAACTTTGGTAACAGTACTTCACTAAATTTTTTATAGTACTTAACTGTATAACCATCCGGGCCTGGGCTTTTCCCTCCCTCTGTACTTCTTAATGCTGCTTCTATTTCTTCCTGAGAAATTTCTGCATCCAAGGAGTTCAGTTGTGTTTCACTAAGCTTTGGCAATCTCGCATTTTTTAAATATGTCCTCCTTTTTTCATTAATACCTTCCCTAATTTCTTTTGGTGATCCTTGGTGGCTGATGTTATACAACTTTCTATAATACTCCGTGAATACTTTAATAATTTCTTTAGTTGAGTGGACCATCTCCCCCTTAGGGCTTTTTATCTTTTCTATATAATTCCTGTTCTTCTTCTTATTCAGGGCTCTCATTAAGTATTTTCCTGGTCTATCACCCCATCTATATCTTTCACTCAATACTTTATTATATACTCTTCTCCTCTCCTCTTCCATCAATCTCTCTAATTCATCTTTTTTATCCCTTAACTTCTGTCTTGTTTCTATTGTTATTTTTATCTTGTGTATTTGCTCCAATTCCAGGATTTCCTTTAAGAGTCCACTAACCCTCTCTGTTCTTTCTTTTTTCTTCCTTGCTCCCATCGCAATCAGGATTCCTCTTATATATACCTTATGACTTTCCCATACTGTAGCTGTTGATACTTCCTCTGTTTCATTCTCCTGGAAATATACCTTAATCTCTTCCCTGATCTTCTGCACAATATCCTCATCCAAGAGAAGAGCCTCATTTAACCTCCATCCTAAACCTCCCGTCCACTTTTTTCCCCATCCTATTTTCATTACGACCGGAGCATGGTCCGAAAAAGTTCTTGTCTCTATTTCTATTTTAACCAGCATTTCAATGAGTTGATGATCTATTAGAATGTAATCCAGTCTCGAGTATATCTCATGTGCATTAGAGAAGAAGGTATAGTCTCTGTCCTTCATATGCATTATTCTATAGGTGTCCACCAGCTGGTACTCGTGGATCACCTTTCTCAAAGCTCTCAGGGACCTACCCCCTTCTCTCTGCACAAGGGAGGTTGCATCCATTTGTGGGTCCATACAGAGATTCAAATCTCCTGCTATTATCAAACGCCCTTTTTTAAAATCTGTCAATTTTTTTAGCAAACCCTTCAGAAAGATCTCAGGTTTCTTGTTGGGGCAATATATATTGGCTAGTGTGCATTCAATTCCCTGTAGTTTACCTTTCAAAAACAGGAATCTCCCTTCCGGGTCAGTCCTTCTATCTTCCAACTCAAATCTCATATTTTTTGCCAATCCTATTGCCACCCCCTTTGCTCTTTTAATTGGAGAGTCAGCGTAATACCATGTAGGATATTTGGATTTTAGTTTCACATTAGATTCTATCTCAAAATGTGTCTCCTGCAAAAATACCACTGACGTTGCCCTATGATGTAACTCTTTAAACAACTTAAATCTTTTCCCAGGGCAATTCAACCCATTCACATTATATGTTATAAACTGTATTTCTTCCATCCTTCTTGATTTTATTTATCTCTCTTCTAAATCGTCTCCTCCTATTAGGACCGAATGACTTGCAGAATATTAGCCCCACTCCCCCTCCCCCCCTTCCCCCCATCTCCCCCCCCCCCCACCCTTGCCCCCCCTCTCTTACTTTTCCCCTACCCATTTTTAGGCTTATAAACTGCCTACAAATCATTTGTGGAACTGTTTCCACAGTTGATTTAAAATATTGGGCGTAGACTCCGCCCATGGACGGCTCACCTTTCCTCCGACCTCCCTAGCACCCCTTTCTCTATCTACAAGGCTCTGCAATAACCTTTACTTCCCCACCTCAACCGGAGCCTCCAGAGGGACTTCTACCTCAAAAAAGGGGGATACTAGGGGGGCAAGGGAACAAGAGAGAGAAAAAAAAAAAACATATTTTTTTGCTCACTTCTCCCTCCCCCCTCTCCCCAACCCCAGAGCCTCTCTCCCCCTCCCCCCGACCCGCTGCCAATCCTCCCCTCCCGTATCATCCGAGTCTCCTTTTTCTTCTTCTTCTTCTTCCCACCCAGTTATCTCCATTCTTTGCAGATCCAGTCTATCACAAAAATCTCTCAGTTCCTCCGGGAATCTCAGGTATGCTGTTACCCCATTTTTCAGCCAATTAGAGATGCTGAAGTACCCCATCTATATTGCACGTTCTGTTTTCTTATTTGCTCTAACAGGGGTCTCAGGGATCTCCTTCTCCATAGAGTCTCTGATGTTAAATCCGCAAAAATTTGAACAGTCAAATCTCCATATTTAATTAACGGTCTTCCCTTGATCTTCTTCCAAATCTCATTTTTGACCCCAAATTTCTGGAACTGTACAACTATATCTCTCGGTCTTTCCCTCTCAGTATCTTGTTTGAACTTTCCTATTCTGAAAACTCCATCCAGTTCAATCACTTCTGTTTCAGGTCTGTCTCTTATGGAGTTTAAGATTTTTTTTACTAGTTCATGTAATGTTTCCCCTTTTGCTGCCTCTGGAATTCCTCTCACCCTAAGGTTAGACCTTCTTTCTTTATTTTCTCGAATTTCCATTCTGTAGAACAGTTTTTTCTGGGTTTTCTCCAAGTGGGTTATTTTTTTCCTTAGCTTATCTATGGTTTGGGCCTGGGTTTTAACTTTCTCCTCTGTTTCTTCCATTCTCGTTAGCAGATGCCTTAGATCGTTCCGAATTACTGTCATTTCATGTTTTATCGTTTTCTCCAAACTTTGGAACATTTCTATCATCTCCTTCTTATTCGGTATTTGTAGTTCACCATCAAGTTCTTTTTGTCCCAAGCCATCCGCTATTTGTTGGCTACAACTGCTGTTCATACCTAGTGATAGTCTCGGGCTGTTTCCTGAGCTAGTGTCCATTTCCCCTTTGGCTCTTGCGCCTTGCGCCCTTTCTGGCGTAATGTTTCCATGTGATGTAAATTTCTTTATCGTGCCTGATTGAGACCCTTTGAACCCTGCTCCCTTAGGACCTTTATTCTTCATATCCTCTATAAGTCTTTTGTCTTCTATATTCTCTAGATGGGGTTATACCTCTCCTCTATGGTTTGTAATCCAGACAGGTTTACTGAGTTTACTTGTGCTCTCCTAGGGGAACGTGGGTCTCTTCTCTTCTGAACCCATGGAATCCTCCCCTCTCCTCCTTAACCCCTTGTTCCCCACTGTCACTCAGGAGTCCACTATACAATACAATAGGCCCCCAGCAGGTCTCACTCACCCTTCTCTTCCCCGGATGGTGGCTCCAAGCTTGGGTGGAGGGTCTTCACAGCAGCTCTGTCCTGGGGGGGATTCCTCTGGGCTTCCAACTCTGTACCTCGGTTTTTTTTTTTGCCTCTGGGCTTCATCCCAGGGATGCAGGGTGGGTCTCCTGGCGCTCCCGGGCTCCCTGACCCAGAATCGGAGAGTCAGCTGGCCGGGGGCCCCAGGCAGCAATAGACCGGGGGCTACAGACAGTAGCCAGCCGGGGATTATGGGCAGTAGTTAGCCGGGGGTTGAGGGCAGCAGAGAGCCGGTAACTGTAAGCCGGCGTCTCTCCATCAAATCAGGCGGCCAGCCGGCTTTCTCCTCTCCCAGAGAGCCTCCGCGGCCGGTCACACACCCCCGCCACGTCACTCCGCTCTCCAGCCGTCCGGGTCCCTCTCTCACCAAGGACCGGAGACTCCGGCCCGTCACTGCGACCCCCGTCTGGCTCCCATCTCCGGCTCTCCGGACTCCACTCCACGGCCCTCCAGACTCCGGTGAGTCGGCTCCCAAGGGTCACCAGGGAGGTCGGGGAGCGGTACCTAGCCGAAGGCTAGTGCCGCTCACTCCCCACAGCCGCCATGACCAGGCTCCTCCCTCCTCCGGATGTTGATGCCATCCATTGTATACAACTGTGTCTAGCTGTGAATGATCACAGCGATCACATGCACAGGCTGGGCCAATCACAGCCCATCTGTGTCATGTGATTAGCCATGGCCAATCACAGCTAATCACAACAAAAAAAACCTGAATGAATCGATTTCATTCAGTTAAATGCTTTCTTATAGCAAAGAAATTCTTTGCTACAAGCAATGAAATTGTGTAAAAAAAAAAAAAAATACTGATCACTTCCCCAAAGTAGTACAATGTTACTATGGTAACATTATACTGCTTTAGTCATAGTGCAATATGAAAAAAAATCTTAAAAAAAGAGGAACATTTAATAAAAAATAAAAAAATATTGAAAAAATTTATAACTTTTGTACTGTCACCAGTCAGTGTCCTTGATCACCACCACACCAGTTATATGCTGATGCTGCACTGCACTGGTGACAGTATGTGAAAATATTTTTTTTTTAATTTCTTAATTTTCCGAAAAATGACAAAAAATTACAACTTCAAAAAACTCACCATGCTTCTTTTGAAATACGTCGGACTGTCTACTTTGCAAAGAGGGGTCATTTGGGGGATATCTGTACTTTTCTGACATTTTTGGGCCACGAGAAATTAGATTGGCTGTCAGTACTTCAGGATTGATCAATTTTCAGATATATACCATAGTTTGTGAACTTTCCTACAGACTAAATAATAAGTACTGATTTGGGTTATTTTCATCAAAGAAATGTAGCAGAATACATCTTGGCCTAAATTTATGAAGAACAATTATTTATTTGCAAACTATTATAACAGAAACAAAAATAGTGGGGTTTTTTTCCAAAATATTTGGTCTTTTTTTGTTAAGTTAGCAAAAAATAAAAACCCCAGTGGTGATTAAATACCACCAAAAAAAAGCTCTAGTTGTGTGAACAAAATGATAACATTTTAGTTTGGGTACAGTGTTGCATGACCACGCAATTTTCATTCAAAATGTGAGAGCGCTGAAACCTGAAAATTGGCTTGGGCAGGAAGGGGGTAAAAGCGCCCGGTATTGAAGTGATTAATAACACGGTGGCTCAGTTCATGACTAGGAATGAGGTTTGGTAGTTAGGTACATTGAGCTTCAACAAGACAATATATGTGTGGAGATGGAGCTCATTTGAATTCAGTAGGAATTGATATATGGTGTCGGCATTCAACAGGCCCTCAATGTTTGGAGGCGTGCACAAGCATAAGCTATTATGTTTGTTCTGCAGTGGAGGGACAGTCACGCAGTCCAAAACACAGCTCATCTTTAATACCCTAATAATGTATCTGTAAAGACGACACCATCTACTTACCTCTTCTGCTGCCTGGTTCCACCCTGTCAACCTTCACACTACTATTGTGGCCTATGTTGGACCACAGAGGTTCAGGCAGCAGGAGGAGTTAAAAGAGGAAATTCAAAATTTCCAGACCAAAGTCTCATAGAAGTCAAAAGGAATCCAAACCAGACTCCAAAAAGTGTACAGAATAGCAAATTGTACAAAATATTGCAGGATTGTTTGAGTTCCTGGCAATCTTGCCCAAGACACAGTTTGGGGAAATCGGCAAAACCAGTAGCAGATCATAGCAGTCCTGGAAAATGTTACCAGCAATTTTAACATTGCGTGGGACCAAGTGGCCCTACAGTCAAGCTTATGGTGCCCAGGTAGAAATAGATATAAGGAAGAGTAGCCTCAGCCATTTGGGAAACCAAACCTCGAAAAATAACACAGAAATTTGGATTTGGCTGCAAAGACGACACCATCTACTTACCTCTTCTGCTGCCTGGTTCCACCCTGTCAGCCTTCACACTACTATTGTGGCCTATTTTTGACCACAGAGGTTCAGGCAGCAGGAGGAGTAAAAAGAGGAAATTAAAAATTTCCAGACCAAAGTCTCATAGAAGCCAATAGGAATCCAAGCCAGGCTCCAAAAAAAGTGAACAGAGCAGAAAAAATGTGCTAAATATTGCAGGATTGTTTGAGTTCCTGGCAATCTTGCCCAGGACACAGTTTGGGGAAATCGGCAAAACCAGTAGCAGATCATAGCAGTCCTGGAAAATGTTACCAGTAATTCTAACACTGTGTGGGACTAAGTGGCCTTACAGTCAAGCTAATGGAGCCCAGGCAGAAATAGGTATAAGGAAGAGAGGAAGAGTAGCCTCAGCCATTTGGGAAACCAAACCTCCAAAAATAACACAGAAATTTGAATTTGGCTGGGGACATTTGTGGGTACAAAAAAACAACAACAATGGAATCATCTGCTCATTAAATTAACTGTAATTTATTTCCCCTTCTATTACTGTTTACAATTCTCCACAAAAGTCTCCATGATGTTCAAGCAAACACAGAATTCCATGTGTGTATAGTTCCCCCATGGCAGCTGCTTACTGGGAACAATATACAGAAAATCATGGGTGCAACAGCTGATGAACTTTCTAGATTGCTGATTGCTTTACAAAATACATCACTATGTTGGTTTAACCAGAATACATAGGGACTGCTAAACTGGCATCAGGATTTTTGCAGAGATGTATCTTGGAAAGGACAGCACAAGGGTAAGTGTAAATAATGTTTCACTTACCTCTTTTAGTCCCTCAGTACTTCCTTAGTCTCCTATATTGCATTGCAACCCAGTAAGGGCACTTTCTTATACTGTGTCTGGTGTGGGGGGGGGGGGTTGGTCCTAAAATAGAGGACTCACTGATAAAGAGAAAGCCATTTCAAATGGGGCAATGAAGAGGCTTTTTCCGACTAGAGAAAACCTTATGGTTACTGTAGTCAGGTAACACTTTCAGTTTCCAATATTGAGTATAGATGACAGGCTCACTTTAAGTTTATACACAAACTACAATTATTTTGTACTGTGTTTCATATGTAAATGCAATAATTTCCAGCTAATAGTTTCTACCTAAGCTGAATCAAAGTGTATTCTTAATTGTAAATGTAAACATTATATTTAGACTTGTTGAAACAAATTTGTGCTCAACTCTTATGGAAATAAATGACGAAGGAAAACTCGTAAATGATTATGTTATTTTACAATGTTCTGCCATCACACGCTTTCCTTAGTAGTTGATGAAACAAAAAGCTTCATCAAGGCATTAAGAGGCTCTTCAGTGGGACTGCACTTATAATTGTGGCAGGATGATGAGTGCTTCATTTAATTGCATAGAAAATTACTTGATCTATGTCTCTAACTCAAGATATAGAAAAATGTTACCTCTTACATTTTAAAGCACGACCTATATAAGTAAATATCAAAATCTCTGTGTCGTTTTTTTTCCATTTGAACATCTGCTGATGTATTTATTAGATTGATTAAGAGAAATTACACCTTTTGCAGAAATCAGAAAATGCACCTGCATTAATAAAAAAAGAATGGATTTATTACGTTTTTACATTGGAGCCTGCAGAGCATTACAATTATCATGGACCACAAACAGTCTGGTGCTGAGTCTTGTAGCAGTAACGTCAAAAGCAAGAATGTAGCATGTAATATGATTTCCAAAAAACAGTGAAAGTTCCAAGTCTGCTGTAGTATAACCTACTGAAGTGGTGGATAAAGTTAAACCAGAATCCAATACATCACAAAGCAATAGTTCAGTGCTAAGATAAAGTAAAATGTATGTGCAATACAGTAGTGTAACGCAAATATATCAAACTCTTATGTGTCACCACAAATTAAAAAAAAAAATAGGAATCCAGACGTAAAGCCAAAAACTGTGAATTCAGTGGTTCTTCGATTATGAGGGAAACAACTGTTGTGGATGCCACATGCCACCAAACTTCTTAATGATATACTACACAGCACTTTGGTGTACAACAGAGGGAGGTTTACCAGAATCATATGACCCCCAATTAAGAGTGGTCAACCAACGTTTGTGTATCAATCCAAGATATCCAGTTTTCCTCAAAACCACGGCTTCTTCTCCCATCCCTATATTGGTATCATTCTACCTATGGAAGAAGATGGGATATACCAAAACACCAATATAGTAATGGGAGAAGAATTTCCAAAGAGATTATTCCTCACCAAGGTATAATGGGATGGGTCAACCCACCCACAATGCTAGATGGGACACCACGAGACATCCATATGGTGTCCCAGTTCATAACAGATATGAACCTTTAGGAGATGTTAGGGAAGAGAGGTTCATCACGGATCATCTGCTTATAACAGCCCAACATTTAAAGCATGATGGTTATTCAAAGGAACAACCATACACTAAACACCAGGATTTTCCATAAAAGCCCAAAGGAGGCCGAAAGAGAAACATAGACATAAAAGAGGGACCGGGGGGAGGGCAAAAAGGAGGACATTTAATCTATTTCAGTTCAATTAACTAAGGAAGAAAGAATTTTGTAGGGGAAGAGGTTCAAATTTGCACCTCTGAGGAATCTTAATAATTTCCTGACATTTTTAGATGTTCATAAATTCGTATCCAGTTCAGGATACTAGGAAAAGTTCATCAGATATAGTTCTCTAATCCTTCAAATGCCTCCTTGTTTAAACTTTCTGAAAAAATTGGGCCAATCTGTCTGCGTTTAGGGACCAGGTTTTTAGTGACCTGGACTTGTAGAACATAAGGATGGAAGGAGCCCAGGAAAATGTACAGGTGGGATTGGAGCAGTTATGTGCTCGGAAAGATATAATCATCCACCCAGCAGTGTAAATATGACTCTGAGATGAGGTGAATTTGATCTGATAGGGATACCTATATTCCACTAGAATATTCCACAAGAATACCTGTGATATATAGTCTCCCAAAAATCCATAAGGATGTCATTAATCTGCCAGGGAGACCAACTGTATTGACTTGATAACCTCCAGGATTGGTAAGTATATCGATCATTACCTACAACCATTAGTGATGAGCACACCTACATTTTTAAAAGACACGAAATATGTCCTTAACATATTAAATGGTGTGGAACGGAACAGGGCTGTTTATTAGCCACAGCAGATGTATCTTCTCTGAATACCTCTATTTCACACAACTTGGATTTGGAAGCTGTTGAATATTTTTTAGTGCAGGACGAAACCCTTCATAGCATACAGAAAAATTACATACTTGGATTCATCAATATTTCTGGTATGGTGAAACATATTATTTAGAAGAAAAAGGAGTAGCCATGGGTGCTAAATTTGCACCCAATATGGCAAATTTGTTCATGGCTAAGTGTGAGGAGGATGTCCTATTTGAAACCTGGAGACCTGAGTTGGTGCTCTGGAGGAGATACATAGATGCCATCCTCCTCGTGTGGAATGATGGTCTAGACTCCTTTGACTCATTTATTGCTTTTTTGAATAACAAGCAAAAAGTTGTCTTAACCCAGGAGGATAGCTCTGTGGAAATACATTTTTTGGGTTTAATTATATCGATAGTGGGGATAAAATAAAAACAACATATTTTAAAACAACCAGTATAAAAAAAGTTAATTCCAATCGGCTCATTCCATCACCCTTCTTGGCTTTCATCCATGTCTAAAAGTCAATTTATGAGGCTGCGACGTAATTGTACCACCACTGAAGGCTATTTCTCTCAGGCCTTAATGATGAAAGAATGGTTCCTGGATAAAAGTTATAATGAGACAATGTTGGATCAGGTAATCCACAATGTAGGCAATTTAGACTGGGGAAGCCTTATGAGTGAAAATATAAGATTTTCTTCAGATTCAGATATGTATGTTTTTTCTTTTTTCACAACGTTTAAGCCCAACACTACAAAAAAAGAACACAATTGCCCCAAATGTGATAGACCCCCTGAAAAAACCTACTTTTTCCCAGAATATCAAAGGCTTCCACCTTTGAAGAAAATCCAATGTGTGTCGTATTAATACTATCAGAGAACGTAAAGTGTTACAGTTTAGTTCTACCCAGACTTCTTTGGGATTTCTAGCCACACAAAAAATATGGTCTACATGCTCCAATGCCCATGTGGGATTCAATATGTGGGTTGGACCACAAGAGAATTACATGTCAGATTAGAGGAACATATAGATAATATAAGACATGGATTTCGGGAACACAGTGTATCTAAACATTATGCCCTATGTCATAATAAAAATCCTGCTGGCACAATGGTTATGGCAATTGATAAACATAACCCTCACTGGACAGGTACAAATGCATGTAGAAGCAGTTCATGTCTTGAGACCAAAGCGATATTTGAACTCAAATGTTACACTTCATTAGGTCTAAACATAATAGAGTCAGACATAATTAGTTTCATTAATGATAGTTGAAATGATTTGTACCTTCATTTTTTCTAATTTTTCCTTTTTTGGCTACAAGGTTTTTCTTATTGGACTATTAGATTATATTTGATTTTTATTGCTAATGTTCTTTACCATTTTAATTTTAAATTTAACTTAAATTTTCCATCATTTGACATGTGATTTTGAGGAAGCTGGATATCGGATTGATACACAAATGCTGGTTGACCACTCTTAATTGGGGGGTCATATGATTCTGGTAAGCCTCCCTCTGTTGTACACCAAGGTGCTCTGTGGTTTATCATTATTAGGTGGTGGCATGTGGTATCCACATTTGTCATGTCCCTCTTACTCTAAGAACCAATAAATTCACAGTTTTTGGCTTAACATTTGGATTCCTTTATTTTATTTTATCACTTTCTGGTGACACATAAATGTGGTATATTTGCATTGCACTATTGTATTGCGCATAAATTTTAATTTATTTTCGCACTGCACTATTGTTTTGTGATGTTTACTATGCTATGTATTATGGTATTGTGCTAGCCGCTATGTTTTTTAACATCAAATAGAGCCCTAGCACATTTTTGTAGCTATTATTTATGGTATTTTAATACATAATCCAATACACTCTGAACCAAAAGAGCTCAAGACTCACTTAAAGTCAATCTAATAATTCATTATATAGTTGTACGTGTCAATATAGAATCATATATAAGCCAGCTCAAATTATGAACAAGTCCAAAGTCTTTATTTAAATGCATGCACCAAACTTCATGTGTGGCTCATCGTGTCAGCAACACATAATTTCACACAGAAATGGTATAGTGATTAAAAGTTCCGTAATTGGAGAATCATACAGCCGTATTACAGGTATGTCACATGTGTCAAACCAAGGCCCCAAAGCCATTTTATATGGCTCTTGAAAATCTCCTGCAGCTGTGGCACGCCCCTCATCTTTGCCTCCACCTTATTTCAGCAGTTAGCAGCAGAGAAGAGAACTGAATTCTCCCTACATATCCTGCCCCTCTCTGTGCAGCCGTAGCACCCCCTTATCTCTTCTTTCCCTGGTTTCAGCAATAAGTGGACTCTGGCAGCTGACTCCAGACCTCCTCTGGTCCTCCTCCAGACCCTGCACTTTCTGATTCCTAGCTCCTTCCCCAGCTTCTTTCCTGCAGCAGCACAAGGTAAGGAAGCTGCACTGTGATGTAGGGGTGGGGTACTCTTGACTTCAGATGGTTGGGGGAGCTCATGACATCTGATGTAAGGAGAGGCAGGGTACTCTGGGCATCTAGTCTTACAGATACAACTGGCCCTCTGAGGGCAACCATAATGCCGATGTGGTCCACAATGAAACTAAGTTTTACCCTCCTTCTGTAAGCATTCCAAGCCACTTCCCTACATTAAAAAGAGAATTACAGCCAAAGCTCTTTTGGCTGTAATTCTCCTGTGGATCACAGAAGTGCAGTTTGTTCTACATTCCTGTGATTCGTTTTCAGCTGGCAGCAGGCTGAAGCCCGATGTCAGCTGATATCACTCAGCAAGTCCAGGCTGGAAAAAGATTCTGACTTTAAAGCTTGGATCCCCCCCAGACTCTGGAGCAGCAATCAGCAGTCATGTGATCGCTGAGTTATCACACTTAGAGCAGGCGTGGGATAGATGCAGTTCAAACCGATGCTGCATCCACCAAGATAAGCATAATTGGGGAAAAAAAACTATTCCCATACTTCTTTTTTAAATGGGGTCTGTGCTGTAGATATGTAGTGAAGCCTACGCAGTGGACTGTGGTTAATGTGTAAATAAACTGGCTCCTGCTAGCAATACCACAAATTTGTGAATACAAACAATTGTATGAATACAAACATAAATAACTGATGAGCTGCCTCCGGTGAGTGAATGTGCCACACTACGTTCGTGATGGTGGCCCACAAATAAATGTGTACTCTATAGCATATAAACTTAAAAGAGTACCCCTCCTCTTTTGTCCTTTATGTCCTTTTCTCACACAAATAGAGCTTTCTTTCAATGTTATTTGATCACCTGTGTGCTTTTTATTTTTCGAGCTATAAACAAAAAAAGACCAAAAAGTTTGAAAAAAAAACAATATTTTTTACTTTTGGCTATAAAAAATATATAGTAAACTCAAAGTTAGTCATAAATTTAGGCCAAAATGTATTCTGCTACATGTCTTTAGTAAACAAAATCCCAATAAGTGTATAATGATTGCTTTGTGTGAAAGTTATAGCGTCTACAAACTATGGTATAGATACTGCAATTTATGCCATTTTTTGCTATACAGTGCTGCACTAGTTTAGCCTGAAGGTGCGTAACTTCCTCACTACCTATCACAGTTTTGGAGGCCCTGAAATGCCAGGATAGCACCAAGCTATTTTTTTTAAAGAAAATTATATTTTCTCATTTCTGTCATAAAAAATATCCAAAAAAACAAAAATTTTGTCATACATTTAGACCAAAATGTATTCTGCTACATGTTTTTGGTTAAAAAATCCCAATAAATGTACATTGATTACTTTGTTTGAAAGTTATAGCATCTACAAATTGTGGTATAGATACTGGAATTTACACAGCTTTTACTTTCTGACTGCCCATCACATTTCTTAAGGTGCTAAAATACCAGGACAGTACAAACACCCCCAAATGACCCCTTTTCGTAAAGTAGACACCCTAAGCTATCTGCTGAGACACATATTGAGTCCATGGAAGATTTATTTTTTTCCACAAGTTTCTGGAAAATGACAAAAACATTTTTTTTACACAAAGTTGTCATTTAAATTATATATTTCTCGCACAAGACATGGGTATATGTGAAATTACACCCAAAAATACATTCTGCTACTTCTACCGAGTATGGGGATACCACATGTGTGAGACTTTGAGAGCCTAGCCACATACAGGAGCCTGAAATCCAATGACCACTTTGAAAGCCTGAATGTGCGTAACTTCCTATCACAGTTTTGGAGGCTCTGATATGACAGGATAGCACCAAACCTCCCTAAATGACCTCTTTTTGGAAAGTAGACACCCCAAGGAATTTAAAAAGAGGCATAGTGAGTATTTTTCAGATCTAATTTTTTCTCACAAGGCTTCAAAATATATAAAAAGAAAAGAAAAAATATGTTTTTGTTTTCTTTCTTCATTTTTCAACAAACGAAATGTGAAAAATACTCACTGCTTATCAAATTCCTTGGGGTGTTTACTTTCCAAAAAGGGGTCATGTGGGGGGGGTTTGGTGCTATCTTGGCATTTCAGGGTCTCCGAAACTGTGATAGGTAGTCAGGAAGTGTAACGAGGAAATAAAGCCCCTTAAAAGCTTGGAGGTGCTTATTGGATTTTGGGGTCCTGTACTTGGCTAGACTGTCAAAAAGTCTCTCACATGTGGTATTCCCATACTCAGGAGAAGTAGCAGAATGTATTCTGGGGAGTAATTCCACATATACCCATGACATGTGTGGGCAATATATTATTTAAATTACAATTTTGTGTAAAAAAAAAGTTTTTTTTTTCATTTTCCAAAAACTTGTGGTAAAAAAATAAATTATTCTATTGACTCAACATGCCTCTCAGCAAATAGTTTGGGGTGTCTACTTTCCAAAAAGGGGTCATTTTGAGACATGAGGGCATTTTATGCCCAGCATTAAAAGTTTATGCCACACATCACTCATTCTTCTAACCACCTGAAGACCAAACCTTTTCTGACACTTTTTGTTCACATGAAAAAAAAAATCAGTATTTTGCTAGGAAATTACTTTGAACCCCCAAAAATTATATTTTTTTTAAATCAGGCACACTAGTGAATAATATTGTGGGTGCTGCAATTTTTTATTTCACATAGTACTCGCGCAGCGATTTTTCAAAAGCACATTTTTTGAAAAAAATACACTTCTTTTAATTTTAGTGCACAAAACTACAATATATTGGCCAATTATTTGGTAACTTATAAAAGATGATGCTATGCTGATACCAAACATGACATGCTTTAAAACGGCGCATGCACATGCATTGGCGACAAACTGCATACATTTTTAATATCCATAGGCAATGCTTTAAAAGCCTTTACAAGCTATCATTTTAGATTTACCAAAGAGGTCTAGTTCTAGAATACCTCACATGCATGGTGCAACTACTGTTTACATATTGTCACGGGGTCAAATCTTTCACACGCAGGTGCGCATGCGTGGGTGGCGAGGGTACTTTTGTTTTGTTTATTAAGTTATTTTGATTTTTTTAATTATTTGTACACTGTTCCTTTATTTTTTATTTTCTTTTTGTTCACTCTTAATACTCTCACAGGGAATTCAAATATCCCCTATAACTTCAATGGGCATTGTCATATATTCTTTTTTGAGAAATCTGGGGTCTATCAGACTCTAGATATCTCCTCTGCCCTTACATTACCTAATCAAACCAAGATTGTGTGATCAGATGCTTTCCCAATTTACAAATGGCGCTGTTTATATCCTGCAAAACTGAAGTGATGAAATGCTCGTAGCTTCCGATTTCTTAGACTATAGAGATGATTGCCACCATTGCAGCCTCCAATCAGCTCTATGGTCAGGTGGCAGAAACACCGGTAGCATTCTCAGGGACTGCCCGAGGGACATCTTCTCCTGCTGCTTGTAAAAGCAATCCTGCAGCCAATTAGCCATTAGGATTGCTTTTACATGAAAGCCCATCGCCAGCTGAAAAATCGATACCAGGATGATGCCTGCAGCTGCAGGCATCATCCTGGTATAATCACTCAAAGTCCAGTGATGTACCAGTATGTCGCTGGTCCTTGTTGGGTGTATATGCTATGTTCTTTTTTTTTTATGCAGCCTGTGGGCTGAATGAAAAAAAAGAGAAGAAATCTCTGCCAGAAAAAGTGTGTGGTATGCACACCATTAGAATATACATCCCTGCATCCACCCACTTCTAATGGTGGGCACACATGAAATGTGCCAACAAATATTACAAAATATATGTCAAAGCATAGGGACCATCCACTCACTGGCAACCCCAGGCCATGATTTGGCATATATGCTCTTTTTTAACTGCGGATGAAAAATCCAACAGTGCTGCCCACACCTACTTATGCATATTCTGAGAGCAAGTTCCTGTTGCTGTCAGAATAAACAGGTAGGTGCTGCAGCTGAAAGCATTCCTGCAAAGAAAAAAAGCAATGGTTAACAATATAACAGTAACAATAAAACAGTAAAAGTGTAACAGTAGAACAGTAACAATAACGACAAAAAAAAAAAAAACTATTTTTGTTTTTTAAAATTTCAAATTTTTGGGGGGAATTTGTACTTTATATTTATTAATTTTTTTTTTACTTTTTTTTTTAAACTTTAACTTTTTAAAACAGATTGTAGGGTCTCTTCAAATGCGATAGCCAGTTTCCTGACTACCTAACAACTTTCGAAACCCTGTGTACATATGTGCCCTGAATTGTGCTGTGCTGTACCCTATACTAATACGACATTAGTGTGGGGCAGCGACGGAAGCAGTCCTTTGGATGGCCATATCTGCATCAATGGAAGACAGGACAAAAACATCCCGTTTGTCCTTCCACTTCACTGCGAGCAATTCTTCGTTTCACAAGCAGGCTTTTTCCCCCTTTCTAAGATGGCTATTTACAAGCCATTGGGGGAAGCCCTGGCGATTAGGTCGCACAGTGCCACATGCACCAATTCCAAGATTGTACAAATGTCCAAATAGTGGCACGCTTGAATAAAAATTGTCCACGTATAAGTGGTACCCCATATGGAAAAAGGGTGACACCAAGTCCCAAACTATCTTGCCACTACTCTCCATGTAGTCTGGGCATCCGGGGGCTCCACGTGACTATCTTTTCCCACGTAAATCCGAAACGTATATGTATAGCCTGTTGCCCTCTCACAGGTCTTCTACACCTTGACCCCATATCTGGCACACTTGCTGGGGATAAATTGCTTGAATGCAAGGCGGCCAGAAAAATTAATGAGGGACTCATCAACGCAGATGTTTTGCTGGGGAGTATAGACATCTACAAATTTCTGATTAAGGTGATTTACGAGGGGCCGAATTCTGTGGAGCTGGTCAAATTCAGGGTCACCCTGAAGACAGCTGAGTGTGTTGTCGCTGAAATTCATAAAATGCATTATATTCTCATATCTATTCCTGCTCATGGCAGCAGAGAACATGGGCATGTGATGAATTGGGTCTGTGGACCAATACAACTGCAAATTAAATTTTTTTAGTAATGCCCACGTTGAGGGTTAGGCCCAAAAAAACTTTAAATTTGGAAACAGTAATGGGTTTCCATGCGAATGGTCTGGCAAGGTTTGAATTTGGGTTGGCGGCAATAAACTATTGTGCATATAAATTGTTTTGATCCACAATCAATGCATACAGATTTTCCGTGAAAAACAGCTCCAAGAAAACAAGGGGAGTATTTAAACTTGCTGTTTTCACCTGAATGGGGGAAGTACGGGTGCTGCAGAATTTGTGGGCTGCCAATCGGGATTTGCAAGCACGTCCAGAAGGACACTAAGGGCTCTACAGGGCTGTGTGCGAATTCTTGGTGGCTGCGGGACACTACTTGTGCTCGCCACCGCACCAGCTTGTGCTAGTGGGATATACATTACTGTATACATGTCATATCACTATAATGGAGTACAGGGGAGTACAGGGGAGCTGGGATATACATTACTGTGTACATGTCATATCACTATAATGGAGTACAGGGGAGCTGGGATATACATTACTGTATACATGTCATATCACTATAATGGAGTACAGGGGAGCTGGGATATACATACTGTATACATGTCATATCACTATAATGGAGTACAGGGGAGCTGGGATATACATTACTGTATACATGTCATATCACTATAATGGAGTACATGGGAGCTGGGATATACATTATTGTGTACATGTCATATCACTATAATGGAGTACAGGGGAGCTGGGATATACATTACTGTGTACATGTCATATCACTATAATGGAGTACAGGGGAGCTGGGATATACATACTGTGTACATGTCATATCACTATAATGGTGTACAGGGGAGCTGGGATATACATTACTGTATACATGTCACATCACTATAATGGAGTACAGGGGAGCTGGGATATACATTACTGTATACATGTCATATCACTATAATGGTGTACAGGGGAGCTGGGATATACATACTGTGTACATGTCATATCACTATAATGGAGTACAGGGGAGCTGGGATATACATACTGTATACATGTCATATCACTATAATGGAGTACAGGGGAGCTGGGATATACATACTGTATACATGTCATCACTATAATGGAGTACAGGGGAGCTGGGATATACATACTGTATACATGTCATATCACTATAATGGAGTACAGGGGAGCTGGGATATACATTACTGTATACATGTCATATCACTATAATGGAGTACAGGGGAGCTGGGATATACAGCACATACTGTATACATGTCATATCACTATAATGGAGTACAGGGGAGCTGGGATATACATACTGTATACATGTCATATCACTTTAATGGAGTACAGGGGAGCTGGGATATACATTACTGTATACATGTCATACAACTATAATGGAGTACAGGGGTACAGGGGAGCTGGGATATACAGTACATACTGTATACATGTCATATCACTATAATGGAGTACAGGGGAGCTGGGATATACATTACTGTATACATGTCATATCA
Source organism: Staurois parvus (assembly GCF_062004578.1). Lineage (NCBI taxonomy): Eukaryota > Metazoa > Chordata > Amphibia > Anura > Ranidae > Staurois > Staurois parvus. The sequence goes on along the minus strand of NW_028318023.1, from coordinate 4,261,358 downwards.
CTATAATGGAGTACAGGGGAGCTGGGATATACATACTGTATACATGTCATATCACTATAATGGAGTACAGGGGAGCTGGGATATACATTACTGTATACGTGTCATATCACTATAATGGAGTACAGGGGAGCTGGGATATACATACTGTATACATGTCATATCACTATAATGGAGTACAGGGGAGCTGGGATATACATACTGTATGCATGTCATATCACTATAATGGAGTACAGGGGAGCTGGGATATACATTACTGTGTACAGTTTTATATTTTGGACTATTTATTCTAAAGAAATATGTAATTTCATAAGCTTTAAGGGGGCGTGGTTGGGGGCGGGCCGGGGGTGGGGTTGGGGGATGACCGGGGGGGGGGGGGCAACTGGTGGAGAGTAAGTTTTGTGACCGGCTAGTAGGTCTGGACTCAAAATTTTAACCCCTGGCATACAGTACATGCACACTTTATCAAAACAATAGATAAAAGCAACTATGGCTGTTTATATTTGGAACTGAAATAACATAGGGGAGAGGGCAATTGGCAGAGCTCAGTATTTGAAGGTATGCTGACAAATTACTACCAGCGCTAACACATCCCCCTAGAGCAGTAGTCTCCAAACTGCGGCCCGTGGGCCGAATGCAGCCCTTTGCTTGCCTCTATCCGCCCTCCGGGTGCTTTTCCTTCTCCTGACACCTACAGGGAGGCACAATTTATTACACTGGCACCAACAGTGGGGAACCATTCCTCTCACTGACACTAACAATGGGGCATTTTCCCTTCCACTGACACCAATGATGGGGCAAAATTCCTCCCACTGATATAAACAATTGGGCACTATTCCTACAACTAATACCAATTATGGGGAACTATTCCTCCCTCTGATACCAATGATGGGGCACTATTCATCCCACTGTCACCAATGATGGGGCACTATTCATCCCACTGACACCAATGATGGGGCACGATTCCTCCAACCAATAGCAATTAAGGGGCACTATTCCTCCAACTAATACCAGTGATGGGGGACTATTCCTCCAACCAATACCAATGATTGGACACTATTCCTCCTTCCACTGACTACTCCCACTTGCTCTGGGACATTTTCTACTCCCACTGGCCACTCTTAAGGACAGTAAGCTGGCCCTTTATTTAGAAAGTTTGGAGACCCCTGCCCTAGAGGCAGCACAATAGTAATAAAAGGCAATTAAAATTAATTAAAAATGGGTTACCACTTGAGCTCTGGAAATTTTTACACCTTTCATGACCAGGCCATGTTTTGCTCTTCAGCAATGCACTACTGCCAATTGCACAGTCGTTCAACACTGTACCCAAAAGAAATGTACAGTATATAATTTTTTTCACACAAATAAAGCTACTTTCTACTTTCAATTATAAAATGTAGTTAATAAAGTCAAATTTCTTCATAACTTTAGGCCAAAATGTATTCTGTTACACGTCTTTGGTAAAAAAAAAATCCCAATAAGAGTATATTAATTGGTTTGTATGAAAGATATAGTGTCTACATACTATGGTATACAGTACTAACAGTCATCTCATTTCTTGCTTCCAGGTTTTATTGTCAAAGCTTAATTGAACAAGCTGAGGTTAAAATCTGATTGCCTGTCATGCACAGCTGCACCAGATTCTGAGTGCACCAGTTTTACTAAATCTACCCCACAGAGCTTGACTTTTTTTTTATCCACACTACATAGGTAAAGTTCACTGGCCAGGCATTTGGAGAGTTAGGTTAAATAAGGTGCATTTCCAAAAGTCTCTTTAACTTTGGACTCAACAGGACAGTATTAGCAAGTTCAGAGTTCCTTCTCCTCTAACATACAAAACTCAATGTCTAACAATTCTTTTTTAGGGATGTCCCCAATGAGTGTAGTACAAGAGAAAAGAAAACTCAGAGGCCAACAAGAAAGAAAATGCATTAAGAATAAATAAAAAAGAAAGTAAAGAGAGTCTTTGAGCACTACACATAGTATTATTAAAATATTCGATTTGTCATTACACAATCTATCTGAACCTGGAAATTCTCTCCTTAAAGTGTTACTTATGCAGGCCATAGATGGGGAGAAAAACGGCAGATTTTCGGCCGATTAACGAACTATCGGTCGGTCTAAAAAACGTACCTGACCACCAATTATTACGAAAATCGGCCGATTAATGAGTAACCTATAACGGGAAATGATGTCATTTTGTGGCCTTTGTGATCCTTTTTCGGAAAACGATCGTTCGTTTTTGACCATCAATGAGGATAAAGTCGGGCGTTTTTCGAAAATTTTCCAACATCACCGATAATCTGAAAGTCCAAAATACACGAAAAACGGCCGACAAAATCGTCCACTAACGATAAGATAATCGGCCGGTTTTATTTTCGGACGAAAAATCGGCCGTTTTTCTCCCCATCTATGGCCTGCATAAGTCCAGGACCCTGCATTCACTATATCTGGTCTCCCACAGTACTCAGATCATGGATGTGCTATTGTTTTAATACATATAATCTGCTAAATATTATTTCTCATCAGCAGTTAGAACAGTCTTGTGACTTCTATCAGTGTCCAGCCAAGCATAAGTTAAAGCTTGTAAGAGGAATTTCCATTCTTCTCTAGGAGGATGCAGGACCCCTGACTTCTGTCTGGACAGTGCTAATTGGCTGATCACATGCACTCTCCCAAGAAAAAAAAAACCTCTAGCAATACACAACAACTGAGCATTTGCAGAGTGACTCCTCACGATATGTCTTATCAGGAGATAAGGGGGGGGGGGGGGGGGGGCACTGGAAGAAGGGGAGGATCAGATAAGTCAGGATCAAGCAGCCTTTTAACACAATGCAGAGGATTAACCCCTTAGGTTCCACAGTGACTATAACAAGCATACTTTACTGCATATACAGACTGATTTTACTGTTGTGGGTTTAGTAACACTTTAAGAAAGGATTGAGCTTTGCTCCCTCTAGAAGCCCAAACAGATCTAGATAGCTCTACTGGCAACCTTCCTGATAACAATATAAAATAACTAGTGACCCTGCTTTATCTCAGACCCAAAAAACTGCTCCCTCATTTACTAATGAGTATACAGATGACATTATTTTGACCAAGGTAGGGGAATTGGGGGAAGAGGGTATTGTACTCTGGAACCCTTCTCCAATCCTGAAATTATACACATAGGCTCAAAACCTAAATACACCGTCTTCCTTTCTCAATCAAAATGTTCATATATTGAAACCTACTATCTGGCAACATATAGAGATCTTTTAGCCCTATGTAACCCAGTTGGAAAACGTACCACTAAGAATAATGAGTATACTAAGAATAGTGAGAAGAAACTGAGTATAATGAATCACAGATGTAGCACTAACCCCTTAGGAGTCGTTGAGTTTTGGGTCCCCCTAAAGCTCTGCACAGCCAAGCAACATGCATTTTCTTCCACACTTTGCACACTGGAGTCAGTGAGCAGTCCTTGAGCTTGATTTTGTTGTTTCATTAAGGGGTTCACAACTTGGATGAGGTCTAGGGGTGTACAGAATGCCCAAGGAAACTGTAAACCGGAGGACAACTTAGAGCAACTATGTACAAAAATGTGGACAAAAACATTCTCTTCTCTAACAGCATCCAAAGCTCTTTGGTGTACCTCCTCAGACCGTAGATGAATCTACATGTCCACCCAACTGCCTGAGGGTATTCCCGGGGCAAGGGAATCCAAGAACTGTAGATTTAGAACTGTCCTGGATGAAGACTAGTTGGGTATTGCTAAATAACCATGTAGATGGAGGCTTTAAAAGTAATAGGTATCACTTAACCACTTCCATACAGGGCACTTTTACCCCCTTCCTGCCCAGGCCAATTTTCAGGTTTCAGCGCTGTCACACTTTGAATGACAATTGCACGGTCATACAATACTGTACCCAAACTAAAATGTTATTATTTTGTTCACACAACTAGAGCTTTCTTTTGGTGGTATTTAATCACTAGAGATGAGCGAAGTATTCAAAAATTCGATTCGACTGATTCGGCGAATTCGTGGAAAAATTTCGATTCGAGTCAAATATATTCGCTGTGAATTTAACTTAAAAAAGGGTGTTTCTAGGCTTCAGAGAGACTTAATATTAGTGCAGAACAGTGTACCTTTAATTTAAATGCCCTTGGAGTCTGCTGGGGAAGAGAAATAATACTGTCAGTCAGTATGACATGCAGATGAGTGCCGTCGATCTTAGAATCACCGCACACTTCACTCATTTGGGCAGTCACGGGGCCAAAACCAGAGTGTGGAGCCACAGTGTGGCGGTGGAGGCAGCAGCAATGGGAGGCCATACAGCACCCTATGACAAAAATGGAAACCACCAGCAGTGTGAGGAGACCTGAAAGTGGCACATGGCAGAGTGTGGCGATAGAGACAGCAGCAATGGGAGGCCGTACAGGGACCCATGACACACTCTGGACCTGGCAGAAGCATGAGGAGGCGGTACAGGGGCCCATGACAGATTACGGGCCTGGCAGCAGCATGAGGAGTCGGTACGGGGGCCCATGGCAGATTACGGGCCTGGCAGCAGCAATGGGAGGCCGTACAGGGACCCATGACACACTCTGGACCTGGCAGCAGCATGGGGAGGCGGTACAGGGGCCCATGACAGATTACGGGCCTGGCAGCAGCATGAGGAGTCGGTACGGGGGCCCATGACACACTCTGGACCTGGCAGCAGCATGAGGAGGCGGTACAGGGGCGCATGACAGATTACGAGCCTGGCAGCAGCAACTTGGACAGGAGGACGTTCAGCTTCTGCACCGTCGGGTGCGTGCTCGCAAACTGTTGTCTCTTGGAAACGGATTCCAAGAAAGACTGCTGACGGAATCCGTGAAGAGGAGTAGCAGGAGAAGGAGCATCTGAACGAGCGGAATATGCCAACAAGCGACAACAGGGGCCCATGACAGATTACGGGCCTGGCAGCAGCATGAGGAGTCGGTACGGGGGCCCATGGCAGATTAGGGGCCTGGCAGCAGCTATGGGAGGCCCGTAATCTGCCAGCACCCTATGACAAAAAATGGAACCCACCAGCAGTGTGAGGAGACCTGAAAGTGGCACATGGCAGAGTGTGGCGATGGAGACAGCAGCAATGGGAGGCCGTACAGGGACCCATGAGAGACTCTGGACCTGGCAGCAGCATGAGGAGGCGGTATAGGGGCCCATGGCAGATTAGGGGCCTGGCAGCAGCTATGGGAGGCCCATAATCTGCCAGCACCCTATGACAAAAAATGGAACACACCAGCAGTGTGAGGAGACCTGAAAGTGGCACATGGCAGAGTGTGGCGATGGAGACAGCAGCAATGGGAGGCTGTACAGGGACCCATGAGAGACTCTGGACCTGGCAGCAGCATGAGGAGGCGGTATAGGGGCCCATGGCAGATTAGGGGCCTGGCAGCAGCTATAGGAGGCCCGTAATCTGCCAGCACCCTATGACAAAAAATGGAACACACCAGCAGTGTGAGGAGACCTGAAAGTGGCACATGGCAGAGTGTGGCGATGGAGACAGCAGCAATGGGAGGCCGTACAGGGACCCATGAGAGACTCTGGGCTTGGCAGCAGCATGAGGAGGCGGTATAGGGGCCCATGGCAGATTAGGGGCCTGGCAGCAGCTATGGGAGGCCCGTAATCTGCCAGCACCCTATGACAAAAAATGGAACACACCAGCAGTGTGAGGAGACCTGAAAGTGGCACATGTTTGGGGCATGATTCATGGCGGATTTAGTCAGTTGTGTCAGGAACTGGTGTTTTGAAATCCAGACTAATCCACGCCTGATTCATTTTCACAAACGTGAGTCTCTCCACACTTTGGGTGGACAGTCGTGTCCTCCGCGGAGTTGCAATACCTCCTGCCGCACTAAACACGCGCTCCGATGCCACGCTACTGGCCGGGCATGACAGCCTTTCAAGGGCAAATTCAGCTAGTTGGGGCCAAAGGTCAAGTTTCGTTGCCCAGTAGTCAAGGGGATAGTCTACCTCGGTTGGCAGGGTGCTGTCCAAGTAGGCCTAAGCCTGTTGTTTGAGGTCCTGCTCCAGGTCCACCTGATGCTGCTGCTGCTGCTGCTGCGGCTGGTTAGTAGTTTCCTCACTGCGCTGGTGAAGAAAGCTACTCATCATCGACTGCAGACTGAGGCAGCCGCTGCTGGTGGAGCTGCCACTGCTCCTACCACCCCACCCCTCCCCTGCTGCCATGGCAGCGTAACGCGAGCGCACAGGGCCCACAGTGTCTGAGGATGGACGTTGGCGCAGACAGGCAGAGACCAGCTGACTACATAGGTGGTTTTTATAGTACGTTATTTTGGCCTCCCTCTCAGCAGGTGTGAAAAAGGCCACCATTTTTGAACGGTAGCGAGGGTCCAACAAGGTGGACAGCCAAAAGTCATCCCTCTGTCTGATGGTTATTATTCGGCTGTCGCTACGCAAGCAACCAAGCATGCTATGGGCCATTTGTGCCAAGGAATGCGAGGGACTCCCTGCCTCCATCTCCACAGCATACTGCCACGGTGCGTCTGGGTCCTCTGTCTCCTCTTCCTCCTCCTCTACCAGATGCTCCTGCTCCTCCACTCCTGTCCGCTGAGTGGAAAAACCACCCATTTCACTCAATAATTCCTGAGCACCAATGTCCTCCTCTACCTCCTCCTCTTCTTCCTGTCCTGCCCCCACAGGGGTCATGTGGCGTTGAGATCTGTGCGCCACGTCTACCGCACCCTGACCAGCCATTGTTAACAGCATTTGTTCCAGGACGTGCAACAGAGGAATGACGTCGTTCATCCCATAGTCCTGCCGACTCACGAATAGCGTGGCCTCCTCAAAGGGCCTGAGCAAGCGCAGGTGTCACGCATGAGCTGCCAATGGCTGACATCTAAGTTACACAGGGAGTACCTTTATCCGCTTTTAACATCAGGAAATCTGTGATGGCCTTTTGCTGTTCGTAAAGGCGGTCTAACATATGTAGGGTTGAATTCCACCTTGTTGCAACGTCACAGCATGAGGAGTCGGTATAGGGGCCCATGGCAGATTAGGGGCCTGGCAGCAGCTATGGGAGGCCCGTAATCTGCCAGCACCCTATGTCAAAAAATTCAACACACCAGCAGTGTGAGGAGACCTGAAAGTGGCACATGGCAGAGTGTGGCGATGGAGACAGCAGCAATGGGAGGCCGTACAGGGACCCATGACAGACTCTGGACTTGGCAGCAGCATGAGGAGGCGGTATATAGGGGCCCATGGCAGATTAGGGGCCTGGCAGCAGCTATAGGAGGCCCGTAATCTGCCAGTACCCTATGTCAAAAAATTCAACACACCAGCAGTGTGAGGAGACCTGAAAGTGGCACATGGCAGAGTGTGGCGATGGAGACAGCAGCAATGGGAGGCCGTACAGGGACCCATGACAGACTCTGGACTTGGCAGCAGCATGAGGAGGCGGTATATAGGGGCCTATGGCAGATTAGGGGCCTGGCAGCAGCTATAGGAGGCCCGTAATCTGCCAGCACCCTATGTCAAAAAATTCAACACACCAGCAGTGTGTGAGGAAACCTGAAAGTGGCACATGGCAGAGTGTGGCGATGGAGACAGCAGCAATGGGAGGCCATACAGGGACCCATGACAGACTCTGGACTTGGCAGCAGCATGAGGAGGCGGTATATAGAGGCCTATGGCAGATTAGGGGCCTGGCAGCAGCTATAGGAGGCCCGTAATCTGCCAGCACCCTATGTCAAAAAATTCAACACACCAGCAGTGTGTGAGGAGACCTGAAAGTGGCACATGGCAGAGTGTGGCGATGGAGACAGCAGCAATGGGAGGCCGTACAGGGACCCATGACAGACTCTGGACTTGTCAGCAGCATGAGGAGGCGGTATATAGAGGCCTATGGCAGATTAGGGGCCTGGCAGCAGCTATAGGAGGCCCGTAATCTGCCAGCACCCTATGTCAAAAAATTCAACACACCAGCAGTGTGTGAGGAGACCTGAAAGTGGCACATGGCAGAGTGTGGCGATGGAGACAGCAGCAATGGGAGGCCGTACAGGGACCCATGACAGACTCTGGACTTGGCAGCAGCATGAGGAGGCGGTATATAGAGGCCTATGGCAGATTAGGGGCCTGGCAGCAGCTATGGGAGGCCCGTAATCTGCCAGCACCCTATGTCAAAAAATTCAACACACCAGCAGTGTGTGAGGAGACCTGAAAGTGGCACATGGCAGAGTGTGGCGATGGAGACAGCAGCAATGGGAGGCCGTACAGGGACCCATGACAGACTCTGGACTTGTCAGCAGCATAAGGAGGCGGTATATAGGGGCCTATGGCAGATTAGGGGCCTGGCAGCAGCTATAGGAGGCCCGTAATCTGCCAGCACCCTATGTCAAAAAATTCAACACACCAGCAGTGTGAGGAGACCTGAAAGTGGCACATGGCAGAGTGTGGCGATGGAGACAGCAGCAATGGGAGGCCGTACAGGGACCCATGAGAGACTCTGGACCTGGCAGCAGCATGAGGAGGCGGTATATAGGGGCCTATGGCAGATTAGGGGCCTGGCAGCAGCTATAGGAGGCCCGTAATCTGCCAGCACCCTATGTCAAAAAATTCAACACACCAGCAGTGTGAGGAGACCTGAAAGTGGCACATGGCAGAGTGTGGCGATGGAGACAGCAGCAATGGGAGGCCGTACAGGGACCCATGACAGACTCTGGACTTGGCAGCAGCATGAGGAGGCGGTATATAGGGGCCCATGGCAGATTAGGGGCCTGGCAGCAGCTATGGGAGGCTCGTAATCTGACAGCACCCTATGTCAAAAAATTCAACACACCAGCAGTGTGTGAGGAGACCTGAAAGTGGCACATGGCAGAGTGTGGCGATGGAGACAGCAGCAATGGGAAGCCGTACAGGGACCCATGAGAGACTCTGGACCTGGCAGCAGCATGAGGAGGCGGTATATAGGGGCCTATGGCAGATTAGGGGCCTGGCAGCAGCTATAGGAGGCCCGTAATCTGCCAGCACCCTATGTCAAAAAATTCAACACACCAGCAGTGTGTGAGGAGACCTGAAAGTGGCACATGGCAGAGTGTGGCGATGGAGACAGCAGCAATGGGAGGCCGTACAGGGACCCATGACAGACTCTGGACTTGGCAGCAGCATGAGGAGGAGGTATATAGAGGCCTATGGCAGATTAGGGGCCTGGCAGCAGCTATAGGAGGCCCGTAATCTGCCAGCACCCTATGTCAAAAAATTCAACACACCAGCAGTGTGTGAGGAGACCTGAAAGTGGCACATGGCAGAGTGTGGCGATGGAGACAGCAGCAATGGGAGGCCGTACAGGGACCCATGACAGACTCTGGACTTGGCAGCAGCATGAGGAGGCGGTATATAGGGGCCTATGGCAGATTAGGGGCCTGGCAGCAGCTATAGGAGGCCCGTAATCTGCCAGCACCCTATGTCAAAAAATTCAACACACCAGCAGTGTGAGGAGACCTGAAAGTGGCACATGGCAGAGTGTGGCGATGGAGACAGCAGCAATGGGAGGCCGTACAGGGACCCATGAGAGACTCTGGACCTGGCAGCAGCATGAGGAGGCGGTATATAGGGGCCTATGGCAGATTAGGGGCCTGGCAGCAGCTATAGGAGGCCCGTAATCTGCCAGCACCCTATGTCAAAAAATTCAACACACCAGCAGTGTGAGGAGACCTGAAAGTGGCACATGGCAGAGTGTGGCGATGGAGACAGCAGCAATGGGAGGCGGTACAGGGACCCATGACAGACTCTGGACTTGGCAGCAGCATGAGGAGGCGGTATATAGGGGCCCATGGCAGATTAGGGGCCTGGCAGCAGCTATGGGAGGCCCGTAATCTGCCAGCACCCTATGTCAAAAAATTCAACACATCAGCAGTGTGTGAGGAGACCTGAAAGTGGCACATGGCAAAGTGTGGCGATGGAGACAGCAGCAATGGGAGGCCGTACAGGGACCCATGAGAGACTCTGGACCTGGCAGCAGCATGAGGAGGCGGTATATAGGGGCCTATGGCAGATTAGGGGCCTGGCAGCAGCTATAGGAGGCCCGTAATCTGCCAGCACCCTATGTCAAAAAATTCAACACACCAGCAGTGTGAGGAGACCTGAAAGTGGCACATGGCAGAGTGTGGCGATGGAGACAGCAGCAATGGGAGGCCGTACAGGGACCCATGAGAGACTCTGGACCTGGCAGCAGCATGAGGAGGCGGTATATAGGGGCCTATGGCAGATTAGGGGCCTGGCAGCAGCTATGGGAGGCCCGTAATCTGCCAGCACCCTATGTCAAAAAATTCAACACACCAGCAGTGTGAGGAGACCTGAAAGTGGCACATGGCAGAGTGTGGCGATGGAGACAGCAGCAATGGGAGGCCGTACAGGGACCCATGACAGACTCTGGACTTGGCAGCAGCATGAGGAGACGGTATATAGGGGCCCATGGCAGATTAGGGGCCTGGCAGCAGCTATGAGATGCCCGTAATCTGCCAGCACCCTATGTCAAAAAATTCAACACACCAGCAGTGTGTGAGGAGACCTGAAAGTGGCACATGGCAGAGTGTGGCGATGGAGACAGCAGCAATGGGAGGCCGTACAGGGACCCATGAGAGACTCTGGACCTGGCAGCAGCATGAGGAGGCGGTATATAGGGGCCTATGGCAGATTAGGGGCCTGGCAGCAGCTATAGGAGGCCCGTAATCTGCCAGCACCCTATGTCAAAAAATTCAACACACCAGCAGTGTGAGGAGACCTGAAAGTGGCACATGGCAGAGTGTGGCGATGGAGACAGCAGCAATGGGAGGCCGTACAGGGACCCATGACAGACTCTGGACTTGGCAGCAGCATGAGGAGGCGGTATATAGGGGCCCATGGCAGATTAGGGGCCTGGCAGCAGCTATGGGAGGCCCTTAATCTGCCAGCACCCTATGTCAAAAAATTCAACACACCAGCAGTGTGTGAGGAGACCTGAAAGTGGCACATGGCAGAGTGTGGCGATGGAGACAGCAGCAATGGGAGGCCGTACAGGGACCCATGACAGACTCTGGACTTGTCAGCAGCATGAGGAGGCGGTATATAGAGGCCTATGGCAGATTAGGGGCCTGGCAGCAGCTATAGGAGGCCCGTAATCTGCCAGCACCCTATGTCAAAAAATTCAACACACCAGCAGTGTTTGAGGAGACCTGAAAGTGGCACATGGCAGAGTGTGGCGATGGAGACAGCAGCAATGGGAGGCCGTACAGGGACCCATGAGAGACTCTGGACCTGGCAGCAGCATGAGGAGGCGGTATATAGGGGCCTATGGCAGATTAGGGGCCTGGCAGCAGCTATAGGAGGCCCGTAATCTGCCAGCACCCTATGTCAAAAAATTCAACACACCAGCAGTGTGAGGAGACCTGAAAGTGGCACATGGCAGAGTGTGGCGATGGAGACAGCAGCAATGGGAGGCCGTACAGGGACCCATGACAGACTCTGGACTTGGCAGCAGCATGAGGAGGCGGTATATAGGGGCCCATGGCAGATTAGGGGCCTGGCAGCAGCTATGGGAGGCCCTTAATCTGCCAGCACCCTATGTCAAAAAATTCAACACACCAGCAGTGTGTGAGGAGACCTGAAAGTGGCACATGGCAGAGTGTGGCGATGGAGACAGCAGCAATGGGAGGCCGTACAGGGACCCATGACAGACTCTGGACTTGTCAGCAGCATGAGGAGGCGGTATATAGAGGCCTATGGCAGATTAGGGGCCTGGCAGCAGCTATAGGAGGCCCGTAATCTGCCAGCACCCTATGTCAAAAAATTCAACACACCAGCAGTGTTTGAGGAGACCTGAAAGTGGCACATGGCAGAGTGTGGCGATGGAGACAGCAGCAATGGGAGGCCGTACAGGGACCCATGAGAGACTCTGGACCTGGCAGCAGCATGAGGAGGCGGTATATAGGGGCCTATGGCAGATTAGGGGCCTGGCAGCAGCTATAGGAGGCCCGTAATCTGCCAGCACCCTATGTCAAAAAATTCAACACACCAGCAGTGTGAGGAGACCTGAAAGTGGCACATGGCAGAGTGTGGCGATGGAGACAGCAGCAATGGGAGGCCGTACAGGGACCCATGACAGACTCTGGACTTGGCAGCAGCATGAGGAGGCGGTATATAGGGGCCCATGGCAGATTAGGGGCCTGGCAGCAGCTATAGGAGGCCCGTAATCTGCCAGCACCCTATGTCAAAAAATTCAACACACCAGCAGTGTGTGAGGAGACCTGAAAGTGGCACATGGCAGAGTGTGGCGATGGAGACAGCAGCAATGGGAGGCCGTACAAGGACCCATGACAGACTCTGGACTTGGCAGCAGCATGAGGAGGCGGTATATAGGGGCCCATGGCAGATTAGGGGCCTGGCAGCAGCTATAGGAGGCCCATAATCTGCCAGCACCCTATGTCAAAAAATTGAACACACCAGCAGTGTGTGAGGAGACCTGAAAGTGGCACATGGCAGAGTGTGGCGAAGGAGACCTGAAAGTGGCACATGTTTGAGGCATGATTCATGGCGGATTTAGTCAGTTGTGTCAGGAACTGGTGGTTTGAAATCCAGACTAATCCACGCCTGATTCATTTTCACAAACGTGAGTCTCTCCACACTTTGGGTGGACAGTCGTGTCCTCCGCGGAGTTACAATACCTCCTGCCGCACTAAACACGCGCTCCGATGCCACGCTACTGGCCGGGCATGACAGCCTTTCAAGGGCAAATTCAGCTAGTTGGGGCCAAAGGTCAAGTTTCGTTGCCCAGTAGTCAAGGGGATTGTCTACCTCGGTTGGCAGGGTGCTGTCCGAGTAGGCCCAAGCCTGTTGTTTGAGGTCCTGCTCCAGGTCCACCTGACGCTGCTGCTGCTGCTGCTGCGGCTGGTTAGTAGTTTCCTCACTGCGCTGGTGAATAAAGCTACTCATCATCGACTGCAGACTGAGGCAGCCGCTGCTGGTGGAGCTGCCACTGCTCCTACCACCCCACCCCTCCCCTGCTGCCATGGCAGCGGAACGCGAGCGCACAGGGCCCACAGTGTCTGAGGATGGACGTTGGCGCACAAAGGCAGAGACCAACTGACTACATAGGTGGTTTTTATAGTACGTTATTATGGCCTCCCTCTCAGCAGGTGTGAAAAAGGCCACCATTTTTGAACGGTAGCGAGGGTCCAACAAGGTGGACAGCCAAAAGTCATCCCTCTGTCTGATGATTATTATTCGGCTGTCGCTATGCAAGCAACCGAGCATGCTATGGGCCATTTGTGCCAAGGAATGCGAGGGACTCCCTGCCTCCATCTCCACAGCATACTGCCACGGTGCGTCTGGGTCCTCTGTCTCCTCCTCCTCCTCCTCTACCAGATGCTCCTGCTCCTCCACTCCTGTGCGCTGAGTGGAAAAACCACCCATTTCACTCAATAATTCCTGAGCACAAATGTCCTCCTCTACCTCCTCCTCTTCTTCCTGTCCTGCCCCCACAGGGGTCATGTGGCATTGAGATCTGTGCGCCACGTCTACCGCACCCTGACCAGCCATTGTTAACAGCATTTGTTCCAGGACGTGCAACAGAGGAATGACGTCGTTCATCCCATAGTCCTGCCGACTCACGAATAGCGTGGCCTCCTCAAAGGGCCTGAGCAAGCGGCAGGTGTCACGCATGAGCTGCCAATGGCTGACATCAAAGTTACACAGGGGAGTACCTTTATCCGCTTGTAACATCAGGAAATCGGTGATGGCCTTTCGCTGTTCGTAAAGGCGGTCTAACATGTGTAGGGTTGAATTCCACCTTGTTGCAACGTCGCAGATCAGGCGATGCTGTGGAATTCCGTTCTGCCGCTGCAGCTCAAGGAGGGTGTGCTTTGCGGTGTAGGAATGGCTGAAATGCATGCAAAGTTTACGTGACATTTTAAGGATGTCTTGCAGTGGGATGGTGGATTTTAGGAACCGCTTGACAACCAGATTGAACACGTGAGCCATGCATGGCGCATGGCACAACCTTCCTTGACGCAGAGCAGACAACATGTTCTTTCCGTTGTCGGTCAACATGGTTCCGATTTTGAGTTTGCGCGGAGACAGCCATCTGTCGATTTCTCTGTTCATTACACTGAGAAGTTCCTCCCCTGTGTGACTACGTTCGCCAAGGCATACCAGGTGCAGCACAGCGTGACACCGTTGCGCCCTGCACATGTGATATGCCGGTCGGGTAATGGGACTTGGCACGGGGGTGGCGGCTGAGGACACGGCGGAAGAAGAGGTGGTAGAGGCGGACATCTTTGCTGTACCAAGGACGTGCAAACATGGAGGCAAAAGCGGCGTGACCTGTCCAAGTTGCTGGTGCGGCTGTGACGGCACCACGTTCACCCAGTGGGCCGTAAATGACATGTACTGTCCCTGACCGTAGTTACAGCTCCACACGTCGGCGCTGCCGTGCACTTTGGCAGAGACCGACATGCTCAAAGACTGGCCCACCATCTCTTCTACATGTGAATGCAGGGCTGGCACTGCCTTTTTGGCGAAGAAATGACGGCTTGGCACTCTCCACCGCGGCGCGGCACAAGCCATCATTTCTCGGAAAGGTTCTGAGTCCACCACTTGGAAAGGGAGGGACTGCAGCACCAGCAACTTGGACAGGAGGACGTTCAGCTTTTGCACCGTCGGGTGCGTGCTCGCAAACTGTTGTCTCTTGGAAACGGATTCCAAGAAAGACTGCTGACGGAATCCGTGAAGAGGAGTAGCAGGAGAAGGAGCATCTGAACGAGCGGAAGATGCCAACGAGCGACAACTCCCCTCAGCAGAGGTGTTGGAGCCTTGACTGGCTGATGGAGGGCGATTGACGTCAGGTGACGGAGCAAGTAACGGAGCGGGTGATGGAGCGGGGGCTGGGGCGGGCAGAACCGCCGTATCTTTATCACGGTTTTCCCAGGCCACCAAATGGCGACGCTGCATATGCTGCCGCAACGCTGTAGTCCCAACATGGGCCCCCTGGCCACGCTTGACTTTCTGGCCACATAGTCGACATACGGCTACGTTTACTTCCTCGGGCGGCTTGACAAAAAATTGCCACACCGCCGAGTAGGAAACTTTGCCCCCAATACTCCTCACTGGCTGACTGCTGCTTCCTCCGTGCACACCGGCACCACTACTGGCCGTGGTGGTAGGCTGCAGTGGAGCTGGTGCTCTACTCCGTGGCCGTTTGGCTCCACTGACACTGCTGCGACCCTGCTGCTGTCTCCTGGGCAACCCACCGACTGTTTTGCTCGCTGCCAAGCTGCCACCCTCTTCTCCTGATGATGCGGAAGAAATTGCCTGATGACGACGAGGCTGCCAAGTGCGATCAACCTCCTCATCATCAAGTAGGGTCTCCGCCTCACTACTAGCCCCCTCGGCTGCGTGTGGGTCAGGAGACAGACCTGTCTCTAGACCGGCTACCGAGCCACTCTCCTCGCCACTACTTCTTCGCCTGGCTGCTGAAAAGGCGGATGTCTCCCCCCGTTCCTGACCGCCCTCTGTTAGCTCTTCCTCACTGTACAGTGGGGCTGAGCCCACAGCATGCGATACTTCGCTTGGTGAGGGAACACCAAAGGACAGGGGCAGGTAGAGGACACGTGATTTCAGTGGGCTTGCTCCCGGGCCATGCCAACTAACGGTTGTGTCTGACGTACCCACCGACCGTTGGCTGTAGGTGTCAGAGGTGACCTGGGAAGAGGAAGACGACCGAGCCAACCAATCGACGACGGCAGGGTTGTCGGTGGAGACACGACCGCTGGATGACACCGGGAGCACTGGCCTCTGGCTGCGAATAGTGCTGCCTCGACCCCTTCCTCTGCTGCCACGTCTGCTCGCTCCTAAAACATTGCCTCCTCTGCCACTCCTCTGCATGTTGTCTGACATACTCTTTAATTCAACGATTCTGTGTCCCTGAGTAACAATTCTGTGTCCCTGAGTATCAATTCTGTGTCTGTCCCTGAGTAACAATTCTGTGGCCCTAAGTAACGGTTCTGTGGCCCTCAGTAACAATTCTGTGGCCCTCAGTAACAATTCTGTGTCTGTCCCTGAGTAACAATTATGTGGCCCTAAGTAACGGTTCTGTGGCCCTCAGTAACAATTCTGTGTCCCTGATTAACGTTTATGTGGCCCTAAGTAACAATTCTGTGTCCCTGAGTAACAATTCTGTGTCTGTCCGAGTAACAATTCTGTGGCCCTAAGTAACAGTTCTGTGGCCCTCAGTAACAATTCTGTGTCCCTGAGTAACAATTCTGTGGCCCTAAGTAACAGTTCCGTGGCCCTCAGTAACAATTCTGTGTCCCTGAGTAACAATTTTGTGGCCCTAAGTAACGGTTCTGTGGCCCTCAGTAACAATTCTGTATCCCTGAGTAACAATTCTGTGTCTGTCCGAGTAACAATTCTGTGGCCCTAAGTAACAGTTCTGTGGCCCTCAGTAACAATTATGTGTCCCTAAGTAACAAATCTGTGGCCCTAAGTAATGGTTCTGTGGCTCTCAGTAACAATTCTGTGTCCCTAAGTAACAATTCTGTGGCCCTAAGTAACGGTTCTGTGGCCCTCAGTAACAATTCTGTGTCCCTAAGTAACAATTCTGTGGCCCTAAGTAACGGTTCTGTGGCCCTCAGTAACAATTCTGTGTCCCTCAGTAACAATTCTGTGTCCCTCAGTAACAATTCTGTGTCTGTCCCTGATTAACGTTTACGTGGCCCTAAGTAACGGTTCTGTGGCCCTCAGTAACAATTCTGTGTCCCTGATTAACGTTTCTGTGGCCCTAAGTAACGGTTCTGTGGCCCTCAGTAACAATTCTGTGTCCCTCAAGAAACAATTCTGTGTCTGTCCGTGAGTAACAATTCTGTGGCCCTAAGTAACGGTTCTGTGGCCCTCAGTAACAATTCTGTGTCCCTGATTAACATTTATGTGGCCCTAAGTAACGGTTCTGTGGCCCTCAGTAACAATTCTGTGTCCCTGATTAACGTTTCTGTGGCCCTAAGTAACGGTTCTGTGGCCCTCAGTAACAATTCTGTGTCCCTCAGTAACAATTCTGTGTCTGTCCCTGAGTAACAATTCTGTGGCCCTAAGTAACGGTTCTGTGGCCCTCAGTAACAATTCTGTGTCCCTGATTAACTTTTATGTGGCCCTAAGTAACGGTTCTGTGGCCCTCAGTAACAATTCTGTGTCCCTGATTAACGTTTCTGTGGCCCTCAGTAACAATTCTGTGTCCCTCAGTAACAATTCTGTGTCTGTCCCTGAGTAACAATTCTGTGGCCCTAAGTAACGGTTCTGTGGCCCTCAGTAACAATTCTGTGTCCCTGAGTAACAATTCTGTGGCCCTAAGTAATGGTTCTGTGGCCCTCAGTAACAATTCTGTGTCCCTGATTAACGTTTCTGTGGCCCTCAGTAACAATTCTGTGTCCCTCAGTAACAATTCTGTGTCTGTCCCTGAGTAACAATTCTGTGGCCCTAAGTAACGGTTCTGTGGCCCTCAGTAACAATTCTGTGTCCCTGAGTAACAATTCTGTGGCCCTAAGTAACGGTTCTGTGGCCCTCAGTAACAATTCTGTGTCCCTGAGTAACAATTCTGTGGCCCTAAGTAACGGTTGTGGCCCTCAGTTACAATTCTGTGTCCCTCAGTAACAATTCTGTGTCTGTCCCCGAGTAACAATTATGTGGCCCTAAGTAACGGTTATGTGGCCCTCAGTAACAATTCTGTGTCCCTGAGTAACAATTCTGTGGCCCTAAGTAACGGTTCTGTGGCCCTGAGTAACAATTCTGTGTCCCTGAGTAACAATTCTGTGTCTGTCCCTGAGTAACAATTCTGTGGCCCTAAGTAACGGTTCTGTGGCCCTCAGTAACAATTCTGTGTCCCTGAGTAACGTTTCTGTGGCCCTAAGTAACAATTCTGTGGCCCTCAGTAACAATTCTGTGTCTGTCCCTGAGTAACAATTCTGTGACCCTAACTAACGTTTCTGTGGCCCTAAGTAACAATTCTCTGGCACTCAGTAACAATTCTGTCTGTCCCTGAGTAACAATTCTGTGGCCCTAAGTAACAATTCTGTGGCCCTCAGTAACAATTCTGTGTCTGTCCCTGAGTAACAATTCTGTGGCCCTAACTAACGTTTCTGTGGCCCTAAGTAACAGTTCTGTGGCCCTCAGTAACAATTCTGTGTCTGTCCCTGAGTAACAATTCTGTGGCCCTAACTAACGTTTCTGTGGCCCTCAGTAACAGTTCTGTGGCCCTCAGTAACAATTCTGTGTCTGTCCCTGAGTAACAATTCTGTGGCCCTAACTAACGTTTCTGTGGCCCTAAGTAACAATTCTCTGGCACTCAGTAACAATTCTGTCTGTCCCTGAGTAACAATTCTGTGGCCCTAATAACGTTTCTGTGGCCCTAAGTAACAGTTCTGTGGCCCTCAGTAACAATTCTGTGTCTGTCCCTGAGTAACAATTCTGTGGCCCTAACTAACGTTTCTGTGGCCCTAAGTAACAATTCTCTGGCACTCAGTAACAATTCTGTCTGTCCCTGAGTAACAATTCTGTGGCCCTAACTAGCGTTTCTTTGGCCCTAAGTAACGATTCTGTGGCCCTCGTTAACAATTCTGTGTCCCTGAGTAATGCTTCTCTGTCCCTAAGTAACGTTTCTCTGTCCCCAAGTAACGTTTCTGTGGCCCTAACTCTGTCCCTAATACAGAGCGGTCTGCCTCTCTTGAATGACTGGAGGCAAATGAAGAATTCTAAAATGGCCGCTATTTATAGCTCGACCATTACACAGTGCTGGCTGCCTGGCTGCTGATTGGCTAATGCGATCACATGTCATTAAGGAATGCATTATGGGTCAGCGCGCCTTGTCTGCGTGCCTTCCCAGACATCCCCGCTCCGTCGCCGCACATGTCCGCCGCCATTTTAGGAAAAATTTTGATTCGCGCGTCCGAAGTAGGCTATTTTTCGGATTCGGCACGAATCGAAAATTTTCCAATATTCGACTCGAATTCCACTTCGCCTACTTCGATTCGCTCATCTCTATTAATCACCACTGGGGTTTTTATTTTTTGCTAAATTAACAAAAAAGAAAAATTTGAAAAAAAAAAACATGTTTTTCTTTGTTTCTGTTATAAAAGTTTGCAAATAAATAATTGTTCATAAATTTAGGCCGAGATGTATTCTGCTACATTTCTTTGGTGAAAATAACCCAAATTAGTATTTATTATTTAGTCTGTAGGAAAGTTCACAAACTATGGGATATATCTGAAAATTGATCAATCCTGAAGTACTGACAGCCAATCTAATTTCTTGAGGTCCAAGAATTTCTTGAGGTCCAAGAAAGAAGAACAGTACAGATATCCCCCAAATGTCCCCTTTTTGCAAAGTAGACAGTCCAACGTATATCATAAGAGGCATGGCAAGTTTTTTGAAGTTGTAATTTTTTTGTCATTTTTAGGAAAATAAAGAAATTAAAAAAATGATTTTCACTATCTTGTTTTTTTTACATACTGTCACCAGTACAGTATAGCATCATCATATAACTGGCATGGCGGTGATCAGGGACACTGGTGACAGTACGAAAAAAAAAATTGATAATTTTTTTCAATTTTTTTCAATGTTTTTATTATTTTTAATTTTTTATTACATTTTTTTCTTTTTTTAAGATTTTTTTTTTCATATTGCACTATGACCAAAGTAGTATAATGTTACCATACATTGTACTACTTTGGGGAAGTGATCAGTATTTTTTTTTTTTTACACAGTTTGCTTATAGCAAATAATTACTTTGCTATAAGCAAGCATTTACCTGAATGAAATCGATTCATTCAGTTTTTTTTTTTGTGATTAGCTTTGATTTGGCCACAGCTAATCACATGACACAGCTGGGCTGTGATTGGCCCAGCATGTGCATGTGATCGCTGTGACCATTCACAGCTAGACATACTTGTATACAATGAATGGCATGAAAGGAAGCCATCCATTATATACAACTGTCATGTGACCTGCTGTGATTGGTCACAGCAGGTCACATGGTAGTGGCAACGGGGCCAGTACACAGGTCTGTCATCAGCCGTGTCCGAGGTGCACGGCCGGTGACAGATATCGCCACAGCGCAGCCCTGCAGGCATGCGCAATGCGTGTTCCGGAAAGGACACCATATGACGTCCACCCAGAGGGATGAGCTGTTCGCCCGGCCACCATCTGCTATAGGCCGGGCGGCAACTGGTTAAAGTACAATATATTGCCCAATAACAAAAGAAGCCTACAGAAAAATAATGTGAACAAAGAATTCACAGGAAAAAGCGGTTACATAAAGGACAATGCGATACTAAAATAAATTATCAAAATATGCTTTTATTAGCAAAATTCCAATATGAGACAATTGAGTAAAGACTGCTGGTAGCCATCACCTCAATATAGGACAATACAAAAGACAACCTAAAAAAAAAAAAAGAAAGGCATCATGGCTAGGCCATAAATTGTACTATGCTGCAGAGACAACGACTCAAAGGTCTTTTGCTCATACAGCAAAGACACATCAGGGTGCACCACCATGGTGGGGATACAAATATCATGGAGAAATTGCAATGTTGCCATAGACCAATCATCAGAATTATACAGGTGTAACCTCTATTGGCATGGAAATAGAAGCCCAACTAGGGAAGATATGCAATAAAGAATATACATAATTACGATGTAACTGGATACATTCCACATATAGATGCCTGTGTCAAAATTGTGGTGAGTAAGGCACTTGTTGCAATTCATATAGTGTATAGCCCATAAGCCAATTCCTGAGACCAGAAGACACAGCCTCCGAAAATGATATGCGATAGTGACTTATAAACCCACATAGGGCAGTGGATATTGCATTAAGGTCCTTGAAGATGTACGTTGTGTCAACAAAATATGGGCAAATTAGCAGTTCACTGACAGCTGGATGTAGAGTAAAGTCACTGTCCTGAAATTAGTAGTGACAGGTAGAAAGTCCATGAGGCAGCCGCCACATAGGGACTTCTAATGGCAGAGCCCTGCCTGCATATATGTCCAGTGATCCACCAGGTGTGAGTAAATGTGTCACTCACCACCTACTCCGTCAGATGGAGATAGTATGACCTTCCCTTAGTTGCTCGGTTCTATGCTCGGAGTCCCAGAGGCAGCTGCCATGTCACGACCTCTGATGGTCAGATTTCGCTTCCTTGAGAGTACACTTGATGTTTGGTCAGCGCCAAAAGTTAGCATGGTGCTCTGTGTCCCCACTGGTACTGGGTGCATGAAGCCGATGTGCATGGCCAGCTGTGAAGTCACTGACGTGTGATGTCAAGGTGTTTCGCCGATGGGCATATCTTACTCAGCTTTGTCAAGACCAATGGGAGACTGGCTAGCAGACGCGTTTATATCAGGCTAAACCCCACCTATATATGTCAATCATGAGCAGCCAAATCAATTAAAATGGTCATTACAAACAGTCAATATACTTCAAAGCAATCACAAGGATAAATAGATCAGTACTTCTATGGTAAACAGAGAAGCACAGGGGATAATGATTACTAACAATATTCAAATGTAACCAATGGAGGAAGATGTCTTAGACCAATCAGACTCATCAAGATTTTAGTTATGTGAAAATACTTGGGGATCTAATTCAACATTTAACCCTTTAAGGTGCAAAGTATTCAGCTTATAAATCCAATGTTTTTCACATTTTAACAATTCCCTATCAAAGTCTCCTCTTCTCAATAGAAAATGTAGGGCATAGATTCCTTTCACTTTAATACCTTCCAATTTACTACTATGGAATTTTAGAAAGTGTTGAGCCAAGTTACTATCTGGTTCTTTAGATTTAATATCTCTGAAATGTTCACCTATATGTATTGTAAGTTGCCTCTTAGTTTTCCCCACATGAATCTTATTACATGGACTTGTCAGCATATAAAGCACTCTAGATGTAGAGCAATTGATAAGGCTCTGAATTCTATATTGAACCCTATTTTCTGAATCAGAGAATCTGTCTGTATGATCCACATATCTCCATATCTGGCATACCACAGCTAAACATTCCTCTTGTATGGGAAGTTAATCAAGTAGGTTGCCCCATAGGATTGTAATCAGAATGGATTAGGAGATTGCCCAGGTTTGGTGCTCTCCTGGCCACCATCTGGGGGCGATCCCCTACAATTCTAAGTTTAGGACATTGCATAAGTATCTTCCAGTGTTTTTCTAGCACCTGTTTAACTTCTTTCCATTGTGCTCCATATTGGGTTATCATCCTAACTGGTTGAGAATTAGAACACTGGATACTTACCTTACAGTCCTCCTTTGGGACCAGCAGTGTTTTCCTATGAGTTTCATATGCTCTTCTCCTTGCCTTCCTAATTAGAGAATGTGAATATCCTCGTTCTCTAAATCTCTTATAGAGATCTCGTGCCTCCAACTTGAAATCATTGATATCCGAACAATATCTGCAACACCGCAGAAACTGTCCAATTGGAATACCATTAATTAGAGACTGTGGATGATGACGTCCCAGCTCTAGTAATGTATTGGCTGCAGTAGGTTTCCGAAAGGTATTTGTAACCAATTTACCATTCTCATGTCTAATATTAAGATCCAGGAATGAGATTTGAGACCTTTTATAGATATAAGTAAGTTTAATATTCATTGCATTATGATTCAATTCATCTATAACTTGGTTCAAATCTTCCACACTTCCTCTCCAGACATGGAAAATGTCATCAATATATCTCAACCATATCTGAGCATAGGAGAGAAATAGCGATGATCGATAGACAAGCTGCTCTTCCTAATACCCAAGATGCAGGAAGGCATATGCTGGGGCCCATGGGGCTCCCATGCTTGTACCACTTTTTTGTTGGTAGAAGCAATTGTTGAACTGAAAAAAATTATTTTGCAACGCAAAGTCTAAAAGTTCAGCAATAAATTCATTCTGTCCGTCCATATCCGGGTAGTGCATGTCAAGAAAGTAACAAATGGCTCCATTCATGAGGAATGGATGCATAGAGAGACTCAACATCCAATCCTACTAGAATGGAGTCCTCATCAATAACAAATTCCTGAATTTAAGCCAGGACATCCTTAGTGTCTCTAACATAAGATTTTTAATTAGGGACCATTTCTTTGGGGAAACGATCAATGTATTTACCTGTTCTTTCAAGTGGGCCTTGTATAGCAGACACAATGGGGTTTATTTACTAAAGCTGGAGAGTCCAAAATCAGACTCCCTTCTGCATAGAAACCAATCAGCTTCCAGGTTTCATTGCCAAAGCTTCATTGAACAAGCTGAGGTTAGAAGCTGATTGGTTTCTATGCAGAAGGGAGTCTGATTTTGGACTCTCCAGCTTTAGTAAATACACCCCAATTGGTCTTCCCGGTGGATTTAATAAATCCTTTAGGATTTTAGGGATTATATAGAAGGTGGGGAAATTGAATTCCTCAATTCTGAGGTATTCAAGTTCTTTCTTAGTTAATAAATTAGCTTCTTTCCCTAGAATTAACATGGAATTTAGTTTTTTAACCAAGATAGAAAATGGATTTACATCTAGTTTACAATATGTATTGGAATCACCTAATTGGCCTTTAACTTCCCTCACACAATTTTGTTCTTTTAATATTACAACATTTCCACCTTTGTCACTTCTTTTAATTATGATATTTTTGGCTTCTCTCATTTCTTTGAGAGCTCTTCTCTCACTTTTAGTGAGATTATCACCAAGAGGCATCTTCCACCCTAAGTATTTTAGGTCTGATGACACTAGGTCAAGAAACGTTGCAATCCATCTATTGCTACGCATTTTGAGCATTTTCATAGACTTAATTTTTAAATCCACTTTCCTTATCGGATCTATCTGGTTATCATCTTCACCATCATCATAATCACATAATCCACCTTCCTCAGCTAGGGAAATTAGCATCTCAAGAGTGCCTTGTCTTCCATGGATGAGTCCGGTATAGATCCAGAACCTTCATCAGTTCTTTCATGTATTAATCTGAGGAACACCTTCCTCAGAAACAAATTCACATCTTTAAATACCTCGAATTCATCCACTGAAGTCATAGGGGAGAAAGACATTCCTTTGTTTAATAACTTAATGTGTTCCTGCTTAAGTGGGAACTCAAAACGGTTAATAATCTTCTGATCTCCACAATTATTAACAACTTCCTTCTTTGGCTCCTTGTTCTGCCTTTGCCCTCCTGTATTGACTTTCCCTTCATCTGATCCTCCTTTCTTTTTTGTACTCCTCTTCCTGCCTGGATTTGATCCGTGGCGGGTGGGGCCCCGTCTCACTGGTCTAAAAAAGATACTGATTTAAATAGATTTTCTGAATCACTTTCATTGGACGGGACTTCACCCACTGATCTAGCGTGAGAGCAGAAAAATCTACCCTTGGACCGGCTTCTCCCTCTCCTAATAGGTAAAAAATCTTACCTGTTTCCAAGTCTTTTAGGTCACGCTTAAATTTAGCTTGTTTGGTTACTTTAAGATTTTTCTGCACCTTTTCCATCTTCTTTCTAAATTGTTCATTTTGTTTCTCAAAGCTTTCAGTAGCTTTAAAGGGGTAAAGACCAGTCACACTCTCCCCAATGGCTACATTTAGTTCCTCAAGTTGTAATTTTTCCTCTTCTACAATCAATTTCATACCATTAATCCCCTGTTCAGTACACAACGCCTTCCATTTGTTTAACAATCTTTCATTATGTAGATGCTCAGTTGGCACTACTTTAAAGTAGTGCTAGCTGAGCATCTACATAATGAAAGATTTAGCGATATTAACTCTGCAGGGTGCCCAAACTTTTGCAGATGTTATTTTGAAAGTGTAAATGATGGCAATAAAATCTAACTTTTGTTGACATATTATAAGAATGTCTAATCTGTAATTTGATGCCTTTTGAAGATTTTTCCATCTTTCCTTGGCTTCTTTATGCATATTAATACAAATTTTAGCTGGGGTGCCCAAACTTTCGATCCCCACTGTACATATTTAGTATGGGTATCTTTGAAATCAGATCAATGAGGTCTACTATCCTTATGATGCATTTTCCCTTGAAAATGACACTGATGATCTAAGTGGTATTTTCTTACACTTACAAAACATAGCCTCATCAGAAATCAGGACACTCTGGGACATATCATTCTTGGAGAGATACATTAAGGATAGTATGGTCCCCAGATCCCTGAGATGGGATGTTCCTCCAGAAACGGACGACATAAACAGTGAAACCGAATGGTTTAAATTTTTTAACAACATGGGCCTTGATCTCATGAAATTCCTCATAGCAAGGAAAAAGAAAAAACTTGAATATCTGGACAATGAGATCAATAAGGTTAGAGAAAAACTCATACCCCACAAAGGATCAGAGAATTATAATACAAAATCCAATAGGTTAAGAACATATCTGGAAGAAATAGAAAAAGACCAAAAGATTAAGAAAAGAAAGAAATATACCAGAGATTCTGGGGACTATCAAGAGAAAAGTGTTTTTAGGTGGCAGATTCTTAAAACAGAGCCTAATAGAGTGAACAATTTTTCACAACCTGCCAACACTTTTAATAATCAATCTGGGGCCAGATTCCAGAGACCCACATCACATAATTTGATGGATAATCACCATGATCCCAGATCACCTAGGACAGTGGTGGGCAATCTTTTTTTTCAACTGAGCCAAATCTCGCCAAAACCACGATTGAAATTTATTTTGAGAGCCACATTTTTAAAACTGAAAATACATCCCCCATATAGTAATTCATCCCCCATAGTAATTAATCCCCCATATAGTAATTCATCCCCCATATAGTAATTCATCCCCCATAGTAATTCATCCCCCATATAGTAATTCATCCCCCATAGTAATTCATCCCCCATATAGTAATTCATCCCCCATAGTAATTCATCCCCCATATAGTAATTCATCCCCCATATTAAGTCCCCAAGTCCCCCCTGTGTCGTGTCAATTCACTTACCTTTGCTCCGCGCGTTCCTCTCGCCGTGTTCCCGCGCCGTTCCGGTGTAGCATGAAAATCTGTCTCCTATGAGGATCTGTCCCCCTCGACGTATCTGCGCATGTGCCAATTTCAGGCATTAGCAGCCGATCGGCGATCTCCGGCACATGCGCAGATACGTCGAGGGGGACAGATCCTCATAGGAGACAGATTTTCATGCTACACCGGTCTTCAGGGCGGACTGTGAGAGGAGCCTAGCTCCGCGGGCCGGATTAAAAGGTCCGCCGGGTCGTAGTTTGCCCATTGCTGCCCTATTGCCTGTCACCTGGTGGGCAGTGTGCTCCGGAGCCGCAGCCAAGGTGAAAAAGAGCCGCATCCGGCTCTGGAGCCGCGGGTTGCCGACACCCGACCTAGGAGGATCTATTCCAATGATAGACCTCACATCCCTACACAAAATAGGTTTGATCCCCTACAACATATCACTGATGATAATATAGGTCTCAGAGATATGAGATGCCACCCAGTTCACCCTGAGAGGACCCGACGTCCTACTCAAAATAAAAATTTCAATTACCAACCTCATTGGCGAGCTCATAACTCTAATGTAACACACAATCAAGGGTCACCCAGAAGGAATTGGCGAACACCCCGCAATTCTAATTACAATTTTAATAACAGACAGGCCAACATACCTCATTATCATCCTCAAGAAATGAGACACAACAGAGGGATTTTTATGACCAAAACCCCAGAGACCACCACACAGAATCATACCAACAGCCTATATTTTTTGGAGCAGGCAAAACGCAGAAAAGAAGCATAAGGCTAGAGGAAGTAGAGGAGGGAAAAGGGTCAATAGATCCAAAAAAGATAAGAACTTAACGGGCAAAGGTATTTTTAATTTAAACGGAGTCACCTTATCACAACAAGAACTTGAGTTCTTGATAAAGGTCTTAAATGCGCACCAAAAGCTAGATTAAATAAGTTACATACCTATGTGGACATCCACAGATTTACTAGAAGATTATCCATCAAAAGATACTTTCTTAACAAACCTGTAACCGATGGGAACACAGCCATTAGAACTACTGGCTCCAATTTCAGAAATGCCTCTCTGTCATTCATTTAGTCATTGTACAGTTTTTATTTGTTTATATGAGATTTATTTATATTTCTCTCATTATATGTCCAATTTGATGTTTATAGTCATAACAGCATGTATTTAATTAGTACTATTGAATTTTATCATATGATTTTACATGAATATATACTTACATGTTGTTACTGTTACATGGCCATTCAGATGCATATGGTTTTAAACAGCAGCGAGCGTATTTTAAATTTTTTAAATTATTAATATTGCTTTTCATTTCCATTTTTATCTAATCTTATATATTTTAACTCTCTCTACATGTTTATATTTCTGGGTATATATATATATATATATATATATATATATATATATATATATATTTTCATATATACTCTTAATATAGATGTTTTTCTGGGTTCCTAACCACAAACCCATATACATCTATCTGTGCCTACCTGATATCCCTCCCGGATTATGATCATCAATTTTTGTTCATCCAAGTGTCACGAACACTGATGGCGACCTCTAGTGGCCCACTGGCTGGAGTCCCCCAGAGCGCGGAGTAATTGGGTCACAAGCCAGGTTCGGCAACAGCAGATCAGACAAAAGGAGCAGGCAGAGGATGGTCAGGGCGAGCCAAAGGTCAGGGCAGGAGAAGACAGCGGTATCAGGTCCAGGCAGGGTCAGCAACAAGGCAATCAGCATACAGGAAGAGCAGGACACAGGAACAGGAAGAAGACCATCAGGCAACTTGTGTCTGTGCAGAGCTGGTTTAAGTAGCCCACCCAGTGCTGACAGGCACGCCTGGGTCCTAGTGCCTGGCCAGCGCCGTCATAGGTGACAGGCGCGCCTGGGTCCCAGTGCCCGCCTGCCTGTATGTCTTGTCGGACACTTACGCATGTGCAGACTCATGCGTCGCGGTGATCCCTGACATTAAGGCACCATTAACATTCATACCTGATAACTTTTATCCCTTTTTTGGTGTTTGACACATATCTATTTAAAATATTATTTATTGCCATTTAATCATGTTTATTTTTTGTCATCCCATGCATTGTTTATACAACTATTTTGAAGTCTATTGAGGGCTCTTCTGCTGTTTATGTCTGCGCGCATTGAGATCCACAGGAAAATGGCAATCGCGCCATTCGCACATGTGCATTACATGTGAATCTCCGGCCAGATGAGATCCACAGAAAAATGGCATCCGCGCTACTCGCGCATGCGCATTGATGTGGATCTCCGGCAAGATGGCGCCCGCTAATTTGCACGCGCATCTTAGAGCTATATAAAAGAACTACATGATGTCCGGCTACCATGGCAACACCCCTTTTGAAGACGTATTTTGATACGAAACGCGTCAAGGAGGATCCTTTGTACGCCGTGACATCACGCAGGCGGATCACGGAGGTCCGGCGGCCATCTTTCACCACCAGCTGGTCAGTGTATTCAGCAGCTTGGATGCTGCATCCCCATTAATGCTTGATCATTTACTTTAAAGATACCTAATGTGTGTTTATTTCATGCTCATTTTAATACTTACCAAATAAATTGTGATTCTTACTACACTATGGACATCTATATTTTCTGCTCTGCATCAGGCAATTAAACCCACCCCAGGACCCCAGATGCTCTTTCCGGACCACAGGAGGGAATCTTATGACCAGACCCTATTGCAGCTAACCCTTTAAAGGGGCCCTCTGACTGATGCCTTAACACCCACAGAGGAGGTGATCCCACACCAGGCTGTACCTAAGAGGAGCCCTCTGGCTGATTTACATGAGAAATGCGCATTAAGATTGCTCTTCTGGTGAGTGTGAAATCTTACTATTTATCGCATATCACAGGAGTACTACTGGTTCACACTGGGACATTGAAGTCTTTCATCTCATTATATTCATTTGGAACTATCACCATCACTTGATATATGATTCCCCATTTGGGTTACATAACCACTTTGGCACCTTATTTGAACATTTTTTGCACTTTATCTGGACGGTTATATCCTTTATTATTATTATAGTTATCCCAAGAGTAATCACTTTTCACTAAACTGTCACCTGCTATTTGCGTACTGATAGAGGTATCTTTACGTCATGGTGTTTTAATACTTTTATTATATTACTATTATATGTTCAGTTACTAATTTTAGCGCTGCACGTTTTTATTTTATTGTCTATTGAGAAGGTTTGTGGTTCCTTTTTAGTGCAATTGCTGCTATTTGTAAGCACTCGCTAAGTTCCTATAATTATTAATGTAAATAGCCTGCTTTATAATTGGAGGTGTAGGTCTGAATATGTTTAAAAAGATTTAGGGTGATAGTACATTGGTGCAATGGACTGACATATCTTTATTTCTTTTTTAACTCAATATCTTTTTTTTAATAGTAATGGCCATCGTCACCCATTAGGTATATAGCTGTATTAGTGAAGCTGCCCACCCGGGTGACGCTGGTAGCATCAATAAGGTCTAATATGTGTAGTTCATCTCCTTTTGGAAAGATATAGATAACCATTGTACCATAATGATATGGTATGGGTAAACACCTTAATGCGCCTATGTCTATCTAATAATGGACTTCAATAAAATGGCGCTCGATAATTACCGGCGCACCTCTAAAGCTATTTAAATGGTGTTGAATCCTGAAGTCATTAATGGGCATACCCCAGAGGATGTGCATGTGCACAAAACGTGTTGGGTGGAGCCTACATGCTGACGTCACACCGCCACATCCTTGATCTGGAGTGGTGGCCATCTTGGTATGTGATATATTCATTTCTCCATGTGGAATAATTTTATGGAATATATTTTTATGATTATTAACAATACTACACTATATATCAACACCTGGGCTCCGTGTGGTGAGCATCTCTCCTTAGAACCTAACCGGACTGTTAAAGCTGCTGGAGAGTAGATGGCATAGACCTCATGTTATACATGCTACTGAGCAAGTAGCTCCCTGGTGAATGCATAGTGGTGGTGGATCGTACACTGGATATATAGCATTGTGTGGGACTGAACACTATCTGCTGTGATTGATATCACAACTTCACAGATATACAGATTTATATTGGAAGGACTTTATTGTTCACTATTCTGTTGTTGGCTACACTGAGACTTAATTAGATTCATTTTGTTTTTGTCACTGATTTTTCTTATTGTTCACTTCATAGTTTTGTTATTTACTTTGGTATTGAGATTTTGCCACTATCTTATGTGCCAGCTGCTTCCTTATCTATTTATTTATACTATGATATTCATATTGTATCTAGGGTATTCTCTGGCCAGTCTCTTGGATGCTATGACGAAGTTACACCAGCTAAGCAAAGGTCACAATCTCAGTTCTATATCATTAGCAAATATATAAGTTGAAAATGTTTATATGCCCTAATATCCCCAACACCCAATGCCAGTGAGCCTGGATACCGATCAGTTTACAGATGATAGTACACAAAGGGACTAAACAATCAATGGAAATTAGATTAGAATTGTACAGCTTAAATGTGGGTTTGTTCACATAGGGCTGAATGTACTCATAAAAATTGGATTAAATTCTCTGAAATACTAATTGGATACACTTGAAAGTTGTAATTAGTGTGAAGCAGATTGTAGTGTTGGCCCTGCATGCTGCAATCTTTTAAATTAAATTTTATTAATTTCTTTGCAAAATATTTTTATAGGTTATATGTAGTGTAGCATGTTTACACAGTAAAGCTAACCATACACATTACATGCAAATTGGACATTCTGCTTTGTATAGGTTTACAGACGTGAAAACATTCTACAAAGATTGTAATGTAACATTTTGGAGGGTTGG
This sequence comes from Staurois parvus, assembly GCF_062004578.1. NCBI lineage: Eukaryota > Metazoa > Chordata > Amphibia > Anura > Ranidae > Staurois > Staurois parvus. The sequence continues at coordinate 4,230,487 of NW_028318023.1, read as the reverse complement.
GAATTATGGAATTCTTTTTTTTGGAGGTATCCTTAAATACAATACAAATCAACATGAATATTAAGAAGTCAGTACAAAAGTACAATCCAAAAGAGCAACAGTCAAACAACCAAATATGATGAAGTATAGTACAGTGGAATCCACCAAGATATAATAACAAACCCGGTCAAAATAAATCCTAGAAAAATCACAAGGCTGAACCTGTCAAAAGGAGCAATGTTTTTGTTTCCAGATATCTCATTTCTTAGAAAAGCGAGGAAGTAAATCATGTATAGAGTGAAAAATCAGCACCATTAACATAGTAGGGTCGATGCAATATAGAATTTGAGAGAAAGAGATGTTAGTCAATTTTCAAATTAGAAGCAATAGACCCAAAGTGGCACTGCAAAAAGTATGAATCAATTTTCAACAAAATAAGGTACATTAAGAATAGAGGCAAATAAAATACAGTTAGTTGTATACTGTAGATTGGTCTGCAATAATAGAGCACATTGACATAATTTTTTGCCAGATAGAGGAAACCACATCACATGACCAAAAGGTATGAATTAAGGTGGCGGGGCTCTCACATCCGCTAAAGCATGTAGCAGGAGTTGAGGTCTAATATAATCTTGTAATAACCTCGATTGCAGTTTCTCTAATTGTATGAGATTTCATAAATTTTCTATGGTTCTCAAACATTAGGTTGTAAGCTCTAACGAGCAGGGCCCTCTGATTCCTCTTGTACCAAATTGTATTGTAACTGTAATGTCTGCCTTCATTTTGTACAGCGCTGTGCAAACTGCTGGCGCTATATAAATCCTGTATAATAATAATAAATTGTATCTCAATGGAGCGAAAAATGAGTATTACAGTGTGCTTCCCATTTAATTTGCTGAGGAGGGTTTGAAGTATGCACCTTAGAGGTTATTAAACAGTTTAATATGATAATCAACCCCTTACCCCTAGGAAAATTCTTACAAATCCCAAATAGTATTGGAGCCTGAGATGGTGGAAGAGATAGTGTATTGGGTAAAGTAAAAGTGTTTAATTTGAAGGTATCTATAAACTTCTCTAGAAGGAGCATTATCTTTCTGTTGAAAAGTGGAGAAAGCAATAAATTGGTTATCTTTGACAAATTTAGAAGATGCCAATAGGGAATGCTGCATCCACCAAGAAAATGGCTATGGGGACGAGAAGGAAGCAGTAAAAGTAGGGTCAGCCAGGAATATGGCGCCAGGGGGGGAGGAAGAAACCATTTGAAATTTATTTTTAATAGATGACCAAAGTTTTAGGAATTACTCTAATAGCAAGTTATGGGGGGGGGCAAAGTGCTTTATGAAACATTATGTGACCAAAGAAGACCAGGGAGACAATAGGGTTTTATCATGGCAGACTTGAATCAAATCCAACGGACTTTCGAACTAGGAATATTCCATTGAGCAATTTGAGAGAGTCTAGATGCTATAAAGTAAGACCAAAAATGTTGAAGTCCTAAACTACCACTCAGATGTGGGCGATACAATATTTGAGAATGTAATTTAGGTTTCCTATTAGACCAGATAAATGAGTTATTTTAGTTTAGATCTTATCCAAGTATGTGTTGGAGACTAGAATAGGAAGAGCCCTAAATAAGTATAAATGCTTCGGAAGTATATTAATTTTAATATCTCTTTACCTAAAAAAGAGATATGATACATAGACCATAACTTAAGCATAGCTCAAATCTTATTTACCATCGGGGGATAGTTAAATTGAAAAAAAGTTAGGGTAATCAGCTGTCATATACCTAGCTAGGTAATAGACCAAGTAAATTTATAGGAGGCTTGGAGAGTCTTACGCTGGGCAGAGGAAAACCTTATTGAGATAGAAACATATTTAGAGAGGTTCACTGATAGGCCGGAAAGAGAAGTGAATTGTCAAGGCAATTGAAGTAAATTTGGTAAAGAGGTAAGGGGTTGTGTCAGAAACACTAAAACATCATCAGTATATAGACAGTGCATGTAAGTATAATTCTCACGAGTATAACCCTGTATATCGGGACTCAAAATAATAGCAGTAGCCAAGGGTTCCATTGCCAAAGCAAAAATCAGTGGTGATAATGGGCACCCCTGTCTAGTACCCTGACTCAGTGTGAAAAAGTCAGAATTAGATCCTGGTAAGTGGATTCTAGTTTTAGGAAAATGATAAAGGGCTTGGAATCCCAGAAGGAATGCATGATATGTACTATATCTTGGAAGCAGTAAAGAGAGATATTGCTAAGAGACATTATCAAATGCCTTGTATAAGTCCAAACTGAGTAATAGGAGATCCTGAGAATGAGAGTTGGCATCCAGAATCCCCCGACCTGACCAGCACTCCACTCACCCCAACATGCCACCTGCACTCCTCCTCCTCGTATTCCTCTCCTCCATCCCAAAAATCGCCTCCCTCTACCCGCCTACCCCCCCAAAACAGCTCTACATTGCCCCTTCACTTCTACCCTCTCTCCACTACGGCACTCACCACCTCCTCCTGCTACTCCACTCCCCCGTCGACCCACGTGCCACCACTATCAGACCCACACGCTCCTGCACTTCCCATTACCATGCCACCTTCCTCACCCTTCTCCTTCTCCTATCCGCTGGGGACATCTCCCTGAACCCTGGCCCCTTACCACCTCACCCCCCCCAGGGACCCCCTGCTCCCACCAGCCGCCGCAACCCCCTCAACCTCATACCTGTGGCCCTCCTCCCCGCATCCATCCCCCCTCTCTCGGTTGCACTCCTGAACGCCCGCTCGGTTTGCAACAAGCTTACCGCCATCCATGACCTCTTTATCTCCCACTTCCTCAACCTCCTAGCGGTCACCGAAACCTGGGTACAGGCCACTGACTCTACCTCCCCTGTGGCACTCTCCTATGGAGGTCTCGTCTGGTCCCATTCATCAAGACTGAGCGGTCGCAGAGGTGGTGGTGTCGGCTTGCTCCTATCACTGCTGAGCACCTTCCAGGTCCTCCCTAACCCCCCCTCTCTATCCTTCTCCTCCTTCGAGGCTCACTGCATCCGGCTCTTCTCCCCCACCGCCCTAAGGATCGCAGTGATCTACAGGCCTCCTGGATCCATACCCCGCTTCCTGGATGACTTCACCGCCTGGCTTCCTTTCTTCCTCTCCTCTGAGCTACCGACCATCATCGACAACAACCCAGCTACTTCCCAACTCCTCCACCTAACCTCCTCCTTCGCGCTCACACAGTACACTAATTCCTCCACCCACATCCATGGGAACACCCTGGACCTCATTTTCTCCCACCTCTGTACTCTCAACCAGTTCACTAACACCATCTTCCCTCTCTCCGACCACCACCTCCTCACGTTCTCCGTCTCCCCTTCCCCTAACTTCCCCCCCCAAAGTGTCAAACCATCCCCAGCCGCAACCTCCGCAACCTGAACCCGGCCCCCCTTCACTCGGCTGCCGACACGACAGCATCCTTCCACTGTCATGTCCTGACCTGGCCACTACTACGTACAACGACACACTGTCACCTGCCCTAGACTCTCTGGCACCCCTAACCACACGGGCAGAACGATCATACTAAATGCCTCAAACGTCGCAGTCGCGCGCTGGAGAGACTATGGCGCAAAACCAGGTCCCCTCGTGCGTTCTCCCTCTACAAATCTGCTTTCCTCACTTACACCTCCTCCCTCCACGCCGCCAAGCAGGCCTACTTCGTAAACCTGATCAACACCCTCTCCACCTGCCCTCACCGACTCTTCTCCACCTTCAACTCCCTGTTCTCCCCCCCCCTCCTCCACTCAGTACCTCACTCACTGCCCACGAGATTGCCACTCATTTCCACAACAAGATTGACGCAATCCGTAAGGACATAGTCAACTCGCAATCTACCTCCCCACCTAGCATCCCATCACCCCCTCATCTCTCCCCTCCTCTGACCTTGCAAACAGCACTGCCCCCCACCACACCCAAGGCCCCGCTTACCGTAACCCCCCAGCACTGTACTCCTTCAGCCCTGCTACCACTGAGGAAGTCACCAGGGTCTTCTCAGAAGCCCGCCTCACTACCTGCCCCCTGGACCCTATCCCCTCTCAACTCCTCCGGTCACCCCCCTCTTCCCTCATCCGCTCCCTCACCCACATCTTCAATCTCTCCCTCTCTACTGGCGCATTCCCCTCCCCCCTAAAGCATGCGCACATCACCCCCATACTCAAAAAGCCCTCCCTGGACCCCACTGACCCAAACAACCTCAGATCCATCTCCCTGCTGCCACTCACTTAGAAGCTCCTTGAACGCTTAGTCTACAATCGCCTAAGCGCCCACCTAACTGACAACAACCTCCTTGATCCACTACAGTCCGGCTTCCGTCCCCTACACTCCACCGAAACCGCCCTCCTCAAAATCACTAACGACCTACTAACCGCCAAAGCCAAAGGCGACTACTCTGTCCTCCTTCTCCTGGACCTCTCCTCTCCTCCTTAATAAACTACTCTCCCTTGGCATCAGAGACACCAGTCTCTCCTGGTTCTCCTCTTACCTATCCCGACGCTCCTTCAGCGTTTCCTACAACGGTGCCACCTCTCCTTCCCTCCCTCTCTCTGTTGGGGTCCCCAAATGCTCTGTCCTCTGGCCCCTTCTCTTCTCCATCTACACCTCCTCCCTTGGCAAACTTATACACTCCCACGGCTTCAACTATCACCTCTACGCTGATGACACTCAAATTTATCTCTCCACCCCTCACCTCACCCTCACATTCTCCGCCTGCATCACTCACCTCCTAAACGACATCTCAGACTGGATGTCGCTCCATTTCCTCAAGCTTAACCTCTCCAAAACCGAGCTCCTCGTCTTTCCCCCTGCCCACGCCCCCCCCCCCCATCCTATCCATCACTACCAACAACACCACCATCAATCCCGCCCCACAAGCCAAAGTCCTTGGCGTCATTCTGGACTCAAACCTTTCCTTCCAACCTCATGTCAAATCACTTACAAACACATGCAGGCTCCACCTCCGCAACATCGCCAAGATACGTACCTTTCTTACCCCAGACACCACTAAACTACTCGTACACTCCCTGATTATTTCACGCTGGCTAGACTTATCCACCTCACCAACCGCTCCACCTCTGCCACCCCCCTCTGCCTATCCCTCCACTGGCTCCCGATTGCCCAATGCATCAAATTCAAACTACTAACTCTGACCTACAAAGCCATTCACAACACTGCCCCTAACTACCTCACCAACCTGATTCCCAAGTACCACCCTACCCGTACCCTTCGCTCCTCACAGGACCTCCTTCTATCTTGCTCCCTGGTCTCCTCCTCCCACGCACGACTGCAAGACTTCTCCAGGTCCTCCCCCATCCTCTAGAACTCACTACCCCAATCCATCAGACTGTCACCTTCCCTCCTCACCTCTTCAGGGAAGCCTACCCCACCCTCACCTAACAGCCGTTCTCCTTCATTCCTCTTACCACTCCATCCCCCACAGCCACTTCCTCCTGTACCACTACCCCCTCCCTCCTAGATTGTAAGCTCGAAAGAGTAGGGCCCTATAACCCCTCTTGTGCTGTTTGTTGTTGCTGTACTGTTTCATGTATTGTCCCCCCCCTCTATTGTACAGCGCTGAGCAAACCCTTTGGCGCTATATAAACTCGATGTAATAATAATAATAATAATAATCCAGAATAATATTAGGCACAAGCCAAATATTATCCATGATTAATTTATTTGGAAAGAAGCCAAACTGTGATGGTGATATGAGTAAGGAGATAATAGCAGCAAGTCTATCTGCCAAAAGCCTACTAAATATCTTAAGGTCATTGCTGATGACCAAGATTGGTCTAAAATTTCGGGGAGATGTATGATCCTTATTGGGTTTTAGGAGCAGGGACATATTGGCTAAAAGTATTTCTTCAGGAAATGTGTTGCCAGCCAGAATATGATTAAAGAGAGTACGTATATAAGGAGTCAATAAATCCACAATTTTTTCATAGTAGGCTGTGGTGAAACCGTCAGGTCCTGGCACAGTAAAGGTAAGTAAAGATTTGATAACTCCTTTAATCTTCCTCTGTACAGGGTGCATTCAATTTATCAATCTGTGATTGGGAAAGAGAGGGCATTGTTATTGCCTTCAACCAGGATATAGCTGATAACGGCGGCTTTAGAATGAGTGACCAGTTGACCCAGAGGATTAGGTAACTTATATACATGTGGGGGGCGAAGAGATTGATTAAGCTTCCGTGCAAACATGGTGGATGACAAATTACTATGTAATAGATATTTCGCTTTACACCATCTAAGAGATGTTTCTGTTTTCTCAGAAGCAAGTCCAGTTCACAAATTGAATCATAAATGTGTCTGTAGAGATCAGAAGAAAGAAAAAGAGCATGAGATTAATAAAGTGACTCTAAGTCTTTTGTTTTTTACGGGCCGCAGCATGACTAATCAGGCAGGAACATAAGACTGCCTTATGAACAGCCCAAAGGTTAGTGATTAAAATGTTAGGGGAGGAATTGGTGCTAAAATACTCTGCAATGTATTGAAAAATCTCCTGGTATGTACAGTCAGGTCCATAAATATTGGGACATCGACACAATTCTAACATTTTTGACTCTATACACCACCACAATTCATTTGAAATGAAAAAACAAGATGTGCTTTACCTGCAGACTGTCAGCTTTAATTTGAGGGTATTTACATCCAAATAAGGTGAACGGTGTAGGAATTACAACAGTTTGCATATGTGCCTCCCACTTGTTAAGGGACCAAAAGTAATGGGACAATTGGCTTCTCAGCTGTTCCATGGCCAGGTGTGTGTTATTCCCTCATTATCCCAATTACAATGAGCAGATAAAAGGTCCAGAGTTCATTTCAAGTGTGCTATTTGCATTTGGAATCTGTTGCTGTCAACTCTCAAGATGAGATCCAAAGAGCTGTCACTATCAGTGAAGCAAGCCATCATTAGGCTAAAAAAACAAAACAAACCCATCAGAGAGATAGCAAAAACATTAGGCATGGCCAAAACAACTGTTTGGAACATTCTTAAAAAGAAGGAACGCACCGGTGAGCTCAGCAACACCAAAAGACCTGGAAGACCACGGAAAACAACTGTGGTGGATGACCGAAGAATTCTTTCTCTGGTGAAGAAAACACCCTTCACAACAGTTGGCCAGATCAAGCACACTCTCCAGGAGGTAGGTGTATGTGTGTCAAAGTCAACAATCAAGAGAAGACTTCACCAGAGTGAATACAGAGGGTTCACCACAAGATGTAAACCATTGGTGAGCCTCAAAAACAGGAAGGCCAGATTAGAGTTTGCCAAACAACATCTAAAAAAGCCTTCACAGTTCTGTAACAACATCCTATGGACAGATGAGACCAAGATCAACTTGTACCAGAGTGATGGGAAGAGAAGAGTATGGAGAAGGAAAGGAACTGCTCATGATCCTAAGCATACCACCTCATCAGTGAAGCATGGTGGTGGTAGTGTCATGGCGTGGGCATGTATGGCTGCCAATGGAACTGGTTCTCTTGTATTTATTGATGATGTGACTGCTGACAAAAGCAGCAGGATGAATTCTGAAGTGTTTCGGGCAATATTATCTGCTCGTATTCAGCCAAATGCTTCACAGTGCAGATGGACAATGACCCAAAGCATGCTGCAAAAGCAACCAAAGAGTTTTTTAAGGAGTGGAATGTTATGCAATGGCCAAGTCAATCACCTGACCTGAATCCGATTGAGCATGCATTTCACTTGCTGAAGACAAAACTGAAGGGAAAATGCCCCAAGAATAAGCAGGAATTGAAGACAGTTGCAGTAGAGGCCTGGCAGAGCATCACCAGGGATGAAACTAAGTGTCTGGTGATGTCTATGCGTTCCAGACTTCAGGCTGTAATTGACTGCAAAGGATTTGCAACCAAGTATTAAAAAGTGAAAGTTTGATTTTATGATTATTATTCTGTCCCATTACTTTTGGTCCCTTAACAAGTAGGAGGCACATATGCAAACTGTTGTAATTCCTACACCGTTCACCTGATTTGGATGTAAATAGCCTCAAATTAAAGCTGACAGTCTGCAGTTAAAGCACATCTTGTTCATTTCATTTCAAATCCATTGTGGTGGTGTATAGAGACAAAAATGTTAGAATTGTGTTGATGTTCCTATATTTATGGACCTGACTGTAGATGGGTCAGTTAGCAAGAGATCATTCAGATGCCAGATTTGAGGTCTCGGCTAAACCTATCATACATAATGAGCAAGAGGTAATGTGATAGTCAGAGCAGACACAGGGGATAATATCTGCTCCGGTGGAGTTAGCTACGGTAACTGGGGTACAGATGATGCAAAAAGGGGTGTGAAACCAAATTAAAATCCCAGCCAAGGATAATATGATGAGAATGTTACTGTTCCAGGACAATAAAAAATTTGTTAAAAAAATGTAGTGGTAGCTACGTTTGGAGCATACACAGAGGCGATGATAGATTTCCTAATCTTAAACACACAAGTTGGTTTGTTTCTAAAGGCTAAACCTATCATACATAATGAGCAAGAGGTAATGTGATAGTCAGAGCAGACACAGGGGATAATATCTGCTCCGGTGGAGTTAGCTACGGTAACTGGGGTACAGATTAGAGATGAGCGAATCGAACCAGGCGAAGTGGAATTCGTTTCGAATTTCAGGAAAAATTTGATTCGCGTCGAATCCGAATATTTGCATAATTCGGGTGCGCGAATCGGATTTTTCCAGATCAGCCGGCAAAAGTGTCCCTGCAGAGAGCTCCGCTATTTCTGACAGTTCTCTGACAGTTCCTTCACATGTACAGCGGTTGAAACATTGTATCTATTTGTTTCCATTTAGGATACAGATGTTTTTATTCGGAAATAAATAGATACAATGTTTCAACCGCTGTCAACCGCTGGAACTGTCAGAGAACTGTCAGAAATAGCGGAGCTCTCTGCAGATACACTTTTTGCTGTACTGGAATACTTCTTCTTTTCATTCTTCTTTTCATTCTTCTCATTCTTCTTTTCATTCTTCTTTTCATTCTTCTTTTCTTCTTCATGAAAAGAAGAATGAGAAGAAGAATGAAAAGAAGAATGAAAAGAAGAATGAAAAGAAGAATGAGAAGAAGAATGAAAAGAAGAATGAAAAGAAGAATGAGAAGAATGAAAAGAAGAATGAAAAGAAGAAGAAGAATGAAAAGAAGAATGAGAAGAAGAATGAAAAGAAGAATGAGAAGAAGAATGAGAAGAATGAAAAGAAGAATGAAAAGAAGAAGAAGAAGAATGAAAAGAAGAAGAAGAATGAAAAGAAGAATGAAAAGAAGAAGAAGAAGAATCTTTTCATTGTTCTCATTCTTCTTTTCATTCTTCTTTTCATTCTTCTTCTTCTTCTTTTCATTCTTCTTCTTCTTTTCATTCTTCTTTTCATTCTTCTTCTTCTTCTTTTCATTCTTCTTCTTCTTCTTTTCATTCTTCTTTTCATTCTTCTTCTTTTCATTCTTCTTCTTCTTTTCATTCTTCTTTTCATTCTTCTTCTTCTTCTTTTCATTCTTCTTCTTCTTCTTTTCATTCTTCTTTTCATTCTTCTTCTTCTTTTCATTCTTCTTCTTCTTCTTTTCATTCTTCTTTTCATTCTTCTCATTCTTCTTTTCATTCTTCTCATTCTTCTTTTCATTCTTCTTTTCATTCTTCTTCTTCTTCTTTTCATTCTTCTTTTCATTCTTCTCATTGTTCTTTTCTTCTTCATGAAAAGAAGAATGAGAAGAAGAATGAAAAGAAGAATGAAAAGAAGAAGAAGAATGAGAAGAAGAATGAAAAGAGGAATGAAAAGAAGAATGAGAAGAATGAAAAGAAGAATGAAAAGAAGAAGAAGAATGAAAAGAAGAATGAGAAGAAGAATGAATAGAAGAATGAGAAGAAGAATGAGAAGAATGAAAAGAAGAATGAGAAGAATGAAAAGAAGAATGAAAAGAAGAAGAAGAAGAATGAAAAGAAGAAGAAGAATGAATGAAAAGAAGAAGAATGAAAAGAAGAATGAGAAGAAGAATGAAAAGAAGAATGAAAAGAAGAAGAAGAATGAAAAGAAGAATGAGAAGAAGAATGAAAAGAAGAATGAGAAGAAGAATGAGAAGAATGAAAAGAAGAATGAAAAGAAGAATGAAAAGAAGAAGAAGAATGAAAAGAAGAATGAAAAGAAGAAGAAGAAGAATCTTTTCATTCTTCTCATTCTTCTTTTCATTCTTCTTCTTCTTTTCATTCTTCTTCTTCTTTTCATACTTCTTTTCATCCTACTTCTTCTTCTTCTTCTTCTTCTTCATCCTCATCCTCATCCTCTTCTTCTTCTTCTGAGGATGAGGATGAGGATGAAGAAGAAGAAGAAGAAGTAGGATGAAAATAAGAAGAATTCCAAGCCGGCAAAAAGTGTATCTGCAGAGCTCCTCTAAGTGTATCTGCAGAATAGAGGAGCTCTGCAGATACACTTTTTGCCGGCTTGGAATTCTTCTTATTTTCATCCTACTTCTTCTTCTTCTTCTTCTTCCTCTTCATCCTCATCCTCTTCTTCTTCTTCTTCTGAGGATGAGGATGAGGATGAAGAAGAAGAAGTAGGATGAAAATAAGAAGAATTCCAAGCCAGCAAAAAGTGTATCTGCAGAGCTCCGCTAAGTGTATCTGCAGAGCTCCGCTAAGTGTATCTGCAGAGCTCCGCTAAGAAATAGCGGAGCTCTGCAGATACACTTTTTGCCGGCTTGGAATTCTCCTTCTTCTCATCCTTCTTCTTCTTCTCATCCTTCTCCTTCTTCTCATCCTTCTCCTTCTTCTCATCCTTCTTCTTCTTCTCATCCTTCTCCTTCTTCTCATCCTTCTTCTTCTTCTCATCCTTCTCCTTCTTCTCATCCTTCTTCTTCTTCTCATCCTTCTTCTTCTTCTCATCCTTCTTCTTCTTCTCATCCTTCTCCTTCTTCTCATCCTTCTTCTTCTTCTCATCCTTCTTCTTCTTCTCATCCTTCTTCTTCTTCTCATCCTTCTCCTTCTTCTCATCCTTCTTCTTCTTCTCATCCTTCTTCTTCTCATCCTTCTCCTTCTTCTCATCCTTCTTCTCATCCTTCTCCTTCTTCTCATCCTTCTTCTCATCCTTCTCCTTCTTCTCATCCTTCTCCTTCTTCTCATCCTTCTCCTTCTTCTCATCCTTCTCCTTCTCCTTCTTCTCATCCTTCTCCTTCTCCTTCTTCTCATCCTTCTCCTTCTTCTCATCCTTCTCCTTCTTCTCATCCTTCTCCTTCTTCTCATCCTTCTCCTTCTTCTCATCCTTCTCCTTCTCCTTCTTCTCATCCTTCTCCTTCTTCTCATCCTTCTCCTTCTTCTCATCCTTCTCCTTCTTCTCATCCTTCTCCTTCTCCTTCTCCTTCTTCTCATCCTTCTCCTTCTTCTCATCCTTCTCCTTCTTCTCATCCTTCTCCTTCTTCTCATCCTTCTCCTTCTCCTTCTTCTCATCCTTCTCCTTCTCCTTCCTCATCTCCAAGGGCATTTAAATTAAAGGTACAGTGTTCTGCACTAATTTAAAGGCTCTCTGAAGCCTAGAAACCCTTTTTATAAGTTAAATTCGTAGCGAATAAATTCGCATCGAATCAAATTTCTTCCTCAAATTCGGCGAATCAGCCGAATCGAATTTTTGAATAATTCGCTCATCTCTAGTACAGATGATGCAAAAAGGGGTGTGAAACCAAATTAAAATCCCAGCCAAGGATAATATGATGAGAATGTTACTGTTCCAGGACAATAACAAATTTGTTAAAAAAATGTAGTGGTAGCTACGTTTGGAGCATACACAGAGGCGATGATAGATTTCCTAATCTTAAACACACAAGTTGGTTTGTTTCTAAAGGCACTGTTCAACAGCCCATAAAATACACACTTTCTATAGCTCTCTAGTCTTGCAATTCCTAAAATAGTCCCAAGTCAGACTCATTAATGTCTCTTCTTGCGCAATCTTTTTGAACCATAAATAACAAGGGTTCACTCTGGTACCTGCCAACATCCCTATAATCTTAGAAAAAGTCTGTAGGGTTCAATATTGAGTTGGCCCACCCTTTGCAGCTATACCAGCTTCAACTCTCCTGGGAAAGCTGTCTACAAGGTTTTAGGAGTGTGTCTATGGGAATGTTTGACCATTCTTCCAGAAGCGCATTTGTGAAGTCAGGCACTGATGTCAGATGAGAAAACCTGGCTCAGTTTCTGCTCTAATTCATCCCAAAGTTGTTCTGTCGGGTTGAGGTCAGGACTGTGCAGACCAGTCAAGTTCCTCCACCCCAAACTCGCTCATTCATGTTTTTATGGACCTTGCTTTGTGCGCTGGTGCGCAGTCATGTTAGAGCAGGAAGGGGCCATCCCCAAACTGTTCCAACAAAGTTCGGAGCATGAAATTGTCCAAAATGTCATGGTAGGTTGACGCCCTAAAAGTTCCCTTCACTGGAGCTAAGGGGTCAAGCCCAACTCCTGAAAGACAACCCCACACCTTAATCTCCCCTCCACCAAACTTTACACTTGGCACAATGCAGTCAGGCATGTACCGTTCTCCTGGCAACTGCCATACCCAGACACGTCCATCAGATTGCCAGACAGAGAAGCATGATTCATCACTCCAGAGAACACATTTCTACTGAGATTTTCTGGCAATAGCAGTGGTGAACAGCCACAGAGCTGGTCCAGGCTCTGAAATGATCCCGCCCATATGGTTGGGATCCACCCAGATGTCTGAACCAGCAGCTGGCTCAGTCTTTCAGCGAGCTCCTGAGAGCCTGAGCTCTTGGAGCCCGGGGCTCTAGTGAGCGCTGAAGGGGTACAGCAGATGTCTTTGATTGCTCAGTTCTCAGTTTTAAAAGAAGCTGGGGACAGATGCTGCATCGATCCGATGCTGCATTCACCTAGGTTAGGGCCTTAAAACATCGACATGCACTGGATTACCAGCTCTTTAAAGTGACTCTAAATTATATTGCCTAAAACGTCTTGTCTGCAAATGGAAAATGTGAATACTTACCTCTTCTGCATCCCATACTGTACTTATATCAGTGTGGATCACATGTTTTTGCTGAAGTGCTTCCTGGTTTCTCCTGTCAACCTCCACATCACTAAAGAACACAGTAGCTACAAGGACCCAGAGAGCATTGCAAAGGACTCATGAAATCAAAGCTCATCTAGACAGCACTGTGGCTAAGTGGTTAGAACGTCCACCTAGCAGCCCTAGAGTCATCAGTTTGAATCCAAACCACAGCACTAACTGCATGGAGTTTGCATGCTCTCCCTGAGCCAGCATGGGTTTCCTTCGCATACTCCAGTTTCATCCCACACTCCAAAGACTTGCTGGTAGGTTACTTGGCTCCTGTCTAAATTCACTAGCATGAATGTGAGTTAGGGACCTTAGATTGTATGCTCCTTGAGAGCAGAGACAGATGTGAGCATATAATAAATATGTAAAGTGCTGCTTAAATTGATGGCACTATACAAGTACTTGAAATAATAACACTCCCAGAAGTGTGGGTTTTCCAGCAAACTTAAAGTGGAAGTTAAGATATCTAAAAACGGATACAAGAATAAATATATAAACAGTATGCTTTCTGTTCCTAGTGCTGGCTCAAGCACTATATGTGTGGGTTGATCTAGTTTTTTCAGTCTTTTTAATATAGATGTACATTTTTAAGCTATAAGAGTCTCCTCTTGGTTCCTGTCATGATGGGATTGTTTTAGAGCAACTAAGGAGAAAGCATATGAATACCTCCACAACATGTATATCCTTCAAGTGCTGTTAGATGTTCTTATTTTTACAAAAAATGGAATACTGTGAGTGTGTTTGCCACTAGGGGGATAGGGGTTCTGAATGTTGTGGATCCAAAAAGCACTTTATTGCGTCACAACAGTAAGATTTATGCTCACTTACTTGCATCACTTCTGTGATCTATCAATGGACAAGTATATGATAGATGGATGTTATCTGCACTAATTTTTTTTTTCCAAAAATACTTTATTAGAAAAAGTAAGGTATAGCAAAGTACATACAAATACGGATCACAGTCCGGACATAGACACAGCGGGTAGCATCCCATTTCGCAGATGGGCCGTGGGTTTAAACTGCAGTAAAAATCGAGGTGAGATATATCATTATGTCAAATATATATAACAAACCAGCAGATATGAAGAGTGTAATAGATAAATCAATATAAGTATATTGATTACCGATCCATGACTTGTGAGCCCATACATTAAGGGAATGAGAAGTGTTAGGTAAGGGAAGCACAGGATGATGTGTATGATATGATTTGTGCGTCCAGTTCAGGAGCGTGTGAGCCATATGAAATCAGTCACACCTGTATACGAGATTAAATGTTACATTTGTTGGGAATATATGAATACGGAAGGAGTATAAAAGGTGTGAGATAAAGAGAGACCAGAAAGGTGAATAGTTAGAGAAGAAGATATAAAGTGGGGTAGTGGGGATATGAGAAAAAAAAAGGGAGGGCACTATTTTTTTTTATTTCAAATAATATACTGTAGCAATACCCCTTTAGGAGTTGCAATAGATTTGGGTCGCCCTATAGTCCTGTACAGCCAGGCAACACATATCTTCAAATCTATTTGCATCCAGGAGTCAGTAAGCAGTCATTGAGCTTGTTTTGAAACTTTATTAGGGGATGTAGAACTTGGAGAGGGTTAGAGGTTAATGGGATGCCCAAGGAACTGAGAAACTGAGGACAGCTTCCTGGACTATGTACAAGTGGTTACAGCAAACAGTTTCTTCTGGAGAGCTAGCTAGCATTTCCTGTAGTACCACCCCAGACCCTAGATATCTGGCTGCCTGAAGGAATCCCTGGACAGGGGATCCAGTGTCTGCCATGTAAATGGTGAAACAGTCCTGAGTGGCAGGCTAATCCAGTTTCCTACTAGAATCCATCCTTCCCCCATCTGGCTCAGGGGGTGCAGGTCTGCTCACTCAGTCCTTCTCCTGTGCTGCTGGTGGGTCGGTGGCTGCTACCAGGCCTTTTAGCTGGTCCGCTCTTTCACTGCCTCACAGGTGGTCCTCTCTCAGGGGGGGTCGGTGAAGTCCCGAGCTTTCCTCTTTCCAAGGTCCTCTCACTGTAGGTGAGCCCCTCTCCATCTGGGCCCCCTCACAGGCTCCTGCTCTTCCACCCAAACTCTCCTGCTGCTGAGCAGGCTTGGTAACACTTAAAGACTGTCCTGGCCCCTTGCCAAACTTCCTGTTGGGGATTGTCCAGGATCCTCTAAGAGCACAGACCAGCCATTCCTTAGATCCACCCACTGCTTCAAGATAATTTTACAAAGGCCTAGAGTAGGGGAAAATTCCAGAGGGCTGGTCTGCAGCGCCTCTCAGCTTTGATCACAATTTGACCCCTGCTAGCTATCACACCCAGGCTGCAACTCAGCCCTAATTAACAATTGGAGTCAATTCCCCCCTAGCTGACTAGGAGGATGCTACAATACTTTTGATATTTTTATTCAATTATTACTGACAATATAGCAGGGATCCTGGCTGCCGAGGTAGGGCAAATGAAAGAAAGATTTGCCTCCTCCATTTATAGAGAGCTTGTCATTGCAGGAACTAGTATTACAGCTTTTATGAATGGAGCAGCAGTTGGAAAGGGTGGGCATAATTGGCACTCTTGATGGTTGCCTGTGACAGGTGAAGCAGCTCATAAAAAAACTCATAGCACTGAAAGATCACAACTGTGGGGATATTAAGGGATGGGAGATTTCAAGGAACAGAGCAACCATCTGCACACTGGACATTCCTCATTCATGTGAATATCACTCCTGGTGCAGATTTAAAAAAAATAAATAAATGAGAGAATACTTTAATAAAAATACTTTCATACTTCAAAGCCTAAATCCAGGTTTGATTTAACGGTAAAAATGAACAATTTCCATTACTAATGCATGCACCCACTGGAAGCACTATATAAACTGCACGTAGCATAATCTACATACACTATACAGTGCTTTGTTATGTCAATGATACATGGGCTTCCTGTCTTACAGCAGTTTTCTGTCCTGTTCCTTGAACAAAATTGAATCAGTGCTGCTCAGCCAGTCACAGGAAGCCTTGTATTTTTACAAATAAATACAAAAGCTTCCTTTAAATGGCTGAGGTGGAGAGGTGAGCAGATGATGTCATGATCTCCACCTTAGCCAATCAGAGGAAGCCTTATATTCATTCATAAAATACATGGATTCCTGTGAATGGCTTAGCAGCGCTCAGCTGTATTCGATTTTGTTCTGGTAATGGGACGGGACGTACTGCTGCTGGAACACAGCACTTTATACTGTATATAGATGATGGCACATATACTGTAGTTTCTACAGTGCTTCCAGCAGGTACATGTATTAGTGAAGGGGATAGTTTGTTTGGACCAGTTTGGTCCAAATAAACTATTTATAGTTAAATCAAACCTGAAACAACCCATTCAATTTAAAATAGAAATGAAAAGCAAATATTGTGTATAGATATAAAAACATCAAAAACACCTTTTTTGTAAGTGATCACATACCCTCTGTTCTCTGCTGCATAACAGCAGCACACTGATCTTCCCAGTAAATGGCTGTGCAAGGGGCTTGTCAGAACAAGTCTGATCATTGTAGGAGAGCACACTGAGTTCCCAGCACAGCTATATAACTGACCACACTGTGTTCTCCTGCCTAGTGGGGTCAGTTTGAAATAGGAAAGAGGAAGGACTGGTAGGCACACCAGGTATTTCACACAAAGGAAGCAATACAAAGAGAACAGGATACTTTCTCATACAAGAACATGGGACAGGCACATATCAGGAATATAAAATGTTGTGGTTACACATTCCTTAATATGCAAAGTCTGGGAAAAAGTTTTCTTTAAAGATTGCACTGCTTCTCTCAAAATTTTTTCAGGTTTCTTATTTTTGTATGAAATTTAAACTGCAATAAGGGTTAAGTGGACTTTATATCAGGCAGCTATTAAAGTGTTACTAAACCCATAACAGTAAAATCAGTCTGTATATGCCGTAAAGCATGCTTGTTATAGTTACTGTGGAACCTAAGGGGTTCATCCTCTGCATTGTGTAAAATGTCTGTTTGATCCTGACTTCTCTGATCCTCCCCTTCTTCCAGTGTCCACCTCTTAACTCCTGATAAGACATATTGTGTGGAGTCACTCTGCACATGCTCAGTTTAGTGTGTATTGCTAGAGAGTTTTTTTTTTTCTTAGGAGAGTGCATATGATCAACACAGGGCCAATCAGCACTGTCCAGACTGAGGTCAGGGGTCCTACATCCTCCTAGAGCAAAAAGAAAACTCCACCTACAAGCATTAACATATGCTCTGCAGAACACTGATAGAGGTCACAAGACTGCTCTAACTGCTGATGAGAAAAGGTATTTAGCAGTTTATTTTAACTAAAATAATTTCATTTCCATGTTCTGTGTACTGTGGGAGACCAGATATAATGAATGCAGGGGCCTGGGTTTAGTAACACTTTAAGTCTAACAATAAAGAGTGACATTTATTTGTTTAAAGCTTTGATTGTATAGGAATCTATTTCGGTAATTATGTCATTAATAATAAAAAAAATAAACAATTAATATATTAATGAAAAAAATTAAAAATATTATAACAAGTCCTTCATTCAAAAATGAACTCTAAATAAACTCACAAACAAACATTTTTACAGAAGAAGTGATTATATCCCTTACCCTAACCTATAAACTATTTTGTCTCAGTTTTTAAAGTGGAAAGGTTTGTGATTATGCAAATTAGCTGATTTTCTAAACTAGCCAATGTGATCTATTTATTGTCTATGTCTTTACTGTTTTAATAATATTGCTAAAAAAGAGGGGGGTATGCTGAGTCTGTGCCAACCCACACCATTGGTAGCTATCAATTATGATGAACAACCACTTCATAATTTTTAATTTTTAAAACAAGAGAGAATGTCAGAAACATATAGACGCACTACTAGTTGTAAAAAGTCATACCAAAATTATTTTTAGGAACTAAAACTATATTTGTTTTATATATTTCTACTAATCTCAGAAACACGTAAGTATTATATATGCATTCGATGCTTTGTTTTTCAAACTTGCCAAAGAAAATGGCACTTCTTTTACCATATATCTATTCTTGCTGTTGCAGTATAATCATTGCATGTTAATTAACATATTCTTGGCATTCATTTCACCCACTCTGTTGAGTGGGAAATGTGTTGTAACACTAATCTTGCACAAAGAGATAAAAATACTCTGTTTCTTTAATCAATGGCAACAAAGAATCAAAAACATCTGCTAGAAGCCCCTATATTTTATATGATTGGAAAAATGATCTTGAAATGGTTTTGTGCTTTAAGAGGGCAATTATTTTGCTACTCACAGTATTACTCACTATAATTGCTGTTCATGACAAAGAAATCTAAATATTTGGAGGTGGTTCCATACTTTTGTCAAGCTGGAGTAGATATCAGAGAGAAAACACATGGACACCAGTGGGAGTGGAGAAAAACTCTTTATGAAGAAGCGTTTTATATAGATTCTGTAATTAAGAGTAAGCATTTGAGATCTTTAGAAAGGTGTTTTTGTTGAATTACAAAATACTATACCCTTCTTTATTTTTGTAGAATATTCTCTCTTTAGGGTGCTGTAAACTGGATTTATACATTCAGGGTTTGGTTTATTTACTAACAAGGAGTGACAAGGAGGATAACTGCTAATTAAAGAGAAGGATAGGAAACATGGTGTGAAGGGGAGACAGGTAAAGACATTATTATTTCAAGCCTCACACACACACACACACATATACTCTCTCTGTCTGTTCATTAACCATTTCAATACCGGGCAATTTTACACCTTCCTGCCCAGGCCATTTTTCACGTTTCAGCGCTCTCGCATTTTGAATGACAATTGCGCGGTCATACAACATTGTACCCAAACTAAAATGTTATCATTTTCTTCACACAACTAGAGCTTTCTTTTGGTGGTATTTAATCACCGCTGGGGTTTTTATTTTTTGCTAAATTAACAAAAAAAGACCAAAAATTTTGAAAAAAAAACACGTTTTTCTTTGTTTCTGTTATAAAAGTTTACAAATAAATAATTGTTCTTCATAAATTTAGGCCAAGATGTATTCTGCTACATGTCTTTGGTGAAAATAACCCAAATTAGGATGTATTATTTAGTTTGTAGGAAAGTTATAGGGGTTCACAAACTATGGCATAGATCTGAAAATTGATCAATCCTGAAGTACTGACAACCATAGTAACATTGTACTACTTTGGGGAAGTGATCAGTATTTTTTTTTTACACAATTTGCTTATAGCAAAGAATTACTTTGCTATAAGCAAGCATTTACCTGAATGACATCGATTCATTCAGGTTTTTTTTTTTTTTTTTTTGTGCTTAGCTGTGATTTGGCCACAGCTAATCACATGACATGTGCATGTGACCTGCTGTGACCATTCACAGCTAGGCACTAGTATACAATGGATGGCATGAATGAAGCCATCCATTGTATACAACTGTCATGTGACCTGCTATGATTGGTCACAGCAGGTCACATGGTACCGGCAATGGGGGCCGGTACTCAGATCTGTCATCGGCCATGTCCAAGGTACACGGCCGGTGACAGATCGCGCCACTGTGCGGCTCTGCAACCCTGCGAACTGCGCATGTGCGGGAGGACGCCAAATGGCGTACACCCCGGAAAGCTAAAGCATTTTTGCAGCCGCCAAACAGCTATAGGCCGGGCAGCTAATGGTTAAATTGTAGCACCCTCCTAGTTAGAATATTTTTTTCAGTCAGAAAGGCTGAGTAGCAGCCTGGGCAATAGTTAACTGGGTCAAATTGAGGTCAGAGCTGAGAAGCTCTGCAGATCAGTTCCTTGATACCTCCCCCTGCTCTAGAAACTTTGAGAAGGTAGAAAGAGGCTGGTCTGCATACTCAAGGGACTCTGGGACCAGAGCAGCCCTTAAGTATGATTGAGCCTGCTCAGCAGCAGGAGAGTTTGGGTGGGAGATGTGAGGAAGGCTGAGATGCAGGAGCCTTGGAGAGGGCCCAGTGGGAAGCGGCCTACCTGCAGGCAGGGTGCTGGAAAGGAGGATCACTCAGCCTCACCAGCCCCCAGAGCAAGGACCAAAAAAGGAGCCAGCCCAGTGGAAGGCCTGAAGGCAGCCACCTACCTAAATCAGCTCACAGGACAGAGACTGAGTGAAAATTCCTACAACCCCTGGGCCAGTTAAGGGGAAAAGAGCATTCTGGTGGGAAACCTAGTTAGCTCCTTACCTGGGACTGTTTCATTTTAAAGTAGCAGGCACTGGATCCCCTTGCACAGGGATTCCCTCAGGCAGCTGGATAAGAGGAGGATTATCTTGGGTCTGGGGTGGTACAACGGAAGGGGCTGGAGAGCTCTCTGTTAAGAGTTTCTGCTGTGTAAGGACTTGTGCATAGTTGCTATGGTGTTTGTCCTCAGTTTGCTGTTCATTGGGCATCCCATACATCCCTTACCCCATCCAAGTTCAGTACCTCTAATAAAACCAAAAAAAACAAGCTCAAGGACTGTTTACTGTCTCCAGAATGCAAGTCGGAGAAAATGTGTGTGCTGCCTGGCTGTGAAGGACTATAAGGGGACCCAAATCTTCAGCAACTGCTAATGGTGTAGTGCTACAAAACTCTCCCATATGTGGGTTGTGCCCATCATGTCCATGATGCAGCATTAAGAAAGCTTTGTCTGCATGGTCATAAAGGTTCAGCACTGTTTTTGGCTTCAGGTTCTGCTCTGAATTGAGTTTTGTAGAACTGAGTGTGTAATCATAAGCTTTTACTCCAATTCAGTACTGCAGGAATTGACAGGTGTGACCAATACATACTGTAACAAGCATGCACACAGTGAAGGACGCAGCCTGCATTTTGTTAAGAATCTCCATTTTCTCCCCTCATTCTTTCCCCCCTCCCTCTCTGAGAGGCACAGTGACATATGGCAGTGCGTGTGTGTGTGTGTTAAAAGTGTCACAGGCAGAGCACAACAGGGAACCCCAGAGCTATAAAACATTTCTGAGCAAAATGCCTGGTTGTCTACCAGAGCTGTACAGTTTAGCACCTCGTAAAAAGATAACGCAGCCTTCCCAGGAGTTCAAAAGACATTCCAAGGAAGCACACCAGATAACCTTTTTAAAAATCAATTTTTCCCCTATGTCTCATATTTTGGAATATGAGAGACTTACATAAAAACCAGGCATATCGTCAGATTGGCCAAGAGGAGGCGAACAGTTTGATAGGTCACTCATCTTGTCTCAAATACATAGGAAAGCCTGAAAAGTAGATCTCGTGAACCGTTCAGTGTATAATTTCATATTTCATATCTAATCAATCCTCAGACATGTCTGCATAATAATCTACCTGCGGGTGGAGTGTCACTTGTGCATAGGAAAAGTTATGAGCCAAAATATGAACTAAACGAGATTTAGGCTCTAGTTTGGGCTACGCCCAGACCTCCACGCCCTAAACGGGGTATTGGTCTTTGACTTCAGAGACACCCCCTGCTGGGGAACTACAAAATGGGCTGTCAGGCCTAAGAGAGTTAAGTTGAAGAATTCTACCACTGACCATCGAAACAGAGGGAGATCAAAGCACCCTTCTGCTCTTAAACTTCTCTGCAAACCCAAGGCTGATAAACTCAAGGTTGATTAACCTAACTAACCCTTTAACCTCCTTTCTGTTATCTCTTTGCTGTGCTGTTGCTCTCTGTATATCTATATATATATTGGTTATATCTTTTTCCTGTAAATATTTTTAATTGCACCCTTTTTGACCTTTTAGTAATAAATCTTTCCTTCTGAAAGTGTTGAACTGTTTCTATAGCTCTTTATTGCAATTTACGAATTCCTGCCTCTAAAAAGAGCGCTACTGTGTTTGTTTAACCCTCTGTATAACCGGCCTGCGGTGACCGTGTTATACAGATGATTACCTCAACCATTATAGTGGTATAGCTGATATCGCCGAGTTTCCTCTTTCTCTGTACAAAAGGGAGGTGGTGGCAGTGTGAAGGGTTAATTGCATAATTAACCTGAACCAGTAACAATCGCTCAGGCTGCCGATACATAGTTTGTGGTCCAATTAGCTGGAAAATCGTTGTGCAGGGTGCAGCTGGATGTGGCATTGTTATGCACGTGACATCGCGGTTTTAGATTGGCTAGTCCTTCGGTCACATGTTTGGTGAGAAGGGCTGGGGTCTGACGCCACGTTTGTCACATATTGGTGACAGCGATCGTGGGATTGTCGCATATTGGTGGCAGCGATCCCGCGTCCGTCACACATACCACAGTAAATGGGCTATGGCCCATTGTGCTAATGGCTTTTTTGAGGAAATTTTATGTATTAATCTGTCTTAAGCTGGCCACAGATGGAGCGATTTTCTTTTCTGCAACCACTGGTCAGTGTTGATGGGGGAATCCCTCCAGCAGAGCTATTGTGTTCTCCCAGTGAGAACACACAGTGTCCTGATAACACAGTGATTACTTTTAGCAGCTATATTAGCCACTAGCAATAATTGCATGTAAAATCAATTAGATCAATCAATCAACCTGGGTACATTCAGCCTGCCTATACATGGTTCAAATCTCAGCCGTTCCTCGCTGAACAAATGAGATTTGAACTGTCTATGGTCAACTTTACTGTTCAGCCACCAACTGATAGATTTTGCATGAGCACCATGACTCAAATCCTCAAAACTGTTTGTGGTTTGTGTGTTTCTGTCAAGGTCCTACCTTTCCTCAGGGCTTGTGCTGCTCCATGTGCTGGCATCCATCTTAGGTGTCTGCAAAGCATTGTGGGATCCTTTATGCTTTCAGCTCTCTGCGGCACCTCCTCCAGGAGGTGGTGGCTTATCACATTTAAGCCTGCTGTCTGCAGCTGCTCATTGCATTTGTGTCCTGTCTCTTGCACAGCAACAAGCTCCTGTTTAGCCATTCATTGCTTTCCTGGATACCGACTCGGCTTTGGCAAAGACTTCTCCTGGCTTCTGACCCCGGCTCTGGCGACCATTCTTCCTGGCTCCTGATCCCGGCTCTGGTGACGATTCTTCCTGGCTCCTGATACCGGCTCTGGTGATGATTCTTCCTGGCTCTTGAATCCGGCTTTGGCTACGATTTCCGCTGTTGGACTTGCATAGACTCTTGTCTTATATTTATATTAATAAACATACCTTTAATTGCACCTCCTTGTGTGTCTGGCTCCTTGCTCCCTGACACTACACGAATGCCATGAATCCTGACGGTGCAGGTATGCCCTCGCTCCCTATGTTGGTTGCCAGACTTGATCAGCAGGATCGCTTGTTGGATCAGTTCGCTCAGGCGTTGCAAACCCTGCTTGCAAGCACAGCGCACCTTGCTCCTGGTGCTATTAGGCCAGTTGTCACTCCTGTGGTCGCTCCCGCTGTTGCTCCGGTTGTTGCGCCTACCTCCACATCTGCTGCCTCACCTGCGGTGCCCAGAGGCATGACTGGTTCAGCCCCCCTTCCACAGCACTTTGGGGGGGAGCTGAGTCAGTATCGGGGTTTCCTTAACCAAGTGGGCATATATTTTGAATTGATACCCCACGCTTTTCCTACGGAGAGGTCAAAGGTGGGCTTCCTAATCTAGCTGCTCTCGGACAAGGCCTTGGCCTGGGCAAATCCCTTATGGGAGAACGATAACCCTGTGATTCACGAGTTTGCCGGTTTTGTTGCCTCCTTCCATACGGTATTCGATGTGCCTGCTCGCTCCCCCTCTGCTGCTAAGCTGCTCATGTCCATGCATCAGGGTTCATGAACAGTTGCCGAGTACGCCATAGAATTTCGTACCCTGGCGGCAGAGGTGGGTTGGAACAATGAGGCTCTGGTGGCTGCTTTCTCTCATGGTCTCTCAGATGCATTGAAGGACAAGATTGCAGCCAAAGAATTGCCTGTGGAGCTTGAGGCACTCATTTCCTTCCTAATCCTGATTGACACCAGGATCAGAGAGAGGCCTTCATTTAAGGAGCGTCTGCGGAGGCCTCCTAACCGATTGGCGCCTATGTTTTCTGTCCCACCCATGCCTCCCTTTCCTCCCATGCCTCCTGGGGATGGCTTGTCTGGCGGTGAGCCCATGCAGCTGGGGTTTGCTCGGCGTCGGGAGGGTCGCTGCCTGTGCTGTGGTCTCGGTGGGCATTTTTAGCACTCCTGTCCGGTCCGTCCGGGAAACGCTCGCACCTGAGATCCTGTGGGGGGCAGATCTTGGGTGGAGTTTCCTCGTCCCCGGTTTCCTGTAAAGATAAACCGCTAATCACCGTTGTCCTCTCTTGGGCGGAAGGCTCGGTGACGATCCAGGCGTTGGTAGACTCTGGTGCTAGCGGGTTGTTTATGGACAGTTCGTTTGCTGCCCAGTACTCCATTCCTCTGCAGGCTCGAGTTACTCCATTGGTCCTCGAGGCGATAGATTGCAGGCCCCTGCAACCGTCGCAGGTTACCCACGAGACCCTGCCGGTTGAAGTAGCTATTGGGGCTGTTCACAGCGAGTTGGCCTGTTTCCAGGTAATTTCTTCCCCGCACTACTCCATGGTTTTGGGCTTCAGAAGCACAATCCGACCTTTGATTGGCGGTCGGCCGAGATTCTCTCATGGTCTCCACAGTGTGGGGCCGGTTGCATCCGTGGACCTGTTAAGGTGTTGTGTGCCTCCTCGGACTCTGTGTTGCCCACTGAATATGGGGAGTACCTGGACGTGTTTGACAAGGTGTGCGCCGGTCCTCTGCCTCCTCATCGTCCATACGATTGTGCCATAGCCTTACAACCCGGTGCCACTCCTCTGCGTGGCAGGGTGTATCCTCTTTCGGTTGCGGAGAATCAGACTATGGAGGAGTACGTTGCGGATGCGCTTTCTCGGGGGTCACATTCGCAAGTCTACTTCTCCAGCAGGAGCTGGCTTTTTCTTCGTGAAAAAGAAGGGCGGTGAGTTGAGGCCATTGATTTTAGGGGCCTTAATCGAATGACGATTAAGAATGCTTACCCAATCCCGTTGATTACCGTGTTTTTTGACCGCCTCAAGGGAGCAACGGTCTTTACTAAACTCGACCTTAGAGCTGCGTACAACCTCGTATGGATCAAGGAGGGCGACGAGTGGAAGACCCCGTTCAACACCAGAACCAGCCACTATGAATCCCTGGTTATGCCCTTCGGGTTGTGTAATGCGCCCGCGGTCTTTTAGGAGTTCATTAATGATGTCTTTCGTGACTTGTTGCAGCAGTGCGTGGTGGTTTACTTGGACGACATCCTGGTTTACTCTGCGTGTATGGAGTCTCATATCCAGGATGTTAAGCAGGTGCTGCAACAGTTACGTGAGAACAAGCTTTTCTGTAAGCTCAAGGAGTGTGAATTTCACCGATCCCGAGTTGCCTTTTTGGGCTACATCATTTCCGCTGTGGGTTTTTCCATGGACCCCCAGAAGGTTTCGGCGGTTCTGCAGTGGCCTCGTCCCAGTGGTTTTCGGTCTATTCAGCGCTTTTTGGGATTCGCCAACTATTATTGGAAGTTTATCAGGAACTTCTCCACACTAGCCAAGCCTCTCTCAGATCTGACAAAGAAGGGCAGTAATCCTCACGAGTGGTCACCCGAGGCCATCTTAGCTTTCGAAGCTCTGAAATCCACCTTCACTTCGGCTCCGATACTGTCTCATCCCAATCCTGGGTTGCCTTTTGTCCTCGAAGTTGATGCATCTGAGACGGGAGTAGGTGCCCTCTTGTCTCAGTGTTGGTCACCCGATGGACCCCTACTTCCCTGTGGGTTCTACTCCAGGAAGCTTTCCTCCGCAGAATGCAACTACCAGATTGGAGACAGGGAGTTGTTGGCCATTATTCAGGCTCTCAAGGAATGGAGGCACCTGCTCGAGGGTTCTGTGGTTCCGGTTCTCATTCTCACTGACCACAAGAACCTGACGTATCTCTCGGAGGCTAAGACATTGACGCCCCGTCAGGCCAGATGGGCTCTGTTCTTGTCGCGTTTTAACTATGTGGTCTCCTATTTCCCTGGCTCCAAGAATGTCAGGGCTGATGCCTTGTCATGGCAATACTCTGAGCTGTCCAAGGAGGACTCTGAGCCAACCTCGGTCGTACCTCCGGACCAGATCCTGGATGCCATTCGTACCAACCTGACTTCTCTTCTTGGGGAGCAGATTTTGGTGGCTCAAACTGATGCTCCCCCTGAGAGAGCGGCTAGCAGATGTTTCGTACCTGAGGGATTGTGTGCCTGCTTGCTGTGTACCTACCATAATTCCAAGACTGCCGGTCATCCAGGGAGGAACCAGTTGTCCTGGGTCGTTTCTTGGTTATTCTGGTGGCCATCTCTCCATTCCGACGTCACCTCATATGTAGCGGCATGTTCGGTCTGTGCCCAGAATAAATCTCCTCGGCATCTTCCATTGGGCCTTCTGCAACCCATTCCTAATGGGGAGCGTCCCTGGTCACACCTGGGCATGGATTTTATTGTGGACCTCCCTGCATCTCAAGGCCATACGTTCATTCTTATGGGCATTGATCGTTTTTCCAAGATGTGCCATTGTGTTCCGTTCAAGAAATTGCCGACTGCGCAAGAACTGGCTACGGTTTTTGCCAGGGAGATCTTTCGCTTGCATGGGTTGCCCAAGGTGATTGTCTCGGACTGTGGGAGCCAGTTTGTGTCCAGGTTCTGGCGCACCTTCTGCTCCCGGTTGGGAATCAAGCTCTCCTTCTCTTCGGCCTACCACCCGCAGTCCAATGGGGCTGCAGAGCGTTTCCAACCAGGCCCTGGAACAATTCCTTCACTGCTATATATCAGACCATTAAGACAATTGGGTCAATCTCCTGCCATGGGCAGAGTTTACGAGGAACTCGGCTGTCAACTCCTCCTCCGGGATATCTCCCTTCATGGCCAACTATGGGTTCCAACCCGCTGTATTGCCTGAGTTGTTCTCGCCACAGGACATTCCGGCTGTGGATAACCATCTTGCTGCCCTGCGTTCCTTGTGGGGGCAGATCCAGAGGTCCTTGAAGGAGTCAGCACAGCGCCAGGAGCTCCAGGCTGATCGTAGACGGTTGCCCGCTCCTTCATACCAAGTCGGAGATCGGGTGTGGTTGTCCACTTGTAACCTCAATCTTCGGGTGCCCGCACCGAGACTAGCTCCCCGTTTTGTCGGTCCTTTCCGCATCCTCCGCAGGGTGAACCCGGTTGCCTATGCCCTTGCTCTTCCTCCTGGGATGCGTATCTCCCATGTCTTCCATGTATCCCTGTTGAAGCCTCTTCTCTGTAATCGCTTTACTGCCACTCCGCCTCGGCCTCGTCCTATCTGGGTTGAAGGTCATGAGGAGTATGAGGTGAGCCACATCTTGTCTTATATTTATATTAATAAACATACCTTTAATAGCACCTCCTTCTGTGTCTGGCTCCTCGTTCCCTGACAGTTTCCCATTCATGAACAGTTTCCTTATGGTTGTGACTTGTGGTTGGCTACAGTTAACCACATGGTACAGGTAGCCAGGTACCATGTGATTGCTGTGGGTCTATCACAGATCACAGCAGTAAACTGTTCATGAATGGAAAGCCAGTCATGACAAGTTGTTTACATTGATATCATGTGATTGCTATGACCAATCATACTGATCACATGATACCTGCTTACCAGTAACAGTGATTCCCTGTGTCCAGTGACACAACAGCCAGGTGAGGGGTGCACTGTGAGCCCAAGGGGGTTCTCTCCTAGGCCAGAATGGGCAGAATCACATATATGTACATGACTGCTGCCACCCCAGTGTAGTAATAAATGTAATGAGGTGGGGCTGCAAGTGGTTCAAATGCAACAAATTATCTGCTTTTTGCTCTCCATTGAATGAGAAGAAATCTCTCCAAAGTGTAAGAAAATTCCCTTGAAGACAGTTAGCACTGCAATAGATGATGGGAAGGTTACTCTTGTATTCCTTTTCTGGTGTTAAAATTAAAAGCAATCTGAATATACTGTGATAAATTTTCTAACCCCTTACTGTGCACAGGGAGAAAAAAAACACGCACACAGAATTATTGCAAGAAAGAGCTCTTGTCTATTGAGAAAATTACAACAGCTTTAGTACAGCTTAGAGATAGCAAATAGATTACCTGTCAGTTGGCTGGACAATACACTTCGATGTCTTAGTAGGCATTCAAGGTCACAGCTGGCTATGCGCCTAGGAATAATGTTATCTCAGTTTTTCTTATGAGAATGTAGCTGAAGAAAATATTCTTTAAAGAACCCTATGGGTATAACAAATATAAAATAAAGTCTCTAAAGTACAGCTCTGAGCAAGGCCAACTTGCTCATTTACCCGCCCTTTTTGTCCATTCCTGGACAACTATTAGTCCATTATCAGTTCTCCAAGGTACTTTCCAGTGGGTGGACTATTGATTGAGCCCACCCATGGCCAGCAAACTTCCTGGTCTTGAAAGCAGAAGCTCTGTCCCCTTGAAGCTTTCATGAAACAGTTTTAAACTGCCTCTATTCCATGGGAGAGTGTTTCATCAACAAAATTGGCTTATTTTCAGCAGGAACTGTGGCTTTACAGATTCAGACATATGAGCAACATCTCTGCAAGTTAAATTCAAAGCATAAGCAGAATTGCCATGAAATCAGCAGCTCTACTAATGTAAACTACAAAATACTGTATGCTAGCAAAGAAATCACCAAGAACTCCTAGACCTTTAAAAAGGATTCAGCCCATCACCAGCAATCTTTCTTAACTTGGTTTAAAGGAGACCAATAACTATTTGCTGTGTTGTCCAATAAGTTCATAAATAAGCTGGGGCTATTACTGAAAAGGGGACTGATTGGTTCACAACATTGTCTGACAAATTCAGTAAACTGACTGACAGGTAGAGTACCATTCTAGAGGGATGTGACATTTACTGGTATTACCACAAGGGGAATTCTCAATATACTAGGGTGCAATTTGCTATAAATTCAGCATTGCCTATGGTCCGTTTTCTGGGCATGTCTGTATTTGAGCTGCAATAAAAGCATCTTTTTAGTTAGTGGCTTTATGACATGTCAAATTCTGTTTTGTCAGGTTGCCTTCCTATTAATGTCCTGACACTGCCCTGCACCCGATTTTATACTATAAAATTATGCATTGTAGCTTTCATAACCACACACAGTGATAATGTATACAACTAAATAAAATATAGCAGAAAACAATAAAATACTTCCCCATCGTTTCCTACACCCATCCCTAAGATTCACAGCAATCATTTTGCAAACCTGTTACAGTAACTAGCACTGGATTGAGTCCTCCAAAGCATTTTCTCATACTTTTCTGAAAGTTTCTGGATTAAAACAAGGTCTCTGAGCTGCAGGCTGTGAGGTCCCGTAATAGAGGAAGGGTCTGGGATGGAAGAGTAGATTAGCGTGTGCATGTCCTCCAAGGGTTTGACCATACAATAAAGATTATAGTTCAGAACAAGCATTGTTTATGAAAATTAACATACCAAAAAAGTATCCTTTAGAGAGAAAGTTCTGTCTTTACATTTGGGGTGGTTGTGATAGTTTAATAACACTTTAGGAAAAAAACCCAATTCAAGTTTTGCTCATCTCTTTATTGTTATTCTATTAACCCTTTTTGACCTTACCGCTATTCTGAGATGGTAAGGGATGTATAACACTTTATTTTTAAAAATGTTAGTCATGATTTCATCTATAAAGTGTGAGTGTCTATAACCTTAAGAATAACGTAGTGACAGACAACTTTCTTCAAAAAATAACTTTTTAACTGTGGCCTTGGTTGTGGCTTGTGACATGCTTTAGGACAAACTAAGAACGTGTCAACACACATCAAAACATATCCATGGTCCATGCACTGGTTGTGCTTCTATGGGGAACAGAGCTCTGGGGAGACTCCATCGGGTTCCACAGATCCACAGGCCCTCTTCCGCAGTTCCTTTTTCTTACCAGATGTCTGGATCCACAGACAGACTAATGTGTTCTCATCCCAAAACATCAGAGACCCGTACTTCCCCTATTCACTGCCCAACCCAAAATTCAGGTGGAAACAGCAAATTTAACTGCTCCCCTTAATTTTTTTAAGCTGTTTTTCAAGGAATATCTGCATGCATTGATTGTGGATCAAATCATTTTAAATGCACAACAATTTATAGCCGCTAACCCAAATTGTATTGGTCCACAGACCCGATTCTCATGTTCTCTGCTGCCATGGCCAGGAATAGATATGAGAGTATAATGTGTTTTTTGCATTTCAGCAACAAAATTGCATTTGACCAGCTCCACAAAATTCAGCCCCTCGTAAATCACCTTAACCAAAAATTTGCAGATCTCTATACTCCCCAGCAAAAAATCTGCGTTGATGAGTCCCTCATTAATTTTTCTGGCCGCCTTGCATTCAAACAATTTCTCCCCATCAAGCGTGCCAGATATGGGGTCAAGATGTAGAAGAACTGTGAGAGGGCAACAGGGTATACATATAAGTTTCGAATTTACAAAGGAAAATATAGTCGAGTGGAGCCCCCCGGATGCCCAGACTACATGGGGAGTAGTGGCAAGATAGTTTGGGACTTGGTGTCATCCCTTTTCCATATGGGGTACAACTTATATTTGGCCAATTGTTATTCAAGCATGCCACTATTTAAACATTTGTACAATCTTGGAACTGGCGCATGTAGCACTGTGCAACCTAATGTGTGCCCACCATTAGAAGTGGGTGGATGCAGGACAGTATATTCTAATGGTGGGCATACCACACACTTTTTCTGGCAGAGATTTCTTCTCTTTTTTTCATTCAGTCCACAGACGACTAACAAAAAAAAAAAAAGAACATAGCAAATATACCCAACAAGGATCAGAGACGTACATGGTACATCCCTGGACTTTGAATGGTTATACCAGGATGATGCCAATAGCTGCAGGCATCATCCTGGTATCATTTTTTTTTCAGCCGGCAATTGGATTTCATGTAAAATCAATCCTAGTGGCTAATTAGCTGCAGGATTGCTTTTACAAGCAGCGGGAGATGATGCCCCCTCCCCTGCTGCCTTCCACGGCCTTCTCGGGCAGTCCCCTGCCATCGGGGGAACCTAAGAATGCTGCCGGTGTTTCTGCCAGCTGACCATAGAGCTGATTGGAGACCAGAATGGTGCCAATGATCTCTATAGTCTAAGAAATCGGACGCCGCAAGCATTTCATCACTTCAGTTTTGCAGGATATAAACAGCGCCATTTGTAAATTGGGAAAGCATCTGATCACATCGATCTTGGTTTGATTAGATAATCTAAGGGCAGAGGAGATATCTAGAGTCTGATAGAACCCAGATTTCTCAAAAAGAATATATGACAATGCCCATTGACCTTATAGGGTATATTTGCGTTCCCTGTGATAGCATTAACAGTGATAAAAAAAATGAAAGGGACAGTGTAAAAATAATAAAAAAAATCAAAATAACTTAAAAAAAAAAAAGAAGCACCCTTGCCCCCTACACGCACACACTTGTGTGTGCAAACGTTGACCCTGTGCCGGTATGTAAACAGCAATTGCACCATGCATGTGCGCTATCGCCGTGAACATCAGATTAAGGATAGTAACTCTAACACTAGACCTCCTCTGTAAATCTAAAATGGTAGCTTGTAAAGGCTTTTAAAACATTGCCTTTGGATATTAAAACCGTATGCAGTTTGTCACCATTTCACAGGGCATGCGCAGTTTTAAATCATGTCATATTTGGCATATATTTACTCGGCATACCATCATCTTTTATATTTTATCAAATAATTGGCCAATATATTGTGTTTTTGTGCATTAAAAGTAAAAAAAGTGTATTTGTTTTTTAAAATTTGCATTTGAAAAATTGCTGTGCGAGTACTATGTAACATAAAAAATTGTAGCACTCACCATTTTATTCACTAGGGTGCCTGCTTTAAAAAAATATATAATGTTTGGGGGTTTAAATTAATTTCGTAGCAAAAAATACTGTTTTTTTTTCATGTGAACAAGAAGTGTCAGAAAAGGCTTGATCTTCAGGTGGTTAAAAGAGTGAGTAATGTGTGGCATAAACTTCTAATACTGGGCATAAAATGCCCCCACCCCCCAAAACGACCCCTTTTTGGAAAGTAGACAATTGCAGCACCTATCATTTTTATTCACTAGGGTGTCTGCTTCAAAGTAATTTCCTACCAAAAAATACTGATTTTTTTCATGTGAACAAAAAGTGTCAGAAAAGGCTTGGTCTTCAGGTGGTTAGAAGATTGTATGATGTGTGGCATAAACTTCTAATGCTGGGCACAAAATGCCCCCACCGCTTTTTGGAAAGTAGACACCCTAAAACTATTTGCTGAGAGGCATGTTGAGTCAATAGAAGAATTTATTTTTTTTTACACAAAATTGTAACTTAAATGATTTGCTCACACATGCCATGGGTATATGTGGAATTACTCCCCAAAATACATTATGCTACTATGTGGGTACCACATGTGAGAGACGTTTTGGCAGTCTAGCCAAGTACAGGACCCCAAAATCCAATAAGCACCTTCAAGCTTTTAAAGGGCTTTATTTCCTCATTAACTTCCCGACTATCTTTCACAGTTTCGGAGGCCCTGAAATGCCAAGATAGCACCAAACCTCCCCAAATGACCTTTTTTTTGGAAAGTAGACACCCCAAGGAATTTGATAAGAAGCATGGTGAGTATTTTCCAGATCTCGTTTGTTGCCGCAAGTTTTTGGAAAATGAAGAAAAAAAACAAAAACATATTTTTTCTTTTCTTTTTTTATTTCAAAACCTTGTGAGAAAAAATGAGATCTGCAAAATACTCACCATGCCTCTTCTTAAATTCCTTTGGTGTCTACTTTCCAAAAAGGGGTCATTGGGGGGGGGTTTGGTGCTATCCTGGCATTTCAGGGCCTCCAAAACTGTGATAGGTAGTGAGAAAGTGAAATGAGGAAGCTACACACCTTCAGGCTTTCAAAGTGGTCAATGGATTTCAGGTTCCTGTATGTGGCTAGGCTCCCAAAAAGTCTCACACATGTGGTATCCCTATACTTGGTAGAAGTAGCAGAAAGTATTTTGGGGTGTAATTCCACATATACCCATGGCTTGTGCGAGAAATATATCATTTAATTGACAACTTTGTGTAAAAAAAGGGGGGTAAATCCTCTGGAGGACAAGTGGTTAAAAATGTTAATATCATATCAGAAATTAATACTTGAGTGATAATCTCAGCAACACACCATAATTTCAATCACAGAAATACATCTCCTTAAAGGACACTTTACCTGATAAAAACAGTTTTTCCCTTTTAAGTGCACTAATTATAATTACTGTTAATAATATTTAATGAGCTCATGTTAAAATTAGTATCACATATACCTTAGTAAAGATACATTGGAACTGAATAACCACTTCATTTTACCATATTTGTAAAATAGATTCAAAATAACTGTGATCACATTAAGCTGGCACACTTACATAGTCCTTTCTAAAAGGAAACACAAAAACAAGATGTTATTAACTTTTAAAAACATATGCATATCGAGGCATTATATATAATCGTATCATATTTTCTAACTTGTTATTCTTATAACTTTATATTGTTATACTTCATTCTTTATATTACATGTACACAACATTCTCTTATGTTTTGTTCCTTCTAACTACGCCCTCGGGTGTTCATGCACAAGCAACTGGATGGGAGGAGGAGACGGCGATGTACTTTTGTCACTTAATTGAAGCCATCCATCCATTTTCACTGAGGTCGGGATAACATTCTTTAAAATAATCGTCCTTGATTAATAGCAGTCTTACATCAGCTTACACATACCTTGAACGACATCAACTTACTCATACACTGAATTTCTGTTCCGATAACATTATTTTTGATAAACTTGATAATCGTAACAAAGCCTCATAAGTATATCTTCCTTCTGCATATACAGTCATGGCCGAAATTGTTGGCACCCTTGATATTTTTCCTGAAAATCAAGTATTTCACACAAAAAAGGTATTGCATTAACACATGTTTTGCTATACACATGTTTATTCCCTTTGTATGTATTGGAACAAATATAAAACAGAGGCAGAAAAGCAAATATGACATAATGTCACACAAAACCCCAAAAATGGGCTGGACAAAAGTATTGGCACCCTTAACTTAATATTTGGTTGCACACCCTTTGGAAAACATAACTGAAATCAGTCGCTTCCTATAACCATCAATAAGCTTCTGACACCTCTCACCCGGAATTTTGGACCACTCTTCCTTTGCAAACAGCTCCAGGTCTCTCTTATTGGAAGGACACCTTTTCCCAACAGCAATTTTAAGATCTCTCCACAGGTGTTCAATGGGATTTAGATCTGGGCTCATTGCTGGCCACTTCAGAACTCTCCAGCGCTTCTTTGCCATCCATTTCTGAGTGCTTTTTGACGTATGTTTGGGGTCATTGTCCTGCTGGAAGACCCAGGATCTTGGACGCAAACCCAGCTTTCTGACACTGGGCCCTACAGTGCGACCCAAAATCCTTTGGTAATCCTCAGATTTCATGATGCCTTGCACACAGTCAAGGCACCCAGTGCCAGAGGCAGCAAAACAACCCCAAAACATCATTGAACCTCCACCATATTTTACCGTAGGTACTGTGTTTTGTTCTTTGTAGGCCTCATTCCGTTTTCGGTAAACAGTAGAATGATGTGCTTTACCGAAAAGCTCTATCTTGGTCTCATCTGTCCACAAGACGTTTTCCCAGAAGGCTTTTGGCTTACTCAAGTACATTTTGGCAAACTGTAGTCTTGCTTTTTTATGTCTCTGTGTCAGCAGTGGGGTCCTCCTGGGTCTCCTGCCATAGCGTTTCATTTCATTTAAATGTCGACGGATAGTTCGCGCTGACACTGATGCTCCCTGAGCCTGCAGGACAGCTTGAATGTCTTTGGAACATGTTTGGGGCTGCTTATCCACCATCCGGACTATTCTGCGTTGCAATCTTTCATCAATTTTCCTCATCCGTCCACGACCAGGGAGATTAGCTACAGTGCCATGGGTTGCAAACTTCTTGATAATGTTGCGCACTGTGGACAAAGGCAAATCTAGTTCTCTGGAGATGGACTTGTAACCTTGAGATTGTTGATATTTTGCCACAATTTTGGTTCTCAGGTCCTCAGACAGTTCTCGTCTCCTCTTTCTGTTGTCCATGCTTAGTGTGGCACAGACAGACACACAATGCAAAGGTTAAGTGAACGTCTCTCCTTTTTATCTGCTTTCAGGTGTGATTTCTATATTGCCCACACCTGTTACTTGCCCCAGGTGAGTTTACAGGAGCATCACATGCTTGTAACATTCTTATTTATCCGCAGTTGTGAAAGGGTGCCAATACTTTTGTCCAGCCCATTTTTGGAGGTTTGTGTGACATTATGTCGAATTTGCTTTCTTTCCTCCCTTTTTTTGTTTTGTCCCAATACACACAAAGGGAATAAACATGTGTATAGCAAAACATGTGTTAATGCAATACGTTTCGTGAGAAATACATGATTTTCAGGAAAAATATCAAGGGTGCCAACAATTTCGGCCATGACTGTACATAGTTTTCAAAGTTCATCATCTGGGTATTAAAGAACAGCGGAGGAACTTTTGCCAACATAGGTACAATAGAAACAAGGTATAACACAATAAGTGATCCCATGCATCGTCTGATATTTGATTACATTATTCTTGTCTAGGTTCTCACTCTCCGTAACTTTACTGTAAATAATTCATAATCTGTGAACTGTTAACTTTTTTTTGCCCATCAGGAGTGCTGAGCTTAACAATTGGTGTCCACTGGCATAAAATTACACATCAATAAGCATCCTTCAGGGAAAATTCACTTCTTACCAGCATGGTTACCCATTTTTATAATCACATTGTCTGGCAATACTGAAACCTGCATCTAGGAAGGTTACCTGGTGTCACCACAAGTTGGTATGCAAGCATCCAGTAGGAGAAGCCGCTGTATACTAGGTATCCTGGAGGATAGCTCTTAACACCTACCGTGTCAACTACAACAGAGCAGCACTAACCCTTAAGCATCTCATGACACGGAATGACACACACTGCACGCTTACCAAAATGCATCTGAAGAACTGAGGGCCTGCTCAGTTCTAGGTAAAAAAACATAGTATACAGCAAAGGCTCGTAAGTAAGGAGGTCACTTTGCAGTGAAGCAACCAAGAGAATCCCAAAAAGCAGAGAGAAGGTAACCAATAAAAAGTATGCTTACCCAGGTGCCGTATGTCTGTGATGTGAGGATTCACCAGGTGGTCTGTTCAGCTGCTTGGCAATCGATCCACACTCCAGGCTCAGGCTCACCCTTTCTGTTAAAGGTAAAAGCAATCTGTATATACTGTGAAAAATATATTAACCCCTTACTGTGTACAAAACACGCACACGGAATCATTGCAAGAAAGATCACTTGCCTATTGAGAATGTTACAACGCCATTAGTACAGCTTAGAGATATGAATTAGCTGGACTGGACAATACACTTCTATGTCTTAGTAGGTGCTCAAGGTCACAGCTGGCTAGGCACCTAGGAAAAATTTTATCTTAGCTTTTCTCATGAGAATGCAGCTGCAGAAAAGAATATTTAAAGAAGAACCCTATGGGCAGAACAAATATAAAATAAAGTTTTTAAAGTATAGCTCTGAATGAGACCAACTTGCTCAGAGGTTAATCAAAAGTTTTGTATTTTCCTCACTTTTAGTCTCATGGATATTGGTCACCAAGATAAATAGAGCGAATCTATCCAGTGGAACATAAGCATCAGTAAACACCTGACAGAAGTTCTACTCCATCAACATTCTGGAAATTTCAGAGATGAAACATCTTTCATGACATTATTTCTATTAGTCACTGAGAGAGGAGGAGGGGTTTAGGATGTGCAGGTGCTGGAAGGGTGTGGGTTCAAGAGTAGGAAGAGAGAGATGAGTGGGACATAGTCATTTTGTGGCTGAGAATGAGGACAGAGTACGCATACAGTAGATCATTCTTGAATGCACATCTATCTGCACAATCACCTGTTGTGGGGAAGGTCTCATGTTGATGAAGACAAGCAACCTTGCCAGGAGGGCAATGTTCCCTCCCTGTATTGATGGCATATGGCCTGGTATGGTTCAGGAGAGTGGAGTGCACGCTCATCCCCATTTCTGGGCCTGCATGCTCAGATAGGTTACTGATATGGAATTGGGGGTGGACCCAAAGTCTTTTTTGTCGAACCCCCTTGACAAGTATACTGTACCAGACCTCAAGAGGTATGAATGGTATGAATTTCATGAAGGTCCTCAGATCAATGTATTATTTTAAGCCACCCACCCCTTTGTTTACATTCACCCGGCCAAGCAGTGATGTCTTACTGATGTTAAGATGCCAGAAGCTACCAGCTCTCTATCAACGAGCTGTTGCTGGAAGCTGTCAAATTTAACAGCGGTAGTACTACTGTTGCTAAATGTATCACTTTCCCCTGCAGCCAGAGCTTCTGTTCAGTTGAACACCTTACCTCAGTACATGCAAAGCCAGGAGATCATCTCTACTGTTCTGATCATTCAATAGCCCATAAAGGTCTTGGTGACTACAAAATTTGCAAAACAGTACGGTCCATAAATAGAATTCAACCAAACTTACTTCTGGCTGCATGTGAACACGTTGGCCCACTGTTCGGAAGAATGCTTGTCCCTGCAGCATCCCTAGGAACCATTGACATCATGGGGAACCCCCACCCTTTTTATAATTTAATAAAATAGTCAAATGGCATTGTTGAATAGCATAACTTTTCTCTGGGTACCAAATAGCATAATTATCTGAACAAACTTTATTGGCACTTACAAACACTGGTTCAAATGTCCCCTCAGCTTCTGTTCTGAAAACATAAGTTAAATACTTTTCAGGTGTATTTGTACAAATATCAGTTTGTGCAATTTGCTGCAAATGTCTTCCTGTAAGATCTATCTGGATCTATTTAAATGACAAAACTCTCGACCACTGTGAATACCTTTCACAAAATTCTCCTGAACATTTTTTCTCAAGAAGAAGTTTCAGTGAGAAATCAAGTGTCTGCAAAATAATCCTATTTGACTTCACAATATGTTTTGTTGCTTTGACTGCAAAGAAAATCCCCCAGCAATTGTCTGACACATGAATTACAGCAGTGATGGAACAAGGTTAACCAGTGCCCACAGTGAAGATGGTAACTGAAAAATAGTCTCTGCATCTGTGAGGTCATTAAAAAGAAATATTATCCCTGCGTCAGTGCCATCACTGGAAGAAAGCTCTTTCCCCACCCCCAGTACAGAGCTCTTCATTCAGTCCTGACTCCCTTCTTCCTCA
This sequence comes from Staurois parvus, assembly GCF_062004578.1. Taxonomy (NCBI): domain Eukaryota; kingdom Metazoa; phylum Chordata; class Amphibia; order Anura; family Ranidae; genus Staurois; species Staurois parvus. Next base: position 4,192,134 of record NW_028318023.1, on the reverse strand, counting down.
CTACAAAGCTCACCCCCCCCCCTTTAGTACAGAGGATCACCTCCTCTCACCCCCTCCCCCAATACACAGGGCTCCTCCCTCTTTCCTCTCCCCCAGTAAACAGAGCCTCCTCTCGCCCAGTACACAGAGCTACCCTCTTCCCCAGTACACAGAGCCTCCTTTCCCCCCAGTACACAGAGCTCCCTCCTCCTCCCGCTCCTCCAGTACACAGAGTCTCCTCACCCCCAGTACACAGAGCCTCATTCCCCCTCAGGACAAAGATCCTCCTCATGCATTTCCAACAAGCACAGTTGCCCATCCTTCATTGAGGGGGTGCTGTCAGTTCTAAACACAGAATCCAGCATAGTAAACCACTTCTTCACTTCTGTGTTTATGAGTGGCAGAGGGGAACACATAGCTAGCATGGGTATGTGGTTGGGGGTGCCGGGGTTGTACCAAGTATTTATGTATTCTGGACTAAAAAAAAACCTGCTGACAGGAGTGACACTACAGTCACCCCTGTCAGTGAATGGCAGGGAACTGCCCCATGCACCCCGATTCCCCCCTCCCCCATCTCTGACAGTCTTTCTCCATTGCTGTTAGAAGTTTAGATAGGTAGTCTATTGATCTCTCATTAACATATTTTAGCTGAAACAAAGCTTAAATTGCATTCTCAGACACCCTCCCTTTAACACAGAGCATTCTATAGATCCTTTTTAAAATTCTCAAAAGTTGTCATGAGTTTGATCCCATTGATCATATACATCATCTTTATTTTTTTAAAAGATAGCGCAAGGCTTAACTATCTTATCAAGTCCTTGTATGAACTCTCAACAATGATTTACTTGACTCAGAAATTGATGTGATGCCTTGTGAGTCGTTGGAATTTTGATAGCAGAAAGAGGTCTTGTCTATTCCAACGGCTAATGAGCATTGCAGAGAATTTCATTAGAATTTCGTCAGTTGAACTTTTTCTGTGTTCAATTTTAGTCTTGCATCTTGCAACAAACACAATTCAAACAAAAGAGTAATATACTCCCCTTCATTTTTCAAAGTCAGCAAAAGTTGACCCACGTGTTGGAAAATGCAATCTGGTCTTGAGAAGTTTGATAAAATTTTGGCTATAGCTTTACAAGCTACAGTTTCAATGATATTTCATCCTGGCAGCATGTCATAGAAAGATAACTATTAGCAATCTCCAGTACAGAGATTATTCACATTTAGATGTGACATAATGTCAGAATTTTAAGGAACAACTGGCTTGTTATTTGGGATATATTTATTTGATGCCCTAAAATCAACTGATAAAGAATTTGAATTATCAACTTTTTAAAAGGCAAACCACAGTTATTTACAAGTGTAGCACCCTCCTAGGCAGCTAGGGGGAGCTAAATTGCAATTGTTAGGTAGGGCTGAGTACTAGCGTGGCTGTGATAGCTAGCTGGGGTCAAATTGTGGTCACAGCTGGGAGGCTCTGCATACCAGCCCTCTGAAGTTTCCCCCGCTCTAGAACTTTGGAGAAAGATCTAGAAGCAGTGGGTGGAGGAGTGGCTGGTCTGTGCTCTTAGATGATCCTGGCCAATCCCCAACAGAAGGCTTGGCAAGGGGCCAGGACAACTTTTAGGTGTAATTGAGCCTTCTCAGCAGAAGGAGGGTGGAAGGAGAGTTTGGATGGAAGAGGAGGATGTGAGGCTGGAAGGCAGGGGCCATTGAGGGGGCCCAGATGGAGAGGGGCTCACCTACAGGCAGAGGACCTTGGAAGGAGGAAAGCTTGGGAGTTCACCGGCCCCCTGAGAGAGGTCCACCTGTGATGCAGGGAAGGAGCAGACCAGCTAAAAGGCCGGGGCCACCAGCAGCACAGGAGAAGCACTGAGTGAGTAGACCTGCACTGCCTGGGCCAGATAGAGGAAGGAGGCACTCTATTGGGAAACTGGATTAGCCTGCCACCCAGGACTACCAGACACTGGATCCCCTGTCCAGGGATTTCTCCAGGCAGCCAGACAGAGGAGTATCTAGGGTCTAGGGTGGTACTACAGGAGATGCTGGCAAGCTCTCCAAAAGAGACTGTTTACTGTAACCACTTGTATATAGTTCAGGAAGTTGTCCTCAGTTTCTCATTTCCATTGGGCATCCTGTACACCCCTAACCCTATCCAAGTTTTAAATCCCCTAAGGGATCTCCTAAAGGGGATAGTACTACATGTGGGGGCTCGCTATTCTGGGATCTCCTATAGCAACCTGTATGGTCGCTGACCCTAGCAACCGGCAACCAACAAGCCAGAGAAAAGAGCTTCAGCAGTGGAAAATGTCATGGAATTGGTGGGAAAGCTGTGCTGTGCCACTGGAATTGTGGCTGTCACTGTGTTTTAAGTACTATCGCTATTAATATGGTTACTCATAGCAACCATGCCTGGCCTATTAGAAATTATATAAGCTGCTCTACAGGTGGTCTTTACCAAAGACTATGCTCTGTATGTGTCTGCTAATGCCCGTAAAGTGTCTACTGCCATTACTGTCCTGCTTGCCATTGCTCGGAACAACCAGAGTGGCCCATTAGTCTACAGATGTCCTTTTGCTGCTCAGCAGGGGGTTCCTATAATAAACTATGTATACTGCATGCCTGCTTATGACAGTAAAATGTCCACCATTATTGTGCTTGCTGTTGCCCGGAGCAACTCATCAATGCCTACAAGTCTTTTTGCTGCTCCACAGGTGGCTTCTACAAAAGACTATGTTTTGAAAATACCTGCATGTTACAGTGAAATGTTTTCTGTTTCTACACCGCTCATCGTTGCCTGTAGGGAGGGTTGTGGCATGAATGGACTACAAATGCCTGGTCACACATCAGTGGTTGAGGCCTATACTATATTGACAATGTTTATGCCTGCTATAGTCAGTGTTTGCCATGTGCTCATTGCCTGAAGCAACTGGAATGGCCTGCAATCCAGTGGATTACAAATTCTCAGGTGCCCTTCATCATTTGAGCTCAGTGACTCTATTTTTACCACAATGATCAGCGCGAGGGGGGGGGGTGTGCAATACTGTGCCTCGCTGTTACCTGTAGCAACCACTGCGTACTATCACCCTTGCAACTGCTGCTGATACCCAGTTGTTCAACACTAACTGGAGCCAGGTGTCTTGTCCTTGTCAGCAGACTGCTCAAGTGTTAATGCCAGGATGCAGCTACAAGAACACCTGCAGACCAATTGGTCTACTCTCGCCCACAGTGGCAGCGGTTAACATAAGCATGGGAAAGGTCTTTCCGGCAGTCTGGCTGGCTCCAAAGAGTCACGAGCAGGGGCGTGGCCACGCCCAGATGCACATTCTCAAGACTCAATATGCGGAGAGAGAGAGAGAGAGAGATGGAGGGTGTGCTGCAAGTTCACCCGAAGGTTTTCATGCTGAAAATCACCTTGGTGGACACAGGAGTCCGCCTGGAACATTGCAGTTGCTTTGGCCTAGGGCTGGTTGAAGGGATGGAGAGACTGTACCTGATTTTCCATGAATGCAGGAAGCCAAACGCACTGATTGGAGCCTGGGTCAGGTGTGGATATTGTGGAAAGCCACTCAACAAGCTGACATCCAGCAATCTGGTACCTCGCATCGACAGTGTGGACCTGAAAATAAGGCTATGTACAGAGAAGCGGGAGAGTCGGAGCTGGAGACCAGGAAAGTGTTCAGAGTCTGAGACACTGAGAGTCCCGGGACCGCAATTCCCCTGCACCTATGGTGGATCTTTGCAGCGGAGAAAGGCTGCCCACCATCCCCCACTATCCAGACAAAGATGCTGCTGGAGGGCTGGCCACTAGTGCTGCCCTGACAGAGCCAGCAGATGCCCTGGACCAGCCGGCCTCGCCCACCAGCCCTGATTTTTCCACCTGGAATTGGCCAGCAGAGAGTGTCAGTGGTGGGGGGGGGGTAGACTGGGAGTCGCCCAAACTAATAGTTGAATTTGGACCCCTAGAGACTGAGCAGGAGGGCTGTTCCCCAGAAGATACAGAGGAGGAATGGGACTGGGGGACACTACGGAAGATGTGGACTCACTAACTGGACCATCTGGAGGTCCTCTTTCACCAGAATTATCTGGATGTTCTTGAAGGTCAGAGTCGGTTACGATACCCACTTAAGTAACACCAAAGTTCTCCTCACCTTGGCCTAGGAGCAGGGCCAAGAACCCTACTTTACAAAAATTGATCCTTTGGTCCCCTCACTTCTGCTTGCAGCCAGAACTGGGGGATAGTAAGCATCTCCCCCATTTCTCCTGACTCCAGAGGGAAGTGCAGAAGAGAGTGGCTTTGGAATGGGTGCTGGACTATCCTTATGTCATGGCGATTGTTGAAGAGTCCAGCGCCCAGTGGGAGGATAACTTAATATGGGACTATATGTATATTCCCAGGCATTTAAGAGGGCCCAGTCTTGAAGAAGCTTGGGTCCGGTTCCAGAACATAAAATAGGAGTGAAGCAGGGACTGGCTAGTAGTCATTAAGGCTGGCCAGCCTAATCGTAGCTATTCAGTGGCTACTCCGGAAGCCTAACGGCACCATGGTGAGACTGCCTAGCCCCTGGAAATTTGACTCGAACATTGGCCGTTTGTGTGTTCGCCGAACACTCACAATGGAATGTGAGAGCCATGTCAAAGTCACGGTGACTTTGGCCAATCAAGGCTCACGGCTAAGTCCATGGCCCACACTATATAATGCTGCTTACACAGCAGCCTTGTGTAAAGTATTGCTGGAGTTTAGTGGAGTTAGTGTGTTAGGAATGTAGTGTAGTGTAGTGTGGTGTTGTGAAGAGCAATGTAATGGTATCAGTGAAGTGTCAGTGTGTTTTACAGCACCTCTACAGCACCGCTGTTCCCCCCTTTTTTTTTTTTCTCTTGGTTAATTTTTTTTTTTTGCAGCATCAGGTTCTGTTGCTGCATCATTAGTGTTCCCCCTTCTGTGTCGCAGGTGTTCCTTCTGCGTTAGCAGTGGTTCCCATTTTTTTTGTCTTGCTTCCTAATTTTTTTTTTATGTTATTATATTTTTTTTTGTGCTGCAGCAGCAGCAAAAATATTTAGGGCATAATTGCTGTTCCCCAGCAGTAAAAAAAGAAAAAAATTCCATAATTACTGTACCCCCTATTTACTTTATTAAACGCTTAAGGGCCACCCTATAGCAGATATACTGCTACAGGGTGGCACCTGTGCGCAAAACCATGCATTTCTGGGTAGGGGGCGCGCGCCCTACCCGCTCCGCCATTCACAGCCGTGGATGTCAATCACCAGATCCCGGCCGGTAATTACCTGCCAGCACTCTGTGATTACCGAGCATCTCTGATGGGGAGGAAGATTGTTTTGTTTACAAACAATCTTCCTCCCTGTCAGCTCAAGCACACTGCTGGAGATGGTTGTGCACAGTACAGCCATCCAAATCAGTGTGCTTACAGTGAAGAACACACCCCTGCCCTCTATTAAAACACTCCCAGCATATAGTTAACCCTTTGATCGCCCCTCACATTAACCGCTTTCTGCCTAGTGCCATTAGTACAGTCAGTGCTTTTTTTTAGCACTGATCACTGTATTGGTGTCACTGGAGATGTCAGTGACACCAAGTTAGTCCCCCCCATCAGAATGTCTGCCGCAGTCCTGCTAAAAGACATGTCGCAGAATACATTTTGACCTAAATTTATTACTAATTTGATTTTTCAAATTTTTTAAGTGGACATGTTTAATAGCAAAAGGTCCAAAATATTGTTTTTTTCTCAAAGTTGTCTGTCTTTTTTTGCTTATAGTGCAAAAAATAAAAACCGCACAGGCGATCAAATACCACAAAAAGAAAGCTCAATTTGTGGGAACAAAAGGACATCAATTTTATTTGAGTGCAGTTTTGCATGACTGCGCAATTGTCAGTTAAAGTAACACAGCGCTGTAACGCAAAAAATGGCCTGGTCATGAAGGGGTTAAATCCACAGGAGGGCAAGTGGTTAAAAAAATAATAAAATGGTTTATAGTGCACAAAGCACAATTCAGTCAAAGGAAGAGCGGTGGAGAAGGCTGCCGGCTGACTGATGCCTTTAAACAATTCTTTAGTTCTCAGCACCCAGGGCTGTTAGGTTTAAGCACCCATCGGCACAGTCTGCATCATATAGTGCAGGATTATCTAGGGGCAAGAGCAGACTTGGAGACCTTTCCAACTGAGCATCCACTGGGTTAACTAGGACTTGAGAATGGATCACTGGCCAGAACTTGTTCAATATGCCCTTGAGCTACTGGCCTGCCCTCCATCCAGTGTGCTTTTCGAACAGACATTCAGTGCTGATGGAGGTTTTGTGATGGATAAAAGAGTGCATCTGTCCACAGACTCTGTTGAGCGGCTGACATTTATCAAAATGAATCAGTCCTGGATCAACAGCAGCTATCAAACCCCTGATGCTGATGTAACTGATTACATTTGTTAAGGACTTGCCCTCCTGAGGATTTACCCCCCTTAATGACCAGGCCTCTTTTTGCTACTCGGCGCTGCACTAATTCAACTGATAATTGCGCGGTCATGCAATGCTGCTGTAAGCCGTGTCCCGGGGTGGGCTCCCCAGGATACAGTGAAGTCACGAACAAGGAAAGCAACCTCAACACCAGCTTTTGCCACAACAGAATTTTACTTAGATGTGGCAAATAAACACAACCACAAATGCTGGAAACATACAATAAATTTACATACACCCAGCCCAAAGGCTGAGAACCTTGTGCTGCACAGCACGGCGCCTTCTGATGGATGAAGGTAGGAAGTGATTTACCTACTGGCAGGCACAACTAAGCTGCCACACCTTACCTGTTATTACCCCAAAAGAGCAGGAATCAGTGTATGGGTGTATGGTATGGGCTAGCCTATGGTGTAGCACAACAGCTTACAATCTTACACAAATCTACAGTATTCCCCCTCTCATAACTGGTCCTGTAGCATGTGCCTGAGTATTCCTTCTGAGCAAAACGCCAGTCTGGCTTGAGTTTGTAGGATTTTATCAGCTCTCCAATGTGAAATGTCACTTTAAGTTGTGGAGTCCTTCCAACATTCAGTAACAACACTTGTGGCCTGACACAAACAGAGACCCTAACTAACTATAGGCCTGGTCTCAGTCTATAGGCGCAAACACTGAAATGAGGTGCGTGCACGATCTTACCGACCCTGGTCTGCTTTGCATCCGCTGGTGACTCTGAACAGAACAAATGTCTCTCCAACAGGCCTGCGATATTGCAGTGCATGCTGCGTTGTTCCTCTGCTCTCATCAGCTTCCTGGCAGAAATCTCATCAGCTTCCTGGCAGCAATCTCATCAGCTTCACCCAGCTGCAGCTCACACGGTCCCTTCATTCAGCATTCTCCAGAACATGGCTCCTGTTTCCCCTTCCTGTTTCCTCAACTCCAACTCTCTGTGAATACTCCGCCTATTCATGAATATACAAATATCTATGCAGTCTGAGCCTGTTAGAAAAACAGTGACATCTTGTGGCTAAACCGCAGAATGCCAGTCGAAACATCAATTTACTTCCACACAGTGTACAAACAATGAGAGCTGTTTCCCCATCTCACACTGCACCCAAATGAAATTTACGTCCTTTTTCTTCACACAAATAGAGCTTTCTTTTGGTGGTATTTGATTACCTGTGCGCTTTTTATTTTTCACGCTATAAACAAAAAAAGACCAAATATTTTGAAAAAAAAACAATATTTTTTACTTTCAGCTATAAAAAATATATAGTAAACACAAAGTTAGTTATAAATTTAGGCCAAAATGTGTTCTGCTACATGTTTTTGGTAAAAAAAAATCCCAATAAGTGTATATTGATTGGTTTGTGTGAAAGTTATAGCGTCTACAAACTATGTTATAGATACTGCAATTTACGCCATTTTTTTGCTATACAGCGCTGCGCTAGTTTAACGGACAATTGCGCGGTCATGCAATACGGTACATAAATGAAATTTATGTCCTTTTTTCACACAAATAGAGCTTTCTTTCAGTGGTATTTTATCGCCTGTGCGTTTTTTATTTTTTGCGCTATAAAAAAACAAAAAAGGCTGACAATTTTGAGAAAAAAAAACTATATTTTGTACGTTTTGCTATAAAACATGTCCAGTAAAAAAAATTTAAAAATCAAATTTCGTCATAAATTTCAGCCAAAATGCAGTCTTTGCTGAAAAAAAAACTCAATATGTGTAAATTAATTGGTTTACGTGAAAGTTATAGCGTTTACAAATGGCGGAAAAGATACTGGGATTTTTAATTTTTTTATACTAATAATGGCGGCAATCAGCGACTTATGGTGGCGATCAGTGACTTATGGCGGCAATCAGTGACTTATGGCAGGACGGCGGGACTGCGGTGGACATTCTGACACTGGGGGGGAAATGACTTGTGGTCACTGACATCCCCAGTGACACCAATACAGTGGTCAGTGCAAAAAAAAAACACTGACACTGTACTAATGGCACTGGGGAGGAAGGGGTTAACTTTTTTATTCACTGAAAGGGTTAACTGTGTGAGGGGAGTGTTTTACTACGGGGCGGGGGTGTGTACTGCATGGGGACAAGGTGATTGGGAGAGATAAACTTTTCTCTCCTGATCAGCGTGTCAGGAGCTGTCAGGGAACTGACAGAAAGCAGAGCTACTGCAGCCCTGCTCTCTGTCAGTGATTGCCGCTAATCGGCGGGACACGGCTGGTAATGACCGGCCGTGACCCGGCGACTGACACCCGTGGCCGGGATCAGCGGTGCAGGTAGGGCGGCGGCGCGCCTTGCGCGTGCCCCCTACCTGTTTTGAAAATGCATGTTTTAAAACGTGCTTTTGCCCAGCCGTGCCAACTTACCACCGTATTTTTACAGTGGCTGGTCGACAAGTGGTTAAGGATCTTGGATTCTTTGATGACTGCCTATGATGCCTATCCTATTCCTGAATCTTGGTTATGCTAGCTTCCAACAATGTCCTTGGTTGCTTTGCCCAGCAAGAGTAACTGTGAGGGGTAACAGTGTTCAGGCATCACCAACACCCAAGGCCCAATTTTCAACTGCAGGGCCCATTCCTGTACCCAGCAAGAGTAACTATGAGGGGTTACAGTGTTCAGGCACCACAAACACCCAAGGTCCAATTTTTCTGCACCTGTTTGGCAGGTGTATCTAATTTCAATTTTATTACCATTGTTTCTTAATTTTTAACAATTTTTAACAGCAGGGCCCATTTCCCGTGCCCAGCAATAGTTACAGTGAGAGGTTACAGTGTTCAGGCACCACCTACACCCAAGGCCCAATTTTTTCGCACCTGTGTGACAGGTGCATATAATTAGAATTTTTAGAGCAGGGTCCAATCCAGCACTCATCAAGAATATCTCTGAAGAGTTACGGTGTGAAGGCACCACCAACTGTTCGCCTGCGCTCTAACAGTGCACAGTCCCTACCCCACACTATATAAGACAGAGGGGAGAATACTCTCCTCAGAAAAAATAAAGAATATTAATTAAAAAACAAATAACATTTAAAAATAACACCCCCTATGATTACGTGCCATTGCATGAAACGCATCAGTGAGGAGCTACAGCGTCGTGACGTCACGCCGCCGGCACCACTTTGGAAACTTCAGATGGTTAGTGAATTTGTTCTCCTCACTTTTGTCACTGTTCTTTAGGAATAAAACATCTCCTGTTTAAACGATATCAGGCTGTTTGGCCTCCTCTTTCTGGGGCTCCTTGGGAGCTTTAATCACCCACAGAGTGGTTGCACCAATTGTGGCAGTAGATGTCGGATAGTGAGTGGCACCTGACCAGACCAGACCTTAAAGGGACCTCCAGTTCTCTGAGATTGGTATCTCTAAATGCGCAGTTTTATTGCGTATCTGGTGAGTGTGCAATTTTATCATTTGAGTTATATCACCACACTACTGGATCAGATCACTGGATTTTGAAGATCATCATGATCTCCTATGCACCTTACTTTTGAACTATAGCTTGATTAATATGCCTGGCACTTTGCACATCATTGGTCACTACCTAGTGACATAGTGTATCACTCTTCATATCACTTTATTTTTTTTACTGATATGCAAGCACTTCGTCACTGGAGTCTCATGTTTATCAATGTGCTATTTTTTATGATGTATATGTGCAATTATTATTTATGAAACTGACACGTTTTCATATCACTAAGTCACTTTATTTCACTGTGCCTTGCTATTTGATATTTATGATCTAAAACCATACAGGTTCAATCATTTGTCTTAAAGTAATTTATATTGTTATTTTAGCCCTACACCCTGCTTTTTACTGTTTGATTTGGAGGTTTTTGGTACCTTTTGGTGTTTAGCAGCTTTTAGTCTTCTAGCACTCGTTTACTCCTTTACACCCTGTTCCAAATTATTATGCAAATGATATTTTTCTCATTTACCTAAATAATTGATGTAAATAACAGTCAGCATAATTCTCATGTTATTAACTATTAATAGTACAATTCACATTTTATTGAACAAACCTCCTAATGATAACATTATTTTTTTTAAACATAAAAAACTTACAATGCACTGTTCCAAATTATTACGCACAGTAAGTTTCAAAACACTTTATAGGTTGTAAAGAACTGAAAATTGTCATTTGTTGTGTTTGCAGCATATTTACTGAAATCAAAAGCTATTTCAATCAAACTTTTAACAACATTTTAACTTTTTAAACATTTTAACAGGTCACGTTACATTTTAACATAGGACCCCTTATTTGATAGCAGCTTCACACGTCTTGCATCCATTGAACTTGTGAGTTTGTGGACAGTTTCTGCTTGAATTTGTTTGCAAGATGCCAGAATAGCCTCCCAGAGCTGCTGTTTGGATGTAAACTGCCTCCCACCCTCATAGATCTTTTGCTTTGGATGCTCCAAAGGTTCTCAGTAGGATTGAGGTCAGGGGAGGATGGAGGCCACACCATGAATTTCTCTCTTTTTATCCCCATAGCAGCCATTGATGCAGAGGTATTCTTTGCAGCATGAAATGATGCATTGTCATGCATGAAGATGATTTTATTACGGAAAGCATAGTTCTTCCTTCTGTTCCAGGGAAGAAAGTGGTCAGTTATAAACTCCACATACTTTGCAGAGGTCATCTTTACACCTTCAGGGACCCTAAAGGGGCCAACCAGCTCTGTTCCCATGATCCGGCCCAAAACATGACTCCACCACCGCCTTGCTGACGTCGCAGCCTTGTTGGAACAGGGTGGCCGTCCACCAACTATCCACTACTCTATCCATCTGGACCATCCAGGGTTGCACGGCACTCATCAGTGAACAGGACTGTTTGAAAATTAGTCTTCATGTATTTGGAGAGAAGCGATGTATCTCTCTCCTCCATTCATAGAGGAAAAAAAACAAGGGGGGCGGGCTATACAGTGACTGATGACTGTGATAGCCAATCAGAGGCTACCACAGCGATCATGTGACCTGGAATTGGAAGTCCTGGGTCCTGATCGTTAGAATGGGACCTGGGGCTCTCAGTTACACCCCGCTCCCAGCAGAAAGACAGACAGGTATGCAAATATGCGACCCCATGAAAAAAAACCCTGTTCTGTGAGGTCGCATATTTGTGTGATGTCAGCGTGAAGGGGTTAAGATACATGACAGAATAGCTGGAAACTCATTACGTTATCATATATGCTTTATTGGCACACAGTAGAGCACATGGAATCCATAAATACTGACGCGTTTCGGCCACAGCCTTTGTCAAAGCTTACGGTAAGCTTTGACAAAGGCTGTGGTCGAAAGGTGTCAACTTTTATGGATTCCATGTCCTCTACTGTGTGCCAATAAAGCATGTATGATAAGGATATGAGTTGCCGGCTATTCTGTCATGTATCTTGGATCTAAAAACCAGCCTGAGCACCAGTGCCCCACTCACATTCCTTTGATGAGCACTAGAGCTTGGGTGAGTTGTTGACTAAATCTAAGGAATTTTGTCAATGCATAACGTGGCATTTGAATATGAACAGCTTATAATAATAATAATGTCTAATGTCTAATTAATTAAAATAAAACATTTAATTAAATACATACATTTCAAATGTGCTTATTATAACATTATTTATAAAATGATCTATAGTAAACAGTTTCTGTATGCTTATACATACGGTACATCAAATAGATACATCATATAGCAGCAATGTTTTATATTAGCTGTAGTATTTATATAAATGTTCACTTTAGGGAAAAGTCAATGCAAAGGAATATCCTCAATTAGGTATAAGGTTTGGTTCAATTCAAACATGGCTTTAAGGCAAATACAATGTGAACAAATGCACAATTTCATCACTATAGCAACCAGCTATCAACAATGCATTTCCTGGCCTTCGAACCCTGGTCAGGTAGCTTTAATAGGGGTTTTCTTATATTTCATTCATCTCACTGCCTGAGGCTGGGCTCCCAGCAGGCATTTGTCAGTGTGTGTTGGAGTAGATAGGGGGATCTAACAGTCTGTGATTAGGGAGTTTCAGCAGCCAGCAGCGTGAACTTACTACTGACACAAGTAAAGCTGCAGTTTATTTGCATCACATCATCACAAACTTGTGCGGTATAGTATTGTGGACCAAATCACCACATCTTTATTCCATGTACTGTCTTTGCTATTAATAAAGTTAGGCATTCCCCTGTAGTCATAATCTCAGGAAGGCCTAAGAGGAGAGGCAGATTTTCTGCATGGGAAGGTAATAGGGCATGAACAGGTTCTATATTTTTAGGAGAAAGCAGTGGCTGGACAGAAACATTGAGAGGCAGGACACATTTGCCTTTTTATTTCTGGCAGTGGGCAGCCAGAGCACATGGAGGAGGTAATTATATGGCTTGTAAAGTCTTCCTCATCTTCCTCCTCCCATGTGCAGAGCAGTCAGTTTTTTCAAGGTTACAAATGCACCCTCTTCTTCCTCCTCCTTTACCTGGTTATCGAGTCAGGGCCTGGAATGAGCAAAGCTAAAAGGGAGGGCCAGCATGACTGGGGCGTGCAGATGAGGCAGAGTGTGTAGTTGGGTGGGAGTATATTCAGAAAGTAAGGGGGTGGTTACTCACCTGATTTTTTCCGCGGACAGGCAAAAAACGAAAAACCCGTAAGTGAACAAAAAACGTGCTAGTGCAAAACCAACACAAAAAAAGTGCACTTAGGGGTGTGCTTTGTCCACCCCCCAAAGGGGTAGGATCTCTACCCTGATCCCCCAGAGCACGAAGCTCCTGACGGGGATTAAGGTTCCCATATGGTCCTCCTAGCCAAAAGGCCTGGTGGACCCCTTTCCTTGTGGCTAGCCTAAGCCAGCCACCAAGTACTAGGTAAGAGAAAACCCCCTAGGTACAGGGAGGAAGGAACCAAAAGGCCACACAGCCTCCCCTAGACTTCACAATAGGCCCGAGGACCCACACCCTACCATCTGTGAGAAAAGAAAACACACACATAACTGAAAGTGAACATGGGAGAAAAATAAGTTAAATAAAGGGTGGTTACTCACCTGATTGGAGTACGCAACCTTGAGGGATGGTCTTGCCAGGATTAGGAGGTGGGTTGGGTCTTGTCGGAGGTCAGTCAGAGCTTGTGTCAGCATGGGGGTGGTTTCTCCCACCCTCCCTCTCTGGAGTTTGTGTTTTGTTTTGGGTATGGTTTGTTCTTTGTGTTTGTCCTGTTTGTTTTTGTGTGGGTTCATTGAGTTTGTTTCTTGCCTGGAAAGGCATTTGTGTCCCGAGGTGTTTGTCTGTTTTGTTTTGTCATGGCAGCTGGCAGGGGTCGATGGGTCTTTGAAGGTGGTGCTGGAGTGACAATTTGGTGGATTATGCGTTGGGCCCATCATAGGTATGGGTGTTCCTTCCCAATTATAAAGTCATAGCGTACTTTTCATTGCTATGCAATGCAATGAAAAGCACGCTACGACTTGAGGAGACTGACAATGCTGCTGTTCAAAGGTGTCTCCGTTGATCCTTCATCCAGAGTGAAGGCACTCTAATACAGGAGGAGTGTTTTTGACCAGATCACCAGGTTAAAACAGAGGGGATAAAGCCTAAAAAAAAAAAAAAAAAGGAGAAAACTAACGCAGCCACCACATCTAATTATTGACTTGTCATGACACACCCCCTGCATAGCCTTTAACTAGGAAGCTCAGTCTACAGTTACTTCTCCTCCCCCAGCTCTAATAACAGAGCAAAGCACAGGGAATGTGATCACTTACAAAAAAGGAGAAAAAGAGACGCATAAAGAGGAGAATATAGGAGGCTTGTAACATTACAAGGAGGGATTAATCCCAGAGGGGATAACCAGTGATAAAGGATATCCCTATTCCACAAGAAAGGAGCCCCTTACTCCAATCTAAAAAGGAAAAAAGTCTTAATCAAACAGGTTCCAAAGGAGGTGAACCAAAAGCGCATATAGCCTAATTGTAGGCAATTAAGGAGGTGAGCTTACATCTGTACTAATTGGAGGATTCACAAACAGTCACGGATTGAAGATTATATAAAGCACAAGAGTCACTATTTTTATGATTAATGGGACACTTTCTTTATACAACACTAATTATATATGAGTGTTTATTCATAATTATTTTTGAAAATTATATTTTTTACTTATTATGAAATTTGTTTAATAATTAATTAATTTTGATAATCACTGATATTTATTATATTATGAATTATTGAGGTTTTATAATCAAAAAATTATTATTATTTTTTTTTTGGGTATATTAGTTATTATTATATATGAATACTTAATTGTGGTTAATTGTATAAATATATGTTATTAATTTTTCTGTAATTAGTTATCTTGAAGGATATAAATAGAGGGTTATTAGTACTAAAAAAGATATTATAAATTAATAAGGAGCGCAACACACTTTGGTGAAATAATATGTACGCACAGTGGTAATTATGTGTTGGATGTTTGCGATCCTTTAGTAGTAAGGACAAATTTTGTTTAGATTTGTGCTTTAAGGTGGTCTTTTGGTAGATATAATTTGGCTCGCAAGATATATAGATATTTGTATACAGTTTTAGGATTAGTTGCACAGGGTTGGGAGGGGTTTGCTTTAAGAGGTATAATAAATGCCCGAATGTGTTACACCTACACATTGGTAGCCATACCTGCATTTAATATGAACAAATACATTAAATGACAGATCTGCTATTAAGCAACTTACTGCTTCTTGATGCTTTTTGGTGCCTGGCAACATGTCACCATCTATGGCTTCTCACTATACTGTAGTTGTACTAAGATGTTCAAGGTTATGGTGTCATTTTTTTATCATAAGATCTAATTGGCCTATATTATCAAGCATATATAGAGAAGTGATAACGTGTACACTTGCTAAATGATGCATAACAGTACATTACATCTGAAGCATATCACAACATTTACACTTCCAGGCTATCTGGAAAGTAGGCTCAATGATATTGCTAAATTCTTTCCTGAGAAGAGTGAACTTCAGTTGAATAATATAAAGCCACTCTCATGTCTTGCTCCAGACCATCTGGCAGCACCATAGTTGTAGGTTTGAATCCCAACCACAGAACCACCTGCATATTCTTTCCGTGCCTGTGTGAGTTTCCTTCCAAACCCCAAAGACATGCTGTCAGGTTAGTTGACTCTAGTATGTATGAATGTGATTATGGTACCTTAGATTGCAGGCTGCTTGAGGGCAGGGACTGATATGCATGTATAATATAAATGTAAAGCGCTACATAAATTGACAATGCTACAGTATATAAGTACTTGAAATAAATAAATCACAGAATTGCTCAGGAAAGAAGGGAGATTAATAGGATGCATGTCGCTACTGAAATATCTGTACCCGCTTTGCGATTTCTAGTTACAACCATGTCAACCTACACACACCAAGAAGACATGGCAGTTTCCTGTGACATACTGTATTTCGACCACTGCCATGTAAATGAAGCTATATTCTGCCAATCTGGACAGTAACACTGCATTATTCCTCTATATGACTGGGTACTTACTGTCTTGGGCTCAGCTTGTACTCCTATTCTCTCCCCCCACTATTTTCTCCGCCAAGATCAGAGTACTATGCAGATGAAACTGAGCAGGGCAGGACTTCCACTGAGCATATGTTGTTCTGTGAAATGTTGTAGCATGCTAATTACATAGTGGCAGTAGCACTTACACAAAACTGCATAGATGACATCAGAGTTAGTGAGCACATCACATGATCCTAGTACCAGAAGCCACAAATACTGATGGGAGCAGAAGCTGTGAAGGCTCTGCAGATGGCTGTACACTGCCATTTCACTGCATTCAAACATTATTAGCAGCAGCCTCTGATCACTAATAATGTTAAAAAAAAAAAAATCAAAGGGATGATGCTGTTACAAATTTTGGGTTCTATGAGCCTATATATCTCAAAGGGAGACCAGATTTCACAGAAGCCATATCAGCCAAGTGCTCCCCTTGGCAAAAAAAGATCTGGTCTCCGAGGCCCTGGCCTATATAGCCTAGTGTGCAATCCATCCCTACTCAATCTAGTAGTGCCTTATGATTTATGGGGCCAAAGAATGCTTTACACAAAAGGCTAAATGATTAGTCTACACAGATTTAGTTTAAGTATACTGATATTTTGCTAATAGGCAAACACAATTATTATATTATAATACTGAATATGCATAATGCCAACAGTCTGCACAGAGGTTTACAAATTGTACAGTACAGTTTAGTACAGTACAGTTGCAATAAGATTCAATATAAGAGGACTCATTTTAACAGGATTAAAAGTTAAAAAGTTTTTATTATTGATACAGACAAGACAGAAGTAGCAGTTTCAGCAGCATTCTAGTTCAGTCCCTAGTGATGCTCCTGACCTGTAGCCATCTCTCTTGCTGCAGGTTGATGAGATTAATTGTTGATAGCATTATCTATGGATCCTATCTATAACATAGAAGGGTCTTAAAGACATATGGTTAAATAAAACCTGAGCTTACCCTATTATGGGTAACCATGTAACCAACATACTGCAGGGGTCAGGAGTGTGTAACACAGATTGCAAGGTCAAGATTATGTAATGCACAGATCACAAGGATCATGGGTATGTAATGCACAGGGTGTAGGAATCAGGAGCATAAATTGCACAGAGATTAGGAGTATTAGCATTTAATGCAGAGAGTGCAGGGGTCAGGAGTGTGTCACTCATGGAGTGCAGGAGTCAGGAGTGTGTACCTCACAGTGAGCAGAGGTCAAAAGTGTGCGTAAAGCATGAAAAAGTGGGTATGTAATGTGGAGAATACAAGAATCAGGAGTGTGTAACCCAGGGACTCATGTGGTCAGGAGTATGTAAAGAATGTAGTGCAGACATCATGAGTGTGTAATGCATGTAGTGCAGGGATCAGGAGTGTATAAAGCATACAGGTAGATCACAGTGGTCAGGAGCCTGTAACACAGAGAGAAGGGACCAGAAATGTGTAAGGTAAAAAGCACATAATGCATAACACAGATCAAGAGTGTATGGCACAGAGTTCAGGGATCAGAAGTATATAATGCATAGAATGCAGGAGTATGTAATGGACAGAGTTCAGGGATCAGAAGTATGTAACACAGAGCATAGGGATCAGGAGCATAAATCACACAGAGTTCGTGGGCCAAGAGTGTATAATGCGCAGATTGCAGGGATTAGGAGTATAAAACAGAGTTTGGGGCTCAGGAATATATAACGTACCAAGTACAGGGGTTGAGAGTGTGTAACACAAGGAATTTAAGTGTCAGGAATTTGTAATGCATGGAGTGTAGGGGTCAAGGGTATTGAATGCATAGAATGCAGAGGTCAGGATGTACTGTATAACACATGAAACACAAGGGTCAGGAGTGCATAACACAGAACACAGGAGTCAGGAGTACATGGTAGAGAGTACAGGGGCCATGAGCAGAGTACAGAGTCAAGCCAGTTCTTTTTCCCAGGACATTGTCACTACTTTTTGTTGCATCCACTCTGATGTCTAGTCACACAGCTCTATAGCTGCAACCAAAATACAAAAAAAGTGCTGTGCTTCCACCTATCATATTCTTACATCTACATACAGTGGGGCAAAAAAGTATTTAGTCAGCTTCCAATTGTGCAAGTTCTCCCACTTAAAAAGATGAGAGAGGCCTGTAATTGGCATCATAGGTAGACCTCAACTATGAGAGACAAAATGAGAAAAAAACTCTAGACAATCACATTGGCTGATTTGGAAAGAATTTATTTGCAAATTATGGTGGAAAATAAGTATTTGGTCAATATCAAAAGTTCATCTCAATACTTTGTTATATATCCTTTGTTGGCAATGACAGAGGTCAAACGTTTCCTGTAAGTCTTCACAAGGTTGGCACACACTGTTGCTGGTATGTTGGCCCATTCCTCCATGCAGATCTCCTCTAGAGCAGTGATGTTTTGGGGCTGTCGCTGGGCAACATGGACTTTCAACTCCCTCCAAAGGTTTTCTATGGGGTTGAGATCTGGAGACTGGCTAGGCAACTCAAGGACCTTGAAATGCTTCTTACGAAGCCACTCCTTCGTTGCGCGGGTGGTATGTTTGGGATCATTGTGATATTGGAAGACCCAGTCACGTTTCATCTTCAATGCCCTGGCTGATGGAAGGAGGTTTGCACTCAAAATCTCACGATACATGGCCCCATTCATTCTGTCCTGTACATGGATCAGTCGTCCTGGTCCCTTTGCGGAGAAACAGCCCCAAAGCATGATGTTGCCACCCCCATGCTTCACAGTAGGTATGTGTTCTTTGGATGCAACTCAGCATTCTCTCTCCTCCAAACACGACGAGTTGTGTTTCTACCAAACAGTTCTATTTTGGTTTCATCTGACCATATGACATTCTCCCAATCCTCTTCTGGATCATCCAAATGCTCTCTAGCAAACTTCAGACGGGCCCGGACATGTACTGGCTTAAGCAGGGGGACACGTCTGGCACTGCAGGATCCGAGTCCCTGGCGGCGTAGTGTGTTACTGATGGTAGCCTTTGTTACATTGGTCCCAGCTCTCTGCAGGTCATTCACTAGGTCCCCCGTGTGGTCCTGGGATTTTTACTCACCGTTCTTGTGATCATTTTGACCCCACGGGGTGAGATCTTGCATGGAGCCCCAGATCGAGGGAGATTATCAGTGGTCTTGTATGTCTTCCATTTTCTAATTATTGCTCCCACAATTGATTTGTTCACACCAAGCTGCTTGCCTATTGCAGATTCAGTCTTCCCAGCCTGGTGCAGGTCTACAATTTTGTTTCTGTTGTCCTTCGACAGCTCTTTGGTCTTCACCATAGTGGAGTTTGGAGTGTGATAGTTTGAGGTTGTGGACAGGTGTCTTTTATACTGATAACAAGTTCAAACAGGTGCCATTGATACAGGTAATGAGTGCAGGACAGAGGAGCCTCTTAAAGAAGAAGGTACAGGCCTGTGAGAGCCAGAAATCTTGTTTGTTTGTAGGTGACCAAATACTTATTTTCCACCATAATTTGCAAATAAATTCTTTCCAAATCAACCAATGTGATTGTCTGGATTTTTTTCTCATTTTGTCTCTCATAGTTGAGGTCTACCTATGATGCCAATTACAGGCCTCTCTCATCTTTTTAAGTGGGAGAACTTGCACAATTGGTAGCTGACTAAATACTTTTTTGCCCTACTGTATAATCAAATTACCAAGTGGTTTCATATATCTTCTCATATGCAATATAAATACAATAAAAAAACAAAAACAAACACAAACAAATAAAGCTTTCATGAACAATAGTCCCAATAATTTACATAATCCTTCATAGAGCCATCTTGTGAACCATCCATCTATAAACTTAAATCTCCTCTCAATATTGTGCACCACCAGCAATGCACCTGATGTGCTTTTACCTGGAGCTTTTGACCTCACATATACAATGTATAGTCAAATAACACTTGTGTCCCTTAAAATGGACTTAGTAGAGAAGTATCCTGAAGTATAATTCCACTTCTGGGTCGATCAAATCAACTGTAGACCATCTCCTCCTTCATACTCCATCGCTCAGCATAAAGAATCAAGATAAGCATCCCCTTGAGAAAGCCACTAGACCCTGTGGCATAACACACAGTGGATGGGCTTGATGACGTCACAACGCTCACGATACCAGGTAGAGTGGATTCATGAGAACACTGACAACACTGGAGAGGGAGTTTAAACAAGCTGGTTATATCTGGTGTGATTGAGCACCAAAAGATTGTGAATGGCTCATTTGCCATTTAATAAAATAAAGGTGTTTTTAGAGATAAAGCACTATGTTTTGCTTATCTTGATTCTTTATGCTGAGCGATGGAGTATGAAGGAGGAGATGGTCTATAGTTGATTTGATTGACTCAGAAGGGGAATTATACTTCAGGATACTCCTCTACTAAGTCCATTTAAGGGACACAAGCGTTATTTGACCAAACATTGTATATGTGAGGGCAAAAGCTCTAGGTGAGAGCACATCGGGTGTATTGGTGGTGGTGCACAATATTGAGAGACGATTTGAGCTTATAGATAGAATAGTCACAAATTGATGGTTCACAAGATTGCTCTATGAAGGACTATGTAAATTAATGGGACTACTGTTCATGAAAGCATTATTTGTTTATGTTTTTTAATTGCATTTATATTGCACATGAGAAGATATACAAAACCACAGGGTAGTTTGATTATATGTAGATGTAGGATAATCACAGGTGAAAGTGTGGCACGGTTTTTGTATTTTGTTTTTTTTTGCACATTAATATGAGTACAAGCCCAGGCAAAAATTATGGAATCACCACTCTTGGAAAATGTTCATTCAATTGTTTAATTGTGTAGAAAAAAACTAATCACAGACATGCCTCTATTTTCATTGAACATGCCAACCTTCTGGCTTTAAAAAACATTTAAAAAAAAAACTGTAGTTAGTTGCAACTGTTTTTGCAGATCAAATAGAGGAAAAAAAATATGGAATCACTCAATTCTGAGGAAAATATTATGGGATCATGAAACAAAAACCCACTACAGTACACCATTAGCACTTTGTTGCACCACCTCTGTTGGCTTTTATAACAGCTTGAATTCTCTGAGGCATGGATTTAACTATCGGCAAACTGTGGTCTATATCAATCTGGCTCCAACTTTCTCTTATTGTAGATGCCAGATCAGCTTTGCAGGTTTGAGCCTTATCCTGGACCATTTTCCTTAATTTCCACCATACATTTTCAGTTGGATTGAGGTCCAGACTATTTGCAGGCCATGCCATTCACATTAGTATGTCTTTCTTGAAGGAAAGTTTACACGGTTTTTGCCCTATGGCAAGATGCATTATTATCCTGAAAAATGATGTCATCATCAGCAAACATCCTTCCAATTGATTGAATAAGAAAAGTGTGCAAAATCTCAATATAAACTTATTGCATTTATTGAAGATTTAATGACTCCTTCCTCCCGCACCTTTACCTGACATGCAAGTCCATATCATCAATGATTGTGGAAATTTGCATGTTTTCTTCAGGCAGTTGTGTTTATACATTTCATTGAAACGGCACCAAACAAAAGTTCCAGCATCATTACCCTACCCAATGCAGATTCGTGATTCATCACTGAATATATTTTTCATTCAGTCATCCACAGTCCATGATTGCTAAGATTGCTTTTCTTTAGCCCACTGTAACCTTGTTTTTTTTCTCTTTAGGTGTTAATGATGGTTTTCATTTGGCTTTTCTGTATGGAAATCCCATTTCCTTTAGGCGATGTTTTACAGTTTGGTCACATACATTGACTCCAGTTTCTGCCCATTTGTTCCTCATTTGTTTTGTTGTGCATTTTTCTGTTTTCAAGGCATATTGTTTTAAGTTTTCTATCTTGATGCTTTGATGTCTTCCTTGGTCTACCAGTACACTTCCTTTTTACAACCTTCCCATTTGATTTGTACTTGGCCCAGTACAAATTTGTACTTTTAGACACAGCTGACTGGGAACAACCAACATCTTTTGCAACATTCCGTGATGATTTACCTTCTTGAAGAAGTTTTATAATCCTCTCCTTTGTTTCAACTGACATCTCTCATGTTGGAGCCATGATCCATGTCAATCAGCTTGGTGCAACAGTTCACCAAGGTGTGCAAGCACTCTTATTTAGCTGCAGACGAATTAGCATATGTCATCTGATGCAGATGTTTGTTTTAGAAGTTGCGAAGTACATGGTGACTCAATAATATTTTCCTCAGAAATGAGTGATTCCATATTTTTTTACTCTGTTTGATCTGCAAAAACTGTTGCAATCGACTACACTTTTATTTGTTTATTTATTTTTTAAGTGTTTTTTAAAGCCAGAAGGTTGGAATGTTAAATGAACTTAGTTTTGAGGCATGCCTGTGATTAATGTTTTTTTTCTGCACAAATAAACAATTTAATGAACATTTTCCAAGAGTGGTGATTCCATACTTTTTGCCAGGGGTTGTATGAGTAGGGTGTGAGCAGCTTTCAAATAGGCACCTCTAGGTGGAGAATCACTATTAGTTCTTTTTTTGGTTTGGTTTTCAATATCAAGATTTTTTTTTTCTTCCTTTTCTAGTGCTCGCAAGTTTTCACTGGTCTATAGTTGCAACCAACCCTTGAGTGCAGGGGTTGTCACAAATGTAAGGCTACCTCCAGGGGCATATTTACCACAAGGTAAACAAGGCACTTGCCTAGGGTGGCATTTTTCAGGGGGGCAGCACCTCCCCCCAGAAGTAGGATGAAAGAGGGGACATGTGCTCCATGGGAAGCAGGTGGGATCTGAGATGGGCTGCTTGATGGTGTATGTAGAGCCTGACTGTCATTCCCGGGCATGTCCGGCGATGAAGAGTAGTGTCTCTCTCTCTCTATCACCGGGGGTGGGTGGGTAGTGGAAGGCTCTCCCAGGTGGGGGGCAGGCGTGTTGTTGGTCAATGTCATTCTCTCTCCATGGGAAGGGGAAGGGGGGGTGGTTGGTGTCTGTGGGGTCAGACAATATTTGTGTTGCCTAGGGCAGCACAAAATCTAAATACACCAATGGCTACCTCCAGGCAGTGTTGCTTGCTTTTAAGGAAGCAACCAGCAATTGCAAACCAATAGCAGTAATTGCAACTGGTAATTGCAGACCAGTAATTTTCTGTATGGTTGTAAGTGAGGTAGCATGCTTGTACTTATATTACATAATATTTGTAAACCAGAGATTATTTACATCTCTGTGCACACTATGCACTCAGTGCTGCATAATTATTCAGCACATCAAATGTAAATCTACTTTTCAAATTTACAATTTGACCCATACCAACCAGCCTGACACTTTATTCTTCTGTTTTTTATTAGAAAAATGAAAGGAGCAATATGCTTGTCAGCTATTGTCAGCTATTGTCAGTGTAGAGGTCTGTTTTGCCAACAGCAGCAGATGTCTGGATTCATTTTCTAACCAGCTCTAAAAATGACAGCCAAAATCTAACTGGAGCAGCACTGACACTTTTTTCCCTCTGCCTTTCAAAACAAATAATGTATCTTAAAGCAGAATCATTGAATTGTTAATATAGCAGCTTCTTGCCCAGTACAGCCAATTTCAAGTGGAAATAAACCCACTGATATGTTTCCTAAAACAGTTACATTCATGGCATGCCTCTGGTGATGCATGTCACAGCTCCCTATTGAACTTTCAAGTCGTCAAATGGCAGTTGTCATTGCTGATCTCATATGCAGCCCCATGGCAACTGCAAATATAAACACAGACTTAGGCTGGGTACACAAGTACTGAAAGTCGGCCAGTACCCCTGGGCCTTACTTGTTTAAAATGTAGCAAAAGAGGAAAGGTATAACACAGCAAACCATATACCATGAAGAGAAACCCGCCTTATTAGTATTATTTACACTCACCAGCCACTTTATTAGGTATACTTGTTCAATTGCTTGGTAACACAAATTGCTAATCAGCCAATCACATGGCAGCAACTCAGTGCATTTAGGCTTCTAGACATAGTGAAAACAACTTGCTGAAGTTCAAACCGAGCATCATAATGGGGAAAAAAGGGGATTTAAGTGACTTTGAATGTGCCATGGTTGTTGGTGCCAGACGGGCTGATCTGAGTATTTACTAAACTGCTGATCTACTGGGATTTTAACAACCATCTCTAGGGTTTACAGAGAATGGTTTGAAAGAGAGAAAATATCCAGTGAGCAGCAGTTGTGTGGATGAAAATGCCTTGTTGATGTCAGAGCTCAGAGGAGAGTTTATGAAGAAAAATAGAAAATATCCAATGAGGGGCAGTTGTGTGGACAATAATGCCTTGTTGATGTTAGAGGTCAGAGGAGAATGGGCAGACTGGTACGAGATGACAGAAAGGCAACAATAACTCATGTCAATATGGACCAAAATCTCTGAGGAATGTTTCCAACACTTTGTTGAATTTATGTCATGAAGAATTAAGGCAGTTCTGAAGGCAAAAGGGGGTCCAACCCAGTACTACCAAGGTAATAAGTAAGCCACTGAGTGTATGCCTCCAGGCCAGGAAGAAAAAAGAGGAATCCACATAGTGTAAAACCATCCAGGCTTTATTCAACTCAAAAACGTGTTAAAACCACCCACATTAGTCAGTGTCAGAGCCAACACTCGCATTACAAGCATAAGGCATTAATTGTAATGCAAGTGTTGGTTCTGACACTGACTAATGTGAGTGGTTTTAACACGTTTTTGAGTTGAATAAAGCCTGGATGGTTTTACACTATGTGGAGTCCTATTTTTCTTCCTTCATGTCCCATTCTGACTAATGAGGAGCTAACTGTTATTTGAAGATATTTCAATCAGTTGGGGTTGCTGCTGCAGATCATTGCTCCCAGAACAAAAGCGGTTATAGCTGGTTTATAATCTTACCAGCATGGAGCTCTAGTGAGTGGATCCAAGTCATGTGGTGGTGGATTTTTTATGTTTTTATTATTCACATTAGAGGAGAAGTTTAAATAAGAATTATTGCTTAATGGACACAAATGTTTGCACTTTTTGTTTATTTAAGTAATGGACACTTTTTCACATATATATTTTTATTGAATTTTGATCAATTTATGTGACATATTTATCTACAATATCTGGCATATTATTTATTTACGATACGTAATTCACCTGTTTGGAGATATATTTATTTGAAGAGCGCTGCTCTCTTCTTTTTTATGTCTTTGCATTTATACCCTGTTTACAGGGGTGAAATAGCTGCTCTTCTTTATATATCTCTTGCTTTATAGTTTTGTATATATAGTTTTATATATATACCGTATTTTCCGGTGTATAAGACGACTTTTTATACTTAAAAACATACCTCAGCAATTGGGGGTCGTCTTATACACGGGGTATAGAATGTCAGAGCGCTAGATGTGCGGTAATACTGTACGGTAGCTTCGGCTACATACAGTATACCGCGCTGAGCCAATCATGGCGAGCGATGTATTCTATTAATGAATACAGAGCCTGCTCAGATTGGCTGAAGTTGTGACATCATCAGCCCACCTCTCTGACGCAGCCAATCCGAGCAGGCTCTGTATTCATTAATAGAATACATCACTTGCCATGATTGGCTCATATGACGTCCTCCCATTCTCCATGCATGCACGGCTCAGGGAGCACGCGGTGATCGGCAGTGCGCTGTGTCCCTCGGACACAGCGGATCACCAATCACGGAAAGAGCCGAAGATGTCGGCTCAGTCATGTGATCAACTGTGTCCAATCACAGCTGATCACATGTAAACAGGGAAATGCTGGTTATCGGCATTTCTCTCCTCTCGACAGAGGAGAGGAGAGCGGGTAATCAGCTTTCCGCGGAGGGGACATGTAAACTGAACATCAGGGCACCGATGATCAGTGTGCCCTCATGATCAGTGTAGCCCCAGCAGTGCCACCTGTCAGTGTCTATCAGTGCCATGTGCCAGTGCCCATCAGTGCCACATCAATGCCACATATCAGTGCCCATCTGAGCTGCCTTTCAGTGTCACCCATCAGTGCCAGTCAATGCCACCTATCAATGCCAATCAGTGCCACCTATCAGTGCTGCCAATCAGTGCCACCTATTAGTGCCAGTCAGTGCCGCCTATCAGTGCCATATATCAGTGCCATGTATCAGTGCTGCCTTTCAGTGCCCATCAGTGATGCCTGTCAATGCCCATCAGTGCCACCTATCAGTGCTGCCAATCAGTGCCACCTCTCAGTGCCAGTCAGTGCTGCCTATCAGTGTGCATCAGTGTCACCTATCAGTGCCTGTCAGTGCCGCCTATCAGCGCCAGTCAGTGCCACCTATCAGTGCCAGTCAGTGCCACCTATCAGTGCCAGTCAGTGCTGCCTATCAGTGCTGCCACTCAGTGCCACCTATTAGTGTTAGTCAATGCCGCCTATCAGTGCCATGTATCAGTGCTGCCTTTCAGTCCCCATCAGTGATGCCTGTCAATGCCCATCAGTGCCACCTATCAGTGCCACCTTTCAGTGTGCATCCGTGCCACCTATCAGTGCCTGTCAGTGCCACCTATCAGTGCCAGTCAGTGCCGCCTAACAGTGCCAGTCAGTGCCGCCTAACAGTGCCGCCTACCAGTGCCATGTATCAGTGCTGCCTTTCAGTGCTCATCGGTGATGCCTGTCAAAATTTTAGAACAAAAACTAAGAATTTTTTTTTTTAAATTTTCAGTGGTTTTTGTTGATAAATACCACCAAAATAAAGTTCTATCTGTCACATAAAAAATGATAACAATTTCATATGGGTACGGGTTGCATGACCGCGCAATTGTCATTCAAAGTGTGACAGCGCTGAAAGATGAAAATTGTCCTGGGCAGGAAGTGAGTATAAGTGCCCTGTAGCGCACATCAGTGAAGGAGAGAAATCACTTATTTACAAAATTTTAGAACAAAAACTAAGAAAATTTGATTTTTTTTTTAAATTTTCAGTGGTTTTTGGTTTATTTAAGAAAAAATAAAAAACACAGAGGTGATTAAATACCACCAAAATAAAGTTCTATCTGTCAGAAAAAAAATGATAAAAATTTCATATGGGTACAAGGTTGCATGACCGCGCAATTGTCATTCAAAGTGTGACAGCGCTGAAAGATGAAAATTGGCCTGGGCAGGAAGGGGGTATAAGTGCCCTGTAGGCTTGTGGTTAAATGGTGTTGCCTCAGAAGGGGGGTAGTCTTATACGACGAGTATAGCCCAAAACCTATGTTTTAACTGGAAAATTAGGGGGTTGTCTTACACCCAGTCACCTTATACGCCAGTAAATACGATATATGTTTTTTTTTTTCTTTGGTGTGCTATTGGTCCAGGAGTGCTGTCCCCACCTGATTTTTATCATGGTTGTTTGGGTTTGGCTACAAAGAGGGTCAAAATTTTGTGAGTGTGGTTAAAAGTAGGCATGGTCAGTATAGGTTGTCCTTGAAGTTCACTTTAAAAATCTGGTCACCTTATCATACATGAACTACTACTATAGCTTCAGCTGAAATTTGTTGCTTTGCTCAGCACTGTTATCACTATCCTGTTAATACCTGTATTCCCACTTAGAGGCTATGATGGCTTAATCATTTTTCAGTTAGTCAAGGTAACTTGGTCAGTGCCCCATGATCTGCTGACCATTGGTAGATGAATTAGGGTGGAGTTTGCTGCATGCAGACAACCTCCCCCAGCTATTTTGGGTGTGGCGATAAAGGAATCTGCTCCTTGTTCTAAAGGGTTCTGTTTTGCAATGAGATGTTTGTGAACACTTCCATTCTTATTGTCAATGGCATGCATCAGGATAGTTGTGTAGTACCCTGCCTGACAGGTGATATCCTTTTGTGTCATAGGCAGAAAGAAAGATCAAATACTGTATACACACAGTGATGAGTAGCTAAGCAAAGATGACTCAGAAAAGAGAAAGAAGAGATGTTTTGGAACTATTGAACTTGCCTAAGTTAGATGTTTTGTAGGTCCTGCAGTCAACTTGGAGCTGTGAAGCACCCTGTTCACACTTTACACAGCAGGAACTCGTGTTCATGCTTGCAATTTTGTGTGGGTAACAACATAATTCTGTATGTTGCTCATAAGGTAGCCTATTCACTTGAATGGACTGCCCTATTTGCATTTGTTGTGCCAAAGAATCTCAGGGACCAAATTTTAGCCCTGAGCCAGGTGCCAATTCTGTCCAGGATTCCTAATCGGCCATGTGTGAACAGGGCCTATAAATGGCTAATTAGTTTTAATCTGATGCCAGAAGGTTCTTCCTTCAGAGGTGCTGCAGAGCAGAGATGGCAAAAACACCTCTCTTCCCTGCTTCACACCTGGAGTTTAGTAAGTGCACTGTTTCAGTTTTCTATCTTGAACCACACCAAGTCACTGCATGCCATAAGGCATATTCTGATTGCACCCCTGAAGTTGGTCCTCTGTAGGTCTGCAAGAACTTTATATAAATAGTTATTGTACTTTCCTGATATTGGCCAGCACATACAAAAGTTGGTGTCAGTTCTGTCGCTCTTCATTTCCACTCCATGCCCCATTACCTTTATAGGGTGTGGCTATAGAATTGTCAGGATTTTCATGTATATACATTCTGTTTAGTCAGAGCAAAAGAAGAAACCATCATTGCGATAATTCCTCTACTGAAGGCTTATGAGAAATACAGTCATAACATTTTTATAGAATAAGCAAGTGTTAGAATGCCTGTGATGTTTTTAATACTGCCTTTTTCCCCATTGGGAAGAATTCCCCTTTATTATTGTTCTGGTGATCACGAGAAAATAAGTATTAATCTCTCCAACAGAGCAATAAAAACTTGAGGAGGTTGTCTCTGTCTGCATACTCTATGAAAAAAGTACTTTTATTGATTTCTGTATTCTGTTTTCTTATTGCTAACTTTTAGATATGTGGGACTCGTTTTGTTACAAATTGAAATTTAGATGAAATTTTCTTTATTTGGAGATTTGGATGTATCTGAATCTCCAACTCCCAATAGTAAATAATACATTTTAACAAAACAGATTATTCAAATTAAATTTGAAAATTCATTTGAATTCAAAATGGAAACATATGGGAAAAAATACAGTAAGGTAAGAAAGTGAAATAAGATGATAATTCCTACTTAGGCTGCTTTATAGAACAGAATAAAAAATAAAAGAATAGAATAAAAAAGAATAGAAAATAACAGAATAAAATAGAATAAACTAGAAAATAAAGGAATAAAATAGAATAAAACAGAATAGGACAATATAGCTGTCTTCTGAAATTTCAATGTCAAAATTAAAATTAAAATTTTGAAACGAGTTGAAAATAACGAATATACGGCGCCGAGCATACCCTTTTGGCGCTATATAAATACTGTATAATAATATTAATAATAATATACAAAACAAATTTGAATATAGAAAACAAATTCTGAAAATTAATCATTGTAACATATCAAATATGAGCGAACAAAATAAATAACCTAACAAAAGAATCCAAAATGCAACAAAACAAATTGTTCTGTTATGCACATCTCTACTAACTTTCCCACTAGGACTGGATCTTGAAGTGGCAACTCAGGGCAGCTCAATAAAATCAGCTATGTAATTAATTGTTGCAATAAAGGTGTTACCCTATTCATAACATGCAACCACAATTGTGTAATTTATTTCAAGATTCCTATAATATTAGTAGCTTGGCCTAGGATCAGTGAACCATGGAGGCAGACTTGTGTAGGAATGTTTTCTGCAAAGAAGGTCAATCCATGGTGGCCCCATGTATACTAGATTGCTGTGTATTGCTGATCCATTCCATTTAAAAAAATTAGCTCAGTGAACCAGTAAAAGGGTCAAAACTGAAGCACAGGGTAAGCATGGAATGCAATAGTACAAAATCATAGACCATTAGGAGTATACATTTTTTACAGCTATCGTTAATTCTATTAACTCACTCTTGTATTTTCAGATATGTTTCTAGGCCCACTGCAAAGAGAGTTAAAATAGCTCTTACAGTAGAAGAGCGTTATTAGATTATGTGGTGGGTGGATTATTTTATTATTTCTACAATAAAGGAAAGAAACCTTTAAACATTAAAGTGAAATATTTGTTTTATATGAATACACGTAAAATGGATTCACACCAGGGAGTACTTTTGCTCTGTGCTGTTATATTGATTTTGTTAACCTGCACAAACTGTGGTTTTGCCAGAGAATATGGAAACCTGTGACAGCATACAAACAAAAGTGTTATTTTGCTTGTTTTTCAGTATCATTATTATTATTAGTGTTATTTGGTTTTTTTTTTGTAATATTGAAGTATTATTTATTTTTCAGTGGGTGTTACAGCTATAGTAATTTCAACAAACTTTTATGAGACAGCATTTACAGTATATGAGTGCTTAGCTGCCTTTACTTTGCTGTAAAAGAATATATGGCCTGGCAGCCATGGAAATGACGATTTCCCACTGCATAGATACCTGTGTCACAGACATGCTGTCATAGAGCCATGCAGGACATCTATAGATTATAAAGTAGGAGTATTAGTTATGCAATTGATCTTTTTGGCCACAAGATGGAGATATGGAGATGCTGCCTTTTCCTTCCCGAACATTCAGACACAAAGCACACTGGGAAATTAGGTTTGTGAGCAGCACCAGGACACTGTATTTCCTAGAGTTGGACAGCACTTCTTGAGGTCTCAGAACACAGGCATGGTTACAGGGGACAGAATGAGGAGAGGAGTGTGCTGGAAGTTGTCATCAGAAAAACAGAACCACACTGCCCAGCACCACCGTGGGGCAGAGAGACTTAGCCACAAGAGAAGCCATCAGAGAGAGATAAAGCCACTGGGGCATCCCCCGATGTGAACAGAGAGAGAAACTGAGCCACTGTCCAGGTACAGATGTGCTGCAATACAGACCGGAGTCACCAGGGGGAACCCAGAGTGAGCAAACATCCAAGGATCATTATGATGTCACTGGGTCTGATGAGAGTGCCTTGCACTCATTACTTGCTACCACTGATATAAACTGAGCCATTGGGAACTGCCTAACCTACTATCCTGTAGCTTTAATATTGCCTGCAGGCCTTATTGACGCAACACATGCCAATGGACGCCAACGAGCTCCAACGTTTAGCTGGTGAAGAAGTAGGACTGAAGACTGCCCCAAGGCTTTAGCCCATTTGCTAGTTAAAGTGGTACCATACTCTTGTCCATAAATTTGAGTGCACTCAAAATCAGTATAGAGCTGCTATCATTCTAACCACTTTTAAAGTTCAGTTGTATTGTTTGTTGCTGACTCACTCATTTACGTATTGATTCTGGCTAGCGATATAGAGCTATATAGTTTTCACCTTGTTTAGCAGACTTTGCACTGACTTGCCTGCTGCGTGTCCAATCCTTTTCCAACTGCCATTTATGCTAATCCATATCAACAGATTAAGCACATTTACCACTAAACCAGTGTTTGTTTATTTACTGGCAATACCCCACAACCAGGTGAAAGGTATTTTACACTTGTGTTGTTACTTGTGCTACTGGTGATTTTATTCAACCAGGTTTGTCAGAGGGGCTGAGGTTTTTCCTGGAGTTGATACGTAGAACACAGGACCCAAAATTACCAAGAAGCTCCTTTGGGGGTGGCGCTACACCTATGTGGGATGTGGAATGGCCTCACCATAGTGCTAAGAAACCATTTGCATTGTAACAAATCAGTTCTGCCGTCTAAAATAAAGTGATGCTAGATTTTTTTTTAATTAAATAACATACATGTCATACTTACCTGCTCTGTGCAATGGTTTTGCACAAAGCAACCACAATCTTCCTCTTCTCAGGTCTCCAAGCCAGCGATCTTGGTTTCTCTCCTCTGCTGAGTGCCCCCCATAGCAAACCACTTGTTATGGGGGCAAGCATGTCGCAGCCCCACCCCTACTCCCTCCTCACTGGCAAAGATCGACAGCAGTGGGAGCAAATGACTCCTGCACTACTGTATCTGAACCAGTGAGGAGGAAGAGAGCTGAGAAAGCCTCTGCTCTCATGCACATCGCTGGATTGAGATAAGGCTCAGTTAAGTGTAAGGGGGGTTAAGGGGAAGGGGGGAGCTGCACACTGAAGTTTTCTTACCTTAATACACAGAATGCATGAAAGTAAAACATTTTCTGTCCTTACAACCACTTTAACTCTGTCTACCTAAAAAATGACTAAGTGTAAACTGGGAATATCTGGCATTGTATATAGTTTAGTATAAATCAAAATGCTACTATTTGCTATCTGCTACTAGATATTCAAGGCTCAAGTGGTAGGATTGCGTGTGCTTGAAACCAAGGTCCATTAGGCTAAGTTTAGATTTGCAGCAGACCCTACTGCCACTCTGGAAAGCAGTCGCAGTGGATGGCTTTTTACAGTCATTTGACAGGTAGTGAAGAGGTGATATGTCATCTCCTCACTGCATGTTTTAACCCTGTAAGTGATGTACTACCATGCCACCACAGCAAATCTTGCTTGCTGGTGCAGGACAGTTGTGTCGTATTCCATGTTAAGTGATGTTACTACCCACCAGATGTGACAGAGAGTATTATTTTTGCCACTGCCACAAAGAAAAACATTGTGACCATGGCATATATACAACTCTGTTGCCTTTGCAGCTCAATGGGAGTGATCAGGGTTGGTAAAAATGTGGCCTGTACTGGGAATGGGATGTCCAATAAACTCACATCAGTTTGAGAGTCAGATGTTCATAAACTTTTGGCCATATTTCGTAGAAACAAAGAGCTAGTAGATCTACGTTTCCTCCAATTTGTAGCCAACTTGAGCCTCTCTTTAAGGTCAAATACTTTTATGGGTCAGCGCCACTGCAAGCAAGCTTATTAGTATGCTACAAAGGTGTTTTTGCATAAAAAGTGTGCTATCAAGAAAATGTCCTGTTGCACAACCCATCAGAATTCTTGTTTCATATTGAAACCATGGTCTGTGGAAATAACAGAAGCTAACTGATTGCTATAGGCTACAAGAACTTTTATTTTCAGAACCTTTTTACATATAAAGACCAAACCATTAAGAGGCAAATGGACACAGCAGAATAGCATTGCAGGTTACTGAAAGAACCCAATAAACATGGAAGCTGTTCTGCTTTTGTAATACTTCCATGCCACTTCTTTACCAATACCACAATACAAATCCTCCTGGAGAGATGGAGAGATTGCTATCTAATAGGTTCATACCTATTATATAATACCATACTACATATTGAGTTCTTAAACCTAACCCCCCCCCCCACTCTTCGTAACATGAAAGTAATGCTATCTGTCTCCTATATGTATTAATTTCCCCTTGGGACTTTAAAGCGGAGTTCCAGCTGAAAAAAAAAAGTCAGCAGCTACAAAAACTGTAACTGCTGACTTTTAAAATACAGCCACTTACCTGTTCCTCAGTCCAGCAGTGTCCTCACCACCGCTGGTTTCACTGGCCGTCTTCTCTCCCTGGTGCTGGCATCTTTAGTGTGGGTACTCGGCTGTGACAGCTTGCGGTTTCACAGCCGGGTGCTCAAGAAGTGCTGCACTTTGTGAATGGCTCCGTAGTCTTCTGGGACCTGTGACATGTCCCAGAAGACTACAGGGAGGGAGGGAAGACAACTTTCGCTTCCGATCATCTATGCGATTGCAGTAGGCTATAAATGTATGAAGGTAAAAAAAACGTAAGCCTTTACAACCTCTTTAAGTTAGCCCTGTTCCTTTTGGTCTGGGATATAGTAAGTTTTAGCTCAGGGCTCAATAACCAATATAGGCTTGAGCCAGGATAGGCATATGATTGCCACTTCTGGTAATTAGAGGTCCATTTGCATGTCAAATTAGAAACTACTAGAAACTAAAGCACAGAGTAGATAGATGACTCTGAGTTTCAGTGCCACACCATGGTCTCTGCATGTGAGAAGCTGCATTCCAGTCTGGTTGGATAACAGCTGGAGGTTCTTCAGGTCTCCAACACCAAGCCAAAAGCCACATCGTGATCATCCTCAGGGTCCCCTACAATGGGACTTTTTGCAACATTCATCTGGTATCTCTATAAATAACTATATACTGTATGCTCTGGTATATGTGCATGATTCCAAAAGGACTGCTAATGGTCCCTTTGCTGATAATACCTGTTTGTACATTGGATGTCTGTACCATTAATAATCTTTTCCTATATAAAGCATGTATTATTTCTATACTGGTGTGCATCTATATACTTATGGTAATGTTATATGCTGGTTGCAGTAGTTCCTCTGCTTCCAATTACTTTGATTAGATTGCTGGTTAAATTCCCAGGAAGGTAATCCCGTCTGCTCACAGAGACCCAGTTCTGGGTTACTGAATATTTATCACATAATATAACATTCACATGTATTCCTTAATTGGCAAATACAAGACTTGGTCCACTTGCAAGTACTGTTGCCATCATTGGTTGTCTCTTCTACTGGTATAAAGCCCATCTCCAGGCAAAACAAAAACTAATACTACTACCTCCCACCCCCATATTATTTTTTTACTTTTCTAGAGATGTTCATCATGAGGCTTCTCCTCTGGGAGTGAGGACCAGGGATTGTTGGCCATTATCATGACATCATAATGCAGCCACTGGAATTTCCAACACCTGTGAGGACTCTGCTGATAGACAACCAATGGGGCCTGTCCACATCAGGCACACCCAAAGAGAAACCCTCCATTCTTCAGTCCAGGGGAAATAAAAGTCTGGACCTAGCCCGTCATTTGATCACAAATTCAGGTAATTATTTGAAACTCTCAGATAGTTGAATTTTGATTTAAGTTAGGGTTGATGTAATGTTTAGTGTGGAAGGAAAAAGTTTAACCCCGAAATCAGCTTCAGCTTCAAGTCAATTTATTTGTAACAGCATTCATAGCAGCACTTCATTTGGGATTGTAGCTCATAGGCATAAAGAAAATGGACATCTGCAGGAAACAATGACTCCTCTGTGTTTCTAAACAAGAAGGCTTTAGCATATGTTTGGGGGTAGCTTTGGAAAAAATATGCAGCATTGTAAAATGCAGTCAAAATGATAAAAGCTTAGCTTGAAACCTAAAACGTCACATCATTTTCATCATTATTAAAATGACACAAGTTGCAAACATTTATATTGTTCTTGCTCTAAATTACTGTAATTAAAAGACATACACTCCATTGTGACTTTTGGATAACATCACACGCAGTCTTTCACTTAGTTGCATTTACTTCTTTAGAGAGAGAGCAACATAATTGTTTCTTACCAACTACCATTGCTTTAAGCAGAAAAGTATCTCAGTGAACATCCATTTTATAAAAGGAAAACAAGTAAATGATCTCTATAAATAGAGCAAATGGTTGTAACCAAGTAATTAAAGACCGATCAAAAGGAGTGACGTCTATAAGATCACAATTGGCAATCTATCATTAGGTCTTAATGTCAAAGCATTGTTAAAACTAGGACATAATTGGCCTTACACAGGCTCATGTAAATATATTACTTCTAATTATATAATAGCCACAAAATAGTCTGCAACCTTCTGCTTCAAGAAACCTATTGATGTAATCTTCCTCCACTTATAAGGAAACAGCAAAATTGACTGTCAGTGCAACTACTGGTCTTGTTAACTAAATTTAAATAAAGTTGTTGAGCCTTGAAAGGGACACTATATAACAGTTGATTTAACCCAAAACAGTATTGTATGTGAATGCAAGGTACTATTGGCCAAGTCTTTTGGATCAAGTTAAAAAAACATTTTATTAACCAATTAAGCTCTGGGAGGTTTTACCCCCTTCATGACCAGGCAGAGGTGGACTGACAACTCATGGGGCCCAAGGCAATAGGGGATCATGGGGCCACTGTGTCCTTGCCCAAACTCAAAAAAGCCTATGAAAAAGGTACCAGGGGCATCTCATGGGGCCCCCTACTGACCCCAGGCCCTCGGACAGTGCCCGAGTTTCCAAATGGTCAGTCCGCCCCTGTGACCAGGCCTTTACATGCTATTTAGCACTGCGCTACTTTAACTTGATATTGCATGGTCATACAATGCTGTACCTAAACAAAATTTATATAATTTTTTTCCACACAAATAGAGATTTCTGTTGGTGGTATTTGATCACTACTGTGTTTTGTGTTTTTTTTTGTGATATAAATTAAAAAAAGACATCATTTTGAAAAAAAAACTATATTTTTGGTGACAACTATTTTTATAGGAATTTTTTTTATACTACTAATGGCGCTGATCAGTGACTTGTAATGGGACTGTGATGCGGGAATGAAAAAATCTGACACTGACTGACGCTGGGTGGGAACAGACTAACTGCCAATGACAACACCAGTGACACTAATAAAGTGATCAGTGATAATACTGTACTATATACTGTCACTTTACTAATAATATTACTGGGAAGAGGTTAACATCAAGGGTGATCAAGCTGTTAAATGTGTGCCTAACAATGTGTAATGTGTGCTGCTTTTACTAACAGATCTCTTTGTTTCTTATTACCATTCCCTCTACTGAGCTGATCAGCAGATCCTGACCATGAATCATTGGACTTGCTGATAGATTCCTGCTGTGTTCGAACACAGCTGGTGTCAGCGAGGGGGTGAGCACATGCACGCGCCCCAAACCCAAAAGCAGACAAACCAGTACGTTGCTTTACCCTCACGATCCACTCATCTGCAATATATTGTTGGCGGGCAATCTGCAATCGTTGAACGTGATAAAACATATCTTTAAATCACATTAAAAAAAGGACTCTCTTTCAATCTGTGCACTTATTTGCTTCCTGGACCTTTTCAAACGTTATATTACAGAGGAAGCTATCTTTCTCTTCTGCCATAAAACCAATGCCATATACCATCCAGTTTATCTCTCTTCCTCCTGTAATGTACTCCTCTGCCTGCAGAGTGAAACTAAGTTTTATGTTCTGTTCTGACTTACCAGTGTGCCCACTTGAGAAGACAAGAGTCTTACGCTGAGACTTTGTTATATGAAACTGCCAATCAAAACGAATGTAACTGGAGGCCCTTAATTATAGCAGATTGTCCTTACCAACCAGTCACTGGCAATACCAGCCTACTGCTAAATATGTTAAGTTCCAACTCTTAAATAAAATGTTCAGATGTTTAGATTGGAACTATACTCACCTTTAGTCCAGCAATGCAGTGCCTCAGAGTTTTCTGACGGCCACTGAAATATTCAGGCAGGCAGCTTCCAGGTCTCGATCGCTGACCACTTTCATTGGCTGGGCTGAGATTATGTCACTTCTGTGCAGGCGCAGGAGTACAGTCAGCTTCGCCAAATTTGTATAATGAGCAGCTCACTGTTCAGGGGTGGACAGGCAGGTAAGTGACTTTAATGCAAAAGAGACAAAGCATGTCTTTTCTGCATTAAAAACCTTGTCTGTTTACCCATTTTAATTTTTTATCATAAGGTTCCACTTTAACTAAGATCAGGATTTTTTCAATAAAGCAGATAAGGAGACCCTGGAAAACATGGAAAATGGATCCAAAAGCTCTATCTCATGTATGCATATAAGAATTTGAGTATTAGTTACTACTGACCTCTGCACACTACATTACTGCTGATCAGGGGCGGACTGACAACTCATGGGGCCCCCAGGCAATAGAGGATCATGGGGCCCCTGTGTCCTTGCCCAAACTCAAAAAAACCTATGAAAAAGGTACCGGGGGTATCTCATGGGGCCCCCTACTGACCCCGGGCCCTCGGGCAGTGCCCGAGTTTCCAAATGGTCAGTCCACCCCTGCTGCTGATTCATACATTTTGTGTTATATACTACTAATCTCTGTTCCCTGCAGTACCTACCTCTGACCTCTGCACTGTTCACTGTAGACCTATGCACTGTGCATTACATACTACAGGCCTATGCACTCTTCAGTCCTTTTGACCTCTAAACTCTGCATTACTTAATACTAACCTCAGCATTGAGCGTTACTTACTATGTGAGCAGCACCTTCTGTGAGGATGTCATATGAAGTTCACTCGAAAGAAAGAGCGTCCTGCCTGGCCATCAATCTGCTATAGGCCGGGCGGGAAGGTGTTAATACAAACTGTTATCTATAACACTAAATGCTTTGAAACATTATATTGTTTTGTAATTCTGCATTATCTATTATGACTATGAATTTGTGATTTTATGAGTTTATATGAAGCCTGCTTAATATTTATAAAACAGATTTGAATAGATTATGTGTCCCCTACTTCATTTTATTATTCCTAATATATTTAGATATTATGTAGAATGGTTTTTAGAAAATATATTTTTGTCATAATTAAGCCATTATTAGTTATAGTTTATTTAGTATGATACATGATTTTTCTAGTTAAGTATTAGTTTGGGCATGTGAAACAAGATGTGGCTCAACAAGGGTAATGGAGTGCTTTATGATAGTATGGTGGGAGAATCAGATGACCAACGGGTTTATCTTGAGTGATTGTAAGTGGAGCCAACCCCTTGCAACAAACCAACATTGGGGACTTCTCTTAGTGTTATGCTTGATGATCTGGACGCATATGAGTGATTTGATTGTTTTGGTTTTGATTGTAGTGGTGGAGGTGGTGTCCTTTATGTCATTATAGAAATAGTGTTGTAATCCACCTGGAGGACTTGGGGACTACAGGTGTGTGTTATCAGTGTAAACTGCACAGGGGATTACTTACTACTGACCTTTGCACTCTGCAACTGACATCTGCACTCTGTATTATTTACTACGTGTCGCTGTAATACACGTTACTTATTACTCACTGCTATACTGTGCAGTACTTACTATTGACCCCTGTACTCTACATTGCTTACTCCTGACCTCAGAACTCTTCTTTACTTACTACTGACTCAACTCTGCATTACCTACTATTGACCTCTGAACTTTGTGTTACTTGCTACTGGTCCCTGCACTGTATTTTACTTGATTCTGTCCCCTGCTTTGTGTGTTACCTTCTACTGACCCCAACACTGTGTCTTACTACTGACCTCTGAAGTCTGCATTTCTTATTACTTGGGATGGAATTCACGTTTGTGGCGGATGGATGAGCAAATTTAATAGGGTTTTAGCCATCTGCTGAAGAAAACCTCTGGCTTCAGCCAGGATTCATTTATTTAGTGACAGTGTTACTACTACTATACTTACTAACAATAAAAAGGAGTTTTAAATTGAAGTGATACTTCTAATTAAAGTTTTTTTTTTTTTTCCTTCAGAGTTAATGGGGATTAAAATAGAACTAAAGGCAAACCATTTTTTAAAATTTTGCATAGAATAAGAGAGGGTTTTAACCCCTGTTGGTTTTATTTTTACAATCTGTCCCTTGTTAGGGAGATTTCTCTTCACTTCCTGTTCCATAGCCAATACAGTAAAGGGGGGGACATCCCTCCAAAGTGAAATAATCCTTGGTTGTCACCAAGGTCACCAGAACTAGCATCTCCTTTGGAGGATTTCCTTCCTATTACTGTTTCGGTGCAACCCAAAATTTGGAAGTTTTGTTTCACTTTTCCTCTTGGTATTAATGGTAAACAGGACAAATAGAGAGGGTAAATATCCCTAATAGGGATACAGACAGCAACAAATTTTTCTGCTAATCACCAGTGCACACTGAATATCTTGGAGGCTGTATTGGATCTGAACGGAGCTAATATCATCTGGACTTTTGTCCTTTGCTGATATCTAATGGTGGAATTGAAAATTGATCCTCAATTAAAATCCTTTTTCCCTACATTTTCCTTGCTACTTGAATTCCAATATTCAACAGATGGATGTTTGATGTCCATTGTTTCCCTTCTTATGGTTGTGAACGTAAGGGTCAAATAGATCTTTGTTAGGTTATACCTATATATTCTAAAGCATTTAACAGATGATATCTGATGTCCATTATATCCTCTACAACTGTTTTAGACGTGTAGGCCAATTAAGATTTTTTAGGTCATTTACTTCTAGCTCTGTGAGCTTTCACATCCAGGACTGCCCTGGTTGTAGAAAGTTCCTCAAAAAATCTCCCCTGAAGAAGCCCGTGATGGCGAAACATGTAGGGAGTATACTACATTTACCTAACCAAGTTTGAATCTCAGTTGGTATTCTTAGAATTGAAATTGTTTTTATGTTTTTGTATTTTTTCCTTTCTTGTGTTTTACCAAAATACAAAATAAAAATTATATAACTTTTAATGTGTGGTATTCATGTCTATGCACCCTGAAAGTCCCATCTTCTCTATTGATTATAGACAGCAACAAAAAGCTGACAGGTGTTCTAATTCCTCTCCACTCTATAACAAAAATGTTTTTTTAGCTATACTTTAAATTCTAACAAGGCCATTGCTTTATATTTAAGGTACTTGCCTGTAATGGTCTTAGAGATAATTTAAATTTTCCCAGTTCTTCTTACACAACATGCTAATGATGATTAATTCTGAAAAGGAAAAAGCAACTATAGGGGGCCCTGGAAGCTGCACTGTAAAAAGCAATTACAATTGGATATCTAATCCCATATCAGGTTAAATCTAATCCCTTGCCGCTGACTTGCTGTTTGCTTCTAAATTTTCCAGAATAACTGCTGAGTCCTTCAAGAGTCTTCCCCAACTGAACTGCTGACATATTCATGATGAAATCTGTGCTCATGGTGAGTCAGAGATCTTAGCAAAACCATGCTGCCAAATTTTGTGAAAGAAAGGGAGATTTATGATGCATTTGACAGCTGCATGTCAGAGTTATTAGAGTCCTTAATGTGCATATGATTTGTTGAAGGGTGACAAGGAAATAGGAGAAATAGTTGTGATTACCAGTAAATGTGTAGGCTGCTATGAATTTTTCTTAGTAACATAGGGGTCAATTCACTAAAGGTTACCGCATGCAATATGAAGGCCATATGACTCATTTTTCAGAAATATCGCATGAGATAATATAAGAGTCAATTCATCAAAGTAAAATATCGATTGTGAGGTAAATACCAGACATTTGTTAAAATAGTGAGATAAATCCATGAAATAAATCATTAAAGTCAATTCATTAACCACTTGCCCTCCAGAGGATTTACCCCCCTTCCTGACCAGGCCATTTTTTGCGATACGGCACTGCATTACTTTAACTGACAATTGCATGGTCATGCAATGATGTACATAAATTACATTTTTTTTCCCTACAAACAGAGCTTTCTTTTGGTAGTATTTGATCACCTCTACGGTTTTAAGAAAAAAGGCTGTCAATTTTGGAAAACAAATATTTTTGACTTTTTGCTATAAAACATATCTAGTAAAAAAAATTTCGAAATAAAATTTCTTCATAAATTTAGACCAAAATGTATTCTTCTACGTCTTTGCTACAAAAAAAATCCCAAACATGTAAATTAATTGGTTTATGTGAATGTTATAGCATCTACAAATGGTGGTATATATATACTGGAATTTTTATTTATTTATTTATTTATTACTAGTAATGATGGAGATCAGCAACTTATTGCGGGACTGTGGCGGGCATTCTGACACTGGGTGGGAACTGACTAATTGCCACTTACATCCCCAGAGACACCAATACAGTATCCAGTTCTAATTAAAAGCACTGACACTGTACTAAGGACACTAGGCAGGAAGGGGTTAACATCTGGGGCGATTAAAGGGTTAACAGTGTGCTGTGTTGTGTTTTACATAGTGTGCTGTTTTACTATGTGAACATGCTGCTTTGTATTGCTCTGCTGTGCAGAGCATTACAAAGCAGCATGTTCATGATGACAGGGAAGAGATCTGTGTTGTTTACACACAGACCTCTCCGCCCACAGCTGCAATCATTACCCACAGCTAAGAACACACAGACCTCTCACCTGTCAGCTCCACCGACGATCACAAAGTCTCAGCCAAGAAACGGTGGCCAGGACCAGGTGATTGACATGCCGAGGAGTCATTAGCAGCGTGGGTAGGGAGCACGCGCGTGTGCCTCCTAATCGGAAATGCAGATCATCTATATATATGTGATTTTGTGCTTTCCTGCTGCCCTGTAGCACTACTTCTGCTATAGGGCGGTCAGAAAGTGGTTAAAAAAACACACATTCGTTATTTATCATCAGGTGTTTGCTGCCAGTATTTCAGAAATGTAGAAAATAACAATTAGAGGAACTCTGCACTGGTCAGAAAGTGAAAAGTATACAATGTATCAATGTGAAAATGTTCTCTGAGCTTAGGTATGAAAATAAATTGTAACATTTCATCAGCAGGAGATCAGTTTGTGAATAAAAGCACACTACAATGTTTTCATAGTTTCACATGCTTGCTCTGTGCCTTCTGGTGCAATGTTAGCCTGCAAAAAAAGTGAAAAAACACCAAAAATAATGCAAAATTTCAGTGCAAAATATTGCAAAACATAATTATGTATTGCATTCAGTAAATAACATGTTTTTTAGTGAATTGATTACTTTTGAAATAAATACCGCATTAGTTATTTTAACTAAAAAAATGTATGTGGTATTTATCTCTTAGTGAATTGACCCCTTAGAGTTTTCGGATTTAATCCAGTAATGGCTTCTGATACATGTACAAGACTTTAGATACTAACAAGCAAATCTTTTTTACCTATATTCTTCTTGAAGCTTTTATTTGGTGTTTTGATCTACCTTTTAAACTAATATGGTTCTTGTTATTTTGCTAGATTTATTTCAGAATGTACTGTTTTTCACAACTATTCCTTATGGATATAACAATAAGCACTTTGAGTCCAAGCCCCCTGATGCTGCTCATACATCTTTGCCATTTCACAAAAATAAAGCTCTGGTAGGACTGTAAATTCAGAAAAGTAATGTTAACAAAAGCTTACCTTCTGTGTGCCTGAGGTCAATACAAGATAATCAATCTATGTTGGATATAAAAAGTTTACAGTTTTCAAGACCTTTTGGCACCTTTATTTCTCTCACGTAGAAAGCACTACATACGTTCTCTATTGATCTACTCCGTTTACTTTTCTTAGTCTCATTGGCTCTATTGAACCACAGGTAAAGTCATATACTAAACCACGTCAAGTCCGGACACTTTTACCCCCTTCCTGTCCAGGCCAATTTTTCAGCTTTCAGCGCTATCACAGTTTGAATGACAACTGCGCGGTCATGCAACACTGTACCCAAATGAATTTTTTAGCATTTTTTGAGACAGATAAAGCTTTATTTTGGTGGTATTTATTCACCACTGGGATTTTTATTTTTTATGCTATATAAATGAAAACCTCCAAACATTTTGAATAAAAGTGTTTTTGTTATAAAATTTTGCAAATAAATAATATTTCATTATAAATCTTGGCCAAAATGTATTCACTTATCTTTTTAGTAAAAAAAATAAATAACCCAAATTAGTTTATAACCAAAAATTATAATTTTTTTTTAAAAAAAAGTTTTACATTTTTATTTTTTTTTATATTATTAATGCTTTTTTTTTTTACATACTGTCACCCTAGCAGTACAGTGTCACCATGGTGACACTGTACTACTTGTGGAGGGTGATGAAGTTTTTTTTTTTTTTACACTGATTGCTTTTACACCCATAAAGGCTGTAAAAGCAGTAATTTCTCCTTCTCTCTGGCTGCATTCTTGCAGCCATTGAGAAATACTATGTGAGCAGTGATTGGTCACAGCTTGTCACATGGTACAAAGCTGTTGTGAATAGCCTTGTGCCATGTGACCTCTGCGATCATTCACAGATTTCACA
This sequence comes from Staurois parvus, assembly GCF_062004578.1. Lineage (NCBI taxonomy): Eukaryota > Metazoa > Chordata > Amphibia > Anura > Ranidae > Staurois > Staurois parvus. The sequence continues at coordinate 4,148,540 of NW_028318023.1, read as the reverse complement.
CGTAGTCAGCAATGATGTCAGAAGTGACATCTTGCTTACTACTCTGCATGTGATCACTGATTGGCCAATCAGTGTTCACATTAATCAGGACCTTGCACAGAGGTCCCGTATGACGATTGGTGTTCCACTGTGCCCTGTCACACAGCGGGCACCGAATTGCGGTGCTGCACGCTCCCAGGGGGCGCGCACAAGTAAAGTGCGGGGAGGTCGTTTATAAACAGCCACCCACCCCTGCACTGCCACCATCCAGCCGTTTATATAAAATGGCCGGACAGGAGGTGGTTAACGTGTTACTAAACCCAGGACCTTGCATTCACTATATCTGGTCTCCCACAGTACACAGAACATGGAGATGCAATTATTTTAGTAAATACAAACTGCTAAATACCTTTTCTCATCAGCAGTTAGAGCAGTCTTGTGACTTGTGAGAGTTCAGTAGAGCACTGGTTAAAGCTTATAGGAGGAGTTTTCTCTCTGCTCTAGGAGGATGCAGAACCTCTGACCTCTGTCTGGACAGTGCTAAATGGCCCTTTGCTGATCACATGCACTCTCCCAAGAAAAAAAATAACCTCTCTAGCAATACACACCAAACTGAGAGATAAGAGGGGGGCACTGGAAGAAGGGGAGGTGAAATCAGGATCAAACAGCATTTTTGTGCAATGCAGAGGATTTACCCCTTAGGTTCCACAGTGAGTATAACAAACATGCTTTACTGCATATACAGAGTGATCTTACTGTTGTGGGTTTAGTAACACTTTAAATATAACTGTAATTTTCTCAGGGTCAGGATCTATGTAATTGTAAGAGCAAGGGCTTTTTTTCTCAGGGAATACTCAAGGAAACTCCCCCCTTCTGAGTCATCCCTTGTTTCTGCCCCCAGCCCACCTCAAAGCACCATGCCTTGGTTCCACCCCCTAACTCCTAGTACCACCCATTTTAGAGAATAAGGAACAAAATATAATTTTGTGGTGCAAAGTAATTTTTATGGAATTTGGTAATGATGACAAGAAAGGCAATAAAATAGATCCCCTGTAGCTAGCAACAATAGACTCCCCCAGCAACAACAGAGCCCCCCCTCCCGTCAACATAGATTTTCTTCAGCAATAATAGATCCCACAGCAGCCAGCAACAATAGATCTCCTCACCACAATAGCCTCCCCCCAACAACAATGGACCTCCCAGCTACAACAGATCCACCCCAGCAACAACAGCCTCCCAACAGCCAGCATCAATAGACCCTCCAGCAGCCAGAAACAATAGACCCCTCCTAAACAATAGATCCCTCCCAGCAATGATTGATCCATAGCAACATAAGACCACCCCCAGCAAAAATAGATCCCCCACCAGCAACAAAAGACCTCCCCAACAATAATAGACCCCCCTGCAATAATAGATCCCATTACAGCAGACTAGGTCCCTCAGCAGCTAGCATCAATAGACCCTCCAGCATCCCTTGTCATTACCTAAATTTAGTGCCTGCGTACCCCCATGTTCCCGTTAGAAAAAAGAACAATTGGTATTGTATACACAAACCAGCAGGCTTGCTTGAACTGGAAAAGTTTCAATCTCAACCTATCCTCCAATTTATCAAAAAGTAACCCTGTCACAGAGTTCTGTGTCAGAGTGTCAGATACCTAGTCCCCTGCTGAGTGCTGTATTTTCTTCATTCTTGCAAGTGTGTTAGATGAAGAGGATTCTCAGCTTATAGTAGATGTTGACGAGAGCAAAAATGAGTGGTGGGACATGTAAAAAGGAACCTTACTTTTTTAGTTTTTCATTTTATGACAGGGTTACTCTAAGTAATGAACATAGTAACAAGGTAAAATAGAATAATAAATAATAGCATAAGATTACACACTGAAATTGTATAAATAGAAAACTGTGCCAAAATTGGAGCTCTTTCTTGTTGTAAATACTGTATTTATGGTTCCAGATTATAACATATGAAATGTGATTAGTTGATTGAATTACACTTTCATATTTGCATCATCTCTACTAGGTTAATCACACACATAGGGGGTTGATTTACTAAATGGTACAAAATATGGTGCAGCTCTGCATAGAATCCAATCAGTGTTCAGGTTTTATTGCCAAAGTTTAATTTAACAAGCTGAAACTAGAAGCGGATCGGCTGCTGATAGGATCAATTTCTGTCTGTAGCCCAACTTGTCCTCGATTATTTTTCACCACCAGGCCCAGGAGAAATAAAGCTCCAGACACAGAAGTGTAAAAGCTAAATCTCTGAAAGTTTAATGCAAGACAAGAACTGTTATACAGGTCTCAATAGGCATTGCTTAATTTTAGGATGACCAATGAAACATTCCACTCTTATCAGTATAGTTATGTGAAGAACAGATTAGATTATTCTGTTTACTGAGAATAGAAACTAGACTCAGGAAACGAGAGAGGAGTTACAAGCGTAACTCAAAATCAAAACTAACTGTTCACACATCTAGAAATGGAGGCATTATACAAAATGGATGCCAGTTAACAAAGACATATCTCCTTACAGCTACCATGTACAGTTGCACCAGATTCTGAGTGCTCCAGTTTTAGTAACAATCCCCTATAGTGTTAATTTATAGATAAACTTTCTGATTTACGTGCGCTACCTTTTCTCCTGAGAAAAAGACAAAATGACAGCTTGCCAATAACAGTAAATCACTATGGTCATAGTTGAATGCGTTGTGCTTCTCTATAAGTTGGATATTTTTCTGTCAAACAGAAAATCAATTTGTCCACTATCCAAAGAATACATGGGGGATTAGTATGTCATTAAAATGTATATTTTGTTGTAGTTTTGGATAGGGACCTCATGACAAAATTTTGATGGGGCCCCCAGGAAACCTTCCGACTGTCATTGATCTTAACATAAACTATTTCTAAATCAAACACAGTCATTACACTACTAGAGACTAAGACTAGACCAATACCACAGTTTTGCTTCTATCTTCTATATACAGTGCTCAGCATAAATGAGTACACCCCTTTTGAAAGTAACATTTTAATCAATATCTCAATGAACACAAGAACAATTTCCAAACTTTTGACAAAACTGAGTTTTATAGAACATTTGTTTAGCTCATTACATGAAAGTAAGGTTAATAATATAACTTAGATTACAAAATCTTCAGTTTTGCTCAAAATAGTTGATGCAAAAATGAATACATACAACAACAAAAACTACTACAGCTAGTATTTTGTGTGACCTCTGTGATTTGTAAGGACAGCACTAAGTCTTCCAGGCATGGAAAGAACAAGTTAGTGACAGATTGCAAAATGTATCTTTTTTCCATTCTTCAAGAACGACCTCTTTTAGATCCTGGATGCTGGATGGAGAGTGATGATCAACTTGTCTCTTCAGAATTCCCCATAGGTGTTCGATTGGGTTCAGATCAAGAGACATACTTGGCTACTGAATCAATTTCTCCCTGTTCTTCTTCAGAGATGCAACAATGGCCTTACATGTGTATTTTGGATCATTGTCATGTTGGAAAAGTGCAGGACAACCAAGGGCACGGAGTGATGGTAGCATCTTCTCTTTCAATATAGAGCCGTACATCTGTGAATTAATGAAGCCATGATGAACTGCAGCTCCTCTACACCAGCAGCACTCAAAAACTGATTTTGTGCATGAGCTTTAGGAGAGGCTTCCTTCATGGACGACACCCATATATGCCATATAAATGCAAAGTGTAGCGCTAAATAAATACTACATAAATATAAATAGTGACACACTCAATCCCCCTATAATGCACATAAAGGGACACAGACACAATTTTGCAACATGTGAATTCCATGTGGGAATATAGCAAGTGCAAGTGATATATAGTGTCATAAAATACAATAGTGATTAACACACAGAAAACAAGCCTTCGTAAAAGTGCACAGCAGACCTCTCCCCGGATCATAAATAAAGAAGATCTTCCATAGTGTAATCTATTTAATCCATCTTTCATATACATAAACATTTAAAATGCCCACTCACATGTTCTTTCTCCTCTGTATAGCACTCAGTCACCTTATGCTAGAGGTGTACTGCATGGGTATCACAAAGGTGTTGGAGTGAGGAGCGCTTATTACCCTGGGAGGAGCCTGTGAGGAATCTGCCCCTAATAGGATTGGTGTAATCCTTTGAGCGAGCTGACCCTGGGGGGTCGATGTAAGGAGGTGAGGGGGCATTTTGGCCACTGTATGATTATCACGTATTGGACACATACATAGTCACTTGCATGAGAATTGAGTTGGAGCACCATCATTGGATATATTTATATACACCATGTGTGGGACTGGCTTATGATGATTTATGTTTTATGATATATCTTATTGATTTGTTTTTTGTGTGTTAATCACTATTGTATTTTATGACACTATATATCACTTGCACTTGCTATATTCCCAGAGAGGGAATTCACGTGTTGCACAATTGTGTCTGTATCCCTTTATGTGCATTATAGGGCTATTGAGTGTGTCACTATTTATATTTATGTAGTATTTATTTAGCGCTACACTTTGCATTTATGAGTCACTTCACTTATTGGGTATAATGTTAGTGTCAGCAGCTTTAGGGTTAGGGCTCCATTTTAAGCTCAGGGGGATCATCTCTTTATTTTATACATGTATGCCAATCCTCTGCAGTGTATGCTGTATTGTGTCACGGGAAACGATCACCCCATTTCGGCTTTCTACTTCTTTAGCTAATTGCAGTGAACTTGCATGGCGATTTTCTTCAACCCTTCTCACCAGAAGATTCTCCTGTCGAGCTGATGGCCCAGACATCTCTGTGAGATGGTTGCAGTTCCATCTTTTTTAATTGTTTGTACCACTTTGCTACAGTATTCTGACTGATAAGTAAAGCTTTGCTGATCTTCTTGTAGCCTTCACCTTTCTTGTGTCAAGAAATAATTTTCTTTCTCAGGCCTTGTGACATTTCTCTTCCATGTGGTGCCATTGCTGACAGCATGAAATGGGAAGGGGTTTCCTTTGTTAAGTAACACCCATTTATAATCAACTGTCTGCTGGACACCTATTTAATGAATAATTAGACTCACCTGTAGCTGAATTCTTGTTATTTAGGATTTTATTGTCTAAAATTTAGCTTTGCTCCTAAGACTTTCATTGGGGTGTATTCATTTTTGTATCATGGCCTTGAATTAATTTGTTCCGAAAAATACTTTTTTGTGTGTGCAAATTAACAAATCTTGTTTGCAATCAATGGCCTGCATTTGTGGGAGTATTTTGTAGTATAGTGTCCTATAGAAAATGTTGATTCTGAAAGGAAAGTAAAGGTTTTCTGACAAATTGTTTAGGGTGTACTCATCTCTGCTGAGCACCGTATATGTGCATATGTATCTACAGTGGGATACTCATTTTATATGCGATTATGCTTATAAATCTTACGTTTTATGCATTTATGTACAGAGTACAGTTGGGAGGAGGTGTTTCCCCAACAGAACCCCCTTCCTCTTTTCCCCACCCCCTACTGGTAGGTGGTTTGAACAATCAGACCATATCATGCATATAAAGGATCAGAGTTCCGGGAGACACTATTCAAGCTCTGAAAAAGGGGAACAGATTCTCGAAACATGTCAGCTGGCTTTGCCATTGTGCCTCTATTTGGACAAGGAAGAGTGGTCCTTACTGTGTGCCTCACGCACTATATGCTTTTTAGCTCACTTGGTTTGTGAGTATAACCTTTGTTGTATACATATCCTTCAATAAAGTGTCCAAAGGTAATGTGCTAGGTGTGTGTGTCTTCTCTAGTTTTTGTTTTTTTTACTAGGGACTAGTGCTGCAGATAGAGGTTTTCTGGAAATAAGGGTGCATGAGAGCTAATCACTCAAGTCTTATTCAGCATTTCATATCCCACCCCTTCCACCACTGCAACAAGCAAGGGCTAAAAGAGGTTGGTATAGTAGTCAGTTAAAAGAAAAAAAGAAATTGCTGAATTTTTAATGAACTCTCTAACTTTCCCTACTAGTGACCTGCCTTTTTGTTACACTCATTGGTCTAAGGACCCTTCAATCATTTTCTTTCGATATATTGGCGTAGCCTCCCTGGCTGTATTCCCGAGTGTAGTTCGGGTAAAGGTTCAGTACCACAAGCGGTAACCCCGAGCTACACTCGGGCTTACCATGCGGCGCTGCTCCACGATCCCTCGATTACTTACCTTGTCCTGCGCTCCCGCGATGTCCCTCCTGCGGTGTCCCCGGCAATGTAATCCGGCGGATGCCGGCATCTGTCATCTGGGTCCCGTCCCCTGTGAGCGTCGGGACGTACGGGGGACGGAATGGCGGGAAATTTGAAAATTGACATTCACTAAAATCACTAAAATCACATAGTAAAACATTACTCTATCAAAGCATTTCACATACATTTTGTACTGAGTGCTTTGTCCTGTGCCCTGCCTGCATTTTTACTGCTCTTTCTGCCTGGAAACTGAGAAACGTCCATGGAGTCCAAAAAGCGTCCCTTTAGGTCAAAAGCGGTTTTAGACCAGCTAGAGAACAGCGATAGTAAATCAGAACCACTTGCAGAATTGAGTGATAATAATTCGTGGGGCAATTTTTGTCATCAGACACTGTAAACGATTTTGCGACTTTGCCCAGTGATGTGCGAACTTGGCGCTATATTTCAAACTTCAGTGTTTTTGGTTTGATTATATTATTGAATTAAATGTATTATTATTATATTATTATTTTTTATGATTATTTATTAAATTATAATTTATGATTTCGTGTTTCAAGTTTTATCCTACCCGGGATGTTTACTAGACTCTTGTTCGGACAGATTTCAGTGAGTTATTCCTAAAAATTACAGGCCTACAATAAAAAAATACATATTTCCATGCAAAAAAATGTACCGCTTTGAGCACAGAAATATGGACATAATCAGACCGCTAGGGACAGCCAGCAGTAAACATCCCCTCTTCTCAGTAAACCTCTCATAGAACTTTTAGGCCCAAACAGGCTACAATCTTAATGCCTCTGCAACAGGTAAATGTAAAACTCTTTATGCCTTTTCCACAGGCTGATGTGGATTTTGAAGGCTCAGAAAATCGCTAACTTTTCATTTTCTTGGCTTCTGCTACAGGCCAGTTTAGGACTCTTCAGACCTCTGCTACAGGCCAGTTTAGGACCAGATGGCAGCTAAAAGTAAACACTCTTTCTCTTCTTGGCCCTGGTTTCCTCCTTCAGGCAAATGTCCTGGGTGGCAAACACTGGACCTCTCTTGAGCTACAAAGTCCCCAGGAAGAAGCCTGGAAGGGAAGGGCCTCTGGACTCACAACCTCTCCAAGCAAAGCCTGGTAGGCAAGAAATCCTTTAAGGTCTTTCCAAATATTTATCCACTTTCCCAGTCCATATCACTGTTATAATCCTCAAAGTAATTGCCCAAGGCCAGAGCTTTTTTTCAGTGGGAACAAAGGAGAATATAGTTCCAGCACCTTCAGAAGTGATTGTATGTAATGGCTAGGGGTGGTGGGGTGTGCAGGTGGGTCTATTGTTGCTGGCTGCTGGGAATTCTTGCCACCGGAGGGATCTATTGTTGCTGGGGGTGTCTATTATTGCTGGTGGGGTCTATTGTTGATGGGGGCTCAATTGATGATCTAAGGGATCTACTGTTGAGGGAGGAGTCTGTTTTTGTTTTCTTCTGGAGGTTATATTGATGGTGGCTGCTGGGAAATCTGTTATTGCCCACTTGGGCCTACTGTTGCTGGGGTGTATCTATTGTTACTGGGGGAGGGGTATTTTGTTGCTAACTGCAGGGGATCTATTTTATTGCTTTTCTTGATAGTATTAACAATTTCCATACACATTACTTAGCAACACAAAATTATATTATGTTCTGTCTTTTCTAAAAGGGTTCTACTAGGAGATGGGTAGGGGGTGGAACCAAGGGACAGTGCTCAGAGGTGGGTAGTGGGAAGAGACAAGGAGTGACTCGGAAAGGGGGGGGTACATGCATCTATTTTCTGAGAAAAAAAGCCCTGGCCAAGGCAGAATAAATAATCATAACCCAATATATTGTACAGGGGTTAGAAACACTATATGATTTTCAGGTGTGAAAGTGACAAGATGTGTCATGTTTAAACCGGAAGTGATTATTTTGCTTCCGCTGCATGATGAGACACCTAGCTATCAGGTGGGAATCCTCACTTTTGTCCTTCACTGCATGCGCTGATAGTAATACAAAGTCATGTCAGAGCTTACTGAGCTTTAAAGAGTTCAAATTGTCATATTCACGTAGCGTTTCCATTTTTTTTTTGTCTAACCCCTGTATCTTCTCACTCTATCTACGGAGGAACACTCCTCAGTAGCAGGCAGAGGCAAACAATGTCCTTGGGCTTAGAAGAAATCCTGGATAACCTAAACAATGTTCAGGCTGGCTACAGTCTAGCTGCAGTCACTAAATTAAGACTAGGGACACTCCATAATAATGATCATCACAATATTTTATATTATGACACAATTTTTAGTAATCCTGCACAAAATGGGGTTGCTTTACTAACGGCAGATTAGCTGTTCACTTTGCAAGGAAATTTATACTTAGCAAGGCAATTTTCCCTTAGCTTAGTTAATGTGGGGAAGCTGTACTTACTCTCATCATCCAACAATGTACAAGCAAAATAACAGTTTTTCTTAATTGTTTTTCTTGCACGTGATACTTTACAAAGTGAATTTTTACCACATTCAGTAAGCTAAGGAAAAATTCCTTTGCAAAGTGAATAGCCTATTTGCCTTTGGTAAATGAACCCAATTTACTATATGCCCCAATACAAATTTATTAACCACTTGCCTACCAGGCACTTTTACCCCCTTTGTGCCCAGGCCAATTTTCGGCTTTCAGCACTGTCACACTTTGAATGACAATTGCGCGGTCATGCAACACTGCAGTCAAACAACATTTTTATCATTTTTTGAGATAGGAAAAGCTTTCTTTTGGTGGTATTTAATCACCACTGGGGTTTTTTATTTTTGCTAAATTTTGAAATAAAAAAAGTTTTTTCTTAGTTTCTGTTATAATATTTTGTAAATAAGTAATTTTTATCCTTCACTGATGTGCGTTAATGAGGCTGCAGTGATGGGCACTGATAAGTGGCACTGATGGGCACTGACAGCCTGTCACGAATTCACCCACACACCATGCCCACAGCGACTAGCTAACCGAGGCACGCACGTGCGGCCGTGACTTGGGGTAAGAGGGAATAAGGGGGATTTAACTTTGAATATATAAAACAGTATATAAGACCAGCCGTGATATACTTTCACAGCCCGCACTACCTCTTGGCCACCACCGGGGGGGAGACTCCACTCCAATCCAGATGGCTAACCACACACACAGGCAGATACAAATCTTACATACAATCTGGTGCACTAATTAGAGTTGAGGAGCAGCTTAGCAATCACACACCCTTCTAGGATCCCTCCAGCTATCCTACAAGCCAGAACCCCGGTGTTAATCACTCTTCCACTATCCACACAACTCCACACCAGACACAGCACAAACAGTAGCTGGCCAGCACCCAACATTTTATCCGCAGAACGGTCTGTTGGGACACCACACACACACAGATCTCAGTCTGGCAGATCTGTTACCTTTTACAATCTGCACGCAATCTGCCCACACGCAGCGCAATTGCATACAGATTAGCAATGAGCTTGACCGAGCATATAAAGGCACTAACATACAATACAATCTAATCTCTCCGAAGATATGAGCCCGTGCTTAAATACACAGAAGTCACTTATTCATTTTAAGATTTAATATCCCGAAAGTGGGCAGTGCATAAAATATGTACAAAGTATAAAAAGTTACAGAAAATACAAAAAATACAAGAAGACACACATAGACTATTCACTATAAAAGTGCATAAAAAACAGAGCTAAAACTTTTACCAAGATCTATCCTGCGACTGGAGCAAGTCAGGGAGAGTCAGGAATCCGTTAGTCAAATCGAACCGGCTCCATACGATTTACCAGAGCATCAGTCCGATCGCGACAGTACCAATCACTGTTCCGCTATCACACTCCAACGCCACATAACCATTTTCTGCATTTTTCTGGCATTCTACCTAGGCCACAAATATAGTTTTTATATGCCGATGTAGCCTACAAAGTGCCCCATCAGAAGGAAGTGTTTTCATCTCTCTGCAACTAATATTTTAGCTTTTATGAGGGATGAAACATACTCCTTTGATCCCCGATATACTTCAAAGCTCTGGTCTCCCGCTGTCATGAGGCCAACCTGTCTCCTTCCCACTTTCCCCAGAAGGTGACAAACCTTCTTAGCACCCAGGTGTCACTTCCAGCCTGAGGAAGCTGCTCTGTCTTTTCAGATGCTAATGAGTGACCATCTGTGTCTGAGTACCTATGACTGAATATTTCTTTAATGACACGGAATGAACTAGATTTACATTTTTATATTTTCTCAGGTCACATCATTATCTACTCAAATCTGTACATTTATGTCACAAAGGCATCACTCATATATGGCGCTGATGGGCAGCACTGATGGGCACTAACAGGTGACACTGATAGGTGGAACTTACTGGCACTGATAGGCGGCACTAATTGGAACTGTTAGGTGGCACTGACGGGCACTGACTGGCACTGATAGACATAACTGACTAGCACTTATAGGCGGCACTGACTGGCACTGATAGGCGGCACTGACTGGCACTGATAGGCGGCACTGACTGGCAGCACTGGCTGGCACTGATATGTGGCATTAATGTGCACTGATGGGCACTTGCATGTGGCATTGATGGGCACTGACAGGTGACAATTATGGGCACTGACAGGTGGCACTGATAGGGCTACACTGATCATCAGGGCACTGGTGATCAGTGTACATGTCCCCTCTGAGGAATGCCGCTTATCGGCTTTCCTCTCCTCACGACATGTCAGCATGAGGAGAGGACTGCCGGCATTTCCTATTTACATGTGATCAGCTGTGATTGGACACAGCTGATCACATGATATAGGCTCTTTACTGCAATCGGTGATCCACTGTGTCCCAGGGACACAGCGCAACACCAATTGCTGAGCGCCCCCGGGGGTGCACATGTGCAGCTGGAGTGGGAGGACATCATATGACGTTCTCCCAGAATGAGAAAACAGCCAGCCTCCCATCATTTCCTTATATGATGGGCGGGAGGCGGTTAAACTATGAGCATTTTTAAAAAAAAAGAACTGCAAATAGCTGTCAGATTTTAGAGAAGGAGACACTGGGATTTACAGCCTGAAAAAGACTATGTAAGGTAAACTGGGTTTATTTCAGTGCTGGTCAGGTCATACGCCCTGAGGGCAATACATCTACAATATTGAGACAGCTAAACAATTTAATTTAGCCTTATTGCACAACCTGTAAAGGGGATCTGGGACTAGTCACAATAAATCTGATCTCTCCTGTTTAGTTAGCTATTCTTGACTGGAAATATCACAGGGCAGTACGGGGTCAGTGTTGAGAGCAATCTCTGCAATATATAATAATACAGTACTGGATATGTGTTATCTTCAGATACACAGAGATTTTCTGTATGTAAATTGTCTCAACAGCCCTCCTAATTCTCCCTTTCCACGCCCATGCCATTGTTACACTATTGCTTAGAAGTCTGTAAGGCTATTATTGCTGTTTGTTTCCTGGATGAGGAGGTTCACTGGAGCACTCAGAATCTGGTGGAGCTATGTAAGATAGTCAATCAGCTTCTAACTTCTGCTTGTTCAATTAAAGTGAATCTAAGGGCAGAAGGTTTTTTTTTTACCTTTATGCATTCTATGCATTAAGGTAAAAAAACATTCTGGGTGCAGCTCCCCACTCCGCCCTATCCTTATACTCACCTGAACCCCATCTCACTCCAGCTATGAGCATAAAAGCCATGGCTCTCCCGGGTCTCTCTCTCCTCATTGGCTCACACAGCAGTGGAAGCCATTGGCTCCTGCTGCTGTCAATCACAGCCAGTGAGCCAATGAGGAGAGAGCTGGGAGCAGGGCTGAGCCACACTCTGTGTGTGAGTGGACAATGTCCATCCACAGGAGCGCAGCTGGGGGGAGAAGCCAGGATTGCCATGGGGGAACCCAAAAAGAAGAGGATTGGGGCTGCTTTTACGTTCTTCTTTTTTTTTCTTTAGAATCACTTTTAACCTCCCTGGCGGTATTCCCGAGTGTAGCTCGGGGTAAAATTTCAGTACCAAGAGCGGTAATCCCGAGCTACACTCGGGCTTACCATGCAGCATTGCTCAGGGAGTCCCTGCAGCACTTACCTTGTCCTTCGCTCCCGTGATGTGTCCTCTGCAGCGTCCCCGGCCATTTCCTCAGGCCAATGCCGGCATCCGGCTTCCGTGTTCCGGTCCCTGTGACGTCGGGACGTACGCGCTCCGGAACCGGCGTCAAATTTGAAATTTTTAAAAAATGTCATTTTTAAAAAAAATTATTATTATATAGTAAAACATTGCTGTATCAATGCATTTCACATATATTTTGTCCCTACTGCTTTGTCCTGTGCCCTGCCTACATTTTGACTGTTCTTTCTGCCTGGAAACTTAGAAATGTCCATGGCGTCCAAAAAGCATCCCTATATGTCAAAGCGGTTTTAGACCAGCTAGAGAACAGCGATAGTAAATTAGAACCACTTGCAGAATTGAGTGATAATGATTCGTGGGGAAATTCGTCATCAGACACTGAAAACGATTTTGCGACTTTGCTCAGCGATGTGCGAATTTGCCTCGGTATTTCAAATTGCAGTGTTTTTGGTTTGATTATATTATTGAATTAAATTTATTATTATTATATTATTTTTTATGATTATTAATTAAATTATAATTTATGATTTCGTGTTTCAAGTTTTATCATATCCGGAATGTTTACTAGACTCTTGTTCGGACAGATTTCAGTGAGTTATTCCTAAAAATTACAGCCTACAATAAAAAACGACATATTTCCATGCAAAAAAATGGTACCGCTTTCAGCACCAAAAATCGGAAATAATCATACCGCCAGGGAGCTTAAATAACCCCCTATATAACCAGGTAACAATTTTCATTGGGACATAAAGTGAAGGGAAATACAAAATTTGAGTTGTCACCAGGACAGAAATAGAAGGTTATCTTTTATAATGGTCACCTGTTCCAGGGACAACTGCCACGGGGAAAATTATTTCACTTTGGAGAGATTTTCTCTACTTTCCTGATTGTGAAGACTGGAAGTAAAAGTAAATCAACCTAATGGGACTGAAATGGCAAAAAACCTGACGGGTTTTAACTATTTACTACGACATCTACAGTACAACAGAAAAAAATACTGATCTAAGATGTACTTAGAAAAAAACAACTATTTATGGAACTGTAACAACATAATGAAGCCTATTTTGCGGAAAAGTGCCATACCTTTATTCAATGACATCGACTAGTAAGGGTAGTACACAAGTGGTTGTAGTCTTCATGTAATTCAGGTAATTATTTCAAGAGTGGAAATACATTTGATTTGTTTACAATGAATGCATATCTGTTTTGCCTATAATTTCTCTTTCTTTGTAACATTCAGAACTAAAAACACAATTAAAAAAACATTTTTAATCCAAAAGACAGAGTTTGAAGTTGAGTAGTATTCCTCATTATGTTCTGTGCAAATGTAAAAAAGACATAAACATTAAATCGTTCCAGTCTATTATCAACTCCATTAAACAAGAAGGAAACATCGACCATGCTTACAGCAAATTAAGAACCACAATAAAAAGCAAATTCATGTACAATCATATGATAATATATCAATCCGCACTGTAGGTGAATAAACAATTTTTCCAAAAACTTAAGTTATAATATATGCACCACATATAATATTATTACTAAATCAAAGCATATTGTGAGATAATCTCACAGCCATATCCAAAAAAGTTAAATAAAAACGTGCATAAAAATATGTAGTGTCCAAATAAGTGACCAATAAAATAAAGTCCACACGTGAAATTTTTTGCTTCCAGGTGCTTTCTTTCAACTTAATAGAAAAGCTGTCACCCTTGAAGTCACAAGAGCAGTGATGTGAAGACCTCCACCTAGAGTCAAATCACACACTTACCAAATAGGGACATTCTCCTAATTAAAGAAAGGTCATACGAGCTTTTAGATTTCAATTCCAATGGCAGCCATCACACAGCTGGGAATATGAACCCGAAGGGACTAGTAACCTTAAGATAACATCTCATATGCCTCCATCCCTTCCAGCCTCATGTGAGAACATAGAGATAAAGCGCTTCCATAGTATAAAATTTCTTAGCAAGGTTTATTTAAAATACAGAATTATTATTTTTTTTTCCAAAAATACTTTTATTAGAAAAAAAGTAAGGCATATCAATGTACATACAAATACGGATCACAGTCCGAACATAGACACAGCAGGTAGCATCCCGTTTTGCAGACGGGCCATGGGTTTGAACTGCAGTACAAATCGAGATGAGATATATCATTATAATAAATGTATATAGCAAACCAGCAGATACAAGGAGTATAGTAGATAAGTTAATAGAGGTATATTGATTACTGATCTAGTTACTTGGGAGCCCTTATGTTAAGGGAATGTGAGGTGTTGGTTAGGGATAGCACATGATGATGTGTATGTTATGATTTGTGTGTTCATTTCAGGACCGTGTGAGCCACGTGAAATTAGTCACACCTGTATGAGAAATTAAATGTTATATTTTGTTGGGGATATATTAATAATGAAAGCGTATAAAAGGTGTGAGATAAAGAGAGGTCAGAAAGGAGAATAGTTAGAGGAAGAGATGTAGAGTGAGGTAGCGGGGGGGAGGGGGGGGATATGAGATAAAAAAAAAGGGGGGTGGAGTAGAGGGGAGAATGTGTAAGGAGTAAAAGGGGAAGTTAGAATGAGTAGTTGCAGATAAAATAAATCACATCATTTTGTATGAGCAAAATACAGAATTATACTTACAATCTTGTAATTAAAATTGCTGTCAGCATTACGTTCCTACGCTCCTACGTTGCAGATGGATCGTGAGTTTTGCTGGCTTTGAGTTTTTTGTTTGCGCAATTTTAATTACAGGATTGTAAGTGACTTGTGTTTTTGTTTGATAAAAGATTATTTAAAAAGTCTTGTGTTTAATTTTTCACAATTTAAGCCTTTAGTGAATGGGTAGGGGTACTAATAAGCTCCCCTGCCTGCAGACCCTCATATCTATCGGGCCAGGGTTGTGGGGAAGAGGCCCTTGTCCCCATCAGCTGGGGACACCGTCCTAGTGCCGAGAGCATGTAGCCTGGTAAGCACACTTTTCCCCCCCATTTTTGGGAAGTGGGGTTCCCCTTTAAAGTCCTACCAGGCCTAAAGGGCCTGGTATGGCTTTTAGGGGGAACCCCACGCACTTTTAAAAAAAAAAAATCTTACTATGGGGTCTCTCCTAACCTCCCTACCAGACCTAAAAGGTCTGGTATGGATAAGGGAGGGGGGGCACCACACTGTTTTTTTTTTTTTAAATGTAGTTTTTTTTTTTAAATGTCAGTCCAGCTGCAGCAGGTTCTATACATTGTACAGATGTGCAACTTTGTAGGTAGTTTAAGGGGACTCCCCAGGCATGATATTTAAAGGAATTTTTCTTTCTTTTTTACTTTAAGGAATGGAAAATGAATGCCCCTTTAAAATTGGTACTTTTTGAAAAAAACATTTTCATCGATTTATGTCTCTCAGGGCAGTACACGAGTCCCCATGCCGCTTTTATGGCCAATAACTTTTATATAAGCCTTCAAAATTAGCAGTTTTGAATTTACAAGTTCGAATCCCATAAACTTGCATTAAGTTCGAAGTTCGCGCTCGAACATTCATTAGGTTTGAATGTTCATCCACGAACCAGACAGGGGGGTGTTCGGCCCATCACTACATTACGTTGCACATATTATAACTTATTAAGTTTTTGTAATAATAGTTTATTCATCCACAGTGCAGTTTGATATATTATAATTTGTGTTATACTGTGATAAATATCTCAGTAGAGTCTGCTGCTAGTTTTATTGATATTAGAATCATTTTTTTATTTTTTTACACAAGCCAAGTTTCTTGGTTTTTGAATAATGTACAGTCATGTAAAGATTCAGACTGTACATTTTTGTAGACATTTTGGGCTAGCAATTATAAAATCTACAATCTAAGATACTTTCCTCATTCAGGGCATTGAGGGGAGCAATGCAGGAGTAAGACGGTAAGAAGAAGGGCCATTAAAGCAAACTCTTTGCTTTGCTCTGAGATGGCAAAGCACATTTTTATTTTATGCTTATAGAGCCTCATATGGGAAAAGTGAGTAGTGGAATAAAAAAATGTCTTTTAGTAATTTCTCTTATGCCATTTTTTCATTCTATGGAAAAGTTCACAAGCTCAGGAAGCAAATCTGTTAATATTTCAGTTTCCTTCCTGAATGTGTTTGTACAATTTTCTGCAATTGTCAGGCTGAGACATCTATTTCTGATTGCTGCTTTTCCAAGTACTTATTAAGCTTGCTCTCCTAAGTACTTATTAAGCTAACCGCACTGTCACATGATAAAAGTGTTTCAGGAATACATGTATTTGGGTATGTCATCACTTATCATAAACTAAGATGTATATTTAACTCTGTGAAAGCAAGTCACCAATGAGAAATATTTCTTTTGAAGTTCTGAAATGTTAGATGTCAACCATTAAGAACTTTTATTCTGTTTTTCAATACAAAATACAGTAAGCAGTAGTAGCCTTACTTTTTTAAATAAAGAAAACACTCTATAAATATCAAATCAAAATCTTTGAATTGCTAAATTGGATTTATTAGTTTGTTATTGAGTTGTTAAAGTTTTGCAAATACAGAAATGAATTGATGTAAACCCTTAAAAATATAAAAAATCCACTAATCTACAATATGTGTAAAATGAGGGAAAATTTCTGTAAATTGATCATTTTCATATTATTATTTAATTATATAAATGTATTATATATATGAGTATTATTAATTATATTATTTCTTATAGAATTTAATTCGGATTTTTCAGGTTGATCAAGTAAAAACTTTTAAAATGTTTGTCCATACATTTCCAAAAATTTCCCTGAACTGCCTTGTATGCAAGGTAGAGAAACAGAAACCGGATGGGGATAGATGGAGATTTATAGTCCAGCAGGCAGGCCTGATAGTGCTGTTTGGGATTTCAGTACAGCAAGGATGCTATGTTGTCAGCCTAAACAGATAAGAATAATTGCATTGAAGTTTTGGGGGGCTAATCTTTATAGTCAATTCTGGCCATTCAATAGGCAATGTATTTTCAAAAAAGGCATGGGAAGCGGGGCAGTACCATGGGGACCTTTTCCAGTGTCATTTTTTAGAATACAGTACAGCAAGAGATGGTCCTTTTCTTATGATTTTGAGGTTGACATGGAAAAGACACAAATTCTTTTAATGATAAGTTTCGGGGAATATCTTAAAGCTGAACATGATGTAATAGAACAGCACATTTTTTTTAGGGATAACCTTAACAACAATTTACTTTGGCAGCAAATGTTTTCCTTCAGAACTGATATATATATATATATATATATATATATATATATACATATATATAAATATATATATATATAGATACAATTTTTATTTTTTTTGCAATTAGCTTAACTTATAAGAAGCAACAACCTCATTCACAATTATTTGGATCATCATCAAAAAAGGACTTTTTTTTAACGGTAAATTTAGCAATGATTTTTTTCAAGCAGACTTGAAGCAGACTTGCTTTTCAGATGAAAGTAGCAGCCACAACAGACATAAATGCAGGGAAGCCACATGAAGGTATCTTCTTACAAAATTGGAGCCAAAGCCCTCAGGTATAGGTTGGTAAAAATTGATGCAGGGTGCAGAGTAGGTATTTTATGAAAAAAAATATTTTGGCTTTTACACACAAGTGTTTAAAATTTGTAAAGTGGCATAACAGTTTGGTATCAGAGGGAACAGTGTTAAATGTTATGACAGATGTCTTTCTAAAAAAAGTTAGCTTTGGAGGGAAGGAAGGAGAAGAATAAAAAGAGGTGACAAGAGGGGCATTGTCAGGCATAGTGGTGAGAACAAGAAGAACAATTGTTTGGTAAAACATATACTAGATTCATGTATTATTTAATCAGTGGTATCCATAGGGGGTGTATGATAGTCCTCAGTGATTCAGGCTTGCTTAATTTTAATACAGTTTTAATAAGTGAGCTGGTCCACACTGTCTGGGAACAGGCAGATGCACTTCTCACAAATCTGTCCTGCTGCACTGAAGATCCTCTAGACATGACTTTTGAAAGAGGTAAGTCCAGCATTAGAGATGAGCGAATTATTCAAAAATTCGATTCGGCTGATTCGCCGAATTTGCGGAATAAATTTGATTCGATGCGAATTTATTCGCTGCGAATTTAACTTATTAAAAGGGTTTCTAGGCTTCAGAGAGCCTTTATATTAGTGCAGAACACTGTACCTTTAATTTAAATGCCCTTGGAGTCTGCTGGGGAAGAGAAATAATACTGTCAGTCAGTATGACATGCAGATGAGTGCCGTCGATCTTAGAATCACCGCACACTTCACTCATTTGGGCAGTCACGGGGCACGACGAAGAATATGAAGAAGAAGATGAAGAAGAAGATGAAAAAGAAGAAGAAGAAGAAGATGAAGAAGAAGAAGATGAAGAAGAAGAAGATGAAGAAGAAGAAGAAGATGATGATGAAGAGGAAGATGAAGAAGAAGAAGAAGATGAAGAAGAAGAAGAAGATGAAGAAGATGAAGAAGATGAAGAAGATAAAGAAGAAGAAGAAGAGGATGAGGATGAAGAAGAAGATGAAGAAGAAGAAGATGATGAAGAAGATGATGAAGAAGAAGATGATGATGAAGAAGAAGAAGAAGATGATGAAGAAGAAGAAGAAGATGAAGATGAAGATGAAGAAGATGAAGAAGAAGATGAAGATGAAGAAGAAGAAGATGAGGATGAAGAAGAAGAAGAAGATGAGGATGAAGAAGAAGAAGAAGATGAGGATGAAGAAGAAGAAGATGAGGATGAAGAAGATGATGAAGAAGAAGAAGAAGAAGAAGATGAGGATGAGGAAGAAGAAGAAGATGAGGATGAAGAAGAAGAAGATGATGAGGATGAAGAAGAAGAAGATGAGGATGATGAAGAAGAAGATGAGGATGATGAAGAAGAAGAAGAGGATGATGAAGAAGAAGAAGATGAGGATGAAGAAGAAGAAGATGAAGAAGAAGAAGAAGAAGATGAGGATGAAGAAGAAGAAGAAGATGAGGATGAAGAAGAAGATGATGAGGATGAGGATGAAGAAGAAGAAGAAGATGAGGATGATGAAGAAGAAGAAGAAGAAGAAGAGGATGATGAAGAAGAAGAAGAAGAAGAAGAGGATGAAGAAGAAGAAGAAGAAGAGGATGATGAAGAAGAAGAAGAAGAAGAAGAAGAGGATGAAGAAGAAGAAGAAGAAGAAGAAGAGAATGAGGATGAAGAAGAGGATGAGGATGAAGAAGAAGAGGATGAGGATGAAGAAGAAGAAGATGAGGATGAAGAAGAAGAAGAAGAAGAGAATGAGGATGAAGAAGAGGATGAGGATGAAGAAGAAGAAGAAGAGGATGAGGATGAAAAAGAAGAAGAAGAAGAAGAAGAAGAAGAAGAGGATGAGGATGAAGAAGAAGAAGAAGAAGAAGAAGAGGATGAGGATGAAGAAGAAGAAGAAGAAGAAGTAGGATGAAAATAAGAAGAATTCCAGTACAGCAAAAAGTGTATCTGCAGAGAGCTCCGCTATTTCTGACAGTTCTCTGACAGTTCCTTCACATTTACAGCGGTTGAAACATTGTATCTATTTGTTTCCGAATAAAAACATCTGTATCCTAAATGGAAACAAATAGATACAATGTTTCAACCGCTGTAAATGTGAAGGAACTGTCAGAGAACTGTCAGAAATAGCGGAGCTCTCTGCAGGGACACTTTTTGCCGGCTGTAGAAGGGATGAAAATCGGCCGATCGGGAAAAATTCGATTCGTGCATCCAAAGTTTGCTAATTTTCGGATTCGGTGCGAATCGAATTTTTCCTAATATTCGAAACGAATTCCACTTGGCCAAGTTCGATTCGCTCATCTCTATCCAGCATGTTAAGCTCTGGCCAGTGGTCCATGGGGTCTTTGCTTTTAAGTGTTTCAGTGTCAACCCTGTAGTTCATAAAGTCATTGACCATCAGGTTCAGGTGCAGCTTGTGACAGGTATCTGTGACCACTACAGTCTAAATGGTACAGAAGCTTTGCTTCATTGGTGTTACATGGCTTGCTTATGGCAATCACAAGACTCATGATGTTCCCATGACTCATGATGTTCCCATGGCTGACTCATATGGTTAGTTCATGACAGTTACATGGCTGACTCATTTCAGTCACTTGGCTGGCTCATTGCAGTGTTATGATTGGCTCATGATTGTTACATATGTAGCACTACCCCCTTAGGAGTCTAGAGTTTTAGGTCCCCCTATAGTCCTGCACAGCCAGACAACACGTATTTTCCATTCAGACTTGCATCCAGGAGACAGTAACCAGTCCTCGAGCTTGGTTTTTGGATTTTATTAGGGGAATTCAAAGTTGGATAGGGTAGGAGGTGTATGGGATGCCCAAAGGAATGACAACAGAGAACAAACTTCCTGGAACTACATACAAGTCTCTTTAACAGCAGAAATACTCTTCTGGAGAGCTAGCGAGCATCTCCTGTTGTACCTCCCCAGACCATAGATACTCCTCTATCCAGCTGTTCTGGGTGAATCCCTGGGAAGGGGATCCAGGGCCTGTCACTTTAAGGAAGACAGCCCTGGGTAGCAGCTAATCTAATTTCCCACCAGAGTGCTCCTTCCCCTTACTGGCCCAGGGGGTACAGGTCTACTCACTCAGTCCTCCTCCTATGAGCTGCTGGGTTGGTTGCTGCTCTAAGGCCTTCTGCTGGGCTGCTCCTTCCCTGCTGCATAATTGGTCCTCACTCTGGTGGCAATGATTGCATTTTCCTCCTTTCCATCTCCTTTGCTTGTAGGTAGGCCCCTTCCCATCTGGCCCCCCTCTCAGGCTCCTGCTCTCCAGCCTCTCACTTCTCTATCTTCCATCTGAACTCTCCTGCTGCTGAGCAGGCTCAGTAACACTTAAGGGCTGTTCTGGCCCCATGACAAGTCTCCTGTTGGGGATTGTCAAGGATCCCTTGAGAGTGCAGACCAGGTACTCCTCCCTCCCACTACCTAGAATCTTCTCCAAAATTCTAGAGCAGGGGGAAGTTCCAGAGAGCTGGTCTGCTAGCCTCTCAGCTGTGATCTAAATTTTACCTCCATCTGACTATCTCCACAGGTTGCTGCTCAGCCTTTAGCTAACAATTTGACTCTAGCTCCCCCTAGCTATCCAGCACAGTGCTACACATAGATGGCTTATGGCAGGCACATGGTTGACTAATGGCAATCACAATACTGGCTCATGCATTGAGTGCAATACACTGCACTAGGAAAATCACAGGCCTTTCATGAGCCAGCCATATTATTTCCATGAGCCAGCCATATGAATAATGTAGGCCGGCCTCATAACTGCCATGAGCCAGCCATGTGACTGTCATGAGCCAGTGCTACGATTGTCAGGAATGGCTATACTATAAGGTCTGAGGCACGGGCCAGGCAAGACATGTGTGTCATCTTTCCCTACTGGAGGGCAGTTTGCAAGTTTGTGAAATTATCAAACATGACCTTGCCAAGGTACAGATGGCATGGGGCAAGCTACTTTTTGGCCCAGGCCTCGAGGGATTCCAACAGTTTTAGCTTGGTCTGGCACCTGTAACCCAGACATACAAGCCAAAAGCACTACATGGCAGCATTTTGTTTATGACATTGCATAGGTCTGGGGCAATGGGACATTGAGGTATCCTCGATGAAGGACTAATAGGATAAGGAAAATGAAGAGGATGAGGTAAGGTGACTGAGCTAGCAGCATCTTTCACAAATGAAGGCTGAACCACAAAGTCCAGTTGCTTGCTGCATGCTTCCCAGGTGCCCTGACATTCACTCAGTGCAGTAAATTATATATTCCAGTCATTTCCATGTCTACTAGACTAGGTGTCAGTGGTCATGGCCATGGTCAAGGATGCTCATTTTCTGGGAGTAGACCGTTCAAAATGGAGATATGTCCATGTAAAGAATACTCTACATGTGTTTGTGTTTACCAAGTACAATATTTTTGGGTTGCTTCTTTTTATAATCTTTCATTGTATAGTTCAGGGGTCTCCACATTTTTCTTAACAAAGGAACAGTTTGCTGTCCTCAGACTTTTGGAGGGCAAGACTGTGGCCTATGGGAATAGAACATGCCCCAATATCAGTGAAAGTAGACAATGGGGTTGATTTATTGAACTTGAAGTTTGCAAATTCTGGTGCAGCTGTGCATGGCAACCAATCAGCTTATAACTTCAGGTTGTTCAATTGACAAAAAAAACTGGAAGCTGATTGGCTTCTATGCAGACCTGCACCAGATTTTGCTCTCTCCAGTTTTAGTAACTTAATGCCAATGTGTCAGTCTTGGTAATAGTGCGGTAAAAATTACATAGTGCCTGTGGTCAATAGAAGGAGTTATCATGCCCCATTGTTGGTGCTAGTGGGGGGAATGATGCTTGATCCAGCCTTTATTGGCTCAAATACAGCAACAAGGGGCATTGAACCCTACTGATGTCAATCAAAGCCAATGATGAAAGAGTGGGGGATGGGCTTTCGCCCTGTCTTGTATGTCTTAAGGACACATATGTAGGAAGGCCCTACATTCATTTTTTTCATGATGATCAAGCTCATGAGAAGGTAATAGAACCACTAGTTTACTACTACTAAGTTTGGTTATCTTGTTTCAGTACATGACCAGTGCATATGTTATTCTCTTTATGTTTCCATTACTATGATCCTTCTTTGGTTTCCATTATAGGAAGTCATTCCGTTTATTGTGGTGTTTACCAAAGAATATTTTTGAAGAATGATCTCCCTATCCAGATACCATGTGGAACCATATGGAATTCTATGATCATGTAGTTAGGAAACTTCATTGACTTATGTGGACTCCTGCTTGCCGATAAATAACCAGATTTGAAGACGTCGAATGTTTTTTAATTTTGTAATTTTATTATGATTTGTTCACCGTGTCTATGTCCAACCTCTTTATGATCCATGTGATCAAATAAAATATTTTTGTAGCTATTTTATGCAGTTATATTACTCCGCATGGATTTTCAATTAACCACTTTTTGCGGGCAGTGCTGCTCTTGTCATACTGCCATATTTTCTATTATGGTGAGTATTTTGCAGATCTCATTTTTTCTTACAAGGTTTTGAAATATAAAAAAAGAAAAGTTAAAAAATATGTTTTTGTTTTCTTTCTTCATTTTCCAAAAACTTGTGGCAACAAACGAGATCTGCAAAATACTCACCATGCTTCTTATAAAATTCCTTGGGGTGTCTACTTTCCAAAAAGGGGTAATTTGGGGGGGTTTGGTGCTATCCTGGCATTTCAGGGCCTCTGAAACTGTGATAGGTAGTCAGGAAGTGTAATGAAGAAATAAAGCCCTTTAACCGCCTCCCGCCCGCCATATAGTACAATGACGGGCGCAAGGTGGTTCTCTCGTTCTGAGAGGATGTCATATGACGTCCTCCCATTCTCACCGTGCAGCGATCGGTGGTGCGCTGTGTCCCTCAGACACAGCAGATCACCGATCCATGGAAAGAGCTGAAGATGACAGCTCGGTCATGTGATCAGCTGTGTCCAATCACAGCTGATCACATGTAAAACAGGGAAATGCTGGTTATCAGCATTTCTCTCCTCACGAGCTGTCACGCTGACACGCTCGAGAGGAGAGGAGAGCCGGTAATCGGCATTCCTCGGAGGGGACATGTACAGTGATCATCAGAGCACTGATGATCAGTGTGCCCTGATGATCAGTTTAGCCCCAGCAGTGCCACCTGTCAGTGTCCAGTAGTGCCATGTGTCAGTGCTCATCCATGCCACCTGCCAGTGCCCATCAGTGCCACATCAGTGCTACATTTCAGTGCCTACCAGTGCACATCAATGCCACATATCAGTGCCCATCTGAGCTGCCTTTCAGTGTCACCCATCAGTACCAGTCAGTGCCACCTATCAATTCCAGTCAGTGCCACCTACCAGTGCTGCCAATCGGTGCCACCTATCAGTGCCAGTCAGTGCCACCTATCAGTGCCGCCTATCAGTGTGCATCAGTGCTGCCTATCAGTGCCCGTCAGTGCTGCCTATCAGTGCCACCTAAAAGTGCCAGTCAGTGCCGCCTATCAGTACTAGTCAGTGCCACCTATCAGTGCCATATATGAGTGCTGCCTTTCAGTGCCCATCAGTGATGCCTGTCAAAGCCCATCAGTGCCATCTACCAGTGCCTCCTCATCAGTGCCACCTATCAGTGTCCATCAGTGCAATCTATCAGTGCCCATCACTACAGCCTCATTAGCACACATCAGTGAAGGAGAAAAATCACTTATTTACAAAATTTGTATAACAAAAAACGAAGAAAAAAACTTTTTTTTTTCAAAATTTTCAGTGGTTTTTGGTTTGTTTAAGAAAAAATAAAAAACCCAGAGGTGATTAAATACCACCAAAAAAAGCACTATCTGTCACAAAAAAATGATAAAAATTTCATATGGGTACAGTGTTGCCTGACCACGCAATTGTCATTCAAAGTGTGACAGCGCTGAAAGCTGGAAATTGGCCTGGACAGGAAGGGGGTATAAGTGTCCTTTAGGCTAGTGGTTAAAGGCTTGAAGGTGTTTACTGGATTTTGGGGTCCTGTGCTTGGCTAGACTGCCAAAGAGTCTCTCACATGTGGTACCCCCATACTCAGGAGAAGTAGCAGAATGTATTTTGGGGAGTAATTCCACATATACCCATGGTATGTGTGAGCAAATCATTTAAGTTACAATTTTGTGTAAAAAAAAATAAATTCTTCTATTGACTCAACATGCCTCTCAGCAAATAGTTTTGGGGTGTCTACTCTCCAAAAAGCGGTAGGGGCATTTTATGCCCAGCGTTAGAAGTTTATGCCACACATCATTCAATGTTCTAACCACCTGAAGACCAAGCCTTTTCTGACACTTTTTGTTCACATGAAAAAAATCTGTATTTTTTGCTAGGATATTACTTTGAAGCAGACACCCTAGTGAATAAAAATGATAGGTGCTGCAATTGTTTATGTTACATAGTACTCGTTCAGCAATTTTTAAAACACAATTTGTAAAATAAAATATATATTTTTACGTTTAATGCACAAAAACACAATATATTAGCTAATTATTTGGTAAAATATAAAAGATGATGGTATGCAGAGTAAATAGATACCAAACATGACATGCTTTAAAACTGCACATGCCACGTGCAATGGCGACAAACTGCATACATTTTTAAAATCCATAGGCAATGCTTTAAAAGCCTTTACAAGCTACCATTTTAGATTTACAGAGGAGGTATAGTGCTAGAATTATAGCCCTTGATCTGACATTCATGGCGATACCTCAAATGCATGGTGCAAGCGCTGTTTACATAACAGCACAGGGTCCTCCCTCACGCGTGCGCGGGGGGGCTTTTTTTTAAGTTATTTAGATTTTTTTATTATTTTTACACTGTCCCTTTCATTTTTTTTATCACTTTTAATGCTATCACAGGGAATGCAAATATCCCCTATAACTTCAATGGGCATTGTTATATATTCTTTTTTAAGAAATCTGGGGTTTATCAGACTCTAGATATCTCCTCTGCCCTTACATTATCTAATCTCACCAAGATCAGTGTGATCAGATGCTTTCCCAATTTACAAATGGTGCTGTTTATATCCGGATGAAATGCTCATAGCTTCCAATTTCTTAGACTATAGAGATGATTGGCACCATTCCAGTATCCAATCAGCTCTATGGTCAGCTGGCAGAAACACCGGCTGCATTCTCAGGTTCCCCCGATGGCAAGGCAGCGGAGAGGGGAGCATCATCGCCCACTGCTTGTAAAAGCAATCCTGCAGCTAATTAGCCACTAGGATTGCTTTTACATGAAAGCCGATTTCCGTCTGAAAAAAACGATACCAGGATGATGCCTGCAGCCATAGGCATCATCCTAATATAACCATTCAAATTCATTGATTTACCAGTACGTCGCTAGTCCTTCTTGGGTATATATGCTATGTTCTTTTGTTTTTTTTGTATGCAGCCTGTGGGCTGAATGAAAAAAAGAGAAGAAATCTCTGCCAGAAAAAGTGTGTGGTATGCCCACTATTAGAATATACCTCCCTGCATCCACCCACTTCTAATGGTGGGCATACATTAGGTCCCACAGTGCTACATGTGCCAGTTCCAAGATTGTACAAATGTCTAAATAGTGGCACGCTTGAATAAAAATTGTCCACGTACAAGTGATACCCCATATGGAAAAAGGATGATGCCAAGTCCTAAACTATCTTCCCACTAATCCCCATGTAGTCTGGGCATCCGGGGGGGCTCCACACGACTATTTTTTCCCTTGTAAATTCAAAACAAATATGTATAGCCTGTTGCCCTCTCAGAGGTCTTATAGATCTTGACCCCATATCTGGCATGCTTGCTGGGGAGAAATTGTTTGAAATCAAGGCGGCCAGAAAAATTAATGAGGGACTCATCAACGCAGATTTTTTGCTGGGGAGTATAGACATCTGCAAATTTTTGGCTAAGATGATTTACGAGGGGTCGTATTTTGTGGAGCCGGTCAAATTCAGGGTCGCCCTGAGGACGACAAAGTGTGTTGTCGTTGAAATGCATAAAACACATTATACTCTCATATCTATGCCTGGCCATGGCAGCAGAGAACACGGCATATGATGAATCAGGTCTGTGGACCAATACAACCGCAGTTTTTTTTTTTAGTAATGCCCATGTTGAGGGTTAGGCCCAACAAATTTTAAATTTTTAAACCGTAATAGATTTTCATGCGAATGGTCTGGCAAGGTTTGAATTTTGGTTGGCGGTGATAAATTGTTGTGCATATAAATTCCTTTGATCCGCAATCAATGCATACAGATATTCCGTGAAAAACAGCTCCAAAAAATCAAGGGGAGTAGTTACATTTGCTATTTCCACCTGAATTCTGGGTTGGGCAGTGAATGGGGGAAGTACGGGTGCTGCAGAATTTGTGGGCTGCCAATCGGGATTTGCAAGCACATCCGAAAGGATACTAGGGGCTCTACAGGCCTGTGTGCGAATTCAAGGTGGCTACGGGACAATACTTGTGTTCGCCACCACACCAGCTTGTACTGCACTTATGGGACTTGCCACGTCACCAAGTGATACTGCAGTGCTGGTATGTGAAAGGCCAGGATGTACTAGGCCGCTGGTGCTTGCCAGTTCACCAAGAGGTAGAGCGGCGATAGTACTGGCACTCTGCTGCATGTGAGAGTCATCAAAATTTACAGGCAAGTGCTAACAAAGATCAGGCCTGATTCTGCGAACACTGCGGTTTTGTGTGCAATGACCTACTGACACTGCACTTGCTGGGGGGAGAAGGGGGGGGGGTAAGCGTAGGTCCTAAATGTAGGTGCTGGCAGGTGTCAGGGCCGATTCCACTAATGCTGTGTTTTTGGGGACGCTATACTAATGTGAATGCTGGTATAGTGCTGATCTGATCAAAGACATTGATCTCTTCAGACACTATACTAGCAATGAAGGTTTATTGTGTATGAGCGTGTTCCTGGCAATCAAGGGGTTAAATGTGATGACTGGTGTACTGACGAGCAATTTGACACTATCTGGGAGGGGAGTGAAAACCACGGGAGTGCGAATCACGTATATATACGTGATTTTGCGCACCTGTGCTGCTCTGTAGCAGTATTTCTACGGTCAGGAAGCAGTTAAAGAAGTGGTTTGCGTTACAGCACTGCGTTACTTTAACTGACAATTGCACGGTCATGCAATGCTGCACCAAGATGAAATTTACGTCCTTTTTCTCCCATGAATTGATGTTTCCTTCGGTGATATTTGATCACCTGTGCGTTTTATATTTTTTGCGCTATAAAAAAAAAAAGACCAACAATTTTGAGAAAAAAAACTATATTTTGGACTTTTTGCTATTAATCATGTCCAGTAAGAAAATATAAAAATCAAATTTTGTCATAAATATAGGCCAAAATGTATTCTGCGACATGTCTTTGGTAAAAAAAAATCCCAATACATGTACATTAATTGGTTTATGTGAAAGTTATAGCGTTTACAAATGACGGCATAGATACTGGATTTTTTTTTAATACTAATAATAACGGCAATCAGCGACTTATGGCAGCAATCATATAGCGGGACTGCGGTGGGCATTCTGACACTGGGGGTAACTGACTTGGTGTCACTGATATCCCCAGTGACACCAATACAGTGATCAGCGTTAAACAAAAGCACTGACACTGTACTAATGGCACTGGGCAGGAAATTAACATGAGGGGCAATCAAAGGGTTAACTGTGTGATGGGAGTGTTTTACTAGGGGGTGGAGGGGGTGTGCTTCATTGTAAGCACACTGATGGGGATGGCTGTGATCAGCCATCCTGAACAGTGTGCCCAAACTGACAGGGAGGAGAGCTGTTGGTAAACAATGCAGCCCTCCTCCCTGTCAGTGATCACCAGTAATCACCAGGCGCTGGTGGTTAATCACCGGGCAGGACCCGGCGATTGACACCCGGGGCCGTGATCGGTGGTGCCGGTAAGGTGGTCACGCACCTTGTGTGCATCACCTACCTGGAAATGCAGAATCACATATATACGTGATCCTGCGCACAGGGGCCTCCCTGCAGCAATAAATCTACTGTGGACGGTCCTTAAGCGGTTAAGAGTCCACAGCTGACGGTGAGTGAGTGGGATTGCAGGTGGGGATCACAACACGGAAAGCTTGTACTTTGTTTAAGAAAGAGTGCAGCACACACATAAGAGACTGCACCAATAGTTTTGTACAAAGAAATATATGTGGACTAACTAATATTGTGGGTATTGTTATAATTATCCTACTTTTTATATTGACTGAGCAGAGCCTATACATGGCAATGTAGAAGTATGTGTTTCTGGAGTCATTAGCCCCTTTACTCAGAGCAAGAAGCTGTAAGAATCAATGCATCTGTTTAGTATAATGTTCACACCACACTACCAAGTGGTTTGAGACAATATCCAGCATGTGTGTTCAAAACACGGACTATACACTGGAGAAAGGGACAAATGGTAACCATATAGTACATGTCCATGTAAAGCATGCTTTAATTAAAAAAGTGCCAACTACTATATATTTGGAAGCTTGCTTTAAAAAAAGAAATGGCATGAAATTTTGGATGAATGTTCTTTCTCTGATTGTAGAACATGAACAGTCTACCCAAAAATGTATTACATCAGAAATTAAAGTATTAAAACATTATTTTCAAGCAATGCAAAATTTTGTGGAATATCAGTTGTTAAATAAGAAATTGATGAGGGACATTCATAAATTTAAACAAGATATCATGGTAAAAAAATGATGCCATGAATGATCGCCAAAAGTGGGGAGGTAAAAAATTGGAAAATCGTCTTAAGTCAATATTAAAAAAAATTTTGCCTGAAACCAGAAGACATGTAAATTTTATAAGTAACAATTTTTATATATTTCCAATCATGAGATCATGAACAAACAAAAATAAACAGTGCAGCATAACGATAAACAAGTTCCAGAGCAGTCAGAATTAATGGGATTTCAATGCAATTACTACAGGTCATCCAGGAAAGTACAGTATAAACTGTCAAAACAAAAAAAATCCTTAGATACATAGGTGTCCAAGCTACTAGGGAACACATTTGTATGCTAAGTAAAGCCCATTGACAGACCTGCACTGGGCATAAAAAATACCCTTATCACAGGAGATAGGACACTAAACCTGAATAAATAGCAAACAGGAGAGATAAAAGAGGAAGGGAGGAAGTAGAGAGAAAGATAAGGATGATGAATTGAATAATGAAGTATCCATCCTCAAAAATGATTCCCCCAAACTGGCCTGATTACAAGCTTTGCAGAAAAAGGTGTGTATTGTTTTTGCTTTACCTGGGGTGGGTCTTCCTTGAGGTGCCATAGTTCTTAAACCTTATTATTGTGCTTGAGAAAGCCATGAATATGAGAATTACAACATTCCATCAGTTTTACATCAGCAAATCTGGCATGTAGTGCTAGAAGGGTGGGGTTTCTTTTTTTCCAGTTTAGTGCCTACAAGCATCTAGCTGCAGTTAGTATATGAGACAATCATTTTTTGGCTGATTTAGAGAAGGTAGGTGGTGGGAGTCCCAAGAGGTAGGTCTTGGGATCTAAGGGAATATCAGGATCATAGATATTCTGACTCAGATTGTTGTGATAGCGATTTATCCCTTGTGAGACCTCTCTGTCTAGCCTGTATAAGCAGATATAATCACTGTGGACAATCCTTATGGGACCAGATGATTTGCCACTTTTCAAGGAGCAGTTCTAACTCCAGAAGCTTTTCCCATATATATATATATATATATATATATATATATATATATATACTTCCCTGTGGTCTCAAAGGAGTGGGTACTTAATAGTTTATAAATATCTGAAATCAGTTCCTTCCTGGAGGGTCCGCCACAGGTTGATCCTCTCAAAGGGGGATGGTTTGGAGAACTGTAGGTTAGGAGCGATAGTTTGTGCATAATGTCTAATTTTAAGTGATCCATACAGTGCACTACATATAAGGTCTGCAAAAGAGAGCAACTTTCTGGTCCTGGCATCCACGAGTTGCTTAAATTGAAATAAGGCTGTTAGGGAGCGAGGAGCCAGACACACAAGGAGGTGCAATTAAAGGTAGGTTTATTTACACAGAAACAAGGCAAGTGTCTATGCAAGTCCGACAGCAACATCGGATGGCTTGGTAGGACAGAAGTTCTCCTGCCGAGGTCGTCTTCCAGGATAATCAAGTCGAGAACCAGCGGGAATCGTAGCCAAAGCTGGGGTCAGAAGCCAGGAGGAATGGTCACCAGAGCCGAGTCGGTATCCAGGAGAGCAATGAGTTAACTGAACAGGAGCTTGCTGCTGTGCAACAGACAGGACACAAATGCAATGGACAACTACAAACAGCAGACTTAAATGTGATAAGCTGCCACCTCCTGGGAGGAGCCGCAGAGGGCTGAAAGCATAAAGGATCCCACAATGCTTTGCAGACACCTAAGATGGATGCCAGCACATGGAGCAGCACAAGCCTTGACAAAGGCCTGTTGACTCCAAGACATAGGAGAGGTTAAGCAGTCTGGAACTTTAGGGTTAAATAAAATGGCTTTCATCAGAGATGACTTTGAAGTCAGAGACTATTGGCAGTTTGTCCTCTTCCGGAGTCCAAGCACAAAAGACACTGTGTAAAGTAGCTTGTGGTGTTAAACAGCATCTTTTGTATTCCACAGTAAAGAATTGGGGTCAACAGGTGCCGTGCCAACCATAGCTTTTCCACCTCTGTCCAATGATTTTAGGTATGAAGTGTGGACCATGAGGAAACAGCCCAGTGTTGCCTGATAATATTAGATCAAATTTTGGAAAAGACAGGCCACCATCAGATCTGGAGGCTAGTAAGACCCATTTTACAACTCAATGTATTCAATGTTTTTTCTACCGTGACAGAGACGTTCTGATGACTTGTAAGTTTTAGATCACCTGAACAATCAGATGATCAGTCTGCCTCCACTATGGATTCTACATCTACGGGTACCTCAAAGTCTTTAATAGGCTCAGTATTTACTAAGGATAAAACTATAGGATCAAAAATAATCAACAAAAACAAACAAAATCCAAAACCAACTATCCCTAATGAAAAGATGCAGAAGAGGAGGACAAAGAAGATGCAGAGGGCAGATGCTACAAAAGATATCCACAGCGCAAGAGAATAATATATCAGGGGTGCATTTTACATCACATTTCTGATGGAATTGAGGATTGAGGATTGAAATTCTGCTGGAGATTAATGTGTACCTTCTGTTCAATCTGTTCTTTTCACAGATTTGTCAGCTGTTCTTAATTTAGAACAATTACATTCACTGTCAGGGATGGGTTCCTGTGAGGTTGACACACCCTTTCCAGTTAGAGGGGATAGCTATTGTTATCCCATACAAACTAGAAATAGCTAAGCTTTTTTTACAGGTTGTCATAGAGGCAGAATTGACATCCCTAATAAAAAAAACTGGATGGGGGATACAGGTCTCGCAAAAGTAACCTATCAAGGAGTGAAATACAGGCTTTGGAAAAGTTAAACCAGCAACATAACATTGCTGTGAAGGTGAATGACAAAGGAGGGTCTATAGTTGTGTTAAGCATAAAAATAATATAAAGCAGAAGCTGTATGACAGCTACAGGATACCTCCACTTATCTGTTTTTTTCTGGTAACCCAGTTTATGAGTTTAAGTATTTTCCTAAAGAATTATGGGCAGAGCATTCGAATCATTAGTCAGAGGTTGAGGAACAATGATTTGTGAACAGTCCTGTGACCCCAATATTCCACCATCTGCCTAAAATACATAACAGTAAATATAAACCAAAAGGTAAATCTATGGTGGCCAGGATTGGTTCTTTATTAGAACCGTTCAGTGAGCAGGTGGACTATTCTCTCCAGCCTCTGGTTAGGAGCTTACCAAGCTACATTAGAGATACAGAGATGGTTCTAGCCCACTTTAGAGATCTTACTTGTATACCTGGGTTACTTTGGACATATAAGTGTCCTTATACACGTCTATTCCACATGAGTTAGCTGTTTTGGCATTAAGGAACATCTCCTTAAATACAGTCTATATGATGAGAAATATTTAAGTTTTTCATTTGGACAGTAGTAGAATTTGTGTCACATAATTTTTTTTTATTTTTATGGTTTGTACTTTTTGCAAATATGTGGTGCATCTATGCGTGCAAAATGTTCTCCTTCATGGGTAATCTGTATATGGGGACATGGAAAGGTTTTTGCTTCTCTGAATGCAATCCCTTCCAGAGAAACGCCCTATGGTACAGCCACTATATCAATGACTTGTTTTTGATCTGATGTGGCATCCTGAATGACACTTCCCATTTTGTGGATTTGGCAAATAACAACAATTTCAGCTTGCAATACATTTGTGAACACAATAAAGATAATATCAAGTTTTTGGAGTTGCCCTGGATAGAAATAGTATTTCTGCCTGTATATGAACTAAAACATTTTGTAAGGAAACCTTAGGTAACTCCACTTTACTAGCAAGCAGTTGCCATCCACACCATATGCTAACAGCTATCCTGGTAGGGGAATTTTCAGAAGTTAATAGCTTGAGGTGATTGTAGCCGTATTAGTGCATTTGCGACAGAAACAATTGAGTACTGTCCGTGATACTTTTTTTATTTGCACTAACATACAATTTTGAGGACAAGCTTTCGGGGTATGTCCCCTTCTTCAAGGTCTAAGCAGTACTATTACAAATCACAAAGTTTAAGCAGAATGTTAAAAAGGATTGAGAAAAAAAAAAAAGGCTACAGATAAGATACATCAAAAGCGAGGGGGGAGGGGGGGGAATACTACACTCACACAGAGGGGTCAAGCTTTAGCTAATAGATAGTCATAAAGCTGTCGGATAATGGTTGAGGAAACCCAGGTCCAAATTAAGGCCGTTATCTTTTGTGTCAAATAGAATTATCATTCCTAGTTCAAATGTTTTTCTTTCCTGGATGGATTTGAATTTTCCTTTCAGAACTAAAATATTGAGGTCTTCCATATTGTGGCCTGGTTGTGAGAAATGGTGTCCTACAGGTGTGCAAAGGTCACCTTCTTTATGTTCCTTGATGGTATGTCTGTGTAAATTCATCCGTGTTTGTAACCTCTGTCCTGTTTCACCAACATAAGAACCTTTGCTGCATTTTCTGCACTGGATAAGGTACACAACATTACTGGAGGTGCAGCTGTATGATCCGGAGATAGTGAAGATCCCTTTTGAGTGTGTGACACTTTTTGATGGATTGATTTGGTTGCACAGTTTGCAGCGTTTCTTATTGCAGGGTTTGGTTCCATTATTTGTGACATCTTGATCAGAAGGAAGTTTCCTACTGATTAGTTTATTTCTGAGGTTAGGGGGTTGTCTGAAAGCCAGTATTGGGGGTTGCTGGAATATTTCTTTCAGAGTTCCATCCTCTGTTATGATGGGTTGTAAATCTTTGATTATTTTTCTTATCCCTTCTAGTGCTGGGTTGTATGTGGTTGCTAGAGGTACACGGTTGTTTGTTTTTTTCTCTTTGTACTGAAGTAGATTTTCCCTTCGGGTTCTCAAGGCTGTGTTTATGCTGGTGTTGATAGTTTTGTCCTTGTAACCTTTCTTATGGAAGGCGTCTGCTAGTGTCCCGAGATGTTTATCTCTGTCTCTTGGGTCAGAACATATTCGGTGGTATCTAATGGCCTGACTGTGTATGATGGCACGTTTCGTGTGTTGGGGGTGGAAGCTGGAACTGTGGAGGTAGTTGCATCTGTCAGTGGGTTTCCTGTATATTGAGGTGTGAAGTGTATCATCCCTGATGTATACTGTGGTGTCTAGGAAGTTGACGTGTGTGTTTGAGTATTACATTGTTAGTTTGATTGATGGATGAAAAGTGTTCATCAATGAGTAAAACTGTTTTAGATTTTCTTCACCTTCTGTCCATATGATGAAAATATCATCAATATAGCGAAAGTATCTGTATGGTTTTTGTTCCATGTTGTTCAGGAATTGTTCCTCCATGTTAGCCATAAATAAATTTGCATATTGGGGTGCCATTTTACTTCCCATCGCAGTGCCCATACATTGAAGATAGATGTCTTTATTGAAAGCAAAGTAGTTGTGTGTAAGTATGAATTCAATGAGCAGTGTAACATCCTCAGCAGTGTATTTGTCGTTTGGTGAGGATGATAAAGATCTGTGACATGCAGCTAATCCATCCTTGTGAGGGATATTACTATACAGGGATACTACATCCATGGTCACTAGGAGTGTATTAGATGGTAATTGCTGTATGTTGTTGATCTTGTTAAGAAAGTCAGTTGTGTCTTGCAGGAAACTAGCAGTATTCATGACTAACGGTTTTAAAAAATTTTCTACAAAGCCTGAGATTTGTTCGGTGAGTGTATTCATACCTGTTATGATGGGTCTGCCTGGATTTCCTGGCTTGTGGACTTTGGGCAGCATGTAGAAGTCCCCGATTTCTGGATGATCCGGAATCGCATTTATAAGTTCTGAATGTAGGTGGGCTGGAAGTGTTTTAATGAGACCTTTTAATTGCTTTGTAAAGTCCTGGGTCGGATCATAATCCAGTTTTTTATAGTAAATGGCATTTTCCAGCTGCCTCTGGCCTTCTTCTATGTATTTGTTTGTATCCATCACAACAACTGCTCCCCCTTTATCCGCTGGTTTGATGGTGAGGGCCTGATTGTTGCGCAAATCGTGTATAGCCCTTCGCTCTAGTGGTGAAAGATTGTACAGAATTTTCTTTTGCTGGGTGGATATCAGGGATGTAGCTCGCAATCTGAAGCTATCAATATAGGTATCCAGTTTGGGGTTGCGTCCTTGTGGAGGTGTGAAGCAGCTGTTCTTTTTGTTTGTGTAGCACTCCATTGTCCTAGGATTCCTTTCATTATTGTGGAAATATTCTTTTTTTTTTTTTTTTTTTCTGCATTTTTTTTTTTTTTTTTTCCAAAAAAGGTTTATTTTATTTTGAAATAAGAAAGGCATAACAAGTCATATACGGATACGGAACACAGTCCGCGCATAAACATCTGTCATAATCTCCCGTAGCGCAGACGGGTCATAAGTTGTTTACTTGAAGTGTGAATTACCCTTATACAAAAGATCACATTATAGCAGTTGAGTAAACTAAACCAAAAAAAAAGAATACTGATTATAATAGGTAGTCTAGAGGATTATAGTGGATGCTGCTCTGATGCGTAGGGATTATTCAAATAATGGGACCATGAGGCGCAGTACAAAATATCATTTGAAGGCGTACAATTCTTCTGTGTCCGTAGCCGGGCAATGTAGGGTTCTTATTGTGAAGGACAATCATACCTATATGTGAAAGGGCACCCTGTCCCTCATAAAAGATATAGTTAATTGTAGAGGACAAAGGTGTGAAGGAAAGAAGGAAAGGAAAAGAAGAGAGAAAGGCACATCAGGTGAAAGGAAGTGTGAGTGGAAATATTCTTTGAGCCTTAGTCTCCTGAAGAAATCCTCCATATCTGACAATACTTGTAAATGATCCAATTTGGTGGTTGGGCAGAATGTAAGGCCTTTGGAAAGGATGGTTAATTCTGGTTCGGAAAGTTTATGCTTTGACAAGCTGATGATTCCAAGTTCCTCTGTTATATCCACATTTTCAGTCGGGTCAGCATTTACACAAGCTTGACCCCCTCTGTGTGAGTGTAGTATTCCCCCCCCCCTCCCCCCTCGCTTTTGATGTATCTTA
Organism: Staurois parvus; assembly: GCF_062004578.1. Lineage (NCBI taxonomy): Eukaryota > Metazoa > Chordata > Amphibia > Anura > Ranidae > Staurois > Staurois parvus. The sequence goes on along the minus strand of NW_028318023.1, from coordinate 4,112,037 downwards.
TCTGTAGCCTTTTTTTTTTTCTCAATCCCTTTTAACATTCTGCTTAAACTTTGTGATTTGTAATAGTACTGCTTAGACCTTGAAGAAGGGGACATACCCCGACAGCTTGTCCTCAAAATTGTATGTTAGTGCAAATAAAAAAAGTATCACGGACAGTACTCAATTGTTTCTGTCACAAGTTAATAGCAAATGCTCATCAGGAGGAGGCTTTTCTGGAGGAGAGTCAGGTTATTGCTAGATTTAGGGAATGGATGTATCCAGAGCCCTTGATTTTTAGGGGTCTCCAAATAGCATCTGAATACACAAGACTCTTTCATTAATGAAGTGTCAGTAACATCTAAAAATTACACAAAAAAACACATGCATTCTAGGCATGTTGTCACTTTTGTAACTACGTGTTCTACAAAATATACAGACATAGTCAATATTATCAGACAGACATAGTCAATCTTTATACAGATCTCACACTACAAAACATCTTAAAAGAAGATTGTCACTTTTCAAGCCACAGGGCTCCCACCCTAGGCAATTTATTGTCCCTGAGTATATTTCAATCTCAGGAAAATAAAAATAAATTATGGCTTGCCCACAGAAGTTATCACAAATGAGGAATAAAATCATGTATATACTGTAAAAATTACACATGTAACGCTACCCCCTTAAGAGCCTCTGAGTACTTTGGGTTCCATGTGTGTTCAGAGCCTGATTTGGAAGCACAGTCCCTGCTGACACCACCATGAAACCTTGACCAAGAGAACCCCCTGGCTTTGAACCACAAAATAATCACACAGTTTAATGTGAACAAATATTTTGATTGTAATGAGGTCAGGGTACAGGAATTGCAAGCACAAATGAATGACAGTAAGTGTGCACAAAAATTAAACACTCTGAAAAGTTTAACAGAATAATCAAGCACAGTGCCACTTTAAGTAAACACAAGTGTCTTGCAGGACCAGAGTTTAAATATCAACTAAGGCACTGAGATATCTTTCCCCAAGTGAGCTGAAATAGGCTATCAAGATACTGGACTAACTCACTTTTGATTTCTCAATAGCTGGGAACAGGGTTTAACTCTAGAGATGAATATTTTTCAAACAATAATGTTCCCTTTAGTATCTCATCAAAGAATAGCAACAAATCTTCTGTAAACTTGATGGGGCCCTAGTAGGTACACAGCAAGGTTGAGATCATTTTTGTGTAAGAGCAAGATTTCCTCAGGATGGTACAGCAACAGAAAGATTTGCCTTAGAGTGGTGTTGAAAACTGGGTAAGGTCTATTTAACACAGAAGATAAATGCAAGAATTTGCTAAAGTTGAAGAAAGGGATGGGAGCAGAGTTCAGCAGAGTTTGAATTCCTACAGGAGGTAAACTAGTCTGGTGAAGCAAGGTCCTTTACAGCTGGAAAAGGCTTAAAATGAGATACTAAATGTAATCCTGTCTACAGGAAAGTCCTGCAGTTTCAGCAGTTTCAGCAGTTCAATAGTAGGGAGACACTAAAGCAGTAGGATGCAGTACTGAATGGGCCAATGTCTCAATGTGATAAACTGTGAAGCAAGATGTACTAAACTGGAACAGTTGAAAATAGCAGAATTACTTGCAACTTGTGATGATCTGGGTTATAGAACCCTCTAACTCGGTCTGTAGTCTATGCAGCAGGAACAGTGGTCTCTCTGTTGGGGGCCTGCAGGATTGATCTGCAGTCAGCAGTGTCCGTAGTACCAGTGGCCAGCAGTCCCTCTTTCCTTTTCCCCGATGCAACCCAATCCAGCCTGGGTCCTTCTCCACACACGTCCTCAGCCTTTTCACCATCTACTCTCTTTCTGGAGTGTTCCCAGGCTTTTGACTATATAGGCCCTTTGCTAGCTCTTCTGGGAAATGTAGTCTGTTTACTCTTTGTCTGGGTACAGAAGACCTGCTATTAGCACATACGTTCAGCAAGGCTTCATTAAAATCTGAAATACTAAAACACAGAACACTGCCACTTTGTGGTAATTAACATCCTGCAATCAGTATCAGATCACTGTATTACACACATAAAAACAAGGGAAGTGTCCTCTATGACTACCAATGAAGTTTATCCCGTAAAAGATCTTGTTAACAGCAGTACAACATATGTAGTGTATACCATTATATGTACAGACTGTTCTTTACAATATGTAGGATACATCACTAATTTATTGAGAACAAGAAATGCTAAACATTTCACAGCGACTACCAATCCTAACGTCAAACACTTACCAGCAGCTGCCCAGCATTTCAGAGATATTCATGATGCAAATCTGAAAGGGTTTCAGTTTCAGTGTATAGAGAGGGTTAAAAAAATCTGCAAAAGGTGGTAGTACCTATAGGAAGCTATTAAAGAGAGAAGCATTGTGGATACATAAATTATACACTTGCATGCCATATGAGTTAACCACTTGATCTCCGGAAGGTTTGGCCCCTTTCATGACCAGGACATTTTTTGTTATTCAGCACGATGCTACTCTAACTGGCATTTGCAACGCTGTACCCAAATTAAATTTATATAATTTATTTTACTGAAAATTGTGCAAAACACACATTTTTCTTTGTTCCTGTTATAAGATTTTGCAAACAAATAATCTTTCCTCAAATGTAGGACAAAATGTATTCTGCTACATTTCTTTGGTAAAAAAACAAAAAAACAAATCAGTGTATATTATTTAGCTTGTGTGTAAGTTATAGAGTCTACAAACTATGATATATATATTTAAAAGTTGATCAATCTAATATCTTGAGGCCCTAAAATTCCAGGTCAATAAAAATAACCCCCAAATGACCCCTTTTTGGAAACTAGACAGAAAGGTATTTAGCAAGAGGCATGGTGAGTTTGTTAAAGTAGCGTTTATTCGGTCACTATTTTTTTGGAAAAATAAGAAATTGAATAAAATGTTTTAACTTTCCTTTACGGCAATATGTAAAAAAATGTGAAAAAATGTTTTATTCAATTTCTTCATTTTCCCAGTGCAGTAGAGCATCATCATATGATTGGTGTGATGGTGGTAAGGGATACAGACAGTATGTAAAAAAATAAAACTTTTTTTTTACTTTTTTTTTTTTACATACTGTCATCAGAGTATGTTTTTTCTACATACTCTTACAGTACTGTCTTTTTTACATACTGTACTGACATAGTCACCATAGTGACAGTGTACTATTTTGGGGGGGGGGGGGCTGGTTTGATCAGGGATTTGTTTTTACCATTATTGCTTATAACAGTGATGAGCACTGTCATAAGCACTAGTTTTAACTGTTATGAATGGCTTTATTCATGACAGCTTGCTTACTATTGTGATGCTGTAATTGGCTACATGTGCGCTATTCACCTGTGCTTAGGACTAATTTTATTTAATACACCTTTGTAAAAATAGTGACTGGCTGCAGCTCTATTAAAGTGATAAAGCACAACAGAACTCAAGACCAGGTTAACAACATAAAAAAAGGATAGCACCAGTGGGCAGCAAGGTTTTTTTTTTCCCATGCGGGTTGGCGTTCATTGTGATAAATGCTGGATTTAAGGGGGCATTTTTATTTATGTTTAATAAAGGTCTTGTCAAAAACTGTGTTTGTGTTTTATTTACTTCTGACTTTTTTTGGTGAATGAGTAGGGGTACTACGTACCCCATATTCATTCACATAGAAGCCAGGATCTGGGGATTCCAGATTCAAGTAAGTCACCTCATGCACCCTTAAAACCACTGAGCTAGGGTTGTGGGTAAGAGGTTCTTGACCTCATCAGCATGGGGACAAGGTGCTTTGGGGGAGCATGTTGAGAGCATGTGGCTTGGTATGGTTCAGGAGGGGGGGGGGAGTTTGCTCATCCCTCCCTTTCCTGGCCTGCTGGGCTTCATGCTTGGAGTCTGGTATGGATTTTGGGGGGACCATGTGCCTTTTTTATTTTGGCAGGGGTTCTCTTTAAAATCCATACCAGACCCGTAGGGTCTGGTATAAATTTGGGGGGACCCCCACGCATTAAAAATAATGTTTTTGCTTGTTTTATAAGTATTTATTGAAGTATTACAAATAGACATACAACTTTATTATTCCCAACTTTCAGCATAAAGACAGTCATAGTATGTCAATTTGTATTTATTTTTTTTTCTTTTGTTTTACATTCTGCTGTCAGCGAGGAATACTGCACATGAGACATGTGCAGTAAGGATGTGGTGGTCGGCTGGCTGTCAGCTCCTTAATACCAAACTATTAACAAATCAATTTGAATTATATATTATTTATTATTTCAGATGTCCTAAAAAATTTGGATAGAACAAATGAATTTTGTCACTTTGTTATAATGCTTCTCTCAGATGTAAATTTATAGTGTTTTTCTGTAGGGTAAATTTCTTTGTCCCCTTCTCTGCAGTATATTTCACTGCCCTGGCAATAAAAAATATTAGTGGCTATTATTTCTCTGAAATAATGCTAACATACTGTGCATTAAGTTAGTAAAATAAAATGCTTTTAAGTTGATTTTTTTTAATTAAATGCTTTATGGTGTCTCTGCTGTTCAAAATGCAGTCAGTACAATTTTCTGATGGCTTTTTCTATGAAATTAATGATTAAGAGACGTTTGTTTTCACCCCTCTTCAAAATGCAGCCTGGTTAAAGTGCTTAAATAGTGTGGCGGGAATTTAAAACTGGAGGAGAAAGAAAAATTTTCTGGCTTTTGTTTTGAAATAACAAACACTAATGCTGATTATTTAATTTAAAGCGACTATTGTCCCTCCTGTTAAAAATGAGTCCTAGTACAAGTGACTCAATACTGTGGACTCACTTAAAAATGTTGATGTTCTTGAAATAAATACATTCTAATGTTGATTCTTTGATTAAAAGCTGACTGTCGAATATCCAGTTCAACATGTGGCCTACTAAATGTGCTTAACCACTTGCCTGCTGGGCACTTTCATCCCCTCCCTGCCCAAGCCAATTTCATCTTTCAGCGGTGTCTCACTTTGTATGACCTTTGCGTGATCATGCAACACTGTACCCAAATTAATTTTTTTTCATTTTTTTTAAACAGATAGAGCTTTCTTTTGGTGGTATGTATTCACCAATGGGGTTTTTTATTTTTGTTAAACAAATGAAAAATTTTTTTTCTTAGTTTCTTTTATAAACATTTGCAAATAAGTAAATTTTCTTCTTCACTGATGTGCTCTGATCAGGCTGCACTGATGTGCACTGATAGGCTGCACTGGTAGACTGCATTGAAGGGCACTGATGAGTCTGCACTGAAGAAAGCAGTACTGATGACCATTGATGAGGCTACACTGATGGGTACTGATTAGGCTTCACTGATGGGCATTGTTGAGGCTGCACTGATGAGGTGGCACTAATGGGCACTGATAACCACTGATGAGGCAGCACTGATGGCCACTGATGAAGAGGCACTGCTGAGGCAGCACTTATAAGGTGGCAGTGAATGGCTCTGATAGGTGGCACTAATGGGTACTGATATGCTGCACTAATGGGCACTGTTATGTTGCACCAATCGGCACTGATATGCTGCACTGATGGACATTGATTGGCATTGATGGGGCTGCACTGATAATCAGGGCACTGGTGATCAATGGTTTGATTATAAGTGTAAATGTCTCTTGTCACAGCAAAACTGGTTATCATCTTTCCTTTCCTCAGACAGTTGCAGCGCTGAGGAAAGGAAATGCCGATAGCAGGATTTGTTTACATGTGATCAGCTGTGATTGGACACAGTGATCATGTGATAAAGAGCCAATGTCATTGGCTCTGTACCCTGATCAATGATGCGCTGTGTCTGTTGTGCTGCATGCCCCCAGGTGCCAAGAGGAAATTATATGATGTCCACCCAGAAAGATGAAATGCCCGCCCAGCCATCAATCTGCTATAGGCAGGGTGTGAACTGGTTAAATACTGTGTATAGAGATTGTACAATATGTATCTATCTTTTTTATGTAAAACAAATATACTCTAATATTTAATTTTGGATTAAAAGAAGACCTTTGTTGTTGCTGCCTACCGAAGTGCTTATTTTCTGTCTATAGAGTCAGTAAAATCGTTCCTTTTCTCTGTGAAATATGTATACTTAAATGTGGAATTTCTGGACAATAGTCTACATGCTTTTTCATCATTTTGTCAAAATATAGCATATCCCACCTGCTGTAATGCTGTTTATGAAGTCTGTACAATATTTTTTCATTTTTTTTCTATGAAATGTTTAGATTTTAATGTGTAGCTTTGTGATAAAAAGCTGCATGGTGTGTGTAATTTTTAAAATGCAGCCTTGCACACAAGATTCAATGTTGTCTGGGAAGTCTTTACCTGTCTCTCCCCCTTCAATTGTATACTAGTAAACATACTCAGATAATGTGAAGTGAGTCTGTACAATATTTTTGGTTGTTGTCTCTCAAATAATACTGTGACGGAAGCGTAGGCAGGACAGAACACACAAAGAAGATGGAGAACACACAAAGCTTTATTGATCTATGAAAGACATTCAATCAGGACAATTCATGGCACTCCGCGACATGCGGCTTGTAGGGACACCCACAGTAAGCGGGCTAACAGGGGCTCAACGGGACTCTGGCTGTGGAGGCTGCCCTCAACACAGCTCCCACACAGCATACTAGGGGCACCATCAGGCTCACGAGGATTCAATGGGACTCTGGCTGTGGAGGCTACCCTCAACACAGCACCCACACAGCATACTAGGGGCAACCAGGCGACCAGCAATCGGCAGACAGGACAGCTTCCCAGGGGCCCAACGATCAGCAGACAGGGCGGCTTCTCAGGGACCCAGTGATCAGCCGATAGGGACACAGCGGGCTTGCAGAGGCTCGGCAGGGGCTTGGCATCAGGCTCACAGGGACTCAATGGGACTTTAACTGTGGAGTCTGGCCTCAGCGCAGCTCCCACCCAGCTTTCTAGGGACATCGGGCTCACGGTGACTCAACGGGACTTGGGCTGTGGAGTCTGGCCTCAACATAGCGTGATACGGACCACATCAGGCTCAAAGGGACTCAGCGGGACTTGGGCTGTGGAGTCTGGCCTCAACACAGTGTGCTAGGGACCACATCAGGCTTACGGGGACTCAACGGGACTTGGGCTGTGGAGTCTGGCCTCAACAGAGCATGCTAGGGGTGACATCAGGCTCACGGGGACTCAGCAGGTAGCGATGGCTCAAGCACTCAGGGGCATCACAGGTAGCTATACTCCGGGCACGCCATGGGGCGGTTCAAGCAAGGGTATTCTGGGCGTGCTATAGGGGCAGTTCATGACACAGGTGGTGTGTTTGCACAATAGGGGCAGTTCAGGACACGGGTGGTCTGTGCGCACAATAGGGACAGTTCAGGACATGGGTGGTCTGTGCGCACAATAGGGACAGTTCAGGACACGGGTGTTCTGTGCGCACAATAGGTACAGTTCAGGGCACGGGTGGTCTTTGCGCATAATAGGGACAGTTCAGGACACGGGTGGTCTGTGCGCACAATAGAGACAGTTCAGGACACGGGTGGTCTGTGCGCACAATAGGGACAGTTCAGGGCACGGGTGGTCTGTGCGCACAACAGGGACAGTTCATGGCTTCTAGGGACACTCACGATAGGCGTCTTGCAGATGCTCAGCAGCAGGCGGCTTCCAGGGAGGTAGGCGGCTTGCGGAAACTCAGCAGCAGGCAGCTTCCAGGGAGAAAGCGGTCAGCAGGCAGGGCGGCTTCCCAGGGCCCCCCCCCGCGATCGGCAGACAGGACGGCTTCCCAGGGGCCCAATGATCAGCAGACAGGACGGCTTCCCAGGGCCCTCCAGCGATCGGCAGACAGGACGGCTTCCCAGGGCCCCCAGCGATCAGTAGACAGGACGGCTTCCCAGGGGCCCAATGATCAGCAGACAGGGTGGCTTCCCAGGGACCCAGCGATCAGCCGATAGGGACACAGCGGGCTTGCAAGGGCTCAGCAGGATCTTGGCAGTGCGGGTCTGCGCCTGGGATGGTTGTGAGGCTCATGCAGAGCACTCAGTGGGGATGGCTGTGGAGGCCTGATCCCCACCCATACCTCCCGTGACAGCGGTAGCCCCAGGGACAGCAGCGGGAGGAAGGGCTGTGGGGTCTGACCTTTGAGCAGGGGGGGGCTCACGCAGAGCGCTCAGCAGGGATGGCTGCAGAGGTCCGGTCCCCACCTGGACCTCCCACGACAGCGGTGGCGGCGGGCCGAGCGAGAGCGGCCGGACAGCGCAGGAGGAAGAGACAGGCCGGCTCTCACGCCAGCCTTTTAAAGCTCCCTAGATGCTTTCGGGTTTCCCCGGCAATGGCCGGCCCAGCACCGTGTTGCCAGGGCAACGAGGCACGCCCCCTTGACTCAGGCCGCACTGAGGGAGCACGGCCTTTGTCTCCGGTGGGCACAGAGCGCGGGAACACCTCGTGCCCACACCGTGCCCGCCAGGGACGCGCAGAGACACCTTGGCAGCTTGCCGCTGGGGTCTGCTGGCGAGGGGTCTCCTCCCCCCATCCCGCACAGCTTGGCTTCCGAGGCTGTGTAGGATGAGGACGCGGGGGGAAGAGGGGGGAGGATGAAGGCACACCGTGACAAATACACTCTAAATTTTGTTCCATGATAGAAACTGTCTCATCTCTCCCTTTTACATTGCAGCCCAATCAAACTGCCCACATGTCCTTTAGCTGCTGTTTTTTGTCTCTGAAATATAGTACTCTAATTTTACAGTGCCATGAAAAAGTATTCATACCCTTTGAAATTTTTCACATTTTGTCATGCTACAACCAAAAATGTAAAATGTATTTTGTTGGGATTTTATGTGATAAACCAACACAAAGTGGCACATAATTGTTTATATAATAATATTTTGTGTATATAATAACATCATTTTTTACAAATAAATATCTGAAAAGTGTGGTGTGCATTTGTATTCAGCCCCCCTGAGTCATTACTTTGAAAACCATTTATCATTTTCCTTCCATTTCACTAATTATGTGCCACTTTGTGTTGGTCTATCACATAAAATCCCAATAAAATACATTTACGTTTTTGGATTTAACATGACAAATATGGAAAATTTCAAGGGGTATGAATACTTTCAAGGCACTGTATTTCAAGATAAAAACTGTCATCTCTGGAATGTTGGGTTGTGGTTTCAAAGTATTTTTGTGTACTCTGTTTTGAAATGTTATTCAACTTTTAATATAATATAACATGGTACTCAAAACAAAAGTAGGTCACAAGCTGTACTATGAACTGCTACTGGCTACTATAAACTTTATTACAGCTTTTAGAGCTGTTGTGGCTGCTACTTCCACCGCTCAATTTGCATTTGCAAATGAAGAGGTTTACAAAGACAAACTGCATACTTTCAGCAATTTTCCATTTTTATCCTAGGTACTCTGCTCACTTTAACTCATCAATTCATCGCATATAAAGCATTTGCTTACCAGTCGTTAGATTACTGGGCAAGGAATAGTCCACCATTCCTCTATTGTCTCCAGTGCCCTCATACCCCCTGCACCACTCTGTTGCCGCCCTATAAATGCACCCCGACTGGGACGCCTACATGAAAATCTGTCCCTGTCACGAATCCCACACATGCACACCAACAACTCCTGCCGGATGGCAGTGGAGGGGCGGAGACCACCGGCAGAAAGAGAGGTCTGCGCCTACAATCAAGGAGGCACCAACTCGAGGTAAAGCACCTTCTAGTGGGCACCTCCCAATGCAACACCCAAGATACACACCCCTACACTATTGCAGCAGTGTAACCTGTGGACATGTGCAGTTGCCATTCTCCTTTTGAATACCATTTTTATATTCTGCTTATGTAGATGCTCACAATATGTGAGTTCCAAAAGTACCAATGGCTGGTCAGCAGAAGTAGCATATAACATTGAACAGTGATTTGTGGGATGCTTGATAGTATTTCATCAAGTTAGGTACTTCCAGGCCACTTTGCAATCTATGAGTGAAAAGAGTAGAACGGGCAACTCTAGAGCATTGGTGGGCCAGAATAAAAGAGAGGATTCCATTTTGCAGGAGGCGTAAAAAAAGGAAGAGACCGGAAGTAGTAGAGGGCTTTGGGCTGGACCATGATCTGACTGGCGTTATACAACCTATCCATGAAAAGAGAGGGGAGTTTTCATGACTGCATAAGGGAGGTCAAAGAGCACTATAAAGGGTAGAGCTTAGCCACAAAAGGGGAATTATATTGGGGTGTCAGTTTGATGCCTAAGTAATCCAAGGATGAAGTTGTCCAGTGATACGAGAAACAGAATTGGAAATATGATACCATATTTTTAGACAATGAAATGTTCAAAGCAATGGATTTAAAAGGGTTTACCAGAACACTGAGATAGTAGTAAGCTGCACTAAGGTGCATTGCAGGTTTGGAAGGGTGATAGGAGGGTTTGTATTGAATAGGAAATCATTGTCAGTAAATAGGTTCACTTTATAGTGCACTTCAGCACTGTATTATATGATATTATGCATTATAATATATCCAATATTCCTGTTATGTTAGAGTTCTCACTATGCGCTATGGCCAAGGCATGAATAAAAAGGAGAGATGGGACAGCCTTGATGATATGTCCCTATGAAAATTTGGAAGGGTTTAGAGTGAAATCCAACATACCTCACTATGGCGGAGGGGGGGCAGTATAGGGCCAAAATCCAGGCTAGAAGGGAACACCAAAGCCCCAACATTTCAGAATGTACCGTAAGTAGTTCCAGAAAAAGTCTTTGAAATAGCTAGAGAAATAAGAAAACCTGGACTCTTACAGTGATGTAAAAGATGGATCAGGTGCATTGTTTAGCGGTTAAGGACCTGAGGACCTTTCACAGGATTTTCAGGTTCACATTTAAAAGAGATTGGTCTAAAAGACAGATTCAGAAATGTTCTCAGTGTTTTTTGGAATCATAGTAATGTAAGCTAGTAGAGAGTCTGGAGAGGAGGCAGAGCCCTTCTTTAGAGCATTAAACAGCTTGGCCATCTGAGGTGTCAAAAAAGGGAGAGAATTTCTTGTACTAGATAGATACCTAACTTATCTAGGCCTGGTGCTTTATAAAGTCGCAAAGATTTGATGGCCAGAGAGATTTCCATCTCTGAGATGTCCTCATTGAAGGCTTTACAGGATTCCCTGGAGAACATCAAAGGGTGTAAATTTTGTAAGAAAAAATCTGCTGCTTCCAGCAGAAAAGAGGCAGGTTTGTCATAAAGGGATGACAAAAAGTCAGCAAAAGGGAAACTATCTTGGTAAAATCAGAGGAAAGGCCACTGTTTGAGAAAAGGGGTGAATATCATTAAATTGGGGGTGCATTTACTATGCACAGTGTGAGAAATTTTGCAAAGTCACAGTGAGTTATACAATACCAGTCTAATTTGTTGCTAGCAACAAACGTTTATTTGTTTCATTACAAAAGCAATTATTTTTTAACAGAATCTTTTTTAATAAGCCTAGGAATATTTAATTAGTTTTGGTTTATTTAAACTTTTGAACTACATTTTTAGGTTTATAGGCTGAAATTTGAAATGTGAAATTCTGCAATGGAAAAAAAAAAGTATAAAAAGAAAAAAATATAACCATTAAGCCAAGTTCACATTTGTGCAGGTTGCATTTTCATTTGCTTTGTACGGTGCATTTTGTGGTTTAGCTCCTGCGTATTTGATGTCATTTACATGCATTTATCTTTTTTTTTTTTTCAATTTGGTTGGCCAATAGGAAAAAGACACTGGTTGGATGTCACAGGATGTCAGATAGCATTTTTACTTACTGATTCCTGCCTGTAATCTGTGCATGGTGCAGATCTGTCACCATCATGGCTGCAATCTCCTTATTCCTTGCAATTGCCACATTGACAGCTACAGTCATGCAGGAAAAAGAAGAAGAGGAACAGAAGAGTAGACACAGATATTGGATACATCCGGTGATATCCAATAGACAGCAGAGAGGACAATTTTGGATCATGTGTAATGATCTGAGAGCACATGAGAACACATTTTTCTGATACACATGGATGTCTACAAAAAGGTGAGCACAAATTTTGAACTTTTCCTGTAGCTACATATGTTTGCCATAACCTCCCCCTCCCACCTCTCATTTTCTTTTCCTTTTTTTTGTCTTATGCTTTCTTGTTTTGTGTTCCTTCTCTTTTTTCTTCTTTTCATCTTTTTTTCTTTTTTAACTTTTTTTTTTAAATCACTAACTTTTTTTTAACAGTTTTGATGAATTGTCTGGTCTACTCAGCAGCAAGCTGGAGTAACAAAACACCTTCTTCCGGGACCCCATCCTACCAGTAGAAAGGCTAATGATCACATTAAGGTAAGTGTTTATACTCTAAACTGTACAAGTAATAATGGCAACGTATATTGAATTGCATGAAAACTTTTTATTTTGTTTTCATACAGTTTTTTCAATAAAATAGTAAAATGCAATAAAACTGTATAACATTGTTTTCTGTAATTTTTTTTTAGTTGTTTTATGAAGAAATACAAAATGACATTGTTGCCATAATATTATGATATAAAAGTGTAAAAAGGACATTACAGGGTCTGATAAACTCATTCCTCCTGGGAGGCATCATGCTGCTCAAGGTACTGGGGCTCTGCAAAGCATGGTGCAGGTTTCATGCCTCTCTGCGGAGCACTGGCAGGTATATATATTGGGCCCCAGCTTTGCCCTTCCATCACAAAGCGGGACACAGATGGCTTTGGTGGTGGCGTGTGCTCCAAAGGTGTTGCTGAAGCATGATAGCAATATTGTGGAACCTGATAATTTGGCTGTACAGGAGTTTGGTAAGCACCGAGCATTGGGTATGACACATAAGAGGCCTGAGGTGGTGTCTGCTGGGGCAAGCTTGTGGGTGGGGGTGGGTTGGCAGAGGGAATGAAGGCACTGCATTATTGAAATTGTTATCTCCCCCTGTATTTCAAGAGGAACTTAATCAACAAAGGGGACTAGTGTGTTTACATACTGCTGGGATAAAGACATTTGGTTTTTAAATAGAGCTACCAGCTCATTTAATGTATCCATCATTTTTTCACTTTGACGTGGAGTCCTTCTTCTTGATGCTCCTGCCCTCTGCAACATAGCAGGTGGTGGTGCAGCAGGCCTGCTCAACTCTTCCTCCACCTCCTCCTCCCTCATCTCCTCTGTCACCCTGGATCAGGGGCAGACTGACCATTTGGAAACTCGGGCACTGCCCGAGGGCCCGGGGTCAGTAGGGGGCCCCATGAGATGCCCCTGGTACCTTTTTCATAGGCTTTTTTGAGTTTGAGCAAGGACACAGGGGCCCCATGATCCCCTATTGTCTGGGGGCCCCATGAATTGTCAGTCTGCCCCTGCCCTGGATATTGGCAAAGCAGTAGTTGGGGTGTCCAGGGGTGTTGAAGGACACTCCCCAGGGTCCTCTGCACATGCCTGAGATTCCCAACTGCTCTCAGAGCTGCAAATACAGAAAGAAGCAACATGAGATAAATCCAAATATTATTTTTATTAAAAAACAAAAATGATTGAAATGGTGCTCTGATCCTAGCTTACCTTCTCATCTCTAGGATCAGTTTGAGGAGCTTCTGGTCCTTAACAAATTGGTAAGAGGTAAAATTTGTTACACCAGACCCATTCCTTGCTTGCCATTCCATGCATGGCTGTCTATTGTAGCAGTCTTTTGCACTCATGTAAGCATGTAGGCAACTCATGCCATCTTGTAAGCAACTCTTTAACTGCAAAACATAAAAATGTGTTTTTCTTTTTCATTTCAGGTACCTTGCAGCAGGACATCCTTTAGCCAGTCTACATTTTCAGGTTATGATGGGGAAATGAACTAAAGCTATATTGTCCATGACACCTGCACAGTCCTTTGAGAGGTACTGAAGGATGTGATCTTTGAGAAACGAACAGCAGAAGAATGGTGCAACATAGCTGCTGTGTTCCAGGAGCGCTGTAATATCCCAAATTGTCTGGGTGTGATGGATGGGAAAAAACATTCACATAATAAAACCAGTAGCTAGTGACAGCAGTTTTTATAACTATGAAAAATATTTTTCATTTGTGTTATTTGCAGTGGCAGATGCCAATTATCATTTCACTTACATAGATATTTGGCCTTATGGGAGCAGCTCAGAATCAAGTATTTTCTCACACTCCTCATTTGGGCACATACTTCAAAATAATAACCTGGGCTTTCCACCAAACAGTCCACTACAAGGAACAAAGGTCCTGTTCTACCATATGTATTTGTAGGTGATGAGGCATTTGCCCTTAGTGAACATCTGCTAAAGCCCTTTTCCGGTCACTTCTTGGATGTTAGAAGGTGTTTAACTATTGCCTCACTAGGGCCTGTAGAGTTGTGGAGTGAGCTTTTGACATCCTTGCCAATAAATGGCGTTAATTGCACACTCCCTTCCACTTAAACATGCATCATGCTATAAAATCTGTTAAAGCAGCATGTGCCCTGCATAATTTTGTTAGAGAAAGGGATGGATTTCAATACACAATTACCCATAACATGACATATGCAGATTTATCAGCACCTCGGGGCAGCAGAAGTGGTGCCACTATCAGGGATGCATTCTGTGCCTATTTCATGTCTCCAAATGATCAGGTGCCATTGCAACTTGAGGCTATTTAATATTTTTGGTCAACTACATATATTTTTGAAGACAAAAATACTGCTATGTAATTGATCCTTAGTTGCTGTGGAGGGTTGTGAACATTAGCATTGTTAAGTTTGCAAAACTTTTGTTTATGTATTATAAACTAGGTTCTTCTGGTAAAAAAAAATATTGTTTTTTTTTATTTTGGGAGAAATTAAGATAATAAAACAATTCAGTATATTTTGGAGTTGTGTGTTTTTTTTTTTTTTGGTAATCTAAAAAAAGGTACATCAAACAAGAGCTAAAAAGCTGAAACCAGATAATACAGGTAGTACTCACTTTTGTTTTCTTTCTGTTTCTTGCTGAAGGAATCCCATTTAGAATAGACTTCTTCTGCAGTGTCCACCCATCCATGATGCTGCTTTGACTTATCCTTATGTTCTGGGTCAGGAGGGCTGTATACATAAGTCTGGGACCTCACCAACTGCATGAGCACCTCTGTTTTCACCATGTTGACTTGTTTTGGATCCAACTTCCTGGTTTGCAGGGCAGCATGGGAAGTCTGTTGTCAAGGGGAGGTGTTAGTAGTGAATAATGTAAAAAACACAAAGCGCCTAAGAAACGCACCAAAAATTCAACACAACACTTGTGTTTTATATGCAGTTCCAGTGAAGTCTATTGGACCAAAAATGCAAACTCCTGTGGGAAAAGAAGTCCCTGACCCTTTCCAAAAAACACGCCCACAAAAACGCATAGATGTGAATGTGATCCATAGGAAATCATGATAAATGGCATGCACTGCATTCCTGCAAAATGCATAAAAAAATACACAGGTGTGAACCTGGCCTTAATCCTTTGCTTACAACAGTAATATCTGCATATGTTCCAAAAAAAATTAATAAAAAATATATTAAAAAAATAGCAGTTTGTATTTGTCAGTCTATTGTAAACCACAAATCACAATTATAAATTCAGCTTTTCAATACAAACTTTAGCTTTGTCTAAAAATGTCCTGATGTGCTCTGTTATATATATATATGTATATATATAATAATTATTATTATTATACAGTATTTATATAGCGCTAAAAGGTTTGCTCAGCGCTGTATATTATAGTGGGGGACAGTACATGAGACAATACAGTAACAAAACAAAACACGAGGGGTTCAAGGGCCCTGCTCTTTCGAGCTTACAATCTAGGAGGGAGGGGATAGTGGTACAGAAGGAAGTGGCTGTGGGGGATGGAGTGGTAGGAGGAGTGGAGGGGATCGGCTGTTAGGTGAGGGTGGGGTAGGTTTCCCTGAAGAGATGGGTTTTCAGGGTGCGTCTAAAGGTGAGGAGGGTAGGTGACAGTCTGATGGATTGGGGTAGTGAGTTCCATAGGATGGGGGAAGTCCTGGAGAAGTCCTGCAGTCGGGTGTGGGAGGTGGAGACCAGGGAGCTAGAAAGTAGGAGGTCTTGTGAGGAGCGAAGATTACGGGTAGGGTGGTATTTTGGTATCAGGTCGGTGAGGTAGTTTGGGGCAGCGTTATGAATGACTTTGTATGTCAGTGTTAGTAGTTTGAATTTAATGCGTTGGGCAATCAGGAGCCAGTGGAGGGAATGACAAAGGGGGGTGGCAGAAGCGAAGCGGTTGGTAAGGTGGATGAGTCTAGCCACTGAGTGCAGGATAGACTGAAGCGGGGATAGTCTGTGATGAGGTAGGCCGGTGAGAAGGGAGTTGCAGTAGTCCAGACGTGAGATAATAAGGGAGTGAACGAGTTGTTTAGTAGTGTCTGGGGTTAGGAACGTACGTATTTTGGAGATGTTGCGGAGGTGGAGCCTGCATGAGTTTGCCAGCGATTGGACATGGGGTTGAAATTACAGGTTTGAGCCTAGAGTGACACCTAGGACTTTGGCTTGCGGGGTGGGAGTGAAGGTGGCGTTGTTGGCCGTGATGGAGGGGGGGGGAGTGGGCTGGGGGGGAAAATCAGGAGCTCGGTTTTGGAAAGGTTCAATTTGAGGAAATGGAGCGACATCCAGTCTGATATGTCGTTCAGTAGGTGGGTGATACGGGCGGAGACTGAAGGGGTGAGGTGAGGGGTGGAGAAGTAAATTTGCATGTCATCGGCGTAGAGGTGATAGTTGAAGCCGTGGGAGTGTATCAGTTTGCCGAGGGAGGAGGTGTAAATGGAGAAAAGAAGGGGCCTGAGGACAGAGCCTTGGGGGACCCCAACAGAGAGGGGTAGAGAGGGGGAGGTGGTAGCGTTATAAGTAACACTGAAAGAGCGTTGAGATAGATAGGAAGAGAGCCAGGAGAGAGCAGAGTCTCAGATGCCGACGGAGTGTAGTTTATTAAGGAGGAGGGGGTGGTCAACTGTGTCGAAGGCTGCGGAAAGGTCGAGGAGTAAGAGGACTGAGTAGTGGCCATTAGCAGGTTATTGGTGATTTTGAGTAGGGCGGTTTCGGTGAAGTGTAGGGGACGGAAGCCAGACTGCAGTGGATCGAGGAGGTTGTTGTCAGTGAGGTGGGCGCTTAGGCGATTGTAGACTAAGCGCTCAAGGAGCTTGGAAGTAAATGGCAGCAGGGAGATGGGTCTAAGGTTGTTCAGGTCAGTGGGGTCTAGGGAGGGTATCTTGAGTATGGGGGTGATCTGCGCATGCTTTAGGGGGGAGGGGAATGCGCCAGTAGAGAGGGAGAGATTGAAGATGTGGATGAGGGAGCATAGGATGGAGGAGGAGGGTGACCGGAGGAAATGTGTGGGGACAGGGTCAAGGGGGCAAGTGGTGAGGCGGGCTTCTGAGAAGACCTTAGTGACCTCCTCAGTGGTAGAAAGGCTGAAGGAGCGGAGTGTTGGGGAGGTTATAGTGTGTGGGATGTTAGGTGTGGTGGGGGGTAGGGCGGTTGCGAGGTCACAGGAGGAGAGAGTTGATGGGGTTATATATACATATACACACACATATATACACTGTATATTTGTTTGATATATGTTTATTGAATTTTTTTTTGTAAATGAAAGGAAGTGATGCAATCGGAAAGTGGCAATTACATAAGTCTGATCTACAACCCATGTACAAGGCTTATGTTTTACAGCGATTGCGCTAGACATCCACGTGGGGAAATACAGGACAACAGGGATATCATCCCAACATATCAGATTAGAGGCCATTTTTGAGTACATTAATATGATGGAAAAAAAGTAGAAAAGAGGCTAAAAAGAAAAAAAGAGAGATGTGAAAAGAGACAGCGGAGGGTGAGGAAGGAGTCTTTGTACTTTTTATTTAAATGTTTATTTATTTTCCATATAATATACACATTTCTTCATTATTTTCATACAAAAATCATTTTCCAAACCATTAATTACTTTTCTTCCTATGTTTTATTCCCTTTACCTCCCCAGCCCCTGTCTAAAACCCCTCCACCCCCCTCAGCGTACCCACCCTCCCCATAAATGAACCCTCCCACTCTGCATAATTCTATTAACTCTTTTCCTAAATAATATATACAAATACTTCCTCCTCTTTCTCATTACTACTTTGTATATCTCGCTACGAAATCTTCCCATTTTCTCCACTTCTTATAGAATAGCCCCATCTTGTCTTCTTGCGTATAATATAATTTCTCCATCTTACATATCTGATTCGTTCTCTCTACCCAATCCTCCTCCCTCGGCGCCTCTGGTCTATGCCAAAACCTAGGAATCAGACCTTTTGCCGCATTCAGGTAATGCCATACACCAGAGTCCTTATATTTATTTACTGATAAATCTGTACTATGTAGTAGACACACCTCTGGGTTCAATCCTATTTTTAACCCAGTGATTGTCTCAATTAATTGAACCATTTTCTCCCAGAAGGCTTGAATCATTGGGCACTCCCACCATAAATGATATAAGGTACCTATCTTTCCGCATCCTCTCCAACACTCTGGTGTATTTTCCCCACTCATCCTGTGTTCCACGTTCGGTGCAATGTGCCATCTCGTTAAACATTTATAATTTACCTCCACCTCTCTCATGCTTATGTTCTCGTGTATGAATCTATATATTTTCCTTTGTTTATCTTCATCTATCTCTATTTCCAAATCTCTTTCCCATTTTGCTATGTACATTGGCTTTGTGTGTGTGTCTAACTCCGTGAGAATCTTATATACCTTAGCTGTGCCCCGTTTCCCATCTCCACGTGCATCCAACAACCTCTCAAACAAATTCCAATCCTTTCTCAATCTCAAAGGTTTCGGAAGGTTTCTAACAAAGTGTTTTAATTGGTGATATCTCCACTCATCTATTTTAATAAAAAGTTCCCTTTTATCTTTTTCCAAATCCTTAAGTGTCCTTAATTCCTGTCCATCCATAATATCTCTCAATTGAATATCCTCTTTTTTTAACCATTTTCCTATACTCTCCTCCCTACCTGGGGGGAAATAGTCCGTGTTCCTAAGTGATATTAATTGTGAATTAAAGTCCCATTTCATAAATTTGTGCAATTTATCCCAAACCTTTAAAACATTCAATGTGAAAACACTCGTGGAATCTTTTAAACCTCTATATTTTGCTGGTGCCCATATAGTTTTACTCAAGGTAGTTCCACTTAGTTCATTCTCAATCTTAACCCACCTTTTCCCCTCTGGGTTATGTGTCCAGTCATACATTCTCGCTAGGACTACTGCTCTATAGTACCTCTTGATATCTGGCATTCCCAATCCTCCCCTCTCCTTATTTCTGCTCAGCAAGTCATATGATATTCTAGGTTTTTTATTTTTCCATATATATCTTGTTAACATCTTTTTTATTACTTTAAAAAATACCTCCGGGATTTTAACTGGGACCATCTGAAATTTATACAGGATTTTAGGTACAATTACCATTTTTATCAGATTTATATGCCCTATCCAAGACGGATTGCCTCTTCCCAATTTCCTTAGTTCTTCCTTAATCTCATTTAAGAGTGGGATATAATTTAACTTGTACAAGTTCATATACGAAGCAGATAGTTTAACCCCAAAGTACTTTATCTCTCTATTTTTCCATATAAAAGGGAATTCTTTTTGTATTTTTTCTTTTTCGCTGTTTGGAAGATTTACGTTTAAAATCTCAGTTTTTGTTGGGTTGATTTTCAGGTTTGATAACTCCCCATAATCCTTTAAGCTCTTCATTAAATTCGGAAGTGTTATCCTCGGATTTCCCACGTAAAACAACAGGTCATCTGCAAAGGCTGCCACTTTATGTTCGTCTCCTCCTATCTGCACCCCTGTTATATCTATATTCTTCCTAATTGTTGCCAGTAAAGGTTCCAACGACAGTACATACAGCAATGGGGACAGTGGACAACCCTGTCTAGTTCCATTTGACATTCCTATAGTTTCCGACCTCTCCCCATTAACCATAATAACCGCGGAAGGTTCTCTGTACAACTTTCCTATCCACCCTTTCATTCTTGCTCCCAATCCTAAAGTCTCCAGAGTATCCATCATAAAGCTCCAGTTTACTCTATCAAATGCCTTTTCAGCATCAATCGAAAGCACCAATACCGGAGTTTTCCCCTTCCTAGCCTTTTGGATAAGCAACAGATTTCGTAGTTTCCGGTGCGCGGTGACGCACCTCCGGCGTGCGACGCCATCTTGCTATACCCAGGAAGTCCCAATTCACATGCAGTGTACCCACACATCGGTGAGGAGAGAGGACTGCTAAGTAATGTGAGTTATGTTACTTCATATCTTTTAACCACTTGCCTACCAGGCACTTATACCCCCTTCCTTACCAGGCCAATTTTCAGCTTTCAGCGCTGCCGCACTTTGATTGACAATTGCGCGGTCATGCAACATTGTACCCATATGAAATTTTGATCATTTTTTTCTCACAAATAGAGCTTTCTTTTGGTGGTATTTAATCGCCACTGGGCGCTTTACTTTTTGCGCTATAAATTAAAAAAAGTGCAAAAAATTTGAATTTTGAAAAATTTGAAAAAGTTTATTTGTATCTTTTATAAAATTTTTCAAACAGGTATTTTTTCTCCTTCACTGATTTGCGTTGATGAGGTGGCACTGATGGGCACTGATAGGCGGCACTGATGGGCACTGATAGGCAGCACTAAAGGGCACTCATAGGCAGTACTAATGAGGTGGCACGGATAGGCGGCACTGATAGGTGGCACTAATTAGGGGTCACGGATAGGCGGCACTGATATGCAGCACTGATAGGCGGCACTGATAGGTGACACTGATGATGGGTACTGATAGACGGCACTGACTGGCATCACTTCTGGGCACTGACTGGCGGCACTGACTGGCACAACCCCTGGGCACTGACTGGTGGCACTGCTGGGTTGCACTGGTGGGTGGCACTGGTGGGCAGCACTGGTGGGTGGGCACAGGTGGGTGGCACTGGTGGGCACAGGTGGGTGGCACTGGTGGGCACAGGTGGGTGGCACTGCTGGGCACATGTAGGTGGCACTTCTGGGCACAGGTAGGTGGCACTGCAGAGTGGCACAGGTGGGTGCACTGCTGGGCACAGGTGGGGGCACTGCTTGGCACAGGTGGGGGCACTGCTGGGAACGGGTGGGCGGGGCTAGTGGGCGCACTGCTGGGCGGAACTTGCGGGTGTCACTGCTGGGCACCGATCATCAGGGCACTGATCATCAGTGCCCTGATGATCGGTGCCGATCCCCGCTCTGACAACTGCCGGTTCTCGGCAGTACTTTCCTCACGATCTGACAGCGTGAGGAAAGTGCAGCCGAGAACCGGCACTTGCATTTCCCTGTGATCAGCGTGTCATTGGACACCGCTGATCACGTGGTAAAAGGCCGGTGGGATCGGCCTTTCACCACATCACGTGATCAGCTGTGTCCGTAGGACACAGCGATCACGGAGATCGCCGGGTGAGAGCGGAGATCGCCGGGAGAGCGCGTTCTGGGAGGACGTCATATGACGTCCACTCAGAACTGGCCGGCCGCGGTGAAGCCGTCATTCGGCTATGCGCGGTCGGCAAGAGGTTAATAAAGGAGTCATATAATACTACACTTAGAGGGTGTTTTCTTTCTTGGCTCACTGGATTGGTGAGCCACTGTTCTTCAGAGGCACCTTGGCTGAATAAGGGAAATAGGAGGCCCACAAGGAAATGAAGGAGGAAAGTTGCTGGCCCATTTGATTTTAGGATCCATGTTGATCCTGCAAGCCTGTTGGCCCTTACGGGTTGCAGTGAGGAGGTGAGGAGGAAATCTAGCCACTGTTTGGAGAAGATTATGGCACAAATCGCCAATTGATCATCACTATATATTGCATGAATTTATTTATCACTTGATGGACATTGTCTATATTGATTTGTAGAAGGATTGGACATATATTTTTCTGCACTAATTTTGGCACTTTAGCACTTTTTATCTATACATAGGTTGTTACACTATTTGGTCACCAATTTGTCATTTTTAAGCACGATATTTATTTGAGACACTTGATTTACTTAAAGTGTGATCACTTGAGTTTCATTTTTTGACACACTATTATATATTATTATATAATCTATTTTAGTTGATGCTAGTTGCGGGTTTTTTTAAGATTTGTTATATGATTTGGTCACTTATTTGTATTTATATGTATTTATTTATTTATTTTGAGCTCGCACTATTTATTTATTCAGAGTTCGCAACCCGTTGTCTCTACCCTCCCTCCCTGGTACAAATCCCACCTGGTCCGCTTGGATCCATTCTGGCATTAGATCTTTTAGTCTATTTGCTAGAACCTTTGCATATAACTTAGTGTCGATGTTCAGAAGTGATATCGGTCTGTAGCTAGAGCATTGAGAGGCATCCTTCCCCTCCTTTTGGATTAGTACCATATGGGCCTGTAAAGATTCCCGCCTCATCTCCATCTCTCCTCCCAGGGCATTCATATATTTCTCCATTTTAGGTAGTAACAAGTCACTAGGTTTTTTATAGTACCTCACTGTATAACCGTCTGGGCCTGGGCTTTTCCCCTTTATGGTATTTTTTAATGCACTTTTTATTTCTTCCTGTGTAATTTCCATATCTAGGGAATTCAACTGATCCTCGCCTAACTTCGGTAGTCCTGCATTCTTTAAATATACCCTTCTTTTTTTTCTACTCTCTTTTCCACTTATATTTGCTGGATCTTGGGAGGCAATATTATACAGCTTACTATAGTATTCTTTGAACACCTTAGTGATCTCTTTGGTAGAATAAACCATTTCTCCTTTGGGGTTTTTTATTTTTTCTACATAGTTCCTATTTTTCTTTTCCCTCAAGGCTCTCATTAGATATTTTCCTGGTCTATCTCCCCATCTATACCTCTCACTTGCAACTTTGTTAAAGACTCTTCTCTTCTCCTCCTCCAACAATAACCCTAGTTCTTCTTTCTTTTTTACTACCTTCTGTCTTATCTCTTCTGTTCTTTTATTTTTATGTATCTGCTCCAAATCACTTATTTCTTTTAACAGCCCAGTAAGTTTCTCTCTTCTTTCCCTTTTCTTTTTTGCCCCGGTCGCAATCAATATACCTCTTATGTAGGCCTTATGGGTCTCCCACACTGTAGCCACCGACACCTCACCTGTTTCATTCTCCCAAAAAAATCTTTCTATTTCTTCTCTAATTTTCCGATCCACCTCCTGGTCCAAAAGAAGAGCCTCATTCAACTTCCATCCTATCCCTCCAGTCGAACATCTCCCCCACCTCACTTTCAATGTGACAGGAGCATGGTCAGAGAGAGACGTCGCTTCTATTTCTATTTTATCCACCATTTCTATGAGTTGATGGTCTACTAATATATAGTCCAATCTGGAATACATCCCGTGGGCATTAGAGAAGTAGGTATAATCTCTCTCTTTTCCATTTGTCACTCTCAAAATATTCACCAATTGACACTCATGTATCACCCCCTTCAAAATTTTTAGAGCTCTACTTCCCTCTCTCTGCACAGATGAGGTCGTGTCCATTTGTGGGTCCATACAAAGGTTCAAATCCCCCGCCACTATCAAAAGACCCTCCTTAAAGGCCATCAGTTTTCTCAAGACTCCCTTCAGGTATACCTCTGGTCTCTTATTTGGGCAATAAATATTCACAATTGTACATTTCTGTTCTTGTAATCTACCCTTCAAAAATAAAAATCCCCCCTCCGGATCTATTTCTCTCTCTTCAATCTCCCACCTTATGTTTTTTGC
Organism: Staurois parvus; assembly: GCF_062004578.1. Classification (NCBI taxonomy): domain Eukaryota; kingdom Metazoa; phylum Chordata; class Amphibia; order Anura; family Ranidae; genus Staurois; species Staurois parvus. The sequence continues at coordinate 4,088,312 of NW_028318023.1, read as the reverse complement.
AAACCCTATTGCTACTCCCTTAGCTCTCCTAATCGGGGAATCAGAATAGAACCATGTTGGGTAATTTCTCGAGTACAACTTTACATTTGACTTGATCTCTAAGTGAGTCTCCTGCAAAAAAACCACCGAAACCTCTCTATGCTGCAGCTCCTTGAATAATTTAAATCTCTTCCCAGGGCAGTTCAAACCTTTTACATTATATGTTATAAATCGCAAGTTTTCCATACATCTTGTATCGCTATTTTTTTTCCCCCTTCTATCGTGCAGAGTATTGTCCCTAGGACCCCCCCTAACCCTCTTATCTTTCTAACCATATCCCTCCCCCCCTCTCCCGCTGGTCCCCTCCCCCCCCTCCTTCTCCCTCTACCTACCCCCCCCCCACACTTTTTAGGCCTTCAATTTGCCTATCAATCTTTTGTGGAGATATGACCACCTTTGATTTTTTTAAACCTTGGGGTTGAACTCCTCCCATGTACGGCTTACCCTCCCTCCAACCACCAAAATTTCCCTTGTTTTCTTTAATTCTTTTAACTTTAGCGGTGCAATTTAAAGAGAAAGAGAGGAATAATAAAAATTAAAAAAAAAAAAAAAAAACTCACGCTATCCCCTCTAACTCCTCCCTACCTCCCCCCTGCCTACTTTCTGTCATTCCTCTTTTCCCCCAATGCCTATTTCTACCTCTGTTTCCCACCCAGTAATCCTCATTCTATGCAATTCCAGTCTGTCGCAGAAGTCTCTTAAGTCCTCGGGAAATCTCAAATATGCTGTAACACCGTTCTTCCATCCGATTAAACACTCTGGGTTGCCCCATCTATATTGTACATTCCGTATTCTCATCTGCTCTAATAGGGGCCTCAAGGCTCTCCTTCTCCACAAAGTCTCATACGATAAGTCCGCAAAAATCTGGATATTTATATCTCCATACTTAATAGTTGTTCTTCCTTTAGTCCTTTTCCAAATCTCTTCCTTATCTCCATATTTATGCAGCTGAACAATCACATCTCTTGGTTTTTCCATCCCGTTACCTTGGTGAAACTTTCCTGTTCTATATACTCCGTCCAATTTAATTACCTCTGTTTCAGGTCTGTCCATAATGGAGTTTAACATTTTACAGACTATTTCTTGCAGTTCTCCCCCTTTCAGGATTTCTGGGATTCCTCTTATCCTCAAGTTGCTTCTCCTATTCCTGTTCTCCTGTATTTCTATTTTATACTGCAGTTGTTTCTGCGTATTCCTCATCATAGCGGACCTTTTTTCTAAGTCTGAAATGAATTGGGTATGTTTATTAATTTTTCCCTCCATTTCTTCCGTTCTCATTAGCAGGTGCCCTAGATCCTGTCGTATATTTGTCATTTCTTGCTTAATAGTTTTTTCCAGATCTTTAAACATCTCTCTTTTGTTCGGCACTTGTAAATCTTTTTCAAGATCTTTCCTCTCTGGATTCTCTATCAACTGTTGGCTGCTGCTATTCAGGCCCAATGACATTCTGGGGCTATTTTCCAAGGTGGTTTCCATCTCCCCTTTTTCATTTCGCCTATGGGCCCTTTCTGGAGTCGCATTCCCCTGGGAAGTATATTTTTTAATTGTACCCGTCTGGGACCCTTTAAGCCCGCTTCCTTTAGCGCTTTTATTCTTCATATCTTCTGTGCAGGCTATACTCTTTAACCAGAGGGCAACTTTAGACTGTATATTGGGGTATTGATATTAATCAGTCTCTATCAATTTAACACTTCTTTTCTTTTCCCACTTCTCTTCTGGAGCCACTTAATAATTTCTCTTTCCCTCTTCTTTCTATTTTCACTTTCCAGATCCCCTGGGAATCCCCCTTCTCTCTTTTATAGGCAGTTTAAAATCATTTCCCACAGTCCAGCATACTTATACAATTACATGTGGCTTCTTCACTCACCCTCCTTCGCTCACTCACCCAGTGAGTCGACTCAAATCCACAGCCGTCCGCTTGTTTTTCCTGGCTGGTGTCTCTGGGGGATTCCTACAGGGTCTCCTGTGGCCTGTGGGTATGTATCCTTTTTTTTTTTTTTTCTCTACTGTGCAGCAGGTTTAGGGATTGATCCGGCGTCTATCCTCTCCTGTCAGGGAACCAGCTCTTGTCAGGGAGCCGGCCGGCGTCTCTGCTTCCCAGTGCTCCTTTGCGGCCAACCAGCATGCTCACGCCGCCCTGCTCCGTTTCCCCGGCAACCCGACAGCTGATCTCGGGTCTCCGCAGCGTGGTCACCTCCCGAAGCTCCGTGCCCGCTCTCGCTCTCCTCTCCCTTCAGTGCGCCGGCTTCTCCCCCTTTGGAGACCTTCTCACTCGGGTAGGGCTCCGCACTTCAGTCCATAGAGGTTCTCGTGGTGGTCAGCTCGGGGGCCGCCATGTTTAGGCTCCGCCCCTCAAGTCCTTGTATTAAGCAACATTCAATATCAGCATAAGAAAGCAGTAAAACATATTACAGCATAAGTCGAGAGGTCATGTAGAAGTGGGTACAGCAGGTTGAGAGACAATGTCAATATAAGTAGACAATACTTTAAAACCCACCAAAAGTCCCATATCTTGCTATGAGAGCTAGCAGAATGGTGTGATATCTGAGTGAGTTTTTCCATATAAGACATGTGTTGTCAATTTTCCATAACCATTAGGAATTATGGTTGGAATTGATTTTGCCCCCATTATGTGGAAATGAGAGATTTGGTGTCATTTAAAAGCCACCAATTGTGTTAATTGTGTCAATTTCAGTATAAGTCGAGAAATCATATAGATGTCCCTTCAGCAGATTGAGAGACAATGTCTATATAAGTAGATGATACTTTGTAAATCTACCAACAGTCCCATATCTTGCTATGAGAGCTAGTAGAATGGTAATATCTGAGTTTCTCCATAAGACATGTGTTATCAATTTTCTGAAACAATTTGGTTATGGATGGAATGGATTTTGCCCCCATTATGTGGGAATGAGAGAGCCAGAGAGGAAATACTGTGATATTACAGCAGAGAATTGAGTTTGGTCAAGCGGACCAGAGTAAGGAATCATTTAGTTTCCAGTTGTTAGTGAGGGTTGGGAATGTAGGATTAAAGAGTTGAGTAGTGACTTGAGCATGATCCAACATGGAGGAGACCTCAATGAAAGCTTATCGTAATACTGTAGATGTAAATAGTGATAATTATTGAAAATAGTATAAATCCTGGAGTAGGAGTCATGCATTTTAGAAGAGCAAGAGTATTCTCTCTCCTTTGGGTTGAGGGTTCTTGATCTGTCAATAATTGAGTGTAATGCAGGAATTTTTAAATCAATCTGATTTGTTTATAGGGGATGGGAGTAGCACTCTGGGAGGTGTGTAATGTTGGATCTAAGGCCACATTTAGATCACCCACTAGGATTTTAAATTCTGAGGCAAAATTAGAAAGCTTGGTGAGAATATGGGTTGACCCTGGTTAGGACTATAAATATTAGTTAGTGTACAAATATTATTATCAAGCTGACCTTTTAAAAAAGGAAGCTCCTATGCACATCTGCTAACATAATAGATAGAGTGAAATCAGTGTCTTTATGAAAGCCAATGGCTAATCTCTTTGCCTTATTAGTAGCAAAAAGGCTATAATACCATTTTGAGTAATAGTGAGAGTTTATTTTTGTATTAGTGGAATGCTTGAGATGCATTTCTTGGAGGAAGGCTACAGTGCCAGATAAACCTTCTAATTCTATGCAGATTTGATGCCTCACCCTGCAGTATTCAAACCTCTCAAATTGTATGTGACTATTTTAACGATTGCCATGAGCAGATACAGACACAACTGTGAAGTGTATACCAGCATCGATACCAGAATTAGAAGGGAGGGGTAGGAGCAGGTTGACAATGGAGATAAATAGTGTAGAAAATCTGAAAAAGATAATGAACAGCATTGAAATACCAATAAAACAGATAGTACCATTAACGTAGAAGTGTGGGATAGTACAAATAGATAACATTAACTAACCTTACCACAAAACAGCTTTTCTTTCCTATGTTGCTCCAACAGAGGCACATAACAGTATGCTGAGGGATTTGCAACTCCAGGAGACTATACTGTACAAGAAAAGAATGAATAAATGTTCTTCAGCTTCTTCTCTGCTTCACTCTGCAGAGAGAGAACTGATAAAGTTTGGCAGTGAGAGCTCAGTCTGGAAAGGAGGTGGAAGGAAGGAGGCGGAAGAAAGCAGCTGCATGTCTGTAAGTGAAACTTGCATTCAGAATGACCTTGATGGGAGGAGGGAGTAGGGGAGAGAAGCTGTCTGCATGTGAAGAAACTCAACAGCCTGGATGGGAGGCTTGAGGAGTGGGGAGTGTGAGAAGAGCTGAAGCTCTGCTGATGTCTTGGGAGCGTGCAGACTGTCGGGAGCCAATGTCAGTCATAAGAAGGGGAATGGATACCGACTTCAGTGTCAGGATGACACTGCATGAGAGACCTCAGCCCCACCCACAGGTATTTTCTTTGATTTCAGAAGAAAGTGTGTACATTCCAGAGGGAAAAGAATCATTTTTCATAGTAGCAGCTCACCAGGATTCAGATTATGCAAAAAAAAAAAATGTAACACATACTTCTCTTTTAAGTCACGCAAATTGTTGCAATGTAATAATTGTAGTGGCACAATTAGCCAGAAAACAGTCAACAGGACCAAAAACCAAGAAGTGCCCTGAGAATGTGTCAGTGGCTGTGCTCCCTAAGTAAGAAGGGGGATGCCCCTGAGACTGTAAGGTCAAAAGGAAGACATAACCACAAAGCAATGGGTCTCTTGAAGATCTGTATGCAAAGGCTTATGGTAATATAAACTATCCATAAAAAAAATAACGATAAAAAAAAGAGACGCTCTAACCATCGATTGGCAGGCCAACAAATATAAAAAATCCTAAATTTTGTGATGCAAAAGGGTTGATACAAGTAAGGAAGCATGGAGAAGCAGGAAGACTCTGTTTCCAATACAACCATGTTTGAGTAATGAAGGGGCAGTCAGAACTGGCTGTAAGCCAAATGTAAGAAACATTAACAAAAACTACCAAAGTACCACTGTGACTGCTTGTGATATAAATCACAGGTAAATCACACCCATTTTTGTGAAGAGCTGGGTGTACTTTTTCTTTGAAGGTGTATTGCGCCATTAAGTTTCTGGGGTGACTGTAAAATATTTACCTGGCTGGCAAGACCCTCTTGCCAGCCAGGAAAATTCAATGGATTGATTTGAGGATCTGCACAGAAGGTATGTAAGTATTCGGAAAAGCATACTGTAGAATAGATGAACAAGCATCTCTGTGGGCTATAAGGCTAGAAGGAAATACCATTGGTAGGTAATGCCTGTGGCACAAAGATTGTCCAGGAGTGATCTCAGAGCCCTTCGCCACTCCAGTATTTCACAGTCCAAGTCAGTAGATAGTGTAGTGCTATCCCCAGAGGAGCCACTGGTAATATGCCCAGGTTCCTTTTCCCAGTAGTTGCTCCACAGCCAGGCACACCTGCACTTTCACTCTCTTGGCTCAAGAAACAGTCTAAGGTTGTTGGTTATGATGTTTCAATAAACGGTTGAACTTGGATGGGTCTTGGGAAAGTAAGATACTCCAATAGCTTGATAGTGAAGATGCAATAAAAGGGGTGTGGTGCTGCGCTAACAAATCTAAATAAACTAAAAAGGGTGGAAAAAATGGATGACCCACAGGGACCGTACCACATGTGAACTACAAATTGAACAGCACAAATACCACAGGTGTACTAACATATGTGAAAAATAACACAAATAAAACAAGTCCTCAACTGAAGACGTGCCATAATACTAACAGTGAATAGTATATATGAATAAAGTGGTAAAAATATAATAATAATAATAATCTGGTAAAACAAATACAAAAAGAGTCCAAAGTGATATATACCAGTGCAAATTAAGGTCAGGGAAGAATGTAAATGGATGATGAGTGAAAGATAAACAGAGAAATTTAAACAGCGTGGCATAAATAATGGCATAAATGATGCCACAAAGGTGAGAATGAGCACAAATATCACAAGTGCACTATCATATGTGAAACCAACAAAAATAGACATGTCCTCAGCTCAAGACACATCCCGTAGTAATAAAAGTGAACTGTACATGAAGACCAAGAAGAGATAATGTGAATGGGTGGTAAAAAAGATATTACATATAAATATGTGAAAACTGGTATACCAATAGTCAATAAAAGAAAAACACAAAAGTGATATATACCAATGCAGGACTAGACATGAATGACAAAAATTTCATAAAAGGATATAAATAAATAGAAAAAAAAGATACGCACAAAACCACAAACCTCATATAAATTGGCATGAATATTGCCACAAATTGTGAATAAACATAAAAGATGGTATAATAGTTCACAATACACTAATACGTGTAAAGTCCAATATTTAATTTCCCAAATAAACTTGATGGGTGATAGTGAATGTGATCAACTTGACAAGAGATCCACCACTGGCTAAAATGCCTCCTCACCTCCACGCTGCAACCCCTAGGGGCCAACGCACTTCCAAAGCACTCAATGTCAAACAGATCAGCATCCAATGGGGGCCTTAACGTACTAATCCAGAAATCGTCAACCATCAACAACAGTGGTGATATCCCCCTCACGGAAAAAAATGCACCGTACAGCCACTCAAACGATCCCAAAAGAGGAGAAAAGGAACACTCCCATAGTGTAGTAATTAATATAATTTAATGAGCAGCATATTGCCAAATGCCCACTTACATCAAATACAAGGTAACAAAAACTCAGAACAGCATGTATCAGTGTAGATGTACTTGCATGGCTGTAGCAAGATGGCGGCCGGAGTGGACGTTACCATGTTTCCATCCTACGCATTACGTCATGAGTCATGTGACTTCCTCAGGGATTTGTAATATAATAACTTGTAATACTGAACCTGAGGACACTAAATTTGCATATTGAAACTCTGAACACTGCTCCTGAGTAGCAGATAGCGGACAGGCTCTGCAGTAACAGTATTGAGGTTGAGCCTCCTCGGTGAACAATCTAAGCAACAACCCTTTCAAAATGCATGTAATGATTATGTACTTCTGGACAAAAGTTCAAACACACGACTGACCTCTAGCACACAAAAGGGGTGATGGAACTCCCCACCTGTACTACAAGTGGTATCAGACTAGATCTTAAACAACAGCTCCTCGGCAAATCATCTGCAGCAGACAGTAGGTCCAGGACCTCCAGCCTCCTAGCTGGGGCATTCGCTCAACAAGCACAAGGCAGAATGTTCAGGAAATGCTAACGAGTCCACTAGCCAATGATCTTTCCATCTGGAAGAAGACCCAACGAATTTATACAGACTCCCAGCAGCCTTCAGGGCCACCCTCCCTGGAAATGGCCAAGGTTGTATAAATATTCATGCTGCTATTTGCATTGCTTTACATCTACTGTATGTTCCAGAGAGTTCTCCAGTTCTCTGGAAAGCAGTGGAGACAGTCAAAACTAGCAGCAGCTGAAACACTGAGAAGACCACACTGGTTGCAATGAGACAAGCTAAATTTACCTAGAGAACAAAAATACAGCTCCACTGAACACAGTGAGTCAGTACTAAATCTAACTAATCCTAGTACCTATCTAGGAGGGTGCTACAATAGTAATGGAGATGCCATCAAAGTCAATTGTGGGTGTGCTTCCGAACCTTTGCATATAAAACCTGTTTCTTCAAAATAGTGTAAGTGGCAGATAATGTCCCGTGGTAAATCTGATGATAGATTGCAGTGATGTAGGAATCTGTGCACCCATTCAAATTGCAGTGGTGTGGTAGCATGATTCCTGAGGACAGAATTTAAGATGCCCCTTACCATGCATGGGAGATCTTCATCTTTTGCGGCTTCAGGAAAGCCCCTTATGTGGAGGTTTTTCCTTCTGTTCTTTTGATCCTCTAGCTTGTATAAAGTGCTATTGTGAGAAGTAGCCATCAAGGTGGTACGGTCTTGTAAATCTTTACCACATGACCTCAGGAAAGTTTTAACCCCTTCATGACTAGGGATTTTTTTTTTATTCAGCACTACGTTAACTGGCAATTGCTCTGTCGTGCAACACAGTACACAAATTCAATTGTTATCAATTTTTTCACACAAATAGAACTGTCTTTTGATGGTATTTGATCACCACTAGGTTTATTTTTTATTAAGTAAATGAAAAAAGACAGAATATTAAAAAAAAACATATTTGTTACCTTATGTTTCAAAAAATATCCAATAAAATCAAATTTCATTATGAATGCAGGCCAAAATATATTCTGCTATATGTCTATTGTATAAAATCCCAATAAGTGTACACTAATTGGTTTGTGTGAAGGCTATAGCATCTACAAACTATGGCATATATACTGGAATTTACACAGCTTTTACTTTCTGATCGCATTTCTTGAGGTGCTAAAACGGCAGGTCAATACAAATAACCCCTGCCCCCCTCCCAAATAACCCCTTTTTGGAAAGTAGATACCTAAAGGTATTTGCTGAGAGGCATGTTGAGTTCATTGAAGATTTTAATTTTTGCCACAAGTTTTTGGAAAATTACAAAGACTGCTTTTGCAAACTCCAAGCAGGCTTGCGTGTATTTTGCTTCCGTGCTGCTGCGGTGATAATTGTCCTTCTGGATCTTTGTCCCATCTCCACACAGAATCTCTGGAGCTCAGTCAGAGTGACCATTGGGTTCTTGGTCACCTCTCTTACTAAGGCTCTTCACACCTGCTTCCTCAGTTTGGCCAGGTGACCAGCTCTTGGAAGAGTCCTGGTTATGTCAAACATTTACCATTTGGGAATTATGGAGGCCTCCATGCTTTTGGGAACCTTCAGTGCAGCAGAATTTTTTAGCCTTCCCCAGATCTTTTTTTCTGATACAGTATGCATTGTCAGCTGTAAGGCATTTTATAGAGAGGTGTGTGCCTTTCCAAATCATGTCCAATCAATTAAATTTACCACAGGTGGACTCCAATCAAGGTGTAGAAACATCTCAGCAATGATCAAGAGAAATAGGAGACCCCTGAGCTAAAATGTCAAGTGTTATTGCAAAGGGTCTAAATACTTATGCCAATGTAATATTTCAGTTTTTTATTTTTAATAAATTCACAGATATTCCTACAATTCTGATTTCATTATTATGGGGTACTGAGTGTAGATTAATTAGAAAAAAAAGAATTTAAACAACTGCAATATCTGGCTGCAACATGTGTGAGACTTTTTGGAAACCTAGCCGTGTACTGGGGCCAGAAAACCAATGATGACCTTCAGGCTTTAAAACGGTGTAACTGCCTCATTTCACTTCCTGACTACTTATCACAGTTTTGGAGGCTCTGAAATGCCAGGATAGTACAAACACCCTCCCCAAACTACTCCTTTTTGGAAAGTAGCCACTCCAAGGTATTTGTTGAGAAGCATGTTGATTCCATTGAAGATTTAAATTTTTGCCACACATTTTTAGAAAATGACAAAAACTGCTTTTGCAAACTCCAAGCAGGCTTTCATGTATTTTGCACTGAGGAGAGGTTTACATCTAGTAACCACTCAAAGGCATTTGATAAGAGGCATGGTGAGTATTTTGCAGATCTCTTTTTTGTCACAAGGTTTTGAAAAATAAAAAAAGGAAATAAAAAATAAATTTTCGTGTCTACTTTCCAAAGAGGGGCCATTTGGGGGGGGGGGGGGTTGTTCTTTTCTGGCATTTCAGGGCCTCTGACACTGTGATAGGTAGTCAGGAAGTGAAATTATGGAATTATTGTACACCCTTTAAAAACATGGTCATTGGATTGTGGGTCCCTGTACGTGGCTAGGGGTGTAATCGCACATATACCTATGGCATGTATGAGAAATATTTCAATGAAATGACGGGTAAAAAAAAAAACTTTTTTTTTTCATTTTCCAAAAACTTGTGGCAAAAAATATAATCTTCCATGGACTCAACATGCCTCTCAGCAAATACCTTGGGGTGTCTGCTTTCCAAAAAGGGGTCATTTAAGGGTGTTTAAATGGTCCTGGCATTTTTTCCCCAAAGTTAGAGGCTTCTTCCACACATCTAATGACTCCTCTAATGCCTGTGGGCTGAAAAAAAAAAGAACCTAACAGATCCCTAAATTCACAACGATTGATGTGGATAAAGAAATCTTGGCCAGAAAAAAAGTATATGCCAAAGCATAAGAGCTACCGCCACTGATGATCCTACACTCCTAATGCTTGGGCAAAAAAACAAAGAACCTAGTTCCTCCATTCATATTAGTCAATGTGGATAAATAAAAACAAGTCAAACTGTAAATTCCCAGTTATTTAACTATACAAAGCTGCAAATATTAAAGAGGATATCCTCTCTTCACATAAACATTAATAAATAAAATATTGCACTCTGTATAACAATTTTACAAACCAAACTTATCATATATATTCATTCTGAAATTACTCATGTCTATGTAAAGTAATCAAATCAGTGAAAAAACAAATAAATAGTGACATATATTCCATACAGAAAACAAAAACGTCTGTGTAAATACAATGCTCCACAATCAATAGTGAAGCCTTTCTCCAGTTCTGTGAATGTGAATGCTGTGAATCCTATTCCATCCAATTGTTCGCAATATATGCACCACCACCATGTGAATAAATGGAGGCTTACCAGAAGCAGAGACACCTTCATTATAGGGGGTCTTTACCAGCATAGCAATATAAGGTATCATCCAGATTTCCATGTCATGCCAGGATCAAATATTTCCCAAGCCTCACAAGCCAGAATGTGAACTCCAATACAATGCCAAATTAGTATCATAAAACGAAAGACATGCCTCTCATAGTGCAATTTTTGACAAGACTTTATATGCGCAAATAAAAGTCCTACTTACAAGCTGTAGAATAGTAATAAGCATTAGAAAAAATGCTTACAAGATGGCCTACAGCATGATGACATCAGAGATGGATTTCGCCCGATGCGTTTCATCATCAAAAGACGTCTTCCGGGGCTAAGGAGCCGCCCTCCGCCACCATACTGATGTTTTTCAGGCTACAGGACCATTGGCATCTTTATTTGATTCTGACTTTATCAAAGGAACCTTCTTAGCATTACTTTCCAGCCATCCTCCACAGCAGATATAATAATTTCAGTTTGACATATAAAGATATATAGAGATTTCGGAATGCGTTCAGTGTACAGAGGGCCTCCAAACTGCCATCTTGCAAGGAAAATATCTTTTTTTTTTCTGACGGTTGTGAAAAATAACAGGAGCTGCAGTTCCAATTGAAAAGTTTATATGTCAAATTGAAATGAATATAACTGCTGTGGAGGATGGCTGTGGGCCCCCAAATTCTAGCTCCTCCATGTGAATGAGTATGCCTACTCATTCACCAAAAAAGTGTCAAAAGAGAGTAAAAGCACAACAAGGCTCCCACCATTTGACAGCTACACCGTCTGACAGCTCTTAAATAAGCTAAAGAGTGGAACCACCGCCCCGCCCCCTTGTGACATCATCGACCCAGCATGTTCCACTCAATGACGTCCCGAGGAGCAGAGAAAAAAGTCCATGACCCTTTCAAAAATCTTCAGCAGCTAAAGATGCACAGATGTGAATTAGATTATAGGAAATCATGGTAAATGAACTGTAGTGCATTTCTGCAAACAAGGAAATGCACTGAAAAGTGTGAACCTAGCCTTAGGAGGTGTAAATAGGGATGCATTACTGAAGGTCTGAAATAGATGAGGGCCCCATCAAATCTGTGCTATTGGGCCCTGTAGTTAATACCCTGGATGGGAATTTATTTTTATACCAACTATATTTCTATATATAAGGAACAAGCTATATGAGCGCTGGGTTGCGGTATAGATGGAGAGCTGCCAGCATAAAGAGGGAAACCTCAAGATCCTCCAGTGAAAATATAAGCAAGTGAAAATATGCAGCACTAAAATGATATTAATGAACAATAAATATGAAAATTAGTAAATATAATAATGGTATTCCAAATTGGCGTTTAACAACGCTCATGAGATAAAACCAGTCTTGGATAAAATCCCATAAGGTGCATAAAGTGACAATTGTGCTCTAGTCCGTATGATAAATATTGCGAATATCCGTGATTATTGTGACTGTGAAAATAGGTGTACAAAGTACTAACCAGACAACACAAATGATTGTGCGTTGAAGTATATAAGACCTACTCCTTAGTACTCATGAGCGATGTTAAACGCAAGTTTGGAATACCATTATTATATTTACTAATTTTCATATTTATTTATATACGCATATTTATTGTTCATTAATATCATTTTAGCGCTGCATATTTTCACTTGCTTATATTTCTATATATGATCTTTTTTGCCTGGAAGGTGGAGTTACACTCAACAAAAAGGACTTTTGTCTTTTGATGAAAAATTCTGATCAAAAGAAACCCTTAGATATGAATACATTACTGTGTGAAGGTTTTTTTTTTCAAGTTTCCTTTTTTCTGAACTGAATGGGAAGCATGCTAAAATTGCTTTTACATTATTTTCAATTCCCTGAAAACACTAAAGCTGTGGTGTGAATGACTCCATTAGTATGGATGTATTCTGAAATGTATTGTAGTTCCCATGGTGACACATTAGCTCAGGGGTCAGCAACCTTTTCCACTGTAAGTGTCATGCTCACAAGCATTAGACAGCCAGCATGTCAGTGAATGCATGTTGTATTCTTAGGTCGTTTTCAATTTTTGCACTCATAGCTGTAATGCTAGTGGCAAGTTTAACTTATTATTATATTATATATTAAAACTCATTATATAATAATGAATGTAAATCATTAATCATTGTATAATAATTAATTTGTTAAACTAGCCATGAGCTGTAACACTAAACGTGCAAACATTGATTAACTGGTACACACACAAAACATTAGTATGTAAAAAACATGCACAAAAAAATAAATACAATTTAAATAACAAAAAAAAAAGGTATTTTTTTTCTAGACAGCCGCACTGATTGATATTTGATTACAAAATAACAATAAACTATACAGTTGCAAGTTATGTGAAATTAAACCATGGCCACCTCTATTAGTATTATGTAGTATTATGTTCAGCAGACTGTATTCTTCTGTTGTTGTGACTTACATGATGTTCAGAGCACATTTTATGCCCATTTCATGCAAAACTCCACGTAATTCCAAGGGGTTCACATACTTTTTCTTGCAACTGTACATTTATAAAATGCTGTGCTGTCCCATTAAACAAATACCTCACATAAGTGCTTTAAATAGTACATAACACAAAAAAACAACCCTTGTGAAAAACATGGAAGTGAAAACACTCTGCAAGTAAGAAAACAAAATTGTGAACAATTGTGTGAAATAATCAATACTATATTCAGGTGAAACTCGAAAAATTAGAATATTGTGTAAAAGTTCATTTATTTCAGTAATACAACTTAAAAGGTGAAACTAATATATGAGATAGACTCATTACATGCAAAGCAAGATAGTTCAAGCTGTGATTTGTCATAATTGTGATGAATATAGCTTATAGCTCATGAAAACCCCAAATCCACAATCTCAGAAAATTAGAATATTGTGAAAAGGTGCAATATTCTAGGCTCAAAGTGTCCCACTCTAATCAGCTAATTAAGCCATAACACCTGCAAAGGGTTCCTGAGCCTTTAAATGGTCTCTCAGTCTGGTTCAGTAGGAATCACAATCATGGGAAAGACTGTTGACCTGACAGTTGTGCAGAAAAACATCTCAGTGGTCCAAAGTCCTCTTTTCTGATGACAGCAACTTTTGCATCTCATTTGGAAATCAAGGACCCAGAGTATGGAGGAAGAATGGAGAGGCACACACTGCAAGATGCTTGAAGTCCAGTGAGAAGTTTCCACAGTCTGTGTTGATTTGGGGAGCCATGTCATCTGCTGGTGTTGGTCCACTGTGCTTCATTAAGTCCAGGGTCAACGCAGCCGTCTACCAGGAGATTTTGGAGCACTTCATGCTTCCTTCCACAGACGAGCTTTATGAGGATGCTGACTTCATTTTCCAGCAGGACTTGGCACCTGCCCACACTGCCAAAAGCACCAAAACCTGGTTCAATGACTGTGGGATTACTGTGCTTGATTGGCCAGCAAACTCGCCTGACCTGAACCCCATAGAGAATCTATGGGGCATTGACAAGAGAAAAATGAGAGACATGAGACCGAACAATGCAGAAGAGCTGAAAGCCGCTATTGAAGCATCCTGGTCTTCCATAACACCTCAGCAGTGCCACAGGCTGATAGCTTCCATGCCGCGCTGCATTGAGGCAGTAATTGCTGCAAAGGGGGCCCAAACCAAGTACATATGCATGCTTATACTTTTCAGAGGTCCGATATTGTTCTATGTACAATCCTTGTTTTATTGATTGCATGTACAGTAATATTCTAATTTTCTGAGATTATGGATTTGGGGTTTTCATGAGCTGTAAGCCATAATCACCACAATTATGACAAATCGCCGCTTGAACTGTCTTGCTTTGCATGTAATGAGTCTATCTCATATATTAGTTTCACCTTTTAAGTTGCATTACTGAAATAAATGAACTTTTGCACGATATTCAAATTTTTTCGAGTTTCCCCTGTAATGTTCATTAGCCCCTCCTTAGTCTTCTCTCTTACCTTCCTTTTCTTCTCTCCCTCTATTTTTCTATACTCTCTTTCCTTGATCTCAGCACCACACCATCTGCTGGCCCTTTTGAGGGACTATAAATCAGAGTCTAAAGTCCCTTTATGCTGAAACAACTAGCCTACTTATAATAAGAGGTCGGGTCTGTGTATCGTGCATAAACATGGACTGCTACTATTCAGTTTGCTAGGACTCTAAATATTTGACAGCTATACTCATACCAGCATCTTGTCTATTGAAACAAATAATGATTCCTCCTCTTATGTTTTGATGATGAACAGTCTTTTACTGTCTTTTTTTCGATGATGATCCTGCTTTGGGAAACAAGTAAACTTTGTATATGCTTAATGTCAATAAAGTCTTTGTTTTTTTATTATATTATACAGGATTTATATAGCGCCAAAGGTTTGTGCAGCGCTTTACAAAATGAAGGTAGATATTATAGTTACAATACAATTTGGTAAAAGAGGAAACAGAGGGCCCTGCTCATTAGAGCTTACAATCTAGGAGGAAGGGTTGAGTGATACAAAATGTAATAGCTGTAGGGGGATGAGCTGATGGAGTAAATAAATGGCAGTTTACTAGTTAGAAGCAGGATAGGCTTCTTTAAAGAGAATGGTTTTCAGGGATCGTCTAAAGATGGATAGATTAGGAGATAGCCGGACAGATTGGGGTAGGCAGTTTCATAGGATGAGAGAAGCTCGGGAGAAGTCCTGGAGGCAAGCATAGGAGGAGGTGACACAGGAACTAGAAAGCAGAAGGTCTTGGGAGGATCGAAGAGAGCAGTTTATTTTATATTTTGAGACCAGGTTGGTGGTGTAGCTGGGGGCAGAGTTGTGGATGGCTTTGTAATTTGTTGTTAGAATTCTGAATTTTATTAGTTGGGCAAGTGGAAGCCAGTGGAGGGATTGGCAGAGAGGGATAGCAGACACTGAACGCTTAGTAAGGGGGATGAACCTGGCAGCAGTATTCATGATGGACTGAAAAGGGGATAGCCTATGTAAAGGTAAGCCAATGAGGAGGGAGTTGCAGCAGTCGAGGCGAGAGATAACCAGGGAGTGGATTAGGAGCTTTGTGGTATCATTGGTTAAAAAGAGGCGTATTCTGGAGATGTTGCGGAGGTTGAAGGCATGATTTAGACAGGGATTGGATGTGGGCCTGAAAGGATAATTCAGAATACAGGGTTACCCCCAGCACCCTGGCATGCAGGGATGGGATGATAGTGGTGCCATTGATCCTGACTGAGAAATCAGGGGAAGAGGCACATGGGGAAGGAAATATTATGAGCTCAGTTTTGGATAGATTGAGTTTTAGGAAGTGGTGTGATATCCAGTCTGATATGTCTGTTAGTAAACCAGTGATACATGAGCAAACTCAAGGGGTGAGCTGAGGATTAGAGAAATAGATTTGTGTGTCATCAGCATAGAAATGGTATTGGAAACCATGGGAAGCTATCAGCTGACCCAAGGAAGAAATGTAGATCGAGAATAGGAGAGGTCCAAGGACAGAACTAGAGATGAGCGAATCGAACCAGGCGAAGTGGAATTCGTTTCGAATTTCAGGAAAAATTTGATTCGCGGCGAATCCGAATATTAGCATACTTCGGGTGCGCGAATCGGATTTTTCCCGATCAGCCGAAAATAAGAAGAATTCCAAGCCGGCAAAAAGTGTATCTGCAGAGCTCCGCTAAGTGTATCTGCAGAGCTCCTCTATTTCTGACAGTTCTCTGACATTCACATTTACAGCGGTTGAAACATTGTATCTATTTGTTTCCATTTATGGAAACAAATAGATACAATGTTTCAACCGCTGTATGGAGTGAATGTCAGAGAACTGTCAGAAATAGCGGAGCTCTGCAGATACACTTAGCGGAGCTCTGCAGATACACTTTTTGCCGGCTTGGAATTCTTCTTATTTTCATCCTACTTCTTCTTCTTCTTCACCCTCATCCTCAGAAGAAGAAGAAGAGGATGAGGATGAAGAAGAAGAAGAAGAGGAAGAAGAAGTAGGATGAAAATAAGAAGAATTCCAAGCCGGCAAAAAGTGTATCTGCAGAGCTCCGCTAAGTGTATCTGCAGAGCTCCGCTATTTCTGACAGTTCTCTGACATTCACTCCATACAGCGGTTGAAACATTGTATCTATTTGTTTCCATTTATGGAAACAAATAGATACAATGTTTCAACCGCTGTATGGAGTGAATGTCAGAGAACTGTCAGAAATAGCCTATTTCTGACAGTTCTCTGACATTCACTCCATACAGCGGTTGAAACATTGTATCTATTTGTTTCCATAAATGGAAACAAATAGATACAATGTTTCAACCTCTGTATGGAGTGAATGTCAGAGAACTGTCAGAAATAGCGGAGCTCTGCAGATACACTTAGCGGAGCTCTGCAGATACCCTTTTTGCCGGCTTGGAATTCTTCTTATTTTCATCCTACTTCTTCTTCTTCTTCTTCATCCTCATCCTCATCCTCAGAAGAAGAAGAAGAGGATGAGGATGAAGAAGAAGAAGAAGTAGGATGAAAATAAGAAGAATTCCAAGCCGGCAAAAAGTGTATCTGCAGAGCTCCGCTAAGTGTATCTGCAGAGCTCCGCTAAGAAATAGCGGAGCTCTGCAGATACACTTTTTGCCGGCTTGGAATTCTCCTTCTTCTCATCCTCCTTCTTCTTCTCATCCTTCTTCTTCTTCTCATCCTTCTCCTTCTTCTCATCCTTCTTCTTCTCATCCTTCTTCTTCTTCTCATCCTTCTCCTTCTTCTCATCCTTCTTCTTCTTCTCATCCTTCTTCTTCTTCTCATCCTTCTCCTTCTTCTCATCCTTCTTCTTCTTCTCATCCTTCTTCTTCTCATCCTTCTCCTTCTTCTCATCCTTCTTCTCATCCTTCTCCTTCTTCTCATCCTTCTTCTCATCCTTCTCCTTCTTCTCATCCTTCTCCTTCTCCTTCTTCTCATCCTTCTTCTTCTCATCCTTCTCCTTCTTCTCATCCTTCTCCTTCTCCTTCTTCTCATCCTTCTCCTTCTCCTTCTTCTCATCCTTCTCCTTCTCCTTCTTCTCATCCTTCTCCTTCTCCTTCTTCTCATCCTTCTCCTTCTTCTCATCCTTCTCCTTCTTCTCATTCTTCTCCTTCTCCTTCTTCTCATCCTTCTCCTTCTCCTTCTTCTCATCCTTCTCCTTCCTCATCTCCAAGGGCATTTAAATTAAAGGTACAGTGTTCTGCACTAATATAAAGGCTCTCTGAAGCTTAGAAACCCTTTTTATAAGTTAAATTCGCAGCGAATAAATTCGCATCGAATCGAATTTCTTCCTCAAATTCGGCGAATCAGCCGAATCGAATTTTTGAATAATTCGCTCATCTCTAGACAGAACCTTGGGGGACCCCAAAAGTAGGAGCAATTAAAATGTTCATAAAACTCCAAAATACACTCCCCAGTGGCACAAATAGATTGTAGCTCTTCAGTACAATTGAACATTTTATATTAGTGCCAGTTCACATATATATGCGGATTGAATGTGGTTTGACATGTGAAATAACATTGCTTCCTTTGGTGCCTGTTCACATATGTCCGGTGCACTGGCAGTCTAGATTCAGTAAGGATTGAAAAAGATCCCTGTCCGATTTCTGAGCAGTTCGCATTTCTGTGCAGATTAAAGGCTATTGACTTCTATGGAAATCACTTCTAAACCGCACATGTCATCAGTTGTGAGTAGGATAAAATTCTGACCTGAACCTGAGTTAAACCTGTCCTGAACCTGATCTAAACCTGACCTGAACCACTGAACATCTATTGTGTCAATTAGTTGTGAAAACAGAGCTTAAATTTGCACTGCACACGTGTGAATTCACACTTATTGATTGTTTTACATTATTGATTGTTTTACATTGATTGTTCACACAACACATGTTCAGGCCCAATGCATGCACCCCAGACTTCAAATCAAGCCCAATGCATGCACTTTAGACCTCAAAACAGTCCCAGTTTTTGCACTTCAGACCTCAGTTCTATCCCAGTACATAAACATCAGACCTCAGTCTAACCCCAAACCCAAATGCAAACTAAGTGCAAGTGCTATGCACAGTTGTGAAGCAAATTCTATTATAATAAGATAGATAATTAATAGACAGTCAAATAGACAGGTAAATGTATGACTGTTTTTAGCATAATAAGAGACAAAAGAAAATATTATGTAACAAGAGGTGTTAAGAGAAAACTCGTTTTTAATGAGTGCTTTACTACATACAGAAATTTTTTTTATAGCCTTATGTTTATAGCAAGACTTCATTTCATGCTGTTATTTAGGTTACATTAAGTTTGAATTTCATGAGCCAGCTTATTTGACCTTTGAAATATAATTTTGACTTGAACCTTCTTTCCTTACATAAACCTTCTAATCTAATATTCTCAACATGATCCAAGATTTCTGTAAACACCAAGGCAGGCAATAGATAGAAAGTGTAAACACAGTCCCTTAATGGTATCTGCCAGCAAGGAAAAGGTTTCATATAGAACCTGCCAACGAAATAATAAAAAGGGAAACATTTGTAATTACATACATAAGCTATCCTGAATTTTTAAGTTGCTTTCTAACAGCCGTTCCAAATAAAAAAGTACATTGTAACACTAGGTCTTAACCACTTGCCTACCAGGCACTTATACCCCCTTATTTACCAGGCCAATTTTCAGCTTTCAGCGCTGCCGCACTTTGATTGACAATTGCACGGTCATGCAACATTGTACCCATATGAAATTTTGATCATTTTTTTTCTCACAAATAGAGCTTTCTTTTGGTGGTATTTAATCGCCACTGGGCACTTTACTTTTTGCGCTATAAATAAAAAAAGTGCAAAAAATTTGAAAAAAAAAAAAAGTTTCTTTGTTTCTATTATAAAATTTTTCAAACAGGTATTTTTTCTCCTTCACTGATGTGCGTTGATGAGGCAGCACTGATGGGCACTGATAGGCGGCACTAAAGGGCACTGATAGGCAGTACTAATGAGGTGGCATGGATAGGCGGCACTGATAGACAGCACTAATGAGGTGTCACGGATAGGCGGCACTAATATGCAGCACTGATAGGCGGCACTGATAGGTGACACTGATGATGGGTACTGATAGACAGCACTGACTGGCATCACTGCTGGGCACTGACTGGCGGCACTGATTGGCACAATCCCTTGGCACTGACTGGTGGCACTGACTGGCAGCACTGCTGGGCTGCACTGGTGGGTGGCACTGGTGGGCAGCACTGGTGGGTGGGCACAGGTGGGTGGCACTGGTGGGCACAGGTGGGTGGGCACAGGTGGGTGGCACTGCTGGGCACAGGTAGGTGGCACTTCTGGGCACAGGTGTGTGCACTGCTGGGCACAGGTGGGTGATCTACTGGGCACAGGTGGGCGGAGCTAGTGGGCGCACTGCTGGGCACAGGTGGGCGGAACTTGCGGGTGGCACTGCTGGGCACTGATCATCAGTGCCCTGATGATCGGTGCCGATCCCCGCTCTGACAACTGCCGGTTCTCGGCAGTAGTTTCCTCACGATCTGACAGCATGAGGAAAGTGCAGCCGAGAACCGGCACTTGCATTTCCCTCTGATCAGCGTGTCATTGGACACCGCTGATCACGTGGTAAAAGGCTGCTGTGATTGGCCTTTTACCACATCACGTGATCAGCTGTGTCCGTAGGACACAGCGATCACGGAGATCGCCGGGTGCGCGCCCCCTGGGGCGCGCAGGAGAGCGCCTTCTGGGAGGATGTCATATGACGTCCACTCAGAACTGGCCGGCCGCAGTGTAGCCGTCATTCGGCTATCTGCGGTCGGCTACTAGTTAAAGAGGAATTCCAGGTATGGATAATTTTATACATACATAATAACAGTGGTCCAGTTACAATGAAGCTAAAAGAGAGCATTTTTGATGTTGGTCCCAGAAACTTGAAAGATGTTTACACAACCCTCAGGAATAGAGCTGAAGTTGTGGTTTGCAACCACATTGGGTTCAAGGCTAATCCTGATTGGGAATTTACCACAACTATAATGCACTGTTTGGCCTTTGAACATAGTTCAGTAAACTTAGAAGGATCAATAAGGAGGATTTTGGATAAGCCCACTCCATCACTATAAAAGGGTGAGTTCCTAGTAATAATAAGCCAATATGCGTGGCATTGTGGCGCCGCTCCAAGCTGGAGCTCAATAGTCACCTCACTAAAGGGGGAGCAGTGTCCAAAATGATATCCAGTTTTGCAAGTGTAGTGTAGAAAAGGATGCCACTTTAACTGCCTGTGGAATCTAGCATGAAGATGGCCTCAGCTGTCGCTCAGGCCATTCCAACTTTAAAGACAGCATACTTTCCTTAATGCTGTAAGTAATTTCTTCAACTAGCAATGCTCACCTTTCTTGTATCTGGTGCCTGAGTCTGATGACTGAGCACAGCATTCTTTAACCTCCAGAAGATTTACCCCCATTTCTGACCAGGTTGTTTTTTGCCATACAACCCTGCATTACTTTACCTCACAATTGTGCGGTCATGCAACGCTGTACATAAATTAAATTTATGTCCTTTTTTCCCACAGATAGAGCTTTCTTTCGGTGGTATTTGATCACCTCTGCATTTTTTTTTTTTTTGCGCTATTAAAAAATAAAGACCAACAATTTTGAAAAAAAAAACAATATTTCCAATAAAAAAAATGTCAATTCATAAATTTAGGCCAAAATGTATTCTGCGACATGTATTTGCTAAAAAAATCCCAATGCGTGTAAATTAATTGGTTTACGTGAAAGTTATAGCGTCTACAAATGGCGGTATATATTGGAATTAATTTTTTTATACTAGTAATGGCGGCGATCAGAGACTTATAGCGGGACTTTGGGACTGTGGTGGGCATCCTGACACTGGGTTGGAACTGACTAACTGCCACTGACATCCCCAGTGACACTAATGCACTGAAACTGTCACTGACATCCCCAGTGACACTAATAAACAGCACTGACACTGCAAAAATGACAATGGGCAGGAAGGGGTTAACTTTTGGCCTATCAAAGGGTTAACTGTGCGTTGTGTGTGTTTTACTTTGTGTACTGTGTGCTGTTTTACTATGGAGATATTCTGCTTTGTATTTCTCTGCTGTTCAGAGAAATACAAAGCAGCATGTCCTTGCTGGCAGGAGAGAGACCTCTTTTGTTTACACACAGGTCTCTCCCCTGTCAGCTTTGCACGGCGATCGCCGGTTGCCTGCAGGGAATCTCTGGCTGGAACCCGGTGATTGACTTTCCTAGCCACCAATGGCGGATTGGGTAGGGCGGCGAGCGTGCTTGAGCCCCTACCCAGAAATGCAAATCACATATATATATATATAGATGTGATTTTGTACAGCCCTGCCACCCTATAGCAGTACTTCTACTATAGGGTAGTGGGCAAGTGGTTAAAGTTGATAATATGGTTTTGAAAATATTGTATTTTAATGCACACAGGCTTAATAGCCCAATTAAAAGGAAAGCTTTATGGCAGAAACCCCCAAAAATGCAAGGTGGCATCCTTTCTATCTATGAAGCCCACTTCCATGCACTTAAAGCCCCCAAGCTCTTTCTGCATATCTTTATGGCTAATGCGTATGTTAAGAAAAAGGGGGTGCTTGTAGCAATTAAGAACTCTATTTCCTTTAACTTACATGACCAGATCTTGGATCCCAGTGGCACATTCATCACATTGATATGTGATATGAATACTACTACCTATGGTAAACCTTTATGTTCCTAAAGTAGGCCAACTGCCTTTCCTTAGATTCCTTATAAGAAAAATAAAAAAAGTACAAAAAGGCTATCTTTTATTGTGTGGGGACTTTAACACCATAATTGATAGATTTCTGGAAGCAACCTCTAATAGTTCCCAACCAAAAGGCATCCTTTTCAGGCTAGATTCACACCTATGCGTTTTGCGGTGCATTTGCAGAAATGCACTACAATCTATTTAACATGATTTCCTATAGGACACATTCAACAATATGAAAAACTCTCACCGCACACTAGTGGCTCATATTCAGTGGGTATAAAGAACAAATGAACAAAAAGTCTGTAAGTCCAATAAAATCCGCAGCTGTGTAACTGCTTAGGTGGCAGCCATCCCAGAGTAAGCCAACTCTATGAGCATAATATGTGGAGAGAAAAAAGGAGAGAGGCTCCTTCTAAGTGCCGTGTATTACAGTATAATAAGCCACAAACAGCAAAAAACGTACAATATTGAAATTATTCAAAAGCCCATCAATGAAGAAAAATCTCTGGGGCCGTCATCCGTGTCCTGCAGGGATCCGTTTGATTGGGTTGATGACTGCTGTACTTATATACAGTCATGGCCGAAATTGTTGGCACCCTTGATATTTCTCCAGGAAATCATGTATTTCTCACGAAACGTATTGCATTAACACATGTTTTGCTATACACATGTTTATTCCCTTTGTGTGTATTGGGACAAAACAAAAAAAGGGAGGAAAGAAAGCAAATTCGACATAATGTCACACAAACCTCCAAAAATGGGCTGGACAAAAGTATTGGCACCCTTTCACAACTGCGGATAAATAAGAATGTTACAAGCATGTGATGCTCCTGTAAACTCACCTGGGGCAAGTAACAGGTGTGGGCAATATAGAAATCACACCTGAAAGCAGATAAAAAGGAGAGACGTTCACTTAACCTTTGCATTGTGTGTCTGTCTGTGCCACACTAAGCATGGACAACAGAAAGAGGAGACGAGAACTGTCTGAGGACCTGAGAACCAAAATTGTGGCAAAATATCAACAATCTCAAGGTTACAAGTCCATCTCCAGAGAACTAGATTTGCCTTTGTCCACAGTGCGCAACATTATCAAGAAGTTTGCAACCCATGGCACTGTAGCTAATCTCCCTGGTCGTGGACGGATGAGGAAAATTGATGAAAGATTGCAACGCAGAATAGTCCGGATGGTGGATAAGCAGCCCCAAACATGTTCCAAAGACATTCAAGCTGTCCTGCAGGCTCAGGGAGCATCAGTGTCAGCGCGAACTATCCGTCGACATTTAAATGAAATGAAACGCTATGGCAGGAGACCCAGGAGGACCCCACTGCTGACACAGAGACATAAAAAAGCAAGACTACAGTTTGCCAAAATGTACTTGAGTAAGCCAAAAGCCTTCTGGGAAAACGTCTTGTGGACAGATGAGACCAAGATAGAGCTTTTCGGTAAAGCACATCATTCTACTGTTTACCGAAAACGGAATGAGGCCTACAAAGAACAAAACACAGTACCTACGGTAAAATATGGTGGAGGTTCAATGATGTTTTGGGGTTGTTTTGCTGCCTCTGGCACTGGGTGCCTTGACTGTGTGCAAGGCATCATGAAATCTGAGGATTACCAAAGGATTTTGGGTCGCACTGTAGGGCCCAGTGTCAGAAAGCTGGGTTTGCGTCCAAGATCCTGGGTCTTCCAGCAGGACAATGACCCCAAACATACGTCAAAAAGCACTCAGAAATGGATGGCAAAGAAGCGCTGGAGAGTTCTGAAGTGGCCAGCAATGAGCCCAGATCTAAATCCCATTGAACACCTGTGGAGAGATCTTAAAATTGCTGTTGGGAAAAGGTGTCCTTCTAATAAGAGAGACCTGGAGCTGTTTGCAAAGGAAGAGTGGTCCAAAATTCCGGGTGAGAGGTGTCAGAAGCTTATTGATGGTTATAGGAAGCGACTGATTTCAGTTATGTTTTCCAAAGGGTGTGCAACCAAATATTAAGTTAAGGGTGCCAATACTTTTGTCCAGCCCATTTTTGGGGTTTTGTGTGACATTATGTCATATTTGCTTTTCTGCCTCTGTTTTATATTTGTTCCAATACATACAAAGGGAATAAACATGTGTATAGCAAAACATGTGTTAATGCAATACCTTTTTTGTGTGAAATACTTGATTTTCAGGAAAAATATCAAGGGTGCCAACAATTTCGGCCATGACTGTATATATATAATATATATTTATTTTTGTCATTTTCCAAAAACTTGTGGTAAAAAAATAAATTCTTCTATTGATTCAACATTCCTCTCAGCAAATAGTTTGGGGTGACCAAAAAGGGGTAATTTTGGGGGTGGGGGCGTTTTATGCCCAGCATTAGAAGTTTATGCCACACATCATTCACTCTTCTAACCACCCGAAGACCAAGCCTTTTTGTTCACATGAAAAAAATCTGTATTTTTTGCTAGGAAATTAATTTAAACCCCCAAACATTATATATTTTTTTAAAGCAGACACCCTAGTGAATAAAATGGTGGGTACTACAATTTTTTTGGCACATAGTACTCGCGTAGCGATTTTTCAAAAGCAATTTTTTTTAAAAAAATACACTTTTTTTACTTTTAATGCACAAAAACACAATATATTGGCAAATTGTTTGGTAAAATATAAAATATAATGGTATGCCGAGTAAATAGTTACCAAACATGACATGCTTTAAAACTGCGCATGCCCCGTGCAATGGTGACAAACTGCAAACATTTTTAATATCCATAGGCAGCCTTTAAAAGCCACCATTTTAGATTTACAGAGGAGGTCTAGTGTTAGGGTTACTGCCCTTGATCTGACGTTCACGGCGATACCTCACATGCATGGTGCAACCGCTGTTTACATAACGGCACAGGGTCAAGGCTTGTGCACACAGGTGTGCGCGCATGGGAGGGGCATATTTTTTTTTTTGTTATTTTGATTTTTTTTATTATTTTTACATTGTACCTTTCATTTTTTTTTTTTTAATCACTTTTAATGCTTTAACAGGGAATGCAAATAACCCCTATAACTTCAATGGGCCTTGTCATATTCTTTTTTGAGAAATATGGGGTCTATCAAACTCTAGATATCTCCTCTGCCCTTACATTATCTAATCAAACCAAAATCGGTGAGATCAGATGCTTTCCCAATTTACAAATGGCGCTGTTTATATCCTGCGAAACTGAAGTAATGAAATGCTTGTAACTTCCGAATTCTTAGACTATAGAGATGATTGGCATCATTCTGGTGTCCAATCAGCTCTATAGTCAGCTGGCAGAAACACCGGCTGCATTCTCAGGTTCCCCTGATGGCACGAGACTGCCCGAGAAGGCCGTGGAAGGCAGCAGGGGAGGGGGGACATAATCTCCCACTGTTTGTAAAAGCAATCTTGCAGCTAATTAGCCATTAGGATTGCTTTTACATGAAAGCCGATCACCGGCTGAAAAAAACGATACCAGGATGATGCCTGCAGCTGTAGGCATCATCCTGGTATAACCATTCAAATCCAGTGATGTACCAGTAC
Source organism: Staurois parvus (assembly GCF_062004578.1). Classification (NCBI taxonomy): domain Eukaryota; kingdom Metazoa; phylum Chordata; class Amphibia; order Anura; family Ranidae; genus Staurois; species Staurois parvus. Next base: position 4,062,377 of record NW_028318023.1, on the reverse strand, counting down.
ATCACTGGTCCTTGTTGGGTATATATGCTATATTCTTTTTTTTTTTTAATGCAGCCAGTGGACTGAATGAAAAAATGAGAAGAAATCTCTGCCAGAAAAAGTGTGTGGTATGCCCACCATTAGAATATACCGCCCTGCATCCACCCACTTCTAATGGTGGGCATACATTAGGTCACACTTTGCCACAAGTGCCAGTTCCAAGATTGAATAAATGTCTAAATAGTGGCACGCTTGAATAAAAATTGTCCACGTATAAGTGGTACCCTATATGGAGAAATGATGACACCAAGTCCCAAACTATCTTGCCACTGCTTCCCATGTAGTCTGGGCATCCGGGCGGGCTCCACGTGACTATCTTTTCCCTCGTAAATCCGAAACTTATAAGTATAGCCTGTTGTCCTCTCACAGGTCTTCTACTTCTTGACCCCATATCTGGCACGCTTGCAGGGGAGAAATTGTTTGAATGCAAGGCAGCCAGAAAAATTAATAAGGGACTCATCAACGCATATGTTTTGCTGGGGAGTATAGACATCTGCAAATTTTAGGTTAAGGTGATTTGCGAGGGGCTGAATTTTGTGGAGCCGGTCAAATTCAGGGTTACCCCGAGGATGACAGAGTGTATTGTCGCTGAAATGCATAAAACACATTATACTCTCATATCTATGCCTGGCCATGGCAGCAGAGAACACGGGCATATGATGAATCGGGTCTGTGGACCAATACAACCGCAATTCATTTCTTTTAGTAATGCCCATGTTGAGGCCCAAAAAAAATGTAAATTTGAAAACTGTAATGAGTTTCCATGCGAATGGTCTGGCAAGGTTTGAATTTGGGTTGGCGGCAATAAATTGTTGCATATAAACTGCTTTGATCCACAATCAACGCATACAGATATTCCGTGAAAAACAGCTCCAAAAATCAAGGAGGTATGTGAAAGACCAGGATGTACTAGACCGCTGGTACTCACCAGTTCACCAAAAGGTAGAGCGGCACTATTACTGGCACTCTGCTGCATATGAGAGTCATCAAAATTTACTGGCAAGTGCTAACAGAGATCAAGCCTGATTCTGCGAACACTGCGGTTTTGTGTGCAATGTATCAAGTGACAGTGACCTACTGACACTGCACTTGCTGGGGGAGAGGGGGGGGTAAGCATAGGGGCTAAACGCAGGTGCTGGCAGGTGCCGGGGCTGATCCCGCTAACGCTGCGTTTTTGGGGATGCTATACTAATGTGAATGCTGGTATAGTGCTGACCTGATCAAAGATATTGACCCGTTCAGACACTATACTAACAATGGAGGTTTATTGTACATGGGCGTGCTCCTGGAAATCAAGGGGTTAAATGTGATGACTGGTGTACTGACGGGCAATCTGACGCTATCTGGGAGGGGTGTGAAAACCACGGGAGCGCGAATCACATATATATATATATATATATATATATATATATATATATGTGTGATTTTGCATACCCATGCCACCCTGTAGCAGTATTTCTGCTGTAGGGTGGTCAGGAAGCGGTTACAGAAGAGGTTTGTGTTACGGCGCTGCATTACTTTAACTGACAATTGCGCGGTCATGCAACACTGCACCCAAATTAAATTTACATCCTTTTTTTCCCACAAATTGAGCTTTCTTTCGGTGGTATTTGATCGCCTGTGTGTTTTTATTTTTTTGCGCTATAAAAAAGAAGGCTGACAATTTTGAGAAAAAAAACAATATTTTGGACTTTTTGCTATAAAACATGTCCAGTAAAAAAAATTAAAAAATCAAATTTTGTCACAAATTTCATCCAAAATGCATTCTGCGACATGTCTCTGCTAAAAAAAAATCCCAATACGTGTAAACTAATTGGTTTACATGAAAGTTATAGCGTTTACAAATGGCGGGAAAGATACTGGGATTTTTAATATTTTTTATACTAATAATGGCGGCGGTCAGCGACATATGGCGCGATCAGCGACTTATGGCAGGACTACGGCGGACATTTTGACACTGGGGGAGAACTGACTTGGGGTCACTGACATCCCCAGTGACACCAATACACTGATCAGTGAAAAAAACCCCACTGACACTGTACTAATGGCACTGGGGAGGAAGGGGTTAAAATTTTTTAGGGTTAACTCTGTGAGGGGAGTGTTTTACTAGGGGGCGGGGGTGTGTGCTGGACGGGGGCAGGCTGATCGGGAGAGAGAAACTCTTCTCTCCCTCTTCAGCTTGTCACGAGCTGACAGGGAACTGACAGATAGCAGGGCTGTGTGTAAACAATGCAGCCCTGCTCTCTGTCAGTGATCACTGCTAATCACGGGGAAAAGGCCGGTAATGACCGGCCGTTGCAAAACCACGTTTTAAAACGTGGTTTTGCCCAGCCGTGCCGCCCTGCAACCGTTTTTATGCAGTGGCTGGGGCTCAAGCAGTTAAATCATTTCAATATTGTAAGTTTTTTACTCTTTGTGGCTTATTAAACTGTATTACACTGCACTTAGAAGATGCCTCTCTCCTTTTTTCTCTCCACATATGGGACACATTCACATCTCTGTGATTTTTGGAAAGGGTCAGGGACTTTTTTAAATGCAAAAAAATGCGTTTTGGTTCAATAGACTTTAATGGACACACTGTAGAAATGCATATAGTGCATTTCTGATGTGTTTCGCGTTTTTAATCTGCTCAGCAACAAGTTGGCCAAAAAAAAAAAAATGCATAACAAATCACAAATGCCTCAAAAATGCATGTGCAAAAACGCAAAAAACACCGCAAAAAGCACTGCAGAAACAAATCAAATGCATACTGCATAGATATGATCCTAGCCGCTAAGCTATTTGACCAGTGGAGATGTTTACATGCATCCGAGAAAGACTTTCTTTATTACTCAGCACCTTCCAAATCGTACTCATGGATGGAAGTAATTCTCACTGTCTTGTCACTACTACAGAAAGTATTCAAAGTGGACATCTATTCTATTACCTCGCTGGATCAGGCACCAGTAACTGTGCTCATAGAAGGGAGATTCAATGTTAACCCAACTTACCTATGGAGCAATGACACCTCTTTTCCCTAAAGCCTCTAACCATGATAGGCTTCCATCACAGCTTAAAGAGTTCTTTCAATGGAACTTTATTTTTTAGCATAAAGCCTACTGTAGAGGTTTAATGATACAAATGGCAGCAAAAGAGAGGAAGCAGAGGATGCAAGTCTGAGCAAATCTTTTGATTAAAATTAAAAACCTTGAAACCCAACACAAGAGGACTGGGTCCTCATTAACTTTGTGGTAATTACAAAACTGTTGACATGCCCTTTATATTGCTCCTACTCTATGACAATGAGAACTGCCTAAAAATATTGAAAGCTATATACCATTCTCAGGGGAAAAAGGCAGGAAACATCTTGCTAATTATATTAAAACTAAGCAGGCTAAAACAAAATGATCTTCTATAATGTATTTGATAGATCCATAACTCACCACCCCAAAGACATCGCTAATGCCTTTCAAAAATACTATCATCAATTATATAATCTAAAATATAATTTAAATGCTCCACAACCTATGGAACAATCTATCTCTGATTTTTTTTTGTCAGCAATAAAACTGCCTGCCTTAGAAATTCAATCGTTATATTCCTTGAATCGCCCAACATCAGATGAGGAGATACTGGGCTCCATTCACTGAACCGCATCGCATGCAGTATTTAGGTGTCCGGACACATTTTCTGTAAATTTACTATGCCATATTGTGGTATTTACTGCAAAACACTTGGTAAATACAGCATAAAAAGGGGTTAAAGCCAATTCACAGAAGGAAATAAGTAATTAAATGCATGTGGTAATTAAGTAGTGGTCCAGGCATGTGGTATTTAGGGAATGCAAAAATATAATAGCCAATTTTGAACAGCCTCTGTGTTTTTGGATCCGTTCTCTCAACAGTAATTCATAGAAACCTAAATATGGAAATCATTGGGGTTGATTTGAGAAAAAAGGTGAATAAAGATAGGTACTAGCCTTACAGGTACATGCATAAAAAAAAAACAAAACTTCAAATCAATGAGTCAAATAATACCCATATTTAAATCAAATCCATATATTCAATATAACTAGAGATGAGCGAATCGAAGTAGGCGAAGTGGAATTCGCTTCGAATATTAGAAAAATTTTGATTCGCGCCGAATCCGAAAATAAGCAGACTTCGGATGCGCGAATCAAAATTTTTCCTAAAATGGCGGCGACATGTGCGGCGACGGAGCGGGGATGTCTGGGAAGGCGCGCAGACAAGGCGCGCTGACCCATAATGCATTCATTCATGACATGTGATCGCATTAGCCAATCAGCAGCCAGCCAGCCAGCACTGTGTAATGGTCGAGCTATAAATGGCGGCCATTTTAGAATTCTCCATTTGCCTCCAGTCATTCAACAGAGGCAGACCTGGCTGTATTCAGGGAGAGAGTTAGGGACACAGAAACGTTACTTAGGGACATAGAAACGTTAGTTAGGGACACAGAAACGTTACTTAGGGCCACAGAAATGTTACTTAGGGACATAGAAACGTTACTTAGGGCCACAGAAACTTTACTTAGGGACACAGAAACGTTACTTAGGGACACAGAAACGTTACTTAGGGCCACAGAATCGTTACTTAGGGCCACAGAAACGTTACTTAGGTCCACAGAAACGTTACTTAGGGCCACAGAATCGTTACTTAGGGCCACAGAAACGTTACTTAGGGCCACAGAATTGTTACTTAGGGACAGACACAGAATTGTTACTGAGGGACACAGAATTGTAACTGAGGGCCACAGAACTGTTACTTAGGGCCACAGAAACGTTACTTAGGGCCACAGAATTGTTACTTAGGGACAGACACAGAATTGTTACTGAGGGACAGAGAATTGTTACTGAGGGCCACAGAACTGTTACTTAGGGCCACAGAAACGTTACTTAGGGCCACAGAATTGTTACTTAGGGACAGACACAGAATTATTACTGAGGGACACAGAATTGTTACTGAGGGCCACAGAACTGTTACTTAGGGCCACAGAAACGTTACTTAGGGACACAGAATTGTTACTCAGGGACAGACACAGAATTGTTACTTAGGGACAGACACAGAATTGTTACTGAGGGACACAGAATTGTTACTGAGGGCCACAGAACTGTTACTTAGGGCCACAGAAATGTTACTTAGGGCCACAGAATTGTTACTTAGGGACAGACACAGAATTGTTACTGAGGGACACAGAATTGTTACTGAGGGCCACAGAACTGTTACTTAGGGCCACAGAAACGTTACTTAGGGCCACAGAATAGTTACTTAGGGACAGACACAGAATTGTTACTGAGGGACACAGAATTGTTACTGAGGGCCACAGAACTGTTACTTAGGGCCACAGAAACGTTACTTAGGGACACAGAATTGTTACTCAGGGACAGACACAGAATTGTTACTTAGGGACAGACACAGAATTGTTACTGAGGGACACAGAATTGTTACTGAGGGCCACAGAACTGTTACTTAGGGCCACAGAAATGTTAATTAGGGCCACAGAATTGTTACTTAGGGACAGACACAGAATTGTTACTGAGGGACACAGAATTGTTACTGAGGGCCACAGAACTGTTACTTAGGGCCACAGAAACGTTACTTAGGGCCACAGAATTGTTACTTAGGGACAGACACAGAATTGTTACTGAGGGACACAGAATTGTTACTGAGGGCCACAGAACTGTTACTTAGGGCCACAGAAACGTTACTTAGGGACACAGAATTGTTACTCAGGGACAGACACAGAATTGTTACTTAGGGACAGACACAGAATTGTTACTGAGGGACACAGAATCGTTACTTAGGGCCACAGAAACGTTACTTAGGGCCACTGAAACGTTACTTAGGGCCACAGAATTGTTACTTAGGGACAGACACAGAATTGTTACTGAGGGCCACAGATTTGTTACTGAGGGCCACAGAACCGTTACTTAGGGCCACAGAAAGGTTACTTAGGGACACAGAATTGTTACTCAGGGACAGACACAGAATTGTTACTGAGGGACACAGAATTGTTACTGAGGGACAGACACAGAATTGTTCCTGAGGGATACAGAATTGTTACTCAGGGACACAGAACCGTTACTTAGGGCCACAGAAACTTTACTTAGGGCCACAGAATAGTTACTTAGGGCCACAGAAACTTTACTTAGGGCCACAGAAACGTTACTTAGTGCCACAGAATTGTTACTTAGGGACAGACACAGAATTGTTACTGAGGGACACAGATTTGTTACTGAGGGCCACAGAACCGTTACTTAGGGCCACAGAAACGTTACTTAGGGACACAGAATTGTTACTCAGGGACAGACAGAATTGTTACTGAGGGACACAGAATTGTTACTGAGGGACACAGAATTGTTACTGAGGGACACAGAATTGTTACTCAGGGACACAGAATTGTTACTGAGGGACACAGAATTGTTACTGAGGGACACAGAATTGTTACTCAGGGACAGACACAGAATTGTTACTCAGGGACAGACACAGAATTGTTACTGAGGGACACAGAATTGTTACTCAGGGACACAGAATTGTTACTCAGGGACACAGAATTGTTACTGAGGGACACAGAATTGTTACTCAGGGACACAGAATTGTTACTGAGGGACACAGAATTGTTACTCAGGGACAGACACAGAATTGTTACTCAGGGACAGACACCGAATTGTTACTCAGGGACAGACACAGAATTGTTACTGAGGGACACAGAATTGTTACTGAGGGACACAGAATTGTTACTCAGCGACAGACACAGAATTGTTACTCAGGGACACAGAATTGTTACTGAGGGACACAGAATTGTTACTGAGGGACACATAATTGTTACTCAGGGACAGACACAGAATTGTTACTCAGGGACAGACACAGAATTGTTACTGAGGGACACAGAATTGTTACTGAGGGACACAGAATTGTTACTCAGCGACAGACACAGAATTGTTACTCAGGGACAGACACAGAATTGTTACTGAGGGACACAGAATTGTTACTGAGGGACACAGAATTCTTACTCAGGGACACAGAATTGTTACTGAGGGACACAGAATTGTTACTCAGGGACACAGAATTGTTACTCAGGGACAGACACAGAATTGTTACTCAGGGACAGACACAGAATTGTTACTGAGGGACACAGAATTGTTACTGAGGGACACAGAATTGTAACTCAGCGACAGACACAGAATTGTTACTCAGGGACAGACACAGAATTGTTACTGAGGGACACAGAATTGTTACTGAGGGACACAGAATTGTTACTGAGGGACACAGAATTGTTACTCAGGGACACAGAATTGTTACTGAGGGACACAGAATTGTTACTGAGGGACACAGAATTGTTACTGAGGGACACAGAATTGTTACTCAGGGACAGACACAGAATTGTTACTCAGGGACACAGAATCGTTTAATTAAAGAGTATGTCAGACAACATGCATAGGAGTGGCATAGGAGGCAATGTTTTAGGAGCGAGCAGACGTGGCAGCAGAGGAAGGGGTCGAGGCAGCACTAGTCGCAGCCAGAGGCCAGTGCTCCCGGTGTCATCCAGTGGTCGTGTCTCCACCGACAACCCTGCCGTCATCGATTGGTTGGCTCGGTCGTCTTCCTCTTCCCAGGTCACCTCTGACACCTACAGCCAATGGTCGGTGGGTACGTCAGATACAACCGTTAGTTGGCATGGCCCGGGAGCAAGCCCACTGAAATCACGTGTCCTCTACCTGCCCCTGTCCTTTGGTGTTCCCTCACCAAGCGAAGTATCGCATGCTGTGGGCTCAGCCCCACTGTACAGTGAGGAAGAGCTAACAGAGGGCGGTCAGGAACGGGGGGAGACATCCGCCTCTTCAGCAGCCAGGCGAAGAAGTAGTGGCGAGGAGAGTGGCTCGGTAGCCGGTCTAGAGACAGGTCTGTCTCCTGACCCACACGCAGCCGAGGGGGCTAGTAGTGAGGCGGAGACCCTAATTGATGATGATGAGGCTGATCGCACTTGGCAGCCTCGTCGTCATCAGGCTATTGCTTCCGCATCATCAGGAGAAGAGGGTGGCAGCTTGGCAGCAAGCAAAACAGTCGGTGGGTTGCCCAGGAGGCAGCAGGGTCGCAGCAGTGTCAGTGGAGGCAAACGGCCACGGAGTACAGCACCAGCTCCACTGCAGCCTGCCACCATGGCCAGTAGTGGTGCCGGTGTGCACGGAGGAAGCAGCAGTCAGCCAGTGAGGAGTATCGGGGGCAAAGTTTCCTACTCGGCGGTGTGGCAATTTTTTGTCAAGCCGCCCGAGGAAGTAAACGTAGCCGTATGTCGACTATGTGGCCAGAAAGTCAAGCGTGGCCAGGGGGCCCATGTTGGGACTACAGCGTTGCGGCAGCATATGCAGCGTCGCCATTTGGTGGCCTGGGAAAACCGTGATAAAGATACGGCGGTTCTGCCCGCCCCAGCCCCCGCTCCATCACCCGCTCCGTTACTTGCTCCGTCACCCGACGTCAATCACCCTCTATCAGCCAGTCAAGGCTCCAACACCTCTGCTGAGGGGAGTTGTCGCTCGTTGGCATCTTCCGCTCGTTCAGATGCTCCTTCTCCTGCTACTCCTCTTCACGGATTCCGTCAGCAGTCCTTCTTGGAATCCGTTTCCAAGAGACAACAGTTTGCGAGCACGCACCCGACGGTGCAAAAGCTGAACGTCCTCCTGTCCAAGTTGCTGGTGCTGCAGTCCCTCCCTTTCCAAGTGGTGGACTCAGCACCTTTCCGAGAAATGATGGCTTGTGCCGCGCCGCGGTGGAGAGTGCCAAGCCGTCATTTCTTCGCCAAAAAGGCAGTGCCAGCCCTGCATTCACATGTAGAAGAGATGGTGGGCCAGTCTTTGAGCATGTCGGTCTCTGCCAAAGTGCACGGCAGCGCCGACGTGTGGAGCTGGGTGAACGTGGTACCGTCACAGCCGCACCAGCAACTTGGACAGATCACGCCGCTTTTGCCTCCACGTTTGCACGTCCTTGGTCCGGCAAAGATGTCCGCCTCTACCACCTCTTCTTCCGCCGTGTCTTCAACCGCCACCCCTGTGCCAAGTCCCATTACCCGACCGGCATACCACATGTGCAGGGCGCAACGGTGTCACGCTGTGCTTCACCTGGTATGCCTTGGCGAACGTAGTCACACAGGAGAGGAACTTCTCAGTGTAATGAACAGAGAAATCGACAGATGGCTGTCTCCGCGCAAACTGAAAATCGGAACCATGTTGACCGACAACGGAAAGAACATGGTGTCTGCTCTGCGTCAAGGAAGGTTGTGCCATGCGCCATGCATGGCTCACGTGTTCAATCTGGTTGTCAAGCGGTTCCTAAAATCCACCATCCCACTGCAAGACATCCTTCAAATGTCACGTAAACTTTGCATGCATTTCAGCCATTCCTACACCGCAAAGCACACCCTCCTTGAGCTGCAGCGGCAGAACGGAATTCCACAGCATCGCCTGATCTGCGACGTTGCAACAAGGTGGAATTCAACCCTACACATGTTAGACCGCCTTTACGAACAGCGAAAGGCCATCACCGATTTCCTGATGTTACAAGCGGATAAAGGTACTCCCCTGTGTAACTTCGATGTCAGCCATTGGCAGCTCATGCGTGACACCTGCCGCTTGCTCAGGCCCTTTGAGGAGGCCACGCTATTCGTGAGTTGGCAGGACTATGGGATGAACGACGTCATTCCTCTGTTGCACGTCCTGGAACAAATGCTGTTAACAATGGCTGGTCAGGGTGCGGTAGACGTGGCGCACAGATCTCAACGCCACATGACCCCTGTGGGGGCAGGACAGGAAGAAGAGGAGGAGGTAGAGGAGGACATTGGTGCACAGGAATTATTGAGTGAAATGGGTGGTTTTTCCACTCAGCGGACAGGAGTGGAGGAGCAGGAGCATCTGGTAGAGGAGGAGGAGGAGGAGACAGAGGACCCAGACGCACCGTGGCAGTATGCTGTGGAGATGGAGGCAGGGAGTCCCTCGCATTCCTTGGCACAAATGGCCCATAGCATGCTCGGTTGCTTGCGTAGTGACAGCCGAATAATAACCATCAGACAGAGGGATGACTTTTGGCTGTCCACCTTGTTGGACCCTCGCTACCGTTCAAAAATGGTGGCCTTTTTCACACCTGCTGAGAGGGAGGCCAAAATAACGTACTATAAAAACCACCTATGTAGTCAGTTGGTCTCTGCCTTTGTGCGCCAACGTCCATCCTCAGACACTGTGGGCCCTGTGCGCTCGCGTTCCGTTGCCATGGCAGCAGGGGAGGGGTGGGGTGGTAGGAGCAGTGGCAGCTCCACCAGCAGCGGCTGCCTCAGTCTGCAGTCGATGATGAGTAGCTTTATTCACCAGCGCAGTGAGGAAACTACTAACCAGCCGCAGCAGCAGCAGCAGCATCAGGTGGACCTGGAGCAGGACCACAAACAACAGGCTTGGGCCTACTTGGACAGCACCCTGCCAACCGAGGTAGACAATCCCCTTGACTACTGGGCAACGAAACTTGACCTTTGGCCCCAACTAGCTGAATTTGCCCTTGAAAGGCTGTCATGCCCGGCCAGTAGCGTGGCATCAGAGCGCGTGTTTAGTGCGGCAGGAGGTATTGTAACTCCGCGGAGGACACGACTGTCCACCCAAAGTGTGGAGAGACTCACGTTTGTGAAAATGAATCAGGCGTGGATTAGTCTGGATTTCAAACCACCAGTTCCTGACACAACTGACTAAATCCGCCATGAATCATGCCCCAAACATGTGCCACTTTCAGGTCTCCTCACACTGCTGGTGTGTTCCATTTTTTGTCATAGGGTGCTGGCAGATTACGGGCCTCCCATAGCTGCTGCCAGGCCCCTAATCTGCCATGGGCCCCTGTACCGCCTCCTCATGCTGCTGCCAGATCCACAGTATCTCATGCCATGTGCCACTTTCAGGTCTCCTCACACTGCTGGTGTGTTCCATTTTTTGTCATAGGGTGCTGGCAGATTACGGGCCTCCTATAGCTGCTGCCAGGCCCCTAATCTGCCATGGGCCCCTATACCGCCTCCTCATGCTGCTGCCAGGTCCAGAGTCTCTCATGGGTCCCTGTACGGCCTCCCATTGCTGCTGTCTCCATCGCCACACTCTGCCATGTGCAACTTTCAGGTCTCCTCACACTGCTGGTGTGTTCCATTTTTTGTCAAAGGGTGCTGGCAGATTACGGGCCTCCCATAGCTGCTGCCATTCCCCTAATCTGCCATGGGCCCCTGTACCGCCTCCTCATGCTGCTGCCAGGTCCAAAGTGTCTCATGCCATGTGCCACTTTCAGGTCTCCTCACACTGCTGGTGTGTTCCATTTTTTGTCATAGGGTGCTGGCAGATTACGGGCCTCCCATAGCTGCTGCCAGGCCCCTAATCTGCCATGGGCCCCTGTACCGCCTCCTCATGCTGCTGCCAGGTCCACAGTGTCTCATGCCATGTGCCACTTTCAGGTCTCCTCACACTGCTGGTGTGTTCCATTTTTTGTCATAGGGTGCAGGAAGATTACGGGCCTCCTATAGCTGCTGCCAGGCCCCTAATCTGCCATGGGCCCCTATACCGCCTCCTCATGCTGCTGCCAGGTCCAGAGTCTCTCATGGGTCCCTGTACGGCCTTCCATTGCTGCTGTCTCCATCGCCACACTCTGCCATGTGCCACTTTCAGGTCTCCACACACTGCTGGTGTGTTACATTTTTTGTTATAGGGTGCTGGCAGATTACGGGCCTCCCATAGCTGCTGCCAGGCCCATAATCTGCCATGGGCCCCTGTACCGCCTCCTCATGCTGCTGCCAGGTCCACAGTGTCTCATGCCATGTGCCACTTTCAGGTCTCCTCACACTGCTGGTGTGTTACATTTTTTGTCATAGTGTGCTGGCAGATTACGGGCCTCCCATAGCTGCTGCCAGGCCCCTAATCTGCCATGGGCCCCTATACCGCCTCCTCATGCTGCTGCCAGGTCCAGAGTCTCTCATGGGTCCCTGTACGGCCTCCCATTGCTGCTGTCTCCATCGCCACACTCTGCCATGTGCCACTTTCAGGTCTCCTCACACTGCTGGTGTGTTCCATTTTTTGTCATAGGGTGCTGGCAGATTACGGGCCTCCTATAGCTGCTGCCAGGCCCCTAATCTGCCATGGGCCCCTGTACCGCCTCCTCATGCTGCTGCCAAGTCCAGAGTCTCTCATGGGTCCCTGTACGGCCTCCCATTGCTGCTGTCTCCATCGCCACACTCTGCCATGTGCCACTTTCAGGTCTCCTCACACTGCTGGTGTGTTCCATTTTTTATCATAGGGTGCTGGCAGATTACGGGCCTCCCATAGCTGCTGCCAGGCCCCTAATCTGCCATGGGCCCCTGTACCGCCTCCTCATGCTGCTGCCAGGTCCACAGTGTCTCATGCCATGTGCCACTTTCAGGTCTCCTCACACTGCTGGTGTGTTCCATTTTTTGTCATAGGGTGCTGGCAGATTACGGGCCTCCTATAGCTGCTTCCAGGCCCCTAATCTGCCATGGGCCCCTATACCGCCTCCTCATGCTGCTGCCAAGTCCAGAGTCTCTCATGGGTCCCTGTACGGCCTCCCATTGCTGCTGTCTCCATCGCCACACTCTGCCATGTGCCACTTTCAGGTCTCCTCACACTGCTGGTGTGTTACATTTTTTGTCATAGGGTGCTGGCAGATTACGGGCCTCCCATAGCTGCTGCCAGGCCCCTAATCTGCCATGGGCCCCTGTACCGCCTCCTCATGCTGCTGCCAGGTCCAGAGTCTCTCATGGGTCCCTGTACGGCCTCCCATTGCTGCTGTCTCCATCGCCACACTCTGCCATGTGCCACTTTCAGGTCTCCTCACACTGCTGGTGTGTTCCATTTTTTGTCATAGGATGCTGGCAGATTACGGGCCTCCCATAGCTGCTGCCAGGCCCCTAATCTGCCATGGGCCCCTGTACCGCCTCCTCATGCTGCTGCCAGGTCCACAGTGTCTCATGCCATGTGCCACTTTCAGGTCTCCTCACAGTGCTGGTGTGTTCTATTTTTTGTCATAGGGTGCTGGCAGATTACGGGCCTCCCATAGCTGCTGCCAGGCCCCTAATCTGCCATGGGCCCCTATACCGCGTCCTCATGCTGCTGCCAGGTGCAGAGTCTCTCATGGGTCCCTGTACGGCCTCCCATTGCTGCTGTCTCCATCGCCACACTCTGCCATGTGCCACTTTCAGGTCTCCTCACACTGCTGGTGTGTTCCATTTTTTGTCATAGGGTGCTGGCAGATTACGGGCCTCCCATAGCTGCTGCCAGGCCCCTAATCTGCCATGGGCCCCTGTACCGCCTCCTCATGCTGCTGCCAGGTCCACAGTGTCTCATGCCATGTGCCACTTTCAGGTCTCCTCACACTGCTGGTGTGTTCCATTTTTTGTCATAGGGTGCTGGCAGATTACGGGCCTCCCATAGCTGCTGCCAGGCCCCTAATCTGCCATGGGCCCCTATACCGCCTCCTCATGCTGCTGCCAGGTCCAGAGTCTCTCATGGGTCCCTGTACGGCCTCCCATTGCTGCTGTCTCCATCGCCACACTCTGCCATGTGCCACTTTCAGGTCTCCTCACACTGCTGGTGTGTTCCATTTTTTGTCATAGGGTTCTGGAAGATTACGGGCCTCCCATAGCTGCTGCCAGGCCCCTAATCTGCCATGGGCCCCTGTACCGCCTCCTCATGCTGCTGCCAGGTCCACAGTGTCTCATGCCATGTGCCACTTTCAGGTCTCCTCACAGTGCTGGTGTGTTCCATTTTTTGTCATAGGGTGCTGGCAGATTACGGGCCTCCTATAGCTGCTTCCAGGCCCCTAATCTGCCATGGGCCCCTATACCGCCTCCTCATGCTGCTGCCAAGTCCAGAGTCTCTCATGGGTCCCTGTACGGCCTCCCATTGCTGCTGTCTCCATCGCCACACTCTGCCATGTGCCACTTTCAGGTCTCCTCACACTGCTGGTGTGTTCCATTTTTTTTCATAGGGTGCTGGCAGATTACGGGCCTCCCATAGCTGCTGCCAGGCCCCTAATCTGCCATGGGCCCCTGTACCGCCTCCTCATGCTGCTGCCTGGTCCACAGTGTCTCATGCCATGTGCCACTTTCAGGTCTCCTCACACTGCTGGTGTGTTCCATTTTTTGTCATAGGGTGCTGGCAGATTACGGGCCTCCCATAGCTGCTGCCAGGCCCCTAATCTGCCATGGGCCCCTATACCGCCTCCTCATGCTGCTGCCAGGTCCAGAGTCTCTCATGGGTCCCTGTACGGCCTCCCATTGCTGCTGTCTCCATCGCCACACTCTGCCATGTGCCACTTTCAGGTCTCCTCACACTGCTGGTGTGTTCCATTTTTTGTCATAGGGTTCTGGAAGATTACGGGCCTCCCATAGCTGCTGCCAGGCCCCTAATCTGCCATGGGCCCCTGTACCGCCTCCTCATGCTGCTGCCAGGTCCACAGTGTCTCATGCCATGTGCCACTTTCAGGTCTCCTCACAGTGCTGGTGTGTTCCATTTTTTGTCATAGGGTGCAGGGCAGATTACGGGCCTCCTATAGCTGCTGCCAGGCACCTAATCTGCCATGGGCCCCTATACCGCCTCCTCATGCTGCTGCCAGGTGCAGAGTCTCTCATGGGTCCCTGTACGGCCTCCCATTGCTGCTGTCTCCATCGCCACACTCTGCCATGTGCCACTTTCAGGTCTCCTCACACTGCTGGTGTGTTCCATTTTTTGTCATAGGGTGCTGGCAGATTACGGGCCTCCCATAGCTGCTGCCAGGACCCTAATCTGCCATGGGCCCCTGTACCGCCTCCTCATGCTGCTGCCAGGTCCAGAGTCTCTCATGGGTCCCTTTACGGCCTCCCATTGCTGCTGTCTCCATCGCCACACTCTGGCATGTGCCACTTTCAGGTCTCCTCACACTGCTGGTGTGTTCCATTTTTTTTCATAGGGTGCTGGCAGATTACGGGCCTCCCATAGCTGCTGCCAGGCCCCTAATCTGCCATGGGCCCCTGTACCGCCTCCTCATGCTGCTGCCTGGTCCACAGTGTCTCATGCCATGTGCCACTTTCAGGTCTCCTCACACTGCTGGTGTGTTCCATTTTTTGTCATAGGGTGCTGGCAGATTACGGGCCTCCCATAGCTGCTGCCAGGCCCCTAATCTGCCATGGGCCCCTATACCGCCTCCTCATGCTGCTGCCAGGTCCAGAGTCTCTCATGGGTCCCTGTACGGCCTCCCATTGCTGCTGTCTCCATCGCCACACTCTGCCATGTGCCACTTTCAGGTCTCCTCACACTGCTGGTGTGTTCCATTTTTTGTCATAGGGTTCTGGAAGATTACGGGCCTCCCATAGCTGCTGCCAGGCCCCTAATCTGCCATGGGCCCCTGTACCGCCTCCTCATGCTGCTGCCAGGTCCACAGTGTCTCATGCCATGTGTCACTTTCAGGTCTCCTCACAGTGCTGGTGTGTTCCATTTTTTGTCATAGGGTGCAGGGCAGATTACGGGCCTCCTATAGCTGCTGCCAGGCACCTAATCTGCCATGGGCCCCTATACCGCCTCCTCATGCTGCTGCCAGGTGCAGAGTCTCTCATGGGTCCCTGTACGGCCTCCCATTGCTGCTGTCTCCATCGCCACACTCTGCCATGTGCCACTTTCAGGTCTCCTCACACTGCTGGTGTGTTCCATTTTTTGTCATAGGGTGCTGGCAGATTACGGGCCTCCCATAGCTGCTGCCAGGACCCTAATCTGCCATGGGCCCCTGTACCGCCTCCTCAGCCTGCTGCCAGGTCCACAGTGTCTCATGCCATGTGCCACTTTCAGGTCTCCTCACAGTGCTGGTGTGTTCCATTTTTTGTCATAGGGTGCTGGCAGATTACGGGCCTCCCATAGCTGCTGCCAGGACCCTAATCTGCCATGGGCCCCTATACCGCCTCCTCATGCTGCTGCCAGGTGCAGAGTCTCTCATGGGTCCCTGTACGGCCTCCCATTGCTGCTGTCTCCATCGCCACACTCTGCCATGTGCCACTTTCAGGTCTCCTCACACTGCTGGTGTGTTCCATTTTTTGTCATAGGGTGCTGGTAGATTACGGGCCTCCCATAGCTGCTGCCAGGCCCCTAATCTGCCATGGGCCCCTGTACCGCCTCCTCATGCTGCTGCCAGGTCCACAGTGTCTCATGCCATGTGCCACTTTCAGGTCTCCTCACAGTGCTGGTGTGTTCCATTTTTTGTCATAGGGTGCTGGCAGATTACGGGCCTCCCATAGCTGCTGCCAGGCCCCTAATCTGCCATGGGCCCCTATACCGCCTCCTCATGCTGCTGCCAGGTGCAGAGTCTCACATGGGTCCCTGTACGGCCTCCCATTGCTGCTGTCTCCATCGCCACACTCTGCCATGTGCCACTTTCAGGTCTCCTCACACTGCTGGTGTGTTCTATTTTTTGTCATAGGGTGCTGGCAGATTACGGGCCTCCCATAGCTGCTGCCAGGCCCCTAATCTGCCATGGGCCCCTGTACCGCCTCCTCATGCTGCTGCCAGGTCCACAGTGTCTCATGCCATGTGCCACTTTCAGGTCTCCTCACACTGCTGGTGTGTTCCATTTTTTGTCATAGGGTGCTGGCAGATTACGGGCCTCCCATAGCTGCTGCCAGGCCCCTAATCTGCCATGGGCCCCTATACCGCCTCCTCATGCTGCTGCCAGGTCCAGAGTCTCTCATGGGTCCCTGTACGGCCTCCCATTGCTGCTGTCTCCATCGCCACACTCTGCCATGTGCCACTTTCAGGTCTCCTCACACTGCTGGTGTGTTCCATTTTTTGTCATAGGGTGCTGGAAGATTACGGGCCTCCCATAGCTGCTGCCAGGCCCCTAATCTGCCATGGGCCCCTGTACCGCCTCCTCATGCTGCTGCCAGGTCCACAGTGTCTCATGCCATGTGTCACTTTCAGGTCTCCTCACAGTGCTGGTGTGTTCCATTTTTTGTCATAGGGTGCAGGGCAGATTACGGGCCTCCTATAGCTGCTGCCAGGCCCCTAATCTGCCATGGGCCCCTATACCGCCTCCTCATGCTGCTGCCAGGTGCAGAGTCTCTCATGGGTCCCTGTACGGCCTCCCATTGCTGCTGTCTCCATCGCCACACTCTGCCATGTGCCACTTTCAGGTCTCCTCACACTGCTGGTGTGTTCCATTTTTTGTCATAGGGTGCTGGCAGATTACGGGCCTCCCATAGCTGCTGCCAGGACCCTAATCTGCCATGGGCCCCTGTACCGCCTCCTCATGCTGCTGCCAGGTCCACAGTGTCTCATGCCATGTGCCACTTTCAGGTCTCCTCACAGTGCTGGTGTGTTCCATTTTTTGTCATAGGGTGCTGGCAGATTACGGGCCTCCCATAGCTGCTGCCAGGCCCCTAATCTGCCATGGGCCCTATACCGCCTCCTCATGCTGCTGCCAGGTGCAGAGTCTCTCATGGGTCCCTGTACGGCCTCCCATTGCTGCTGTCTCCATCGCCACACTCTGCCATGTGCCACTTTCAGGTCTCCTCACACTGCTGGTGTGTTCCATTTTTTGTCATAGGGTGCTGGCAGATTACGGGCCTCCCATAGCTGCTGCCAGGCCCCTAATCTGCCATGGGCCCCTGTACCGCTTCCTCATGCTGCTGCCAGGTCCACAGTGTCTCATGCCATGTGCCACTTTCAGGTCTCCTCACACTGCTGGTGTGTTCCATTTTTTGTCATAGGGTGCTGGCAGATTACGGGCCTCCCATAGCTGCTGCCAGGCCCCTAATCTGCCATGGGCCCCTATACCGCCTCCTCATGCTGCTGCCAGGTCCAGAGTCTCTCATGGGTCCCTGTACGGCCTCCCATTGCTGCTGTCTCCATCGCCACACTCTGCCATGTGCCACTTTCAGGTCTCCTCACACTGCTGGTGTGTTCCATTTTTTGTCATAGGGTGCTGGTAGATTACGGGCCTCCCATAGCTGCTGCCAGGCCCCTAATCTGCCATGGGCCCCTGTACCGCCTCCTCATGCTGCTGCCAGGTCCACAGTGTCTCATGCCATGTGCCACTTTCAGGTCTCCTCACAGTGCTGGTGTGTTCCATTTTTTGTCATAGGGTGCTGGCAGATTACGGGCCTCCCATAGCTGCTGCCAGGCCCCTAATCTGCCATGGGCCCCTATACCGCCTCCTCATGCTGCTGCCAGGTGCAGAGTCTCACATGGGTCCCTGTACGGCCTCCCATTGCTGCTGTCTCCATCGCCACACTCTGCCATGTGCTACTTTCAGGTCTCCTCACACTGCTGGTGTGTTCCATTTTTTGTCATAGGGTGCTGGCAGATTACGGGCCTCCCATAGCTGCTGCCAGGCCCCTAATCTGCCATGGGCCCCTGTACCGCCTCCTCATGCTGCTGCCAGGTCCACAGTGTCTCATGCCATGTGCCACTTTCAGGTCTCCTCACACTGCTGGTGTGTTCCATTTTTTGTCATAGGGTGCTGGCAGATTACGGGCCTCCTATAGCTGCTGCCAGGCCCCTATTCTGCCATGGGCCCCTATACCGCCTCCTCATGCTGCTGCCAAGTCCAGAGTCTCTCATGGGTCCCTGTACGGCCTCCCATTGCTGCTGTCTCCATCGCCACACTCTGCCATGTGCCACTTTCAGGTCTCCTCACACTGCTGGTGTGTTACATTTATTGTCATAGGGTGCTGGCAGATTACGGGCCTCCCATAGCTGCTGCCAGGCCCCTAATCTGCCATGGGCCCCTGTACCGCCTCCTCATGCTGCTGCCAGGTCCACAGTGTCTCATGCCATGTGCCACTTTCAGGTCTCCTCACACTGCTGGTGTGTTCCATTTTTTGTCATAGGGTGCTGGCAGATTACGGGCCTCTTATAGCTGCTGCCAGGCCCCTAATCTGTCATGGGCCCCTGTACCGCCTCCTCATGCTGCTGCCAGGTCCAGAGTATCTCATGGGTCCCTGTACGGCCTCCCATTGCTCCTGTCTCCATCGCCACACTCTGCCATGTGCCACTTTCAGGTCTCCTCACACTGCTGGTGTGTTACATTTTTTGTCATAGGGTGCTGGCAGATTACGGGCCTCCCATAGCTGCTGCCAGGCCCCTAATCTGCCATGGGCCCCTGTACCGCCTCCTCATGCTGCTGCCAGGTCCACAGTGTCTCATGCCATGTGCCACTTTCAGGTCTCCTCACAGTGCTGGTGTGTTCCATTTTTTGTCATAGGGTGCTGGCAGATTACGGGCCTCCCATAGCTGCTGCCAGGCCCCTAATCTGCCATGGGCCCCTATACCGCCTTCTCATGCTGCTGCCAGGTGCAGAGTCTCTCATGGGTCCCTGTACGGCCTCCCATTGCTGCTGTCTCCATCGCCACACTCTGCCATGTGCCACTTTCAGGTCTCCTCACACTGCTGGTGTGTTCCATTTTTTGTCATAGGGTGCTGGCAGATTACGGGCCTCCCATAGCTGCTGCCAGGCCCCTAATCTGCCATGGGCCCCTGTACCGCCTCCTCATGCTGCTGCCAGGTCCACAGTGTCTCATTCCATGTGCCACATTCAGGTCTCCTCACACTGCTGGTGTGTTCCATTTTTTGTCATAGGGTGCTGGCAGATTACGGGCCTCCCATAGCTGCTGCCAGGCCCCTAATCTGCCATGGGCCCCTATACCGCCTCCTCATGCTGCTGCCAGGTGCAGAGTCTCTCATGGGTCCCTGTACGGCCTCCCATTGCTGCTGTCTCCATCGCCACACTCTGCCATGTGCCACTTTCAGGTCTCCTCACACTGCTGGTGTGTTCCATTTTTTGTCATAGGGTGCTGGCAGATTACGGGCCTCCCATAGCTGCTGCCAGGCCCCTAATCTGCCATGGGCCCCTGTACCGCCTCCTCATGCTGCTGCCAGGTCCAGAGACTCTCATGGGTCCCTGTACGGCCTCCCATTGCTGCTGTCTCCATCGCCACACTCTGCCATTTGCCACTTTCAGGTCTCCTCACACTGCTGGTGTGTTCCATTTTTTGTCATAGGGTGCTGGTAGATTACGGGCCTCCCATAGCTGCTGCCAGGCCCCTATTCTGCAATGGGCCCCTGTACCGCCTCCTCATGCTGCTGCCAGATCCACAGTGTCTCATGCCATGTGCCACTTTCAGGTCTCCTCACAGTGCTGGTGTGTTCCATTTTTTGTCATAGGGTGCTGGCAGATTACGGGCCTCCCATAGCTGCTGCCAGGCCCCTAATCTGCCATGGGCCCCTATACCGCCTCCTCATGCTGCTGCCAGGTGCAGAGTCTCTCATGGGTCCCTGTACGGCCTCCCATTGCTGCTGTCTCCTTCGCCACACTCTGCCATGTGCCACTTTCAGGTCTCCTCACACTGCTGGTGTGTTCCATTTTTTGTCATAGGGTGCTGGTAGATTACGGGCCTCCCATAGCTGCTGCCAGGCCCCTAATCTGCCATGGGCCCCTGTACCGCCTCCTCATGCTGCTGCCAGGTCCACAGTGTCTCATGCCATGTGCCACTTTCAGGTCTCCTCACAGTGCTGGTGTGTTACATTTTTTGTCATAGGGTGCTGGCAGATTACGGGCCTCCCATAGCTGCTGCCAGGCCCCTAATCTGCCATGGGCCCCTGTACCGCCTCCTCATGCTGCTGCCAGGTCCACAGTGTCTCATGCCATGTGCCACTTTCAGGTCTCCTCACAGTGCTGGTGTGTTCCATTTTTTGTCATAGGGTGCTGGCAGATTACGGGCCTCCCATAGCTGCTGCCAGGCCCCTAATCTGCCATGGGCCCCTATACCGCCTTCTCATGCTGCTGCCAGGTGCAGAGTCTCTCATGGGTCCCTGTACGGCCTCCCATTGCTGCTGTCTCCATCGCCACACTCTGCCATGTGCCACTTTCAGGTCTCCTCACACTGCTGGTGTGTTCCATTTTTTGTCATAGGGTGCTGGCAGATTACGGGCCTCCCATAGCTGCTGCCAGGCCCCTAATCTGCCATGGGCCCCTGTACCGCCCCCTCATGCTGCTGCCAGGTCCACAGTGTCTCATGCCATGTGCCACATTCAGGTCTCCTCACACTGCTGGTGTGTTCCATTTTTTGTCATAGGGTGCTGGCAGATTACGGGCCTCCCATAGCTGCTGCCAGGCCCCTAATCTGCCATGGGCCCCTATACCGCCTCCTCATGCTGCTGCCAGGTGCAGAGTCTCTCATGGGTCCCTGTACGGCCTCCCATTGCTGCTGTCTCCATCGCCACACTCTGCCATGTGCCACTTTCAGGTCTCCTCACACTGCTGGTGTGTTCCATTTTTTGTCATAGGGTGCTGGCAGATTACGGGCCTCCCATAGCTGCTGCCAGGCCCCTAATCTGCCATGGGCCCCTGTACCGCCTCCTCATGCTGCTGCCAGGTCCAGAGACTCTCATGGGTCCCTGTACGGCCTCCCATTGCTGCTGTCTCCATCGCCACACTCTGCCATTTGCCACTTTCAGGTCTCCTCACACTGCTGGTGTGTTCCATTTTTTGTCATAGGGTGCTGGTAGATTACGGGCCTCCCATAGCTGCTGCCAGGCCCCTATTCTGCCATGGGCCCCTGTACCGCCTCCTCATGCTGCTGCCAGATCCACAGTGTCTCATGCCATGTGCCACTTTCAGGTCTCCTCACAGTGCTGGTGTGTTCCATTTTTTGTCATAGGGTGCTGGCAGATTACGGGCCTCCCATAGCTGCTGCCAGGCCCCTAATCTGCCATGGGCCCCTATACCGCCTCCTCATGCTGCTGCCAGGTGCAGAGTCTCTCATGGGTCCCTGTACGGCCTCCCATTGCTGCTGTCTCCTTCGCCACACTCTGCCATGTGCCACTTTCAGGTCTCCTCACACTGCTGGTGTGTTCCATTTTTTGTCATAGGGTGCTGGTAGATTACGGGCCTCCCATAGCTGCTGCCAGGCCCCTAATCTGCCATGGGCCCCTGTACCGCCTCCTCATGCTGCTGCCAGGTCCACAGTGTCTCATGCCATGTGCCACTTTCAGGTCTCCTCACAGTGCTGGTGTGTTCCATTTTTTGTCATAGGGTGCTGGCAGATTACGGGCCTCCCATAGCTGCTGCCAGGCCCCTAATCTGCCATGGGCCCCTATACCGCCTCCTCATGCTGCTGCCAGGTCCAGAGTCTCTCATGGGTCCCTGTACGGCCTCCCATTGCTGCTGTCTCCATCGCCACACTCTGCCATGTGCCACTTTCAGGTCTCCTCACACTGCTGGTGTGTTCCATTTTTTGTCATAGGGTGCTGGTAGATTACGGGCCTCCCATAGCTGCTGCCAGGCCCCTAATCTGCCATGGGCCCCTGTACCGCCTCCTCATGCTGCTGCCAGGTCCACAGTGTCTCATGCCATGTGCCACTTTCAGGTCTCCTCACAGTGCTGGTGTGTTCCATTTTTTGTCATAGGGTGCTGGCAGATTACGGGCCTCCCATAGCTGCTGCCAGGCCCCTAATCTGCCATGGGCCCCTATACCGCCTCCTCATGCTGCTGCCAGGTGCAGAGTCTCACATGGGTCCCTGTACGGCCTCCCATTGCTGCTGTCTCCATCGCCACACTCTGCCATGTGCTACTTTCAGGTCTCCTCACACTGCTGGTGTGTTCCATTTTTTGTCATAGGGTGCTGGCAGATTACGGGCCTCCCATAGCTGCTGCCAGGCCCCTAATCTGCCATGGGCCCCTGTACCGCCTCCTCATGCTGCTGCCAGGTCCACAGTGTCTCATGCCATGTGCCACTTTCAGGTCTCCTCACACTGCTGGTGTGTTCCATTTTTTGTCATAGGGTGCTGGCAGATTACGGGCCTCCTATAGCTGCTGCCAGGCCCCTATTCTGCCATGGGCCCCTATACCGCCTCCTCATGCTGCTGCCAAGTCCAGAGTCTCTCATGGGTCCCTGTACGGCCTCCCATTGCTGCTGTCTCCATCGCCACACTCTGCCATGTGCCACTTTCAGGTCTCCTCACACTGCTGGTGTGTTACATTTATTGTCATAGGGTGCTGGCAGATTACGGGCCTCCCATAGCTGCTGCCAGGCCCCTAATCTGCCATGGGCCCCTGTACCGCCTCCTCATGCTGCTGCCAGGTCCACAGTGTCTCATGCCATGTGCCACTTTCAGGTCTCCTCACACTGCTGGTGTGTTCCATTTTTTGTCATAGGGTGCTGGCAGATTACGGGCCTCTTATAGCTGCTGCCAGGCCCCTAATCTGTCATGGGCCCCTGTACCGCCTCCTCATGCTGCTGCCAGGTCCAGAGTATCTCATGGGTCCCTGTACGGCCTCCCATTGCTCCTGTCTCCATCGCCACACTCTGCCATGTGCCACTTTCAGGTCTCCTCACACTGCTGGTGTGTTACATTTTTTGTCATAGGGTGCTGGCAGATTACGGGCCTCCCATAGCTGCTGCCAGGCCCCTAATCTGCCATGGGCCCCTGTACCGCCTCCTCATGCTGCTGCCAGGTCCACAGTGTCTCATGCCATGTGCCACTTTCAGGTCTCCTCACAGTGCTGGTGTGTTCCATTTTTTGTCATAGGGTGCTGGCAGATTACGGGCCTCCCATAGCTGCTGCCAGGCCCCTAATCTGCCATGGGCCCCTATACCGCCTTCTCATGCTGCTGCCAGGTGCAGAGTCTCTCATGGGTCCCTGTACGGCCTCCCATTGCTGCTGTCTCCATCGCCACACTCTGCCATGTGCCACTTTCAGGTCTCCTCACACTGCTGGTGTGTTCCATTTTTTGTCATAGGGTGCTGGCAGATTACGGGCCTCCCATAGCTGCTGCCAGGCCCCTAATCTGCCATGGGCCCCTGTACCGCCTCCTCATGCTGCTGCCAGGTCCACAGTGTCTCATTCCATGTGCCACATTCAGGTCTCCTCACACTGCTGGTGTGTTCCATTTTTTGTCATAGGGTGCTGGCAGATTACGGGCCTCCCATAGCTGCTGCCAGGCCCCTAATCTGCCATGGGCCCCTATACCGCCTCCTCATGCTGCTGCCAGGTGCAGAGTCTCTCATGGGTCCCTGTACGGCCTCCCATTGCTGCTGTCTCCATCGCCACACTCTGCCATGTGCCACTTTCAGGTCTCCTCACACTGCTGGTGTGTTCCATTTTTTGTCATAGGGTGCTGGCAGATTACGGGCCTCCCATAGCTGCTGCCAGGCCCCTAATCTGCCATGGGCCCCTGTACCGCCTCCTCATGCTGCTGCCAGGTCCAGAGACTCTCATGGGTCCCTGTACGGCCTCCCATTGCTGCTGTCTCCATCGCCACACTCTGCCATTTGCCACTTTCAGGTCTCCTCACACTGCTGGTGTGTTCCATTTTTTGTCATAGGGTGCTGGTAGATTACGGGCCTCCCATAGCTGCTGCCAGGCCCCTATTCTGCAATGGGCCCCTGTACCGCCTCCTCATGCTGCTGCCAGATCCACAGTGTCTCATGCCATGTGCCACTTTCAGGTCTCCTCACAGTGCTGGTGTGTTCCATTTTTTGTCATAGGGTGCTGGCAGATTACGGGCCTCCCATAGCTGCTGCCAGGCCCCTAATCTGCCATGGGCCCCTATACCGCCTCCTCATGCTGCTGCCAGGTGCAGAGTCTCTCATGGGTCCCTGTACGGCCTCCCATTGCTGCTGTCTCCTTCGCCACACTCTGCCATGTGCCACTTTCAGGTCTCCTCACACTGCTGGTGTGTTCCATTTTTTGTCATAGGGTGCTGGTAGATTACGGGCCTCCCATAGCTGCTGCCAGGCCCCTAATCTGCCATGGGCCCCTGTACCGCCTCCTCATGCTGCTGCCAGGTCCACAGTGTCTCATGCCATGTGCCACTTTCAGGTCTCCTCACAGTGCTGGTGTGTTACATTTTTTGTCATAGGGTGCTGGCAGATTACGGGCCTCCCATAGCTGCTGCCAGGCCCCTAATCTGCCATGGGCCCCTGTACCGCCTCCTCATGCTGCTGCCAGGTCCACAGTGTCTCATGCCATGTGCCACTTTCAGGTCTCCTCACAGTGCTGGTGTGTTCCATTTTTTGTCATAGGGTGCTGGCAGATTACGGGCCTCCCATAGCTGCTGCCAGGCCCCTAATCTGCCATGGGCCCCTATACCGCCTTCTCATGCTGCTGCCAGGTGCAGAGTCTCTCATGGGTCCCTGTACGGCCTCCCATTGCTGCTGTCTCCATCGCCACACTCTGCCATGTGCCACTTTCAGGTCTCCTCACACTGCTGGTGTGTTCCATTTTTTGTCATAGGGTGCTGGCAGATTACGGGCCTCCCATAGCTGCTGCCAGGCCCCTAATCTGCCATGGGCCCCTGTACCGCCCCCTCATGCTGCTGCCAGGTCCACAGTGTCTCATGCCATGTGCCACATTCAGGTCTCCTCACACTGCTGGTGTGTTCCATTTTTTGTCATAGGGTGCTGGCAGATTACGGGCCTCCCATAGCTGCTGCCAGGCCCCTAATCTGCCATGGGCCCCTATACCGCCTCCTCATGCTGCTGCCAGGTGCAGAGTCTCTCATGGGTCCCTGTACGGCCTCCCATTGCTGCTGTCTCCATCGCCACACTCTGCCATGTGCCACTTTCAGGTCTCCTCACACTGCTGGTGTGTTCCATTTTTTGTCATAGGGTGCTGGCAGATTACGGGCCTCCCATAGCTGCTGCCAGGCCCCTAATCTGCCATGGGCCCCTGTACCGCCTCCTCATGCTGCTGCCAGGTCCAGAGACTCTCATGGGTCCCTGTACGGCCTCCCATTGCTGCTGTCTCCATCGCCACACTCTGCCATTTGCCACTTTCAGGTCTCCTCACACTGCTGGTGTGTTCCATTTTTTGTCATAGGGTGCTGGTAGATTACGGGCCTCCCATAGCTGCTGCCAGGCCCCTATTCTGCCATGGGCCCCTGTACCGCCTCCTCATGCTGCTGCCAGATCCACAGTGTCTCATGCCATGTGCCACTTTCAGGTCTCCTCACAGTGCTGGTGTGTTCCATTTTTTGTCATAGGGTGCTGGCAGATTACGGGCCTCCCATAGCTGCTGCCAGGCCCCTAATCTGCCATGGGCCCCTATACCGCCTCCTCATGCTGCTGCCAGGTGCAGAGTCTCTCATGGGTCCCTGTACGGCCTCCCATTGCTGCTGTCTCCTTCGCCACACTCTGCCATGTGCCACTTTCAGGTCTCCTCACACTGCTGGTGTGTTCCATTTTTTGTCATAGGGTGCTGGTAGATTACGGGCCTCCCATAGCTGCTGCCAGGCCCCTAATCTGCCATGGGCCCCTGTACCGCCTCCTCATGCTGCTGCCAGGTCCACAGTGTCTCATGCCATGTGCCACTTTCAGGTCTCCTCACAGTGCTGGTGTGTTCCATTTTTTGTCATAGGGTGCTGGCAGATTACGGGCCTCCCATAGCTGCTGCCAGGCCCCTAATCTGCCATGGGCCCTATACCGCCTCCTCATGCTGCTGCCAGGTGCAGAGTCTCTCATGGGTCCCTGTACGGCCTCCCATTGCTGCTGTCTCCATCGCCACACTCTGCCATGTGCCACTTTCAGGTCTCCTCACACTGCTGGTGTGTTCCATTTTTTGTCATAGGGTGCTGGCAGATTACGGGCCTCCCATAGCTGCTGCCAGGCCCCTAATCTGCCATGGGCCCCTGTACCGCCTCCTCATGCTGCTGCCAGGTCCACAGTGTCTCATGCCATGTGCCACTTTCAGGTCTCCTCACACTGCTGGTGTGTTCCATTTTTTGTCATAGGGTGCTGGCAGATTACGGGCCTCCCATAGCTGCTGCCAGGCCCCTAATCTGCCATGGGCCCCTATACCGCCTCCTCATGCTGCTGCCAGGTCCAGAGTCTCTCATGGGTCCCTGTACGGCCTCCCATTGCTGCTGTCTCCATCGCCACACTCTGCCATGTGCCACTTTCAGGTCTCCTCACACTGCTGGTGTGTTCCATTTTTTGTCATAGGGTGCTGGTAGATTACGGGCCTCCCATAGCTGCTGCCAGGCCCCTAATCTGCCATGGGCCCCTGTACCGCCTCCTCATGCTGCTGCCAGGTCCACAGTGTCTCATGCCATGTGCCACTTTCAGGTCTCCTCACAGTGCTGGTGTGTTCCATTTTTTGTCATAGGGTGCTGGCAGATTACGGGCCTCCCATAGCTGCTGCCAGGCCCCTAATCTGCCATGGGCCCCTATACCGCCTCCTCATGCTGCTGCCAGGTGCAGAGTCTCACATGGGTCCCTGTACGGCCTCCCATTGCTGCTGTCTCCATCGCCACACTCTGCCATGTGCTACTTTCAGGTCTCCTCACACTGCTGGTGTGTTCCATTTTTTGTCATAGGGTGCTGGCAGATTACGGGCCTCCCATAGCTGCTGCCAGGCCCCTAATCTGCCATGGGCCCCTGTACCGCCTCCTCATGCTGCTGCCAGGTCCACAGTGTCTCATGCCATGTGCCACTTTCAGGTCTCCTCACACTGCTGGTGTGTTCCATTTTTTGTCATAGGGTGCTGGCAGATTACGGGCCTCCTATAGCTGCTGCCAGGCCCCTATTCTGCCATGGGCCCCTATACCGCCTCCTCATGCTGCTGCCAAGTCCAGAGTCTCTCATGGGTCCCTGTACGGCCTCCCATTGCTGCTGTCTCCATCGCCACACTCTGCCATGTGCCACTTTCAGGTCTCCTCACACTGCTGGTGTGTTACATTTATTGTCATAGGGTGCTGGCAGATTACGGGCCTCCCATAGCTGCTGCCAGGCCCCTAATCTGCCATGGGCCCCTGTACCGCCTCCTCATGCTGCTGCCAGGTCCACAGTGTCTCATGCCATGTGCCACTTTCAGGTCTCCTCACACTGCTGGTGTGTTCCATTTTTTGTCATAGGGTGCTGGCAGATTACGGGCCTCTTATAGCTGCTGCCAGGCCCCTAATCTGTCATGGGCCCCTGTACCGCCTCCTCATGCTGCTGCCAGGTCCAGAGTATCTCATGGGTCCCTGTACGGCCTCCCATTGCTCCTGTCTCCATCGCCACACTCTGCCATGTGCCACTTTCAGGTCTCCTCACACTGCTGGTGTGTTACATTTTTTGTCATAGGGTGCTGGCAGATTACGGGCCTCCCATAGCTGCTGCCAGGCCCCTAATCTGCCATGGGCCCCTGTACCGCCTCCTCATGCTGCTGCCAGGTCCACAGTGTCTCATGCCATGTGCCACTTTCAGGTCTCCTCACAGTGCTGGTGTGTTCCATTTTTTGTCATAGGGTGCTGGCAGATTACGGGCCTCCCATAGCTGCTGCCAGGCCCCTAATCTGCCATGGGCCCCTATACCGCCTTCTCATGCTGCTGCCAGGTGCAGAGTCTCTCATGGGTCCCTGTACGGCCTCCCATTGCTGCTGTCTCCATCGCCACACTCTGCCATGTGCCACTTTCAGGTCTCCTCACACTGCTGGTGTGTTCCATTTTTTGTCATAGGGTGCTGGCAGATTACGGGCCTCCCATAGCTGCTGCCAGGCCCCTAATCTGCCATGGGCCCCTGTACCGCCTCCTCATGCTGCTGCCAGGTCCACAGTGTCTCATGCCATGTGCCACATTCAGGTCTCCTCACACTGCTGGTGTGTTCCATTTTTTGTCATAGGGTGCTGGCAGATTACGGGCCTCCCATAGCTGCTGCCAGGCCCCTAATCTGCCATGGGCCCCTATACCGCCTCCTCATGCTGCTGCCAGGTGCAGAGTCTCTCATGGGTCCCTGTACGGCCTCCCATTGCTGCTGTCTCCATCGCCACACTCTGCCATGTGCCACTTTCAGGTCTCCTCACACTGCTGGTGTGTTCCATTTTTTGTCATAGGGTGCTGGCAGATTACGGGCCTCCCATAGCTGCTGCCAGGCCCCTAATCTGCCATGGGCCCCTGTACCGCCTCCTCATGCTGCTGCCAGGTCCAGAGACTCTCATGGGTCCCTGTACGGCCTCCCATTGCTGCTGTCTCCATCGCCACACTCTGCCATTTGCCACTTTCAGGTCTCCTCACACTGCTGGTGTGTTCCATTTTTTGTCATAGGGTGCTGGTAGATTACGGGCCTCCCATAGCTGCTGCCAGGCCCCTATTCTGCAATGGGCCCCTGTACCGCCTCCTCATGCTGCTGCCAGATCCACAGTGTCTCATGCCATGTGCCACTTTCAGGTCTCCTCACAG
Source organism: Staurois parvus (assembly GCF_062004578.1). Classification (NCBI taxonomy): domain Eukaryota; kingdom Metazoa; phylum Chordata; class Amphibia; order Anura; family Ranidae; genus Staurois; species Staurois parvus. Next base: position 4,033,140 of record NW_028318023.1, on the reverse strand, counting down.
TGCTGGTGTGTTCCATTTTTTGTCATAGGGTGCTGGCAGATTACGGGCCTCCCATAGCTGCTGCCAGGCCCCTAATCTGCCATGGGCCCCTATACCGCCTCCTCATGCTGCTGCCAGGTGCAGAGTCTCTCATGGGTCCCTGTACGGCCTCCCATTGCTGCTGTCTCCTTCGCCACACTCTGCCATGTGCCACTTTCAGGTCTCCTCACACTGCTGGTGTGTTCCATTTTTTGTCATAGGGTGCTGGTAGATTACGGGCCTCCCATAGCTGCTGCCAGGCCCCTAATCTGCCATGGGCCCCTGTACCGCCTCCTCATGCTGCTGCCAGGTCCACAGTGTCTCATGCCATGTGCCACTTTCAGGTCTCCTCACAGTGCTGGTGTGTTACATTTTTTGTCATAGGGTGCTGGCAGATTACGGGCCTCCCATAGCTGCTGCCAGGCCCCTAATCTGCCATGGGCCCCTGTACCGCCTCCTCATGCTGCTGCCAGGTCCACAGTGTCTCATGCCATGTGCCACTTTCAGGTCTCCTCACAGTGCTGGTGTGTTCCATTTTTTGTCATAGGGTGCTGGCAGATTACGGGCCTCCCATAGCTGCTGCCAGGCCCCTAATCTGCCATGGGCCCCTATACCGCCTTCTCATGCTGCTGCCAGGTGCAGAGTCTCTCATGGGTCCCTGTACGGCCTCCCATTGCTGCTGTCTCCATCGCCACACTCTGCCATGTGCCACTTTCAGGTCTCCTCACACTGCTGGTGTGTTCCATTTTTTGTCATAGGGTGCTGGCAGATTACGGGCCTCCCATAGCTGCTGCCAGGCCCCTAATCTGCCATGGGCCCCTGTACCGCCCCCTCATGCTGCTGCCAGGTCCACAGTGTCTCATGCCATGTGCCACATTCAGGTCTCCTCACACTGCTGGTGTGTTCCATTTTTTGTCATAGGGTGCTGGCAGATTACGGGCCTCCCATAGCTGCTGCCAGGCCCCTAATCTGCCATGGGCCCCTATACCGCCTCCTCATGCTGCTGCCAGGTGCAGAGTCTCTCATGGGTCCCTGTACGGCCTCCCATTGCTGCTGTCTCCATCGCCACACTCTGCCATGTGCCACTTTCAGGTCTCCTCACACTGCTGGTGTGTTCCATTTTTTGTCATAGGGTGCTGGCAGATTACGGGCCTCCCATAGCTGCTGCCAGGCCCCTAATCTGCCATGGGCCCCTGTACCGCCTCCTCATGCTGCTGCCAGGTCCAGAGACTCTCATGGGTCCCTGTACGGCCTCCCATTGCTGCTGTCTCCATCGCCACACTCTGCCATTTGCCACTTTCAGGTCTCCTCACACTGCTGGTGTGTTCCATTTTTTGTCATAGGGTGCTGGTAGATTACGGGCCTCCCATAGCTGCTGCCAGGCCCCTATTCTGCCATGGGCCCCTGTACCGCCTCCTCATGCTGCTGCCAGATCCACAGTGTCTCATGCCATGTGCCACTTTCAGGTCTCCTCACAGTGCTGGTGTGTTCCATTTTTTGTCATAGGGTGCTGGCAGATTACGGGCCTCCCATAGCTGCTGCCAGGCCCCTAATCTGCCATGGGCCCCTATACCGCCTCCTCATGCTGCTGCCAGGTGCAGAGTCTCTCATGGGTCCCTGTACGGCCTCCCATTGCTGCTGTCTCCTTCGCCACACTCTGCCATGTGCCACTTTCAGGTCTCCTCACACTGCTGGTGTGTTCCATTTTTTGTCATAGGGTGCTGGTAGATTACGGGCCTCCCATAGCTGCTGCCAGGCCCCTAATCTGCCATGGGCCCCTGTACCGCCTCCTCATGCTGCTGCCAGGTCCACAGTGTCTCATGCCATGTGCCACTTTCAGGTCTCCTCACAGTGCTGGTGTGTTCCATTTTTTGTCATAGGGTGCTGGCAGATTACGGGCCTCCCATAGCTGCTGCCAGGCCCCTAATCTGCCATGGGCCCCTATACCACCTCCTCATGCTGCTGCCAGGTGCAGAGTCTCTCATGGGTCCCTGTACGGTCTCCCATTGCTGCTGTCTCCATCGCCACACTCTGCCATGTGCCACTTTCAGGTCTCCTCACACTGCTGGTGTGTTCCATTTTTTGTCATAGGGTGCTGGCAAATTATGGGCCTCCCATAGCTGCTGCCAGGCCCCTAATCTGCCATGGGCCCCTGTACCGCCTCCTCATGCTGCTGCCAGGTCCACAGTGTCTCATGCCATGTGCCACTTTCAGGTCTCCTCACACTGCTGGTGTGTTCCATTTTTTGTCATAGGGTGCTGGCAGATTACGGGCCTCCCATAGCTGCTGCCAGGCCCCTAATCTGCCATGGGCCCCTTTACTGCCTCCTCATGCTGCTGCCAGGTCCAGAGTCTTTCATGGGTCCCTGTACGGCCTCCCATTGCTGCTGTCTCCATCGCCACACTCTGCCATGTGCCACTTTCAGGTCTCCTCACACTGCTGGTGTGTTCCATTTTTTGTCATAGGGTGCTGGCAGATTACGGGCCTCCCATAGCTGCTGCCAGGCCCCTAATCTGCCATGGGCCCCTGTACCGCCTCCTCATGCTGCTGCCAGGTCCACAGTGTCTCATGCCATGTGCCACTTTCAGGTCTCCTCACAGTGCTGGTGTGTTCCATTTTTTGTCATAGGGTGCTGTCAGATTACGGGCCTCCCATAGCTGCTGCCAGGCCCCTAATCTGCCATGGGCCCCTATACCGCCTCCTCATGCTGCTGCCAGGTCCAGAGTCTCTCATGGGTCCCTGTACGGCCTCCCATTGCTGCTGACTCCATCGCCACACTCTGCCATGTGCCACTTTCAGGTCTCCTCACACTGCTGGTGTGTTCCATTTTTTGTCATAGGGTGCTGGCAGATTACGGGCCTCCCATAGCTGCTGCCAGGCCCCTAATCTGCCATGGGCCCCTATACCGCCTCCTCATGCTGCTGCCAGGTCCAGAGTCTCTCATGGGTCCCTTTACGGCCTCCCATTGCTGCTGTCTCCATCGCCACACTCTGCCATGAGCCACTTTCAGATCTCCTCACACTGCTGGTGTGTTACATTTTTTGTCATAGGGTGCTGGCAGATTACGGGCCTCCCATTGCTGCTGCCAGGCCCGTAATCTGCCATGGGCCCCCGTACCGACTCCTCATGCTGTGACGTTGCAACAAGGTGGAATTCAACCCTACATATGTTAGACCGCCTTTACGAACAGCGAAAGGCCATCACAGATTTCCTGATGTTACAAGCGGATAAAGGTACTCCCTGTGTAACTTAGATGTCAGCCATTGGCAGCTCATGCGTAACACCTGCGCTTGCTCAGGCCCTTTGAGGAGGCCACGCTATTCGTGAATCGGCAGGACTATGGGATGAACGACGTCATTCCTCTGTTGCACGTCCTGGAACAAATGCTGTTAACAATGGCTGGTCAGGGTGCGGTAGACGTGGCGCACAGATCTCAACGCCACATGACCCCTGTGGGGGCAGGACAGGAAGAAGAGGAGGAAGTAGAGGAGGACATTGGTGCTCAGGAATTATTGAGTGAAATGGGTGGTTTTTCCACTCAGCGGACAGGAGTGGAGGAGCAGGAGCATCTGGTAGAGGAGGAGGAGACAGAGGACCCAAACGCACCGTGGCAGTATGCTGTGGAGATGGAGGCAGGGAGTCCCTCACATTCCTTGGCACAAATGGCCCATAGCATGCTCGCTTGCTTGCGTAGCAACAGCCGAATAATAACCATCAGACAGAGGGATGACTTTTGGCTGTCCACCTTGTTGGACCCTCGCTACCGTTCAAAAATGGTGGCCTTTTTCACACCTGCTGAGAGGGAGGCCAAAATAACGTACTATAAAAATCACCTATGTAGTCAGCTGGTCTCTGCCTTTCTGCGCCAACGTCCATCCTCAGACACTGTGGGCCCTGTGCGCTCGCGTTCCGCTGCCATGGCAGCAGGGGAGGGGTGGGGTGGTAGGAGCAGTGGCAGCTCCACCAGCAGCGGCTGCCTCAGTCTGCAGTCGATGATGAGTAGCTTTCTTCACCAGCGCAGTGAGGAAACTACTAACCAGCCGCAGCAGCAGCAGCATCAGGTGGACCTGGAGCAGGACCTCAAACAACAGGCTTAGGCCTACTTGGACAGCACCCTGCCAACCGAGGTAGACAATCCCCTTGACTACTGGGCAATGAAACTTGACCTTTGGCCCCAACTAGCTGAATTTGCCCTTGAAAGGCTGTCATGCCCGGCCAGTAGCATGGCATCGGAGCGCGTGTTTAGTGCGGCAGGAGGTATTGTAACTCCGCGGAGGACACGACTGTCCACCCAAAGTGTGGAGAGACTCACGTTTGTGAAACTGAATCAGGCGTGGATTAGTCTGGATTTCAAACCAACATTTCCTGACACAACTGACTAAATCCGCCATGAATCATGCCCCAAACATGTGCCACTTTCAGGTCTCCTCACATTGCTGGTGTGTTCCATTTTTTGTCATAGGGTGCTGTCAGATTACGGGCCTCCCATAGCTGCTGCCAGGCCCCTAATCTGCCATGGGCCCCTGTACCGCCTCCTCATGCTGCTGCCAGGTCCACAGTGTCTCATGCCATGTGCCACTTTCAGGTCTCCTCACAGTGCTGGTGTGTTCCATTTTTTGTCATAGGGTGCTGGCAGATTACGGGCCTCCCATAGCTGCTGCCAGGCCCCTAATCTGCCATGGGCCCCTATACCGCCTCCTCATGCTGCTGCCAGGTGCAGAGTCTCTCATGGGTCCCTGTACGGCCTCCCATTGCTGCTGTCTCCATCGCCACACTCTGCCATGTGCCACTTTCAGGTCTCCTCACACTGCTGGTGTGTTCCATTATTTGTCATAGGGTGCTGGCAGATTACGGGCCTCCCATAGCTGCTGCCAGGCCCCTAATCTGCCATGAGCCCCTGTACCGCCTCCTCATGCTGCTGCCAGGTCCACAGTGTCTCATGCCATGTGCCACTTTCTGGTCTCCTCACAGTGCTGGTGTGTTCCATTTTTTGTCATAGGGTGCTGGCAGATTACGGGCCTCCCATAGCTGCTGCCAGGCCCCTAATCTGCCATGGGCCCCTATACCGCCTCCTCATGCTGCTGCCAGGTCCACAGTGTCTCATGCCATGTGCCACTTTCAGGTCTCCTCACACTGCTGTTGTGTTCCATTTTTTGTCATAGGGTGCTGGCAGATTACGGGCCTCCCATTGCTGCTGCCAGGCCCGTAATCTGCCATGGGCCCCTATACCGCCTCCTCATGCTGCTGCCAGGTCCACAGTGTCTCATGCCATGTGCCACTTTCAGGTCTCCTCACACTGCTGTTGTGTTCCATTTTTTGTCATAGGGTGCTGGCAGATTACGGGCCTCCCATTGCTGCTGCCAGGCCCGTAATCTGCCATGGGCCCCTATACCGCCTCCTCATGCTGCTGCCAGGTCCACAGTGTCTCATGCCATGTGCCACTTTCAGGTCTCCTCACACACTGCTGGTGTGTTCCATTTTTTGCCATAGGGTGCTGGCAGATTACGGGCCTCCCATTGCTGCTGCCAGGCCTTAATCTGCCATGGGCCCCTGTACCGCCTCCTCATGCTGCTGCCAGGTCCACAGTGTCTCATGGGTCCCTGTACCGCCTCCCATTGCTGCTGTCTCCATCGCCACACTCTGCCATGTTCCACTTTCAGGTCTCCTCACACTGCTGGTGTGTTACATTTTTTGTCATAGGGTGCTGGCATATTACGGGCCTCCCTTTGCTGCTGCCAGGCCCATAATCTGCCATGGGCCCCAGTACCGCCTCCTCATGCTGCTGCCAGGTCCACAGTCTCTCATGGGTCCCTGTACGGCCTCCCATTGCTGCTGTCTCCATCGCCACACTCTGCCATGTGCCACTTTCAGGTCTCCTCACACTGCTGGTGGGTTCCATTTTTTGTCATAGGGTGCTGGCAGATTACGGGCCTCCCATTGCTGCTGCCAGGCCCGTAATCTGCCATGGGCCCCCGTACCGACTCCTCATGCTGCTGCCAGGCCCGTAATCTGTCATGGGCCCCTGTTGTCGCTTGTTGGCATATTCCGCTCGTTCAGATGCTCCTTCTCCTGCTACTCCTCTTCACGGATTCCGTCAGCAGTCTTTCTTGGAATCCGTTTCCAAGAGACAACAGTTTGCGAGCACGCACCCGACGGTGCAGTAGCTGAACGTCCTCCTGTCCAAGTTGCTGCTGCCAGGCTCGTAATCTGTCATGCTCCCCTGTACCGCCTCCTCATGCTGCTGCCAGGTCCAGAGTGTGTCATGGGCCCCCGTACCGACTCCTCATGCTGCTGCCAGGCCCATAATCTGTCATGGGCCCCTGTACCGCCTCCTCATGCTGCTGCCAGGTCCAGAGTGTGTCATGGGTCCCTGTACGGCCTCCCATTGCTGCTGCCAGGCCCGTAATCTGCCATGGGCCCCCGTACCAACTCCTCATGCTGCTGCCAGGCCCGTAATCTGTCATGGGCCCCTGTACCGCCTCCTCATGCTGCTGCCAGGTCCAGAGTGTGTCATGGGTCCCTGTACGGCCTCCCATTGCTGCTGTCTCCATCGCCACACTCTGCCATGTGCCACTTTCAGGTCTCCTCACACTGCTGGTGGTTTCCATTTTTGTCATAGGGTTCTGTATGGCCTCTCATTGCTGCTGCCTCCACCGCCACACTGTGGCTCCACACTCTGGTTTTGGCCCCGTGACTGCCCAAATGAGTGAAGTGTGCGGTGATTCTAAGATCGACGGCACTCATCTGCATGTCATACTGACTGTCAGTATTATTTCTCTTCCCCAGCAGACTCCAAGGGCATTTAAATTAAAGGTACAGTGTTCTGCACTAATATAAAGGCTCTCTGAAGACTAGAAACACCCTTTTATAAGTTAAATTCGCAGCGAATATATTCGACTCGAATCAAAATTTTTTCACGAATTCGCCGAATCAGTCGAATCGAATTTTTGAATAATTCGCTCATCTCTAAATATAACATATGCATATATTTAAAGTATCAAATGTATGTGTTTGTCACCAATCACCGTGTCTGTGAGAGTTAACTGGGTGACAATGTCTGTTTAAACACGTGTTTTAGATAAATTCCTCACTCACCAGACCTATGCATCAAGGCCCCCCAGGTCACCAGAACAAGTGTCCCCATTGGAAGATTTCCCCTCTATTACTTTTCTGGGGACACCCCAAAATTTGGGATTTTCTTGTAATTTCACTTTGATTGATAATGGTAAACAGGACTAATAGAGAGGGTGAATCTCCCTAATGGGGACAGACAGCAATACCACCCTAATGAGCATTCTAACACTTCTCCACCCTATTGAAAACTAAAGAAAAAGTTTTTCCTTTAGTTATGCTTTAAGTAAATAAAAAAAATCTTTATAAATGTCCAATATTGAGTGAAAATAGTATCAATAATCACACACACATGTATATAAATACACTCTATCCCCCAATAAAAAATGTAGAAGAAGGGTATTTATATGTGTGTGTTTTTTTATACTATTTTCATTCAATATTTGACATTTGTAAAGATGCTGCAGGGATCTCACTGACTTTGTGAGTTGGCATAGTTCTACAGTTTTAACCATTTTACCTCTTCATTAGCATTAAAAACTGTTCTAATTCTTCTCAACAGTATTCATTTATTTATTTATTTCAGGTACTTATATACCTCAGATACTTATATTCATCCCACTGAATATTGCATAAGATAAAATACTGCATGGTTTCATGACAAAAATACTGCATATTTCGGAAAATTACTGCATGCCGTATTTTTTTTTTTTTTTATAAATATTTATTAATTTTTCATGTCACTTACAATTCATTTCAACATTTCTATTAAAATAGTTATCAAAACCATATTTTCTCCTTACATAATTTATTTATATATATAACTTCCTTTTCTAATCATCCCCCCCTCCCATACCCCCCCTCTAACCCCCTATTCCCTCCCCCCTCCCCCTCCCACGCTCCACATTTTCTCTTCTCTGATTAAATCCATGTTATTCTGTTATTCCTAAACCCATTTCTAAACCCACTTCCAGGTATATGATCTCTTCATATATTTCATCGTTCCTCTATATTCTTCCCAGCCTTTCCATTTTTTATTATACATCTCCAACTTGTCCTCATGCGTGTAGTACAATCTTTCTGTCCCTGAAATCTGATTTACTCTACCCATCCAATCCTCCTCAGTTGGCACCTCTTTTTTCTTCCAGAACCTGGGTATCAGGCTCTTTGCTGTGGTCAAATAATGCCATATCCCCGAACTCCTATATGCTTTCACTGAGAGTTCTGAGACATGGAGGAGACATAGTTCTGGATCTAATCCTATATTGATTTTGGTAATTTTCCCTATCAAATAAACTATCCTCCGCCAAAACACCTGTATTTCCGAACATTCCCACCACATATGATACCACGTGCCCACTTCCCCACATCCTCTCCAACACATCCGTGAAGTTTCCGGGTTCATCTTGTGCTCCACATTGGGAGTGATATGCCATCTATTCAAACACTTATAATTAATTTCTACTTCCCGCATACTAACATTTTCGTGAATTAATATGAACATTTTCCTCTGCTCCTCCTCCTCTATTTTTCTTCCCATATCTCTTTCCCATTTCTCTATGTGCATTAATTTTGTGTCTGTATCAAGTTCCATTAGTATCTTGTGTATTTTTGCCATTCCGTGTCTACCATTTCCCCGTGACTCAAATATTCATTCAAATGGATTCCAGTCTTTTCTAGTTCTTATGGGCTTTGGAAGGCTCTCAAAAAAGTTCTTCAGTTGGTAATATTCATCTTATTAAAGACTTCTCCCTTTCTTTCCTCCATATCCTTGTATGACCCAATTTCCTCTCCTACCATTATATCTCTCAATTGCGCCTCCTGTTTTATAATCCATTTCCCTGCTATACTATCCTTACCCGGGATGCAATATTTTGTGTTCCTAAGTGGTATTAATTGTGAATTGAAAACTCACCCCTTTTGTCTATGTAGTAAATCCCATTCTTTTAAAACATTAAGAGTGTACGTGCTTGTGCTCTCCTCTAATTCCCTATATTGTGCAGGTACCCAAATATTTTTGCTTAAATTTATTCCACTCAGTGCTTTCTTAATCTTAACCCAACTTTTCTCCGGATTATGAATCCAGTCGAAGATTCTTGCAATAATCCCTGCTTTATAATATCTCCTAAAATCTGGTACCCCCAATCCTCCTCTTTCTTTACTTCTGGTCAACGTTTCATAACCTATTCTATGCTTTTTATTCCTCCATGTACATTTTATTATCATTTTCCTAAATTCTTTAAAATATGCCTCTGGGAGTTTGATTGGGATCATTTGGAATTTGTATAATACTTTTGGGACAATTACCATCTTTATCAAGTTTATGCGACCTATCCACGATGGATTTCCATTTCCCACTTTCCTCAGCTCCTCTTTAATCTCATTTAGTAAGGCTATATAATTAGCTTTATATAGGTTCTTAATTGAGGCTGATAATTGTATTCCTAAATATTTTAATTCTTTGTCTCTCCAAAGGAATGGGAATTCCTCTTGTAATTTTTCCTTTTCACTGTTTTTAAGGTTTAAATTTAAGATTTCGGTCTTTGTCGGGTTAATTTTCAGGTTCGACAGTTCTCCATACTCCCTCAATGCTTTCATTAAATTTGGAAGTGATGTTCTGGGGTTTCCAACATAAAACATCAGATCGTCCGCATAAGCCACTACCTTATGTTCTCTATCTCCTATCCTTATTCCTTTTATGTCTATGTTCTTCCTAATCATGGACAATAAGGGCTCCAGTGATAGCACATATAACAATGGCGACAATGGACATCCCTGTCTTGTACCATTTGACATCTTAAAATACTCTGATCTTCCTCCATTTACCATTATGGTAGCGGTCGGCCCTCTATATAACTCTCCAATCCACCCTCTCATTCTATTTCCAATTCCCAGCGCTTCCAGGGTATCCATCATAAAACCCCAACTAACTCTGTCGAAAGCCTTCTCAGCATCTATCGACATCAGTATCATTGGGGTTTTCCCTTTTTTACCCTCCTGTATAATCAACAATGATCTTAAAGCATTATCTCTAGCCTCTCTTCCTGAGACAAACCCCACCTGGTCTCCATGTATCCACTCCGGCATCAACTCTTTCAGTCTATTTGCCAGCACCTTTGCATATATTTTAGTGTCTACATTCAGCAGCGCTATTGGTCGATAACTCGCACATTGCGAGGGGTCTTTATCTTCCTTCTGTATCAATACTATATTAGCATGTAAAGATTCTCCCCTTATCTCCATCCCATTCCCCAAGGCGTTTATATAAATCTTCATCTTGGGTATTAAAAGCTCTTTATATTTTTTATAGTATTTAACCGTATATCCATCCGGACCCGGACTTTTCCCTCCCTCCATGCTTTTTAGCGCTGTTTTTATTTCCTCTGAAGTTATTTCTGCCTCTAAAGAGTTCAGTTGTGATTCTTTTAATTTCGGAAGGCCTGCATCCTCTAGGTATAACTTTCTTTTCCCTCTATTTACTGTTTCCGTTTTCTTAAACGTATCCTGAGGAATGATATTATACAACTCGTTATAATACTCTTTAAATATTCTAGCAATATCCTTGGTTGAGTGTACAAATTCCACCTTGGGATTTCTTATTTTCTCAATATAATTTCTATTTTTCTTCTTTCTTAAAGTTCTCATTAAATACTTTCCCGGCCTGTCTCCCCATCTATACCTTTCACGTGTTACTTTATTAAAGACTCTTCTTTTTTCCTCCTCCATTACATTCTCTAATTCTTCTTTCTTCTTTATTAACAACTACATTGTCTCCTTAGATCTTTCCTTTTTATGCACCTGTTCAAGATCATATATTTCCTTTAATAATCTATCTATCTTTTCTCTCCTTTCTTTTTTCCTTTTTGTCCCCATTGCAATGAGTATACCTCTAATGTAGGCTTTATGTGCTTCCCACACCATTGCAACCGACACATCCTCGGTTTAATTCTCTTCAAAAAACCATTCTATTTCCGTCTCAATTCTTTGGCCAATCTCTTCATCCATGAGAAGTACCTCATTCAATCGCCATACATATCCTTCTCTCCCCTCTCTACCCCATCTTAACTTCATTGCAACTGGGGCATGATCCGACAGGGTGCTTCCTCCAATTTTTACTTCCACCACCAACTCTATCATTCGATGTTCTACTAATATGTAATCTAATCTAGAATAAGTCTCATGTACATGCGAAAAGAAAGTATAATCTCTCTCCTTCATATTCTTAATTCTCCAAATATCCACCAATTGACACTCATGCAACAATTTCTTTAACATTCTGAAGGACTTGCTTTCCTCCCTCCTCACACAGGAATTAGTATCCATCCGCGGGTCCATACCGATGTTAAAGTTAGAGATGAGCGAATCGAACTTTGCGAAGTGGAATTCGTTTTGAATATTAGGAAAAATTCGTTTCGCGCCGAATCCGAAAATTAGCAAACTTCGGATGCACGAATCGAATTTTCCCCGATCGGCCGATTTTCATCCCTTCTACAGCCGGCAAAAAGTGTCCCTGCAGAGAGCTCCGCTATTTCTGACAGTTCTCTGACAGTTCCTTCACATTTACAGCGGTTGAAACATTGTACCTATTTATTTCCATTTAGGATACAGATGTTTTTATTCGGAAACAAATAGATACAATGTTTCAACTGCTGTAAATGTGAAGGAACTGTCAGAGAACTGTCAGAAATAGCGGAGCTCTCTGCAGATACACTTTTTGCTGTACTGGAATTCTTCTTATTTTCATCCTACTTCTTCTTCTTCATCCTCATCCTCTTCTTCTTCTTCTTCTTCATCCTCATCCTCTTCTTCTTCTTCTTCTTCTTCTTCTTCTTCTTCTTCATCCTCATCCTCATCCTCTTCCTCTTCTTCTTCTTCTTCTTCTTCATCCTCATCCTCTTCTTCATCCTCATTCTCTTCTTCTTCATCCTCTTCTTCTTCATCCTCATCCTCTTCTTCTTCATCATCCTCATCCTCTTCTTCTTCTTCTTCTTCATCCTCATCCTCCTCTTCTTCTTCTTCTTCTTCTTCTTCATCCTCATCCTCTTCTTCTTCTTCTTCTTCTTCATCTTCTTCCTCACCATCATCCTCTTCTTCTTCTTCATCCGCATCCTCATCCTCTTCTTCTTCTTCTTTTTCTTCTTCTTCTTCATCATCCTCATCCTCTTCTTCTTCTTCTTCTTCTTCTTGTTCTTCTTCCTCATCCTCTTCTTCTTCTTCATCCTCATCTTCTTCTTCTTGTTCTTCATCCTCATCCTCTTCTTCTTCTTCTTCTTCTTCTTCCTCATCCTCATCCTCTTCTTCTTCTTCATCATCCTCATCCTCTTCTTCTTCTTCTTCATCCTCATCTTCTTCTTCTTCATCATCCTCATCCTCTTCTTCTTCTTCTTCTTCCTCATCCTCATCCTCTTCTTCTTCCTCTTCTTCTTCTTCTTCTTCCTCCTCATCCTCATCCTCTTCTTCTTCTTCTTCTTCATCCTCATCCTCTTCTTCTTCTTCTTCTTCATCCTCATCTTCTTCTTCTTCATCCTCATCCTCTTCTTCTTCTTCTTCATCCTCATCCTCTTCTTCTTCTTCCTCATCCTCATCCTCTTCTTCATCCTCATCCTCTTCTTCTTCTTCATCCTCATCCTCTTCTTCTTCTTCTTCTTCTTCATCCTCATCTTCTTCTTCTTCATCCTCATCCTCTTCTTCTTCTTCATCCTCATCCTCTTCTTCTTCTTCCTCATCCTCTTCTTCTTCTTCATCCTCATCCTCTTCCTCTTCTTCTTCTTCTTCTTCATCCTCATCCTCTTCTTCTTCTTCATCCTCTTCTTCTTCTTCTTCTTCTTCATCCTCATCCTCTTCTTCTTCATCCTCATCCTCTTCTTCTTCGTCTTCTTCTTCCTCATCCTCTTCTTCTTCTTCATCCTCATCCTCATCCTCTTCTTCTTCTTCTTCCTCATCCTCATCTTCTTCTTCTTCTTCTTCTTCATCCTCATCCTCATCCTCTTCTTCCTCTTCTTCTTCTTCTTCTTCTTCTTCTTCTTCTTCCTCATCTTCTTCTTCTTCATCATCCTCTTCTTCTTCTTCTTCTTCTTCTTCTTCTTCTTCATCCTCATCCTCTTCTTCTTCTTCCTCATCCTCATCCTCTTCTTCTTCATCCTCATCCTCTTCTTCTTCTTCCTCTTCTTCTTCATCCTCATCCTCTTCTTCTTTTTCTACTTCTTCATCCTCATCCTCATCCTCATCCTCTCCTTCTTCTTTTTCATCCTCATCTTCTTCTTCTTCTTCTTCATCCTCATCCTCTTCTTCTTCATCATCCTCATCCTCTTCTCCTTCTTTTTCTTCCTCATCCTCTTCTTCTTCTTCATACTCATCCTCTTCTTCTTCTTCTTCATCCTCATCTTCTTCTTCTTCTTCTTCATCCTCATCCTCTTCTTCTTCTTCTTCTTCTTCATCCTCATCCTCCTCTTCTTCTTCTTCTTCTTCTTCATTCTCATCCTCTTCTTCTTCTTCTTCTTCTTCTTCATTCTCATCCTCTTCTTCTTCTTCTTCTTCTTCTTCCTCATCCTCTTCTTCTTCTTCTTCTTCATCCTCATCCTCATCCTCTTCTTCTTCTTCCTCATCCTCATCCTTCTCCTCTTCTTCTTCTTCTTCATCCTCATCCTCTTCTTCTTCTTCTTCTTCTTCGTCATCATCCTCATCTTCTTCTTCATCCTCATCCTCTTCTTCTTCATCATCCTCATCCTCTTCTTCTTCTTCTTCTTCGTCATCATCCTCATCTTCTTCTTCATCCTCATCATCTTCTTCTTCTTCATCCTCATCCTCATCCTCTTCTTCTTCTTCTTCTTCTTCATCCTCATCCTCTTCTTCTTCAATTGAAGCTGCTTCTGCTCCGCCACTCTACCATTGGACTCTTGATAGTCGTCTCCCCACACTGCTGCTGGGGGGACTTTTTAACATAGGCCTCTGTATGGCCTTCAATTTAAGCTGCTTACGCTTCGCCACTCTGCCATGGGCCCCTGTACCGCCTCCTCATGCTGCTGCCAGGTCCAGAGTGTGTCATGGGTCCCTGTACGGCCTCCCATTGCTGCTGTCTCCATCGCCACACTCTGCCATGTGCCACTTTCAGGTCTCCTCACACTGCTGGTGGGTTCCATTTTGTCATAGGGTGCTGTATGGCCTCCCATTGCTGCTGCCTCCACCGCCACACTGTGGCTCCACACTCTGGTTTTGGCCCCGTGACTGCCCAAATGAGTGAAGTGTGCGGTGATTCTAAGATCGACGGCACTCATCTGCATGTCATACTGACTGACAGTATTATTTCTCTTCCCCAGCAGACTCCAAGGGCATTTAAATTAAAGGTACAGTGTTCTGCACTAATATAAAGGCTCTCTGAAGCCTAGAAACCCTTTTAATAAGTTAAATTCGCAGCGAATAAATTCGCATCGAATCAAATTTATTCCGCAAATTCGGCGAATCAGCCGAATCGAATTTTTGAATAATTCGCTCATCTCTAGTTAAAGTCTCCCGCTACTATCATACACCCTCTTTTAAAATCCATCAATCTCTTCAACACTTCTCTCATAAACTTCTCCGGCCTCTTATTTGGACTGTATATGTTTGCTATTGTACACTCAGTTCCCTGTAATTTACCTCTCAAAAATAAAAACCTTCCCTCCAAATCCGTTAATCTCTCCTCCACCTCAAACCTTATATTTTTTGCAAAGCCTATAGCAACCCCTTTTGCTCTTTTAATTGGTGAGTCCGCATAAAACCATGTTGGGAAATGTCTGGTCCTCAATCTAACTTTCGACTCTATCTCTAGATGTGTTTCCTGCAAAAATACCACTGAGGATTTTCTATGTTGTAGTTCTTTAAATAACCTAAATCTCTTCCCTGGACACCTTAACCCTTTTACATTGTAGGTTATATATTGGATTTCTTCCATCTTACTCTTTTCCTACTGACTCCTTCTTCTTCCTTCCCTTCCTCTTTCTCATTCCTATAGAGCGTCCCAGTAGTCCCCTCTCCCAATGATCCCCTCAACCCCTCCCTTTCCCCTCCCCGTCCACCCCCCTTCCTCCTTCCCCCCCTCCCCTCCCCTCCATCCCTCCCCATGCACTCCCCTCTTTTTATGCCTTCAATTTGCCTAACAATCATTTGTGGAGATACAATCCACCTTTGATTTAATACTTAGGGCTACACTCCTCCTATGGACGACTTCCCCTCTATCCGGATCCCCCGCTGACCCCCACTTCTTACAAAGACATCTCAAAAAGGGATATAGGCCGGAAGAGTAAGGGAAGATAAGAGGGAGAGAGAGAGAGAGAGAGGAGAGGGGAAAAAAAACCAAGCCCTCTCCCCTTCTCTCCCCTCCCCCCCACAAGCTGCCAGTCCTCTTTTCCTTTAAATCTGATTTCCCCAGGTTCTTCTTCCCAACCAATAATTTCTGTTCTTTGCAGTTCAAGTCTATCACAGAAAGTTCTCAAATCCTCTGGGAACCTTAAATAAGCTGTAATTCCGTTCTTCCATCCTATTAGGCACACCGGTATCCCCCATCTATATTGCACATTCTGTTTTTTCATCTTTTCTAACAAAGGTCTCAGAGCTCTTCTCCTCCACAAAGTCTCCGGTGCAAGATCTGCATATATCTGAATATCCATATCTCCATATTTAATTACTGATTTTCCCTTAATTTTCCTCCAGATTTTTTCTTTATCCTGAAGCTCATAGAATTTAACCAGTATATCTCTCGGCCTTTCCTTCCCAAGATTCCCATGGAGTTTCCCATTTCTAAAAATTCCTTCTATTTTAGTCCTTTCCATATCAGAATTTTCCATTATAGAGTTTAATATTTTGCAAACCTTCTCATACAATATTTCTCCTTTTGGGCTTTCTGGAACCCCTCGTATCCTGATATTTCTCCTCCTTTCTCTATTCTCTTGTATCTCCGCCTTATACAACAATTTTTCCTGAATTTTCCCCATATTGATTATCTTCTTTTCTAATTCGGAAATAATTTGGGTCTGATTTTTAACTTTCTGCTCCGTTTCTTCCACTCTAACCAGCAGCTGCCCCAAATCATTCCGAATATTTACCATTTCTTGCTTTATTGTTCTCTCCAATTCTTTAAACATTTCTGCCATCTCTTTTTTGTTTGGTATTTGTAGATCTTTTTCCAATTCTATATTTTCTGAAATTTGTTGACTACTGATATCCAGATCCAATGACTGTCTGGGACTATTTTGCGGGCTAAGCTCTATTTCTCTTTTTTCATTCCTACTCTGAGGCCTTTCTGGGGTCACGTTTCCCTGGGACGTGTATTTTTTGATTGTGCCAGTTTGGGTCCCTTTAGGCCCACTTCCTTTTACACTTTTATTTTTCATTTCATCTGTGACTTTTATATTTTTATAAAAACTAAAAACTCGTAGTTAGAGAGAGACAACCATTGATATGCCAGTCCCAGCCCTGTCTATTCACTTTTCATTTAGCTTTTTCCTTCACCGATCTTCTTCTCCTTATTTATATTCTCTGGAAGTCCCCCCTTTTCTCTCGCACTCTGCTTCCCCTCGAACTCAATACAGGATTTATATATATGAAGCCACCGCCAGACTCACTCACCCCTTTGCACTTCTCTTCTTGTGAGACGGCTCCAGGCTCTCTCCTTCAGTCCATCCAGCAGGTCAGCTTTTCTTCTTCTCTTTTCAGGGGGACTCCCCTGGGTAGCGCTAGGAGTTGTAGTGATGGAGGAGGCTGTAGATCTCTGGGAGTTGTGGTACAAGGGGGCTGTGGTGCGCTGGGAGTTGTGGTGCAGGGGGCTGTGGCACGCTAGGAGTTGTGGTGCAGGGGGCTGTGAAACGCTGGGAGTTGTAGTACAGGGGGCTGTGAACACACTGGGAGTTGTAGTGGAGGGGGCTGTGGAACTCTGTGGAGCGCTGAACGCTGAGAGTTGTGGTGGAGGGGTTTGTAGAGCAGAGGGCTGTGGTTTCCTCTGCTCTCTCTGCAGGCCACTCTGTCTCTCTCCTCTCCACAGCACTTCAGGACTCTGAGACAGCTGGCCGATACATAGTTCAGCGTCTCTCCCTTCTTCTGTCAAATGCCAGCCGGCTCCCTCGGCTCCCAGAGATGCAAAGCGGCCGGCCACGCACTCGAGCCGCGCCCCCTCACCTCCCGGCACCCAGACCCGCCGTCACTGCAGGGCTGCACACCAGCTAATCTCCGGCTCCAGGGCTCCTCTCTCACGTACTGCCACTCTTCCCAGGGTGCTCACTAGACAGAGGTAGGTCTCACCCTGCTGGTTTTCACATATCCGTGGGGGCTTGGGGGCCTGGGGGGGATCGGACAGAGGAGACTAATCCGAGAGCTCCTACCTCGAGCTCTCCTCAGCCGCCATAGTCAGGCTCCGCCCTCGAGCTACTCTTCCTCCATACTACTGCATGCCATATTTTAGAAACTTTTTTGTGAATGCGGAAAAACTTTTTGCAGCATGCCAGTTCAAAGAGAGACATGGTGCTAGGTTGGCTTGTTATTGTTGTGTAGGGGACGTAAAAGTGCTGTAGCAGTAAGTATCTAAAAATTTCGGAAGCTGGAAGACTATAGGTTTCCCGTAGTGAGGCAAAGGATTTAAATTTATTTCTCTGTAGGAAATGGTGTGTACGGAGCAGGTTAGCAGAGGTCCATGCTTGGAATGAAAGAGGTGTTTGCCACGCCGGGGGAAAGGCTGGGTTTCAAAGATACGAGAGCAAGGGGTTATGTTGCAATTGGAGGGGATAGCGGGTTTTCAATTTGTCCCATAAAGATAAGAAGTGGGAGGTAATGGGGTTGGTTATTGAGCGGCGGTCTACTGGCCTTAACCAGAGTAAGTTATCAGTAGACAGGGGATCGCACTCTATTGACTCAAGGACCACCACTGAGGAATTTCGGAAGTTGCATGGTATTTTGGCAACTGTGCTAAGTGTGCTGCTTGGTAATATTTGCCAATATCAGGGAGGCCTAGACCTCCATTGAGCTTGGAGCGACATAAGGTGGAGCAGGGTATACGAGGACGGGCATTGCCCCAAATGTAGGAAGAAATGTGGCGCTGCAGTGTACGGAGGTAATGAGAGGGTACTGGGACTGGGAGGACTCTGAACAGGTATAAAATTTTTGGGAGGATTGACATCTTTATAACTGCAATTCTACACACCCATGCGAGGGGCAAGGAGGACCACCTGATCAAAAGAGCAGAGAGGTGATTTAGCATCGGAATGTAGTTAGCTACATAAAGATCTGACAGATTAGGGGTCAATTTGATTCCTAAGAAAGGGATATGGTGGTGTGACCAGGGGAATGGTAGGATCTGTTTCAGATGGGCCAGTTCATTAGAGGGAAGGGAGATGTTGAGTGCCATTGATTTGTTGTGATTAACTGTAGGACCAGAGAGCGAGCCAAAGGTCTTGAGAAGCCGGAGTAGGGAGGGAGAGGAAGTCAAGGGAGATGTGAGAAAAAGTAAAACGTCATCCGCAAAGAGACATAACTTGTGATGAGTGCCACCTAGCTCCAATTCCCGCACATCCGGGTTAGCTCTGATTAATAGGGCCAAAAGTTCTATGGCAAGGGCAAAGAGCAAGGGGGACAGAGGACAGCCCTGTCTCGTGCCTCGAGAGATTGGAAACTGAGCTGACCTGTGCCCTAGATACCTAATTCTGGCCGAAGGCTCTCGATATAGCGAGAAGATCCAGGTTAAAAAGTGCGGGCCAAAACCCCAGTGGTGTAAAATATAGTAGAGGTATGGTCATGAGACTGTGTCAAATGCCTTCTGGATGTCCAAGGACAGGAAACAGGCGAGGATGTTGCGAGATTTGGCTATATTTGCCAAGAGAGATGCACGTCTGACGTTATCTCCGGCCTGTCGAGTTGGAATAAAGCCCACTTGGTCGTTATGAATCAGGGAACCTATACACTGATTAAGGCGCGTGGAGAGGATTTTTGCTAACAGTTTGATATCAATATTGAGGCGAGAGATTGGCCTATAGTTGGACCACTGCGTGTCATCCGAGTTTGGTTTCGGGATCATCGAGATGTTCGCTTGTACCATTTCATGGTGGAAGGTATGGCCAGATTGCAAAGCGTTAAAAGCGTTAGTAAGGATGGGTGCAAGAAGATGAGCAAATTTTTTGTAATAAGTGGCTGAGAAACCGTCTGGTCCTGGGCGCTTGCGAGGTTTTAGACATTTAATAGCATTTAGGGTTACGGCTGGGGTGATGGATTGCTCTAGCATGGCTAATTGGTGTTCTGACAGTTTTGGGAAGGAGATGTGGGCCAAGAGGGATTCAGCTTGCAAGGGGTCAAAGGGTGCGGAGGAAGAGTAAAGCTGTGACAGATGTTTATGGAAAGTTCGTATGATGCGTTCCGGATTACTAGTGAGGTTGCCAGATGAGGTGCGTATTCGTATAGGTTTAGTAATCTGGTCCAGCCTACAAAGCGAGAGGGCTAAGAAGGTACTGGGCTTATTCGCCTTGGTATAATATTTGTGCCTGGATCTACGAAGTGCAAGTTCCGCCTGGTCTGTGAGAAAGAGGTCTAGAGCTAATCGGGATCATTCTAGGGCTTCACGGTTGGCAGATGTGGGGGTCGCCTGGAAGATTTGATGGCAATGATCGTAGGTTTGCTCCAGAGAAAGACGTTGATGTCTTTTTGCTTTATTTAAAAAGGACACTTTACTAATGCAAAATCCGTGTATCTCCGGTTTATGCGCTTCCCAGAGTAAGAGTGGGGAAATGTCAGGTGTATGGTTAAGAGATAAGTAATCTTTGAGGGTGGTTTCAATTTCCGAGCAGTGTACTGGATTTGCAAGTAAATTGTCATTGATGACACATGAGGACTCAGTAGGGGATGGGGCTAGAGAGGCCATGGATGTAAATACAGTGCAATGGTCTGACCAGGGAATTGGGAGTATTGCAGAGGTCAAGAGCCGGGAAGAGGAGCTGGCCATAATAAGGATGTGATCTATCCTAGAGAAGGTCTTGTGGGGGTGGGAGTAGAAAGTATATTAGCGCTTGGCCGGGTTAAGTTCCCTCCAGGTATCGATCATGGAATAACGTTGTAATATGTCTTGTAGGGTTAGCTTAGAGGTAGGGAGAGGGGAAGGTTGGGGGGACTTGTCAAGAAAAGGATATAACGTACTGTTAGAGTCTCCGCAGACCAGTAAGGTGGTGATCTATAACCGAAAGTTTGTGAGAAAGAAATGGTAAAGGACCTTGATTTGGGGCATAATATGTAGCAATGGTGACGTCTAGGAGTTGCCCTATCAACAGGAGATAGCGACCCTCTGGATCTTTGACTTCAGTGTATAGAGTGAAAGGTGTTGTGCGATGGAAGGCTATCAGCACCCCCTGCGCTTGGTAGCGGCAAAGGCCGTATAGACCTGAGGTTAACGGGGGCCAAAAAACTTAGGGGTGGAGTTGGGGGTGTAGTGTGTTTCCTGTAGGCAGACTACGTGAGTCTTAAGTGAAGCAAAGAAGCGGAAAGCCTTGTTGCGTTTCTGTGGTATGTTAAGACCCTGCACATTCAGGGTAAGGGTGTTTAGCGAGCCCATGGGGAGAGTGTGTAGTATTTGAAGAAATATGGCATTGCCAGCTGGGAGGGAGCCTGAGGAGTACCGCATGAGACGGTTAGTTTACGTGAGAGGTTGCACGAAGTCATGGAGTCATATAGAGGGGAGGAGGGAGGAGGGGTATGATACTGGAAAGGTAACAAAAGAGGGGTATAGGGGGCCATTTAAGGCCTAAGAGGTGGTCCTTGAGGACACCCTAATACAGGGTGGGCCAGGGAGCAACGATAGCCCAAGTGCTATTAAATAGGCAATAACACAGGAGCTAATGTGGAGTGCGCAGGTACGTGGACCATAGGGATAACAGTATTAACATAAGTATATGGTAGTGGGATCCCGGGAGAGGAGCAGACAGATAAAAACCTGACGATTCGAGGGGTCCTAGACCCAGGCGGCACCGACTGCACAAATGAAGCGGCATGAGAAGGAATGTGTGGCATCCCATGCCACCAATGCCGAGGTCCCCATACATAAACTGAGGAGTAGTCCAGGAGGAGTGATGCAGGATATGACTTGCGAATTTCTGTGAGTCCTCCATGACGTAGTAGAAACAAAGGCCAAAATAGCCCATAACTTATGGGGCAACCAAGTTCAAACAAAGAGAGAAAGAGGACAACTTGGTTGTAGACTTCGACGTTGGTCAAAATGTACGTAGTTCAGTCCATGGTGTCTTGTGGAGACGGGCCTGGTGACAAGAAGCGCTCTCATTTGTGGAAGCTGAGTTGGCCATCCGGTGCGCGTAGGGGGTAAGATTTCTGCGGTGAGCAGGACGTAAACCTCCATTTAGCACTCTCCGACGGCGTTGCTGGTGAATGTAGTTGTAGGTTCCGCAGAGTAACCAGTAGGTCTTCAGGAGTCTTGCAGGTGAAGTCTCGGGTCTGGTATCGGAAACGCACTGTGAATGGGAAGCTCCACCTATACGGTATACCATGTTGTTGAAGTGCCTGCAGATGAGGTTTTATAGCCCTGCGTTTGGCAATGGTTGTGGGGCACAGGTCTTGGAATAGTTGGTAGGTGTGACCTTAAAACTGCAGAGAGTCTGCATTGCGAGCTGCTTGGAGGACAAGTCAGGGGGTGTAAGGTCAGGTGTCGAAGCGTGTGTAGGGGTGTCCCGTTCGATGTCAGACTGTCTGATGCGCAGGGATGGCTGGGCTGCGAGTCCTGCAGAGCTGTGAATGCACCTGCGGTCTGTTTGTTTCCACGAGCTGGGGCAGTGGCCATCTTTGTGGAGGCTTTAGCCAGGGCCTCTTTAATTGTCTTGTTTGGCAGGGGAGCCTGGTGCCTTGGCGCCCCCTTGACCATAACACCGTTTGCCAGAGGGGGGGCTGTCTTCAGGATTGCATCCCCCTTATCTCCCTGTGTCCTCGTGACAGCTCCTGGCCGTGGGCGGGCCTATATGTGGAGCTCTATGGGGACGGAGCCCCTGCTTATCTGAGGTGTCCCGCCTCTTTAAATCTGTCGCTAACGCGGCCGTTCAGATGAGGGGGGGGGCCCGCAGTGAGGATCGGGTCCTCCTGTACTATGTTGCGGGCCGGGATCCGCAGCTCCTCTGCTCTGACACCCGATGGGGAGACGGAGCTCTATCGGGACATGTCCGTCCCGCCGGCCACGCCTGCGCACTCCAACATCAGATTTTTTAATTGAAATGGTTATGACTTACCGGTACTTAAAATCCTTGAAAATCCTCATGTTCATCCCCTGACATCATAAGTTTATGAATGACATCTTGTGATACATTTGTAAGACAGTCATCATATGGATCAAATTCCAAATCAGATGGTTACCACCAGGGGCGGACAGACAACTCATGGGGCCCCTGGGCAATAGGGGATCATGGGACCCCTGTGTCCTTGCCCAAACTCAAAAAAGCCTATGAAAAAGGTACCAGGGGCATCTCATGGGGCCCCTTACTGACCCCGGGCCCTCGGGCCAGTCCGCCCCTGGTTACCGCTGGATGTGCGGTAACACGGTAGCTTCGGCTACATACAGTATACCGCGCTGAGCCAAGCTGGCTCAAAACAAATGTCCCTATGACAGATTAATCTGTCAGCCCGCTGTATGTGTGGTATATACAGTATACTGAGCCAAGCTGTTTCAAAACGTACCGGTACGTCCCTACGGTAATCAGACCACTGGATGTGTGTATGTACAGTAGCTGAGGCTACATACAGTATACGCTGGGCCAATCACGGCAAGCGATGTATTCTACTAATGAATACAAAGCCTGCTCGTATTGGCTGAGGTTGTGACATCATCAGCCCACCTCTCTGACTCAGCCAATCCAAGCAGGCTTTGTATTCATTAGTAGAATACATAACTCGCCGTGATTGGCCGCAGCTACCGTACATACACGCATCCAGCGGGCTGATTACAGTAGGGACGTACCGGTACATTTTGAAACCGCTTGGCTCAGCGCAGTATACTGTATATACCGCACATCCAGCGGGCTGACAGATTAATCTGTCATAGGGACATTTGTTTTGAGCCAGCTTGGCTCAGCACGGTATACTGTATGTACAGTATTACCGCACATCCAGCCAGCTTGACCCAAACAAACTCAAGGTTCACATTTTATACCCCGCGTATAAGACGACCCCCAATTTGTGGGGTATATTTTTAAGTATAAAAAGTAGTCTTATACGCCAGAAAATACTGTAGTTGCACTTTAGGTGCCATTAATTGTTAATATCATACCAAACACAGAAGCAAATACATTTTTCCATGTGAAAAAAATGAGTGGCAATCGCGGCAAAATGCATAGTAAAAATCGTGTAACCCACATCACGCTAAAATGTTCTATGAGCCACATGTAGCACAGCCCATTGAAAATAACGAGCTGCGCTATGCATGTCACAAGTATTATTGCATATACAGCAGCCCATTCAAGTGGATGAGCTGCCCTATGCGTGACAAGCAAAAATGCTCCAAAACAGCACCCCCAATAAACTCTTGTGAGTTCCAACTACGCAGAGATGTGAACGAGGCTTGACAGCTGAGTGTCTACATTCACTCTCTCCTATGTACTTCAAGATGGCCATACACTATGCAATCTGATTGTACAACCTCTGTACAATTTACTTTCGATTTTCCAGAACTATCCAATAGGAGGACCCACCTATCTACCCAATAATTCTGTATCCAATCAGGATAGTTGATGGTAGATCTAAAGGAGATTGTACAATCAGATTGTATAGTGTATGTGAACTTAAATAGCTTTTTTAGTTTGTGGCACAGATGCAGTGTAGTTCCGCTTTAAAGGCATCTTCTAAGCATGTAGTTCAAAGGATTTGTATTCTGACAGCAGAATGTAAGCAAAACAAGTGCCAGTTTAAGTAAAAAGAAAATAGCGTGGGGGTTCCCCCAATCTATACCCAGCCCTTCAGGTCTGCTTTGAATTTTGAGAGAAACCCCAAGCAAAGATTAAAATAAAAAGGATTGGGGTCCTTCCCAAAATTCATACCAGACCCTTAGGTGTTGTATGAATTCTAAGGGGAACCCCATGCCTAAATTTAAATAAAATGGTTGGGGCCACCCATAATTCATACCATATCCTTATCTGAGTATGCAGTCCAGCAGGCCAGAAAAGGAGGGAACGAATGAACACCACCCTAACCATACTAGGCCACATGCCCTCAACATACGGGGGACCTCTTCCCCACAACCCTGTGCTGATGGTTGTGAGGGATCAGGGGGTGACTTATCAGATCCTTAAAGCCCCATTTAACAAGGGGGCCCCCAGACCCCGCCTCCTCCCCCAGGTGAATGAGTATGATTTACATAGTAAAAAAGTAAAAATAAAAAATTCAATAGTAAATAAAAATTCAGAGACCCAGAACCCAGTTTTTGACATGTCCTTTTAAGTAAATAATGTCCCCTGAAGTAGACCAAAATCTATCATGATAAACACTGATCCTCACAAAAAAAACAAACAAACAGAAACAACCCACCATCATGTCCTGTGGAGAGATGCTCGCCAAATGACAGTTAACCACTGGGGTGAGGTCACCCGGTGATGTCACTGGGTGACCCCACTCCCACATTTATCTGTCTCCAGGAGGGGGCTTCCAAATTCCAAAAAGTCCCCCCCCCACACCACCACAACCACCAGGCCGGGGTTTGGAGGTTATGTTGAGGGCATGTGACCTGGTATGGCCTTTCCTGGCATGTCCAGCTGCATGCTTGGATAGGGGTCTAGTAAGAATTTTGGGGGGACCCCATGCCATTTTATTTTTATTTTGTAGTGAGGTTCCTCTCAAAATCCATACCAGACTCAAAGGATCTGTGTTTTTGAAATGTATTTTAACTAGTACTTGCTTTGTTTTCATTCTGCTGACAGCAGGGAATCACAATGACAGCAGATAATCATTGTTGTTATGAAAGAGGCGGCCGCTCACTCCCTATTGTTTACAATGAATTTAAATGCATTTGTTATTTTTCATATAACTTTTTTCAGGTTTGTTGCTATTCAGTTCATGTCCATTCGGAAATTTGGATACATCTGAATCTCCGAAAATGACATTTTCATCTGAAAAATGAATCAAAATGACACAAATTGCACATGTCTACTTACCCGTCTATGTAATAGTTTTGCACAGAGCAGCCGAGATCCTCCTCTTCTGGGGTGCCTCATGGCTCTAACCCTCTGTTGAGTGACCCCATAGCAAGCCACTTGCTCTGGGGGAAATCATGCATGCTCACTCCCAAGCCGGCTTTGTGTGTCCATAAGGCACACAGAGCGTGTCTCAGCCTCACCCCTGGTCCCTCCGCACATGCTATAATTGACAGCAGAGGGAGCAAATGGCTCCCGCTGCTGTGTATAAACCAATGAGAAAGGAAAGAGTCAGGAGGGATGCTGCTCTTGTGCACATCGCTGGATCAAGATCAGGCTCAGATAAGTATAAACGGGGGCTGCAGGGAAGGGGAGGGAGAGCTGCACACTGGAGGTATTTTATCTTCATGCATAGTATGCATGAAGGTAAAAAACCTTCAGTCTTTAAAACCACTTTAACATTATCTTCTCCTATAACTCCACACTACTATTTTGCTGAAATCTTCAGATTTTTTAAACTAAATTTTCAGATTATAAAAACTCTCAATTTTGCTATTCCTCAGGTAAACTTCCAGCTTCCTGACCTTAGTTGGTAGGAAAAACTTTTGGACCCGTTGCTCATTAATAGAGATGAGCGAATTATTCAAAAATTCGATTCGGCTGATTCGCCGAATTTGAGGAAGAAATTCGATTCGATGCGAATTTATTCGCTAAGAATTTAACTTATAAAAAGGGTTTCTAGGCTTCAGAGAGCCTTTAAATTAGTGCAGAACACTGTACCTTTAATTTAAATGCCCTTGGAGATGAGGAAGGAGAAGGAGAAGGATGAGAAGAAGGAGAAGGAGAAGGATGAGAAGAAGGAGAAGGAGAAGGATGAGAAGAAGGAGAAGGATGAGAAGAAGGAGAAGGATGAGAAGAAGGAGAAGGAGAAGGATGAGAAGAATGAGAAGGATGAGAAGAAGGAGAAGGAGAAGGATGAGAAGAAGGAGAAGGAGAAGGATGAGAAGAAGGAGAAGGATGAGACGAAGAAGGATGAGAAGAAGGAGAAGGAGAAGGATGAGAAGAAGGATGAGAAGAAGGAGAAGGATGAGAAGAAGGATGAGAAAAAGGAGAAGGATGAGAAGAAGGATGAGAAGAAGGAGAAGGATGAGAAGAAGAAGGATGAGAAGAAGAAGAAGGATGAGAAGAAGGAGAAGGATGAGAAGAAGAAGGATGAGAAGAAGAAGAAGGATGAGAAGAAGAAGAAGGATGAGAAGAAGAAGAAGGATGAGAAGAAGGAGAATTCCAAGCCGGCAAAAAGTGTATCTGCAGAGCTCCGCTATTTCTTAGCGGAGCTCTGCAGATACACTTAGCGGAGCTCTGCAGATACAATTAGCGGAGCTCTGCAGATACACTTTTTGCCGGCTTGGAATTCTTCTTATTTTCATCCTACTTCTTCTTCTTCATCCTCATCCTCATCCTCAGAAGAAGAAGAAGAGGATGAGGATGAGGATGAAGAGGAAGAAAAAGAAGAAGAAGTAGGATGAAAATAAGAAGAATTCCAAGCCGGCAAAAAGTGTATCTGCAGAGCTCCTCTATTCTGCAGATACACTTAGAGGAGCTCTGCAGATACACTTTTTGCCGGCTTGGAATTCTTCTTATTTTCATCCTACTTCTTCTTCTTCTTCTTCATCCTCATCCTCAGAAGAAGAAGAAGAGGATGAGGATGAGGATGAAGAAGAAGAAGAAGAAGAAGTAGGATGAAAATAAGAAGAATTCCAAGCCGTCAAAAAGTGTATCTGCAGAGCTCCGCTATTTCTGACAGTTCTCTGACATTCACTCCATACAGTGGTTGAAACATTGTATCTATTTGTTTCCATTTATGGAAACAAATAGATACAATGTTTCAACCGCTGTATGGAGTGAATGTCAGAGAACTGTCAGAAATAGGCTATTTCTGACAGTTCTCTGACATTCACTCCTCTACCGCTGTATGAAGTATTGAATGTCAGAGAACTGTCAGAAATAGCCTATTTCTGACAGTTCTCTGACATTCACTCCATACAGCGGTTGAAACATTGTATCTATTTGTTTCCATAAATGGAAACAAATAGATACAATGTTTCAACCGCTGAGCTCTGCAGATACACTTAGCGGAGCTCTGCAGATACACTTAGCGGAGCTCTGCAGATACACTTTTTGCCGGCTTGGAATTCTTCTTATTTTCATCCTACTTCTTCTTCTTCTTCATCCTCATCCTCATCCTCAGAAGAAGAAGAGGATGAGGATGAAGAAGAAGAAGAAGTAGGATGAAAATAAGAAGAATTCCAAGCCGGCAAAAAGTGTATCTGCAGAGCTCCTCTATTCTGCAGATACACTTAGAGGAGCTCTGCAGATACACTTTTTGCCGGCTTGGAATTCTTCTTATTTTCATCCTACTTCTTCTTCTTCTTCTACTTCATCCTCATCCTCTTCTTCTTCTTCCGAGGATGAGGATGAAGAAGAAGAAGAGGAAGAAGTAGGATGAAAATAAGAAGAATTCCAAACCGGCAAAAAGTGTATCTGCAGAGCTCCTCAAAGTGTATCTGCAGAATAGAGGAGCTCTGCAGATACACTTTTTGCCGGCTTGGAATTCTTCTTATTTTCATCCTACTTCTTCTTCTTCTTCTTCATCCTCATCCTCATCCTCAGAAGAAGAAGAATGAAAAGAAGAAGAAGAAGAATGAAAAGAAGAATGAGAAGAATGAAAAGATTCTTCTTCTTCTTCTTCTTTTCATTCTTCTTTTCATTCTTCTTCTTCTTTTCATTCTTCTTCTTCTTTTCATTCTTCTTTTCATTCTTCTTTTCATTCTTCTCATTCTTCTTTTCATTCTTCTCATTCTTCTTTTCATTCTTCTTCTCATTCTTCTTTTCATTCTTCTTCTTCTTTTCATTCTTCTTTTCATTCTTCTTCTCATTCTTCTTTTCATTCTTCTTCTTTTCATTCTTCTTTTCATTCATTCTTCTTCTTCTTTTCATTCTTCTTCTTCTTCTTCTTCTTCTTTTCATTCTTCTTTTCATTCTTCTCATTCTTCTTTTCATTCTTCTCATTCTTCTTCTCATTCTTCTTTTCATTCTTCTTCTCGTTCTTCTTTTCTTTCTTCTTCTTCTTTTCATTCTTCTTTTCATTCTTCTCATTCTTCTTTTCATTCTTCTTCTCATTCTTCTTCTTCTTTTCATTCTTCTTTTCATTCTTCTTCTCATTCTTCTTTTCATGAAGAAGAAAAGAAGAATGAGAAGAATGAAAAAAAGAATGAAAAGAAGAAGAAGAAGAATGAAAAGAAGAATGAGAAGAAGAATGAAAAGAAGAATGAAAAGAAGAATGAGAAGAATGAAAAGAAGAATGAGAAGAATGAAAAGAAGAATGAAAAGAAGAAGAAGAAGAATGAAAAGAAGAAGAAGAATGAAAAGAAGAAGAAGAAGAATGAAAAGAAGAATGAAAAGAAGAAGAAGAATGAAAAGAAGAATGAAAAGAAGAAGAAGAAGAATGAAAAGAAGAATGAAAAGAAGAAGAAGAAGAATGAAAAGAAGAATGAAAAGAAGAAGAATGAAAAGAAGAAGAAGAAGAATGAAAAGAAGAATGAAAAGAAGAAGAAGAATGAAAAGAAGAAGAAGAATGAAAAGAAGAATGAAAAGAAGAATGAGAAGAATGAAAAGATTCTTCTTCTTCTTTTCATTCTTCTTTTCATTCTTCTTCTTCTTTTCATTCTTCTTCTTCTTCTTTTCATTCTTCTTTTCATTCTTCTCATTCTTCTTTTCATTCTTCTCATTCTTCTTCTCATTCTTCTTTTCATTCTTCTTCTTCTTTTCATTCTTCTTTTCATTCTTCTCATTCTTCTTTTCATTCTTCTTTTCATTCTTCTTCTCATTCTTCTTTTCATTCTTCTTCTTCTTTTCATTCTTCTTTTCATTCTTCTTCTCATTCTTCTTTTCATGAAGAAGAAAAGAAGAATGAGAAGAATGAAAAGAAGAATGAAAAGAAGAAGAATGAAAAGAAGAATGAGAAGAAGAATGAAAAGAAGAATGAAAAGAAGAATGAGAAGAATGAAAAGAAGAATGAGAAGAATGAAAAGAAGAAGAAGAAGAATGAAAAGAAGAAGAAGAAGAATGAAAAGAAGAATGAGAAGAATGAAAAGAAGAAGAAGAAGAATGAAAAGAATAATGAAAAGAAGAAGAAGAATGAAAAGAAGAAGAAGAAGAATGAAAAGAAGAATGAAAAGAAGAATGAAAAGATTCTTCTTCTTCTTTTCATTCTTCTTTTCATTCTTCTTCTTCTTTTCATTCTTCTTCTTCTTCTTTTCAATCTTCTTTTCATTCTTCTCATTCTTCTTTTCATTCTTCTCATTATTCTTCTCATTCTTCTTTTCATTCTTCTTCTCATTCTTCTTTTCATTCTTCTTCTTCTTTTCATTCTTCTTTTCATTCTTCTCATTCTTCTTTTCATTCTTCTTCTCATTCTTCTTTTCATGAAGAAGAAAAGAAGAATGAGAAGAATGAAAAGAAGAATGAAAAGAAGAAGAAGAATGAAAAGAAGAATGAGAAGAAGAATGAAAAGAAGAATGAAAAGAAGAATGAGAAGAATGAAAAGAAGAATGAAAAGAAGAAGTATTCCAGTACAGCAAAAAGTGTATCTGCAGAGAGCTCCGCTATTTCTGACAGTTCTCTGACAGTTCCAGCGGTTGACAGCGGTTGAAACATTGTATCTATTTATTTCCTAATAAAAACATCTGTATCCTAAATGGAAACAAATAGATACAATGTTTCAACCGCTGTACATGTGAAGGAACTGTCAGAGAACTGTCAGAAATAGCGGAGCTCTCTGCAGGGACACTTTTGCCGGCTGATCGGGAAAAATCCGATTCGCGATTATGCAAATATTCGGATTCGACGCGAATTTAATTTTTCCTGAAATTCAAAACGAATTCCACTTCGCCTGGTTCGATTCGCTCATCTCTACTCATTAACTAAACCATGAAATAAAGCTTTTGAAAGTAATTCACACATACACACTAATTTAATGACCAATTAATTTACATTTTTTTCAAAATCCATGTCCTCCAATTTTGTGAAGTGATGAAAAAAGGAAAAAAAAGAGTGAACGCTAATTACATAAGTTATCTTAATTGCAATCGTTATGCAATCACATGGTAATTGTTTTATTAAAACATAAATGTTTGATTACCAAAATATCATAAAGGTGTGAACATTATTACTATTATTATTATTTTTTTTTTTTGCATTAGATAGTTAACTAAACAAAATAAAAATTGGCATTTTATTTTCTGTGTCAAAATTTTTTTTATTGAAGTTTTATAAAATTTAATCATAGTATGAGCAAAGGGATAGAGCAAATCACAACCGCTTGGCTCTCTTCGGGGATGAAGCTAAGGGGATACTGATTTCAGGCAGCGAGTGAGCCCTGTGAAACATGGCGTATCTTAGAAGGTCTAGGAAAGAAGAGCAGGGGTTAATAAGGAGCAGAAAGAGAAAAGAAGAAGGAGAAAAAAGGGGGGTGGGAGCAGAAAGTAGGGAGGCAAGGTTAGGCAAAAGGTCTGAGCCAGATCAGGGAGGATCTCACATCTCAGGGATTTTAACCTGTGAAATAGTTGGAAACCCCTGATTTCCAATTTCTCACCAGTGCTTGTTTGGTGGCTGTGAAAATGAAGGAAAACAGCTTAACTAGTTAGGGCGCACTGGTCAGGTTACAGGTTGAGCAGCCGCATAGGGGTTTTTGGGGATACTGGCTTCCAAAATTATACAGATCAACCAAAATCTTTTTATCCTTCGACACTCCCACCACACATGTTCCAGATTACCGGCCGAGCCCCTGCCCCAGAAGCATCGACCCATGGAGCCTCAGGTAAATGTTGCCAGACTCAACAGTACCATGCACCAATGTAGCACAAGTTTATAATTTTCCAAAATTATTATTGATCGACCCATGTGCAACAATGTCCCACATTTGGGACCATTGAAGAGTTTCCAGCGGGGTTCTCAGGTCTGCCTCCCATTGAGTAGTATAGGGTGGTCAGTCAGACATGTCCCCGGACAACAAAGATTTGTAAATCAAGGACAAAACACCTTTCATCAAAGGATCAGTGTGGCAAACACACTAGAAAGAGGTAAGAGTGAGCAATGAGCCTGTATATTTCAGATGTAATTTAAAAAAGTTGCATAATTGGAGAATTATGGTGAAGCAGCTCTGAGGGAGAAATGTTTTTGAGAGTGCGCAAAGTGCTATAGGTAGGTACACCTTTTGGGGTTAAGCAGTCCTGGACACAGTAGATTCTCGAAGCCACCCACCATCAGAACCAGCCAGTCTCCTCCATGCCTGGACTGAAGAAGGGGTTATGGAATAAGGTAGCCAATGGGAAATAGGGGGATATCAGCTTCCCCGAAAACGTAATTTTAAGTCCCAATTTTTCAGCAGGTGTTTTAGTATGGGGTCGGTAATGTGTCTACGCACTTCTGAGAGGATCCACAGGAGTGTGTCTACTGCAGTAGGCATTGACAGGTATGCCTCTATGCTCACCCACAGTGGCACATTAGTTGTGTGGTAAGACACTAATGTGCTGCCCAATAGTAATGCTGGATCAGGGGCATGGCTAGACATCTGTGGGACATAGCACGAATGAGAACTTTTTTAGAAACTCTGGGTCTGGTGTCCTGCCAGATAAACCTGAGGCACAGTCATTGGATAGATTTTAAGATATGCTGAAGAACATTAATCGGGAGAGTCCAAAGGTATAGGATTTTGGGAGGAACGTCATTTTTAGGGCTGTGATCCTACTCAGCCAAGAAATGTAGTACTGTATCTCCAGGACTCCAAAGTCAAAGGTAATTGACATAGAAGTGAAAAAAAGTTAGCTTCATAAAGTGAATCATACGTAGTGGTGAGGTATATCCCGAGGTATGGGGGGCACCCTTGAACCTATTGATAAGAGTAATTTGCCAGAATGTGTTGCAATTGTTTTTGTGTGAGAGATATGTTCAGGGCCTTGGACTTCGTTATTTGTCGTTATTTGTAAACCCAAAAGGTTAAGAATTCTTGGAGGAGTTTTACTAGATTGGAGAGGGAGATAGCTAGGTTGGTAAGGAACAATAAGACGTCATCAGCAAATAGGTGTATGGTGATGTCACCACTCCCCACACATCAGGAGAGGCTCTGACATTAATGCCCAATGGATCTAAGACAAATAGCAAAGGGTATAATAGACATCTCTGTCTCATGCCCCTCTGTACAAGGAAGAGGGGTGACCCAAACCTTACTGAATGAAAGCTTTAAGTTCATCATATAGGGCGACTATCCAGGTCAACAACGTGTGACACACTTCCGGCGTGGTGCCATCTTTGTATACCCAACAAGCGCTTTTTCTTCATGCAGTACACCTGGCTAGTGTATGTGATACAAGCTGTATACTGTGCTCATTGGTGTCAGGGCTCCAGGGTATGACCAGAGGTATGTGAACTGACGCAGGGAAACGCAGGCTTCAGATATGTTATAAACAATATAATTTATTAACACTAACAATACATAAACACAGTGCAATACTAAAACATAACACAGTGCAAACGAACCAAACCAAACCACCCACAGATAACAATACATACAATACAAGCGTCGTCAGGCAGGCCGGGTCAATAACAATCGGGCAGGTAGGAACAGGAGGAGCAGGCAGAGAGTAGTCAGGTCAAGAGCCGGGTACAGCAACTAACGGGCAGGTAGGTACAGGGGGTCAGGCAGAGAATGGTCGGGGTCACAAGAAAGGGATCAAACAGGAGAAGTCAGCAGAGGTCCGGATCAGGCAGGGTCGGCAACGAATCAGTCAGACAGGAACAGGAACAGGAACAGGAATGCAGGTAACACGATACAGGGGCCCATAGAAACACACACACCAAGGCACAGACTGCAGGTCTGGCCATCCCTTAAATACACCTGCAATCAGCCTCAGGTGTTTTGGCTGACTGCAGGGTTGAGTCTCTGATTGCTGAGAGCACCCGCTGGCCATCCCTGGTACTGCAGCCCACAAGGGAGGTGAGTCCCACCATTATTGGCAAGTCCATTCCTGACAATTGGATTCTACCTTGATACTACTGGACTTTGCTTTACACAAGAGATACCCATGTGAGTGCATTTCTTGTTTTTTATTTATATGCCAATAAACAGTACTTCACTATGGAGATTTGTTCTCTTTCTGTTATATAAGCATATATGTTATGGCACCTATGGGAGTGTTAAGCTGTCCACCAATCGGTCCAGTGGAATGGTGAATGTTTATCACCTGGGGATGTCATCTTAGTGATAGATTTGCTATCCTGAGGATCCAGAGGAGTTTTTTGCTTTGTGGCCCTGCAGGGTCATTAAGTGGAGGTGAGAGGCCATTCTAGCCACTTCGTTGGGGATCACATCGAGGTTATTCTTTCCACAACGTGCATGAATGGGATGATCACCACACTGATTTATGGACTTATTAGTCACTGTGTGCTTCACTTAATGTGCTGTTTTGATCCCTTCTAGGGATCCGTATCTTATCATCCTTTTATTATTGTGTCCTATAGGACTTGGGGGTCACGGTTTTATGATCCACGATTGGATTGGGGTCACTTTTTTGTTCAATCACGTTCATGTGTGTATTCTGTGTATTTGTGTATCATTATTCTACATGTTTTTTGAGATTCTAAGGTTTTTACTAGCGCTGCATCATGTTATTATATATCCAGGACAAAAAATGGGCTCCAAAGCCCCAAGCTTCTTAGAGCTTCTTAGAGTGATGTAAGGTATAACCAAGACACACTATCAAATACCTTTCGGATATATAGGGCTAGAAGCAAGCTTGGCACTAAGTTTGTTTATGTCTGCAGAAGGCTATTTGAATGAAAGAACCTCTCAACAGCCTTGTGAGTACAAAAGTTGGTTTAAGAGTTTAATATTTAGGTTCAGTAGGGAAATGAGCCTAAAGTTGACCCACAAAGTGTGGTCTAAGTTAGGTTTCAGGAGCATACATATACTGAACCTGTTGTTAGGGTATCAGAGCCCATTTTATCTCCCTCAAGCAAAGCATTAATGAATTGGGTAAGGTATGGCATCAA
The DNA here is from genome assembly GCF_062004578.1 of Staurois parvus. NCBI lineage: Eukaryota > Metazoa > Chordata > Amphibia > Anura > Ranidae > Staurois > Staurois parvus. The sequence continues at coordinate 3,998,821 of NW_028318023.1, read as the reverse complement.
AATATCACTAAACTTCGTATAGTAACCCATGAAGCTTTCCAGTCCAGGGCATTTATTGGTTTTTAGTTGTTTGATTGAATCCTGTAGTACGGTGCCTAGTATCAGAGCTTCTAGGGTGGTCAAAAGGGACTGGTGGAGAGAAGTTAGGTGGAGTTTAGATAAGAACGCAAGGGATGTGGTGCCGTAAAGAGATCTCGAGTGTTTATGGAATTCTTCAACTATTTTAGAGGGTTTAAGTTGTGTAGCGAGCGCTTACTGTAATGAAAATTTAGTACAAGCCACTAGAACACCAAAAAGGTAACCAACATAACCTTCCAAGACAATATATAGACAATAAAGGTGCAGCGCTATTAATAAAAATAGTGAAATATCAACATACACTCAATTTTTAAGAGTATAAAGATGAGGACATTAGATCATATTGTTCATCTTAACCGCTTGCCGCCCTGCCACTGTGTATATACGTGTGCAGGGCGGCAGTGGAGCGCAAAACCACGTTTAAAAACGGGTTCCGCGCTCCCGACACTTTCGCCGGCAGGGGGCGCGCGCGCGCGCTCCCGCCGACCGGCGGGTGATCCGATTCGATCCAGGAGGGATCAATCATTAGATTTCAGCCAGTGATTTCTGGCTGAAATCGGATGATCGGTCCCTGTCCTATCCTGTCCTGTGTTGATATTTACACAGGGCAGGATATGATGTCATTCTTCTCTGCCTGGACACATTCCGTTCCAGACAGAGAAGAAGAGACATTTAAACGTGAGTAAAACAGCACACTGACAGTTAGAACACAGTCTAGGACACATTTAACCCCCTGATTGCCCCCCCCCAGTTAACCCTTCACTGCCCTGTCACCAGTGTCACTGATCAGTGAAGCGATTTTTATTGATCACTGTATCAGTGTCACTGGCGACTTCCAATAGTGCTAGCGCCCCTCCCAGATAGTGCCAGTTTGCCCCCCAGTACACCAATAAAGCCATTTAACCCCTTAATTTCCCCCCCCACCCCCCCAGTTAACCCCTTAACTGCCCTGTCACCAGTGTCACTGATCAGTGAAGCGATTTTTACTGATCACTGTATCAGTGTCGCTGGCGACTTCCGATAGTGTTAGCGCCCCTCCCATATAGCGCCAGATTGCCCACTAATACACCAGTAGTCCCGTCTAACCCCTTGATCACCCCCCCCCCCTGAGTTGACCCCTTCACTGCCCTGTCACCAGTGTCACTGATCAGTGAACCAATTTTTACTGATCACTGTATCAGTGTCGCAGGCGACTTCCGTTAGTGTTAGCGCCCCTCCCAGATAGCGCCAGATTGCCCGCTAATACACCAGTAGTCCCGTCTAACCCCTTGATCGCGCCCCCCCCCCCCCCTGAGTTGACCCCTTCACTGCCCTGTCACCAGTGTCACTGATCAGTGAACCAATTTTTACTGATCACTGTATCAGTGTCGCTGGCGACTTCCAATAGTGTTAGCGCCCCTCCCAGATAGCGCCAGTTTACCCGCCAGTACATCAGTAATCCCATTTAACCCCTTGATCGCCCCCCCCAGTTAACCCCTTCACTTCCCTGTCACCAGTGTCATTGATTACAGTGAACAGATTTTTACTGATCACTGTATTGGTACTGGTGACTTGGTACTGGTGACTTCCGATAGTTTTAGCGCCCCTCCCAGATAGCACCAGTTTGCCCGCTAGTACACAAATAATCACATTTGACCCCTTGATTGCCAGGAACACGCTTACTTGCACGCTAAACCTTCATTGCTAGTATAGTGTCTGATTGGATCAATATCTTTGATCAGATCAGCGCTATACCAGCATTCACATTACTTTAGTATCCCCAAAAACGCAGTGTTAGCGGGATCAGCCCCAACACCTGCCAGCACCCCCCCCAGTTAACCCCTTCACTGCCCTGTCACCAGTGTCATTGATTACAGTGAACAGATTTTTACTGATCACTGTATTGGTACTGGTGACTTGGTACTGGTGACTTCCGATAGTTTTAGCGCCCCTCCCAGATAGCACCAGTTTGCACGCTAGTGCACAAATAATCACATTTGACCCCTTGATTGCCAGGAACACGCTTACTTGCACGCTAAACCTTCATTGCTAGTATAGTGTCTGATTGGATCAATATCTTTGATCAGATCAGCGCTATACCAGCATTCACATTACTTTAGTATCCCCAAAAACGCAGTGTTAGCGGGATCAGCCCCAACACCTGCCAGCACCTGCGTTTAGCCCCTACGCCCCCCCCTTCTCCCCCGGCAAGTGCAGTGTCAGTAGATAACTGTCACTTGATACATATTACACACAAAACCGCAGTGTTCACAGAATCAGGCCTGATATCTGTTAGCACTTGTCGGTAAATTTTTTGTAGCGGTTCAAGCAGTCCCTGACAGCCAGGCGCTCTTTTTCCCGTGAGTCGCACTAGGTACCTGTAAATTTAGTGGCCAAAATGTCTAAGCAAAGGTACACTAGTGAAGAGGCCTATAGGATTCTGAGCATGTCAAGTGAGAGCGAAGGGGAAGACTCACTGGCAGAACCAGGCTCAGAATACGAACCTATAGACAGCAGCGGCACCCTGACAGCTAGCTCAGACGACGAGGAAGTGGTCCCTGCTAAGGTCAGGCGTACCCGATCCCATTCACAGGTTGCTGAGGTGGTACAAATGCATGATGACTCTCATATGCAGCAGAGTGCCAGTACTAGTGCCGCAGTATCTTTTGGTGAACTGGCGAGCACCAGCGGCCTAGTACGTCCTGGTCGTAGGCATACCAGCACTGCAGTATCACTTGGTGACGTGGCGAGTCCCATAAGTGCAGTACAAGCTGGTGCGGTGGCGAGCACAAGTAGTGTCCCGCGGCCACCAAGAATTCGCAGACAGGCCCGTAGAGCCCCTAGCGTCCTTCCGGATGTGCTTGCAAATCCCGATTGGCAGCCCACAAATTCTGCAGCACCCGTACTTCCCCCATTCACTGCCCAACCCGGAATTCAGGTGGAAACAGCAAATTTAAATACTCCCCTTAATTTTTTTGAGCTGTTTTTCACAGAAGATCTTTATGCATTGATTGTGGATCAAAGCAATTTATATGCACGCCAATTTATCGCCGCCAACCCAAATTCAAACCTTGCCAGACCATTCGCATGGAAACCCATTACGGTTTCCGAATTTAAAGTTTTTTTGGGCCTAACCCTCAACATGGGCATTAATGATAAAAATCAATTGCGGTTGTATTGGTCCACCGACCCTCTTGTTCACATGCCCGTGTTCTCTGCTGCCATGGCCAGGCATAGATATGAGAGTATAATGCGTTTTATGCACTTCTACGACAACTCACTCAGTCGTCCTCGGGGTGACCCTGAATTTGACCGGCTCCACAAAATTCGGCCCCTCGTAAATCACTTTAACCAAAAATTTGCAGATGTGTATACTCCCCAGAAAAACATCTGCATCGATGAGTCCCTCATTCAATATTCTGGCCGCCTTGTAATCAAACAATATCTCCCCAGCAAGCGTGCCAGATATGGGATCAAGATGTATAAGACCTGTGAGAGGGCAACAGGCTATACATGTAAGTTTCGGATTTACGAGGGAAAAGATAGTTACTTGGAGCCCCCCGGATGCCCAGACTACATGGGGAGCAGTGGCAAGATAGTTTGGGACTTGGCGTCATCCTATTTCCATATGGGGTACCACTTATACGTGGACAATTTTTATTCAAGCGTGCCACTATTTAGACATTTGTTCAATTTGGGAATTTGCACATGTGGCACTGTGCGATCTAATCGCCGAGGCTTCCCCCAACGGCTTGTAAATACCCGTCTTAAAAAGGGGGAAAAAGCCTGCTTGAGAAATGAAGAATTGCTCGCAGTGAAGTGGAAGGACAAACGGGATGTTTACCTCCTGTCTTCCATTCACGCAGATACGACCGTCCAAATTACCACGGCAGCTGGTGTTGTTGAGAAGCCCCTCTGTGTCCACGATTATAACCTTAACATGGGAGGGGTGGACTTCAATGACCAGATGATGCAGCCGTATTTAGTTTCCCGAAAATCCAAACGCTGGTACATAAAAGTGTCAGTTTATTTATTTCAATTGGCTCTATATAATGCTTTTGTTCTCTATAAAGCAACTGGACATAGTGGATCATACCTAAATTTCCAGTTAGAGAACATCAGGGCCCTTTTGTATCCAGAAGGTGCTGCGCCCCAAATCCCTCTCCCAGATGCAGTTAGCCGTCTGCATGAGAGACATTTTCTCGATACCATTCCTGGTACCCCAACCCAAAGAAGACCCCAAAAAAGATGTCGTGTCTGCAGCAAACGTGGAATTAGGCGTGACAGCCGCTATTGTTGTCCCTCCTGTCCTGGCCAACCTGGCCTCTGCATCAAGCCCTGCTTCCGCCTCTACCATACACTAGTGAACTATTAGTATAGGGTACAGCACGGCACAGATCAGGGCACATTTACACAGGGTCTCAAAAGATGTTAGGTAGTCAGGAAACTGGCTATCGCATTTGGAGAGACCCTACCAGCTGTTTAAATGTTTGAAGTTTGGAAAAAAAAAGTTAAAAAAATAAAAAAAATAAATAAAAGTACAAATACCCCCCCAAAAAATAAAAAAATATAAAAACCAAAAATAGTTATAGTTTTTTTTGTTGTTGTCATTTTTGTGATTGTTTGACTTTCACTGGTTTATTGTTGTTTTATTGTTAACCATTTCTGTTTGCAGGAATGCTTTCAGCTGCAGCGTTGACCTGTTTATTCTGACAGCAACAGGAACTTGCTCTCAGAATAGACATAAGTCAGCGTGGGCAGCGCTGTTGGATGAGATTTTTCATCCGCAGTTATAAAAAACAGAATATATGCCAAAGCATGGGGGCCTGGGGTGGCCAGTGGGTGGATGGCCCCTATGCTTCGGCATATATATTTTATATTTGTTGGCACATTTCATATGTGCCCACCATTAGAAGTGGGTGGATTGAGGGAGGTTTCTAATGGTGGGCATACCACCACACACTTTTCCTTATAAAGTTGTTTTATTGAGTTTATGTTTTATTGTTAACCATTGTTGATTTCTTTGCAGGAACGTCAAACTGCAGCACTGACCTGTTTATTCTGACAGCAACAGGGTCTTGCTTTCAGAATAGACATAAGTAGGTGTGTGCAGTGCTGTTGGATGAGATTTTTCATCCGCAGTTAAAAAAAAGAGAATATATGCCAAAGCATGGGGGCCTGGGGTGGCCAGTGGGTGGATGGCCCCTATGCTTCGGCATATATATTTTATATTTGTTGGCACATTTCATGTGTGCCCACCATTAGAAGTGGGTGGATTGAGGGAGGTTTCTAATGGTGGGCATACCACCACACACTTTTCCTTATAAAGTTGTTTTATTGAGTTTATGTTTTATTGTTAACCATTGTTGATTTCTTTGCAGGAACGTCAAACTGCAGCACTGACCTGTTTATTATGACAGCAACAGGGTCTTGCCTTCAGAATAGACATAAGTAGGTGTGTGCAGTGCTGTCGGATGAGATTTTTCATCCGCAGTTAAAAAAAAGAGAATGTATGCCAAAGCATGGGGGCCTGGGGTGGCCAGTGGGTGGATGGTCCCCATGCTTCGGCATATATATTTTATATTTGTTGGCACATTTCATATGTGCCCACCATTAGAAGTGGGTGGATTGAGGGAGGTTTCTAATGGTGGGCATACCACACACTTTTTCTGGCAGAGATTTCTTCTCTTTTTTTTCATTCAGCCCACAGGCTGCATAAAGAAAAAAAGAACATAGCATATACACCCAACAAGGACCAGTGACGTATTGGTACATCACTGGACTTTGAATGGTTATACCAGGGTGATGCCTGCAGCTGCAGGCATCATCCTGGTTTTATTTTTTTCAGCCGGCAATGGGCTTTCATGTAAAAGCATTCCTAGTGGTTAATTAGCTGCAGAATTGCCTTTACAAGCAGCGGGAGAAAATGGCCCCCCCTCCCCCTCCCTGAGATAGCATTAAAAGTGATTAAAAAATAAATAAATTAAAGGGACAGTGTAAAAATAATTAAATAAATCAGAAAAAAAGAAAGAAAAAAAAAAAAAGGACCCTCGCCCATCCGCGCACGCGCACACCTGCGGTCGTGAGCGTTGACCCTTTCCCAGTATGGAAACAGCGATTGCACCATGCATGTGAGGTATCGCCACGAACGTCAGAACAAGGGCAGTAATTATAGCTCTAGACCTCCTCTGTAAATCTAAAATGGTAGCTTGTAAAGGCTTTTAAAGCGTTGCCTATAGATATTAAAAATGTATGCAGTTTGTCGCCATTGCACAGGGCATGCGTAATTTTAAAGCATGTCATGTTTGGTATCTATTTACTCAGCATAGCATCATCTTTTATATCATACCAAATAATTGGCCAATATATTGTAATTTTGTGCATTAAAATTAAAAAAGTGTATATTTTTCAAAAAAATTGCGTTTGAAAAATCGCTGTGTAAGTAATATGTGAGATAAAAAATTGCACCACCCACCATTTTATTTACTAGGGTGTCTGCTCTAAGAAAATATATAATGTTTGGGGGTTCACTTTAATTTCCTAGCAAAAATACAGATTTTTTTAATGTGAACAAAAAGTGTCAGAAAAGGCTTGGTCTTCAGGTGGTTAGAAGAGTGAGTGATGTGTGGCATAAACCTCTAATGCTGGGCATAAAATGCCCCCACCCCTCAAAATGACCCCTTTTTGGAAAGTAGACACCCCAAACTATTTGCTGAGAGGCATGTTGAATCAATAGAAGAATTTATTTTTTTACCACAAGTTTTTGGAAAATGAAGAAAGAAAATAAAAATATATTTTTTCTTTTCTTTTTTATATTTCAAAACCTTGTGAGAAAAAATTAGATCTGCAAAATACTTACCATGCCTCTTTTTAAATTCCTTGGAGTGTCTACTTTCCAAAAAGGGGTCATTTGGGGGGGTTTGGTGCTATCCTGGCATGTCAGGGCCTCCAAAACTGTGATAGGTAGTGGGGAAGTGAAATGAAGAAGTTACGCACTTTCAGGCTTTCAAAGTGCTCATTGGATTTCAGGCTCCTGTATGTGGCTAGGCTCCCAAAAAGTGTCACACATGTGGTATCCTCATACTCGGTAGAAGTAGCAGAATGTATTTTGGGGTATAATTCCACATATACCCATGGCTTGTGCAAGAAATAAATCATTTAAATGACAATTTTGTGTAAAAAAAAAAACAAAAAAAAGTTTTTGTCATTTTCCAGAAACTTGTGGAAAAAAAATAAATCTTCCATGGACACAATGGGGTTTATTTACTAAAGCTGGAGAGTCCAAAATCAGACTCCCTTCTGCATAGAAACCAATCAGCTTCCAGGTTTCATTGCCAAAGCTTCATTGAACAAGCTGAGGTTAGAAGCTGATTGGTTTCTATGCAGAAGGGAGTCTGATTTTGGACTCTCCAGCTTTAGTAAATAAACCCCAATATGTCTCTCAGCAGATAGCTTAGGGTGTCTGCTTTCCAAAAAGGGGTCATTTGGGGGTGTTTGTTCTATCCTGGTATTTTAGCACCTCAAGAGATGTGATGGGCGGTCAGAAAGTAAAAGCTGTGTAAATTTCAAATTATCTATACCATAGTTTGTAGACGCTATAACGTTCACACAAAGCAATCAATATACACTTATTGGGATTTTTTTTACCAAAAACATGTAGCAGAATACATTTTGGCTTAAATTTATGACTAACTTTGAGTTTACGATATATTTTTTATAGCTGAAAGTAGAAAAAATTGTTTTTTTTTCAAGATTTTTGTGTTTTTTTGTTTATAGCGCCAAAAATAAAAAGCGCACAGGTGATAAAATACCACCAAAAGAAAGCTCTATTTGTGTGAAAAAAAGGACGTATATTTCGATTGGGTACAGCATTGCATGACCGCGCAATTATCATTTGAATTAGTGCAGCGCTGTATAGCAAAAAAAGGCATAAATTACAGTATCTATACCATAGTTTGTAGACGCTATAACGTTCACACAAAGCAATCAATATACACTTATTGGGATTTTTTTTTACCAAAAACATGTAGCAGAATACATTTTGGCTGAAATTTATGACTAACTTTGAGTTTACGATATATTTTTTATAGCTGAAAGTAGAAAAAATTGTTTTTTTTCCAAGATTTTCATGTTTTTTTGTTTATAGCGCCAAAAATAAAAAGCGCACAGGTGATCTAATACCACCAAAAGAAAGCTCTATTTGTGTGAAAAAAAGGACGTAAATTTCGATTGGGTACAGCATTGCATGACCGCGCAATTATCATTTGAATTAGTGCAGCGCTGTATAGCAAAAAAAGGCATAAATTACAGTATCTATACCATAGTTTGTAGACGCTATAACGTTCACACAAAGCAATCAATATACACTTATTGGGATTTTTTTTACCAAAAACATGTAGCAGAATACATTTTGGCTGAAATTTATGACTAACTTTGAGTTTACGATATATTTTTTATAGCTGAAAGTAGAAAAAATTGTTTTTTTTTCAAGATTTTCGTGTTTTTTTTGTTTATAGCGCCGAAAATAAAAAGCGCACAGGTGATCAAATACCACCAAAAGAAAGCTCTATTTGTGTGAAAAAAAGGACGTACATTTTGTTTGGGTACAGCATTGCATGACCGCGCAATTATCATTTGAATTAGTGCAGCGCTGTATAGCAAAAAAAGGCATAAATTACAGTATCTATACCATAGTTTGTAGACGCTATAACGTTCACACAAAGCAATCAATATACACTTATTGGGATTTTTTTTACCAAAAACATGTAGCAGAATACATTTTGGCTTAAATTTATGACTAACTTTGAGTTTACGATATATTTTTTATAGCTGAAAGTAGAAAAAATTGTTTTTTTTCAAAATTTTCGTGTTTTTTTTGTTTATAGCGCAGAAAATAAAAAGCGCACAGGTGATCAAATACCACCAAAAGAAAGCTCCATTTGTGTGAAGAAAAGGACGTAAATTTTGTTTGGGTACAGCATTGCATGACCGCGCAATTATCATTTGAATTAGTGCAGCGCCAAACAGCAAAAAAAGGCCTGGTCATTAAGGGGGGTAAATCCTCTGGGGCTCAAGTGGTTAAGATAAATTCGATGTTCAGTCTAATGTCCAAAAAACATAAAAGGATGTGATGTGCAAATTCTGCTGGGTCTCCTTTGCCAATAAGGATAAGTGATCCAAAGGTGAACAGGAAATAAATTAAATGCGCACTCACCAGAAGTGCGTTTAAAATACGCATGAAAGAAGTTTCCTCTCTCATCAGGTGCGTGATGACGTCTGTGTGATGTGAGAAATGGGGGCACGCTTGGAAGACTGGAGGATCCTGGAGATTATCAAGTTTGAGGGACCCCAGAGGTGCATGAGTGTCTGAGGAACCAGGGAACCATGATGGATGACTAGTGAGGACCAGGGAGCGCAGCTTGACCTGAGTGCGGAGGACCTAGATGTACCTGATGAGAGAGGAAACTTCTTTCATGCGTATTTTAAACGCACTTCTGGTGAATGCGCATTTAATTTATTTCCTGTTCACCTTTGGATCACTTATCCTTATTGGCAAAGGAGACCCGGCAGAATTTGCACATCACATCCTTTTATGTTTTTTGGACATTAGACTGAACATCGAATTTATCTTAAGATGAACAATATGATCTAATGTCCTCATCTTTGTACTCTTAAAAATTGAGTGTATGTTGATATTTCACTATTTTTATTAATAGCGCTGCACCTTTATTGTCTATATATTTTAGAGGGTTTGTTTGTGAGTCCTGAGTTGCCAATGTTAAGGCAATAAGGCTCGAGTTGCTCAGACAATTGGCTAACATAGAGTCAGGTTTGTTACCCTTAATATAGATAAAATAGGTGCAGCACTGAAAAAAAAACTGCAAAACTAAAAATGATAATTTGGAAGTAATAAACATAAGTGATAACACAAAAAGTGAATGAAGCGCTGCAATTTGCGCAATGAAACAAGTGCGGCTGTGAAAGTCTTAAACAAAATAAATATTCATATGATGGTGAGGGTCTGACAAACACTGGTCAGAAAGTCGTGATGCAAATGTATCCTTTGGCACAGGTGGTATCAGATTATTTCAAGTTATTTTTATCTTTGCAGGGAATTGATAAAAATGCACACTCACCAGATGCGCATTGTAAAAGCGCAATGTGTTGAACCATATATTGACCAAGGATTTGCAGAAAGTCCCCTTTAAATGGACCAGACAGACAGCATGGAAAAAGAGACTCTCTCCTCTGGATCTGAGACTGCTCTGCAACCGTAATTCTACTGGAGTCCTGGAAATTGTTTAGCTCAATAGAGAGCCAAAAAAGAAGGTTCTCATAGTGTAGTATTGATATGTATCAATTGTAACTGGTCTGCAAATTGATTTTTTCCCCACAGAAGGCGGAAATCTCTTTCCGGGCCTTCCCAGCAAGACCGTCTCTGGATGATGACATCACATGACGTTACCACATTTTCCACATTCTCCTGTCTGCCTTTCTGTTAGTGCCTTGAGTGAGAGCAGAGACGGCGCCGATTTACCATCTTGCAGCGGGTCCCTGCTTGTGCCTTGCAGACCTGTCAGTCCTTCCAGATTGCAGTGAGCTGTATATTGCACCACCACTCTGACACCTGGAGCAGTCTACAGATCTTTCAGATGTAAGCGAGAAATGGAATGAAAGTGTTGTTTTTAGCCATACACTAATCTGGCGTCCTGCTCTGTTTCCTTTGTATGCTCCTGACGGATTACCCAGATACACTGGCTAGAAGCTGCCAGACAGAGAGTGATTCTCTCATCTACCTTTCCAGCCATTCATCCACCTACTTTGTGAACTCTATGAATTATTCACTGTGGACTTGAGTGCTGATTGTGCTTGTTTAATCACAAGTTGAACTAGCTTTTCATTATGTTGTTTTTGTCTATGGGAGGCTATTTGAATGAAAGTACCTCTCAACAGCCTTGAGAGCACACCAAACCATGCCAGTTTTGACTATGAAGTAGCATTCAGGACAAAATATTCCTTCAAAGTGTGTAAAACTTGCGTAACTAATTCCAGGTTGCTCAGCAGGGAGTCATTGAGAGTCCATCTACCATCTTTCTGGCATTCAGTAAGAAGAAGAAAAGAGAAGCTAACTGCATCATGTTTGGACCAGGGAATAGGCAGAATATCACATGTGATAACTTGTGGCAAGAAAGCAGAAGGAGCAATGATATTGATTATTCTGGTACACAGTTGATGAGGGACCAGGTGCTGGGTTCAGCAGTGTAGGAGCATTGGGCAAACGGGCCTTTTTCGGTCAAAGCTCGGGTGGAAAATCAAATTAGAGTCTTCACATAAGAGGAGCGTGCCCTTTTGATGAAAAAATCTATGAAAAAGGGAAACTGCTTCTTGTTAGGGGCATAGTATGATACTAAGGTCACATAGGTGTCCCTAAATTGACCTACTAGAATGAAATAGCAGCCCTCAGCATTAACTATCTGGAGGTCGTAACTAATTGGAGTTGATCATCTGAAGGCAATGAGAATGCTGGCACTGAAGTACCTGAGAGAGGAAGTTAGATAGTTACACAGTGGGTAAGGCTGAATAAAGACAATAGTCCATCCAGTTCAACCTATGTGGTTGTGTATCTTCATGTCAAGAATCATATCCCATATCCCGGGATATTGTGTTCACTAGGATGCCCATCTAAGACTTTTTTTAAACTATCAATACTTCCCACTGACACCACTGATTGTGGAAGCGAGTTCCACATCCCTACTGCTATGACTGTGAAAAACCCCCTACGTAGCTTACCTCCAGTACGTAGTTTTACCTCCAATTTCATTAAGTGGCCTCCTGTCTTTTTATATTCCCTGAGACTGAATAGTTTATTCCCTATGTTAGAATCACCACTGAGGTGTTTATATATCGTCATCATATCTCCTCTCAAGCGTCTCTTCTCCAGGTAGAATAAGTTTAATGTTTGTAGTCTTTCCTCGTAACTGAGGTCCTGCATTCCCCTTATTTATTTTGTTGCTCTTCCCTGAACTCTTTCCAGCTCAAACACATCTTTCCTGAGGACTGGTGACCAGAAATGGACGGCATACTCCAAATGTGGCTGGACCAGAGTTTTATAAAGTGACAAGATTATAGTTTTATCTCTGGATTAAATCCCCCTTTGTTATACATGCTAACATTCTGATAGCTTTGCTTTCTGCAGCTTGGCATTGTGTGTCGTTGCTGAGCCTGTCATTTACTAGTACCCATGATCCTTTTCCATCCTGGATTCCCCCAGAGGTTCTCCTCTAGCATGTAACTTGCATTCATATTTTTTGCCTCCAAGTGCATTACCTTACATTTTTCAATGGTAAACCTCATTTGCCATGTATTTGCCCACTCCTTAATTTTATTGAGGTCTTCTTGTAAAGTTTCTATCTCGTGCGGTGACATTATTGTCCTACTTAGCTTTGTATCATCAGCAAACACTGAGATTGAGCTATTTATACCAACCTCTATATCATTTATGAAAACATTAAAAAGAATTGGTCCTAGGACAGAGTCCTGGGGTACCCTACTTACCCCTCCAGACCAGTCTGAATAAATGCTATTAATCACTACTGTTTGGACACTGCCCTGTAACCAGTTTTCTATCCATGTACAAACCCTTTGACCCATGCCTACATGCCTACACAATTCAGTTTGTAAATTAAGTGCTTATGGGGAACTGTATCAAAAATGTTTTTCTAAAATCCAGGTACACCACATCCACCGCCCTTCCTTTATCTAGATGGCCACTCACTTAGAATGCTAATAGCTTGGTTTGGCAAGAACGACCTTTCATAAAGCCATGCTGATAACTATTAATGATACTGTTTTCATCAGAAAAATCTTGGATATAGTCCCTTATCATTCCTTCCAGTAGTTTACATACTATCGATGTTAGACTGACTGGTCTGTAGTTTCCAGGAATGTATGTCTGCCATTTTTTAAATATTGGTACCATGATGGCCCTTTGCCAATCACCTGGTACCATTCCTGTTAGTATGCTGTCCTCAAAAATTAGGAATAATGGCCTGTCAATAACCTGACTGAGTTCTTTGAGGACTCTCGGGTGTAAGCGATCTGCTCCGGGTAATTTATTTGTGTTAAGTCTTCTTTGGACACCGACTTCTGTAAGCCACAAGGGTGCATTCTCTGATACGTTATTAATGATGCAGTCTTGACTACTATACCCTCCTTTTTCTTAGTAAAAACTGAGAAGAGTGCATTTAGAACAGTTGCCTTTTCCTTGTCATTTGTAACCAACTTCCCTTTGTCATTATTTATGGGGCCAATATGTTCTGACCTTGCTTTCTTACTGTTAATACTGTATATTTAAAGAATTTTTGGGGATGTTTTTGCTCTCCTCCACTATGTGTTTCTCGTGGTCTATTTTAGCCATCTTAATTGCATTCTTACATATTTTATTGCATTCCTTGTAGTGTCGGTATGCTGTCAGTGACCCCTCTGCCTTATGTTTTCAACCACTAGCCCACTGAGCACTTTTACCCCCTTCGTGCAAAGGCCAATTCTTAGCTTTCAGTGCTGTTGCACTTTGAATGACAACTGTGCCGTCATGAAATTTTTAGTATTGTTTTCACACAAATAGAGCTTTTATTTTTGGTGGTATTTATGTATTAACAATTTTTATTGATTTTTATTTATTTATTTATTTATTTCAGGTACTTATATAGCGCTGTCAATTTACGCAGCACTTTACATATATATTGTACATTCACATCAGTCCCTGACCCTCAAGGGGCGTACAATCTAAAGGATTTTCACATATATATACAGGTGAAACTCAAAAAATTATAATATCGTGCAAAAGTTCATTTATTTCAGTAATGCAACTTAAAAGGTGAAACTAATATATGAGATAGACTCATTACATGGAAAGCAAGATAGTTCAAGCCGTGATTTGTCATAATTGTGATTATTATGGCTTACAGCTCATGAAAACCCCAAATCCACAATCTCAGAAAATTAGAATTTTGTGAAAAGGTGCAATATTCTAGGCTCAAAGTGTCCCACTCTAATCAGCTAATTAAGCCATAACACCTGCAAAGGGTTTCTGAGCCTCAAAAGGTAATTGCAAAAGAAGTTGGATGTTCCCAAAGTGCTGCATCAAAGCACATTAATAGAAAGTTATGTGGAAGGGAAGAGTATGGAAGAAAAAGGTGCACAAGCAGCAGGGATGACCGCAGCCTGGAGAGGATTGTCAGGAAAAGGCCATTCAAAAGTGTTGGGGACTTTCACAAGGAGTGGACTGAGACTGGAGTCAGTGCATTAAGAGCCACCACACACAGACGGATCCTGGACATGGGCTTCAAATGTTGTATTCCTCTTGGCAAGCCGCTCCTGAACAACAAACAACATCAGAAGCGTCTTACCTGGGCTAAAGAAAAACAGACCTGGTCTGTTGCTCAGTGGTCCAAAGTCCTCTTTTCTGATGAGAGCAACTTTTGTATCTCATTTGGAAACCAAGGACCCAGAGTATGGAGGAAGAATGGAGAGGCACACACTGCAAGATGCTTGAAGTCCAGTGTGAAGTTTCACAGTCTGTGTTGATTTGGGGAGCAGATGTCATCTGCTGGTGTTGGTCCACTGTGCTTCATTAAGTCCAGGGTCAACGCAGCCATCTACCAGGAGATTTTGGAGCACTTCATGCTTCCTTCCACAGACGAGCTTTATGGGGATGCTGACTTTATTTTCCAGCAGGACTTGGCACCTGCCCACACTGCTAAAAGCACCAAAACCTGGTTCAATGACCGTGGGATTACTGTGCTAGATTGGCCAGCAAACTCACCTGACCTGAAACCCATAGAGAATCTATGGGGCATTGCCAAGAGAAAGATGAGAGACATGAGACCGAACAATGCAGAAGAGCTGAAGGCCACGATTGAAGCATCCTGGTCTTCCATAACACATCAGCAGTGCCACCGGCTGATAGCTTCCATGCCACACCGCATTGAGGCAGTAATTGCTGCAAAAGGGGCCCAAACCAAGTACTGAGTACATATGCATGCTTATACTTTTCAGAGGTCTGATATTGTTCTATGTACAATCCTTGTTTTATTGATTGCATGTAATATTCTAATTTTCTGAGATTGTGGATTTGGGGTTTTCATGAGCTGTAAGCCATAATCATCACAGTTATGACAAATCATGGCTTGAACTATCTTGCTTTGCATGTAATGAGTCTATCTCATATATTAGTTTCACTTTTTAAGTTGCATTATTGAAATAAATGAACTTTTGCACAATATTCTAATTTTTCGAGTTTCACCTGTATATACAAAGAAAACGTTGAAAGAGAACAAAATAGAAAGAAGGAGCACATCGATGGTAAAATCTGCATGGTTACAGACATAATAATGTCACATAGCTACCGAGGGGAGAAATTATCCCATGGGTGCCACACTGCCTCGAACACAGCTGACGAGCCGGAATGTATAGCAGTCAGGTATTCCATCTGTCATACATCAGCAATAATTTTAAACAAAGTTGACATCGAAGGCAGTATAGCGGATAACCAACACATAGGAATGCTTCTTCTGGCCGCAGTTAAAATATGTGTGGAGAGTTTCCTGGACACCTTGGGGAACGGCAAGCTCAATAAAAAGTATAGGGGCTCAAAGGGGAGAGAGGTATGTAATAACAACTGTAAAAAAGACAAAACCTCTTCCCAAAAAGGGACAATGGATCCACAAGTCCAAAAAATGTGGAAGAGGGAGCCAAAGTCTTTCCCACAACGCCAGCAGGCAGAAGAAGCATTTGGGTTAAAAGTATGAATAACCTCAGAGGTTTTGTACCACAACATCAGAATTTTGTATGTATTTTCTTTATAAACCACACAGACAGAAGATTTAGACGCATTTTCCCAAATTTTCTTCCACTGTGTTAGATCGATGTCACATTGCAAAAACTGGGACCACTTGCGCATGTAATGGTGAGTGTCATTAGAGAGGGGGGTAGCATCCATTAAGAGTTTGTATGTATTGGAAATTATACCCCTTTGATGTGGGCCCTCTATACATAGACGCTCAAAGGGAGAGGGTTTCCCAAGAGTCAAAGTGAGGGACATGGTGCAGAAAAAATGGGGTAGCTGAAGGTATATATAAAAATGTTGGGAGGGCAGATCTTTTTTCTGGAGCTATGAGAATGGTTGCAACTTCCGAGTAACAGGATGTACTAGGTGGCGCAATTAAAATTGACCCAAGGGAGCATCCGAGCTATGGCCAAACTATCTGGAAGATTGGGGTTAAAGAGAATATTAGTCAGTGGAGAGCAGTCTGAGGTCAGTGCAAACCTGGTCCTACATTTCTGCCAAATACTTATGGAAAATTGCATGGAGCCGAGGAAGAGACGACGGAAAGGGGAAAGGTCCGAGGATGACCAGAGGAAAGAGCAAGGATGAATCGGAATCAATTGTAAGGACTCGATCTCAGTCCACAGATTGGGAGGAAACTGGGTGGACCATGACGGAATGAAACGGAGGTGAGTAGCATAATAGTAGGTCACGATATCCGGTGCCCCTAGGCCTCCTCTAGAGCGCAGGAACAGTAGCACACTGCGTGCAATTCTATGCCACTTATTATGCCAGATGAAGTGTAGAAGGGATTTCTGGAGGGAGTGTAGTTTGGACATGGGAACAGTAACGGGTAGAGTCACAAATAAATATAAAAGTTTGGGTAGTACAGTCATCTTTATGACGTTGATACGTCCCAAGAATGATAAGGGCAGGGTATCCCAAAACTTTAAGGAACGGGAAATAGCTATAAATAGTGGGGGGAAATTGGCATCATAAATAGAACTGTAGGAAGAGGTAAGATTAGTACCCAAATATTTTAAAGAATGGGTGCACCATTGATATGGAAAAGAGTCTTGGAGGGATGAGAGAACAACTGGTGGTATGTGGAGTGGGAGCGCTTCAGTTTTGGATGTGTTAACCTTGTAACCCGAAAGAGTCCCAAATTGTCGTAAAAGTTTATGTAATGCTGGGAGGGAGATTTGGGGGTTTGAGAGAGTAAGGAGAATATCATCCGCAAATAGGGATAGTTTGTATTCACGGCCATGAGACATTACCCCCTTTATGTCAGGATGGGCCCGGATTGCAATGGCCAAACAGAGGATAAACAATAGGGGAGAGAGTGGGCATCCCTGCCGCGTACCATTCGACATCTGGAAAGGAGGTGAAAGAAAGGAGGCTAGTTTGACCTGGGAGGAAGGGTGAGAGTAAAGAGCTTTTGAAGCTGCCACAAAAGGGCCACGGAAGCCAAACTTCTCCAAGACCATAAACATATAAGGCCAGCTGAAGCTTTTTGGGCATCTAAGCTCAATAAAATAGTGGAGATGGAGGACCGGTTAACCAAGTCAACAAGATCAATAGATCTTCTGGTATTATCCACCGCATGTCTGGCAGGAACAAAGCCAACCTGGTCTCTGTGTATGAGCTTGGAGATGAGCCTAGATAACTGATTGGTGAGGATCTTAGTAAAAATCTTGTAATCAGAGTTCAATAGAGCAATAGGACGGTAATTATCTAAGATGGAATGGTCCTTGTCAGGTTTGGGAATCACAGAGATATATGCACGGGAAAAGTCGGCTTGGGGAACAATACCTCTGAAAAAATCGTGATAAAGAGAAAGAAGATGGGGAGCTAGGATATCAAAGAAGGTCTTGTAATAGGAGTAGGGAAGTATGTCTGGTCCCGGGGCTTTGCGTGAGAGGAGATGTTTGACTGTATCAAATAGTTCTTCAGATGTAATGTCAGCATTGAGGCCCGCAATGTCAGAAGACGATAGCTTTAGTAATAGTAGGGGATTGAAAAACCTATCAAAAGAGGTTTCTGTAAGAGGAGGGTGGAAGTCTGAGGTCAAACAGTTGTAAAGGGACTCATAATATGAGCCAAAAAGGAAGACCATCACAAGAGGATCGTAAGTAGGGCTCCCATTTGGCTGGACAAGATGGTCTGGCAATGTAGAAGAGGACTGTGCTTTAAGTCTATTGACAAGCATATGGTGGGGTTTGTTAGAGAATTCGTAAAATTTCTGCCTAACCCAAAGGAGAGATGTTGAGGACTTACAAGCATCAAGGGTTTTGATTTGGTCACGTAGGAAGGTCACTTTATACAGCCTAGAAATAGACGGCTTTGCGTGAAGTCTACATTCAGCTAGGGTTAACTGGCAAACTAGGGTAATCCTGGCATGCTCTGAGGATTTCTTCAGGCGAGAACCCACGGAGATACAAAGGCCTCGAAATACCGCCTTGTGGGCTTCCCATACGGTCGAGGTGGATGGTACAGAGCTTACATTGTGTTGAAGAGCTCAGCATGGAGATGTTCCGTGGTTAAAAAGGACTCATTGAGACGCCAATAGCCTGATTTTTGCATAACATTGGGGAATAACAAATTTAAGGTCAGGGAGGCGTGGTCAGACCATGTAATAGGGTTGATGTCAGAGGAAACTAGGAGCGGAAGAAGAAGAGCTGAAATTAAAAAATGATCTAAGCGAGAGTAGCAGCGGTGAGGTGTGGAGTAGAAGGTGAACTGTTTGTGGGTAGGATGTCGAATCCACCAGGCATCAAAGAGACGATGCTCCCTGATCAATTTACGAAAAGATTTCGAGGAGGAGCATTGCCGCTTTGTAGACTGGAAGAGGACCTTCCTATCTTTGTGCGGTGAAAGGATTAAATTAAAGTCACCCCCTATAATCATGTGTGGAGCGGAAAAGGAGCCGAATTTGGCGAGAGCTTGTGTAAGGAATTGTAATTGACCTGAATTCGGAGCATAGAGATTCAGCAAAATAAGGTAAGTGTCACCAAGCATACATTCTAGGAGAATGAAGCGACCATGATGATCGACCTTGGAGGAGACGACCCGAAGGGAGCAATGTGTCCGGATCAGTATTGCCACTCCAGCCTTACCAGATGGGTCAAAAGCCGAATAGGATTGAGAAAAGAACCTTGAGGCAAAACGAAAGGAGCCTGATGACTTAAAATGAGTCTCCTGGACAAAATAATATCTGCTCCTGAGGATCGGAATTCCTTCAAAGCCATCCATCGCTTCTGAACAGAGTTAAGGCCTTTGACATTATATGACAGAAGTCATTAAGCCATCACAAAATGAAAATGAGTATGGCACATGTACCAGCAGAAAAGATAAATGAGATATCATTGATGAGACAAAACAGAGAACTAATATTAGACAAACCAAAAACATTGCAATAAAGAACATAGATATCCATAAGGATATGCACTTGGGAGAAACATCAATACCCAAGTGATCCAGACAATTGTCTGGACGGGATCGAGGCAACAGGACAACCGGAACATATCAGTCGGCAAATCTGGCCAGAAAAGTATGACATATGGGGGACCCAGCACAGGAAAAAATAAAAAGAAGGGGGGGAGGGAAAGGGGAAGGAAAGGGGGGGAATGGGAGGGAGGGGGGGGGGGTAAGGATACAACCCCGAAGTGCCCACAGAAGAACACAGAGAAGCATCAAACAGGCACGTCGCTGGAACGAGAAGGACGAGGACGTTGTGGAGTACGTAAAGGACGCTTCTGGTCCCTACGAACTGGTGTCCAAATCTTGTTGGGGGTAGCGGAAGGACGAGATGGAGAAGGCGGTTGTCAGGAATGGACTCAGCACTGGTGGTGGGACTCGCCTGCCGTGTGGGCTGCAGTACCAGAGCTGACCAGCGGGTGCTCTCAGCACTGGTGGTGGAACTCACCTGCCGTGTGGGCTGCAGTACCAGAGCTGACCAGCGGGTGCTCTTAGCAGCCAGAAGCTCACAATCAGCCAAACCTGGGGCTGATTGTAGAAAGGTGTATATAAGGCATGACCAGGCCTGTGCTCTGGGCCTTGGTGTATGTTTTCCCATGAGCCTCTGTACCTGTACCCTGTGTTCCTGCTTCGTTGCTGACCCGGCTTGATCCTGATCTCTGTTGACCGTCTCCTGTTCTGACTACTGGCTCATCCCTGACTATTCTTCTGCCTACTCCTATGCTGTTTGACCTCCTGTTGCTGTACCTTGGCTTGTGACCCATTTGCTCTTTGCCTGCTGCTCTGTACTGATCTGCCTCCACCGCTACCGACCCGGCTTGTCTGACCACGCTAACTACTCTGCCATCCATCCATCCTGCACGGATCCAGCCGTACCTGCACATACCTCTGGCGGATCCCCCTACCACTAGCAGGTGTACTCAGGGGCCGCGACCTGGTCTCAGTCCTGCGCCAAGTCCATCCCCATCATCAGGGGCTCTGGTGAAAAGGCAGACTGGGGCTTAGACTCCGCGCCCTGGGGAGCCCTGCCCTGAGGACCGCTAGAGGTACCACCAGGCAGTCGTTACAGAACCCTACGGCCGGCCTGACCATTCCACCTCTCCAGCCCTGACTACGCCTGTGTTCCTGCACCTCCTAAGATTAGTGGAAGGTTAGTTTCTTCACTGTGCGTTTATATATATATATATATCTGGGTGGCTAATAATAACCTGTATTGTATTGTACCTGAGACCTGCGTTTCCCTGTGTCAGTCCACACCTTTCTGGTCACTCCTAGATTCCTGACAGCGGTAATGAGAAATTGTCTTCCGGCAGAGGAGGTAGTCCCAATTGCTTCAGGAAGGAGTCCGCCTCAAAAAGATCGCGTAGAGTAACTTGGGAATTATCTTTGGAGACAACCAACCTGAAGGGAAAACCCCAGTGATAGGGGACACGGTGGTGCTGGAGATGAGTGGTGAGTGGCTTCAGCGCTCGCCGTTTAGCCAGGGTAATCGGAGAGAGATCACAGAAGAGCTGAAGCCTGTCCCCTTTAAATTCCAGGGATGGGATGTTGCGTACAGAGGCTAACAAGGCTTCCTTGCTTTAAAAAAAATGAAAGCGGACGATGACATTCCGTGGTCTGGTGCCGTCAGCAGGTCTGGGACCTAATGATCGGTGGGCCCTGTCCATGCGCCAGTCCGCTTCTGGGACCAAGGGGGCGGTGAAGAAGGACAAGAGATGTCGGCGAAGTTGGGAATCGGCAATAGATTCAGACATACCGCATATGCGGATATTTTGCCGGCGTTCCCTGTTTTCCAAGTCCTCTTGTTGGAGCTGAATTTGGGACATGGTGTGCTTCAGATACGCATTATCTTCTTCTAAGACATGGACGTACTGCACCAATTCATTAAATTTATTCTCCAATTGATCCGCACGTTCCCCAATCTGCACTATTTCTCCCCGAAGATCCAAAGCCAACTTGCTCACTTCAGCAGATATAGTGGAGGTAATATTGCATAAAAATACCTGCAGCTTTTCCTTCAGTGCCGATATCGTGAGAGTAGATGACACATGAGGATTGGCAGAAGCAGGTGGTGAAGGGCTCAACGGAGAATGCACTACTGCCCCCCCCACAGGGGTCAGGGGCTCGGATTCCTCCATCCGGGGACACTGAGAGTGTGAGAAGGTTGGCTGCATTGCAAAAGCAGCTGCTGCAATACTTTCGGCCGCCACTGGGGGTCCACTGGAGCTCGGCTGCTTTGCAGAGGCAGCTGCTGCAGTACCTCTGGCCGCCACTGGGGGTCCGCCGGAGCTCGGCCGTGGGATCGCGGCCGAAATTGAGGCCGGGGTTTGTGGCCTGTGAAGAAACCGCTGCAGTGGTGATGGTCGCGGCTCATGTGGCGGCGGGGAAGGAGGCTTCCAGCGCCCAATCTTCCCCATTATGAGGCTGGGGTATGGAGAGCTGGGTGCCCCGCTGATATGACTCACCCAAGGACACCTGTGGAGCAGCGATACGCCGTGGGTGAGTCTCTAGGGTCGGGAGGATGTGGCCATCAGCGTTCCCGGCCGCACATGCGCCCCCTTTTTGGTGGTATTTAATTGCCACTGTGGTTTTTTTTTTTTGTGCTATAAACAAAAAAAGATCAAAACATTTGAAAAAAACCTTTTCTTTGTTTCTATTGTTAAATTTTGCAGACAGGTAATTTTTCTCCTTCACTGATGTGCGTTGATAAGGCTGCACTGATGGGTACTGATAGGCAGCACTGATGAGGTGGCATGGATAGGCAGCACTGATGGGCAATGATAGGCTGAACTGATGAGGTGGCAACATGAGTGGCTTTTGTGCAGAACAGAATCAAGAATTTTCATCTGAAATTGATCAATTTACTGCCCACCTTAGCAGACACTTTAACAAACCTCACAGTGAATGCCAGCCAGATGGTAGGAGTATTTTTTTAATGAAAATCTATGCACTAAACTTTGTAAATTGATTTTTATATACTGTATAAAATACTGAAGAACTCAATAATAAACATGCAGAAAATGCAGCTTTATTTTAAAATGCGTAAAAAAAGGCAAATAATGTATAAAATGTAAAATGAAGTACACATTTTGCTTTAGTTAATTAATCCTAAAATGTCCCCCTGGTGGTCAGGAGGCCAGTGGTGCCTCCAGCATAAGATGTCATAATGTTTTGTTATTGTCACTATTGACTTGCTACATATTAGCAAAAAGTAGTGACCTATATTAATGTACAAAACTATTTTTTGGCCCTTACAGCAGTTCATACGTCTCATAAACACCCACTGCAGAAACAGGAAATAGGAACTTTATAGGAGCACAGCTACAATCTTGGACCACAATTGGAGAAAAATATTCTTCCCTCCTCTTTTGTTGTAGTATCACTGACTTTGATACGCTGTGCCCAGTGACAACATTTTAACTTGTTTATCGCACATTTTTCCCATGTTTCCTCCCACCCTGTTTGTTCAAAAAAGTGCTATGGCTTCACAATCCAGTGTAGTTTATTGGAGGATAAAAGGGTTTATCTGCATGTCAAGTTGCACAAAGGAAACTGGGGGACTGATTTACTAAAACTGCATAAAATCTGGTGCAGCTCTGCATAGAAACTTCCAGGTTTTATTGTCAAAGTTTAATTGAACAAGCTGAAGTTAGAAGCTGATTGGCTACCATGCACAGCTGCAGCAGATTCTGAATGCACCAGTTTTAATAAATCTCCCCCCAGTGTTAGATGTTGAGAGGGTAGAACACTGTCACTTGCTGCAAGTCTTCATTATATACAAAGCAGTATCCAATAAAAATTGAAAGCAAATTAATGTCTGAAATGTGTATCCACAAAAGAAGATTTTCTGTTCTTTCCTCTGGCAAAAAAAAAAACATTACTGATACTAAATATAATCACAGTATAAGCAGTGCACTGATGACTGATAGTAAATAATAATAGTAAAGCAAGATTTCTATCTAAAACTACTAGGCAAAACTATTAGTTAATCACCCTGTTTAGAGGTGCCAGAAACTCAAGGCCAACTGAAGTCAGTGGAAACATTGATTGGCTAAATATTTTCAGCTTATCCTTACTGTTATCTGGAACTAGACCTTCCTGACTGTGCTTTTATTTGTTCAGTGTATAAATGGAAAAAAATACCTCCCCAAACCACCTTATCAGCTGCTATACAAAAATCAATCAACTAAATAAAATAAGTGTTTCTGTGAGGAGCAGCTCAATCACTTCTGTGAAATCACCACTAACACAAATATGCAAATTAATATAAAGAAATAGTGTAGAGCTCCTAAAATATCTAACCACCCTCTAACCACCTACCTTTAGGCTAGGTTCACATTTATTCAGGTTGCTGTTGATGCGTTTTTCTGGTGTGTTTTGAACTTTGGAGCATGCATTTGTTATACGTTTATGGCACATTTTGATGCTTTTTGCATTTGGCTAATAGGAAAGAGACATTTCTGTTCATGTAGTGTGAAATGCAGTGTGAGTTGATTACAGAATCTGTGATCAAGCCCCGGTGTGAGGAGCGAAACATGTCAGAGGGCCTGGTTGGAGCAGCACTGGCTGAGGCCACACTCATTCACATATTCATGCACTGGGTCATTGAGTGGCGCTCTTTCCTTTCTCTGATGAGGCTTAATCCACACCCCTGAATGGCGCATGGGAGCCTGCTCCCTTCAGTGCAACCGGTGGGGACATTCTTTATCTCAGCTTAGAATGGCACTGCAAGTTATACTTGGATCAATGCAAGTAAGGCCTCATACACACTACATCTCAAAGAAGCTGCTCCTACAGGAATTTGAGGCTTGAGCTGTTTTGAGGTTTTACTTTTCTCTGCCTGTTAATTCCCCTCCATGTTAGCCTATGTGTCCAATACATGTACACTAGGCGTTTTCAGGAGGTTAGTGGCAGGGGAGTTTTCAGGCAGGAGAAAAAACCCCAAAGGGTTTTGCATGGGCACATAAACTAACATGGAGGGGAGTTAACAGGTAGAGAAAAGTTAAAGCTCAAAACAGCTCAAGCCTCAAACGGCTGTAGGAACAGCTTCTTTGAGCTGCAGTGTGCAAGTGTGCATGAGGCCTTACAGACAGTTGTACAGTAACAGGCAGTCTACTTTTCCAATTCAAATGCAAGTGGCAAGTCCTTTTTAAGAAACAGGAGAATTTCTGCATGTTCAGGTAGAAGTCTGCACTGAACAATACCTCATTTTCCATACTACTTCAAGGAGCTGAAAGATATTTTTGTACCATCTGGCCCAGAGTTAGAAATCACTGTTTATTAACTGCCCAGTACTTAAAGTGGAGTTCCAGCTGAAAAAAAAATAAAAGCAGCTACAAAAACTGTAGGTTCTGACTTTTAAAACACAGCCACTTACCTGTCCCTTGGTCCAGTGTTGTCCTCACCACAGCTGGTTTCACTGTCCGTCTTCTCTCCCTGGTGTCGGCATCTTTAGTGTGGGCACCCAGCCGAATGCCCACTGTGCATGCTCGAGAAGTGCTGCACTTTGTGAATGGCCCTGTAGTTTTCTGGGACCTGTCACGTGCCAGAAGACTACGGGGAGGGAGGGCGGAGAACAACTTCCACTTCCGATCGCCTAGGCGATCGAAGCGGAAGAGGGAGCGGGTACCTGTCAAATTTGGGTACCCTGTCCCCCTCCACTCCTCAAAGGTGCCAATACTTAATGAGGAGCGGGGGGACAAATGATTAAAGCTGAACTTCCCCTTATGCGTGGAGCTCCGCTTTAAGAGGTTTGTCTGAACGAAGCACAGTGACCTTTCCAAGATATGCTTCTAGTTGTAGGGTAGCAACTGTGGGAGCACTGCTCTCAGATGAAGACAAATAAAGCGATCTCTTGGAAAGCACTGTTCAGAATGGTACCTAGCTTGTCAGTGTGAGGCTTTTTGACAGCTGGTTTCTCAAGCACCTCAGGTGTAGCAGCCTGTTCAGAAATTTTTCTGCAGTTCCAGTAGGAAAATTTCTTTGGCCTGCCTGCCAGTGTCTGCATTCAAGAAGAACCAATCTTTATACCTAAACAGCAAGACAACAATGACGAAAAAGTAAGCACTGCAACATGCTAACCTGTTTGTGCATTAAGAAACAAAATGATACCAAAAAGAAATTAAAGTGGTTTTATTAAAGGCTCAAGGTTTTACCTTCATGCATTCTATTTCTTTTGTATACAAGAATGTAAAAAACATTCTGTGTGCTGTGCCCCACCTAATACTTACCTGAGCCCCCTCTTGGTCCAGCTTTGTGCACAACAGCTGGCCTTCTCCTGGCGCTCTCATTCCTCATTGACTGAGAAAGCAGCGGGAGCCGATTGGCTCCTGCCAGTCACAGCCGATGAGAACAGTAGTGCCAAGCTACAGCTCTATGTTTCTTAAATGGACTCATAGAGATGAGATCGGCAGTGAGCATGCATCAGTGCCCCAGAGCAAGCAGTTGAAGTCTTTTAGCAGGTTGATCAAACTGAATCTGAATATCCTGCAGCCAAGAATATGCCAGGTTTGAATGTTTAACCATTTGCCTACCAGGCCAATTTTCAGCTTATAGCGCTGTTGCAATTTGAATGACAATTGCATGGTCATGCAACACTGCACCCAAAAATTTTTTTATCTTTTTTTAGACAGATATAGCTTTCTTTTGGTGGTATTTAATCACCACTGGGGATTTTTATTTTTTGCTAAACAATCTTAAAAAAGGACTGAAATTTTTGAAAAAAATAAGTTTTTTTTTCTTAGCTTCTGTTATACAATGTTGTAAATAAGTAATTTTTCTCCTTCACTGATGTGTGCTAATGAGGCTGCACTGATGGTCACTGATAGGTGGCACTGATGAGGAGGCACTGGTAGGTGGCACTGATGGGCATTGGCAGGCATCACTTGTGAGCATTGACGGGCATCACTGATGGGCACTGAAAGTTAGCACTCACATATAGCACTGATAGGTGGCACTGATGGGCAATGATAGGTGGCACTGATGGGCACTGATAGGCGGCACTGGCTGGCAGTGATTCTTGGCACTGAGAGGCAGCTCTGATGGGCACTGTTATGTGGCATTGATGTGCACTGGTAGGCACTGATATGTGGCATTGATGGGCACTGGTATGCGGCATTGATGGGCACTGACAGGTGTCACTGATGGGGCTACACTGATCATCAAGGTACTGATCATCAGTGCCCTGATGGTCATTGTAGATGTCCCCTCTGAGGAATGCCGCTTAACGGCTCTCCTCTCCTCACGCACTGTCAGCGTGAGGAGAGGACTGCTGATAACCGGCCTTGTTTACATACGATCAGCTATGATTGGACACAGCTGATTACATGACAGAGCCTGGGTCATCAGCTCTTTACTGTGATCGGTGATCCACTGTGTCCCAGGGGCACCGCGCACCACCGGGGGTGCGCATGTGCAGTTAGAGTGGGAGGACGTTATATGACTGCCTCCCAGAATGAGAGAGCTGCCACCTGTCCGTCATTTCATTATATTGTGGGTGGGAGGCAGTTAAAGTAACCAACTATTCTGCACCTGACTCCCACAGAATCCTCAATGCTGCACTAAGCTGATAAAAGACCCTCTGAGACAGCCAGCTGCAGTGTATGTGCCACACAAGAAAGACTTTGAAGTCCAGCATCTTCCACACCTTTTGTCATATTTCTTGCATTATCAGGGACTACCACAAGGACAGAACTTTTGGGAATCGCCCAAGTCTCAAGCTTTTCTTCAAGTGTGCTCTTTATAGCTTGGTCTGTGTTAGAGCCTTGAAATTTCTTTACGTGGAGCATGATTTGCTGCAGAGTGAAATTGCCATCAATCCATTGCTGTGCTAATTACAGACACTGGACTCGCACTACTGCTCCAAATGTTCGTGATGAAACTGATCACCTTTGTGTCCTCCTGCATCATGCTGGTAATGTTTTTTTACTGTGGTAATGTTTTTTTACTGTGTTGTGCAACTGTGGCAAGGCAGCATCTGCGACATAACAGCGACTGGGAATTTCATACTTGGGCTCCAAAACTTAAGAAGTCACTGAAAACCCACATTGTCAACTACTGATAGTGGCTGATCATCAAGAACAATGAATTGGGTAACCGCCTTTAT
Organism: Staurois parvus; assembly: GCF_062004578.1. Lineage (NCBI taxonomy): Eukaryota > Metazoa > Chordata > Amphibia > Anura > Ranidae > Staurois > Staurois parvus. Next base: position 3,971,357 of record NW_028318023.1, on the reverse strand, counting down.
TTTTATAGCCCTTGGGTTATCCATGGATAATTTTTCTCATCTTGAGAGGGTTTGCTGCAGCGTCAACTGCTGAATGCTGGTGCTAGCAACAGCTGTAAATTCTCCATGCTCACTTTTATGTTTCATTTTGAGGTGTTTTATGAGATTACTGGTATTATAAGCACTTATTTTTGAACCTCCTCTTGATATTTTTGCAGAACAAAGTTTGCAGTCAGCTATGCGTCGGTTGCTTTCATTGATTTAAATAAACTTCCAGACTGCTGGAATTTTGTTGGTATCTCTTTGCACTGAAAGGCTGAAATAAAGAAGTCTCTCCACCTTGGGGAAAAACAGAAAATGAAAAATAAATGATTAAACCACAATTTATATAAAAAATAATAGATAGACAATATGAAGCTGCTCTCACCTCTGCTTTGCCATGATCTGAGCATCCAGTATCTTTAAGGTATGGCCAGGTAGTAGTACTAACCCAGTGGACAAATCCATCCTGTGTTCACTCCAGGTAGGTAACAGGACTCTATAAAAAGCTAGTAAAGGATAGTTTTGGGAACCCAGCCACAATGTGCACAACCATGAAAGAGGTGGTGCCACCACCATAAACAGCAAGAGACATCTGCCAGAAGTACTGCAAGGGACATGCAACAAGATTCACTGCCAGAAGTACAGCAAGGAACATATAACAGGACTCACTGCCAGAAGTACAAGAGGCATGTAACAGGACTCACCAACAAAAGTACAGCAAGAGACATAAATAAAAGAAATGCAGCGCTCATAAAAAGTGAGTAAATAATAATAAACACAGTCCGGTGAAAACAGTGCTCCTTGTTTCCCAGTGCAAATGGTAGAATTTCACACTAACCAGAACGCGCATAGGTAATGCGCATGTGTATATATATATCCTGATGATCCTCTCTCCACTTAGGTCTGGTCAGGTATATAGCTGGGAAAGATGGAGATCCTACGCCCTCATGTGGTGAGAAATAATCCGGCAGGTCAGAGCAGTAACGATCTGGATAAGCCTCCAAAGGAACTGGCACAGGAATCCCCAGGGCTGCAAGGATGGAAGAAGCTCCGTATTTTTCGTCGTATAGCACAGCACGTTTGGCTCTATTTTGCCTGCGTGCCGCCTTTCTCCCAGTAACTGTCATGGCACCTCCTGGACAAGAGCGGCCGCCATCTTACAATTCAGTTCCCAGCAACGGTTGCTAAGGCTGCTGGCACGAGCTCACAGAAAGTGAGGAGGACTCTGCATTTCTGTCTGGCAAGGTCAACAGGTGCGTCTTATGGTCAGGTGCGTCTTATACGGCGAAAAATACGGAACTTCTTCCATCCTTGCAGCCCTGGGGATTCCTGTGCCAGTTCCTTTGGAGGCTTATCCAGATCGTTACTGCTCTGACCTGCCGGATTATTTCTCACCACATGAGGGCGTAGGATCTCCATCTTTCCCAGCTATATACCTGACCAGACCTAAGTGGAGAGAGGATCTTCAGGATATATATATATACACATGCGCATTACCTATGCGCGTTCTGGTTAGTGTGAAATTCTACCATTTGCACTGGGAAACAAGGAGCACTGTTTTCACCGGACTGTGTTTATTATTATTTACTCACTTTTTATGAGCGCTGCATTTCTTTTATTTATGTATCTTGGGACTTTTATGTGTTTTCCTATAATGTTCAGCTGCTTTGCATTGTAGATGAGCGCTTACTATACACTATTATTATTCTCACAGCAAGAGACATGTTACAGGACTCAGTGCCAGAAGTACAGAAGTTAGTGAGGGTCATGTACAGCAGTCAGTGAGGGACATGTACAGCAGTCAAGGTGGACGTGTACAGCAAAGTTGCACTACATGAACATAACTGTCATACTTTCCTATTAGCCAAAAAAACCCACAAAATGCAAAACACATCAAAAACACTTAAAAATGCAACACTTGTGTTTTTTGTCTGGTTCTATTGAACTCTATTATAAGTAAAACGAAATCTGCTGCAAGAAAAAAAGTCCCTGAACCTTTCCAGAAAAAGCATCCGCTTAAAATGCACAGATGTGAACTAGATCCATAGGAAACCATATTAAATGGACTGTGGTGTGTTTCTGCAAAATGCACTAAAAAATGCATAGGTGTGAACCAAGGATAACATAAAATCTAAATGCATAAAAAGTGCAATCAACTCTAAAAGTACAATGTGCAATAAACCGTGAAATGAAGTATGTATTTGAATTGTAAGTAAAGGTATATGAGAATTATTTATGTTGGGTGGTTAGATATTTTAGAAACGCTACACTATATTTTTATATATATGTATTTGTTCAGTGACATGGATATGCAAGTTTGAACCGTTCAAGTTTGTTGTAAAAAAAAATCATGTGGGTATATTTTGCTTGCTTTTTCATATGTGGTCAACTTTAGTGCCAATTTAATACATAAATTAAATTAAATTAAAAATATTTGCTGTCTGCAACTGAATCTGTCTTATTACTGATTAATCTTGATTAAAGAGCACCTTTTGCTTCCTGTCTCTGTCTGGAAGTCTGGATGGAATACCATACAAATTATATGATTGGACTTGTAATTAGCAATAAGAAGCTCAGACTCCATAATTATGCATGTTAAATAAGTATTTACATGGCAATAGTGAGTGCACATTTAAACATACTACAAATACTAAGCAGCAAACACTATTGAGTAGGTGATGCAATGAAAAGGAATCATATAAACATAGAAAGCTACTGAGTACAGACTAGGTACCAAAATGCTTGCAAAAAACAATGGCAAATCAAGCTATATACAAGTATAAATAAAAATATGCCAAGCATAAACTAGAATAGTAGGCCAGAAGGAAAAGAAAAGAAGGCAGAGCTAGGTAAGGAAGAGACTAGAGACATGCTAAGATGTGTACCTGGAGGTGGTCTCATTCATATTTCTTGATACACTTCTTCATGACATGCATTTGTAAGTATTCACTTGTTTTACATACAGTATATTTAATTAAAGTGGGCTATGGTAATGCGCTAGGTCATCACGCCCTCTCCTTGTTTTTGTTTTCTAGTTGATTTACTAAAGACAAAAAGGCTGTTTACTTTGCACAAGCAAAAATATATATTTTTTTTAATTTTCTTTGCAGGCAATTGGGTATTTTTTGCTAAGCTGTCAGAAAATCCCCTTGCAAACTGAACAGACTATTTGCCTTTAGTAAATCAGTCCCAGTATGTTCCTTCAGAAGCATGTTGGCAGGTTGCCTACTGCAGATAGTTAGTCATGGCAGGGGAAGGGGTTAATGTCTTTAATGCCTCCCCCAGGCTAAATTTAAACTTTTCTGGGTCCAGCCCTCCCATCCTGGGTGATTATAAAATGGACAAGAGTTCAGATCCCGAGAGCAGCTGGTGAATCTCCAGGGAGTCTTCCACCAAACTTGGCTTGGGGAACTGCATACCGCCACCATGTAGAAGGACTGCTGGGACTTGTAGTCCACTCTGAGAAACAACAATTCGCCTGGACACCATTGTCATGAACTACTACCATTCTGACCTTACTACTTATGGACTCTACCTATGCAGGTATGCTGGGGCAGCCACAGTTACAGTTAGTTAGGGAAAAGGCTTTTTGCCTTTATCCATAAAGCCTTTGAAGCATTTTTCTACCTGGCCTGAAGTCATTCTAAATGGGTGTATGAAAGTAACTGGCACAATACACAGACATTTTGAAGTTTGGGTGAGTTAAAGCACATTGGGGTTTGAAGTCAGTCTGTACATGAGTAAACATGGTTCAGAAGTGAAGCAAGTAGTTGCCAAGAGTAACAAGAGTTTAAGTAACCAGTATAAACAGGCTGTTGTGAAGCATGGTACATGTGCTAGGAGTACTCTGGTAGCGAGGGGGTTGCTGCTTTGGGCTCCCTTCCCATTGGTTAGTCTCCTATAGCAACAGGAGCAGATCAGCATCACAGAGGCCCTCGGCCTAACCACCAGCTACAGGAGAGCATAAGAAACAAAGTACATGCATAAGGTCCAGGCTATGTGCATGGCGGGACCCCATTCTGCCACTGGGAGTGAGGTTGCAGAGGTACACTGGAGGGGTGGAGTGGACATAGGCTCAGTGTGTCCATTCTTCACGATGCCTGCCTCCACTGTCGACCCCAAAAAAACAAAACAGAAATGCTCCACTCTCAATGCTGACTGACAGTTCTTAAATAGTATGATGACATCACAAGGGGCATGGTCACCCCGCCCCCTTGCTGTGTCATCATGCGCTGTGTTTGGCCAGAGCATTGCACCTGCCCTTTTGTCAGGTGCTTTGCTTTGGCCAATCACAATGCATTGTCAGGGAACAGTGCATTGTGGGGCAAGACTGGCGAACAGCCTGCCAAACATCCTTGCCATTCGTGTATTCTCTGAGAATTGCTGGCATTAAAAAAAAAGAGCGTTTGTTAACCACTTATCACAGTATAGCTGAAAGACGGCTAAAGCACAGTGGTCCATTTCTCAGAGTGCGCCCGCCCCCTGCATACCTCCTGCGGTACACATCAGGCATGCTCTATGACTGCTATGTCCTTTGAAAAAAGCTGATCACAGATCGGGGTACAGGGCCAATCACAGCAGGCCTTTACCATGTGATCATCCGTGTACAATCAAAGCTGATCACATATAAACAGATTGCCTGTTATAGGCATTCCTTAATCCCACGCCATGTCTGTGGGAGGAAAAGAGAGCCATTAACTGGCAAGCCTTTCAGGTCATGATTTTCACTAATAATAATAAGAAAAATTACTAATTTGCAAAATTTTATCACAGAAACTAAGAAAAACTTTCTTTCAAAATTTTTGGTCTTTTTTCATTTGTTTAGCAAAAATAAAAAAACAGCAGATTAAATACCACCAAAAGAAAGCTGTATCTGTCTAAAAAAAATTATAAATATTTCTTATGGGTACAGTGTTGCATGACCGCATTGTCATTCAAATTGTGGGAGCACTGAAATCTGAAAATTAACCTGGCCAGGAGGAAGGTAAAAGTGCCAGATAGGCAAGTGGCTAAAGGGGGCTTCCAGATTCTGATAAGTCACCCCCAACACCCCAAAACTACCGGCCCAGGTTTTTGTCCTGCACATCTCTAACTCTGACAGCAGGAAAGGCTCTGTAGAAACAGACAGCAGGACAGCTAGTATAAGAAAAATAATTTCTGGAGAAACTGGTGAAGTGGTCTCAAATCCTCAAATGTCTTGATATAGATGGGGCATCAATCATCTAGAATAAGACAAGCAAAAATAATTACTTTTGAGACAGCATTTTGAGTGTAGCAAAAGTGAAGGTTCAGTGGGACTAACATGATTTTATTATGCAGCCATTATAGAATATTTTGGCCCTTCATCATCTAAAAAAAGTAAAGATTCACATTTTAGCAATATTTAAATTAAATTAAAGAAACTAAGTTTTATTTTGTCTGCCTTATGAGACAATTTGACTGCGGTATATATATATTTTTTTTTAGTTTTTCGACAGTAATGAATATTTCTTTTACTTGCATGAAAGGTTTTAGTTAATTTCTGTTACTTTTCACCAGGCTGCAGTCATAAAAACAACCAAATGGATTAATGCAATCTACCCCAGTTCCTACTGACGCCATGAATTTGTTGCTGAGAGGGTGTATTTGCCTATTTGGTTTTTTTCAATCAAAAGCTGGTTGGGGTTAACATTGTCTGAAAATCTCTGTTTTCCCAGGCAATGGCCATACACGTATTTAAGGGATGAGATTCGGGTTTGGGTTAAACATGTGTTTGACCCAGACCCAGCATGTTCACAGTGTTGTGACAAACTGGACATTTGCATCCATCCCCTGCAAGGCATTTGTCCCTATGGTGATAGGGACAAGGCCTCATCCCCACCTCATGTCCCTCAATATGGAGATAAGAGTCTGTGAGGGGAGCTTATTAAAACTTGAATCCCCTTTAGAATAATGGGCCCCCAGAGATCTGCCCCCACACTAGGTGAATCTGTGCAGGGTACATAATAACCCTCATTCACAAAAAAATGTAAACAATAAATAAAAACCCACACTATGAAAAAGTACTTTATTAAAAAATAAATCAATGTAAATCCAACATCAGTCACATCATCCAGTAATGTAGATCTTTGTTAATCACAATGACCCACCAACATGACAACCCACTACAACAATGCTGACCTGCCATTACTTCTTTCTCAAATAACATATCCTCACTGGCATTTGTATATCTGGCAAGCTGGCGGGAATCCTTGGTGGTATCAGTGACCAAACATGGTCATGATGTCTAAAAAAGTGAGAACTATAAATCTTCCACAAATACAGTAATCACATTTCAAATGAAACAATTAGAGATGAGCGAAGAAATGAAAAATTCGATTCGACTGATTCGGCGAATTCGTGGACAATATTCGATTCGAGTCGAATAAATTCGCTGTGAATTTAACTTAAAAAAGGGTGTTTCTAGGCTTCAGAGAGACTTAATATTAGTGCAGAACACTGTACCTTTAATTTAAATGCCCTTGGAGTCTGCTGGGGAAGAGAAATAATACTGTCTGTCAGTATGACATGCAGATGAGTGCCGTCGATCTTAGAATCACTGCACACTTCACTCCTTTGGCCAGTCACGGGGCCAAAACCAGTGTTTGGAGCCACAGTGTGGCGGTGGAGGCAGCAGCAATGGGAGGCCATACAGCAACCTATGACAAAATGGAAACCAGCAGGAGCGTGAGGAGACCTGAAAGTGGCACATGGCAGAGTGGGAGCAATGGGAGGCGGTACAGGGACCCAGGTCACACTGTGGGCCCAGCAGCAGCGTGACCAGGCGGTACGGGGGCCCATGGCCGATATGGGGCTTGGTGGCACCTATGGAAGGCCTGTAATCTGCCAGCGACCTATGACAAAATGGACAACCGCAGGAGTGTGAGGAGATTTCAAAGTGGCACATGGCAGAGTGGAAGCAATGGGAGGCCGTACAGGGACCCAGGTCACACTGTGGGCTCAGCAGCAGCGTGACCAGGAGGTACGGGGGCCCATGGTCGATATGGGGCCTGGCGGCACCTATGGAAGGCCGCTAATCTGCCAGCAACCTATGACAAAATGGACAACCGCAGGAGTGTGAGGAGATTTCAAAGAGGTACATGGCAGAGTGGAAGCAATGGGAGGCCGTACAGGGACCCAGGTCACACTGTGGGACCAGCATCAGCGTGAACAGGCGGTACGGGGGCCCATGGCCGATTTGACCTCATTCATCCCATAGTCCTGCCGACTCACGAATAGCGTGGCCTCCTCAAAGGGCCTGAGCAAGCGCAGGTGTCACACATGAGCTGACAATGGCTGACATCTAAGTTACACAGGGAGTACCTTTATCCGCTTTTAACATCAGGAAATCTGTGATGGCCTTTAGCTGTTCGTAAAGGCGGTCTAACATATGTAGGGTTGAATTACACCTTGTTGCAACGTCACAGCATGAGGAGTCGGTACGGGGGCCCATGGCAGATTACATGTCTGGCAGCAGCAATGGGAGGCCCGTAATCTGCCAGCACCCTATGTCAAAAAATTTAACACACCAGCAGTGTGAAGAGACCTGAAAGTGGCACATGGCAGCAGAGTGTGGCGATGGAGACAGCAGCAATGGGAGGCCGTACAGGGACCCATGAGAGACTCTGGACTTGGCAGCAGCATGAGGAGGCGGTATATAGGGGCCCATGGCAGATTAGGGGCCTGGCAGCAGCTATGTGAGGCCCGTAATCTGCCTGCACCCTATGTCAAAAAATTAAACACACCAGCAGTGTGAAGAGACCTGAAAGTGGCACATGGCAGCAGAGTGTGGCGATGGAGACAGCAGCAATGGGAGGCCGTACAGGGACCCATGAGAGACTCTAGACTTGGCAGCAGCATGAGGAGGCGGTATATAGGGGCCCATGGCAGATTAGGGGCCTGGCAGCAGCTATGTGAGGCCCGTAATCTGCCTGCACCCTATGTCAAAAAATTAAACACACCAGCAGTGTGAAGAGACCTGAAAGTGGCACATGGCAGCAGAGTGTGGCGATGGAGACAGCAGCAATGGGAGGCCGTACAGGGACCCATGAGAGACTCTGGACTTGGCAGCAGCATGAGGAGGCGGTATATAGGGGCCCATGGCAGATTAGGGGCCTGGCAGCAGCTATGTGAGGCCCGTAATCTGCCTGCACCCTATGTCAAAAAATTAAACACACCAGCAGTGTGAAGAGACCTGAAAGTGGCACATGGCAGAGTGTGGCGATGGAGACAGCAGCAATGGGAGGCCGTACAGGGACCCATGACAGACTCTAGACTTGGCAGCAGCATGAGGAGGCGGTATATAGGGGCCCATGGCAGATTAGGGGCCTGGCAGCAGCTATGTGAGGCCCGTAATCTGCCTGCACCCTATGTCAAAAAATTTAACACACCAGCAGTGTGAAGAGACCTGAAAGTGGCACATGGCAGCAGAGTGTGGCGATGGAGACAGCAGCAATGGGAGGCCGTACAGGGACCCATGAGAGACTCTAGACTTGGCAGCAGCATGAGGAGGCGGTATATAGGGGCCCATGGCAGATTAGGGGCCTGGCAGCAGCTATGTGAGGCCCGTAATCTGCCTGCACCCTATGTCAAAAAATTAAACACACCAGCAGTGTGAAGAGACCTGAAAGTGGCACATGGCAGAGTGTGGCGATGGAGACAGCAGCAATGGGAGGCCGTACAGGGACCCATGACAGACTCTAGACTTGGCAGCAGCATGAGGAGGCGGTATATAGGGGCCCATGGCAGATTAGGGGCCTGGCAGCAGCTATGTGAGGCCCGTAATCTGCCTGCACCCTATGTCAAAAAATTTAACACACCAGCAGTGTGAAGAGACCTGAAAGTGGCACATGGCAGCAGAGTGTGGCGATGGAGACAGCAGCAATGGGAGGCCGTACAGGGACCCATGAGAGACTCTGGACTTGGCAGCAGCATGAGGAGGCGGTATATAGGGGCCCATGGCAGATTAGGGGCCTGGCAGCAGCTATGTGAGGCCCGTAATCTGCCTGCACCCTATGTCAAAAAATTTAACACACCAGCAGTGTGAAGAGACCTGAAAGTGGCACATGGCAGCAGAGTGTGGCGATGGAGACAGCAGCAATGGGAGGCCGTACAGGGACCCATGAGAGACTCTGGACTTGGCAGCAGCATGAGGAGGCGGTATATAGGGGCCCATGGCAGATTAGGGGCCTGGCAGCAGCTATGTGAGGCCCGTTATCTTGCAGCACCCTATGTCAAAAAATTAAACACACCAGCAGTGTGAAGAGACCTGAAAGTGGCACATGGCAGCAGAGTGTGGCGATGGAGACAGCAGCAATGGGAGGCCGTACAGGGACCCATGAGAGACTCTAGACTTGGCAGCAGCATGAGGAGGCGGTATATAGGGGCCCATGGCAGATTAGGGGCCTGGCAGCAGCTATGTGAGGCCCGTAATCTGCCTGCACCCTATGTCAAAAAATTAAACACACCAGCAGTGTGAAGAGACCTGAAAGTGGCACATGGCAGCAGAGTGTGGCGATGGAGACAGCAGCAATGGGAGGCCGTACAGGGACCCATGAGAGACTCTGGACTTGGCAGCAGCATGAGGAGGCGGTATATAGGGGCCCATGGCAGATTAGGGGCCTGGCAGCAGCTATGTGAGGCCCGTTATCTTGCAGCACCCTATGTCAAAAAATTAAACACACCAGCAGTGTGAAGAGACCTGAAAGTGGCACATGGCAGCAGAGTGTGGCGATGGAGACAGCAGCAATGGGAGGCCGTACAGGGACCCATGAGAGACTCTAGACTTGGCAGCAGCATGAGGAGGCGGTATATAGGGGCCCATGGCAGATTAGGGGCCTGGCAGCAGCTATGTGAGGCCCGTAATCTGCCTGCACCCTATGTCAAAAAATTAAACACACCAGCAGTGTGAAGAGACCTGAAAGTGGCACATGGCAGCAGAGTGTGGCGATGGAGACAGCAGCAATGGGAGGCCGTACAGGGACCCATGAGAGACTCTAGACTTGGCAGCAGCATGAGGAGGCGGTATATAGGGGCCCATGGCAGATTAGGGGCCTGGCAGCAGCTATGTGAGGCCCGTAATCTGCCTGCACCCTATGTCAAAAAATTTAACACACCAGCAGTGTGAAGAGACCTGAAAGTGGCACATGGCAGCAGAGTGTGGCGATGGAGACAGCAGCAATGGGAGGCCGTACAGGGACCCATGAGAGACTCTAGACTTGGCAGCAGCATGAGGAGGCGGTTTATAGGGGCCCATGGCAGATTAGGGGCCTGGCAGCAGCTATGTGAGGCCCGTAATCTGCCTGCACCCTATGTCAAAAAATTTAACACACCAGCAGTGTGAAGAGACCTGAAAGTGGCACATGGCAGCAGAGTGTGGCGATGGAGACAGCAGCAATGGGAGGCCGTACAGGGACCCATGAGAGACTCTGGACTTGGCAGCAGCATGAGGAGGCGGTATATAGGGGCCCATGGCAGATTAGGGGCCTGGCAGCAGCTATGTGAGGCCCGTAATCTGCCTGCACCCTATGTCAAAAAATTAAACACACCAGCAGTGTGAAGAGACCTGAAAGTGGCACATGGCAGCAGAGTGTGGCGATGGAGACAGCAGCAATGGGAGGCCGTACAGGGACCCATGAGAGACTCTGGACCTAGCAGCAGCATGAGGAGGCGGTATATAGGGGCCTATGGCAGATTAGGGGCCTGGCAGCAGCTATAGGAGGCCCGTAATCTGCCAGCACCCTATGTCAAAAAATTAAACACACCAGCAGTGTGAGGAGACCTGAAAGTGGCACATGTTTGAGGCATGATTCATGGCGGATTTAGTCAGTTGTGTCAGGAACTGGTGGTTTGAAATCCAGACTAATCCACGCCTGATTCATTTTCACAAACGTGAGTCTCTCCACACTTTGGGTGGACAGTCGTGTCCTCCGCGGAGTTACAATACCTCCTGCCGCACTAAACACGCGCTCCGATGCCACGCTACTGGCCGGGCATGACAGCCTTTCAAGGGCAAATTCAGCTAGTTGGGGCCAAAGGTCAAGTTTCGTTGCCCAGTAGTCAAGGGGATTGTCTACCTCGGTTGGCAGGGTGCTGTCCAAGTAGGCCCAAGCCTGTTGTTTGAGCTCCTGCTCCAGGTCCACCTGATGCTGCTGCTGCTGCTGCGGCTGGTTAGTAGTTTCCTCACTGCGCTGGTGAAGAAAGCTACTCATCATCGACTGCAGACTGAGGCAGCCACTGCTGGTGGAGCTGCCACTGCTCCTACCACCCCACCCCTCCCCTGCTGCCATGCCAGCGGAACGCGAGCGCACAGGGCCCACAGTGTCTGAGGATGGACGTTGGCGCACAAAGGCAGAGACCAACTGACTACATAGGTGGTTTTTATAGTACGTAATTTTGGCCTCCCTCTCAGCAGGTGTGAAAAAGGCCACCATTTTGGACCGGTAGCGAGGGTCCAACAAGGTGGACAGCCAAAAGTCATCCCTCTGTCTGATGGTTATTATTCGGCTGTCGCTACGCAAGCAACCGAGCATGCTATGGGCCATTTGTGCCAAGGAATGCGAGGGACTCCCTGCCTCCATCTCCACAGCATACTGCCACGGTGCGTCTGGGTCCTCTGTCTCCTCCTCCTCCTCCTCTACCAGATGCTCCTGCTCCTCCACTCCTGTCCGCTGAGTGGAAAAACCACCCATTTCACTCAATAATTCCTGAGCACAAATGTCCTCCTCTACCTCCTCCTCTTCTTCCTGTCCTGCCCCCACAGGGGTCATGTGGCGTTGAGATCTGTGCGCCACGTCTACCGCACCCTGACCAGCCATTGTTAACAGCATTTGTTCCAGGACGTGCAACAGAGGAATGACGTCGTTCATCCCATAGTCCTGCGGACTCACGAATAGCGTGGCCTCCTCAAAGGGCCTGAGCAAGCGGCAGGTGTCACGCATGAGCTGCCAATGGCTGACATCTAAGTTACACAGGGGAGTACCTTTATCCGCTTGTAACATCAGGAAATCGGTGATGGCCTTTCGCTGCTCGTAAAGGCGGTCTAACATGTGTAGGGTTGAATTCCACCTTGTTGCAACGTCGCAGATCAGGCGATGCTGTGGAATTCCGTTCTGCCGCTGCAGCTCAATGAGGGTGTTCTTTGCGGTGTAGGAATGGCTGAAATGCATGCACAGTTTACGTGACATTTTAAGGATGTCTTGCAGTGGGATGGTGGATTTTAGGAACCGCTTGACAACCAGATTGAACACGTGAGCCATGCATGGCGCATGGCACAACCTTCCTTGACGCAGAGCAGACACCATGTTCTTTCCGTTGTCAGTCAACATGGTTCCGATTTTTAGTTTGCGCGGAGACAGCCATCTGTCGATTTCTCTGTTCATTACACTCAGCAGTTCCTCCCCTGTGTGACTACGTTCGCCAAGGCATACCAGGTGCAGCACAGCGTGACACCGTTGCGCCCTGCACATGTGATATGCCGGTCGGGTAATGGGACTTGGCACGGGGGTGGCGGCTGAGGACACGGCGGAAAAAGAGGTGGTAGAGGCGGACATGCTTGCTGGACCAAGGACGTGCAAACGTGGAGGCAAAAGCGTCGTGACCTGTCCAAGTTGCTGGTGCGGCTGTGCCGGCACCACGTTCACCCAGTGGGCCGTAAATGACATGTACTGTCCCTGACCGTAGTTACAGCTCCACACGTCGGCGCTGCCGTGCACTTTGGCAGAGACCGACATGCTCAAAGACTGGCCCACCATCTCTTCTACATGTGAATGCAGGGCTGGCACTGCCTTTTGGGCAAAGAAATGACGGCTTGGCACTCTCCACCGCGGCGCGGCACAAGCCATCATTTCTCGGAAAGGTGCTGAGTCCACCAGTTGGAAAGGGAGGGACTGCAGCACCAGCAACTTGGACAGGAGGACGTTCAGCTTTTGCACCGTCGGGTGCGTGCTCGCAAACTGTTGTCTCTTGGATACGGATTCCAAGAAAGACTGTTGACGGAATCCGAGAAGAGGAGTAGCAGGAGAAGGAGCATCTGAACGAGCGGAAGATGCCAACGAGCGACAACTCCTCTCAGCAGAGGTGTTGGAGCCTTGACTGGCTGATAGAGGGCGATTGACGACGTCGGGTGACGGAGCAAGTAACGGAGCGGGTGATGGAGCGGGGGCTGGGGCAGGCAGAACCGCCGTATGTTTATCACGCTTTTCCCAGGCCACCGAATGGTGACGCTGCATATGCTGACGCAACGCTGTAGTCCCAACATGGGCCCCCTGGCCACGCTTGCATTTCTGGCCACATAGTCGACATACGGCTACGTTTACTTCCTCGGGCGGCTTGAGGAAAAATTGCCACACCACCGAGTAGGAAACTTTGCCCCCGCTACTCTTCACTGGCTGACTGCTACTTCCTCCGTGCGCACCGGCACCACTACTGGCCGTGGTGGTAGGCTGCAGTGGAGCTGGTGCTCTACTCCGTGGACGTTTGGCTCCACTGACACTGATGCGACCCTGCTGCTGTCTCCTGGGCAACCCACCGACTGTTTTGCTCGCTGCCAAGCTGCCACCCTCTTCTCCTGATGATGCGGAAGAAATTGCCTGATGACGACGAGGCTGCCAAGTGCGATCAACCTCCTCATCATCAAGTAGGGTCTCCGCCTCACTACTAGCCCCCTCGGCTGCGTCTGGGTCAGGAGACAGACCTGTCTCTAGACCGGCTACCGAGCCACTCTCCTCGCCAGTACTTGTTCGCTTGGCTGCTGAAAAGGCCGATGTCTCCCCCCGTTCCTGACCGCCCTCTGTTAGCTCTTCCTCACTGTACAGTGGGGCTGAGCCCACAGCATGCGATACTTCGCTTGGTGAGGGAACAGCAAAGGACAGGGGCAGGTAGAGGACACGTGATTTCAGTGGGCTTGCTCCCGGGCCATGCCAACTAACGGTTGTGTCTGACGTACCCACCGACCGTTGGCTGTAGGTGTCAGAGGTGACCTGGGAAGAGGAAGACGACCGAGCCAACCAATCAATGACGGCAGGGTTGTCGGTGGAGACACGACCGCTGGATGACACCGGGAGCACTGGCCTCTGGCTGCGAATACTGCTGCCTCGACCCCTTCCTCTGCTGCCACGTCTGCTCGCTCCTAAAACATTGCCTCCTCTGCCACTCCTCTGCATGTTGTCTGACATACTATTTAATTCAACGATTAGGTGTCCCTGAGTAACAATTCTCTGGCACTCAGTAACAATTCTGTCTGTCCCTGAGTATGAATTCTGTGGCCCTGAGTAACAATTCTGTGTCTGTGCGAGTAACAATTCTGTGTCTGTGTGAGTAACAATTCTGTGTCTGTGCAAGTAACAATTTTGTGTCTGTGCGAGTAACAATTCTCTGGCACTCAGTAACAATTCTGTCTGTCCCTGAGTAACAATTCTCTGGCACTCAGTAACAATTCTGTCTGTCCCTGAGTAACAATTCTCTGGCACTCAGTAACAATTCTGTCTGTCCCTGAGTATGAATTCTGTGGCCCTGAGTAACAATTCTGTGTCTGTGCGAGTAACAATTCTGTGTCTGTGCAAGTAACAATTTTGTGTCTGTGCGAGTAACAATTCTCTGGCACTCAGTAACAATTCTGTCTGTCCCTGAGTAACAATTCTCTGGCACTCAGTAACAATTCTGTCTGTCCCTGAGTATGAATTCTGTGGCCCTGAGTAACAATTCTGTGTCTGTGCGAGTAACAATTCTGTGTCTGTGCAAGTAACAATTTTGTGTCTGTGCGAGTAACAATTCTCTGGCACTCAGTAACAATTCTGTCTGTCCCTGAGTAACAATTCTCTGGCACTCAGTAACAATTCTGTCTGTCCCTGAGTAACAATTCTCTGGCACTCAGTAACAATTCTGTCTGTCCCTGAGTAACAATTCTCTGGCACTCAGTAACAATTCTGTGTCTGTGCGAGTAACAATTCTGTGTCTGTGCAAGTAACAATTTTGTGTCTGTGCGAGTAACAATTCTCTGGCACTCAGTAACAATTCTGTCTGTCCCTGAGTAACAATTCTCTGGCACTCAGTAACAATTCTGTCTGTCCCTGAGTAACAATTCTCTGGCACTCAGTAACAATTCTGTCTGTCCCTGAGTATGAATTCTGTGGCCCTGAGTAACAATTCTGTGTCTGTGCGAGTAACAATTCTGTGTCTGTGCAAGTAACAATTTTGTGTCTGTGCGAGTAACAATTCTCTGGCACTCAGTAACAATTCTGTCTGTCCCTGAGTAACAATTCTCTGGCACTCAGTAACAATTCTGTCTGTCCCTGAGTAACAATTCTCTGGCACTCAGTAACAATTCTGTCTGTCCCTGAGTAACAATTCTCTGGCACTCAGTAACAATTCTGTCTGTCCCTGAGTAACAATTCTCTGGCACTCAGTAACAATTCTGTCTGTCCCTGAGTATGAATTCTGTGGCCCTGAGTAACAATTCTGTGTCTGTGCGAGTAACAATTCTGTGTCTGTGCAAGTAACAATTTTGTGTCTGTGCGAGTAACAATTCTCTGGCACTCAGTAACAATTCTGTCTGTCCCTGAGTAACAATTCTCTGGCACTCAGTAACAATTCTGTCTGTCCCTGAGTAACAATTCTCTGGCACTCAGTAACAATTCTGTCTGTCCCTGAGTATGAATTCTGTGGCCCTGAGTAACAATTCTGTGTCTGTGCGAGTAACAATTCTGTGTCTGTGCAAGTAACAATTTTGTGTCTGTGCGAGTAACAATTCTCTGGCACTCAGTAACAATTCTGTCTGTCCCTGAGTAACAATTCTCTGGCACTCAGTAACAATTCTGTCTGTCCCTAAGTAACAATTCTCTGGCACTCAGTAACAATTCTGTCTGTCCCTGAGTATGAATTCTGTGGCCCTGAGTAACAATTATGTGTCTGTGCGAGTAACAATTCTGTGTCTGTGCAAGTAACAATTTTGTGTCTGTGCGAGTAACAATTCTCTGGCACTCAGTAACAATTCTGTCTGTCCCTGAGTAACAATTCTCTGGCACTCAGTAACAATTCTGTCTGTCCCTGAGTAACAATTCTCTGGCACTCAGTAACAATTCTGTCTGTCCCTGAGTATGAATTCTGTGGCCCTGAGTAACAATTCTGTGTCTGTGCGAGTAACAATTCTGTGTCTGTGCAAGTAACAATTTTGTGTCTGTGCGAGTAACAATTCTCTGGCACTCAGTAACAATTCTGTCTGTCCCTGAGTAACAATTCTCTGGCACTCAGTAACAATTCTGTCTGTCCCTGAGTAACAATTCTCTGGCACTCAGTAACAATTCTGTCTGTCCCTGAGTAACAATTCTCTGGCACTCAGTAACAATTCTGTGTCTGTGCGAGTAACAATTCTGTGTCTGTGCAAGTAACAATTTTGTGTCTGTGCGAGTAACAATTCTCTGGCACTCAGTAACAATTCTGTCTGTCCCTGAGTAACAATTCTCTGGCACTCAGTAACAATTCTGTCTGTCCCTGAGTAACAATTCTCTGGCACTCAGTAACAATTCTGTCTGTCCCTGAGTATGAATTCTGTGGCCCTGAGTAACAATTCTGTGTCTGTGCGAGTAACAATTCTGTGTCTGTGCAAGTAACAATTTTGTGTCTGTGCGAGTAACAATTCTCTGGCACTCAGTAACAATTCTGTCTGTCCCTGAGTAACAATTCTCTGGCACTCAGTAACAATTCTGTCTGTCCCTGAGTAACAATTCTCTGGCACTCAGTAACAATTCTGTCTGTCCCTGAGTATGAATTCTGTGGCCCTGAGTAACAATTCTGTGTCTGTGCGAGTAACAATTCTGTGTCTGTGCAAGTAACAATTTTGTGTCTGTGCGAGTAACAATTCTCTGGCACTCAGTAACAATTCTGTCTGTCCCTGAGTAACAATTCTCTGGCACTCAGTAACAATTCTGTCTGTCCCTGAGTAACAATTCTCTGGCACTCAGTAACAATTCTGTCTGTCCCTGAGTAACAATTCTCTGGCACTCAGTAACAATTCTGTCTGTCCCTGAGTATGAATTCTGTGGCCCTGAGTAACAATTCTGTCTGTGCGAGTAACAATTCTGTGTCTGTGCAAGTAACAATTTTGTGTCTGTGCGAGTAACAATTCTCTGGCACTCAGTAACAATTCTGTCTGTCCCTGAGTAACAATTCTCTGGCACTCAGTAACAATTCTGTCTGTCCCTGAGTAACAATTCTCTGGCACTCAGTAACAATTCTGTCTGTCCCTGAGTAACAATTCTCTGGCACTCAGTAACAATTCTGTCTGTCCCTGAGTAAAAATTCTGTGGCCCTAATAACGTTTCTGTGGCCCTAAGTAACAATTCTCTGGCACTGAGTGAAAATTCTGTCTGTCCCTGAGTATGAATTCTGTGGCCCTAACTAGCGTTTCTTTGTCCCTAAATAACGATTCTGTGGCCCTCATTAACAAGTCTGTGTCCCTGAGTAATGGTTCTCTGTCCCTAAGTAACTTCTCTCTGTCCCCAATTCTCGTTTCTGTGGCCCTAACTCTGTCCCTGTCCCTAGTACAGAGCGGTCTGCCTCTGTTCAATGACTGCAGGCAAATGAAGATTTCCAAAATGGCCGCTATATATACCTCGACCATTACACAGTGCTGGCTGGCTGGCTGCTGATTGGCTGATGCGATCACATGTCGTTGAGGAATGCATTATGGGGCAGCGCGCCTTGTCTGCGCGCCTTCCCCGACATCCCCGCTCCGTCGCCGCACATGTCAGCCGCCATTTTCGGAAAAATTTCGATTCGCGCGTCCGAATTAGGCTGTTTTTCGGATTCGGCACGAATCGAAATTTTTCCGATATTCGACTCGAATTCCACTTCGGATACTTCGATTCGCTCATCTCTAGAAACAATGTTTCAAAACATATAATTCAAAACAGCAAAATAAAGTGCTACAAATTAAATAGTGTTGTCTTCCACACGCATGTTCATAGATTAAATAACACCAAGAGTCCCATCCACACTATCTGTATGGTTAAAACACTCATAAAATGGTGAAAACAAAACTGGAATTCCATTTAAACCCAAAAGCAGGTATAGCTGAATTTAATTCCAGGAAACACCTGGTGAATCTTCATGGTTAATGGTGTCACTCCCTTCACCCATTATTTGGAGTTTCCCTCACCAAAGATATTTGCCTAGCTTATTAAAGAATAGACTGACAGCGCTTATATCTTCTTCTGATTATGGTAATCCACCAAAACAGCCTGTAAAACCACAGCAATCTTCCACAGTCTGTGTCCTTCACAGCTCCAAAAAGATCCAGCATGGATAGTAAATTATACTCACATTGGGGCATGTACGGAAGCCAAGCCGCATAAACGCTTGAATCCATAATACTTTAAGTGCTCTAATGTACAGTTGTGACCAAAATTATTCAACCCCCACTGAAATTGAGTGTTTTGGCCAGTTTGACATTGCTTTTGATCATTCAGTCATCTTGCTTACATTTACATTAAAGAGGCACTTGTAGGTCAGACAAATATAACATAACAGTTATAATGAAATAACCACAAATGTCTTTTCTGTGCTCACAGCATTATCAGTTTTATTCAACCCCCAAGTGACATTCAATCTTAGTACTTAGTACAGCATCCTTTTACAGTTATAACAGCTTTTAAACGTGAAGCATAGCTTGACACAAGTGTCTTGCAGCGATCTACGGGTATCTTCGCCCATTCTTCATGGGCAAAGGCCTCCAGTTCAGTCACATTCTTAGGCTTGCGCACTGCAACTGCTTTCTTTAAGTCCCACCAGAGGTTCTCAATCGGATTTAAGTCTGGTGACTGCGATGGCCACTCCAAAATGTTCCAGCCTTTCCTCTGCAACCATGCTCTAGTGGACTTGGAGGTATGCTTGGGATCATTGTCCTGTTGAAAGGTCCAACGTCTCCCAAGCCTCAGGTGTGTGACGGACTGCATCACGTTTCCATCCAATATCTCCTGGTACTGAAGAGAATTCATGGTACCTTGCACACGCTGAAGCTTCCCTGTACCTGCAGAAGCAAAACAGCCCCAAAGCATGATTGACCCTCCACCATGCTTCACAGTAGGCAAGGTGTTCTTTTCATCATAGGCCTTGTTCTTCCTCCTCCAAACATAGCGTTGATCCATGGGCCCAAACAGTTCTAATTTTGTTTCATCAGTCCACAGAACACTATCCCACAACTTTTGTGGTTTGTCCACATGGCTTTTGGCATACTGCAGTCGACTCTTCTTATTCTTTGGAGACAGCAAGGGGGTACGCCTGGGAGTTCTGGCACGGAGGCCTTCATTACGCAGTGTGCGTCTTATTGTCTGGGCTGAAACTTCTGTACCCACATCTGACAAATCTTTTCTCAGTTCCTCAGCAGTCACACGGGGACTTCTCTCCACTCTACGCTTCAGGTAGCGCACAGCAGTCGAAGTCAGCATCTTCTTTCTGCCACGACCAGGTAGCGTTTCAACAGTGCCCTTTGCCTTGAATTTGCGAATGATGCTTCCTAAGGTGTCTCTTGGTATGTTTAACATCTTTGCAATCTTCTTATAGCCATTGCCCTTCCTGTGAAGAGAAATCACCTCTTCTCTTGTCTTCCTGGACCATTCTCTTGCCTTCACCATGTTTGTAACCACACCAGTAAATGTCTAGAAGGAGCTGAGTATCACAGTCATTTTAAAGCTGCCTAATTGGTGCTTATTATGCTTGATTGCTGCTCGGTGACATCCACAGGTGTTTTCAATACCTGATGGAAAGCACCTGTATGAACCTCTGTTCTTCAGAGTGGTAGTCTTTAAGGGGTTGAATAATTGTGGCAATGAAGAAACCACATAAGAACCATTTACTACTGTATTACATAAACAATTGATGTCATTTTAGTTGCATTTGGGTAGTTACAACGTCCTTGTAGGATTTGATTCTGAATACAATTCCAAATGTACACTATAGTCCCTAAACCCCTTTACAGCATTGGGGGTTGAATAATTTTGGTCACAACTGTACATATCTAGCTATCACCACTATTACCTATTAGTTTGTCTGCTCCTACTTATAGCTGTGTATTACCTTATTGCCCTTAAGTCAATTACATTGCTTGTTAAACTCACATTATGGTTAAGATCCTATTCCTGAATGTACAGTACATGGTCTAAAATCTAATTATAATAGATATTTAGCACTTCAGAAATTTTGACAGTCTGGAGCTATTATTTTCATACACCAAAAATATTTGCCTATCTTATTAAAGAATAGGATGGCAGGGCTTGTAACTTCTTCTGATTATGGTAATCCACTAAAACAGCCTCTAAAACTAAGCAATCTCCCGAAGTCTTTCACAGCTCCTAAAATACCGTGTATGGATTGATGGATAGAATCATTCACATTGTGTAATACATTTACCATACTCTTTATTATACACCAATAAATTATACCCACATTGGAGCATGTACATGGTACAAGTCAAGACGCATGGACACTTAAATCCATGCTCATGAACTTGCAGTATCACAGCTAATTTGGGGGGCCAGAATGCACTCCAATAGGGAAAGTCAAGACTTTCTGCACTGCCAAACTGGGGGATCTTCTCAATCCCACCTGGCTGCCTTGCAAACCATCCACATATGCTGAAAAACCTGGGCAGAGCTCACAAAGCAGAGAGAAGACAGCTGCACTGTTTCTCTGTGAAGCCCCTACAGACATTCGAGGAAGAAGCTCCTTGGGCAGGGGATCAGCCATTATTGGCAACAGCACCATCCCCTCCTTTGGATCAGAAAAAAAGGTGAAGGAACCCTTCCCAATGGGAACTGGTCCTGGTCCGGGTGTGCAGTGTGTCCCCACCTTCATCCCAGCACCTGAAATGCTCCACTCGGCACGTGCTTTAGAGAGAGCATTGTACAGTCCATCCATAACCAGCAAGTAGGATACTGAATAACACAGGACTGTCCTGTACGCTCTGACCATCATACTGTCACTGCATCTGACTCCTTGCATAAATTCCCCCTCTCACCATATTGTACACGATCCCATCCCAACACAATTGGACCCCCGCTGAATGTCTCCAAAGTGCCATATTGCTCCTCTCCTAGCTCTTCAAAGACTTTAGTGTGACCAAAAGTGCATGACCTCAATGCCCCTCCAGCAACATCCTTGCACATTATTTTGCCTCTAGTACTGTCAGCTGCTGCCCTCTCTCCTTTCCATCTGCAGGCTTAATATGAGCCCTGGGACTCATCATCACCCTGTTTTCATATCTCTAATTAACCCCTGGCCTGGGTGGGCAATCACAGGGCTACTCAAACCCCGACCCCAGCAATACTATCTGATTGTATGCCTCTATTTTCTACTTCTGGTCCTGCTGATAATTCTTTTTGGCAAGCCTGCCTACAATCTATCCCAACAAAACCAATAAAGATTTTTTCCAGCTAATTCAGGATGTAAGAGAATCATGTTCCACAGAACTTAAAGCTTTGCAAAAAGACTTAAACCACTTGATGGAGAGAGTGCAGATGGTGAAGAAAGAGCATCATACCACCAAACTGGATGTCCACAAGGCCTAGGATCACATAGCAGGCCAATGCTCACTCTATGAGGACATGCAAAGATATTTATGGGATTTGGACAATAAAGGCTACAGGACTAACATCAGAATTTGTGGCATCTCAGAGCCCTCTAAAGCAGAAGACCTCAAGGTTACTCTGCAAACACTCTTTTCTCTTAGGGGAACCTCTTTCTCACATTATTGAAATGGATGGGGCCCACAGGTGCCCTATCTCAGCTTGTGATGTCATCTGTCCTATTCGCTCTTATACACTTAAAGATAAAATTATGAAGAAAGCTGAATCTGTCCACGATGATGGGTCCCCAGTTCAACTCTACCCAAACCCCTCCTGGATGATGCTTCAAAAATGGAGGCTCCTCCAACCTCTCTTGTCAACTCTACGTGACAGTAAAATCTAATATAAGTGGGTTTTCCCTTTAGTTTATCTGTGAAATGCAATGGCAAAATGGCTGTTATGAGTGTGCCAAAAGACCTTCCTGCATTTTGTGACATCTTGGATTTACCAAAACCTGTTCTGCCTGGATAGGATCTTCTACCCTCTGCACCTACGATTCAGTAGTGTGGTTTCTCCAGGAAGGTGTTCTTAGTCAGCTGATTTCCCATGCAAAAACTCAGAACAGAGTCTTATCTAAACTTCTTTTGTTGAACAACTGCAGCTTATAGGCTTTGGTTGAACTGGTAGTATCATCTACAGTAGTTATACTGTCTAGCCTATTTAAGAATGATTCATTATTCATATTTATATTCTAGCGAAAGAGACGATTCGATATACATGATCCCTTCTCTCTTGGAGGAGCCACCCTACATAGGGTGATGGTAGGACCAACTTCTGCTCCTACTCTGGTTTTCATATATACTTAGGCTGAGAGTATTCCTTTCGCATAGGTGAGTTCAGTCTTGGTTTTATTCTGACATTGAGCTGTCAGGTATATGACTTCCAGGTTCATTTTCTAATTAGTCTTCTGTGATATTGCTTAGCATAGTTAAAGTCTCTTCAGTTTCTGTTTTTTTTTTTCAGTGCATTGAGCCAAATTGTCTTTAGTACTTCAATTGCTCTAATTCATACATATCCACCTATCACCACTATTATCTATTAGAGTTTGTCTGCT
The DNA here is from genome assembly GCF_062004578.1 of Staurois parvus. Taxonomy (NCBI): domain Eukaryota; kingdom Metazoa; phylum Chordata; class Amphibia; order Anura; family Ranidae; genus Staurois; species Staurois parvus. Next base: position 3,948,647 of record NW_028318023.1, on the reverse strand, counting down.
CCTACTTATAGCTGTGTATTGCCTTATTGCCCTTAAGTCAAGTGCATTGCCGGTTAAACCCACATTATGGTTAAGATCTTATTCCTGAATGTAAATGGCTTAAACTCTAATTACTGTATGATAGACATTTAGCACTTTGGAAAATTCGACAGTCTGGAGCTGATATTATTTTTGTACAGGAGACACAGTTAGATATAAGAGGCTCTTTCACGTTTTCATCTACTCTCATGGAGGAAGAGACTGGGTGTAGCCCATTTTCTCATTACGAAGAGTTCTCATTGAGAAGGATTCCCCTTCACATGTTTAGATTCTGATAATGATTTACAGCACCATTTCATTATTCTGAGAGGCAAATTGGAATTTCATGACCTAATCCTATTTATCTTCTACTCCCCTAATGTTAATTAAATTGTGTTTCTTAAATGCGTTTATAATAGCCTTTTTTGTACAGATCATAAGTTCATGATTATTGGTGGGGGCTATAATTTACCATTTTCTGTTGCAGGAGACCGACATGGAGTCTGAACCTGAGTCTTGCAACCTCAGATTTCTAGATAATCTTTACTTTTTTGCCAAATCACTAAGATACATGCCCTCTTTGATGCCTGGCACCTTACTCATCCCCTGGTTTATAAATGTACTTATTACTCTCATCCACATTTAACTCACTCCCATATTGATTATTTCTTGGTAAATAATTCTATGTACTCTGAAAACCCCCACAATTTTGCCTATCTCCTGGCAAACCAAGAGACACATCTATTCTCCTTTCTCTGTTTCTATAAGCCACTAAATTAAAGTCCTGCCATTTGAAACTCAATGATTTCTTGGAAAAACCACACACCATTGAGAGTAGAACTAGAGTTGGCTTAGAAACAATATTTTGTTGAGAACTCTACACCAAATGTGACTACTAATTTTGTTTGGGAAGCCCGCAATACAGTGTTCAGGGGACAGTGTATCGCTCTTTCTTTTGCTCTGAAGAATAATGCTAACACACTTAGGCATCAGATGGAATCGAGAAATTGTACTCTAGAAACCCAATTGCCACATAACACTTCACTCTGAAAGTTAAAGGAATTGGTCGACTTTCAAACTACTCTTAAGGAATTAGCTTTGAGAAGGGTCGAAAAAGCTTTGACTCAACTACAATAATTTTATTATGACAAAGGTAATAATGCTCATGCTCTTCTTGTGAACAATTTGAAACAGTCAGCATGTTCTTAAAGAGAAGGGTGGGGCATGTCCAAGACATGTGAAAGAGGAGCTCTGATGCCTTGCCCGTTAATTCTGGAGCACAGATGGGTAAAACCACTTCCAGAACCACTGGTCATCCCTGTAGATGATGATGAGAGGTTGCCAACAGACTGGGATATGATGACCAGCAGACACAGTGGCCCTGATTTACTATTGGGTGTGGGCGCATATTCGTGGGCGAACGTCCAATTTTTATGAGCGACCGTCTACTTTTACCCCGCAACGAGATTTACTATTGAGCAGTGCCCATAAGTAGACGCCCAATCGAATTTACTAACAAGACACACGCCCGGAATCAGACTCACAAAGCAGACTTGCTAAGAAGCACGTCTAACACCATGAAAAATCACTGCAGAGACATGTTCACTTTTGCTTTGCCAAATATCAGGACTTCACTTTAAACAATATCTGCTATTTCAAAAAAAATTAAGAATGTGTTAAAAATAGTTTTTTTTAAAGGAAATCGACACAGTAAAAATCTAGACGCCAGTGCAGTGTCTTTGGCCGATATAACTGAGCATGTGCAGAACACATTTTAGACGTCCTCTGCAGGCACTTGCTTTTTAGCCACTGCTCAATAGTAAATCTCAGTGAGTGAGTTAAACTTCCAAGGTGGTTCAGCCGCCATGCCAGGAGGTCAATATGGTGACTCAGACTAAGGCCGGAAACCAAGAGGCTGTGAAGCAGGACAAATTCCAAACCTTTTTACAGGCAATTATGGGCTGCCAGTCTACCCTAACAACTAAAACAGATTCCCTCCATATCATGCAGTGGGATATGGAGAAGTTCCACAATCATCTGTCCGAAGCGGAGCATCGCCTTGGGAATTCGGAGAATACGGTCTGGGACCATTAGGCCCAGCTGCAAACTCTCTATACCAATGTGAAATCCCTGGAGTCTAGAGCCAAGGATGCAGAAAACAGCAATTGCAGAAATAACCTATGCATCATAGGCCTGCCGGAAACTTCTGGAGGCCAGGATCAGCCACCTTCACCAAGCAGCTCCTCCGTGCCCTGCTGCCTCAGGCACCATTTTTCCCATTCTTCACTGTGGAGAGGGCTCACAGAAATTCATCTACCAGTGGCTCTCTGGGTGCACCTCCTTGCACTTTTATCCTAAACCTGCTTAACTTCCCGGACCATGCTATGGTTCTCCGGGAAGCAAGAAGAAAATAGGAGGAACTTCACTATGAGGCAACCAAACTGATGATCTTTTCAGATTATTTGGTTGTAATGCAAAGGCTCAATTGCTCCTTTAATCATGTGAAGATGGCAACTCTATACAGTTCTTCTCTCCCGAGGAGGCATCCCAGTGGATTGAGACACTACCCAGATTGTGAGTTTCTTGTTGCTGTTGTGTTTTTAGGGGGGAGAGTGTGGAGGGTATAGCTGTGGGCTCTGTTGTTGAAAAAAGTATTTCTCTATGAAGATGACACTTTGTTGTTCCTGAAGGATGTGGACTCCTCTTTGTCAGCAGCTTTATCCCTAACTGATCAATTTGGGGAATTCTCTGGAATACGGGTAAATATGGATAAATCTTTTCTGTTTCCGTTAGCATCGGATACCCCTGCTCCACCTGTTAATTTGCCTCTTTCTTGGGTCACCCAATTTACATATCTAGGACTCACTGAAATGTCCAAATTTACTCAATTTTTGCCTCCCTCAATACTTACCTGAGCCTCATTGTGATCCAGCGATGTGAATAACATCCTCAGCTGTCCCGAGTCTCTGCCTCCTCATTGGCTGAGACAGCAAGCAGGAGCCATTGGTTCCCACTGCTGTCAATCATAGTCAGTCAGCCAATGAGAAGAGAGAGGGGGTGGGGCCAAGCCATGGCTCCATGTGTGAATGGACACACAGAGCAGCGGGTGTCCCCATAGCAAGCTGCTTGCTGTAGGGGCACTCAACAGACAGGAAGAGCCAAGAGAGCCTGTGGGGGACCCGAGAAGAGAAGGATCCAGGCTGCTCTGTGCAAAACCACAGCACACAGTAGGTGAGTATAGACATGTTTGGTATTTTACAAAAAAATGAACCTTTAGAATATCTTTAAGGATGTAGAACGTGCTGACAGCATGGCTTAATGATACCTTAGATAAACACAAAAGTGGGAGTTTCCCTACTCTCTTTTTCTTTTTCTTCTTTGAGTTATGTTTCATGGTATAAGCTGATTTTATTGACAATTATATGGGATTATAGTAGGGGTGGACTAGACCCTGCAGAAGACTGGTAGCTTCCTCAAGAGAGTAGGTAGAAAAATAGATGCAGTCTCTACTCCTTAAAATGTGTTCTTTTTATTATATCAACTCAATTGTCCTGTATTGACCTGAACGCCCATTGTAATTACACTTGCTTAGTGTGGGGACCATTCAATCCCACTTTCTTAGCTAGCTACCACTGTTAGTTATCTCATGGAGATTTATCTCCTGTGCACAATTGATATTCATGTGATACTGATTGCTTGTGCCTTCTCTCCCAACTGCTTGGTTTTGAGATGTGTATACTGTTTTCTTTGTTTTGAAAAATGTTTATAAAAATGAATTATGAAAAATGTAAAAACATTTTTCACTCACATTGTAAAGTAAAATTACAGGCTCAAATTTCAATATGCTTCTAGAGACACTTCAAAAGAGCTCCAAAGCTCAGCAAAGCTCATGTTGAACTCATTACAAATTGGCTCACAACTAGTAGTCTCCACCCTTACATGTTTTCTCCTGTATGAATTTTGTCAAGGGGATGCCAAGCGCTGCAGATGTGTGAATTTTATCTGTGATCACATTCCCCCCAATTTCAATATTATAGATATGCTCTGAGATCCATTTATTTAAAGGTGTTTTTGTCTTCCCTAAAAATCGCATCATTAAGAAGGTTCAGAGAGCTCCTAGGGAAATTCTGTTGAGAACTAAGGAGAAGGGAACCCCTACTAATAATGTACACCAGTGGAGTTTTATTATTGGATTCAATGTCCAACAAAAGGAGATTAAAGAGGATTTTTAAAGAGCACTGGCATGTTTTATTGAATGATTTGGTTTTAGTCCCACTATTACCCTCAACACCAAAATTAATTTACAGAAAAGCTCCCAGCTATGGAAGCAGGGTGGTTCATATTGTGTTTTTACCTGTGGAAGGTGTAGAGACTGTAGTGCAAACAGGTATAATGTGAAGATAAGGAATTGCTTTTCATCCACACTGACAGGTAGGGTTTATGACATTAGGAATTTTGTTACTTGTGACAAAATGCATTTGGTTTGTGCGTTAGAATGCCCATGTGGTCTATAGTAAATAGGAAGAACAAAAAGACCTTTTAATAAACAAAACTTGGAGCATATCTATAATACTGAAATTGATTTTAAGAACCATAGTGTATCTTTGCACTATAGAGAAGTGTGATCATTAGCACTGGTGTGCGCCTTGCACTTTACCAGCAACTTTTCCATTTTTCCCGTAACTGTACAGCCATTAGTTATCATTCATTCAATTATCTATGTTGCTGTCAGGGATCCAGGTATGACCAGAGATGTGTGGACTGACACAGGGAAACAGCAGGCTTCAGAAATGATTAAATAATAATAATATTTATTATGAGCTGCACAAAATAAACAAACACAGTGCAAAACAAAACAAACCTTAAACAAATAGGTACAGGTGTAGTCAGGGCTGGAGAGGTGGAGTGGTCAGGCAGGCCGGGTCAGGAACAATCAGGCAGAAAGGTACAACGGGAGCAGGCAGAAGAATGGTCAGGAATAGCCGGGGTCAGTGCAGGCGGAGTTCTATCAGAGTCAGAGTCAAGCAGGAGAGTAAAGCAGGCAGGAGACAGGATACAGGAAACAGGGCACATGGGAAACAAACACCAAGGCACTGACTGCAGGTCTGCCCATTCCTTAAATACACCTCCTGCAATCAGCCTCAGGTGATGGCTGATTGCAGGAGTGAGCTTCTGGTTGCTGAGAGCACCCGCTGGCCAGCCCTGGTACTGCAACCCACAAGGCAGGTGAGTCCCACCACCATTGGCGAGTCCATTCCTGACAGTTGCATGGGGGAACCAGAAACTGTCAAAAATCCCTGTTCTTTTCCTAATTGTGCAAAACTATGGACAACTTCCACAGTGTATTCTGAATCACTGAAAATGTTTACGACATTATCAGCAAGCTCCAATGCTACAAATAATGCAGTAGGTTCTGCAGCCTGTGTAGACTTGGAGCCTGCCAAGGACACATCTTGTCCTTTTCCATTAACCACTGTAGACATAGCCAAAGTAATTCCATTTGGCCTTCTTAGGGATGATCCATTGAGCTGCAAGTGACAAATCAGGGATTGAGTTGTCCAGTAGATCATTGCAAAGAGTGGCAATTTTACCTATTTTCTTTTTGCAATCAAGTTCTTCTATCATTGTGAGTAGAAACATAGGGGGTCTAACAATGAAAGTTCTTCTAAACATATATACTGTCATTTTTAAGAGTTTTAATGCACTTGCCCTTTATTTCACTTAGGAAATGTGGTTTGAAGTTTGTGCCTGTGACATAAGCATCCACGAGGTGAACTAGCCACCTATCTTCCTGTTTCAAGTTTAAGAAAAGCATCTTGCGGATGACCACACCTCTCTATTTTGGACTAGTCACATGATGTTAACACCCAGTTAACTCTGAGCTTGCTGTTAAGCATATAAGGATCTGATTGGACTAAAACTATACGATCATGCCTGGGCTTTATACAACATGCCTTGACTTTATGATTATATATACAGTATATCAGTTTAAAGCTTAAGAGATCAGATATATTGATTACCTTGGTCCAGCTCATATGAGGTGAACGTCTGTAAACTGGCTCAACAATTTTTATATCCTCATCTGTGGGCAAAAATGTTGCAGGATAGATTCATGGCAGACAGCAAAGTAAGATGATAACGTGTTAACCTCTGAGATTAAATATGCCTGGTATAAACCCTGTCCAACACCGCCTCAAGATCGTCTGGACAGTACAGGGTCAATGGGTTTTCCAACACCAGGTCTGTAGTTTAACCTCCCTGGCGGTATTCCCGAGTGTAGCTCAAGGTAAAGTTTCAGCACCACAAGCGGTAACCCCGAGCTACACTCGGGAATACCTTGCATCGCTGCTCCAGGATCCCTTCTGCACTTACCTTGTCCTGCGCTCCGGTGATGTCCCTCCTGCAGTGTCCCCGGCAATGTCCTCCAGCGGATGCCGGCATCTGTCTTCTGGGTTCCGTTCCCTGCGACGTCGGGATGTACGGGGACGGAACTGGTGAGAAATTTGAAAGTTGTAAAAGTGACATTCACTAAATTCACTATAATCACATAGTAAAACATTACTGTATCAAACCATTTCACATACATTTTGTCCCTAGTGCTTTGTTTATTACTTAATTCTTTTAAAAGCTTGTCTAGTTTCCTTAGTAAGTTCCTGTTTTGTAAACTGATAGATGTTTTTTGTGTATAATTGACTATGTTGGAATATTGGGTTATCCATGGCCTGCAATACATCACGAGACCAAGTAATGCTCTTAATTGCTTCACAATTCGGGGAAACTTTTGCCCTTTTATCAATTGTTTTATCTATTCAGTCAAATGTTTAACTCCTTTAGAGATACTTTATTGAACTTTTTTTGTATACTTTCTGTCCAAGTTGTGCCAAGAAAATCATTAGAGATCCAGAATTCTCTTCTGAAGAAGTAAGCAGGAGATCATCAAAACAACTGGGTAAATCCTGATAAACCATTTGCAGGTGAGTCCACGTATACGGATGGTGATATAAGGTGAAAATTAACAGCCACTGATCATCTGGATGAATTGGGTTGCTGAAAAATGCTGAGACTAAATAAATCTTTGTAAAGTGAGAAACTGTGAAGGCACTGCTGACAGAATAGTGGATGGATTTGGTACAATTGGGGTGGTGGTAATAATTAAGCTTTTAACTGCCCGCAAATAATGCACAACATCCAATGAGGTAGGGTTCTCCTGGCTTAAGTGGTTTGGGTTCAGGATAAAATAATTATTCTTATTTTAGTCTAAAATAATTATTTTATCACTGGACCAGGGGCGGACTGACCATTTGGAAACTCGGGCACTGCCCGAGGGCCCAGGGTCAGTAGGGGGTCCCATGAGATGCCCCTGGTACCTTTTTTCATAGGCTTTTTTGAGTTTGGGCAAGGACACAGGGGCCCCATGATCCCCTATTTCCCAGGGGCCCCATGAGTTGTCAGTCTGCCCCTGCACTGGACATAGTTCTTCAGTAGCTTCAGGACTGAGAGGATACTATAGGTATCTTGGTACAGTTAATGAGGGATCCCAATTGACTCTTACTGGTGTAACCTGCATGTACCCTGGTGTATTGGTCCCAGTGATCCATACATCTGGATTAATATTTGGTTTATGCTCATCAGGAAGACCAGTCTCTAGAATGATCTCAGCAGCTGGCATAAACAATAGGTCTGAAGCCTCAGATACTACTGTATCTGAAATTTCTACTGTGTTTCCCTGTGGAGCAAGTGCAAAAGTGATTTTCATATTGGTTAGTAAAGCCTTGTACACTCAATGAGAATATTGGACAAATGATTTTCTTTTTCTTTTTTTTGCATGCTAGTCTCACATTGAAATGTAAGAGGTTGCTAAAGTTATGCAAATTCTCGTACAGCAGAATACAACTTCAGAAGTGATATATTGTATTGTATTCTAATATATTCTTACGTTTCTGAGCATTCTCTGTCTTGGTCACTCAAATTGTTTTTGACAAATACTATACTAATTAAATGAAAATCATTAATTCTGGTATTGTACGAGAAAAATTAAAAAAATTTGTATGCTTGTCCCTTCAGATAATTTTGCATGAACTGTCCTGATCGACTCTCAAAAGCTGTGTATTAACGATCAGATTATCTGCCAATGGCTCCAAAAGGGGTATTTTTCACCCCATTTTCTCATAGCATGTGCTAGGCATAAATCGCATCCTAAAAAGATTATGGGGGGGGGGGCGGGGGTCTTGCTAAAACAAAGGAATAAAATATGTGCTTATTCCCTATTGTAACACCAACAGGTTCAGTAACTTTGGTAGTGATAATATCATAACTAACCCCAACGAGAGAAACCTGTTGATCAGAAGTAGGTAAATTATAACTTTGAACATTAACTAATGATTTAGTAGCTCCTGTATCTATGAGACAGGGGATTAAGAGACCATTAACATCAAATTTAATAAAAGGCTTGCCATTAGGCTCCAGAGTAATAGCAGTAAGATCAGAGTAAATAATCTGATCTTCATTCTCACACACTTCAGTCCTCACACAAGTCATCTCATCCTAGCTACAATCTTTTACTAAATATCTAGGCTTATTGCGTCTGAAACTTATATTACCTCATATAGGTCTGATAGTAGAGTGTATTTGTTATTCCTCTTTTCATGTTCATTTCATTAAGGGTGTCCATAATTACAAATGTAGACTACTCCCAAAGTTTTTCCCTTCACATGGTTTCCCTTTGCTTCTGTAAAATTTAATAAGCTCTTTGTGCTATATCAACAAGTTCAGGAGCAGAATTCTTACTTGATTCTGGTAGTTCAATTTCTTCCCTGACTTCTGGCAGTAATCCCCCTACAAGACCATTAATTAGATCTGAATGAGCTAGATCTGCAGCATCATCCAATCTGTAGTTTCCTTAAATCTATTCCAATAATCTAAGACATCCTTGCCTCTCTTCTTTACTACTTTCATAAGCTGTCTTAAGTCCTGCCCTTTATTAAATGTCATCATCACCCAATTTCTAAGTATTTTTATTAGCCTGTCAATGTTTTTTTCCTCAACCTGGTCTGCTCCTGCTTCCTTCACTATTCCATCTTTAAAGACATATTTTTTTCTTAGTTTCAGTTTACCATGCATCAAATTATTTGTCTGGTATTGCACAATCAACAATAATGCATATATCCCTATAAGTAGCTTTTTGTGTTATTTGCAACCAAGTTAATTTTGTTCATAAAAAAGAGAATCAACACTGCGCTAGGGTAGAAAAAAAAGAGAAAAAGGCTGCCAGCACTATGAGTCCAGATACAAAAAACTCAAAAACAATGTGAAAAGAAAAAGTGCAGCACTAGGGTATTAATAATAATATACATATTGTAAATAAATCACACAAAATCACACATAAAGTGCAAAAAAACATTGATACAGTTCAATATAGTGCTCATGTGATGAATTACTACTCTTGATAAAACTACACCGAAAACAGCACAAAAAAGGAGTGAAATGATAACTGGAAACTTCGGCTGGTGCAGGAGGGTAGCCCACAATTCGAAAGAAGACACACTGTGGCTGCTTACCAAAATACAATGACCCCTGCATGAACAGACAGGTCAGACAGTGCTTTCTTCAAAAGGCAATGGAACATCCGGTAAGTTGTCCCCTCCAACTGACACACAGGAGGAAAAATTACCACCACAGATCACTCAGAGATGGAATATAAGAAAAGAATACTTCTATAGTGTAAAACCGTTAAATATTTTTATTAAAAAGTAAGAAAGACACTCACAATATTAGAGCCGTCAACAGGCATATCCCACAATACAGATGCTAGAAAGTTGCATTCCTGTGGCCGGCTGCAAGCATAACATCGATCTCCAACAAATGACCATCCAAATGCATGATGACGTTGAAGGAAATTAATTAATCAAATTTATAATTCGGCACTTATATTGATGGCAAGCTTGCAAAATATTTGGTTTTTATGATTAATCATAATTAATATTAATATGTGCGAATGGTCTTTGACAAATGGTAGTATTACAATTCTCAAGTTATAGCTGAGACCGAAAGAAATGAGTTAGTTAAGCTGAGACCAACTAAACCAGCTGAAGGCTATATTAAGGCATAGCTGGTTAGAAGTCTCTAGTAAATGTCAAGGGTATTAGGAGTGACTCATTATAGACTTACTATTACTTAATGTATTTTAATAGTATCTGTGTGTATTTAGTATAATTTATAAGTTGCTAATATTGATACATATATAGATTAGTGATTATACATTGATATGTTGTAAAGATACGTTCTTAAGTCATATTATAATTTAAATATGATAGTTGAGGTTACATCATCAACATATGTACCTGTCCATCAAAAACATCATATATATATAGCGTCCCCTGCCTTCTATGAAATTGCTCTGCTAGCAGTACTGATTTCTATACAAGGGCTTCAAGATCACAAGGTATGACGCTTATTCGCTTCATAAAAGGTCCATAAGGGACAGTTGAGGGGGAATACACACACGCTAACACTGACACTTTGACACACACACACACACGGCTGTTCAAACAGACATGCATAAGGACTTTCTGAAAAGCTGGAACGGGTGCTATAAGACCAGAAGACAAGATCACATGAAGGACAGAACAGCACATGGCCAGGACAATAATGGTGACTTTTCTTTAAACGTCTGCTTGAAATTTCTAGTTTTATCTACATGGAACTGTTCATGATACGCTTTACATTGTTATTTTAAGCCATTGTGTGATAGAATAAAATCACACTTTATTTTTTATTTCAATGGCTCTTTCATTCATAATCGCCTCAAGACACTAAAAGAAGTATTATACTGTATGTGACTAAAATCCAACATTTTGGTGAGCCAGCCTCCTCCACAGTTTTTCTCCAGTTTTCCATTCCTTGATAAGGGGGAGCAAGCACATTTCTGTGATTGTCAAGTCTGGGAAAAGCACGGTGAAAAGAACCTAGCAGAAAAGGCGATTAACCAGAGGTGGACAAGAGGTCCATTTACTGAGCCTGGTCAAACGAGAAAATCTTCTGATTACGGTGAGTAAAAATTATGGAATTTATTGATGAATTAGCTATAGTAAGCAAGGTAGCGTTTAAAGATGTTTCTTTCTATCCCGATGATGGTTGCTTATGACAGTACATGTACAATGAATGTTTACAGGCCAATATTCAGATAGAAAAATCTAGATTTACTGTGCACAGACAGCGTAAAAAGATATCTAATATCTTAAATTTAGTAAGAATATTTAACAAAATGATTTTGAATGTTGATTTACCTGTTAAAAAAGCTTGTACATTAAAGCAGACAGAATGTAGCACTGTACAGAACACAGAAATTCATGAAAATTTGTTCCAAGATCCTCTTAATTGACCAAACTGTGAAATTTTTTGTAATTACATAGAGAGCCTTGAGGAGAAAATTGACTCAAAAACAAATCTTTTGTTAAGACTGCAGAATGACAGTAAACAGATTGTCATGATAAACACAGATGACAAACAGAGTGATTCAAGATCAGAGCCACAACTGTCTGATATTTCTGAAAGTTCGGATATTGACTCTGATGACGAAACACAAATTAAACATAAAGAATTGTTATGTAAAACTGCAAAACTTAAGTTGCAAATACATAACCAATTAACCATTTCCATACCGGGCACTTTTACCCCTTCCTGCCCAGGCCATTACACTTTGAATGACAATTGCGCGGTCATACAACATTGTACCCAAACTAAAATTTTATCATTTTCTACACACAACTTGAGCTTTCTTTTGGTGGTATTTAATCATTGCCGGGGTTTTTATTTTTTGCTAAATTAACAAAAAAAAATTTGAAAAAAAAAACACGTTTTTCTTTGTTTCTGCCAAGATGTATTCTGCTACATGTCTTTGGTGAAAATAACACAAATTAGGATGTATTTTTTAGTTTGTAGGAAAGTTATATAGTTTACAAACTATGGTATAGATCTAAATATTGATCAATCCTGAAGTACTGACAGCCAATCTAATTTCTTGAGGTCCAAGAATGTCAGAACAGTACAGATATCCCCCAAATGACATCTTTTTGCAAAGTAGACAGTCCGACGTACTTCATAAGAGGCATGGTGAGTTTTTTGAAGTTGTGTTTTTTTGTCATAACTTTTCTGAAAATGAAAAAATTTTAAAAATTATTTTCACTATTTTTTTTTTACACACTATCACCAGTGCAGTACAGCATCATCATATAACTGACATGGCGGTGATCAGGGACACTGACTGGTGACAGTATGGAAAAAAAAAATATATATATATATATTTTTTTATAATTTTTAATTTTTTATTACATATTTTTCTTTTTTTAAAGATTGTTTTTCATATTTCACTATGACCAAAGTAGTACAATGTTACCATAGTAGCATTGTACTACTTTGGGGAAGTAATCAGTTTTTTTTTTTTTACACAATTTGCTTATAACAAAGAATTACTTTGCTATAAGCAAGCATTTACCTGAATGACATTGATTCATTCAGGGTTTTTTTTTTTTGTGCTTAGCTGTAATCTGGCCACAGCTAATCACATGACATGTGCATGTGATCGCTGTGAGCATTCACAGCTAGACACTAGTATACAATGGATGGCATGATGAAGCCATCCGTTGTATACAACTGTCATGTGACCTGCTGTGATTGGTCACAGCAGGTCACATGGTACCGGCAACGGGGGCCGGTACTCAGATCTGTCATCGGCCGTGTCCGAGGTACACTGCTGGTGACAGATCGCGCCGCTGCACGGCTCTGCAAGCACGCAAACTGCGCATGCCCAAGAGTACGCCATATGGCGTCCACCCGGAAATCTAATGCATTTTTCCGGCCGCCAAACGGCTATTGGCCGGGCAGATAATAGTTGATGAAAGTTTTAAAAGACATCCCTGCTTATGATTCAAATAAAGACATCTTCAGCAACATGGAAGCATATGAGATTCACGTCAAATGTCATCAGCTTTCAAATAATGAAATAAATTATTTATTTCCGTTATGGCTGCCAATTAATTTTACGACTCGAATAAAAAATTCTGTTATTAAAGATAAAGATCAGAAAAAACATAGTGACGCGACAGAAAGACTGTGATAATTGCTGTTATGTTCAACTGGTGAGGACGTACCTTCTATAGAAATGCTAGACTTACTTCAGACTACTGCAGAAGAAGACCCTTTTGAGTTTAAAAATAAGTTTTCCAAAGCATATAAAATTATATTTGGAGTAGAAAATGAGGGAGACTCAGCTATGATCAAAGCTTTTGAAAAGAAATTCAAGTATCTTGACCCAGTAACAGTTGCCATAGCAGAGGAAAAACAAAATCTGAATGACATAGTAAGTTTCATTGACAAAATGCGGAGAAAATTGAAAAATAGCAATCTCACTTACAAAGTAGCTATAATTCAAAGTGACAAAAATAGTCATACAGCAGTTATGCCAGGTACCACAAGTCCCAGTAAGAATGACAATGACAGATGCAAGCAAGTGAGTCATAAAGAGTATAGCACATGCTTTCACTGTCATAAACAAGGACATATTAGACGGCATTGTTGGAAGTTTAAGATAGACTCACAAATAAAAAATATGGAAATAAAGAAAATGAAAAAGCAGCTTTTGTACAACCTGCTTTGTTGTGTAATGATAAAGGTTTAACTGAATTGCCTTATGCCTCAACAGTTAAACAGATTCATAATTTGACTAGCAACAACTGTTCAGACAATATGGTGAGAAGGGCTGTCACTGACACAAATGGTTTATTACCAGTTCCAAAAATAGAATCACGTCCACATTCATCCCCAATACCATTAGAATGTGCCACCCAAATTGTATTGGATGACAATGGAAGACCATATGTACAAGGTTTATTAAATGGTAAAAAGATTACATTTTTTGATTGACAGCGGATCTGAGATTAGTCTAACCAGAGAAAACATACCTGTGAAACCAAATTCACCCATGTGTAATATAAAAGGTTTTAATAATACAGGTCATTCCACTGCTAGACAGGTGCCTAATGTAACATTTGAAGTACCTGGGCTAGTGAAAACAAACATTGATATTTGGTATTGCAACAACACAGAAAATATTCTTGGCATTGATGTAATCTCACTGATGAACTCCTCCGCCACTGCGCGATAGACTCTGCGCATCTATACGCCCTGATGTGAAACTTTTCACCTCCCTCATTTGACCAGCACTCCGCTCACCCTCTTAATATGCCACCTGTACTCCTCCTCCTCGTACTCCCCTCCTCCATTCACAAAATATCCTCCCTCTACCCCCCTACCCCCCCAAAACAACTTTACATCGGACCCTCACTACTTCCCTCTCCCCACTACGGTTCTCACCACCTCCTCCTGATACTCCACTATCCCACCGACCCACACGCCACCACTAACAGACCCACACGCTCTTGCACATCCCGCTCCCATGCCACCTTTCTCACCCTCCTTCTCCTCCTCCACACCGGGGACATCTCCCTGAACCCTGGCCCCTCACCACCTCACTCCCCCACTAGGCACCCTCCTACTCACACAAACTGCCGCAACCCCCACAACCTTATACCTGTCCCCCTCCTCCCCGCACCCTCCCCTCCACTCTCGGTTGTACTCCTGAACGCCCGATCGGTATGCAACAAGCTCACTGCCATCCATGACCTCTTTATCTCCCACTCCCTCAACCTCCTAGCGGTCACTGAAACCTGGATCCAAGCCACTGACTCCACCTCCCCTGCGGCACTCTCCTATGGAGGTCTCGTCTGGTCCCCTTCACCCAGACCGAGCGGTCGTAGAGGTGGTGGAGTTGGCATGCTCTTGTCACCGCTGAGCAACTTCCAGGTCCTCCCAAACCCCCCCTCTCTATCCTTCTCCTCCTTCGAGGCCCACTGCATCCGACTCTTCTCCCCCACCCCTCTGAGGACTGCAGTAATCTATCGGCCCCCGTGACCCGTATCCTGCTTCCTTGACGACTTTTCCGCCTGTCTGCCCTTCTTCCTGTCCTCTGAGCTCCCCACCATCATCCTTGGTGACTTCAATATCCCTTTTAATGTCAACAACCCGGCTACATCCAAACTCCTCCACTTAACCTCTTCGTTTGGACTTACACAGTGCCCACAGTCCTCCACCCACACCGACGGAAACACCCTGGACCTCGTTTTCTCCCATCTCTGCACCCTCCAGAACCTCACTAACACCCCTTTCCCTCTCTCTGACCACAACCTCATTACCTTCTCCATCTCCCCGTCCTCTAACACCTCCCCCCCAAACGTCAAACCTTCACCAGCCGTAACCTCTGCAACCTGAACCCAGCCCCTCTCCACTCTGCAGCTGACTGTCTGTACGACAGTATCCTTCCACTGTCATGCCCTGACCTGGCCACTGCTGCGTATAACAACATGCTATCAGCTGCCCTAGACTCCTTAGCACCCCTAACCACAAGTAGCATTAGACCCTGACTGCTTCAACCCAGGCAGATTGACCACACTAAAAAT
The DNA here is from genome assembly GCF_062004578.1 of Staurois parvus. Taxonomy (NCBI): domain Eukaryota; kingdom Metazoa; phylum Chordata; class Amphibia; order Anura; family Ranidae; genus Staurois; species Staurois parvus. The sequence continues at coordinate 3,933,117 of NW_028318023.1, read as the reverse complement.
CTTAAATGACGCAGTCACGCGCTGGAACGATTATGGCGCAAAATCAAATGCTCCTGAGCATTGTCCCTCTACAAATCCACCTTGCTCACCTACACCTCCTCCCCCCACCCCAAGCCTACTTCGTAACCCTCATCAACACCCTCTCCTCCTGTTCTCGCTGGCTCTTCTCCACCTTCAACTCCCTACTCTCCCCCCTCCCCACCCCCACCCAGTACCTCACTCACCGCCCACGAGATTGCCATTCACTTCCAAAATAAGATTGACGCAATCCGTAAGAACATTGCCAATGCTTCACCTACCTCCCCACCTAGCCTCCCTTCCACTATAACCCCTCCAACTCTCCCCTCCTCTGACCTCGCAACCGCCCTGCCCCCACCACACTTAACACCCTGCACACTATAACCTCCCCAACACTCCGCTCCTTCAGCCTTGCCACCACTGAGGAGGTCACCAAGGTCTTCTCAGAAGCCCGCCTCACCACTTGCCCCCTTGACCCTGTCCCCACACAACTCCTCCGGGCACCCTCCCCCTCCATCCTACGCTCCCTCACCCACATTTTCCCCCCCTAAAGCACGCGCACATTACCCCCATACTCAAAAAACCCTCCCTGGACCCCACTGACCTGAACAACCTTAGACCCATCTCCCTACTGCCATTCACTTCCAAGCTCCTTGAGTGCTTAGTCTACAATCACCTAAGCGCCCACCTCACTGACAACAACCTCCTCGATCCACTACAGTCTGGCTTTTGTCCCCTTCACTCCACCAAAACCGCCCTACTTAAAATCACTAATGACCTGCTTACCACCAAAGCTAATGGCCACTACTCAGTCCTCTTACTCCTTGACCTCTCCGCGGCCTTTGACACAGTTGACCACCCCCTCCTCCTTGATAACCTACACTCCCTCAGCATCAGGGGCTCCGCTCTCTCCTGGCTCTCCTCCTATCTCTCCCAACGCTCCTTCAGAGTTACCTATAACGCTACCACCTCCCCCTCTCTCCCCCTCTCTGTTGGGGTCCCCCTAGGCTCTGTCCTCGGGCCCCTTCTCTTCTCCATCTACACCTCCTCCCTCGGAAAACTGATACGCTCCTACGGCTTCAACTATCACCTCTACGCCGATGACACACAAATTTACCTCTCCACCCCTCAACTCACCCCTTCAATCTCCACCCGTATCACCCACCTGCTGAACGACATATCAGATTGGATGTCGCTCCACTTCCTCAAACTGAACCTCTCCAAAACCGAGTTCCTAATTTTCCTCCCAGCCCGCGCCCCCCCCCCCCCCACTCTCTCCATCACGACCAACAACGCCACCATCAATCCCACCCCGCAGGCCAAAGTCCTAGGTGTCACTCTAGATTCAAACCTGTCCTTTCAACCCCATGTCCAATCGTTAGCAAACTCATGCAGGCTCCACCTTCGCAACATCTCCAAAATACGTACGTCCCTAACCCCAGACACTACTAAACAACTCGTTCACTTCCTTATTATCTCACGTCTGGACTACTGCAACTCCTTCCTCACCGGCCTACCTCATCACAGGCTATCCCCGCTTCAGTCTATCCTGAACTCAGCATCCAGACTCATCCACCTTACCAACAGCTCCTCTTCTGCCACCCCCCTCTGTCATTCCCTCCATTGGCTCCTGATTGCCCAACGCATCAAATTCAAACTAATAACACTGGCATACAAAGCCATTCATAACGCTGCCCCAAACTACCTCACCGACCTGATACCCAAATACCACCCAACCCGTAATCTTTGCTCCTCACAAGACCTCCTGCTTTCTAGCTCCCTGGTCTCCACCTCCCACGCCCGACTGCAGGACTTCTCCAGGACTTCCCCCATCCTCTGGAACTCACTTCCCCAATCCATCAGACTGTCACCTTCCCTCCTCACCTGTAGGCGCACCCTGAAAACCCATCTCTTCAGGGAAGCCTACCCCACCCTCACCTATCTGCCGATCTCCTCCACTCCTCCTACCACTCCATCCCCCACAGCCACTTCCTCCTGTACCACTATCCCCTCCCTCCTAGATTGTAAGCTTGAAAGAGCAGGGCCCTTGAACCCCTCGTGTATTGTTTGTTGCTGCATTGTCTCATGTTCTGTCCCCCAATATAATGTACAGCGCTGAGCAAACCTTTTTGGTGCTATATAAATACTGTATAATAATAATAATAATCCTCGATGATAAAAGATATCTGGGGGTGCACATAAATGATCCTGCTCGTTTGGTGATATTTTGTATGCTATGTGGTGATTTTGATTGGTGTTTGCCTTCTTTGTTTTTGGCTGTATTCTCGTGTTTTTTTTTTTTTTTTCCAAGTTCAACTTCATTATTGTTACAGGTGACACAAGAGGGCTTTATTATTTTGTTCGCCTGCATATTTCTTTTTGTCTGGCATGTGCGATTTGTGTTTTACCGCGTTTTTCTTTGGCACATTGTATTACGTTGTACAATTTATACCATTTGTATGTTCTGACTTTTTCTCAATAAACTTTGTGGAACAAAAAAAAAAAAAAAATAATAATAATAATAATCATCAATAAGCAGAAGCGGATTATTGATATTATGACCAAAGTTATTTGGAGGAATCCATATAGGCCCAAATCAATGTTAATTGATCCTTCTGTATACAGTGATGTTGGTTTCATTTCTAATATGTGTACAGCACAAAAATGGCCTGATACTGATGGCAATTGTGTTTTAAAGGAATTGGTACAACATTTTTTAAGTTTGTGGTCAAAGTTTAAAAATGACATAGGAACTTTGAAAAATACAGAATTGAATATTGAGGGAAAAGATCCTATACCTCTTAATCAGTATGAGTTACCACAAGAATCAATAGGACCACTTTCTGCCATTATTCAAGAGTTTGTACAACTTGGCATATTAAAGAAAACACAATCAGTGGTAAATAACTGTATTTGGCCTGTCAAAAATGCTGACAATTCATATTCTTTGTCAGTTGACTTCAGAACACTGAATAAACATATCACAAATAACAAAGCAGTTGTTCCTGAACATTCTAATGTCAAGTTACATTTGAATGCTGAGTCCAAAGTGTTTACTGTTTTGGAAATCAATAACAGCTATTTTTCGATCCCCTTAGCTAAATGTTGTCAGTACAAGCTAGCTTTCAAGTTCCAGAAAGAGACTTATGCATTCAGTAGTAGCTGGTTTAGACATCAATGATGGTGTAGTCCATGAATCTATATACTATCAAAATTTTCAAGGCCAGAATGCATTTTTCAGCATGTAAATACAATTATGCTAAGTACGCAGAATGTTAACGAACATATTGCTCTTTTGTCTGGGTTATTTATGTTGTTACAGGATGAAGGCCTAAAATGAAACCTGGAAAGAGTTCAGCTGATGAAAAGTCAGGTAAAATACTTTCACATGAAGATTAGTCAAGGAAAGAGACAATAATGGCAGGAAACAGTCAAAGCTATCACTGCCATTCCAGTTCCTACAACTCATAAAGCATTGCAACAATTTTTGAAAAACATAAATCATTGCAAAGAGTTTATATATGGTTTCGCAGAGAAAGTTAAGCCATTATATCATCTTTTGAGGAGTAAAAGTAACATAGTTGACCAATGGGGTCCAAATGAGAATAATGCTTTTAAAGTGTTGAAAAAAGATTTGCAGAATGCGCCAGTATTAGATATAATTGAGGTTTGTTCTAAAACTTTTGTTGTGAAAACTCATGTATCTGATAATGCAATTTCAGTAACTTTGTCCCAATTAAAAGAAGGTAAAGAGAGACTAATTAGTTACTTCTCCAGAAATTTATCACCATTGGAAAAACTTTTACATCAGAGGTACAGCAACTGCTAAGTGTCTTTTATGCAATCAAAGCATCAGAAAGCACAGTGAAGTCAAACAGTATCCTATTACACACTCCTGACAGTTCACTAAGAAGAATTCTTGAGGAAGATACATTCAGAGAATGTCGTGAAAGGTATCCTCAGTGGATAAGAGCACTGTTAGCCAAACCGATTGAGATAGATGTAACAGGAAAACATTTTCAGGAAAATACACCAACACATGTTTGTATAGCTGCATCAGACAAGTCTCTACCTCACATTCACAGCACAACATGTATTACTGAACAACATTCTAACACCAGAATAATAACATCAGCACAAAAAACAGTTACGCATATTTCTAATTTTATAGAGATGAGAACAAAGGCATAGTCCACTGTCATCTCTGGGGTGTTACAAAACCTTTATTTAGTAAAACGGGGTTTTGAGGTCATGACCTATGATGAAATATTGCGTCCTGTCATACCTAAATATCACACTACTTTTGTATTCTAGTTTAGGTCATTTTAGACAGGACAAGGACAGTATTTTGATTGATATATAGAAGTTTTCTGTAAAAGGAAATAGAAAGTAATGTTACTTCACATATGTGTTCCAAACTCATAAACTGATTGTTCCATAACACAGGTCTGTGACTAAAAAGCTGTTTAATTTTTTTAATCTAATTTCCATGTATTTTGGTGTGCTGAAAACAATAAAATATTTAAAAAACTCCTAGACGTCATGATTTGCAACAAAAAGCTAAATTGTCTTCAATTTTATCAAATATTTTTAATTTTTGGTATTTTTTTTTATATTACGGGTTTTTAACCAAATTTAAAGTCCAAATTACTATTAATGAATTCACATAAGTGCATGTAAGATATAAAATGCCAAAAAAACCTTAAAGGGGTTGTCCGAGTTATGTAAAAAAAAATATAGCACTGTAAATCTGATGGTCAGCAATATATACATAAGCTAAGCAAGTTTTAGGGAAAAAAAATTATATTTCCTCATTTCCCTAGTTCTCTTCTGGCCCTTTGTTGTTATTTGCAGGTAAACAATCTCTGCCCCTCCCCCCCCTGCAAATTTGGTGAATACAAGTGCTGCTTTGAGTGACATGTCTGACTACTGTGGTACTCAGCAGCATGCTGTATGTGTAAGCCTCAGCCCTGAGTCTGTGCTTCTAATCGTAGAAGGGGTTAATCTTTCCTGAAGAATCCAGTGGGAGGGAGACACAGGGCAGATAGCAGCAGCTCCGGTCAGTACAGGGGGGCATGGTCAGCACTGTGACGTCTCGTGTACAGACACAGAGCTGCTCTCTCCTGCAGTCCACACTTGTGCACGAATCATCATCAGGTTCTTGGTTCTAGGCTGTTCACACTTTTTCATCGCAGTTTGTGTTAGCTCGTCATTCTTCAACCATTATGTTATGGCTCTGTGAAAGTGTATTAATTCGCCAGACAGTTTCTGTTTCATCTGTGGTGAAAATACAGTGTTGAAGCAACAGCAGAATATTACAGACTTTGTGAAAAAAGTATACTTAGCATACTTTGGACTAAAAATTGGAGATCAAGATAAAGTTTGGGCGCCTCATAAAGTATGCAAACGGTGTGTTGAGGACCTCCGAAACTGGTTCAAGGGTAAGAAAAAAATCTTTCCGTTATAGGATTCCTACGGTATGGCGAGAGCAAAAGAACTATAGTGACGACTGTTACTTTTGTTCATGCGATGTGAAAGGGTTTAATTCCAAATGGAAGCATTCCATTTCATACCCCAATCTTCACTCAGCAATTCGTCTCATCCCCCATGGCACAGACCTACCAGTACCCAAGCCCCCTGCTACCTTGGAAGAGATACCTAGCTCCGATGAAGGTAAAGTAATACCTGAACCAGATGACGAATCAAGTTCTGACTTTGAAGATTATACAAGACCAACATTGTTTTCTCAGGAGGAGATGAATGATTTGGTAAGAGACTTGAATCTTCCCAAAGATGCCGCTGAGTTATTCGGATCAAGGCTGAAAAGCAGGAATTTATTGTTGCCAGGAGTGTCATCTTCATGGTTCAGACACCATGAAAAGGAGTTCGTTCCTTACTTCGCCCAGGAAGACAAGTTGGTTTAATGCATCGATGTCGAAGGTCTGATGGGTCAATTTAAAATCCAATATGATTCAGAGCAATGGCGTCTTTTTATAGATTCTTCAAAAAGAAGTCTCAAAGCAATTTTACTCCACAACGGTGGTTTTTACGCTTCCATACCTATAGGTCATTCCGTAAACTTGAAGGAAACCTACGAGAACTTGGAATTGGTTCTTCGTAAACTTAAATATGAAGACCATGGTTGGCAAGTGTGTGGGGACTTGAAGGTCTTCTGCATGCTGCTCGGGCAACAATCTGGGTATACCAAATACCCTTGTTTTCTGTGTCTATAGGACAGTGGAAACCGACAAAATCATTGGACCAAGAAGAGTTGGCAGCCGAGGGTGCTAACAGTCGGTGAAAAAAATGTCCTCCGAGAAACTTTGATGCCTTCCCATAAAGTTCTTCTTCTTGGGATTGATGATGCAATTCGTAAAATCACTTCCAAGAGATGGAGAACGCTTCAAATACTTGGTCACCAAGTTTCCAGGCCTGTCGGAGGCAAAATTGAAGGAAGGTGTGTTCGTCGGACCAGACATTAGAAGGCTTATAGTTGATCAAGAGTTTGTCAATACCATGACGGATCCTCAAAAAGAAGGGTGGATTTCATTTAAAGAAGTCATACAGAAATTTTTAGGCAATAACAAAGATCCTCACTACAAAAAGATCGTCGGACGAATGCTGAAAGCATTTCAAGCTTTAGGTTACCTGATGAGTTTGAAAGTACATTTCCTCCAGTCCCACCTTGACTACTTTCCTGAAAATTTGGGAGCTGTGAGTGAGGAACAAGGTGAATGATTCCACCAAGACATTAAAGAGATGGAAAGGACATACCAGGGAAAATGGAGCATTACAATGATGGCAGACTACTGTTGGATGCTTCAGAGAGACATTCCAGATGCTACTCACAAGCGTAAATGCACCAAGAGGAGCCTTACAGGGAAGAAGAATCGAGTTTAGTGTGTGTAGGTAAGCTCATTTCAGTTCAAAAAAGGATTTTCATGAAAAAATTGTAATAAAACTTTAATTTTATAAGTCTATTTCCATTTATTTTGAGATATTGCCTTATTTAACACAGTTACCTAAATTGTCAGGAAACGTGATGTCCTATGACAAAATGGAGGTCATTTTCAGGTTCAGCGCACCAAAAAACACAAAGATTACGTGGAATAACCAAAACAGCTCTTGAAAAAAAGTTTTTGCAGACCTGTGTAATCTTTCATATTTGTTGAAAAAAAGGTGCAAGAATAATATAATGTTTGTGCCAAAGTAATGATACTGCATTTCTTTACAGAAATGGCATCTACAATCAAATATGAAGTGTAACAATCTCCTACAAGCCAACGTTAAGGAATTTGGATGTTAAAGAAGAGATCTTCATGGGAAGAAGATTGAACAAGAGCCTAATACTTCACACTTATGACTGCTTTATCACATTCAACAAAAATTTTACAGAACTTAAAGTAGATATTTTATAGACATTGCATGAAGAAAAGATTCATCAAGAGGAAATCTATTTACTATTAGTGATAACATAATTTATTATTGAAAACATAGTTTTAGGTCACTATGTTAGAGCCTCTGAGGAAGAGGCAAGTCCTCGAAACACGTCAGCCTTTTGGATGTCTAAACTCCCTATTGCGGACTGTTACTCAGCGCGGTGTTGATCCAGCTGTTCTTTTATGATGTGCCTTGACTATATTGTCGTTTATATCGGGCTGACGTATATGGTGGAAGCACTCCCAAGCTACTAGGGGGAAGGATCCATATAAAGCTAATCCAGAGGATATCCATACAAAGATTTATACCACCAGAGAAATTTTCTGTGGATTAAGATCATAAAACATATATTGCTTTGAACATTGGTAAGGGTATATATTCCTTACCCCAATAGAAGTGTGCACTGTGTTATGAGTTTGTAGCACAGCAGAGTGTTTCACATGCATGGTTTTGCACAGTATATCACATGTGTATGCGTTTTTGATATATACACTTGTTTTCACTTGGGTGAATAAGATTGAATTAATCTTACAGGCTAATGAGATTTTTATAAAGGATAATGCACTATGTGAATTTTCTTTTTTTTGAGGTAATCAAAGGTTTACAAGCAGTGGAGAGTTTTCGTTCGTTTGTATGTTTTTTTCGTTTTTTACACTGGAAGTAACTTTTGGACTACACGTATTTTCTTTATTGGACTCTAATTTAAAATTGGACTTTATTTACAGATCTTGGATTTTTGGGATTATATAAGGAAAAGTACTTTATTGTTGATCACTGAGCATATTTGTATTTATATATCAAGGCATAGCTGGTTAGAAGTCTGTAGTAAATGTCAAGGGTATTAGGAGTGACTCATTATAGACTTACTATTACTTAATGTATTTTAATAGTATCTGTATGTATTTAGTATAATTTATAAATTGCTAATATTGATACATATATAGATTAGGGATTATACATTGATATGTTGTAAAGATACGTTCTTAAGTTATATTATAATTTAAATATGATAGTTGAGGTTACATCATCAACATATGTACCTGTCCATCAAAAACATCATATATATAGCGTCCCCTGCCTTCTATGAAATTGCTCTGCTAGCAGTACTGATTTCTATACAAGGGCTTCAAGATCACAAGGTATGACGCTTATTCGCTTCATAAAAGGTCCATAAGGGACAGTTGAGGGGGAACACACACACACTAACACTGACACTTTGACACACACACACATGGCTGTTCAAACAGACATACATAAGGACTTTCTGAAAAGATGGAACAGGTGCTACAAGACATAGTCAATAACGTCAATTCCGTCTTCTTACTCGGACTCAGAAGACAAGATCACATGAAGGACAGAACAGCACATGGCCAGGACAGCCATGACAATAATGGTGACTTTTCTTTAAACTTCTGCTTGATATTTCTAGTTTTATCTACATGGAACTGTTCATGATACGCTTTACATTGTTTTTTTTTAAGCCATTGTGTGATAAAATAAAATCACACTTTATTTTTTATTTCAACGGCTCTTTCATTCATAATCGCCTCAAGACACTAAAAGAAGTATTATATGTGTCTAAAATCCAACAGACGTCATTGTCAAAAGCCCCAATCGATGCGTTTCATCAGAAGAGATGACGTCTGGGGGACGGGCTAGGAAGGGGTTATCAAGCAAATAGGCTATTACATAGCAAACCGCCACCATCTTAACTGATGGTGATCTGCCAATGATAAAGACATAATTGCAATGCAAATGAGATCCATCAGCACCCCCACAGAAATATTGAGATATTGCATACACAAACAACATCATGAATACAAAAATTATATCAAAAATGGAAACAGAAACATGTAGGCAACCTTATATGAACATATGCCCACATGGGACACCATGATGGTCTAAATGCTGTATTTTAAAACCAAAAAAACTAAACAAAAAAAATATTGGAATGAAAGTAAAAATAATAAAAAGTCACACCTAAGCGGGCACAAGAACACTATTCACAATTCCAATAACATAAAATACTGGGAATTATTAGCTATTATTTATAAAACAGTTAACATCCCAATCCACGTTGTGGCCAAAAGCAATATACATTTTCTAATTATAAATCCAGTGTGTCTCAGATCTAGAGATTGCTCTCCTAATATGGCTATTCCTCCCATGAGGGGTATATTTCTCAATCCCCTAAAGAAGAATGCCCTCTGGATTTTTCTGATGGTTCTTCGGTACTATTTGGAAATGTTATGACCCCTAAAACCATGTTTAATATTTCCTATTTGTTCTGCTATGCACCTGTAGTGTAAACAGAGTACGGCCCATATATTGTTTTTTACATGAACAATGGATCAAATAAGTAACATAGGTAGAATTGTCACAAAAGAATACACTTCATATATTTTCCCAGTCTCATAAGTGTGAAAAGAAGATAAACTTCTCGCTTTAAAGGAATTAGTCTGGCAAACCAAACACTTGCCGCATGGGTAAACATCCTTCATAGACTGAAAGAAAGAAACATTCCTAGACGGATCAATAACATCAATCTATGGCATAGTGATGGTGCCCCCTTGTAAACTACAACCGGCTGGTCAGGAATTGATGATCGAAATACCCTATGATTTTTTAACACCGCCCAAAGTTTTTTAAAAAAAATTTCAATAGCAAAATGTTGGCTACAAAAACTTGTAATCAAAGACCAACTAAATCTACTGTTATCCGTATTACCCCCCCACCCCCTGGTGTCCGTGCTTGTAATAGTCTGTCCCTATCCATATTGCCAACCAGGTATATAACATTATCAAGTTTTTTCTTGACATTTCCCTTTTCTAAAAATATAGATTTCAAGATGGTAGCTTGTTCATAAATGTCAGTTAGAACAATTACATCTAATGCATTTAAACTGACTTTTAGGTACCCCATTCAACCACGCTGGATGATGGAAATCGAAGTATATAGCCATTACGATCCATAGCTTTGAAATAGGAGGTGGTTACCAATTTATTCACTTGTACTTGAATATTTAGATCCAAAAAATGAATCTGATGTTTACTGGCCGCATATTGGAAGAAATTCTTCAAGGATGACAAGTCATTGTTATGATCCGCCAGGTGGTGCCTCAGGCTGCCAACTGACAGACCTACCCAGAGCGTGGGTTCTAAGCCCGGGCTGTGCTTTCACCAGGGCCCCTGATGGTGGGGATGGACTTGAAACAGTCCCGGGCCAGGTCACAACCTCTGAGCAGGCCTACCAGTGGCTGAGGAGGCCTCCGGGGACGTATGCAGGTACCGGGAGAGCCGGATGTGAAGAGGATGGCGGCCCCAGCAGGGTGGTAACGGATCGTGGTCCCGTGGGGGTAAGCGGGGTACCGAATCGGCGGGCAAAGAGTAGTCGGGTCACACACAGGATCAGCAGGGTAAGTCAGTCCGTAGAATGGTCAGGGCAATCTGGGTCAATCACAGGAGCAGGCAGCGTAGTCAGGGCAATCCGGGTCAATCACAGGAGCAGGCAGCGTAGTCAGGGCAATCCGGGTCAATCACAGGGGCAGGCAGCGTAGTCAGGGTCAATCAGGGTCACTAGACGGGTGCAGGAACTCAGGATCACAGATAGACCTTGCGGCAATCTGTGACAGTGCAGGGCATCTTTAAATAGTGCGCCCTGCACTGTCATTGGCCAGCTAGGACGCGCCCCCGGCTTTCTTTAGACGCCTGAGGCACGCCCGCGGCTCCTACTGCGCATGCACGGTGACCTGTCAGCCGCGGCTCGCCGGGACCTAGTGCCTGTGTCCCGGCGTGATCTGCCGCCAGTGCGCATGCGCGGGGGAAGGCGCCGTGATCCCGGATTCCGGAGCCGTGATCCCTGACATTGCCCCCCCCCAATGGGCACCCTCCGGGAGCCCCACTGATCTCTCCACCGCGGGTGACTACGAAAAAACTCCCGGATGAGCCTGGGTGCGTGAATGTTCTGGGCGGGTTCCCATGAGTTCTCCTCAGGGCCATAACCCTTCCATTTTATCAGGAACTGTGTCTGGCCCCCCCTCTTTCGGCAACTGAGGATAGTCTCCACTTCATATTCCTCCTGGTCACCTATGGTGACTGCCTCGGGAGGTCTGGATTCACGGTCCGGGAAGGGATCCTGTCTGGATGGCTTCAGGAGAGACACATGGAACACAGGATGTATCTTGAAGGTTCGCGGAAGCTCGAGTTCGTAGGCCACCTCGTTGACTACTCGTTTTACCGGAAATGGGCCAATGTACTTAGGTCCCAGCTTCCTTGAAGGACACAGCATCTTCAAGTTGGTCGTTGCCAGCCAAACCTGATCCCCTGGTTGAAGCAGTAACTCTCCTCTTCTTTTCCTGTCGAACGCCCTTTTACTGTCCTCTTGGGCTTTAGCGATGGCTTCCTGAATCGTTTTGTTATTGACAGAAAAGAAGTTCAAGATGTCTTGAGACGCAGGTACCGGATTTTCAGGCATCAGATCAGGGAGGAATGTGGGATGATACCCGTAATTGGAAAAGAACGGGGATTGACCCGTAGCTGAGTGATTCGAGTTGTTGTACGAGAATTCTGCGGAAGGCAACAACGTCAGCCAGTCATCCTGAAGGTAGGATGTGTAGCATCGTAAGTACTGTTCCAGCGTTTGGTTGGTCCTCTCGGTTTGGCCGTTGGTCTGAGGATGGTAGGCGGATGAAAGCGACAGCTTGATTCCCAGCGATTTACATAAGGCGTTCCAGAACCTGGAGGTGAATTGGACTCCCCGATCTGACACTATATCTTCGGGAACCCCATGAAGCCTCACTACTTCCTTAATGAAGATCCGAGCCGTTTCTGGTGCCGATGGGGTCTTCTCCAGGGGTACGAAATGTGCCATCTTTGAGAAGCGGTCGACGATCACCATTATTGTAGCCTTGGGATGGTGGGAGTTCGACCACAAAATCCATGGCTATCATTTGCCAGGCCCGCTTGGGTATAGGTAATGGGCGTAACAATCCCCATGCCCTGCTCCTGGAGGGCTTGTTCCTTTGACAGGTGGGACAGGTCTGGACGTAACGCTCCCAATCCTTGATCATGTCCGGCCACCAGAACGAGCGCCATAGTAGTTCCAGAGTTTTCGTAACCCCGAAGTGACCCGCCATTGGATGGTCGTGGCAGTGCCCTAGGACCAAGGTTCGCACTTCTTCTGGGACCATGATCCAGTCTTCCTTCCAAAACAGCCCACCGTGGTTCTGGAGGGGTGACCCAGACGGAACTGGTAGTCCTACAGAAGCATCGAGAAGTCTGGAGCGAAGTTCCGTTTGTAGAGCGAGGAAGCTTCCGGAAGGTAAGATGGTGTCAGGTACCACTGCGTCATCGGGGTCCTCAAACATGCGGGACAGAGCGTCTGGTTTTGTATTCTTAGTACCGGGTCGGTAGGTTATATGGAATATAAATCGAGAAAAGAAAAGAGCCCATCTCGCCTGGCGAGGTCTCAGTCGTTTTGCCGTTCTTAAATATTCAAGGTTTTTGTGATTTGTGAATATTAGGATTGGGTGCGTGGCTCCTTCCAATAAATACCTCCATTCTTCTAGGGCGGATTTAATGGCCAGGAGCTCCCGATCTCCAATGTCATAGTTACGTTCCGCCGGTGTCAACTTCCTGGAGAAGAACGCCACAGGGTGCAGTAGTTCCTTGGTACCATTCCTTTGGGACAGAACCACTCCTACCACGTTTTCGGAGGCGTCCACTTCCAAAACATATGGGAGAGAAGAATCCGGATGGCAGAGAATGGGAGCAGAGGTGAACAATTTCTTGAGCTTTTCGAATGCCGTCTGAGCTTCGGGAGTCCACTTAAAGCGGACCCCTTGTTTTGTCAGTTGCGTGATCGGGGAGACCAGACCGGAGAAGTTCCTAACAAACTTTCTATAAAAGTTAGAAAAGCCGATGAAACGCTGTACCCCCTTTTTGTTGGCGGGTATTGGCCAATCTAAGATCGCCGTGACTTTCTGGGGATCCATCGCGACCCCCGCGGAAGAGAGAACCAGTCCCAAGAACGTGATTTCAGATCCGGGTAGGAGGTCTATGGGGCAATCGTATGAACGGTGCGGAAGAAGAATGTCAGCTCCTCGCTTACTGAAAACGTCTAAGAAGTCATGGTGGGCCGGAGGAATAACCTGGGATAGATTGGTGTCGCCATCCAAGCACAGGAGGAACCGGGGCACCACGGATCCTGTGACGTGGCAGTGACGCAAACAGTAAGGTGACCGAAATTGAATTGTTCCCTTTTCCCAGTCAATCTGGGGGTTATGGGCCCACAGCCAAGGGAGCCCCAGAATGACTGGAAAAAGGGGAGATGCGATGGCATCCAAACGGAGGAACTCCTGGTGATGGTCTGCCATTGTGGTGAAAATGGGTGGTGTCTCCTGGTCCACCACCCCTGATTTTATACTGGACCCATCTGCCAAGAAGATGTTGAACCCCCTCTCTTTGGTCTGGAGAGGGATTTTTTGCCGGTGGGCAAAAGTCAGATCGATAAAACAACTACAGGCTCCTGAGTCAACGATTGCGGTCACCGACAATGTTCCTTCGGGGAGCTGTAAAGACACAGGTATGGCCAGGTAACTTGACTGATCATCCCTTCCTGCAGGTAAAGTAAAAGAAAAGGAAGCGGACTTACTCATTTTTGCAGGACAGGAGCGCACCTGGTGACCAGATTCCCCGCAGTACAGACATAGGTTCTGTGATCGTCTCCTCTGACGTTCCTCGACCGATAAGTGGGAACGGGCCAGTCCCAGTTGAATGGGTTCCGGGTTGTCCCCTGATTCCGTGCTTCGTGGATGGTTCCCTGGAGCTGGAGCTGTGTCTCTCGGTGGAGTCCATGCCACCCTTTGACCCTGGCTGCTCCTTTCCAGCTGAAGTTCCCTTAGTCTACGGTCAATTTGAATGGCCAACTCAATCAGTTTTTCCAGGGAGTCAGGTAGGCCTACTCGTGCTAGTTCGTCTTTGAGAGACTCAGACAGCCCGATGCGGAACTGGTGACATAAGGCCGCATCGTTCCATCTGGTGTCTCCCATGCAACGCCTAAAATCGGACGCGTATTCTTCGGCTGTCCGGCGGCCTTGCCGTAGAGAGTATAGGGTAGCCTCTGCGGAAGCAGCCCGCTGAGGGTCGTCATACAAAACAGCCATGGCCTGAAAGAACTCGGTCACAGAGTCAAGATGGGGGTCGTGCTTCTCCATCAGACGGTGAGCCCAATCCTGGGGCTCATCCTGAAGGAGAGAGACTATAAACCCCACCTTGACGGTCTCGGTGGTGAACGTGCGGGGCTGCAAGTCGAAATACAGGGTGCAAGCGTTCCGGAAGGCTCGGAAGCGGCTTCGGTCACCACGGAATCGTTCCGGCAGGGGAACACGGGGTTCAGGAGCTAGGGGTGTGGCAACCGCTCCGGATGCTGGGGTAGAGGGAGGTTCCGCAGATGGAGGACTCTGAGCAGGGGGAGTCAGGGGGGCTAACGACTCCATGCGGTCCTCCAGTCGAGCGCAGCGACTGTGGAAATTCTGGAAAGCCTGGGTCAAAGTTGCCAGGTGCTGGCAAATATCCTCTAGGGACGCCGGTCCACTTCCTGGCTCTGTCATGGCCGCAAGGTACTGTTATGATCCGCCAGGTGGTGCCTCAGGCTGCCAACTGACAGACCTACCCAGAGCGTGGGGTCTAAGCCCGGGCTGTGCTTTCACCAGGGCCCCTGATGGTGGGGATGGACTTGAAACAGTCCCGGGCCAGGTCACGACCTCTGAGCAGGCCCACCAGTGGCTGAGGAGGCCTCCGGGGACGTATGCAGGTACCGGTAGAGCCAGATGTGAAGAAGATGGCGGCCCCAGCAGGGTGGTAACGGATCGTGGTCCCGTGGGGGTAAGCAGGGTACCGAATCGGCGGGCAAAGAGTAGTCGGGTCACACGCAGGATCAGCAGGGTAAGTCAGTCCGTAGAATGGTCAGGGCAATCCGGGTCAATCACAGGAGCAGGCAGAGTAGTCAGGGCAATCCGGGTCAATCACAGGAGCAGGCAGCGTAGTCAGGGAAATCAGGGTCAATCACAGGGGCAGGCAGCGTAGTCAGGGTCAATCAGGGTCACTAGACGGGTGCAGGAACTCAGGATCACAGATAGACCTTGCGGCAATCTGTGACAGTGCAGGGCATCTTTAAATAGTGCGCCCTGCACTGTCATTGGCCGGCTAGGATGCGCCCCCGGCTGTCATTGGACGCCTGAGGCGCACCCGCGGCTCCTACTGTGCATGCGCGGCGTCCCGTCAGCCGCGGCTCGCCGGGACCTAGTGCCTGTGTCCCGGCGTGATCTGCCGCCAGTGCGCATGCGCGGGGGAAGGCGCCGTGATCCCGGATTCCGGAGCCGCGATCCCTGACAGTCATCCTCCCAAAGGAGGAGGACCTTATCAAAGCACCTCCTCCAAAGTAGCAATTGACCATGTGGTTTCCAAATAGTCTTCTCCTCCCAACGAGACATAACAAGATTGATCATGTTGAGCGCTTAGCAATGCCGCGGTTCTGTAAGTAATATTTCCCCGGAAACCAAAAATAATTATGACCAGCAGCAAACCTAAGAAGATCCAAAATGAATTTTCTCTGTATACTTGGTAAAGTGCCATCTAAATCAAGATAATATTTCACCACTTCTAAACCATGTTGACGAGATACAACCCAGGTTGTATCTTCTTAAAGATGTGGTGTGGAGGGATAATTACATCTTAGCACAGCAGACGTGACCTCCCTCTACACCATTATTTCTCATCAACCTTTCACAGAAAGAGACAAAATGAATTTATAATATGGAATGTTTACACTCTAAAGGTCTGAATGTAGAACTAAACATTAACTGTTTTATTAGTGATAGTTATGCCACACCCAAGATATATATTCTGGTTGTCATTGAATTTTAGATTTTTTATATCATCACCTCCCTGAAATATTATCCTGTGGTTTACAATATAATTTGGGGGGAATTTTTAATGCAAAATTTCTACTTCATCTTATTTTTTTATATATTTTTATGCATTTGTTGTTTGATTTTTTAGGAATTGTATTGATTAGAGGGGGGTTTAAGCTTTTTTTTACAAATACATTTAATTATTATTGATGTGTAATTATATTCATTTTTAGTAGGAGATATTTTGTATTATACCAAGATTGTATTATTACATAGTAGAAGAATGTGAGGATTATAGAGTGGTCTAATCCAAGCCATCCATGCAGAGATCAGGATCACAGTTAAAATCCATGCGGCCACAGCACTTGGCATCCCCTTGAAACACAGGACGAGACATGTAGGGGTGGAGCCTACTTGCTGTGAGCTGAGTTGGAAAGAGCTCAGCGCAAGCCTTGCTGAGCTTTGTGAGCCGGGTAGGAACAGAGCAGCTGACAGCCAGTAGTATGTGTCTGCTCCTGTGTTTTGCCGGTTGGAGCTCTTTTGAAGTATCTCTTGAAGCATATTGAAATTGGAGTCTTTACTTTTATTTTATAATGTGTGTACAATGTATTGGTGTTTAATAAAGAGTGTTTTGACTGTATAACACAATGTCAGTATCTTTCTATCCATCCCTCTAAGCAGGGTCTTTTAGGAGCTGTGAAGGAAACAGATTGTGAAGGATTGCTGCGTTGGAATTGTACAGGAACACACTGTACATTCCTGTGTACACCACATGTGGTTCTGTGAGGTGCGATTTCAGCCTGTTTATTTTGAATGGGCTGAAATCACACCACACCACACCAAATGTAGTGAATGCACTACTTTCTAAAACACACTGTAACCAGATCACAGGGTACAAAAGTATGTGATCCAGTGCAGGCAAACGCACTGCGTCTGCTACCTGCGTTTGGGGTATTGTTTGTGCATGCAGTTTGAATCACACAGGAACACACAGCGCATTCCTGTGTGATTCAGATGTGGGTATGAAGTGAACTGGCCCTAAGGCTCAAAGCTTGAAGCTCCAAAAATGCTCAAACCTAAAAAATCAATTGCTCTTTATGGTGCCTGTTTGTACAATCAGGTGTGAACAGGCACCATAGAGAACATTTGTTTTTTTTAAGTTTGAGCTTTTTTGGAGCTCCGAGCTTCAAGCTACAAAACGGTCAAGTATGAATGCAGCCTAAGAGGCTGTTTTAGTGGAAGGTGAAAAAAGCCCTGTCAGCCTAATCTTTAATAGGATATTTTTTGGTGAGTGAGATTCCAAATAACAGTTCCATGGATGGAAATCACCATTATTTTAAGATTCACCAGTTAGTTCTTGGAATGAGATTATAACTGCTTTGGGATTTTATTGAAATTCCAGTGTTTTAATCACTCAAATAGTGTGGCGGACTCCTGGTGCTGTTTATTTTGTAACACTTTATTTTTCTTTTTTGTATTATATGCTTTGCAACATTGTTTCAGTTGAGGTTTGACCACTTTATTTGTGGGAGATTTATAGTCCTCGCTTTTTTAGACATACGGACACTTTGAGTGGGGTTATTAGTATACAGCTGCTATAATTGATTTGCAGTGGGGATGTTATTTCAAACATAGTGCAGAAGGGTTAATTTTTTTACAAACATGATCATGACTATATTTGGTCAATGGCATCACCCAGGATACCCTTCCATTTTGTGTACAAACAATGCGTGCTGATCTTAACCACTTGGCCTCCTGACAATTTACCCCCCCCCTTCCTGACCACGCCTTTTTTTGCTTATTATTTTCTGCTTTCGGCTATAAAAAATATATAGTAAACTCAAAGTTAGTCATAAATTTAGGCCAAAATGTATTCTGCTACATGTTTTTGGTAAAAAAAAAATCTCAATAAGTGTATATTGATTGCTTTGTGTGAAAGTTATAGCGTCTACAAACTATGGTATAGATACTGCAGTTTACGTTTATTATTTGAAATACAGCACTGCACTAGTTTAACTGACAATTGCGCGGTCATGCAATGCTGTACATAAATAAAATTGATGTCCTTTTTTTCACACAAATAGAGCTTTCTTTCGGTGGTATTTGATTACCTGTGCACTTTTTATTTTTTGCGCTATAAACAAAAACAGACCGAAAACTTTGAAAAAAATGATATTTTTTACTTTTGGCTATAAAACCTATATAGTAAACTCAAAGTTAGTCATAAATTTAGGCCAAAATGTATTCTGCTACACGTCTTTGGTAAAAAAATCCCAATAAGTGTATATTGATTGCTTTGTGTGAAAGTTATAACGTCTACAAACTGTGCTATAGATAATGGAATTTATGTCATTTTTTGCTATACAGCGCTGCACTAGTTTAACTGACAATTGCGCGGTCATGCAAAGCTGTATCCAAACAAAATTTATGTCCTTTTTTTCACACAAATAAAGCTTTATTTTAGTGGTATTTGATCACCTGTGCACTTTTTATTTTTTGCTCTATAAACAAAAAAATCCCGAAAATTTTGAATAAAAATATATATTTTCTCATTTCTGTCATGTTTTTGGTAAAAAAAATCCCAATAAGTGTATATTGATTGCTTTGTGTGAAAGTTATAGTGTCTACAAACTATGGTATCTGCTGAGAGGTATATTGAGTCCATAGAAGATTTTGAAAAATGACAAAAACAGTTTTTTTTGTTTTGTTTTTTTACACAAAGTTGTCATTTAAATGATATATTGCTCACAAAAGCCATGGGTATATGTGGAATTACACCCCAAAATACATTCTTCCACTTCTACTGAGTATGGGGATACCACATGTGTGAGACTTTTTGGGAGCCTAGCCACATACAGGAGCCTGAAACCAAATGACCACTTTGAAAGCCTGAAGGTGCGTAACTTGTTCATTTCACTTCCTCACTACCTATCACAGTTTCGGAGGTCCTGAAATGCCAGGATAGCATGAAACCACCCCCCCCAAATGACCCCTTTTTTGCAAAGTAGACACCCCAAGGAATTTAATAAGAAGCATGGTGAGCATTTTGCAGATATGTCATAGGTAGTCAGAAAGTGTAATGAGGAAATAAAACTCTTTAAAAACCCGAAGGTGCTTATTGGATTTTGGGGTCCTGTACTTGGCTAGACTGCCAAAAAGTCTCTGACATGTGGTACCCCCATACTCGGGAGAAGTAGTAGAATGTATTTTGGGGAGTAATTCCACATATACCTATGGCATGTGTGAGCAATAAATTATTAAAAATGATAATTTTGTGTAAAATTTATTTTTTTTTTTTTGTCATTTTACAAAAACCTGTGGTAAAAAAATTAATTCTTCTATTGACTCACAATGCCTCTCAGCAAATAGTTTGGGGTGTCTACTTTCAAAAAAGGGGTCATTTTGGGGGGTGGTGGCATTTTATGCCCAGCGTTAGAAGTTTATGACATACATAATTCACTCTTCTAACCACCTGAAGACCAAGCCTTTTCTGATACTTTTTGTTCACATGAAAAAAATCAGTATTTTTGCTAGAAAATTAATTTGAACCCCCAAAGATTATATATTTTTTTAAAGCAGACACGCTAGTGAATAAAATGGTGGGTGCTGCAATTTTTTATGTCACATAGTACTCGCGCAGCGATTTTTTTTTTGCAAATACACTTTTTTAATTTTAATGCACAAAAAAACAATATATTGGCCAATTATTTGGTAAGATATAAAACATGATGCTATGCTGAGTAAATAGATACCAAACATGACATGCTTTAAAACTGCACATGCCCCGTGCAATGGCGACAAACTGCATACATGTTTAATATTTATAAGCAATGCTTTAAAAGCCTTTACAACACAGCTGCAGACATCATCCTGGTATAACCATTCAAAGTCCAGTGATGTACCAGTATGTCGCTGGTCCTTGTTGGGTGTATATGCTATGTTCTTTTTTTTTTATGCTGCCTATGGGCTGAATGGAAAAAAAGAGAAGAAATCTCTGCCAGAAAAAGTGTGTGGTATGACCACCATTAGAATACCTCCTTGCATCCATCCACTTCTAATGGTGGGCACACTTGAAATGTGCCAACAAATATAAAATATATATGCCAAAGCATAGGGGCCATCCACCCACTGGCCACCCCAGGCCCCCATGCTTCGGCATATATGCTCTTTTTTAAATTGCGTATGAAAAATCTCATCCAACAGTGCTGCCCACACTGGCTTATGTATATTCTGAGAGCAAATTCCTGTTGCTGTCAGAATAAACAGGTCAGTGCTGCAGCTGAAAGCATTCCTGCAAAGAAAACAGCAATGCTTAACAATAAAACAGTAACAATAAAATAGTAAAAATAAAACAGTAACAATAAAACAGTAAAAGTAGAACAATAACAAAATTGATAACAAAAAAAACAATAACTATTTTTGGTTTTTAAAATTTAAACATTTTTTGGGGATTTGTACTTTTTATTTTATTTTTTTTTTACTTCTTTTTTTTTCAAACTTTGTTTTAAAAACAGATTGTAGAGTCTCTCCAAATGCAATAGCCAGTTTCCAAACTTCCTAACATCTTTCGAGACCCTGTGTAAATGTGCCCTGAACTATGCCTTGCTGTACCCTATACTAATACTCCACTAGTGTATGGTAGCAACGGAAGCAGTCCTTGATGCAGAGGCCAGGTTGGTCAGGACAGGAGGGACAAAAAAAGCGGTTGTCATGCTTAATTCCATGTCTGCTACAGATTCAACATCATTTTTGGGGGTTTCTTTGGGTTGGGGTACCAGGAATGGCATCGGGAAAATGCCTCTCATGCAGCCAACTAACTGCATCTGGGTTGGGGCCACAGCACTTTCTGAATACAAAAGGGTCGTGATGATTTCTTTCTGGAATTTTAGGAAGGATCCACTATTTCTTGTTGCTTTGTAAAGAACAAAAGTGTTATATAAAGCCAATTTAAATAAATAAACAGACACTTTTTTGTACCAGCGTCTGGCTTTTTGGGAAACTGAGTACGGCTTCATCATCTGGTCATTGAAGTCCACCCCTCCCATGTTAAGGTTATAATCATGGACACAAAGGGGTTTCTCAACAACACCAGCAGCCATGATAATTTGGATGGTTGTATCTGAGTGAATGGAAGACAGGAAGAAAACATCCCATTCGTCCTTCCAATTCACTGCGAGCAATTCTTTGATTCTCAAGCAGGCTTATTTTCCTCTATCCAAGGCAGGTATTTACAAGCGTTTGCGGGAATCCCCGGCGAATAAGGTCACACAGTTCCACATGCGCCAATTCCAAGATTGTACAAATGTCTAAATAGTGGCATGCTTGAATAAAAATTGTCCACGTATAAGTGGTATCCCATATGGAAAAAGGATGACACCAAGTCCTAAACTATCTTGCCACTGCTCCCCATGTAGTCTCGGCATCCAGGGGGGCTCCACATGACTATCTTTTCCTTCGTAAATCCGAAACTTATATGTATAGCCTGTTGCCCTCTCACAGGTCTTATACATCTTGAACCCATATCTGGCACGCTTGCTGGGCATAAATTGTTTGAATGCAAGGCGGACAGAAAAATTAATGAGGGGTTCATCAATTCAGATGTTTTGCTGGGGAGTATACACATCTGCAAATTTTTGGTTAAAGTGATTTACAACGGGCCGAATTTTGTGGAGCCGGCCAAATTCAGGGTCACCCCAAGGACGACTGTTGTCGTTGAAGTGCATAAAATGCAATATCGTCTGATATCTATGCCTGGCCATGGCAGTAGAGAATATGGGCATATGATGAATCGAGTATGTGGAACAATACAACCGCAATTCATTTTTTAGTAATGCCCATGTTGAGGGTTAGGCCCAAAAAAACTTTAAATTTGGAAACCGTAATGGGTTTCCATACGAATGGTCTGGCAAGGTTTGAATTTGGGTTGGTGGTGATAAATTGTTGTGCATATAAATTGCTTTGATCCACAATCAATGCATACAGATCATCTGTGAAAAACAGCTAAAAAAAAAACAAGGGGAGTATTTACATTTGCTGTTTCCACCTGAATTCCAGGTTGGGCAGTGAATGGGGGAAGTATGGGTGCTGCAGAATCTGTGGGCTGCCAATCGGGATTTGCAAGCACATCCGGAAGGATACTAGGGGCTCTACGGGCCTATGTGCAAATTCTTGGTGGCCGTGGGACACTACTTGTGCTCGCCACCGCAACATCTTGTACTGCACTTATGGGACTCGCCACATCACCAAGTGATACTGCAGTGCTGGTATGTATAAGACCAGGACGTACTAGGCCGCTGGTGCTCACCAGTTCACCAAAAGGTAGTGCGGCACTAGTACTGGCACTCTGCTGCATATGAGAGTCATCAGGCATTTGTACCACCTCAGCAACCTGGAAATGGGGTCGGGTATGCCTGATCTTAGCAGGGACCTCTTCTTTGTCATCTGAGCTAACTGTTAGGGTGCCGCTGCTGTCTATAGGTTTGTATTCTGAGGCAGATTCTGTCAGTGAGTCTTCCCCTTCGCTCTCACCTGACATGCTCAGAATCCTGTAGACCTCTTCACTTGTGTACCTTTGGTTGGACATTTTGGCCACTAAATTTATAGGTACCTAGTGCGACTCACGGGAAAAAGAGCACCTGGCTGTCAGAGACTGTTTGAACCGCTACAAAAAATTTACCGACAAGTGCTAACAGAGATCAGGCCTGATTCTGTGAACACTGCTGTTTTATATGCAATGTATCAAGTGACAGTTATCTACTGACACTGCACTTGCTGGGGGAGAAGGGGGGGAGCATAGGGGCTAAACGCAGGTGCTGGCAGGTGCTGGGGCTGCTCCCGCTAACGCTGTGTTTTTGGGGACGCTATACTAATGTGAATGCTGGTATAGTGCTGATGTAATCAAAGATATTGATCCGTTCAGACACTATACTAGCAATGGAGGTTTAATGTGTAAGTGAGCGTGTTCCTGGCAATAAAGGAGTTAAATGTGATTACTGGTGTACTGACGGGCAATCTGACACTATCTGGGAGGGACGCTAACTGACGCTAATGCTATTATAAGTTGCCAGCGACACTAATACAGTGATCAGTAAAAAATCTGTACACTATAAATAATGACACTGGTGACAGGGCAGTGAAGGGGTTAACTTAACTGGGGGGGGGGGGGGATCAAGGGGTTAAATGTGACCTTGGTGTGTTCTAACTGTAAGTGTAGTGCTTTGTACTCACTTTTTCTGTGTCTTCTTCTCTAAGAATGTGCCCAGGCAGAGAAGATTGACATCATATCCTGTCCTGTGTAACTGTCAACACAGGACAGGCTAGGACAGGGACAGATCATCCGACTTTGGCCAGACATCACTGGCCGAAGTCAAATGATTGATCCATTGTAAGCCGTGTACTGGCGTGGGCTCCCCAGGATTAAGTGAAGTCACGAACGAGGAAAGCAACCCCAACACCAGCTTTTGCCACAACAGAATTTTACTTAGATGTGGCAAATAAGCACAACCACAAATGCTGGAAACATACAATACATTTACATACACCCAGTCCAAAGGCTGAGACCCTTGTGCTGCGCAGCACGGTGCCTTCTGATGGATGAAGGTAGAAAGTAAAGTAATTTACCTACTGGCTGGCACAAATAAGCTGCCACACCTTACCTGTTATTACCCTAAAAGAGCAGGAATCAGTGTATGGGTGTACGGTATTGGCTAGCCTGTGGTGCAGCACAACAGCTTACAATCTTACACAAATCTACAGTATTCCCCCTCCCATAACTGGTCCTGTAGCATGTGCCTGAGTATTCCTTCTGAGCAAAACGCCAGACTGGCTTGAGTTTGTAGGATTTTATCAGCTCTCCAATGTGAAATGTCACTTTAAGTTGTGGAGTCCTTCCAATAATCAGTAACAACACTTGTGGCCTGACACAAACAGAGACCCTAACTAACTAACTATAGGCCTGGACTCAGTCTCAAGGCGCCAACACTGAAATGAGGTGCGTGCACGATCTTACTGACCCGGGTCTGCTTTGCATCCGCTGGTGACTCTGAACAGAACAAATGTCTCTCCAACAAGCATGCGGTCTTGCCATATATGTTGCTTAGTTCCTCTGCTCTCATCAACCTTCCTGGCAGTAACCTCATCAGCTTCCTGGCAGCAATCTCATCAGCATTCCTGGTAGCAATCTCTGGTTACTGAGGGGTGCTCTCACACCTGGATGTCATCAGATTCTCAGCTCACACGGCCCCCCTCATTCACCATTCTGCAGAACATGGCTCCTCTCTCTCCACTGTGTGAAAACTCCACCTCTTCATGAATAAAGAAATCTCTATGCAGTCTGAGGCTGTGTTATAAAAACAGTGACATTTTGTGGCTAAACTGCAGAATGTCAGTCAAAACATTTAATTTACTCCACACAAGCAGTATTCAAACAATGAGAGCTGTTTTCCTATCTCACACCCTCGGGGATCGAATCATGACACCTGCGGGTTGGAAGGCACGCTTGCACCCACCCTGGCCAGCAAAAATTGAATCACGTATATATACATGATTTTGCGCAGCGGTGCTGCCATGCCACAGTAAAAGTAATGTGGCTGGTCGGCAATCGGTTAACAAATAAGATTTAGACAACTTTGGCATCTTACGAGAGGAGTGTAAGATCTGCCAGCACTGTTTAGGAACAAATATTGAACACATATTTTTGCCATCTGCAAATTGACAAATAATTTGTTAATAATTATGATTTAAAACCAGCCTGTTTTACAGTTATTGTAGATTTCCTTAATACATTTCTGCTTTAACCTCCCTGGCGGTATTCCCGAGTGTAGCTTGGGGTAAAGTTTCAGTACCACAAGCGGTAACCCTGAGCTACACTCTGGAATACCATGCGGCGCTGCTCTGCGATCCCTCGATCTCTTACCTTGTCCTGCGCTCCCGCGATGTCCCTCCTGCAGTGTCCCCGGCAATGTAATCCGCCGGATACCGGCATCTGTCATCTGGGTTCCGTTCGCTGCGAGCATCAGGACGTACGGGGACGGAACTGGCAGGAAATTTGAAAATGACAAAAAGTGACATTCACCAAATACACTAAAATCTCATAGTAAAACATTACTGTATCAAACCATTTCACATACATTTTGTCCCTAGTGCTTTGTCCTGTGCCCCGCCTGCATTTTTACTGTTCTTTCTACCTGGAAACAGAAATGTCCATGGCGTCCAAAAAGCGTCCCTTTAGGTCAAAAGCAGTTTTAGACCAGCTAGAGAACAGCGATAGTAAATTAGAACCACTTGCAGAATTGAGTGATAATGATTCGTGGGGAAATTCGTCATCAGACACTGAAAATGATTTTGCGACTGAGCTCAGTGATGTGCGAACTTGGCGCTATATTTCAAATTTCAGTGTTTTTGGTTTGATTATATTATTGAATTAAATTTATTAATATTATATTATTATTTTTTATGATTATTTATTAAATTATAATTTATGATTTTGTGTTTCAAGTTTTATCCTACCCGGAATGTAGACTCTTGTTCAGACAGATTTCAGTGAGTTATTCCTAAAAATTACAGGCCTACAATATAAAACGCCAAATTTCCATGCAAAATAATGGTACCACTTTCAGCACCAAAAATCTGAAATAATCATAATACCAGGGAGGTTAATACACAAACAGACCAATACTGCAGTAAACTAAATAAAGAAAAGCTGTGGTTGCCGTATACTGTATTTATAACATATGTATAAATACAGCCTCGTCTTGAGGTTGGTATAAGGCTGAATCACTTTTACAGGTGGTGAATTGGGGTCCCCCTCCTCCACTGAAGCCACCCTTACCAGGCTTTCTCCTCCCATCAGGGAGCTTGGTTTTGCTTTGTTTATTTACAATTTGTTTCCAGCTTGTACAATAGCTAATCAAACCAATCTCAGTTTGATCAGCTGCTTTGGAGGCCAGAAAAGAGATATGGGGACTGCCCAGATCTTTCCATAAAGAGGATCTGTCATGTCATGTTGTTCATCCCTTGTGATAGCAATAATGTTGCTCAATAAAAAAATCAAACAGAGAAATACATTTTATGGCCAGACCTCCAGTGTAACTCCAAACTGCTAACCTGTAAAGACTTTCAAAGTGTCGCCTAAATGAATATAAATATCATAATAATAAAATAATTTATTGTACTGCAGTTTGTTGCCATTCCATGGGCATGCACAATTTTAAATCGAGACATGTTTGGTATCTATTTACTCGATGAAACATAATCTTTTATAATTTACCAAAAAATGTGTATTATATTGTGTTTGTGTTCACCAAAATTCATTAAAGTGTATTTTCTTTTTAAATTATGTTTGACAAACCGCTGCTCAAATATTGGGTGACAGAAAAAATGCAAGCACATCACAGATCTTCAGATAAGTCTGAATGTTTTTTTATTGAAAGATCATATTGCTAAAAAAAGGGGGTGCAATGTTTTGGAGCTGCTCAGGACCCCTTTGTCAGGCATGACGAAGGGGCCCTGTGTGGCTCAGAAACATTGCACTTTTTTTGTATTGTGATCTTTCTTCAATACAAAAACATTTCTCACGTATTTCAAGTTACATGGTATGCTGGTGGATATTTACACAGTATCATGCATGCTCCAGTATCCAGCTGGCGGTCGCTGCAGCACCAGGAACCTTTGAGAGCTAATTCCAGGAATGTGTGCGATGGGAATATGGACAGTTAAAAAATATGCAACACCCATCATTTTTTCAACAGCATCTCTGCTTAAAAATATATAATGTTTGTGGGTTCTAAGTAATTTTCTAGCAAAAAAATGCATGAATGTCAGAATTGGCCTGAGGGACAAGTGGTTAAATACTTATCAATATCATCAATATAGACTCATTGAAATTATCAAAGCAAAAGTCTCTGTCAGCATCCGTACAGTGAAATGTCCCTACTATCATGTGAACAATTCTCCTTCTTATTCAGTGTTCAACCATACGTGATTCTTATTCCATCTTCTACTTGATATCCGGACTACGTTAGCCAAAAAGCATAGAGTAGAAACCGCACATCTCGATCCACAGTACTCTCAGTCTGGATCAGCTTGAAATAAAAGGAAGCCACACATACGCCGGCTGGGTATACGACTGCATTGAATGGAGAATTTTTCACATGATAGTAGGGACATTTCACTGTACGGATGCTGAAAGAGACGTTTGCTTTGGTTTTGGACTTTCTGGGGGGAAAATGATATCTTGGCGTCTAGGGATATACACATATTGCGTTAGATAAAAGGTTAACAGTTGTTAAGAAATTTCATTAAAATTATCCATGCATGTTAACATTTCTCTCATTCAGCACATGGCTGAACAAGAGAAATTGATTATATCTCTCCATTCACACTAAATAACATGAATGGAGAAATCTTCACTACCTACTATTGTATTCAGACAGCTGCAGCCCCAGCATCTGATAGGAAGCTGTCACAAATACATTTCAATACAATTTTTGTTTTTTTTTCAGGTTAGATACTCTTTAAATGTACATTGTCTGGACTAAAACAAACCAATTTCCAAATAAACATTACTTTAAAATGTAAACCTATTGTAAATACTTGGAACACAATTTATTTAGCAACTATGCCTCAAATAAAATATTGACATATACTGTATGTTATACATATAAAAAATAAATCAGTGTAAAAATGTGTATAATTTCTGACTATTTTAATAGTAAAATAAGACATGCATGCTCTAATCAAAACATACAATCTTGAAAACTTGTATATGTTTTGTCAAGGACACAATGCTTTCTTGGAATTTAAATGAATGTTTACTCTAGTGGAAAAGACTATTCTGTTCTGAATTGCAAAACAACCAACAGATTGAAGGCTAAATAACATGGGTACTGCAATTTATGTGTAAATTACATATTACAACATAATGTAATATGACTGAGGTAGAGGCTTTATGTTTGTATAAAATGTATGGCTATCTTTCTATACTTCATATTTCAAGTAGACATAACCAAACCACTTTGCTGATGTTTCACACAATTTTCAGCGCAATCAGGTTTGCAATGCGAGAACGCGCAGCTATTTACTCATTTTCCAAGAGGTTTTATGTCGATAATTCTCCATATCTTCCTTTTGTGAACTAAACATGTCAATAAAAGGAGTCTAGATAAAATATTATAAGAGGAAAGTGAACTTTAGAGTAAATTGCAAATTCCATTGTTGTTTATGGATTACTTGACTAAACTGAGAAGTCAACAAAAAAAATGTTTTATTTTAGGACATTACTGAGTGCAGGTACACTGTAACAACATATAATAGATTTGGGTGGATCTAGTGGAAACATCCCTTGGGCCAATCCCTGAGTGCCCCTCATTCCACCTTTTAACTTTTTTTTTTATTTTTACTCGGTTTATATAAAGCAGCAGCACCCCTATCTCATAATTGCAACTTGAGTTCTAATATTAGTTTTTGCTGTGATATGTGTTTTTTTAAACTAATGGTAATAGGCCGGAATACAGCATTTGAAGTAGTAGAAAGCACGGAGCTAACTGATATCAAAAGCTTTACATATCTAAATAAAATAAATCTAAAGCCCTTAACTATGTGTAAAGTTCAGGGATGTCCAGTTCAAGTGTAGTGCTCATCAGCGAGTACAGTCCACAACAGTTATTGTCATTTAAGGGTTTCCCTCACAGGGGGTTTTGCTATTAACACAAAATTAAATATCCAGCTTCCTGGTTCACTTTAGTAAAAATAATAGATATTCAGCATCCCGGCTCACACATACAGCATTGCCACTCGGGCCTTCCACTTCAGGCCTTCATCTGTCTCCTACAGTTCATTTTCTTACAAACACTGTCCGCATAGCTAGCAGCTGCTTGCCCTCAGGTTTGGGTCTCTGTCTATTCCAGTGCAGATGTGCACCCCTCTGCACTGGAATAGACATGGGTTTTTCTAAACAATGAGGAAACTGAAAAGCCAGTATCCCACCCAGATGCCTAAGAAATCTTCAGGCTCCTTGTCCCAAAATGGATTTTTCTAAACAATGAGGAAATTGAAGAGCCAGTATTCTCTGAATTAAGCAAACCCCTGGAGCCCTTCAACCCTGGTGAGGAATCCCACTGCCACATTTGTAACAGTTCCTAAAAAGTGGCAAAACATATTTTATATCAAAACATGTGATCTTCTTATAGTACAGTACCATGCAGTATTTTCTACAAAGGTTATTGATGTCAGCACAGAGTGCACAAAAAAACCTTACGAACCACAACCATACAATCCAGAGACACAATTGTTATGATGAAAATTTAAGATAAATGTCAGACATCGAGCTCAGTGGCTGTAGAGTGTGTAAGCACGTTTATTGGGCAGCAATGTAAGGGGGATGGACAGGGAAGTTTAAAAAATATAAAAAAAGTTATAGTGGATTAGGTCTGAGACAGGAGGCAGAAATACAGCAGAGACATGTAAGCCTTTTTAGTAGGCCACATTTGAAGAGATAGAGATGAGGCATTTTGTATCCATAGATAACGTTACTTATTTCAGAGGCAAAATGCAGAAGTATTACAGAGACACACTGCACTTCACATTAACCTTGATATTAGACTGCCTTTGAAGATAGAGAGACAAGGTACCTGTTTACCTAGAAATAAAAATTGCATTAAATTATTTCAGAGACACAAGGCAGAAACAGAGATATGCACATCATGTAAGCCTTTGTAGTAGGCCTCATTTGAAGACAGCGAGATGAGGAAATTTTACACAAAAATAAAAATTACAGTGGATTATGTCAGAGACACAATGCAGAGAGATTACAGAATTTGCACATCATTTAAGCAGTGCCAGAATAAGGTTGTCTAGTGCCCAGGGAAAGGATGCAAAATGGTGCCGCCCTCCCCCAAACAAAATGCATTAGCATTATGTGTCAGCAAAAATTCCCACCTTCTCCCCTAAAAATTTTTAGCACTAATGTTCACTCTTAGCACTTAAGCATAAATCTCCTTTGCGAGTCAACATTCTACCCCAAACAAAAATTCCCCCTCTTCCAATTCAAATCCCCCCTCATAGCTCAAATTCTCTCCTTCCCCAAATTATCTACCCCTCAAACCTCCCATCTGAGCATAAATCCTCTAACCCCTCCAAATTTCCCGTCCTACCACAAGTCCCTCCAATCATCCCTACTAGCACAAATTCTCTTCCCAAACCCCTCAACAGAAATCCACCCTCCTAGTACAAATCTCCCCCTCAAAGTCACCCCTTCTAGCACAACCCCCCAAATCCCCACCCAGCCAATGGCAGCCGTCCCTCCTGCCCACCCCTTCTCCCAGCCCTACATGTAAGCCATTGTAGTAGGCCGCATTTGATGAGGGAGAGATAAGCCACTTTTTTTGTCCAGAAATAAAAATTGCATTGGATTATGTCAGTAACAGAAAGCAGAAATATTAGAGAAACATGCTGCACATCATGTAAGCCTTTGTAGTAGGTCATATTTGAAGAGGGAGAGACAAGGTGTTTTTCTATTAAAACATAATTAGTGTGGATTATGTCAGAGACACAAAGGAGATATATTGTACAGTCAGCACTGAATCAGTAGGAGTAGAATGTGTTTTGAAAGGGACACACAGTATGCAGGTTTTTACCCTACAAATCCACATCTAAATGTATATATGATGCAGAGGAAAGTAAGAAATATTGCCTACACTATTAGCATTTCAGCTGTTGTAGTAAGCTACATTTAAAGCTTCATACAAACCATGCAGGTGATCAGACCAGATATATACAATAAAGAGTAGTTTTCACACGATATAAAAGGAGGAATATTGTGCACACTGCATTGGTATTATTTCTATTGTTTCTGATGAGCCTTATTGCCAGAACCACATCTCAATTTACTGTTGGAGCAAACTGGGTTTTTTTTAAGGTAACAATAGAACTAATGGGCTTCACACAGCATAAGTAATGCTTCCATAATCTATTTTAGACCTCATTGGCTAATACACATCCACATTTATATTGTAGTTTATATTTCTTTTTTTTTTTTTCCAAAAAAGTTTTATTGAAGTAAGAAAGACAAAACAGATCATAGACAGATACGGATCGCAGTCCGTGCACATCTTCATATATGTTCTCCCGTATCGCAGACGGGAATAGGACGTTAGAATAGATTTTAGAGCAACATGCATCCAATTCCCACAATAAAGCATATGCAAAAAGTATAACCATAGTAATAATATTTACCATCTGTAATGTTCGATAAATATGGTATACATTAGTCTCTATGTAGAGAGAGCTCAAGCAGCAAGACTATGAGGCGCAAGACAAACGTATTATCTCAAGGCACATATGTCTGCTATATCCGTATCCAAAAATCGTGGGTTAGTTTTCTAAAGTATTATCACACTTGTACATCTAGAAGTGTTCTGATCCTTGTAAATAATATTGGTATTTAGAATATGAGAAAAAGGGTTGCTAAAACGAGAAAGAAAAGAAAAGAAAGAGACTCGAGTGGAAATGGAAAAGGAGTATGGGAAGTAATATCAGAGTGAGGAGGAGTGGGACAAGGAAGACATATAAATAGGGGGAGAGAAAAAAAAAAAGGGGGGGGGGGAGTTGGGGATTAGAATTAAATAAGTATAACTAAACCAATCACATCACATAGTATCGGCCTGGTTATAACAGATGCTGTCTTAAATTAAGGTTATAATCTCTTTAAAGTCCAGTAAAGGAATTATTCCTGGGGTGAAAGTTCTAGAGGTTCTCCAGTTTACCAAATCTTCTCGCTCATTCCTTCATTAAGCCATGATAAGTCTCAGTAGATAGGAAGTGAGTCCAACATGCCCATGTCTTCCTGAATCGCTCGGGGTGTTCTTTCGCCACTGAGATCAGCTCCTCCATTTCCGCGATCTTATTGATCCTAAGAATCCACTCTCGCACGGTGGGAATATGGTCTGATCGCCAATGAACAGGAATACACTGTTTTGCCGCATTTATCATGTGTAAT
Organism: Staurois parvus; assembly: GCF_062004578.1. NCBI lineage: Eukaryota > Metazoa > Chordata > Amphibia > Anura > Ranidae > Staurois > Staurois parvus. Next base: position 3,900,754 of record NW_028318023.1, on the reverse strand, counting down.
GCAAGCGACTTACGATAGGTCTTCACAGGAAGAGAGGAATGATGGAGTAGACATTGTGCTGGGGTAAAGTCTAGGGCGTATGTAGTGACTTGTGCGATTATGTCCAAAACATTTATCCAGAAGGGCTGCAGTTGCGGGCACTCCCACCATATATGCAAAAGAGTGCCTGTTGCCTGGCAACCTCTCCACCATAAGTTAGGAACATTAGGATCAAATTTATGAAGCACAGATGGAACTCTGTACCACCTGGAAAATACTTTGTAGTTGCCTTCTTGTGTAGAAACACACATGGAACCTTTATGTATGTGGTCACAAATCCGGTCCCAGTCCTCTGGAGAGAGTGGGATTTGTAGATCACGTTGCCAGGCTATACAAGCCCTCTGCAAATGAGAGGTATTGGAACTTTCCAAAAAAGAATATATCTTAGATATTACATGCCGCTGAGGGGAGTCTGTAAAGCAGAGCTTCTCAAATGCAGTAAGCGATCTTGACAAATCCTGTAAATGTGGGGAGTTACGCAAAAAGTGGTGTATTTGTCTATACATCCAAGGCGTTAGAGTGATGGAGGGCCACGCCCGAGTAATGTCTTCTCTAGATAAGAGCTTAGAATCTTTGAAGAGTTGACGTACTGTCAGGTTATCCTCACGGTTATACCCAGCGAGAAATGTTGGAGACATCCCTGGAACAAAGTCTGGATTCATTTTGATCGGAGTGAAAGGGCTCGGAGAGGAAGAAAGTTCTTTTTTCTGGAATAATTGTGAGCTACAGCGTAATGTGGGACCTATAAGTGGGTGATTCCGAAACTCAGAAGGGACGTGGGAAGTTTTCAGCCATGGGGAGGTAGAAAGAGGCGTCTGAGAAAAATCAGCCTCCAAACCAACCCAGACCTTAGGAATGTGATTCGTGGTCCAGTCTACTACCTGGCTAGGTGGCAAGCCCTGTAATAACGGTTAATATCTGGTAATCCAATACCTCCATTCTGCTTGGGCATAGTGAGTTGGGCATAGCTAATTCTTGGACGTTTATTATACCACAGAAAGGATGAGCAGAGCGTTTTATACGATTGAAAGAACGAATTTGGCAATTGAATTGGTATTGTCTGTAGTAAATATAATATTCTGGGGAGCACGTTCATCTTAAGAATTGCTGCTCTACCAAACCACGAGAACCAAGGTTTGTTCCATGTCTGGAGGTCTTTGGAGATGTTACGTAAGAGGGGAAGAAAATTTGTTGTATACAGTTCTGTAAGATGGGATGGTAGTTGGATACCTAAGTAAGTGATAGCTTCACGTTGCCAGGTAAAGGGAAAATTTAGTGTCGCCTGTCTAATCACATCTGGAGTCAATGATATATTCAGCGCTTGGGATTTAGAAAAGTTGATTTTAAAATTAGCCAAATACTGAAATAATTTGAAATCTTGTAACAAATTAGGTATCGTGATATGTGGGTCAGTCAAGAAAAGTAACACGTCATCAGCAAAGGCTGCCACTTTATGCATTTTGCCATTGATCAAAATCCCCTTAATGTTATCATTATCTTTTATGCAGTTCAAGAAAGGTTCCAGAGTAAGAATGAATAAGAGGGGTGATAGTGGGCATCCCTGTCTAGTCCCATTGCTGATTGAAAAGGAATCCGAAAGGCAGCCATTCACTCGCACTCGTGCTGTGGGGGCATTATATAAAGACAGAATAAATGACAAAAAGTGCAAAGGTAGTCCAATGCCAATCAGAACTGCCTCTAGGTAATCCCATGCTAGTCTGTCAAACGCCTTTTCGGCGTCTAACGAGAGAAAGAATCCAGATTGTTGATTTTGGGTTAACCAATGATGTATATTTATGGCCCTTATAGTGTTATCTCTGGCCTCTCTCCCTGGAACAAAGCCCACCTGGTCCGGTGATATGATGGAATCTATTACCTGTTGTAAACGGGTAGCCAGAATTTTGGCAAAAATCTTTAGATCAACATTCAATAGAGAGATCGGACGATAATTCGCTGGTGATGTATGGTCCTTATTCTCTTTGGGTATAACCGTGATGTGAGCCTCGGAAAGATAGCGCATAGACTGCCCTGGCGTGTCTAGTGAGTTGAAGGCCTGTAGAAATGGAAGCCCCAAAACGTCAAGAAAAGACTTGTAGTAAGAATTGGTAAAACCGTCAGGTCCTGGACTTTTACCCGGTTTCAATTGCGTAATAGCTTGTTGTAGTTCATGCGACGTCAGAGCTCCCTCTAAATCCTTCACTTGTGATCTAGATATCGATTTAGGAAGATATTGTTTAAGGAATTGCTGTATAATGGTCTTACGTGGCCTAGTATCACCTGTTGGTTTGGATGGTAGGGGTAAGTTATAAAGGTTAAAATAATACTCCTCAAATTCCTTCGCAATATCCGACGACGATTTCAGTGAGTTACCAAATTTAGAATGGAGCAGATATACGTGCCGAGCAGCTTTTTTAGATTTAAAGCCCGGGCAAGAAATTTTCCACTCTTATTGCCATGTTCATAGAAAAGTTTTTGTTGTAGAGTAAAATTGCGTTTCGTTTTCTTTTCCACTAACTCGCGGAGTTGTTTACGTGCGTGCTCTAGCTCAGTAGCGCATCTTAAGGCCATTGATCGTTTATGAGAGCACTCAAGTGTACGAACTTTATGCAATAAAGAGTTGAACGATGCTAGAGCCTGACGTTTTCGTGCTGCTGAGATAGACATTAGAAGACCACGTATCACACATTTGTGTGCTTCCCACCGTATGAGAGGGGACGTTTCCATGGATGTGTTTTCCTGAAAATAGTTTTTCAGGGCATCACGGATCTGGGGGACAACCGATGCATCCGTAAGGAGAAATGGGTCCAGTCTCCATATTTTGGAAATACCTGGTGTATCCGGAAATTGCAAGGTTATCATAATGGGATGATGATCCGAAAGGATCTTTGGTTCGATCGAGGCAGACTTCAGGGTATATAGATCGTTTTGCGAGAGGAAGAAATAGTCTATTCTAGAATAGCGGTTGTGAGGAGCAGAATAAAATGTATAGTCTTTGCCCGATGGGTGAAGAGTACGCCAGGTATCATGTAGGAGAAGATCTTTCAGTTCAATTTTTATTTGTTTAAGTGCTTTGAATGGAATGGATGAGACCCCTGAGGAGGTATCTTCCAATGGATTCAGCGCTACATTAAAATCGCCACCAAAAATCAAGATACCCGATTGAAACGTAGCAAGTAACTTGGCGATTTTACGAAAAAAACATACCTGTGCTGTATTGGGACTGTAAATGTTGACTAAGGTAAGTGGTTTATTAAAGAGGGTGCCTTTGAGAAAAAGGAACCTCCCCTCAGGATCCTCGAGCGATTCAGTAAGTTCAAACGGGAGCGTTTTAGAGAGTAAAATGGATACCCCTTTGGCCTTCACCTCCGCATTAGCTGAATGATATGCCGTGGGATAGTGAATATTTGAGAATCTAGGGACTTGGTCTGCCCGAAAATGAGTTTCTTGGATAAAGAGCACATCTGCATGAAGGCTTTTCATATAAGTGAGAAGTTGCGAACGTTTTTCAGGTATATTTAGGCCCCTTGCATTAAGAGAGGCCACGGAGAGTGTACGAGTCGACCGATTAGATATGTGGTTAGTAGTCATCATGTCATTTACCCAAAAGGGTTGCTTAAGGGCTATAAGTATACCAGATGAGTATCACAGCAGCAAAGAGAGAGAGAGAAAGAAGAAAAAAAAAAAAAAAAAAAAAGGGGGGGGAAGGGGGGGGGGAGGGGGGTATAGAGGGGGGTGGGTTAAGGGAGGGCAGGGAAGGTGATGAGGAGGGGAAAGAGACTAGTATAAAGATTAGAAAAAGGCTAGTAGAAAGTTTCAGAATGTTGGAGTAGAGGAGAAGTTATTACGGAAAAGAGTCAAGGAATGTGGCAAAGAAGAAGAGAAGTGTCAGGTGTATGTCATATAAACCCATATTCATGTATTGAGCTATCTTCTTTCAACTTCCTGTAAAGACTAGAATCCAGAGGCAGAATAGTCCAGCTATTCTTTCTCATAATACAGCTCCCAATACTTAGTTGTTAGCAATATGATAGCTGGGAGTCTGAAATTACAGTCGGAGAAGTGTCAAACCCAGAGACGGCCGAATTGGCAATGTTAAGTACAATCTGAAAGAGGCCAAACTCTCCTGAATAAAAAGGTGTAGAGGGGAAATAATCCAACATGAGGCGTCCTTGACACATATACGTAGGTGGGAAGTAGCTAATTTGTATCGAGAGATGAGAGGTGTGTAACAGGGGGAGTATGCAGACTAGAAGCAATAGAAGTAACAGCATATTAAGCAAAATATTATAGGTAAGCACCTAGACCACATCAAGGCTCATAAACAAAGATGTGTAATGTTAGGTATGGGAGAGAGTGCGTATCTAAGGATAAGACCTGTACGTTATGGATATACATCAGAAAACTTTGGCCAGCTCCAGAAAATGTAAAGTTCAGTTGCGGGAACCATAAATTTAAGTATTGATAAGTTATGTCATCAGTCAACCATAAAGTAATCTCTAAACTGTCTTAACCTGAAAGGTACATTAAACCGTGCCTATTAAGTAAGTGAGTCACTTGAAAGTGGTCATCATAGGCCATATGCATTTCAACTACTGATATTTACTTTACATGAAACAGTGCATAACAGTAGCAATAATATCACTTATGATTGTTCTAGGAAGTAGGTCACCGACCAAACCTTGTCAGCCACCCTTTCCCAGATACAATGTAGATCTTAGTTCCAACCGAGGAAACTTGTTTAGTGCCTCACTCCCCACCACCCACTAAACATAGATAGGTTATTAGAGGGGAAGAGTCCACGATCCGTGACCCAACACAAGCTCCAAGTCAAAGCAGGTAACTGTGTAGGGCCAAGTTGGACCCGTCTACATAGTGAACTATAAACGAGAATATCAAATAGAGCGATCCCAAATTTCAAATCTAAAACACCATCATAATCATAGCTAGATAGAGGGTATGTAACCTGTCAGAAACCACATTGGCAATTAAGGTATTCCAAATGCTATGTAGGGAGAGAACAATTTAGGAAGAGCGAAGGAATAGTGCGAGTATCAAACGAATACTTTGTCTACCTTGATCCAACTATAAGAGAAGGGTCAGAGGAAGGTTTGTATAATGGTACAAAAAAAATGGCATTGAGTCCTATGAATCAACCCCATTATATCATCTCTCAAGGTACAGCAGGAGCGAGAGACACAACATAGTACGAGATTGATCTGCGTAAGCCAATATCCCCTGCCACCTTAAGGATAGGTAAAATAAATGTAAAGGCTAGTCCGGAAATCTCAATGCTCCCACAGAATCTGTTTCCAAGATCATGACAAGGAACATTGCGAAACCATGATCCTAAGAAACACAAAACCTAGGATCCAAGAGACTCCCCATCCAAGTGCACCATTTACCCCTACATTGGGATTCGGAGAGGAAGGCAACAATCCAAAAGAGGGCCTAGCCCATGTCCCCGGAACTCAAGCCTAACTTCACTCCTGTAACCGGCAGGGTTCGTAAGGTAATGTGGTAGACCCTTACCAACCAAGCAGATAATCTTTAACACCCATAGGTGCACAATCAAGGCCACCAGTAAACTTATCCCCACCTCGTTCTTCTTTATCACACACTAGGATACCTTAGCTGATATATGCCAACAAAACCAATATTTACCACAGATAGACAGTATACATATAAAATTTGACAATGTGATGCGATACATATACCCTTAAGTCCAGGCTTCAGAAGTATGAATGATGTCAAATAAAGCGTATAATGGAACCTTGGCTAAAATCAACAGAAAAGAGAAAGAAAGAGAAAACAACAAAAAAAAACAATTCTTTCTTTCTCCTTTTTCTTTCCCCTAAACGCATACGATCCACCAGTAGAGCAGCTTCAGGGTACGGGGGAGTTTTTACTCAGAAGCATTGAGAAGTGATAACAAGGAGAAGTCATTCATGACGTGCCTTGCGGTGCGCAGGTGAAGATGGTAGACTGTCGCCGGTAATGAGCCTTCTACGTACCGGAGAAGTTGAGGTTTGGTGAGATGATTTGCGTCGTCTGTCTCCGGTAGAGAGGCCATTAGACTGTGCCTCCATGGGGCCTTCATCTAGTTGCACTTGTCGAATAGAGTCATTGGACCAATTAGGTATGACCGGTAGTGGGATATTCATGGTTTCACAGAATGGTGCAAGATCTTCCGGAAATCTCATGAGAGCAGATCTCCCTAAATGTGTTGCAGAGAGGCCAAACGGGAACTTCCAACGGTAGGCAATACCTTTAGAGCGAAGTATATCTAGAAGAGGGCGCAGGTCTTTCCTGCGTTGCAGGGTGAGATGGGAGAGATCTTGAAACAATTTGATTTCAACGTCTTGGTATAGCAAGCGTTGTTTGTCTCGAGCTCTGCGTAAAATATCCTCTTTAAGGCGGAAGTCGACGAGACAGCAAACTATATCTCTCGGTGGGTCAGAATCTCTGCCTTTAGGACGCAAAGCCCTGTGTAGGCGCTCGAACTCAATTGGAGATTCATGCGGCCTTTCTAAAAGATCATTAAAGATAGATAAAATAGCTTGGGTTAATTGGCTAGGCTCTATTGCTTCAGGCACACCGCGCACTCTTAAGTTATGTCGTCTACCCCTATTGTCCAGATCTTCAATGTGACGATCGAGCTCTCTTAAGTGCGAGGTGTGCGAGTCAACCTGCCTGCGCATATCATGAAAAGCAAGACCTTGCATATGAACTGTGTCTTCTACTGCGTCCAGTCTGTGAGCCACTGCCTGCATGTCGATATGTAACTCAGCTATCGCCGCAGAAAGGGTCCCTTTAATATCTGATGCAATCGCTTTCAAATCCCCCATGTTGAGAGGGGGAGGATCAGAGCGTCCAGTTGCAGTAGCTGTTGACAAGCTCATTGGCTGTGAGGGAATTTCTTTTGCAGGCGAATGTAGTGGGGAGGCAAGGGTGGAAGAATCTGTTTGATCTGGAGTGAGAGAACGGAATAATTCCGGGATGCCTCGATTAGCAGGACCACCTGTACGGCGTGGGGATCTGGAGCGAGGAGTGTTAGCTTTCCTGTCTGCTTTCCCCATTTTAGCAGCGATTCCTTGTCATGTAAGCGTAGCCCCACCTACGTGTGTCAAGGCTCAGGGTATTAAGTTGCCATTTTCTTTGGGGTCATGCTGGAACCCCCAAAACAGGAAAATGAAGATGTGGGTAGGTAGATGCAAACACGCCCTAATTCACACTGAAAGCCTCTACGGGCTGGGGAGGATAGGCAAATCAGGGGAGACACTGAATATTGCTGTGTGGATATAGTGATTATCACTGTCGTCTCTCTATATGAATCTACAGGGGAAGAATCTTCAGTAGGCCTAACCTCAGCACAGCTCCCTGCTGTGTGGGCTATAGCAAGGCCTCTACCATGTGCCGGTGGTCCCTGGGTTTGTGTGGGGGCTGCCCCGATGGGCCCTGGAATACTGACAGAAGACTTTGGGAGGAGGTATAGGTGCCTGGGTAGTGCGCTGACCGTGATTAGGATCAACTCCAATCTGTGCTCTGGTGGTGAAGGATCTGTGCTCACTGGGCCGCACTAGGCCTCACCACCCCTGTGTCACTTATGGGGGGGAGGGAGGATGATGATGATGCCCCTCCGGCGCGGATCGCCAGACCCAGAGGGGAGACAAGTAAGCTGCTCCCTGCACGCGCGGAAGGGGGGGTGACCAGCCGTCCCCCTTCCCGCTCCCGACTCACCACCACCAGCTGATCCGTAGGAGGATGCCGCGGCTGCACCTGGCCGCAGCAGGCCGCACTGGGTCGTCACCGCAGGACGGCGCCCGAAGCGCTCAAAACTTCCCAACAGCACTGCAGCAGGGACGGGTGAGTAACCCGCTCGCCCCCGCCCTCCTATACGACCTGGATGCCCGAGGTTGGAGAGGAATCCCGCCGGAGCTCCCGGTCATGCGACTCGTCCGGTCGCCATCTTGGACACGCCCCCCTATATTTCATACAGTATTGCATAAGAAGACACTCATGATGTAGCCTTTCCACTGGTTACAGCACCAGTGGCTCAATCAGTCAGGAAAACTCTAAGTGTAAGTAAGCAAAACATGTTTGTTTAAAGTTGTTGTAAAGGTTTTTTTTTCCTTAATGCATTCTCTGCATTAAAGTAAAACCACTTTTAATAGTAGCTTCCCCCCACCTGAGCCTGATCTCATCCAGCACTTTACACATCTGCAGCAGCTCTTCTCCCCTCTCTCACAAGCTTGGCTGAGAGCAGTAGGAGCCATTGGCTCCTGCTACTGTCAGTCAAAACCTGAGAGAGCGGGGGGTGTGGCCAAGCCAGGCTGTGTGTCTGAATAGACACAAACAGCCCAGCTCAGGATTAAGCATGCAAGAGTGCCCCCATAGGAAGCACCTTCTTATGGGGGCACTTAGGAGGGGGGGAACTAGGAGCACAAGAGGGGCACAAGAGAAGAAGAAGATCGGGCTGCTCTGTGCAAAACCATTGCACAGAGCAAGTAAGTATTACATGTTTATTATTTTAATGGAAAAAAATCAAGTTTTACAATTACTTTAGCTAATGAATGTAAGATGCCTTCATATCAGCATGCAGAGCTGTGAGCTAATGTGATTTGTTTTGTGAAACTAGAGAAATCGTTCTCTTTAAGAAAAAAAACACTTTTAGACTCCAAGCATGCTGGTTTAAAAAACACTGTTTCCACAGGAGTTTTGTGTTTTGCCCATAGAAGCAATTCACTGTTATCCTATGTGTCCATGCACATTAGGACATTTAGAGGCACATTTTAATCTCAGCATTTTATTGGAGTTTTCTGGCAGAAAAAAAATGCCAAACACTCCTTAATGTGCCTAAACATTGTACAAAAACTGTTTTTTTTAAGCCCAGTGTGCATGGAGCCATAAACTACACTTTTTTTTAGAGAAAAAAGCCACAAATTTTCTGGATAACCAGAGAACAGAAGTAGGATGAAAAACTGGAGACAAAGAACATGATTTAGCTTGCATCAGGCTCCATAACTCTTTCTGCTTAAGAGCAGCTGTGTAAACATTAGGTGTGACATGTTGACATTGCTGTAATAATATCATACCCCTGAAGGGGCTGCTTAAGTTTGTTCACTCCGCCACTCTGCCTCTCAACCCCAAGAACTGTCTCAGCCCCAACTGACACACCTGGCAATAGTGTAAGTGCAAGGACCAATGAAAAGCACACATTTTAGAATAAAACACAGAGATCAGCTTTACTGTAAGACCTCTATGGGAAGTAATAAACATTAACAACAGGTATTCGTTAGGTGAATCAAGAGAACAGAAAATACTGAGACCGAAAGCAATCTAGCTCACTTTTACACTCAGACCGCTTTCAGGGGATTCCAACCATGAAAAACCCCAAGAGCAGAGGCAAACACTTAAATGGCAACCTCAAAGTGGATTTAACTTCTCTACACAAATTCAGCTCTATGATGTCCAAGCAGGAGGAGAGCAGAAGAATGACTCTCAGTTGTGTCAGACGTCTCCCTTCTAACCCCCGACACCACAAGCCCAATAGGCAAACACTGTACCCAAATGATGCTTAATAGCTACTTTCCAAGGTAAAGCTATTCCCTCACACACCATGCAATATAGAGGCCTGAATACACATGCGCGTGCCCGTATGGCACCAGTAACTTCAGTCTCTTGGTAACAGGATGAATTTGGGATCTTCAGCTAGCCACTTTCATTGGTGCACTTAAACTCCTATGGTAGAGTATAATTGTAATCCCGTGGCAGTATTTGTATAGCAAAGCAAATACTGTGTCTGTTTAGCAGGGCCATCTACACAACCCAGTGCCTGGTGAGTATGGGCGAAGTGTAATGTCTCTGTCTGTGTGCAGTGTTCCTGTCATCTGCCAGTGGGAAAAATCCCTCTCACCAGATCCTGTGACTAAGACCCAAATGATCGTCCTGGAAATGACAGGCTCCTCTGGTCACCTCATGATTAGCGCTTCACTCTGTCGGTGTAGGCACTGTATTGTAGGTCCACATCTCTCAGTTTGGATGTTCCCCTGACTGATGCAGGTAACTCAGCATGCTGTGAACTGACCCTAAGCACTTCTCTGCTAGGTCCAGACTGTTACCTTGCCACATGCAGACTGTCTCCCCTCAGGAAAGACAAGATGGAGTTCTTCACTCTGCTCTCACTAAGCATGATGGCCTTTGTAGTTCTATTTCTATATAAACCTTATCAGGCCGTTTCTGTTCAAGACTGCATATTCCACAATGCTTTGCAGCTGCACCTCCTGCTTGAGAAAGTCCCTGTCATTGGCTCCTTTAATGGCTCTTCTGATTGGCTCTTTTTATTACAGTCTGGGAAGAGAAGGGAGGGGTTGAAATCCCTCCCTGCCTTGTGTGTGTCCAGTGCAAGGGTGACATTTCAGAGGAGATGCCAGTCAGCAGATTACAGCAGTCACAGATAGGATTAATTTCCCCTGGTACATACATCAAACATTAAGGCGGTATGCAGGAATGACCTGGCATCAACAATTTCCCAAATTTGGCAGCGGAGAAGCAAGTGCAAAAATGTTAGCTGTGGCATCTTCACAATGCTAAAAAAAACAAGTTACTGCTGTAAAGGTAGAATGAGAATGGTAATGTTGGCAGGCCTGCAGCAGTAGCAGGAGATAGTAATGGTGGCAGAAGATAGTAGTGGACAGAGATGGTAATAGATGGCAGACAAGCAGCAGTGATATGAAATTGTAATTGGGGCAGAAGAAGGTGGCAGAGGATAGTAATAGTGACAAGAGATGGTAATGGTGACAGGCCTGCAGCAGTGGCAGGAGATGGTAATGGTGGCAGAAGATAGTAGCTGTGGACAGAGATGGTAATAGATGGCAGACGAGCAGCAGTGATATGAAATTGTAATTGGGGCAGAAGAAGGTGGCAGAGGATAGTAATAGTGACAAGAGATGGTAATGGTGACAGGCCTGCAGCAGTGGCAGGAGATAGTAATGGTGGCAGAAGATAGTAGCTGTGGTCAAAGATGGTAATATTTGGCAGGCCAGCAGCATTGGCATGAAATTGTAATTGGGGCAGAAGATGGTAATAATGACATGCCAGTAGTGGTGGCAGAAGCTGGTAATTGTGGCAGTCCAGCAGTGGTAGGAGATGGTAGTATTGTATAGTATAATAATGTTTTTGGGGCCAATTCAAAGAAAACATTTAATTACTAACATCAACTAGTAATATACATGATTTACATACAATCTAAAAGGAAGGGTCAAGTGATACAAAAGGCAATACCTGTTAGGGATGAGCTGATATAAAAGTACAGTTTATTAACCACTTCAAGTTCGGACACTTTCACCCCCTTCCTGTCCAGGCCAATTTTCAGCTTTCAGTACTATCACACTTTGAATGACAATTGCACGGTCCTGCAACACTGTACCCATATGAATTTTTTTTAGCATTTTGTTGAGACAGATAAAGTTTCATTTTGGTAGTATTTATTTATCACTGGAATTTTTATTTTTTTTTGCTATGTAAATGAAAAAGTCCAAAAATTTTGAAAAAAGTGTTTTTCTTATAAAATTTTCAAATAAATAATATTTCATCATAAATCTTGGCCAAAATGTATTCCGTTATCTTTTTAGTAAAAAAAACAACCCAGATTAGTTTATAACCAAAAAATATAATTAAAACATTTTTTTTTTTACATTTTTATTTTTTTTTATATTATTATTATTTATGTTTTTTTTTTTACATACTGTCACCCTAGCAGTACAGTGTCACCATGGTGACATTGTACTACTTGTGGGGGGTGATGACGTTTTTTTTTTCTTTTTACCCCGTAAAGGCTGTAAAAGCAATAATTTCTCCTTCTTCTGGCTGCAGCCATTGTTGCAGCCATTGAGAACTACAGTGTGAGCTGTGATTGGTCACAGCTTGTCATATGGTACAAGGCTGTTGTGAATGGCCTTGTACCATCTTTCACAGATTTCACACGTAGTAAGCAATGATGTCACAAGTGACATCTTGCTTACTACTCTGCATGTCATCACTGATTGGCCAATCAGTGATCACATGATCGGGACCTCGCACAGACGTCCCGTACGATGATCGGTGTTTCACTGTGTCTGGAGGACACAGCGGGCACCGGATCGCAGTGCTGCACGCTCCCAGGGAGCGCACACAAGCAGGGGATGGGGAGGCCATTTATAAACGGCCACCCGACTCTGCACTGCCACCGTCCGGCTGTTTATATACAACGGCTGGATGGGAGGTGGTTAATTAGAGGCAGGTTAGGTCTCTTTGAGGACATGAGTTTTCAGGGACCACTTAAAATTGGATTGAGTATTAAATAGTTGAACAGATTGGGATAAGGAGTTCCAGAGAATTGTAAAGGCTCTGGAGAAGTCCTGGAGGTGAGCATAGAAAAAGGTGAAAACAATGGTTTGATTGGTATTTTGAGATGAGGTTGGTGATAAAGCTGGGGGCAGAGTTTTGGACGGCAATGTAGGTTGTTAATATTTAGAATTTTAGTTACTGGATAAGCAGAAGCCAATGGAACGATTGGCAGGGAGGGTTAGCTGACACTGAATGGTTGGTAAGGTGGATTAGTCTGGCAGCTGCATTCTTGATGGACTGAAGATATCAGGGGATATCCCAAGTAAAGGTAGGCCATTTAGGAGTTGCAATAATCAAGGTTAGAGATATTTGGGGAGTGAAGTGGCAGGTAAAAAAATGTGCATTTATTATTTTTGTCTGCAGGAGTCTGTAAAGCATTGCACCAGTTATCAGCAGATCACTGGTGTCATGCAGGTCTCCTGCAGATCTGTCAGTATATCTACTTGCCCGTACTGGATGTAAGATATAGCAGATATAGTGACATTAAGAATGAGTGTACTACCATGGCGCTCCACAGCGCTGTGATAGTTCAATGAGGACTACAAGTCGACAGCTGCTAAGGCTGTCGGGACTTGTAGTCTCTCATTCACAGAACTCTGCAGGGGAGCGGGGACTGGTCTGATCATAACATTTTACGTTACACCCTGAATATGGGTGTAACATGTAATATGTTATGAAACGTGAACTTATCCTTTAAGAATACTCCGATGGATATAAAATCATAAGAAAGAAGAGAGAGGGGAAGTGCACAACTCTCAGTGTAGTATTTCTAAAAGAAAACGTACAAAACAATTAAGAGATGCACACACATAGAGATGGTGTAAGACAAGCATTACTTAAAGTGTCCAGTGGGTGGCATCCTTCTGACAGTCCTTAACCTCTTGCCGACCGCGCATAGCCGAATGACGGCTTCATCGCGGCCGGCCAGTTCTGAGTGGACGTCATATGACGTCCTCCCAGAACGCGCTCTCCTGCGCGCCCCAGGGGGCGCGCACCCGGCGATCTCCGTGATTGCTGTGTCCTACGGACACAGCTGATCACGTGATGTGGTGAAAGGCCGATCCCACCGGCCTTTTACCACGTGATCAGCGGTGTCCAATGACACGCTGATCACAGGGAAATGCAAGTGCCGGTTCTCGGCTGCACTTTCCTCACGCTGTCAGATCGTGAGGAAAGTACTGCCGAGAACCGGCAGTTGTCAGAGCGGGGATCGGCACCGATCATCAGGGTACTGCTGATCAGTGCCCTGATGATCGGTGCCCAGCAGTGACACCCGCAAGTTCCGCCCAGCAGTGCGCCCACTAGCCCCGCCCACCCGTTCCCAGCAGTGCCCCCACCTGTGCCCAGCAGTGCCCCCACCTGTGCCCAGCAGTGCACCCACCTGTGCCACTCTGCAGTGCCACCTACCTGTGCCCAGAAGTGCCACCTACATGTGCCCAGCAGTGCCACCCACCTGTGCCCACCCACCTGTGCCCACCAGTGCCACCCACCTGTGCCCACCAGTGCCACCCACCTGTGCCCACCCACCAGTGCTGCCCACCAGTGCCACCCACCAGTGCCACCCACCAGTGCTGCCAGTCAGTGCCACCAGTCAGTGCCCAGGGGTTGTGCCAGTCAGTGCCGCCAGTCAGTGCCCAGAAGTGATGCCAGTCAGTGCCATCTATCAGTACCCATCATCAGTGTCACCTATCAGTGCCGCCTATCAGTGCTGCATATCAGTGCCGCCTATCCGTGACCCCTAATTAGTGCTGTCTATCAGTGCCGCCTATCCGTGCCACCTCATTAGTACTGCCTATCAGTGCCCTTTAGTGCTGCCTATCAGTGCCCATCAGTGCCGCCTATCAGTGCCCATCAGTGCCGCCTCATCAACGCAAATCAGTGAAGGAGAAAAAATACCTGTTTGAAAAATTTTATAAAAGAAACAAATAAACTTTTTTTTTCAAATTTTTTGCACTTTTTTTAATTTATAGCGCAAAAAGTAAAGTGCCCAGTGGCGATTAAATACCACCAAAAGAAAGCTCTATTTGTGAGAAAAAAATGATCAAAATTTCATATGGGTACAATGTTGCATGACCGCGCAATTGTCAATCAAAGTGCGGCAGCGCTGAAAGCTGAAAATTGGCCTGGTAAGGAAGGGGGTATAAGTGCCTGGTAGGCAAGTGGTTAATGAAGATGTGTGGAGGGTGGATAGAGAGCTGCTCCTCGTGGATGGTCTCATCAGTGCATGCAAAAATATGATGCAAAAAGCAGAAACCAAAAGGGAAAGTGGGCTGCTCTACATGTAGTAACATTTATTAAATAAAAGGATGAAGATAAAAATGCACTCAGAATTAGTAAGTAGAGTAACAGGCAATGTACCAAATTAGTTCTGGTGGCATCATATCAGGTGCCTGACAAAGGGGATTTCGCTCCTAAACATGTAACTTCGCCCACTCATACCCAAAGTGTGATGTCATTACGGTCAGCCCCTCTGACCAGTGATCTTGCTTCCTGCTATCCACAGTGGCCTGCAATCATACATACCAGTGTGAGTTCATACTGGTTTTCATTCTATGTGATTTTTGGCATACTTATCCACAAAAAGAAACACTAGGGGGCGCCACTAACTGCAGTATTAAAACCCACTAGTACTGCACTTAGTAGTGCCCCCTTGTGTTTATTTTTGTTGTTACAGCAGAGATAATTTCCAGTCTCAAAAAAATCTCTATGAATAAAGATGTATATTAATATGTATGTTTTTTACAGGTGTCATGCCTCTATGAGCACCTCTGAGGAAGAGACAACGATTAGTCTCGAAGCACGAGGGGCAACATTTGCATGACCGAACTTCCACTATTAATATTAGGTTGCACATTCTTTGACAGTTACCGCCATAATTTATATACTTCAACCTCTTATGTCTTATTTAAGATTGTATAAAATAAAATTGAGCGTTATATTTTAACTGCCGATTCATTCGTTTATTAACTTACAAACCTGTGCCTTTAAAGTCCCACCAAGCAGAGGACTTTTCCTTTTTTTTGTATATTTCTAGGGATGTTGGCACTCCTTGTACTGTATCCCCCCCTTTCTTTATACTGTATGATGAAGCATGTAAGTCAGAGCATATGTCTGTGATGTCATCAGGCATCCTGTTACCTGGAAGTGGTCTACTTGAAAGCTAAGACTGGCTCCATAATTATATACGCGCTAATATTACTTTTCATTGTATTTTACGTTTTTAATAAACATGGGAGCTTATAGTCTTTCTACAGTTTATAGTTTTTCTATGGATTTGGTGGAGCTTTGATATGTGGAATAACAGGACACCAATACAGGAGGATAGACATTTTATACCAAGTGGAATTCTTTACACATGCAAACTTGTTTTGACTTTCTTATAACAAAGTCAAAATAATCTGATAAGTGTGTTTATTTAGCACATGATGGAGGAGCACAGCGGTGTGGTTTATATTTTTTGTGAAGTAATCTAGACTGTCAAGAAGAAGATGGATGTGAAATAATCAATATTTTGGGACTATTTATTTGAGTGTTGGACTCTTTTTTTATCACCTATTCACTTATTGTGATTTTTCCTGCACTTTCTGTACACACTTGTTCAATCTATCTATATTGATGTTCTGGCAGATATATATTTTCCTTTCAAGATCGATTTCTGTTTTGTATTATATTAAATGAACCCATAGGTTCGCTGTTTGAGCACACTGCAAGCAGCAAAAAAAGTGCTGTAAACCTAACCTAGCGGCCAACTCTAACCTCAGTCAGTACTTTAACAAGTGAAGCCAGAGATATCCAGGCAATTAGTATTCTTGAAAGGTTGCCAGCATTAGCAGCTTTCCTGTTTCTACCAGGATAGATTCCCTTTTACCAATATTTTTTTCTCACCAAAGGGGATTTTTAAAAATTTACTTTTGCAGCAATAATCTTGCTTCACTTTTAATGCTTGGACTCTTCGCTATCTACAGAAGTGAAATGGGCAGCTACATAATTACCTGATCATTTCTACAATCATCTCTACACTCAGAGAGTAATCATTATTCACTCTGCTCCTGTCTTGTTTTAGGTTTCATGCCTTCCATTACTTGTCATATCACCAGAAGACAATGATGAATGAAATTGACAGTTTTTGATCCACCTAAATTCCCCTAAAAATTCTTATATTCCTGCAGATTGATTTGTTCTTTATTTGATTTATATGACCTGTTACATAACTACATTGTTTAAGTTGCAAAATCCTTTGTTTAACAAAATGATATGCTTTTTACATTGTACTTTTTTTTTTAGAGAGGGAAGGAGTATTCTGTTCCTAGTTGAGTTTTTGCCACTTTTTTAAAAAAATTAAAGGGTAACTCCACTTTATTTGAAAAAAAATAGCAAAAGTCATATTGAAATGGAACATTAATAAAAATTTCCTTTCATATTCAATCTGCAGCCCTGCAATGCAATGCAATATGGCAACCTGGAGGCCGTCTGTACACAGATGATGTACAGAAGCCCCCCAGGAGTGTCATTTCCTGCTTGTGCTGTGGGTATGCTGATTTTCCCATTATTTATTTATTTTTAATTGCTGTACTGCAAGGCTAAATTAGAAGGCAAGTTTATTGGAATGAAAAAGAGAATTTCATTGTGAAATCAAGTTTTCTGAAAATTACTGATTATTCTTAATCACCTACTTCTACAGATTAGTAAACATAATATTAATACTGTACTGGCATAGCCAGAAACAATATCAGTACTGTACTGACACACCAGAAATATGCATATAGAGACAATGAACACCGTACCTTATTAACACTGCAGAAAACATGTCTGCAGAGACACAATCAGTACTGTACTGACACAATGGGAAACATGTCTACAGACACAAGCAGTACCATATTGCACACCAGAAACCTGTCAGTAAAGACATATTTAGTACTGTACTGATGCCAACAAACATATCAGCAGACATATACCAGTAAGTCATCTTGTACTGACACACCAGAAAAATGTTAAGAGCGACATAATCAGTAGTGTACTGAAATAACAGAAACACGTTAGCAGAAACACAATCTGTACCATACTAACCCATGAAAATACAATATTATGCTGGCAAAACTGTAAATACGTCCACAGAGAAACAATAGATACCACAGCAGTATGACATCTTGATGTCGTCATCCACCAGAGGCCACATTAATGTGTGAGCAGAAAGTGTAGTAGCGCTCTTACGGTGATATATGGGATGGTTTCTTCTGTGGTGTGACAAGACATGTGATAGTACCATTTTATATTGAAAAAAAAACTGATAAAGATGTTGCACAATAATGTTTTGTATTCGCTCTGTTATGTAGACATGTTCAGGACAAAAAATGTGTTTTGTTTCTTTTCAATTCGTTATTTAAATAATTTTGTTTAATTAAATTTGTTACTTTCATTTAATTTGTTTTTGGAATCTGTTTGATTTTGCTCTGTTTATTCATTTTCTAATTCAACCAAACCGTGAAGTATTGACTCAGCATTCAAATTCAAATTTGTTCTATTCGAAATTCAAATTTCGGAAGATGGTTGTATTTAATTATTCAGTTGTTTTCTCTATTCTATTCTTTTCTATTTTATGATTTTATTTTCTATTCTATTGTATTCTATTCTTTTATTTTCTGTTCTATTCTGTTTTACTCTATTCTTTTCTATTCTGTTCTGTTTTATTCTATTCTACTTTCGAAATGCAAATTTTGGAAGCCGTCTATATTCTTTTTTTTTAGTTATAATTAACATTTTATTAAAAGATTATATAGGAAAATTATAATCACTGTAGCTCTCAGTCTGACACAGTGTTGCACAGTCTACACAGTCTATACGGTGTTAAAAAAGAACAATATGACAAAATGAGCAAACAAGGCTTGTCAATGCAGAAGAGAGGTACCCTCTAGCAATTGTCACAGTGAGGAAAGAGACCATATTGCATCAATAAAAGATATACAAACACCTGAGGGTCATGAATATACTCAGTGCAATGCAAACAGTAGACCTTCAGAGCCAGAAAAATAGTATGCCGTGATGATTGGATGAAAAATAAGGGGAAAATAAGAAGGGACAGAGAGTAGAGAAGGGATTCCACACTGTGCCCCACCTCCAACCACAGCTCCCAAAAAAAAAAAAAATAAACAAACAATCAAACAAATAAATACAAATAAATAAATAAAAACAAATAAATTGATTTATTAAAAATTCATGGTGGGTCTTCCTTGAGGTGCCACAATTCCCAAATCTTATCATGAGACTCTATGGTATCATGCAGCCTGGCCATTAATTCTTCCATGAGTTCAATGTCTTTTATCCTGGCATATATGGCAGCTGATGATGATGGGGAAGGTTTCTTAATTGCTAAAAGGCAGCACGCTGCCATAAGCACATGGTGTCTAAGTATTTTATATGAATTTTCTTTATAGAGAGTACAAAGGGAGCTCTTGGCTGCCCGGGACCAGACCATCTGCTGCGTGGCCAGGGAAAGTTCCTCCCCATAGGATTTTTCCCACTTGAGCATATAGGAATGTGTACCTTGAGTCTGTATGGGATAAGCATTTAAGATTTTGTAGATATTAGGCCTTTTTGAGAGAGATCTGCCAGGATCGTCCGCTCAAAAGGGGTCAGAGCAGGGGCGGACTGACCATTTGTAAACTCGAGCACTGCCCGAGGGCCTGGGGTCAGTAGGGGGCCTCATGAGATGCCCCTGGTGCCTTTTTCATAGGTTTTTTGAGTTTGGGCAAGGACACAGGGGCCCCATGACCCCCTATTGCCCGGGGGCCCCATGAGTTGTCAGTCCGCCCCTGGGTCAGAGTGAAAATTGCAATGAGAGAGTAATAGAGTGAGCATAGTGACGGATTTGTAAGTTCCCATAAAACACCTGGCGTGGTAAATCAAACCTGTCTTTAAGCACATCAAAAGGTAAGAGTCTATGAGTCCTAGGGTCAACCAGATGGCCAAAATGAAAAATATTCCAGGGGAAGATATTGGAAGCACAGGATATCTGGCATTTTGGGACTGTATAGAAAAAGCAGTCATTAGAAACACTTCTGATGTAAGAGCATGCTTCCGGGACGTTGCATGCCACAGATTGCGAAGCTGACTCATTGTCCTGAGTAGGGTATTAGAATCTACATCCTCATTTACCCTATTCTTTTCTATTCTATTATTTTCTTTTCTATTACATTTTTTTTGTATTCTATTCTTTTCCATTCTATTCTGTTCTGCTTTATTTTATATCTTTCTATTACAGTTTTTTCTATTCTGTTCAATACTTTTCTATTCTGCTTTATTCTATTCTTTTTGAAATTCGCATTTTGGAAGACAGCTATATTCTAACACTAAAACACAGTCTTTGAAGGAAACCAGCAATATTCAGCAATATGTTTATGTCTCACATTTGTTTTCAAAATCAAATTTTGTTTTCAGATT
Organism: Staurois parvus; assembly: GCF_062004578.1. Classification (NCBI taxonomy): domain Eukaryota; kingdom Metazoa; phylum Chordata; class Amphibia; order Anura; family Ranidae; genus Staurois; species Staurois parvus. The sequence continues at coordinate 3,880,894 of NW_028318023.1, read as the reverse complement.
TGATTTCTTTTCAAATTCGATTCAAATTTGAATTTTGGACGGAATTATGTTTCCTTATTTCAAATTAAATTTGTTACTTTTGTAATTCGGAAATTCGGATGCATCCAAATTTCTGAATAGCTAAAAATGTGTCTGAATTTCGATGTAGAATGAAACAAACCACACGTCTACTTCTATGCATAAAGTATGGTGTACATGAAACTCTAAGAGCTGACAGTTGCTTGGGAGATCTCAAGCTTAGCTGGAGGACCATCTTCTTTTCACATGCTGTATTTGGCTATCCTATTTACTAAGCAGTCAATCTAGGAGTATAACTGTGCCTCTACCAAGGGGTGATTGGATCACTTTATTATCATGGAGGAATAAAGTGGTTGAACACATATGGGGAGTGAAGCAGTTTTGCACAAGGAGCAGAGTTGATCTTCATTGGACACTTTTTCACAAACACTTCTTTTATGAACATTTTCACTATATTTGATGTGCATATACTATATTTTCTCAGTTTGTTGTGGGTTTTTTTACACATTATTTACACAATCAAACTTGTTTATTAAGGGAGGTTATTAGCTTTTTAGGGATTCATGTTTCCTGTTTTTGCACTATTAAGTATTTGTATTATGCGGTGACATGTTTTTCTAAACACTGCTTATTGCATGAAAATTCAAAAAACAAAGTACAATCCTGTACATGTAATGAAAGAAAATATACAGAGGCATCCAGTTCTCAATGCAAAACAGATCAACATGGTGCCAACAAACAGAGCAACTAAAACAAACTCTGTCTCCTTCTTTGCATAGCTATACCAAGGTCAGTAAATGCAGACTAATGTCATCATAGAGTAAGGTGAAGTCTCCTAGAAATAGCTCACAATGGAACATGAAAATGTCAACTGTTGGTGGTTCTAGTGTGAGTTGAATTACACCACACATCCCAGACCTTATACTGTAATATTTACAATGACACCATCTATGTTCCTAAATGATATCATATGGGAAGATGTGATTGACCGCATTAATTCATTGAGCTACCAAGGGGGTAGCGACCTGCATCCAGTTACGTGTGATCTGCTTCTGCGCTAAGAATAGTGTTTCTATTAAAAGAATTCTAACATATTTTGGGCAGAGATCTTTACTGAGCAATCCTAACAGATATCATTTGAGAGTAAATGGGATGGGAGTAGAAAGAATAGTGGATAACAAATCAGTAGCAGTATTGATTGGAAAGGTCCACATCAAATGATTAAAGTCAGCACTCACTTGAACACATCTCATATAAGTCGAAGTAGAAATATAGCCCATAGGGAGCAACCAAATTGGGGCAAGACAGGTTTGGTGAATGATGTACAGTTGAATTAATTTATCAGTGACTGCAGTAGAGACCAGCAAATGTGAGGAGCAGACCTCATCCCGTTCCTCATCTGTCAAATCTGGGCAAACGGATTGCCATCTTGATTTAGCTGGTAATAGTGCAACACAAATCTTGACATTAAAAAGATGAGAATAAAGTGCAGAAATTAAGGATAACGTTTACAAATATTTTATTATTTTAAAGGGCATATCACTGTTTATTTGTGTTTATACACTGGTGATCCTTTTTTGGCTGCTTATATAGCTGCTATAGGGTGTTGGGGAAGTACAGAATCTTTTTGATTTACAGCAGGAAACATGCCTGAAGAAATAGAATAATTACTGTACTAACACAACCAGAGAGAAATAAGTGAGTAACAACACTGCATAACTGAATAGAAGTGAAGTGATAGTAGATGATACACTTTTAGAGAGTTCATCTAAACATGAAGCATGCAGCTGTTTTTGCCTGCTACATCAGTTTTCTATATTCTTCGTATTTTTATTTCCAGAACTCATAAATAGTTGCTTAAAACTATGTTAATCTAGAATGAATGTTTAGTTTACTAAAAGCTTTGTTGAAGAACCTACTATTGTATCAGCACTCCAAGAGACAATTTCAGCAGGTCTGGAGGCTCAGGAACAGGCACTTTTGTAGAAATAACATCTGCCCCATGCAGGGAAGGGTCCAGGGCTCCTCTTTGTGGGGGCTACAGTGAAGAGAAATGTGATGGTGATCATTCTGCAGCTATTAGGTTCCATGAACTTATAGATAAATAATGGTTACAGGCAGGCATAGGAATAGATGGCCTTGGTGACGAATGGCCTGAGCATGGAGCTCTGAGTGTGTTCTGAGAAGGAAATTATCACATTTCAGGGAAATGGTTTAGAAATAAAAATGCACGATTAGGGGATATAGTTGATAAGGCAAAGTTATGTAAACTTCAGGAATTAAAGAGTAAAAAAAGATTTACTTTATACACTGGATGAATTTAGATATTATCAGTTGGGTCATTTTGTTTCAGCAGTTCCCCAACCATTGAGGATGTCGGAGGATATGCTTCCATTTGAAAAAATGTTGAGCTACGGCTAGGTGGGAAAGAGAGCTGGGTACAAAAATGAATGAGCAACAAAAGAATAAAATGTATAAGTTGATGCATGGCGTGGTAAATATAAACACAGTAGAAATGAATTATAAGTGTTTTGCTAGGTGGTATTGTACACCGAGTGTTGCACATAAACAGAGAGAAGAAATTTTGCCACTATGTTGGAGGGGTTGTGGGCAAAGAGGGACTATGACTCACATTTGGTGGGATTGTATAAAAATTCAGGGGTTTTGGCAAGAGATAATATGATATATACAGGAGATTGTGGGGATAGCTATCCAAAAGGACCCCTCGGTTTGTTTGTTCTATGGGAGTTGTCAATAAAACAGTATAAAAATAGTTTAAGATACCATTTAATTAGCGCTGCAAAAGGATTAATCCCTAAATTTGGCAGGTTCCAGATCCCCCAACAATGAGAGATTGGATGAGGAGGATTGAATATACATGAGCGATGGAAGAGTTATACCACATAGAGGAAGATAAAACGGAAAAAGTTAGAAAAGAATGGAATAGGTGGTATGTTTTTAAATCATCAGAAAAATATCTCAGGATAATGGGTACTAAGTAGGTTGATTTAGAGATTTAAATTGAACAACTGTGGAGTGGCAATCATGTAGACTGACTATAGGTTTTTAGTAGAAAGGGTTAGAAAGGGATAGGGAGAATATAGATGGATAGGGGGAGTTATGGGGATAAGGGGGGGGGGGTTTGAAAAGAGGGGGGGTATAGGAAAAGGACAGTTATTGTTGTTTATGTTTGATAATGTATGTATTGTTTTAATTTGTATTGAAAGAAATTGTAATAAAAGAAAAATATTAATAACCAAAAAAAAAAAAAGATGGCCTTGGTGGCAAAGAACCACCCTTAGAGGCCATGTAACCCTAAACCATGACCTAAGTAGATTAGTGTTTAATCTGGCCTTGAGTAGACACAGTAGATAAGGGAGATGGTAGCAGTTGGAAGCAACTGATGCTAGGTACTTTGTGATGAACAGAAGATGAAAAGGAAATTTGAAAATAATGGATTCCTTAAAGATTTAAAGGTGGAGCCTAGCCATATAAGACAAAGTCAAAAATTCTGGACAATGGGATGTTCTAGATATATTTTAAAACCATGAATGTAATGATATTATGATTAAAGGGGTTACTACTAGGTCAATATAAGAGCAAAGCAGGTGACTTGTAGAGTATTTGTTCATAAAGTCACGTTTAGGGGGGCAAATAAGAAGTGGTGGGAATGGATAAATCTGGCAGAGCATGCATAATAGATTGTAAATCTAAGAGACGTAATTAAAATACGTCATATAGACCAAAGCATGTTGTAGTAGTCAAGATAAAAGATGACGATGGCATTAGCAAAATATATGATGTGTAGAATATCATTAATAATTAATTAAAAAAAAAATGAAGACTATATTTTTTTTACTTTAATGTTGGACATCTCTGTCTTCTTTACAGACTACTAGAGGGGCTGAGACGTTATTGGCCTGACCCCTTTCCCAACATGTGCGCCAATTGTGTTATTGTAGCTGTAAATAGTGATATTTCATATGGTATTATGCCAGTTTGGAGGATTAGAGATCTATTTTCTCAATTGTTGCAGGTAATTGAATGTATCATGCAGGAGAAAAAACTTTGGTGGTTTTACAGGAGAATGCACCCCCACACAAGGCGAGCAAGACACTGTCAGTTTTTAAAGATTTAGGGTTTCAGTGCATAGACCATCCACCCTAGTCACCAGATTTGGCCCTGTCTGACTATTACCTACTTTCTACCTTAAAAAGACACTGAAAAAACAGACATTTTGGAAGGATTCAAAGATCATAGCAGCAACAGAACAGTTTTTTGCAGACAAAATAATTCATGTTGGAAGGGTTAAAGAAATTGGAGAGACGATGTGCTAAGGGAGAATATGAACACTAATAGGCAAGTTTTGTTGTGCTAGCTCATTTCATTCTTGGCGCGCCTTTGTATTTACTTCTCTGTGTTATATTCAGTACCTTGATCTGTTTTATTTGACTCCTTGAGATTCAGTGTTTGAATTTGTAGTCTCTGGAAATTATTGACCCAGTTGTCATATATTGAATAATAGTGTTCATTTGTTTCACCTAATGTGCACCTTACTCTTAATCTTTTTTTTTTTTTTTACAAAAATACTCTTACCAGTAAGAAGCACTTTCATTTTCAGATGAGTTGTGCTGTTTATCTATGTTTGTTGGAACTGGCAATTTATGCTTGAATTTCAATTTCTCTTGTGTGTTTTGCGTCACATAAGAAAAACCTATAATTTGACAAATAGTTATATTTTTCAGATGGGGTTAGGGAGCACGCACCGGAGTGCATTATTTTGAAGACATAATTTTCCCTTTTCACACAATTAATATGTTATTTGTATTTCTAGACTATAATAATAATTATAATCTACCTTTGCGTACACATTTTACTATTATTCTCTTAATTATTTCTTCTTGTCCTTTTCCACATTTTCAAATGTTATTGATGGTACTGGATTATCTGCACATTTAAATGTCTATGTTAATGCTTTGTGGGAAGGATGTATGACTATGTGGATGAACTAGATCTGGACTTCATGCACTTAATCATGTGGCCTCTGCTAATGAAATAGTGGTTCAGGGTTAGCCATGATTGACAGGTAAAAGAATGTTGCAGTAGTCAAGATGAAAGATGCCTGGGGCATTAGAAAAATATATAATGTTTATCATAGCATAAATAATTTATTTTAAAAAATTAGATTTTATTTTTTCCTTGTTGGACACCTTTGTGTTCTCTACAGACCATTTACTTTTCTGTGTTATATTCAGTACCTTGATCTTTTTTATTTGATTCCTTAAGATTCAGTGTTTGAATTTGTAGTCTCCTGGCTAATGACTAATAGTGTTCATTTGTTTCAGCTAATGTGCACCTTTCCCTTAATCTTTTTTAAAACAAAAATACTGTTACTAGAAAGAAGCACTTTCATTTTCAATTGAGCTGTGCTGTTTATCTATGTTTATTGGAACTGGCAATTTATGCTGAAATTTCAATTTCTCTTGAAGTGTTTTGAGTCGTCATATAAGAAAAACCTATAATCAGAAAAATAGATACATTTTTCAGGGGGTTGAGGAACACGCTTCTGTGTGCATTATTTTGAAGACCCAATTTTCCCTTTTCACACTATTAATCTTCTATGTGTATTTCTAGAATATAATAATACATCTACTTTTACTTACACCTTTTAACTATTCTTCTCTTATCTACAGTATGTCTTCTTGTCCCTTTTCCACATTGTCAAATTTTATGGATGGCATTGGATTATGTGCACATTTACAGTATATATGTATGTGAATGTTTTGTTGGGAAAGATGTATGACTATGTGAGTAAAACATGACTATGTGTGATGAAAAACATTTACACCTGTAATAACTGGATCTGGACCTCATGCAGTTGATCATGTGGTCTCTAATAGATCTTTGTTGAGGAGGCTCAGCCATAATTGGCAGGCTCTCCCTGAACTTTCTGCTCCCAAGATACTTTGTCAGAGACCATCTGACTAATCAATTTAGACAGGACAGGAAATGTTTAAAATATTTTTAGCCACAGATTTATTCTTGTCCCACAGATTTTTTTAAAGCGTGTTTAAACCCAAACACACAAATGTTTTGTAGCACATGTTCCTGCAATGTCAAAATGTTGTTAAAAATATCTTTATATTTCCCCATGTAATTATTCCTGGTGAACCTACTAGCAGTGTTTATCTACAAGCACTTCCTTTCCTGGCGTGACAATACTTATTCAGTTTGCCTGAGGCATTGTTGCCCTTTCCTGCACTCTATTAAGTTGAACTACAATCAGTATTGCCAACCAATGGTGTGCCAGCACACAGTGTTGGTGCGAGACTACTTTGTGCCCCAGGCAAGAACAGCTACCTGTGCCTTCCCCCCCCCAGAAAAAAAATAATAAATACAATTTTTTAAAAAACAGTAAAAAATATTGAATGAACAAAACATGAAACTGCTAAATTTCTTTTATTTGCAAAAATAAGTGCCAAAAGATGCCACCAGCACTAATAGACCAAATGATTAGTAGGGAAAAAATTGTCAGTGGCCTCCACCTGTAAAACCATTCTTGGTTTGGGGGTCGTCTCATCGTTGTCCATCTAGTGCACATTTTGTTAATTTCATTAACACCAAAGCAGCTGAAACTGATTAACAACCCTCTCTGCTAATTAACTGACCAGATCAATATCCCAGGAGTTTAACTGACTTGATGCTATACACTAAAAAGTGTTCCTTTAATTTTTTATACCATCATTCCCTGTGTATGAGGAATTCATACAAGAGGTCCACAGGCCACACAGAGAGAGTGCCGGCCTGTGCTGTGCTCAGGAACCCCTAGGTGGCAGTGTGTCCTAGGCGGCTGCCTAGTTTGCCTAGTGGAAGCACTGGCCCTGCTAGTGCATTTTCACTGCAGTAAAATTGTGACTTTGAGCTACCAATGGGGTATGCACAGGCCACAGGAAGTTCATAAAATAGACTACAGGATGTTCATAGTTCAGATAGATAAAAAAAAATGAGCAAAGACAGGGCAAAATAATGTAATATTGTTTTGCCAAAGTGTTTTACAAAATGTATTGTTTAGGAAGCCCATAAATATACTTTCACATAACATGACAATGTTTTGGGGTATCTGTCTCTTTTAAGCTGAACTCCAGCAGTGCTGTTTATCCACCTCCTTTCTAGAGAAATGTACGGTATTTCCTTTTTCAAGCACATGTAAAAATCTGAACTTTGGCTATAAAATTATTATTATTGTTATTATACAGGATTTATATAGTTGGTGCAGCACTTTGCAATATAAAAAGAGGCAGTACAGTTACAATACAAGTTAGGAGGGTCCTGCTCATAAGAGCTTACAATCTAATAGGGTGGGGCAAGTGGTACACAAGTAAAGTCATAAAAGTAATAACAGTGAAAGATAAGCTAATGGAAGAATTAAAAGTTTAGTTATTAGGTGGAGGAAGTATAGGTTTCCCTGAGGAGATGAGTTTGACATAGCCAGACAGATTGAGGTAGAAAGTTCTAGAAGGTGGGAGAGGCTCTAGAGAAGTCCTGGAGTTGAGCATGAGAGTAGGAGATAAGGGAGCTAGAGAGCAGGAGGTCTTGGGAGGAGCAGAGAAGATGGTTTGGGTGATATTTGGTGATGTAGTTTGAAGTAGAGTTGTAAATAGGATTGTATGCAGTTATCATTATTTTGAATCAAATTTACTGGGCAATCAGAAGCCCGTGTAGGGATTGGCAAAGCAAAGTGATGGACACTGAGCGTTTGGTAAAGTAGATGAATCTGGCATTAGCATTCATGATAAATTACCTTAACCTCGCACAATAGTTTATATTTTCTGAATGCAGAGGTCCTGCAGATTAAAAAGTTGATTGGTGAAATTTTTTATGTTGCACAATTTTTGTACAACTGCTCACAAAATTATACATTTCAGGAAAAAGTACACTAAAATTAACTTTTGTGCACACAAATACAATTTAATGAGCAGACTGTATCTGGGTGGCAGAGATTGTAGAGGAGGAAAGTGAAAGGGTTAGGTAGGGTGTTGTCCAGAGGCAGTTTGCAGATGAGTAGAGGGAGCAGCCACCATATTCCACCTGATAGTGCTGCTCCACAGGTGCAGGCCCCTGGTATCCCCAGATCCATTCCACAGGACTCAGCAGTTTGGGTTCTATTTCATACATGTGCTGTAAACAGCACCATAGTATTTTTTAACCTCTGCCTGAAGCACATCATGCGTGGAAATTCTAACAGTCATTTTTGTACCACCATGTAACTCAGTGTGAGAAACACATGAATATTAATTAATAAATATCATGAATGATTATAATAAATAATAATACTGGTTGGCAGCCAAAGGTCCACAATCCTCTTCCTTCCCTTTCCACCTCTTCCAACACTTCATAGGTGGAAGTCTGACAAGGGGTTTCAGAGGCATACCTTTTGGCCATTCAAGTAGTGCATGAGGCCACATTAAATAAGGCCAAGCATAAGCTTCAACCATGCTCAAACTCTCCTATTCCCACCCTGCCATCTTCAGCTACATCCTCGGACCATGCAGGTGTCTATTCCCCAGCTGCTGAATCTAAGAAAAAATATTCTTCCAGTCACCTCCATGCCCAGTGTCTCAAAACCAGCTTGGCAACATTTCTGGCTGCTGCCATTCCAACTGGTGGAGTCTGCCCTTTCAGTGAATTTTCAGCCTGTGCTGCTTCGCAGTGACAGGTACCCAGCCACCATTTTTAAACACAAAAGGCCATCCATGCCCTCCACCAGTATGTGAAAGCTAAGGTCTCTGTGTTGCTGGACCACATAGTAAGTGGCAGGGTCCACATGACCACAAATATGTGGAACAGCAAACATGGGCTGGGATGTTACATCTCTTTTTCCATGCATACTAGGTAATTTTGCTGATGGCTGGGAAGGATGCAGAATCCCATACTGGAGCTGGTGGAACCACACCATGTCCTGCAACTTGGTGATGATGACAGCTCAGTCACCTCTAGCCCCTCCTCCTCAGTGGTCTCATCCGGAAACTTGTCAGTACCACCAATCCCCATCAAGTAACCAAGAGCCTAAAGTATTTTGAAACTGGAATGCCTGGGGGACAGGAACCACACTGGAACCAAGATTCTGTCATCTTTTTAGATGTTTGTTTGACAACAGCACCAACCTGCTGTTCAGCTTTTGCCTTTCCTGGCACATGTCCTCAACCGGGTGGTGCAGAGGTTCCTAATAAGGTACCCTTGATTTCATGATCAGGCCAGATAAGTGTGCAGCCACTTCAGGTGGTCATACCTAGCCAGGGTTCACCTGGCTGAAATTCAGTGGCAACAGAACCTACTTGCCAACCACCTGATATGCGATATGCCCACAAACTGGAATTTGACCTTGGCAAAGATTTAACCACTGCATTTGCAGTATTAATAAATAGTTGTTGGAATACAGAACAAGTAATGGCTACAAAGGATTGAGTTTTTTCTTCACCTCAGTGGCTCCTCATTCAGGATGCATGTACCTTTGCAATAAGAATGATGAATCGCAAAAAAGTGAGGATCAGACACAGAATCCTTCTAGTGTTCCTGTACAAAAAAATCCAAGGATAACTACACACTTGGAGCTGTGCGTTACTTTACATATCTTCTAGTGTACCTGATGCAAAAAAATCACATGGTGTAATAGACCAGGCACTGGAGGCACAGCAATAGAAGAAAGAGGTTTCAGGTCATGCTTATACTGACTCTTTGTAAGGCAGCACCATTCGCAAGAGCAGCATGAGGCAAAGGACTGAGGTGCCACCGATGAACTGGAGAACATGAAGCAAGCTTTCAGGAGTACATTTCACTCCTTCAAAATCGCAGAAGTTGTATGTGAGTGGGGTGAGATAGTTGAGAACACAGTTGTTTTCAGCAACAGTGAGACCTCATGACAAGGCCATCAAGGACTAATTTCCCACCATTTTTAAATCCATGTTACAAGGGGAAAATAACAAGAGCTCATCCTGTCACTACAAAGGGAGCCAAAAATGTACCATCTGAACAGCTGCTGAACAGGAACCCCTTAACATCCTTTTCAGAGAGTGGCAAGATACTGTTTCATGGTCTGGGTGACTTGGATCATCCAGCTGATAAAAGGAGAAACAGATGTTGTGGTGGCTTCTTAAGCGAGGCTGTCAGGACTCTGTCCTCGGCAGAGGTGTTAGGAGACCTGGCACCTCTGCCAGTACCTTGCATGGCTCAAATTTGGCTCCAAACGGTCTTAATAAGGAATCCCTGCCCTACTCTCAGGTGCTGGTTGATCTCTGGCTTCCCAGTGCTTTGTTCCTGTTTCCTGTGCTATTGTGATCTGTGATTTCCTGATACCGACTCAGCTTGCTCTTGGACCTGTCTTCTCTGCTTAACCCCGATCTGAACTCGGCTTGGCTAATGGATATTCCCTCTTTGCTCCTCTGTGTATGACCTCGGCTATCCCATCTGACTACGTCTGCTCTGATTCCCACCTGGTACCTGACCCCCGCTTTGAACTGATTATCCTGTGATCCTGTTTCCCGGAAGGCTTGCATACCTTGCACAGGCACCACCTGTCTGCAGATCCCATCTCAGTGCATTATCTGTGCTCCTGGGTGAACCACCAACGAGCACTCCTGCAGGCAACCTGTGCCACTTTGGGCCTGACTCCTGTTGTCCCACTCTCAGGGGAGTCTGGAACTTAGCCACAAGGGAAGCCCTCTCTCCATTGGCCTCTAACACCAGGTCTGTGACAGAGGCTTTAACATCCTTCTTTAGCACTCATTTCCCAGAACTGGTTGCTGGCAGCAGTTACAGACAGGGGTTACACTATATCATAGGGAGTCAAGGGCATATGTGGACAATCTTAGAACATAAGACCCCTTTGACTTTTGTATTCGGTGATGGATCCATGGCCAGAGCCTGTCCATTATGCAATAAAGCTGCTGGATGACCTGTGGCCAGTGTGTTTTCAGAATGTGCATTTAGTACAGTGAGTTCTTTTGTTACAGAAAAAAATATCTGTCTCTCTCCAGACACAGCTGACCAGCCCACCTATATCGCTGAACTAGTCCTGGATCAGTGATGAGTACCAAACCCCTGCAATTAATGCTCACAGCTGAATTTTTCTTTGAATCTTGTCCCAAAAACATTTTTACAGTATTACCAGCATTACCATCGTCTGACATCATTACAATCTCCTGACACCATCCCTACATTCTGCCACTTAAACCAACTTCTTCTACCCCTGCTGACTTTGACACTATAACCATCCCTTACCAATGCTGCTGGCCTGCTACAGTTACATTCTCCTACCACCATTAACACATCCTGCCATTATTACCAGTTTTGTTTACTGCTGCTGGCCTGAAACCATAACTATGCCCTCCCACTGGCACAGGCTTGGCAGCATTACCATCTCATGCTGCCTCTAGTGCCCTTTGCTGGGGTTCCAACACTCTCCAGGTACCACACCTAATGATTCTAGAGCTGCCCCTAAGTTGCCAAATTTTTACCTTTTTTTCTCCAGGGTCAATCCTGCAATGGGCCTCAAAGTTTGCATTTTAATTTTGGTGCGCTGGCACTGTCAAGGTACCACACTTAAAGGAAAACTTTGCCCAAAAGAGGAAGTTTCACTTTTTCTCCTCTTCCCACCCTCCTCTCTCATATGTGCAGTGTTTTTTGGAGACGGGGAGTGGGTGTCTGTCAAATTAAAATTTCTGCTCCAGCCACCTAGGCGAATAATGTGGAAGTCCCCTCCCTCACCCCACAGCCTCTTGGGAAATGTGAGAGATCTGAGGAGACTGAGGCTGACCTTCTTACTGAGGTCAAATAAAACAGTTTAAAAAATGATCAGCCAGTCTGTACAATATTTCTGGCTACTGTCTCTGAAATAATACAATCTACTTTTTATTTCCTGATAAAAAAAAATAACCCACCTCTTACATTGCTTTCCAGTCAAACTGCTCAGATACTCTCCAGCCACTTTAATATACAGTATGTCTTTCTATTGTCTATATAGATAGAGCTATAAAAACAAATCCTGCCCTTTATGGAAAGTAGCACATCCATACCTTACAAAATATAAAAAAAAATATATAAATATAAAAAATAAGAATGCTATATTTTATTGTTAAGGCATTTAAAGTATTAAGTTCAACTGTATTTCAGCTACAATTGTATAATTTTAATGATATGTTTAATTAAAATATAACAAAAAGTATGCTTGTAGAGCATCAACCAATTATTCATAACACCCCCTTGATCCATTAACTATGTAGTATTAGTTGCAACAATTTTTACATTATACTAGATATCTTTTGTTAAAGTGGTTCTAGAGGCTGGAGTTTTTTTTTCCTTCATACATTCTTTGCATGAAGGTAAAAAACCTTCATCGTGCAGCTCTCCCATCAGCACTGTGTGCAAGGGAAGCGGCTCTACTGGCCATTGGCTCCTGCTGCTGTCAATCACAACCATTGAGGATGTGGTGGGGCCAAGCTGCGCTCTGTTTGTCTCATAGACACATGGAGGCAGCTCATGAATGAGTGCACCTAGAGCAAGCAGCTTGTTTGTTTTTTTGTTTTTTTTAAGGGAGCCTTCAGTGTCACTTTAAGTTATAAATCAAATATCCATTTATATGGCGCTATGACGAAAATATTAATGAAATTCATGAACTAGAAATTTATTTTGGAAAATTATATATAACGTAATACCTAAAGATACATTAATACAGACATACAATTACAACATATGCACACTATATATGGAGAATACATTACACAAGCATATAATTGCAGTACCAAACACTGCTTACATCTACTGTGTCCCAATGGTCCAAGATGTATTTAAACCAAAATGTTGCCTATCTGCAATTCATCACTTTCCTGATGGGGGGGACCCCAGGAGATCAGCATGGGAAATGTGCTCCCCATGTGTGTAATTAGTATGAATAATAATAATATAATTTGTTTCTTCTAGTGTATTTTCTAACCAAAGCTCACATTGACAGAGATCCTGGCACATCTACAGTGAACTATCAAAAAATGTCTTTGGTGCAACATGTTGGGGTTGATTTACTAAATGTAAATAGACTGTGCACTTTAGAAGAATATCCAATCCAGTTGAAGTAGAAATAAAAAAAAAATACAGAATTTTTACTTAAGCATGATTGGAAGATGGAAATTAGCAGAGCTTCACCACATTCACTAAGCTTAGGGGAAAATGAATGCAACTTCAATTGCAAAGTGCACAATCTATTTCTCCTAATATATCAACCCTGTTATGTCAGAAAATGATCTGAGACCTTAACAAGTTTCATATGAATTTTTTCCTTGAAGAAAACTTTTAACTGAAGTATTATGTGTATTTATATGTAACAACTGAACAGTCATAATTAGGACTCTTCTGCTATAATTAGATACCAGATAATAATCATTAAAATTCTGGAGAACTCATTATACACCACTCAGATAGAAAAATATGGCAATTTTTGAGAGCTAAACAAATTAACCCAAATTATCCTAATTTATTTTCCTCTTTTAGAACATATTGAAGCACTTCAAAGCTAATTTTTATAAAAAATGATATTGCTCAGACCAAGGCTGGGCAAATACCAGCTTCAACAAACATAACATACTTCTACAAAGTTACAGCTGGCACCTAACTTTTTAATAGAATAGAGTAAATGATGCATCAATTTTCCTGCCAACTACACAGTGGTACATAGAATAACTCATTTGATTCTAGCAGTAATACATATTGGGCCAGGTACCACTCAGCGGCTATCATAATGTGAAGTATGATTACCTTTGTCAGCCTCCCCATTGTCTGATAATACTTTGGAATGTGGGTATTGAAGACAACTGCTGGCTTTCAATAAATTGGTCACTCAAAGAAACACATTCACTGTTTTTCACCAAGTTTTTCTTTTTTTTTTTTTTAAAAACACAGTTGCATACAAATGAACTGTAAATCCTAATGTATATATTTTCTTTTGAGAGTAAGTAATGACACAACTTAACAACTTCAAGTCTGGACACTTTCACCATCTTCCAGTCCAGGCCAATTTTCAGCTTTCAGTGCTGTAACAATTTGAATGCCAATTGCGCAGTCATGCAACACTGTACCCAAATGACGTTTTTAGTATTTTTTGATACAGATAAAACTTTCTTTTGGTGGTATTTATTCACCACTGGGATTTTTATTTTTTTCTTATATAAATGAAAAAAATACCAAACAATTTGAAAAAAAGTGTTTTTCTTCTAACATTTTGCAAATAAATAATGTTTCTTCATAAATCATGACCAAAATGTATTCAGCTACCTTTTTGGTAAAACATAATAATCCAAATTAGTTTATAAAAAAATAAAAAAATAGTTTTACATTTTTATTTTATTTTTTTATATTATTGTTTATGTATTTATTTATTTATTTATTTATATGTATTTAGTGACACTGTACTACTTGTGTGGGGTGATAAAGATTTTGTTTTTTTTTACACTGATTGCTTTTACACCCATAAAGGCTGTAAAAGCAATCATCTCTCATTCTCTTTGGCTGCATTCCTGCAGCCATTGAGAAATACTGTGAGAGCTGTTATTGGTCACAGCTTATCACATGGTACAAGGCTCTTGTAAATGGCCTTGTACCATGTAACCTCTGTCATCATTCACAGAATTCACAAGTAGTAAACAATGACGTTAGGAAGTGACATCTTGTTTACTACTGTTCATGTGATCACTGATTGGCCAATCACTGATCACATGAATCGGGACCTCACACAGCAGTCCTGTACACTGATCTGTGTTCCGCTGTGTCCGGTGGACACAGCAGGCACAGATTGAGGTGCTGCGCACACCCAGTAGATGCAGGAGGACATTTAGAAGTGTCCCCCTGCATTGGCAATGATCTTGCACGGCCATTTATCAGAATGGGCTAGATGGGAAGAGGTTAAAGCAAAATTGTAAAACCAAGAGATAGAAATACTAAGACCTCAGATGGACAAACAGGGAGAGACAAGTGATCAATGCTTGTGCTAGTCCTTGTTAATGTTGCCATGAGAAACGTATGCCCACCAGACACTGAATTCTACATTTATCCACCCATGGCTATGAATGCCACATGATAATCATGATTAGCATATATATTTGTATGTATAATCTCAGCGACTGGATAGGCTTTATGCTTCACTTTCGGGCATATATCTGTTTTATTTATTCTTCATATAACATTCTTCATATCCACATGGAGTACTGTGCAAACATTTTAGACAGGTGTGGTGAAAAAAAAAATGCTGTAAATTAAGAAATAGAAGTGTTATTAGTTTATTTTTATCAGTTAACAAAATGGAAAGTAAACGAACAGAAGAGGATTCCAAATCAAGTCAATTTTTGGCATGATCACTCTTTGCCTTCAAAACAGCATCAATTCTTCTAGGTACCTTTGTACACAGTTTTTGAAGGAACTCGGGGGGGGGGGGGGTTCACATTTCCTTGACTGCTTGGTAAAGATGCTTGTGATCAGTAAGGCAAAATGTATCACAGATTTCCCTTTCTGCAATTCACATTGGGGTTGATTTACGAAAGGCAAGTAGTCTGTGCAGTTTGAATGTGCAGTTGCACTCAGTTTCCCCAGACCCTAGTGAATGTGGTGAAGCTTTGCTTTATGTAGCTTGTTCCAAACATCCTGGAGAATCAACCACAGGTCTTCTGTGGATGTAGGCTGCCTCAAATCCTTCTGTCTCTTCTTGTAATGTCAGACAGACTCAATGATGTTGAGATCAGGTGTCTGTGGGGGCCAAACCATCACTTCCAGGACTCCTTGTTTTTCTTTATGCTGAAGATAGTTCTTAATGACATTGGCTGTATGTTTGGGGTCATTGCCCTACTGCAGATTAAATGTGGGGCCAATTACATGCCTCCCTGATGGAATGGCATGATGGATAAGTATCTGCCTGTATTTCTCACCACTGAGAACACCATTGATCTTAATCAAATCTCCAACTCCATTTTCAGAAATTCAGCCCCAAACTTGCAAGGAATCTTCACCATGCTTTGCAGACACTCATTACCGTACTGCTCTCCAGCCCTTTGGCAAACATACTGCCTTCTGTTACAGCCAAATATTCAACATGTTGACTCATCAGTCCAGAGCACCTGCTGGCGTTTTTTCTGCTCCCCAGTCCACATGTTTTCGTGCATAGGATGTGGAAGCAAGGCTAAATGGCTCAACTATGCATGAAAACATAGGAACCAGGGTGCAGAAAAATACTGAAATGCTGATGTTTGGAAGAACTTACCTAACAAGTTTATTCTAAAATGGTGTGCAAGTGTACCTAGGAGGATTGAAGAATTGATGCTGTTTTGAAGACAAACGGTGGTCACACCAAATATTGATTTGATTTGGATTTCTGTTCTGTTCATTTATTTTCCATTTTGTAAATTGAAAAAATTATTATAATAACACTTCTATTTCTGAAAACATTCTTAATTTACAGCATTTTTTCACACCTGCTTAAGACTTTTGCACAGTACTGTATTTCTTTATCAGTGTGTTATCAACAATGAATATTGAATATGAAGGACCTCTGGGCAAAAATGTTCTTAGCTTTGGAAAGAGTAGGGGTTGGATAGTACCCTGCTTTTATTCTGGTTACACCCTACTGGAGCTATTTCTTTTAACACATCAGGAAGTGAGGGGCAATGTCTTTAAAACTGTTATCTGAACAGGTGTCCCCATTGGAATATTCCCCTCACCTCCCGTTATGGTTGTAATATTTTGAATTTCTCCCAACATTCTGCCACAAAGACAGTGTTTCCCAGGTAGAGAATATGACTATCCTAGACATGGACATAGATCTTAATAAAAATCTGAGTTTCTAACTGTTGCCTACTAAAAATGCTAAAGTAATTATTTTCATATTTTGCCATTGCCCAGTGTTTAAAGTAGCAAGATATTTCTTACACCCCATAGTACTCAACAGTATAAATATTGCTTCTGCAACTGCAAGGGTAAATTTATTGGACATGTCCTAATGCAAGAAAAGAGCACAGTGGACATAGGGTCTTTTTATGTGTCTTTGAGGGTTTTGAGGGCAATGTTAAAAATATACAACTGGGAGGCCTTAAAGATGTAAATGGATGCCCTAAAGCTGTACAAAACAAAGTTTTATTTTTCTTTTGAATATTGAAGCAGTGTGCAGTAAAGAAAAGGCAGCTCCAAGAACAGATGGTAAGTAGCAAAGGAATGCTCTGGGCACTCAAAACTTAAAAAAGGTCCTATCAGAATAAAACAAATCAAAAAGAGAAAAAAAAACAGAAAACAGAAATGAAAAACCCATAATACCACCCCTGATACAAATCCCTACTTTTTTAACCATTTCTGGACTGCCCACAATACATGTACTGCAGGGGGGCAGCTCCCAGTACCTGGCCACTTTGATCACAATGTCAACAAAGCTGTTATGAATGAATTTCATTCATAACAGCTGTGCTTTCTTTAGTGATGCTGTGATAGGACCACAGCTATCACATGGTATCACAGCTATCACCTGAGCCAATAACAGAATCATGTACCATGTGAAAGCCGTGGGCCAATCACAGCACACAATAGTAATCACAGCTGTTATGAATGTAACCCATTCGTGACAGTGCAAAACATTGCTGTTACAGTGATCATCACTTTAGCAGCAATCAAAGCATAGGTACATCAGAATTGATCAAATTATTATTATTATTGTTAATAAATATACACTTATTGGGATTTTTTATTACCAAAGACATACAGCAGAATAAATTTTGGCCTAAATGTATGAAGGACTAGGACATGTTTTATAACAACAAGTTGAATTTTTTTTTGTTCTTTTTGTTTATATAGTAAAACATAAAAAACCCATCAGTGATCAAATGCCACCAAAAGAAAGCTCTATTTGTGTGGAAACAATATAAAAAATGTTATTTGGGTACAGTGTTGCATGGCTGTGTAATTGCCAGTTAAAATATCGCAGTCCTGAATAGCAAAAAAATGGCCTGGTCATGAAGGGGGCAAAACCTTCTGGAGTGCAAGTGGTTAAAGAGAAAAAAAACAGTTAAACTTAAAATAAAGGTCAAAACAATATAAAATAAAAACCACCATACATCAAAAATAAAAGACCCAAAACAACAACCACTGAAACAAAAGACCATATTTTAAGGGAAACCTTGGATTAAAAAAATTTTGTGAACAGGACAGCTAAAAGTGACCTCTAACCTCAAATCAACCACAAAATAAATATATAAAAACTCCCCTTAAATAATATTATTCAAAGAGGGCAGCACAGAGGTTGAATGCCCAAAATAGTTAACAGTCACTTTCTTAACTGACCCTAATCTCACCTTATGCAGTCAACCTTCCTTATCCTTTTCCTGGAACAGTTACCATTTCACGGACACTATAGGAACTATGTATAAGACATATATGTAAACATATATGTGACAAACATCCCTACAATCAAGACAAAAATTTCTGTACTTCCTCTGTTGTATGATTTCTTTTTTTTTTTTGTTATTCCATAATGTTTTATTGAAATTTTTGAGATGAGTAACAATTATGTCAAGATCCAGTACAAAACAGTTTTGGTAAAACTTTATCAACAAATACATACTTGTTCTCTTTCTCCGAGGGTAAGACAAATATTTGCAGCCCCAGTAGTACTGGTCTTCTTTGGTTTAAATTGCTGTTTATGGGTTGCCCTCGAGTTGAGGAGAAAAAAAAAAGGGAGGGGGGAGAGGTGGGGGGGGGGGGGGGGTGGCAGGGGAGTTGGGAATTCAAGAGGGGTATTGTCTCATAGTTTCATAGTTGTGTGTGTGTGTGGGGGGGGTCTAGCCATCGGAGAAAGGAGTAATAAAAGATTTGCAACGCCTGTAGCAGGAACCCTGGGGGAAATATATTCCCCAGCGACTTGAGCTCAACTAGTTTACTGGAGAGTAACCTGACCCAAGCATACTCAGAAAAAGCCAGGTGTTTATGAGTTTTGCTGTTTTATAAGAAAAACTGAAATTGTTAATTTGTGTCGCACTTTCCTCTCCAAAAAGTCCAGGTGAGGATACAGCCAGGTAAAGGAAAGGGAACAAGATTTCTTTATTCCATTCATAATTTGTTTATAGGCATCTGTGGTCTGGAAATTGATCCAACAGGCCCAAGTGGAAGTGTGGAATGCTATTCTGTCTTGAGAAATGTAAATCAATTCTTTCACTATCCTTTGCAGTCTACCGGGCTAATCCAAGCCAGGAACCTTTGTGGTTTTCCACAGGATAGGTATGCACATTTGAGCTGCATTGATCATGTGAGACGTAAGTGATCTTTTATACCTATCCAGTGGTTGGTCAGTCATATGAAGTAAGTATTGAGCTTGAGAAAATGTTACTGAGTCACCTGTGACTTGTAGAATAATATCATGTACTCTATGCCAGTAATTAGATAAGAGAGGGCAGGACCCCCAAATGCGGAGAAATTAACCCTCCTCAGATTGGCACCTCCAGCATTTGTCAGTTGATAAGAGGGTAAATTTGTGAATGAGTTGTGGGACTTTGTGCCACCTTGTTTTCAGTTTGTAGGCATTTTCCTGTACAAAGACATTGAGAGAGTTTTTGTGGGCCATTATATGTATTCGCTCCCAATCCTCTTCACTAAAGAAACAGTCTAGTTATTTTTCCCATGCTTTGACAATGGGCCCACTCCTGGGAGTCTTGAGCATATAAGAGTGCATAGACGGTGGAAATCATGTGGCACTGGGGGGAGTTTCGGAAGCAGATAGATTCAAAAGGGGAGAGCGGCCGCCCATAATCTGAAGAGTGATTGGAAGCTTTGAGGAAGTGCCTAATTTGAAAATATGCCCAAAAAGGCATTATGGAATCTTTATATTGCGCCAGTAAGGCTGATCTGCCTCTTTGGAAAAAAGAATGTGCCAATAAAGAGGATTCGGGCCACTTAGAATGAGTAAATATGGCAGACTCACCAGGGAGGAAGTCTGGGTTCCCCAGTTCCCACAGGAGGGCCCAGATTAGGAGAGATTTGGCATTTGGAAACAGCTAGAGAGAAGCATTGCAGTGTATGTGTGATAAAGGGATGTCCCTCTGTGTTAAATTTCCAATGGCGAGATGATATCCTAGGAAGATTAGCAGGAGATATGCTTGAAAAGGCCTGTTCCAACCCAACCCAATCTTTTAATTGGCTGTCGACTGACCACTCAACTATTCTGGACAACTGAAGGGCCCAAAAGTATTTTCGAATGCTATTACCTCTTTTAAGTTTAGGTAGAGACAGGTAATCAAATGAAATGCGAGGAACTTTCTGATTCCATATAAATCTACTGAATATTTTGCGAAGATGTGTGAAAAACAGTTTAGGTAGGGAGATAGGAATAGTCTGCATTACATATAATAAGTGAGGTAAAATATTAATTTTAATCACAGCTGCCCGCTCAAACCAAGATAAGGTTGAGACTGCCATCTTAGGAGATCCTGGGAGATGTTTGTCACCAATGGGGTGTAGTTTTTCACATATTAGTCATCAGGGTCTGCTGGGCATGTGATTCCTAAGTAAGTAATGCCACCTGGGTTCCACACAATGGAAACATTTCTTTTGTAGGAGAGATGTGACTTAGAGTAGTTGATTTTGAAACTGGATAACAAAAGAAAGTAATTAAAAGCATTTAAGATGTTTGGAAGTGTAGTGTGTGGTTCTCGGATACACAGAAGACTATCAACTGATATTTGTATTCTTAGTTTGCTATTTGAAAGCCATTAATATTGGTATTTGCTTGTAGACTCCAAAGAATGGTTCAAGAGATAGGATAAAGATTAACGGTGACAATGGACAACCTTGCCGTGTCCCGTTATGGATATCAAAAGAGTCAGAGAAGAATCTGTTTATCTTGGCCGACGAGTTAGAATACAGCACCATAATCCATTTATACATTATAAAGTACAGTCCAATCACCTTTAGCACCTATAATCCCAAGGTATGCGGTCAAAGGCCCTCTCTGCATCCATGGACAGGAGAAGGTCCTTGTATTGCATCTGCCTGATCCAGGTTTGAATGCTAATAGCTTTCAATGTATTGTCACGTGTCTCAGGACCGGGAACAAAGCCCACTTATGCTCAAAAGATCCATTTGGTCATAAAGGATAAAAGACAGTTGACTAGGATTTTTATAAAGTTTGATATCTACGTTTAGAAGTGAGATCAGTCTGTAATTTGATACTAAGCCTGGATCTTTCCCTGATTTGGGCAAAACTGTGATATGTGTGGATAGTAAGCCTTTAGGAGGGGCATGATCCTAGAGATAATTAAAAGCCTTCATAGAATGAGGAGCCAAGATCTCTGCAAAGATTTTATAATATTGGGTTGTGAGGCCATCCGGCCCTGGGCTTTTACTTGGCTTCATTAGTTTTAAAGCCAGGTGAAAAACTTACGGCAGCATCATCTCTAATGTTGTAAAGATGTTCATAATATGTTTCGCTATGTCCGTAGTAGCTTCATAGATCAATCTCAAGGTGTAGCAGATTTTTACTACTGTTTGGGCACCAACAGATGTGCTAAGAGACGGACACTTTTGTTACTATGTTCATAGAAACATTTCTGTCCTAAGGTGAGTCTACGTCTAGCCTTAAAATCAAGAGCTTCTTCTCTAAGTGTTGTAAGCTCGATAAGTGTAGCTTGGAGCGGAGATTGCTTATGCGCCTGTTCTAGCATGCGGACATGATCAAAAAGCTTTCTGATTTGGTGTTGCAATTCTTTTTTATGTTTTGCTGCTACAGACAGACATTCTGCTCTAATAATGCATTTATGCGCTTCCCATTGAGTCATAAGAGGACCTTCCTCAGAGTCATTAAGTTGAAAATAGTCTTGTAAGGTTTTTTGGAGCTTACTAAAATCTATTGAATCTCTTAAAAGGGAGGCGTCTAAATGGCAAATTTTGTATGCCACTCCATAGTTGGGAAGGTCAATATCATTGAGATAGAATTATGGTCAGAGATGACCTTTGGTTCCACTGTTACCTCCTAGATAATGTTGGTCAGATTGAGATAGGAACCAATAGTCTATCCTAGAATATTTGTTATGCGGAGGAGAGAAAAAAGAGTATTCTTTGGCTGTGGGATACAGTGTTCTCTATGTATCGTGAAGGTTTAAGTTGGCTAGGGATTTCTTGATACTTCTCAAATCTCTGTATGGTTAAACTGAAGCCCCATTGGAGGTACCTAACATCAGAGTTAAAGGGATATTAAAATCACCCCCTAATATTAAGATGCTTTTCATGAAGTTGAACAAGAGATCACAGATCGGCTATATACTTTAGCTAAGGTGATCATTTGCCAGAAAAGGTCCCTTTCAGGAAAATAAACCTACCACCCTCATCAATAATTTGATCTTTTATTTTGAACAGCGTATGCCGAGAAAACAGGATGGCAATACTAAGGGGATTGGTAGCATGGTATACTCTAGGAAATTGGTGATCAGAAAGCTTAGGAGTGCTATCAGAGAAATGGGTTTCTTGAAGAAAAGCTATCTGGCAGCATTTCCTGTATTGATCTTGTAAGACCATGGTTCTCTTTTCTGATGCATTAAGCCCTTTGACGTTAAAGGAGAGGAATTTATATTCTAAGTCAGATGCTATAGAACTAAAATGAGCCATTTCACCTCAAACAAGAGGAAAAGAGAATGTTTTTTTTTTTAAATCAGAAATATTGTTTATTAATGTTGAAGTTATACAAATCTCAAAATGACAAAGCATATACAGAATGGTATCAAAAACTCAATCATTAACAAACCAAACAACATAATAAAGAAAACCTTCCAGTGCTATCACTTAAACAAGAAATCCAAGAGTTTCTGCAACATTACAGAGATAACATATGACAATGAAATCAGATGACAGGGTAATTTTGCACATACAGGACAATAGTAGTAGACCCTCAACAGTAGACCCGCATGAAACAGAGAACAACCCGCCCCCCACCAGGGAATGCAGGAGGGGCATAGACTAGCCCTGAGAAAGTGATAATCAAATTACAATTAAAAGCAACTACAAGAGCCTATGCATTATTAGATCAAAAGGGGCTAAACCTGGAGTGGCCAACCAAGCATCCCAAGGTTTCCCAAATTTACCCAAACAGCCTCTATGCTGGTAAACTAAACGATCATATCATAAAATAATTCCCATATTTCGCTTGCAGTCAGCAACAGTGGGAGGAGTATCCGAGGTCCAGAGCACTAGAAGTGTCTTGCACGCCTGGAACAAGGCCTTGGAAAGGGCCTCTAATATAAATGTATCCTGCGTTACCGAATCTAGAATACCTAAAAGGCACTGCTTAGGATCCAGAATTAAATTAGTTTGAAACACCAAATTAAGGGTAGTTAATACCTATGAAGTTTTGGACATCTCCACAACATATGTATCAGATCCCCGTGGCCCTGCTTGCATCTGCCACAAAAGGGGTCTTGACGTAGCCCCAATTTGTACAATTTTGCAGGAGTGTAAGGAACTCTAAGTAGAATTTACCATTGAGAAATGCGATGGGAAACCGTCAATGAACTAAGATGCACGGAATGCAAGGCAGCCTCCCACTGGTCATCCTCAAAAGTCCCAACATCTCGTTTCCATTGCCCATCGGCCCTACTCGGATATTTTTCCAAGTAGTCTGTCAAAAGCATGCTATAGCAATGAGAGATAAGCCCCCTGGTCACTGTAGCAGATTGTAAATAATTAAAAATAGGGGTAGAAGAGGAGTGCCAGAAGGCTGATGAGCCCTGAGCAGTAACTGCATGTTTTAACTGCAAATAGTAAAATAGCATCGTGGATGGAAGTTTATACCTAGACTGCAAGACATCAAAGGAGAGAAGCTGACCATTGCTATATATATGCTTCAAGTGAGTGATGCCATAAGCTTTCCATTTAGAAACATATTGTAATTTGGCCAGTTCTGGTATTGTCGCATTGTTCAATATGGGACTATAAACCATATGGCCCATAGTCTGTTGCAATTTCTTAACTTTAAGCCAAATTTTTTGCATTAGGCGATATGTAGGAAAGGATTTATTGGGTTTACAAAAAGATTGAGCCTGAAGACCCTCAGGCAATGAGCCAGAGGCAGTGAAATGCAACATCACTTTTATAGTTGAGTCATCAACCAGAGCCAGGTCAACACCTCCCTGCGCAATACCTTTATGAAAATACTACAGCTGACTAGCAAGGTAGTACAACCATGGGTTAGGCAAAGCTGTCCTCCCTCTATCCTTGAGACGCTGCAATTGTTCCAGCCGAAGCCGAGGTGAACTGCCCACCCAAAGCAACGGGCGAAAAGTGGTATTTATAATAGCAAAAGTTTTCAATCATTACTGGGGAGGTATGAAGGAAATATAACAATTGAGGCATAAATATAATTTTTCTACCTGCCAGAGATAACCAGAATTTGGACCATATCTTGACCTTATCTTTAAATCGATTCAACAAGGGAGCTACATTAAGGCGACAATAATCTAGTAAATCAGCACTAATGAGGATATGTAAATATTTGAAGGAAACTGTAATCCCCACCAGATAGAAAGTAGACACCATGGGATCAACGACCCTGTCCAGTGGCAACATTGCAGATTTAGACCAGTTAATGACTAGTCCCGAATAATGGTCAAACTGTGAAATGATATGCATAACAGTATGCAAGGAAAGTCCAGTGTCTCCAAGCAAAATCCAAAGAACAACAGGTATACCGCTCAGGCAAACAATCCAGATCAATCCATGACAGGTGCAGGCTCTGGCTCGCCACCACACACCATGCAACAGGAAGAAAGGTCAGCCGCACACCGGAGGATAGATGAATACAGTGTGTATTTATTGATCCATAGGACACAAAAAACACCAGGACATGAATACAGGACTTGTTAATGCGTTTCACACGATCTCGTGCTTAATCATAATCATTATGATTAAGCACGAGATTGTGTGAAACGCGTTAACAAGTTCTGTATTCATGTCCTGGTGTTTTGTGTGTCCTATGGATCAATAAATACACACTATCTCCAAGCAAAAAGCAAGACATCATTAGCATATAGCAATATTTTTTCTTGATGAGTACCATATTTGAAACCCGCAACATTTATACTAGCCCTAATTCCTGCTATCAAAGGATCGATGGCCAGTGCGAACAAAAGTGGGGAAAGGGGGCATCCCTGTCGGGTGCCTCTGGCCAAGTAAAAAGTTGAGGAAATTGCTCTGTCCTGTCTAATTGCGGCACAGGGAGAGTGATATAGAAGCTTCACCAAATTTATAAACTGGTTGCCAAAACCGAATCTCGCAAGAATCGCCATAACTAATCCCATTCTATGCTATCAAACGCCTTAGTGGCATATAACAAAAGAAGCGTTCTAGAGCCCCTGTTGTCAGCTGGTGTTTGCATATTAATAAACAGTCTGCATAAATTAACAGTGGTGGACGTCTGTGGCATGAAACCTGCCTGGTCAGGGTTTATGATAGTAGTAATGACTTTAATTAAGCGAAGCACTAATACTTTGGCCAGAATCTTTACGTCAGATTGTAATAGGGATGTAGGTCTATAGGAGCTAGGGTCAGTGGCCATCTTGTCCGGCTTAAGTAGCAAGACCACTGTGGCCTTGGTCATAGAGGCAGGCAGAGAGCCCCTGTCATAAGCCATTTGAAGCGCCTTTAAGAGTTGTGGTAGCATGGTTTCAGCATATACTTTATATACCTCTATCAGGATGCCATCCTCCCCCAGAGCCTCATCTACTGTAATAGGAGAGTCTAAATAAGATTTATGACTAGGAGCAAGTGTAGGCAAAGGGGTATCTCCAACATATTCGTCTAGTAAATGTGGATTTAGAAGAGTAGTGATTAGTGTAATAGTGGACTAGTTCTTCCATAACATCTGAAGGAGTGTTCACCAAAGTACCCATCAAGGAGATCAATGACCTGATAGGTTGCACTGCAGTTTGAGTTTGAATCAGCTTAGCCAACAGACGTCCAGTCTGCTCACCTTCCTCATAGAATGATTGTTTGGCAAAGAAACGTTGCTGCTCAGCCTGAGAGTTAGTTATGCACAGGAGGTTCTCCTGCGCCGCCAACCATTTCCTCTGAGAAATACTTTAAATGCATTCCAAATAAGTAAAGGGTCAGAGGAAAGGTCATTATATTGGAAAAAATGGTCTATCTGTTGTATCACCACTTCATAAGAAGGAATCAACTTCAACCAAAAAGCATTTAGCTTCCATGAGGCTTGAGGGAGGGATGACCCAGGACCAATATGGAGCCGGATCACCAAGGGGGAGTGGTCAGACATACTTCTTGGCTATAGGTAATTGTCTTGAAAAAGGAACCTGCTAAGGAGTTACATACACACAGATCTATTCGGGATAGGGTACCATGAGTTTTGGAAAAACAGGAGAACTGATGGGCAGACGGGTACCGTATACGCCAGTGATCCACCCAGCCCACCTCAGTCACAAAATGACTAAGGGCAGTCCCCCGACCCCAGGAGCCAGGGACAGCAGGGGGATGCTTATCCAAAATAGGGTCCAGGTACCCATTGAAATCATACAATACAAATAATGGTACATTAGGCTTGTCTAGCAAAAACTCTACAAGTTCCCTCAGAATAGCAGTGTAAAAGGGTGGTTGCACAAAAATCACCACTAACACACAGATAACAGAATATATCATGTAAAACAAGAATACCAATCTACCCTCAGGATCGGTTTCTCACGCCGGTAAGGTATGGCTCTGTGTATCAACACACACACCCTGCGGGAATAGGCGGTGTGGGTGAAGTGATACATACACTCAGCCCAAGGAAACTGCGCCAAATCCAAAGTGTCCACAGTGAGATGAGTTTCCTGTAGGCCACAGATAACAGGATGATGCTTGTGTAGTATGGTCGATATCATAATCTTCTTCAAGGGGTCATTGAGGCCTCTAATGTTCCATGAAATCAACAAGATGCTCTCCATAGCAAAGTAAATGGGTCAGGGAAGGGGTAATTATTGATAAGGGGAAAATCCACAGCAAGTTCCACCTGGCTCCCCCACAGTAGGCAAAGGGCATACTCCACTTTACGGAATATTGCATGACTCTTAGAAGAAAAATGGCATATAGTGCACTGAGCACTGGAAAAGAGACTGGAAAGGTCAAACAAAACTGAGGCACAACAGTGCCTAACAAAACATATCCAAAAACAATAAGTGAACCCATAGCTCGCATAACAGGCAGCCGGCCCCCAAGTGCGAGTAGATGACATCGGATAATGGTAACTGCCACTCAACGAGTAACAGGAGCACACACTGTAACAGCAAACAGGATCAGAGCTCAAAATTGCAGCAGTCCATAAATGTCACTTCCCGGTGAGATAGGAACAAAGCATATCAGGGATCCCACATAATAGTAGGATTATAATAGCAGGGATTAATCATATGGATTGCGACGACGCAGTTGAGCTTCATGCATGTCCACCCAATCTGAGGCTGAGGTAGCAGAGTCAAAAAAATGTGATTGATTATTGGTAATGATTTTCAGGCGGGCAGGATTTCAGTTGAAGGTTCCCTTAATCTCAAGAAATTTGACCCGCTTGCATTGCACCTCCGCAGAAAAGTCAGGGTAAAAGGAAATCTTGGCCCCATTAAATTGAATGTTGGCACGTTCCCTGGCAAGATGCAATTTGATATCCTTGTAATTGAGCAGACGTGCCAGGACAGGCCTGGGTGGTTGTCCAGCCGGCAATGGTCGAGTAGGGGTACGGTGCACCCTTTCTACTGCAAAAAGAGGAGAAAATGCTTCTTTGCCAAAAAGCTCAAGTAACCAGGTTTTAATAAATTGCATGGGGTTACCGCCCTTAGTACGTTCAGGTAGGCCTACAATTGATACAATTGTTGTATCGCAGATGGTTTTCAAAATCGTCCATTCAGACATTATTAGCCTTAGCCAAATGTGCCGTGGAGCAGGTATCAGAGAGCAACGGGGGGGAATTTATCTTCCAAATCACTGATGTGACTTTCTACAGCCATGGTTCTTTCTATAGTCTTCTGAATATCATGTTGGAGAAAGTTAGCCTCTTCTCTCAGACCCCCCACTTGCTCCTTCACAGAATGCACCAATGCAGTACAGTGTCGCACAGCCTTAAGGATATCCACTAAAGTGGGTTGCTCCTGCTCAATATTATCAATGTCCCTCTCAGCACCCCGCTCAGCCCTCATGTCCACCTCCTCTCCCAAACGTTGCTGCTGCGATGGTGTAGTAGGCCGCACCGGGGGGAAATGGTGGGAGTCCCCTGAATGCCCAGGTCCAATGACCCTGTAATCCTCTGGGTATAATAAAGCATGTCCCAGCAGCCCTCCTTCCCCGCAGGGTGGCCTGGCTTACCAGACCTTCCAGTGGCCTCCTTCAGCTTATCACCTCCTCCTCTAGGCGCACATTGTGGCTGAGGATGCCAGCGCCATGATGGATGTCTTTGCCAGCCATTTCTTCCCTGTTTTTCTGGGTTATCATGGCAGGGAAAGGCTCACCCTAGGGATGCAGATGTGCTTCGGACAGCGACTACTGCACAAGAGCAGTGAAACGTGCAAAAATCTCACTGGTACAGGATCAAGGACAGGATGGTTAGCGGAAGCTCGGTGAAGCACAGCTACTTACATGCCCTTTTATTTACATAGCGAAGAGTAGTCTTCTCCCTAAGGTTCCTACAATGACAGTAAGAGAAGTGGAGAGCTACTCCAATGACTGTCCCCACCTGCACGGCAAGAGGGGAAAGAGGTAAAAAAAAGGGTGGGGGAGAACTGCTATTCTGCGAAAACCTTGGTAAGATCCAGACTGTCTTCAAAAAAAAATTTATTTATTTTTTCGGAGAAGGTCAACATTGGCAGGTGCCCTGAGGAACAATAGTCCCCCTAAGTGAGTCCTACAACATTTTGGGGGTTGGAAAAGCAGTAGAAAACCACAATACACAAAATAAAGTGTAGACTGATTGTCTAAAATGACTGTAAATGCACCACGAGAAAGAGAGCATGAAAGCCACCCTGCCTATTTGGGTTAAACATCAACCATAACATTCAATGAACTAGAAACATATCAACAATGCTTAATATGATGGGGTGAAAACAATTAACCATATAAACTGTTACTTTAAAATAAGTCAACAATAAACTATAAAGATATATGGCCTGTGCAATGCATGGTATTTTGCTTTCCCTAAGCACCTCTAGCAGGGGTCACAGCACTCTGCGGTTGCAGAGAGTAATTTGAGATAAGTCCTGGAATGCTTAGACTGTGGAATGTGAACTCCTCTTGGTCCCAGGCTGCATGTATGACTTCTTCTTTAAGATGAAAGTCATTAAAACAGCAGACAATGTCCCGATGGGGATCTGTATTTCTCCCTCTAGGCCTTAAGGCTCTATGTGCCCATTAAAATGTAACAGGGGAGTCGGGAGGTTTCTCTAACAGCTCATTAAATAAAGCCTGAAGGGCCTGGGGTATCTGTTTTGCCTCTACAGACTCTGGTATGCCTCTTATCCGTAGGTTCCTTCTCCAACCACGACTGTCTAAATCCTCCATGTGGCATTGCATTTCAATGAGCTGGATGTTGTGGTGTGCCACTGTGGTCTGTAGGTCAGTTATTGCTGTGTCATGGTGTGTTACAGCATGTTTGGCCTCTGTAAGTCTGGCAGTGACTGATTGGAGGTCATCTCTAAGCTCAGTGATGGTTAGAGTAGTTTTAATGTTGGCCGCAATGTTTTGTAGGTCAGCCATCCGTGGCATCTGCTGAAAAATTTCAGTTATGGAGGCCAGTGATTCTCCTGTGTCAGAACCTGTGGCTGAGACCTGTGCACTTGCAGCCGGGGATGATGGAGAGCTTTCAGGACATGCACAGCCTTGTTGGGACTGGAATATAGGTGGTAAATGCTGGCCCAACTGAGAATGGGGTGATCGGGACTGTGGAGAAGCCTTTCCTATCTTACCCATGGTCGATAGTGTTCAAAAGGCTTTGCGGGGCGGCTAAACTCTCCCTTGTGGTGTCAGAGCCTCTCTAAAGAGGGTCCATCTTGGGTGCCACCAAAACCATGCCCCCCACCACCCTCAGGGTTTCTTATATTGGCACCACCTTGTGGCCACAACATGTTTTTTCCAGGTATTTATGGAAAATAAAAGATTATTGCCACTAGGTGGCAAAGACAATATAGGTACCATGAAGAAAATACACCAATTCTTGTCCTGATTGTTCATAGTTACATACAGTATTTAGTGTGTATGAAGAAAAACAAAAGTCCATCCAGTTCAACCATTAAAAAAAAAAGTAAGTTATAATCCTACACTCACAGTTGATCCAGAGGAAGGCAAGAAACCCAGCAAAGTACGACCCAATTTGCTCCTGCAGGGAAAAAATCCCCAGAGAGGCAATCAGATATTCCCTGAGTCAACTTTATCTATAAATGTTAGTAACCATGTATATTCTGTGTATCCAAGAAAGAATCCAGGCCTTTTTAAAAGCAATCCACTGAGCTGGCCAGAACCAAATCTTGAGGGAGTCTATTCCACATTTTCACAGCTTTTACTGTGAAGAAACCTTTCCATGTTTGGAGATTAAATTTCTTTTCCTCCAGACATAAAGAGTGCCCCCTTGTCCTCTGTAATGACCTCAAGATGAATAACTCTACACCGAGTTCACTATATGAACCACTGATGTATTTATACATGTTGATCATATCCCCCCTTAATCCTCTTAACCACTAGCCTACAGTGCACTTATACCCCCTTCCTGCCCAGGCCAATTTCCAGCTTTCAGCACTGTTGCACTTTGAATGACAATTGCGCTGTCATGCAACACTGTACCCAAATGAAATTTTTATAATTTTTTGTGACAGCTAGAGCTTTATTTTGGTGGTATTTAATCACCTCTGGGATTTTTATTTTTTCTTAAATAAACCAAAAACCACAGAACATTTTGAAAAAAAAAATGTGTTTTCTTAGTTTTTGTCATACAATTTTGTAAATAAGTGATTTTTCTCCTTCACTGATGTGCGCTAATGAGGCTGCAGTCATGGGCACTGATAGGCTGCACTGATGGACACTGATAGGTGGCACTGATGGGCACTGATGAGGAGGCACTGGTAGGTGGCACTGATGGGAATTGACAGGCATCACTGATGGGCACTGAAAGGCAGCACTCATATATGGCACTGATAGGTGGCACTGATAGGGGGCACTGACTGCCACTGATAGGCGGCACTGACTGGCACTGTTAGGTGGCACTGACTGGCACTGTTAGGCGGCACTGATAGGCAGCACCGATGGGCACTGATAGGCGGCACTGACTGGCACTGATAGGTGGCACTGATTGGTAGCACTGATAGGTGGCACTGACTGGCATCGATAGGTGGCACTGACTGGCACTGATGGGAGACACTGAAAGGCAGCTCAGATGGGCACTGATATGTGGCATTGATGTGGCACTGATGGGCACTGAAATGTGGCACTGATGGGGCTACACAGATCATCAGTGCTCTGATGATCTGTGTACATGTCCCCTCCGAGGAATGCCGATTACAGGCTCTCCCCTGCTCACGATCACCTGTTTACATGTGATCAGCTGTGATTGGACACAGCTGATCACATGACCAAGCCGACATCTTCAGCTCTTTCCGTGGATTGGTGATCCGCTGTGTCCTAGGGACACAGCACACCACCGATCGCCGTGCTGCGTGCTCCGGGAGCCGCACATGCACGGTTAGAATGGGAGGACATCATATGACGTCCTCCCAGAACGAGATAACCACCTTGCATCCGTCATATTACTATATGGCAGGCAGGAGGTGGTTAATCTCCTCTTCCCAAGAGAGAATAAATTCAGTTCCTCTAATCTTTCCTCATAGCTGTGCTCCTCCATGCCTCCTATCAGTGTGGTTGACCTTCTCTGTACTTTCTTCAGTTCCCCAATGTTCTTATTGTGAATTGGTGCCTAAAATTTAACTGCATATCCTGGATGAGGTCTTACTAATGATTTGTACAGGGGTAAAAGGATATCTCTCTCTCTGGAGTCTATACCTCTTTTAATACAAGAGAGGATTTTGCTTGATTCAGAAACTGCAGCTTGGCATTGCATGCATTAAGCTTGTGATCTACCAAAACTCCCAGATCCTTCTCCACCATTAATTCCCTCAGTTGTACCCCCCCTAGTATGTATGATGCATTCATATTCTTAGCCCCCAAGTGCATAACCTTACATTTATCAACATTAAACCTCTTTTGCCACATAGTTGCCCAATAAAACAGTGCATTGAGGTCTTCTTATAAATTGGATACATCCTGTAAGGACTGTGTCAAATGCTTTTACAAAATCCAAGTATACCACATCCACCGCCACTCCTCTGTCCAAGGGACAGAGGAGGTTTTGCTCACCTCCTCATAAAAAGAAATCAGATTTGTTTGACAACTTCTGTCTTTCATGAATCCATGCTGTCTGTTGCTTAAAATATTTTTTTCCAGCAAGAACACGTCTATGTGGTATTTTATTAAACTCTCCAGTATCTTCCCAACTATAGAAGTTAAACTAACAGGTCTATAATTACTTGGTAAAGATTTTGACCCCTTTTTAAATATAGGCACCACATTAGCCTTACGCCAACCCAGTGGTACTAAAGAGTTCCTAAAAATTAGAAACAATGGCTTTGAAATGACAGAGCTCAAGTCAAAGACCCGTATGTGTATGCCATACAGTCCAGGTGCTTTATTCACCTTTATTCTCTCTAAATATTTCTGGATCATATCAATTGTGAGCCAATGTGGATCATCTGGAGCTGTGTCAATACCATGCCCATAATGGACAAGAGCCCATGCTCCTTTGTATACACAGAGCTGAAGAAGGTATTTAATAAATTTGCCTTCTGTTTGTCCCCAATCACTCACTCTAGATTATTTTGTAAAGGGCGTACATGCTCGGACTGGACCTTTTTACTAGTAATATATTTGAAGAATTTTTGGGGGTTTGTCCTGCTATCTTTTGCAATCTGCCATTCGTTTTCAATTTTTGCATTATCTGTTATATTCTTTGTAATGTGTAAATGATGAATGCTTTCCTTCATTTTTATATGTCATAAAAGCTCTTTTCTTGTTATCCATAGCTTTTTTGCTATTGGCCATAAGCCACACTGTCATGTACCTGATGGGAGACTGAATTGACGAGGTCGGCCTCACTTGTGTCACTAGCCCTGACCCCGCTGAGGTTGGAACAGAGGGAGTCTAGGGACCAGGGGGACAAGAGCGCCAGTGGTTGTTGTTTTCAGCTCTTGCAGATGATGACCTTGGAAGGCAGTTGATCCTCTGATTTAGGCACCGTAATAACAGACAGAGCAGGTTCTGTGTATTGCCAGACGTGCAGCAGAGCAAGGTAGGTAGCAAGGACAAGAGACTGGAGCAGAGTCATAGGATAGCCAGGTTCATCAACAGTCAGGCAGCACGGTACAGAATAAGAAGGAAAAGCCAAAGTCAGGAGCAGAGCCGAAGTCAGGAACCAGTAGCAGGAGAGTAATCGAAGTCGGGTCAGGAACAAGCCGGGTTGGTAACGGAGGAATCGTACAGGAACAAGCAGGACACGGGGGGGGGGGGCTGAAGACCAGTCAGCACTGAACCTGAGCAGAGGCTCTCCTTAAATGGGCCGTCTGGTGCCAATCTTCGCCGTGCGTGTGCACGTGCGCGTGCGTGATCGCGCTTTCCTGCGCGCATGTGCACAACCGGCAATTCTTCTGCGGGAATTCCTATGCGCATGCACGTTCCCGATCGCGATTCTTCTTGCCGGAAATCCCTTACACACATAGGTTTGATTTTTATCCTTTTAAACGTGTTGCCCATGGGAATATATTTTGCAGTGTGTTCACATACAGTCTTTTTAAAGAACTCCCATTTCTGTGTTGTGTTCATCGATGCCAATATTCCCTCCCAGTCTAAGTCTTGGAGAGCAGCTCTCAGCCTTGGAAAATTAGCTCTCTTGTTCATCATATCCACACAGTGAAAATTTTATGCATACAAAAAATAACTGCTCTGTACCCACCTTTTTATAGTGAGGGGGCTTTCTTAACCAAAAGCCCCCTCATTGGCTCTTGCTGGTCATAGTTCAAAGGTCATATAGTTAATTTTAGTTTAAAAAAATCCCCATGGTGAATCTGCACATAAATTCACCAGGACCTCAAATATAAAACCCAGAGGATTTGTCTCAGACCCATGTAGCGTTGAACCCAAGCCTCATCCTTGTCAGTAAAAAAAATCCAGGTTAGTTATCAGTTGATGCTTCCCTGAGCCTCTGAGTTTCAGTGGGGATTTCTTTTTTTCAGTAGAAAGGGTTCATCTGCTTTCACTCTTCAAAGTACTTTTAGTGTACAAAAGATTTCCCAAGTCTCAAAGAAGAAGCACATGAGGACCAAAATATTCACAACCGTCTACTAAATTATAGGATAGAGGAACCATGTGAAAACCTTTATTCACCTGCTAGCAACATCTATGCTTCTATCTGGGCTAGAAGTACTTTTTCAGAGAAAATCATTATTGCTAGATTCTTTTTGATACTACCAGATGAGTTTCTATGGCAACAGCTATCTTCTATCAAGACACTGGCTCTGAGCAATCACTTAAAGCAGTATGTGGCTTTCATTTTTGTACCTACTCAGTAGAAAGTGTCCACCATTTTCAGATACAATCATAAGTGACCGCTAATTACCATTTTTCTAAAAAATAACCACTGTTATTGTATCCACCATCTGCACATACTGAATGGGTTATTCAGGCAAGAAATTGAAAGAATGGTAATAGGTTGTTAGAGGAAAATAATGTTGTTAGATGCGCTTTTCTAGCAAACACAAAACTGCCCAAAAATGTTTGCTTGATATAGCAAGGTTGTGCATAACTTTCAGAAAAAGAACTTTTGTAACTTCTGTAGTATTCTTCCCAAACATTCATCTACAAATAAGTAATTTTTTTAAATTACAGAACATATCAGGAGACCTTATTTATAAATATATTACATATATAAAATGTTGTGTTTTATACCAATGGTATTGAATTGACATTTCCACAGATCTGGTCAGTAAAATTTTCTACCAACAGAGATCCAAATCAAATGTTTGAACTCTGCCTCAGATCCTTCACATCAAAGCCGCACCCAACACTTTACATATTTGTCCTAGTTCTCCCTTCACATCACAGCCCTCTCATTTACATCACAGCTCTCCCTTTACTCACAGTGTCCTTTATATTGCAGTGCCTCCCTTTATTTCACAGCACCCCCTTTACAGCACAGCCTCCCTTTCACATCATAGCTACCCTTCACATCACAGTCCCTCCCATTTACATCACAGTCCCCCTTTACTTCAGTATTAAAAAAAGAATAATTCCACAAGGAACTTTGCGAGGTACACCAAATTGCAATTAAAAAGTCACATTCTTTATTATAATTGTTGAAATAACACATGTTAAAATTGTTCAATCAATAAATTGCCAAAAGTATTGGGACACCCCTCCAAATCATTGGATTCAGGTGTTCCAATCACCTCCATGGCCACAGGTGTATAAACTCTAGCACCTAGGCATGCAGACTGCTTCTACAAACATTTGTGAAAGAATGGGTCACTCTCAGGAGCTCAGTGAATTCAAGCGTGGTACTGTGATAGGTTGCCACCTGTGCAATATGTCCATCTGTGAAATTTCCTTGCTACAAATATTCTACAGTCAACTGTTAGTGGTATTATAACAAAGTGGAATCAACTGGGAACAACAGTAACTCATCTACAAAGTGGTAGGCCACATAAAATGAGTCAGTGCATGTTGAAGTGCACAGTGTGCAGGAGTCGCAGAAAAAAGAAAAAAAAAGGTCAGGTTTTTTGGACCCTAGTTTCTGTTGTTAATAATTTAATTTTTCCTTTCTGGTTCTTCATTCTCACTATTATTCTTTAATTATTTTATTATATAAACTCTATTGGGTCCCAGACTATCCAGAACTGGGCCTATTGGCACTTTCTGCACTTTTATTGACTGACTACTTTTTTGTTTTATTACTTTATAATCCTTGGTTCTATATAACTTTTATCTTGTTCTTCGTGTTTTTTTTCTTTTTTGGTATTTCTGTTTATAGTGGTTTTCTACTGACAGTTTCCATCAGTGCTTCCCACTGTATTCCCTCAGTGGGTCAATCCGTTTCCCATCACAGCTCCTGGCTAGGACTGTTTGTGCTGGTGGGTTGCCGTCCAGTCGCCATTTGCTTCCATGGGCAGTTTTTCAGCCCTTGTGCATGCTTTTCTAAAGCTATGATATATTGATTGAATTGGCAGGAAGTCTTATGACTCTGATGATGTGTTTTTTTTTCATATTCATAACTACCTGGATTTTCCTCATATATTACTCCATATAATATCAACAAGCCTTGTCATCTCCTGAAGAAGTGAACGCTGCTTCACGAAACACGTTGAGATGTTGCGCAGAGAGCCTGTGCCATGTAATTTATGTTTCATGTAGGTAGATCTTGCACTTTTACTTGTATTCATGTTATGAACTTGATTTATGCATATTAAGTTTTTGGGAACAATTTTACCATGTGATTTTTAAACATTTATAATAAAGTATGTGACTTTTTATTACACCTTGGTGTGCCTCGCAAAGTCCCTTGAGCAATTTTTCTTTTTGTAATACTAGTATATTGGGGGAGTCACACTTATCCTCACTCACCACAGTCTTTATTCCTTAATTGTTACCCCTTTACTTCAGTGTCCTTCATCCCTCCTTTACATCATAGTCCCTCCCCTTTATCCCAGCCCTCCTTTACATCACAGCACCCCCCCACCTTTACATTGTAGCATCCCCTTTACATCACAGCACCCTCCTCTTTACATTGCAGCATGCTACTTTATAGGTAGGATCTGCTCAACTTAATTACCCACTAGTTGAAAAACTAATTTGAAAAGTTGAGCAGCTCCCTCCCTCAATCCAGACCTGTTGCACTTCCTACTCTCTGCCCCACTGTGAAGATGACAGCAGCATCAGAGGCAGCAGTGAGGACATCAGGGGAAAACTTAAAGGCAGCTAAAGGGCACAGTTGTCTGGATAGGACTGCCACTTGGTACGCGTTTGGTTCGCAGTCCACCATTTAGGATTTCCTGTCTTATACCATGAGTTTATATAAAAAATATTTCACCACTATTCTGGCCCTGGTGACAAATATAAAATTTAGGATTGTCTCCTGTTTTCTATTCCATTGACAAAGGCCACTAGGATGGATAATGAAGGTGGGTGTCCACAAAATGCCCACAGCAATAAAAAAAGGATGGGCTGATTTACTAAAGATAAACTGTAACTTTCCTTTCCACTCTATCCAAAACTAGAAAAAAAAGTTGTGGATGCAGTTCTGTTGTATTTAGCTATTTCTTTTAAACTCTGTAAAATTACATTAAAATCCATGTAAAGGCATTTGTTTTAGTGTTTAATAGATTAAGGAATACATTTTCATTAATGTTAATGTCACCTCTTGGGAAAGGTGCCCTTTCTGTTTGTCCTGGTGACCTTTGTCACTGAAACAGAGAATGAGGGGAGATCCAAAATTTTAGAGTTGTCACCAGAACAAGAGGTGAAGTTAAGTCTTTCATTGTTCCAGTAAGAACTGGGTAAGAGGAGAGTATAACACATTTTTACAAGGATTCTTCTCACTTCCCATTATAACTCTGGGACAGGAAGTGAAGAGGAATCTTCCCAATAGCACACAGACATCAAAATATAACTTGACAGGGTTTTTAATCCTTTCCTACTAAACTAAAAGAATGTTTTGAATATACAGTACACACAGTTCAACTAGACACAATGTAATCTTTAATTTTTTTATTTGAAGTAATTTACACTTCTTACCTGTCCACAACTTTGACTCATCCAGCCGTATTTTTGTTTTTCATAGACTGGAATCTTAAAGGATATCTATAGTCACAGCATACACTTTCATTTTATAACACCAGCATTATAATAGCAGAAAAAAAGGTTATATTTGACAATCCAATCTAAACTTACTCGAAAATCTCCTTTCATGTTGTGAGTGATGCCTGTCTTCTGGCCATCTCTTTCCACAACTTCCTGAATTCTCTGCATGCTTTGCAGCTCCTTCTCAGCTCATTAAGTCTACGTTCACACTAGCTTTATCAGCAGGCGTCAGACAGGTGTTTGGGAAGTGTTTTTAATGCTTCTCAAATGCCTATGAAAGTTCTGCACATGGCAGCACACAGTGCTGTTCACACGGAAGCGTTAGCGTTGTATCGCGTTGCATCACGGCAAAACTGATGCCTCGTGTCGAGTCAGGAGGAGTTGAAACCTCCCATTCAAGTCTATGGTGTTGCTCCGCAAATGCCTGGCAGTTGTTTGCAGTGCGGATGTGACATGGTTGCGAGGCGGTTGCGGAGCATTAATACCATTTAACTTCATTATAGGAGTTTATGGTGCGGTTTTAACTCCTGGCAAATGCCTCAAAACCGTGCATAGGGTGTTTGGGGAGCATTTGAGGAGCATTAAAAATGCTTCCCAAACGCCTGTCTAATGCCTGTCAAACGCTATAGGGGCGTTTGGCAAGACTTACAAATAAAGTCAAGTGTAAACGAGCCCTTATTTGGCTTATTTTTGATTTCTAAGAACTACATATCCCATGGTACCTTGCTGCCTGTAAGCTGTGATTCCTGTACTGACTCCACTTCTTGAACCTCCTCCTCTCAACACCTCTGTAGTTCAGAAGGCAGGCTCTGTGAAATGTGTGACACAGCATTGCCTAGTCACAGGGCATAGAGAATATGTGACACAGAATTAAAGGAAGTAAATGTCTGGGATTCTTCATAAAGCACGTTTTCAAACCTCACGATTGTTCAGGTTTTAGAAATTATTTATATGATATGATTTTACATTTTGTCATTAGATACATTTTAAGAGATCAAATTACACAGATAATTCAAGCAATTCACAATGTGACAACAAGTTACTTTGTGTGTACCATCTGCTGGCTGGCAAGGGTCAATATTAAATATTCCTTTGAAATATTTCACTTTTGTGATGTATTTTTGTCTCAAACATAATAAAGCAATAATGTCATACTTTCTTATTAATTAAATACAGCCCCTTAGTATAATTTCACATTTGCTTTAGATTACATTCAAAATGAGAGTTACAGTATACTTCAGATCCAAAAAGAGGAGGGCAATAAGAACACACAAAATTCATGAATACATGTGATCATTCTATGGCTTTTCCTTTCAGCCCCTGGACTTGGTCCCAGCTGTGGCATCACGCTCATGAGCTAATTTGAAAGCTGAAAAGAAAAACAGTGGCCATGTCATATGGGCTTTAGCTTGTATCCGACCAGTGTGTACAGCACGCTCTTAAATAGAATTTCAGAGTTTTTGGACAGCTATGTTGAAGCTTTAAGTGTAGATTTAGAAGTACATCTACATCTACCTTCCTCTGAAGCATGATCTGCGTTCAGATAGCACTTCAGAGGCTACTACTACTATAGGTGGTAAGGAAGCAATGTGACACCTCCTCACCACCTGTTATAACCCCATTTTTGCCAACAAATGTGCCACAAATGGATGCATCGCAGCGCTTCCCCATTTGCTTGAATGTGTTGTGTAGACTTGGGTAGATTTTGCCATGGGTGCAAAGCAAAGCATCGATACATCAACATGTAAACACCCTGCCTGTTGCAGCTTAAAGGGGGATAGTTGGTGGGTGGCAAAAATGCAGATCAACCATGCATTACATTTTTACAGACCCCTATCTGCATGTTTTAATGAAGCCTTAAAGAGGTAGTAAACCACCACAAATATAACAAAAATTCAGGCCCCCTGCAGGTTTAAGTCATAATGTACTAGTAAACACTGTATACTAGCACATTATGACAGACTTACCTGCACACGGAGCCTTCTAGCACACCGCTGTCACGGCTCCCTTGCGCTTCCATCTTCATCTGGTCTTCCTTTCGGGTTTGCTGGCTCCAGCTGAATGATTGGCTGGGGCTGTAATGATGTCACTCCTGCACATGTGAGTGTGAGCCCAAGCCTTGGCATGGAGCTCTGAAGGTTCGACATGGATATGCCACCTCTTCAGAGTGCATACGCCGGTGATGTCACTGGCTGCATCCCGTGTGAATATGTCCTAAACGGTGCAAGTTTAGGAGATATTCACTGTATCTACAGATAAGCCTTATTATCCGCTTATCTGTAGGTAAAATATAAAAAGTGAACTTTACTTCCACTTTAAAAGAACCGTTGGGCTCCAGTTTTGGAATGTTAACCATAAATCTTAATAAGAGCACTGACTGTCATTTTAAACAAGTTGCTAACAGACTTCAGTAAGCTTTAGCACTACCTGAAGCATGTTGAAAGCTTGCTGAAGCCTGCTAGTTGCACTCCCATTAAAGTATATCTATACCCCAAACATTTTACATGGCACCATTCTAGTGATAGACCTCCATCTCTAACCCTTCTTACAGGACCGGTGAATAGCTTAAAAGTGAGAGAGTGAGGGGTATTCTCCTTTTTTGCCTCAGACCTCTATTGCAAACCAGTGTACAAGATGTCTTTACCACCATTGCAGTTTTCATCTGAGTTCAGTCTTTCACATGTGCAGTCCTAGGACTTAGGCTGTGCCCATGGTTCTTTTGGGGCATGCAAAATTTCCTAAGAAAATTGTTGTGAGGTCAGTTATTTAAGTAGTGGCTATGTTTTGTTTAAGGCTGAAGTGGGCTTTGAAATCTATTTACTTACAGAATGGAGCTGCATTCAATACACTTTGTTGTCCCTGAAGTAGAATCATTACTCTATCTAGCACATAATTGTGCTCTGCCTACATTGCCAGAACCTTCAATATCTGAAGCCTCACATGAACTTGATGTGTCAAGGAAATATCTTCCTTTTGATCCGCAAATCAATTGTTTGTCTTGCAGGGCGATAAATACAGAAGAAATGAAGGCACTTCCAAAATGCTGGCAATGTGGATTATTAAAATAACCCAAAGTGCATATAGGGTATTTGAGCAGAATCCTTCTACAATGGTGATGGCCCATTCTATAAGATTAATTACTGCATCCAGCACAAGCCAGAGTGTCCCTTGAAACAATTTGCAGAGCAACCAGTTGATCTTTTCACCACACTTTTCTGAGATATTACAGAGACAAAACAGATCTTTGATTAGGAAAAAGACTATCAAAGCTTCAGTTTATAAAACCCTTTGTATTCTACTATGCTGTCAGCTAGCTATTTGTCACTAGTATGCTGCTTTGTAGGTACCACGAAAACAAAAAATTGTGTCAAATACGACACCACACTCAACCTGAATATTTTCATTAGAATACCCGGGGTCCTTCTCACTGTTAGGTTATTGACCTAATAATTGTTGGAGACAGAGCTCTATTACTAGTATGCCTCCTTGGACAAGAACCAGGAAATAAACTTGGGATACATATTTGAATACAAGTTTTCTTTTTTTTTTGGATAGAGTAGGGAAATGCCTGATACTTGTTAATTCCATGCTTAACTTTGCTTAACTTTAACAAATAATAATACATTTCACCAGATATTCTATCTATATAGAACATACAGTAAAGTGGCTGTACAGTATGTAAGCAGTTTGGTAAGGTTGCAACTTAAAAGGCAGCAATGAAGCTGGTTTTATCTAGCTGCAGGAAGCAATATGTGGCACCTTTGCAGTGCTGGAGCATGGAAAATGGCTGCAAACTTGTAGGTAAGGCAGAGTTTATCCAGCTGTGGAAACAATGTGTAGGACCTTTACAGTTCTAGAGCTCCAAAGTTGGCCACAATCTTGTAGATACAAAACAGATTTTAACTTGTAGCAAACATTCAAAACTTGAGAGCTCAGGACCAACTGTGGAAATATAGTTTTGCACCTTTATAGTACCACTGGAATAGGCCACAATCTTGTAGAGATAATGCAGATGTAGTTAGACCAACTTCCTCTGACTTTTTCCCTGCCCACCTGTCTCAGGACTGGTGGTAAAGTGCCCTAAATGCAGGAGAGTGGAAGTCATGTTGTTGGACATCATGGAATGGAGCTATACAACAGAACTCTGAATGGATGCAAATGCAGGCTTGGCTGTAAGTGTGTGCTATGGTCCTAGAAAAGAAAGAGCAGACTGAGCTAGAGCACAATGCTGTGAAATGTAATGTGCTACTGTAAAATGTGCTTTGTTTTGCAGTGTCTCAATTCAGGGACGGCTTCAATTATTTTTGGGGGTGCTGTGAGGGTGCTGAAAGTATAAGTGGTGGTGCTAATTTGGTGCACGTAGTGCACCACCCACTGCGCTCTTATGGGTGTGGCCAAAGGTGAGTGTGTTTTTTCATGGTCTATCCCATTGTATAGAAAAAATAGGGGCAAGATTGCTGGAGTAAAATAATCCCAAAAGGGACCAGCAATGATACCCCCCAGCCAGTGTCAGGGTCAGCAAAAACCCCAGCAAGCATGAAGGACAGACTAGCATAAATAACCCCCGCATGGAACAAAAATAAAATAAACACCCAGCCTGGCACCATAATTAGCCCCAAGCACAGAACAATAATTGACCTGCAGCATAACACAATACTTCACCAACAGCATGGCAACATAATATATCCACAGCACTGCACAATTAACCTTGAACACTGCTCAATAATCAACCCCCTAGCATGGCACAACAATTAACTCCCAGCAAGGCACAATACACCCCAACATGGCATAGTAACGCCCATCATTGCAATAAACCCCAGGATTGTGCAATATTAACCCCAGAACTACACAATAATTAACCCCAACACTGAATAATAAATAACTTCCAGGAGTATAGCAGTCAGTGTGCCCCCTTCAGTATGTAGTGGGCAGTATGTAGGGGGGAAGTGAGCAGTATGTAAATGGGGCAGTGAGCAGTATGCAGTGGGCCATTATATAGTGGGGCAGTGAGCAGTATGCAGTGGAGCAGTGAACAGTGTGTAGTAGGACAGTATGCAGTAGGGA
This sequence comes from Staurois parvus, assembly GCF_062004578.1. Classification (NCBI taxonomy): domain Eukaryota; kingdom Metazoa; phylum Chordata; class Amphibia; order Anura; family Ranidae; genus Staurois; species Staurois parvus. The sequence continues at coordinate 3,837,838 of NW_028318023.1, read as the reverse complement.
AAGTAAGCAGTATGCAGTGGGGGTAGTATGCAGTGGGGGCAGGGAGCAGTATGTAGTGAGGCAGTATGAAGTGAGCAATATGTAGTGGGGAAGTATGCAGTGGGGGCAGCCAGCAGTATGTAGTGGGGCAGTATGAAGTGCTGGCAGTGTGTAGTGGGTGCAGTATGTACTGGGTTCAGTGAGCAGTATGTAGTGGGACAGTATGTAATGATGGCAGTATGCAGTGGGGACAATCAGCAGTATGTAGTGGGGGCACTATGCAGTGAGAACAATGAACAGTATGTCGTGGGGTAGTATGCAGTGAAGGCAGTGAGTAGTATGTAGTGGGAAAAGTATGCAGTGGGGACACTGATCAGTGACTAGTAGGGCAGTTTGAGGTTCTGGTAGTGAGCAGTGTGTAGTGGGTGCAGCATTCAGTGGGTTCAGTGAGCAGTAGGTAGTGGGGCAGTATGTAGTGTGAACAATGAACAGTATGTAGTGGGGTAGTATGCAGTGAGGGCAATGAGCAGTTTGTAAAGGGGGCAGTATACAGTAGGGGCAGTGAGCAGTATATAGTGGGGGCAGTATGTAGTGGGGGAAGCATGCAGTGCTGGCAGTGAGCAGTATGGAGTGGGGACCAGTGAGAAATTTGGAGTGGGGAGCAGTATGCAATAGGGGCAATGAGCAGTATGTAGTGAAAGCAGTGAGCAAAATGTAGTGGGGCAGTATGCATTGTGGGCAGTAAGCAGCGAGTAGTATGAAGCGGGGGCAGTGAGCAGTATGTAGTGGGGGCAGTATGCAATGGGTTCAGTGAGCAGTATGCAGTGGGGGCAGTATGGAGTGGGGACAGCATGAAGTGAGGGCAGCATGGAGTGGGGGGCAGCATGGAGTAGGGGCAACAGCACAGAATAGGAGACAGCATGGAGTGGGGGACAGTATGGAGGGGAGGACAGTATGGAGGGGGGGGCATTATGGAGGGGGACATTGTGCAGTGAGGACAGTAAGCTTTGAGCAGTGGAGACAGTATACAGCGGAGACAGTGAGCAGTATGCAATGGAAGTATGGAGTGGGGGCAGTATGCAGTGGGAGCTGCAAGGAATGAAGGCAGCATGGAGTGGAGGGCAGCATGGAGTGGGAATAGCATGGAGTGGGAACAGCATGGAGAGGGGACAGCATGGATTGGGGGCAGCATGGAGTGGGGGCAGCATGGAGTGGGGGCAGTGTTTGTTCAAGAGAAAAGCCTCTTCTCCTTAGTTGCTCACCACATGGCTCCCATCTCTGCTCCTCCTCGCTGTCCTCTCTCATTATCAGTAAAGTGGCCACCTGTGAATGTAGCAGAATTTGGCCACACCTCCTGCCTGCCCACCATCTTGATCAGCTCATAGAGAAGCTGCAGACAGAGAGAGAGTCTCCACAGGCTGCCAGTCATAGGAGACTGATCAGCAGGCAAGAAAGCTGTCAGAGGCAGCTCCTGCCGGTTCTCCCAGTGACTTCATGGAGCATGATCTGGCAGTGGACAACTGCCTATAGTCTATGGGCAGCCCAAGTCACAAAGATGGGGGTGCTAGCAATATTTTTGGGGGTGCTATAGCACCCCCAAGAACCCACCTGGTGCTGCCCCTGTCCCAATTCTTACTAAGGGAGTCTAGGTCTTCAAATATGGTTTGGGTTTTTTCACAAAATAGGGATGTAAATACATGACAATTACAAATAAGGAGAGGGAAAAAGAGAATGAGGTAATAGAGAAGAAGGGGGTCTTTACTAGTCTAACACTCACATTCTCACAGAGTCTCTCATACACACCAAGGCCTCTTGTCCAACATTGTGACAAGCTCTGCAATGTGCAATGTGTCCCATCCAATCAAGTCATTGATCCTTCGTGGACGATATCTGCAACCACAAGGAGACAAAAGTTCATTCCTGTCCCATGCTCAGAGAGGAGTTTCTTTTGAGCAGATTATCACACAAGATGTTCGTGTGTTCTCCAGGAGGTATGCTGTAGTTCTGGCCAGGTTTGGGCAGTAAACACCTCAAGGGGTCATGCTATTGACTGTGCTAATGAGCTCATGCATTAGTCCAGTCTTCTTTAATGTCAGCTGACTTTTGCAATCTGCCCTACTACATAGCCCATAGATGTCAAACCCATCGGAGTATTAGATGGTTTGTCCTTATGTTCTTTCTTCAAAGCCAGTTTCCTGGCAAACAAACTTATATCTTTAACCAATTCAAATAGGTTAAAATTCTGTGTAGGGACAAAGGACAATCCTCTTTTTTGTGTGATTAGGGATTCTGTGCTTTTTGTTTGCTCCATAAATACTATATAATGGTATGAACTGTAATTTTGGTCCTTAACTAGTGAGCAGGGGTGGACTGACTATTGGAAACTGGGGCACTGCCCAAGGGCCCGGGGTCAGTAGGGGGCCCCATGAGATGCCCCTGGTACCTTTTTCATAGGCTTTATTGAGTTTGGGCAAGGACACAGGGGCCACATTCCCCTATTGCCCGGGGGCCCCATGAGTTGTCAGTCCGCCCCTGCTAGTGAGGCATTAACAGTGTTTGAGAGCACCAGCAGTGTCTATTGTGTTGTGGATCGATGTGCTGCTGTGGTGCTGCTTTTTGTCCACAAGATGGCGTCTGTTGAGGTACTGAGCATGTGCAGGTTTTGTCCACAAGATGGCATCTGTTGAGGAACTGAGCATGTGTAGGGGCCATTTTTATGACTACCATCCCTATATATAGAGGTGAAACAAATGATAGGTGCCATTTTGCCACCATGTGAAGCTAAGCACAACTTCCAGTCACTATGTGACCTATTTTAATTCTTTGAATTCTTTATACTCCTGACAAAGCTCTGTTTTTTGGAGCGAAACATGTAGAGTTTCTTTTTTTCTTTGGGTCTTTCTTTGGGAGCACTTTTTGAATGCAATTGGTATTTACTCCTCTACCACCTTTTTTTGGAGAAGTCTGTACTGCAGTTTACAGTGCATCATTTGCATTCCTCACGATAGTGAGGTATTTTTGATTGGATATGGTGATGTATGGGGCTTGTCCATGAGAGGCTGACATTTAGGCCTGTGAATGAGTGTACCCATATTACATATCTGTAGCAAGACAGATTATACTACCTAATTAGTTTTGTCCATGGGGTAAATCCATTTCCTTAATAGAGATTATATATTCAAGTTGATAGGCTTATGGTCAAATTACAGTGTATCTTTTTATGCCGTCACTTCATCTAAAATGGTATGTTATTTGATTTGTTCTGGTGTTATTAACCATTTGGCTGTACGGTAAATAATTGCAATGGTATCCATTTTGTTGTGTGCAGTACATTCCATTCCAATAGGCATTAGTTACAGCTGAGCATATATCTGAATAAAGGTTATATTTTAGATTCATCAATTGGCCAGATGGTGCGTAGGGATACACACCCTCATCCAGCATAGATTTGTTATTTGCAAAGATAATGATTTACAATTAGGGCTTAGTTCAATAGTAAATTGGCCCTGAAGCTTGATATATGGCTGTGTGGTGACACAGCTCAGGAGGGGCTGTGTGGTGACACAGCTCAAGAGGGGCTGTGCCATCCTCATCTAGGCAATAAAAAGGGAATTGGGACCAAGTACCTGTTGCATAAATGTACTTACAACTCAAAAACATTGAGGAGGGAGAGTTATAAATGAGCTATGTGTAAACTGTGGGTGAATATCTGCTTTAGTTACAAAGACAAGATACTATGCCCACACAGTTCCCCTAACTTTCATTCACAGTTTTTATCTTCTAAGGGGTACAGTGCAACTTACCTCCCTTCTCCATTAGGACGTAGTCCAAATGCTACATCCCAGGACTGCATAAACTCACATGTTGATGCTATGTCCACGACCAGTATGTACAGTACATTAGAATTCTGCTTCAAAACTTCAACAATACTCAACCATATCTGGACTCCTCCTACACTCCTTTATATACCCCTAAGGACTCATGCACATGGATGGTTGAGGCATAAAATTTCATCCCAGTATTTCCTGTGCCCAGGAAGCTGCAGGTGGCGCATACATCAAGACATAGAAAGGAATAACTGTACATGCTTATACAATGATGCATGCATGTATGATGTATTCTATGAGCACAGATATTTGGCATTCAGAGATACATGGCAGAACTTTTCCTGTGCCATTGCATAGGCTCTGTGATGTGGGAGACTGATGATTCTGAGAAGCCAGAGGATGGGGCGGTTGAGCAGAAAGGGGTAGAATTGACTGTGCTATCACAAATACCAAGGTAAAAGACATGAGGCTACAGTACTAGCTTCAGCAGTGCATCCCTTTCTGCATTGTTTTTAGCCACCATCAAATTGCCAAGAAGTATATGCAGCATCCCTACCATTACTTGCTGGAGCACATGTCTGTAGTCATATGGACCCTCCTGGTGACAGCTTGATTCAGCGACATGAATATACTACCACTTAGATGCTGGTGGAGGGTATGGTTGGCCTTCTGGGTAAAATAATGGTGGTAGGGTACCTGCCACTGTGGTATAGCACAGGCCACAATTTTGTGGAAGGAGGATGACCCCATGAGCTGGAATTAAAATAGCTGCAAAGCTAGTGGTTTGGCCAAGCTGGCATTGATACACTGCATAAGGGAGTGATTTTGGGACATTTTTTTCTGCTCCAGCAGCTGTGGAAGAGCACATTGCCTAGTCAAGAATGCTGCAGGAGACAGTGTAGTGGGTGTTGGAGACTTAGAATGGAGTTCAAACTTATGTAGCACTACCCCCTTAAGAGTTTAAAAGAGATTTCAGGTCCTTGAGCTTGGTTTTGCAATTTTATTTAGGGAATTTGAATTGGGATAGGGTTAGGGGTGTACAGGATGCCCAAGGGAACTGATGAACTGAGGACAACTTCACAGAACTATTTACAAGCCTCCACCACAACACAGTCTCTGTTAGAGAGCTAGCCAGCATCTCCTAATGTACCACCCAAGACCCTAGATGAACATCTCTTCCTTCACCCAGTGATCCTGGAGGTATCCCTGAGCAAGGGAACTGGTTCCTGTCACTTTAAGAAATGGACAGTCCCAGGCAGGTGGTGAATCTGGTTTCCCACTAGAGTGTTCCTTCCCCTATCCGCCCAGAGGGTGCAGGGGTACTCTCTCAGATCCTCTCCTGTACAGCTGATGGGTTGGGGCTACTACCAGGCCTTTTAGCTGTGCTGCTCCTTCCCTACTGTACAGGTGATCCTTGCTCTGAGGGCCAGTGATGCTCTTAGCTTTCCTCCTTTCCAGCTCCTCTACATGTAGGTGAGCCCCTCTCTCCATCTAGGCCCCCTCCAAGGCTCCTGCCTTCAGCCTCACATCTTCCTCACTGTCTTTCACCCGAACTCTTCCTACAGCTGAGCAGGATCAACAACTCTTTAAAGTTGTCCCAGCCTCTTTCCAAGCCCCCTCTTGGGGATTGGACAGGATCCTTCAGGAGTTAAGGCCAGCCACTCCTCAGATCCACTCACTGCTTCTAGACCTTTCTCCAAATATCTAGAACAGGAGGAAATTCCAGAGGGCTAGTCTGTAGAGCCTCTCAGCTCCTGACCCAAATTTGACTTCCTGACTATTGCACCCAGGCTTCTACTCAGCCCTCCTCTCTAACAATCAGGACTCTAGCTCTCCCTAGCTAACTAGGGTGCTACACTTAGATATCACCCAAATCAGAGTGGCCCCATGCTGAGAAAAGTGAAGAACCACGATAAAGAGTGCAGGCCTTTTGCTGCTGAGCAGTATCATTGAGGTGCTGCTCAAATGAATCTGTGCCACCAAGGCTTGTGGCACAGATTCATTTGTCTCCTCATGCATATGGTATCCAAATAGTTGTTTTACCATGGCTGATACACTGCATGCATAGTGTGCAGACCATAATTCTACTGTCTGCAGCAAATGTGTTAAAAAGGCTCAATCTGCAGAGCTCTGTGAACTGGCCCTGTATCTGTGGGGCAGTGCTCTCAAGTTGAATATAATGTCTGCTCCTTCAAGGCTTTTGCAAGCTTCCCTTTCCCTTTACATAATTTCCCTTACTGCCTCTTCTGCTTCTCCTTCACTCTCATCCTCTCCAATCACTGACACCCACATATTATCTTCTCTTTACTCATCCTCCCCTCATCATTGCTGGAGCCAACTTGGCAGGAATATCATGGTCTGTGCTGCTTGCTGCCTGATGCCCATTCCTCTATGGTCCTGATGGTCTCTACCACATCTTCAACATCTGTAAAGAGGATTTCTTGTGCATGATAAAGATCCTTCTGCAGCAAGAGACTCATTGTGTGATAAAATAATTTTTTTGACTCCTCTATGCCAGTTTTTTTGGGGGAGGAATTCACAGAAGAGGAGAAAGAGGAAGATGGTACATTAGCAGCATTTCCAGACAACTACCTGTCCGGTGCCTGGGAGGAGAAAGAGGAGCAATGCATTGCCAGGTACTCAAATACTTCCTCCTTGTGCTCTGGCTTTATAACAACTCAGAAAGAAAAGGCAGATGTGCATTGTTTCTAGTTGGTGTAGAACCTGCTCTCCCCCTATAACCTCCGTGCACAGAATTTCTGCCTAAACTTTATGGCTTCTAAGGCAACACTGTAATAAAGATGTGGTGTATTGGTGCACTGAAGATGTGGTGCAAATTTTTCACACAGGTATGTGTGGAATTGCTGCAACAAAACTTTTGCCTGCGTCAGTAACAAGTGTGCACTGCAGACCCTGAAATAAAAAAGACCCTAATAAAATGTAATGTAATAAAATAAACACTAAAATGGTAAACCCCAACCAAATTTTTAATCCTGCAGAGTTTAATATATGTGTTTATATAACTTAAAAAAACAAATAAAACCTATAATGACAAAAAAAAACTGCGGGGGCAGTTGTTGACAGAACAAAGATAGTTCTAGAAAGAACTGTTGGGATCTCCACACTGAACACGGGGCAGGGATCTTATCTTATGATAATTAGAAGCAGTTATATTCATTCTAAATGATCCTTACCATCTGAAGTAGACTGTTGGCCTAAGAAACATGTAGCAAGCTCAGGATTGTATATGCATATTTGGTGACTTTAACAATATCTAGCAAAGTTAATATACCAACATGTTCTTTGAGATTATGATATTGTAGACTTGGTGACTTGAAATGGGAGGCGGTTTATTAGACTTTGATACTGTGTGATAAAAGAATATCATTACCCATTTAATGTAATTTTTGTGGATTTTTGTAATAAACATGTATTCAGTGATTTCAACAGATATGGCGGTAATTAATAGTATATTGAAAGCCCAGTCTTCCCTTGCCTACTTTTATGCTGTATTATTGGAATGTTGGTACATCAAAACAAGTTTCTGAAATTCTACATCTACTATTTGTGGAATAGAAACTAATATTTTTTTAGCTAGACAAGGTAGCTCCTCTATATTCCACTCCACCACCCCTCCTGCTACCCCTGCACCCTGTGTATTCCTCTGGCCCCTCTTCCTTTCCCCGCAACACTGCCGGGTTCCTCCCTCCCCTCTCTGGTTGACTGCTGTGAGGGATGTGTCACAGTAAAGAGCATAGAAGGGACAGGTGAATATATACTGTAGTTTACTGCCCTGCCTTTTTCTGAATGGAGAGAGTCAGTGATCAGAACTAATCACTTACTCTGTTCATTCATAACTGAGGCATACAGTAGTAAGCTGTGTTTACTATGCTTCTGTTTGTGAATTAACAGGAAGCTCTGTACAGAGCCATTAATGTCCATTCATTCTCTGCAGCTGAGACTGTAGAGATGGAGATTGAGCACTGCATTCTCAATCTCCTTTCTCTGTTTCAAAGGCGGAACATCAGAGGTCTGATATCTCACCAAAGCACCCCCAATTGGCTCCTAAAAAAATTGTAAAAAAATTAAATAAAATGGTAAACAAAATAAAAAAAAAACAACAAAAAAAACTACTAACACCAGTGGCGGAACTACCAGGGTTGCAAAGATCACACTTGTGACCAGGCCCTGATGTTCTGCCACCGTGGAAGGGGCCGAGATTACAGGAAAGGGGTCTGCTGCAGAACATGTAAAAGGGTTCCTCTGTGGGACAGCAATAGAGGGTCCTGTGACAGGAGAACAGGACCCCAGGATCAGTGGAAAGGGTTCAGGAAGGAAGGGCCCCAGCTGGGGTTCAGGGGGTCCCTTCATGGTTACTTGCACGGGGGCCCTGAAGGTTCTATTTATGACTCTGGCTATGTGTGTATTCATACATGCTTATTTAGCTAGAAAGATACAAAATATTAATATTTAATATTTCACATTTTTTAGAATAAAGGTTTATTTTTGTCCTGACCTTTAAAAATAATAAAAACCGTGTACAAAACCACTGTAGAATATCACAGTGCCATCACATTACTTTGCATTTTACTCACGTTTACCATACATAGCTCTCCAAATCCCTGTTTTAAACCAACATACAACATGCTACAGTGTATAATGTTTATATTAGGTGCAGTATATAGGCTTTTGAATCCATGATATAATGACTTTTCTGCCTTTAAAGTTATTTTTTCCAGCTGTTACTTTTGTTATGTGTCACATTTCTGTACTTTTTTTATTTATTTTTTCTTTAAATGTGGAAAAATGTTTCTTTTGAACAATATGCCATTATCTGCGCATGAGAATATTTTTGTTGTTCAGGTATTCTCTGGTCATTTGAGATGCAAGCTGTGTTTCTGAAGCAATTTTATGGCAAGATAAGGATAGTTTGTCTTCACTTGTAGTCTTTGTTCTCAGAATAAATAGCATGCTTGACTTTTGTACAGTAACAGGTCATTTCCTTACTCTGTTTTGTAGGTATTATAATGTAGAAAATGCTGATATGAGTTTGTATTTTCATTTTGCACAGAAAACAAATTTTCTTCCAAAGTTTGTAGAAATACTTAATATTTAATTTGGAATACCACAGCATACATACCATGGTGGCCAACCATCCATTAATTTATGCTCCGTTCATAGGAGAAAGTTGTTTTGCTCCTGTCGGAAGTAAAAATGTCCCCTTTACCAGTAAAGGCAGATTCTGCATGCTCATTTTCCAAGCCAGCTGATTCTACTGAGCTCGGGAGTGTTCTGATGTGACGTCATCACTGCAGTCAGGGCCAGACCAGAATCTGTACAGCACAGGTAATTTAAAGTATGCCTGTCCTTGCCTTCTTCTGTACTCAAACAGCCAGCCAAGGGTAACTTGAATACTGCTTGTGTGTAGTCTGGTCTAAAATCATGGACATGGAGAAGACTCTGGTCATTGAACACAGATATTTGCACACCAGTCTCTTCATAAGCCTAAGCCTTATTCAATGAGGTTGATGTGCAAATACTTTAAGATGCAATTCACACTAGTGAGGGCTACATGTATTGACAAACATTTCGTCATGTGTCAGTATGCATTGTACTAAAGTGGTTATAAACCCCTGAAACAAAAAATTAACAAAGCATATACTCAATCTATATCACTTAGTGTGGATTCAGTCTGCTTTGTCCACCAGCTGCTATCTGCACAAGTTTCTTCTGACAGTTTTTTTCTGACGCAAAGCAATACATGGAGACAGCCCGCCCATCCAGCACACAGAAGGCAATGAACAGGCTCAACTGTGCATGTTCACCTATGAGACTGTATGTGTCCTTTTTCTCCACTCAGTTTTCAAATTACACTCAGCTCTCTGCTCTGTGCGCAGTGTGTGATGTCAGACCCCCCCCCTTCAAGCTGAGAGACACCCTTTGATATGTGTATTTTGAGATCAGGAGAAGAGAAGGCTGCAGAAAAGAAGAAGAATGTTTGGATTTACTTCATCATTGTATGGTGTATGACCTGAGGCAAAATTCATGGGTTGTCAATGCACCAAAATGAATGCCATTTCTGGTAGCACACCACACTGCAACACACGTTATTGTGTTGGGCTGCCCAGCAACACACATTTATCAACAAGGTGTGTTGGGTTGCCATTCTAGTATGGCACCAAAGCATGTAACATGCATTGCCATGAGTTACTGCAACACAATAGTGTGAATAGGGTTTAAGGCATCTTAAAGAGCCAGTCCAACAAGAGCTGATATTCCAGTTTTGGATGGATTGTGGTAAACCAAAAAATCACTTATCTAGTGGAATTTTATACATTTAGATGCTCTGCACTTGTTTCTATATGAATTACATACATCTTTTTTATACACTACAAAATGGAGAAGTGGGACTCTGGGGCTTAGCTTCTTGATAGCTTCATTGTGGGCACAGCTTGAAATTACAATGAGGATTTTGCTGGAAAGGTCCTCATCTGACCAAAATCTCAGACATAATACATAAAGGGGACACAGCCTGGAACTGAAACAGCCATCATGCTGTGAGTTTGCCATGTGACTGGGGTTGCCAGCTGTGGAGACCAGTAGGGAGATATGGCTGTGTATGCAAAGGTAGTTAATTTAGAATATAATTGTTTCTGACAATTTGACAGCATGGTATGGGTGACTGTGTGCCTTCAGCCTACAGTCCTGTTGTCCAAGACCTTAGCCTTTGTTGTAATCAGTCTCTTTTTTGCACTTGCGATGCTACATTTCTAAACAGAGGCAACACTTTATTTGAAGTTGTGAGGTTGTAAGCTAAAAGTCATTTGTATTAGTGCTGTGCAACTCAAAGTATTGTGAATAGTAGAGAGCAGCTAGATGAAAAAATTCTAAACATCACCCATGTTCACCAGATTAGGCCACTTTATTGACTGCCTTTTCAAAATTTATTTGAGCATAAAACAAGTGGGATGGAAAATCTGGGTAATCATTGTATGCATTTGCCTAAATATGTGCACAGTGTATGACGGCTGCCTTTCTTCATTACAGGAAGTTCAAGCATTATTGAGTTCTAAATTATCCATATACATGATAGACTTTGTCCCTGAAAGATTGAGTTGCCTGTAGGTTAGATTGCCCATTCTTTCTCTAGGTGATGTCATTCTTCATTGAAGAAAGTTCAGGCATGGTTGAGTTTTAACTGGATTAGCCATATACAGTACATGCATTACATGCTGAAAGATTGGGTTGCTTGCAGGCCAGATTACCCATTGTTTCTGTAGATTTGTTTAGGCTAGATGTAATTTCATCATTTGTGGTCCTACCTATCCATTCACTGCATGGTTGAACTTGATGTGTCCTTGTTCTGACTAGGGAACTTTTTACCTTAGTGCAAATATCATGAAAAGATATAGAAGAGAGAATTTCCCCTTCTACATATATTTATGTGTGTATATACAGTTTGGTCCAAATATATTTGGACATAGGCACAATTTTAGTTTTTTCAGGTATTTACCAAAACATATTCAAGCTATAGTTATATAATGGATATAGACTGAAAGTGCACACTCTCAGGTTTAATTTGAGGGTATGTACATTCAACTTGGAGAAAGGGTTTAGGAATTACATCTCTTAAGAGTAGCCATCCTCCCTTTTTTCAAGGGACCAAAAATAATTGGACAATTGAATATATTCATACATAAAATGTTCATTTTTAATATGTTGGTGAGAATCCTTTACTGGCAATGACTTTCTGAAATCTAGAACCCATGGACATTACCAAAGACTGGGTTTCCTCCTTTCTGATGCTTTACCAGGCATTAACTGCAGCTGTCTGTGGTTGTTCTTTGTTTGTGGGTCTTTCTGCCTTTAGTTTTGCCTTCAGAAAGTGAAATGCATGCTCAATTTGGTTGAGATCAGGTGATTGACTCGGCCATTGCAGAATATTCCACTTATTTTCCTTCAAAAGCTCCTGGGTTTCTTTGCAGTGTATTTTGGATCATTGTCCATCTGTACTGTGAAGCGCCATCCAATCAACTTTGCTGCATTTGGCTAAATCTGGGCTGACAGTATATCTCTAAACACTTCAGAATTCATCCAGCTGCATCTGTCTTCTGTCACATCATCAATAAACACCAATGACCCAGTGCCATTAGAAGCCATGCATGCCCATGCCATCACATTGCCTCCACCATGTTTTACAGATGATGTTGTGTGCTTTGGATCATGAGCTGTTCCAAGCCTTCTCCACACTTTTTTCTTCTCATCATTCTGGTACAGATTAATCTTAGTTGCATACGTCGAAAGAATGCTTTTCCAGAACTGGTCTGGCTTTTTTAGATGGTTTTTGGCAGTCTAATCTGGCTTTTCTATTCTTCAGGTTTATGAATGGTTTGCACCTTGTGGTGAACCCTCTGTATTTGCTCTTGTGAAGTCTTCTCTTGATTGTAGACTTTGACAATCATACGCCTACCTCCTGGAGAGTGTCTTTCACTTGGCTGTATGTTGTGAATGGGTTTTTCTTTACCATAGAGAGGATCCTGTGATCATCCACCACTGTTGTCTTCTGTGGACATCCATGTCTTTTTATGTTGCTGAGCTCCCCAGTGTGTTCTTCTTTACTCAGAATGTACCAAACTGTTGATTTGGCCACTCCTAATGTTGCTGCTATCTCTCTGATGGAATTGTTTCGTTTTTGAAGCCTTACAATGGCCTGTTTCACTTTCATGGACAGCTCCTTTGAATGCATGATGTAGGTTCACAGCAATAGATTTCAATTGCAAATACCACACTTAGAATTAACTCCAGACCTTATACCTGCTTACTTGATGAAGAAATAACAGAGTATCCCACACATGGCCATGAAACAGCTTTTGATTCAATTGTCCAATTACTTTTGGTCCCTTGAAAAAGGGGCAATGGCTACTCTTAAGAGCTGTAATTTCTAAACCCTTCCTCCAATTTGGATGTACATACGCTCAAATTAAACCTGAGAGTGTGCACTTTTCAGCCCATATCCATTATGCAACTGTAGCTTGAATATGCTTTGGTAAATACCTGAAAAAACTAAAATTGTGCCTGTGTCCAAATATTTATAGACCTAACTAGTATCTGTTATGTATGTAAATGCACTGAGTATCCCTATATCTTTTTTCCCATAAACAAGTTTATTGAGCAGAATCAATGTCCAGAAAAAAAAAAAAAGATGGAAAAAACTTTTTCAATAGAAAACGAACAAGGACCTGACCACATGATAGGCCACAAGCCAATGTTCATAACAAGCCACTCCACAATGCTAAATGAATAGCCAGTATAGCTCATGATAATCATGTGCCAGTAGTGATGAACCATCAGCAAGAAATCAGCTCTATCTACATTGCATGCTGGGAGTCTGGAGAAAGGGGGAAAACAGCAAAGGTGCCCATCGATGACAAATGTTGGCATTGTCTTTATGCATTAGCTGCAGATCATTATCATACATCAGACCTCCAGTGCTGGAATTCTTTGAAGAGAAGTGTTTGGTGACTCCAGCCAAAGACATTATTAAGTTTAGTGTTTCAAGTGGCATCTGACGTCCTAGGGTCTGGAGTGCTGTGAGGCTGCTTGATGGCTGTAAGTTAGAGACCAAGGCTGTAATTCCTTGTTTCTGAGGCACAGTTTCAATCAGACATACAACATATCAAATTTTCCATGTAGTTGACCTCTTACTCTATGCATTGATATAAGGGGAAAGTAGAGAACAAAAGAGGAGTAGGCAAAAGCAGACTCAAAAGGAAAGGTGATGCAGGGTATCATTAGAATTTCACTTCCATTTTTTTACCTGCAACTCCCACCCAGAGCTGAAGTACAGTCATGGCTAAAAATATTGGCACCCATGCGTTTGTCAGATAATGCACCACTTCTCTGAGAAAAGTGTTACAAATACAAATCTTTAGGCATTCTCATGTTTATTTATTTTGTTTGTATTGGTATGACACAAAAAAGTGGAGAAACAAAAAGCCAAATCTGACACATTCCACGCAACAATCCAAAAATGGAATGTACAAAATTATTGGCACCCTCAATTTAATATTTGGTAGCACACGCTTTGGAAAAAATAACTGAAATCAGTCGCTTCCTGTAACCAATGAGATTCTTACACTTCTGTACTGGAATTTTGGACCACTCTTCTTTTGCCAACTGCTCCAGGTCTCTCAGATTGGAAGGGTTCCTTTTCCCAACTGCTGTTTTGAGATTTCTCCACAGATGCTCTATGAGTTTAAGATCTGGACTCATTGATGGCCAGTTCAGTACTCTCCAGCGCTTTGTCTAAAACCATTTCTGGGTGCTTTTTGAAAAGTGCTTTGGGTAATTGTCCTGCTGTAAGACCCATGACCTCTGATGGAGACCCAACATTCTGACACTGGACCCTGCACTGCACCCCAGAATTCTTTGGTTGTCTTCTGATTTCATAATGCCATGCACACGGTAAAGACATCCAATGCCTAGAGCAGCAAAGCAACCGCAAAACATCAGTGAACCACCACCAGGTTTGACCGTAGGGACTGTATTCTTTTCTTGAAAGGCCTCATTTCTTTTTCTGAAAACATTAAATAATGGGCTTTACCAAAAAGCTCTAATTTTATTTTTTTTACAATTTTGAGAAGGTGCCAATAATTTAGCCCAGTCCATTTTTGGGGTTTTGCATGGAATGTGTCAGGCTTTTTGCTTCCCCGCTTTTTTGGGTTATATCAATACAAACCAAATAAACATGAGAATACCTAAATGTTTGTAATTGCAACGCTTTCCTGGGCAAAGTGTTGCATATCTGACAGAAATGCAGGGGTGCCAACATTTTTGGCCATGACTGTATTTAAAGGAGCTAAAATTATGGATTTCCAAGTGAGCAAAGATATTATTTTAACATAGAATAGTTTGCTAAGTTGAACTATTTCCCATTAACATGCTTAATTAGCTACAGGGTGTTGTAAACCTACTAATTTAATCTCATCTGTATTTTCACTTTGGAAGAAAATTTGCATAAGGGCAACTGGTACTAGTCAAACCTTCTCAATATAGGTAAAGTATCAGTACAACAAGGGTAGACATATCATTGTGCAGCCTTTGCTTCTGCACAGTAACCCCAAAGAATAGAGGTGATCTGAAGTATGGTGAGAGACACTTAAAATGAATGGCCTGGATGGGGCCTCTATATCACCTGTAATAATTTAAGCCATTTTAGGTACTTAACTGAAGTCAGGATGCTTAACAATTCATAGTAAACCTATCACCAACCTGGGCCATTCAGACTGAGCGTACAGTATAAGGGAAAACTGCATTTGTAGAGGTGTAGTGTATGTTAATGGTCAGGTGATGAAAAAGACTGGTTGGATATAGTGTACTGTACTGATTAACTCGACACAGAAAGGCAATTTCGAAAATGGAAGCTTTATCTAGCTCTCTAATTTCCCTTTACATGGTCCTTCCATGTCCTTCACATCCTTTGCCAGCACTATCTAAAATGGAATTGCCTGCAGCTTCGAGCATTATGGTATGCTCGATACAATGGACACATTTTTCCAGTCACAGAGCAAGTCAGATCAAAGCTGTAGTGGCTGGAAAAGGTGGTTGAGGCTTACCTTGACTAACTAATGATCCAAGTAATTGCACTAGCTCATTGAATTACTGGATCTGCAGGTTGGACCCTTGTCCCCTTGTGTTAAAAAGGAAAGATGGTACTAGCAATTTTTATATTTTGTTTGCACTGAAAAAAGGTTACTGCAAAGCATATATCCTTTATAAAATAGTTTAAACCCTACTTAAAGCGGAGTTCCAGCCTTTTTGTGTTGATTAAAATCAGCAGCTACAAAAACTGTAGCTGCTGACTTTTAATAAACACACACTTACCTGTCCCAGGGTCCAGCGATGTACTCACCCACACCGTCCCTTCTCTCCTTCTCTCCACGGCACCGGCATCTCAACTGTGGGCACCAGGCTGTGACAACTTGCAGCTTCACAGCCGGGTGCCCACTGCACATGTACAAGTCACGGTGCACGTCCTGATTGGTCCCAGGGTGAAAGTTCCCAGAAGACTGCGGGAGGAAAGAGGTGGTTTAACTTCCGGCTCACTTCGCCACGGCGAACCGAACCAGAAGTGGTAGCGGGTACCTGTCAAAACCAGGTACCTGCTCCCCCCTCCCCCCCAAAAGATGCTAAATATGGCAGTGGAGGGGGGGAGGAGGCAAACAAGTGAAGCTTCCACTTTAAAAACAATTAATGAACAAATTGAACAACTTAATTTCATAAGCATCTTTGAGAATCTTTATATACGTTGCTTAATGTATACAAAGTTCCCAACATTTCAAAAGTTTGGCCTGCTAATTTAAGTCAAATAAATTTTAAAGGAATTTTCAAAGTACAGAAAATACCAAGGTCAAAAATAGTAATTTGAGTACTTACCATACAAATAAATGTGTTGTACTTGTGATATCCCAGGATTGTCAGCCAGACATATTGGTAAAAGCAAACAGTCCTTTTATTTTCAAAGACAGGCAAACAGAAAAAACATAGCTTGTCTTCAGCAAACAAAGAACACAAAATAATCTATACTCTGGTTCAAAAGGTGCTGTGCCACCATATCAGTCCCACTCTGTGGCTTTGAGGTTTACCGTTGGCTTTTTTCACAGCTCAACAACTGTGGCTCAATCCTAAGCTCAGTTCACCCTGTTCACAAAGGTGTCCAGCTCACTCACTGCCAGCAACTATTTCCTCTCCCTTTTCTGGGTTCTGATGAACTTGGGTTAACCCTTACTGGACCATTGTCCCTGTAATTAGGGTTTGGAGGTTCTTCACAGCCAAAACTTTTAAAACCTCTAAAATTCCAGGTCGCTAATAAGGTCTTAGCAATCCACAGAGTACAAAAACAGTCCTCTCCAGCCAGACTATCTGTGACCTCCACACTCTGAATGGGTGAGGACCCCTGGGTACTCATTAATATCTATCCCCTTTAATGGAACCGCAACTCAAATACCTGCCATCCAGGACACATTCCCAGTGTCCTGTATACACTTCAGAAGGAAAAGACTTTGAAACATGGAGAGTACAAGCTGTACTTCTTAATATGCATGCAATGGGCCTTATAGACACTGAGGGAGGCCATAACATTGAAAAATAAACAAAACTGAACAAAAGATCAGATAACACAGGGGAAGGAAAAGGGCAAAGGGAAAACATGGTGTGGCGATATTGGAAGTTCTGGAAATTTCAAAAACGCTCAAAAATGAGTAGGGTTAGAAAAGGATTAACAGATGACTAAGAAATTAGGGTACAGAAAACTGTTGAATCACTATATGCCCACCAGCAGATCCATGTAGACTTTTTCAGTATCAGTGCTTTCTTCAGCCACTATCATCTCCATTTGGTCCACTAAATTAATTGCTAAATGAGGACCATATTTCAAAGTAGTCCTGTTTACAGGTCTCATTTACTGTGTCCTGGAGACAGACTCTGGCTAGGTCATACCATTTCAAAAAGACATGCACACCTATGGAGCAATGACAATAATTGTCAAAAGGAAGCTAGTTTCTTGGGGTGTGTGGCCTGGAGCATGGAGGAGTAGGACGCTGAGACCCGCTGCTCCAGCTCCGATTGGCTCTATCACGGTGCACAGTGCAACTTTCTGGCATCGCCTTAAGCACACATGGGCAAGCGCAGCTGCAGTGAGGGTAGCCATCCTAGCGGACCCCCTTCAGGAAGTAAAATTGGCTGCTTTTTTACTAGATCCGAGTTGTATTGCCAAGGCTCCCCGGCCTCCAAGATGGTGCCGACCCGCTCCTCCAGACACCATGCAGCCTCACAAGTGAATACCAGACACCGTACACACTCACCTCAGTTTGCTGAACATGGCTCGGTCCAGTCTAGAAGTCCTTCTCCAACTTCCTAGGGATCTAAAGAGGGCTGAGACCTGGAGGCCTACATCAGGGCACTACCCACCCGCCAGGATTTTGAGGCCTATATGGCTAGGCTGGAATCCTCCTATAAACAGGAGATCACGGATCTTCAGAAATATCTGGGCAACAGATTAGAGGATGTGGAGCACATGGTGGAGGAATCATTGTCTAAGCTGAATACACATGATGCGATACTTCATGAACACACCACTCAGATACAACAACTTTTCTATGGCCTTGATGACCAAGAAAACAGAAGCCGCTGTAATAATATACTGTACGTATATGCCGTCTTCCTGAAATGGTGGAAACCAGAGATCTGGATTTGGTGGTTATTGCCATTTTTAATCAGCTTCTATAACAGCCAAAAGAGGCCCCTATGGAACTTGATTGAGTGCACAGGGCCCTTAGCCCCCGCAACCTTAATCCGGAATTCCCGAGGGATGTGATTTGCAGGATTAATTTCTACAAATTTAAAGCAGATATAATGCAGGCTGCTTGTTCTCGAGACTCCATATATATTAATGAAAAACCGGTCATGCTTTTGTCGGACTTTTCAAAACAAACACTGGAGATGCGTAGGTCCCTGAAGCTACTCACTGAAGTTCTGCAAGCTAAGTGGATTAAAAATCATTGGGGCTTTCTGTTTCAATTATCTGCTTCATTCGATGGCAAATCTGCAGTCTTTCGCACTATGGGAGATCTTCCTGCTTTTCTTGGAAGTTTTGAAATGCCTCAAATAACTACTCCTGATTGGCCCCTAAAGCTGGCTACTCCTGGGCTCCCGTTGAAGACTGGCTGGCAACCCCACCTCAAGAAGAAGTGCTTCACTCTGCAACCTCCTGCAGGTTGATGCCTTCTTCGGACAGCTTCACTTTACAATGTTAGTGGCTCCTTGCCCAATGGTCTCCATGGTTACACCTAGCTCTCGAGGTGCACGCCGGTCTTGAATTTGTGTATCCCTGATGCTGCATTCTATTTCCAAAATTGTGTTCTTTTTTTTTTATTTTTTGGCACTAATGGTTTTGCACCTATTATATTTGTAGGGGTGCAGCTCCGGAGAGGGGCAGATTTTGTTTTTTCCTGCCTCCTTGCATGGATGCAGTACTCTCAGAGCGTTCTTGGGAGGAGATGGGGTTGGCTGCCCCCTCTGCTCCCATTATCTACCCTTTCATTTTGTTATTAGCTGGTTGGGGCGGGTTGATTTTGATGCTTAGCATAATATGGTACTATGGGACCTTGATATTTGACCTTTCTCCCTCATTGGCTTTACAATATGTTACCTGCTCTACTCAGGAGTTAGTTGTAGCTAAAGGTGCTATTAAAAGGTCTTATGGTCATTTTTACATATTGATCTCCTTTTCCTCTTTTCTTTTCGTTCTCTTTTTCTCCCTACTGCTGTTTCTATTTTTTGTTTCTCTCCCTTGTTTTGTCTGGGCATGGGGACTTCCTACCTATAGCTGCTCTCTCACCTGCTGTACATTTATTATGGTGACCTCCTTAAAGTTAAGGGTCTCCTCTCTCAACTGTAGAGGGTTCAATACCCCTGAGAAATGTAGACAAATTCTCTTTCTCTTCCACAAAGCTAATGCCCAAATTCAAGAGATGCACTTCCGTTCAGGCTCCATTCCACCATTAGTCAACAAGTATTTTCCTGTTTGGTACCATAGTACCAACCCCTTGTCTACAGCAGATACAAAGGAGTCTCTATCGCCTTTCATCGCTCATTTAACCCTGAGGTATTAGACTCATCCATAGACCCGTCAGGTCGATACATCTTTTTAAAACTGAAATATCTGCAATCAATATTTACTGTTGCTAATATTTACTCTCCTAACCAGGAACAATTGCATTTCCTCTCAGTCATGACTGACCACCTGGAATCCTTTGCAACTGCTAATTTGATCCTGGGGGGGATTTTAATGTGCCACTGATCCCGAGACTAGATTTCTCTACTGGTAAGTTAACTATCTCACCAACTCGCTCTCTTCTTTCCAGACTTGCACTGACTGACGTTTGGCGGATATTGGGACTACATTTATTTTTCAGCTGCACATACCTCCTATAGCAGGATTGATTATATTTTCGTATCCCAATCTCTTTTGGATCTTGACTCATCCTCCTCCATTGGCGTTAAACTGTGGTCTGATCATGTTCCGATACATCTCTTGTTAGGCCGGTTCCCTACTTTGATCTGAGGTTATTCTTGGAGACTGAATGATAATCTCTTGACTGACCCCGTCTGTGTGCAAGCAATATCCCAAGCTATAAGGGATTTCTCCAGTGACCATGTTCACAACCAAACTCACCCAACTATACAATGGGAAGCTCTGAAATGGGTCTTACAGCATGGTTCTATATTAAAATGTGAACATGCATCTGACATTCACCGTTTACTCCATCTAATTTCCACCCTTAAATCCACCCACAAACGCAGTTTGCAGCCTGACATATTGTTGCAACTTTCCAATGCCCGTTGGGAGCTCCTTAGCTTGTTTATGGAGCATTCAGTAATAGCCAGGGATAAAATGAGGCATATACATTATTCCCAGGCTAAGAAATGTGGTAAACATCTATCTTGGGTTATTCATCCTAGACTTCGTAGGCAAACTATCCCTTACCTTCTTTCCGTAACTAACATTAAACTACACAAATACTTTCTGAATTTTCCCAATATTACTTCGCCTTATATAATCCACCCCCGCCCCTCCCCCACAAGGCTTAGACTCACCCACTAAACAGTTGGATATGCAGGCCTACACTCAGGAGACAGCTTTACCTTCTATCCCTGCTATCGAGGTGGAGGACTTGGACTCCTCATTACAACCTCTCGAATTCTTGCAGACCATTAAAGGCCTTAAAAACAGAGAGAGCCCGGGACCTGATGGGTTCTCTCCCAGATTTTATAAAGTATTTGCTCCTATTTTAGCGCCATATTAACGAAAGCTTTTGAAGCTATTGATGACTCATATTCTGCTTCCTCACAACTGCTTCAAGTCCAAATAACGGTCATACCCAAACCCGGGAAGGATCCCTCTATTTGTAGCAATTATAGACCTATCCCTCTGCTTAATGTAGATTTAAAATCATTGCTAACCATTTATCCTCGCTTGAAGGCAACACCACTAAAACCCTGCACCTTATATCTTATGCCCAATGCCACCAGGTTCCAGCATGTTTACTGGCATGTGATGGCATTTGGCAGGGTCAGTTGGCTTTTTCTTCATCACTCATTGGTCCAATTGGGCATGGGCCCTAAAATGCTCCCCCAAATTATGTCCCTTTATTACTCGCCCTCAGCTACAGTTTTGGCAAACGGGACCCAATCTGACAAGTTTTCCATTGCTAATAGTGCCAGACAGGGATGCCCCCTTTCCCCACTTTTATTTGCTATAGTCGTAGAACACTTAGCTCACGCAATTCATAACAATGATTCTATAAAAGTATCCACACTCCATCCTCTCACTGTAAATTGTCTTTATATGCGGATGACCTTTTACTTTACGTAACTCAACCGCATATCAGTATTCCTTCTCTTCTACATGAACTTCACAGATTTGGATCATTTAGCAACTTCAAATTGAATATTGCCAAAATGGAAGCTTTGAACATATCCTTGCCTGTGTCTGTCCTTTCCTCTCTTAAAAATAACTTTTCTTTTAAATGGCAAGCTACAGTAGGTCTATCACATACTTAGGTACAGAGATACCAGTGCACACTCGAGATTTGTACTCCATGAATTATAGTCCTCTAATCACTAAAATCAGAAGATCTTTAGAATCCTGGCATCATCTAAAAACTTTTTGGTTTGGGAGACTAAGTGTTTTAAAAATGGACGTACTGCCAAAATTATTGTACCTATTGCAGACAATACCGATCAAACTCTCAATAGCTTTCTTTCAGACCCTGCAATCTCTTGCCATATGGTTCATCTGGCAAAATCATCCGTCCAGATTGAGACACAAACTCTTATGCTACCCCAAACCGGATGAATGTGTGGGCCCCCCTGATTCTGAGCTATATCACGCGTCAGCGTTACTCTCCCGAATCTTGGAATGGTTCCCACATCCCCTGGTGAAACCCTCTACACTTATCGAACAAGATATTTCTCCAGTTGATTTGCGGGCACTGTTATGGGGCTATGGTGCCACTTACCACTCCATATCCTTATTTTTGCCTTTGACAGTGGCCTCTCTTTCTTTCTGGTACTGTCGAGAAGAGTCGTATTCCCTCTCAACTGACCCATGTCCACTCACTCCTTTATTCGACAATCTGGCTTTACCGGACAGCAGAGACATTTTGAACTATGGCTCGTATGATCGACTTTCTTGGCCAACGGCACTTATTTTTTTGCATCCTACCTCAGGCTCCTTTCAGCCATCTGGCAATAGTGTTTCTGGATTCATGGACTGGCTGACATCTTTCCACATATCTTTGTACTGTAAAAATATACATGATTCCAAACAGATACACAGGCCCTTAACAGAATTTGAAAAATTAAGTCTTAGCACTGAACCACTTTTTCATTCCCTATCACAGATTTATAAAATTGTCTTACACCACACTCACAAGGTTTTGCCCACCTAATCAAGACTCTGGTCGAGGGATCTGGGGGTTGAGATTTCCCCTGAGAAATGGCAAACGGCTTTGTTGTTTATGCACAAGTCTTCCATTTCTGCCTATGCTCAAGAGAAAAATTATAAATTGATCTCTAGATGGTATCGAGATCCAGTATCTATTCAAAGGATTTTCCCCATTTCAACCGATATATGCTGGTGCTGTCACGAGGAAAGGGGGGCATACCTCCATATCTGGTGGGATTGTGATCAAATTCCTCCATTCTGGATGTAGGTATTCAGATATTTACCGAGAAGTATGATGAGTCTCTTCCCTTTTCCCCCAAAATAGCATTACTATCTATCCTACCTAGCACCGTTAAATCCAAAAAGTTTAGCCTATTGAGATTTCTTCTAACAGCTGCGAGACAGCTTGTCTCTAAATTTTGGAAAACCACAACTACCCCACCACTAACTTTATGGGTGGATACCATTAATGATATCATGCTGATGGAGGAAATGCAGGCTAAGGAAGTGGACACTTGGGACAGACATAAGAAACTATGGTCTCTTTGGTTACCTTATTCTTCTTTGGATAAACTCCATAATCGACTCCCCCACCTACGAGGTCTGAGTTGATTTCATCCTTTTAGCAGGTTTTCCCTCAGTCTACCCTTTTTTTTTGCCTAATTTTACAATCCTTTTCATGGAGAGATTTATTGGCCAATGGTTTTCCACCCCTCCTCTTCCCTCTTAGGAGTTCTTGTGCCCAGCATTGCCCTTTTCTTTTTCCTAATATCTCCCCCCCCCTTTTTTCCCTTTCCTTCTCTCTATTTCTTTCATTCTTTCTCCTTTCTTTCTCTACCTTCAATATTTTATCATTTGCACTACATGATTATATCATTTGTCACTACTTGTGATCCTTGTTGTCTTATATTAATGAAAAAGACGGATGACCAGTGTATGTTCATAAATGTACTTTTCCAGCAGCAACTAGTCCAGCAGTTCTTTTCCAGTGAGAAGCATTTAATCAGTTCAGTGACAGGTTCATAAAACAGAGGTACAGACAAGGCAGATGAGAGGGTATTTAGAATACTCATGCCACCATCAGAAACCCTCAGGACTCACTTTCTCCTGTCACAACTTAACCAAAAAAGAAGCTTCCCTAATCAACACATTCTCCCAATTAAGTAGAATGACAAGCACTCTGATTGGCCACTTTTAGTAGCCCCTTTGATCCTCTGGGTGACAGGTAATGCCTTTTGGGCTTGGACAGATGCAGTCATAAATTCTAATAAAAGTTGTCCAGATATTTCCTAATTTGCATTATTTTACTATTAATAGATAAACAAGTTACCCTTTGCAGAATGCTATTTACCATACTTAATACCCCTTTTCATGCTATTAGGTAGTAGATGTTGACCAAGTCCTTTCAAGTCTGACTGAGCTATCTGCATTTTATCACCCTTGCAAGTTTGCAAATTACCTCCTTTGATTGTAACAAGTTGGCCTAGGTGATCTTGCATAAAATTAACATACACCCTGTTCCAAATTATTATGCAAATTCTATTTAAGTGTCACAAAGATTAAATATTTTGTTTTTCAGTTTAACTCATGGATGGCATTGTGTCTCAGGGCTCTTTTGATCACTGAAAACAATCTCGGACACCTGTGATAATTAGATTGGCGGTGAGCCCAATTTAAAGAAAAACTACTAAAGGACGGTGTTCCACATTATTAAGCAGAGCACCATTTTCAAGCAATATGGGGAAGAAAAAGGATCTCTCTGCTGCTGAAAAGAGTGAAATAGTTCAATGCCTTGGACGAGGTATGAAAACATTAGATATTTCACGAAAACGTAAGCGTAATCATCGCACTATTAAGAGATTTGTGGCTGATTCAGAGCACACAGACGGGTTCGTGCAGATAAAGGCACATTGAGGAAGATTTCTGCCAGATCCATGCATCGGATTAAGAGAGAAGCTGCAAAAATACCATTACATAGCAGCAAACAGATATTTGAAGCTGCTGGTGCCTCTGGAGTCCCACGGACATCAAGGTGTAGAGTCTTCCAGAGTCTTGCAACTGTGCATAAACCTTCTATTCGGCCACCAATAACCAATGCTCACAAGCAGAAATGGCTGCATTGGGCAGAAAAATACATGCAGACTCATTTTCAAACAGTCCTGTTCACTGACGAGTGCCGTGCAACCCTGGATGGTCCAGATGGATAGAGTAGTGGATGGTTGGTGGACGGCCACCCTGTTCCAACAAGGCTGCGACATCAGCAAGGCGGTGGTGGAGTCATGTTTTGGGCCGGAATCATGGGAACAGAGCTGGTCAGCCCCTTTAGGGGCCCCGAAGGTATACAGATGACCTCTGCAAATTATGTGGAGGTTATGACTGACCATTTTTTTCCCTGGTACAGAAGGAAGAACTATGCTTTCCGTAATAAAATCATCTTCATGCATGACAATGCACCATCTCATGCTGCAAAGAATACCTCTGCATCAATGGCTGCTATGGGGATAAAAGGAGAGAAAGTCATGGTGTGGCCTCCATCCTCCCCTGACCTCAATCCTATTGAGAACCTTTGGAGCATCCTCAAGCAAAAGATCTATGAGGGTGGGAGGCAGTTTACATCCAAACAGCAGCTCTGGGAGGCTATTCTGACATCTTGCAAACAAATTCAAGCAGAAACTGTCCAAAAACTCAAAAGTTCAACGGATGCAAGACTTGTGAAGCTGTTATCAAATGAGGGGTCCTATGTTAAAATGTAACGTGACCTGTTAAAATGTTTAAGAAGTTAAAATGTTGTTAAAAGTTTGATTAAAATAGCTTTCGATTTCAGTAAATATGCTGCAAACACAACACATGACAATTTTCAGTTCTTTACAACCTATAAAGTGTTTTGAAACTTACTGTGCGTAATAATTTGGAACAGTGCATTGTAAGTTTTTTATGTTTAAAAAAAATACTGTTATCATTAGGAGGTTTGTTCAATAAAATTTGAATTGTACTCTTAATAGTTGATAACATGAGAATTATGCTGACTGTTATTTACATCAATTATTTAGGTAAATGAGAAAAATATCATTTGCATAATAATTTGGAACACGGTGTAGTAAAGAGTCCTTGGCTATGCTTATGTTGTGTAAAATACATCTAGCTCAGTCCTATGCTGGCATGCTCAGTAATGTGAGAATACACCACATACAGTATATATATATATATATATATATATATATACACAGTGAAGGAAATAAGTATTTGATCCCCTGCTGATTTTGAAATGTTTGCCCACTCACAAAGAAATGATCCGTCTAAAAATTGAATGGTAGGTGTGTTTTAACACTGAGAGACAGAATAGCAACAAAAGAAATCTAAAGAAATGCATGTCTAACAAATTATGCACTGATTTGCATGTTCATGAGGGAAATAAGTATTTGATCCCCTTCACAAAACATGACATAGTACTTGGAGACAAATCCCTTGTTAGCAATCACAGAGGTCAGACGTTTCTTGTAGTTGGCCACCAGGTTTGCACACAGCTCAGGAGGGATTTTAACCTACTCCTCTTGGCAGATCCTCTCCAAGTCATTAAGGTTTGGTGGCTGACGTTTGGCAACTCGAACCTTCAGCTCCCTCCACAGATTTTCAGTCAGATTAAGGTCTGGATACTGGCTAGGCCACTCCAGGACCTTAATGTGCTTCTTCGTGAGCCACTCCTTTGTTGCCTCGCCTGTGTGTTTTGGGTCATTGTCATGCTGGAACACCCATCCAAGACCCATTTTCAATGCCCTGGCTGAGGGAAGAAGGTTCTCACCCAAGATTTGACGGTACATTGCCTAGTCCATCGTCCCTTTGATGCGGTGTAGTTGTCCTGTCTCCCTAGCAGAAAAACACCCCCAAAGCAGAATATTTCCACTATTTTGTTTGACAGTTGGGATGGTGTTCTTGGGGTCATAGGCAGCATTCCTCCTCCTCCAAACAGCGAGTTGAGTTCATGTCAAAGAGCTGGATTTTGATCTCATCTGACCACAACACTTTCAACCAGTCCTCCTCTGCATCATTCAGATGTTCCGTGGCCAACTTCAGATGGGCCTGGACATGTGCTTTCTTGAGCAGAGGGGCCTTGCGGGCACTGCAAGATTTTAACCCTTGTAGGCGTAGTGTGTAACCAATTGTTTTCTTGGTGACTGTGGTCCCAGCTGACTGGAGATCATTGACAAGATCCTCACGTGTAGTTCTGGGATGATTCCTCACTGTTCTCATGATCATTGACACTCCACGAAGTGAGATCTTGCATGGTTCACCAAACCTAGGGAGACTGACAGTTGTTTTGTGTTTCTTCCATTTGCGAATGATTGCACCAACTGTTGTCACCTTCTCACCAAGCTGCTTGGCGATAGTTTTGTAGCCCAGTCCAGCCTTGTGTAGGTCTACAATCTTGTCCCTGACATCCCTGGACAGCTCTTTGGTCTTTGCCATGGTGGAGAGTTTAGAATCTGATTGTTTGATTGCTCCTGTGGACAGGCGTCTTTTATGCAGGTAACAAAATGCGATTAGCAGCACTCCCTTTAAGAGACTGCTTCTAATCTCAGCTTGTTACCTGTATGAAAGACACCTGGTAGCCAGAAATCCTGCTGAATGATAGGGGATCAAATACTTATTTTGCTCATGAACATGCAAATCAGTGGATAATCTGTTAGACATTCATTTCTTTTGAATTTTATGTTGCTATTCAGTCTCTCAGTGTTACAATACACCTACCATTCAATTTTTAGACTGATCATTTCTTTGTGAGTGGACAAACATTCAAAATCAGCAGTGGGTTAAATACTTATTTCCTTCACTGTATATAAAATTACAATATCCCTTCATGTCCACTTGAATCGGTTCTTTACTCAGAACCAATTCGTAAATAGTGAACATATATTCAACTAGCAGGGTTGCATTGTGATTTGAGGTATTGAATGCTTCATAATGGCTCATATAAAATATGAAATTGAAACTGGTTACATCTCTCTTCACCAGCCTCTAAAATATCTCCATGAATCAGTTATTAGATAATATTACTTTAGACCATGACAAGCAAATTATTTGGTAAACATCAGTGGCCCATATAGTTGTAAGGCCTATTCCATTTCTTGTAGTTTCTTCAGTGTATAACACCACAGTCATGAGTATTGCATACTGATAAGTCGACATCACAGTCCAGTCCTGTTGTCAGGAATGGACTTGCCAATAATGGTGGGACTCACCTGCCTTGTGGGCTGCAGTACCAGGGCTGGCCAGCGGGTGCTCTCAGCAATCAGAGACTCACCCCTGCAATCAGCCAAACACCTGAAGCTGATTGCAGGGGTTGTATTTAAGGAATGGCCAGACTCACAGTCAGGGCCTTGGTGTGTGTTTTTCCATGGACCCCTGTACCTTGTATCCTGTATTCCTGTTCCTGTCTGACTTGTTGCCGACCCTGCCTGATCCTGACCTCTGCTGACTTCTCCTGCTTGATCCCTGGCTTGTGACCCTGACCATTCTCTGCCCGATCCTCTGTACCGCGCTGCCTGTGAGTTACTGAACCCAGCTTGTGACCCCGACCACTCTCCCGCCTGTTCCTGGTACTCCGTTTGCCCATTTGCTACTGACCCGGCCTGCCTGACTACTCTTTGTATTGTATGTATTGTTATCGGTGGGTGGTTTGGTTTGTTTGCACTGTGTTTATGTTTAGTTTTGCACTGCGTTTTGTATTGTTAGTCTTAATAAATTATATTGTTTATACCATATCTGAAGCCTGCATTTCCCTGTGTCAGTCCACACACCTCTGGTCATACCTGGAGCCCTGACACCTGTGTTTGACTTTAGTACACGAGTCATCTTTCACCATCTTACTGAAAGTAATTGCTTGGTCCACTGAAAGTAATTGCTCCAATCCACATAAATCCAGAATTTTCTTCATTCAGTGCACAGGGGTTTTCATTTATAAAGATGACTTGATCAGCTGTAACAATCTTCATCACAAATCCAAAATGAAACTTCCGCCAGCAGTGATTAGCTTTCACCGTTCTGCTGTAGGCCGACCCCACATTGCCTTCAATTGAGCAGTTACTGTCATCATTCAGTATATAATTCCACTGGACATAATCCTAAAATGGTTTAGATAGTATCACTTGACATTAATGCTTATCAGATAATCTGTCCAGACAAAGCAGCAGAAGAAATTCTTGCCAGTATAAAGTAGCATCCATATTTGTCATAGACTTCAGCATATTATAAACAACTTATTCAATAAAATTCAAATTCTGACTGGAGTGATAACTTTCACGCAACCCTCTTATAATTTTAGAGAAAGCCACCCAAAGTAATATATTCTTAACTTATTCTACCCAGCCTGAGCATCAGTATGCAAATACACAGACACCCAATAAGTTATGCTATGCCATTATGTAGCATCTCACCTCAGGAGTTACATACATAAAGATGGTACAGAATATACAGGTTTTAAAATGATTATCAAGTTTAAATACCTCTCTCTGGCTTTAAGATGAAGATCAAGAGATAAATGACCATGAAAATAAGAAAGAGAAGAAAAAAAAGTAAGATGGTAGACAAAAAAAAGGTCACAATGTAAAGTCCATTGCTTGATTGACAATTGAAAGAGTCCATTATTCTTAAAGTCCTTGTAATTATATTTTATAGAGGTGTCAATGCAAAATAAGACATTTGCTTGTTTTCCCCCACTAGCAAAACAGTTTCACGTAAATTGTGTAGATTTCTCATCCTTCTGTCTTTCACTTGCAAACGAGTATTTCTGGTCACACAGGTTCACAGGTCTTCAAACATTTAAAAGGCAAGAAATTCTTAAACAAAGGTTCATTAGCCAAGTCCTTAAACACTGTGTTGCAAGATAAAACAAAGTCTTCTTAGTTATAAACAAAAAACAGACAATGCTGCTTTCACACTTTTTCTCTCTATTCTCATTAGGAGCAAAGAACATACAGCATGTTAAACTTATTAAACCTATGCTGCCACTTTGACATAATAATAAAAATTACAAAAAAGAAAAAAAAAACAAGAGCACCACAAACACTGTATGAGACACACACACACACGGATGGAGCTGCTAGCAGTCTTCCTACCTTGACATTATTATGTCAATGGCAACCTTTAGGAAAAACAAAAAATGGATATAGTTGCTAAATTGGGGGTTTACCCAGCAACTGTCTTTCAGCTGGTTAAAACTATACACACTACAAAAACAATTTGGAATTTATTTCCCATCTGACTTTAAAAAACTAAATCATGAAGGCTTGCCCTTGGAAATACAAAAATATGCCAGGGTTCTCCAATAATGTCCTAAATACTGAGGCCAAATCTCTGAGAGCAGTAGCTAAATCTTAATGCATGCCAAAGAACTTTAATTGTAAAAACTCATACCACACATCCAACTGCCTATGGACTATCAACAAAATGGTTGTTCATCCCAGTGTAGTATCTTTGCGTAAATGAAGATATTTCCATTTTCAGCTCTTTCAGTTGCTCCATAAAGTGATGTCTTTCTTGCTTTAGCTGGCTATTCCCAGATTGTAACCTTGTTATTTGGGTTTTAAAAGAGACTTGGCTTTTGCTACTGTGGCCTCCATGCCTGGGAGAATTGCCCCACCTTGCAGAGTAAACGTCTTTGCATATTGGTGCAGTTTTGGGGTACCGAGAGTTCCTTTGCTTACTACTATTACCATCAAAACAATATTGTGCAATGTTTTTACAAGCAAAACATCTCAGAGAAATTGGTATCCAGGTCTTGGACTTGTGCTTATTATTATTTGATTAGCTTTGGTTTGCACATTAGGATCATAAGTCTTTGACCTGGTAAATCCCCCTTGGCTGTTTGGATTATTTGTCCTAAACAATGTGGCTACATCATCTTTTACAGCCTGCTTGTTTGATTGTCTCCATAAATGATCTACTCTTAATAATGTCATTTAAATCATGAGGATTTGGGGTAACCAGTAAAATATTTTCCTGGATGCAAAGCATCTAGAACCATACTCCTGTATATCAAGCCTGCACACTCAAATGCAGCACTATTACTAACCAACACCTCCATGATAGTAGCTATCCTATGCCACAAGTCATAGGGAGATTCATTCAGAATTTGTTTGATCCTGCCATGAATAGTAACATCAGAACATATACCATACAATACACACAATTATTCCAGTAATATATCTCTTGTCATTAGAGGCTGAACACATCTGTTTAATTCTAAACCAAAGCCCACGACCTATAGAATTTTGCACAACTCTTTCTACATCAGATGGATTTAGATTGTATATATCTCTCACATGCTGCAAGCCACAAAACCATTTTAAAAATCTGTTTAAATCATGGCGAGGAATCATTCCTATTTCTTTAAGAACTGTGTCTAATTTGTTTGGTTTCAAAGGTTTCATTACAAGCTGTACTTCACAGGTATTTTTATTATTGTTGTAAACTGTGATACTCACAGTGGGGTGCAGCTGGCAATGAATTATCAGATTCGATATGAGATTCCTTATCATTTATTGGGAAGTTTGAGTTTGTATTTTGCAGCAGATTGCTGGATTTTAGATTTGATGCATATCTGCATTCTTGTGAATTTCTCTCCAATCCTATAATTCCTAATTTTAGTCTCTCATTTTCCTCTGATAATTCATCACAAACTTTAGATTTCTCAATCAATGCTTACCCAATAGTAACTGCATGCAATTTTAAATTTACAGCCTCCGCTTCTGATTGGTTCTTTAATATCTCACAGATCTTGTTACTACTATCAACTGCATTCTGTAACTGGGCAATTTCATTGTCTTTACTAGAGATGAGCGAATTATTCAAAAATTCGATTCGGCTGATTCGCCGAATTTGCGGGAGAAATTCGATTCGATGCAAATTTATTCGCCGCGAATTTAACTTATTTAAAGGGTTTCTAGGCTTCAGAGAGCCTTTATATTAGTACACTGTACCTTTAATTTAAATGCCCTTGGAGTCTGCTGGGGAAGAGAAATAATACTGTCAGTCAGTATGACATGCAGATGAGTGCCGTCGATCTTAGAATCACCGCACACTTCACTCATTTGGGCAGTCACGGGGCACGACGAAGAAGAAGAAGAAGAAGAAGAAGAAGAATGAAAAGAAGAAGAATGAAAAGAAGAATGAAAAGAAGAAGAATGAAAAGAAGAAGAAGAGGAATGAAAAGAAGAAGAAGAAGAATGAAAAGAAGAAGAAGAAGAATGAAAAGAAGAAGAAGAAGAATGAAAAGAAGAAGAAGAAGAATGAAAAGAAGAAGAAGAAGAATGAAAAGAAGAATGAAAAGAAGAAGAAGAAGAATGAAAAGAAGAAGAAGAAGAATGAAAAGAAGAAGAAGAAGAAGAAGAAGAAGAATGAAAAGAAGAAGAAGAAGAAAAAGAAGAATGAAAAGAAGAAGAATGAAAAGAAGAAGAAGAAGTATGAAAAGAAGAAGAAGAATGAAAAGAAGAAGAAAAAGAATGAAAAGAAGAAGAATGAAAAGAAGAATGAGAAGGAGAATGAAAAGAAGAATGAGAATTATGAAAAGAAGAATGAAAAGAAGAATGAAAAGAAGAAGAAGAAGAATGAAAAGAAGAAGAAGAAGAATGAAAAGAAGAAGAAGAAGAATGAAAAGAAGAAGAAGAAGAATGAAAAGAAGAATGAAAAGAAGAAGAAGAAGAATGAAAAGAAGAAGAATGAAAAGAAGAAGAAGAATGAAAAGAAGAAGAAGAAGAATGAAAAGAAGAAGAAGAATGAAAAGAAGAAGAAGAAGAAGAATGAAAAGAAGAATGAAAAGAAGAATGAAAAGAAGAAGAAGAAGAAGAATGAAAAGAAGAAGAAGAATGAAAAGAAGAAGAATAAAAACATCTGTATCCTAAATGGAAACAAATAGATACAATGTTTCAACCGCTGTAAATGAACTGTCAGAACTGTCAGAGAACTGTCAGAAATAGCGGAGCTCTCTGCAGTGACACTTTTGCCGGCTGATCGGGGAAAATTCGATTCGTGCATCCGAAGTTTGCTAAAATTCGGATTCGATGCGAATCGAATTTTTCCTAATATTCGAAACGAATTCCACTTCGCCGAGTTCAATTCGCTCATCTCTAGTCTTTACCCACACACAGCATTTTCTAAAGTTAAACAGTAAGATAACAAGCCCTGCACAATACAACCTTTTTTCTTACTTTCTGAAATTTTGCTATCAAAAACATTTTTCTCTAAAAATTCCTTCATTAAAGTCCACATCTGCTTACATTTTTCAGGAATGCCATAAGGACCACCATGACGTTTAATACATTATAACACCCATCTGTTAACTCTGTTAAAACTGATACTATCTTCACACTTAGTAAGCATTTTCACTATAAGATTAATAATTACAAAAAGGAAAAATTCACTCACCATGTTTGAGGCTCTGTCTTGAAGTTACTTCCTCTGTGTCCAGGTCAGGTCTTCTAGTCCACAGCACAGTCTTTTGTACAGTTTTCAAGTCTCCAGATAATTCTGGGGTTCCAAAACTTCTTCAATTTGTGGATCAGACTTTTAAGTCACAAACAGACTTTACAGCAGTCTGGGTCCACCTCACAGGACTGTTGTCATTACCAACTTCTGTTACTGAATCCGAAAATGCTCTTCTGGTCACTTGGATGGCACCAATCTGTTGTCTTATATTAACGAAGAGGACGGATGACCAGTGTATGTTTATAAATGTACTTTTCCCGCAACAACTTGTCCAACAGTTATTTTCCAGAGAGATGCATTTAATCAGTTCAGCGACAGTTCATAAAACAGAGGTACAGACAAGGCAGATGACAGGGTATTTAGAATATTCATGCCATCATCAGAAACCCTCAGGGCTCACTTTCTCCTGTTACAACTTAACCAAAAAGAAGCTTCCCTAATATACACGTTCTCCCAATTCTTTAGAATGACAAACACTCTGATTGGCTACTTTTAGTAGCTCCTTGGACAGATGCAGTCATATACTCTAAGAAAAGTTGTCCAGATATTTCATAAACGTCATTATTTTACTATTGATTCGATAAACAAGTTACCCTTTGAAGAATGCAATTTACCATACTTAATATCCCTTTTCATGTTATTAGGTAGTAGATGTTGACCAAGTCCTTTCAAGTCTGACTGAGCTATCTGCATTTTATCACCCTTGCAAGTTTGCAAATTACCTCTTTTGAATTGTAACAAGTTTGCCCCTGATTACCAAGGTGATCTTGTATAAAATGAACATAGCAAAGAGTCCTGGGCTATGCTCTTGCTGTGTAATATACATCTAGCTCAGTCCTATGCTGGCCTGCTCAATAACGTGAGAATACACCACATATACAGTATATATATATATATATATATATATATATATATATATAATATATATATATAAAATTGCAATATCCCTACAATCCTGGGGCTATATTTATGTAGGTTGAGTAATAGGTGGAAGTGCTTTGGTCCTCCTGTATTTACATTGTTCTTAATACAGTTTATAATGATAAGAGCAGCTGTGATGTAATAGCCAACTTATACTTCCTGTTCTTTGAATTATTCTCATTGTATTTGCCCTTCCTCCTCTATCCCCTATTTTGGTTTTCCTCCTTTTTTTCTGTACCCAAATTTCTATGTTTCAATAAAAATATATTCAACATAAAAGGAAGCCAGTTTCTTGAATAGAGGCTTAGTGCAGTTCAGTGCTGGCAAGAAGCATTGGTTGATCCAACATTGTGCAAGATACACAAAGAAGATAACGAGACTACTTTGTATTGAATTGAATTCTTACTGAATTTATGTAATAGTATAAACTGTTCTGACATTTCAGAAATATTTTTCTTCATACATTTCATTAGGATGCTTCATGCTGAGATGCCTTAACTTTGCCAAGTAGTAGAAATACCAGCTCTACTTTTCTGCTATGCATTACATGGTTATGATATGAAACCACAGAATATAAAATTAGCAGGGATGTCATATTTTCCTTGTGTTTCAAATTCTGCAATATACAGTATATGTCTATCAATTACAGTCACAATTGTTGAAAGAAACAACTGTCTTCTATAGCATAATCATATCCCAACCCATCAAATGTCAAATCCAATCTGACATTCCTGCTACCAGCCAGTTTAAACATTTAGTAGGGAATATTTCAATGACTTCTTCAGCAATCAGTGCAGTAAAGCAAAATGTAACAGAACTATATTGTAAAAGTACAGCTATTCTTAGAATTGCAATTAAATATGTGCTTGCAACAAAATGCCATTGCTGAGAAGAAAGTAAAGAAATACTGAATGCTTTCTACGTAAATTTGGCAAATTTTTTGTGCAATCGGTTGAAATGTCAATGCAAAAGCTTATTCTCTGCATCAATGTACATAATTAACACATATTTAAAGCTAATTTGTAAATTCATACCAATGACCAAAAGTGACTGTAAAGGCTCATCTAAAATTGTTTTGTAAATAATAAACATTATACTTACCTGTCCCAATCCTCTTCTTGGGTCCCCTGCTGGTGTTACTGGCCCATTACCCTTGCTGAGTGCCCAATAGCAAGCAAATTGCTCTGGGTGTACTTGTGCATGCTTGCTCCCAAGTTGGCTCTGAGTATTTATAAGACACACAGAGTATGGATCAGCCCCACCCCTGCTCCCTCCCCGCTGGCTGTGATTGACAGCAGTAGGAGCCAATGGCTCCAGCTGCTGTGTTTCAGCCAGTGAGGAGAGGGAAACCCAGGAGAGCCTCTGCTCTCATGCACATCACAGGATCAAGATGAGGCTCAGGTAAGTTGTTTTTTTTTTGGGGGGGGGAGGGGGGAGTGCTGCTAGTAGAAGGTTTTTTTTTACCTTACTGCAGAGAATGCATTAAGGTAAAAAAAAACCTTGAGCCTTTACAACCACTTTAAACAGGTTCAAAATGCATTAGATTTTCACTAAGCAATAGCTACACCCTAAATCTGAGCTTATTGGCTGACTGCAAACCACATATTTCCAATCTGGAATTTTAAGTATTACCTTGATATTGAAAAGGTTCCATTTAAAAAAACCCCCACAAAAACAAACATGTAATACCTACCTGCTCTGTGCAATGGTTTTGCACAAAACAGCTCTGGTCCTCTTCTTTTCGGGTCCCCCTCCGGTGCTAGTGGCCCCTCCCCCCTGCTGAGTGCCCCCAGAGCAAGCTGCATGCTCTGGAGGCTCTTGTGTGTCTATAAGACACAAAGAGCATGGCTCAACCCTATCCACCGCTCTTCCGCACTGGCTGCGATTGTTAGCAGTAGGAGCCAATAGCTCCTGCTGTTGGGTCTCAGTAAATGAGGAGAAAAAGAGACCCAGGAGACCCAAGGCTCCCATGCACATCACTGGTTTAGGATGGGGCTCAGGTAAGTATTAGGGGCAGCTGTGAGGGGAGCAGCACACTGAAG
This sequence comes from Staurois parvus, assembly GCF_062004578.1. Classification (NCBI taxonomy): domain Eukaryota; kingdom Metazoa; phylum Chordata; class Amphibia; order Anura; family Ranidae; genus Staurois; species Staurois parvus. Next base: position 3,802,082 of record NW_028318023.1, on the reverse strand, counting down.
GTTCACACTGATGCAGTGTGGAATTTTCAGTGTTTTCACTGCAAATTTCTCACCGCATCAGAATCGCACCCTGTTCATGTGAACCGCTGCGGGTGTGTATGCTAAGTTGACCACTTCCCGTCTGGCCCATGTATATCAATGGCTGGACAGTGGCAGTGCTGGGGCGGGTTGCCATTCATAAACGGCGCCCGCCATCTTTGACTGTGCGTGCTGTCTGGGACCTGTGTGTGAAGTCCTGATCAGTGATCACAAGATGTCACTTCTGACATTGCTTACTGCGTGTGAAATCTGTGAATGATCACAGAGATCACATGGTACAAGGCTATTCACAACAGCCTTGTACCATGTGACAAGCTGTGACCAATCACAGCTCACACAGTGTTTCTCAATGGATGCAAGAATGCAGTCAGAGAGAGAAGAAGAAATTATTGCTTTTACAGCCTTTATGGGTGTAAAAGTAATCAGTGTAAAAAAACAAAACAAAACTTCATCACCCCCCACAAGTAGTACAGTGTCACTATGGTAGAGTGACAGTACAGGCGGCCTATATTATGCTGGCCAGGCGGCCTATATTATGTAGGCCAAACAACTAGAAAGTTATCTAAAAGAGTGGGAGAGTATTTAACTAACATCAACATCAAAAATGGTTTCAAAAAGCATAGTGTATCAAACCTTTTCAAGTTGGTACACAATAAAGATCCTACACTTTTTTCTTTTTATGGCATTGATAGAGTTACTAAGCATAGGAGGGAAAGTGATTTAGTCAAGGAAATTTCTTAAAATGAAACGACATGGATATTCGAATTTAACTCTTTGGTACCAAATGGATTAAATAGATATTGATTTTAATTGTTTAACAAATTTTTAAGGTAGGGCACCATCTATAGGTGCATGTTTGTGTTTTTATGGGCCTTTCTTATATCAATGATAAGTCAATTCAAATTGAACATGTGATAAAATAATACATATTCCGAAGATTACTTCAGTGAAAGCATTTCAAAACAAGTCAAGCAATCTTGACTTTTCCTTTAGAAGTGTAACCTCATTCTTCGACCTCTCAAATTCCAAGCTGCTGTATTGGTGTTTAGCAGTGATGGACAGCATTACTGATCAATAAGAAGGAGGCTTGTCAGTATAAAAGGACTGTGTCAAGCTTGATTTATAAGCAGAGGTTAACATATGACTTTACTTATACTACTGAATCTATTGATCATTTTGGCAAGTAATATTCAATGCTTTTGCATTACTTCATCATATGATCAGTTCAAATTGTCAAGTTCTGTGACAGGTCTACTTTAAATAGGGGCTGGATGGGCAGGCATAGAATGGTATTCAAGACAGTAAAAGGAAATCAAATAATTGATATTAGGATTAGCCACAGTAAGCAAAATTGCATAACCTAAATTAATTCCTTGATTGTGTGAATTGTTTTTATATTTTCTAGTGTATGCTATAAAATCTATTCTTTTATCCATGAGCAGAACTGTGCTGTTATACATGAAGCTATACAATATGTAAAATGTCTTTCCAAAAGCAGTTCTTACACTGTGAACTTAAAAGTAAAACCTCTGTGCAAAACCACTGTTTAAAAGGTTACAATGTATTATAAATATGTTTGTTGCAGCACAGAACAATTGTTGCATTATATAGTCAGGTCATTATGACAATGACCTCCTCATTTCGAAGCTGATGGAGATTAAAACATTTATAACAGTTTTTAGAGAGATTATCTATTACTTGACATATGTCTGATATGAAGGCTGTGATTTCCTGTTTTTAATTAAAAACTGTAGTACTCAAAGTGCCATCTGCCTTTGCATTAAGAGATAAATGGCTGCACTATTTGTTTATATAAAATATTGTAAGGACCTTTCATTCCACAAAAAGCAGTAGGTTTTGACAGGCTATTTGCTTAAAAAATAATAATTTGAAGCCAATCTCCACAAGTTTTTATTTTTTATTTTTCAAATAAATGTGATAATAAGGTCAGAAATACTAACTGTTATCATGTGATAAAAACATTGCTGATTGGTCATGTGATCTGTACCAATGATGGCAAAAATTCAAGGTTCTAGTGGTCTTTATTTATATAAGCCTCCTAAAGAAGCAGTAAAGGCTGACTTGAAACCAACTTTGAAAAATTCCTTCCCCTTTTCTCCCCATAGCCCTGCATGCCCTTTATGTGCAACAGGGGGAGAAGAGCTGAATAAAGGTATTTGCGCAATGATTTGTGATAAAGGATGTGTAGTACCATGGGGAAAAAGGGTATTTAAATGCCAGTTTGTTAGTAAGCTTTTTATTCTGCTTATGCTATTGGTTTCTTACATCATAATTGTTTATTATGCCTATTTGCAAGTAAGGCAGCTTTGCTGCTTCCGAACAAATGAATTTATTAAGTCAGTGTAGTTATCACTGGTATTTGAGCGTTACTCAAATGGCTATGTCACACTGGCAATTTTGCCTCTGGCAATGCCTTCTGATAGGCAGGATCACTTTCACTTTCTGAAGACAACAGAGAAATTCAGACTTCTCTAACACAAAAAGGAGGTGATCCATCTTAAAGGATAAGTTCACCTTTGGGAATATGTTACATGTTCCACCCATTTCCAGCTGAGCTGTTGATCACTTTGGTAGTTTATTGAGTCTTCCTGTCAGACTGTATCTGCTTGCCCCTACGGGATGTACGGGAATACAGATACATTGACAGTTTGCAAGAGTCCCTTCCTTTCTTCCATTCACCCACCCCTCCCTTACTTCCACCATTTTTCCAGGCTCAAAAAAATAGGCATTTATTATTATTTTTTTTAAGTGAACTTTTACTTTAAAGGCCACATATTCATATACAAAGATTTTATGCAAAAGACAGAGAATGGAAAAACAACCCAGACACCCTGGTCAGCCACCCATTTAGGTACCTAGTCACATTTGCATATGTATCTTTATACTTGGTTACTGTCCAAGGGGAGCTTTAATTAGTAAGGACTAGTTTGATGCCTCACCTAGACTTGTTGATCTCTGGTATTTAAGTCAACTACCACAATTAATTTTTTTCTATGTATTTACTTTTCATTTTAGTCTCTGGTTTCCTCAGTCTGAACAATTGTATTGGTTGTATCATCCACGGGTTAATTTGACTTGAATTATGCTTGTATACTGAGCATTGTAGTATGCTTGTAAATCAATAAAAACATTGGACAAGGAAAATGGAAAAACCCTGCACTCAAAGCTGCTTCTTAACGTACATTTAGAATACCTAATTGTCACAGGATCAAGCAAGTAGACTCCCATATCACCATTAGCAGAGTTTTTTTTTACTTTGAAATTCTAAGATGGAAAACCCAGCACAACAATTACCAGGAAGCACCAGTAAATAAATAATGTCCTACACATATTTCATCAAAAGGAAAACTAAAACATTAGTACATTTTATTTTAATTTGTTAGGCATTTATATTTTTTTTTACAAATTAAAATTTTTTACAATAACAAATGTAAATATTAGGGATGCAGATACCATTTTTTGACCCCTCTGTACTGTGCCCTTCTGACCCCTCTTTACTGTATCTTCCTGATCCCTCTGTACCGTGCCCTCCCAACCCCTCTGTACTGTACCATTTTTTGATTGGTGAGTGCTAGAAGAAGTACCGATACTTTTAGTCACATACTCGCCGAGACTGAGTACCGATATTTTGCAGTGCAATTTGCGTCTATACAAAATGTATGGACGCAAATTGCACCGCAAAGAATAACATGCAATTTGAACAGGAATGCTATTCCTGTGCAAATTGCATGCAGTTTCCCCAGTGCTCCTATATGAACCCAGGCTTGTCTCTGCACGGATTCCATGCTGAGCAGAGAATGAGAGAGAAAGGCACTATCCTTGGAGATCTGATCTGCCCACCTGGAAGAGCACCTGGTCTGAGCTGTTCTGAGAAGTGTGTGCAGTGAGTGGTTAGCTGGGAGGATATTATCAGTGATGTGATTGCAGGTACTCCTATGCTAAGCTAGGTCTGTTGAGTTACTGTAGCTTAGCATAGAAGAGCTCTTAACCACTGACAAATGAGAAAAAGAAAGCATCTCCTTTTTTGATGTAGTACTGAACGCTTAAGACACTGGGCTCATTGAGTATGGCCACTGTACCAACACTTTGTTATGAGTGTGTATTAAGAGGTCTTTAAGCCACTGATCCTGATTTACCCATTGATTGCAGGCTGGTTATGGGTAGATCGCTTTCACTTCTCTGGCTTGTTGAACCCTATGCCAGCCACTGATTGATTTAAATTCAAGAAGTTCAGCAGGGACCATCCAAATTTCAATCCATGTATGGTCAGTTGTTCTGAAGTCGATCTATTGATAGACGTCAGTATAATCAGCCTGAGTATACTGCACTGATCCCCAAAGGCCCTCCACTCTCTTCCATCCAAGACACTTGTGTGTGACATTATGCGGGATGGACATGCCAGTGGGGATCAGTGCAACAGAATAGGTAGATCTGTCATAGCAGCTTCATTGTGTCACTCAGCACGTGGAGAAAACAACTTCTGTACCATAGCCTGCACCTCCTGTACTGTGCCTTCCTGACCCCCTCTGTACTGTGCCTTCCTGACACCCTTGTACTGTGCCCTCCTGACCCCCCTGTACTGTGCCCTCCTGACCACACTGTACTATGCCCTCCTGACCACACTGTACTGTGCCCTCCTGACCACACTGTACTGTGCCCTCCTGAACCCTCTGTGCTGAGCCCTCCTGAACCCTCTGTACTTTGCCTTCCTGACACCCCTGTACTGTGCTTTCCTGTCCCCTCTGTACTGTGCCCTCCTGACCCCTCTGCACTGTGCCTTCCTGACCCCCCTGTACTATGGCTACCTAACCTTCCTGTACTGTGTCTTCCTGACCCCTCTGTACTGTGCCCTCCTGACCCCTCTGTACGGTGCCCTCCTGACCCCTCTGTACTGTGCCCTTCTGACACCCCTGTACTGTGCTTTCCTGACCCCTCTGTGCTAAGCCCTCCTGAACCCTCTGTACTTTGCCTTCCTGACACCCCTGTACTGTGCCCTCCTGACCCCTCTGTACTGTGCCCTCCTGACCCCTCTGTACTGTGCTCTCCTGACCCCTCTGTACTGTGCCCTTCTGACACCCCTGTACTGTGCTTTCCTGACCCCTCTGTATTGTGCCCTCCTGACCCCTCTGCATTGTGCCTTCCTGACCCCTCTGACTGTGGCTACCTAACCTTCCTGTACTGTGACTTCCTGACCCTTTTGCACTGTGCCCTTCTGACCCCTCTTTATTGTACCTTCCTGACCCCTCTGTACTGTGCCCGCCCGACCCCTCTGTACTATGTCTTCCCGACTCCTCTGTACTGTGCTGTCCTGACTCCTCTGTACTGTGCCTTCCTGACCCCTCTGTACTGTGCCCTTCTGACCCCTCTGTACTGTGCCCGCCCGACCCCTCTGTACTATGTCTTCCCGACTCCTCTGTACTGTGTTGTCCTGACTCCTCTGTACTGTGCCTTCCTGACCCCTCTGTACTGTGCCCTTCTGACCCCTCTGTACTGTGCCTTCCTGACCCCTCTGTACTGTGCCTTCCTGACCCCTCTGTACTGTGCCTTCCTGACCCCTCTGTACTGTGCCCTCCTGACCCCTCTGTACTGTGCCTTCCTGACCCCTCTGTACTGTGCCTTCCTGACCCCTCTGTACTGTGCCTTTCTGACCCCTCTGTACTGTGCCTTCCTGACCCCTCTGTACTGTGCCTTTTTGACCCCTCTGTACTGTGCCTTCCTGACCCCTCTGTACAGTACCCTCCTGACCCCCCAATCCTCTACCCTATGGTACTGCAGACATATTTCTGGTATGTCAGTATTTTACTGATGCTATTGTACTGATTCTATTCTTGGGTTAAACAAGCACAGAAGCAGTGAGTGGACTGTTGTATTCAACGTTAAAATAGTACAGTTTCCTTGGTTAAATTATTGGATCATGTATAACTAGCGTTATTTGGGGGTGTATTTATAAAATTTTATAGAGATATTTGGTGAAACTGCATTTACGTTCATTCTGTGATGGGGGAAAATTTAGTGCTAATAGCCTATTTTCTCGCCATTATGGCCATTATTTTTCTTTGCATTATGGCCACTAGATAGAGTTGATGCTCATAGTAAATAAAGTTTTATTTCCTATGACCATCAGCTCCATCTAGTGGCCATAATGTTGTGTTTTCCTGATACACTCTTCTCTAGTAAAAAAAAACATTCAAACCTGGAGAGATAATAGCCTTTATTCTGTTGCTATGCTCTTTTTGAGAATGTACCCTTTCTTTTCTATGTTTTGTAAAGTACTATAGTTTTCTCTTTCTTGAAAACACTTTGTGGAAAAACAAACACGTAACAAAAATTAATGTTTGCCCCCATTCACACAGAACAAATGTACATGCAGTTTCACAGGATGAATAGCTCTTTCAATTTTTTTTAACTATACCCCTTAAATTAGACACATAGGCTTGATGTATGCAGCAGCTCACAGATGCCACTTTTTAGCCCTAATGGGCAAAAAAAAATGGTGATAGATAATTGCTTATTTTCATTTTGCTCCAGATCCCTCACAATGTTTGCTTGTATCTGTTTGTGTATTAGGATTTCTAGCTTTCAGAAATGTCACAGTGGGATGCTTCCTAACTAGTTATATTACACTGGATTTTTACCACCTACCAAAACCATCAACCCATCAGCAGCCACAACAAGGGTTGCAGTACTCAGCAAAACAGTCAGAGTCAAATGATATTTCCAGAATATTTTATGCCACATGTGTTTGTAGTGTAATTTGTGTTTATCACTGGATTCTCTGCAAGAGCTGTTGGGTTGCTGCATTTTTTGAGACTGTGGTGTTGTAGCTAGACAATTACATAAATAATTTTACTAATGAACATTACTTTTGCAGCAGTGTTACTGAACTTATTATAACTCTTTCTGTATGTGCTCAATTTTAAAAATAAATTGTTACTTATGGTATGTAAAGCACTGGGTAAATTGTAGGCGCTATATACATGCCTGTAACAAATAAATGAATAGGTTAATAATATGTGTCTTGTAAAACCACACCCATTTAAATGAATGCCCCACCCCTAATTAAAGTACGTTATCCGCCTACAATGGCTTGCTGTACACTCAGCAAAAAAATAAACTTTTGAAATGTTGGCAACTATGTATGCGGCTTTGTGTGTAAACATTACCTCACATTCCACAGTGCTTTTTTCTCCATTTATTTCCAACTTCACTGCCAGGGTTAAGAACAGCTTGGGTTATCTTAATACAAACATTAATAATTCATCAAAGTCTCTTTGAAAACACTTCATTTTAAAGCTTACTATACTCTGTGCAATTGCTAGTAAAATGAGTCTTTGATAAAGCATTGTAAGTCGTTAGCTTTTCAGAGATATATTCAAAGCATTCTCCCCATAGATGAGGGTCTGTCAATGGAATAAATTGATGTTTTGTGCTGTTTATTCAGCGAAAAAAAAAATTTTGTATGTTGGTTGCTTGATAATTTACTTTCAAACTAACCTGTCATAACCTAGATTTTGTTTTCAAGTCCAACAATATAGATACTTGATTAAATAATCTGCATTTTGATTTCATATCTCAATTTAAAAGGATGTTTCTGTGAATTGATTTAGAAGGGCTTTAAGTGGTGCAATGTGTTATGGACGAATAACAAACCAAAACCACTGTTATGTGCAGTGAATACAAAAATATATATCTTTATTTATACGAAAGTTAAATAATGTTTTATAGATCTTCTTAAAGATTTAACTTTTAACTTTTGTATATATATATATACACATATATATATATATATATATATATATATATATTTACATTTTTATTTTAACCTTTCTACCTGCACCTTGTGTTTTTCACCTATGTATGATGTCAATTGGTCATCTAGTTTCATGGTTCATATTTGTGCCTTGTATGAACAACCTATAGTAGCATAAATCTAATTCCTGTATCAGAAATGTCTGTTTGTGTACAAATTTAAGGCATGCTGCATGGCACTGCACAGGTTAATGCAAGACCTCGGTCTTTTATCTAAGAACTGACACTTCATGTGAAGAGACTATATATCCCACAACCTCTGGGTCTCTCAGTCTGGTGGTCTAAAGGTGAGAGCTTAACAGTAATTGTATCTGACATAGCCAAAAGAAGGCAGAGCAATGAATGGAAGAGATGTGTTTAATCACATTGACACTCTCACATTTGTGATGCAACACAAATATATAACATTTATATATGTTAAAACAATTTTTTTTATATGTTAACCACAAGCCTACAGGGCACTTATATCCCCTACCTGCCCAGGCCAATTTCCAGCTTTCAGAGCTGTCACACTTTGAATGACAATTGCGTGGTCATGCAACACTGTACCCATATGAAATTTTTATCATTTTTTTGTGACAGATAGAGCTTTATTTTGGTGGTATTTAATCAACTCTGGTTTATTTTTTTCTTAAACAAACCAAAAACCACTGAAAATTTTGAAAAAAATGTTTTTTTCTTAGTTTTTGTTATAACATTTTGTAAATAAGTGATTTTTCTCCTTCACTGATGTGCGCTAATGAGGCTGCAGTGATGGGCACTGATAGGCTGCACTGATGGACACTGATAGGTGGCACTGATGGGCACTGATGAGGAGGCACTGGTAGGTGGCACTGATGGGCATTGACAGGCATCACTGATGGGCACTGAAAGGCAGCACTGATATATGGCACTGACTGGCACTGTTAGGCGGCACTGATGCGTACTGATAGGTGGCACTGATTGGTGGCACTGTCCGGCACTGATGGGTGACACTGAAAGGCAGCTCAGATGGGCACTGATATGTGGCATTGATGTGCACTGGTAGGCACTGATATGTGGCATTGATGTGGCACTGACGAGCACTGACACAAGGCACTGATGAGCACTGACAGGTGGCACTGCTGGGGCTACATTGATCATCAGGGCACACTGATCATCAGTGCCCTGATGATCAGTGTACATGTCCCCCGATTACCGGCTCTCCTCTCCTCTCAAGCGGTAAGCGTGACAGCTCGTGAGGAGAGAAATGCTGATAACTGGCATTTCCCTGTTTACATGTGATCAGCTGTGATTGGACACAGCTGATCACATGACCGAGCCGACATCTTCGGCTCTTTCCGTGGATCGGTGATCCGCTGTGTCCGAGGGACACAGTGCACCACTGATCGCTGAGCACTCCCTGAGCCGCTCATGCGCGGTAAGAATGGGAAGACATCATATGACCTCCTCCCAGAATGAAAGAACCACCTTGTGCCTGTAATTTTACTATATGGCGGGAGGTGGTTAAAAAAAATCTGAAGAATCTGAAAAAAATATATTATTTTAAAGTATATTCTTCAGATGTTGTTTAACATATAAAAGTCATTTTAACGTATATTTTTACATATATTTGTAAATGCATTCTAAAAATGTAGATTTGTATTTTTAAAGACATACAGTATATTTGAAATGTATTTTTAAAAATATGTTTCATATATTTTGTAATAAAAATGCATTTCAACATGCAATTATATATATATATTTATATATTTATTTTCATTGAAATATATTTTGAAATAAATTGAATATGGCCAAAATTGTAGCATTTCAAATATATGCCAATATATTTGGGAAGAATATTTTTAAAATATTTTTCAAATATATGTTTCTTCCATGTGGGATGTATTTGGCACTGCGTGACCTGGAACAAGAGGTTGTCTGTGTAATCAAATAAAGTACTGGCACTACAATTCAATTACAGGCTTAGGATGGGCTAGAGCTCTCTACACTCACCGTGCCTAACAAGTGGTCTCCAATCCGCACACAAAAGGCCTCCTATGTAAGGTGAAGTTGGCAACCAGGTGAGAATTGATAAAATCTAATTTTATTCAATGCAAAGGAGTACATACGTTCCAAAATGGAGCCAGCTACAGTTGCCCACTTCACCTTACCTTGAATAAGCTGTCTGTCCCTTTAGCAAATAGGAACAAGTGGATCACTATATAAATATAGAGGAATCAATCAGCCATGACACTACAAACTGCAGCTGCAACATGTGAGCCTATCAATATAAAGGTAAGGCAAACAAAAAACACAAGGGATAGAACTACGCTAATACCTAACTAAACCAACAAAAGATTTGAAAATGTACAATGCCTTTAAAAGGATAAGTCCACCTTTTGATCAAAAATAATAAATGCATACTTTTCTGCAGGTAAAAAAATGTGCATTTATTATTTTCGGTTGTAGGAGCCTGTAAAGCATTGCTGATCGCTGGTGCCATGGAGGTCTCCTGCAGACCTATCAGTATATCTGCTTGCCCGTATGGGATTCACAGAACACTGTGAATGAATGACGCGGCCATGTCACAGGGAGTGGGGGGAGGATCGGGCAGTGCCTGCAGCATTGGGAACATGTTCCATGCTAAAAATTGGTGGAACGTGTAACATGTTCCCAAAGGTGAACTTATCCTTTAAGTATTTGTATTGTGCCCCTAGCTTTTAGCTTTATTGATTATGTGGCCACAGCTCCTACCTGAATATGATGACAACCTTGGAAACCTGTGACATAGCGAGACAGACAAATAGAAATAACCTGTAACTTTATTTAACAATGGCCACGTGCTGAGAATAGGAAAAATAATTAATTTAAACAAAGTAAGTTCAATACTCAAAAAATGGAGTCACAGTATTGCTATTAGAAGATCAACAAATGTGATGTAGCAGTTCAATTTCTGTTATCTTAGGGTTCATGTACACTGCAGCTGATAAACTGACGTTTAGGAGCTTTTCTGCATTTTTTTTTAGCAGCCCCTGAACTCTCCCCAATGTTTTCCTATGTGTCCATGTACACTATGTTGTTTACAGTCATTTACAGGCAGTTGAGTTTACAGTCATTTTTTTTTAACTCACCAAACTTGCGTTCAGGAGTAGATTTTATTGGCGTTTCAAACCCCAAATGCTTGTAAACGTGGCTAATCGTGTTTATAAGTGTTTGCGTTTAGAAGCGTTTTTTAACTGTTCCATATCCAGATGCTGTCCAGAGCCTTTTTTCATTATCAGAAATGCATGCATGTTTTCCATGTATTGAAATGGACCCAGTACACCAGCGCAGTCAGTTCCAGGTTTTGCGTGAAGGAAAAAATGGTAGAACGTATTACATTATGCTCATGATGGGATCCATAGTGAATACAACCAGAAAAGGCAGCTAATCTCAACAAATACTGCTCTTTCTGCTTCTGCTCTCTCTATTTCTCTCAGAATGTCTGAAATAGTTAATTTTTTACTGTTTTTCAGTGCACTCTGGGCATTTTTGAAAAAACGCTCATAAACACGTATAAACACGGTATGAAAACGTGGCTAAACAGGTGTTTTTTAACCTACGTTTTCTAGCAGTCAGTTTCCATCGTTCAGAAGTGTTTCCCAAATGTCCCGTGTACATGGAGCCTTACTAAGCTAACTATAATATGCTTTTGTTGGTAAGCTGATGGGGCTGCAGTGGGGCCCTAAACTACTGAGTTCTAAGCAACTTTCTTTACAAAGCAACAAAGCAGTAACCAATGTACAGTATAACACATGGAATGAAACAATAGGTGTGCCAATCCTTTAAAGTGATCGACCTTGAGGAAGTCTCTTCGCAGACAGTTCACTTTATCCAGCAGTCATTACTGTAAAGCAATTGTCTGTATATATCCTTGGTATTTGTCTGACATTCTTTCTTTGACTATGCAATACAGTTTATCACGCTATCTCCTGATAGGATTGAAGGGGTAGTTAAAGATATGACTCACTGTGACAAACTCCTGCGCTCCTACCTAAAAACTAATACCTACCAACAAAGGTAAAGCTGCTACATACAGTCATATACCCATAGACAAAAAATATAAATGAAACACAAATGATGCAGCGCTACTACCATAAAAATTCTTCACACATAAATGAATAAGTGAAACAGTGCAAAATTAGTGACACAAATAACATAAAACACACAATATTAAATAGTGCCAAAAAACTCATAAATAATCACATGTGACAAGTGTCAATACGAGGTCCTAAAAGGACCAAATAACATAAATGGTGCCCCAAGTAATCCAATGGGATCCAATAGTGCTCCAAATCAAACAAGTAAGTCACAACAGGACTCAATGTGCTAAAAAAAACCTCCCACCGGAACTAAAAATTAGTTCCCACCATATAACACAAAACACACGTGCATCCCAATAAACGCATAAACTAAGAACTGATCATGCAAACAAACATGAATAAATATATAAAGTCCTGTGAGGTGTTAAACACCTGACAAAATACAAAAAAACATATATAAAGTCCACAGCAATTCTTGAAGAATTAAAAACAAAAGTGCTGATAAATGTGCAGAGATATCCAAAAGTGGCTGAATTGCCCGCTCATCTCCCTCTTGCGACCCGCACAGGGTCAAAAGGCCTTCAGGATCACTAACACATGGACCCTTAATAGTAGGTAATCCTCCACAGCTCTCCACACTGACCTCCCCTCATGTACAGATTCAAGCACAGGCTCACAGGGCAGCAGATCTCCTCTTCAGGCACGTAAGATGGCTTCAGCCACTTGATCCCTCAGAAAATATAAGTGAATGCTTGCATAGTGTGAAACTATTTATTCACCAAACAATATCGAATATGCTCACATTTAAAATCATCTTGTACATCACATGTAAATCAAACCTCAGATCAGATGTACTTGCATGGGTGTCCAATGTAAATAAAGAAGGCGTCCGACCGGAAGTGCGTCACCGCCGACGCATATCGTCAAGCTTAACACGTGACTTCATCAGGGCCTTTCTTTACAAAGCAACAAAGCAGTAACCAATGTACAATATAACACATGGAATGAAACAATAGGTGTGCCAATCCTTTAAAGTGATCGACCTTGAGGAAGTCTCTTCGCAGACAGTTCACTTTATCCAGCAGACAGGATTGTCTGTATATATCCTTGGTATTTGTCTGACATTCTTTCGTTGACTATACAATACAGTTTATCACGCTATCTCCTGATAGGATTGAATGGGTAGTAAAGATATGACATTTCTTTATGACAATACAGTATTAAGATTCTAGAAATCTGAGAGACAGTCACTTTAGCACATGTAACTTGCCAGATAACACTTGATAACAGTCAGCTCTCCCCAGTCTTTTTAGGCAGATGAAAGAAACATACACAATAAATATGTGTACTCAGTGTGCACAGCTTACTCAGCGATCCCAACAATGGTATTAGTTTCCATGAGTCCATTACCACATTACCATTTACCCCCCTTCAAGACCAGGCCATTTTTTGCTATACGGTACTGCGCTATTTTAACTGACAATTGCGCAGCCATGCAAATCTGTACACAAATTAAATTTATATAATTTTTTCACTCAAATAGAGCTTTCTTTCAGTGGTATTTGATCATTACTGAGTTTTTTATTTTTTGTGCTATAAATGAAAAAACTGACTTTAAAAAGAAATAAACAATATTTTTTACTTTTTGCGATAAAACATATCCAATAATAATAATACAAAAAATGTTTTCATAAATGTAAGCCAAAATGTATTCTGCTACATGTCGTTGGTAAAAAAAAATCCCAATAAGTGCATATTAAGTGGTTTGCTTGAATGCTATAGCATCTACAAATGGCGGTATATATACTGGAATTTGTATTTATTTTTTTAATACTAGTAATGGCGGTGCTCAGCGACTTATAGCAGGACTGTGATTGTACAGCGGGCATTTTGACACAAACTGGGTGGGGGTTATATCTGCAGTGACACTAATATAGCGATCAGTGCTAATAAAAAGCACTGACACTGTATTAATGACACTTGGCAGGAAGTGGAAAACATCTGGGGCAATCAAAGGGTTAACTGTGTGTTAGGGAGTGAATACGCTGTGCACTCTGTGCTGTTTTACTAGGGGATGATCTGGATTTTATCTCCCTGCTTTGCTGAAAGATAAAAACCAGCATGTCCCTGCTGACAGAAGAGAGATCTGTGTTGTTTACACTCACACTTCTGTCTCCTGTCAGCTTCTCTGCCAATCACTGAATCCCAGCCATGGATTGCTGGCCGGGACCCGGTGATTGACACCTACAGGAGCCAATGACAGCATGGCGCATGTGCCCTTTACCTGGAAATGCAAAATCACACATACATATATATATATATATATATATATATTATACATACACGCACACAATTTCATACTGAGCAGCCCCACCCTGTAGCAGTAAAACTGCTACGGGGGGCAATCGGCAAGTGGTTAGTAATAAATGTCCAATATGATGAAGGAAAGTGAATGAATGAATGAATGGATGGAGGAGGCCATAATTCTCCTGCAGCTCCTGACGAAAGACCTGAGATGAATTTCCTCACCAAGTATGAAAAGAAACACAGAACAGGGAGCTGGTGTTAGTAGAACCAAACATACAATATTTTATTAAACATGAGCCCACAAATAATTAAAGTCCAATAAGAAAGAAAGTAAATGAATGAATGGACGGGTCCAGAATTTTCCTGAAACTGCTGACAAAAAGATCTGGGATGGATCTGCTCACCAAGTATGAAAAGTAGCACAGAACAGGGTGCTGGAGTTAGCGGGAGAAACAGGTGGAAACCACTACAGCTTCGCTGCGCAGTCCTCTAGGCCAGCCATTCTCAACCAGGGTGCCCAGGCAAAAATGAAGTTCAAGTTTTCTGCAATGCAGGGTTCATAGCAAACTTTACCTGTTTGTGGTTGCCAAACAGGCAAACTTAAAGCGGTTGTAAAGCCTTAAGGCTTTTAACCTTAACACATTCTATGCTATACTTTAAAGCATATACAAAATAATGAAATAACTCTGAAGATGGATTCTATTTACAATCCAACATTTCCCCCCCTCCTGCCCCCTGAGGTATCTTTCTTAACAATTAAGAATTTATAAAGATGTGCCTGAAGGTCCACTTTAACAACAACAACAAAATAGTTGCTATGAATATAAAGCAGACGTGTTATTGCTCTTCCATTTATTCAATCATTAACCAAGCAGGGACTCAAGACAAAGTAAGTGCAATTCAGCTTAAATCCACTTAATGTAAATGCTTTCCTGAATGGCTCAATACATTCTTTCAGATCTGAGCATCACAGATGGGGTTTGTGATTTTCAAAAAACCATGCTTGCAATGGTGCAACGAAAGGCCCAGAAAAGGTTCCCAACCTTGTGCTCTTACTGTGCTCAATCTGCGACATGTACAGTATCTCTGTCGTACGTATACACAAAGATATGTTTAAGGATTAAAACATTATTTTTTCAGCTGTATTACTGTAATCTGTAGTCTTAAATTGCCATTATTTGAGCTGCTATCAGTTTTGTCATATCTGAGCTGTACCTGCCTTGGAGACATTGTTTGTTGTCCTGCAAAATTAACTTATTGAGGAAAACATCTGCTCTTATGCATATGAGATAGTAATTTCTCAATCCTTATCATCTCATGGCAGAACGTTAAAAGGCACAATTCACTCGAGTGAATGATCTTTAAAGGGCGTGCGCTCAAAAATTAGTGATCCCTTATGCTGAAGCAATTAGTTTTGGTCACCATGCTGTACACATGAAAGTGCTATTCGCTTGATTAAAAACTCTAAAGGTGTTTAAATGTATCTTACTTCATTCATGTTATTTCGTTATCTTGTCTTACAACTCCAAACCAGCAGGAAACATTGCATGAAGTCCCAATAGCGTGATTCAAATTAAAATTTAGATCAAAACCTAGATTGATTAAAAATTGTTCCACGCTGTGATATCAGTAATCACGATAATGAGAATGCACATCTTATTTCAAAGAAATGCCACGGTACAAAGCATTAGCCTAAACTTCTGGGGATAGTTTCCCTGATAACAAACACACATACTCTCACATACACTCACCATACACTTTATTATTATTAGGTACACTTTGCTAGTACCGAGTCGGATCCACTTCGCCTTCAGAACTGCCTTAATTCTTCATGGCATAGATTCAACAAGGTGTTGGAAACATTCCTCAGAGGTTTTGGTCCATATTGACATGATAGCATCACGCAGTTGCTGCAGATTTGTCAGCTGCACATCCATGATGCGAATCTCCAGTTCCATCACAACCCAAAGGTGCTCTATTGGATTGAGATCTGGTAACTGTGGAAGCCATTGTTATGTTCAGTTCAAGAAACCAGTTTGAGCTGATTTGAGCTTTGTGACATGGTGCATTATCCTGCTGGAAGTAGCCATCAGAAGATGGGTACACTGTGGTAATAAAGGGATTGACATACTTTAAACAGTGCCCAAATGTTACTAAGGAGCCTAAAAGGGTACCAAGAAAATATTCCCCACACCATTACACCTCCACCACCAGCCTGAACCGTTGATAAAAGGCAGGATGGATCCATGCTTTTATATTGTTTATGCTGCTGAATTCTGACTCCATCATCTGAATGTCGCAGCTGAAATCAAGACTCATCAGACCAATTCTGTCCAATTTTTGTGAGCCTGTGTGAATTGTAACCTCCATTTCCTGTTCTTAGCTGGTAGGAGTGGCACCCGGTGTGGTATTTTACTGCTGTAGCCCATCTGCTTCAAGGTTCAATGTGTTGTACATTCAGAGATGGTATTCTGCATACCTTGGTTGTAGGCCCTGGCTGGGACAAAAAAGAGGCCCAGGCATTTTATACTGAGCAGCCGATTTTTCCGGGGGGGGGGGGGGTTGGGGGGGCATTCGCAGGGCAGTTGGTGATGGAATATTCACAAAGTCGGCCCTCTCTACTGTAATGTAAAGGAGCACTGTGATATAAAGGAGACTGCACTGTAAATGGGCATAGCCACACAGCGGGAGGTGAGTGGCGGCTGTGGTCTGTGTTAGCTCTGTCCAGACCACAGTCGCCTCTTACCTTCTGCTGTGTGGCCCGGTCATCAACAGGCAGCTCTTCTTAAGCCGGGCGGCCCTGGCCCACCGAGCAAATGCCTTGTGTGCCCTATGGCCAGTCTGGACCTGCTTGGTTGTAACAAGAGGTTATTTGAGTTATTGTTGCCTTTCTACCATCTTGAACCAGTCTGCCCATTCTCCTCTGACCTCTGACATCAACAAGGCATTTTCATCCACACAACTGCGGCTCACTGGATATTTTCTCTTTTTCGGCCCATTCTCCATAAACCCTAGAGATGGTTGTGCATGAAAATCCCAGTAGATCAGCAGTTTTTGAAATTAATAGACCTGCCCATCTGGCACCAACTACCATGCCACGTTCAAAGTCACTTAAATCCCATTTCTTCCCCATTCTGATGCTCATTTTAAACTTCAGCAAGTCATCTTTACCATGTTTAGATGCCTAAATATACTATGTGTGTATATATATATTATATAGTAATTGTAAAGCTGTCATATCAATCAAATGGTAAGAGCACATGACTGGCTTTCTTAATTTTAGTAGAAGTGATCAATATTACAGACTGGCAAGTGGCATCACCTCCCTCCTTTTTCCCCGTGCTACCTTTCCACATCCTGGGCATCCCAAAGCTAACCTGGCTGTTATGCAAACACAGGACTGCTGGAGATGGTTCACAATTCACTATGATGAGCAGAAAGAGATCCGTCAACTTTACAGCGGATAGCTTCCTAGCAACCACTGATGCTGCCAGTGGGCAGTGCCTGATGGGGAAGCTGAGACACTAGTTACCCATCACGTCTGCACTGTACATGTCATAGACAGCAGGCAGATTTTATCGCCAATGACCGGTTGGCTATTGGCTATGGATCTACCTAATGCTAGCTGTTAGTCACAAGGGGGAATGGCCCTTGCGGGGGACTAGTGTCTCTGAATCCCCATCAGAAGGTGTGACAGCTACAACATGAAAGTGAGGTCAGATACACTGAGAATGGAAATGTGAAAGTGTTTCTGTTGGAAGGAAATTACAGGGACCATATTCCCAAGAATATGGCAGTGGATGTAAGGAAGGCATTAGGTAATCTGAGTGAAAGGACTGTTATCCTCTGTAAACTAGTGAACAAAGGAGACTCCATTGTGATTATAGATCCCCAGGTATTTGAAGATTAATTTCTTAAACAACTGGGGGGTTAAATGGTGTATGAAGGACTCAGTAGGAATCTAACTTGCGCAGTAACAAAATGATTGGTGAAATATTAGGACAAGCTTTAAAATCAGGCATTATCACCAAGGATTGATATGATTACGGTACCTCCTACCAGTGCATCCAAGAATCACAGTATTGTACTGTACATGCTGTCCAAGATACATAATGACCCTTGATGCCTCTGGGTAGACCAATTATTTCAGGATGAGACTGAAATAAATGCTACTTTTGGATA
This sequence comes from Staurois parvus, assembly GCF_062004578.1. NCBI lineage: Eukaryota > Metazoa > Chordata > Amphibia > Anura > Ranidae > Staurois > Staurois parvus. The sequence continues at coordinate 3,783,681 of NW_028318023.1, read as the reverse complement.
AAACTCTTGCTTCATTAGTGCAAGGAACATATATTAACTACCTGCCTCTCGCCCACAGTACATTTACTGCACATACTGCGGGAAGAGCAGGCTGGATGGCGTACAAGCACATCATCAAGCCTGTTCCAGGTTATAGGCAAGCATTTAAGCTCCCACTGCTAACCCCCACTGTCACTGGCCACAGCAGGATTTTGTCAGCAGGTTCCAGCCAATAATTTATTTCTGAGACCTGCTGATCACAGCACAGAGACCTGTGTTTACAAACACACAGGGCTCTGTACACAGATCAGTGGATCTGGCTGTTTCTTCTTCCTACAAAGCAAGGAGAAAAAAATCAGCCAGATCTGTAAGTAAAAGCAGGACTTATTACACACATTACACTTGTTAGCTTCACACAAACCAATTAATATACACTTATTGAGATTTGTTTGTTTACCAAAGACATGCAGCAGAATACATTTTGGCCTAAATTTATAAAGAAATTAGATTTTTAAAAAATTTTTTTGGTTATATTTTATAACAGAAAGGAGAAAATACTGTTTTTCTTTTCAAATTGTTTTGTCTTTTTTCATTTATATAATAAAAAAACAGTAATGATCAAATACCATTAAAAGAAGCTCTTTGTGTGAAAAAAAAAATTATTTGGGTACAGTGTTGCATGACCGAGCAATTGCCAATTAGAAAAGTAAAAAATGCTCTAGTCATGAAGGGGGGGGGGGGGAACTTTCCGGATGTCAAATGCTTAGAAATAGAAATAATGTTTTTGTAGAAATTACATGGTCTCCCAGATGTGACATAGGGTTCCCTTTAAGTGATTTGGGATGTCTCCAGCCTCTATACCTCAATACCACAGGAGGAGGGTCTGGAGACTGCACTGAGAATGTTAAAAGCAAAAGAGAAATACACAAATGCTCAGACTGAGCTTTTTTAGGGAACTGTTCATTTGATTTTCACTACTTTTCTATTTCAGGAACAATTGTTTACATCATTGTGGCGTTGACATGGGCTCCAAAGTCACTCCAGTACATGTGGGTGCATTTATGAATTAACTTTAACAAATTTTGTATTAAACAATGCATTATTTTCACAGCACTGCATATTGATGCTATATTGACATTAATTTTGTGATATGGCGAGGCGACGTTGGTAGCCTTTGGCATTCCATGTTGATTCATCAACGACATGCATTCAATTGTCTCCTGATTTTGAGGGGTGGGGATGTAGATCTTGTTTTCAGTGTGAATGTGTTGGCACTCCAGGGTAGATTGTGTTTCAGTGTAGGCGATGCTACACCAGCAAATGGCATTCCCCAGTGGACTGTACCTTGGCATCCTTACATCAGTTACAGACCTCTGGCCTCTGCATTGGGCAGGATGATGTCACAGGGCATCTGGGAAAAGCAGGGTACAAATGGCTGCAAGGACCTGTCTTAGTGTTGATGACCCTACTGGAATGGAGAATGAGCTAAATTTAAGTGTTTGATACAATTCTTCTGTCACCAACAACATAGTTGCCAACATTTCCAAAACGTTTTCAGGGACACCTTTTTTCTGTGTGTCCAGAAAGCCACTGTAGGCAGAGCATGTACTTTAGTAAGGGGCTGGACATTCATTTATCATGCGGAGTGAAACGTGGGCGTGGTTTAAATGGCACTTAATATTGGGCATGGCTTAAATGGGTGTGGTTAGAGTCTGATATGACTTACATAGTGCAGATTGTGGTAATGTTAAATATGAAATGTACAGTGCAGAACCAGGGGGCAGAGATGCGAAAAGTGTAAACCTTCCTCCCATATCAAAAAATCTGTGTACAGGATGGAGAGACTGTATGTACAGGATAGCGATGTCTCTCTGTACAGGATGGATATGACTCTGTGTACAGGATGGAGATAATATGGAGATGACTGTGTGTAGGATGGAGATGACTGTGTGAGGGATGAAGATGACTGTATGCAGGGCAGAGATGACATAGAAGATGACTATGTGCAGGATAGAGATGATATAGAGACAGGGTCGGACTGACAACTCATGGGGCCCCCGGGCAATAGGGGATCATGGGGCCCCTGTGTCCTTGCCCAAACTCAAAAAATCCTATGAAAAAGGTACCAGGGGCATCTCATGGGGCCCCCTACTAACCCCAGCCCCCGGGCAGTGCCCGAGTTTCCAAATGGTCAGTCCGCCCCTGTATAGAGATGACTATGTGCAGGATAGAGATGACATGGAGATCACTGTGTGCAGGATGGAGATGACATGATAGGTGACTGTGTACAGTATGGTGATGACAGATTGTGGGACAGTAGCTTTGATAAAACAGTATGTAGAATGATTGTTTCACAGGAAAGGAAGTATATGTGTTACTTGGCTTTATCTCTGTTATTTTAAAACAATATCCAACCTTTCCACTAGTCCAGAGACTGTGTTCATTTGACAGCACTGCGGCATACAGAGCAGGATTGTGAGGTACTATTGTACACAGAGTCAGGACTTAACGGGACAGGTGATTATAATTCTTGACTGTCCCGGACAGATTGGGAGAGTTGGCAACTATGCAACAAGCAAAACTATTGCACTGCTGGAGAGACCTTAAAGTTATGTTAAACATCTATAATGGATGCCCAGGAAGCATCTAAACATGACAAGGTCTGAGTAGCTTTTTGTAGTGTAGGCCACTTGACAACAAGTACAACATATAATGTATAAGTCTTTATATACCGCTTCAGTGTATGCACATTTAGCTACGTTTCAGAAACACATATAGGACTTTGTGATCTTGGCTATGGCAACCATCGTATGGTCATTACTGTGTGAGTGTTTTACACCATGCTTTTTTCACACATATTATGGCTGACTTGTTTTGTTTTTCGTATTTTTCTATTCCAATAGAATCCTATGAGGCTGGTGGTTCTGCTTTGGGGGAGGACCAAAGCTCTCATGAGGCAGGGGCCAGGATTCTTGTGGATATCTCAATTGTATATTTTCCAACATTATCTTCTTTAGGCCTTTTCATCTCACCATACTTGTCTAGATTTGCTCTCCTCAGCCTGGGGTTATTGAGATGTCCCACTACAAATATTACACCAACCACTGATTGAGTAATCTCTGTTTAAAATGTATGAAATCAACCATAACAGCTGTGTTTGTTTGAATATGCAAGCATTAACTGACTGAGAAGGTGCATTCACTGGTTGCCTTCGATTATCACTCTGTCCTGTAAACTGGTGCTTACAAGGGTGTTATGTAAAAATGAAAATTCTATTTTACTGGGCAATGCAATGTGTAGTGAGTTAGCAGCCTGGCCAAGGGTTAATTCTGCCCAGCCTAAAGTGTTTTGGCTCTGAGGAAGAGGGTACTGCCCTCGAAACGCATAAGTCATTTGAATCTTGTATGAGGTCCTCCAAGCCCAGGAGCAAGCAGACTGGACAAATTAATTGTATTACTCTGATACGCTTTTGTCAGTCTTGACATCTGTGAATAAATATATTTACATTCTTTTGAATAAATTGTTTTAGAGATTTGTTTAATGTGCTATGCTGGTGTGCCCTCTTGTGTTTTTTTTTCAGTTGGCTTTGGGACATCCACAATTTAGAGAGGGCTGCAAGGCGCTGTGCAACAAATTTTAGCATCAGACCACCACACTCATGGGCAGGAGGCTGTATATTTAATTCCTCTCTTGGTAAGATATAAATACAAGGGGATGGCTCAGGGCAACTCTCTCTCTTCCACATGGGAATACAGAGCAAGAACTGCTGCACCATGTAGTCATGTTGGAGCACATAGTCCCATTCTGGATCACCCTGCTGGAATTCTCCCTGTAACCAGGAACCTACCACTATTGGACTTTAGCTGAAGGAACTTTGCTTTCCTAGAAGTTATGACTTGGGCAGCCTGAGCTAGTAAGTGTGAGGACTGTATTTTATGTTCTGTGAGAGACTGTGCATTATGGACTGCATTGTTGCAACTCTTTAGTAAAGTTGATGTTAACCCTTCAAATGCCTGGTCTAAAGTCTGTTAAAAGCGTGCATAAAAAGGTACATAACATATCTCAAGAACCAGGTCTGTAACATCAAAGGGGATAAAGAGGAGAAGAACGAGAGCCACCAAGGAAGAGTTAACCTTACAGAGGGGTTGTCATACTTGTGGTTACTATAGGCAACCAAGACTGGTGGGAATGCTATAGAAGCCAGGCAGTGAGAGAGTGGTACCAGGTTTTGAGTGATTGGTCCTCTGGTAGCAAGGGGGTCAGTGCCCCTACTGCATTTGGGACCTAATCTATGGGATGGAGGCCCTATGGACATAACTAGAGGTATGGGAGAGTCAAAGAGTTAATTTGTGCATGCATTTTGGAAGATAAGGTGTACAGTGTCATGGGAAGAGTACCTCACAGTAAGGAGTCTCAAGTTTAATGTTCTTTTGAATGCCTCTCTTCTATGTATCGAGTGCCACCTTAATGCTTATTCCCCCGTGACCCATCTTGTCCTGGGCATTAGTGAGTGTGCTCACATAGAGTCCCCATCTACAGGGTAAGTAGGCCCTTCCCACAACCCTCAGTATTGTTAGACTTTCGTGGAGCCTGGTGCTGCAGGGAGGACCAGAAATGTGTTTTCATAGCTCACCAACTTGATTTTTCACCAGTTATAGACATATGTATACCTATTAGGCAATGCCAAAGCATTCAAATCAGTTGTAACAACATGTTTCCAAATTGCCCACCTTTACATGTGTGTTACCTTTTTTGCCCTAAGAATTAGGAGACGCCCACTTAGACCACAGGTATCAAACTGGCATCCCTCCAGCTGTTGCCAAACTACAAGTCCCATGAGGCAGGGCAAGATTGACAGTCACAAATGTAGAGACATGATGAGACTTGTAGTTTCACAACAGCTGGAGGGCCGCCACTTTGACACCCTTACTTAGACCAATAAACAATCATTTTGAATAAAGAGTGAGTTTTAGCCATGTGTCAATTTATGAGGTTACATTACCACCATAGACTTCTTTTATTCAAAACACACGCATCCGTGATTGTATGTTGTGGTTAGCTTGATTTTAGAATAATGTCTGACTCACGTTTTTGTCCAGCTGTTAAATTGAAATTAATGGCATATTTTTTGTTTTGTTTTTTTGGTCAGTGTTACATAACCCATCTATCCAAGATGTTCACCATCTGTTAAGATGGAGGCGCCAAAGAATCCTGGCCAGGATTTACTAGGGGGTGATCCGTCCCCAAACCAGCTCTTGCTTTTTGATTTTTTAACCCTTTTAATGTTTGAATTTATTTTAAATAGTTTTGTGTGTTACATTTTATTTAATATGTTTTTAATATAAATAATTTATAAAAAATAAATACTTTTTTTACAAAAATTAACTAGATTGTTGTGTGACCTTTATTATGCTTTACAGGTAGCCAATCTTCATCACTCCAGTTGTAGAAGAGCTACATGTCCCATCAATCAATGCAGGACTCTGATAGCTACAGGTATGATGGTAATAGCTTTTTCACAACACCTGGAGTGAACTAGTTTGGCTACCTATGGTTTATGTCAGTATGTCATATTGAAGGCTCTATTCATTACTGGAAACTACAGGGGAATTTAGTAAAACTGTAGCAGACAGGATCTGTGGCAGCAAACTCCATGAAAAGTACTTAGCAAAATGATACTTGTTTCTGTACTTTGTAAAAGAGCTGTACTGGAAGGTGAGTAGGGGGTGGCAGTGCTTGGGGGAGGGGGCATTAGAGATGAGAAGTGGCCTACAAGAGGGGAGTTCCTGCACCTATTCTCTGAGAAAAAAAAGCCCTGAGTGAGGGTATGCCCACCCCTCTATCCAGGGAGTACCAGGTTGGACAAGCAACCTCCACCAGTTTATAAATCTCCCATCTCTTATAAACACCGGTAGTTGTCATTGTCACAGTATGTGCACTATTATACATGCACCATCACCATATTGGGGCCAAATAATCAGCCCCAACTGTCTGCCACCTACCACTCAGCCTCCCTGAACCCAGGAAGTTAATAGGAGGGTTCACACATGCACAGTAAATAACCAAAAAGTCTTTGATCACCATCTTGGAAAATCTTAGCCATGTCTTAAAGATCCACACTAAATCTCTATCTAGCGGGATATATCACACCAATTTAACATTAAAGAATATATATTGCTTCCTGGTATTCTTGTAAGTCCCTCTGCTGTCCAAACTGGCCACACTAAATGTAAGAGCACAGCATGGTCAGTTCTCTAGCAGTGCTGGGAACTCAGTTGAATCAAGTCTTTAGAGCTTTAATGTTTCTTATTGAAAACTCTATATATAAAACTAATTTGCTTTCTGGTCATGGTTCTTATAGGATTGATCATGTAAAACTTTTAGCAGCAATCTCCTAGTGTATAGCTGTATATCTTTATCAATGTCAAAATTATTTTTGGGTAATGCTAAAAGAAGTGGCGTAATATTTGCCTTTTGGTAGTTTGAGTTTCTGTTATTTTTCAATCTGTGTTATTTATTCTATGTAGTATTTTAATAGGATAGCATGGTTTATTAGAGTTAAGTATTCATTTAGTTTTATTTGGTATTCATTGCGGTTATTGGTCATTTTATTTTTGTTATTGAGTCTTGTTTCCATTCAATATTGTGATTTTATGTTGTCTTTGTTGAATGCAACTGTATCCTAATAATTTCCCTTTGGGATTATTAAGGTTTCTGAATCTGAATGATCTAGGTTTTGTTCAGGTCAAAACATTAAATCCAGGGTGCATGCGTGGCCGGGAACCCTGATGGCCACATCCTTCTGAGCTCTGCTCACCTCCCGGCCCTAGAGACTCACCCATGGCGCATCGCTGCTCCACAGATGTCCCTGGGTGAGTTATATCAGCGGGGCACCCAGCTCTCCATACCCCAGCCTCATAATGGGGAAGATTGGGTGCTGGAAGCCTCCTTCCCCGTCGCCACATGAGCCGCGGGCATCACCACTGCAGCGGTTCCTTCATAGGCCGCAATCCCCGGCCTCAATTTCGGCTGCGATCCCACGGGCAAGCTACGGCGGACTCCCGGTGGCGGCCGGAGGTACTGCCGCAGCTGCCTCAGCAATGCAGTCAAGCTCCGGCGGACCCCCAGTGGCGGCCGGAGGTACTGCAGCCTCTGTAATGCAGCCAACCTCCTCACACCCCCAGTGTCCCCAGATGGAGGAATCCAAGCCCCTGACCACTGTAGGGGGGGGCCGTAGTGCAATCTCCGTTGAGCCCATCACCACCTGCTTCTGCCAATCCTCATGTGTCACCTACTCTCACGATATCGGCAGTGGAGGAAAAGCTGCAGGTATTTTTACGCAATATTACCGCCACTATATCCGCTGAAGTGAGCAAGTTGGCTCTGGATCTTCAGAGAGAAATAGCGCAGATTGGGGAACGTGCGGATCAATTGGAGAATAAATTTGATGAATTGGTGCAGTATGTCCATGTCTTAGAAGAAGATAATGCGTATCTGAAGCACACCATGTCCCAAATTCAGCTCCAAAAAGCGGACTTGGAAAACAGGGAACGCCGGCAAAATATCCACTTTCGTGGTATGTCTGAATCTATTGCCGATTCCCAACTTCGCCGACATCTCTTGTCCTTCTTCACCACAACCGCCCCCTTGGTCCCAGAAGCAGATTGGTGTATGGACAGGGCTCACCGATCATTAGGTCCCAGACCTGCGGACAGCACCAGACCACGTGATGTCATCGTCCGCTTCATTTTTTTTGAGAGCAAGGAAACCTTGTTAGCCTCTGTACGCAACATCCATCCCTGGATTTTAAAGGGGACAGGCTTCAGCTCTACTGTGATCTCTTGCCGATTACCCTGGCTAAACGGCGTGCGCTGAAGCCACTCACCACTCATCTCCAGCACCACCGTGTCCCCTATCGCTGGGGTTTTCCCTTCAGGTTGGTCATCTCCAAAGATAATTCCCAACTTACTCTACGTGATCTTTTTGAGGCGGACTCCTTCCTGAAGCAATTGGGACTACCTCCCCTGCCGGACGACAATTCCTCATTACCATCTTCTCCATCTCGTCCTTCCACTACCCCCAACAAGATTTGGATACCAGTTCGTAGGGGCCGGAAGCGTCCTTCACGTACTCCACAACGTCCTCGTCCTTCTCGTTCCAGCGACGTGCCTGCTTGAGGCTTCTCTAAGGGGTTCTTTTGTGGGCTCTTCAGGGTTGTATCCTTACCCCCCCCTCCCTCCCCTTCCCCTCTTCTTCCCTCCCCTCCCTTTTTTTTTCTCCTGTGCTGGGTCCCCCATATGTCATATTTTTCTGGCCGGATTTGCCGACGGATATGTTTCGGTTGTCCTGTTGCCCCCGATCCCATCCGGACAATTGTCTGGACGACATGGGTATTGATGTTTCTCCCAAGTCCATATCCTTACGGATATCTATGTTCTTTATTGCAATGTTTTTGGTTTATTATTAGTTCTCTGTTTTGTCTCATCGATGGTATCTCATTTATCTTTTCTCAGGAGCAGATATTATTTTTGTCCAGGCAACTCATTTTAAGTCATCAGGCTCCTTTCATTTTGCCTCAAGGTTTTTTTCTCAATCCTATTCGGCCTTTGACCCATCTGGTAAGGCTGGAGTGGCAGTACTGATACGGAAACATTGCTCCCTTCGGGTCGTCTCCTCCAAGGTCGATCATCATGGTCACTTCATTCTCCTAGAATGTATGCTGGGTGACACTCCCCTTATTTTGCTGAATCTCTATGCTCCGAATTCAGGTCAATTACAATTCCTTACACAAACTCTCGCCAATTTGGGCTCCTTTTCCGCTCCACACATGATTATAGGGGTGACTTTAAATTTAATCCTCTCACCGCACAAAGATAGGACGGTCCTCTTCGAGTCTACTCCTTCAAAGCGGCAATGTTCCTCCTCAAAATCCTTTCGTAAATTGATCAGGAAGCATCGTCTCTTTGATGCCTGGCGGATTCTACATCCTACCCACAAACAGTTCACCTTCTACTCCACACCTCACCGCTGCTACTCCCGACAAGATAATTTCTTCATTTCAGCTCCTCTTCTTCCTCTCCTAGTTTCCTCTGACTTCAACCCTATTACATGGTCTGACCACGCCTCCCTGATCTTAAATTTGTTATTCCTCAATGTTATACCAAAATCAGGCCATTGGTGTCTCAATAAGTCCTTTTTAACCACGGAACATCTCCATGCTGAGCTCTCACAGGGACTTGATATGTACTTTCAACACAATGTAGGCTCTGTACCATCTATCTAGACCGTATGGGAAGCCCACAAGGCGGTTTTTCGAGGCTTTGCATCTCCGTGGGTTCTGCCCTGAAGAAATCCTCAGAGCATGACAGGATTACCCTAGTTCGCCAGTTAACCCTAGTTGAATGTAGACTTCTCACAAAGCCGTCGATTTCTAGGCTGTATAAAGTGACCTTCCTACGTGACCAAATCAAAACCCTTGATGCTTGTAAGTCCACAAAATCTCTCCTCTGGGTCAGGCAGAAATTTTACGAATTCTCTAACAAACCCCACCGTATACTTGTCAATAGACTTAAAGCACAGTCCCCTTCTACATTGCCGGACCATCTTGTCCAGCCGAATGGGAGCCCTACTTACGATCCTCGTGTGATGGTCTCCCTTTTTGGCTCATATTATGAGTCCCTTTACAACGGTTTGACCTCAGACTTCCACCCTCCTCTTACAGAAACCTCTTTTGATAGGTTTTTCAATCCCCTACTATTACCAAAGCTATCGTCTTCTGACATTGCGGCCCTCAACGCTGACATTACATCTGAAGAACTGTTTGATACAGTAAAACATCTCCCCTCACGCAAAGCCCCGGGACCAGACAGACTTCCCTACTCCTATTACAAGACCATCATTGGCATCCTAGCTCCCCATCTTCTTTCTCTTTATCATGATTTTTTCAGAGGTATTGTTCCCCAAGCCGACTTTTCCCGTGCATATATATCTGTGATTCCCAAACCTGACAAGGACCATTCCATCTTAGATAATTACCGTCCTATTGCTCTATTGAACTCTGATTACAAGATTTTTACTAAGATCCTCGCCAATCGGTTATCTAGGCTCATCTCCAAGCTCATACACAGAGACCAGGTTGGCTTTGTTCCTGCCAGACATGCGGCGTATAATACCAGAAGATCTATTGATCTGGTTGACTTGGTTAACCGGTCCTCCATCCCCACTATTTTATTGAGCTTAGATGCCCAAAAAGCTTTTGACCGCCTCAATTGGACTTATATGTTTATGGTCTTGGAGAAGTTTGGCTTCTGTGGCACCTTTTAAAGCTTTTTACTCTCACTCTTCCTCACAGGTCAGACTAGCCTCCTTTCTTTCACCTCCTTTCCAGATGTCGAATGGTATGCAGCAGGGATACTCACTCTCTCCCCTATTGTTTATCCTCTGTTTGGAACCCCTGGCTATTGCAATCCGGGCCCATCCTGACATAAAAGGGGTAATGGCCCATGGCCATGAATACAAACTATCCCTATTTGCGGATGATATTCTCCTTACTCTCTCGAACCCCCAAATCTCCCTCCCAGCATTACATAAACTTTTACGACAATTCGGGACTCTTTTGGGTTACAAGGTTAACACATCCAAGACTGAAGCGCTTTCACTCCACATATCACCAGTTGTCCTCTCATCCCTCCAAAACTCTTTTCCATATCGATGGTGCACCCATTCTTTAAAATATTTGGGTACTAATCTTACTTCTTCTTATAGTTCTATTTATGATGCCAATTTCTCCCCACTATTTATAGCTATTTCACTTTCCTTAAAGTTTTGGGATACCCTGCCCTTATCATTCTTGGGACGTATCAACGTTATAAAGATGACTGTACTACCCAAACTTTTATATTTATTTGCGACTCTTCCCATTCCTGTTCCCATGTCCAAACTACACTCCCTCCAGAAATCCCTTCTACACTTCATCTGGCATAATAAGCGGCATAGAATTGCACGCAGTGTGCTACTGTCTCTGCGCTCTAGAGGAGACCTAGGGGCACCGGATATCATGACCTATTATTATGCTACTCACCTCCGTTTCATTCTGTCATGGTCCACCCAGTTCCCTCCCAATCTGTGGACTGAGATCAAGTCCTTACAATTGACTCTGATTCATCCTTGCTCTCTCCTATGGTCATCCTTGGTAGACCTTGCCCCTTTTCTGTCGTCTCCTATTCGGCCCCATGCAATTTTCCATGAGTATTTGGCGGAAATGTAGGACCAGGTTTGCACTGACCTCAGACTGCTCTCCACGGACTAATATTCTCTTTAACCCCAATCTTCCAGATAGTTTGGCCGTGTCCCAGATGCTCCCTTGGGTCAAGGCCAGGCTCTTCCAATTGCGCCACCTAGTGCATCTTGCTACTCGGAAGTTGCAACCATTCTCATACCTCCAGAAAAAAGATCTGCACTCCCAACATTTTTATATATACCTTCAGCTACGCCATTTTTTCTCCACCATGTCCTCCACTTTGACTCTTGGGAAACCCTCTCCCTTTGAGCGTCTATGTATACAGGGCCCAGATCAAAGGGGTATCATTTCCAATACATACAAACTCTTAATGGACGCTACCCCCCTCTCTAACGATACTCACCATTACATGCGCAAGTGGTCCCAGTTTTTGCAATGTGACATCGATCTAACACAGTGGAAGAAAATTTGGGAAAATGCATCTAAATCTTCTGTCTGTGTGGTTTATAAAGAAAATACATACAAAATTCTGATGTTATGGTACAAAACCCCTGAGGTTATTCATGCTTTTAATCCGAGTGCTTTTTCTGCCTGCTGGCGCTGTGGGAAAGACTTTGGCTCCCTCTTCCACATTTTTTGGACTTGTGGATCCATTGTCCCTTTTTGGGAAGAGGTTTTGTCTTTTTTACAATTGTTATTGCATACCTCTCTCCCCTTTGAGCCCCTATACTTTTTATTGGGCTTGCCGTTCCCAGGTCTTCCCAAGGTGCCCAGGAAACTCTCCACACATATTTTGACTGCGGCCAGAAGAAGCATTCCTATGTACTGGTTATCCATTATACCGCCTTCGATGTCAACTTTGTTTAAAATTATTGCTGATGTACGACAGATGGAAAACCTGACTGTTATACATTCCAGTTCGACAGCCGTGTTCGAGGCAGTGTGGCACCCATGGGATAATTTCTCCCCTTCCCACCTTTCTACAACTGTGCTGTTCTGATAGCCTCCCCGCTGTAGCTATGTGACATTATGTTTGTAACCATGCAGATTTTACCATCGATGTGCTTCTTGCTTCTTCTTTCTATTTTGTTCAATATATATATATATATATATATATATATATACAGTATATATATTATATATATATAGTATATATATGTGAAAAATCAATAAAAATTGTTAATACAAAAAAAAAAAAACATTAAATCCAGATTTAGGACCTCCTCCTCTTCTTGTGTAAGTACATACAATGATACATTTTTTATATTAAAATGTATGTGTCCTAGCCCACCCTCTCCGCATACTGATCCATATTGTGCACCTTTTGGATTTCTTTGGTGTGTGTGTGTGTGGTTCTCTAAAAAACCTTTCCAGTTTACATCTGATTGAAACCTGTCTCTACTTCTCTGTGAATGCTGGGAGGGTCCACATATGGCTCTGTCCAATTGTCTATTAAAGCAGAACTTCACAGCATATGAACACCACAAGCCAAAAATGCTGTTTAATTTATTTGTAACATTCAAAGCAAATTCCCCAAACCACCCATGTCTCTATGCTTCATTTTACTGAAAAATCTCATTTTAAAACACCAGTATTTCTGGCCATGCCATCTTGAGTAAGGGCAGATGATTCATGTAGCATTTACTTCATTGAATCCATCTGCACTTAGCTCGAGCATGCAGAGGCTGGGCTTAGCTGAGAAAAACCCTTCTCGCCCCAAAGATTCCTGGGATGTATAACATTTTGCCTAGGCATGGAAGCAACTAAAGAAAGTTTAAAACAAGTAAATATGATATACTTTCCTATCTATTTACTAATGTTAGTATCATAAGGATTAAAAATAGTTAATGTTGGCTGAGAAGAGAAATTCCACTTTGACCTGTTGTGTATGAGAGTTGTTAGATATATCTATATCTGAGGTATTCAGCTAGCAATTGAAAATTATGATATTCTGAAACATGATTTGAACACAGGTACAAAAATTGGTCTTTTTGATTCATGGACTGACAATTTTGTAACAATAGGTTTTGATTGTACAAATCCAAAGTGATCACTAAATCATCACGTTTATTTTAGTCTGACTTTGGATTATGTACCAGGTTTCCTTTCTTGGGACTGTATGCATGCTCCTAGATACTTTTCCATTTCCTTAATAAATTATTAATAGTAATACATTTTATTTTCCTTCTGTTATTACCCTTGCCCACTGGGAGTAGAAAATCTTTACACTGACAGTTAATATTTGATGTGCGTGATATATCTTATGCCCACTCAATGGAGATTACGGCTTGGTTCACATTTATGCATTTTGTGTTTGATGCTTTATCCAGTGCTTTTTGCAGTTAGTTTTGCATTTTTCTACATGTTTTTGATGTGGTTTACTGTATTTTGTGTTTTGTTCAGCTTTTCTTTCTATCTTTTTTTTTTTTTTGTTACAGTGGTTTTTTTGTTGCTGGGCAGAATAAAAATGCAAACCGTGGCAAAAACGCAGCAAAAATGCACTACCATGCATTTCAGCAGCTTCTGCATTGAACTTTGTTTTAGAAAAAAACTTAAAAAAGTCCCTGACCCTTTCCAAAAATGCAGCAGCTCAAAAAAGCATAGATGTGAACATGTTCCACAAGAAACCATGCTAAATGGACTGTAGTGCGTTTCTGCAAAAAGCACTGAAAAACGTATTGGTGTGAATAGAGCCTTACTGTGGATCCTCAAAAAGGGCTAAGATTTTACAAAATTTGTGGTGATATATCTTATGACCACTATATGGAGCAGGGGCGCACTGACCATTTGGAAACTCAGGGACTGCCCGAGGGCCCGGGGTCAGTAGGGGGCCCCATGAGATGCCCCTGGTACCTTTTTCATTGACCCATGATCCCCTATTGCCTGGGGGCCCATGAGTTGCTGATATGGAGGTTGATTGCGGATGTTTAACTACTTCAGTACTGGGCACTTTAAACCCCTTCCTGATTTTTAGCCAACTTTCTGAAGGACACAGCGATCACAGAGTGAATAGGATGCGTGCCCCAGGGGGGCATGCGGGAGGTGTTTTTCCAGGAAGATGTCCATGGACACCCAACTAAAACAACAGAGCCATGCTGTGGCCACCTTTCGGCTATAGTGCTGAAAGGAACTGGTTAAAGAATAAGTCCACAAAAAAAATGTTATAGCTAAAAAATTTGTTTTTTTTTTTCTTAGGAACCTGCAGAGCATTGCACTCATGATCAGTGGATTGCAGGCACAATGTCAGGCTCCTGAGAGCACAGGAGAGCTGGGATAGTTTATCAAATGGGTTTATGTGCTGTATCTTTTTCTGTTCACCAGCAAGCACAGTCTATTTGATTTACTAACACTGGAGAGAGCAAAATCTGGTACAGCTCTGCATAGCAGCCAGTCAGCTTCCAGGTTTTATTGTCAAAACTTAATTGAACAAGCTGAAGTTAGAATCTGATTGGCTACCATGCACAGCTGCACTAGATTTTGCACTCTCCAGTTTAAGGTTAGGTTCACACCTATGCAGGTTGCGTTTGAGGTGTTTCTGTATTGCTTTTTGTCTAGCGGTTTGCGTTTTTGCTGCATTTTTGATACATTTTGGTTTTTTTTACTTTTTTTTTCTTGTTGCTCGGCAGATTTTAAACGCAAAACACATCAAATCCATTAAAAAACGCAGCAAAAAGCAACACATGCTTTTCTGCAGAGTTCCCATTGAAGTTTATAGAACCAAAAACAACATTTTTGCATTCCCTGACCCTTTCCAAAAAATGCACCAAGTGAAAACACAGAGATGTGAACCTATCCCATAGAAAACAATGTTAAATGGACTTTACTGAGTTCCTGCAAAACGCTGCAGAATACGCTTAGGTGTGAACCTAACATTAATAAACCAGCACCACTGTGTGTTGTCTTATGATTGAATATAGTGGTCACTGGATGCATTTAGATTCTAATATTTCCTCCACTGGTGAGATTATGCTGAATTTGATTTTCTGGTCATCTGACACACACTACTCCTAAGCACCTGCTCTGTGATTACCTTTGATGAGCATATCTACTCCTAGACTGCTTTCACATTGATCTGTTTTTGTTCCGCTTTTGCATTAAAAAAAGCAGAAGAAAAACATGTGACCATGTATTCATGAAATGAACATGAGGATGAGAAAGCTTTTCTTTGTAGCAATGGGGGCGCTAGTTCTTGTGACCATGGAAGGATTTCCTCTTGTTTAGTTCTACTTTATTGCTACAGTGCTCCCCAACCATCGGTACAAGTGCTTGAATGGGCTCCAAGTACATGAAAAGGATTGATTTTTTTTTTCTAAACTTGCTTTGGGCTTATATCATTAGGTCTAGTTTTACACTTTCGGTCTGAGAGCTGTAAGTTGCAGTTTTACCATTGCCCACTTACCCTTACACAGTGACTGGATGGGTTGTGCATATTCTGCAGCTGCAATGCTTTCCTTGTACCTGATGTCGCATTTCGCTGACAATCTGCTACAGCTCCTGAACCATTCAAGTAACTGGGGCCGCACTGCAAGCCATTCACAGCTCTGTGGTTAGGGTTGGCAGCTCATCCCTTTAAAACTGAACACGTATTAATTACATAGGTTCTGTGGCTGCTTAACCCCTTCATGCCTAAGGGTAAAACAAATCTAAATGCCTAAGCACAATCTTGCAACGTTGACACGTGTTAGTAAAACCGTACATATCATCACAACTACTTTGTGCATCCAGGTGGATTATACCTTGTTTTTTTCAGGGCAAATTGGGCTTTCATTTGGTGGTAAATGGTAATGGGTATCTTCTGATTTTTTTTTTTATTATCAAAGGAAAACCGGCCCAAAATAGTAAAAAAAAAATCATTTTTTATTCAGCTGTGTGTTTCTTGTTACTACCATAACCTACCACCAAAGAACAACACAAAATAAATTCTCCAGCTCCTGATGATCGCAGCACTACCATATATGTATGTTATTTGTTGTTTGTACACGTAGTACAGCCCAGAAACAATAGTGCACATTTTGGGTTTTTTACCTAAAACACAGACACTGACACTAACTGACGCTGATACCAATTTTTGTTTAAATCCTGACCTTTGACCATAACCTTTTGATCTTGACCTTTGACCCTGACCTTGACCCAAACACTTACCCTGGCACTGAACAAGATCAAACCTTGATCTAGGTATTTTTTATTCTTTATCTTTTTTTTTTCTTAGAGAGAAAAAAAATAACAAGGGGGCCAGGCTGTACAGTGATTGATCACTGTGATAGCCAATCAGAGGCTATCACAGCGATAATGTGACCCGGAATCAGGAGTCCCCAGTCCCGATCATTAGAACGGGACCCAGGGCGCTCAGTGACACCGTGGTCTTTGTGCTGGGAGTGCACCATGCGGCGTGCTCTCAGCACAAAGACAGGTACGCAAATATGCGGCCCCATGGAAAAAAGCCCAGTTCTGTGAGGCCACATATTTGTGTTACGCCGGCGTCAAGGGGTTAAGGTGGTAACTAAACTCACTTAGTGCCTTATCTGAATTAAATTAGCCTCAGAACCTGTGTAATTATTATGTGTTTGGGTTTAAAGGGATGAGGTGGCAACCCTACTTGTGATGCGAGGTTTACAGTATTAAAACAGGTGGTGATAAGTCGATATTCACCCAGCCATCTATAAACCACCCTCTGAAAAGTGATCCACCATGCATCAGAAGTGGCTATGGCTGCCAAAGGTGTAAACAAGCTCTGAGTTAGCTCAGAAGAAATGTAATTTGTAGTAACAGAGTAGCTGTGGCATATTCATTTTTTTTCCATAAAGTTTATTAATAAACTCAGAGCATACAATAAGTACAGGTAATACAAGGTATCAGTCGGAAATACAATAGGAGGTAATGCACATACAGCAAACAAAAAGATACATAGCAATGCATAGACAAAGAATCAGACGTAAGTCATCCCAGGGAAAAGAAAACGGGAAAAATGAGAACATGCGAGCGCAGGAACATTAAAGGCATATCTGGTCTCAAGCCCTTATTCAGCATATTGGAATCACAGCACTGGCAGGGTCAATGATATATCACCTCAGTTACCGAGCAGCAGCAAAGAACAGGGCCAGTGAGTCAAAGGTATGCGTTGGAAATGTATACAGTAGGTGTGGAGGGGGGGGTGCAAGGGCTTGTAGGATATGGCCTTGTACTTTTGATGAAACTGAGGTAACACACTACAGGTTGCCAGCACGTGGGTAAAGGGTTCGGGAAAGGAGATATGTAAAAGTAAAACATATGTGCAGCTGGATTGCAGATAGGGAGTAGGGCTCCTATGAGTAGAGAAGTGTACTAAAATAGAAAGGGGAGAATGAAAGCTAAACTCTGAGTACAAAAGCAGGGAAATGGGGATTAAGAATTTAAGAATAAGCATGAAAAAGAAGGGAAGAGAGAAGAAGAAAAAGAAAAAAAAAAGGGGGGGGGAGATGGGGAGTTGGGGAAGGGTCGGACGGGGAGGAGGAGTAGGACGGTAGGTTAGTCACCTTTACTCTAGACTCCCAGGACATGAGAGATACGCGCAACCCTGGCAGAGAAGCGAGCTGGGGACAGTTGCAGGTGTATCAGGGTGCCAAGCGTAGCTTGCTCCAAACAGTACAGGACATCGAGACAAAGGACCTCAATCACAACCTTGAAAAAACAGAGAGCCGATATATCGCCAGAAACACTACGGGGTATTAGAGAGATTCAGAATCAATCAGCAAGGCCTATGAAAGAACGATATTCAGGGGTCGTTCAGAAGTGAATACAACAGGACCACGTATGAGAAAATTTAGTAGGGTTATCCAGAGAAGAAGCAATCAGCTCTACCATTTCAGCAATTCTGTTCAAGCATATGAACCAATCTCGCACTGTGGGGGGGTGAACAGACCCCCAGAGAACTGGTAAGCAGAGTTTGGCCGCGTTAAGCATATGCATAGCCAGAGATTTTAAATATAGACCTTTGGGAAACGGAGTGTGGTGGAGGAGGAGTTGGGCCGGAGAGAACTCAATATCAAGAGTAGACACCGAAGAAGTAATCCGATGTACCTCCTGCCAAAAGGGCTGAACCATAGGGCAGTCCCACCAGATATGAAGAAGAGATCCAACAGGAGCCCGACATCTCCAACAAATACTGGGTCTAGAAGGTGTATTGTACCAATGTGTCGCCAACTTGTATCCGTTTTCTTGTGCCGAAACATTCAAGGAGCACTTATGAGAAAAGGTAAAGATTTGGTCCCAATCAGAGGAAGAAAAGTCAATGTTTAAGTCTCTTTTGCAAGCTTTGCAGGCGGGAAGTGAATCAGAGGTTCTGTCACCAAGAAGAAGCAGATAGGTAAATGATACTAAATGCCTCCATGGTTCAGCCTTCGAACAGAGTGACTCAAAGGAGGTGAGAGGGCAGACCCATTTATGGCAATATGCAGGAGAGAGAAGAAAATGTCAGATTTGAAGATAGGCCCAAAAGGGAAAGGTGAGATCACCCATAGTACTTGCCAGGGAAGAACAAGACTTCAGCTGACCTTTGTGAAAAAAATGGTTCACTAAAACTTGACTGTGTGGCCAATGTGCTGATGGAAAGGACTTATGCATACTGGGAGGGAAGTCTGGATTGAGGCGAAGAGAAGTTAGTGGGTTGGGGGCATCCGAAATGGAGGCCGATTTACAGGCTAAGCAAAAGGTTTTAAGGGAAGGACCGGTTGTTGGATGTAGGAGGAGGTCTTGAGAAATGTGTTTGGTCAGAAGCCACGGGATCGATGCCAAGGGGGAAGTGGAGCAACAGTGTTCCAGCTGGACCCACGCTTTGGTGGTAAAGTGAATATTCCAATCGATTATCCAGTAAAGATGGCAGGCCCGATGGTAGAGTTGCAGGTCAGGTAGTCCAATCCCCGCTTTGGATTTGGGGAGCACAAGTTGGGAGAAGAAAAATACGTGGTCAGTTTATGATTCCAGAGAAAAAGAGAGCACATTCTTCTGCATGAAACGAAAAAGGGGGGTGGTAAATGGATAGGTAAGGTTTGAAATAGATAGAGGAGGCGTGGGAGGTTTTTCATTTTTAGTATAGCAGCCCTACCAAACCAGGAGAAGCATGGGCAATGCCACCTAGTTAGGTCTGCTCGGATGGCACCAAGGATTGTAAGAAAGTTTTTGACATAAAGATCAGAGAGGTTACTCGTAAGCTGTATTCCCAGATAGGTAAGGGAGTTCCTTTCCCATTGAAACGGGAACTGTGACTGACAAAAGGAAACCAGGTCTGGAGGAAGAGTAATGTTTAAGGCATAGGATTTGGAATGATTAATTTTGAGGTTTGAGATATATTGAAAAAAGGAAAAATCCTTAAGTAGGTTGGGCTCCGTCAAAAACAAAAGAATGTCGTCTGCGTAGGCAGCAAGTTTGTATTCCTTGTTCTCCGCGGAAATACCCCTGATATCTGGGTTTAAGCGGAGTTTGCGTAACAATGGTTCTAGTGATATCACAAAAGGAAGCCGGGATAGGGGGCAACCTTGGCGCGTACCACTTCCAAGAGGGAATGGATGAGATAGATGCCCATTCACACGGACCTGAGCCGTTGGACCAGAATACAGTGCCATAATGAAATTGAGCATGGTGTTCCGTAAACCAATCGCCTATAGGGATGCCTTTAAGTAATCCCAGGACTCCCTATCAAAAGCCTTCTCGGCATCTAGGGAAAGAATAAATCCTGGACTGCGAGAATCGTGAAGCCGGTGGAGAAGGTCAAGAGCCTTGATGGTGTTATCCCTTGCTTCTCTTCCTGGGATGAAGCCCACTTGGTCAAGGTCAATCAGGGAGGGTAACAAGGGAAGGAGACGGTTGGCTAGGATCTTTGCGTAGATTTTGATGTCTACGTTTAAAAGAGAGATGGGTCTATAATTGGTAACCAAAGTGAAATTTTTACCTTCTTTGCGAATGACAGTGATATGAGCTTCCAGGAGGCGATGATGTTGCTTGGAGGGTGAAGAGAAAGTGTTGAAGGCGGAGAGGAAGGGTCCACTCAAAATATCTAGAAACTCCTTGTAATATGCCACAGAAAGACCATCAGGGCCCGGGCTTTTACCAGGTTTCATTTGCTGGAAGGCTCGGGAGAGTTCCTCCGCCGTGATATGATCTTCCAAATCCTGAACAGTATCATCAGGTACAGTGGAAAGACTATAGAGGGGAAGAAAGTCAGAGATTAGGGTGTTTCTAGGCTTATTGGCCTCAGAAGGGCGACATTCTGGGGGAGATTGTATAATGTTTTGTAGTATTGCTCAAAGTGAGATGCTATTTGAGGTGGCCAAAGAGCCATCCGAGCCCCTAATTTTGTGAACCGTTAAACTCAACTTTTTTGTCTGGAGGGATCTGGCTAAGAATCTCCTGCTTTTGTTAGCAAATTCATAAAAAAGTTTGAGCGACAAAATGAATCTGCGCTTAGCTGCCTTGCCTAGTTCATTTAAGAGCAGTGTGCGGGTGTCCGTAAGATCAGATAAAGTCGAGGCAGCCTGATTATGTTTGTGCGCCTTTTGCAGGAATTTAATGCGATCTAAGAGTTGTTGTAAGCGAGTCTGTCTCTTTTTTTATGTTTTGTGGCCATAGCTATTAGGACTCCTCGAATGACGCATTTATGTGCCTCCCATTGAGTTAACAAAGAGGTATCTGGAGTTTGATTGTTCGAAAAGTAGTCCGTTAATTGGGAGCGAACCTCTGCTTCATTGGCCGAGTCAGAAAGAAGAGAAGCATCCAAACGCCATATCTTAGAACGGGAATGTTTCTCCGGAAATTGTAATGTCATAGTGATAGGGTGATGATCAGAGAGGATCATCGGTTCGATGGAAGATTCATGGAGGAAAGAGAGGTCAGCTTGCGTGATAAAGAGGTAATCGATTCTGGAATATTTGTTGTGTGGAGGGGAGAAAAATGTATAGTCTTTGACATTCAGGTGGAGGACTCACCAAGAGTCCTGAAGTTGCAGATCTTGAAGTTGAGTGTGAATCTGTCTAATGGATTTATATGGCAAGAAAAAGCTTCCCGAGGAATAAAGGGCATGGGGGAACGTTAAGATCACCTCCCAAGATTAGGATACCCATCTGGAAGGAGGAGAGTGAAGAGGTAATGGATTGGAAAAAGGATACCTATCTAGTGTTGGGTGCGTAAAGATTTGCTAAAGTGATGGGCCTATTGGCAAAATTACCTTTTAGAAACAGGAATCTACCATCCGGATCCGGAAGTGACTGCGAGATAATCAGAGGGAGGTGCTTTGCAATCAAAATGGAAACGCCTTTAGATTTAGCATGAGGGTTAGGAGCATGATAAACTGTCGGAAAACGGGAGTTAGTAAGCTTGGGTATGGCATTGTGACGGAAGTGCGTTTCCTGAAGAAAAACAATATCCGCTCTCTGTTTAAAAGGTGCGAAAGCAGGAGAGAGCGCTTTTCAGGGGTATTCAGACCCTTCACATTAATAGACAGAACTTTCAGCGAAAGATGTCCTGACAGGGAGTTGAGAGAAGGCATGTCCGGGAGAGTAAAGGGAACCTAAAGGGATGAGAAAGGGGGTATGGGGAAGGGAGAGAAGAGAGGAAAGAAAAAAAAAAAGAAGGGGGGGAGAGGGGAAGAAAAAGAAAGGAAATGAAAAGGAAGAGGGAAATGAGGGGAGAAAAGAGAGAGAGAGAGATAACCGGCAGTGGAGGTAGACCAGCTGACCCACCAAGATACGGGAAAGAGGAAAGAAGAACAAGAAAGAAGAAGGGGTAGGAGGGAAATAGCAGAAAGAGGAACAAGGAATGAAAGGAAATGAGAGGCAGAGGACAAGGGAGTAAAGACGACTGGAAAAAATTCAGCGAGAGCTCTCAAAGCTCGCTGTGTGGGAAACGCGGTGGACTTAGATCCAAAAAGAAAGAGTCCGCCGGGCCATGGACCTTAAAAAATGCAAGAATCGGGGAGGGAGGGTGAGCACAATTCGTTTGAATGAAGATATAGATGGGGGCACAACCGTCATCATCCGACATAATGGGTGAGGTAAGACGCAGCAACAAGCTTAGGGATATCAGAAGGAAAATGTAATAAATGTCATGAGGGCAAGGAAACCATATATATATCATTAGAGCATTTAGTGGTGGAAGCATTGTATGTAGGGAAATGAGAAAATGCACATCTAAGTGGAATGCAGTAGTGACATGATCCTAAAGTTCTGGGCAGAGTTGTGGCATCGTAGGTGTGCCGTGGTAGGGCCAGTGTGCGAGTCCATGCTGAAAATAAAACATCAGTGAAAGCCAGATAGAAAACCTGCATATCCTTAAGGTGAAAAGCAAATCATATCATAATCTGTTTATGGCAAAAACAATGCAACATCATAGAAACAGCAGGGCAACCATTCAAAAAAAAAAGCAACCATCAAAGGAAACAATTGGGAAAAATGAGACATAGTGCACCATTTCTTTTTGGAACCCTAAGGTATCTCTCATCTGTCCTAACTCTTCTCTTCCCGGCTCCCTCTCAAAAACTCAAACCATCCATCTCCCACTGCGCTCCCTCAGGACTCCACGACATTCTAAAAATCAAGTAGCACCTCATGTCTAAAAAGAAAAAATAGCGGTAGCTAGGCAAGGGGAGAGGGAAGAGGACGGGACTGGGGGGGAGCTCAGCAGAAACTCTGAATGATGGTTTCAAAACCTGTAACCAGTAAATGTGGTTTAGATGGGTGTTATGACATGAGGTGAAGAAGGGGGCCAGACCCCGCAGGGAACAACACCTGGAGAGTGTAACGAGGTGATACTTGATTTAAAACAGATACTGTATGTAACATAATAATAGTATGGAAATGACAGCCGAGGTCCCGGATCCCCTCCTCCCCCCAACCCAGTCTCCCCCCACCACACCACCCCTGGAAAAGGTATAAAGGCGAGCTGGAGTATGAAACCTCTCACAGTAAACTCTAATGAAGAACAGTAGGGATCATGGTCAGGGAAATACAGACAATATGTAATGGAGGGCATGGAATTCACCTCTGACCACTCCAAGATCATCAAAAGACCCCTGGGAGGCCATACAACCAAACAGGGGCTGAGCATAGAGGGTCTGGAGATCCATACTCTCCAGAGACTCTATGCAGCGGACAAATCAGCATATACATTACAAACAGGGCTAGAGAAAGACTGTAGGACCATCCCCCAGGCTTCCATCAGAGGTAGTGAAAATGCAGCAATAAAAAGGCCAGTGACATGGAGGGTGCCTGCGGAGGTACATCAGGACTGGCGGTCCATTGAAGAAGCTGAGACGGAGAGGGAAAAGGTCTTCATGATCGATGAGGCGACTTTGGCAACATCTGCAGGGGCATCAAAAGACCTGGACCAGGGTGGATGGGTTAGAGAGCAGAAAATGAAAGGGTGAAGGTGTCCAGTTAAGGGGCCAAATAGGACCCGAGGTGCTACCGGCTGTCAGGGCAGGGCTGTGGAACGGACAGGTAGGCCTAGTGGCAGGGTAACGCACTGGCTGACGACAACCACTACCAACAGACCGAAGTCCCTCAGGGCGCGGAGTCTAAGTCCCAGGCTGCCCTTCACCAGGGCCCCTGATGGTGGGGATGGACTTGACGCAGCCAGGAACCAGGTCACGCCCCCCGAGACACCCTGGCTGTGGTAATGGCCGCTGCCAATGGTGTGTAGCTGGTAAGAATGACAATAGCATAGTCAGGCAGGCTGGGTCAACAACAACGGGACAAAACGGTACAGAACAGTAGACAGAGAATCACAGGTCACGGGCCGGGTTCAGCAACGGAAGGTCAGATCGAAGGAAAACACAGAGAATGGTCTTAGTCACGAGCCGAGTCAGATATCAGAAGAGTCACGAGAGTATACACAGAGCTGTAGCAAGACAAAGACACAAGTGCAAAGAGCATTTGCGGATTACAGGCTTATATGTACTCAGCCACACCCCTCTGGGGGATAGGCCTCAGGGACCTGAAGGCATAAAAGATTCCCACCATGCTCAGCGGAAATCCAAGATGGATGCCAGCACATGGAGTAACATAACCTCTGGGAAAAGGTAGGACCTTGACACCAGCATGGTCCTGGAGTCGGATGAGGGGGATCCGGTAAGATCATAATCTGGATAAGTATTGCTGATGAGAGAAAGTCAGGGAAAAGATTGAAGAAAGGCCTTTAGGCATCATGGCAGGGTCTGCGATGTGCAGGAGAGGCCGTCAGGCTGTTGTTGGTGGTGGAGCCTCTGACAGGAAGTCTCGGAGGAGTGGAAGGGACCCATCGGCGGCGGCGGAGATGGGGGCCTTGCCAATCTGTGTCACTTGGTACTCGACCAGATTCAGTAGCATTTGGAAGACGCAAAGATCTATACCAATCTGGAAGCTCAACTAGAGGAATGTCCAGTGCGGAACAGAAGCTGGGGAGATCCTCTGGAACTCGCAGGTAGGCTGTGCGCCCCTGAGCTTGAGCGGAGAGACAGAATGGAAATCGCCATCTGTATGGTATGTTATGAGAGTGAAGTGTGTCCAGCAGGGGGCGAAGTTCTCGCCTTTGTTGCAAGGTTATGGAAGAGAGGTCCTGGAACAGGTGTATCTCATTACCCTGAAATAAAAGGTGTCTTCTTTCTGAGAATGTCTTCTTTGATTGGAAAGCTGACCAAGCAACACACCACATCTCTTGGGGGGGTCAGAATCTCTGCCTCTGGAGCGAAGCGCTCTGTGTGCACGTTCCAGATCAATGGGTGCAGCAGGTGGACGGCCCAGCAGATCATTGAAGATCGCAATTACTGTTTTGGGGATGTCGCTCGGCTCCACAGATTCAGGCAAGCCACGCAATCTGATATTATGTCTGCGACCTCTATTATCCAGATCTTCAATCTGTTTATAAAAATCACGGATATGAGATGTGTGCGATGCTGACAACTGCTGTATCTCCACTATGGCATCAGCATTAGATATGCTTGTGAATTCCATCTCCTCTATTCTTCTACTTAACAAATGAAGGTCACTGAGGGCTGTGGTAAAAGTATCTTTAATGTCAGCTGCAACTGCCTGCAGATCTCTTAAAGAAAGTGTATGAGTGTCTGAAGAGAGATCATGCTGTGGGACAGATGCAATGTCAGCCCCAGTGTCTGTGCTCTGAGCACATGTTGCTGCAGTGGAGGGGGGGGGAGGGGGGATGCTGCATGTGGCCTGTCCCTCTGCTGAGAGCTGAACAGCTCCTGAATATGTCTGGATTGCTGGGGGTTATGTACCCGCGGAGAGTGGGAATGGGAGCCGGTGACCTTCCGGTCCGCTTTCCCCATCATGTAATGGCTCTGTCTCACCCGCTCCTCTGCTAATATCGATGCAAGGTCTCTGGCTCGCAGGAGCTCCTGTATCACATGACCATCTTGGATCTCGACAGACCACGTCCCCCCCCCCCCCGGAAGACCACGCCCCCTCCCCATATTCATATAATTTGGATAGTATATAAAACCAGGACACATGGGGATTGTACATCTGTAGAATGGACATGTACACATTTTATAAAACCAGATTACTGTATATAACCAAAGCACAAGTTTTAAAGTGAATTGGAATGTTCCAACCTATCCCAGAAAAATACAATTAAATGGTTAAATGATAAAATGCATTCTCTTTTGAAACCTCAGGAGCAGGCATGAAAGTCAATAAAGTATAAATATAATTATTTTTCTGAACTGCCAACTTTTTGAGGTGATAACACATTATATTCTAGTCACATAACACTACAGTATCTGAGTGTTTGTTGCACACTCATTGCAATGTATGAAGGACCTTCTTTTACAAAGGTTGTTCTACTTGTCTTAGGCACTATGAAAAGGTTCAAGGACAGCTTACAGTGCGCCATTCAGGGGGTGAATGCTGGCATATGTAAATGAGGAGTTAAAGCTAATATTTTCATTTGCAGCGTATTGAATATGTATTGGAGATGAGCAGAATATACTGAAGCTCAGTCTGGTAAATGCACAGGTAAATGTAGAAATGAATATGTTTTATAAATAGAAACCTAGAAGAGTTACAGCAGAAAAGGCCCGAATGTGGCATCTTGTCTGCCCTTTGATTTATTTTTTAAACATTCATATTTTTTCAACTTTTTTTATCAGAGTATAGATCTTTTTTTTCCTGAAACATGTTTAAATTCAATTACTACTAGTTTGAGGTCATGTCCCCGTAATCTTGACTTCAGCTTCATATAGAAAATATTGGCCTCCTAAACCTATTTAACATCTGTAGCCCTCCTTTGGAGGTGGGGTTTTTAAGAAATGGTCCTCCACAAACAGGATATTGTGCTAAACCTATAGGTAAAGAAAGGAAACCAGAACCTTCGCTAAGTGGAATAACAGGCTTGGCAATAACGTTCACAGTGCCTCCATCAAGGACAGGGTCTCTGTAAACATAGGGGGTTCCCTTTCTTGGAAATTAACCAGTAATCTAATCAAAGTATTTGGAGGCAGAGGAACTACTGCAACCAGCATATAACATTTTCCAATATTATATATAGAGGCACACCAGCATGGAAATAATACAAGTTTTATATAAGAAAAGATTAATAATAGTACTAACACCCATTTTACAAACAGGTATTATCAGCCCAACAGGAGTCCTGATGGAATTGTGCACATATACTTGGTTAGATATAGTTGTTAATAGAGATACTTTCAGATGAATGTTGCAGGGGTCCCTGAGGATGATCAGGATGTGATGTTCATCTTGGTGTCGGAAAACTGAAGGCAAGATCTACAGTAATGAGGAGACACTCTAGCTATTGTCCAACCAGCCTGGAATGCAGCTTTTCACAAGCAATAACCATGGCACTGGTACTCAGCCTATCTGATCTACACTTAGTCTCTAGTAGCATTTAATCTATTATGCAACTGGACCTACCAGAAGTGGCTGTTGGATGCCTAACCTGGCTCTAGCCTATACTGGCTATTGAGTCCCGAGCTAAAACTAGCTGTAGAATACAAGACCAGAAGGGACATGGTTAACTAGCCAAAGGGAGCTGCATATATTGTATACTGTATTGCAATAACCAGTTTCACTTACTAACACACAGCAGGATGAATACTACACACATACATTGTGTCACAGGCCCAACAATCTGATATAATGTATGTGAGATAACAACAAGGGAACAGATATACTTGTTAAAGACATACATAAATACACCCAGAAACTATGGGAAACTATTGTAAACTAATAAACATAGGAGCCCTTGCCTGGTAATCCCTGTATTCTGGTCTCCAATGGAGAGGACATGTGTCTCAGAGTTTTTCTTTCTCTCTCTTCACTTCCTTCTTCTGGAGTTTCAAGGTCAGACTCCCAGGAGACAAGACATACTGATACATAATTATTCATAACTCTGTGACATTAGCAACACAACCACTTACAAATACAGACAGTAGAGGGCAGCAGACTCTCCACATACCTTTAATATATTCTTTGTTTAGTTATGTCCACCTTTTTCCTTCTTTCCTCGTAGCCTCTGGCAATAATCGCATTAAAAATCTGATAGGCTGGTTGTACCCAAGTCATACAAAAATCAAATTGGGTACAATCAGCCTGCCCATAGATTGCCTTAATCTCGGCAGGTGCCTGCGGAACCAGCCAGGATTCGAACCATCTATGACCAGTTTAGTTATGTACAGTTATATCAGATTAGCACTGAAGTAAGATTTTGCCTTTGAATTTATTTTAACATGCGCACCGGTATACCTGTTGGGTTCATAGGAGTTTTATATACACATGTGACTTCAAATTGTTGTGTACATACATGTTTATTCACATTTTAATGTTTTGTGTTTACCTTTAATTTGATGATAGGTCCACTTTAGAAAACAGCATGGATCTAAATAGATAGAGTCCCACATCCTCTAACTAGCTTAAGTACTCATACTCATTCATATTGTGGATCCCAAAAAACTGGCCAGGATTCGAACCATCTATGACCAGTTTAAGTTATGTACATTTATACAGATTTACACTAAAGCCTTTGGTACTTTTGTTAGCACTGAAGTAAGATTTTGCCTTTGAATTTATTTTAACATGAGCATCGGTATACCTGTTGGGTTCATAGGAGTTTTATGTACACACGTGACTTTAAATTGTTGTGTATATACATGTTTATTCACATTTTAATGTTTTTTGTTTACCTTTAATTTGATGACAGGTCCACTTTAGAAAATAGCATGGATTTAAATAGAGTCCCACACCTTCTCACCAGCTACGAGTACTCGTACTCGTTCATATTTTGGATCCCAAAAAAACAGCCTTTTAAATCCATGGCAGTAGTGTAACTACAGTCATAGCAACTCATGCCATGTGTGCATGTGAGGATAACACATATCCATAGCTGTATTATTAGAGAAGATACTCTTTCCGTATCCTGTCAAAAAGAGTGGGCATCAGACCTACAGAGTGAATCTTAGAGATCATCATTACTAGCCACAGATCCTCTTTGTTTATCCATGTAAGTAGTGTTATTTCATTGTTCTCGGAGTGTCTGCTCTTCCTGGCCAGCACTGAAACTAACCCTGTATATATAACAGTCTACCCAAGGCTGTAAGATTTCAAGTGTCTTCACAAATGAAAACTGATATGACATCTGAGGTTTGTAGTTTTGCAAGAAAATATAAAACCCAAAACCTTGAGCCTGGGTTCACATATGTGCAGTGCAGTATATCACATGTGATTCACACAGGAACCACACTGCATTCCTGTGCAAATCACATGCGATTTGTGTGCGGTGCGATTGGAGCCATACATTTTGTATGGATCTATTTGGAATACACCCGCACCAAAACCGTGCAGGACCCTTTTTTGGGTTCGCACTAGAATCAGATCGCATAGGTATTCACAACTATACGGTCTGATTCTGCACATCGCACAGCATTTTGCGGACCACTTTCAGGGTGTTGTTAACTTAACATACACACTCGCAGCTGTTCGCATGAACGGTGTGTGATTCTGATGCGGTGCGGAATTCACACTGAAAACGCTGTGAAATCCGCACTGCATCAGTGTGAACCAGGGCTTATGGTAGCCAAAACTTTAATATATAATTATGAAATTATATAAAATATTGTGATGTTACTATTGCTACCGGACTTTTTCTCATTTTGTTGACTTGCTTGGTATGATGGTGGAATTGGTGAGAGGACTCACAATTTATACTAAGGTGCCGAAATCCCAGATGCTGATGTAAATATAGTGTTGCTGGGTTGCCTGTGCTGTAACTGATAGCTCTGCTTTCCTCATGTTTTCCCTAGTTCATTGCTTGTTTCTTCCTGCTGTTGTGTAGTGTCCCTGGCAATACTGAGGCTCTTTTACCCTGAGTTATGAATATTGATATCTAGCTGGTCAGTGATGCATGTTGGGGAAGAGTATAAATATTTGGTTGTCTCTTTATAAAAGTGTTCTTGCCTTTCAGGCTCCCTACTGAGGAGGTGCTTGCTTCTGTGCTTTTTTACTGCCAGTACTGTTGTATAGGAAAGGTGTGCTGTGCTACAGAGAGACCCAAGCCTGGAACCTGAAGTTTCCTTCTCCGGGGGAATTGGAACAGAAAGGTGATTGTTTGGATTGATCCCCGGGGGGAAGACTTTGCTGCTGAAGAGTGTCCTGGAGATCTGGGTAAAAGTTACTGAACATTGTACAAAGTCCTGATGCCTTATCCAAGGAGTATGTGTGAGGATTTACAGCTACTCTACAGTATAATTAGTATAGAGTAGTGATCTGGCTTAAAGGTCTTTCTTTCTGTATTGAGAGTGAGTAGAGATTCAGAGTCTGCATTTTTGTCTTTTGTAGGTATCATGTGCCCTCTTTTCCTGAGTTATTGGTCCTATAATAAACTCTGTCAAACTTCTTTAAAAGAGAAGATTTTTAAAAAAATCAAACATACATACTCACCTAGGTGTATGCAGCAATGATCCGATGCTGCATCTGTCCCCCAACAACTCTACAATGAAGTTCAACAAGCGATCACTTGATTGCTCAGTGCATGGTCTTCAGTCAGTCAGTTTGCTCTGCTCCTTCAGCACTCATTGGAGTACCAGGTCTGTGGATAGATTTGGAATGGCTGGCTCAGGCTCTCAGCAGTGCACTGAGTGGCTGAACCAGCTGCCAAGGCATATGGGTGGATCCTGATATTAAAGTTGAAATCTCTCCAGGGTCTGGACCAGCTGAGTGACATCGGCCTACAGTGGACTTGCTGTTGGCTGAATACAAGTCACAGAAGTGCAGAATGAAGTTCAGTCCTGTGGCCCATAGAAGAAGTAGGGTCAAAAGAGCTTTGACCCTACTTCTCCTTTGAGTGACTGGCGCCCAATTTCTTCCAGTCCGCAAAGAGTTCTGCCCTGTGGTGAAATGCTAGCCCACCGAGCCACATGGGGTCCCTAACTGCCTTTAGGGAGTAAGGGGGTGCTACAATGAAAAAGCTAATGAGCTACTGCAAACAGAGTGGTTAGCTGAAAAATGGATATTAAGAGTTTTTATTATTGATATAGAAGATGGAAATAAGAGCACAATTTCAGTGTTTGCTGATAATACCAAATTATGCAGGGAAATAACTTTGGCACAGGATATAGCATTATTACAGGAAGACTTTGATTAAATTTTCAAGTTGGGAAGCTACCTAAAAGATGAAATTATTGAGAAATGCAAAGTTATGCACTTTGGTGCCAAAAAATACACTCCCCTGGGAGAATCTGTGATGGAAAACAAGCTGGGGATGACTGGAGATCATAGACTTAGTAATAGCATGCAATGTCAAGCAGCTGCTGCCCCCTATTTCCTGACAGCTTCTCTCCACCTCACTGGTTCCCAGTAGTGTACTGACTATGCTGACAGTTCTCCTGCTGCTCTACCTGATATAGACATACCTTACATTAAAGTGAAAGGAAAGACTAAAATAAAGTTTAAAGTCATGCCTCTCCACTGCAGATAATCATGCTGCATACCATTTGCAGTAAGTCACAGTGTGAATTTTTAACTTCTTTTGAGCGATCATGTGATCTTACAGCTCTGTCTGTTTTATGTCAGTGAAAGGCTTTCTACAACTAGGAGGGAATGCTTTCCCTGAACAACGTACAGTGCATTGGAAGGCAGCAGCTGATATCATGGCTCCATGAATTCAGCCACATTGTTGAGCCTCCCACAGACCCGGAGCAGAAGAATCTGTGCGTGTACATGACCACTCCGAAGGAGTAAAAAAAATGGGAATTCTGGGGATTTTAACACTTTATACTTCTGATGATACTTCTTCCTTAATAACAGTATGGTTACAGCTGACACTGCCAGGGAGGAGGAGACAGGAGGAGTAGGAGGTTATGGTAAGATCAGAGAGGACAGTTTGGGTGATATTTGGAGACAAAATTGATGGGAAATCAGAATCCAGTGGAGGTATTGGCAGAGAGGGGCTTTTGGTAAGATAGATGAGTCTGGCAGCAGCATTCATGATAGACTGAAGAGGGGTAGGCCTGTGAGAAGGGAGTTGCAATAGTCAAGGAAAGAGATAACAAAGGAGTGAATGAGTAGCTTGGTGGCTTCATTAGTTAAAAAGCGGTGAATTTTAGGGGTGTTACAGAGGTGAAGGCTATAATTTTTGACAGCAAATGGATTTGTGGCCAAAAGGACAGGTCCAAGTCTGAGATTACACCTAGTACCCTGGTGTGAGAGGAGGGACCAATAGTTGTATTATTGATCTTGATGGAAAAGTCAGGGAGAGGAGGGCATGAGTAGAGGCTGGGTATGAATATTACTAGCGCAGTTTTAGAAAGTAGAAAGATTTTATTTGAGGAAGTGGTGTGACATCCATGTTGATAAGTCGGTTAGTAAGTTAGTAATTGGAGAGGAGATTGAAAGAGTGAGGTGAGGAGTATCGAGATAGATTTGGGGTGTCATCAGTGTAGAGATGGTATTGGAAGAGAGGAGATGTAGATAGAGAAGATAAGGGATCATTGGGGGACCATACAGAAAGAGGAAGTGGAGAGGAGGAGACATAGGCAACACTGAAGGAGTGCTGTGATAGCTAGCAGGAGAACCAGGAAAGAACAGAATTTTGGAGGCTAAGGGGACAGGTGGTCAACAGTACCAAAGACTGCAGAGAGGTCTAGTAGTAAGAGTATGCAGTAGTGGTCTTTGGTTTTAGTAATTAGTAAATCATTAGTGAACTAAATCCAGTCTGTAAGGAGTCAAGAAGGTTGTTTTCCGTGAGGTAGGAGCTCAGACGGTTGTAGACCAGGGGTGGACTGACCATTTGGGAACTCGGGCACTGCCCGAGGGCCCGGGGTCAGTAGGGGGCCCCATGAAGTGCCCCTGGTACCTTTCATAGGCTTTTTTGGGTGTGGTTGGAGTGTGGGCTAGGACACAGTGGCCCCATGATCCCTTATTGCCCGGGGGCCCCATGAGTTGTCAGTCCGCCCCTGTTGTAGACTAAGCATTCTAAAAATTTAAGGGTGAATGGGAGCAAGGAGAGAGGTCTTAAAGCAGAGGTCCAATCAAAATTAAAAAAAATAAATAAAAGTCAGCAGCTACAAGAACTGTAGCTGCTGACTTTTAACCACTTTAATACCAGGCACTTTTACCCCCTTCCTGTACAGGGCAATTTGCAGCTTTTAGTGTTGTTTCACTTTGAATGACAATTGTGCAATCATGCAACACTGTACCCATAAAAAAGTAAATTTTTTTCACTCAAATAGCGCTTTCTTTTGGTGGTATTTAATCATATTTTTTTATTTTTGCTAAATAAACAAAAAAGACATAAGCTTTTGAAAAAAACATATTTGCAAATAAATAACCTTATTTTATAAATTTAGATCAAAATGTATTCTGCTAAATTTCTTTGGTGAAAATAACCTAAATTAGTTTATATTATTTAGTTTAGAGTCCACAAACTGAGTTATATTTATCTGACGAATAATCCCGATGACGGCCAATCTCATTTCTTGAGACCCAAAAATGCCAGGATAGCACAAATACCTCCAAATGACCCATTTTTGGAAAGTGGCATGGTGAGTTTTTTGAAGTAGTAATTTTTTGTCACAATTTTTTGGAAAATTGGAATTTTGGAAAAACTTTATTTAAAAAGCACAATTTTTTTTATTGTTGCATATTATCTACAGTACAGCATTATCATATAAGTATGTAAAAAATAATTACTTTTTTCAGTTTTTTTCTATTTTTCTCTTTTTTATTAAATGTTTCTTTCTTTTTATTATTATTTTTTCAACACATTGACCAGAGCAATACAGTGTTACCATAGTAACATTGTACTACTCTGGGCAACTGATCAGGATTTGTTTTTTGTTTTTACACATTATGATTGCTTATACCAATGTATTTCATTAATATTAGCAACCATTTTTACTGAATGAAACTGATTCATTCAGTGTCTTTTGTTGTGATTAGCTGTGATTGGCCAAAGCTCATCACATGGTACAGATGGGCTGTGATTGGCCCTGTCTGTACCATGTGACTCCTGTCAGTGAGCTAACACAATTGTATAAAATAGATGGCATGAAAGGAAGCAATCCATTGTATACAATTGTCATGTGATCTGCTGTGATTGGTAACAGCAATCACATGACACTAGCAGCGGCCGATGTAGTGATTAGTCATCGTCTGTGTCTGGTGGACACAGCCAGTGACAGATTGCACCACTACACGGCCCTGAGGTCTCTTGAGCAGCGCATTCCAAGAGGATGTCATATGACATCCACTCAGAAGGAGGAGCGTCCCACCTGGCCATCTATCTGCTATAGGCCGGGTGGGAAGGTGTTAAAAAAATGGATCTGCTTTCATGCTTGCTGTGGTCAGTTTAAAAAAAAAAAAAAGGACCCCAGGGAAACTGTCAGGATCACTGGGTATTTCAAAAGAACAAATTAAATAAAAGCTATGTATGCAGGGTACGTTTATTAAGAACGTTAGGAACAAGTCAACACATACATTTTAAGCATTGTTCAATTGAAAAAATTGTCACAGATACAAATATAAAATGTTCAGCTGTACAACCATTATATTTGTTATTAGTCCATACTAATTACTAGAAAAATTATCATTTTAGGACTTTGTGTATTCTATTTAATTTTAATAAATTTAAAGCATTTTGTATTTTGTAATGTAATATGTACAGTATATTATATGTAACGCTATTTTCCTACTGTTAAAAAACACATTTTTAATTCATGATAACTATGTATACCTGAATTCACAACCAATAGCAGATAAATATTTTTTTTTATTTCTCATAAATGCCAAATGGATAGTCATTTGATTTCATTAGAGAATAGTGCATTAACATATTTGTACCATTTTTATTACAGTTATCAAGTGCTCCTTTTTCTATATTTCCCACTTCATATTCTATAGCCTTTTTTAAACCTGACATTTTGCTAAGGTAAATGTCTTCCTGTACTCTGTTCTGTCTTCACAAAACTCTTCCTGTGAATATGTCACGACATACATTGTCACCACGAAGATCTTTTTTCTATTTTCATTTGCAGGAGAAATAACTGCTTTCACATAAAATACGAGAACACTAATGAAATTTTTCAAGGGTAATGAAAGCTGTTAGTATTACATTCTATAATACCTTGCTTTTTCATTTTTTATTGTACACTGTGATGTGTTCTTCCTCTCGGGGAAGTTTGGATCTTTCCATAAAAAACTTTTCAAAATGCAATAATCCACAGCAACCAGTCAGAAATTATCAACAGAGAACTATTGCTTATCTAAAACATACTGTATATCTTTTCTAGTCAATATAGAATGCCTTCACTGTTGTAACCAGAGCATATTTGTTTGAAATTATTTATTACCTTTTTTTCCCTGTATAATGCCTTGACTTGCTTTGGTGCACACTACTGTCTTTAAACTGTCAATGTCCTCAACTATATTTTTTATTTCAAACTGAGAGCACAATTGAGACACAATTCCTCCCATATAACAATTAATTAAGGCAACTGGCTGTTTCTTTTTTTTTAATCAAAAGCTTGTTTAAAGTAGTGGATCCTGCTAGAAAATTTTCATGTATATGATTAGCTTAACATTGACCACCAATACAATTTTAGCTACAATAAATGTGGCAGATACAAGTATTCCTTGCACGGAACAAAAAACTATTGGGCCTATAGCAGATAAAGTTGAATGAAACATAATAAAATTAATCAAAGCAAAATAAACACAATACACAACTGAATAAACCTTGGTTTTGCAGCTACTTACTTCCACTTCAGCCCTGATTTACTTTCTCTGGTACCGCCATCTTTGAAAGTCCTGGAAAGCTTTTACTTTCTGGTGATGTACAGGCTTTACAAGCAGCACATCAAGCTACCGTACTTTTGATTGGATGCACTAAATAGCTGCTAGGAGTAATTTATGTCTATCTGCCTTTTTCCTTTCAGAATCTTTTTCTCTCTGTAAATCAGTGACCTTTGCCAGTTCTTACAGAATAGGAGTCATAATGAAAGATTTTGCATCTGTTTACTGATTTTCAAAGGATTTGTTTTTACATTGTATTGCTTGTAAGTTCTATCTGCTTACTTTTTTGATTGCATGATCTCTCTAAAAACAGTCTCCATTGTTGGTGACCACTACTAACTAAAACTATAAAATCCCATGGTTTCAAAAGTGCCTGTGCAATTTTTTTCTATTTGTTGCAAATATATGCTTTTTTATCAGATCAATGGCTTCATATGGCTTTAGATCCTACTTTTAGTTGACTCCCTCCTTTGGGGTTTAAAACTCAGTATTTCCTTAGATTGTGCTATCTACAGTGCTCAGCATAAATGAGTACACCCCAACAGACTTGTCAGAAAACCTTTACTTTCCTTTCAGAATTAAAATTTTCTATGTGGCACTATATGGGCAGCACAGTAGCTAAGTGGTTAGCACTTCCGCCTGGCAGTACTAGGGTCATTGGTTTGAATCCCAACCATGGCACAACCTGCCTGGAGTTTGTATGTTCTCCTTGTGCATGCATGGGTACTCTGGTTTCCTCCCACACTCCAAAGACATGCTGGTAGGTTAATTGGCTCTTGACTAAATTGGCCCTAGTATGTATGTGAATTAGGGACCTTAGATTGTACGCCCCTTGAGGGTTAGGAACTGATGTGAATTTACAATATATTTGTATATATATATATATATATATATATATATATATATATATAAATTTTCACATGGTCGCCAGTCAGTGTCCCTGATCATCGCCACACCAGTTATATGATGATGTTGCACTGCACTGGTGAAAGCATGTAAAAAATAAAATATAAATAAAAGGTGAAAAACATTTTTTTAATTTCTTCATTTTCCAAAAAACTGTGACTAAAAAATTACATCATCAAAAAACTTGCCATGCCCCTTACTAAATACCACAGGCTACCTAATTTCCAAAAAGGGGTAATTTGGGGGATATGTGTACCATCCTGACATTTTTGGGTTTCAAGAAATGAGATGGGCAGGCAGTACATGAGGATTGATCGATTTTCAGATACATACCATAGTTTGTGGACTCTATAATTTCCCTACAGACTACATAATATACACTAATTTGGGTTATCTTCACCAAAAATGTAGCAGTATACATTTTGGCCTAAATGTATGAAGAACAATTATTTATTTGCAAAATTTTATAACAGAAACAAAAAAAAAAACTGGAGTTTTTTTGGGCAACATTTTTGGTCTTTTTTCATTTATTTAACAAAAAATAAAAAACCTGGTGGTGATTAAATACCACCAAAAGAAAACTCTAGTTGTATGAACAAAATTATAAAAATTTAGTTTGGGTACAGCGTTGCGTGACCGTGCAATTATCATTCAAACTGTAAGAGCGCTGAAAGCTGAAAATTGGCCTTGGCAGGAAGGTGGGTAAAAGTGCCTGGTATTGAAGTAGTTAATTTACAATTTTAAGGAGGGACTATATGTGTACTGAATTATTTTGTCTCCAAATTTGCCGCAATATTTCCATAAGCAATCTCTTAACACATAATTGCTCCTTATATAGGAGGCATCAAATGTTTACTGATATTTAAAAGTTCTAAAATATCATGTTGGTAATTATTTGTGTGTGATTTTATATTTTATGCATTTTAAAAAGGGAAGAACTGATTTGTTCGGCTATTTATTTTTTGAGTCTTGAACCATGTTAAATGAGAAACCCTCTAATGGTGCATTTAAATGTTTCCCACTGTGCTAGATTCAGAGTGTTGCCATGAGCATGATTGTTACAGCAGTTAATAATTACTTCTTGAACAGTGGTTTTACATGCTGAGCCTGATAAAAGATTATCATTAAGCCTCCAGTTCCATGAAACCCACTCAAGTGATCTAAGATCAAAAGATAAGTTTACTGGGGCATGATCAGACCAAAGACTCCCACCTGTGATTCTGGTTTAAACTCCAGTAAGGAGTAAGGAGATGCCACCTATTTTATGGCACTTTGCTTCTGCTATATGTATAATGGGTCCTGAACCTTTTTTGTCTTTTGCATATCTCTGATGTTACACATCAGAATTTTTTATAAATTGAATCACCGCTTATTATACTAGTGTGGCCTTACTGATCAGGGATGGCTATTATTTTTAAGCATTTTTTCTCTCTGAGTTTAAAAATGTTTCAACTGATGGGACAGTATTCATTAGACTGTCAACTGTGCTGTCAAGATTACTGTAAGCAGTTGTCGCCTGACCTATGGCCAAATGGCGGCCAGGCGAACACTTCGTCCCTCTATATGGCGTCTTTCCCAGAATGCACATTGCGCATACCCGCAGTGCCACGCTGTGGCGAGATCTGTTACCAGCCGTGTATCTTGGACATGGCCGATGACAGATCTGTGCACTGGCCCCGTTTCCAGTACCATGGGACCTGCTGTGACCAATCACAGCAGGTCACATAACAGTTGTATACAATGGATGGCTTCCTTTCATGCCATCCATTGTATACAAGTGTGTCTAGCTGTGAATGGTCACAGCAATCACAGGTTGGGCCAATCACAGCCTATCTGTATCATGTGATTAGCTGTGGCCAATCACAGCTAAACACAACAAAATAAACCTGAATGAATCAATTTCATTCAGTTAAATGCTTGCTTATAGCAAAGAAATTCTTTACTATACAGGCAGTCCCCGGGTTACGTACAAGATAGGGACTGTAGGTTTGTTCATAAGTCGAATTTGTTCATAAGTTGAATCAGGCACTTTTATAAGCACTAACTACTAACCAAACGACAGGATATTAGATTACGTTTTTGTAATAAGGTTACAGAAAGCAGTAAAACCTCAAGAGGCTCTAAACTGGTGTTTTGCATAAGAACTGCAGCTTGGACACATGTTTGCCTTAACATATTTAACTTTTATGTGCATGTAAATGTTTAAACATCAAATTCAACATTCAAATATTATACTGTAAACTTTTGTACAGTGTAGAGTACAACTTTAAACTATCTTGGCAGAGGATGGCATGTTGGAGAGGATTGGGCAGCAACAGTGTCTCCGACATCCAAATGTAATGCAGAGCTTGATTTTGCTGCTGGGGTCAATTTTGTAAAGTAGGCATCAAGGGAGGTTTGTACAGAGCTTTTCTTTTTCTCTTCATAAATAGTCTTATAGCATTTCAGACCTTCAGTAACTGCACAATAAACTTTTGCAAACCTCTCTGTATCAGGATCTTGCTCCTCTAAATTTGCCATTCCTGCTTCAATGAGATCAAAAGCATTAGCTAACGCTTTTGTAGAAAACTTTTTGGTTTGTGGAGTTTCTAGCCCCTGAGTTTCTTCTCTAAATTCTATCTGCTCATCTAGTTCCATAAGGTCTTCATTGGTTAGTTCTTTGCCATGGGAGTCGAGTAACACTATGACATCATTTTCAGTGATGTCTAAATGCAGTTGATTGCCAATCGCAACCACAGTTTGCCTGGTTTCTGCAATTTCATCATCTGTAAACCCCAGAAATTCTTGCGTTAATTGAGGGCACAATTTTTTCCAAACTCCTCTCATATTTGTGTCTTTCACTTCATCCCAAGCTTCAACTGCGTTGCTTGGTAATAATTGTAGCATTGGTTGGGATGTAGCATTTTACATGCTCCATTATTCTACTCTTATCTTTTAAAATTGTTGAAATTGTTGACGGAGCATAACCATATGCTTTGCAAATGGATGATGATTTTTCACCACTCTCTGATCTCTTTATTATTTCTACTTTATCTTCCAAGGAGATTGTTTTTCTTTTCTTTGCTGTGCCAGCACTTGCATCAGCTTTTTGCTTTGGAGGCATTATTGCAGGGTAAAAATACACTGTACTGTAATGTACTGTATGAGAGAACTCTGCTCTCCTTTACACAGCACACGCTGCCCCCTCCCCCCTGCACAGACGGAGGATCACTTCAGTGAGCAGCCTGACAGCCTCTCCTTTCCTCTCCCCGGAGGTGCAGACAGACAGTCTTAAATCACTTTGGAGATAGTGGGCAGACACTGCTAGCCCCACAAGTAACGAGCAATGGATGTCTCTGTCTCTTATGTCTCTCTGATGTCTCTTATCAGCTAGTCTCTTATCAGCTTGCTGCACAAGAATGCTGACAGCTTGACTTCCGGTCCCGAGGGAAGTGTACGTAAGTATGAGTATTACGTAAGCCGAATGTACTTAACTCGGGGACTGCCTGTAATCAAATTGTGTAAAAAAAAAAATACTGATTACTTCCCCAAAGTAGTACAATGTTACTATGGTCATAGTGCAATATGAAAAAAAAAATATTAAAAAAAGAGAAAACATTTAATAAAAAATAAAAAAATTTAAAAAAAGGTATAATTTTTTTGTTTGTACTGTCACCAGTCAGTGTCCCTGATCACCGCCACAGCAGTTATATTATGATGCTGTACTGCACTTGTGACAGTATGTAAAAAAAATTTGAATTTTTTTTTTTAATTTCTTAATTTTCCAAAATGACAAAATAATTACAACTTCAAAAAACTCGCCATGCCTCTTATGAAATACGTCGGACTGTCTACTTTGCAACAAGGGGTCATTTGGGAGATATCTGTTCTGTTCTGACATTTTTGGGCCTCAAGAAATTAGATTGGCCATCAGTACTTCAGGATTGATCAATTTTCAGATATATACCATAGTTTGTGAACTCTATAACTTTACTACAAACTAAATAATAAATACTGATTTGGGTTTTTTTCACCAAAGACATGTAGCAGAATACATCTTTGTCTAAATTTATGAAGAACAATTATTTATTTGCAAACTTTTATAACAGAAGGAAAGAAAAACTTGTTTTATCAAAATTTTAGTATTTTTTTGTTAATTTAGCAAAAAATAAAAACCCCAGCTGTGATTAAATACCACCAAAAGAAAGCTCTAGTTGTGTGAAGAAAATGATAAAATTTTAGTTTGGGTACAGTGTTGCATGACCACATTGTTATTCAAAGGGTGAGAGCGCTGAAACCTGAAAATTGGCCTGGGCAGGAAGGGGGTAAAAGTGCCCAGTATTGAAGTGGTTAAATAGGAAAATGGAAAAAAGGTAAAACAATACACCCTGGTTTTTAGTGGTGCCTAGGTGAAAGTGAAATACAGTAGCAGGACCTTCAGATCCTAGAAAAGCTGCTAAAACAAAGCTTTCCCAGGTTCCCACAAAAATGCCAAGTGAAGTTTGTATGTAAAGGTGCATATTTTCTTCTTTCAATTTTACTTTTTTTAAGATAAAAATTTAAAAATATACAATAAAATACATTGTTTTTAATTTGCATGAAACTATTAAATGCAAGTTAAACTAATAAGTTTTATGAGGCATTTCAAATTTGAAACAATGAATAATATAAGTGCTGAGCTAATCAACATTCTATGCAAATTGACAGGGATATTGCTCACAGTTTCACACCTTTGATTGCCAGCCATCTCCTAAGAAAAAACTGGATGAACACATGACAGGGAAGGCGTCAGGAAATTACACCTAAATGTCAACCTAGAATCTTCAGGAAAGTGTTAGGAACAGAATTCACTGCTGATGACTGCATCTTCATGGTGATGACTGCATCTTCAAGAAAAATAATAAGTCACAAATGTGCTTCACCTATTGAAATATCAGTATATTCCTGAACATATGTTATTACATTTTATAGTAGACTATTCATCATGAGTTTCAGCAACTGTATTGTTAAAATGAGGCCATAAGAATAATTTATTTTCATATTAATAGTAGCGTCAATCCCAACTATACCTTTCACTGCAGTGTAAAAACATTAAAAATGTAACCAATAATAGTTTTTTTCCAAACCTCTTCTGTTTGTTTCAATCTCTGTTTTTAATTTAGAATCTGATTTTTACTATTTGAAAGAGCTTCTAACAGGTATTCCACAAGCAGAGCATTAAAGTGTTACTAACACAGGACCCTGCATTCACTATATCTGGTCTCCCACAGTACACAGAACATGGAAGTGCAATTATTTTAGTAAATATAAACTGCTAAATACCTTTTCTCATCAGCAGTTAGAGCAGTCTTGTGACTTCTATCTGTGTCCAGCCGAGTACTGGTTAAAGTTTGTAGGAGGATTTTTCTTTCTGTTCTAGGAGGATGCAAAACCCCTGACCTCTGTCTGGACAGTGCTGATTGACCCTGTGCTGATCACATGCACTCTGCCAAGAATACGAAAAAACTCTCTAGCAATACACACTAAACTGAGCATGTGCAGGATGGCTACGGTTCAGTCTATCTTATCAGGAGATAAGACGTGGACATTTGCACAAGAGGAGGAGCAGAGGAGTCAGGATCAAATGGCCTTTTTACATGATGCAGAGGATTAACTCCTTAGGTTCCACAGTGAGTATAACAAGCATGCTTTACTGCATATACAGACTGATTTTACTGTTGTGGGTTTAGTAACACTTTAATATCAAAACCCTAAAAATAATTTACATGCCGGAGACAATACTCACCTACCTCATGTAGCAAAAAAGTTTAAGGGCACAACTTATTGTCTCACTATAGGGAATATATGTAGATGAGAAGCCATGCAAGTGTATTCCGAAGACAACCAGAAGAGTTTTCAACATCTTCATATGTTATGGAGAGACTGGGAGGAA
The DNA here is from genome assembly GCF_062004578.1 of Staurois parvus. Lineage (NCBI taxonomy): Eukaryota > Metazoa > Chordata > Amphibia > Anura > Ranidae > Staurois > Staurois parvus. The sequence goes on along the minus strand of NW_028318023.1, from coordinate 3,741,386 downwards.
TAGAAAAAAGTATCTGCTAAGTTTCTGACATGGGACAGTGGAAAAACTGAGAATGTCAAAAAGACTTTAAGGCTCCTTGTTTTGGCATGACAGGTTTTATTCTTGCTTTTATGGTAGAGTGGCAGGTAGATCATCACCAATAAAAAGGAGAAAACTATTGGATAGCTATGATTTTTTTACTTTTGATACAAAAACAAAATGCTTTTTGGGGGGATGCCAAAAGGAAAGCAAGCTTAGGATATTTACGTTTTGCCCTCAACTAAGGGTTTCCCTCTCCTTCACTCAGTGCATCTTTGCACCTCCACCAGATCATCAAAAAAGCCAACATTTCCTGCAGAAGCACTAAACACTGTAGCTGATGAAATATCATAAGTAATTTCTTCATGCTGTGACCACAGATGATGCTGTTGGACTAAAGCTATAGGCAGCAGATGGCTGAAAGACTACATGTAGACTTTTGTATTCTCCCTGAAAACATAATTGATGGCCTAAGGAATTATTATTACAACTGGAAATTGGACTAGTAACCTTTTCTTCCCAGCATGAGTGACATTTAGTGATAGTATTTAGCACGATAGGAGGTACTGTCTTCAAGCATTGGCAGGTTGACAATTATCTAGATGTGGCCTGGATAAGCTGTAACTGAGTGCCATCAGAATAGGTAAACAGAATAGATACTAAATCATCATCCAAAATATTCTCCCAAATCGCTATTAAAGCTGAAGTTTAGCTTTAAAAAATTCCTACAGCTTTAGTCACATCACTTGTAATAAGGAATGCCCCACATTGTGCAGACAGCTGAATCCTGGAGAAATTTTCACTTCAGGTATACCTGTCTTCTTCCAAGCTCTAAATTTCTGGCACTGCAATGGTTAACAATTGGGTTTTCTGGCAGAACAGCAGTACAGGTGGTTGACATGCCTCCTAATGGAGACATGCCTCCTACTTTCTCCACTTCATCCATTGAGAAATGTTAATTTAAGGATTAGAGATTAGACTCTCCTCTATTCACAAATTGTGTTACAGACAGTCTAATAAATGAAATAACACTTTCACTGAGGGGGTGTGTCCCCATCAGACCATCTGTACTGCTGTTCTGCATAAAGACCCAAAGCTGTTAACCAATGCAGCAATGGGAGTTTGGAGCCAAGAAGAGGACAAGCCTCTATGTAGTGAAGATTTCTCCAGGATCCAGCTGTCTGCATAACACGAGACATACTTCATTACAGGTATGTAATATGACTAAAGCTGTAAAGAATTTTTTAGGTAAACTTCAGTTTTAAATAACCATTAACTCGTACCACAATAGATTGCTGAGAAACAGTAAAAAAAGAAAGACAGATTCTACTGTACAAAACTGCAACCACACAACCAACACCACAATAACCTGTAGCTAATCAGTTGCACACCAATTAAGAGAAGAACTTGCCTTAGCCAGAAACTGTCAAACAATTTCCTGAAATGTTTAATGGTGAGTTATGCAAAATGCAGTTAAAATTCCCTTTTACCTTTGATCAGTAATGTAAAATTGATAGATTTGGATTAAAATGACTAATAAATAGAAATACCTCAACATATATATTTAAAACTATGAATTTCTGCTTAATGCTACAGTTATTGTTACTTTAGAGTTATCAGCCTCATTAACATAAATATTGCAAATTTTTAAAGAAAATGTTAAAAGTAAGCAAAATGTCTGCTCCGGCTAATTTTAATGTCAAACAGTTATAACAATTTCTGCCCAAATCACTTTTTTCTATCTAAATCTATCTAAATCACCCAAATTACTACCACTCAACCTCACATTTCTTCTGTAAAAGATCCAATCATTGTAATGCAGAATAAAAGTAGCACAAATGTTGAATGTTTTTTTTTTTAATATATGAATTCAAAGATCAGATGTAGCAATCAGTTTTGAACCTTAGCTATCTTCTGGTTGTTTTTTAGTGCTGCAGCATAGATCTCTACAGAGCACACCTATACCAAAATCAAGGAAGATTAAATAGACTGCTGAACAAGCAATCTTTGCCTAATCACTGATCAGGTTAGTCTGTTTGCTCTTGGTCAGAATAAAGGTTGTCTAACTATGACTTCTGCCTGCCTTTCATGCCTTGGCTTACTCTGGTGAATTCTTTAGAGTACATTTCTACTTGCTTGTTTCCTGGACCCTAGCTTGTATCTCTGCTTTTTTCAATTTTTGCTCCATTTAGCTGTCTGGAACTTGGGCTTTGTCTGAACCTAACAAGGCCATCAAACAATAGAAAAACTCCTCAAAACTCAAGCTAGTCAGCACCAAAGACAACCAAAAGGTTTTTAACATCTCAGGTTAAAAACAGAGGATGTTTTGCATGCATTTGCAAATACTTGTAAAGTCACAATGTCCTGTCAAAGATTCTCTGTAGTATGTGGTCCATAACTCTAAACTGAATTCCCAGCTCTTTGACATATATAGCATTACATAAATTGAGTATTTCTAACAAATTATTGTCTGTTCTGTCTGTTACTCAGCTGTTGTCCCTTGTCACTAAGGATGAAATTCAGCTTTGGGTCAAACATGAGTTCATCCCAAACCTGAGCTGCTTGCAGTTCACAAAGTAAATGGCCAGATTTGGACATTTTGCCTACCCAAGTGAACTTCCAGCTGCCGCAGCAGGATGCGTTTCATTTGGTGACAGTAGTGCTACTGCCACTAATTGTAGCTTCAAGCTGCCCAACCACTGGCTTTCAGCTCAAGTCCTGACAAAGCCAATCTACGCCTTAGCGCAAAATGCATTGACATCATGAAGTTCTGATGTCCAACATCAGTTTGGCCTTGTCTCACGGTGCTCCGGATGTACACATAGATGCTTAGTGGCAACGATGAAGTGGATGTGAGTCAAGTTCTAATAGTGGAGGAGGACTTGTGAGAAAACAGTGGCTATGCTGTGGATTTGTAATTTGATGAGGACATCTGCCACGAGAGGGAACTGTGTGTGGTGGTGAGGCACTATTGCTATGACAAATGTCATCTGCCAGCCTGACAGTGTAAGGAATACCAGCCATACATTAGTACTACATTTGTTTTCCCTCTCTCCTTTGGCGGTTACATAGTTAGTCTGGCTGAAAAAAGACAAAAGTCCATCCAGTTCAACCATTAAAAAAAAAAAGTTAAAATCCTATATCCACAGTTGATACAGAGGAAGGCAAAAAAAACCGAGCAAAGCATGATCCAATTTGCTCCTGCAGGGAAAAAAATTGCTTCCTGATCCCTTAAGAGGCAATCGGATATTCCCTGGATCGACTTTACCTATAAATGTTAGTATCCAGTTATATTCTGTGTATGGAAGATTGAATACAGGCCTTTTTTAAAGCAATCCACTGAGCTGGCCAGAACCAACTCTTGAGGGAGCTCTCAGTGTGAAGAAACCTTTCCGTGTTTGGAGATTACATTTATTTTCTCCTGCGAGCTGTTTACTTGCTATGTTCAATACCTGCTCTTGCTTTCACTTGCCTGCTACAGCTAGGAGTGCACCTAGTGTTCCTATGCGGACCACAATGATTATTAAGTGTTCTTGCATGGCAAGACCACTAACTGTTATCTCACATATATATTCTAATTATTATAGCCAAATTTACCACCCTAACTCCTCCCACAGTTTTTACGCTACATAGTAATATACCAAAACGTGCGGATTGTTCCCGATTGGTGTGCTATTACTTTGTGGAACGTTTCGCCGAATGGTTCACGAAATATCTGCGTTTTTGTGGTGAAATTCGTCCCATAGGAATGAATGGCGGAATGATCAAAACTAGAGTGGGAGCTGACAAAAGCTAGAGTGTGAGCTGAAAAATCAGGACATGATTTCTAAACTGCCATCACTCCCTCATTTTTAAGCCCACCTACACAAATCGTATATCAAAACGTTCAGCTATCCCTGCTGCCACTAAAAATGTCCATGGCTAAGCCGTAGTCCTGACAGTTTTCACAATATGACCATTTGTTTGCAACTCATGCCGCCCATTGACATTCATTGAAACTCCACTCTAGCCACCTCAAATTTGAAGGGCAATTTCTAAACTGCAACTGTGCCTTCATTTTTAATATTTCAGAGACATACTATGCATCAAAATGTAGGTCTGGGTCTTGTGATTCTCACAATATAAAGCTCTTCGGTGTAGGATTTATAATTTTTAAACTACAACCGTTTGAAGATGGCAACCGCCAGTGAAGTGAGCAAGTTGGAGAAATTTGTTTTTAACCGCTCTTCTCTGCCCTTGCTGTAGAGTGAGTTACCATAGGAACCCAGGTGTGTGAGCAGGCAGCAGAGTGACAAGCCACTCCACCCAGTTACTCCGCCCACTCCAGTTGTAGACTACTGGTGGAGGCAAGAACACTTCACACAATTTCCCCAGAAATTGTAGCTTTTCTAGTTCTGATTGGAGGTTTATATGTAGGAGACTGTTAATCACTAATGCATACTTATATTGGCAAACATTGGAGTGCAGTCAACAAATGACATGTATCTGTGGCTCAGCTTGCTAGCCTCTGTTGCACAACACTTTCCCCATAAAAAGTTACTTCATTCTTGCAAAACAAGTAAACTAGCCTCTAACTAATGTGATACTGGAGACTTTTTATATATTTATCTTTTGAATGTTTTTTTTTATAATCTTTCAATTTTGATGACTGTGTGCATTGATTAGGCAGGCCAAAGAGCACTGTTTGCTTAGTATTCACTAATCTATGATTTGTAATCTGTTGTGTAGAGGTCACTTCAGTCAGTGTGGCTAAATTATGGCAACTAAGGTGTCCTTTTATGACACAGAAAATAGCTGTGATTCAGAGGATCGCAGCTATTCTCTGGTTATTTACAGTTTATAACAGTCAGGAGAACATGTTCAGCCCTTCACTGGAGATCTGTGTTCTCCCTCCAGATTCTCCAGCCCAGAGCTGGAGAATCGGAGGGACCGCAAACTAAGCAGAGATTATTTACCACTTAGTAAACTGATCTTTTACTGTAATCTCGCAAGATTATAGTAAAATCAGCCGTTTTCCAGCGTTTGTAGACCGTTCTCCAGCGTTTGGAGAACTGATCTACATATACTTCATAAACGGCATCCACAGGAGAACTGTGTTCTCCGAGAATGCCGGAGAACTGAGCAGCGATCTATTACTGCTGGTTCATAAACGGACACCTATATGTATGTGATTGATTTCTAGGAAATTCCCTGGTCTGAGGTTTTTGATACTCAAACCAGGAATCCAGCAGTTGTTGCCTGATATATTTACAGTGACCCTGGTGAGGACCTGTTGGTGTGTTAAAGTGTTACTAAACCCACAACAGTAAAATCAGTCTAATATTGTGAAAAAGACTTCAGTGCAATATACTCTTAATATTAGTTATGCAACTAGCATGCAATGTGTTCTCATGAAGATCAAAATTGTCAATAAAAAATGCAGCGCATAATGAATATATATACACGAATATACTGAATGAGCCTTTGCATGACTTAACAGTAACAGTGTTATATAAAACAATAATCCACGAATACACTGAATGTGCACTTACACAATTTAGAACTCACAGTGTAATATAAAACAATAATCCACAGTGCTTGTGACGACTTATATATGATCAAACATAATGCAAAGTCCCATATATTCCACAAAGGCTATATATGGACAAATATATTTGCAATTATATCCACAGTGCTTGTGACCACTTGTGCATAACATCAAACATCATGGACGTCCCATATAATCCACGATGACTTTATGTGAGCAAGTGTATTAACACCACTATATTCTAGTGTACAGTGCTTCTGTGACACCCCTTTGTGCTCCTCCACCTTCCAACACACTTATGCACTCACCTTAGCGTTTGACCCATAATGACAAGTTAAACTACGCTTTTCCCTTTTTACCCGGGAAGGTATATGTAAAGTACAGCTTCTTTCCAATCTTTGCCAATATCTTATATTGAATCCACTCCACTCCGCAGTCATGTAAAGAAAAAACACTGAATATAGTGTAGTATGTTCAACAAAAAACAGCCTTTTTTTTTATAAAATGCACTCACATTAAAATGTGTCCTCCTGGGACTCCATAGTGTAAAACTCACTGACACAGTAATCTCCAGTGTATTTAGTTGTTGTTATCCCACTTGCAAAATGGCAGCATGTAGACTTCCGGTTCGCGGGTTGACGTCATCGGCCCACCCTACGCGTTATGTCACAACACGTGACTTCATGTGTCCCCTATGTGATTTAAAAAAAAGGTAAAGTAAAACATTTTTTTATATTGCAAAAAAAATAAAACTACACTCAAGTACATAACATCGGCCCCCCAAAAACTTTGAGTCCACCTCCACATACATGCACGTATTAATGTGAATGCACACGTTGGGGCACCTACACGTGAAAATGATGATTGAGATACACATGTTACATATCATGGACATGCTGGAGTGAGAGCTATAATTCTAGCATAAAACCTCCTCTGCAACAGTAAACTGATGACCTGTAGGGGCTTTTGAAGTGTTGCCCATAAACATAGGATACTGAAGTTTGTAGCCATTTCATTGGCGCACACAAATTTAAGGTTTGACATGCTGGGTATCTATTTACTCAGCGCAACCTCATCTTTTATAGTTTATCAAAAATTTGGGTAGCTGCTGTAATATGTTGTGACCTAAGAAATTTGAACTACCTCTATTTTATTCTCTTGGGTGTCTGCTTTCAGGAAATATATAATTTGATAATTTGGGGGGGGGGGGGGTTCTGTAATCTTCAAGGCTAAAACTACTTTTCAAATCTGCAAAAAATGTAAAAACGGCAATAACAGCGAAAGGCTAATCCAATTACCATGGAATGTGTCAAGGCAGATGATGATTTTCCAAGAAATATCAAAGCTTCAGAAGACTGTGAAACCACCGTGTTCTAATTGCATAATACATTTAACGGTGCCCTAAAATACAGGATGTCAACTTTAGGAAGAAAAGGAGTCATACCTCAACCGTAAAAAAAACACCACAAGCATATACTCATACCGTAAAATATAAATGTAAAATGTATTAACTAGGAAATAACCAGTTGAAAATCTGGGTTACTGCAATTTAAATAGATGCAATGGCAAAATTAAGTATATTTAAATATACCTTTCTTTCTTCTTTTTTTTGGGGAAACAAGTATGGAAATGTGTGTGGACGAGCGCTTGGACTGACTAGGTGGAGTATGTCCCAATAGGTGGATTGTCAGCAGAAGGAGTAGGATGTTCCCTGCCAGGGTCTTTCCATGAGCTGGTGGAAGAAGAGTTGATTTTGCCCCCTGTGGGACAGATGGAATTGGTGACCAAGGAGCTTGCATGTGTACAATGATATGAAGATTACTTCTAGTAAACTGTCCTAGGAGATTGAGAAGACTGGAGTCTCCCTTGGGATTTACACTATAGAACTCAGTGTAGAACAAAAACAAAAATGTATTACATTGCAGCTTACAAGTTCTTAGATGTCTCTTTTTTTAGTTTTTATTTTTCTCTTTTTTTTTACATGGTAATCCAGCCAGTAAGTCTGTTATTTCACAACTTTAACAGACCAAGCTGTCCAGCAAAAGTGTCAGTTAAATGGTTGAGACAATCCATTTAACACTAACAAGGTTGCTTACAATGATCAGCCAGCTTTTATTAAAGCTTTTATTAAAGCTGTAGTAAACTGTTGAAAAAAAAACTGCTCCCATCCAGGGTAATGTCACGATGTGCTAGTATACACCCCATACTAGCACATTATGACAGACTTACCTGTGAAACAGATCCCTACAGCGGCACCCTGTCACTTCTGACAGGGAGTCTATCTTCACCTGGTCTTCCTTCTGGATTTGTGGTGGTTTGAATATTGAAAGCTGTGATAACAGCGCGCCAGGAGTCACAGACATGATGCAGCTCTCTCAAAGAAATGTAAATACCTCCTAAACGGTACACATTTAGGAGATATTTACTCTACCTACAGGTAAGCCTTATACCTGTAGGTACAAACCAATGAAGGGAGTTTGCTCCCACTTTAGTGTACAATAGACCTTAATCTCAAATGGGAAAAACTATGTACCTGCGTAAAAATTATAAGCAGGGAATCAAATTTAATTTCTTAATTTAGTCAGACACTGCCCAGACAACTCCCCAGTTTAACATTGCTGCTTTCCAAAGGTGTCTTCAATGATCCTCCAAAGGAATAAAGACACCCTAAGTCAAGAAATGAGACCAGGTGAAATTTGAGAAAAAAAAAGCCACCACATTTAAGGATTGATAAACTGCATTTTTTATTTTTTTGTTTTTGGGGTTAATATCGCTTTAAGGTCTCCTTATGCGCACCTTTCTCCAGGAGTGGGATAAAGTTGGAAGCCGACATCAATTCCAATTACAGTGCTACTTAAAATGATACTAATGGTTAATTTTTTTCTTTTTATAAAATAACAAATATGTTATACTTACCTGCTCTGTATAGTGGCTTTGCACAGAGTTGCCTGAATCCTCTTCTTCTCGGGTCCCCTGCAGGCTCTCCTGGCTCCTCCTTTCTGTCAGGTGCCCCCATAGCAGGCAGCTTGTCCATTCATACACAGAGCCACACCTTGGCCCCACCCTCTCTCTCTACTCATTGACTGACTGGCTGTGATTGACAGCATTGGGAGCCAATGGCTTCTGCTTGCTGTCTGGAGTACATGATAAAACTACCTATTCACAAAAAAAAGTGTAGTGTAAAAATGACAAGAGACATTCTTTTGACAAGTCCTTTGTTAAAAAAAAATTAAAAACTTATCCGAAACAGATCCAACATCAATCACGATGCCCACCGACCCACCCTCCGACAACTGCGCCAGGATGACGGTTCTTAAATAGTGTGATGACGTCATCATGCCCTATAATTGGCCAAAGCATTGCACCTGACCTGTGGTTAGATGCATTGCTTTGGCCAATTACAATTACAATGCACTGTCGGGGTGCACATAGCCCACTGAATGCCCTTACCATTCGTGTGTCCAATGACATAGCAGATCAAAAAGTTAATACAACTGCTGGTTATTGGCAACACTTTCCTCAATCTGTCACAGAGTGAGGAAAGTGCTGCATATAACTGGCAAATGTCACAGAGGACATCCAAACTGTTAATCAGGGCACTGATTAACAGTGTCCTGATCATCAGGGCTGCCCAGCAGTGTCACCCACCTGTACGTACTAATACCACCCACCAGTACCTTCCAGTGCCACCCAGCAGTGCCACCCGTCGGTGCCACCTGTCAGTGCCCATCAGTGCTGCCTATCAGTGTAGCATCATCAGTGCCTCCTCATCAATGCCCACCAGTGCCGACTCATCAGTGCCACCTATCAGTGCCGTCTATCCGTGCCACCTCATCAGTGCCCATCAGTGCTGCCTGTCAGTGCAGCCTCCTCAACGCACATCAGTGAAGGAGAAAAATTACTTGTTTACAAAATTTTATAATAGAAACAAAGAAAAACTTTTTTTTCAAATGTTTTGCTTATTTTTGTTTTTAGTGCAAAAAATAAAAACACCAGTGGCAATTAAATACCACCAAAAGAAAGCTCTATCTGTGTGAAAAAAATATAAACATTTCATATGGGTACAATATTGCCAGACTACAGAATTTTCATTCAAAGTGCTACAGCGCTGAAAGCTGAAAATTGGCCTGGGCACGAAGGGGCTAAAAGTGCCCGGTAGTTAAGTGGTTAAGTCAGGCGAACTGATAAGACAAGATCTTTGAAATATGGCATGCATATAAAAAATGTATTACACAGAAAATTGAAAAGTTATTCACTTGCTGAAGACAAATACATTGAGAGACATCTTGACAGACTGTTAGCAGAAATATTAAGTAATAAATAATACAGCAAAGCCCATATACAGTAATTAGAGTATAATTGGTTGAGATACAATGAAAATTTAACGCAAAAGTGTTGTATGCTGTCTTAAAAAGGAATACTTGGAGCTTAATAGCACTTGTGGACTTAACAGATAACAAATGAGTATATGCACTGCAGGCAACTTAAAAAAAATAAGAGCCACTGTTCAAAGTCAAGTAGGAGCTGTGCCTAATGAACAACAAGCTGAGCTTTTTTCTCAGAAAAAAGGTGCAGAAGCTTACGCACCTCTCCTAGGTCATGCTTGTCTCAGTCTCTTACCCACATCCTAGAACTGCCCCTTGTCTCCACCTCTACCTACCTCCTAGCACTGTTTCCTTTAGAGAACACTGAGCCAAGTATTAGCTAGCTACAGAAACAGCAAGCTGCCAGCATCCTGTAAAAATCAATGCAAGAGTAAAAAAAAACAAAACAGAAGCTGTATGAAAATTTACACACATCCTAGTGCTACTTGCGTACAGGGATCAATGCGCACCTTTTTTAAGCCCCAAGAACAGACTGTGTTCAGGGCATACATCCCTGTACATGTATGTGGGGATGTGTGCCAATATTTGCATACAGTCACTTTGCATTTCAGTTTGCCTTTGATGTTTACTGGCAACTAGCTGTGCATAAGACGTGTGACTCACAGCCATCTAAACAAGAGCAGTCTTTACACTGTGCAGGAGGGATGAGCTCAGACATGAGACTGAACCTGATTGAGTTATTCTGCCAGGAGGCTGTCAGCTGTGGACTACTAATCATAGGCAGCCGAGGCATTCCCTGCTGTGATGCTACAGGTATACATGCCCCTTTTAAACATGCATTTGTGGGGAATGCTTTTGTCGCCTATGACTGGCTGTCAGCTTCCTTGCAGAATAGCTCAGACAGGTTCGGATTTGTATCTGAACATGCATGAGCTTTTCCCTACTGTACAGATTTAAGTGCCCATGAGTTCTTAGAGATCCATATTGCAGAAGAAGCAATAATAAATCTCTCCAACAATAGAAATCCCCCCCCAGCAACAATAGATAGCCCCCCATCCAGCAGCAACAATAGATAGCCCCCCATCCAGCAGCAACAATAGACAGCCACCCATCCAGCAGCAACAATAGATAGCCCTTACCTAGTAGCAAGAATGTCAATTGCCAATAAACAATATCCTCGACAGAACACAACAATGCACCTCTCACTCGCAACCGCTACTAGTGCCAGAAGAGAAGAGGAGGCAGGGATATAGGTGTTCCACATACCCCAAATTTTCTGAAATGTTTTTGCCTATGTGATCATAGATCATTTTCTTGTACGGGAGCAGTTTATCTATTGTAAATTAGGCCCCCCCAGCGGTTACATTTCTCTTTTTTGTTGTTGTTGTTGCTTTGGTACATGTTTTCCAGGGCAGTGGCCAGCTCCGAATGTCATTTATTTGACAATCTCTTGCCTCTTAGTCTAGAAAATGGCCATTACTGATTTATAATATTCATCTCCCTTTTGACTTCAATGAGGGTTAGATTTAGCTCACCCCTAATATGGAGCAGTTTTGATGTGAACCAAGTGTACATTATGAGAACATGTGAAGAAATGTAAGATTTGAGCTTTCAAATATGTTTGCATAGACATTTTCCATCTTTTTTTTTCTGTTTAGTAGTAGAAAAATGGAAGTATCACACAGGTCAATGTAATCTATGAAAAAAAAAACATAAGCACACTTGAGTAACATATATATATCCGTTTGTGTTCATATAGGCTTAATGGCTTTTGTTGCTGAAAAAAACCTTTAGGCATTATCTTATTATCTAATTATAGATGAGCACAGTTATTTACTTATTAGATGAAATAAAAAAATAAATTGACACTATAACAATAAGGAAATAATATGCTGAACAAGAAATTAAGCAATCAGCTTTCATCAATGAACAATTTACATTATGCAAACATACAATTAACTGAGCAGAAAAATCAGATTGTTTTAAATTACTTCACTAAAATATGTAGAGAAAATTAATAATCTGATTACTTCCTATGTATTCTAATTAATTCTGAATGGAAATTTATTTTACAAACATTTGCAAAGCCACATGGCTGCAAAGACTGCCAGATGCCCCTTTTATTAGGAAGGTTTGTTGGTCGTCTTAGCAGGCTTGGAGTTTCAAGATTTCTTCTGCTTAGCCCTTGAGATCAAAGGAAGATGGTTTTTGCTATGCAAGCTACTGCTGCTTCTTTAGAGGAAAGAGAGCGCTCCTTCCTCCTGTAAACGTTTGGATAAACATATCCAAGATCTTTCTAAAGAGGCATTTTCCCTTGAAAATCATACTTTCCAGCTCCTTCTTGCAGGGAAGCTCTGCTGACTATCATTTTAGCCATAATATTCAACTCATGTGAACTAACAGAAGTCCCAAGCAAGAGATTTACTGGAGAAAAAACAGAAGCATAATGCTTCAGGAAAGATTCCAGGGGCTAGTTGAATAACTTTATTTCAGGGCCCCAGGTTCTTTAGCTATGTGCTTTGTCCAGACCAACAAGGCTTGACAAACCTACATAGATGCAATGGTGGGTTGCATGGTCACGCCTGCCAAAGAAAAGGATACCTTAAAGAGTGATTCAAATTTTTTGTTTGCAGGGTCCATAAACTCCTGTGCAACATCCATTGGGGAGATGGAGGAACTTGTGCATCTCAGCACAGAAACCACTGGGTTGATTTACTAAAACTGGAGCGTGCAAAATCTGGTACAGCTGTGCCAATCAGCTTCTAACTTCAGCTTGCTGAATGTTTCCAATTTTCAGATTTATTTTTTAATTGCTCATCTTTGACAAAAAAAAACATGGAAGCTGATTGGTTTCTATTCAGAGCTGCATCAGATTTCTTATGCTAAATCTTGGAGTAGATGATTCCTTTTCAAAGACCTGGATCTGTATAAACAACACCACCACCAACATCAAAACATCTGACTCAATTCTATCCACCTAGGGAGATGATGTGTCTCTTAAAACCTGAAAATCCGATCCTTCAGAAACTCCTTTTGTCCCCTCCCAGTGACATCCAATTCCACCCGACCCCTTCCCCCATTGCGCGGTCATGCAATGCTGCACCCAAACGAAATTTACGTCCTTTTTTTCACACAAATAGAGCTTTCTTTCGGTGGTATTTGATCACCTGTGTGCTTTTTATTTTTTACGCTATAAACAAAAAAATGCCAAAAATTTGGAAGAAAAACAATATTTTTTACTTTCAGCTATAAAAAATATATAGTAAACTCAAAGTTGGTTAGAAATTTAGGTCAAAATGTATTCTGCTACATGTTTTTGGTAAAAAAAAATCCCAATAAGTGCATATTGATTGCTTTGTGTGAAAGTTATAGCGTCTACAAACTATGGTATAGATACTGCAATTTACGCCATTTTTTTGCTATACAGCGCTGCGCTAGTTTAACGGACAATTGCACGGTCATGCAATATGGTACATAAATGAAATTTGCATTCTTTTTTTCCCCACAAATTGAGCTTTCTTTCGGTGTTATTTGATCGCCTGTGCGGTTTTTATTTTTTGCGCTATAAAAAAAAAGGCTGACAATTTTGAGGAAAAAAAAAATATTTTGGACTTTTTGCTATAAAACATGTCCAGTAAAAAAAAATAAAAAAATCAAATATAGTCATAAATTTCTTCCAAAATGCATTCTGCGACGTGTATTTGCTAAAAAAAAACCAATACGTGTAAATTAATTGGTTTACATGAAAGTTATAGTGTTTACAAATGGCGGGAAATATACTGGGATTTATTTTTTTTATACTAATAATGGCGGCGATCAGTGACTTATGGCGGCGATCAGCGACTTTTGGCGGGACTGCGGCAGACATTCTGACATTGGGGGGTACTGACTTGGGGACACTGACATCCCTAGTGACACCAATACAGTGATCAGTGCAAAAAAAACCCCACTTACACTGTACTAATGGCACTGGGGAGGAAGGGGTTAAGTTTATTTTTCAGTGAAAGGGTTGACTGTGTGAGGGGAGTGTTTTACTAGGGGGCGGGGGGGTGTACTGCAGGGAACACCACTGATCGGGAGAGAGAAACTCTTCTTTCCCGATCAGCTTGTCCTGGAGCTGTCAGGGAACTGACAGAAAGCACAGCTACTGCAGCTGTGCTCTCTGTCAGCGATTGCCGCCGATCGCCGGGAGATAGCTGGTAATGACCGGCTGTGACCCGGCGACTGACATCCGCGGCTGTGATCGGTGGGACAGGTAGGGCGGCGGCACGCCTCGCGCGCGCCCCCTCCCTGTTTACAAAACACACATTTTAAAACGTGCTTTTGCCCAGCCGTGCCGCCCTGCCACAGTATTTATACAGTGGCTGGGTGGCATGTGGTTAAAACCTCTCAGGCAAAAAGCTTCTCCACTACCTATTTTTCTATTTCTATTTTTTTAAATAACCTGATTTCCCCCACCCTCATCTCTATCATCTATCTCACTGGTGAGACAGAATCCCTTAGCAATAGTAAAAAAGAAGAACACAAAGAGGTTTTAGTGATGCCTATGCGTTTATTCTTTTTCTTTTATACAAAGTAAGGAATCCTTTCTGTACATTTTGCTCAGACCTCAATGTCATCATCCTTTTGTTTGACTGCTTATTGTACCATCTGTAAAACTTTTTGGAAACTATGTTTATGTCCAACTATTGTAGCGTGATATCAGAAAGACTGTAACCATGTTATGTGTTGTAAAATCTCCAAAAAAACTTTAGAAATAAATTAAAAAAAACAACAAAAACAAAGCTATAATTCTACAAAACTATGTATGGCCACATCTTGTGTGTCACAGGTCCTCAGGAAGGATGTGCTTAAACAGGAGAGAGTCCAGAGAAAGGCAACAATTCAAACAACAAAGAAGGCTGGAGGAACTCAGTTATGAGGAATGAATACAAACATTAATCTTATTCTACCTGGAGAAGAGATACTTAAGAGGGGATATGATCACAATATATAAATCTTTGAATGGTGACTCTAGAATTGGGAAGAAACTACTTATTCTAAGGTCTGAGTAAGTGGCTCTTTACTGTTAGAGTGGTAAGGATGTGGAACTCCCTTCCACAGTTGGTGGTGTCAGTGGAGAGTATAGATATATTGAAAATACTCTGAGGTTTGTTTCTCAGTGAAATTGTAGTGACATAAACACAAACACACACATTTTTAGGCTGACCTGAATAGGCTTGTATCTTCATTCAATCTTATCAACTATGTAACTATATAATTGCTTTAGGAGTGCAAACATGTTTTTCGGATGGACTCTGACCTTATATAGATCCTCCTCAGTGTGAGGGTGCATTGGAAAGGATTTGGCCAGCTTGCAGGCTTACTATGACTCCAACCCTGTAACCTATGCCCTTGAGGGTTTCAGCAGTGACAGCTTCAGATTTGTATGATTTAGTGAGAATCTAATCGCCTTCTCTTTACATGCAAACAAGTGATATACAGTGGGGATCGAAAGTTTGGGCACCCCAGCTAAAAATTTGTATTAATGTGCCTAAAGAAGCCAAGGAAAGATGGAAACATTTCCAAAAGGCATCAAATTACAGATTAGACATTCTTATAATATGTCAACAAAAGTTAGATTTTATTTCCATCATTTACACTTTCAAAATAACAGAAAACAAAAAAATGGCGTCTGCAAAAGTTTGGGCACCCTGCAGAGTTAATATCTTGTACTGCCCCCTTTGGCTAGTATCACAGCTTGTAAACGCTTTTTGTAGCCAGCCAAGAGTCTTTCAATTCTTGTTTGAGGTATCTTTGCCCATTCTTCCTTACAAAAGTCTTCCAGTTCTTTGAGATTTCTGGGCTGTCTGTCACGCACTGCTCTTTTAAGGTCTATCCATAGATTTTCAATTATGTTGAGGTCAGGAGATTGTGAAGGCAATGGCAAAACCTTCAGTTTACGCCTCTTGATGTAATCCCCCGTGGATTTTGAGGTGTGTTTAGGATCATTATCCATTTGTAGAAGCCATCCTCTCTTTAACTTCAGCTTTTTCACAGATGGCATCAAGTTACCATCCAAAATTTGCTGAAATTTGATTGAATCCATTTTTCCTTCTACTCATGAGATGTTCCCTGTGCCACTGGCTGCAACACAACCCCAAAGCATGATTGATCCAACCCCATGCTTAACAGTTGGACAGAGGTTCTTTTCATTAAATTCTGTGCCCCTTCTTCTCCAAACGTACCTTTGCTCATTCCGGCCAAAAAGTTCAATTTTAACCTCATCGGTCCACAGAACTTGTTTCCAAAATGCATCAGGCTTGTCTATATGTTCATTTGCAAAGTTCAAACGATGATTTTTGTGGTGAGGACGTAGAAGAGGTTTTCTTCTGATGACTCTTCCATGAAGACCATATTTGTACAAGTATCTCTTTATAGTGGAATAGTGTACCACAACTCCAGTGTCTGCCAGATCTTTCTGGAGGGATCGTGCAGTCAAACGTGGGTTTTGAATTGTTTTTCTCACAATCCTGCGAGCTGTTCTGTCTGATATTTTTCTTGGTCTTCCAGATCTTGCTTTAACTTCCACTGTTCCTGATGACTGCCATTTCTTAATTACATTCCGAACAGAGGATATTGACATCTGAAAACGCTTTGCTATCTTCTTATAGCCTTCTCCAGCTTTGTGAGCGTCAACTATTTTCAGTTTCAGTTTTCTAGACAACTGCTTAGAAGAACCCATGGTGCTGATTGTTGGGGCAAGGTCAGATGAGTCTGACCTTTGAGATTCACATCACCTGGTCTTCCCAGACGATGATTGAGAACAATCCATGACACTGGCAGGTCTCAGCTTGCCAAAGGGGGCAGTGCATGCTATAAATTCTGCAGGGTGCCCAAACTTTTGCAGACGCCATTTTTTTGTTTTCTGTTATTCTAAAAGTGTAAATGATGGAAATAAAATCTAACTTTTGTTGACATATTATAAGAATGTCTAATCTGTAATTTGATGCCTTTTGGAGATTTTTCCATCTTTCCTTGGCTTCTTTATGCACATTAATACAAATTTTTAGCTGGGGTGCCCAAACTATTGATCCCCACTGTATACTGCCTTGCACAAACAGTGTATCTTCTATGCAACAAAACATAAATATAAATAAGTACTCAACTATTTAGAGTGCTAGCAAAAATAAAAATAATACAAAAATGTTAGCTGCCCCTTGGAGTGGAAAATCACTTGTGGCCATATAATAAAATAAGGTACGGTGCTAAACATACATATTAGGTAAATAATATTCGAACTGTGATAGAAACATGTAAAAACCTAAAAGTTATATATATTGAGTCCAAAGTCAAGAACAAAAACAAAAGCCCCACACCAGGTTGTAGATCAAAAACAATGGTGCATAATCTCAAATGTACACAGCAATGGTTATACACACTGTTCCAAATTATTATGCAAATTCTATCTAAGTGTCACAAAGATTAAATATTTTGTTTTTCAGTTTAACTCATGGATGGCATTGTGTGTCAGGGCTCTTTTGATCACTGAAAACAATCTCGGACACTTGTGATAATTAGATTGGCAGGTGAGCCCAATTTAAGGAAAAACTACTAAAGGAGGGTGTTCCACATTATTAAGCAGAGCACCATTTTCAAGCAATATGGGGAAGAAAAAGGATCTCTCTGCTGCCGAAAAGAGTGAAATAGTTCAATGCCTTGGACGAGGTATGAAAACATTAGATATTTCATGAAAAACTTAAGCGTGATCATCGCACTATTAAGAGATTTGTGGCGGATTCAGAGCACAGACAGGTTCGTGCAGATAAAGGCACATTGAGGAAGATTTCTGCCAGATCCATGCATCGGATCAAGAGAACAGCTGCTAAAATACCATTACATAGCAGCAAACAGATATTTGAAGCTGCTGGTGCCTCTGGAGTCCCATGAACATCAAGGTGTAGAGTCCTCCAGTGTCTTGCAACTGTGCATAAACCTTCTATTTGGCCACCACTAACCAATGCTCACAAGCAGAAACGGCTGCATTGGGCAGAAAAATACATGAACACTAATTTTCAAACAGTCCTGTTCACTGATGAGTGCCGTACAACCCTGGATGGTCCAGATCGATGGAGTAGTGGATGGTTGGTGGACGGCCACCCTGTTCCAACAAGGCTGCGACATCAGCAAGGCGGTGGTGGAGTAATGTTTTGGGCAGGAATCATGGGAACAGAGCTGGTCGGCTCTTTTAGGGTCCCCGAAGGTGTAAAGATGACCTCTGCAAAGTATGTGGAGTTTATGACTGACCACTTTCTTCCCTGGTACAGAAGGAAGAACTATGCTTTCCATGATAAAATCATCTTCATGCATGACAATGCACCATCTCATGCTGCAAAGAATACCTCTGCATCAATGGCTGCTATGGGGATAAAAGGAGAGAAAGTCCTGAGCTGTAAGCCATAATCATCACAATTATGACAAATCACAGCTTGAACTATCTTGCTTTGCATGTAATGAGTCTATCTCATATATTAGTTTCACCTTTTAAGCTGCATTACTGAAATAAATGAACTTTTGCACGATATCCTAATTTTTTGAGTTTCACCTGTGTATATATATATTCTCACTTTAAATCCTATACATAGTCCGGCTCTGAACTGGGGTGTCCCCAAAGCATACAAAGGGTGAAAGGAGAGCCACAGAACAGAACACCAAATGTGACTCAAATCAGCGGGTATATTTGCCCAAGGAGCAACCCCCTTTTAACCAATTCCTCCGCCCTGGAGGGCCTTTTGTTAAAGGGGGCTTCTGGATTTTAATAAGTCAAAAAGCCCCCCCCCCCAATCACTGGGTCAGGGATGTGGGAAAGAGGCCCTTGTCCTCATAAACATAGTGACAATGTGCTTTTGAGGGGGGGCTCCCCCAAAACACCCCCATGTTGAGGGTATGTGATCTGGTATGGTTCAGGCAAGGGGGCACTTGCTCGTCCCCCCCTTTCCTGGCCTGCCATGCTGCATGCTAGTATGGATTCTGGGAGGACCCTAATTCAATTTTCTTACATTTTTGTATTTTTTTAAAATGATTTATTTTGTAATGCCAGCACTTGTTTGTTTACATTCTGCTGTCAGCGGGGAATCCCACTGACAGCAGATGAGTCAGAGTTGTTAAGGACGAATCCAGCTGATACCAATGAATATATGAAACGAATGCCGAAGATACTACATGTATTCCAAAAATGAATGAACATAAAGAAAATAATGAAACAAAATTCTACAATTACCAAATGTGTCCAAAATTAAACGAAACAAAAATTTCCAGCGTGCACATCTACAGTATCTACAGAGTTTAGAGTACAGTACAATTTTCAGGGACAGCCTCAGATACAAAGTACTCTGACAGTGCATATTTAGCTGTGTAATCGATTTTTTACTTTTACTATTAGCTTGGCTTGAATTTAGCAGCAGAGCCCCAATCTAACTCCTTTTCATTAAAAAAAAAAAGGAATTGCCCAGAACTTTGCTAAGGCTGATCCTGTTCTCATTTAGGCAAAACTGTCCTGACATTGGCCAATTTCTATAAAACTCTCATTAAGAATTAAGAGATTGCAGATGTACTGAACAGCAGTTTAAAACTAGCCAGTGGCAGGACAGTTTTAACCTGTCTGGGCCATTTTATAGTTTTCAGCACTGTGAGATTACTCAATCATGCAATGCTGTACCCACATGAATTTTATATAATTTTTTTCAACAGAACTTTCTTTTGGTGGTATTTAATCACCACTGTTTTTATTTAATTTTTACTATATAAAGGAAAAAGATCAATTTTTTTAAACACTGTTTCTCTTCTTTTCTGCTCTAAAACTTTGCACATGCAGAATCTTTCTTCATAAATTTAGGCCAACATCTTTTCTGCAATATTTCTTTGGTAAAATAAAGTATATAATTATTTAGTCTGTGTAAAAGTTATTGAGCCTACAAACTATGATATATTGTTTATATGTAGCAACATCCCCACAGGGCAGGCTAGAAGATGATGGTTTCCAAAGGTTGCCCTGACCTTGCAAGCTTCCTGACACCTCTGACGCCTTGGGTTCAGACACAGTCCATAGGGTTCTTAAGTTAACAGTCAGAAAATTATGTTGATGTAGATACAGTATCTTTCAATATGAACGTTTTAGTCTCTGTGAATATAGAACACAGATATCCAATGTAAAGGATATCACAGTGAACCAAACAATGATTACCAATAGGTCCTGAAAGAACCTATGACTTCAGGTATAAAAGGGAAAAAGACCTTTCTGGATCAAGTTGTTCTCTTAAAGTTCTGATGCCATGGATTGGGCCCAGGAAGTATCAGCGCAATTTATAAGAATATGTGACCAATCCAACAAGCAAATTCTGGGTAAGAGTTCCTCTTAATACACAGAGATGTAATACACTGAGTCCTTTATGTGAGGGAGGGTAAGGGAAGAAGAGAAAAGTCTTGGTGGTATAGGGGTTCAAAATCTTTAGCTAGCTCAACCTGGGCCTGGAAAGACTGCTCTGCAATAGTGGCCAGCAATAGTGAATAGCATATGCAAAAGGTTTGCTGTTAGAGGCTTTGTGTAAAAAGATGTGGTGAAGGTGTCTGCATGCAGTGTTTTTGTAGAAGGTAATAGGAAGAAGAGTCAGCCACACACAGGAGGATAGATGAATATAGTGTGTATTTATTGATCCATATGACACACAAAACACCAGGACATGAATAAAGAACCTGTTAACGCATTTCACACGATTGCAAATGATCTTCACCAGTGACCTGCTGGAGGTCATTTTGTTAGGCTCTGGCAGTGCTCATCCTGTTGCTCCTTGCACAAAGGAGCTGATACTGGTCCTACTGATGGGTTAAGGACCTTCTATGGCCCTGTCCAGCTCTCCTAGAGTAACTGCCTGTCTCCTGGAATCTCCTCCGTGCACTTGAGACTGTGCTGGGAGACACAGCATACCTTCTGGCAATGGCACATATTGATGTGCCATCCTGGAGGAGTTGGACTGCCTGTGCAACCTCTGTAGGGTCCAGGTATCACCTCATGCTACCAGTAGTGACACTGACCCTAGCCAAATGCAAATCTAGTGACAAACAGTCAGAAAAGATGAGTAGGAAAAAAAATGTCAGTGGCCTCCACCTGTAAAACCATTCCTGCTTTGAGAGTTGTTTCATTGTTGCCCATCTAGTGCACCTGTTGGTAATTTTATTAACACTAAAGCAGCTGAAACTGATTAACAACCCCCTCTGTAACTTAACTGACCAGATCAATATCCCAGGATTTTTAACTGAATCAATTGCTGAAGTTCAAACCGAGCATCTCTTTGTGGTGGTTATACAGAATAGAACATGCTACAAATGTTACAAAGAAACCCAAGATAGTCCTTGTAGCGGAATATAATATTGCCATGTGGTGCTTTGACATTGCAAAGTAATTTCCCAATGAATGACACACATCCTACTTATTTAAAGATAATGCCTTTTTTCTCTTCCTCAGGTGTGTATAACTGGTGGGTCTGGAACAAAATTCAACATTAGTAAAGATAACATCCTTATAGGCAATAAATAGTTCCTTATATAATCTCACATTTGTACTTACATAGGAGCAATTATTACTAATGAAAACAATCCATTATCTGAAGGAGTCTCATCAACTGTCACCGTGTGCCAAAGGTGGAACTGAGGTCACCCCAGGATAGTATGCAACCATAGAAGCCAGAATAACCGCAGCTGAAAAAGGTCAGGGGCTTATCCTAATGTATTGCGATAAAAGGTCCCATACATGTGCACTATAATTAGGAGCTCATAATAATAAAAAGTGGATATACATTATAGCCAAGGAAGTTCACCTGATGTTGATACCCTTTCTGGACAACAGAAAATAAATGTATATATTCAAAAGTATGCCACAAGTATATCAGAGAGTGACAGATCTAATACAATAAAGTCAATTAAAAGCAAAATGCCTCACTTATCCAAAGTCCTCCCCTGTGAGTGAACGCTCACAAATCAGAAATCATAAAGTATCAAATTAATCATTATGATTATGTGGAGGAAATACTTATCAATCCACTAATTTGCTCATCTGATATACCATGCATGTCCTAGCAATGCCAATTATCACCTCTCTTAAGTATAGGTAGCGTATGCCCCACCTTAGGGGCTATTGGTGGAAATTAAAAAAGTAGGAGTATCTAAATGAATACAAATACCCTCCCTTATCTTCATGAATCTTGAATTTTTTTACACAGCCACCAGTTATACACCCCTCAGGAAGACAATAAAAGCATTATCTCAAAATGAGTTGGTTGTGTGCCCTCTGAGGGATTATTTTGCAACACCAAAGCACCACATGACAATATGATATTCCCTTACAATGACTCTCTTGGGTGTCTTGGGAAATTGTATTTCTCTCTCTAGTTGCAAGCAGGAGCATATTTACCACAAGGCAAACAAGGCACTTGCCTAGGGCAGCATTTTTCAGGGGGGCAGCACCTCCCCCCAGAAGAAGGGAACCTGGTGGGATCTGAGAGAAGTTGCGGGCTACTTGATGGTGTATGTACAGCCTGACTCTCATTCCTGGGGATGTCCGGAGTTGTGAAGATGGGTGTATTTCTCTCTATCGCCAGAGGGGGGCGGATAGTAGAAGGCTCTCCAAGATGGAGGGCATGTGTGTTGTTGGTCATTGTCAGGTTCTCTCTGTGGGAGGGGGAAGGGGTGGTGGTGTTGGTCAGTGTCCGTGGTGACAGACAATTTTTGTGTTGCCTAGGGCAGCACAGAACCTAAATACACCACTGGTTGCAAGTTGCAATTTTTTTTGCCACAATTTTTTGAAAAATTAAGAAAGCAAATACAATTTTATTTTATTTTACAAAGTTGTCATAACAAGTTACTTCTCACACACAGCATAGCCATACTTACAATTACACCCAAAAACACATTCATCTACTCCTCACTAGTATGAAGATACCACATGTGTGAAACTTTTTCTCTGCTTAAATGCATATAGGGGCCCAAAATCCAAGGAGCACATTTGAAGGTCCATGTTGTAAATAATGCATCTTATATCTTAACTGTCTATCCCATTTTCTTGAGGCCCTGAAGTGCCAGGGCAGGGTAAAAACCCACAAAATTGTTGAAAATGAATAAAGAAAATTATATTGTGTTTTTTTTTTACACACACATCTATCAGTTTATAAGATATTTCTCACACACACTATGGGAATACTTAGAATTACACCCACATTCTGCTATTCCTCCTGAAAATGGGGATACAGCATATGTGAGACTTTATTTTACAGCCTAGCCACATATTTTCACCCAAAATCCAAGGAGCACCTTTCATGGGGCATAAATTAGGCATCTAATTTCCTAACTAATTATCATGTGTTTGGAGGCCTGGAGTGCCAGAGCAATAGAAACTTACACAATATTACCCTTTTTTAGGAATAAACACCCCAAGGTATTTTTAGGAGGCATGGTGAGTCTTTTGAATATTTCATATTTTTGCCACAAGCTTTTGAGAAGATGGGGAAAGACATTTTGTTTTTTAACATAAAGTTGTAATTTAGGATCACACCTCGTGCATGCCCATGGGGCCACACTGTGGCAAGATCTGTCACTGGCTGTGTACCTTGGACATAGCGGACGACAGATCTGTGTAACAGCCGTTGCCAGTACCATGTGATATTTTGTGACCAATCACAGCAGTTCACATGACAATTGTAAACCACAGATGGCTTCCTTTCATGCTATCCAATGTATACAATTGTGTCACTAGCTGTGATTTGTCACAGTGATCACATGTACAGACTGGGCCAATCACAGCCCATCTGTGTCACATGATTAGCCGTGGCCAGTCATAGCTAATCACAACAAAAAAAACTGAATGAATCGATTTCATTCAGTTAAATGCTTGTTTATAGCAAATAAATTCTTTGCTATAAGCAATCATAGTGTGTTACAAAAAATACTTATCACTTCCCCAAAGTAGTACAATGCTACTATGGTTTTTTTTAATTTTTTAATTTTCCAAAAAATTATGACAAAAAAATTACAACTTCAAAAAACTCACCATGCTTCTTATTATTACCTGAGACTGTCTACTTTGCAAAAAGTGGTTAATTGGGAGATATCTGTACTGTCCTGACATTTTTGGGTCTCAACATATTAGATTGGCCATCAGTAGTTCAGGATTGATCAATCTACAGATACAGTAGGAGTTGGGGATCTTTTTGTGCTGATTTTCCCCTGTCCTCAGGGGTTTGTGTCTTTGCAGCTTCCTTTATCCAGATGACAACTCTCTTCCTCATAGAATGTAAACAGATTGGTCTGGCAAGAACGATCTTTCATAAACCCATGCTGATTTCTACTAATGATACTGTTTTCGTAAGCAAATTCTTGGATATAGTCCTTTATCATCCCCTCAAATAATTTACATACTATCGATGGTAGACTGACTGGCCTGTAGTTACCAGGTATATGCAGTATCTTGGCTCTTTTTCAGATATTGATACCACATTGCCTTTTTGCCAGTCAACTGGTACTATTCCTGTCAGTAAGCTATCCTTAAAAATTAGGAATAACAGTCTGGCTATAACTTGGGTATATTCTTTAAGGACTCTCGGGTGTAAACCATCTTGTCATGATGGTTTATTTATGTTCAGTTTTTCAAGACTTTTTTTGGACACTGGCTTCTGTTAGCCTCAAGGGTACATTCTGTGATGTGTACTTAACACTACAATCTTGTATTGGAACACTATTACTGGCTTACACTCATCTGGTGACATTGGGGCTTGTGTGGTGGTGATCAAGAACACTGTTGCTGACCTCACTGTTCTGTGACACTGGGACTTGGGTGGCAGTTATTAGAAAAACTGTTCCTGGTTTATATTGGTCTTGTGACACTGTACAGGTGTGGTTGTGTTAAGGAAGCTGGCTTGCACTGGTCTGATGACACTAGCAGTGGTGTGGCAACAATTAAGAACGCTGGTGTTGGCTGGTGTTGGCTATTGGTGACTGGTGTGGTGGAGATTGGCGACAGTGAGACAGACTGCACCAGTATGGTGACACTGGGACTGGTGTGGTAGTTATCAGGGACAAACTGACTGCACTGGTATGGTAATATTGTACTGCTGTAGATATTGATCAGAGACACTGGCTGACTGCACTGGCATACAGAGTTATCAGAGCAGCCAGCCACTGTACTTGATCACAAGCCAGAAGAGTACAATGTTACCATAGTGACACTGCACTGCTCCAGTGATTGATCCTTTTTTTTTGTACACACTCAATGTTTCCTACATTGCTGAGCACTGGAGGAAACACTTTGATACATCTCACAGTTGATGGCTGTGGGAGCAAGCAGAGGAAAGGTTGCAACATACAGCCTTTGTTTACAAGTGTGGCCACTGTAATTGGTCAGAGCAATAACATGGTACAAGCTAATTTCATGACATAAAAGTGTGCTGCGAACAAAAGGCAGTTTTGAGAACAGATGACCAGAAACAAGTACATTCTAAACACTTTGAACAGAGGGACTGGCAGGAATACCAGGGATTTCACACAAAGGAAGAATACTAAGAGAATAGGATACTTTTTCAGACAAGCACATGGTACAAAAGGCACATATCCATGCTGAGTTTACATACTCTTTAAAAAGGCCTCAACATAAAATAAAAACCAATATACTGCACAAAAACAGAACAGTTTGCTTTCTTATGGACAGAAATGCAGTTAATAGTGACTGCTGCCCCCAAATCCACCATAAACTAAAATTAAATTAAAAAAAGCCCTCAATAATAGTAAAATTAAAGAAGGCAGCAAAGGGGCAGATGCATTCAGAAGTAAAGCACAGTTTCCCAACTGACCTTGATATCTCTATACAGGTGCATCTCAATAAAATAGAATATCATCAAAAAGTTATTTTATTTCAGTAGTTCAAGTAAAAAAATGTAACTCATATGTTATATAAATTCCTTACATACAGTGATATATTTCGAACATTTCTTTCTTTTAATTTTGATGGTTATGGCTTACAGCTAGTGAAAACCCAAAATTCAGTAACTCAGAAAATCATAATATTACATAAGACCAATAAAAAAAGGATTTTTAATACAGAAATGTTGGCTTACTGAAAATGTCCATGTACAGTATAATATGCACTCAATACTTGGTCAGGGCTCCTTTTGCATGAATTACTGCCTCCATGCGGCATGGCATGGAGGCGATCAGCCTGTGGCACTGCTATGGAAGCCCACATGGCTTTGATAGAAGCCTTCAGCTCATCTGCATTGTTGGGTCTGGTGTCTCTCATCTTCCTCTTAACAATACCCCACAGATTCTCTATGGGGTTTAGGTCAGGCGCGTTTGCTGGCCAATCAAGCACAGTGATACCATGATCACTAAACCAGGTATTTGTACTTTTGGCAGTGTGGGCAGTTACCAAATCCTGCTGGAAAATGAAATCAGCATAAAGCTGGTCAGCAGAGGGAAGCATGAAGAGCTCTAGAATTTCCAGGTAGAGGGCTGTGCTGACTTTTAACTTGACAAAACATAGTGGACCAACACCATCAGATGACATGGCTCCCCAAATCATCACTGAGTGTGGAAACTTCTCACTGGACCTCATGCAACTTGGATTTTGTGTCTCTTCACTCTTTCTCCAGACTCTGGAACCTTGATTTCCATATGAAATGCAAAATTTACTTTCATCTGAAAAGAGGACTTTGCACCACTGAGCAGCAGTCCAGACCTCTTTCTCCTTAGTCCAGGTAAATCGCTTCTGATGCTATCTCTGGTTCAGGAGTAGCTTGGCACAAGGAATGCAACAATTTTAGCCCATATCCTGGATACCTCTGTGTGTGATGGCTCTAAGCACTGACATCAGCCTTAGTCCATTCCTTGTGAATCTCCCCCAAATTCTTAAATGGCTTTTGCTTCATAATCCACTCAAGGCTGTGGTTATCCCTGTTGCTTGTGCACCTTTTTCTACCACACTTTTTCCTTCCATTCAAGTTTCTATTAATATGCTTGGATACAGCATTCTGTGAACAGCCAGCTTCTTAAGCAATGACCTTTTGTGACTTACCCTCCTTGTGGAGGGTGTCAATGACTGTCTTCTGGACAACTGTCAAGTCAATGATCTTCCCCATGGTTATGTATCCTACTGAACCAGACTGAGAGACCATTTAAAGGCTCAGGAAACCTTTAAAGGTGTTTTGAGTTAATTAGCTGATTAAGGTGTGACGCCGTGAGTCTACAATATTGAACTTTTTCACACATTCGCTAATCAGCCACGAGCAGGACTGACAGGGGTTCTGTGCCTGCGCAGAAATATGCGCATTCCCTGACAGTGCCAGGGTTACCCCCATAAATATAATACATTAGATTGTATATGCCACGTGGGCTACCAGTTTAGAGTGGATGATAAATCCAATTGGTTAATAACCTAGTTCCAGAGGATTACCGGTATTTACTCGACATGTTTCATGACAAAGGCTGCAAAGGGTACCATAAAAAGCAAAAAAATAAACAGTGAGATAGGGACATGAATGGGGCAGAAAGGATACAATATATATCTTCACCACGTGTCCGCCAGGTGAAGCTGCACTGTTTTCCGACTCTGTTGGCCCACCTGCCTTAGGCTGCCAGCCAGTACGCATACGTCATTCTTGCACATGTACGGTATCTTCCGGCTGGGCTGGGTGACATCACACGCCAAATTCCTGCATGTGTGTATACTAGTCCGGGCTATTTATGACTGGCTGAACAGCGACAGGTACTTACCTGGTGAGGCAGCTCAGGATACACACAAGAACTCCATTTTACAAGTATATAGCAATTTTTTAAACTGCAGCCATCTGATATGCATTGATGTTTCTTTTGCCATTATAGTCCATGGTATTAGTAGTGGGAACAACATTCTACCCTTTCTTCGACTTCTAGAAATAGCCACTGTCTGGCAGCCATTGGGGCTTATATCCGTAGCGGACCCAAATCTGGGGGATTAACTATTTTTTAAAGGATTGTCTTCTTCTCTCTACTATCCAGCTCGGATCCATCTCATACAATATAATAACTTTCATTCTGGGCAATTTTTCTTCCTCAGGTAAATAATGTACTTATATACAATAACTCCACTTGGCTTATATGTTCTGGAATGTTTTGTAGTACCTAGTGTATAGTTATCTCATTTGTACCTTATGGATCACTAAAGGGTATATTTGTGTTTGTACACAACCTAGTATTGTTTAAGCTTTATTGGCTATTTTTCCTGTATATGTTGTTAGAAATATAGGTGCATCTATAGATATATACAGTATATATACATATATACGCATGCACTATATACAGTATATATCTTTTCGGGCCCATTCATGTCCCTACCTCGTTGTTTGTTTTTTTCTTTTTATGGTGCCTTTTGGAGCCTCCTGATAGCCTCCGTATGCAGATATCTAGGCCTGGCAGTTCCAATGTCTCCTGTCTGTTACTTTTATTTCATTTTATTCAGTATTTATACAATTGTAAGTAACATCTCTTTTCATATCCCAGTCACTACTGGTTATAGCCCTCATGTTTCAATAATTAAAGTTGTATGTTTGTTTGCTCTTTCACCAGATGCATCCAACTAACTCCTGAGGAAGTGATTTATTGTCGCGAAACATGTCAAGCAATAATCCTCTGGAATTGGGTTATTCCCCAACTGGATTTATCAACCACTCTAAACTGGTAGCCCATATGGCATATACAATCCAATGTATTATATTTATGGGGGTAACCCTTTCCAATAAAATCTTCTGACACAATTGTGATCTAATGCTATTGTGATTTGCAATGTTGAGCCATGTATTGTTATGCATAATTGTATACACCTCCTACTTTGGTTTTAACCATTAAGATAGTAATAAAGATAGTATTTTTTAAAAATATTGGTTGTGAGCTTACGTGCCTATAAAGGCCATACTTTATGCTTTCCCGAAGTTTTCTGGGACAATTAATCCATGGTTGTGGCTAAACTGAACCTCATCTGTATACCCATACATTATTTCTTATTATTACTCTAGGTTTTTTTATCCAAAATAATGTAGCCTGCAGAGCATCAGATAATTTTAATCACTTTAACATTTTTAAAATCCTTTTTTTAAACAAATGCAATATTCTGTGTGTATGTAACGCCAGTGCATGTTGGAGTTGAAAATTGTAAAGTAGCTGAAGTTGTCACTTTATTTCTTATGTCACATCTAGAAATGGTATGTGTATGATAAATGCCTTATAACTATAATAAATGCAGTGAACTTTCACAGGAAAGACAATGATTTCTTCCATTCTATGTGTTCCTTGCCCCTGGATATTAATCTGCTGCTCTTCTTCATTCCTTTGTTATTTCAAGGAAGACAATTGAAACTTGTGAGCAGAAAACCTGCTAAACAATTTGGAACACAAAGCAAGAGATTGCAAGGCCTGACCATTATCAGCGGATCAATAGATAAACACAGCAACACATTTATAGAAAACAAATACAGTTTGTTCATGTTCAGTGGGTAAATTGCACCCATTGAACATGAATAAATTAGGGTATAAACACAATCAAATAATGGCACAAGGTTTTATAACTTTAATAGGATGAAACATGTTTACCTTTTTGATGGCATGGATTCTTCAATATATAATAGTATATGTAATTCTTGTGTTTTTTAGAATCTGGAAATGGATGACAGTATTAACACTGAATAATTCAACTTCCCAGTACATCAAGCTCTTATTTCCAACTGCCTTAAAAACACCTTTCCTTAGGGAAACATGGAGAATGTCATTACTGGCTTCTCATTATGGAGATGCCACTTGCTGGCTGTCATTGCCAATACTTTTGAGCCAATGGGATTTACACCAGGAATACTAAGGGCAGGGGCAGTTGCTTGAAGCACACATGCCAACCCAAGAGTAAATAGAAAAAGTGAAATCACCAAATTGCTGCATGTATGTGGATAAGTACAGAGAGGGATTGTTTTGTTATCCAGCAGGCAGGGCGAACATTGTAGCTTGAGATTTCAGTGGGTCAAAGCCACTGTGTTTTCACCCCAAACAGGCAGGAAGAAGCATACTGAATTTCTGTCAGATCAACAGGTATGCCTAAAGTGTTTTTAAAGGGATATAACTTTGGAAAATGTGCATCTATTGGAGATATGCGCTAAATGCATTTTTATTCTCTAGATTCTTTTCAGGAAACATGTATTGTTGGTGAGGCCTCAGTAAAGGCCTAACAACTGGGGCTATATATCAGTCAGGTTGCTATCAATCTTTAGAAGAATTACAGATTTCTAAAACTAATTGGAGGGGGGTCATCTTGACAGTTGCTCCTCAAATGCAAACACATGAGTTCTAATGGAAAGCACAAGAAAAGCTGTGTTTAACTTTTATCACATGTGGTACAAACGCACCTCAAAAGTATATGCAGAATTCAAGAAAGTGAAGCCTAACCCAATGTCAAACAGTGCCTCTGAACTGATATGCTCAATGAACAACAAAAGGATTCTGATGAAGGCAAAAAGCCACCAACATGGGCCCCAAAGCCCAAAAAACTGTGATACAAGGCGACCATTATCTTACTATTTATGGCAAAAGCAGTTTAAAAAATTGTCATTGATGCAACTGGTATGTATGAAAACATTTTAGGACAAGGCGCATGCACCAGAATCAAATTATAGTTTATTTAATAACAAAAATGTCTCACTATCATCCAAAGCATTGCTGTATGCATCTTCCTTTTTCATTTTCTGGTGTGACTTCTCTGTAGTCTCATAGTGCAGTGTTTTCAAAAACACATCTGTGCAACTTTATTTCTTCATTTGAGAGATTGCATTGAAAACAGATTGAAACAGAACTCCAGGAATAATCTTTTTCTTAAATTTACTTCAGTTCAGTTTGGTTACTTCTAATCCTTTATAGTTCACATCCATTGAGCCACTGGGAAATGTATCAATTCACTGTATTAGTATGTATTACATACAGTTAGTCGGCATCTCCACCACTCAGAGAACATTCAGAATAATTTAAAGTGCTTTCTTATTGCATGAGGCAGAGAGGAGAGGTGGATGCTATCATGATATCCACATTGCCCCATCAGAGAATGGCTTGTATTCATTGAATGGTGGAGGTGCCAAAGGAATGTTCAGCATATAGAATATTGAGTGAGTGTTCAGCATACAGAGAGCAAGTCACTCGAGCAGCACCCAGAAGGAACCAGCACTGACTGTCCTGTATGTAGCACACACTACAACAGTGAATTTCTGCACCCCCAGCGGCCCTTCATATGTTATAATAAGGATTAGATCTAATCAAGCTGGACCAATGTTCATTTAAAAAAAAAAAAATCATCATTCCTGGAATTCATTTTTAATGTGTTGTTTCAGTAGCTTTTTGAGTGCCTACATATATTAAATATATTGATAACAGCAATTGTTCTCCTGAAAAGTGATAATATCATAATTCAACAGAATGCTATGAGGCACAAATGGTGTTCTAAATAACCTAAAACTGTTCAGAAGGATTTGAGATATATATATATATATATATATATATATATATATATATATATATATATATGAGTGTATTTGCTATATATATAGTATATAAGACTGTTTTGTCATTTCTTATTTTGTTATAAATATAACATAGAAGAAAGTCAGTACAAGCCAAGCTATATATGTAACATATTTAAATGTAGCAGTTGTTGACATCAGTTTATAAATAGTAGTTACAGCACTTCCCATAAAATTAACTATACAAAATGTTTCAGCACATAATCCAGCTAATCAATGCAGAGAGCTATTTCTAAGAACTAATGGTGTAGCATCCTCCTAATTAGTGCAGGTTGATAGGTAAATTTATGCAGGCCATAGACGGGGAGAAAAACGGCTGATTTTTCTTTTTAAAAATGAAAAATCGGTCGTTCAAGCGGCCGATGTTACCAGCAATGGTAAAAAAAATCGGCCGATTTTCATCCCGTCTACAGCCGGCAAAAAGTGTCCCTGCAGAGAGCTCTGCTATTTCTTTGACAGTTCTTTGACATTTATAGCGGCTGCAACATTGTATCTATTTGTATCCATTTCGGATACAGATGTTTTTATTCAGAAACAAATAGATACAATGTTGCAACCACTGTAAATGTCAAGGAACTGTCAAAGAAATAGCAGAGCTCTCTGCAGGGACACTTTTTGCCAGACTTGAATTCCTCTTATTTTTCATCCTTCTTCTTCCTCTTCTTCTTCTTCATCATCATCCTCGTCTTCTTCTCTTCATCATCATCATCCTCATCTACTTCTTCTTCATCATCCTCATCTTCTTCTTCATCATCATCATCATCCTATTCTTCTTCTTCTTCATCATCATCATCATCCTTTTTTTCTTCTCTTCTTCTTCTTCATCATCATCATCCTCTTCTTCTTCATCACCATCATCCTCCTCTTCTTCTTCATCACCATCATCCTCTTCTTCTTCTTCATCATCATCATCCTCTTCTTCTTCATCATCTTCTTCTTCACCATCATCATCATCCTCCTTCTTCATCATCATCCTCTTCTTCTTCTTCATCATCATCCTCTTCTTCTTCTTCTTCATGATCATCCCCTCCTTCTTCTTCTTCATCATCATCCCCTTCTTCTTCTTCTTTTTCTTCATCATCATCCTCCTCCTCTTCTTCATCATCATCCCCTTCTTCTTCTTCTTCCTCTTCTTCTTCTTCTTCTTCTTCATCCTCCTCCTCCTCCTCCTCTTCTTCTTCTTCTTCTTCTTCATCCTCCTCCTCCTCCTCTTCTTCTTCTTCTTCATCCTCCTACTCTTCTTCTTCTTCATCCTCCTCCTCTTCTTCTTCTTCATCATCATCATCCTCTTCTTCTTCTTCTTCATCATCATCATCCTCTTCCTCCTCTCCTTCTCCTTCTTCTTCATCATCCTCTTCTTCTTCTCCTTCTACTTCTTCATCCTCTTCTTCTTCCTCTTCCTCTTCTTCTTTTTCTTCTTTTTGTCTTCCTCTTGCAGGTCACTGCTCATGTGCAGATTTTTTATCGGTAAAAAATCGGCCGATTTGCCCATCATTGCCGTAAAAATCGACCGATCGGCAAAATCGGCTGATTTTTTTTCCAACTTTACCGATAAAAAAAATCTGCCAAAATACCGAAAAACGGTCGAACAAATAGCCCACTAACGATCCGAAAATCGGCCGATTTTATTTTCGGCCGAAAAATCGGCCAATTTTCGACCCATCTATGGCCTGCATTAGTTTAGCTCAATCAGTGGAGCAGGGGCTAAGCATTCTGGTCTACTCAGTGTCTCACATACTGCTTATCTGATTGCTTTCCCCTGTGTTTTAGAGGATTCTAGAATCATAATGGGAAGAAGAACAGAGTGGCAAGCCTGAATATTTACGGGGGAATTCAGCCAATCCCTAGACAGGTGTGCTCAGAAGGCGGCAGGAGAGCCTATAAAAAGTCTGAGGCCTGAGGCAGAGAAAGAGAGAGAGAGAGTTCCTGGGTCCAGTTCCTGCTGGAGGAGACCCCTGTGCAGGGGCTCTGCCCATGAGGTAGAATTAAGGGAGGGGCCAGCTAGAAGACATCAAGATCCCAGCTGGATCTTTAGCTGGGGTTCCTATTTGCAAAGCCTTGTGCTGGAGTCAGTTTTGGTCTGGAGAAGCTCACTGGAGGAAGTTGAGGAAAAATGTCCAGCTTTCTTATGGTGGCGTGGGCCTAGATCTCCCTCACTGAAGAGTGCCTGGTAGATGCCAGTAGGAGACAACCAATGATCCTGTGGCATTGCGAGTAGATGACCCAGGTGCTGGAAGTTTGTGACTGTTTGATCTTTTGGGAGAAGTCATAGTTACCCGTTGGCATTAGAGATTCTATGGGACACTTTATGGAACACAGCAAGATAGAGTTCAGTTCATCTGTTTTGGGGTATCCAATACTCCCTTCACCCCATCTAAGATCATCAATACAAGAAAACCCCCCCAAAAGGATTGTTAATTTGAGCCAGAAAGAGAGTAGAGAAAATGTTAAGCCAGTCAATTCTTAGGGGGTGCACTACAACTGAAAAATACTGTTTTTGTTGTATAGATACTTAAATATACATACAGTATACATAGGTTAATTTTAATTATGAGACAAATGTACCCAAATTTGGTTAACCACTTTGGCTCTCACACCTGTTCACTCCCTATGGACAAGAGCAATTTGTGCATTTCTGCTATGGGCCGGTTTATTCAGCAATAACTTTGTTATTACTTAGGTTAAAACATAATACATATAGTTTAAGGACAAACAAGGCTTTCTTTCGCATATATTGTCTTGCAATAATGATTTTTGTTTGCAACCCTTAAACAATTAAATGTAATAAAATATAACAAAATGTGCTTTTTCTTTTTTGAGCAGTGTTAGTTTAAACAGAAATAGTGCTACTGCACATAAAAAGTACTCATTGTATTCTGTAATTTGTCCTGTTTAAAATGACACTAAAATTATGATTCTGGTACAAATCATTGCAATTCACAAATGAAAAACAAAAAATGTTGAAATATTATTAGTTAATAAAATAGAAAGTAACAAAAACGATCAGCAGAAAAATGGTAATTGAATGGAGAAGTAGAATAAGGAGCTTAGGGCTGCTTAGTGTAAACTAAAGGTTAATAAGTGGTTAAACAGAGGAACATTTAACTTAAAAAAATTTTTTTTTTACTTGTCAGGTTGCTTTAACTGACTTTATTTGCAGATCAAAATTTTAATCTGTAGATGAATAAACAGATACAAAATGAAACAATGTTTCTTCTGAGCAATATTGTTGAAAAACATTGCCAGACTGCTTTAGTTTGGCAGCTCCAGCTGTCAGAACTATTTTCTATGTATCCAGCAATGCCGATTAATCAGAGCTAAATTGCTGAGTACAGTACTTGGACAGGGGCAGTCCTGACAGCAGGGCAGAATGACGAGACACACCCTGTGTACAATGATGACATTTTGTTGGGGTGACTAACACATCCAGAGTCTGCAACTGGTTCAGCATACATTACTGAAGTTTGGATCTGATATCTGAACCCACAGTCGGATCTAGGCGGATGCTGGGGTGGGCTATGCCCCCCCAAATTTCAGCTGTGCTCCTTCTTAGGCAACCCATGGAGTTTATCCAACAAGGGAAGCTTCGGCTCACACAGCCCAGACATTACACTCCCTCTCCTCCCCTTCCATGCACTGATAGGAGAGCAGAGAGGAGATCAATGTACACTGCCTCCTCCTGCCCCTCTCCTCCTGTCTGCCCTACCCACACTCCACTTCCCAGCCAGTGCTATGCCTAAGAAGATATGTGGGCAGGAAATTTGAAGCACTGCAGCCAACTACCTGGTAGCTGCAGGATTGATTCCTCTGTCTGAGCCAGAACAGACCAATCTGGGTGAGTGAGCTGAGCTCTGCACTACAGCTGAACTCTCCCCATCGCCCTCCCTTCTCTCCCCCATCTCTCCCCCCTCTCTCTCCCCACATCTCCCCCTTCTATCTCACCCCCTTCTCTCACCCCTTTATCTCCCTCCTTTCCCCCCCTTCTATCTCCCCACCTTCTCCCCCCTCTATACCCCCATCTTTTCTCCCCCTCTATACCCCCACCTTTTCTCCCCTCTCTATACCCCCACCTTCTCTCCCCCCTCTATACCCCCACCTTCTCTCCCCCCTCTATCTCTCCCTTCTCTCCCCCCTCTATTTCTCCTCCCTTCTCTCCTCCCTCTGTCACCCTCCTCTCTCACCCTCCTTCTCTCCCCCTTCTATCCCCCCTCTTCCCCACCATCCCCCCATCTCTCCCCCTCCCTTCTCTGCCCATCTATCCCCATCCCCTCATCTGTCTCCCTCCCCCTCTACCCCATCTGTCACCCTCCCCCTCTCTGTTCATGTTAACATGCAGGGACAAATTTAGTATTATTGGGAATAGCTGACAATTCTGAAGGCTGAATAAACTGATGGAGTTATTACTCACAAGTTTGTGATGCTTCTGTTTAACCCTTTCCTGCCCAGCCCCAGCATCCCTTTAGGAGATTGTTCACATAAACTTTGGTCTCTGAAGAGTAATCTTCATTCAGATTACTCTTCAGAGAGCAGTTGGCAGGCAGTGAGGAGATGTATAACCTCTTCACCGCCTGCTTTAACCCCTAGAACCCCACACAAGCGCACTGCAATCATATGCATTGCACACAGTTGTTGGGTGCTTGCAGAGCAGCCTCATTCACTTGAATGGGTCACATTCAGCAGGCACTGTGCCCACAGAAAGTAACAGAGAACTGAATGTT
Organism: Staurois parvus; assembly: GCF_062004578.1. Lineage (NCBI taxonomy): Eukaryota > Metazoa > Chordata > Amphibia > Anura > Ranidae > Staurois > Staurois parvus. Next base: position 3,705,196 of record NW_028318023.1, on the reverse strand, counting down.
GTCCATGGCCACAAAACATCATAGTGGCAGTATGTGTACACCCCAACCCTGTGTTGCCAACCATTCCTAAATTTACAGTTTGTATAAACAGACACTTTTCTCCTATCCACACATATTCATGGACAGGAGAAAAGTGCCTGTACAAAAATCCCTTTGTCATGGGCTGTAACTACCAGACTATAATGTAAGGGGGCACTCTACTGGACTCCGATGTAAGGAGGGCACTCTAGCTCTGCTAGACTCTGATTTAAGGGGGACTATGCAGACTGTAATGTAAGGTGGTTTCACTTTGGGGACACTGATGTAAGGGAGGACAAATTCAATGTGGATGGGGAATCACTCCCACTGAGGTTATGTGTTCTGAAAGTGTAGAGACTTCAATGCCACCAGAATACAATGATCAGTGCTGCCAGCTATAGTCAGTGGTGGTAATTGCACAGACGTTTTCTTAGAGGCTGACTGTACAGAAGTCGATTGGTAGATTGATTTCTGTACAACCAGCCTGCCTATACATGGATTGAAATTCAACCAGCAGATGCATTTTGATCCAAGTATGGCAGCCTAGGGCAAAAATATCCTTTTTGTGTGCATAAAAACATATGAAATGGAAACAATTAATAAAAACAAATGTTCCTTTGTCCTAAGGTTTATTTGTGTCTTTGAGACTGTTGGTTGTGGCACAGTAATTAGTATTTTGTGGGTAGGAGGAGTGTGATATAGGTGTGCATTATATACAGTAGGCACAGATTCTGTTCAATTCCCTTTTAAGACCCTTCCACTGGCCAGCCACAGAACTTATATCTCTGTTTCCATGGTGCCCCATGTCTTTCATGATTTCAGTCTTGCTCACATTTTGTCATCCTGTTTTGACTTTTTAATTGTAAAGCCAGTCAAATTACTTGTTATGAGTATTGTTAATATTGTCAACGTTTACATTGTTTAGAGGCTAAGTTCACCTTTAAAAACATGTTATATGTCCTATGAACTGCTGACTCCTGTACACTACCATACTAACCATTGTCCTCCACCCTGATGACCGCCCGTCCTCTTCCCTGCTGCCCCTCTATACACTGCCCTACAAACTGCTGATCCCTGCCTTTTGCTCTGATAATTCCTGTCCTCTGCCCTGCGGACCTCCTATCCTCGGCCCCCCTGACATTTTTTACTGCACCACCATATCAGACTGGCTAGATCTGACCTTGTCTAAACCCATTAAACTCAATGAGAGCTGAATGTTAATTTTCAGTAATGGCCAATTTAAACTAAAAGTCAAAAGATTGGAATTTAATGGAATGTATACAGAATTACAGAACATTATAACTTTAGGGGACAGTGTCAGCGACACCATATTCTGGCCCCACATAAATTGAAAATCTAATCATTTAATTTACTTTTGCATAATTGCTTGGCTTACATACAGCAGCAAGAATGCAATATGATTAATTTCCACACCACACAAAAATGTTGGCAGGTAGCTTTAGTAAAAACAATTAATTTTTGAAAAAAAAAAATTTAAAAAAGCAAAAACTCTGTTTCTCCCCTTTATCAATGTGCATATATTGTACTTGTCATATAGTGATACCGATCCCTGTTTCACTTGTGTATAGTGTGTGTATACTCTGTAAAAACCTATATTTTTTTCTAAATAAAGAATTAAAAATAGCTAAAGCTATCAATGTTAGAAAAATTGGCAAAAGGGAAAATAACTCACAGAATATAGCTCTCAGTGATAGTCTATTCAGTAACACACTGTATTGTGCATAAAGTTGAACATAATTTCAACCCAGATTTTCTGTCAAAACACCTGCAAACAACAAACCCAAATTGCAGGCAGTTGTTATACTGAACAAGAAAGAAAATCACACTGCCATGTATCAGAGACATCAACTACATTTTTCACACAGTAGCTGGAGAGCATCAAAGCAGTATAAATGGGCACAAGGCAGCAAAGTAAATATGTACTCACTGTCCATCAAGCAAGGATTTGCACAAGGCTGCTATATCAGAGTAAGAGATGATGCATTTTTTATTTGTATAAAACAAATTTAGTTTAATACGTTACGATCAAGAGTTAGAAAGATTACCTAGACATGCAAAACACTATATAAATGTTTTTATTAGACCGCAATGTAATACAGAGAGACTACTCAGGTTTGACCCCCCCCCAAAAAAAAAAAATTCAAATTAGAGCCACAAGTCATATAAACTGAAATGATTAACTGTAAGCAGTATGAACTCCATATTTGCTAAGATTTGTAAGCCTAGTACACACGATGAGAAAATCGAATAAAAAATGTTGCTTTTGAAGAGATCGTCCGATAATCTGATTGTTAGTACATAGTCTTCGACTGCTGATCCTGACAGTTCTTGCAAAATTATTCAAAGGAACAAGCACAAAAATGTTTATTGTATGATAACAGAATTAATAATTTATATTTAATCAGTACAGTATTCATCTGTAAAAAATAGAACGACCAAGACCACCCATGCTCAGAAACGAAAGAATACATTACAATACAATACATTACATCACTCCCAACACTATTTTATCTTATTACAATTTTTGTAACTTTAGTAACCTATTCATTTTTGATGAGATGAGACTAGTATGCAAAAAAAAAAACCGGGACGATTTGTCAATGTTCTCATTGTGTGTATGAGGTTTTAGTCAGTGGTCTACAAATGGTATATGTACAATACATGCTTTATAATTTAAATAAATGTAGTGAACTTTCACAGGAAAGACAGCACTTTCGTTCCATTTTATGTGTTCCTTGCCCCTGGATATTAATCTACTGCTCTTCTTCATTCCTTTGTTATTGCAAGGAAGACAATTGAACATTTTGAGCAGGAAACCTGCTAAACAATTTGGAACACAAAGCAAGAAATTGCAAGGCCTGAACCACTGTCAGCAGATGAATAGATAAACACAGCAATACATTTATAGAAAACAAATACAGTTTGTTCATGTTCAGTGCGTAAATTGCACCCATTGAACATGAATAAATTAGGGTACAAACACAATCAAATAATGGCACAAGGTTCTATAAACTTTAATAGAAGGTAACAGGTTTACCTTTTTGATGGCATGGATTGTTCAATATACACTACTCAAAAAAATGGAAAAAAGGAACACTCTGAAAACACATCAGATCTCAATGGGGGAAAAAATATCACGCTGGATATCTATACTGATATGGACTGGGTAATGTGTTAGGAATGCAAGGATGTCCAATCGTTTGATGGAAATGAAAATTATCAACCTACAGAGGACTGAATTCAAAGACACTCTAAAACTCAAAGTGGAAAAATGATACAGCAGGCAAGTCCATTTTTCTGAAATGTCATTGCAGCAACTCAGAATGGTACTTAGTAGTTTGTATGGCCACCACATGCTTGTATTCATGCCTGACAATGTTGGGCCATGCTCCTAATGAGGCGACAGATGGTGTCCAGGGGTATTTCCTTGCAGATCTGGACCAGGGAATAGCTGAGCTCCTGGACAGTCTGAGAAGCAACCTGGCGATGTCGGATGGACGAAACATAATATCCCAGAGGTGATCTATTGGATTTCGGTCACGGTGAGCGTGGGGGCCATTCAATGGTATCAATTCCTTCATCCTCCAGGAACTGCCTACATTCTCTTGACACATGAGACCGGGCATTGTCGTGCACCAGGAGGAACCCAGGACTCACTGCACCAGCGTAGGTTCTGACAATGGGTCCAAGGATTTCATCCTGATACCTAATGGCAGTCAGAGTGCCATTGATTAGCTTGTAGAGGTCTGTGCATCCCTCCATTGATATGCCTCCCCAGACTATCACTGACCCACCACCAAAACGGTCATGCTGATGTTACAGACAGTATAACGTTCTCCATGGCTTCTCCAGACCCTTTTATGTCTGTCGCATGTGCTGAGGGTGAACCGGCTCTCATCTGTGCCAGTGGCGGACCTGCCAATTTTAGTGTTCAATGGCAAATGTCAATTGAGCTCTATGGTACCAGGCAATGAGCGTAGGGCCCATTAGAGGACACCGGGCCGTCAGGCCACCCTCATGAAGTCTGTTTCTCATTGTTTGGTCAGAGACATTCGCACTAGTGGCCTGCTGGAGGTAATTTTGTAGGGCTCTGGAAGTGCACATCTTGTTCCTCCTTCCACAAAAAAGCAGATTCTGGTCCTGCTGATGGGTTAAGGACCTTCTATGGCCTTGTCCAGCTCTCCTAGAGCATCTGCCTGTCTCCTAGAATGTCTTCCATGCTCTTGAGACTGTACTAGTAGACACAACAAACCTTCTGGCAATGGCACGTATTGATGTGCCATCCTAGAGGAGTGGGACTGCCTGTGCAACCTCTGTAGGGTCCAGGTATCTCCTCATGCTACCAATAGTGACACCGATCATAGCCAAATGCAAAACTAGTGAAAAACAGTCAGAAAAGATGAGTAGGGAAGAAAATGCATCTGCCCGTATAATCCATTTCTGTTTTGGGGGTCATCTCATTGTTGCCCATCTAGTGTACCTGTTGTTAATTTCATTAACACCAAAGCAGCTGAAACTGATTAACAACCCCATTTGCTACTTTTACGAATGGGCCCTTCGCCGAGGCAGAGGTCTTCAAAAGGAGTGAGATGTCTGATAAAGTACGTAGGTTCTGGGGGTGTCAAGGTCCTACCTTTCTTCAGAGCTTGTGCATCTCCATGAGCTGGCATCCATCTTGGATTTCTGCAAAGCATGGTGGGAACCTTTATGCCTTCAGGCTTCTGTGGCTCCTCCTCAGAAGGGTGTGGTTGAGCACATTTAAACCTGCTGTCTGCAAGTGTGCTCTGCACTTGTGTCCTGTATGTTGCCCTGTTGCAAGCTCTTGTGTTGTTCCCATTGCTCTCCTGGTAACCGACTCGGCTTGGACAAGACTGCTCTCTGCGTTAACCCTTTACCTGACCTCCCGTTGCTGAACCCAGCCCGTGACCTGAGTATTCTTTCCCTACCGTCTAGTACTGTCTGCTCCATTGTTATTGACCCGGCCTGTCTGACTACTCTACTCGTGTTCCCATCTAGCTCCCACCAGCTGTACGCCATTGGCGGCAGTCGTTATCACAGCTGGGGTCACTCGGGGGCTGCGACCTGGTCTCAGGCTGCGTCAAGTCAATCCCCACCATCAGGGGTCCTGGTGAAGGGTAGCCTGGGGCTTAGACTCCGCGCCCTGAGGGACTCTGGTCTGTGGGTAGTGGCTGTTGTCAGTCGCAGCGTGACCATACCATAGGCCTGCCTGCCCATTCCAGCGTTCCTGTCCTGACATTGGGGGAATGTAGAAAGCAAGACAGTTGCAGTGGTTTCCATCTGCTCAGTGTGGAGGTGGTGAGGGAAACGAAGAGATCTGAAGGTTGGGCCCAGCTCAAGGGGTGTGAGAACAATTACTATATTGCCAAAAGTATTGGGATGCCTGCCTTTACAAGCACATGAACTTTAATGTCATCCCAGTCTTAGTCTGTAGGGTTCAATATTGAGTTGGCCCACCTTTCACAGCTATAACAGATTCAACTCTTCTGGGAAGGCTGTTTACAAGGATTAAGAGTGTGTCTATGGGAATGTTTGACCATCCTTCCAGAAGCACATTTGTGAGGTCAGGCAGTGATGTTGGACGAGAAGGCCTGGCTCGCAGTCTCTGCTCTATTTCACCCCAAAGGTGTTCTATCAGGTTGCGGTCAGGACAGGTGCAGGCCAGTCAAGTTCCTCCACCCCACACTCGCTCATCCATGTCTTTATAGACCTTGCTTTGTGCACTGGTGCGCAGTCATGTTGTACAGGAAGGGGCCATCCCCAAACTGTTCACACATTGTTGGGAGCATGAAATTGTCCAAAATGTCTTGGGATTCTGATGCCTTAAAAGTTTCCTTCACTGGAACTAAGGGGCCAAGCCCAACCCCTGAAAAACAACCCCACACCATAATCCCCCCTCCATCAAATTTTACACTTGGCACAATGCAGTCAGGCAAGTACTGCTCTCCTGGTAACCGCCAAACCCAGACATGTCCATTGGATTGCCAGACAGAGAGGTGTGATTCTTCACTCCAGAAAACACATCTCCACTGCTCTAAAATCCAGTGGCAGTGTGCTTTACATCACTGCATCCAATACTTTTCATTGCACTTGGTGATGTAAGGCTTGGATGCAGGTGCTCGGCAATGGAAACCCATTCCATAAAGCTCTCTACACACTGTTGTTGTGCTAATCTGAAGGCCACACAAAGTTTGGAAGTCTTTAGCTATTGACTCTGCAGACAGTTGGTGACTTCTGCGCACTGTGTGCTTCAGCATGTGCTGACCCGGCTCTTTCATTTTACGGTAGTCTACAACTTCATGGCAACTGAGTTGCTGTTGTTCCCAGTTTCTTCCACTTTGGTATAATACCACTAACATTTGACTGCAGAATATTTAGTATCAAGGAAATTTCACGGATGGACTTATTGCACAGGTGGCAACCTATCACTTGCTTGAATTCACTGAGCTCCTGAGAGTGACCCATTTTTTCACAATGTTTGTAGAACTGGTCTGCATACCTAGGTGCTTGATTTTATACACCTGTGGCCATGGAACACCTGAGTTCACCGATTAGGAGGGGTGTCCCAGTACATTTGGCAATATAGTGTAGATGCCCTGCCAATGCAGGGCAACAAAGTCTGTTTGGAGTGGAATAATCCTGTCTGTGTAGTGAAATCTGGTTGGCCTATAATGGGCATCATTGGGGAAGGAAAACTGGTTATGTCTGCTAACCTAAAATACCTGTTCTAGTAGTGTTGGTTCTATCAAGGGATGGGATTGATGAAAATGAGATAGTTGAGCACCTGCCCAGGGAAGGCCAGCTATGGGAAATGGTACTGATTCCTGTTCCAGAAAGACCCAAAGCTTGTGGGAGGAGTGCCTGCACCAAGCAATCAGTCTAGTCATGTGTACCGCAGTACAGTATAGGGAAGAATTTGGGAGGCCTACTCTGCCTTTTAGTTTGGGTCTCTGTAGAAGGACCCTCTGGAGGCAAGACGATTTCCCCTTCCAGATGTACCGTATTTGCCGGCGTATAAGACGACTTTTTTGCCCTGAAAAACATGCCTCCAAGTGGGGGGGTCGTCTTATACGCCGGGTGCACTTCAGTTGGGATAGATATAGCTGCCATAGTGGCCTCCTGATGCCCGCCCGCCCACCTCATTCTACATACCATCCAGTGCGGCCGCAGCGGGTCATCAGCGTGGCTGCGGCGAGCATCAGCAGCGATACAGGGGTGCCAGCCTTTTCTGCTCGGCGGGAAGCAGCGGCGCTCCGGCCCGCCCCTTGTCTATGCAGAGCTCGCACATGCGCACTAGTGCCAATTACAGGGAGATGCAGGGACTGGCCGGAGGCGCTGCGGTCGCGTACAATGGTGACAATGACAGGTACTGTAGTGGCACTAATACTAATGGCACTCATGTGAAACCGGTAACAATAAATGCACACGGGTATACTGCGAATATAAATTGAGATGTTGAAATCAAATCTGATGTTCTTTTACGTTTTATTTGGTGTGTGGAAGGTGTGCGGAAGAGGGGGTAGTCTTATACGGCGAGTATATAACAAACTCTATATTTTGAGTGGAAATGTTGGGGGTCGTCTTATATGCCCAGTCGTCTTATATGCCGGCAAATACGGTATTTAATGAAGGTCAATTGGATCTTCCGAAAAAACTTTTGTGGTATTTTCATGGCTAAAGTCTGCAGGAAATATAGAAGTTGTGGCATGATGTTCATTTTAAGGACATTGCATCTACCAAGCCCAGAGATGGCTAAACATTTCCATTTCTCCAGGTCTAATGATAAGGTAGATAGAAAAGGATAAAAGCTTAACTTAAAAATGCTTTGGAAATTGGATTTCACTTTAGTGTCCAAGTATTGAATGGTTTGTGGGGCTCAGCAAAATGGGAAATTACTAGAAAGATTAGTATGGCCCTGCACGTGGAGGGTGATATAAGTGCCTTTGATTTTTGCAGCTTTACTTTGAAATTCAACAAGTTTCCATAGACATGGAGTTCCAAAAGTAAGATAGGTAATGAAATAATTGAATCAGAGATTTAAAAAAAGCAGATCGTTAGTGTATGCTGCAATTTTGGGATGATACTTGTTAGTTTCCAGACCCTTAATATTCACATTATTCCAGACATGCTGTAATAACAGTTCTAGTGAGTGAACAAATAGGAGTGGAGACAGGGGACAACTCTGTCTCATGCCATTGCCAATGACAAAAAGTTTGAAATCAAAGGAATTCACACTGGCGGTGGGAGTCGAATAGTGGGAGGTCACCCAGGACAGGGCAGGTGTCATAGTCTTGAGTAGGAAGGTCCAATTTATCCTATCAAAAGCATTTTCAGCATCCGTGGACAGAAGGATTAGTGGCCTGTTAGTCTGTTTAGCCTTGGCTATAATATTTATGGTCCTGATGTCTCGTGCTTCTCTTGTTTGGATGAACCCTACTTGATCGAGAGGTACTATACACTACAGCATCTTGCCCAATCTCTCTGCCAGGATCTTAGTGAATAGCTTGAGGTCGTATTTGAGTAATGAGATGGGTCTGTAACTAGCACAGTGCAATGGATCTTTACCTGGTTTAGGGATAAATGTGACACTGGCATGGGGCATAGCATGGCTGAAAGATGACATGAAACTGGACACAAGATGCTTATTGTAAGTCACATAATAAGACACCATAAAGCCATTTGGCCCTGGTTCCTTGCCTGTGGGAGAATTGGCTAAAGCCATAGCAAATTCCTCAAAATAAATGGGTCAGGACAGTGAATCAATCTCAGCCTCTCAGAGATACGCATCAATTGTGGCACGTTTATCAGACATGGTAGGGGGAGCAGAGTGCAAATTATATAGGGTAGTGTAGAAAGCACAGAAAGTGTGGAGGTGGAGAGAGGCAGAATTCACGATAAGTTCTGTTTAGAGCGTATGGCATTAGCAAGCGAGAGGCTACATTTGTCACCAAATTCATGAAATGATCTGCGGCTTTCATATGTTTGTTTTTGGCATGAAATAAGGAATGTTCCTTAATTTGTTCCCTGATATAAGTGAGCTCAGTTTTCTTTATGCAGTTGAGTCTCATGGCTTTTATCAAGGTTTAGTAATTTGGGCGACAAATTAGTTAACCTTTTTTTTCCTTTCCAGTTTAGCTCTGTGGCCATGTTTAAAGATAATTTCCCTAATATAGAACTCGTTTGCTGACCAGAGGGAGAGGAGATTGGACACCAAGTCCTTATTAGTTTCAAACTATAGATGTAGCTTACGAAGTACATCAAATAAAATGTGTTGCGCTACATATACATGAATATAAATATTGCACGTGTTCAAAGATTGTATAAGTGAAACATAAACACACAAAAATACAAAATATTATGAAATAAGTGAGATGGCAAGAGTTCATATAAAAAGTCCCATCCTAAAGGTTCTGAAAGGTCGGGCCAACAAGATCAAGCTGGTAAAGACATCAACTTCCTAGAACGCAATGACGCTCCGCCCAACACATTTCATCATGAAAAGATGTCTTCTGGTCTTGCCCCAGAAGATGTCTTTTGCTGATGAGCCTCTTACTGATGTCATCGTGCTCTGGGAAGTTTATATCTTTGCCAGCTCTATCTTGCATTAACATGCACATTTCTTAACTCTCTGTGAGTATATTTTTTATCTAATACATCCTTTTTAGTAAGTTTTTACACCATGGAGAGGCTTTTTTTTCTTCTTTTGCTTTATGTGGACCATTACATTGTGAGGGTATCCATAATCCATTGGCATTGTTCCTGGATACCACTGAGGCTGTTTGGAGCATGGCCCTGATACCGAAGGAAATTGCATAAGTGCTTCATGACCACTCTTACTGTAAGTGGGTCATGGAAAGTTGGTAAGCGTGTACCCCATTAGCACTTTAGGTGATAGTGTCGAGCAGTGGCAGTTTTTAATACCAGGAAACCACTACTTTTTCACTTATCAGCACCCTTCGTATGGGACTTTTAATATGAACTCTTTCTATCTCACTTATTTCCAAATATTTTGTATGTGTTTATGTTTCACTTATACACTTTTAACACGTGCAATATTTATATTCATGTATAAGTAGCGCAACATATTTTGAGTGTACTTAATAGAAGAATATAAATAAATGCAGAGCTAATTAAACATAAATCTTATTACACAAAAAATGTGATAAGAGTCCTTATAGGTTCTGAGATAAATAAAAGTTGGTGTATGAAAGGAAAGATCCAATCCAGAAACCGTCATCATCCACCCAAATAGATTGGCCTCTTACCAGAACATTTGACCGCTTAAAGGATCGGTCAACAAGAGCAATATGGTATATTCACTGGTACAGCAATAGGTCCTCAATAGGAATCCGCTCCAGAGTAAAAAAGGATACGTCTCCAAATTCAATAAGCTTTCCAAATAGCAGAATCTCCCATCAAATGGTAGCAGAACACATGGGGAAACAAAGCCAACTCATAGTGTAGTATTGAAATTAAAACCAACAAATTTATTTAAGTTACACGTATATAAATAAATGTATAAACCAGCATGGTAAAAGAGATTGTTTCAAACCAACAAGATGGCCACTGTCCTTCCAGAGCACAATGAAGTCACACGGTGTGACTTAATAGAAGAGTCATCTTTTTTGTCTGTTTGCTGCTTTTATTTTTAGATTTTTGTTTGTGTGTGCACAGGTGTGCAGTTATTTATATACAGTCACAAAGTACATCAGCCCTGATTGTGTTGTCTTGTAAAAGGTTCTCAATCAGACACCAAGAGGCTGATCTAGGAATTGGGTTGGACAAAGCCAGTTCCAGATGAATTGGGGCATGGTCCGATAGGGCAATGTGGCTGATATTAGCTCTGGAAACCATCGGAATGGCAAAATGTTTGACAAGAAAAAGGTCTATCCTGGAATAGGAACCATGTGTTGACAAAAAGAAGGTGTAGTCCTTTTCCTGTGGGTGAAGAAGGCGCCAGATATCCACTAACTGAAGTGAGTGTAGGAGATCTTTAAGTTTGTTCCATGATCTTTGGGTTGATGCTGAGGAGCCTGTCAAGGAATCCCTGTGGGGGACGATGGTGAGGTTTAAATCTTCCCCCAGAACCAGTGTTCCCTCAGCAGGACTCCAATGTACTCAAGAACGTCTCAAAGAGTTTTGCCACATTCGGTAAGTACATATTCACCAGGGTGAATGTCTGCGATTGAATTTTGTCCTTAAGGAAAATAAATAGGCCCTCATGGTCAATTCAAAGATCTAAGAATTGCCAGTGGAGAGCCTTGGAAAAAAGAATACAAGTCCCTTTCAGTTTGGAGGAGGGGAAAACGCTGTGATAGGCAACTGGGAAGTGTTTGTTGTAGAGTTTAGAAATTTTATCAGCTCTTAAATGAGTCTCCTGCAAAAAAACAATGTGGGGCATTGTCTCCACAGATCAGAGAGGCATCTGGTCCTTTTCTCAGGGAAGTTAAGGTCCTTGACATTCTAAGACAGTTTTTTAAGACATTATACAATATCCAACTCGGGTCATCAGCACCCATCGTGGTGTAGGAGGGAAAAAAGGGGGGGTTCAACTACGGGAGAGATGGTAAGGTGACGTTAAAGAAGAGAGGGAGGGGAGGTCAAAGGAAAGATCGAATATTGGAGGGAAGAGAGGTAGGGGTAAGTCCAAGGACAATCAACCACCAATATGGCAGGAAGGGTCTAGTGGGGGTGTAGGTAAGGCACATCAATGGACAGTGCTCACAGAGAGCCCTTGTGAGCCCCACAAAAAATAAGAATCTTCAAGGGGTACCCTCTACAGCAGTGATACCACATAGCAAAACCTCTCAGAGTTTTGAGAACAACTAAACCCCCAAAGCCTCCTAAGGGGATTGTGGTTTCCAAGCAATACCCCGAGTTTAGACTAGTTGTCTAGCTACAGTTGAGGTATGTCGGCAGAGGACCAGCTCAACAGGGTATGGCCAAATGCTCAGGATAATCACATGTCCCTATTTAAGATGAAGAAAAAAAAGGGGGAAAAAAGCACCAAAAAATTTTTTTTATGTATTTAATGTACAGTTTTAATGTATTGTTTTATTAGCTTTTTGAGTGCCTATACATTATCAACAAGTGATAATATACTGGGGTTAGACAAAAAAATGGAAACATCATATGATTTGCAGATGTGAAAGTGAAGACGTTTTGCGTTAAAAGTGTAAGTGATGTAACATTCTTTTTCTTCCTCTGTGTGATGAGACACCTTACTAACAGGTGGAAAGCCTAGCTTTCATTGTTCACTGTGTGCGTTGATAGTAACACAGTAACACAGAGTCGTGTCAAAGCTCCCTGAACTTCAAAGAGGGCAATTTTTTTGTGTTAGCTAGTGCCTTTGTGACTGAACTTGCCAATTTATTTGCCGTTTTGCAAGGTACAGTATCAAAGGTTATGATGGCATACATAGTTTCCGGGAAACTGTCATCTGATAAGCATAAGCGTGGTCAACATGGTCAACTGACTGAAAGGGACAAAAGAACATTGCGCAGGATTGTGACCCAGAATAAGTAAACAACTTCCGCAAAAGTGACTGCAGAGCTCAATCACAGTCATTAATTTTACACTTGCAAATCATGTAGTGTTTTCATTTTCTTGTCTAACCCTTGTAGTTCAACAGAATGATATTCACTAGCTTTGGATGATGTGCAAATGGTATTCTAGATAACCTGAACTGTTCACCAGTATTTGCCAAAATATATATATATATATATATATATATATATAGTTTTGTCATTCATTATCTACATGTCCTTTGTTTGACAGTCCTTTACCTATTAGGTCTGGTTGACACTACTGTAGCCTTGTGGTTCGCGTTTGCATGGGCACGGCAGCCCATTCATTTGAATGGGCTGCTGTGCCTGTGCTTCATGCAAGAAAAAGAGAAAAGGTGCATGCACCTTTTAAAAAACACGGTCTTTTTGACCGTGTGGTTCGCTCACCCGTGTTGCACTGTTGGCTGAGATGCGTGGGGGTGCCATTCAGAATGAATGGCAGCCCCGCACCTCCCGCAGGAGCAGCCCTATTCAGCTGCAGGTAGTTGTGGGAATAAATGCAATTCTTGCACCGGCAACCACCCCACAGCCTGCGGGCTAGTGTGAACCTAGCCTTAGAAAGAATGGATTTTCAGGATTCACTTTCCATTGACTTTAATAGAGTTCATTGTAAAGTTCACAATTTGCAAAATTTTTCATACAAACGCTCCTGCAAATCAAGTATGATTCTCACATCATTAATCAGTCAGAACAGTATGGCCACTTACTGAATTTACAAAATACACAGACAGTTAATTCTTTGGTAAAATTGCATTATATTCAATTTTTGTGTCAAAGTACATTATAGAGGATTTTTTTTGTTGTTGTACCCATTAGAGAGATTTCCCTGTTTACTGTTCTTGAAAGGGACACAGATTGCAATAAAATCCCACGTTCTAACCCTTTCCCACTTAATTCAATATAAATGTTGGGTTTTAACAGTTTTTACCATTTAGGTTAAAAACAAAAGCCCATGTTTCATACATATGCAAATATGTAAGGCAACACTACCAACACATATGATACAGACTTCAAGCTCAATTTTATGCACTAACATACCTCCCTAGATCAATCTGTACAGACAGTAAGACCACTTTCTGCTTCCACAGACAGCATAACTTTCCAATACAACACAAAGTTGAATCCAACACAATTTTCATTCATGAGTAAAATAAGTGCATTACCTTCTAAAATGTAATAAGACAATGACTTTTTAAGCCTAATGTCTGCATAAAAACTAAATATATTTGGCAGGAACACAAGGGAAGCAGGAATGGTCTAGCTGAGGACTGTACTAATTAGCACTAAACAAGAGGAATGTGCCAAATTTCACAATAAATTGTAGTGGCATTAGATATCAGTATATACCAGAACACCAGTAACATACCGTAATACAATATGTAACAATACAATTACAGCAGAAATACATTTTTCATAATAGGTGGAACACAAGTTGATTTTTTTAATGGATATTTTTTATGCATATGGAAAGCATTTATAAAACAATAGGTATAAAGGAAGTACGTGAACAAAATTTAATAAAATATGTACACACAAACGATGTAGAACATTAAACTTTTTCATTTACTTTTCTATCCTAAAGCAGACCTTTCTGGCTACTCTTATTTGAAAGCCCCTTGCTATAGCTAAAAACATACGCAACTTAGCCCTGCCAGTATCATTCCGATCCAGCATCTCTTTAAGCTGCATCTTTTTTGATGTAGATGGCTCTTGCACAGAAGGCTGTTACCATGATATGGTGAAAATAGCATGCAGTGCAAGGTCAGCTTTAAGTCAGTTTTATAGAAAATGAAAGAGCGCTTGTTTAAAACAACATAAGCTCATAACATTTTTTAACAGATGTATATAACGTTTTTTAAGTTTTCTAAAAACGAACTGAAGGTTGTATTGATGTTCTAAAAAAAACCTGTCAAAATCACAGCATTTGTGAAAGGTCACAGTGTGTGCAATATGTTGTGTACTTTGTTGTAGTGTGGCCTCATCAATGGCAGGTGTCTTGACAAAAGTGTGAGCTACAACTTTAACACATTCACATGTATTTTCTTTTTTTTTTCAAAAGTTGTTGGAAGTCAAAATATGATGCCATTAATTTCTTATTATGGCATAAGCATTTAGCATTATACTTACTAGAGATGAGTGAATCGAACTTGGCGAAGTGGAATTCGTTTTGAATATTAGGAAAAATTCGATTCGCGCCGAATCCGAAAATTAGCAAACTTCGGATGCACGAATCGAATTTTCCCCGATCGGCCGATTTTCATCCATTCTACAGCCGGCAAAAAGTGTCCCTGCAGAGAGCTCCGCTATTTCTGACAGTTCTCTGACAGTTCCTTCACATTTACAGCGGTTGAAACATTGTATCTGTTTGTTTCCATTTAGGATACAGATGTTTTTATTCGGAAACAAATAGATACAATGTTTCAACCGCTGTAAATGTGAAGGAACTGTCAGAGAACTGTCAGAAATAGCGGAGCTCTCTGCAGATACACTTTTTGCTGGACTGGAATTCTTCTTATTTTCATCCTACTTCTTCTTCTTCTTCTTCATCATCATCCTCATCCTCTTCTTCTTCTTCTTCTTCTTCTTCATCCTCATCCTCTTCTTCTTCATCCTCATCCTCCTCTTCTTCTTCATCATCATCCTCATCCTCTTCTTCTTCTTCTTCTTCTTCTTCTTCCTCACCATCATCCTCTTCGTCTTCTTCATCCTCATCCTCTTCTTCATCCTCATCCTCTTCTTCTTCTTCTTCATCCTCATCCTCTTCTTCTTCTTCCTCATCCTCTTCTTCTTCTTCTTCTTCTTCATCCTCATCCTCATCCTCTTCTTCTTCATCATCCTCATCTTCTTCTTCTTCTTCTTCTTCTTCTTCTTCTTCTTCTTCTTCTTCTTCATCCTCATCCTCTTCTTCTTCTTCTTCTTCTTCTTCATCCTCATCCTCGTCTTCTTCTTCATCCTCATCCTCTTTTTCTTCTTAATCCTCATCCTCTTCTTCTTCTTCTTCTTCTTCATCCTCATCCTCTTCTTCTTCTTCATCCTCATCCTCTTCTTCTTCTTCTTCCTCATCCTCTTCTTCTTCTTCTTCTTCTTCTTCCTCATCCTCTTCTTCTTCTTCTTCTTCTTCTTCTTCTTCTTCTTCTTCTTCTTCATCCTCTTCCTCTTCTTTTTCTTCTTCTTCATCCTCATCCTCTTCTTCATCCTCATTCTCTTCTTCTTCATCCTCATCCTCTTCTTCTTCATCCTCATCCTCTTCTTCTTCTTCATCATCATCCTCATCCTCTTCTTCTTCCTCATCCTCCTCTTCTTCTTCTTCTTCATCATCCTCATCCTCTTCTTCTTCTTCTTCTTCTTCTTCCTCACCATCATCCTCTTCTTCTTCTTCATCCTCATCCTCTTCTTCATCATCCTCATCCTCTTCTTCTTCTTCTTCTTCTTCTTCTTCATCCTCATCCTCTTCTTCTTCTTCTTCCTCATCCTCATCCTCTTCTTCTTCTTCTTCCTCATCCTCTTCTTCTTCTTCTTCATCCTCATCCTCTTCTTCTTCTTCTTCCTCATCCTCATCCTCTTCTTCTTCTTCTTCATCCTCATCCTCTTCTTCTTCTTCATCCTCTTCTTCTTCTTCTTCATCCTCATCCTCTTCTTCTTCTTCTTCTTCTTCATCCTCTTCTTCTTCTTCTTCATCCTCATCCTCTTCTTCTTCTTCTTCTTCATCCTCTTCTTCTTCTTCCTCATCCTCTTCTTCTTCTTCTTCATCCTCTTCTTCTTCTTCTTCATCCTCATCCTCTTCTTCTTCTTCTTCTTCTTCATCCTCACCATCATCCTCTTCTTCTTCTTCATCCTCATCCTCTTCTTCATCCTCATCCTCTTCTTCATCTTCATCATCCTCATCCTCTTCTTCTTCATCATCCTCATCCTCTTCTTCTTCTTCTTCTTCTTCATCCTCATCCTCTTCTTCTTCTTCTTATTCTTCTTCATCCTCATCCTCTTCTTCTTCTTCTTATTCTTCTTCATCCTCATCCTCTTCTTCTTCTTCATCCTCATCCTCTTCTTCATCCTCATTCTCTTCTTCTTCATCCTCACCCTCTTCTTCTTCATCCTCATCCTCTTCTTCTTCATCATCATCCTCATCCTCTTCTTCTTCTTCATCCTCATCCTTCTCTTCTTCTTCTTCTTCTTCATCATCCTCATCCTCTTCTTCTTCTTCTTCTTCCTCACCATCATCCTCTTCTTCTTCTTCATCCTCATCCTCTTCTTCATCCTCATCCTCTTCTTCTTCTTCATCCTCATGCCATTGGACTCTTGATAGTCGTCTCCCCACGCTGCTGCTGGGGGGACTTTTTAACCTAGGCCTGTGTATGGCCTTCAATTGAAGCTGCTTCTGCTCCGCCACTCTGCCATTGGACTCTTGATAGTCGTCTCCCCACACTGCTGCTGGGGGGACTTTTTAACATAGGCCTCTGTATGGCCTTCAATTTAAGCTGCTTACGCTTCGCCACTCTGCCATGGGCCCCTGTACCGCCTCCTCATGCTGCTGCCAGGTCCAGAGTGTGTCATGGGTCCCTGTACGGCCTCCCATTGCTGCTGTCTCCATCGCCACACTCTGCCATGTGCCACTTTCAGGTCTCCTCACACTGCTGGTGGGTTCCATTTTGTCATAGGGTGCTGTATGGCCTCCCATTGCTGCTGCCTCCACCGCCACACTGTGGCTCCACACTCTGGTTTTGGCCCCGTGACTGCCCAAATGAGTGAAGTGTGCGGTGATTCTAAGATCGACGGCACTCATCTGCATGTCATACTGACTGACAGTATTATTTCTCTTCCCCAGCAGACTCCAAGGGCATTTAAATTAAAGGTACAGTGTTCTGCACTAATATAAAGGCTCTCTGAAGCCTAGAAACCCTTTTAATAAGTTAAATTTGCAGCGAATAAATTCGCATCGAATCAAATTTATTCCGCAAATTCGGCGAATCAGCCGAATCGAATTTTTGAATAATTCGCTCATCTCTAATACTTACCTCTTGGTAAGGTCAGATATTACAGAAATCCTGAAACACAAAATTGGTTTCATAAACTTTATATGAATAGGCATCTTTTCTTGTTTTGTTTTGTTTTGTTTTTTTTTTGTTTTTGTTTTTGTTTACAAGCTCTCTAATTCCTCAGTCTTCCTGGTAAATACTTAAAGTGTATGCAAATTGCAATGCATTTCTCCTATTTGCTCCCTGTTGGTAAGCTGAAGCAGTTCTAAAGGCAGAAGTTTGTTTTACCTTAATGCATTCTATGCATTAACCACTTAAGGATCGCCCACAGTACATTTACTGCTGCATGTATCATGTATATACATGTGACTCGCGCTCCCGCGGGTGCCGTGATTTGATCCCCGTGGGATCAATCATCCGATTTAGGCCAGTGATGTCCGCCCAACTCGGTTGATCGATCCCTGTCCTATCCTGTTCTGTGTTGACAATTACACAGGTACAGGAAGTGATGAAATCTTCTCTCTCTGGGCACATTCCATCCCAGAGAGAGAAGAATCAACACAAAAATGAGTAAAAGCACTACACTTACATAGTTAGAACACTCTAGGACACATTTAACCCCTTGATGACCCCCCCCCCAGTTAACCCCTTCACTGCCCTGTCACCAGTATCATTAGTACAGTGTACAGATTTTTTGCTGATCACTGTATTAGTGTCGCTGGCGACTTCAGATAGTGCTAGCATCAGTTAACGCCCCTCTTAGATAGCATCAGATTGCTTGTTAGTACACCAGTAATCACATTTAACCCCTTCATTGCCAGGAACATGCTCACATACACACTAAACCTCCATTGCTAGTATAGTGTCTGAACGGATCAATATCTTTGATCAGATCAGCACTATACCAGCGTCCACATTAGTATAGCATCCCTAAAAATGCAGCATTAGCGGGATCAGCCCTGGCACCTGCCAGCACCTGCGTTTAGCCTCTATGCTTACCCTCCCTTCTCCCCCAGCAAATGCAGTGTCAGTAGGCTACTGTCACTCCATACATTGCACACAATACTGCACTGTTCACAGAATCAGGCCGGTAAATTTTTTGTAGCGGTTCAAGCAATCCCTGACGCTAAGTGCGCTTTTCCCCATGAGTCGCACTAGGTACCTATAAATTTAGTGGCCAAAATGTCCAATGAAAGGTACACTAGTGAAGAGGCCTATAGGATTCTGAGCATGTCAGGTGAGAGCGAAGGGGAAGACTCACTGACAGAATTCAGCTCAGAAAGCAAACCTGTAGAGAGCAGCGGCATCCTGACAGATAGCTCAGACAATAGAGAAGAGGTCCCTACTAAAATCAGGTGTACCCGACCACATTCCAAGGTTGCTGAGATGTTACAAACGCATGATGACTCTCATTTGCAGCAGAATGCCAGTACTAGTGCCCCTCTACCTTTTGGTGAACTGGTGAGCACCAGCAGCCTAGTACATCCTGGTCTTTCACATACCAGCACTGAAATATCACTTGGTGACGTGGCGAGTCCCATAAGTGCAGTACAAGTTGGTGTGGTGGCGCACACAAGTAGTGTCCCGTAACCACTAGGAATTTGCAAACAGGGCTGTAGAGCCCCCTCCTTTTTTACCAAAAACATGTAGCAGAATACATTTTGGCCTAAATTTATGATGAAATTTTAGTTTTTGGGATATTTTTTATGACAAAAATGAGAAAATAGTATTTTTTAAAAAATTTTTAGTCTTTTTTTGTTTATAGCGCAAAAAATAAAAAGCGCACAGGTGATCAAATACTACCGAAAGAAATTTCTATTTGTGTGAAAAATAGGACATAAATTTAATTTATGTACCGTATTGCATGACAGTGCAATTGTCAGCTAAACTAGTGCAGCGTTGTATAGCAAAAAATGGCGTAAATTGCAGTATCTATAACATAGTTTGTAGACGCTATAACTTTCACACAAAGCAATCAATATACAATGTATCCGGTCTTTTCTTGTTTATAGTGCAAAAAATAAAGAAAGAAAATACAATACCACCAAAAGAAAGCTCTATTTGTGTGAAAAAAAGGATGTAAATTTTGTTTGGATACAGCATTGCATGAGCGTGCAATTACCATTTGAAATAGTGCAGCGCCGAATAGGAATAAAAGGCCTGATCATTAAGGGGGGGTAAATCCTCAGGATAGCAAGTGGTTAAGGTAAAAAAAACCTTTGGGTGCAGTCCCTCCCCCAGCCCCTCATTATACTTACCAGAGCCCCTTCTCTATCCAGCTATGTGCATGGGAGAAGCAGCTCTTCAGTATCTCTGCCTGCGCTTTGGCTCACACAGCAGCAGGAACCATTGGCTCCTGCTGCTGTAACTCACAGCCAGTGAGCCAATGAGGAGAGAGTGGGGGGAGGGGTTGAGCCACACTAGATGCAGTTCAGTGCGCTTTTTTTTGCATCAAAAATGCATGTACAGTGTTTTCCATGTATTCCAATGACCCTAGTTCACACCAGTGCAGTCAGTTCCAGTCAGTTTCTGGTGCAGAAAAAAAGTAGAACATGCTGCATTTTTCTGCACAGGACCATACTGGAACATGACAAACTGCATCAAAACTGCACAGGAACTGCGTGTGGTGTGAACTGTAAGCAAAAACATATCTGGAATGTATCTGGAGTGCATTTTTGTAGTGTGAACTGGCCCTAAATGTACAATGTCCATTCACAGGAGCGCGGCTCAGGAGCGAGCCTGCTCAAGTGCCCCCATAGCAAGAGGCTTGCTATTGGGGGCACTCAGAAGAGCGGAAGAGCCCTTGCACAGAGCAGGTAAATATGACGCGTTTTTTATTGTTAGAAATTAGAACCTTTAGAATCACTTTAAAGTGGAGCTCCAGTCCCCAGAAAATTTTTTTTTAAAGCTGACCCAGGATTGCTTATTCTTTAACATTAACAATTGGATAAAGTTTTTTGTTATAACCTTCTTATTAGTTTTAAATATGTGAAAGTTTACTCAGAAGCAGGCAGGTACCATGATGGCTGTGGGCATCTGAAGCCCACAAGTCTTTATTTTCTGGAGTTGGTGCTGCTGGATATCCCAGCATGCACCACTCGATCTTGCGTCTGCGCAGTAATGACACTATACAGTAATGACAGGTGTTACACTTCCTCCCCACACAGGACTCCGGTTTTGAAGTAACGCGATAGTCAGCAACTAAGAACCCAAAAGACTCCTGGGATACAGGACCCAACATTCCAGGAGATTTTGCGAATCGCCTTAACACGCCATTGCCTAGGTGGCCAGGACCAGAATTGCATTCTTTAAAAATGATTTTAAGGTATTTATAATACGAAGAAAAAAAAATTATTATCCAAATCGTGCTGGACAACACAGGAACAATGTGAACAGAGGCACCTTAAAAAAAGGGTGGAGCTCCACTTTAAATATACCTTAGAAAGCATTTTGCTATATCTGCTTGATAACTATTGTAAATCTTGTGCAGGTGTTATCCTCCCCCCTATGGTTTACAGATGAGGAGAGGGGTAGATATTTTGTAATCCAAATCAGAAGCTAGCAGCCTAGGATGACAACACTGCTCTTCCACAGACACAGTACAGTGAGTGCGCAATGTTCTCGCTACACAATACCCTGTGTACAGCTTGACATGCATCTATACCTATCTATCCTCCAATAAACCAAACCATATGAACAATCTCTGAGGTTTTATTGAAATTATTGGAGTGATTAATTAATGAAAAAAAGAGAAAGAAACATACAGTAAGAATGCATTACACTCAACAATAGTTACTCAAATGATGGCTGGGCTTTGCAGCTGTTTGTTCTTCATTTGTGCTCTTGTTTCTGGAAAGGAATCAGAAAAGACATGGCTAACATTCCAATTTCCAGTATGGTCTTGGGAATTTGCGCAAGAATGTGTGCATGCACACGTGGCTTGCGTTGCTGCCTCTGCACGGGCAGTGGTGCGCCAGCGCGTGCAAAACGCAATAGTTGTTGGCGCTCAGTGGCCTTTATATGGACTGCAGGTTGGCTCATCAGTTGCTGAATTATCATCTGCCTCTGCATCCTGAGTTCCTGTGCTTGCTACCTTGCTTGGATTACCCATTACCAATTCAGCTTGCCTCTGATCCATCCTGACTTCTGTCCTGGTTCTGACCCCAGCTTGCTTCTTCGACATTGTTACTGCCTGCTTTCTTGTGCTTGACCTCGCTTGATCTTGACCACACTTCTGTCTTCATTCCTGATTGACTTCCTGTGTTTGACCCTGGCTCTGGCTTCTGACTCTATTTCTTGCTTCACTCATCTGTCAAGCTCCATCTGTATAGCGAGAGTGTCACCTTCCCCATTGTTATCATTGCACTGTCAAGACTTCACCTGCACCTTCAAGGTATAATTTTCCTCACTGACATCACTGCAAGGTCAAGTCTCCCTCTGGTGCCTCATCCACACTGACCACCAGGCAGCTCTATTATCACCCTCTATTGCACTCAGTCACAAGGGGAGCCCTTCAGTCTCTGGTCAGGTATGTGACATCTTGAAAATTGAGCTTAATTTTCCCAGGATGTTTCTTGTTGGAGTGGGAGATGATGTAAGAATGGAAACCATAGGGGCTTAAACACTAATAAACAAGTTCCATTAATTAATGTAGGATTGCACAGTTATGTGTTTGTGTGTATGTATATATATATATATATATATATATATATACTGTATATTCTAGCAGTAAAAAAACATAAATATTATGTTCACCGTCAATCACTTTCAAGCATGACCTTGTTTGTCAAATAGCCTTGGGCATAGATTTAACCGCTTGAGCCCCAACCACTGCATTAAAACGGTTGTAGGGCGGCACGGCTGGGCAAAACCACATTTTAAAACCTGTCTCGCGGGTGTCAGCAGCAGGTCTCAGCCGCCGGGTCCCCGCGATTAAAATTGTCACTTAAATGATTTACTGCTCACACATGCCATGGGTATATGTGGAATTATTCCCCAAAATACATTTTGCTACTTCTCCCGAGTATGGGGGTACCACATGTGAGAGACTTTTTGGCAGTCTAGCCAAGTACAGGACCCCAAAATCCAATAAGCACCTTCAGTCTTTTAAAGGGCTTTATTTCCTCATTACACTTCCAGACTACCTATCACAGTTTCGGAGGCCCTGAAATGCCAGGATAGCACCTAACCCCCCCAAATTACCCCTTTTTGGAAAGTAGGGAATTTGATAAAAAGCAAAGTGAATATTTTGCAGATCTCATTTGTTGCCACAAGTTTTTGGAAAATGAAGAAATAAATCAAAAACATATTTTTTCTATTTTTTTTATATTTCAAAACCTTGTGAGAAAAAAATGAGATCTGCAAAATACTCATCATGCCTCTTTTTAAATTCCTTGGGGTGTCTGCTTTGCAGAAAGGGGTCATTTGGGGGGGTTTGGGGCTATCCTGGCATGTCAGGGCCTTCGAAACTGTGATAGGTAGTGAGGAAGTGTAATGAGGAAGTTACGCACCTTCAGGCTTTCAAAGTGGTCATTGGATTTCAGGCTCCTGTATGTGGCTAGGCTCCCAAAAAGTCTCACACATGTGGTATCCCCATACTCAGTAGAAGTAGCAAAATTTATTTTGGGGTGTAATTCCACATATACCCATGGTTTGTGCGAGCAGTAAATCATTTAAATGACAACTTCGTGTGAAAAAAACAAACAAAAACGTTTTTGTAATTTTCCAGAAACTTGTGGAAAAAAAAAAATCTTCCATGGACTCAATATGCCTCTCAGCAGATAGCTTAGGGTGTCTAATTTCCCAAAAGGGGTCATTTGAGGGTGTTTGTACTATCCTGGTATTTTAGCACCTCAAGAAATGTGATGGGCAGTCAGAAAGTAAAAGCTATGTAAATTGCATTATCTATACCATAGTTTGTAGATGCTATAACTTTCACAAAAAGCAATCAATATACACTTATTGGGATTTTTTAACCAAAAACATGTAGCAGAATACATTTTGGCCTAAATTTATGACGAAATTTTAGTTTTTTTAGATATTTTTTATGACCAAAATGAGAAAATATTGTTTTTTTCAAAAACATTTTTTTTTCTTCAAAATTTTTCTGGCTATAGCGCCAAAAATAAAAAGTTCACAGGTGATCAAATACCACCAAAAGAATGCTCTATTTGTGTTAAAAAAAGGACATAAATTTCATTTATGTACCGTATTGCATGACCGTGCAATTGTCCGTTAAACTAGCGCAGCGCTGTATAGCAAAAAAATGGTGTAAATTGCAGTATTTATACCATAGTTTGTAGACGCTATAACTTTCACACAAAGCAATCAATATACACTTATTGGGATTTTTTTTACCAAAAACATGTAGCAGAATACATTTTGGCCTAAATTTATAACTAACTCTGAGTTTACTATATATTTTTTATAGCTGAAAGTAAAAAATATCGTTTTTCTTCAAAATATTTGGTCTTTTTTTGTTTATAGCGTGAAAAAATAAAAAGCGCACAGGTGATCAAATACCACTGAAAGAAAGCTCTATTTGTGTGAAAAAAGGGACGTTGCATGACCGCACAATTATCAGTTGAATTAATGCAGCGCCGAGTAGCAAAAAGAGGCCTGGTCATTAAGGGGGGTAAATCCTCAGGAGCTCAAGTGGTTACATTTTTTTGATAAAGTCTTTACTTTGGCATTAATCAATTGCCAATATAAATAACAAGATAAAGGTGTAGCGCTAAAGGATAAATAGTGATAAAAAAAAAAAATATATATATATATATAATTAAATAAAATATAGTATATAATAAAATATAGTAATCAATAATATGCTGTCATAAAACTCATGTTCTTATGATAAATTGAATGTCCACATGTAAAGTTCACATGTAAATAAATAAATATAAATCCCAGGATAAAATCCGCAGCAGATTGACTTGTGACTCCAACCAATAGTTAAAGTGCGCACTCACCAAAAGCACATGGATAATGCGCATATAATATAAACCCTCAAGGTAAGCAGGATAATCAGGTGAACTTTTCCTCTATGGTGCAGTCATCAAGTCGTTGGGAATAGTAAAGAAATCTTCTGAATCCAGAGGTCCCCTTAAGGATGGATTAGGTGCTCAGCCTGAGTACAGAGCTCCTTTTCCTCTGGTCACACTTGTATCTCTGGGGTAACCTGTAGGCTTAATAGCTCCATGAAGGAGCCACAAAACAGGTGCCCATAGTGTAGTAGGTTCAGTTACCTTTTATTGAAATACCAGTAAATCAAGCAGGGTATAGTAACATCCATATAAAAATTACTAACCCTCAGTTAAAATGGCCACCGGGCTTCCTCCTAGCTCTGGCGGCGATGATGTCATGTGCTGTCTGGTTCCTCCTGAGACCTTTCGTGCAATGGAACTTCATCAGAGGGAGAACCGACAGCCGTGACTGGTTGATTGCACATAAATAGGGGAAATGGCGTGTGCGCACTATACCGCCGCCATTTTGTCGGAGTTTGACGCAGTGCGCATGCGTGACTCTGGATCCGCCATTCACTGAACCTACTACACTATGGGCACCTGTTTTGTGGCTCCCTGTATTTAGGCTGAGCACCTAATCCATCTTTAAGGGGACCTCTGGATCCAGCAGATTTCTTTACTATTCCCAATGACTTGATGACTGCACAATAGAGGAAAAGTATTGAAAATTATTTTTTGGTACCTTTTAGTGTTTTAGCAGCTGTTTTAGGAGTGCTCACTATCCTTTTATTATACATTAATCAATTGCCACCCTCCCACTTTAACCACTTCAGCCCCAGAAGGTTTTCCCTTCTTCCTGACCAGGCCATTTTTTGCTCTTTGGCACCACGCTGTTTCAACTAGTAACTTCATGATCATGCAACGCTGTACCCAAATGAAATGTGGATCCACTATTCACACAAATAGAGCTTACTTTTGATGGTATTTGATCACCACTGTTTTTTTTATTTTTTGTGATATAAATGAAAAAAGACCAAGACGTTTATAAAAAAAACAATATTTTCTAATTTCTGTTATAAAAAACATACTATAAACTCAAATTTAATCATAAATTTAGGCCAAAATTTATTCTGCTTCATGTATTTGGTAAAAAAATCCTAATAAATGCATATTAATTTGTTTGTGTGAAAGTTACAAGCTTTTACTTTTTGACTGCCTATCACATTTCTTGAGGTGTGAAAATACCAGGGCAGTACAAAAACCCCCCAAATGACCCCTTTTTGGAAACTAGACACCCAAAGGAATTTGCTAAGAGGCATGTTGAGTCCATGGAAGATTTAATTTTTTGCCATAAATTTTTGTAAAATTACATTTTTTTTTTACACAAAGTTGTTGGGTATATGTGGAATAACACCCCAAAAGGCATTCTGCTACTTCTCTTGAGTATGGGAGGAGGCGTCCCTTCCCACTGCTTGTAAATGCGATCTGGAGGTTAATTAGCCACTAGGATTTCTTTTACATGAAATCCGACCACGAGCTGAAAAAAACGATCCCAGGGTGATCCATGTAGCTGCAGGCATCATCCTGGTATAACCACTCAAAGTCCAGTGACGTACCAGTACGTTGTTGGTCCTTGTTGGGCATATATGTAAGAGCAGAGAACACGGGATATGATGAATCGGGTCTGTGGACCAATATGACCGCATTTCATTCTTTTTTGTAATGTCCATGTTGAGGGTTAGGCCCAAAAATGTTTTAAATTCAGAAACCTTCATAGGTTTCCTTGAAAATTGTCTGGCAATGTATTGTTGTGGATATAAATTGCTTTGGCCCACAATCAATTGATGCAAATCTTCCCTAAAAACAATGGAGGGGCTAAATGCTAGTGCTGATGGCAAAGGGGGCTGATCCTGCTAACACTGCCTTTTTTGGGACACTATACTAAGGAATCACTAGTATAGCTCTATTCGTGATCAATATATTAATCCATACAAACATTATACTAGTAAAGGGGGTGATCAGCGACCTTTAGCATAAATGCAGGCAATCTAACACTAGCTGACTCTGGTTGGGAGGGGTGCTAACTAACGCTGACGCTATCTGCTGTTGTTAGTGGCAGTAATACAGTGATCAGTGAAAAATTCTATATACTGACACTGTACTAATGGCACTGGCCAGGTGACGGGTTAATCAAAGGGTTAATAGGGACAATCAAAGTGTTAAATGTGCTCATCTATTGTGTGTGTAAAATGTAGTGCTTTTACTCACAGTGTGGTGTTTACTTTTCTTTCCCTGGACTGAAGGGGGGGGGCAGCAGGGGGCTGCTTTGCTGACATTGCTATCATGTGATCACATAGCAATCACATGACCACCAGGTCCTGTTTACAGGGATCCGGATTCCGGTGGAGACAGCAGACATCAGGGAGACATCAGGGAGGCATACTGTGTTTCTGCTCGGGCGTGCTGCATCCTCCTGTATTAGTACAGCCAGAGCGTAGCTCTGCCACCGGTCTGCAGTGTATTATGGGCAGGTGGGAAGTGGTTAAATATACTGTGGCAGGAGCAAGCAGGATCATTTATATGTACATCATCCAGCCTTCCCCAGGTTAGGAACACGCAGTGAACCTCTCCTGTGATCGCTGTGTTCACCAGATACAGCCGATTACTGTTACAAGTAACCAGTAAATGAGTATCATTTGGTCACTATGATTGATCACATGATAACAATGTAAACAAGCTGACATGAATGGCTTTCCATTCATGAACAGCTTGATTACTGTTCTGATCTGTGATTGGCTCACAGCAACCTCATGGTACCTGGCTACCTGTACCATGTAATCAGCTGTAGCCAATCACAGAGCACAACCATAAGCTGTTCATGAATGGGAAACCTATTCATGAAAGCTAAAACTATTGCTTATACGGTGATCATAACTGTATAAACAATAACAGTGTAAAAAAAACCCTGATCACCCCATACACTCCTTTTGAAAAGTAAGATTTTAATCAATATCTCAATTAATGCAAGAACAATTTCCAAAATTTTGACAACACTGAGTTTTATAGAACATTTGTTTAGCTCATTACATGAAAGAAAGGTTAATAATATAACTTTTATAACGTTAATATATAAGATTACAAAATCTTTAGTTTTACTCAAGTTAGTTGATGCAAAAATGAATACACCCCACAACAAAAACTACTACATCTACTGTAGTATTTTGTATGACCTCCATGATTTTTAAGGACAGCACCAAGTCGTCTAGGCATGGAATGAACAAGTTGATGACATACTGCAAAATCTATCTTTTTCCGTTCTTCAAGAACAACCTCTTTTAGAGCCTGGATGCTGGATGGAGAATGATGCTCAACTTGTCTCTTGAGAATTCCCCATAAGTCTTCGATTGGGTTCGAATCAGGAGACATACTTGGCTACTGAGTCACTTTTACCCTGTTCTTCTTCAGAAATGCATCAGTGACCTTAGATGTGTTTTTTGGATCATTGTCATATTAGAAAAGTGCACAACCATCAAGGGCATTGAGTCATGGTAGCATCTTCTCTTTCAGTATAGAGCAGTACATCTGTCAATTCATGATACCATCAATGAAATACAGCTCCCAGACACCAGCAGCACTCATGCAGCCCCACAGAAGGACACTGCCACCACCATGTTTCACTGTAAGCACCATGCATGTTTCTTTGTACTTCTCACCTTTGCAATGCCATACAGTTTTGACACCATCAGTTCCAAAAACATTTATCTTGGTCTCATCACTCCAGAGTACAGGGTCCCAGTAGTCTTCTACTTTTTCAGCGTGGGCCCTGGCAAATTCGAGGTGGGCTTTTTTGTGCATGGGCTTTAGGAGAAGCTTCCTTCGTGGATGACACCCATGCGTGTCATTCCTCTGCAATGTACGCCATATTGTGTCACGGGAAAAAATCACCCCAGTTTGCCTTTCTACTTCTTTAGCTAGCTGCAGTGAACTTGCATGGCAATTTTCTTCAATCCTTCTCATCAGATGCTGCTCATGTCGAGGTATTAACTTTTGTGGATGGACAGGACGTCTCTGTGGGATAATTTCAGTTCCATCTTTGTTAAATGTTTGTATCAGTTGTGCTACAGTATTCTGACTGATAAGTAAAGCTTTGTTGATCATCTTGTAGCCTTCCCCTTTGTTGTGTAAAGAAATTATTTTCATTCTCAGGTCTTGTGACATTTCTCTTCCATTGCTGACAGCATAAAGTGGGAAGGGGTTTTCTTTGCTAAGTAATGCCCTTTTGTAATAATCTGACTGCTGGAAACCTGCTTAATGAATAATTAGACTCACCTGTTGAATTCTTGTTCATTAAGATTTTGTTGTCTAAAATTTAGCTTTGCTCCAAAGGCTGGCCATACATTATACAATTTTCTTGAGAAATTTGCTTTAGATTTAACAAAAACCATAGAATATGAGGTCAAACCTTAACAACACTTTCAATTGTATCCAATCAGGCAGGCCCTTGCACTACATAGTTGAAATTAAATTCAAAGGAAATTGGGCTCAAATTGACAGAATATTGTATATTGTATGGCCAGCCTAAGGCATTAACTGGGGTGTGTTCAATTTTGCAACATGTTGTTACATTTCTTAGGAAAAATACTTTTTTGTGTGTATGCCACCAGAATAAATTCATACAAAACAATCCAAATGAATTTGAAGTGAAGACTTTCAGCTTTAATTCAAGGGGTTGAATATAAATATCAAGTACAAATTTTAGGAACTGCAAACATTTTTATACACAGTCCCTCCAATTTCAGTGGCTCAAATGTAATTGGACAAATGAATATAATCATAAATAAAATGTTAATTTTTTTTATTTTGTTGAGAATCCTTTACTGGCAATGATTGCCTGAAGTCTGGAACCCATGGACATTACCAAATACTGGGTTTCCTCCTTTCTGATGCTTTCTAGGCTCTAACTGCAGCTGTCTTTAGTTGTTCTTTGTTTGTGGGTCTTTCTGCCTTTAGTTTTGCCTTCAGCAAGTGAAATGAATGCTCAATTGGGTTGAGATCAGGTGATTGACTCAGCCATTGCAGAATATTCCACTTCTTTTCCTTCAAAAGTTCCTGAGTTGCTTTTGCAGTGTGTTTTGGATCATTGACCATCTGTACTGTGAAGCGCTGTCCAATCAACTTTGCTGCATTTCGCTGAGTCTGGGCTGACAGTATATCTCTAAACACTGCAGAATTCATCCAGCTGCTTCTGTCTTCTGTCACATCATCAATAAACACCAATGACCCGGAAGCCATGCATGCCCATACATCTCACTGCCTGCACCATGTTTTACAGATGACGATGTGTGCTTTGGATCATGAGCTGTTCCAATCCTTCTCCACACTGTTTTCTTCCTGTCATTCTGGTACAGCTTAATCTTAGTTTCATCCAACCAAAGAATGCTTTTCTAGATGTTTTTTGGCAAAGTCTAATCTGGATTTTCTATTCTTCAGGTTTATAAATGGTTTGCACCTAGTGGTGAACCTTCTGTATTTGCTCTCATGAAATCTTCTCTTGATTGTAGACTTTGACAATGATCTGCCCACCTCCTGAAGAGCGTCCTTCACTTATCTGGATGTTGTGAATGGTTTTTTCTTTACTATAGAGAGGATCCTGCGATCATCCACCACTGTTGTCTTCCATGGATGTCCATGCCATTTTATGTTGCTGAGCTCACCAGTGAGCTCTTCTTTCCTCAGAATATACCAAACTGTTGATTTGTCCACTTCTAATGTCACTGCTATCTCTCTAATGGATTTGTTTAATTTCAAAGCCTTACAATGGCTTCTTTCACTTGCATGGACAGTCCTTTGAACGCATGATGTAGGTTACAGCAATAGATTCCAACTGCAAATACCACACTTAGAATCAACTCCAGACCTTTTACCTGCTTAATTGATGAAGAAATAACGAAGGAGTAGCCCACACCAGGCCATGAAACAGCTTTTAACTCAATTCTCCAATTACGTTTGGTCCCTTAAAAAGGGGGGGGGGGCTACTCTTAACAGCTGTAATTCCTAAACCCTTCCTCCAATTTGGATGTACATAACCTCAAATTAAACGTAAGAGTGTGCAATTTCAGCCCATATCCATTATATAACTATAGCTTGAATATGTTTTGGTAAATACCTGAAAAAACTAAAATTGTGCATGTGTCCAACTATGTATGGACCTAACTGTATATGATGTACAGATTTGCTAGAGAGAATCATATCTTAGTGGTAGAATGATTTTGAGAGAGAGAGATTAGCTCTGATTCAATCAGAACTAGTGCCTGGAACTGCATTGCTTCAGACACAGGTTTTAAATATTTACATATTTGCAGAACAGAATCTCATCCTTTTAATAGGAGGCATTAAAAATAAGTGAAAGCGTATTTTTTAAGACTACACATTTCATTTTTATTAATTCGCTTAAAATAATCTTATCATTTTCAATGGGACACAATTTGTGACAGAGAGTTTTCATATTGTACCCAAGAATATTAAATAAAACTGGATTGCTTGCAAAAGCATGTTATAAATTAAAGTGAATTATTTTCTGAACAGCATCACATTTATGATTTGATTGGATTCTGGAGGCAGAAAGCATATTTCACCCAGAAATATTTAATGAAACTGTAAAAATATTTTACACATTTGAAGGTACAAAGTCTACTCCTTTTTAATGGGAAGAAATTTGGGAGGTATAAAGTAGGGTTTTATAAGGTATAAATATGAAATGAAAATTTTGTTCCTCAGATACTATATAAATCTTGAACAGATGTGACAGAATCACATCTTTTCTAATACAAAGACATTTCAAAAGCAGGTAGAAGTAGCAACAATACTGTTATTTATTGAAGCCACTATATTATAATAATAATGATGTGTTGCATTGAATCTCTTCTTTTTAATAGGAAAGATTATTACTAAAACAACCATAGCAATTACATGGCACAGTGATATATTTTTAGAAGCAGGTTAAAGTTGTAAAAAAAATCATGCACAGAATATCATTCTTTTAAAAGAATTACATTTTTGGAGGTAGAGAAAAGTCATATTTCAGCCAAAAATATTAAATGATAGTGTAGTTTTTTATACATAATTTATAAACTATACAGATCATCTGCACAAAATCAAATTATTTTCCATAGGAGGAAATTGAAAAGGGAAGACCTAGGTAGTATGGCTTAACAGACTACCCCCAGATGAATATAAGGACACTGAGGGAAATATCTTTTTTATTATAGACCTAATCCTCACCCAAGAAGTAACTCTAGCTACTATCTACAATTATCTATCTATCTATCTATCTATCTATCTATCTATCTATCTATCTATCTATCTATTGTGCATCCAGAAAGTGTTCACAGCGCTCAACTTTTAAATAAAGAAAAAAACCTCCTGCGCTTAAAATAGAGCCCTAACCCTAGAAGCTGCTGACACTAACCTTATACCTATTAGGTGAAGTGACTAATTAATACAAAAAAGTGTAGCGCTATATATAAATCAATAAAAATAAATATATTAAATTAGGAATAATGAACAGTGTAGTGACACACTTAATCCCCTTAAAACCACACAAAGAAGGGGATAACACACAAAATTGTGCAACACGTGACTTCCCACTATGGGAATATAACAAGTACAAGTGGTAAATACTCCAATAGTGATACACAAAAAAATGCAACAGTGACTCACAAAATAATATAAACCTCAAAAACAGTCCACACACAGTGCATATATACACTATATATAATCAGATGAAAGTGCTTCCATTCAATTGTCATGCAGGTGACTGTGTATAATCCGTGATTAATCCTCCAGTGACCTGAGTGGCCCCTCACCTCATTAACTTTACCCTACAGGGTCAGCTCGCTCAAAGGATCACACCAATCTTGATAAGGGCAGATTACTCACAGGCTCCCCTCAAGGAAATGAACGCTCCTCATTCCAAGCCTCCATACAGTGCAGTAATACTCTCCCTGGATCATAGATAGACAGAGAAAGCTTCCATAATCTGCCCTTATCAAGATTGGTGTGATCCTTTGAGCGAGCTGACCCTGTAGGGTCGAGTTAATGAGGTGAGGGGTCACTCAGGTCACTGGAGGATTAATTACGGATTATACACAGTCACCTGCATGACAATTGAATGGAAGCACTTTCATCTGATTATATATAGTGTATATATATGCACTGTGTGTGGACTGTTTTTGAGGTTTTTATTATTTTGTGAGTCACTGTTGCATTTTTTTGTGTATCACTATTGGAGTATTTACCACTTGTACTTGTTATATTCCCATAGTGGGAAGTCACGTGTTGCACAATTTTGTGTGTTATCCCCTTCTTTGTGTGGTTTTAAGGGGATTGAGTGTGTCACTACACTGTTCATTATTCCTAATTTAATATATTTATTTTATTTATTTATATATAGCGCTTAACTTTTGCCACATTTTATTGTTACAGCCTTATTCCAAAATGGATTAAATTCATTTTTTCCTCAACATTCTACAAACAATACCCCATAATGACAACGTGAAATCTTTGCAATTTATTAAAAATATAAAATGAAAAAAAGCCACATGTACATAAGTATTCACAGCCTTGCTCAATACTTTGTTGAAGCACCTTTAGCACCAATTACAGCCTCAAGTTGTTTAAGTATGATGCTACAAGCTTGGCACACCTATTTTTGGCCAATTTCTCTCATTCTTCTTTGCAGTACCTCTCACGCTCCATCAGGTTGGAAGGGGAGCTTCGGTGCACAGCCATTTTCAGATCTCTCCAGAGATGTTCAAAGGGGTTCATATCTGGGCTCTGGCTGGGCCACTCCAGGACATTCACAGAGTTGGACCGTAGCCACTCCTGTGTTATGTGGGATGTGTGCGTAGGGTCGTTGTCCTGTTGAAAGATGAACCGTCGCCCCAGTGTAAGGTCCGGAGTGCTCTGGGACAGGTTTTCATCAAGGATGTGTCTGTACATTGCTGCATTCATCTTTCCTTTGATCCTAACTAGTATCCCAATTCCTGCCGCTAAAAAACATCCCCACAGCATGATGCTGCCACCACCATGCTTCACTGTAGGGATAGTATTGGCCTGGTGGTGAGCAATGCCAGGTTTCCTCCAGTCATGATGCTTGGCAGTCAGGCCAAAGAGTTCAATCTTTGTTTTATCAGACCAGATAGTTTTCATGGTCTGAGAGTTCCTCCGGTGTCTTTTGGGAAACTCCAGACAGGCTGCCATTTGCCTTTTACTGAGGAGTGGCTTACATCTGGCCACTCAACCATACAGGCCTGATTGGTGGAGTGCTGCAGAGATGGTTTTTCTTCTGGAAGGTTCTCCTTTCTCCACAGAGAAATGCTG
Organism: Staurois parvus; assembly: GCF_062004578.1. Classification (NCBI taxonomy): domain Eukaryota; kingdom Metazoa; phylum Chordata; class Amphibia; order Anura; family Ranidae; genus Staurois; species Staurois parvus. The sequence continues at coordinate 3,671,257 of NW_028318023.1, read as the reverse complement.
GATAGTGACCATCAAGTGATTGGTTACCTTCCTGGTTAAGGCCCTTCTCCCTCGATCGCTGATTTTGGCCAGGTGGCCTGCTCTAGGAAGATTTCTGGTGGGTCTAAACTTCTTCCATTTATGGATGATGGAGGCCACTGTGCTCATTGGGACCTTCAATGCTGCAGAAATGTTTATGTACCCTTCCCCAGATCTGTGCCTTGATACAATCCTGTCTCGGAGGTCTACGGACAATTCCTTGGACTTCATGGCTTGGTTTGTGCTCTGACATGCACTGTTAACTGTGGGACCTTATATAGACAGGTATATGACTTTCCTAATTCTGTCCAGTCAACTGAATTCCCCACAGGTGGACTCCAACCAATTTGTGGAAACATCTCAAGGATGATCATTGGGAAGAGGATGCACCAGAGCTCAGTTTTGATGTGATGGCAAAGGCTGTGAATACTTATGTACATGTGTTGTTTTTTTTTTCATTTTTTATTTTTATTAAATTACAAAGATTTCAAAACGAACTTCTTTCACGTTGTCATTATGGGGTATTGTTTGCAGAATGTTGAGGGAAAAAATGAATTTAATCCATATTGGAATAAGGCAGTAACATAACAAAATGTGGCAAAAGTTAAGCGCTGGGAATACTTTATGAATGCACTGTATCTACCTATCCACAACCAGGTGCCATTCCTAGAAACTATGCTTAACCGCTTCCCCACCACCCTTTTGCAGATTCTGCACTTCCAGTAGGGGGCGTGTGCGAGCCGCATGCGCGCCCTACCCGCGCCGCCATTAGCAGCTGTGGCTGTCAATCACTGGGTCCCGGACAGTGACTACCCGCCGGCTCCTGGTGATTACCGAGGATCTCGGATGGGGAGGAAGGCTGCTTTGTTTACTAACAGTCCTCCTCCCTGTTGGGGCACACTGCTCTGGATGACACTTCCAGCACACAGTTAACACTTTGAACACCCCTCATGTTAACCCCTTCCTGCCCAGTGCCATTAGTACAGTGCCGGTGCTTTTTTTAGCACTGATCATTGTATTGGTGTCACTGGGGAAATCAGTGACACCAAATCAGTTCCCCCTAGTGTCAGAATGCACACCGCAGTCCCGCAGTCCCGCAGTCCTGCAGTCCCGCAGTCCCGCTATAAGTTGCTGATCGCCGCAATTATTAGTAAAAAAAATAAATAAATTCCAGTATCTATACCGATGATGTTAGAAGCAGTTTTAGTAAATCTACCCCAATGTCTATCTGACTGCTGCATTCCATATCAGAAGCAGGTCTGCCCTTATTTTAATTCTAACCCTGGATCCCTTTTTTAGAAGAATTAGGTCACATCCAGACATTAGTATGACTGTTGTAGGCAGGAGCCTAAGCAATGTCTTCACATACATAGACTGCCTACTCATTTTTGTATTAAAAAAATGAACCATCCATATGGGTGAAATAGAGCCACCATTAAACATGCAATTCTTCACAGAACAATGCCCCTGACAGACATCAAAATATATAAAATAATTTCTTATATGCAAGTACTTGATTGGTGCAGGCACAAACCGAAGAAGGTGTGGAGCTCCATAAAGCAATCTGCCTCTCCATCTCCATTCAATATATTCCCTTGGTGTCTGGAGCTGCCATCCTCACCACTGTAAAAAGATCCCTCAATAGCCTCCACATGGCTCCTTTCTCCTCACCCCTCTCCCTATCATATGGAATCTAACATTTCCTATGGCTACAGGATGAAATTGTTCAAGAGTATAGAATATCTTTAATGGAGCTCAGGATAGCAGAAATAAAGTAACTGTCATTTTTTTCTTTTGTCACTCTATCCAAAACTAATTTAAAAGCTTTGCCTGAGCATGCACTTTAACACAGTATTTTACAATATTGTTATTGGTTTTAGATACATTTTAAAAGCTTTAAAATGTCTGTTTTCTACATGCTATACACTGTAATTTACTCCTTTATGGCTGTGCAAACAGCATTCAAGGAACTTCATAGCTTTTCATTATGCTCCCTTAAAGACCCATTTCTTATAGGTGTGCCTGTTGTTAAAAAGCTGTGCGTCTTTCCATGTGAGTGCAGATTTTCAAGCCACAGTAAGGAATACAGTACTATTTCTATCTATAGGATCTATTCTTTAGGTCTGTTGGATTCTGTATGGCCCATGCCACATATTTTCTTGTTACGTATACAGTTAGATGAACATTTAATTGATTATGACAAATCGAATTGAGATGTTTTGAAGTGTTTGGCATTCTATATATTTCTATGTACAGTACATATCTAGCCTAGTGTAGGCAATTTAGCTTAGTACAACAGCGACAGAAGGAAAAGGTTACACAGATGGATTTAGAATTGATTTACACCAGAAAAATAGTAGGACAGTTTGTTCTATTACATTTTCCATGCCAGTGCAGATTTTCAAGCCACAGTAAGGAATACAAACTATTTTTATCCATATGATCTATTGTTTAGGTCTGTTGGAATCTGTATGGTCCATGTCACATATTTTCTTGTTACATATACAGTTAACTTATATTCTACCACTCTTTAGTCTTATCTGCACACTCTGATTCTTACATCATCACCTCTTTTCCCTAATTTGCTGATTAACTCTTCTATCAGGGATTCCCAACATTTTTCAAGTTTTGTGACTCACCATGTTCTAGTTACCAGGATGAATATTTAATTGATTATGACAAATAGAATTGAGATGATTTATAGTGGTGTCTTGCATTTTATATATACAGTATATATACTGTATGTATTCAAGTGTAGATGATTTAACTTATTACAATAGCGAGAGAGGACAATGGTTATACAGATTAATTTAGAATTGATTTCCACAGAAAAGGAGATAGACAGTTTGTTCTATCACATTGATTTTAAAATACTGAAGACTGTGTTGTTTTATGTTCTGAACTCAGACGTGTTGGTGATAATAAAGTGATAAACATCTCTACAGCACCTTTCTATAACTCCTCCATGGAATAATTTCATATTCTGAGGTCACAGTTAGAAAGAGTGAAAGTGAAGGGGAAGAAGAATAAGGGTATATAAGGTAACAAGTGCACTCATCTGCTACACGCTATACACTGTCATTGAGAGCACTGTGGCCTATTGTAAAGAAGACTCTCAAAAATGACCTTTGGAATCTAATATTTTGTCTACAGAAAAATGGCCATCATTGTAAATACTATGCATACAGGAAATAAGGGCCCACAGCATCTAAGCTGTCACAACTTGAGTTCCCATTTGAACATGAAATAAGAGGACAAAGCAATAAAAACCCTTTTCATGCCCCACCCCAGTGAAAACTATAAAGAATAATGTAGAGGAAGTGCATCATGTCAGCTGTTTTGGAGTCCCTGTGTTCTTAAAAATGCCTTAAAAAAAAGGGGGCATAGTCTGGACATGGTCAAGTAGAGATGTTCTGCACCTGAGCTCTCGGTCCCTCTCTGGCTTTCCTTGCCTTTCTATGCCATGTGACTGGATCCAGAGTGGAGATAAAACTTTTTTGCAGGACCTCAGCAGATTAGCCCCAGCACCGATATGGCAGAGCCACGCGGTACTGCCCCAGTGACTCTCTCCCCTGCAGGCACTCCCTGCCTCTCCAACACTTTATAGAGCTTCAGATAAATTCTCAGACACACCGCCAATTCTGAACCCTGGCCTGCTGACCTCACCGCATGGCTCCGAGATTACATCTGCTCTACAAGCTGACAAGGACATCAGAGCACTACTCCAGGCTCTCCCAACCAGAGTGGATATTGAGGCACTCATCCTCCAGCTGGAAGACAACCACCACCAAGAACTCCATATGGTCAGGACGGATGTCCATTCCTTTGCCGATTGCCTCACCACAGGAGAATCCTCTATTACTGCCCAAGAGCAGTAGGTGGCAGCTTTAGAAAAGATCCAAGAAGCTCAGACTGACATGGCTGTGGCTCTACAACTGCATCTGAAGAACCTGTAAGACCGGAGCCACCACAATAATTTGTGGCTTGGAGGCCTCCTGAAGCCACCAGGCCAGAGAACCTACAGGACACCATCACAACCATCCTACAGAAAGTGTTGGATTCAATTCCCCCCACTGATCTAGAGCTGGATAGGGTGCACAGGGCACTGGATCCCAAACCTACTGATCCAAACTGACCATGAGATGTAATCTGCCATCTCCATCACTACAAATACAAAGAGGACATTCTCTGCAAAATGTGGGAGACAGCCCATTTGGATTTTGATGAAGCCTCTGTTATAATACTTCCATATCTATCTAGGGCCACCTTACAATGCTTAACACTACTTTGTCCTGTATTGGAAAAGCCTGACAACTTGTTTTCACCTACAGATGGGGCCTCCCACTCTTCATCACTGCATGCAAAGCAGTTAATGTCTTTAATCTTCAGATGTCAGTGGATCTACCTGCTCTCTTCGCCTTCATGGAGTTGGACCTTTTCCCAATCCCCAACTGGCTTCAACTGCTGCCGTGGCCGAAGGAACAGCCGGGCCTTTACCCATCAGGGCCTGTCTCCTTGCTCTCCTACACCAAGTAGCCACACTTGGGCTCTAACACCAAACAGGACACGTGAGTCCTAACCCCCTGTGTTGCTGAGCTTCTGCAGCATAGACCTGCTTGTATTGTTTGTTTCATCTCAAGATGGAATGCCACAGGGTGGAGAACCTTCTGCATGGTTCCTGGAGTGTGTTTTGCCCACTGCACTTGATTCTGGAACTATATCGTCCCTCTGTAAACTGTAGCAGACCGACTAGATCTGTGGATGAAGGGCTTTGCTCACCAATTTTTTTATTTTATTATTATTATTATTATTATTATTATAATACAGGATTTATTTATATAGCGCCAACAGTTTGCGCAGCGCCTTACAAAATGAAGGTAGACATTACAGTTACAATACAATTTGGTACAAGAGGCAACAGAGGGCCCTGCTGGTAAGAGCTTACAATCTAGGAGGAAGGGTTGAGTGATACAAAAGATAATAGCTGTGGGGGGGATGAGCTGATGGAGGAAATAAATGTCAGTTTACTAGGTAGAAGCAGGATAGGCTTCTTTAAAGAGAAAGGTTGTCAGGGATTGTCTAAAGGTGGATAGATTAGGAGATAGCTGGACAGATTGGGGTAGGGAGTTCCATAGCATGGGAGAAGCTCGGTAGAAGTCCTGGATATGAGCATGGGAGGAGGTGACACAGGAACTAGAGAGCAGAAGGTCTTGGGAGGATCGAAGCGAGCGGTTTGGTTTATATTTTGAGACCAGGTTGGTAATGTAGCTAGGGGCAGAGTTGTGGATGGCTTTGTAAATTGTTGTTAGTATTTTGAATTTTATTCATTGGGCAAGTGGAAGCCAGTGGAGGGATTGGCAGAGAGGGGTAGCAGACAATGAACGGTTGGTAAGGTGGATGAGCCTGACAGCAGTATTCATGATGGACTGAAGGGGGGATAGCCTAAATAAAGGTAAGCCAATGAGGAGGGAGTTGCAGTAGTCGAGGCGAGAGATAACAAGTGAGTGAACTAGGAGCTTTGTGGTATCATTGGTTAAAAAGGGGTGTATTCTGGAGATGTTGTGGAGATTTAAGGGGAATGATTTGGACAGGGATTGGATGTGGGCCTGAAAGAATTGTTCAGAATCAAGGGTTACACCTAGCACCCTGGAATGCAGGGATGGGTTGATAGTGGTGCTATTAATCCTGACTGAGAAATCGGGGGAAGAGAAACGTGGGGGAGGAAATATTATGAGCTCATAAATAATTGTCATCCTGGGCTATAGTTAGATTTGCCCGCCTTACGGGAATGCCTATAATGTTTTCTTTTTCATATATTTTCTCCTCTCCCAGGGGTGTGTGTATTTTCTGGACAGCTCACTTTCTCCTGAATGTTTTATTTTCCTTCTCTAGTTGTGTTGGTCTGGCAACCGTCACATGGTCGGGGAGCGTCGACACATCCTTACGCAGTGAGTGACTTCTTCTCATAGGGGCGCCCTCAGAGTTTTGCTCTTTTTGGCATTCTTGGCATGGTGACCCCCTTTTTGCAGTTTGAACACCCCTACTTAGTCCTACTGGTAATGGTGTAGACCCCGCTGGGGGACATGTTTATGTATATAACATAGCACTGTTAATGTTGTATTCTTGATCCACCACTTTATGCCTCAATTTTTGTGTCCTCTATTGTTGCTTTTTTTATACTTCTCTTAATGGGTGGTCTAGAGAGTTCCCTCCTTGGTTGTTTCTTATGATTTCCCTGCCTCCGTACACACTGCCAGTTAGAATTGTGCATACGCCTCCACTCTAGTCCTGTACACGTTCCCTTTTCTTCTCCCCCCCGCCCCTCATTTTTTCCCTGGCTGGTGGGTGATGGACTCTATGTGCATCACTTTCTTTAATGTTAAGGGACTTAATGTTCCCAAAACTTCTCCACGATTTGAAACGTGTACATGCTGATGTGGCATTTGTACAAGAAACCCATTTCAGACATGACAAACTCCCTTTGCTCTAGAACAGGTTTTACCCTTTGACTTACCATGCTTCTAATAAAATCACTAAATCAAAGGGTGACATTCTGTCCCATGGACTTGCTTAGACACACTTGTTGATGTGGATGGTCGATTTTTATTCCTGAAAGACATGACTGGCAGGGCCAAGATCTTTGGCCACTCTTTACACATTACGGAATTCCCACCAGGACCTCTTTTTCAGCAATACCCTTGACAAACTTCTAGACTTCACTGAAGGCCAATTAATTCTTGGTGGAGACTTCAATGTTCCCCTGATTCCGAATGTAGACACATATATGGACTCCTCTTCTGTTACTTCTGGTTCTCGCAAACGCGTCTCCCTAGCCATTCACAGGGCACAGTTAATCAATGTTTGGTGATTGCAACACTCCGGTGAAAGAGACTATACATTCTATTCCTCCCCTCATAAGCTGTACTTATGCATCGACTATTTTGTGATCCCTCATAGCCAACTCCACACAGTAATCAAGAGTTCTATCAGAAATATCATATGGTTGGATCATGCTCCCATTGTCTTGCGCTATGCCCTGTCAAATATTTCTCTTTCCAGATCCAGGACATGGAAACTTAATGAGAGTCTTCTACAAGACCCAGAGGTTTTGGCTGATGTGATCAAGGAACTGGTGTTCTATTTTCAAAGTAACAATACCCCTGACTGCAACCCAGGGATGATTTGGGAGGCCACAAGGCAGTTAAACAAAGAGTTCTGAATAGGCATCGCGCACATATCAAACGTGAGAGGGAAGTGATCTTGGTGAAGCTTTCTAGCGATATTTACAAATTAGAATCTCGTCATAAACATGCTCCGTCTTTGCTTATTGAAAGAGAGATTTTGAGTCTTCGTAAACAGATCTCTGACCTGGTGCAATTCAGGGCCAAGGCAGCGCTGCACTGTCCAGAAGCTGTTTTATGAATCCGGAAACAAATGTGGTGGGCTCTTGGCTAGATCCCTTCAAGATCAGCATTTGGCATCACACATTCCACAGATATCTTACTCTAACAGCCGGAAGGTCACCCTTCCCAAACAAATTGAGCAGGCATTTGGCAAATTCTATTTCTCTCTTTATAACCTAAAAATGGCAGCTCTATCACAATCACAGTTGGATGACTACCTGACCTCCTCTCACTTACCCCAACTTCCTTCTCCCATGAGGAGAGACTTGGAAGACCCTGTCATCTTGGAAGAACTCCAAAATGCAGTGAGCGCCACCCAAACGGGTAAGTCACCAGGACCTGAGTGCTTTACTCTTCAATATTGTAAACTTTCGATGCCATCGTTAGGCCCCTAATCAATGTAACTGGTTCCATGGGATCTTTTCCCCATGAGACCTTAAAAGCCCATATCTCAGTTCCTTATCCAATATGATTATTAAACATTGATCTAAAGTTGTTCACTAATATTTTGGCTTCCTGCCTCCAACAACATCTCCCACAACTGGTCCATTCAGACCAAGTCGAGTTCATACCGACCCATGAGGCCCAGAACAATACCATCAAAGTCCAGAACCTGATCCACTTTGCCATCCAAACTCATAATCCATGTGTGCTCTTGGGAACAGATGCAGACAAGGGCTTCGACCGGGTGAACTGGTAGTTTATGTTCATGGTCTTGCGATACATCAGGCTCGAAGTCCATATGCTCTGATGGATTTCGAGCATTTATGCTTTACCAACTGCACTGGTCAAGGCAAAGGGGGTCCTTTTAGAGCCCTTCTATGTTACCAATGGGACTAGACAGGGGTGTCCCTTATCGCCCCTTCTCTTTGCCCTAACACTCGAGGCATTCCTTTGCAGAATCTGCTTGAATTCTGACATTATGGGCCTTCTTATTGGAGATTCTAAGCATAACGTAACAACTTATGCTGATGATTTACTTGTTTCGTTGACTAATCCCTCCTTCTCCCTGCCTAACCTTCTTCAGGAATTCGATCTGTTTAGGGCAGTGTCTCATCTTAATATACATTTTACAAAATCAGAAGTGATGGGGGTGGAGATACTGCAGTCATTACTTCAGAACCTACAACATGGTTTCAAATTTAAATGGACAAACTCGGCTTTGAAATATTTTTGTACAGTACTTATGTCCCTGCCTGTTTAGCACTTCTTGACTTTAAATTTCCCCCACACTTGTGTAAGATCCATACCTTATTGAAATCATGGGACCATGGAGTTCACTCATGGTTTGGAGGATGCAATATTTTTAAAATGAGCATACTACCCACTTTTTTATACCTATTCCAGGCTCTATCTAGTATCTTTCCTTCTCATTGCTTTAAATGTTTTTATCTGGACACATAAACGTCCCCAGATCTGCCGTCATTTGTTGACTATGCCCAAATATGGGTAGACTCATTGACTGTTGCCATCATGTAGACATTAAGCTTTGGCTCCACCCAGAACAGACCCAAAGCTTGGTGCAGCTACGTGAAGCACCATGATGTTATGGCGACTTACCCCTTCTGTCAAAGCACACCCTTTAATAGGACCTACAGTACATATATGCTCCTTACTGTTCACCACAACCGCATTGTCTCCTTATGCCTCTCCGATTTTGCCCATCTTGAGCAACCCACATTTTTCCCCAAGTTTCAGTATGGACTGTTTTGCTCTCTAGTCAACTCTGGCCTTTATCAGGCCTCTCATTTTCTGGCAACGGGCTCCTGGCCTACTCTACAGGCCCTGGCAAATCCAGATGGCCCTTTACATTTGGATTTTTGGAGGGCCCTGTAGTTACATCACTTTTTGGTCTCTCTCCTACCTTCATGTGATTTCTGATTTCTGGTTTTTGATTATGTTTGAGACATATTGCACTGATCCAGGAGCATTTCTTACACTCTCGAAAATGTATTCCCTGTTGGTACCACCTACCGACATCTATCAATTGCCCTGCCTCAAAAAATGTGAATCAGATTTGGAGAAGACATATATGGTGGACCAACGGAGTAACATTATTCGGTTTGACGATCTGTATGAGAATACAGGAAGTTCATTTAAAATTTTTGACTGTGTGATATTATACCCCTTCTCTCCTTCATACATTTTTTCCCAAATGTCACGGTTTGCTGTTGGAGATGCCAGGAGGAGCAGGGGATGCAGCTCCATATTTTTTGGTCCTGCCCCAAGCTTATTCCATTACTGAAAAGAGGTCCAGAGGATTTCCCAAAAATTTACTGATTACATTATACCAGATGATTCAACATTTTTTCACCTTCATGTCTCCATTATACCAGCCAAAACATACAAATAATTTACGCTATCTCCTAAACGCCACTAAATCATGCATTCCTCTTGTAACTTTTAAACTCATCCCATTTCTCCCATCTTTTTTTAAATCCCTCCATTTTATCTTCTTCAGTGTGGTAGAGTTCCTCCATCCTATAAATATAGTCTACCCTATTTATCCAACCTTTTTTTTTGGTGCCTCCTGTCCCTGACAAAATTTGGGCATCAATCCCTTTGCTGCATTTATTAAATGAAATATCATTTGAATTCTTATATTTTTCTACAGTAATCTCAGTTTTATGAGATAAGCATATGCCTGGATCTTTTGAGATATTAGTCCCCAAAATCTCCTGTATTTGGTGAATTATTTCTTCCCAATACTCCTGTATTTTAGGGCATTTCCACCATATATGTGCCATTGTACCTTTAATCCCACATCCCCTATAACACAGGTGATTTCTCTGCTTTTTGCATGTGTGCCACACTTGGTGTATTGTACCACCTAATTAAACATTTATAGTTAATTTCCACCACCTTCATGTCTATAGCCCCGTGCATTAATCTAAATATTTTCATTTTTAGTTGCCCATTAAATGCTATTCTGAGTTCTCTTTCCCATTTCTCCATGTACGGTGGGAAAGTAGATCCTGCTATTGCAGTGAGGATTTTATAAATAGGAGAAGTACCATGTTTCCGTATCTTACTTGCACTAAACAGTTGTTCAAATGGATTTAAATCCTCCATTGTCCTTACCAGCTTTGGGAGCATTGCAACAAAGTGTCTTACTTGAAAATATTGCCACTCATCTAACATAAAAAACACCTCCTTGTTTTTTAACTCCTGAAAGGAGAATATTTGTCCTTTTTTCATTATATCTTTTAACTGTGTATTCCCTTTTCTTATCCATTTACCAGAAATACGGTATTAACATTGAATTAAACTCCCATCCCATTTGTTTGTGAATTATCTCCCAAACCTAATTACATTTTGTGTCTAAGTGCTTGTGCTTTAAGCCAACTTACGATACTGTCAAGTAGTGTCTCACTTAATGTGTTTTCTATATAACCCAACTTCCCCGGTGCATTATATGTCCAATCAAAAATACATGACAATTCACAGGGACCAAGTGGGATTCGTCCCTGGGAGGCAGGCGGGTGATAATGCTCGTAAAGTTGTTCATCTTATATACCTTCTACAACAGCGCAAAATTCTGAGATTTCTATTGTCTTTAGATATATACAAAGCTTTTGATTCCCTATCCTTGGAATATCTGCGGTTTGTGCTGTCCCGTTGGGGCTTTGGGGATTCTATCCTTTCTTGGATCCAGGCCTTGTATTCTTCTCCCTCGGTTTCGGTTAAGTATGCGGGGTATTTCTCAGATCCCTATCCCATTTGGCGATGGATGAGACAGGAATGCCCCTTGTCTTCGACGCCCTTTGTCCTAGCGCTTGAGGCACTGGCTTTGGCGCTCCGGGCGGTTTGTAATATATCGAGTGTCCCTTACGCGGGACAGGAATTTAAGTTGAACCTTTTTGCGGACGATGCCTTCTTGACTCTCACTAATCCTTTGACGATGCTCCCAAACTTGCAACGGGTCCTTGCTCGGTTTTCATTGATTTCGGGTCTCCGTATTAATTTGGACAAGACTGTCACTCTCAATATCACTTTGGCCTCAGATTTGGTTTCACGCCTGCAATCCCACTTCCCTTACAAATGGGCTTCCTCTTCCCTGGAATACTAGGGCATTCGCCTGACCCTCACTTATGGCTCTTTGTTTACTGCAAATTATTATCTATAGCTGTGCTCTGTCTCCTCCCTTATGCAGTCTTGGCAATTCCTGCATCTGTCCTGGATTGGATGGGTTAATTTGGTGAAAATGACTATGCTGCCTAAATTGTTGTATTATTTTCGCACCCTCCCAGTGTGGGTTTCTTCTCATTTTCTCTGGTTACTTCAGGCAAGAATAATGCGATTTATCTGGACTGAGTCTCCAGAAACACACTTTTTACCCATAGACTGAAGGGAGGTCTTGGGGTGCTTAATGTAGCTAAGTATTACCAGGTGAGCCAGAATGTACCCCTGTTTATGTTGCACGCATCCTCTGATGTTCCTCTCTGGGTCCTTTTGGAACTGCCTAACTGTGCCCCTATTGTGACGTCGACGCTTTTATGGCTCCCCCCGACCCAACGCCTGAGGACATTGACTCCCATTTTGTTCCACGGCCTACGAGTGTGGGATTCGGTACAGTACTCTAGTGGCTTGATGTCACCCTTTCTGCCCTTGCACCTGATTATCAATAATCCTCTTTTTCCACCGGGTATGGATCAGCCAGGAGCGTTCTCTTGGTCGGTGGCCAACGGTTTTTTGCAGGTGCGACACTTTTTGACCTCTCGATCCTTCCCTACGTGCAATTCTCTTCGGGAATGTTGACCTCACTGAGTGGCACTTCCACCTTTCCATATCAGAAATCAGCCTTTAAACAGCTTTGCCAACAGCATATCCTATCTGTTTCTGTCAGCCACTAGAACAATTGCCCAGGCATGGAAGAGCCTGTCTGTCCCTCTTCAGCGGGTGCGGGACTGTATGACCACTCTGATGCTCAATGAACAGATGTCGAGTATCTGTAATGACTCCCAATGAAAATTTTTGAAAATATGGAAGCCATGGTTGACATATGTTTTCCCACGCTCCCCCCGGCTAGTCTGAGTTTATGATGCTGTATGGTAATGGCATTCCCGGATCCCTGCTTCTGGTCTTGTTTTCTTCTTCCTTCTTTACTCTTTTTTCCTCTTTCTCTTTTGTTTGATTATGTGAGGCAATATATATTTGCCTTTGGCTGGAAATTTTTGTTGGCGTTATATCACTGTTTCTGTATTTGATGTGCTATTGATAGCCCCTACATGGACACACCTCTTGAATTGTTGGTGTTACAATACAGATTTCTTTATTTTTTATGTACCATTGATAGCCCCTGCGTGGGTGTGTCTTTTGCTCTAATACTGCTTGTTAAATTGTTTACAAAAGTTAATAAAAACCATTGAAATACAAAAATATGTGACAATAATACAGAGTAATAATATCTCTTAAAGTCCAGTACATTTAAACCTTCATTTTCTTTATCTCTGCACTACACTTCATAACTTATTCTCTGTTTTTTATTTCCCCAAATATACCTCAATATCATTGTTTTAATTACTTTAAAATAGGTTCCCAGAAGCTGTATGGGTAGCATATGAAATTTATATAGGATTTTTGGGACAATTATCATTTTTACCAGATTTATCCATCCTATTCAGGAGAGTGGTCCTACTGAGATTCTCCTCAATTCATCCTTTATCTCATTTATTAATGGCATGCAGTTTATTTTATATAGATTCTTAGAGGACAAGGTAAATTTTATTCCCAGGTCTTTTACTTCTTTTTCTCTCCTTGCAAAGGGGAATTCTCTCTGTAAAACCTTTATTTCATTAATTGAAACATTAACATTTAAAATCTCTGATTTTGACGGGTTGATTTTTAAATTTGATAAGTCTCCATAATATTTCATTATTCTCATTATATTGGGTAGTGTCAGCCTAGGGTTTACCACATAAAATAGCATATCATCAGCATATGCTGCAACTTTATGTTCTATCTCTCCTATCTGTATCCCTTTTACATCCAGACCATTTCGTACTGTTTTGCCAAGAGAGACTCTAAAAATAAGACAAACAGCAGGGGCAAAAGCGGATGCCCCTGTCTTGTCCAACTATACATTTTAAAAAACTATGATAATGAGCCATTGACCTTTACTGCTGCTGAAGGTTGGCTATACACCTTTCCTATCCACTCTCTCATTTTGGGGCCAATTCCCAAAATGTAAGGGACCACCCGGCGGTACCACTAGCACTCCACTAAATAGGCGTTCCCAGAGCACGGAGTGTAAGTCCCAGGGTGCTTGTTCACCAGGGCCCCTGATGGTGGGGATGGACTTGGAGCCCCCCGAGACCAGGTCGTGACTACTGGGCAAACCCGTTAGTGGTAGTGGTATTCGCCGAGGGCTCCCGCGGGGAAGAGCCTGATATGAGGAGGTCAGAAGACCCCACTGGGAGGGATGGACGGATGGATAGCTGAGCAGGTGCGAGGTCAGACAAGCCGGGTCGGTAACAGGGAGGGCGGTATGGTACAAGGCAGCAGGCAAAGAATAGTCGGGTCACACACCAGGTCAGCAACAGCAGGTCAGATCCAATAGGGGGCATTCAAGAGAGAGGTCAGGCAAAGCAAGGGTCAGGGCAGGAGAAATACAGCAAGGTCAGAGCACAATCCGGGTCAGCAACTTACAATTCACAGGTTCACAGGATACAGGATACAGGTAAGACCAGAAGGCACTGAATGACAGCTCAGGGCCATTTAAATATCCTGCCCTGCACTGCCATTGGTGCCCAGCGGGCGGCTGTGGCTTCTACTGCGCATGCGCGAACTCGAACGCCGCTGCCAGCCCGGACCTAGTGCCCGAGTCCCTGCACAGGGCGGCGCACTGCGCCTGCGCCAGGACCATCGCGGCGGGGATCGAGGAGATCCCTGACATTGCCCCCCCCTACGGGCAACCTCCGGATGCCCACCCGATCTCTCCACCATGGGTGATCGCGAAAAAACCTCCGGACAAGTCTGGGTGCATGGACATTATGGGCTGGTTCCCAAGAATTGTCCTCAGGGCCATAGCCATTCCATTTGATTAGGAATTGGGTCTGGCCCCCCCTCCTTCGGCACTTCAGGATTGTTTCCACCTCAAATTCTTCTTCCCCTTCGACCGTTATGGCCCCCGGAGGTCTAGATTCTCGTTCAGGGAAGGCATCTGGGACCACTGGCTTCAGCAGGGACACATGGAAGACTGGGTGGATTTTGAGTGTGTCAGGGAGGACAAGTTCGTAAGCCACCTCATTGACCATCCGCTTAACGCAAAAGGGTCCTATAAATTTAGGGCCTAATTTCTTTGTTGGGCAAAGCATCTTTAAGTTGGATGTAGACAACCAAACCTTCTCTCCGGGTCACAACACCAGATCTCCCCTTCGACTCTTGTTAAATGCCCTCTTGTAGTCTTCTTGGGCCCGAATGATGGCTTCCTGTAGCTTCTTGTTGTTCGAGGAGAAGAACGTCAATGTATCCTGTGTTGCTGGAATTGGGCATTCAGGGACCAAGTCCGGGAGGAAGGTAGGGTGAAACCCATAATTGGAAAAGAACGGGGACTGCCTCGTTGCCGAATGGCACGCGTTGTTGTACGCGAATTCCGCCAAGGGTAGAAGTGGTATCCAGTCATCCTGAGCAAAAGATGTATAGCAGCGCAGGTATTGCTCCAGAGTCTGGTTGGTTCTTTCGGTCTGTCCGTTGGACTGAGGGTGGAATGCAGAAGAGAGGGACAGTTGGATGTTCAGAGCTTTACACAGAGCCCTCCAAAATCTTGAGGTGAACTGAACCCCTCGGTCTGAGACAATGTCTTCAGGGACCCCGTGCAGTCTTACAATCTCTTGAATGAATACTCGCGCAGTTTCGGCTGCCGACGGAGTCTTCCTTAATGGTATGAAGTGGGCCATCTTAGATAAACAGTCCACGACCACAAGGATTGCTGTGTGGTTTAGTGAAGGTGGGAGCTCGACTATAAAATCCATCGAAATCTTCTGCTAAGGCCGTTCGGGAATCGGTAAAGGCCGCAGAAGACCCCAAGCCTTGCACCTTGATGGTTTGTTCCTCTGGCAGGTGATGCAGGAGTTAACGTAGTGTTTGCAATCTTTCGCCATGTCAGGCCACCAGAAGGAGCGTCGGAGGAGCTCTAGGGTCTTGGCCGAGCCAAAGTGCCCTGCCATCGGGTGGTCATGGCAATGGCCCAAGACCAGGGTTCGGATTTCCTCTGGCACCATAATCCGATCTTCCTTCCATAGGAGTCCCCCCTTGTTCTGGAGGGGCACCCCGGCTGGGATGGGTATGGCCGTGGATGCCTCCATTATCTTGGAACGAAGGTCCGTCTGGAGCGCTAAGAAGTTTCCCGAAGACAGGATAGTGTCGGGCGCTGGGACCTCCTTGGCATCCTCGTACATGCGTGACAACGCATCTGGCTTCGTATTTTTTGATCCCGGCCTGTATGTAATGTGGAAATTGAATCTTGAGAAGAACAATGCCCATCTCGCCTGTTGTGGGCGTAAGCGTTTGACGGTCCTCAGGTACTCCAGATTCTTGTGATCCGTAAATATCAAGATGGAGTGTTATGCACCTTCCAGCAGGTACCTCCATTCCTCTAACGCTGCCAGAAGTTCACGATCGCCGATATCGTAGTTCCTTTCCGCCGGGGTGAGTTTCCGTGAGAAGAATGCCACAGGATGGAGCTATTCCCTGGTGCCCTTTCGCTGGGATAGGATGGAACCTACCGCATTCTCTGATGCATCTACCTCCAAGATGTAGGGTAAGGCGGCATCGGGGTGACCCAGGATGGGTGCCGAAGTGAATAGCTTCTTCAAAGCTTCAAAAGCTTCCTGCGCTTCCGGCGTCCACCTGAATCGAGTTCCAAGCTTGGTTAGCTGAGTAATGGGGGAGACCAGACCCGAGAAGTTCTTGATGAACTTGCGGTAAAAGTTTGCGAACCCGACAAACCGTTGGACGCCCTTCCTGTCTGTGGGTTCAGGCCAATCCAGTATTGCAGATACTTTCTGAGGGTCCATCGCGACCCCCGCGGTGGAGATAATCAGACCCAGAAAAGTAATGCTAGACTGTTCAAAGCAACATTTGTCAGCCTTGGCGTATAAGCCGTGCTGCCGCAACCGCCCTAATACCCTTGCTACATGAACTCTGTGCTCCCCCAGAGAAGGTGAAAAAATCAAAATATCGTCAAAGTAGACGATAACAAAGACATCCAGGAAGTCCCTAAAAATGTCGTTCACAAAGTGTTGGAAAGTGGCCGGTGCATTGCACAGAACGAATGGCATGACCAGATTTTCAAAGTGGCCAAAGCGGGTGCGGAATGCCGTTTTCCACTTGTCCCCCTCCCTTTTGCGAACCAGGTTGTATGCTCCCCTTAAATCCAGTTTCGTGAACACCACTGCAGCCTTTAACCATTAGCCGCCCGGCCAATGGCCGTTTGGCGGCTTCAATTGTGTCCCTGCATTCCGGGTGCACGCCATTTGGCGTGCTCCCGCACATGCGCCGTTTGCGCTAATGCAGAGCCGCGCAGCAGTGTGATCTGTCAGCGGCCGTGCACCTCGGACACGGCCGATGACAGATCCGAGTACCGGCTCCCGTTGCTGGTACCATGTGACCTGCTGTGACCAATCACAGCAGGTCACATGACAGTTGTATACAATGGATGGCTTCATTCATGATGCCATCCATTGTATACTAGTGCCTAGCTGTGAATGGTCACAGCTAATCACATGCACATGTCATGTGACTAGCTGTGACCAAATCACAGCTAAGCACAGAAAAAAAAAAAAAAAAAAAGCTGAATGAATCGATTTCATTCAGGTAAATGCTTGCTTATAGCAAAGTAATTCTTTGCTATAAGCAAATTGTGTAAAAAAAAAAAAATACTGATCACTTCCCCAAAGTAGTACAATGTTACTATGGTAACATTGCACTACTTTGGTCAAAGTAAAATATGAAAAAAAAATCTTAAAAAAATTAAAAAAATATATATATATATTTTTTTTTTTTCATACTGTCACCAGTCAGTGTCCCTGTTCACCGCCATGCCAGTTATATGATGACGCTGTACTGCACTGGTGACAGTATGTAAAAAAACAAATAGTGAAAATAATTTTTTTAATTTTTTCATTTTCCGAAAAATTATGACAAAAAAATACAACTTCAAAAAACTCGCCATGCCTCTTATGAAGTACGTCGGACTGTCTACTCTGCAAAAAGGGGTTATTTGGGGGATACCTGTACTGTTCTGACATTCTTGGACCTCAAGAAATTAGATTGGCTGTCAGTACTTCAGGATTGATCAATTTTCAGATCTATACCATAGTTTGTGAACTCTATAACTTTCCTACAAACTAAAAAATACATCCTAATTTGAGTTATTTTCACCAAAGACATGTAGCAGAATACATCTCGGCCTAAATTTATGAAGAACAATTATTTATTTGTAAACTTTTATAACAGAAACAAAGAAAAATGTGTTTTTTTTCAAAATTTTTGGTCTTTTTTTGTTAATTTAGCAAAAAATAAAAACCCCAGCGGTGATTAAATACCACCAAAAGAAAGCTCTAGTTGTGTGAAGAAAATGATAAAATTTTTGTTTGGGTACAATGTTGTATGACCGCGCAATTGTCATTCAAAGTGTGAGAGCGCTGAAACCTGAAAACTGGCCTGGGCAGGAAGGTGTAAAATTGCACGGTATTGAAACGGTTAAACTCTGAAATAACTCTGGTACCAATGGCAGGGGGTAACGATTTTTGATTGTAACTCTATTCAATTCCCGGTAATCAATACACGGTCTCAAGGTCTTGTCCTTTTTTTCTACAAAGAAAATCCCTGCCCCTGCCGGAGAGGTAGAGGGGCGGATGAATCCCTTCTGAAGGCTGTCCTCAATGTATTCCCTCAGGGCCCCCAATTCGAGCTCCGAAAGGGGGAAGATCCGCCCAAAAGGGATCTCTGAGCCAGGTAACAGGTCGATAGGACAGTCATACGGGCGGTTGGGGGGTAGAGTATCTGCTCCCCGTTTACTGAATACATCAAGGAATTCATGGTAGGCTGCAGGAATGACCTGCCTTAATTCGGCATCCCCTTCCGAGCACACGAGGACCTGGGGAACCCCCGAGCCCGAAGTGTGGCAGTGTTCCCGACAGTATGGGGAAGGGAACGAGACTACCCTGGTCTCCCAGTCAATCTGGGGGTTATGAGCACGTAACCACAGAAGCCCCAGAATGACTGGAAAAAGGGGTGATACGATGGCATCCAAGTGGAGGAGTTCCAGGTGTTGGCTGGCAATGGTGGTGGCAATGGAAGGGGTCTCCTGGTTAACCACCCCTGATCTTTTCCGGGACCCATCGGCCAGAAATATGTTGAACCCCTTTTCTTTTGGTTGGAGGGGAATACCCTGCTGGTGAGCAAAATTAACATCTACAAAACAGCTGCATGCCCAATGTCAATTATGGCTGTCACTTCCACGGTCCTTTCTGGAAGCTGAAAGGAGAGGGGCAAAACTAAGTATTGGGAAGAACTGACATCGCCAACAGATAAGGAAGAAGAGGTGCACTTACTCAGTTTCTGCGGGCAGGATCGTACCATGTGACCAGCTTCACCACAGTAGAGGCATAGGTTCTGGGAGCGTCTGCGCTGGCGTTCCTCTGGAGATAGCTTAGGTCACGCCAGGCCTAGCTGCATGGGTTCAGGAGTATCCTCCGGTGGTGGGTTCTTAAAATGTGGCCTAGTGGATTGGCTGGGACCCTGGAAAGACCCCCAGGTACTTCCGCGACCCTGACCGGACCTCTCAAACCTGCATTCCCGCAGTCAATCTTGATGGTTAGTGCAATTAAGTCTTCTAGCGCCTCAGGCATTTCTACCCGGCCGAGCTCGTCTTTCAGGGCCTCTGACAGGCCCATACGGAACTGGTGCACAAGGGCAAACTCATTCCAGCGTGTGTCCCCCATCCAACGCCTAAAATCAGAGGCGTACTCCTCCGTCGCCACATCATAGCCACTCTGTTTCTGCAACCCGTTGGTGGGGCAATCCTGAGGGATGCGACCTGATGATGGTTCACAACAAAGTAGCCCATGGGCGACTACGGCCATTAGTCCACCACTCCTTGCAGGGAGCTTTGGTAAAGACAGAGTAGTCATTTAGATGTCACACCTTGGTGAACCCATATTATCAGCCAAAGAAACATAGAAAATGATGGCAGAAAAATGACCATGTGGTGGTCCATCGAGTCTGTAAGTTTTCTGTTTTTTTTTTTTAATACATGTTTTGTATTTGATTTTCTGTTTGCTTGTTTTTTTACTGCTTGAGTATATATCTATATTGTCCCAAGCATGTTTGAAGCCACTTACTGTTGACTGACTCACTACCTCCACTACCTCTGCTGGATGTTTATTCAGGCATCAACTACCCTTTCAGTAAAATAATACTTTCTAAGATTAGTTTTGAACGCTCCTCCAGTTAGTTTGATGTCATGTCCCCATGTTCCTGATCTTGGTTTCATATTGAAAATCCTGCCCTCTCTCACCTCATTCACCCCCTTGATGTATTTAAAGGTCTCAGTCATGTCTCCCCTTTCCCTTGTTTCCTCCAGACTGTACCAGGGTCATCCATGCTATAATAATATGTGCCGGAGTGTGTACAAGGTTGCTTCGGCCGAAGCTGCCCGCTGTGGGTCATCATATAAGATGGCCATTGCGTCAAAAAAAACGTTAACTGAGCCTAGGTGGGGGTCATTTTTCCCTCTCAGTCGGTGGGCCCAGTCTTGGGGTTCACCCTGCAGGAGGGAGATGACAAACCCCACCTTTACTGATTCCGTCAAAAAGGTACGAGGTTGTAACTCGAAATAGAGAAGGCAGGACTCACGGAACGACCTGAAGCGTGTGCGGTCCCCGTGAAAACGCTCCGGTAGGGGTACCCGGGGTTCGGCCATAGGAAGTGGTGCGGGGGCCCCTGAAGCAGGCTCAGGGGCCGCTACGGGCGGAGGTGCAGGGACCGGGGCCTGTGGTGCAGGGACAGATATCGTGCAGACCTGGAACCGATTTTCAATCTGTAAACACCTGTTCTGTAATACATTTACAGCTTGCGTCAAGGTAGCCAGGTGCCTACAAACTTCCTCCAGCGGGGAGGGTCCTCCTCGAGGCTCCGTCATGGCCTTCTGGTACTGTAAGGGACCACCCGGCGGTACCACTAGCACTCCATTAAATAGGCGTTCCCAGAGCATGGAGTCTAAGTCCCAGGGTGCTTGTTCACAAGGGCCCCTGATGGTGGGGATGGATTTGGAGCCCCCCGAGACCAGGTCATGACTACTGGGCAAACCCGTTAGTGGTAGTGGTATTCGCCGAGGGCTCCCGCGGGGAAGAGCCTGATATGAGGTCAGAAGACCCCACTGGGAGGGATGGACGGATGGATGGCTGAGCAGGTGCGAGGTCAGACAAGCCGGGTCGGTAACAGGGAGGACGGTATGGTACAAGGCAGCGGGCAGAGAATAGTCGGGTCACACGCCAGGTCAGCAACAGCACGTCAGATCCAATAGGGGGCATTCAAGAGAGAGGTCAGGCAAAGCAAGGGTCAGGGCAGGAGAAATACAGCAAGGTCAGAGCACAATCCGGGTCAGCAACTTACAATTCACAGGTTCACAGGATACAGGATACAGGTAAGACCAGAAGGCACTGAATGACAGCTCAGGGCCATTTAAATATCCCGCCCTGCGCTGCCATTGGTGCCCAGCGGGCGGCCGCGGCTTCTACTGCGCATGCGCGAACTTGAACGCCGCGGCCGGCCCGGACCTAGTGCCCGAGTCCCTGCACAGGGCAGTGCACGCCTGCGCCGGGACCATCGCGGCGGGGATCGAGGAGATCCCTGACACAAAACCTCCAATGTATCCATCATAAAGCCCCAATCTACCCTATTGAAAGCCTTCTCAGAGTCTATCAATAACATCAATACGGGGGGGGGTTTCTTTCTTACTTTTTTGTATGAGGAATAATGATCTTAACTCATTATCTCTCCCCTCCCTCCCAGGGACAGAGCCCACTTGATCTAAATGAATCCATTCCGGAATTAAGTCTTTCAGCCTAGTTGCCAGAACTTTCCATATAGTTTCTTATCAATATTTAACAGTGAAATAAGCATGTAGCTAGCACATTGGGTCCTATCTTTCCCCCCTTTTTGTATGATTGTAATATGTGCTTGCAATACCTCCTCCCTCATTTCCATTCCATCTCCTAGTGCATATATATATATATATATATATATACTCAGTTTAGGGACTAATTGTTCTTTGAATTTCTTGTAATATCTCACAGTATACCTGTCTGGCCCAGGGCTCCTCCCCGCAACTGTGCCCTACAATGCCTCCTGGATTTCCTCCTGTGTTATTAGTTTTTCTAAAAGTGCTAAACGTTCCTCTCCCAATCTCAGTAATCCTGCCTCTTTTAGATACATCTGTCTTTCTTCTTCCCCCCTTTTTAGATTTTTTGGGCTTACTTCATATAACTTCCTATGATATTTTGTAAATTCATTAGCGATATCAGTGGTTGAGTACACCATTTCACCATTATCATTTTTAATTTTCTCTATATAATTCCTCTATTTGTTATTTCTCAGTGCTCTTATTAAATATTTACCAAGTCTATTCCCCCACTGATATCTTTCTCTTGCCATCATGTTAAATATTCTCCTCGATTCTTGTTCCATTAGGTTACTTAATTCATCTCTTTGTTTGATTATTTTCTGCTGTGTATCTTTTACTGTTCTCTTTTTATGTGAGTGTTCTAGTTCATATAGTTCCCTTATTAACGTATTAATTTTCTTTTGCTGTTCTTTCTTTTTTCTGCTCCAATGCCTCTCAAGATTCCCCTGATATATGCCTTATGCGTTTCCCACACCGTAGCAATTGAGACTCCTTCAGTCTCATTTATTTCAAAGTATTGTTCTGTTTCTTTTTTTATTCTCAGTTCCGTCTCGTGATCCTGGAGGAGAGTCTTATTAATTTCCACATATTTATCTTATTTTGCTCTCTTCCCCATAATAACTTCATTGTGACAGGTGCATGGTCTGATATTATTGTAACTTCTATATTATTATTATTATTATTATTATTATACAGTATTTATAAAGCGCCAATAGTTCGCTCAGCGCTGTACATTACAAAGGGGGACAGAACATGTGACAGAACAATACCAATACAATGCAAAACATGAGGGGATCGAGGGCCCTGCTCTTTCAAGCTTACAATCTAGGAGGGAGGGGATGGTGGCACAGGAGGAGATAGCTGTGGGGGATGGAGTGGTAGGAAGAGTGGAGGAGGTCGGCAAGTTAACAGGGGGCGGGGTAGGCTTCCCTTAAGAGATGGGTTTTCAGGGTGCGCCTAAAGGAGAGGAGAGTAGGTGATAATCTGATGGGTTGGGGCAGGGAGTTCCAGAGGATGGGTGACACCCTGGAGAAGTCCTGGAGGCGGGCATGGGAGGAGGAGACCAGGGAACTAGAGAGAAGGAGGTCTTGTGAGGAGCGGAGTGTGCGTGCTGGGCGGTACTTGGATATTAGGTCAGTGATGTAGTTCGGGGCAGTATGGTGGACAGCTTTGTACGTCAGCGTTAGGATTTTGAATTTGATCCGTTGCGCAATCGGAAGCCAGTGGAGGGATTGGCAGAGGGGGGTGGCGGAAACGGAGCGGTTGGAAAGGTGAATGAGTCTGGCAGCCGTATTCAGGATGGACTGAAGCGGGGATTGCCAGCGGCGAGGCAGGCCAGTGAGGAGGGAGTTGCAGTAGTCGAGTCGCGATATGATGAGGGAGTGGATGAGCTGTTTAGTGGTTTCTGGAGTTAGGAACGTGCGGATTTTGGCGATGTTGCGGAGGTGGAGTCTGCACAAGTTTGTTAAAGAGTGGACTTGGGGCTGGAAGGATAGGTTGGAGTCCAAAATGACACCAAGTACTCTGGACTGCGGGGCGGGTTTGATGGTGGCGTTGTTGGACATGATGGAGAAGTCAATGGGGGGTGGTGTCCGGGCTGGAGGGAAGACAAAAAACTCGGTTTTGGAGAGGTTCAGTTTAAGGAAGTGGAGCGACATCCAGTCTGATATGTCGCTCAACAGGTGTGTGATTCGGGCGGAGACCGAGGGGGTGAGGTGGGGGGTTGAGAGATAGATTTGTGTGTCGTCGGCATAGAGGTGGTAGTTGAAGCCGTGAGAGTGTATGAGTTGGCCAAGGGAGGAGGTGTAGATGGAGAAGAGAAGGGGCCCGAGGACAGAGCCTTGAGGGACCCCAACAGAGAGGGGGAGTGAGAGGGAGGTGGTGGCATTATAGGTAATGCTGAAAGAGCGTTGTGACAGGTAGGATGAGAGCCAGGAGAGAGCAGAATCTCTGAGGCCGAGGGAGTGTAGTTTTTTGAGGAGGAGGGGGTGGTCGACTGTGTCAAAGGCCGCAGAGAGGTCAAGGAGTAGGAGCACTGAATAGTGGCCATTAGCTTTGGCGGTTAGCAGGTCGTTGGAGAGTTTGAGTAAGGCAGTTTCGGTGGAGTGTAGGGGACGGAAGCCGGACTGTAGGGGATCGAGGAGGTTGTTGTCGTTGAGGTGAGAGCATAGGCGGGCGTAGACTAGGCGCTCGAGGAGTTTAGATGTAAATGGGAGCAGGGAGATGGGTCTGAGGTTGTTCGGGTCATTGGGGTCCAGGGAGGGCTTTTTAAGTATGGGGGTGATGTGTGCATGTTTCAGAGGGGAAGGGAAAGTGCCGGAGGAGAGGGAGAGATTGAAGATGTGGGTGAGGGAGCATAGGATGGAGGGGGAGGGAGGTTGTAGGAGTTGTGTGGGGATAGGGTCAAGGGGGCAGGTGGTGAGGCGGGCATCAGAGAGGATCTTGGAGACTTCTTCGATGGTAGTAAGGTCAAAGGTGCGGAGTGTTGGGGAAGCTTCAGTATGAGGAATGTAGGGTGGGGTGGGAGAGGAGGTCAGAGCAGTGGTGGGGCCGTGGGAGAGGGGTGTAGAGGGGGTAGCTGAGTGAGGGGGAAGGGGGTTGGAGGGAGTTTGAGCAGCGACGAAGTCCCTGTGGGTTATGTCGAGGGGGAGGGGGGATGAGGGGGTAGCTGTGTGAGAGGGGACGGGTTGAGAAGGCGTGTGAGTTGCGGCAATGTCCTTGCGAATTGTGTCAATCTTGTTTTTGAAGTGATTGGCAATCTCAAGGGCAGTGAGTGAGGTGCTGGGTGGAGGTGTTATTCACTTTAACCAGTGACTCAAGAGTCTGTGTTCTATCAATATATAATCTAATCTAGAATACATTGCATGTGTAGGAGAATAGAAAATATAATCTCTTTCTCTGGGATGTTTAATTCTCCAAACATCTGTAAATTGACACTAATATAGCATTCTTTGCATAGATTTCAAACATCTACCTCCATCGCTCTGCACATGCAGCGTTGTGTCAATCTGAGAATCCATGCAGAAATTAAAATCTCCTGCCACAATTAATTTGCCCTTTTTAAAATCCAAAAGCCTTCCTAGAATATTCTTCAGATAGGCCATTGAATTTTTATTGGAAATAGATATTTGCCATTGTACATTCTATTTCCTGTAATCTCCCCCAAGGAACAAAAATTGACCTTCCGGATCCTCCAACTTATCTTCCAACTTAAATATTACATTTTTAGCTATACCAATTGCTACCCCTTTAGTATGTTTAGTTGGTGAATCTGCAAAATACCAGGTTGGATAATATTTAGAGTATAATTTAACATTCGTTTCCTGTGATAAATGAGTCTCCTGTAGAAACACTACTGCAATAGATCGCTGTTGTAATTCTCTAAGAATATTATGCCTCTTCCCCGGGGTATTCAACCCCTTTACATTATAGGTCATAAAATTAACCTCCTCCATTTCCCATACTTTTTTCTTTTTTCTCCAACCATTCATCCCAGCGAGAGTACAATTGTCCATCCGAAGAAACACAAAGATATCCCCACCGTAGTTCTCATCCCCCCACCCACCTCATATCCCCCCCTACTACCCCAAGGCTCTTTTCTTGCCTTTGAATCATTTGTGGTCCTAGTCCCACCGTCGATTCTGGACTAGGGTAGAGCTCTGACCACATATGCCCACCCTGGCCATGTTCCCAATCCCTGCGCCCCAAGTCTGGATGTAAATGTGGATTCCTGTTTCCCGCCTATCTTCTAAAATTCTCACCCTGCTTAGGAAGAAGAGAAGGAGAGAAAGAAAGGGAAGGGAAAAAAAAGGAAGTCCTCGCACAACTTCCAAAAATCCCCCCCCCCCCATTCATCCTCTCCCCCTCCTATTTTATCTCTGGTGTGCTCTTCTTTTGGAGACTGACTGCCAACTCTTATTTTCTGTTCCCCTACTCTCCTTTACCCCCTTTTCTCATCCTGAAATGTCTATTTTCTGTAAATCTAGTCTCTCACAAAAGTCTTTTAGATCTTCTGGGAACCTCAATCAAATAAACATGCTGGAAATCCTCAGCTGTATCGTACGTTTTGTTTTCTCATCTGTTCCAGTAATGGTTTCAACATTCTCCTTCTGGCCAATGTTTCCGATGTTATATCAGCAAAAATCTGTAAACATGCCTCTTCTTATTTTCTTACTGGTATCACTCTTATCTTCTTCCATAGATCTACTTTATCTTTGTAATGATGAAATTGCACGATCACATCTCCAGGATTTTCACTCACATTTCCTTGGGGTCTTCCTATTCTATGTACTCAATCTTCAAGTGCTCTTTTACTGATCTGTCCATTATTGTATTGAACATTTTCCTCGTTATCTCCATCAAATCTTCTCCTTGTGAAGTCTCGGGCAAACCCCATATACTTAGGTTGCTCCTTCTATCTCTGTTTTTTTGGTCTTCTAATTTATATAGCAGACTCCTTTGCTCCTTTCACAACTCCTCCATCTGTTTTTCAAGATTTATTATTACTTGGGCATGTCTATCCAGCTTTCCCTCAGTTTCTTCTACTCATGACAAAACTTGCCCCAGGTCTTTATGTATTACCGCTAGAGATGAGCGAATCGAACATGACGAAGTGGAATTCGTTCCGAAGATTTGGAAAAATTCTATTCGCGACGAATCCGAAGATTAGCAAACTTCGGATGCACGAATCGAATTTTCCCAAAAATGGCGGCGACATGTGTGGTCATGGAGAAAATGGACAGAGAAGATGGGGCGGGGATCTCTGGGAAGGCGCGCAGACAAGGCGCGCTGACCCATAATGCATTCATGACATGTGATCGCATTAGCCAATCAGCAGCCAGCCAGCACTATAAATCGCGGGCCATCTTAGAATTCTCCATTAGCCTCCGGTCATTCAAGAGAGACAGACCTGTGTGTATTAAGGGACAGAGTTAGGGCCACAGAGACTTTAGGGCCACAGAATCGTTACTCAGGGACACAGAATCGTTACTCAGGGACACAGAATCGTTACTCAGGGACACAGAATCGTTACTTAGGGCCACAGCTATCAAAGAATCGAAAATTTAAAGTGACATACAACCTTTTTTTTTTGGTGGCTGTCGTGCACAGTTGGTGCTGCAGTTTGCCGATTGTGCAAAATAAACTGACTTTCTGCTTCACAACCACTATTGTACGTTCAAAGAGTTAAATCCATTTACACGCCGGCTGGCGGTAATATTTTTTGGGTGATTAGTGCATTCCAGTGACACAAACGTACAGTTTCCAGCCAACGGCAAGCTGCAATTGACCGATTGTGTACAATAAACTGACTTTCTGCTTCACAACCACTATTGTACGTTCAAAGAGTTAAATCCATTTACACGCCGGCTGGCGGTAATATTTTTTGGGTGATTAGTGCATTCCAGTGACACAAACGTACAGTTTCCAGCCAACGGCAAGCTGCAATTGACCGATTGTGCTAAATAAACTGACTTTCTGCTTCACAACCACTATTGTACGTTCAAAGAGTTAGATCCATTTACACGTCGGGTGGCGGTAATATTTTTTGGGTGATTAGTGCATTCCAGTGACATAAACGTACAGTTTCCAGCCAACGGCAAGCTGCAATTGACCGATTGTGCTAAATAAACTGACTTTCTGCTTCACAACCACTATTGTACGTTCAAAGAGTTAAATCCATTTACACGCCGGCTGGCGGTAATATTTTTTGGGTGATTAGTGCATTCCAGTGACATAAACGTACAGTTTCCAGCCAACGGCAAGCTGCAATTGACCGATTGTGTACAATAAACTGACTTTCTGCTTCACAACCACTATTGTACGTTCAAAGAGTTAAATCCATTTACACGCCGGCTGGCGGTAATATATTTTGGGTGATTAGTGCATTCCAGTGACAGAAACGTACAGTTTCCAGCCAACGGCAAGCTGCAATTGACCGATTGTGCTAAATAAACTGACTTTCTGCTTCACAACCACTATTGTACGTTCAAAGAGTTAAATCCATTTACACGCCGGCTGGCGGTAATATTTTTTGGGTGATTAGTGCATTCCAGTGACATAAACGTACAGTTTACAGCCAACGGCAAGCTGCAATTGACCGATTGTGCTAAATAAACTGACTTTCTGCTTCACAACCACTATTGTACGTTCAAAGAGTTAAATCCATTTACACGCCGGCTGGCGGTAATATTTTTTGGGTGATTAGTGCATTCCAGTGACATAAACGTACAGTTTCCAGCCAACGGCAAGCTGCAATTGACCGATTGTGTACAATAAACTGACTTTCTGCTTCACAACCACTATTGTACGTTCAAAGAGTTAAATCCATTTACACGCCGGCTGGCGGTAATATATTTTGGGTGATTAGTGCATTCCAGTGACAGAAACGTACAGTTTCCAGCCAACGGCAAGCTGCAATTGACCGATTGTGCTAAATAAACTGACTTTCTGCTTCACAACCACTATTGTACGTTCAAAGAGTTAAATTCATTTACACGCCGGCTGGCGGTAATATTTTTTGGGTGATTAGTGCATTCCAGTGACATAAACGTACAGTTTACAGCCAACGGCAAGCTGCAATTGACCGATTGTGTACAATAAACTGACTTTCTGCTTCACAACCACTATTGTACATTCAAAGAGTTAAATCCATTTACACGCCGGCTGGTGGTAATATTTTTTGGGTGATTAGTGCATTCCAGTGACCTAAACGTACAGTTTCCAGCCAACGGCAAGCTGCAATTGACCGATTGTGCTAAATAAACTGACTTTCTGCTTCACAACCACTATTGTACGTTCAAAGAGTTAAATCCATATACACGCCGGGTGGCGGTAATATTTTTTGGGTGATTAGTGCATTCCAGTGACATAAACGTACAGTTTCCAGCCAACGGCAAGCTGCAATTGACCGATTGTGCTAAATAAACTGACTTTCTGCTTCACAACCACTATTGTACGTTCAAAGAGTTAAATCCATAAACACGCCGGGTGGCGTAATATTTTTTGGGTGATTAGTGCATTCCAGTGACATAAACGTACAGTTTCCAGCCAACGGCAAGCTGCAATTGACCGATTGTGCTAAATAAACTGACTTTCTGCTTCACAACCACTATTGTACGTTCAAAGAGTTAGATCCATTTACACGCCGGGTGGCGGTAATATTTTTTGGGTGATTAGTGCATTCCAGTGACATAAACATACAGTTTCTAGCCAACGGCAAGCTGCAATTGACCGATTGTGCTAAATAAACTGATTTCTGCTTCACAACCACTATTGTACGTTCAAAGAGTTAAATCCATATACACGCCGGGTGGCGGTAATATTTTTTGGGTGATTAGTGCATTCCAGTGACATAAACGTACAGTTTCCAGCCAACGGCAAGCTGCAATTGACCGATTGTGCTAAATAAACTGACTTTCTGCTTCACAACCACTATTGTACGTTCAAAGAGTTAGATCCATTTACACGCCGGGTGGCGGTAATATTTTTTGGGTGATTAGTGCATTCCAGTGACATAAACGTACAGTTTCCAGCCAACGGCAAGCTGCAATTGACCGATTGTGCTAAATAAACTGACTTTCTGCTTCACAACCACTATTGTACGTTCAAAGAGTTAAATCCATTTACACGCCGGCTGGCGGTAATATTTTTTGGGTGATTAGTGCATTCCAGTGACATAAACGTACAGTTTCCAGCCAACGGCAAGCTGCAATTGACCGATTGTGCTAAATAAACTGACTTTCTGCTTCACAACCACTATTGTACGTTCAAAGAGTTAAATCCATTTACACGCCGGCTGGCGGTAATATTTTTTGGGTGATTAGTGCATTCCAGTGACATAAACGTACAGTTTCCAGCCAACGGCAAGCTGCAATTGACCGATTGTGCTAAATAAACTGACTTTCTGCTTCACAACCACTATTGTACGTTCAAAGAGTTAAATCCATTTACACGCCGGCTGGCGGTAATATATTTTGGGTGATTAGTGCATTCCAGTGACAGAAACGTACAGTTTCCAGCCAACGGCAAGCTGCAATTGACCGATTGTGTACAATAAACTGACTTTCTGCTTCACAACCACTATTGTACGTTCAAAGAGTTAAATCCATTTACACGCCGGCTGGCGGTAATATTTTTTGGGTGATTAGTGCATTCCAGTGACATAAACGTACAGTTTCCAGCCAACGGCAAGCTGCAATTGACCGATTGTGTACAATAAACTGACTTTCTGCTTCACAACCACTATTGTACGTTCAAAGAGTTAAATCCATTTACACGCCGGCTGGTGGTAATATTTTTTGGGTGATTAGTGCATTCCAGTGACCTAAACGTACAGTTTCCAGCCAACGGCAAGCTGCAATTGACCGATTGTGCTAAATAAACTGACTTTCTGCTTCACAACCACTATTGTACGTTCAAAGAGTTAAATCCATATACACGCCGGGTGGCGGTAATATTTTTTGGGTGATTAGTGCATTCCAGTGACATAAACGTACAGTTTCCAGCCAACGGCAAGCTGCAATTGACTGATTGTGCTAAATAAACTGACTTTCTGCTTCACAACCACTATTGTACGTTCAAAGAGTTAGATCCATTTACACGCCTGGTGGCGGTAATATTTTTTGGGTGATTAGTGCATTCCAGTGACATAAACGTACAGTTTCCAGCCAACGGCAAGCTGCAATTGACCGATTGTGCTAAATAAACTGACTTTCTGCTTCACAACCACTATTGTACGTTCAAAGAGTTAAATCCATATACACGCCGGGTGGCGGTAATATTTTTTGGGTGATTAGTGCATTCCAGTGACATAAACGTACAGTTTCCAGCCAACGGCAAGCTGCAATTGACCGATTGTGCTAAATAAACTGACTTTCTGCTTCACAACCACTATTGTACGTTCAAAGAGTTAGATCCATTTACACGCCGGGTGGCGGTAATATTTTTTGGGTGATTAGTGCATTCCAGTGACATAAACGTACAGTTTCCAGCCAACGGCAAGCTGCAATTGACCGATTGTGCTAAATAAACTGACTTTCTGCTTCACAACCACTATTGTACGTTCAAAGAGTTAAATCCATTTACACGCCGGCTAGCGGTAATATTTTTTGGGTGATTAGTGCATTCCAGTGACATAAACGTACAGTTTCCAGCCAACGGCAAGCTGCAATTGACCGATTGCGCTAAATAAACTGACTTTCTGCTTCACAACCACTATTGTACGTTCAAAGAGTTAAATCCATTTACACGCCGGCTGGCGGTAATATTTTTTGGGTGATTAGTGCATTCCAGTGACATAAACGTACAGTTTCCAGCCAACGGCAAGCTGCAATTGACCGATTGTGCTAAATAAACTGACTTTCTGCTTCACAACAACTATTGTACGTTCAAAGAGTTAAACCCATTTACACGCCGGCTGGCGGTAATATTTTTTGGGTGATTAGTGCATTCCAGTGACATAAACGTACAGTTTCCAGCCAACGGCAAGCTGCAATTGACCGATTGTGTACAATAAACTGACTTTCTGCTTCACCACCACTATTGTACGTTCAAAGAGTTAAATCCATTTACACGCCGGCTGGCGGTAATATTTTTTGGGTGATTAGTGCATTCCAGTGACATAAACGTACAGTTTCCAGCCAACGGCAAGCTGCAATTGACCGATTGTGCTAAATAAACTGACTTTCTGCTTCACAACCACTATTGTACGTTCAAAGAGTTAAATCCATATACACGCCGGGTGGCGGTAATATTTTTTGGGTGATTAGTGCATTCCAGTGACATAAACGTACAGTTTCCAGCCAACGGCAAGCTGCAATTGACCGATTGTGCTAAATAAACTGACTTTCTGCTTCACAACCACTATTGTACGTTCAAAGAGTTAAATCCATTTACACGCCGGGTGGCGGTAATATTTTTTGGGTAATTAGTGCATTCCAGTGACATAAACGTACAGTTTCCAGCCAACGGCAAGCTGCAATTGACCGATTGTGCTAAATAAACTGACTTTCTGCTTCACAACCACTATTGTACGTTCAAAGAGTTAAATCCATTTACACGCCGGCTGGCGGTAATATTTTTTGGGTGATTAGTGCATTCCAGTGACCTAATCGTACAGTTTCCAGCCAACGGCAAGCTGCAATTGACCGATTGTGTACAATAAACTGACTTTCTGCTTCACAACCACTATTGTACGTTCAAAGAGTTAAATCCATTTACACGCCGGCTGGCGGTAATATTTTTTGGGTGATTAGTGCATTCCAGTGACCTAAACGTACAGTTTCCAGCCAACGGCAAGCTGCAATTGACTGATTGTGCTAAATAAACTGACTTTCTGCTTCAAAACCACTATTGTACGTTCAAAGAGTTAGATCCATTTACACGCCGGGTGGCGGTAATATTTTTTGGGTGATTAGTGCATTCCAGTGACATAAACGTACAGTTTCCAGCCAACGCCAAGCTGCAATTGACCGAT
Source organism: Staurois parvus (assembly GCF_062004578.1). Lineage (NCBI taxonomy): Eukaryota > Metazoa > Chordata > Amphibia > Anura > Ranidae > Staurois > Staurois parvus. Next base: position 3,638,952 of record NW_028318023.1, on the reverse strand, counting down.
TGTGCTAAATAAACTGACTTTCTGCTTCACAACCACTATTGTACGTTCAAAGAGTTAAATCCATATACACGCCGGCTGGCGGTAATATTTTTTGGGTGATTAGTGCATTCCAGTGACATAAACGTACAGTTTCCAGCCAACGGCAAGCTGCAATTGACCGATTGTGCTAAATAAACTGACTTTCTGCTTCACAACCACTATTGTACGTTCAAAGAGTTAGATCCATTTACACGCCGGGTGGCGGTAATATTTTTTGGGTGATTAGTGCATTCCAGTGACATAAACGTACAGTTTCCAGCCAACGGCAAGCTGCAATTGACCGATTGTGCTAAATAAACTGACTTTCTGCTTCACAACCACTATTGTACGTTCAAAGAGTTAAATCCATTTACACGCCGGCTGGCGGTAATATTTTTTGGGTGATTAGTGCATTCCAGTGACAGAAACGTACAGTTTCCAGCCAACGGCAAGCTGCAATTGACCGATTGTGTACAATAAACTGACTTTCTGCTTCACAACCACTATTGTACGTTCAAAGAGTTAGATCCATTTACACGCCGGGTGGCGGTAATATTTTTTGGGTGATTAGTGCATTCCAGTGACCTAAACGTACAGTTTCCAGCCAACGGCAAGCTGCAATTGACCGATTGTGCTAAATAAACTGACTTTCTGCTTCACAACCACTATTGTACGTTCAAAGAGTTAAATCCATATACACGCCGGGTGGCGGTAATATTTTTTGGGTGATTTGTGCATTCCAGTGACATAAACGTACAGTTTCCAGCCAACGGCAAGCTGCAATTGACCGATTGTGCTAAATAAACTGACTTTCTGCTTCACAACCACTATTGTATGTTCAAAGAGTTAGATCCATTTACACGCCGGGTGGCGGTAATATTTTTTGGGTGATTAGTGCATTCCAGTGACATAAACGTACAGTTTCCAGCCAACGGCAAGCTGCAATTGACCGATTGTGCTAAATAAACTGACTTTCTGCTTCACAACCACTATTGTACGTTCAAAGAGTTAAATCCGTTTTTATTTTTGGGGTGCTTATTGAATTAAAGAGTATGTCAGACAACACGCAGAGGAGTGGCAGAGGAGGCAATGTTTCAGGAGCGAGCAGACGTGGCAGCAGAGGAAGGGGTCGAGGCAGCACTAGTCGCAGCCAGAGGCCAGTGCTCCCGGTGTCATCCAGCGGTCGTGTCTCCACCGACAACCCTGCCGTCATCGATTGGTTGACTCGGTCGTCTTCCTCTTCCCAGGTCACCTCTGACACCTACAGCCAACGGTCGGTGGGTACGTCAGACACAACCGTTAGTTGGCATGGCCCGGGAGCAAGCCCACTGAAATCACGTGTCCTCGACCTGCCCCTGTCCTTTGGTGTTCCCTCACCAAGCGAAGTATCGCATGCTGTGGGCTCAGCCCCACTGTACAGTGAGGAAGAGCTATCAGAGGGCGGTCAGGAACGGGGGGAGACATCCGCCTCTTCAGCAGCCAGGCGAAGAAGTACTGGCGAGGAGAGTGGCTCGGTAGCCGGTCTAGAGACAGGTCTGTCTCCTGACCCACACGCAGCCGAGGGGGCTAGTAGTGACGCGGAGACCCTAATTGATGATGATGAGGCTGATCGAACTTGGCAGCCTCGTCGTCATCAGGCTATTGCTTCCGCATCATCAGGAGAAGAGGGTGCCAGCTTGCCAGCGAGCAAAACAGTCGGTGGGTTGCCCAGGAGGCAGCAGGGTCCCAGCAGTGTCAGTGGAGCCAAACGGCCACGGAGTAGAGCACCAGCTCCACTGCAGCCTACCACCACGGCCAGTAGTGGTGCCGGTGTGCACGGAGGAAGTAGCAGTCAGCCAGTGAGGAGTAGCGGGGGCAAAGTTTCCTACTCGGCGGTGTGGCAATTTTTCGTCAAGCCGCCCGAGGAAGTAAACGTAGCCGTATGTCGACTATGTGGCTAGAAAGTCAAGCGTGGCCAGGGGGCCAATGTTGGGACTACAGCGTTGCGTCAGCATATGCAGCGTCGCCATTCGGTGGCCTGGGAAAACCGTGATAAAGATACGGCGGTTCTGCCTGCCCCAGCCCCCGCTCCATCACCCGCTCCGTTACTTGCTCCGTCCCCTGACGTCAATCGCCCTCTATCAGCCAGTCAAGGCTCCAACACCTCTGCTGAGGGGAGTTGTCGCTCGTTGGCATCTTCCGCTCGTTCAGATGCTCCTTCTCCTGCTACTCCTCTTCACGGATTCCGTCAGCAGTCTTTCTTGGAATCCGTTTCCAAGAGACAACAGTTTGCGAGCACGCACCCGACGGTGCAGAAGCTGAACGTCCTCCTGTCCAAGTTGCTGGTGCTGCAGTCCCTCCCTTTCCAAGTGGTGGACTCTGCACCTTTCCGAGAAATGATGGCTTGTGCCGAGCCGCGGTGGAGAGTGCCAAGCCGGCATTTCTTTGCCAAAAAGGCAGTGCCAGCCCTGCATTCACATGTAGAAGAGATGGTGGGCCAGTCTTTGAGCATGTCGGTCTCTGCCAAAGTGCACGGCAGCGCCGACGTGTGGAGCTGTAACTACGGTCAGGGACAGTACATGTCATTTACGGCCCACTGGGTGAACGTGGTGCCGGCACAGCCGCACCAGCAACTTGGACAGGTCACGCCGCCTTTGCCTCCACGTTTGCACGTCCTTGGTCCAGCAAAGATGTCCGCCTCTACCACCTCTTCTTCCGCCGTGTCCTCAGCCGCCACCCCCGTGCCAAGTCCCATTACCCGACCGGCATATCACATGTGCAGGGTGCAACGGTGTCACGCTGTGCTGCACCTGGTATGCCTTGGCGAACGTAGTCACACAGGGGAGGAACTTCTGAGTGTAATGAACAGAGAAATCGACAGATGGCTGTCTCCGCGCAAACTGAAAATCGGAACCATGTTGACCGACAACGGAAAGAACATGGTGTCTGCTCTGCGTCAAGGAAGGTTGTGCCATGCGCCATGCATGGCTCACGTGTTCAATCTGGTTGTCAAGCGGTTCCTAAAATCCACCATCCCACTGCAAGACATCCTTAAAATGTCACGTAAACTTTGCATGCATTTCAGCCATTCCTACATCGCAAAGCACACCCTCCTTGAGCTGCAGCGGCAGAACGGAATTCCACAGCATCGCCTGATCTGCGACGTTGCAACAAGGTGGAATTCAACCCTACATATGTTAGACCGCCTTTACGAACAGCGAAAGGCCATCACCGATTTCCTGATGTTACAAGCGGATAAAGGTACTCCCCTGTGTAACTTAGATGTCAGCCATTGGCAGCTCATGCGTGACACCTGCCACTTGCTCAGGCCCTTTGAGGAGGCCACGCTATTCGTGAGTTGGCAGGACTATGGGATGAACGACGTCATTCCTCTGTTGCACGTCCTGGAACAAATGCTGTTAACAATGGCTGGTCAGGGTGCGGTAGACGTGGCGCACAGATCTCAACGCCACATGACCCCTGTGGGGGCAGGACAGGAAGAAGAGGAGGAGGTAGAGGAGGACATTGGTGCTCAGGAATTATTGAGTGAAATGGGTGGTTTTTCCACTCAGCGGACAGGAGTGGAGGAGCAGGAGCATCTGGTAGAGGAGGAGGAGACAGAGGACCCAGACGCACCGTGGCAGTATGCTGTGGAGATGGAGGCAGGGAGTCCCTCGCATTCCTTGGCACAAATGGCCCATAGCATGCTCGGTTGCTTGCGTAGCGACAGCCGAATAATAACCATCAGACAGAGGGATGACTTTTGGCTGTCCACCTTGTTGGACCCTCGCTACCGTTCAAAAATGGTGGCCTTTTTCACATCTGCTGAGAGGGAGGCCAAAATAAAGTACTATAAAAACCACCTATGTAGTCAGTTGGTCTCTGCCTTTCTGCGCCAACGTCCATCCTCAGACACTGTGGGCCCTGTGTGCTCGCGGGAATTGCTTTGTATATCTGTCGCCTTAGGGGCCGCTGTCTGGCGACATAATTTTTTGTCACTGTGTAGACATCTATTTATAGGCCGATGTTTGGCCACAAAAATATATTTAGTAATAACCTAGCCGTTCAGGCCACTCCCTGAACACCTCGGGAATTGCTTTGTATATCTGTCGCCTTAGAGGCCGCTGTCTGAACAGCTCATGAATTGCTTTCTATATGTGTCGCCTTTGAGGCCGCTGGCTGGACAGCTGATGAATTGATTTGTATATATGTACTTATTGTCCGCTGTCCGGACAGCTCATGAATTACTTTTTGTATATAGCCTTCCAAACCACTCTCAGAATAAGTCATGATATTCATGCTGTGTATAGCCTTATAGGCCAATGGTCAATCAAGTCATGATTGTTATAGTGTGTATAGCTTTATAGGCCGCTGTCTTTACAACTTTATAATTCCATGCAGTATATAGCCCTATCGGCCACTTTCTGGCATCCAGTTGCTGTAGCCCCCATCACCACACTGTGCCACGGGCCCCTGTACCGCCTTCTCATACTGCTGCCAGATCCATCCTCTGCCATGTGCGTCTTTGTCGTCTGCTCACGCTGCTGTGTTCCAGTTTTAAACCTAGGCCTGTGTATGGCTTCCGAATACTGCTGTCTCCACCGCCACCCTGCGCCATGTGCCTCTGTCGTCTGCTCACGCTGCTGACGGCTTCCGCTTTTTAACCTAGGCCTGTGTATGGCTTCCGAATACTGCTGCCTCCACCGCCACCCTGCGCCATGTGCCTCTGTCGTCTGCTCACGCTGCTGACGGCTTCCGCTTTTTAAACTAGTCCTGTGTATGTCTTCCGAATACTGCTGCCTCCACCGCCACCCTGCGCCATGTGCCACTTTCGGGTCTCCTCACACTGCTGCCAGGTCCATACTGATTCATGGCCCCCTGTACCGGCTCCTCATGAACGTGGTTCAGCGGGTTTGCATCACTTAACGGCAAATCGTTGACAAATGCTGGGACGTTCAGTGTTGTGCGCATTAAGCCAGACACCAAAGGGCAGCACAGACCTGTTATTACTCGCTCAAGCATGGCTGAACAAAACCAGTCTCTACCACAAATTGGACCCAGACCTGCCCAGGGTCTCGTAACTAGATTGCACGGAGGAGTAGAGTCCGTTATCGGAATTAAATAGACAAAATGCCACACCAAAAAGAGTGGCCATTTCCAACACTTATTCCAGAAAGAGGAACAACCCGTTTCATATACGGCCCGTAGACGTTTCACGTCTGCCACATTCGGTCGATTTAAGATGCAAGCTCCACTTCCTGTGGTCTCTGACCGTCGATATACCTTTAAGTGTCAGCTTTGAAGCTATATTCCCTCCGGAGCACTGACACTGGTGCCCTTCCGTCAACATGCCTTTAAGTTTCAGTTTTCAACCATATTCCCCACAGAAGCCAAACTCTTGGGTATCCCAGAAGCTGCTCAGCGGGTCAGGGCAATAAAGCTCCCGGTTCGCAGGTTGTTCCGTCTTATGGATGGAAGTACGACGGTATATGATCTTCTTCGCACCCACGGCATCACCTCATAGAATCTCTGCATTGCATCTGCAATCACAACGCTGACTTCCCGGATCGCCACTCAGCCATTGGACTCTTGATAGTCGTCTCCCCACACTGCTGCTGGGGGGACTTTTTAACCTAGGCCTGTGTATGGCCTTCAATTGAAGCTGCTTCCGCTCCGCCACTCTGCCATTGGACTCTTGATAGTCGTCTCCCCACGCTGCTGCTGGGGGGACTTTTTAACCTAGGCCTGTGTATGGCCTTCAATTGAAGCTGCTTCTGCTCCGCCACTCTGCCATTGGACTCTTGATAGTCGTCTCCCCACACTGCTGCTGGGGGGACTTTTTAACATAGGCCTCTGTATGGCCTTCAATTTAAGCTGCTTACGCTTCGCCACTCTGCCATGGGCCCCTGTACCACCTCCTCTTGCTGCTGCCAGGTCCAGAGTGTGTCATGGGTCCCTGTACGGCCTCCCATTGCTGCTGACTTCATCGCCAGACTCTGCCATGTGCCACTTTCAGGTCTCCTTACACTGTTGGTGGGTTCCATTTTGTGATAGGGTGCTGTATGGCCTTCCATTGCTGCTGCCTCCACCGCCACCCTGCGCCATGTGCCTCTGTTGTCTGCTCACCCTGCTGATGGCTTCCGCTTTTTAACCGAGGCCTGTGTTTGGCTTCCGAATACTGCTGCATCCACCGCCACCCTGCGCCATGTGTCTCTGTCGTCTGCTCACGCTGCTGACGGCTTCCGCTTTTTAACCTAGGCCTGTGTATGGCTTCAGAATAATGCTGCCTACACCGCCACCCTGTGCCATGTGCCTCTGTCGTCTGCTCACGCTGCTGCCAGGTCCATACTGATTCATGGCCCCCTGTACCGGCTCCTCATGAACGTGGTTCAGCGGGTTTGCATCACTTAACGGCAAATCGTTGACAAACGCTGGGACGTTCAGTGTTGTGCGCATTAAGCCAGACACCAAAGGGCAGCACAGACCTGTTATTACTCACTCAAGCATGGCTGAACAAAACCAGTCTCTACCACAAATTGGACCAAGACCTGCCCAGGGTCTCGTAAGTAGATTGCACGGAGGAGTAGAGTTCGTTATTGGAATTAACTGTGAGGGACTTTTAAACCTAGGCTTGTGTATGGCCTTCAATTGAAGCTGCTTCTGCTCCGCCACTCTGCCATTGGACTCTTGATAGTCGTCTCCCCACGCTGCTGCTGGGGGGACTTTTTAACATAGGCCTCTGTATGGCCTTCAATTTTAGCTGCTCTGCCATGGGCCCCTGTACCACCTCCTCATGCTGCTGCCAGGCCCGTAATCTGCCATGGGCCCCCGTACCGACTCCTTATGCTGCTGCCAGGCCCGTAATCTGTCATGGGCCCCTGTACCGCCTCCTCATGCTGCTGCCAGGTCCAGAGTGTGTCATGGGTCCCTGTACGGCCTCCCATTGCTGCTGTCTCCATCACCACACTCTGCCATGTGCCACTTTCAGGTCTCCTCACACTGCTGGTGGGTTCCATTTTGTCATAGGGTGCTGTATGGCCTCCCATTGCTGCTGCCTCCACCGCCACACTGTGGCTCCACACTCTGGTTTTGGCCCCGTGACTGCCCAAATGAGTGAAGTGTGCGGTGATTCTAAGATCGACGGCACTCATCTGCATGTCATACTGACTGACAGTATTATTTCTCTTCCCCAGCAGGCTCCAAGGGCATTTAAATTAAAGGTACAGTGTTCTGCACTAATATAAAGGCTCTCTGAAGCCTAGAAACACCCTTTTTATAAGTTAAATTCGCAGCGAATATATTCGGCTCGAAGCGAATTTATTCGGCGAATTCGGCGAATCAGCCGAACCGAATTTTTGAATAATTCGCTCATCTCTAATTACCGCCATCTCCTGTTTTATTGACCATTCTATTCTCATAAACATATCTGCTATTTCAGTTTTATTAGGCATTTGTGAAGTCTTCTCTTGTTTTTCAACATTTTCTATAGCCAACTCTTTTTCTATATCTTCAATTTCTAAACTTTGGCTCATATTGGATATTCCCAGAGACAATGTGGAGCGATCACTGATGTTGTTTTCCATCTCCCGTCTTCCGCTTACTCCCTGTTGTCTCTCTGGGGTTTGACCCTCTGGACTTTTCTCTTGTGAGGGCATATAATTTTTGATTGTACTTGTTTGGGATGTTTTAGACCCTCCCCCTTTCGCAGCTTTTCTCTTCATGATGTTAGTGTATTTTCTTTTTTTAATTCCAGGGCAAGAGGGTTACTTCTGCAGAATAAATTGGGGTTATGGCTCACCAGCAATAGTGTCCATTGATTTTTCCTGTTTACCCCTTCACCAATTTTCTCCCTGAGGGTCTCTATACCCTTTTTCTCTTCTGCCTATACACGCAAGCCTTCCCATTCCTTGAGAAATCAGGATGGGATTACTTTTAAACAAGTCAAAATTGATGCTGGGTGAACAGGTATAATGTCACAATGAGCTGTTCAAGTTTTCTCAGGCAGGCTTGCAAAAATGCTCTGGTTTATATGTCATGACCAGGGCATAGACAGAAACTGCTCCTTCAATTTGCAATTTAACACCTTGTTTTATATTTCCTTTTTTAATGCCTATTAAAGCTATTTGTGAATGGATGAGAACAGAGGCAGAGAGGCAGAGAGGCATTATTACAGCTGGAGATGGGAATGACAGAATTGCAACCTAGAAACTGCATACAGAGTCAACCAGTGGCACAAGCTGAAATAGATTGCAACACAACTTGGATACAATTTTATGTTTTCATTTTTGTGTAAATGTTTATCTCATTCTAAGAAAGACTAGTCAAGTCAGTGTGACTAACAGAATCATCACCTTTGATATTTTTTTCTGCAGGAGACAACAAGCACCAGCTGATCTATTTATTGTACATTTGGAGTCTTCCTGTTTGTACTCTTTAACCACTTGCCTATCGGGCACTTATACCCCCTTCCTGCCCAGGCCAATTTTCAGCTTTCGCACTGTCGCACATTGAATGCCAATTGCGCAGTCATGCAACATTGTACCCATATGAAATTTTTAGCATTTTTTTCACACAAATACAGCTTTCTCTTGGTGGTATTTACTTGCCACTGGGTGTTTTATTATTTGCGCTTTAAACAAAAAAAGAGCAAAAAATTAGAAAAAACGTTTTTCTTTGTTTCTATTATAAAATTTAGCAAACAGGTAATTTTTCTCCTTCACTGATGTCTGTTGATGAGGCTGCACTGATAGGCAGCACTGATGGGCACTGATAGGTGGCACTGATAGGCGGCACTGATGAGGTGGCATGAATAGGCAGCACTGATGGACACTGATAGGCGGCACTGATGAGCTGGCACTGATGAGGCGGCACTGATGATGCTGCACTGATATGCAACAATGATGGGTACTGAGGGGCACTGATAGGTGGTACTGATGGGCACTGACTGGCGGCACTGCTGGGCACTGGTGGGTGGCACTGCTGGGCACAGGTGGGTGGCACTGCTGGGCACTGATAGGCACAGGTGGGTAGCACTGCTGGGCACAGGTGGGTGGCACTGCTGGGCACAGGTGGGTTGCACTGGTGGGTGGCACTGCTGGGCACTGATCATCAGGGCACTGATCAGTTACCCTGATGATTGGTGCTGATCTGTACTGAATTGCCGATTCTTGGCAGTACTTTCCTCATGCTGTCACAGCTTGAGGAAAGTGTAGCCAATAACCGGCAACTGCATTTACCGGTGATCTGCTGTGTCATTGAACACAGCTGAGCACATGGTAAAAGGCAGTTGTAATTGGCCTTTTACCACATCACGTGACCAGCTGTGTCCATAGGACACAGCTATCATGGAGATCACCTGGTGCGCACCCCCAGGGGCGCGCGGGAAGGCGTGTTCTGGGAGGATGTCAAAGGTTGCCCTCCCAGGACTGGACAACTGCGCTGTAACTGTCATTTGGCTATAGCGCAGTTGCCAAGTGGTTAAAAAAGGTTTGGATGGAGTCAATTTTAAGTCTTAAAATTATATAAATTTGTAACTTGCCAACTACCTATTGTCTTTTTAGAAGTTTAACTTTTTGTTATGGGCTTGTTCTTTATTTGCAGAAATAGGCTTGTCCCTCCACTTTCAAAAGCACAAAAAGATAGGTAAATTGCAATATGATACATTTTTGTTTTGGAGCTTTAGATGCATTCTAACAGTAGCAGGATAATCCTGCCTTTGCTCCAGCAATGGTAATAACAGCCAGAGGCACACAAGGCAGAGTGTCACAGATGTGTCAGAGCTGATCTGTCACTTCTTGTTCTGCTGGTGGTAGTTGTGATTCTACAAATGTGTGGCTTCTCCAAACCTCCTTGCTGCTGTCATTCTGCTGGTACCTATGGCCAGGAACTCTTGGCCATGTAAATAAATGGGCTGGGTAACCTCAGTGATGGCCAAGGGTGTGGAATGTATAGGCCTGCTGATCCCTTAGCAACTATTGAAAACAAGAAGTTGTTATGTCTGTTCACACTAAATTCCCTAAACTGTCTGGCATTCAGACGAATGTTCATCCCTGCACACCATCCATCATTTGGTCAATGATATCGCCCCTATCCCTGCCTCTTCCCTTATATAGCTGATGACATTTCGGGGAGCTGTCACTCATCAAGGGGTAGCATCAGTATCAGTCACATGCACCAGATATGTAAGTTTCTTTTTGGCAAGTCGCAAGGTGTTGGGAACCATAATTGACAATGGGCTTAACAACTAGGGGCATCCTTATAGGAATTTTTTTTTTAATGTAAAGGACTTGTCAAACACTCATGGGATGGGGCAATATTAAGGGGTCCCCTTTATTTTTAAAGGGGGCTTTCAAATTCCAATGAGCCCTTCTAGCCATAGACCTACCAAAACCAGTGTCCCAGGATTGGGGGGAACCTCAACCTCTCAACTTCACCCTGCAAAGAGATTTTCAAGCTTATGGGACCACAATCTAAGTGCCTGCTGACTGAGAGTAGTCAACACTGGATCCAGGCTAACCCCTTGCATACACAAGTCACTGCCACAAGCAGAAACATGATCCAATCACTGTAACAACTATGACCATTAAAAAAGTCTGTAATACATGTTCTCATATAGACAAGAAAATTATAGATTTATACCAGTGGTCTCCAAACTGCGACCCGTGGGCCAAATGCGGCCCTTTGCTTGCCTCTATCCGGCCCTCAGGGTACTATTCCTCCCACTGACACCAACTAGGAGGTACCAGTTCTTCCACTGGCACCAACTATGGGCAATTTTTCCTTCCACTGACACCAATGATGGGGCACAATTCCTCCCATTGATATAAACAATTAGGTACTATTCCTCCCACTGACAACAATGATGGGGCACTATTCCTCCCTCTAACACCAATGATGGGGCACTATTCATCCCACTGACACCAATGATGGGGCACTATTCCTCCCACTAATACCAATGATGGTGCACTACTCCACCTAGTAATACCAATGATGGGGCACTGTTTCTTCAACTAATACCAATGATGGGGCACTAATCCTCCCACTGATACCAATGATGGGGCACTATTCATCCCACTTACACCAATGATGGGGCACTATTCCTTCCACTAATACCATTGATGGGACAATATTCCTCCTACTAATACCAATGATGGGGCACTGTTCTTTCAATTAATACCATTGACTGGACACTATTCCTCCTTGCACTGACTACAGGCAATATGTAATTTTTTTTAACTCCTACTGATGCTGGGACATTTTCTACTCTCACTGGGCATTCCTGCCCTCCTAAAGTCTGAAGAACAGTAAACCGGCCCTTTGTTTAGAAAGTTTTATAAAAAGAAATATTTATACTATAGTACATAGTTACATAGTTAGTCTGGCTGAAAAAAAGACAAAAGTCCATCCAGTTCAACCATTAAAAAAAAAAAAAAAAAAAGTTATAATCGTACACCCACAGTTGATCCAGAGAAAGGCAAAAAAAAACAGCAAATCATGATGCTATTTGCTCCTGCAGGGGAAAAAAAATCCTTCCTGATCCCCCGAGAGGCAATCGGATATTCCCTGGATCAACTTTACTTATAAATGTTGGCAACCAGTTATATTCTGTGTATCCAAGAAAGAATCCAGGCATTTTTTAAAGGAATCCACTGAGCTGGCCAGAACCATCTCTTGAGGGAGTCTATTCCACATTTTCACAGCTCTCACTGTGAAGAAACCTTTCCATGTTTTGAGACTAAATTTATTTTCCTCCAGATGTAAAGAGTGCCCCTTTGTCCTCTGTGATGACCTGGTGAATAGCTCTACACCGAGTTCACTATATGAACCACTGATGTATTTATACATGTTGATCATATCCCCCCTTATTCTCCTCTTCTCAAGAATTAATTCAGTTCCTCTAATCTTTCCTCATAGCTGATCTCCTCCATGCCTCTTATCAGTTTGGTTGCCCTTTTCTGTACTTTCTCCAGTTCCCCAATGTTCGTTTTGTGAATTGGTGCCCAAAACTGAACTGCATATTCCAGATGAGGTCTTATTATGATTTGTACAGGGGTAATATGATATCTCCCTCTCTGGAGTCTATACCTCTTTTAATACAAGAGAGGATTTTGCTTGCTTTAGAAACTGCAGCTTGGCATTGCATGCCATTATTAATTTTGTGGTCTACTGGAACTCCCAGATCCTTATCCACCATTGATTCCCCCAGTTGTACCCCCCCCCCCCTAGTATGTATGATGCATGCATATTCTTAGTCCCCAAGTGCATCACCTTACATTTATCAACATTAAACCTCATATGCCACATAGTTGCCCAATTAAACAGTGCATTGAGGTCAGCTTGTAAATTGAAGACATCCTGTAAGGACATTATTCCACTGCACAGTTTGGTGTCATCTGCAAAGACTGAAATGGTATTTTTAATTCCAGACCCTATATTGTTTATAAATATATTAAGTAAGTAAGGGTCCCAACACTGAACCTTGGGGTACACCACTGACAACCCTAGGCCATTCAGAGTATGAATCATTAACCACTACTCTCTGAATACGATCATTTAGTAGTGCTCTAAGGGATCGTTATTCTTTAAAGAGCTAGTTCACCTTTAATGACATTTTAAAAAAACAACATGCACTACAGCTTTGTCTGTACATTAAAATACTTTCTCCAGTTTTTAAAAATGATCTTTATGTTTGACACTTCTACTGTATGCTCCCCCTCCATTCTGGTTTAGTCCATTAGAGATAAGCTTAGAAATTTTAAAATATCTTTGAAAAAAGAAAAGGAAAATGGTGCAGAACAACATTTACAGAAAAAGATATTACAGAAAGGTGACAGTAATACAGAAGTAAAAAATGGATAAAGAATGAAAAGTACTTAAAAGCGTTCTGGATTATTTGGGTTCTGGCAATGGAGCATAAAATTGATCTACAATTTTGGAGTCCTTGATGAAAAATGACTCTTGGCAGATGTATTGCATTTTGATGATAAAGGAAAGCTGACAAGCTGCAGATTCTATAGCTTTCTATGAACCTTCTAGAGAACATTGTTAAGCCCTCCCCTCCCACCCCATTATAAGGTTTAAGGAGTGAGAAGGAGGCAAACTGAAATATTTTACTATATTTTAGCAGACCCATCCACAATGTTACATTTCTATATGCAGTCATGTTTCAGTTTTTACAACATACTACAATCTAGTGACTCCTATCTTATTAAGCCTCATGCTCTCAAACTTGGTAATATTCCTTTGTGTAGTCTCTGTATCATATAACCTACCCATGCTTGATCCTGGATTGTTCAGCATATCTTTCTAAACTCACATATATTGTTATTATTGAAGTAGTTTAATCAGATCAAGATATATGAAATATGTTAAACTTCTGGGCTCTGCAATGCTCAGACAAGAATTGAGATTCTGTTAAATTTCACCTTTAAAAAAATAATAAATGTACATATTTTTTCAGGAAAAAAATGTGCATTCAATGTTTTTTTTCAGAACATGCAAAGCATTGCACTTATAAACAATGCAATGCTGGGCTTCTACTGGGAAAAATACCATGCTGGATATCTACTGTATACTGATATGGATTGGGTAATGTGTTAGGAACGTAAGGATTCTCCATCATTTGATGGAAATGAAAACGATCAACCTACAGAGGACTGAATTCAGAAACACCCCGAAAATCAAAGTGAAAAAATGATGCAGCAGGCTAGTCCATTTTTCTCAAATTTCATTGCAGCAACTCAAAATGGTACGCAGTAGTTTGTATGGCCCCCCATGTGCTTGTATGCATGCATGCCTGACAATGTCGGGGCATGCTCCTAATGAGACGACGGATGGTGTTCTGGGGTATTTCCTCCCAGATCTGGACCAAGGCACTGATGAGCTCCTGGACATTCTGAGGTGCAACCTGGCGGATTCGGATGGACCAAAACATAATATCCCAGAGGTATTCTATTTCATTTAGGTCAGGTAAGCATGGGGGCCATTCAGTGGTATAAATTCCTTCATCCTTTAGGAACTATCTGCATACTCTCGCCACAAAGGCCGGGATTGTCGTGCACCAGGAGGAACCCAGGACCCACTGCACCAGCGTAGGGTCTGACAATGGGTCCAAGGATTTCATCCTGATACCTAATGGCAGTCAGGGTGCCCTTGTCTAGCCTGTAGAGGTCTGTGCGTCCCTCCATGGGTTTGCCTCTCCAGGCCATCAGTGACCCACCACCAAAACTGAACGATGTTACAGGCAGCATAACATTCTCCACGGCTTCTCCAGACCCTTTTACGTCTGTCACATGTGCTCAGGGTAAACCTGCTCTCATTTGTGAAAAGCACAGGGTGCCTGTGGCAGACCTGCCAATTCTTGTGTTCAATGGCAAATGTCACTCAAGCTCTGTGGTGCAGTGAGCGCAGGGCCCACTAGAGGACATCGGGTCCTCAGGCCACCCTCATAACTGCCTGTCTCCTGGAATCTCCTCCATACTCTTGAGACTGTGCTGAGAGGCACAGCAAACCTTCTGGCAATGACACATGTGCCATCCTGGAAGATTTGGACTGCCTATGCAACCACTGTAGGCTCAAGGTACTGCCTCAAATGCAAATTCAAAACTATGAAAAAGAGTCAGAAAAGATGAGTAGGGAAAAAATGGCAGTGGCCTCCACCTGTAAACCCATTTCTGTTTTGGGGTCATCTCATTGTTGCCCATCTAGTGCACCTGTTGTTAATTTAATTAACACCAAAGCAGCTGAAACTGCTTAACAACCCCCTTTGCTACTTAACAGACCAGATCAATATCCCAAGAGTTTAATTGACTTGATGATATATTAAAAAGTGTTTTTTTAATTTTTTGGAGCAGTGTATATATACAGTGCTCAGCACAAATGAGTAAGATTTTAATCAATATCTCAATGAACAATTTCCAAACTTTTGTCAAAAGTGAGTTACGTATAGAGAACATTTGCTTAGCTCATTACATGAAAGTAAGGTTAATAATATTGTATTATGAATAATTCTCAGTATGTTAAAATGTGCAATCGTATATTGCACAATAAAGCTTGGTACAAAAAGGTCGACTGTAATATTCTGGACAGGAACAAACACAAATTCTCTCGGGTGGTCAGAGGTGCATACCAGGAAGGGATCATTACAAAAGAACTAACTGAATTTTTATTAGTAGAACACACAATGAAGCCTACTTTTTATGCAGTACCTAAGGTACACAAATCCATCGAGGACCCCCCGGCAGACCAATTGTCTTGTGAATTCACTGTCTCACTGAAAATGCCAGTTCTCTGGTAGATGCACAACTGAGACCCCATGTGGAGGATCTACCTTCATATCTGAAGGATACAATGCATATCTTAATGATATTGGAGGGTATATGTGTAATGGATAATACCATTCTTGCATCCATTGATGCTGAATCTCTTTATTCCAATATTACACAAGAAAAGGGAATAGCAGTTGTTGAATCATTCCTTAAAGAATGTGAAAATGATCAGCACCTATATAATGTCTTTATCCTGCAGCTTTTTATATTAATTCTCACACATAACATGTTTACTTTCAATGTCTCCCACTACCTCCAGGTGCAGGGGGTTGCGATGAAGACCTAGTGTGCCCCATCGTATGCCAACCTGAAATTAGGAAGATAATGACTAAACACTGGCATATCCTAGCGGACGACGAAGTATTGAGTGAAATGGTTGATGAGACCCCTAAAATTATGTTTTGTGAAAATAGATCTATTAAAGATATGGTTGTTAGAAGTCATTACGAGACAGGTAGAGGGGGTGATCCATGTGTGGGACTGCCACTTGGCACATTTACATGTGGCAACTGTGGTTTTTGTAGATTTGTGGAAAAAAGTTCAGAGACCATCCTACCTAATGGTAAGAGATGGAAAGGCAGACATTTTGTGTCCTGCCAGACGGTTGACATTGTGTACCCGTTGAGATGTCCACGCAATCCAATTTATATTGGAAAAACAAAGAGGAAATTTTGGGAATGGATTTGGAACCATATCAATGATGTACGAAGGGAATAATTTGTAGTGAGACACTTTGTCAGTGAACACGATTATGACCCCAATGGTATGTGCTTCTGGGCCCTTGAGAGGATTCACCCCATGCTAGAGGGGGGAACTTTGACAACACCATTCTGCAGAAGGAATGCAGATGGGTATTTGAACTCAAGGCCTGTAAAAAACCAGGCCTCTATGAGAAATTCAGTTATGCTTCATTTTTGTGATAGAATTCAGCATCCTGCCAAAAGGTGTGTAAGATTACTTTGATGTTTATGTAATATTTTGTATAATTTCCGCTGTATTCTGTTATATGATCCTATACGCTTATTGTACATCTTACTGCTATAGGAATGTAACCACATGCTTCAAAGATCATTTGGTTTTAAAATGTGAAGTGTGATTTAATTTTTTTTAATGATGAACCAATAAAAGTATATATATATTTTTTATTACTGTTGTTTGATGTTATATTACAGATTTATCCTCCTGGTGGCTGACACATACAAAGTCCCATTTTCAGTGGAGATAGAACATGTCCACCTGGTTTGACTGGATGCAACTATACACTCAAGTTTTCTGTTCTTCAGTGGATGGCCTGGACGTCTCTGTGAGATGGTTTCAGTTCCATCTTTGTAAAATTTTTGTATGATTTTTGCTACAGTATTCTTACTGATAAGTAAAGCTTCACTGATCTTATATCATTCACCTTTCTTGTGTAAAGAAATTATTTTCTTTCTCAGGCCTTTTGACATTTCTCTTCCATGTGGTGCCATTGCTGACAACATGAAATGGGAAGGGGTTTTCTTTGTTAAGTAACACCCTTTTATAATCAACTGTCTGATGGACATTTGTTTAACCTCTTAACGCCGACTGTACGCAAATCGGCGGCTGGGCATATTTGTGTACCATTTGAAAACACATATGTGCTGAGAGCACATGCCCTGCGCACTCCCAGCACACAAGTCAGTGTCTCACAGAAAGGTCCTGATCTCCCCTTGCGATTGGGACCTTTTCCGATCATGTAACTGCCATGACATCGAATCACGGAGGGCACGTGACACTAAAACCCCGCCCAATCTCCAAGCGTCTAAAACCCCTTAAAGGTCTGGGAGGCGCTGGCGTGAAGAGGTTAATTAACAATTACACTTACCTGTAGTTGAACTATTGTCAAAAAGGATTTTGTTGTCTAAAATTTTGTTTTGCTCCTAAGACTTTCATTGGGGTTCAGGGCCGCTGATAAGGGGGAACACCCGGCCCTCCTGTAGGGGGCCCCATCATCTGCAGAGGGGGGCCCGGGCAGCTAAAAAGCCCAACTGCAGCTGCTAAATTCCATTGTTAGCCTCCTGTCATTCTATCACACAGCGGCTCATTGTTATGAATGTTACTGTCCTCCTGCTATGTACCACAAGTTTGAAACTTTCAACTTTCCTTCTATTTACATTTGATTGAAACTTTCTTTCTCTCCTCTCCCCCAGGCTGATCCCTTTCTGTTCACTGCTACAAACCTCTCCTTATACAACTTGACCCCCCCCCCCCCACTGTCATTCCGTCTGCAAATCTATATATCACTTCTCAACTCTTTTTATTTAACTATTTAACTATTTATTTACTGATCTAGTTAATGTGTCCCATTTCCTATCACCTACAGCTCAGATCTCACATTATTATAAGATACCTAATTGTATCTCACCACTAGTCTGATTGAATTCACAATTCCTGGTTAGTCCAGTTCCCTTACTTATAATAACCGTGAGGGCCAGTTCACACTACATGCATTTCAGTTGTGTTTTTTCTGCATCCAAAATGCACAGAAAGTAGATAATATGGTTCTCATTGTCATAGTTCACATCAATGCTTGCAGTTCCGATTGCAGAAAAAAAAAGTAGAACAGGCTGCATTTTTTCTGCACAGAACTGTACTGGAACGTGGCAAAATACACCAAAAACACACTAGAATGCACATGTCCCTATTTAAATTGAGGAAAAAGAGGGGGAAATTAACTGGAATGCATTAAAAACACATGGCAAAGCATCAAAAACACACCGGAAAATGCCAGTTCACACTACAGGTAGGCTGTACGGGGCCCCGTGATATCTAACAGCGGCCCAGTTGGGGTGTATTCATTTTTGCAACATGGTCTTAAATGAGTTTGTTAGGAAAAATACTTATTTGTGTGTGCAAATTAACAAATCTTTTTTGCAATCAATGGCTCGCATTTGTGTGAGTATTTTGTAGTATAGTGTAACATAGTAAAGTAATGGTTTTCTGACAAATCTGTTGGGGTGTACTTATTTATGCTGAGAACTGTATGTATATATATATATATATATATATATATATATATATATCATGCATATTTTTTATTTTTCTGTTTCTTTACACTTTCTTCTTGTGCAGTTCTTCCAATTCATCCAGACCTCACCCCCCCATGGATCTCTGTGGCAACAGATCACTTCTCATAGTGATATTTTTGGCTTCAATCAGCCTGCAATAGATTAGGTAGGTGTCATGCTTCCATTCACTTCTACAGTTACTCCTATGGAGAGGTCTGTAAAAGCTTCAGAAGTTCAGGATCTGATCATTTAAGGCCCTGGGCTTAGCAGTTAATGATGGCTGTCACACGGTGGTGTATTTAGGTTTTCTGCTGCCCTAGGTAACACCAAAATCATCTGCCCCCATAGACATTGACCAACAACCCCCCTCCCCTTCCCCCTCCCACGGAGAGAGCCTGACATTGACCAAGAACAACCCTGCCCTCCACCTGGGAGAGCCTTCGACTACCCTCCCCCCCAGTTCTAGAGAGAAACACTCTCATCTTCAAAGCTCCGGACATCCCCAGGAACCAGAATCAGGCTCTACATAATGTACACCATCAAGCAGCCAGCAGCCTCTCTTGAATCCCACCTGGTTCCCATGGCTCGCGTGTTCCTTCTTTCATCCCTTCTTCTGGGGGGAGTTGCTGCTCCCTTGAAAAATGCCACCCTAGGCAAGTACCTTGTTTGCCTTGTGGTAAATACGCCCCTGCTGTCACAGTTCTGCACACTTTTAAAAAATCATTTTAGGTCTGAAGATTGCTGTGACGGAAGCGTAGGCAGGACAGAACACGCAAAGAAAATATGGAACACACAAAGCTTTATTGAACCATGAAAGATACTCAATCAGGACAGTTCAAGGCACTCCATGACAGGCGGCTTGTAGGGACACCCACGGTAAGCGGGCTCACGGGGACTCAACGAGACTTGGCTGTGGAGTCTGGCCTCAACACAGCGTGCTAGGGATGACATCAGGCTCACGGGGACTCAACGGGACTTTAGCTGTTGAGTATGGCCTCAGCACAGCTGCCACCCAGCTTTCTAGGGACATTGGGCTCACGGGGACTCAACGGAACTCGGGCTGTGGAGTCTGGCCTCAACACAGCGTGCTAGAGACGACATCAGGCTCATGGGGACTCCACGGGACTTTAGCTGTGGAGTCTAGCCTCAGCACTCCCACCCAGCTTTCTAGGGACATCGGGCTCACGGGGACTCAGCAGGTAGTGATGGCTCAAGCACTCAGGGGCATCACAGGTAGCTATACTCTGGGCACGCCATGGGGCGGTTCAAGTAAGGGTAGTCTGGGCGTGCAATAGGGGCAGTTCATGACACAGGTGGTCTGTGCGCACAATAGGGACAGTTCATGACACGGGTGGTCTGTGAGCACAATGGGGACAGTTCGTGACACGGGTGGTCTGTGAGCACAATGGGGACAGTTCAGGATGTGGGTGGTCAGTGCGCACAACAGGGATAGTTCATGACACGGGTGGTCTGTGCGCACAATAGGGACAGTTCAGGACACGGCAGATCTGTGCGCACAATAGGGACAGTTCAGGGCATGGGTGGTCTGTGAGCACAATGGGGACAGTTCAGGACGTGGGTGGTCAGTGCACACAACAGGGACAGTTCATGCCACGGGTGGTCTGTGCGCACAATAGGGACAGTTCAAGACGCGGGTGATCTATGCGCACAATAGGGATAGTTCAGGGCATGGGTGGTCTGTGCGCACAATAGGGACAGTTCATACCACGGGTGGTCTGTGCTCACAGTAGGGCCAGTTCAGGACACGGGTGGTCTGTGCACACAACAGGGACAGTTCAGGACAAGGGTGGTCTGTGCGCACAATAGGGGCAGTTCATGGCTTCTAGGGACACTCACGATAGGCGTCTTGCAGATGCTCAGCAGCAGACGGCTTGCAGGGAGGTGGGCAACTTGTGGACGCTCAGAAGCAGGCAGCTTCCAGGGACAAAGCGGTCAGCAGACAGGACGGCTTCCCAGGGGTCCAACAATCAGCAGACAGGGCGGCTTTCCAGGGCCCTCCAGCGATCGGCAGACAGGACGGCTTCCCAGGGGCCCAATGATCGGCAGACAGGATGGCTTCCCAGGGCCCCCAGCGATCGGCAGACAGGACGGCTTCCCAGGGCCCCCAGCGATCGGCAGACAGGACGGCTTCCCAGGGCCCCCAGCGATCGGCAGACAGGACGGCTTCCCAGGGCCCCCAGCGATCGGCAGACAGGACGGCTTCCCAGGGCCCCCAGCGATCGGCAGACAGGACGGCTTCCCAGGGGCCCAACGATCAGCAGACAGGACGGCTTCCCAGGGGCCCCAGCGATCAGCAGACAGGATGGCTTCCCAGGGCCCCCAGCGATCGGCAGACAGGATAGCTTTTTAGGGGCCCAACGATCAGCAGACAGGGCGGCTTCCCAGGGACCCAGCGATCAGCCGATAGGGACACAGCGGGCTTCTGCAGGTAGGAACACAACGGGCTTGCAGGGGCTCGTCAGGGTCTTGGCGGTGCAGGGTCTGCGCTTGGGATGGTTCTGACCTTTGGGGGAGGCTCATGCAGAGCGCTCAGCAGGGATGGCTGCGGAGGCCTGGTCCCCACCCGGACCTCCCACGGCAGCGGTGGCCCCAGGGACAGCAGCGGGATGAAGGGCTGTGGGGTCTGACCTTTGAGGAGGGGGGCTCATGCAGAGCACTCAGTGGGGATAGCTGCGGAGGCCCGGTCCCCACCCTCACTGGCCTTTTAAAGCTCCCCGGACACTTCCGGGTTGCCCCGGCACGGCCGGCCCAGCGCTGCATTGCCAGGGCAATGAGGCACGCCCCCTTGACTCAGGCCATGCTGAGGGAGTGCGGCCTTTGTCTCCGGTGGGCGCAGAGCGCGGGAACGCCTCGTGCCTGCGCCGTGCCCACCGGGGGCGAACGGAGACTCCTTGGCGGCCTGCCGCTGGGGTCTCCTGGAGGGGGGTCCCCTCCCCCCATCCTGCACAGCCTGGCTTCTGAGGCTGTGTAGGATGAGGACGCGGCAAGGGGGGAAGAGGGGGGAGGGTGAAGGCACACCGTGACAGTTGCATAAAACCATCAAATATTTTATATATTCTGAAAGTAGAAGCCCTAGAAAATAAAATAGTGGTAGTTCCATTTTTTGGTTACACAATATTACTGCAAAATTTAAAAAAAAATTACACTAAAATTAATTTTATGGCAGAAAAACGTTTGGTAAAATATAAAAGATAAGGTTTCACTGAGTAAATAGATACCAAACATATCAAACCCTAAATTTGCATGCAACCATGATATGTTGACAAACTTCAGTACCCTATATTTTCTATAGGCACCGCTTTGAAAACCCCTACAGATCAGATTAGCACTACAAAGGAGGTCTGGTGCTAGAAATATTGCTCTAACTCTGATGTGAGTGGTGATATGTAACATGTATTGCATTAGACTTTTTCATGAGTAGGCGCCCCTGGCGTGTGCATACTTACATACATATATATGCGGTGGGGGGGCCTCAAAAATTTGTTGGGGGGACAATACATGATTAGGTGTAACTTTAATGTAAACTCCCTACTCTTTGGCACCTACTACATCGGTCCCGGGCCTGCAGATGGGCAAGCAGAGTCCTGGATACATGTTTTTATCTGATAGGCACCAATCTGCTTGTCAGATATACACATATCGCAGCTACCGAGAGTGTGTGTAAACCCCCCCCCCCTCTGTCAGCTCCATACGACGTACGGACTTGGCAGTGAAAAGGTTGAAATGGCAGTGAAAAAAAAAGCCACTTGCTAGTGGTAAAAAATTGGGTTTTCTGTGCATTTACCTGCAATTTTATAAGTTGGTGACAATCTCTTTAAGTATGGTATGGCAGGCAAAAATAATGCAGCTAGTCTAAATTGGTAACATATAGTATTCTTTTTATCTTCTTACAGTTGGAAAAAAAAATGAAATACCATACTTAACATATCTATTAAATAATTTAAAGAAAGGTGATCTTTTAAAAATCATTACAAAGTTTATGTCAAGAATGGTTTATATAGGAAACATTTACTCCACGGTATCTGTCCTGACAAATCAGATAAGATAGTATTTGGAGGAACACTTTGTTTTATCAACATTCTTTGAGATAATAAGAAGTTTCTATATATTGCCATCAAATGACAACGCATCTGAGATAACACCAGAAACAATTATGTATAGTTGCACTTTCTCTTGCTGTAGTTTCTCAATCTGATTTAATGATCTAGCAAAAAAGATTAATAGGTTGCTGTTATCTACAGTTTGCATGCAACCAGAACAACCAGAAGACAATATTTTTCTATTTAAAGGAATCATTTGTATGTGCAATAATATTAGGTCTAGACTTATTCTTTAATGATAAATAGTTTTTTTTTTTTATCCTGTGTGGTTAATAATTCTGCCTTAATCCACTTGTTTGATTCATCATGAGGTGAGCACACATGGCTTGCTCGGAGTTAAAGCTGAAGTTTGACATAAAAATATCTTCTGGATAGCTTTAGTGGACTAACTTACCTCTAGTGAAATATGTCCCATGTTGTGCAGGCTGCTGGATCCTGTAAAAATCTGTGCAAGGATACCCTGTCCTCTTCCTCTTGCTGAGATTCTAGCACTAAGGTGATTAATACCTCAGCTTCCATTGGGAAAAGTTATTTCATAGTGTACACTGCATGTTACATGACCTGTGAATGGGAGAAAGAATCTGGTGACTCATTAAGCCTCATTCATGCCTGAGCATTTTGTAGCTCTAAGCTCAAAGATCCAAAATGCTTGAGGAGTAAAAATCAATTATTCTCAATGGACATGGTTCATATCTCCACTCCAAGTCCCCTGAAGCCAAACGCCTAAAGCTCAAACAAGTTCTGGAGCTTTTTTGTAGCTCAAATTGGGCAGATTTGCGCATTTTCGTGCATTCTATTGCACATTTTTGCACGATTTTCTGCTCAAATGAAAACTTTTTTCAGAAAAATAGTAATAATATATGATCACATAAATGTAAAATAAATACACAAATAAATAACAATCATCATAAATACATAATAAATAAAAAACATTAATAATATGTATTAATAAAGAAATAAATATTAATTAACACCTAACCTTATTTGTGTTAGTGTTACAGTGTTTATTATTTTACTATTATTAATATTATTATTATTATTATTATTATTAATAATAATAATTTCTTTTTTTTAAGGGTTAGGGGGTTAAGATTAAGGTTTCATTATTATTTATTTATTATTACAGAGTATTATTTATGTATGATTATTTTTATTTATCTGTGTATTTATTTTACATTTATTTATTCATTTTGTATTTTTATTATTATTATTAGTAGTAGTAGTAGTATTAACATCCTAACACTAACAAAAAAAATAAAGAATAAATAAACAATAAGAAGAAACTAAATAAAATATTAACCCCTTCCTTAGCCCAAACTGCAACCCCTAATTTTTAACCCTAAGCTAACCTTAACTCTAACCTCTTACCCTAACTAAATAAATAAATGAATAATAATAATAATAATAATAAATTAAAAAAAAAGCTGATGGAAAAGCTAAAAAAGCTGAAAATCCTAGCATCAAATGATGCAACAGATGATATTTTTCTCTATTGGCTAATAAAAAAAATGCCAAAGCTCAAAAACACTTAAAAATGCTCTATGAAAACACACAAAAATCATGCAAAAAAAGTGCACAAAAATGTGTGAAAACCGCTCAACTTTGCTATGCTCAAGTGTGAATGCAGCCTTAGACCTAACCCCATTAATCTGTAAACACCTGCTCAGTAGATGGAGTTAATAAAAAACAAAAATGTTAGATTGTAACATTTGAGTGACAGAAGAAAAGAGTTCTGGATGCAAAAAGGTGAGATAGTTTATATTCTATGCTTAGTTCCATTGGTTCTCTTTTAAGTGTATCTAAATCCAAGAACAAAAAGCAGGGAGAAAAACCAGCCAGATCACTTAATACAAGTACACATTGCACACATTTTTCTTATTAGGCACAGAGGTAACCCCTTCATTGCCTCTAGATGTTAACCCCTTACCAGGCAGTGTCATTAGTACAGTGACAGTGTACAGTATTATATCTGATCACTTTATTAGTGTCAGAATTGATGTCAGTGTCAGTCAGTTAGTGTACCTCCCAGCGAGGGTCTGTTAGTGTCATATTGCCACATTATAACAGTCCCACAATAACTCGCTGATCACTACCATTACCAGTACAGCGTCATAGCTGAAAAAATTCCAGTATATATCATAGTTTGTAGATGCTATAACTTTCACACAGAACAATTATTATACACTTTTTACCAAAAGACATGCAGCAGAATACATTTTGGTCTGAATTTATAAAGAACTTAGATTTCTGGGGGGTTCTCTTTATTGGATGTGTTTTCTAGCACAATGAAAAATGTTTTTTGTTATATTTTTTCTAAATCATTGTTCTTTTTACGTTTATGTAATAAAAAATAATAAAGCCCAATGATGATCAAATACCACCAAAAGAGAGCTCTATATTTGTGAAAAAAAGGATAGAAAATTTTATTTGGGTACAGTGTTGCATGATTGAGCAATTGCCAGTTAAAATTGTGCAATGCTGAATAGCAAAAATGCCCTGGTCATGAAGGGGGTAAAACCTTCTGGAGGTCGTGTTTAATACTGTACAGCAGTCAACCTAAGGAACAGGGTGGAAGTCATCAAAACTGGGGCAGACAGAATCTGGAGCCTATGAGCAGATATGCATGGCAACCAATCAGATTCTGTCATCAGCGTGTTCAGTAAAGCTTTGAAAATGAAGCTAGAAGCTAGTTGGTTGTCATGCATATCTGCTCCAGATACTGGCTGCTCAAGTGTTGATAAATTTCTCCCTGTGTTCCATTAATGCATTTTTCTGAAGCATACAAATATACAAGTTTAATGCATTAGTTGTAATCTTAGATTAAGAACATTTTGACAAACGGTTTATTGATCTCATTTAAAGAAAAGCAGCGAAACAAATGGCTTAACCTTTAAAATGAAATATTATTTCAGTTTGCATTTAGACAATACTGATATTATTTTTATCCACTGTTGTGTTTGTTAAGAGGAAGAATTTCTTAGTTCACCTGATGTACTGTTTATTCAACTAATTTAAAATATTTTCATTTATATTTAAGGATGTAAAATGTCATTTTTAATCAGTACCATACATTCCTATTGGAAAACATATATACCTGCTTATTGTCATGATTGTCTTTTGTTCATCATTTATTCTAACGTTTGTTCATTTTTTACCTTCATAGTCTCACAAAATGGTTGTTTGATGCCTGTGTATTGTAATGGCTATCTGTTTGCTCCCTACATATGGTAATGAATGCTCATTTGTTGCGTACGGGTTGCAACAATTTGCCTTTTTGTTACCCATACAGTATATTATACCAAGTGCCCATTTGTTGCCTTTATATTCCAATGATTGCCTTTTTGTTGCCTGTACATTGGAATGAATGCCGATTTTGCTGCCCACATATTGTAATAATTGTCCATATGCTGTTCACATATTGTAACAATTGACTTCTTGTTGCCCACCTATTGTATACAATTGCCCATTTGTAGCCTATGCATTGTCATTTTTTGCCAATATATTGTAGAGTCACCACTGTTATTGATTATATGGACCAAATCACTATAATTTAGTCCCCTTTATGCTTGATACTTTCAAAGCATGCTACTATTATCCCATGCCCCACTATTTAACCCTTGATTTTTTTTTCAATGGTTAAATATACAACACTCCGTTATTAGTAAACATTTAAAGCATATGTAGCAAAAACTTTTTTTTAGTATTGGTTTGAGTTGTGAAGGGTTAAAACCTATCAATGTATTTTATTTATTTTGCTGCCTACTGTTTGTCCTATTGGAAAGCGTCTCCTTTATTTCCTGTAAATTTAACCCTGCCTTCTATTATGGTGACAATTGTAAAATTCTTATTTTTCCCACTACTTAGTGTCTTTCTAACAATGTACTCAGCTGGAACACAAACGACATAAAAAACCTGATAGGTATTCTAACCCTTTTTTCTAGTATTTCCAATTATTTACAAAATCTTTTTGCTTTACATGCACTTTAATGATTATTACCAAAAATAATTTTGACATGTATAAGAGTGTGGTGAAGGGAGTAAATAAAAACAATCTGTTCAAGGTGTTAAATATGAAAGGTAGGCCAAGGGGCAGACACACATATACATACAGTGTCAGGGTAGACATGCAAACACATTCATTATCAAGGCACAAACATGCACACAATGGGCTTGATTTACTAAAGGCAAAAAGGCTGTTCAGTTTGCATGGTAATTTTCCCTTAGCTTAGTGAATGAGATAAAGTTCTGCTGACTTCAGTTGTCCAATCATGTGTAAGCAAATACAATGTTTTTTATTTTTATTTTGCATGCACCTGATTGAGTATTCTTTGCAAAGAAAATTTCCATATTTGCTAAACTAAGTGAACGTTCCCTTGCAAAATGAACAGCATATTTTCACATAAACCCAATAGTGTCAGGACACACACACCTAGGTGTCTATAAAAAAAATTGCTGTGAAAATCTGCAAGCATTTACACAGCCATCACAAATAATCCCTGGTATGTGTCTAATATGTTTATTTCCTATGATCATTGGCTCCATTTAGTGGCCATCATGCAGGATTTTTTTGATAGAGGTATTTCAGAATACAGCTTTATGGCTGCTAGATGGAGCTGGCAATCAAACAACATAAACATATTAGACACATTCGAAAGATTAATTGTGACAGCTGTGTGAATGCTCAGACATTCTAATGGGGTTTTACCCTTTCCTTCTCTATCCCCCCCAACATCTACAGTAACCACTAACAGTCTACACAGCAGACACACTGCAGCTGTTGCCCTTAACACCTGTAGGGATAAGAGAGTCTATTATAGCTCCGATCACATATTACAACCAGGGGAGACCTTCACTCTGAAATGCCTAGTCTGGTGACTGTATTTCTTGGATGGGAGAGAAATGAGCTGGGGGGATCTGTATTTGGGGGAAGCTGTACAGGTGGTAGGGAGCTCTATACCTTTGGGGGGAAATCTTTATTGGGGGAGATTGACTGGTGGGGGAATCTGTGCTAAATGGAGCTGTTGTTGTAGTCCAGAGTGGAAATGCTCTACATTCATACCTTGACTGGGAACCACAGAGAGAGTCAGATGCTAGGTGTTACAAAGGTTTATACAGTCCTCTGTGACCACAGCTCTAGACAGATGTAAGGGTCCCAGTATTCACTTCCCTGACTGCCACCAATGGACACCAATGGTCCATTGGCTCCCAGATCCTCTCCTGCATGGTAGAAATTATAATAGAGAAATATATATACAGTCATGGCCGAAATTGTTGGCACCCTTGATATTTTTCCTGAAAATCAAGTATTTCACACAAAAAAGGTATTGCATTAACACATGTTTTGCTATACACATGTTTATTCCCTTTGTATGTATTGGAACAAATATAAAACAGAGGCAGAAAAGCAAATATGACATAATGTCACACAAAACCCCAAAAATGGGCTGGACAAAAGTATTGGCACCCTTAACTTAATATTTGGTTGCACACCCTTTGGAAAACATAACTGAAATCAGTCGCTTCCTATAACCATCAATAAGCTTCTGACACCTCTCACCCGGAATTTTGGACCACTCTTCCTTTGCAAACAGCTCCAGGTCTCTCTTATTGGAAGGACACCTTTTCCCAACAGCAATTTTAAGATCTCTCCACAGGTGTTCAATGGGATTTAGATCTGGGCTCATTGCTGGCCACTTCAGAACTCTCCAGCGCTTCTTTGCCATCCATTTCTGAGTGCTTTTTGACGTATGTTTGGGGTCATTGTCCTGCTGGAAGACCCAGGATCTTGGACGCAAACCCAGCTTTCTGACACTGGGCCCTACAGTGCGACCCAAAATCCTTTGGTAATCCTCAGATTTCATGATGCCTTGCACACAGTCAAGGCACCCAGTGCCAGAGGCAGCAAAACAACCCCAAAACATCATTGAACCTCCACCATATTTTACCGTAGGTACTGTGTTTTGTTCTTTGTAGGCCTCATTCCGTTTTCGGTAAACAGTAGAATGATGTGCTTTACCGAAAAGCTCTATCTTGGTCTCATCTGTCCACAAGACGTTTTCCCAGAAGGCTTTTGGCTTACTCAAGTACATTTTGGCAAACTGTAGTCTTGCTTTTTTATGTCTCTGTGTCAGCAGTGGGGTCCTCCTGGGTCTCCTGCCATAGCGTTTCATTTCATTTAAATGTCGACGGATAGTTCGCGCTGACACTGATGCTCCCTGAGCCTGCAGGACAGCTTGAATGTCTTTGGAACATGTTTGGGGCTGCTTATCCACCATCCGGACTATTCTGCGTTGCAATCTTTCATCAATTTTCCTCATCCGTCCACGACCAGGGAGATTAGCTACAGTGCCATGGGTTGCAAACTTCTTGATAATGTTGCGCACTGTGGACAAAGGCAAATCTAGTTCTCTGGAGATGGACTTGTAACCTTGAGATTGTTGATATTTTGCCACAATTTTGGTTCTCAGGTCCTCAGACAGTTCTCGTCTCCTCTTTCTGTTGTCCATGCTTAGTGTGGCACAGACAGACACACAATGCAAAGGTTAAGTGAACGTCTCTCCTTTTTATCTGCTTTCAGGTGTGATTTCTATATTGCCCACACCTGTTACTTGCCCCAGGTGAGTTTACAGGAGCATCACATGCTTGTAACATTCTTATTTATCCGCAGTTGTGAAAGGGTGCCAATACTTTTGTCCAGCCCATTTTTGGAGGTTTGTGTGACATTATGTCGAATTTGCTTTCTTTCCTCCCTTTTTTTGTTTTGTCCCAATACACACAAAGGGAATAAACATGTGTATAGCAAAACATGTGTTAATGCAATACGTTTCGTGAGAAATACATGATTTCCTGGAGAAATATCAAGGGTGCCAACAATTTCGGCCATGACTGTATATATATATATATATATATATATAGATATAGAGTTCAAGTCAAACCTGTACTTTTCCAGGGTGTGGAAACTGCATTTATTTTTCGACATAGTCAACTGCCAGCATTTAACTAATGCCTGAAAAGCTTTGGCATCCAGGATCCAAGATCAGCCATTCCATGCACTGAATGTTCAAAGGAATGACTGCTGTGGCCTGGAATCCACCACAGCCTGGATTGTCACTGACAGACGTACGGCCATCTTTGAAATGGTTACAGCATTCAAATGCCTTACTGCTGGCTACAGAGCGTCTCATCGCGGTACTGTGCTTTAAATTGTCTGTAGATATTTGCAAGTTTTTTTCGCCTTCTTTCACAAGAAACTTTATCACCACCCACTGTTCCATGCACACACTAACACTGTTGTCTGCCATCTTGATTAATGGTCTCTGGACTGGCCTGCAACCTGTGTCCCACCTATAAGTAATAGGACACACTTGCCACTTACTACTGTGGGTAGTACTGCCACGCTAGCATCCCTTTTTATACCTGTAAAATTAAAAGTCCCAATTTATATACAGTTGTGTTCAAAATAATAGCAGTCAGACATCACTAACCTGATCAATCACTGTTTTTGGTAGAAATTATATTTCTACATGGCAAATAATTTACTAGCAGGTGTAGTAGAGTAATAGAAATCCAACAGACCCAACAGTCATGACATGCATGCTGCTGATTCTGTGTAAATGAATCACTAATTGAAAGGGGCATGTTCAAAATAATAGCAGTGTGGAGTTCCATTAGTGAGGTCATTCATTCTTTGAAAAACAGGTGGCAATTATTGCCCTTATTTAAGGAAGGAAGGCAGCAAATGTTGTACATGCTGGTTACAGTGCATTTCGCTGAAATTCTGAGGAAAATGGGTAGTTCCAGACATTGTTCAGAAGCACAGCGTACCTTGATTAAAAAGTTGATTGGAGAGGGGAAAACATATAAAGAAGTGCAGAAAATGATAGGCTGCTCAGCTAAAATGATTGCAAATGCTTTAAAATGGCAACCAAAACCTGAAAGACGTGGAAGAAAGCGAAAAACTACCTTTCGAATGGATAGAAGAATAGACAAAATGGCAAGGACTCAGCCAACAATCAGCTCCAGGAAGATCAAAGAAGGTCTAAAGTTACCTGTGAGTACTGTTACAATTAGAAGACGCCTATGTGAAGCCAAGCTATCTGCAAGAAGCCCCCGCAAAGTCCCACTGTTGAAAAAAAGACGTGCTGAAGAGGTTACAATTTGCCAAAGAGCACATTGACTGGCCTAAAGAGAAATGGCGCAACATTTTGTGGACTGATGAAAGTAGGATTGTTCTTTTTGGGTCTAGTGGCCGGAGACAGTTTGTCAGACGACCTCCAAACACTGAATTCAAGCCACAGTACACTGTGAAGACAGTGAAGCATGGCTGCGCAAGCATCATGATATGGCGATGTTTCTCATACTACGGTGTTGGGCCTATTTATCGCATACCAGGGATCATGGATCAGTTTGAATACATCAGAATACTTGAAGAGGTCATGCTGCCTTATGCTGAAGAGGAAATGCCCTTGAAATGGGTGTTCCAACAAGACAACGACCCCAAACACACCAGTAAACGTGCAACATCTTGGTTCCAGACCAACAAGATTGACCTTATGGAGTGGCCAACCTAATCCCCGGATCTTAATCCAATAGAAAACTTGTGGGGTGGCATCAAAAATGCAGTTTCTGAGGCAAAACCAAGAAATAGAGAAGAACTGTGGAATGTAGTCCAATCATCCTGGGTTGGAATACCTGTTCACAGGTGCCAGAAGTTGGTTGACTCCATACAACACAGATGTACAGCAGTTCTCAGAAACAGTGCTTATACAACTAAATATTCATTAAGTGATTCAAAGGAAAGCAAAATCTTCAAACATTTTTCAGTTTATATAGTGAATGTTTGAGTTTGTAAAGAAGAATACAAACACTGCTATTTTTTTGAACAGTCTAATATTCACTTTTCTTCCATTTTTTTAGAGGAACAACACAAATTTGATATATTTTTCTTCATGGTTTGATTTGGAATAGAATGTGTAGTGTTCCCAATGCATTTGTGTGTATGGAAATAAAAGCTATTAGAAGGATTTAGAGCTTTATTCACTTTTTTCAACACACTGCTATTATTTTGAACACAACTATATATATATATATATATATATATATATATATATATATATATATCTCACCCGCTCAAGGGCAGGTGAATTTTATGGCCCCCTAAGCTCTGTATGGCCAGACAACACACATCTTTACACACAGAGTCAGTAAAACAGTCCCTGAGCTTGGTTTTGTTGTTTTTATTAGGGGTTAACAACTTGGATGGGATGATATGGGATGCCCAAAGAACTGTAGAATTTGAGGACAACTTCTCAGCAAACACTATATGCTGTACAAAAATTTGGACCAAAAAGTAGCAACTGTCTCTTTAACCTCTTGCCGTCCGCAGATAGCTGAGTGATGGCTGCACTTCGGCCGGCCAGTTCTGGATGGATGTCATATGATGTCCTCCCAGAACGTGCTTTCCTGCACGCCCCCGGGGCTGCTCACCCGGCAATCTCTGTGATCACGTGATATGGTAAAAGGCCAATCACAGCGGCCTTTTACCACGTGATCAGCCATGTCCAATGACACAATGATCACCAGGAAATGCAATTGCCGGTTACACTGTTCAACAAATTTTTATTTTTTTCCAGTTTTGGAAACAAAAGGATCCATTTCTTAATGAATTTCACATTCTGAGTTCAAATATAACAATGAAATTTATCAATTGGCTCTAGTTTTTCTGTAAACGGAAAGTTTTCTACTATAGGCGTAATGACTACATAATGCACAATAATTATATAGATAGATGTCTTTCCACAAATATAAAGCAAGTGATATTGACTACATAACAAACCCTAAATGGCATAATATATTGCATAGGATTACCAAGAAAAATTATAGCCATAAGCTAAGTTGAATCATTTTTATACTTAGGATTCTCACTAGTTTTGTCTTCAGTTTGTGTCGGTTTTGCTTCTCTTGGCTTTTCTCTTGTATTCGAGGAAAGGGCTATCTCTTACAACTGTCCAGCAATAGTCAGCAAGCATTGATGGGCTCCATTTACCTTGATATCTTCTTTCCATAGCTGCAATGTCTTGATGGAAGCGCTCTCCGTGTTCATCACTCACTGCTCCACAGTTTGGTGGGAAAAAATCCAGATGCGAATGTAGAAAATGAATTTTTAGAGACATGTTGCAACCCAGATTTCTGTAAGTCTGGATGAGTTTTTCTACCACTTTCTTGTAGTCTGGTGTTTTATTGTTTCCAAGAAAATTTGATGTCACTGATACAAATGCTGTCCAGGCAGCCTTTTCCTTTCCACGCAACAGAGAAAGAAACTCATCATCATGAATACGTTTACGAATCTGTGGCCCAACAAAGACTCCTTCATTTATTTTTGCAGCACTAAGTGCTGGAAATTTGCTAATCAGGTACTTGAAACCTGCTTTATTCTTGTCCATTGCCTTAACAAAGTTTTTCATTAATCCCAACTTGATGTGTAATGGAGGTAATAAGATCTTATTGCTGTCTACAAGTGCTGGATAGTTAACATTTTTTTCTCCAGGCTGCAATGACTGGCGTAATGACCAGTCTCTTTTGGCATAGTGCATTTCTCTCGCACGACTGTCCCACTCACAGAGGAAGCAGCAGTACTTAGTATATCCACCTTGAAGTCCAAGTAGGATAGCAATCACCTTCAGGTCACCACAAATCGACCATTGATGTTCATCATAGTTGATGCACCTTAAAAGCTCTTTCAAGTTTTTATACGTTTCTTTCATTGAAACTGCATAAGCAACTGGAACTGACGGCAGCTGATTGCCATTATGGAGCAAAACAGCTTTAAGACACGCCTTTGAAGCATCAATGAACAGCCTCCACTCATCGGGATCATAGCATACGCCGATGGCTGAGATTAAACAATGAACATTGTTACATACAGCAATATCACCTTCCTGGACGAAGAATGGGATCAGATCTTTCTGACGATGACGGTAGAAAGACGTACGAACATCACTTGCTAGGAGATTCCACTGTTGTAGTCTTGACCCCAAAAGCTCTGCCTTGTTCTTCGGAAGATCCAGGTCTCTGATAAGATCGCTCAATTCCACTTGTGTAATGAGGTGTGGTTCAGTGGGTGTGGATGGAAGAAAGTCTGGGTCATGTGAGGTTGACGGTTGATGACTACATGCTTCAGGTTCTTCCTCACTTGACTCAACCACGAAGGATTCTGGTGCTTTAGGAATTGGTAGCCCCTCTCCATGAGGAACTGGACGTATTGCCGATGGAATATTTGGATAGTGCACAGATAACTTTTTCTTCTTATTAAGCCCTTTTGTTGGAGGCACCATACAAAAGTAACAATTACTAACATGATCTGTTGGCTCTCTCCAAATCATTGGCACAGCGAAAGGCATAGATGCCTTTTTTCCATTCAACCATTGCTCCAGTGCCGTCCCACAAGAATTGCAGCATATATGTGGTGCCCAGCTCTTGTCCTGGTCTCCTATCTTGCAGCCAAAATACAAGTTGTAGGCTTTCTTAATCATTCCTGTTATCCTCCTTTTTTGTGAGATAAAAGTTATTTCACAGCAGATATAGCAGAAATTATCTGCTTTATTCACACAAGTTCGAGGCATTACTGAGTAGCCTATATAAGCATAAAACGAAATGTAAAGACGCTGTCGAACTACAATCAGCTACAGATACTGCAGCTTTTATGCAGTGAAGTGATGCAATTAAAGGCTAATATTGCATCATCTCAGTATACATGCAATTTTCTATTGGTCACCAGTATCAATTGCGCAATATGCAGCTGAAGTTGCATCATAATTTTGAATGGCTTACGTCATTAGATGGATGAATATATCATGGAAACTAGAGCCAATCAACATTTTTTAGGGTCATTTTCGTTTTCAGCACCCCAAAATTATGTAAGATTAGCTAATTTTATGCCCAAAACTTTTTACCTGTTGAACAGTGTTATCGGCTGCATTTTCCTCACGCTATCACAGCGCGAGGAAAATACTACGGAGAACCGGCAGTTGTCAGAGGAGGGATCGGCATGGATCATCAGTGCCCTGATGATCGGTGCCCAGCAGTTCCACTCACCAGTGCCGCCCACAAGTGCTCAGCAGTACCGCCCACAAGTGCCCGGCAGTGCCACTCACCTGTACCCATCAGTGCCCATCAGTGCCACCAGTCAGTGCCACCCATTAGTGCCCAGCAGTGCCACCAGTCAGTGCCCATCATCAGTGCCATCTCAGTAGTGCTGCCTATCAGTGCCACCTATCAGTGCTGCCCATCAGTGCCGCCTATCAGTGCCACCTCATCAGTGCCACCTATCAGTGCCCATCAGTGCCACCTATTAGTGCTACCCATCAGTGCCACCTATCAGTGCCACCTCATCAGTGCCGCCTATCAGTGCACATCAGTGCCGCCTATCAGTGCCCATCAGTGCTGCCTATCAGTGCAGCCTCATCAACGCACATCAGTGAAGGAGAAAAATTACCTGTTTGCAAAATTAAATAATAGAAACAAAGAAAAACTTTTTTTTTAAATGTTTTGCTCTGTTTTTGTTTATAGCGCAAAAAATAAAACACCCATCGGCAAGTAAATACCACAAAAAGGAAGCTCTATTTGTGTGAAAAAAATTATAAAAATTTCATATGGGTACAGTGTTGCATGACCACGCAGTTGTCATTCAAAGTGCGACATCGCTGAAAGCTGAAAATTGGCCTGGTAAGGAAGAGGGAATAAGTGCCCAGTAGGGGAATTCTTCCTCTTTTACCCGGATGTTCTGAGGACATCCCAGGGCAAGGGATTCCAAGATCTGCAATTAAGTAGTCCCAGATGAGAACGAGTTGGGTATTGCAGCTGACTACCCTCTCCCTTCTCTGGTCCAGGGGGTAAAGAAGTACACTGTCCTGTCCTGTTAGCTTGATGGGTTGCAGCTGCTTTAAGACCTTATGCTGTGCTGGCTCCTTCCCTGCTGACAGGATGGCCTCCCAAGGAGACTTGATGTACAGTGGAGATCCCTCCATCCAACACCAGCCTGTAGGTAGGCTCCCCTCCCTGGTGCCCCCTCCAAGGCTCCACACTCCAGCACCATCTCTCAGTCCATCTTCCACCTGACCACAACAACTCTCCTCTGCTGTACAGACTCTGCCACATTTAAGGGTTGCTCTTAGACGTATACCCAGCCTCTTGCCTTAGGATTGGCAAAGTTCCCCTAAACATGCAAATCTGGGCCTCCTCCCCTCCACCACCTCTCTTCTAGAAAGTTACAATGGTTTCTGGAAGGGTGTTAGGGATTCCAGAAGCCCTGATCTGTAGAGCCTCCCAACCTATCCTGAGGTGACTTCCCTACCTCACTCCCAGGTTGATTTATCCCAGGCTCCTAACAAGCCTCTGACTCACAAAAATCCTATCTAACTACACTAGAGGGCGCTATACACACACACACATTATATATATATATATATATATATATATATATATATATATATACAGTCAGGTCCATAAATATTGGGACATGGACACAATTCTAAAATTTTTGGCTCTATACACCACCACAATAGATTTGAAATGAAACGAACAAGATGTGCTTTAACTGCAGACTGTCAGCTTTAATTTGAGGGTATTTACATCCAAATCAGGTGAACGGTGTAGGAATTACAACAGTTTGCATATGTGCCTCCCACTTGTTAAGGGACCGAAACTAATGGGACAGAATAATAGTCATAAATCAAACTTTCACTTTTTAATATTTGGTTGCAAATCCTTTGCAGTCAATTACAGCCTGAAGTGTGGAATGCATAGACATCACCAGACGCTGGGTTTCATCCCTGGTGATGCTCTGCCAGGCCTCTACTGCAACTGTCTTCAGTTCCTGCTTGTTCTTGGGGCATTTTCCCTTCAGTTTTGTCTTCAGCAAGTGAAATGCATGCTCAATCGGATTCAGGTCAGGTGATTGACTTGGCCATTGCATAACATTCCACTTCTTTCCCTCAAAAAAACTCTTTGGTTGCTTTTGCAGTATGCTTTGGGTCATTGTCCATCTGCACTGTGAAGCGGCGTCCAATGAGTTCTGAAGCATTTGGCTGAATATGAGCAGATAATATTGCCCGAAACACTTCAGAATTCATCCGGCTGCTTTTGTCAGCAATCACATCATCAATAAATACAAGAGAACCAGTTCCATTGGCAGCCATACATGCCCACGCCATGACACTACCACCACCATGCTTCACTGATGAGGTGGTATGCTTAGGATCATGAGCAGTTCCTTTCCTTCTCCATACTCTTCTCTTCCCATCACTCTGGTACAAGTTGATCTTTGTCTCATCTGTCCGTAGGATGTTGTTCCAGAACTGTGAAGGCTTTTTTAGATGTCGTTTGGCAAACTCTAATCTGGCCTTCCTGTTTTTGAGGCTCACCAATGGTTTCTGTCTTGTGGTGAACCCTCTGTATTCACTCTGGTGAAGTCTTCTCTTGATTGTTGACTTTGACACACATACACCTACCTCCTGGAGAGTGTTCTTGATCTGGCCAACTGTTGTGAAGGGTGTTTTCTTCACCAGGGAAAGAATTCTTCGGTCATCCACCACAGTTGTTTTCCGTGGTCTTCCGGGTCTTTTGGTGTTGCTGAGCTCACCGGTGCGTTCCTTCTTTTTAAGAATGTTCCAAACAGTTGTTTTGGCCATGCCTAATGTTTTTGCTATCTCTCTGATGGGTTTGTTTTGTTTTTTCAGCCTAATGATGGCTTGCTTCACTGATAGTGACAGCTCTTTGGATCTCATCTTGAGAGTTGAAAGCAACATATTCCAAATGCAAATAGCACACTTGAAATGAACTCTGGACCTTTTATCTGCTCATTGTAATTGGGATAATGAGGGAATAACACTCACCTGGTCATGGTACAGCTGAGAAACCAATTGTCCCATTACTTTTGGTCCCTTAACAAGTGGGAGGCACATATGCAAACTGTTGTAATTCCTACACCGTTCACCTGATTTGGATGTAAATACCCTCAAATTAAAGCTGACAGTCTGCAGTTAAAGCACATTTTGTTCGTTTCATTTCAAATCCATTGTGGTGGTGTATAGAGCCAAAAATGTTAGAATTGTGTCCATGTCCCAATATTTATGGACCTGACTGTATATATATACACAGTATATATAGAGAGAGAGGGATAGTTAAGGATTTTTTTTTACTTTTCCACTTGCATGTCAAAATTTGCAATAGGTGCATAGAAGGTTTGTTTTGCTTCCTTTAGGCCACAGCTGTAGGAGTTGTCAGAGGTTACATTTGATGAACAGTAGTCTTTCTTATAAATATGTAAATATGAGAGGATCAAGAAATGCAAACTGAAAAGCAAAGCATGTAAAACATGCATGTTAATGTTGGCTATTCAACCAAGTTGCTAAAAAAAAGTTATGTATGCAGCAATTAGAACATCTGGAGAATCTTCCTTCCTGAACTGATCTCAGAGTAGGAAATGTATATTAGCCTGCAATTCAAGGAAAAAAAATGATTGGCTCTACAAAAGAAGAATATAGGGGATTTTTATTTTCTCTCATGATAAAGTATTTGAAACAGCAAGAATGTTCTTGAATGAATGCGATATTATACAGAATGATCATAGCATGTTTCTTTTAAAGTTATTGCAATTTTTGTTGACTCATAAAATATTAGAATGCCAACCTGCATCGGAGGGGTAGGAACATTTCATTTTTGGACATGAGGATTTGTCAATATACCTGTGCCACATCATTGTGTGACACGGGGACATAGACAACATTCCTTTTTTTTATACAGGTACAGAAGCCTTGAATACTGTTGAAGCCTTGACTTTCAATTAATATTATTTAAAATTTAGTTTGAATTAAGGCAAAAAATGTCTTAACTTTTTTGCATGTAAATATTCAATTGAACAACAAAAAATTATTAACATTGGTATATCGTACACCCAGTGGTGTATTTGGTTTTGTGCTGCCCTAGACAAGACTAAAATCAGGCACCCCCCATCTAAATTTTTTCTACCCCTTCCTGTTGAAGATCCAGTCCGACTGGACTGGAGGGAGACAGCATGACAGAGGGGGCACGGGACAGGAGGGGGGCAGTGGGACAGGTGGGGTGTAGTGGGACAAGTAGTGGGCAGCGGGACAAATAGGGGGCAGCAGGACAGGAAGGGGGCAGTGGGACAGGAGGGGCCACCAGGACAGGTGGGGGGCAGCATGACAGGACAGCTGGATGGGTATGGGGTAGAATGATGGGGGCAGTGGGACAGGTGGGGGCAGTGTGACAGGGGGCAGTGTGACAGGAGTGGGGAAGCACCAGTCCTCCGAGCTCTTACTTGTCCAGCAGCAGCTTTTCCAGATGGTGCCAGGATAGGTAGCTGAGCCTGTGTCCCATCTCCTCCAGGATCTCCGGCAGCAGCTGCAACAAAGAGTGGAGGACTCCTCCACCTTGACCACGTCAAAGCATACCAATAGACCAATATTTGCAATGTATCTCAAAATTGCTCTAGGTCAGAAGACCTCAAGGCAAAAGTGAAAAAGCTAAGAACTTAGTTCTTAAATGGGGGAAATATACCCTAGAACAGCCAGAAGGTCAAAGAAAAGCACATAGCTAATGTCAGTGAGACACGACAGCTGGTAAATTTGGTGAAGTATGCAAAACCTAGATTAATTACACATTTTTCCAGTCAGGCTAATATTAGCATTGGTTCACTGAAATTCAGATATAGCAACAATAGTATCCAACACTTCTGCTACTACATTCAAAAGAGCTAGGTTGCTATGTAACATTTTAGTAGCCAATCATTACTCAAGCTCTTCAAAGGGCAGTGTTGTAAATACAAAGGTACATATATGTGCAGTTCATGCACCATGTGCAAATGCATCAACTGCAGCAATTATTTGGATCTAGTTATGGGCCATAATTCCTTTTATATAGGTAAAAAAAATATCAAACATTTATAAGGCATTGTATGACAATACAATTACATTTTGGGGCATTGACTGTGTAAATGCAAAGAAAAAATGGGTCAATCTGGATAAGTAATTGTTTCAGCAAGAAAGGTATTGGCTATATTTTTACCTCTTTATTTATTTTTTGCCAATGTTACAAGATGGATCTTCTAAGGACCCTTTCACAAGAGGATCCATCGGCTCAGCAGGGGACCTATCCATTGATCCCCACTGAGCAGGCGGATGACAGGTAGTTCACCTGTCCATTTACATCCAACCGAACCAATAGAGGGGTGGGGAACAGATCCACCATCTGTCTGTATTTAGCAAAATGGATCTGATGCAGGTGGGTGGAAACGGACACATGTCTATTTATTTCCGCACTCCCATAGACAGCAATGGATGGCCCGATTGGGTCTACCTGAAAAATGGACAGGTGGACCCCTATTGGTCTGTTCATGTGAAAAGGCCCTTAGGATTCATTACATTTTGATATTTCATTCATATGATTAGAGATGAGCGAATTATTCAAAAATTCGATTCGGCTGATTCGCCGAATTTGAGGAAGAAATTCGATTCGATGCAAATTTATTCGCTGCGAATTTAACTTATAAAAAGGGTTTATAGGCTTCAGAGAGCCTTTATATTAGTGCAGAACACTGTACCTTTAATTTAAATGCCCTTGGAGATGAGGAAGGAGAAGGAGAAGGAGAAGGATGAGAAGAAGGAGAAGGATGAGAAGAAGGAGAAGGATGAGAAGAAGGAGAAGGATGAGAAGAAGGAGAAGGAGAAGGAGAAGGATGAGAAGAAGGAGAAGGATGAGAAGAAGGAGAAGGAGAAGGATGAGAAGAAGGAGAAGGAGAAGGATGAGAAGAAGGAGAAGGAGAAGGATGAGAAGAAGGAGAAGGATGAGAAGAAGGAGAAGGAGAAGGATGAGAAGAAGGAGAAGAAGAAGGAGAAGGATGAGAAGAAGGATGAGAAGAAGGAGAATGATGAGAAGAAGGATGAGAAGAAGGAGAAGGATGAGAAGAAGAAGGATGAGAAGAAGAAGAAGGATGAGAAGAAGGAGAAGGATGAGAAGAAGAAGAAGGATGAGAAGAAGAAGAAGGATGAGAAGAAGAAGAAGGATGAGAAGAAGGAGAAGGATGAGAAGAAGAAGAAGGATGAGAAGAAGAAGAAGGATGAGAAGAAGAAGAAGGATGAGAAGAAGGAGAATTCCAAGCCGGCAAAAAGTGTATCTGCAGAGCTCCGCTATTTCTTAGCGGAGCTCTGCAGATACACTTAGCGGAGCTCTGCAGATACACTTTTTGCCGGCTTGGAATTTCTCTTATTTTCATCCTACTTCTTCTTCTTCTTCTTCTTCTTCATCCTCATCCTCATCCTCAGAAGAAGAAGAGGATGAGGATGAGGATGAAGAAGAAGAAGAAGTAGGATGAAAATAAGAAGAATTCCAAGCCGGCAAAAAGTGTATCTGCAGAGCTCCTCTATTTCTGACAGATACACTTTTTCCCGGCTTGGAATTCTTCTTATTTTCATCCTACTTCTTCTTCTTCTTCTTCTTCATCCTCATCCTCTTCTTCTTATGAGGATGAGGATGAAGAAGAAGAAGAAGAAGTAGGATGAAAATAAGAAGAATTCCAAGCCGGCAAAAAGTGTATCTGCAGAGCTCCGCTAAGTGTATCTGCAGAGCTCCGCTATTTCTGACAGTTCTCTGACATTCACATTTACAGCGGTTGAAACATTGTATCTATTTGTTTCCATAAATGGAAACAAATAGATACAATGTTTCAACCGCTGTAAATGTGAATGTCAGAGAACTGTCAGAAATAGCGGAGCTCTGCAGATACACTTAGCGGAGCTCTGCAGATACACTTTTTGCCGGCTTGGAATTCTTCTTATTTTCATCCTACTTCTTCTTCTTCTTCTTCTTCTTCTTCATCCTCATCCTCAGAAGAAGAAGAAGAGGATGAGGATGAGGATGAAGAAGAAGAAGAAGAAGAAGTAGGATGAAAATAAGAAGAATTCCAAGCCGGCAAAAAGTGTATCTGCAGAGCTCCTCTATTTCTGACAGATACACTTTTTCCCGGCTTGGAATTCTTCTTATTTTCATCCTACTTCTTCTTCTTCATCCTCATCCTCTTCTTCTTCTGAGGATGAGGATGAAGAAGAAGAAGAAGAAGTAGGATGAAAATAAGAAGAATTCCAAGCCGGCAAAAAGTGTATCTGCAGAGCTCCGCTAAGTGTATCTGCAGAGCTCCGCTATTTCTGACAGTTCTCTGACATTCACATTTACAGCGGTTGAAACATTGTATCTATTTGTTTCCATTTATGGAAACAAATAGATACAATGTAGCGGTTGAAACATTGTATCTATTTGTTTCCATTTATGGAAACAAATAGATACAATGTTTCAACCGCTGTAAATGTGAATGTCAGAGAACTGTCAGAAATAGAGGAGCTCTGCAGATACACTTTTTGCCGGCTTGGAATTCTTCTTATTTTCATCCTACTTCTTCTTCTTCTTCATCCTCATCCTCAGAAGAAGAAGAAGAATGAAAAGAAGAAGAAGAAGAATGAAAAGAAGAATGAAAAGAAGAAGAAGAATGAAAAGAAGAAGAAGAAGAATGAAAAGAAGAATGAGAAGAATGAAAAGATTCTTCTTCTTCTTCTTCTTTTCATTCTTCTTTTCATTCTTCTTCTTCTTTTCATTCTTCTTCTTCTTCTTTTCATTCTTCTTTTCATTCTTCTCATTCTTCTTTTCATTCTTCTCATTCTTCTTCTCATTCTTCTTTTCATTCTTCTTCTTTTCATTCTTCTTTTCATTCTTCTCATTCTTCTTTTCATTCTTCTTTTCATTCTTCTTCTCATTCTTCTTTTCATTCTTCTTCTTCTTTTCATTCTTCTTCTCATTCTTCTTTTCATGAAGAAGAAAAGAAGAATGAGAAGAATGAAAAGAAGAATGAAAAGAAGAAGAATGAAAAGAAGAATGAGAAGAAGAATGAAAAAAAAAATGAAAAGAAGAATGAGAAGAATGAAAAGAAGAATGAGAAGAATGTAAAGAAGAATGAAAAGAAGAAGAATGAAAAGAAGAAGAAGAATGAAAAGAATGAAAAGAAGAATGAGAAGAATGTAAAGAAGAATGAAAAGAAGAAGAATGAAAAGAAGAAGAAGAATGAAAAGAAGAATGAAAAGAAGAATGAGAAGAATGAAAAGAAGAATGAAAAGAAGAAGAAGAAGAATGAAAAGAAGAAGAAGAATGAAAAGAAGAATGAAAAGAAGAAGAAGAAGAATGAAAAGAAGAAGAAGAAGAATGAAAAGAAGAAGAAGAAGAAGAATGAAAAGAAGAATGAAAAGAAGAAGAAGAATGAAAAGAAGAAGAAGAAGAATGAAAAGAAGAATGAGAAGAATGAAAAGAAGAAGAAGAAGAATGCAAAGAAGAATGAAAAGAAGAAGAAGAATGAAAAGAAGAAGAAGAAGAATGAAAAGAAGAATGAAAAGAAGAATGAGAAGAATGAAAAGATTCTTCTTCTTCTTCTTTTCATTCTTCTTTTCATTCTTCTTCTTATTTTCATTCTTCTTTTTCTTCTTTTCATTCTTCTCATTCTTCTTTTCATTCTTCTCATTCTTCTTCTCATTCTTCTTTTCATTCTTCTTCTTTTCATTCTTCTTTTCATTCTTCTCATTCTTCTTTTCATTCTTCTCATTCTTCTTTTCATTCTTCTTTTCATTCTTCTTCTCATTCTTCTTTTCATTCTTCTTCTTCTTTTCATTCTTCTTTTCATTCTTCTTCTTCTTCTTTTCATTCTTCTTCTTCTTCTTTTCATTCTTCTTTTCATTCTTCTCATTCTTCTTTTCATTCTTCTCATTCTTCTTCTCATTCTTCTTTTCATTCTTCTTCTCATTCTTCTTTTCATTCTTCTTCTTCTTTTCATTCTTCTCATTCTTCTTTTCATTCTTCTTTTCATTCTTCTTTTCATTCTTCTTCTCATTCTTCTTTTCATGAAGAAGAAAAGAAGAATGAGAAGAATGAAAAGAAGAATGAAAAGAAGAAGAAGAATGAAAAGAAGAATGAGAATAAGAATGAAAAGAAGAATGAAAAGAAGAATGAGAAGAATGAAAAGAAGAATGAAAAGAAGAAGTATTCCAGTACAGCAAAAAGTGTATCTGCAGAGAGCTCCGCTATTTCTGACAGTTCTCTGACAGTTCCTTCACATTTACAGCGGTTGAAACATTGTATCTGTTTCCGAATAAAAACATCTGTATCCTAAATGGAAACAAATAGATACAATGTTTCAACCGCTGTACATGTGAAGGAACTGTCAGAGAACTGTCAGAAATAGCGGAGCTCTCTGCAGGGACACTTTTGCCGGCTGATCGGGAAAAATCCGATTCGCGCACCCGAAGTATGCTAATATTCGGATTCGCCGCGAATCAAATTTTTCCTGAAATTCGAAACGAATTCCACTTCGCCTGGTTCGATTCGCTCATCTCTACATATGATGTACTGTTTATATAACCATATTGCTAATTTTTGTAATTTAATAGTTTGAAAGGTTGATTTTCCCTTTTAGATGTAATTTCCTCCATCTCTTCTCACTGCTCTATATATGCATGCTTTTTCCTTTAGTCTTCTTTGTTATAATTTTTGACCCAGTTGAGACAATATAATTGCACTTAATAAATTGTTTTGCCTTTGGTTCACTAACATTTTTACTCTTCATGGCATGTAGGCACAGAATACTGCATATTGCATTTTTCTATTTGCACTCAGCGTGCAATATTTTTATCACTTTTGGAACTTTTCATTTCAGTCAATGTGCAATGAATAGTGGTTTAGCCTTTTTCTAGACTGTGTATCTTTGTAACACATCTGGTTGTAAGCACATATGTTTGCAGTATTGTGGTGGGATGGGTGAGACCTTTTACATATTTATAGTGCTTTTGATCCAAGATAATGGTAGAAATGTTCTTCTGAAGAAGCCTTGTAATGTGGTGTGCTTAGCATGTGTTCACAGCACATGGTCCTAAGACTGTTTTACCTTCCCCTACTATACACTAATAGTGGAAATTGTAAGAGCTTCATGCAGCAATCGCTTATGATTGAACAATGACAATATTACAGTATTGGAACAGATTTCAGTATTTACATTATATTACAAATCTGATGTATGTAACCATGTAACTGTGTCAATTGCTATCTTTGCCATGATGAGACCTTGAAACCAGAGTTGCGCAAATCCATCCATGAAATCATGCCCATCAAATTTGAAATAATTGCATCATGTTGAGACTTTATGATTCAGGCTGCACTATATAATCTTGCTTTTGTGAACAATGATAGCACTTGTGCTGATATACATGCAATACGGATTATTCCTAACACGTAGCTCTTCATCACGGCTTTTTCATACATATGCTGCAAGGGCTGTCTTTTTCAACATTCTGAACATTAACTTTACAATGTGCTTTGCTACCTTGC
Source organism: Staurois parvus (assembly GCF_062004578.1). NCBI lineage: Eukaryota > Metazoa > Chordata > Amphibia > Anura > Ranidae > Staurois > Staurois parvus. Next base: position 3,594,045 of record NW_028318023.1, on the reverse strand, counting down.
TCTGCTAACTCAATGTTGTTGCCATATATGAGTTATTATATAACTGTTCATTTGCTTATAAAGTTCCACTTCTTTTGCTTCCAATTCTGTATATTGATATCAGGGATGCGTCACCTTTTTCCTCCGAGTGGAGGTTACTAACCAGGGAATAAAATATATTTTGTTTCCTGCAATAAGTGATACAGAAATTTGGCTGAACACTCAGCAGATGATTACAACTTTATGATAATAGTAAACAGTTACACCTGAATTTTCCATTTACATGAACTTTATTTGCTACTACTACTTGCATAGGAAACAGTGTTGCTTTACTTTGTTCCGCTACTTCAGGGGCAGGCAACCTCCGACACTAGTGCTGGTGGTGGCACCTGACAGCATCAAGGACAGCACCCAAGGGGAGTCCTGGGAGACCCACCTCCCAAACAATAATTCTGGCCAGTGGCTGCATACAGGAGAAGCAATGCAGCTAGTGCCCGCCCCCTCTATTTCCCCTGGTGTTGGTTCCTACGTTGCTTTCTCCACACTGAATTTGTGTCGAGTCGGATTCCCCAGGCTGCTTGTTCTCACTTTGAAAGGATAATTATATTCAGTATTTTCCTCCTCTGTGGTACAACACTCTTTTTTTTAGCCTGAGCCGGCTCATGGCCAGGCTTTTACTATCGGTATACCTGCCCTCCCTCCGAACATTTATCTCCCTCAGCATCCATGTGGCTCAGATTGGAGGGCAAATAGCCAGAGAGATTTATCTTCAAATGGCTATTAACCCCTTTCACAGCAATATTGTATGAGTAACAAGTGCAGGAATAGGGGTGTGCTGAAGTGTGAAAGCTCATTAATTAGGTGACCAGAGGTGTGAAGGTGCAGGAATGGAGGTGGTCTGAGCTGTGAAAGTACAAGATTTGGGGTGAGCTGAAGTGTGAAGATGCAGGTATTTGGGTGATCTGAGGTGGGAAAATGAAGGAATTTGGACTAATCTGGGGCCTGAAGGAACAGGAATTGGGGCTGATCTAGGTTGTAAAAATGTAGGAATTGGGGTGATCTGAGGCTCGGAGGAGCAGGATTTGGGGCTGATCTGAGGTCTGGAGGTGCAAGAATTGAGGTGAGCTGAAGGTGCAGGTATTTGTGTGATCTGAGGTGTGAAAATGCTGGAATTGGGATGTGAAGGAACAGGAACTGGGGCTGATCTGGGTTGTAAAAATTGCAGGACTTGTGGTAAACTAAGGTCCAGAGGTGCATGAATTGGGGTAACCTGAGGTGTGAAGGTGCAGATACTGGGACTGATCTGAGGTGTAAAGGTGCAGATATTGGGACTGACCTAAGGGGTGAAGGTGCAGATATTGGGAATGACCTGAGGTGTGAAGGTGCAGATATTGGGACTGACCTGAGGTGTAAAAGTGCAGATATTGGGACTGACCTGAGGTGTAAAAGTGCAGATATTGGGACTGACCTGAGGTGTGAAGGTGCAGAGATTGGGCTGATCTGAGGCTTGGAGGTACAAGAATGGGGATGATCTTAGGCTTGGAAGTGCAAGAATGGGGCTGATCTTAGGCTTGGAGGTTCAGGAATTGGGGTGATCTGAGGCTTGGAGGTGCAGAAATTTTAGCTAATCTGAAGTGTAGAGGTGGAGGAATTGGGGATGATCTGAGGCCTGAAGAAATAGGAATTGGGGCTCTCTGGGTGAGAAAGTGCAGAAACTGGAGCTTATATGAGGCCTGAAGAAACATGAATTGGGCCTTGTCTAGGGTGCAAAAGTGCAGGAATTGGGCTAATCTGAGGTGTGAAGGTGCAGGTATTGGGATAATCTGAGGGGTAAAGGTGCAATAACTGGTGTGATCTGAGGTGTAAAAGTTCAGGAACTGGGGTGATCTGAGGTGTGAAGGTACAGGAATTAGGGTTGATTTAGGGTCTGAAGGTGCAGAGATTGGGTTTGATCTGAGAGAACATTAGGGTGACCACTATCACCTTACACTTAATTTCCAACTGTATATTTCGTAGAAGTTCTCAGTTGACATATTCATTTCAACCTTACCATGCTTACCTCACAGCACATGTGTTCTGGAAAGGGGGTAAGTTACTATTTACAATCCTTGAAAGCTCAATGTTTTCTTACTATGTAATTAGTTTACAGCATTTACTGTATAAAAATTCCTTTTTTAGGTTTGAGTGTGTAAAGTTGACATTTTTAATATAACTGGCACTCTCAATTTCTTTGAAAACATTTTTGGCACACCATGCTCAAAAGGTTGCCTACCCCTGCGCTACTTGATGCTTTTGCTACACACAAGTCATGATACAAATTCTACTGTATTTCAAACAAATGATAACAGCATTTCCTGCTTGATTTTTCTGCAGTGCACAAGGCAAAATACAAATGTTACTAACAGAATTCTTCCGAATCTGAGTCTTTGAATCACGAAAATTTTGTCCAAGTTTTGATTTGTAACTAAACTAATTGCAAATGTCTACTAAAGGCCATTCAAGATCTCTATGATTAAACCCTTCCAAGTGAAATGTGCTGAAGAGGAGTGTCCTTCAGGTGGAGTTACATCTTTTGCCATTACTAGCTTAATAAACTGAGATGTCAGTATAGTAATCGGAGTGCAAACTTTTGTGTGCATTGTATATGGAACGTAGATGGGCTCCTGGAATCTGTGTGAGGAATTTGAGAGGCCTCTAGAGCCCTAGTTTTTCTGAGATTTTCCAACTTCTTTGGTGCTTTTTCTACATACAAAAGATGATAATACTGGTATTATGTTTCAGCGTGTTTAATGTGTGCTTCTACATACAGGTCATGATACAACTGCTACTACGGTAAGTTTAAAGCCATAGTAAAGTCTCCTGAAAAAAAATGTCAAAAGTCCCCCCTGCAGGTTAACATCATAATGTTAAAAATACACACTCCTGTGCCACAGGATAATCTCCAACCAAAGGTATGAGATGCTGCTGTGCACTAGTGTAAAACACCAAATAATAAAAAACAAAATAAACAGCGCAAACCAATACCAAAACCAAATTAATTACATATTATTAAATAATATTAAAATGTATATTATAGTGTCCAAAAAAACTCTAAAAATAAACATAAAGTCCTTTCTCCCAAATTCCAAATATTGCATATAGTGTGATATTGCTAATGACCATATACCATGTATATAATAATACCAGGCCACTCACATTTCACAAGATACATAAAAGCATTATTTATTAGCCTCCACCGGCCAGACAAAGTACACACAACATCCAGGAACAGCTCCAGAAATCTCACAGCTCGATTGCAGAGGATGACAACCAGATCCTAAAATGGCCACTTGGAACGCACCGCTCAGCATGTGTTCCACTCACAGGAAATTGTGCATTAGCAATATCACACTGTATGCAATATTTTTTTCCTCGGGCACAACTGTGGAGCAGGTTTGGAAGTCTTTATCAAGAAGTGAGTGGAAGGATCATCCTAGCCCTGTATGGTGGAATGGAGGTCTGGAGGCTATAGAGGGGGTGTAGGATCCCTAAAAGTCCTAAAAGGCCTACTATTCACCAATATCTGCTGAGTGCAGTTTATGTTGGTTTAGCACTGGTGGATGGTGGAAGCACATATCACAGAAGGATAACCAACATTTTTTTTGTTGAAGCACTCTGGAATTTGGGAGAAAGGACTTTGTTTATTTTTATAGTTTTTTTGGACACATTAAGTTTTTTTGGACACTATAATATGAATTTTAATATTATTTAATAATATGTAATTAATTTGGTTTGGGTATTGGCTTGCGCTGTTTATTTTGGTTTTTAACATCATATTGTACTAGTATGCACCACATACTAGTACATTATGACAGATTTACTTTTAACTCTGTAGACTTTGCTCATTGAAAGTGCAGCAGGACAAAAGTACATAGTTTGAACAGCAGTAGTTTGAAAACAGCAGGAGTTTGGAAACAGCTAACTATCTTTGGTTAGTACTTGTGTATGAATTTAAGCAAATCTTTTTTTAAATTGTCTGGTTTAGTTCAGTGCAGTACTTGTTTGGCTTTTGTTTTTCATGGTGCTTTTTGAAGCTGGGATGCTCTCCCATATGTATACAGATTTCTAGCCTATGTGATAACATTGCTTGTCTAAATTCACTGGTTAGTGCCATGCAGTCTGAGATCAGGAGGCTGTCTAAGCCAATTTGTTCTGCTGAGCTACCCTGCAAAAAGCCACATCTTCCTCAAAGACTGCACAGGAGATTGACAGTGTGGACAACTGTTGGGTCAGGAAGAATGAAACCTGTGGGCCATAAACATGTAGCTTTTGGTGTGACACTGCATAACTCGCATAACTCCTATTGTGTTCTTTCTGAGCTAGAAGCAGATACTAAAGTTGCAAACATAGCTGATTGTGAGCATAGGAAGTAGGACCCTGAGAAAAAAATTACTTTGCCAAAAGTAACTGTTTTATCTGAAGTTCCATTCCAGGCAAGTGTTGTGGAAATGGCTCCTAAAAGAAGAAGCCATCTTCTTGTTGGTGATTCAATTGTAAGAGGTGTTTCTTTAGGAAATCATGTGGAAGTGTCAAAAGAAGTTAGATGTTTACCTGATGCTACTGTTAGGAGAGATAAAAGGCGTATTTTAAAAATTGTCAAAAAAGCTAGTGAAGAGTGCAATGTTGATGTTGTCGTGTACCTTGGCACAATTAATTGTTCCCAGAATGATGTGTTTTCTATACAGAAGGATTTTCAGTATTTGGGACGGGATCTTCAACAGTTAGTGTGTACTGTTACATTTTCGGAGGTCTTACCTGTGCATAATGGACAACAAGAGAAAGTACTTCATGTAGCAGAATTCAATGTTAGGTTAAAAGATAGGTGCAAAGCTGAAGGTTTTGGTTATGCTAGTCATGATGGTATCAGGAGATCTGACACTGAGCTGTACAAAAGAGATGGTCTGCATCCCTCACACAAGGGCGCTGAGCTTCTTAATATGGAATTTAGGGGATTTCTGGACATGCATTTAAACTGTGAAATGGGAGCAGAGATGTCATTGTTGATGAGCATTTCTGTCCCCAGCAGGTTGAAACAAATGTGAGGGTTTGTGTTGCTAAGAACTGGTTTGATAGTGTCACTTCAGTTATAGTTTCAGGTGGTAAAAATAAAGCAGTAGAGAGCAGTGTTTGTCATGTCATGTTCACTAATGCTCGTAGTTTAGGAAACAAGCTTTGTGAGCTGACAGCTCTTGTGTCCGGGGACAACTTGAACCTTGCTGCAATTACAGTGACGTGGTTCAAGAATTCAAATGACTGGGAAATAACTATACCAGGGTATATACTGTACAGGAAAGACAAAGTAGGAAGGAGGGGAAGTGGAGTTGCCATATATGTCAAAAATAGCATAAGGCTAACATTAATTCAAAAAACAAATGAAATACTCAAATCCCTCTGGGTCTGTCTTCCAACCAGAGAGGGATCTTCCCTTAGAATTGGTGTAATATACAGACCCCCAGGACAGACAGAAGATTATGGTAACTTGTCGACTGACGAGATAACTCAAATGGCAATGAAAGGGGAGGTTTTGGTTATGGGTGACTTCAGCATGCCTGACATTAACTGGAATTCTCAAACTGCTATTACAAGCAGGAGCAGGGATGGAATGGAAGCACTGAATGTTTTTTTTCTAAACCAGTAAATAGTCCAACCCGAGGTGATCACATTCTAGAATTTGTACTGACAGATGGGAATGGGGTGGCAGAAAATATGGGTTCTAGTGATCACCAATGTCTTGGTTTGATATTAAAATAAGAACTGAAAAATAATATACAAAAACAAAAGTTTTTCAAAAGTTTTCAAAAAGACAAATTTTGCTGAAATGGGTGAATTTTTAAAAAATGAATTGTAAGGTTGGAGTAAAATGACAGGAGTAACTAATCAGTGGGCATTGTTAAAGTCTACCATCCTGAAGGCACCTAGATTATATGTCAGGTAAGTTAGTAAGAAGAAACGAAAGAAAAAAACAATGTGGTTCACTAAAGAGATAAGTAAGATAGTAAAGGAAAAAAAATCAGCATAAAGGAGATTCAAGGAAACAGGGGGTGTAGCTGACAGAGAAGAGTATAAGAATAGAGAAAAGGAGGCCAAACACATTATCAGTGTTGCCAAAGCACAGAAAGAGGAGGAAATTGCTAAATATATTAAGAAGGGAGATAAAACCTTTTTAGGTACATTAGTGATAGAAGGAAAAAATAAGATGGGATCACTAAAATTAAAACTGGACACCACATTTATGTTGAGAGATACCTGGATGTAGCAAACCACTTAAACAATTACTTTTGTTCAGTCTTCTCAGAAATAAATTATGCTAACAATAATAAGTTGGGAAATCATATTGGTTCTAGTAATGATGGTTCATTTTTAGGATTTCCAGGGACAAAGATAGCAGAGGAACTGGCTCGGTTAAAGATTAATAAAGAAATGGGCCTGATGGTATTCATCCCAAGAGAACTTTGAGGTATAGTTGCTGGACCATTAATTGATCTTTTTAATCAATCTCTTCTAACAAGAGAAGTTCCCCATGACTGGCAGACAGCTAATATTGTACCTATCTACAAGAAGAGCAGCAAGGTATTATTACAGGCCAGTGAATTTAACATCGGTTGTAGTCAAGTTAATGGAATCACTCCTGAAAAGAAGGATCATTGATCACCTAAAAAAGCACAACTTGCTGGATCCAAAGCAGTATGGCTTTACTGAGTGCAGATCATGTCAGACTAATCTGATTAGTTTTATTTTACTATATTACCAATGTTTTGGACCAGGGTGGTTCTCTGGACACAGCATATTTTGATTTCAGCAAGGCATTTTATACAGTTCCACATAATGATCTATTACAAAAAGGTGTACATGCTAGGACTTATTCCTTGGGTAGTTCAGTGGATATGCAGCTGGTTAAAGGATAGATACCAGAGTGTGGTTGTAAGTGGGGTTTACGTGAAAAAAAAGACCAGTCACTAGTGGTGTACCACAAGGCACTGTACTAGGTCCTGTTCTATTTAATCTATATGTAAGTGCTATAACTAAAGGTTTGTTGGGTAAGGTATGTCTTTTTGTTGATGACACAAAGGTGTGCAATAGGTTTGATATTCCTGGAGGTGTATGTAACATGGAACATGATTTGGTCTTGCTGGAAGGTTGGTCAAAAAAGTGGAAATTGCAGTTCAATGTTTCTAAATGTAAAATATTGTACATAGGGAGAAAGAATCCCTTGAGAGAGTACAACATTGGGAGTACAGTGTTGGCCAGCACTTCAGAGGAGAAGAACTTTGGAGTACTTATTTTAGGTGATTGCAAAATGAGCAAACAGTGTGGCCAGGCAGTGGGGAAAGCAAATAGAATTCTAGGATGCATCATTAGAGGGGTCACCAGCAGGAGGAAGGAGGTCCTGATTCCTCCTATATAGATCTTTAGTTAGACCTCATATAGAATACTGTGTCCAGTTCTGGAGACCTCACTTATAAAAAGAAATTGATAACATAAGACGGGTAACAAAAATGGTGAAAGGTCTGGGGGATAAAACATATCAAGAGTGACTTCAGGAACTTAACATGTGCAGTCTGAAGGAAAGAAGAGAAAGGGGAGACATGACTGAAACCTTTAAATACATCAAAGGGGTGAATAAGGTCCAGGAGGGCCGTATTTTCAACATGAAACCAAAATCAAGAACACGGAGACATGACGTTAAACTGACTGGAGGAAAGTTCAAACTAATCTCAGAAAGTACTATTTTACTGAGAGTAATTTATGCTTGGAATAAACTTGCAGCAGAGGTAGTGAGCCAGTCAACAGTAAATCGCTTTAAGCATGCTTGGGACAAACATATATCTACACTCAGACAAAAAAGTTAACAAAAAAACAAAACAAAAAACAAACAAACAACCCCCCCCCAGAAAAAAAAAACAAAAAAACAAATACTCCACAAAATAAAAAAAAACTCGCCAGACTCAGACCACTCAGTTGTTTTCTGCTATCACTTTTCTATGTTTCTAAATGGAGCCCTCCAGCACAGTGCTGTCATGGCTTCCCAAGTCTCCAGTGCTCCCATCTTTGTCTGTTCTTCCTTTTGGGTTTCATATCTTCAGTTGCTTGAATGGCCAGCATGCGCATGGGAGTGACATTGTTGTGGCATACAGAGAGGGACATAAATATGGTGTTAGCTACACATGCATGCACTCAAATCACGTTACCTCTGGCAGGCAGTGCTGCATTTATCATAGAGAGAGACCTCCAGGTACTCTTCTGTTAAAAAAACCCTGCCTGTCAGCAGTTTTTAAAATTTGGACTTTACTACCATTTCAAGATTGAGTGCTGTTTCTGCTGCACCAAGGCATGATGCAACTACTACTGTGTAATAAACCAAAGATACAGCATTTCCGCTTGCTTGATGCGTCTGCTGAATGCAAGGGATGATACAACTGCTTTTTCAAACTAATGATATAGCACTTGGAAAAATAAATACTGTGATTGCTTGATGTCCTGTCACATATAACGCATGATGCTTTTGTTACTGTGTTGCAAATAATAATTAATACAAGAATACAGCAATATAGCAGATTATCAAGTGGATATTTAGACATTTGAGCTATAGCAACACTTATTTAAGTTTCAGTCAGAAACATTTATTTTTTTATGTATAAAATGAATTAACCACTTTAAGACCAGCCACTGCATTAAAACCTTTGCAGGGCGGCACGGGTGCACAAAAACACGTTTTAAAATGTGCTATTGCAAAACAGGTAAGGGGTGCACATGAGGCGCGCCTCCGCCCTACCTGTGTCACCAATCGCGGCCGCGGATGTCAGTTGCTGGGTCATGGTCAGTCAGTTTCCCGGCGATTAGCGGCAAACACTGACAGAGAGCAGGGCTGCATTGTTTACACACAGCTCTGGTCTTTGTCAGTTCCCTGTCAGCTCCTGACAAGCTGATCAAGACAGAAGAGTTTATCTGTCCAGATCAGCTTGTCTCCCTGCAGTACACACCCCCGCCCCCTACTAAAACACTCCCATCACACAGTTAACCCTGTCATTGAATAAAAATGTTAACCCCTTCCTCCCCAGTGCCATTAGCACAGTGTCAGTATTTTTTTTTTGCACTGATCACTGTATTGGTGTCACTGGGGATGTCAGTGACCCCAAGTCAGTTCCCCCCCAGTGTCAGAATGTCCACCGCAGTCCCACAGTCCTGCTATAAGTCGCTGATCGCTGCCATAAGTCACTGATTGCCGCCATAAGTCGCTGATCGCCGCCATTATTAGTATAAATAAAAATTAAAAATCCCAGTATCTTTCCGGCCATTTGTAAACGCTATAACTTTCACATAAACCAATTAATTTACACGTATTGGTTTTTTTTTTTTTAGCAAAGACATGTCGCAGAATGCATTTTGGCCGAAATTTATGATGAAATTTTATTTTAAAATTTTTCTACTGGACATGTTTTATAGCAAAAAGTCCAAAATATTGTTTTTTTTTTCTCAAAATTGTCAGCCTTTTTTTTATAGCGCAAAAAAATAAAAAACACACAGGCGATCAAATACCACCGAAAGAAAGCTCAATTTGTGGGAAAAAAAGGATGTAAATTTAATTTGGGTGCAGTGTTGCATGACCGCGCAATTGTCAGTTAAAGTAACGCAGCGCTGTAACACAAACCTCTTCTGTAACCGCTTCCTGATTACCCTATAGCAGAAATACTGCTACAGGGCGGCATGGCTGCGCAAAATCACATATATATACACATGATTTGCGCTCCCGTGGTTTTCATGCCCCTCCCAGATAGTGTCAGATTGCCTGTCAGTACACCAGTCATCACATTTAACCCCTTGATTGCCAGGAGCACGCTCATGTACAATAAACCTCCACTGCTAGTATAGTGTCTGAACGGGTCAATATCTTTGATCAGGTCAGCACTATACCAGCGTTCACATTAGTATAGTGTCCCCAAAAATGCAGCGCTAGCGGTATCAGCCCCGGCACCTGCCAGCACCTGTGTTTAGCCCCTACGCTTACCCCCCCCTCTCCCCCAGCAAGTGCAGTGTCAGTAGGTCACTGTCACTTGATACATTGCACACAAAACCGCAGTGTTCGCAGAATCAGGCCTGATCTCTGTTAGCACTTGCCGGTAAATCGTGATCACTCTCATATGCAGCAGAGTGCCAGTACTAGTGCCGCTCTACCTTTTGGTGAACTGGCGAGTACCAGCGGTCTAGTACATCTTGGTCTTTCACATACCTCCTTGATTTTTGGAGCTGTTTTTCACAGAATATTTGTATGCGTTAATTGTGGATCAAAGCAATTTATATGCACAACAATTTATCGCTGCCAACCCAAATTCAAACCTTGCCAGACCATTCGCATGGAAACTCATTACGGTTTTCAAATTTACATTTTTTTTGGGCCCTACCCTCAACATGGGCATTACTAAAAGAAATGAATTGAGGTTGTATTGGTCCGCAGACCCGATTCATCATATGCCCGTGTTCTCTGCTGCCATGGCCAGGCATAGATATGAGAGTATAATGTGTTTTATGCATTCAACGACAATACACTCTGTCATCCTCGGGATAACCCAGAATTTGACCGGCTCCACAAAATTCAGCCCCTCGCAAATCACCTTAAGCAAAAATTTGCAGATGTCTATGCTCCCAAACATGCAAAACATCTGCGTTGATGAGTCCTTCATTAATTTTTCTGGCCGCCTTGCATTCAAACAATTTCTCCCCTGCAAGCGTGCCAGATATGGGGTCAAGATGTAGACGATCTGTGAGAGGACAACAGGCTATACTTATAAGTTTCGGATTTACGAGGGAAAAAATAGTCACGTGGAGCCCCCTGGATGCCCAGACTACATGGGGAGCAGTGACAAGATAGTTTGGGACTTGGTGTCATCCTTTTTCCATATGGGGTACCACTTATACGTGGACAATTTTTATTCAAGCGTGCCACTATTTAGACATTTGTTAAATCTTGAAACTGGCGCTTGTGGCAAATTGTGACCTAATGTATGCCCACCATTAGAAGTGGGTGGATGCAGGGTGGTATATTCTAATGGTGGGCATACCACACACTTTTTCTGGCAGAGATTTCTTCTCATTTTTGTCATTCAGTCCACAGGCTACATACAAAAAAAAAAAGAACATAGCATATATAACCAACAAGGACCAGCGATGTGCTGGTACATCACTAGATTTGAATGGTTATACCAGGATGATGCCTACAGCTGCAGGCATCATCCTGGTATTGTTTTTTTCAGCCGGCGATCGGCTTTCATGTAAAAGCAATCCTAGTGGCTAATTAGCTGCAAGTTTGCTTTTACAAGCAGTGGGAGATGATGTCCCCCATCTCCCGCAGCCTTCCACGGCCTTCTCAGGCAGTCTTGTGCCATCGGGGGAACCTGAGAATGCAGCCAGTGTTTCTGCCAGCTGACCATAGAGCTGATTGGAGACCAGAATGGTACCAATCATCTCTATAGTCTAAGAATTCGGAAGCTACAAGCATTTCATCACTTCAGTTTTGCAGGATATAAACAGCGCCATTTGTAAATTGGGAAAGTATCTCATTAAACCGATTTTGGTTTGATTAGATAATGTAAGGGCAGAGGAGATATCTAGAGTCTGATAGACCCCAGATTTCTCAAAAAAGGAATATATGACAATACCCATTGAAGTTATAGGGGTTATTTGCATTCCCTGTTATAGCATTAGAAGTGATCAAAGCAAAAAAAAAATGAAAGGTACAAATGTAAAAATAAAAAAGAATCAAAATAACAAAAAAAAAAAAAATCGCCCCTCCCATGCGCGCACATCGGTGTGCACAAGCCTTGACCCTGTGTCGGTATGTAAACAGCAGTTGCACCATGCATGTGAGGTATTGCCGTGAACGTCAGATCAAGGGCAGTAATTCTAACACTAGACCTCCTCTGTAAATCTAAAATGGTAGCTTTTAAAGGATTTTAAAGCGTTGCCTATGGATATTAAAAATGAAATGTTTGCAGATTGTCGCCATTGCACGGGGCATGCGCACTTTTAAAGCATGTCATGTTTGATATCTATTTACTCGGCATACCATTATCTTTTATATTTTATGAAATAATTGACCAATATATTGTGTTTTTGTGCATTAAAAGTAAAAAAAGTTTATTTTCTTTTAAATTTGCTTTTGAAAAATTGCTGCACGAGTATTATGTGCCATAAAAAATTGTAGTACCCACCATTTTATTCACTAGGGTGTCTGCTTTAAAAAAATATATAATGTTTGGGGGTTTAAATTAATTTCCTAGCAAAAAATACTAATTTGTTTCATTTGAACAAAAAGTGTCAGAAAAGGCTTGATCTTCAGGTGGTTAGAAGAGTGAGTGATGTGTGACATAAACTTCTAATGCTGGGCATAAAACACCCCCACCCCCCAAAATGACCCCTTTTTGGAAAGTAGACACCCCAAACTATTTGCTGAGAGGCATGTTGAATCAATAGAAGAATTTATTTTTTTACCACAAGTTTCTGGAAAATGACAAAAAAAATATAATTTTTTTTTTTACACAAAATTGTCACTTAAATGATTTACTGCTCACACATGCCATGGGTATATGTGGAATTACTCCCCAAAATACATTCTGCTACTTCTCCCGAGTATGGGGGTACCACATGTGAGAGACATTTTGTCAGTCTAGGCAAGCACAGGACCCCAAAATCCAATAAGCAACTTCAGGCTTTTAAAGGGCTTTATTTCCTCATTACACTTCCTGACTACCTATCACAGTTTTGGAGGCCCTGAAATGCCAGGATAGCACCTAACCCCCCCAAATGACCCCTTTTTGGAAAGTAGACACCCCAAGGAATTTGATAAAAAGCACGGTAAGTATTTTTCAGATCTTGTTTGTTGCCACAAGTTTTTGGAAAATGAAGAAAAAAAACAAAAACATATTTTTTCTATTATTTTTTATATTTCAAAACCTTGTGAGAAAAAATGAGATCTGCAAAATACTCACTATTCCTCTTTTTAAATTCCTTGGGGTGTCTACTTTCCAGAAAGGGGTCATTTGGGGGGGGGGGGGGTTGGTGCTATCCTGGCATGTTTGGGCCTTTGACACTGTGATGGGTAGTGAGGAAGTGTAATGAGGAAGTTACGCATCTTCAGGCTTTCAAAGTGGTCATTGGATTTCAGGCTCCTGTATGTGGCTAGGCTCCCAAAAAGTCTCACACACGTGGTATCCCCATACTTGGTAGAAGTAGCAGAATGTATTTTGGGGTGTAATTCCACATATACCCATGGCTTGTGTGAGAAATAAATCATTTAAATGACAACTTTGTGTAAAAAAAAAATAAAAATTTTGTAATTTTCTGGAAACTTGTGGAAAAAAATAAATCTTCCATGGACTCAATTTGCCTCTCAGCAGATAGCTTAGGGTGTCTACTTTACGAAAAGAGGTCATTTGAGGGTGTTTGTACTATCCTGGTATTTTTGCACCTCAAGAAATGTGATGAGCAGTCAGAAAGTAAAAGCTGTGTAAATTCCATTATCTATACCATATTTTGTAGACGCTATAACTTTCACACAAACCAATCAATATACACTTATTGGGAATTTTTCAATCAAAAACATGTAGCAGAATACATTTTGGTCTAAATTTATTATGACATTTTTGTTTTTTTGGATATTTGTTATGACCGAAATGAGAAAATATTGTTTTTTTCAAAAAAAAAAAATTTTCTTCAAACTTTTTCTGGTTATAGCGCCAAAAATAAAAAGTGCACAGAAGATCAAATACCACCAAAAGAAAGCTCTATTTGTGTTAAAAAAGGACATAAATTTAATTTATGTACCGTATTGCATGACCGCGCAATTGCCGTTAAACTAGCACAGCGCTGTATAGCAAAAAAATGGCGTAAATTGCAGTATCTAAACCATAGTTTGTAGACGCTATAACTTTCACACAAAGCAATCAATATACACTTATTGGGATTTTTTTTTACCAAAAACATGTAGCAGAATACATTTTGGCCTAAATTTATAACTAACTTTGCGTTTACTATATATTTTTTATAGCTGAAAGTAAAAAAAATTGTTTTTGTACAAAATTTTTGGTCTTCTCTTGTTTATAGCGTGAAAAATAAAAAGAGCACAGATGATCAAATACCACCAAAAGAAAGCTCTATTTGTGTGAAAAAAAGGACGTAAATTTCGTCTGGGTGCAGCATTGCATGACCGCGCAATTATCAGTTGAATGAGTGCAGGGGGTAAATCCTCAGGAGCTCAAGTGGTTAAAGTATCAGGGGAATTTTGGTGTTAAATATCTGAGTCTGTGATATAGAATGATGAAAAAAAAGTAAACATTTCACATAATTCCTAAAACTCTGTACTTGGTGGGTTTATAGGCAATACAGCCCTAGCGAAAAAACTACACTTCAGTCAATTAGTGTGTACTTTAAGTGTCCTATTTCTTTTCCCTGATAGCAATGGGGCAAACACGCTATAACTCAGATGGGTTGGCTCACTACTAATAGTTTTTTTTTTTTTTTTGTAATAACAATTTTTATTGATTTTCAAAAATATACAAACAGTATGTTTAAGAAAAAAAAAAAAAAAAGGATAAGAAAAGAAAACAAGCAAAATAGAAAGTTACATCGATGGCAAAACTGCGTAAGGACAGGACCAACAAAAACATAAAATAACAGTGTGAAGGTTATCAGGACCTTACATTTTGGGCCGGCATAGAGGAAATGAAGGTATCCCGTGGGAGCCAAATAATCTCAAACACAGCAAACGAACAATTATGTAGTGCAGTCAAGTATTCCATCTGTCTAACATCAGCAATAAGTTTGTACAGAATCGCCATTGAAGGAGGGGTAGAAGACAACCAACACATAGGAATGCTTCTCCTAGCCGCGGTCAGAACATGTACAGCAAGTTTTCCGGATGGTTTAGGTAAACCCGGAAATGGTAGACCTAGCAAAAAATGTAGTGGATCAAGTGGGAGAGAGGTACGCATTAGTGATTGTAACAGGGAGAGAACATCTTTCCAGAAAGGAGTAATGGAGCTGCATGTCCAAAAGATATGGTAGAGAGAACCCTGGTCTCCACCACAGCGCCAGCAGGCAGGAGAAGCATTCGGATTATAAGCATGAAGAACTTCAGGTGTTTTGTACCATAACATCATGAGCTTGTAAATATTTTCCTTAAAAACCACACAAACAGAAGATCTAGATGCATTTTCCCAAATTTTCTTCCACGTTAATAGATCAATATCACATTTAGAGATGAGCGAATCGAAGTATCCGAAGTGGAATTCGAGTCGAATATCGGAAAAATTTCGATTCGTGCCGAATCCGAAAAACAGCCTAATTCGGACGCGCGAATCGAAATTTTTCCGAAAATGGCGGCTGACATGTGCGGCGACGGAGCGGGGATGTCGGGGAAGGCGCGCAGACAAGGCGCGCTGCCCCATAATGCATTCCTCAACGACATGTGATCGCATCAGCCAATCAGCAGCCAGCCAGCCAGCACTGTGTAATGGTCGAGGTATATATAGCGGCCATTTTGGAAATCTTCATTTGCCTGCAGTCATTGAACAGAGGCAGACCGCTCTGTACTAGGGACAGGGACAGAGTTAGGGCCACAGAAACGAGAATTGGGGACAGAGAGAAGTTACTTAGGGACAGAGAACCATTACTCAGGGACACAGACTTGTTAATGAGGGCCACAGAATCGTTATTTAGGGACAAAGAAACGCTAGTTAGGGCCACAGAATTCATACTCAGGGACAGACAGAATTGTTACTCAGTGCCAGAGAATTGTTACTTAGGGCCACAGAAACGTTATTAGGGCCACAGAATTTTTACTCAGGGACAGACAGAATTGTTACTGAGTGCCAGAGAATTGTTACTCAGGGACAGACAGAATTGTTACTGAGTGCCAGAGAATTCTTAGGGCCACAGAATTCATTCTCAGGGACAGACAGAATTGTTACTCAGGGACAGACAGAATTGTTACTGAGTGCCAGAGAATTGTTACTCAGGGACAGACAGAATTGTTACTGAGTGCCAGAGAATTGTTACTCAGGGACAGACAGAATTGTTACTGAGTGCCAGAGAATTGTTACTCAGGGACAGACAGAATTGTTACTGAGTGCCAGAGAATTGTTACTCAGGGACAGACAGAATTGTTACTGAGTGCCAGAGAATTGTTACTCAGGGACAGACAGAATTGTTACTGAGTGCCAGAGAATTGTTACTCAGGGACAGACAGAATTGTTACTGAGTGCCAGAGAATTGTTACTCAGGGACAGACAGAATTGTTACTGAGTGCCAGAGAATTGTTACTCGCACAGACACAAAATTGTTACTTGCACAGACACAGAATTGTTACTCGCACAGACACAGAATTGTTACTCAGGGCCACAGAATTCATACTCAGGGACAGACAGAATTGTTACTGAGTGCCAGAGAATTGTTACTCAGGGACAGACAGAATTGTTACTGAGTGCCAGAGAATTGTTACTCAGGGACAGACAGAATTGTTACTGAGTGCCAGAGAATTGTTACTCGCACAGACACAAAATTGTTACTTGCACAGACACAGAATTGTTACTCGCACAGACACAGAATTGTTACTCAGGGCCACAGAATTCATACTCAGGGACAGACAGAATTGTTACTGAGTGCCAGAGAATTGTTACTCAGGGACAGACAGAATTGTTACTGAGTGCCAGAGAATTGTTACTCAGGGACAGACAGAATTGTTACTGAGTGCCAGAGAATTGTTACTCGCACAGACACAAAATTGTTACTTGCACAGACACAGAATTGTTACTCGCACAGACACAGAATTGTTACTCAGGGCCACAGAATTCATACTCAGGGATAGACAGAATTGTTACTGAGTGCCAGAGAATTGTTACTCAGGGACAGACAGAATTGTTACTGAGTGCCAGAGAATTGTTACTCAGGGACAGACAGAATTGTTACTGAGTGCCAGAGAATTGTTACTCGCACAGACACAAAATTGTTACTTGCACAGACACAGAATTGTTACTCGCACAGACACAGAATTGTTACTCAGGGCCACAGAATTCATACTCAGGGACAGACAGAATTGTTACTGAGTGCCAGAGAATTGTTACTCAGGGACAGACAGAATTGTTACTGAGTGCCAGAGAATTGTTACTCAGGGACAGACAGAATTGTTACTGAGTGCCAGAGATTTGTTACTCGCACAGACACAAAATTGTTACTTGCACAGACACAGAATTGTTACTCGCACAGACACAGAATTGTTACTCAGGGCCACAGAATTCATACTCAGGGACAGACAGAATTGTTACTGAGTGCCAGAGAATTGTTACTCAGGGACAGACAGAATTGTTACTGAGTGCCAGAGAATTGTTACTCAGGGACAGACAGAATTGTTACTGAGTGCCAGAGAATTGTTACTCAGGGACAGACAGAATTGTTACTGAGTGCCAGAGAATTGTTACTCGCACAGACACAAAATTGTTACTTGCACAGACACAGAATTGTTACTCGCACAGACACAGAATTGTTACTCAGGGCCACAGAATTCATACTCAGGGATAGACAGAATTGTTACTGAGTGCCAGAGAATTGTTACTCAGGGACAGACAGAATTGTTACTGAGTGCCAGAGAATTGTTACTCAGGGACAGACAGAATTGTTACTGAGTGCCAGAGAATTGTTACTCGCACAGACACAAAATTGTTACTTGCACAGACACAGAATTGTTACTCGCACAGACACAGAATTGTTACTCAGGGCCACAGAATTCATACTCAGGGATAGACAGAATTGTTACTGAGTGCCAGAGAATTGTTACTCAGGGACAGACAGAATTGTTACTGAGTGCCAGAGAATTGTTACTCAGGGACAGACAGAATTGTTACTGAGTGCCAGAGAATTGTTACTCGCACAGACACAAAATTGTTACTTGCACAGACACAGAATTGTTACTCGCACAGACACAGAATTGTTACTCAGGGCCACAGAATTCATACTCAGGGACAGACAGAATTGTTACTGAGTGCCAGAGAATTGTTACTCAGGGACAGACAGAATTGTTACTGAGTGCCAGAGAATTGTTACTCAGGGACAGACAGAATTGTTACTGAGTGCCAGAGAATTGTTACTCGCACAGACACAAAATTGTTACTTGCACAGACACAGAATTGTTACTCGCACAGACACAGAATTGTTACTCAGGGCCACAGAATTCATACTCAGGGATAGACAGAATTGTTACTGAGTGCCAGAGAATTGTTACTCAGGGACAGACAGAATTGTTACTGAGTGCCAGAGAATTGTTACTCAGGGACAGACAGAATTGTTACTGAGTGCCAGAGAATTGTTACTCGCACAGACACAAAATTGTTACTTGCACAGACACAGAATTGTTACTCGCACAGACACAGAATTGTTACTCAGGGCCACAGAATTCATACTCAGGGACAGACAGAATTGTTACTGAGTGCCAGAGAATTGTTACTCAGGGACAGACAGAATTGTTACTGAGTGCCAGAGAATTGTTACTCGCACAGACACAAAATTGTTACTTGCACAGACACAGAATTGTTACTCGCACAGACACAGAATTGTTACTCAGGGCCACAGAATTCATACTCAGGGACAGACAGAATTGTTACTGAGTGCCAGAGAATTGTTACTCAGGGACAGACAGAATTGTTACTGAGTGCCAGAGAATTGTTACTCGCACAGACACAAAATTGTTACTTGCACAGACACAGAATTGTTACTCGCACAGACACAGAATTGTTACTCGCACAGACACATAATTGTTACTCAGGGCCACAGAATTCATACTCAGGGACAGACAGAATTGTTACTGAGTGCCAGAGAATTGTTACTCAGGGACACCTAATCGTTGAATTAAATAGTATGTCAGACAACATGCAGAGGAGTGGCAGAGGAGGCAATGTTTTAGGAGCGAGCAGACGTGGCAGCAGAGGAAGGGGTCGAGGCAGCAGTATTCGCAGCCAGAGGCCAGTGCTC
The DNA here is from genome assembly GCF_062004578.1 of Staurois parvus. NCBI lineage: Eukaryota > Metazoa > Chordata > Amphibia > Anura > Ranidae > Staurois > Staurois parvus. The sequence goes on along the minus strand of NW_028318023.1, from coordinate 3,575,013 downwards.
CCGGTGTCATCCAGCGGTCGTGTCTCCACCGACAACCCTGCCGTCATTGATTGGTTGGCTCGGTCGTCTTCCTCTTCCCAGGTCACCTCTGACACCTACAGCCAACGGTCGGTGGGTACGTCAGACACAACCGTTAGTTGGCATGGCCCGGGACCAAGCCCACTGAAATCACGTGTCCTCTACCTGCCCCTGTCCTTTGCTGTTCCCTCACCAAGCGAAGTATCGCATGCTGTGGGCTCAGCCCCACTGTACAGTGAGGAAGAGCTAACAGAGGGCGGTCAGGAACGGGGGGAGACATCGGCCTTTTCAGCAGCCAAGCGAACAAGTACTGGCGAGGAGAGTGGCTCGGTAGCCGGTCTAGAGACAGGTCTGTCTCCTGACCCAGACGCAGCCGAGGGGGCTAGTAGTGAGGCGGAGACCCTACTTGATGATGAGGAGGTTGATCGCACTTGGCAGCCTCGTCGTCATCAGGCAATTTCTTCCGCATCATCAGGAGAAGAGGGTGGCAGCTTGGCAGCGAGCAAAACAGTCGGTGGGTTGCCCAGGAGACAGCAGCAGGGTCGCATCAGTGTCAGTGGAGCCAAACGTCCACGGAGTAGAGCACCAGCTCCACTGCAGCCTACCACCACGGCCAGTAGTGGTGCCGTTGCGCACGGAGGAAGTAGCAGTCAGCCAGTGAAGAGTAGCGGGGGCAAAGTTTCCTACTCGGTGGTGTGGCAATTTTTCCTCAAGCCGCCCGAGGAAGTAAACGTAGCCGTATGTCGACTATGTGGCCAGAAATGCAAGCGTGGCCAGGGGGCCCATGTTGGGACTACAGCGTTGCGTCAGCATATGCAGCGTCACCATTCGGTGGCCTGGGAAAACCGTGATAAACATACGGCGGTTCTGCCTGCCCCAGCCCCCGCTCCATCACCCGCTCCGTTACTTGCTCCGTCACCCGACGTCGTCAATCGCCCTCTATCAGCCAGTCAAGGCTCCAACACCTCTGCTGAGGGGAGTTGTCGCTCATTGGCATCTTCCGCTCGTTCAGATGCTCCTTCTCCTGCTACTCCTCTTCTCGGATTCCGTCAACAGTCTTTCTTGGAATCCGTATCCAAGAGACAACAGTTTGCGAGCACGCACCCGACGGTGCAAAAGCTGAACGTCCTCCTGTCCAAGTTGCTGGTGCTGCAGTCCCTCCCTTTCCAACTGGTGGACTCAGCACCTTTCCGAGAAATGATGGCTTGTGCCGCGCCGCGGTGGAGAGTGCCAAGCCGTCATTTCTTTGCCCAAAAGGCAGTGCCAGCCCTGCATTCACATGTAGAAGAGATGGTGGGCCAGTCTTTGAGCATGTCGGTCTCTGCCAAAGTGCACGGCAGCGCCGACGTGTGGAGCTGTAACTACGGTCAGGGACAGTACATGTCATTTACGGCCCACTGGGTGAACGTGGTGCCGGCACAGCCGCACCAGCAACTTGGACAGGTCACGACGCTTTTGCCTCCACGTTTGCACGTCCTTGGTCCAGCAAGCATGTCCGCCTCTACCACCTCTTTTTCCGCCGTGTCCTCAGCCGCCACCCCCGTGCCAAGTCCCATTACCCGACCGGCATATCACATGTGCAGGGCGCAACGGTGTCACGCTGTGCTGCACCTGGTATGCCTTGGCGAACGTAGTCACACAGGGGAGGAACTGCTGAGTGTAATGAACAGAGAAATCGACAGATGGCTGTCTCCGCGCAAACTAAAAATCGGAACCATGTTGACTGACAACGGAAAGAACATGGTGTCTGCTCTGCGTCAAGGAAGGTTGTGCCATGCGCCATGCATGGCTCACGTGTTCAATCTGGTTGTCAAGCGGTTCCTAAAATCCACCATCCCACTGCAAGACATCCTTAAAATGTCACGTAAACTGTGCATGCATTTCAGCCATTCCTACACCGCAAAGAACACCCTCATTGAGCTGCAGCGGCAGAACGGAATTCCACAGCATCGCCTGATCTGCGACGTTGCAACAAGGTGGAATTCAACCCTACACATGTTAGACCGCCTTTACGAGCAGCGAAAGGCCATCACCGATTTCCTGATGTTACAAGCGGATAAAGGTACTCCCCTGTGTAACTTAGATGTCAGCCATTGGCAGCTCATGCGTGACACCTGCCGCTTGCTCAGGCCCTTTGAGGAGGCCACGCTATTCGTGAGTCGGCAGGACTATGGGATGAACGACGTCATTCCTCTGTTGCACGTCCTGGAACAAATGCTGTTAACAATGGCTGGTCAGGGTGCGGTAGACGTGGCGCACAGATCTCAACGCCACATGACCCCTGTGGGGGCAGGACAGGAAGAAGAGGAGGAGGTAGAGGAGGACATTTGTGCTCAGGAATTATTGAGTGAAATGGGTGGTTTTTCCACTCAGCGGACAGGAGTGGAGGAGCAGGAGCATCTGGTAGAGGAGGAGGAGGAGGAGACAGAGGACCCAGACGCACCGTGGCAGTATGCTGTGGAGATGGAGGCAGGGAGTCCCTCGCATTCCTTGGCACAAATGGCCCATAGCATGCTCGGTTGCTTGCGTAGCGACAGCCGAATAATAACCATCAGACAGAGGGATGACTTTTGGCTGTCCACCTTGTTGGACCCTCGCTACCGGTCCAAAATGGTGGCCTTTTTCACACCTGCTGAGAGGGAGGCCAAAATTACGTACTATAAAAACCACCTATGTAGTCAGTTGGTCTCTGCCTTTGTGCGCCAACGTCCATCCTCAGACACTGTGGGCCCTGTGCGCTCGCGTTCCGCTGGCATGGCAGCAGGGGAGGGGTGGGGTGGTAGGAGCAGTGGCAGCTCCACCAGCAGTGGCTGCCTCAGTCTGCAGTCGATGATGAGTAGCTTTCTTCACCAGCGCAGTGAGGAAACTACTAACCAGCCGCAGCAGCAGCAGCAGCATCAGGTGGACCTGGAGCAGGAGCTCAAACAACAGGCTTGGGCCTACTTGGACAGCACCCTGCCAACCGAGGTAGACAATCCCCTTGACTACTGGGCAACGAAACTTGACCTTTGGCCCCAACTAGCTGAATTTGCCCTTGAAAGGCTGTCATGCCCGGCCAGTAGCGTGGCATCGGAGCGCGTGTTTAGTGCGGCAGGAGGTATTGTAACTCCGCGGAGGACACGACTGTCCACCCAAAGTGTGGAGAGACTCACGTTTGTGAAAATGAATCAGGCGTGGATTAGTCTGGATTTCAAACCACCAGTTCCTGACACAACTGACTAAATCCGCCATGAATCATGCCTCAAACATGTGCCACTTTCAGGTCTCCTCACACTGCTGGTGTGTTTAATTTTTTGACATAGGGTGCTGGCAGATTACGGGCCTCCTATAGCTGCTGCCAGGCCCCTAATCTGCCATGGGCCCCTATATACCGCCTCCTCATGCTGCTGCCAGGTCCAGAGTCTCTCATGGGTCCCTGTACGGCCTCCCATTGCTGCTGTCTCCATCGCCACACTCTGCCATGTGCCACTTTCAGGTCTCCTCACACACTGCTGGTGTGTAGAATTTTTTGACATAGGGTGCTGGCAGATTATGGGCCTCCTATAGCTGCTGCCAGGCCCCTAATCTGCCATAGGCCCCTATATACCGCTTCCTCATGCTGCTGCCAGGTCCAGAGTCTCTCATGGGTCCCTGTACGGCCTCCCATTGCTGCTGTCTCCATCGCCACACTCTGCCATGTGCCACTTTCAGGTCTCCTCACACACTGCTGGTGTGTTAAATTTTTTGACATAGGGTGCAGGCAGATTACGGGCCTCACATAGCTGCTGCCAGGCCCCTAATCTGCCATGGGCCCCTATATACCGCCTCCTCATGCTGCTGCCAAGTCTAGAGTCTCTCATGGGTCCCTGTACGGCCTCCCATTGCTGCTGTCTCCATCGCCACACTCTGCTGCCATGTGCCACTTTCAGGTCTCTTCACACTGCTGGTGTGTTAAATTTTTTGACATAGGGTGCAGGCAGATTACGGGCCTCACATAGCTGCTGCCAGGCCCCTAATCTGCCATGGGCCCCTATATACCGCCTCCTCATGCTGCTGCCAAGTCCAGAGTCTGTCATGGGTCCCTGTATGGCCTCCCATTGCTGCTGTCTCCATCGCCACACTCTGCTGCCATGTGCCACTTTCAGGTCTCTTCACACTGCTGGTGTGTTAAATTTTTTGACATAGGGTGCAGGCAGATTACGGGCCTCACATAGCTGCTGCCAGGCCCCTAATCTGCCATGGGCCCCTATATACCGCCTCCTCATGCTGCTGCCAAGTCCAGAGTCTGTCATGGGTCCCTGTATGGCCTCCCATTGCTGCTGTCTCCATCGCCACACTCTGCTGCCATGTGCCACTTTCAGGTCTCTTCACACTGCTGGTGTGTTAAATTTTTTGACATAGGGTGCAGGCAGATTACGGGCCTCACATAGCTGCTGACAGGCCCCTAATCTGCCATGGGCCCCTATATACCGCCTCCTCATGCTGCTGCCAAGTCTAGAGTCTGTCATGGGTCCCTGTACGGCCTCCCATTGCTGCTGTCTCCATCGCCACACTCTGCTGCCATGTGCCACTTTCAGGTCTCCTCACACTGCTGGTGTGTAGAATTTTTTGACATAGGGTGCTGGCAGATTATGGGCCTCCTATAGCTGCTGCCAGGCCCCTAATCTGCCATAGGCCCCTATATACCGCCTCCTCATGCTGCTGCCAGGTCCAGAGTCTCTCATGGGTCCCTGTACGGCCTCCCATTGCTGCTGTCTCCATCGCCACACTCTGCCATGTGCCACTTTCAGGTCTCCTCACACACTGCTGGTGTGTAGAATTTTTTGACATAGGGTGCTGGCAGATTATGGGCCTCCTATAGCTGCTGCCAGGCCCCTAATCTGCCATAGGCCCCTATATACCGCTTCCTCATGCTGCTGCCAGGTCCAGAGTCTCTCATGGGTCCCTGTACGGCCTCCCATTGCTGCTGTCTCCATCGCCACACTCTGCCATGTGCCACTTTCAGGTCTCCTCACACACTGCTGGTGTGTTAAATTTTTTGACATAGGGTGCAGGCAGATTACGGGCCTCACATAGCTGCTGCCAGGCCCCTAATCTGCCATGGGCCCCTATATACCGCCTCCTCATGCTGCTGCCAAGTCTAGAGTCTCTCATGGGTCCCTGTACGGCCTCCCATTGCTGCTGTCTCCATCGCCACACTCTGCTGCCATGTGCCACTTTCAGGTCTCTTCACACTGCTGGTGTGTTAAATTTTTTGACATAGGGTGCAGGCAGATTACGGGCCTCACATAGCTGCTGCCAGGCCCCTAATCTGCCATGGGCCCCTATATACCGCCTCCTCATGCTGCTGCCAAGTCCAGAGTCTGTCATGGGTCCCTGTATGGCCTCCCATTGCTGCTGTCTCCATCGCCACACTCTGCTGCCATGTGCCACTTTCAGGTCTCTTCACACTGCTGGTGTGTTAAATTTTTTGACATAGGGTGCAGGCAGATTACGGGCCTCACATAGCTGCTGCCAGGCCCCTAATCTGCCATGGGCCCCTATATACCGCCTCCTCATGCTGCTGCCAAGTCTAGAGTCTCTCATGGGTCCCTGTACGGCCTCCCATTGCTGCTGTCTCCATCGCCACACTCTGCTGCCATGTGCCACTTTCAGGTCTCTTCACACTGCTGGTGTGTTAAATTTTTTGACATAGGGTGCAGGCAGATTACGGGCCTCACATAGCTGCTGCCAGGCCCCTAATCTGCCATGGGCCCCTATATACCGCCTCCTCATGCTGCTGCCAAGTCTAGAGTCTGTCATGGGTCCCTGTACGGCCTCCCATTGCTGCTGTCTCCATCGCCACACTCTGCTGCCATGTGCCACTTTCAGGTCTCCTCACACTGCTGGTGTGTAGAATTTTTTGACATAGGGTGCTGGCAGATTATGGGCCTCCTATAGCTGCTGCCAGGCCCCTAATCTGCCATAGGCCCCTATATACCGCCTCCTCATGCTGCTGCCAGGTCCAGAGTCTCTCATGGGTCCCTGTACGGCCTCCCATTGCTGCTGTCTCCATCGCCACACTCTGCTGCCATGTGCCACTTTCAGGTCTCTTCACACTGCTGGTGTGTTAAATTTTTTGACATAGGGTGCAGGCAGATTACGGGCCTCACATAGCTGCTGCCAGGCCCCTAATCTGCCATGGGCCCCTATATACCGCCTCCTCATGCTGCTGCCAAGTCTAGAGTCTGTCATGGGTCCCTGTACGGCCTCCCATTGCTGCTGTCTCCATCGCCACACTCTGCTGCCATGTGCCACTTTCAGGTCTCCTCACACTGCTGGTGTGTAGAATTTTTTGACATAGGGTGCTGGCAGATTATGGGCCTCCTATAGCTGCTGCCAGGCCCCTAATCTGCCATAGGCCCCTATATACCGCCTCCTCATGCTGCTGCCAGGTCCAGAGTCTCTCATGGGTCCCTGTACGGCCTCCCATTGCTGCTGTCTCCATCGCCACACTCTGCTGCCATGTGCCACTTTCAGGTCTCTTCACACTGCTGGTGTGTTAAATTTTTTGACATAGGGTGCAGGCAGATTACGGGCCTCACATAGCTGCTGCCAGGCCCCTAATCTGCCATGGGCCCCTATATACCGCCTCCTCATGCTGCTGCCAAGTCTAGAGTCTCTCATGGGTCCCTGTACGGCCTCCCATTGCTGCTGTCTCCATCGCCACACTCTGCTGCCATGTGCCACTTTCAGGTCTCTTCACACTGCTGGTGTGTTAAATTTTTTGACATAGGGTGCAGGCAGATTACGGGCCTCACATAGCTGCTGCCAGGCCCCTAATCTGCCATGGGCCCCTATATACCGCCTCCTCATGCTGCTGCCAAGTCCAGAGTCTGTCATGGGTCCCTGTATGGCCTCCCATTGCTGCTGTCTCCATCGCCACACTCTGCTGCCATGTGCCACTTTCAGGTCTCTTCACACTGCTGGTGTGTTAAATTTTTTGACATAGGGTGCAGGCAGATTACGGGCCTCACATAGCTGCTGCCAGGCCCCTAATCTGCCATGGGCCCCTATATACCGCCTCCTCATGCTGCTGCCAAGTCTAGAGTCTGTCATGGGTCCCTGTACGGCCTCCCATTGCTGCTGTCTCCATCGCCACACTCTGCTGCCATGTGCCACTTTCAGGTCTCCTCACACTGCTGGTGTGTAGAATTTTTTGACATAGGGTGCTGGCAGATTATGGGCCTCCTATAGCTGCTGCCAGGCCCCTAATCTGCCATAGGCCCCTATATACCGCCTCCTCATGCTGCTGCCAGGTCCAGAGTCTCTCATGGGTCCCTGTACGGCCTCCCATTGCTGCTGTCTCCATCGCCACACTCTGCCATGTGCCACTTTCAGGTCTCCTCACACACTGCTGGTGTGTAGAATTTTTTGACATAGGGTGCTGGCAGATTATGGGCCTCCTATAGCTGCTGCCAGGCCCCTAATCTGCCATAGGCCCCTATATACCGCTTCCTCATGCTGCTGCCAGGTCCAGAGTCTCTCATGGGTCCCTGTACGGCCTCCCATTGCTGCTGTCTCCATCGCCACACTCTGCCATGTGCCACTTTCAGGTCTTCTCACACACTGCTGGTGTGTTAAATTTTTTGACATAGGGTGCAGGCAGATTACGGGCCTCACATAGCTGCTGCCAGGCCCCTAATCTGCCATGGGCCCCTATATACCGCCTCCTCATGCTGCTGCCAAGTCTAGAGTCTCTCATGGGTCCCTGTACGGCCTCCCATTGCTGCTGTCTCCATCGCCACACTCTGCTGCCATGTGCCACTTTCAGGTCTCTTCACACTGCTGGTGTGTTAAATTTTTTGACATAGGGTGCAGGCAGATTACGGGCCTCACATAGCTGCTGCCAGGCCCCTAATCTGCCATGGGCCCCTATATACCGCCTCCTCATGCTGCTGCCAAGTCTAGAGTCTCTCATGGGTCCCTGTACGGCCTCCCATTGCTGCTGTCTCCATCGCCACACTCTGCTGCCATGTGCCACTTTCAGGTCTCTTCACACTGCTGGTGTGTTAAATTTTTTGACATAGGGTGCAGGCAGATTACGGGCCTCACATAGCTGCTGCCAGGCCCCTAATCTGCCATGGGCCCCTATATACCGCCTCCTCATGCTGCTGCCAAGTCTAGAGTCTGTCATGGGTCCCTGTACGGCCTCCCATTGCTGCTGTCTCCATCGCCACACTCTGCTGCCATGTGCCACTTTCAGGTCTCCTCACACTGCTGGTGTGTAGAATTTTTTGACATAGGGTGCTGGCAGATTATGGGCCTCCTATAGCTGCTGCCAGGCCCCTAATCTGCCATAGGCCCCTATATACCGCCTCCTCATGCTGCTGCCAGGTCCAGAGTCTCTCATGGGTCCCTGTACGGCCTCCCATTGCTGCTGTCTCCATCGCCACACTCTGCTGCCATGTGCCACTTTCAGGTCTCTTCACACTGCTGGTGTGTTAAATTTTTTGACATAGGGTGCAGGCAGATTACGGGCCTCACATAGCTGCTGCCAGGCCCCTAATCTGCCATGGGCCCCTATATACCGCCTCCTCATGCTGCTGCCAAGTCTAGAGTCTGTCATGGGTCCCTGTACGGCCTCCCATTGCTGCTGTCTCCATCGCCACACTCTGCTGCCATGTGCCACTTTCAGGTCTCCTCACACTGCTGGTGTGTAGAATTTTTTGACATAGGGTGCTGGCAGATTATGGGCCTCCTATAGCTGCTGCCAGGCCCCTAATCTGCCATAGGCCCCTATATACCGCCTCCTCATGCTGCTGCCAGGTCCAGAGTCTCTCATGGGTCCCTGTACGGCCTCCCATTGCTGCTGTCTCCATCGCCACACTCTGCTGCCATGTGCCACTTTCAGGTCTCTTCACACTGCTGGTGTGTTAAATTTTTTGACATAGGGTGCAGGCAGATTACGGGCCTCACATAGCTGCTGCCAGGCCCCTAATCTGCCATGGGCCCCTATATACCGCCTCCTCATGCTGCTGCCAAGTCCAGAGTCTGTCATGGGTCCCTGTATGGCCTCCCATTGCTGCTGTCTCCATCGCCACACTCTGCTGCCATGTGCCACTTTCAGGTCTCTTCACACTGCTGGTGTGTTAAATTTTTTGACATAGGGTGCAGGCAGATTACGGGCCTCACATAGCTGCTGCCAGGCCCCTAATCTGCCATGGGCCCCTATATACCGCCTCCTCATGCTGCTGCCAAGTCTAGAGTCTCTCATGGGTCCCTGTACGGCCTCCCATTGCTGCTGTCTCCATCGCCACACTCTGCTGCCATGTGCCACTTTCAGGTCTCTTCACACTGCTGGTGTGTTAAATTTTTTGACATAGGGTGCAGGCAGATTACGGGCCTCACATAGCTGCTGCCAGGCCCCTAATCTGCCATGGGCCCCTATATACCGCCTCCTCATGCTGCTGCCAAGTCCAGAGTCTGTCATGGGTCCCTGTATGGCCTCCCATTGCTGCTGTCTCCATCGCCACACTCTGCTGCCATGTGCCACTTTCAGGTCTCTTCACACTGCTGGTGTGTTAAATTTTTTGACATAGGGTGCAGGCAGATTACGGGCCTCACATAGCTGCTGCCAGGCCCCTAATCTGCCATGGGCCCCTATATACCGCCTCCTCATGCTGCTGCCAAGTCTAGAGTCTGTCATGGGTCCCTGTACGGCCTCCCATTGCTGCTGTCTCCATCGCCACACTCTGCTGCCATGTGCCACTTTCAGGTCTCCTCACACTGCTGGTGTGTAGAATTTTTTGACATAGGGTGCTGGCAGATTATGGGCCTCCTATAGCTGCTGCCAGGCCCCTAATCTGCCATGGGCCCCTATATACCGCCTCCTCATGCTGCTGCCAGGTCCAGAGTCTCTCATGGGTCCCTGTACGGCCTCCCATTGCTGCTGTCTCCATCGCCACACTCTGCCATGTGCCACTTTCAGGTCTCCTCACACACTGCTGGTGTGTAGAATTTTTTGACATAGGGTGCTGGCAGATTATGGGCCTCCTATAGCTGCTGCCAGGCCCCTAATCTGCCATAGGCCCCTATATACCGCTTCCTCATGCTGCTGCCAGGTCCAGAGTCTCTCATGGGTCCCTGTACGGCCTCCCATTGCTGCTGTCTCCATCGCCACACTCTGCCATGTGCCACTTTCAGGTCTCCTCACACACTGCTGGTGTGTTAAATTTTTTGACATAGGGTGCAGGCAGATTACGGGCCTCACATAGCTGCTGCCAGGCCCCTAATCTGCCATGGGCCCCTATATACCGCCTCCTCATGCTGCTGCCAAGTCTAGAGTCTCTCATGGGTCCCTGTACGGCCTCCCATTGCTGCTGTCTCCATCGCCACACTCTGCTGCCATGTGCCACTTTCAGGTCTCTTCACACTGCTGGTGTGTTAAATTTTTTGACATAGGGTGCAGGCAGATTACGGGCCTCACATAGCTGCTGCCAGGCCCCTAATCTGCCATGGGCCCCTATATACCGCCTCCTCATGCTGCTGCCAAGTCCAGAGTCTGTCATGGGTCCCTGTATGGCCTCCCATTGCTGCTGTCTCCATCGCCACACTCTGCTGCCATGTGCCACTTTCAGGTCTCTTCACACTGCTGGTGTGTTAAATTTTTTGACATAGGGTGCAGGCAGATTACGGGCCTCACATAGCTGCTGCCAGGCCCCTAATCTGCCATGGGCCCCTATATACCGCCTCCTCATGCTGCTGCCAAGTCTAGAGTCTCTCATGGGTCCCTGTACGGCCTCCCATTGCTGCTGTCTCCATCGCCACACTCTGCTGCCATGTGCCACTTTCAGGTCTCTTCACACTGCTGGTGTGTTAAATTTTTTGACATAGGGTGCAGGCAGATTACGGGCCTCACATAGCTGCTGCCAGGCCCCTAATCTGCCATGGGCCCCTATATACCGCCTCCTCATGCTGCTGCCAAGTCCAGAGTCTGTCATGGGTCCCTGTATGGCCTCCCATTGCTGCTGTCTCCATCGCCACACTCTGCTGCCATGTGCCACTTTCAGGTCTCTTCACACTGCTGGTGTGTTAAATTTTTTGACATAGGGTGCAGGCAGATTACGGGCCTCACATAGCTGCTGCCAGGCCCCTAATCTGCCATGGGCCCCTATATACCGCCTCCTCATGCTGCTGCCAAGTCCAGAGTCTGTCATGGGTCCCTGTATGGCCTCCCATTGCTGCTGTCTCCATCGCCACACTCTGCTGCCATGTGCCACTTTCAGGTCTCTTCACACTTCTGGTGTGTTAAATTTTTTGACATAGGGTGCAGGCAGATTACGGGCCTCACATAGCTGCTGCCAGGCCCCTAATCTGCCATGGGCCCCTATATACCGCCTCCTCATGCTGCTGCCAAGTCTAGAGTCTCTCATGGGTCCCTGTACGGCCTCCCATTGCTGCTGTCTCCATCGCCACACTCTGCTGCCATGTGCCACTTTCAGGTCTCTTCACACTGCTGGTGTGTTAAATTTTTTGACATAGGGTGCAGGCAGATTACGGGCCTCACATAGCTGCTGCCAGGCCCCTAATCTGCCATGGGCCCCTATATACCGCCTCCTCATGCTGCTGCCAAGTCCAGAGTCTGTCATGGGTCCCTGTATGGCCTCCCATTGCTGCTGTCTCCATCGCCACACTCTGCTGCCATGTGCCACTTTCAGGTCTCTTCACACTGCTGGTGTGTTAAATTTTTTGACATAGGGTGCAGGCAGATTACGGGCCTCACATAGCTGCTGCCAGGCCCCTAATCTGCCATGGGCCCCTATATACCACCTCCTCATGCTGCTGCCAAGTCTAGAGTCTGTCATGGGTCCCTGTACGGCCTCCCATTGCTGCTGTCTCCATCGCCACACTCTGCTGCCATGTGCCACTTTCAGGTCTCCTCACACTGCTGGTGTGTAGAATTTTTTGACATAGGGTGCTGGCAGATTATGGGCCTCCTATAGCTGCTGCCAGGCCCCTAATCTGCCATAGGCCCCTATATACCGCCTCCTCATGCTGCTGCCAGGTCCAGAGTCTCTCATGGGTCCCTGTACGGCCTCCCATTGCTGCTGTCTCCATCGCCACACTCTGCCATGTGCCACTTTCAGGTCTCCTCACACACTGCTGGTGTGTAGAATTTTTTGACATAGGGTGCTGGCAGATTATGGGCCTCCTATAGCTGCTGCCAGGCCCCTAATCTGCCATAGGCCCCTATATACCGCTTCCTCATGCTGCTGCCAGGTCCAGAGTCTCTCATGGGTCCCTGTACGGCCTCCCATTGCTGCTGTCTCCATCGCCACACTCTGCCATGTGCCACTTTCAGGTCTCCTCACACACTGCTGGTGTGTTAAATTTTTTGACATAGGGTGCAGGCAGATTACGGGCCTCACATAGCTGCTGCCAGGCCCCTAATCTGCCATGGGCCCCTATATACCGCCTCCTCATGCTGCTGCCAAGTCTAGAGTCTCTCATGGGTCCCTGTACGGCCTCCCATTGCTGCTGTCTCCATCGCCACACTCTGCTGCCATGTGCCACTTTCAGGTCTCTTCACACTGCTGGTGTGTTAAATTTTTTGACATAGGGTGCAGGCAGATTACGGGCCTCACATAGCTGCTGCCAGGCCCCTAATCTGCCATGGGCCCCTATATACCGCCTCCTCATGCTGCTGCCAAGTCTAGAGTCTCTCATGGGTCCCTGTACGGCCTCCCATTGCTGCTGTCTCCATCGCCACACTCTGCTGCCATGTGCCACTTTCAGGTCTCTTCACACTGCTGGTGTGTTAAATTTTTTGACATAGGGTGCAGGCAGATTACGGGCCTCACATAGCTGCTGCCAGACATGTAATCTGCCATGGGCCCCCGTACCGACTCCTCATGCTGTGACGTTGCAACAAGGTGTAATTCAACCCTACATATGTTAGACCGCCTTTACGAACAGCTAAAGGCCATCACAGATTTCCTGATGTTAAAAGCGGATAAAGGTACTCCCTGTGTAACTTAGATGTCAGCCATTGGCAGCTCATGTGTGACACCTGCGCTTGCTCAGGCCCTTTGAGGAGGCCACGCTATTCGTGAGTCGGCAGGACTATGGGATGAATGAGGTCAAATCGGCCATGGGCCCCCGTACCGCCTGTTCACGCTGATGCTGGTCCCACAGTGTGACCTGGGTCCCTGTACGGCCTTCCATTGCTTCCACTCTGCCATGTGCCACTTTGAAATCTCCTCACACTCCTGCGGTTGTCCATTTTGTCATAGGTTGCTGGCAGATTACAGGCCTTCCATAGGTGCCACCAAGCCCCATATCGGCCATGGGCCCCCGTACCGCCTGGTCACGCTGCTGCTGGGCCCATAGTGTGACCTGGGTCCCTGTACCGCCTCCCATTGCTCCCACTCTGCCATGTGCCACTTTCAGGTCTCCTCACGCTCCTGCTGGTTTCCATTTTGTCATAGGTTGCTGTATGGCCTCCCATTGCTGCTGCCTCCACCGCCACACTGTGGCTCCAAACACTGGTTTTGGCCCCGTGACTGGCCAAAGGAGTGAAGTGTGCAGTGATTCTAAGATCGACGGCACTCATCTGCATGTCATACTGACAGACAGTATTATTTCTCTTCCCCAGCAGACTCCAAGGGCATTTAAATTAAAGGTACAGTGTTCTGCACTAATATTAAGTCTCTCTGAAGCCTAGAAACACCCTTTTTTAAGTTAAATTCACAGCGAATTTATTCGACTCGAATCGAATATTGTCCACGAATTCGCCGAATCAGTCGAATCGAATTTTTCATTTCTTCGCTCATCTCTAATCACATTGTACGAATTGAGACCACCTACGCATGTAAAGGTGAGTGGCATTGGACAAGGAGGGGGCATCTAGAAGTAGTTTATATGTGTTAGAAATAATACCCCTTTGGTGGGGGCCCTGCATACATAAACGTTCAAAGGAAGTAGGCTTCCCCAGGGTTAATGAGGGTGATAAGGTAGAAAAAAAGTGGCGTATTTGAAGGTAAATATATAGGTGTTGAGAAGGTAGAAGAGATTTTTTCTGGAGATCTGGGAATGAGTGTAACTTACGAGTCACCGGGTGTACCAAGTGACGCAATTGAAAAAGGTTAGCTGCTACCCAAAGAGACATCCGGGACATGGCCATATTATCTGGAAGATTAGGGTTATGGAGAATATTTGTCAGTGGGGAGCAATCAGAGGCCAGTGTAAATTTAGCCTTACATTTCCGCCAAACAGCCAGAGAAAAGTGCATGGGACCAAGGAATAGGTGGCGAAAAGAAGAGACATCCACTGTTGAGGTCGACCAAAGGAGGGAGCATGGATGAGCCGGAGACAATTGTAAAGATTCAATCTCAGCCCACGTGTTGGGAGGATAGTGAGTAGACCATGACATGAGAAAACGAAGATGAGTTGCATAGTAGTATGTTATTATATCCGGTACCCCCAAGCCCCCCCTAGAACGCGGAGAAAGCAAAACAGAACGTGCAATCCTGTGCCGCTTGTTGCGCCAAATAAAATGCAGGAAAGATTTCTGGAGGAAGTGAAGTTTGGACATAGGAACGGGAACGGGGAGAGTCGCAAACAGGTATAACAGTTTGGGTAACACGGTCATTTTTAGTACATTAATGCGTCCGAGAAAAGAAATGGGCAGGGCATCCCAGTGTTTCAGAGAACGAGAAATTGCTATAAATAATGGGGGGAAATTGGCCTCGTATATGGATTGGTAAGAGGAAGTCAGATTAGTACCTAAATATTGAGTGGGTGCACCACCGGTAGGGAAAGGCTTCCTGAAGCGAGGATAAAACGCCAGAAGGGACATGTATCGGAAGTGCCTCAGTTTTAGACGTGTTAACTTTGTAGCCAGATATGGCCCCAAATTGTTTCAAGGTCTTATGCAAAATCGGTAGGGAGGTATGAGGACTCGCAAGCGTGAGGAGGATGTCATCAGCAAACAGCGATAATTTGTATTCATGGTTATGGGATCGTATCCCGCGAATATCCGGATTCGACCTTATGGAGATGGCTAATGGTTCCAGACAAAGAATGAACAGTAAAGGAGAGAGTGGGCAACCCTGACGTGTACCATTTGACATCTGAAAGGGGAGTGAAAAAAAAGAGGCTAATCTGACCTGCAAAAAGGGGGAAGAATAAAGGGCCTTCAAGGCTGCTACAAATGGACCCCTGAAATCATATCTTTCCAAGACCATGAACATGTAAGGCCAACTTAAACGGTCAAAAGCTTTTTGAGCATCTAAACTTAATAATATAGCGGGGGTGGAGGATCGGTTAATCAAGTCAACCAGATCAATGGATCGCCTGGTGTTATCTGCAGCGTGTCTGGCAGGTACAAAGCCCACTTGGTCCCTGTGTATGAGTTTGGAAATAATTCCAGACAGTCGGTTGGCCAAGATTTTAGTGAAAATCTTGTAATCGGAGTTAAGTAGGGCAATGGGGCGGTAGTTGTCTACTATAGAGTGATCTTTATCAGGTTTGGGGATAACCGAGATATATGCTCGGGAGAATTCAGTCTGGGGTGTGACCCCCTTGAAAAGATCTCGATAAAAGGAGAGGAGATGAGGAGCCAGGATACCAATAAAAGATTTATAGTAGGAGTAGGGCAATCCGTCCGGTCCTGGGGCTTTACGAGAGGGAAGATGTTTAATTGTGTCAAACAATTCCTCTGGCGTAATATCAGCGTTAAGGGTGGCAATGTCTGAGGGTGAAAGACTCGGAAGTGACAGGGGGTCAAAAAAATTATCAAAAGATAACTGTGTGAGGGGCGGGTGAAGGTCTGGGGTCAAACAGTTATAAAGATTCTTATAGTATGAGCCAAAAAGGGATGCCATGACCTGAGGATCATAGGTAGGGCTTCCATTTGGTTGGATTAAAAGATCAGGCATCGTGGAAGGAGACTGAGCTTTGAGTCGATTGACTAACATACGATGAGGTTTGTTGGAAAATTCGTAAAATTTTTGCTTAACCCATAAGAGTGATTGCGCAGACTTACTAGAGTCAAGAGTTTTAATGCGGTCACGTAGAGATGTTACCTTCTGGAGCCCAGAAATGGACGGCTTGGCCAACAACTGTCGTTCTGCCAAAGACAGTTGATGGATGAGAGAAGCCCTAGCACTCGCTGAAGATTTTTTTAAACGAGAACCCATAGAAATACAGAGTCCTCGAAATACCGCCTTATGAGCCTCCCATAGGGTTGAGGAAGAAGCTACGGAGCCAACATTGTGGGTGAAATAGGTATCAAGTCCCCGTGACAATTCATCCCTAAGATGTTCTGTAGAAAGAAAGGTCTCATTAAGGCGCCAATGACATGGTTTGGGTATAATAGGAGGGAAAAAAAGGTTTAAAGTCAGAGAGGCATGGTCAGACCAGGTAATGGGGTTGATTTCAGAGGCGACCAGGAGTGGAAGAAGTGGGGCAGAGATAAAAAAATGATCTAGGCGGGAAAAACTACGGTGAGGGGTGGAGTAGAAAGTAAATTGTTTATGGAGGGGGTGTTTAATCCGCCAGGCATCAAAGAGACGATGCTCCCTTATCAATCTACGGAAAGATTTTGAAGAGGAGCATTGCCGCTTCGAGGGTGTGGACTCGAAAAGAACTTTCCTGTCTTTATGGGGGGAAAAAAACAAGTTGAAATCGCCCCCAACAATCACATGCGAAATGGGAAAGGAATCTAAGTTGGCGAGTGTTTGTGAAAGAAATTGCAATTGACTCGAATTTGGGGCGTATAGATTCCACAAAACAAGGGGAGTGTCACCAAGCATACATTCCAAAATAATAAAGCGACCCTGTTGGTCAACCCTGGAGGAAACAACCCGAAGGGAGCAGTGAGACCTAATCAAAATTGCCACCCCAGCCTTTCCGGAAGGATCAAAGGCCGAATAGGCTTGAGAAAAAAATCTCGAGGCAAAACGGAAGGAGCCAGTTGATTTGAAATGGGTCTCCTGGACAAAAATAATGTCTGCTCCTGAGGATCGAAATTCCCGCAAAGCCATCCAACGTTTTTGAATGGAATTGAGATCCTTGACATTATATGACAAAAACCTCAAAGCCATTATAAAATAATAATAAATTAAGCACATGTATTAGCATGAGAAATGCATAATATACCATCGATGTAAAAAAATGGAGAACAAAAAACATTAAACTAACACAAGAAAGAACAAACACAGTAGTTGACATAAGTATCCGCAAGGATATAAACTTGGGAGCAGCAATTTGGCCCAAGTCGTCTAGGCCTATGGCTAGACAAAATCGGGAGCAACACGACAACCAAGACATCAGGGAGATCGCCAAACCCGGCCAGAAAAAACAAAAGTGAAAAAAAAAAAACACCCAACAATGGTTCGGCCGGCCAGAAATGAAAAACCTGTGGAAAAAAACATGTATAAACCAGGAGGGAAGGATCGGCATCGAAGTCACTTCGGAGAAGCACCCCAGGGAATCAACAGACAGACGGATCAGTTGTCCGAGGATGTCGTGGACGTTGTGGGGTACGTGAGAGCCTCTTCCGGCCTCTGTGGACTGGAGTCCAGATCTTGTTGGGGGTGGCAGATGGACGGACTGGAGTGGGAGGCAGAGGGGTCATGTCATCTGACAAAGGTGGAAGTCCCAGGCGCTTAAAAAAAGAATCCGCCTCATGAAGATCACGGAGCACAACTTGAGTATTGTCCCTAGTTACGATCAGCCTGAAGGGGAACCCCCACCGATAAAGGACACGGTGTTGCTGGAGGTGTGAGGTGATCGGCTTCAGAGCTCGCCGCTTGGCCAGGGTAATCGGGGACAGATCGCAGAAGAGTTGGAGTCTGTCACCTTTAAATTCCAGAGATGGCTTGTGGCGAACTGCTGATAATAAGGCTTCCTTGCTTTGAAAAAAATGGAAGCGAACAATGACGTCGCGAGGTCTGGTGCCTTCAACAGGTTTTGGGCCCAAGGAGCGATGAGCCCTGTCCATACGCCAATCAGCTTCTGGAACCAAGGGAGCAGTTGCGGTGAAAAAGGATAATAGGTGACGGTGTAGTTGTGCATCATCAATAGATTCGGACATACCGCGTATACGGATATTTTGGCGCCGTTCCCTATTTTCCAAATCCTCTTGTTGGAGCTGCATTTGGGACATGGAATGTTTCAAATACGCGTTGTCCTCTTCCAGAACATGAACGTATTGCACCAAATCATCAAACTCAGTTTCCAATTTATCCGTGCGGTCACCAATCTGCGCTATTTCCCCTCTGAGATCCAACGCCAGTTTTCCAATTTCAGTGGAAATGGATGCGGTGATATTGCGTAAGAATATTTGCAATTTATCATCTAGCGCTGAAATTGTGAGAGAAGATGATGTGACAGCCTGCTGGGAAATCTGGGTGGAGGGGTGTTGATTGCCTGAGGCAGGATGAACTATTGCCCCCCCAGTTATATTCTGGGGATCAGGATCCTCCATCTGGGGCTGGAGCAGGGCAGAGGCAGTCAGAGGAGCTGTAATGCTTGAGGGTGCAGTACCCTCCGTGACCACCGGGAGTCCGGGATCGTTCCCTGGGATCCTGGACATGCCAGAGGCCGGGGATTGCGGCCTGGATAGGAACCGCCGAAGCGGTGACGGCCGCGGATCCTGTGGCTGCGGGGAGGGGGGCTTCCAGCGCCCTATCTTCCCCATAAAGGGCTCGTTCTGGTGCCGTGCCAGGTGCAGAGGGTGTATGACTCACCCGGAGCTGAAGGAAGGCAGTGGCGCGTGACGGGTGAGTCCGTGCTGGCCGGGGATGAGCGGAGCTCAGGGATTACACAGCCGCCATCGTCCCTGGTCGCGCATGCGCCCCACTACTAATAGTTTTTGCCGCCCTTTTAACCACTTGAGCTCAGGAAGGTTTTATCCCCTTTATGACCAGGCCTTTTTTTGCTATTCAGCACTTCACAACTTTAACTGGCAATTGCTCGGTCATGCAACACTCTACCCAAATTAAATTTTTATAATTTTTTTCACATAGTGCTTTCTTTTGGTTGTATTTGATCACCACTGGGATTTTTTTGCTATATATATATATATATATATATATGAAAAAAGGCCAAAATACTTTCTGTTATAAAACACATCCAATAAAAAATAAAATTTCTGCATAAATTTAGGCCAAAATGTATTCTGCTACATGTCTTCAGTTAGAAAAAAAAAATCCCAATAAGTGTATATTAATTGGTTTGTGCAAAAGTTATAGCGTCTACAAACTATGGTATATATACTAGAATTTATGGAGGTATGATGCTATACTGGTAATGGAAGTGATCAGCAACCTATAGTGGGACTGTGATAGTGTGGTGGGCAATCTTATGCTAGGTGATGCTGGCTGGGAGATACACTAACTGAATAACTGACACTGACATCAATAGTGGAACTCATACAATGATCAGTGCTAATACTGTACAATGTCACTGTACTAATGACACTGAATGAGAAGGGGTTAACATCAAGGGGCAATCAAAGGGTTAACTGTGTGCCTAACAAGTGTAATGTGTGTGATATGTGTTACTAAGAGATCTGGTTGTTTTTCTCCCTGATTTGCAAGGAGAATAAATGACCAGATTGCTGCTCTGTGTACAGAGCCCTGTGTTGTATGTAAACACAGGGCTCTGTGCTGTGATTGGATAAATTACTGGCTGGGGTCTGCTGCCAATATCCCACTGTGTCCAACTGCATGCTCCCCAAACCTGGAAGCAGACTTGCAACGTTTATTTACCTTTCTGAGCATGCAGCTGCTGTCTGGTCACAGTAAATCTACTATGACCAGGCAGCAAGTGGATAATTGGGCCATTTTTAAATGGAATATGCTGTATCCAAATTAGGTAGATCTGTACCTATGGTCTGCTGTTCTGTTTTCACCATAGAAGACAGGCTCTTCTTAACCTTTGTGTTGCAGGTGGCATACCACACTACAGCACAAGAATACGCTCAACGATGCAATGCTAGAAATTGACAAGAAGTCTTAAAGATTAAGTTCACCTTTTGGGAAAAAATTATAAATGCACATATTTTTGCAAGAAAAAAAATATGCATTTACTATTTTTTCCCTCCGGAACCTGTAAAGCCGTTACACCCGTGATCAGTGGATGAGGGCTCCTGTTAACAAGCCCTGCAGCTTTCAGCCCGAACCTCTGATACAGCTGACTGTTTATACAGTAAGCTGCAGGGCTTCTGTAGGAACTACAAGAGGATCATCAGTGCCCTCGCAGTTCATTGAGAACTACAACCCATCAGCTGCAATGGCTGACAGTACTTATAGTTCTCTCATTCGTATATTGCTATTTTCAAAATCTGACAGTGTGTGCGGGTAGATCCCCCACCCGCTGCCACTTGCTGGTCACAAAAAAAAAGGGACCAATCAATACCCAAAGTTGAGTAGGAAGGGGTAAACATAATCATTGCATGAGGCCGACGTAAATGAAATAAAAGAAGAATCTGGAGAGTCTGCGAGATTGCTAACACATGCCATAGGGGCTTACCAGTTCTGAGCGGAGTGTGGTAAATTCACTTAAGCGATCATATGGAGATCATATCCAGAAAGGAAAATATGTAGGTGAGTATCCTCATAAATAGGAGAGCTCCTTTAAGCCAACTAGTGGCATATGTGGAAAAGAGGGGGATGCCCGCCAATAAGCAGCCAAATGGCGGCGAGCACATCCATGCTGGGATCCCCTGTTGTCAGTGCTGCCCACTTAGCAATTTCACAGGCTCTCAACATTCTTCTTTTATTTCACACAAGTCAGCCTCATGCAGTGATATGTTTTTTTAACCATCATAGATTTACCCCTTCCCTGTTCAATTTTGGGTGTTGATTGGTCCCTTCTTTTTTTGTTGTGACCAGCAAGGATGCAGTACAACAACCTTACTCCTGCATTGTAAATGTACTTTTTCTTGTAACTCTACATACTTTTAAATGCACCTTGTGGAGTTATCAGGGATCCTTGTGGCAGCTGGATGGACCTTTTGGGGTCACGGCCTTGCAGCTTCCTATGGTAGATTTTAGCCTCATAAGATCTACCTTGGGTTATCCTCATGCGTAAATGTTACATATACTGATCATTTAAGTGTAGACTAAAACTTCTTTTTCGACACCATTATGTACATTTGCTGCTTTTTCTTTTTGGCATGTTTTTATATGATTATGTTTTTGTCAATATATGATTGATCTTTGTGTGTTATATTTTAGAGTTGATGTACCGAGTCCTTCCCCCTGAAGGAGTTACTCTCCGAAATATGTTGGGATTTGGGATCTATTGAAGAATACACCCTTACTGACCAAGCTATGTTCTGTGATTGGTAGTTTTTGTATGGCGTATATTTATGTGTATTTGGGTACAGCTAGCATGTTTTGTCAGCTAAGCTTCATATTCTACTATATGTAAAGATCAGAAGATTTTATTGACCTACTTGTCTATTTCATTGTGTTTGTTCCATGTATATGCAATAAAGAATAACAAGTTTTAGATAATATATTCCATTGTGCGTCTGTCTGAAAAGTCCCAGGGGGTTATGGGATCTAGCTTTGCAATCGTTATATTTGGGATGTTGGCAGGATGCTACATGGTAGATACCACTCAGCACAGTTAATTCTTTAGTATTTAATGGTGTCATGTAATTCCTCCAAAGCCAGCTTAGTATTAGCCCGTTGAGGTATAGACACAGACACACAATTTCAAAATTAGTCAATTCTTTTGGTATGCTAGCTCTGTGAAAGTGATCGGCTATGGAGCTTCAGCATCATTTTCACTTTCAAGCTGGGAGCCGGCTAAATAAAACCCACACAATCTGATACATCCAAAGAGCTGAACTGGTTAATATGGTTTGGTTGTATGAGTTTTACATAACCACTGAAAAAATTGAATTTGAAAAATAAATGTATATGATATATGTTTAAATTGATAATATAATATATTACAAGTTGAAATTATCTCTTATTTATGTCTTTTAATTTTGTCCCATTTTTGAGTCACATATTTCAGTTCCATTTGGCACAAATAATGAACATCTGTGCAGCAATCACTAAATTTGTGTTCATCAGATCAGCCTAAAAATATTTTTGTAGTCACAGCAAAATACACAGGTGCAAGAGAAGTATGATGTTTTTTTACATAATTTAGACTGAAAATGTCCTTAATTTTATCCATACACTTATAGTATAATTTGCAGCAAGTGTTCTACTATGTCAGTAAGTAGTAAATTAGAGTATCTCATAGAAATCTGCCTATATATATAACGTGGATAAGATTAGTATCTGAAAGAGTTTTATCCATACTCCATCAATTTCTTTATGCATCTCCTGAGAACCTAACCATTATTTCTTTTCTTTGAGGGTGTTTCATTAATCAGATAGTAATATCACCTCCTAACAATATCATTACTCACACAGATGTAATATATGAGCAAGCTGTGTTTATCCCTGCAAATCAGGAAAAGACATTAACATTTATCTGCTATCAATGATGTTTTTAAAGGGTTTTTTTTTTTTGCTATATTCTATGCCCAGATTAAAAATCTTGATTACAGTAAGCTGTAAATTTATATATTTATTTATTTCAGGTACTTATATAGCGCCGTGAATTTACGCAGCGCATTACATACATATATTGTACATTCACATCAGTCCCTAACAATCTAAACAATCTACAATCTAAAGTCCATAACTCACATTCACATATACACATACTAGGGCAAATTTAGACAGGAGCCAATTAACCTACCAGCATGTCTTTGGAGTGTGGGAGGAAACCAGAGTACCCGGAGGAAACCAACAGAATATATAGTTTTTAATAGCCAACTACAGTATAGATTGAATATTTTAACATGAGGTAATTTACTAAAAATGGTGCCTCTATTGAGTTTTTAAAAAGGTCAGTCAATCAATGCTGCCATTTATATTTATGCTCAGTGGTTCAATTATGGCCAATTACTACATTGGCAAGTGAAGTGAACCAGGATTTCATTAAATAAAATGTAAAACAAGGTAACTTTAACCTTTAGTAACGTCAGTCAACTAAAAATTCCCTACACATGATTGGATATTTAAAGCGAACACTGGTCCACTTTACCCCACTTTATACTTTAGTAAACCAGAACTGGTTCATGGCATCTTATTCACACAGGAGACCTTGGCAAGTAAATACTTACATCATTTGAGGACTCTACTGGTGACATCTATCCTCCGAAATACACAAATTTCACTTCTTCTGATATGGGAGCACAGGCATGATATTGCCCCCAGTCCTAAGATGATACGTGATACATTCTATTAAAATCTACCAAAAATTAATATATGAATTTTGAATGGGCTGACCCTTGAAGTGAACAAATAAATAAATAACCTCCTTCACTATGATCCCACCAAAAAGTCACACTTTCTCCCTAGAAAGTTTACTAATAATACAACCTTTTTGTGATATACCCTAAAATAATAATAATATACCAAATATAAAACAAATTAAATTAAACCATAAAGTGTCCAATTCCTATAAAGTCTCCAATGTGTCCAACAAGTCCAACATTCCAAACTTTCATCCAATAAGAAGGATTGGCTCCTATTTAATCTGGCGAAAACCTCAAAAATAAAAAAAAATATATACTCTAGTGCATTACCTTTTATACAAATAAATTTGTGCAAATCACAAACCACTCCAAAATGTGCAAAAAAAAAAAAAAAATCCTTTATATATGCACATAAAACACAAACTGTGAGCACTCTGTGATCACTGAAACACTGTGTACACTCCGTGGGCCAACACCCAATAGTGCTAAATACTATTACCCTCTGTGAGTATTCATAAACAAAATGGCCGCGGCGACACTTCCGGTCCACGTGCGTGCGTCTTGACGTCACTTTCCCTTCCCCGGAAGTGACGTCAAGACGCATGTACGCGAACCGGAAGTGTCGCCGCGGCCATTTTGTTGGTTATCTACACATGGTTTTTTCCATTGTTTGCTAAGCCTGTACAAGAGCCATGGTCAGAGCTGGAAGTTCTGTATTTTAATGTAAGTTACTATTACATTTTCCCTATGCTTTGAGATCCGTCTTAAGACTCTTCTTGTCTTTGTGAGGACCTTGGAAGAATTATCCTTGAAGAGAGAATGGAAGATTTTGGTTCCATAGTATTGATAAGCGTATGAATACTCACAGCGGGTAATAGTATTTAGCACTATTGGTTGTTGGCCCACGGAGTGTACATAGTGTTGCAGTGATCACAGAGTGCTCACATTTTGGAGTGGTTTGTGATTTGCACAAATTTATTTGTATAAAAAGGTAATGCACTAGAGCAGAGGTAGGCAACCTGCGGCTCTCTAGCTGTTGTGGAACTACATTTCCCATGAGGCATTGCAACATTACAAAACTGACAGTTACAGCTATGACTTGCAGAGGCATGATGGAACTTGTAGTCCTGCAACAGCTGGAGAGCCGCAGGTTGCCTACCCCTGCAATAGAGTATATATATTTTTTATTTTTGAGGTTTTTGCCGGATTAAATAGGAGCCAATCCTTCTAATTGGATGAAAACTTGGAATTTTGGACTTGTTGGACACATTGGAGACTTTAAAGGAATTGGACACTTTATGGTTTAATTTAATTTATTTTATATTTGATATATTATTATTATTTTAGGGTATATCACAAAAAGGCTTTAATATTGACCCTTGAAGTGACCTTGATGAGAACATTACCATGATAGTACATTTAAGCCAGAGACAGGCTATATGGAGGTATCATATCAGGAATCAACAACAGAGATAATCAGATCTGCATAGCTACACTGGGAAACTGAAACCAGACTATATATAGTAAAGTAAATTTAATAATAGTAGAACAAAAGACATGCAAACACCACCACACAGCAAATATAAAACCAGTAAAAGTAAAGAACAATCATATAACCAAAACACCTAACTAACTAAGTAACCAAAAGCCTAACTACAAACTAACTATATAAAATATGTACAAAAATAAGGAACATGGATAAACAAGGTAACTGGCAATACAGAGAAGATCAGGATAAACAGCACACAGTATCTGGCTAGCAAAGCAAAACACTGACATGAGTTGTAATGGTAGAGAAGGGACTAAATACCCCCCCCCCTCCCCAGCAGCCAGCATCAGGTGTAGACTAAATATGCAAATAATAAACTATTATAATCCCACGTTTATCCTATATGTAAGCTATGATGTCTTTGTCCTCATAGTAAATTATATGCCCCAGTGTTCTTATTATACAGTATCAACTTGTGAATAAACTAAATAAATAAATATATTTGACAAATGATATGAGTCACAATTGTATCCTCATAAAAAAAACAGCACTTCACCTATCATAGCCATAACAGTTTCTTTGCAATGATACCAATCATGAAACACATAGTAATAAAAGGTCAAAATAAATAAAAAAAATGAATAATATATCACCCACCAAAGTGTAGTAGAGTGAAATAAGGATAAAGTCTACCACATCCTTTTTAAGGAAAGTCTTTATAATTCGTATAGATCCGCTCCAACACCATCGTGTTTCTTAGGTGACAATCTCCCCATCAGACTACACACTCAACCAGAACATATTGTTAATTAGGCACAACAATAATCCTCCTCTTGGTCCCGCAATCTCCACCACAAATAATGGGTCCTTTTGATCCGGTTCATAAATATAAAGCACAAATGAACCACATAGCGTAATTCCGTTTACAAATTCTATATTAAACCCCATAAAATTTCACTCACATAAAGATAAATAAGATTTGCATTAAATAAAATAGGAGCACTTGTCACTGCATGTAATAACCCGCTGGCGTCTCACCACACTCTCACCACCTCTGCACAGCCCGCTGTTCCACTTCTGGGTAGGAAAGACAACTTCACATCCAGTGAACGTGCTGACGTCACGTATGGTAACGTTCTGAAGAGTTTAGCCATCACGACTTCCTCTGAGGGTGTGACCCTCAGAAGAAGTCGTGTTGACAAAACGCATCAGTTCGTGACCATACATTTACTTTTACATTATTCATTGGCTTACATACAGAGACAGCAACCCAATGTGATTGATTTTCACAAAAAAGAGTCTTCTTAGGTGTAGATTTTTTGGTGTAGCAGTGATAAACCATAATTGAAAGATGGAAGTAGCAATGACAATACAGCTAAAATCAAAAAGTATAAACGTTGAAAAAAAAAATAAAGTTAAAGTGTTACTAAACCCAGGACCCTGCATTCACTATATCTGGTCTCCCACAGTACACAGAACATGGAAATGCAATTATTTTAGTAAATATAATCTGCTAAATATCTTTTCCCATCAGCAGTTAGAACAGTCTTGTGATTTTTATCAGTGTTCAGCAGAGCACTGATTAAAGCTTGTAGGAGTTTTTCTTTCTGCTCTAGGAGGATGAACTGATGACCTCTGTCTGGATAATGCTGATTGCCCTGTGCTGATCAACTGCACTCTCCCAAGAAAAAAAACCTCTAGTAATACACACTAAACTGAGCATGTGCAGAGTGTCTCCACACGATATGTCTTATCAAGAGATAAGAGGGAAGCACTGGAAGAAGGGGAGGATCAGAGAAGTCAGGATCAAACAGCATTTTTACACAATGCGGAGGATTAACCCCTTAGGTTCCACAGTGAGAATAACAAGCATGTTTTACTGCATATACAGGTTGATTTTACTGTTGTGGGTTTAGTAACACTTAAAGCCTATCAATTTCATACGAATTGTCAGACACTGTCAAAATAAGTCACATTGCATAGTTCGTTATTAGGGATGAGTCAAACTGCCCTGAGTTCAATCCAAGCCGAACTCCTTTGAAATCAATAGGAGTCAAATCTATCAAATAAAAAAATGGCCATTAGCTTTGAGCTAATAGTCAAAGGATTGTAAAAAAAACAGCATGGGGAGTGGATGCTGCCTTGGGGAACATATACAAATGCAAAAAAAAGTGATTCAAATTGTCAGCAAAGAACATATCCCTCCTGGCTTCTTTTTTTAAAGAAACCGTGACACGGAGACCCCAACGGTTCCCCAAACCTAGGGGCCTGCTATGTATTTCAGCGACCTTTTTTTAAATCTGGCAATGAAGTTTCCTTCCTGCAAACTAGATTATTTGCTTTCTTTGTAAATGTCACTTTTGCTGTTTAAAAACCTACAGCAATAATGCTTACCAGACCCTTTTGAGTCTGGTATGGATTTAGAGAAAATACGTCAGAAGCAAAAAAAACAAAACAATGCAAAAAATGCATGAGATACCTCATGTCATATTAGGCCTTGAGGTCTGGTACAGATTTTAGGGGGAATTCAACAAAAAAAAAAAGAAAAAAAAAAAAGCATGAAGTCCCCCTAAAAATCCATACCAGACCCTTAATCCAAGCATTAAGCCTGGCTAACTAGGAAAGAGGAAGGATGGTTGAACATGTATGCAACCCTGGCCATTGTGGGGATCAGCGAGCAAGAGGCTTTTTAGAATCTTAACAATAAGGAGGCCCACAGATACTGCCCCCTCTATATGAATAAGTAGGGGGTACATGTACCCCTACTTGTTAAATAATTATGTAACCTATAAATAAATACACCCAAACATTTGACAAGTCATTTATAAAAAAACATTAAAATCCCCTCAACATGTCCATCATTGTAAATCCATTGTCAACACACAACTGATCTCAGTGCTACATAGAGCTGAATGACAGCTTCCCAAGCTGTCATCAGATATATTTTAGAAAGGTCAATGATAGTGGTGACATCACTGATCAAATATAGCCATGTGGCCAGGGATGTCACTGCTGTCCCTGGGATTCCTGGTGTGACTGCTGGTAGTCTCAGTGATGCCAGTGGTTCTTAAGGATGCAGCAGGTGCAAGCACCCCTTGCTTCCTCAGCAACCACTGACAGCAGGAACCACCAGTATTATGTTGCAGTCAAGAGCCAGAAATATGTCAAGGGCACACTGAACACCATGTAAGTGTTTTTACTAGGCCACAATGGAAGAAAGAGAGACTTGGCAGATGGTATATGTAACTAAATTAGAGTGAAATTTTCCAGAGCCACAAGCAAGAAAAGCAGAATGTATTTATGGGGCAGTATGTACTCCTTTTTTCAATAAGCTGCTATGTTGAAGGTAGAGAACATGCAGGTTTCATCCTAATTAACCACCTTCTGCCCGGTCTATTAAAATAAAGCAGCCAGGTGAGAGAACCATTATTGTGGGTAGACATCATATAGCATCGTCCAGAAGCATGTCTCGGAGCCATGCAGCAGTGCAATCTGTCACTCTCTGTGACCACCAATCCCGATTATCACAGTTGTACACAATGACACATGAATGGATGACGTTAAAAAAAAGAATTGAAAAAAATAATATATATATATATATTTTTACATACTGTCACCAGTCAGTGTCCCAATCACTGCCAAACTACTGATATGATGATGATGTACTGTACTACTGACAGTATGTAAAAAATTGTGAAAAAAATATCTTTCGTAATTTTCCAAAAAAAATTACAAAAAAATTACAGAAAAAACTCACCATGCTTCTTACCAAATACTTTGGACTGTCTGCTTTCCAAAAAGGGGTTATTTGGGGGGGGTATTTGTACTGTTCTGGCATTTTAGGACCTAAAGAAGTTAGATAGGCCATCAGGATTTGGGTTATTTTTACCAAAGAAATGTAGCACTATACATTTTGCCTTAAATTTATGAATAGAGATTATTTATTTACAACATTTTATAACAGAAACAAATAAAAACATGTGTAGTCCAGAGGAGGAATACAGGTTTATATTGTAAACATTTCCATACTGAACCTTCCTCATACATTTTATGCAAATATTGTAAATAAACAGTGTCCCGATAGAGACTGTATAGTGTTGGAGTCCTAAATGATGCCAGAGCCTTTCCAGATGAATGTGATCCAGGGGATGAAAACAAAAATAGCACAGATTTCCTTCACCTCCCTCAGGTGCCTGATATAAGCGTCATCGAGGGGAGGGTTATTACAGTAAACATAGATGACCTCCCTCACACAACAGTACACTCAAAAAGGTCTGTAATATTAATCCAAGCTGGATATTTCCAAGCAATTCAAGGCCTCATGGCAGATGAAACAGTCCATATATAGTGGCCACAATCCCTCCAAAACGGTAGAGATATAATTTGTAAAAACCATGTTGTGGTTAAAAAGGCATGTATACTTATCATCCATTGGCACCCATAGATCAATCATAATGCTGGGAGTTCATGGGAGATAAAAAGCCATCCTGACCGGTTTTGCCAGGAGACCCAGCTGCCTCAGAGGTGGACTTGTGTTTGTTTTTGTGTTTTATGGGATGTGAAGCTACCAATCACCCAGCAGCTCCACAAATGGGTTATTTTTCAGAAATATTTATTCACAAGATGTTACCTGACCATGAAAATGTGTTTTTAGCAACTTCAAAACAGCTGTGGAAAACATGTGGTGGTGTTAGTTGTGCTAAAACATCATCCTACATACATTTTCATTAAGAATACAGGATGTTGCTAGGTAAAAAATTATTTGCAAT
This sequence comes from Staurois parvus, assembly GCF_062004578.1. NCBI lineage: Eukaryota > Metazoa > Chordata > Amphibia > Anura > Ranidae > Staurois > Staurois parvus. The sequence goes on along the minus strand of NW_028318023.1, from coordinate 3,545,438 downwards.
TGCTCCTGAACAGTTGGGTTTGGGTTATTAGTGCTGCTAAAATACAGCTACCCCATTAAATACTAATGCAGACCAGAGAATGTTACCTCACAAAAAAATGTAAATATTTTTCAACTGTGAAAAATCTACAGAAAAATTGGGTATTCTATTGCCGTTGCACATTGTACATTGCACAAAAGCAATGGACCCATTGGTAATAGTGACAGGCCTACAGTATTGGCAGTGGATGTTAAGAGTGCCAGGCCAGCAGTAGTAGAAGGAGGTGTTAATGGTGGCTGGGTGTGTTCATGGGGCAGGGGACAGCAATGGGGACAGAAGTTGGATTTATTTCAGGCCTACAGTGATCAAATGAGAGGCTTAGGTTGTACAAAAAATAAATAATTTGGGTGGCAGAATCCTGCATTGGTGGCAGGGGCTTAACATTTGTTCCTGATCTAGGACTGGTTTATTTTAACAGATGTCAGCAGGTCAACTGTGTCCAAGAACAGCCAAACACTTTGTCTGTTACAAAGTCCCCTGTAGCACTAAATATATTTTCAAAGACGACACGAGCTGCAGGGGAGCCCAGCAGCTCGAATGCATACTGGGAAAGCTCTGGTCAATAGCCCATCCTTGTTACCCAATAATCAAGGGGGTCATCCTTTGGAGGGGGTTAACATCTACCCTTGACCCATATACTCCCCATCATATGATGCAACCACTGCCAATAAAGGCTGGCAGCAAATAGCCCTGGTCACTAGGTAGAGAAAAATATTTTCAATGCCTCACTTTGGAAGCCACCCCAACCACTGCCCTTTTTTTAAAAGACAACAGGCTCCAAATCACATTGTCCATGTGGCAGCTGCCTCCACACCGCATGAGTCCTCAGAGACGTTAAGGAAGACATTGACCTCAGCTATCTTTCCCCTGCCATGAACAACTCCTGGGACTTCTTAATGATGCTACCCACCCCTGGTAGCCTTCCCCATGTCATCCTTCTCTTGAATTCTTCCTCCTGCTTCTGTCTCCACTGCCCTTTTTATAATGTCATGGAGTGTATGCTCCAGCAGGGACACCACAGGAATTGTAAGGCTGATGCATACATTGTCACAGCTCCCCGATCTGATTTCCTCCACAAACAGTGACAATAGATAGGATGCGATCTGTATCAGGATCCACTGACAAAGGAATAAGCACCCAGCTCCTCTGATCCTGCCTCCATGCCACATTTGTACAGGTACTCATTTAAGGTCAGCTAAGTGTAACACACTACAGATTAGCTAGATATGATTTTTGTTAGCTAAAATCTGAGTAGCAGCCTGGGATGAGTCAGCCTGAGAGTGAGGCAGGAGTTCATCTCAGGGCAGGCTGGATGGCTCTACAGGTCAGGGCTTCTGGAGCCCTCCCCCCTTAGAGAACTTTCTGGAAAATTGGAGGATGAGTGAAGGAGGCCCAGATCTGCATGTTTGAGGAGGTTGGGCATGGTGATCAGGGCAACCCTTAAATGTGATAGAGCCTGGGGAGCAGTGTGCAGTGTTGGGTGGAAGATGGACTGAGAGGAAGGTTGGAATGCAAAGTCTGGGAGGGGGCCCCAGGGAGGGGAGCTTACTACAGGCAGGTTGCTGGAAAGAAGGATCTCTACTGTCCCTCCGTCTCCTAGGAAGGAGAAGCTCTTCAGCTGGGAAGGAGCCAGCCCAGCTTAAGGCCTGAAGGCAGCCATCAGCCCACCAAGCTAACAGGACAGGACAGTGTGAGTACTCCTACAGCCCCTGGGCCAGAAAAGGGGAGAGGATGGTCAGGTGAAAGACTCAACTAGTTCTGATTGGGGAATAATTCATTCTTAGCTCTTGGGACCCCTTGCCCAGGGATACCCTCAGTGAAGAGGAGGATTCATCCGGGGTCCGAGGAGGTACATCAAGGGGACTTCAGTGTTCCTTAACCACTTGCCTACTGGGCACTTATACCCCCTTCCTGCCCAGACCAATTTTCAGCTTTCAGCTCTGTTGCACTTTGAATGACAATTGTGCTGTCATGCAACATTATACCCATATTACATTTTTAGCATTTTTTTAACACAAATAGAGCTTTCTTTTGGTGGTATTTACTCGCTTAGGGATGTTTTATTTATTGTGCTTTAAACAAAAAAAGAGCAAACAATTTGAAAAAAAAACACGTTTTTCTTTGTTTCTATTATAAAATTTTGCAAACAGGTAATTTTTTCCTTCACTGGTGTGCATTGATGAGGCTGCACTGGTAGGCAGCACTGATGGGCACTGATAGGCAGCACTGATGGGCACTGATAGGCGACACTGATGAGGTGGCACTGATAGGCAGCACTGATGGGTACTGATAGGCAGCACTGACAGGCCACACTAATGAGCTGGCACTGATGATGCTACACTACAATGATGGGCACTGATAGGTGGCACTGATGGGTGGCACTGACTGCCTGCACTTCTGGGCACTGACTGGTGGCACTGATGGGTGGCACTGATGGGGGGCACTGCTGGGCACTGGTGCCGTGGCACTGCTGGGCACAGGTGGGTGGCATTACTAGGCACTGCTGGGCACAAGTGGGTGGCACTGCTGGGCACAGGTGGGTGGCACTTTTGGGCACTTGTGGGCAGCACTGCTGAGCACAGGTGGGCAGCACTGGTGGGCAGCACTGTTGTGCACTGATCATCAGTGCCCTGATGATAGGTGCTGATCTGTCCTCTGACAATTGCCGGTTATAGGCAGTACTTTCCTCACACTATGACAACGTGAGGAAAGTGCAGCCGATAACCTGCAACTGCATTTACCTGGTGATCTGCTCTGTCATTGGACACAGCTGATCACGTGGTAAAAGGCCACTGTGATTGGCCATTTACCACATCACATGATGAGCTGTGTCCGTAGGATGCCCTCCCAGAACTGGACAACCGCGCTGTAGCCATCATTCGGCTATAATGCAGTTGGAAAGTGGTTAAAGAGACAGTGTTTTTTTTTTCTGATCCACATTTATGTCCAGTTTTTGCTGCTCCTCCTCAAGTTTTACAGTTCCTTGGTCATCCCGTATACCCCTGGACCCCATTCAAGTTGTTAACGCCTTAATAAAAACAACCAAAATATAGCTTGAGGACTGTTTACTGACTCCAAGTGTGCAAAAGTGTGGAAAATGCATGTTGGCTGGCTGTGCAGAGCATAGGGAGACCCAAAACAAACTCAGCTGTCCCTAAGGGGGTAGTGCTACACAAGTGAAGCCACTTGAGTAAGATACAGTTCCACTTGGGGGACATGCCACATATCAGGCTGTGTGGCAGAGCAAATTCCTGTTGAATTTTACTCAGCAGCACACTGGCTGGGTATGACTGAAATGGCTACAAACTCTTCAGGCCTGCCTCAGAAGATTCTGTAGGCCATGGTACCTATCCAGGAATGTTGAACCACTGGTTAAGGATGTGTGCCAGGAGAGGAACATGTGGGAACATTTTCCCGAGGAAGAACAAACAGCAAGTTAGTGCTGTTGTCACACAAAACCTTTTGTGGCATGAAATAGCATGGGGTTAACCATCCTTGGACCTGTTCTTGCAAACCTAACATAATCTCTACACCAGTGTGGCTCCTGTCCCTTATATACCAGCTACTAAGCTATTACAGTGGGCTGGTAGTTCAGAGGACAACTTACCTGAAGAGAGCATCAAGTAAGAGGAGGTGTTGGAGGTGACTGTGCTTTAACTAGTTATAATGATAGGGGCAGAACAACTAGCTCCAACTGTGTGCCCTGTTTTTCATCCTTCTTGGCTGCCAGCCAAGTTATTCAGTGGGCCAGAAACAATATTTGTCATCTCTGCCCATGCTTGCTAGACCACATGTCTGTTGTCAGGTGGACCCTCCTGTTTATGGTGTTGTCTGGCAATGTGGAAACATTATGTTCCACATGATGATGGAGGGCAGGAGTGGCTTTAGGACTTAAAAAATGGCAGTTGGAACTTGCCATTACAGTACAGTAAAGCCCACAAATTCAGGAAAGGGGGCTGGAAAGGCAAGATCTTTAAAGCCAGTAATTTTACCAAGGTGGAATTGATCTTCTGGGCATGGGGACACTTTAGGCAGAATTGGAAAATGACTATGGTGCTTTCTACAGCACATGTATTGAAAAAGGCCCACACAGTTGTGCTCTGATTAGCAGACCTACAAATGCAGTAGAATAGAATGACTGCTTCTTCCACTCCTCAGCAACCTGCCCCTGAATTGCATCCTGCCCAGCAGATGCTGTGCAGCTCCACTGCTTTCTCCTCTACTTAATCTGCACCCCACATCACTGGAGTCTGCAGCTGCAGGAACACATGTGCCACTTGGTTCTTCCTGACTGTCGTCAGCTCCCTCTATGCTCCATCTATGCCACCAGGGCACTTTGGCAGCAACTGATAATTTCAAGCTACTGTACCTGGGACACGATTTGTTAATGTTGTTTGCAATGCATTATGGGGAGTTTGAAAGAGGCAATTTCCCTAAAGATAAGGTTTTTGTCTCTACATCCCAATAGCCAAAATTTGACCAGAACTTCGGTTTGCACCAAACTCCCAGCTTATCCCTAGTCAGCTGTCAAGGTAAAAACAGATTTGTGTTGCAAATGTTTGCAAATACTTTTGGCGTCATTCTAATACGTTTGGTTTAAGTGGCCAGCTATGAGACATATATTTCAATGCATTAAATTAGGGTACACTAGCACTCTTTCCAGGTAGTTAGCACAAAAGCTTGTTTAAAAATCACAAAAGCATGTTTTTCCTTTGTAACCATAATGAACAATAACCTCAAATTTACTGCATAAATGAAAAACATTTTGAGGTAAATTTTCTTTCCTGTAGATATATGTGTAAGCCAAATACAACAAAATGGCTACAGGATAAGTCTGACATAAGCTAGAAGAGTAAATGAGGAAAACAACAATGCCAGTTGGTTGGTTTTATATAATTTCCACCAGGTGACATCTTTTTTTAAACAAGAACAGGCTGTCAGTATTACCAAATTACCCTTGTTAATCTATCTTTTCTAATAACTCAGACATTTACATTGCTTTCTTGTGCTACGTGTATTATCCCTACATATCTAATGCATAGAGCATTTTCCTTTAATGTGCATGCTAAGCATTATTTCTGTAGCAGAATAAAGGCAATATTAACCGTCAACCTTGAATATTAAAAGCCATTAGGGAACCAGATATGTTACTCATTATAATTTTCGCTACATATCAATTATAAAAAGAACAAAAGCCTTTCTTCCGTCAATTTCATATATTTTATGTAGTTCTATACAGTTGCAGATATCTGTATAAGAAAAAAAATAATATACCTATTCAGTTGCAGGCTTTGCAAAATGTGTTATACATTTCTGCCATTAGCAGAATTGTTGGAGCTTTTATAGGAAACATCAAGACGTGTTCTTTGTAATTTACAGATTGTATTACTATAGTGTGGATCTGAGAAAAAAATGTATTTCAGTATAAAACTCACAGCTGTCCTATTCAAATCTCCATTGTCCTGACGTGAAAGTAAAATTAAAAAATAAGAAAATTAATAATAGATTTTCATTAAGTATTCTTAAAGATGTACTAAAAACCCACATTCCCCATTCTTCCATGCTAGAGCACATTGACATCTTTTTCTGGGGTGTTAGCAGACCTTATCCTGGCACTGAACCTAGCCAGCTTCAATTCTTCTGTTGAATAGTGCACTTTTTATTTAAGCAATGGCAGCTTGTGGCTATGGTTTCATAGAGGCACACAGGAGGTTTTTTTTTTTTTGGGGGGGTGGGGGGGGAGAGGCTAGCCAATATAATGTCACCTTATAGTGTTTTCTCATAAACACTACTTTCATGAGTTTAAAATAGCTGACTAATTCATTATGTCCAAAAAATCAGATTTTTTAGAAATGTGATATTTTATATAAAGCTATTCACCATCATAAGTAATGATATGGCAGTGAATTTGTTGAATGCTATTGCTTTTTAAACATTATTCAATAGCTTCATAAAGTAAATTTCATACTACAGTAAATAAAAAAAGAGAAAATAATTCCTTGCTATCCAGGCACTAACTAAACAGGACAGATTCTTCTCCGATAGGTTTTCTCCCAGTTAACAACAAAAAAACAAGTGTTTTGCAAACCTTTTCTTTCTTCCACAGAGCAATTTTCACACTTAGCTATCTCTCAGATATATTCCCTGAGTCCCAGACCAGATTACCCTCTAGCTCCAGCCCTTCCTTATTTATCCTACCTGCTGCTGGTCCAAAGTGGGAACCAAAATGCAGCTTGGATTCCACACTGCCGAGGTGGCCTGGAAAGTGTGGACCAGATTCCACTATATTTTCCCACCTAGGAAAGTGTGCGAAGTGATACTTTCCCCTCAACCACCTTTCCTTTCATCGTGTCCCATATTCCCCTCTGCTCAAGCTACTGTGACTGAACAACTAGCATGACAATGTATGAAAGTCTCATCTGGACCCACTCACCCAGACCCAGCGGTCGGAAAGGTGGTGGGGTTGGTATGCTCCTGTCACCAAAGAGCACCTTCCAAGTCCTCCCAAACCCTCCCTGTCTATCCTTCTCTTCCTTCGAGACCCACTGCATCTGGCTATTCTCTCCAATCTCTCTGAGGATTGCAGTGATCTATCGGCCTCCTGGACCCGTGTCCTGCTTTCTTGACGACTTCTCCGCCAGGCTACCGTTCTTTCTCTCCTCTGAGCTACCCACTATCATCCTTGGAGACTTCAACATCCCTATCAACATCAATAACCCAGCTACATCCCAACTCTTCCACTTAACCTCTTCTTTTGCACTTGCACAGTGTATACAGTCCACCACTCACTCCAACGGGAACACTCTAGACCTTGTCTTCTCTCATCTTTGCACTCCCTATAACCTCTCAAACACCCCCTTTCCTCTCTCTTATCACAACCTCATCACCTTCTCCATCTCCTCGTCCTCAAACACCTACCCCTCCAAATGGCAAACAATCACCAGCAGAAACCTTCGTAACTTGAACCCTGCTCCCTTCCACTCTGCAGCTAAGTTTACCATAGTATCCTTCCCCTGTCCTGCCCTGACCTGGCCACTACTGTCTACAACAATTCGCTGTCAGCCGCCCTAGACTCGCTTGCACGCCCAACAACACATAGCATTAGGCCCCGACCGCTACAACCCTGGCAGACTGACCACACCAAAAATCTTAAACAACGTAGTCGTGCGCTGGAGTGACTATAGCGTAAAACCAAATCCCAACAAGCATTCACCCGATATAAATCTGCCTTCATAACATACACTTCCTCCCTTCACGCTGCCAAACAAGCCTACTTTGTTACTCTCATTAATAGCTTCTCCTCCAGTCCTCGTCGGCTCTTCTCTACTTTTAACTCTCTACTTTCTCTGCCTCCACCTCCACCTCCACCCAGTACCTCACTCACCGCCCACGAGATTGCTAACCACTTCAAAAAAAAGATTGACGCAATTCGTAGGGACATCACCACTGCTCAGACCTTCACCCTACCTAGCATTCCTCACACTAAACCCCCTCATCACTTCGCTCCTTCGACCTCGCTACTACTGAAGAGGTCACTAAGGTCTTCTCAAAAGCCCGCCTCACCACCTGCCTCCTGGACCCTGTCCCCTCACAACTCCTACGGTCACCTTCTTCTTCCATCCTACGCTCCCTCACTCACATCTTCAATCTTTCCCTCTCTACTGGCACCTTCCCCTCCCCTCTAAAGCACGCGCACATCACTCCCATACTTAAAAAACCCTCCCTGGACCCCACCGACTTGAACAACTTAAGACCCATCTCCCTGCTGCCATTTACCTCCAAACTCCTAGAGTGCTTAGTCTATAATCGCCTGAGCTCCCACCTCACCGACAACAACCTCCTCGATCCTCTACAGTCTGGCTTCCGCCCCCTACACTCCACCGAAACTGCCCTACTCAAACTCACCAACGACCTACTAATTGCCAAAACCAATGGCCACTATACAGTACTATACAGTACTCCTACTCCTCAACCTCTCTGCGGCTTTTGACACGGTTGACCACCCCCTCCTCCTCAAAAAACTACACTCTTTTGGCCTCAGACACTCCGCTCTCTCCGGGCTCTCCTCCTATCTATCACAGCGCTCCTTCAGTGTTACCTCCACCATAGTGCACTCACCAGAAGTAAGTAGCAAGCAAGCCCAGAGCTGAATGACACTAAGGGGTGTTCCTGCTTGTTCCTCCTGCCGGTGACCCGGTTGAAGGTGGGATCTCTCCAGAAGCCAGTGATGCACCAAATGAACAATCAAAAGTAAAGTAGTCAAGTCTCCATCTCCAACCCACGGTGATCCAAGGAAAGGGATTCCTCCTAGAGGGTAAGCTCATAGACCGAGCCCAGAGACAGTATTATATAGTGTAGTGTTTTATTAAAAAGATAGCAACCACATGGAGCATAAAATCATTAATGGATAAAAAGCACTTTCAAAGATGGTCGCTGGACCATCATGTGGACACGGCGGCTTGACGTCAGCACTCACATTCTCAAAGGGATCCACCTAGTCAACTGAACCTCTACCTTTCATTAGATCAATCAGTGGGGCTGCAATGGTGACAAAATTGGGAATAAAACATCTAGAGTAAATAATAACTAGCTTCTCTCAAATCAAATAAATCAAAACATATAATTCATAAGTGTCCAAAAACCCCAAATGTCCTCAAAAATATTTCCAAAAATCGTCTCTATATAGTACAGTCTTTTCACCTCCAAACAGATATTGTATTTCTTTACTTAATCCCACGTGATATTTCCAGATTCCTCATGTACCTCAAAGAAATATAAACTCAAAATAGTGTATTACCTTTTATATAAATTATCAACGTGCCATAAACCGTGTCTCATGCAAACTGCATAACGTGCAAAAACACACGTGAGAAAGAAAAAAATAAATAAAATATATAAAAATTATTTTATAAAATAGATAATGTAATAAAAATTAATAATATAATAAAATCTACACATGAATACACTTCAAGTTGTGAACACTATAACTGCAAACAATATACAGTGATCCACTCCAATTTAGTATTAAAAACACACTTAACTCTGTGCAAAAGTGTAAAAAGTGATGGGACTTTCAAAACAAGCTTTGCAGATGGTTTTCTACATCAAGACCCCATTCTGCTATTGGGCACAACAATACGTGATGAAAAATACTGTGTTCCACTCTAACTCGTGTAACAATGAATAATTACCAGGGGCGGACTGACAACTCATGGGGCCCCTGGGCAATAGGGGATCATGGGGCCCCTGTCTCCTTGCCCAAACTCAAAAAATCCTATGAAAAAGGTACCAGGGGCATGTCATGGGGCCCCCTACTGACCCCGGGCCCTCGGGCAGTGCCCGAGTTTCCAAATGGTCAGTCCGCCCCTGATAATTGCCTTATATCAGTGAAAACAAACACTCCTCAAAATGATGGGTAAAGACACTCTCCAGCCTCCTAGTTAATCTTGTTGATTCTCCTCCATACTCCACATAAAATGAATCAGGGATTAGAGATGATGGTATAGTAAATGAATAACATTTATTGAGTAACTTACATCTAAAATCGAAGAAAGCAGCTTCCAATAACACAGACAGCTCCAGTGTATGCCTTAGTATGGGAACAACCACATGTTCCCACTTCCAAAATGGCCCCTATCGCACTTCCGGTTCAACGTGAGTGCGTCAGACGTCACGTTCCCGACGCGTTTCGTCACTTCCTGGACCTTTTCTCAAGGGATCACTAAAAAATGTCTAGAGTAGCCTGTGATTCCAAGAAATGCAGACTTGGAATCAAAGTCCTCAGTCTTATTGACCAGAGGCTTTGTCAACCCCAACCAATGATGTAGCTCAGGTATTTGGCCTCCTCCAACCCCATAGTGCACTTTTTGGGGTTGGCTGTAAGTCCTGCTTCCCTAAGGTAATCTGCTACTGCTTGCACTTAGGGCTGTGGATGACTACATCATCTAAATAAATGGTCGTGTATTAGCAAAGTGGTATTGACACGTCTTGTCCATCATTCTCTGGAATGAGGCAAAATCACCATATAAACCAAAAGGCATCCACTTATGTTAGAATGACCCCTTGGGGGTAAAGAATGCCATCTATCCTTTCCCACTTTCCATCAGGGGTATCTACCAGTAGCCCAGGTCAGATCTAAAGTAGTTATGTACCAGGCAGTTCCCAATCTGTAAATACGTTTGTCCACCCAAACCATCATGAAGTTATCGAATTTGGATATGCTATTCAACTTTCTGAAACCATTAAAAAATCTTATTGTTCTGGCTAGCTTTGGGACCAACACTGTTGGATTTGACCCATCACTGTGGGACTCCTCTATTACTCCCAGCTCTAACATATTCTTTTTTTTGTTTGCGACTGCTTCCCATCTGACTTTGAGTATTCTATATGGCTTCACATTTACATGGACACCAGGCTCTGTAATTAAGTTATGTTGTATAACTGGTCAATCCAGTTATCTGAGAGAAATAAAATCTCTATTTTTCCTTACAAACTCATTTACCCCATTCCCTTGGGCCACTGTCAAATATATACGAGCAAAAATTCTGTATTTTTTTATTTTCTTAGTTCCCTTGTGCCTAACTGGGTAATCAAATTAAGCATAACTTCAACTTATCTACTAAGCTAAGTGAGCAGTCAAACAGTCTGTATTTATGTTGCAAGTCAACCTAAAATTTACACGAGGGTCTGGAGACATCTAAAAATAGATCCAGCCTATTTTTGTCAAAAGATTAGCTTTTAACCACTTTCCCACCAGAGTATTTACCCGACTTCCTGACCAAGCCAGTTATCACGATATGGTGCTGCGTTTATTTTAACTGACAATTGCACGATCATGCAACACTGCACCCAAATGAAATTTATGTTCTTTGTTTCACACAAGTAGAGCTTTTTTTCAGTGGTATTTGATCATCGGTGCATTTTTTTTTTGCGCTATAAAAAAACCCGACAAATTTGAGAGAAAAAACAATATATTTTGACTTTTTGTTATTAAACATGTCCAGTAAAAAAAAATTAAAAATTAAATGTCATCATAAATTTAGGCCAAAATGTATTCTGCTACATGTTGTTGCTGAAAAAAAAAATCCCAATACGTGTAAATTATTTGGTTTACGTGAAAGCTGTAGTGTCTACAAATGGTGGTATATATACTGGAATTTTTTTTAATATACTAGTAATGGTAGCAATCAGGGACTTATTGCAGGACTGCAAAACTGCAGAGGGCATTCTGACACTGGGGAGGAACTAACTGTCATTGACATCCCCAGTGACACTAATACAGTGATCAGTGCTAATAAAAAAACACTGACACTGTGCTAATGGCACTGGGCAGGAAGGGGTTAACATCCATGGAGATCAAAGGGTTAACTGGATGCTGGTTTACTGTGTGCTGTGTGTGTGTTCCACTGTGTCAACACATTGCTTTGTATTGCTCTGCTATGCAGAGCAATACAAAGCAATGTGCAGGAGCTGACAAGGGAGAGATCTGTATTGTTTACATACAGAACTCTCCCCCTTCAGTGATACTCGGCGATAGCCAGGCGCCAGCGGGGAATCACTGCCCAGGACCCAGTGATCGATAGCTGAGGCCGCCAATGGCGGTGCAGGTAGGGAGTGCACACTACCCGGAAATGCACAATCACGTATATATACAGGTGATATTGCGCAACCCTGCCACTCTGTAGCAGTCAAAAATGTGAAAGCTTGTGAGCTGCTATGTGAGTGAAAAACCTACTGAAGTGCTAATGGTGAATCGCCTGCACCTAACACATACTTATACTAGTGTGCTAAATCCATATTATATACCACAATGTGCCGCGCTTCACTTAAAACTATAATTATACATCAGTTGCCAGTACTTATGTTGCATATCAAAAATTTAAACAATATTTTGAAATATGAAAAAGTAAATAAATAAGAGTGAAATAGTAAAAAGCAGTGTCAATATCCAATAGCAGTGTCCATATGATTAACAAAAAAAGTCCATATATGAAATTTCCTCAGACTTGCATAGTTCGCTTTAAAATGCAGTAACTCGTGCTTCCAATATAAAATATTATGTGCGGAAAAACTTGCATAGACGTGCCTCCCCACCGGTTGTGCTCTCACCTCAGGTATATGACCAAACCGTTAATTGAGGTCATATAATGCTTGTGTCCCTTTAAATGGGCCAAAGTATGGATGAGATGATATCCTGCTGTTTGGGGTCCTTCTTCACTGAAACGATAATCTTCCCTTCCATGGTGGTTAATATAGAGGAATGAATCAAATCTTAGTGTATTATCCTTTAAAAAGCCTTTTTATTAATAAAAATAATGCACTCACATATACTCTGTGTATAAAATCTCTTTGTTCACAAAATGTGTGCTCCAGAACTTTTCCTATGGTGAAACACCTAAAATTGTCAAAGGTAGGGGAGGGGCTTTGACAGCAGGACACTCGAAGGTACCATACTGACACCAGCTGGCAATTTTAGGTGTTTCACTTAGCAGTTAGAAAGCATCAGGCTGTATTAACTCACAATTGGCAGTCATACCACAGCATTACATCAAATGAAAATGAGTGGTAGCAATAAACAGTGTCAATGGGTGATCAGACAATAACTGAGCAATTGGACTATTTGACAGCAAACAGCAAATGTTCCAAAAGTTCACTTTTTGTCTTTAGCTTGCAATGGGTGTCCCTAGCAAAAGAAAGAGGCCTGTAGGTGATCACTATGACAGCAGTCGGTAATTAATAGACTCCTTGCCCTCGACCATCTGCTATTTTGCAAGGGCATTTTCGGAGATTGGGATGTATACGAATTTCCAAATGGACATAGTACTGAATGTCAATGAATGAGAAAAAAAAGTTATAACAAAATTAACGAATGCATTTGTTGCATTTGGATTAAGTTACACAATTTTCAAATTAGTTTGATCATTCGGATTCGGATATGGATCTGAATTTTGTTCCATTCATTCGGATGCACATGATGCCAGTCGATATTGTACAATCAGCCAATTCTCTTAGTGGGTTGGATTAGCATTCAAAAGTATAACATTTTTCTAATTTGATAATATAGTGAATATATAGAAATCTTCAGGAATAGCTGCAAAATTTTTGAAATCCACCTGGGCCAATGAATATATGAAACAAATTCCAAAAATGACTTGGGTCAGCATAATGAATATGACAAAACAAAATTTTTTAATGAACGGATGCACCTAGTGCAAAACAAAACGAAAATTTCCAGCGTGCACCTCTACCCAAAACCTTGTGTTGGCAGGCTTAAAATACCGTCCCTTTCAGAATTCAGCATGCAGTGGAACAGTGTTCTTAAATGACAGTCAGTCTCACCCTGCTAGCAGTGGCAGTGTAAAGTCAGCCAGCAGATGCCCACCAGTCCTGTGTTACATAGTTACATAGTTAGTCTGGCTGAAAAAAGACAAAAGTCCATCCAGTTCAACCATTAAAAAAAAACCTCTCCTCAGCATGGGTCTATCTTCACAGCCAGCTCCCAACAGTCTAGGTCAGTGGTGGTGAATCTATGGCACACGTGACACAGCGGGCATGCAGAGCTTTCTCTGTCGGCACGTAAGCCAAGTCGCCCCAGCATCGCTGCAGCAGCCGAGCATCAGATAACAGCGCACATAGGGGCCATGCACATGCAAAGGAGTAGCGGCACCAGGAGATGACGTCACGAAGCGCGACTCGTCCGAGCTTTCATATGGCCGATCAGTTTGCTGCCAAGGATATATATATATTGGACTGGCTGTGAGTTTTAATACATTTGCTTTTATTAACACAAGATTTTAGCTTGTGCTGATGATCAGTGGAACTTTGCCTGCCCCCTTGTGCTGGTGATCAGTGCAACTTTGCCCCCTTGTGCTGGTGGGTCAGTGGAACGTTGCCCCCTTGTGCTGGTGGTCAGTGGCACCTTGTCAGCTTGTTCTGGTGGTCAGTGGAAGCTCTGTTATTGTGTTTTTCTTTTAAGACAAAAGATGTTAATGTATGGGTTGTTTTTTCTAAACCAAAACCTCCAGTATTCAGGTTTAATTTCAGTATTGGCACTTTGCGATAAATAAATGGGTTTTGGGTTGCAGTTTGGGCACTCGGTCTCTAAAAGGTTCACCATCACTGGTCTAGGTCATAGTCTCAGGCCTAAGGATAGTGCCCCTCTGCTTCCAGGTAAAAGCATCCCTGTGCTTTCACTTCACAAAGCTTTGCTAATTTGCACTTTGCTACGGTCTTCCAGCAGAAAGAGTTTATTCGTCCTTTCTCTTCCCCGGAAATACTAAATCTCATCCTCCCCCTTGTTATGCCCTCTTCTTAGGAATTGTAGTCCTTTCCTCATCCGACACACTATTGTGTGGATTGTGGAATGCCGATTTCTCTGGAGGGATGTGTCTATACACATCCCTCCAGAGAAATCAGCTTTCCACAATCCATCATGGTTTTGTCTCAGAGTCTCTTTGGTACTTCATGCCCCACAGGCTTCTTCTGGTGGATGGAAGTGGAACGCCACTGGCTATATCAGCATAGAGGTCTTGTTTGGAAACATAGAGCATAGAGCAGCAGCAGCCCTGTGTCTTTGTATCTGTCTCTTCCTTGCCAACTAAGCACCAAGCTACACGAAAAAATTATTTAGACTCTGAAAATCCCCTGTTGATTTGGATATAGTACAAACATTTGTAAAGCGACTGTGCATTTGATAAGATAACTAGTTTCAAAATAAAACCTAGGGGGACTGCATAATGTAACTCTTAGGTATTGTCCTATTGTATCTTTAAAAAGGAAAAAGGATTACCAGCCTTTCCAGTACCAGGAACAGGATCAAAAGCCATAAGCAGAATCATGTATTTTTCTACTTTTACTCCATCGTTCTCTGTCATTATCTTGTCTAACATGTTTATTTTATCATTTCCATTTAGCTTTGCTTCATGTAGTTGTACATTTTTACACATAACTTTTCACACTTTTATAACAACAGGATCCTACAGAGCTACATAACATACATAAAGGTCCTGTGAAAATATGAAAGGCATATGCATATGCTTTCAGTGGTAACTGTGCCAGTTACTTTACTTTATTCTATTGTTATATGTAGTACAGTCATTATTCAATAAAGAGCATACTGTATTGCTCAATTAAAAATCTCTAATGGAGATTATACCCTTTTATTTTGAATACAGTCATTTTGCTAAAATATGATGTTTAAGTGCTTTGTGTGCTCTCATTTTTTTTAGTTCACCATAAAGCATACAGAAAAAGTCTAAAGAGCAACAGGGGCAGTAGGATTTTCTTGGTACCAACAAAGACACAGACATTTAAAGGTTAAAACCTCATATTTTTATTACAGAAAGATATAATATTAAAACACCATTGCTTGTTAAAAATCCCTGGGCTGTACTACAATCACACCAGTGGTGCTATCTCACACCCACAAGCTGTTATTCCAAGTTAAAGGTGAGTCTGTAGTCAGACAACCTCAACATGTTTCTTCAGGAGTTTATTGGGGGAATATAGTTCTATAACAAAACAAAAATATAAAAAATAATACAACATAATATCAAAAATCATAATACAACTTAGAATAACATAATATTGGGTGTTTTGTAAATGACGACTGTCTTAGCACTTACCCCAGGACACCAGGTGGAGCTATAGAGACAGGACACAGTAAGGCACTAAACAAAGACCCTATGGGGCGAACGTGGGAGCGAGTCTAAAGGCCATAACTGCCTATATGCATATAATGAAGATTGTTTTAGAATAAACACCATATCATGACTATATCCATTGTCAACTGAAAATAATAAGAGAAGGCATTAGATATACCTGAGCTGTGATAACACCACACTTCCAAAATGCGGCTGATGGGATTTAAGCTGGACAACACATGGAACACACCTCTCTGGTCATAACATGTATAATAATAGTAAATAAGGTTGTTTGGATATTAAGCAGTGTGTTTGTTAAATCAAAGAGTTCAAAGAATGAAAGCTTACCGCTGCATCTGCAAAAGTTAACATATATACAACAATGTCATGACTATATTAATTTTTAACTGGGAATGACAGAAAAAGGTATAAAAACATACCAGGCATGTAACAACACCACACGTCTAGACTGGGGATAATGGGACTTAGGCTGAACAGCATGTAGTGTACACCCCTCAGATCACTAGGTGTATAATAATGCAATCTGGGCAATACAGTTTTTAAGTCAAAATATTAAAAAGGTGAAAGTACAACGTTGCATCTGTAAAAGATAACATATACACCCATATATATGTGTATATCCATCGCTGCGTTGTATAAGACATGCTTAAAATTTATCCTCAAAACAAAGCAACTCACCTCAATAACAGCTTAGTAAACGGTGCAGCAACAAAACTTTTGTATTGCTAGCCACAAAAAATGGGAGACCAAACATCCATATAGCCACCTTTAAATGACAACCCAAACATAGTAAGCCCCTGTGTAACAACCACTACAGATGAATAAAACAGAACAGAGATAGGCAGCAAGATTCAAGTATATACCTGAATGAGTATCAGCCAGGGGCGGACTGACAACTCATGGGGCATTAAGGGATCATGGGGCCCCTGTGTCCTTGCCCAAACTCAAAAAAGCCTATGAAAAAAGGTACCAGGGGCATCTCATGGGGCCCCCTACTGGCCCCGGGCCCTCGGGCAGTGCCCGAGTTTCCAAATGGTCAGTCCGCCCTTGGTATCAGCACCCATTGCCACTAAAGGCTTCAAATGGAAGACTGGCCTTTTAAACACTGCTCCAATCCGGCAACGCCCAACCAGCGCCCCTAACTGCGAAGGCCCCGCAAGCAAGAGGAAGGAGTTTAGAAGGGAATAAAAACACCTCCGCCACTCCCACCAACCAAAAGATAACATGTTTGCCCCATAGAAGGATCGCCACAACCATGAGGCCCAAACCCAAACTGCACCTTGCACAGCAGTGTCAAAAAAAACACCAAGTCAATACAGAAAAATATATACAGAACACAGTATAGATATATAAACAAAAAAAAAATAAATATATAAATCAAGCAATAACAGTACCAATGTTTAATACATATACAGTATTTCAAACTGGCATACAGTACAACTACAGAATGGACCATATTAGGGTCCTTAAGCCACATCTGATAAACACCAGCACATAAAACCTTTACCAAGAATGACATGAAGGAAAGAGGGGAAATATGTGCTAGATTGCCCAAGTCATAATATGGTTAATTGGCCATGCTAGCCATGCAATCATCAATATTTACATTAAAGATTTATATGTATGCATTTAATTTATCCAAGGCGAGATAGTTGCATTCAGACGCTCAATCCACAGCTTTTCATGCTGCAGAATGCGTCTGTCCCAGTCACCACCATTTGGATCTTGGGGAGTGACTTCTAGGACAAAAAAAGAAACCATGGTATTTCCATATCTGTGATGCAGCCCTATATGTCTGGTGACCAGAGTGAGGTTTTTGTTTTTTTTTGTCCTAGTGATCTTTTGGGCTGTAGGAGTGGTGGGGGTGTGTGTCCCTCCTTCAGCTTGCGGGGCTGCTGAGCGTTGGTTCACCCCACTTACTGCGGCTTCAGCATTGGCAGTGCACATGCACTGGAATTCAATGCATGCGCAGTTAGGGATCAGGTCCTGCAATGCTATTGCCAGCTGACCTTGCTTGGGTGTTACCAAATTGGAGCAGTGCTTGAAAGGTTAGTCCATTTGAAGCCCTTAGTGGCGATGGGTGCTGATGTGCTGATACTCATTCAGGTATATACATTATTCATTCTGGCTTGAGGTGAGTTGTTTTGTTTTGGGGATAAATTGTAAGTATGTCTTATACAACACAGCCATTGATATACACATATCTATGGGTGTATATGTTATCTTTTACAGATGCAGTGTTGTGCTTTCATCTTTAGAATTTTTTGACTTAACAACCATATTGCCTAGATTGTATTATTATACACCTGGTGATCTGAGGGGTGTGCACTACATGCTGTTCAGCCTAAGCCCCATTTACCCCAGTCTGGAAGTGTGGTGCTGTT
This sequence comes from Staurois parvus, assembly GCF_062004578.1. Lineage (NCBI taxonomy): Eukaryota > Metazoa > Chordata > Amphibia > Anura > Ranidae > Staurois > Staurois parvus. The sequence continues at coordinate 3,527,353 of NW_028318023.1, read as the reverse complement.
ACACGCCTGGTATGTTTTTATAGCTTTTTGTGTCATTCCCAGTTCAAAATGAATATAGTCATGACATTGGTGTACATACGTTACATTTTGCAGATGCAGCAGTGTGCTTTCATTCTTTGAACTCCTTGATTTAACAACCACAATACTTAATATCCTAACAGCTTTATTGCACTATTATACATCTTATGACCAGAGAGGTGTGTTCCATGTGCTGTCCAGCTTAAATGCCATCAGTCCCCATTTGGACGTATGATGTTATTGCAGGCCTGGTATGTCTTATACCTTCTCTTATCATTCTCAGTTAATAATGGATATAGTCATGATATGGTGTTTATTCTAAAACAATCTTCAATATATGCTTATAGGCAGTTATGGCCTTTGGACTTGCTCCCACGTTTGCCCCATAGGGCCTTTGTCCCTCAATAAACTCCTGAAGAAGCAGGAAACTGCGAAACATGTCGAGATTGGCTGACTACCAGGAATACTTGAAATAACAGCTTGTGGGTGTGAGATAGAACCATTGGTGTGATTGTAGTACAGCCCATTCAGAGAGATTTTTAAACAAGCAATGTTGTTTTAATATTATATCTTTTTGTAATAAAAGTTTGAGGTTTTAACCTTTAAATGTCTGTGCCTTTATCGGTACCAAGAAAATACCACTGCCACTACTGTTTTTGAATAGATGATTAGGATGCAGAAACCTTAATCTTGAATCTTGAGAATGTTTACATGTTATGTGCAATTAAACCATGGCAACATCTAATGCTTGTGTAGTATTATGTTCAGCAGACTGTGTTCTTCTATTGTTGTGACTTAGATGACATTCAGAGCACATTTTATGCCCAATTCATGCAAAACTCCACGTAATCCCAAGGGGTTCACATACTTTTTCTTGCAACTGTATATATATATATACACACATTGCCAAAAGTATTGGGACACCCCTCCAAATCATTGGATTCAGGTGTGTAAAATCAAGCAACTAGGCATGCAGACTGCTTATACAAACATTGTAGCTCAGTGAATTCAAGCGTGGTACTGTGATAGGTTGCCACTTGTGCAATAAGTCCATCCATGAAATGTCCTTGCTCCTCAATGTTCCACAGTCAACTGTTAGTGGTATTATAATAAAGTGGAAGCAACTGGGAACTATAGAACCTCAGCCACAAGGTGGTAGGCCACATAAAATGACAGAGCTAGGTCAGTGCATGCTGAAGAGCACAGCGCGTAGAAGTCACCAACTGATCACAGGGGGTAACTCTACACCCTTGCCAAGCCCAGCTTCATCTAATGGTCTGGATGTTGAGTGGGGGAGGCTGGAGGCCCTAGGCTGTCCTGCTGCAGTCATCCCTATCCTGATGAATGCCAGAAGACTAAGTACCAACAGGGTTTATGGATGAATCTGATCTAAGTTTGTGGACTATGTCTTGGCCAAGGGTGGATCCTATAATAATCCAAGGGTTCAGGATATCCTGGGATTCCTGCAGCCAGGCCTGGATTTGTCCCTGTCATCCTGCTCCCTCAGGGTTCAATTGTGTCAGCCATCTTGGCACTGGAGTGTCATGGGCCAACCACTCTCTTGTCCTTCAGGAGGGGCAGTAAGATTAAGGCCCCAAAGAAAACCAAGATTCCCTAAATGAGACCTCCCACTTGTCCTCAATATCTTCTTGGGAATTGTCCCAGAGTCGGCCGGATCATCGTTATTCATAGAGCTTTCCATTAAGTCTGCATTCCTTGTGGTGGTCACGTCAGTGAAAAAAGTCTCGGAAATTGGAAGCCTTGGTTGCAAAGAACCATTCTTAATGTTTTTCCATGGATTGAGTGGTCCTCATACCGATGCTAGACTGAAATCTTAAAGTGAACTCTGTCTTCCACAAGAACCAGGAGATTGTTCTTTCAACTTTCAGAACCTCTGGGGGTTACAACATTCATTCATTGGATTTAGGAGAAACCTTAAAACTGTACCTGCAAGCTACAGCATCCTTCTGACGGTTGGCCCATCTGTACGTCCTTTTTCATGGGAAGAATAGAGTAGATACTGCTTCTTCCAGGTCGATCGCAGCTCGGATTGTCCAGATCACCCAAATGGCCTACAGAGCTAAGGGCTTAGCGCCTCCGGAGGCTGTGACCCCGCACTCAACCAGAAGTATGTCTATGTTCTGGGTAACTTCTCGGCATGTCGCCCCTGAATTGATCTGCAGAGCAGCCTCCTGATTTTTGATTAACACTTTTATGGCTCATTATTGCATAAAGCCTGCCTCCTTATCCTCTATTAATTTTGGTTTGAAAGTCCTGTCGGTTGACAGTGCAAATTAAAGCCGCCAACCATGGAAAACCGTTCCATGAAGCTCCCTATGCACTGTTGTTGTGCTAATCTGAAGGCCACACGAAGTTTGGAGGTCTGAGCTGAGCTGAGTCTGCACCTCTTCTGTCCCTGAGTCCTCTCTGCTTGGTGGTCCTGAGTGTGTGTCTTTGGCCTGGTCCGGAGTGTGTCACCCCTCGCATGACCCCGCCCCTTCAAAGTAACAACCAATCAGGATGGGAGATGAGACCAAATTACTTCCTGTCTCACTGATTGGCAATCACAGGCGGGGGAAGACAGAGAGGGAGGGCAGAGGATTGCAGGGAGCGAGGGGGACAATAGACTATAGTTAACACACTGGCAAGCCAGCACAGACTGCCTGGAGCCATCAGAGATCAGCTCAGCTATCCATGACAAAGTAGACCTTATCCGTGGCAAAACTCAATTTTTGTGAGTCAGCCCAGGACAAGGACTGTCTGTGACAAATGTAAAAAATCCGTGAGCATCCTGGCCATTTCAGGACTGTTGGCAACTAGGTTGCTTTATACTGCTGATGGCAAAAGGTATTTAGCAGTTTATATTTACTAAAATAATTGCATTTCTATGTTCTGTGTACTGTGGGAGACCGGATGTAGAGAATGCAGGGTCCTATTTAGTAATACTTTAATCAGAGGAACGTTATGTTTTTAGTGCTGCATATGAAAAAACTCAGCTTCAAAGAGTTCTGGCTATTTCCTAAATTGGATTTATACAGTGCCACTCAGGGGCGGACTGACAACTCATGGGGCCCCCGGACATCAGGGGATCATGGGGCCCGTGTCCTTGCCAAAACTCAAAAAAACCTATGAAAAAGGTACCAGGGGTATCTCATGGGGCCCCCTACTGACCCCGGGCCCTCGGGCAGTGCTCGAGTTTCCAAATGGTCAGTCTGCCCCTGGTGCCACTATTGGCCATGCACTCTACTATACTGATTGTTGCTGGGGTGACAGTGCAAGACAGGATGTTGAATGTTAGGCTTTAATTGTTGCTTGTGTCTTTCTATTCGAATGACTCTGGTGAGCAGAAATCTCCCCAGCAGAGTCACGAGCAGCAATAAAAACCTGACCCAAAGTTTTAATGCATCCCTACTATGTTCAAAACAAAAAACAATTGTCTAGATCCAATACCACAAAGTAATCACCTGCATTGCATTACAGTGTGGGACAGGAAATTGGGGATGAATGTTGAAGGGCTTACCAAAGGAAATGGATTTCAAGATGTTAGAGGAGCATGCAGGAACCTGTTGGTGCCTTCCTGTAGAACCTAAGCTTAGGTCTACTGGGTTTCTCCATATGGAAGTTTAATTTTAAATAATAATCCACTAATACATCCAGAATATTGTTTTCATGTGAGTTGAAATATTCACAGAAAATTACCATTTTATTCATTGTAATGTTGTGTCAACTATGTTTGCCAAATGAACAGATTGTACATATTTGCAAATGAATTTGTATGCACATGATTTTGCAGAAGTATGTTGTCAAGAACCTGCATATTTAAAGCTTAGTTTTTATGTGGGGAGCACAAGTTATACCATATTTCTGTGCCCATGGATTTTATCATACATTTTACTGCCATACATTACTATAAATTACACTTTTTTTTTACAAACTTTTTATTAAGAAAAGTTTATAAACCAACTTGAGGAGAAACAATCACAGTACATAAATATATATGTATATATTTCCATATAACAATAAACCTGTATATGGTATCAAAATTACAAGTACAAATAATGATGTTAATTCTCAATCAAAACTACCCTTTTTCAAGTGTTATGTTACTTATTTTACTTACTATGGTACTTAATATACTTTTGTGTTTGTTTTCAAGATGTCTCACCAATATTGTATTAATATTAGCATTAGAATACTATGACCTCTAATGATGAAAATCTGGGGGAAAAAATCTACAGGTTCAACAAATCTATCTTGTTGTCCCCTCGCATAAAAATCTCCAAAAGGCAGCACATTTGCCAAATATGGTCTGTAAACAGATTTTTTGGAAAAACAGAGAAAACATATCTCTAATAAGTTCCCACAAACAACCATTTTTTTACTTGACCACACATCTATAAATGTGTTCAAATTTGTATTACAGTAGAAAAGTGTTTTTAAGAGCACTAGTGTTTTCTTTCAGTAGCAGCTGTTGGAAAAGGCAATGAGTCTGGCAACAATTCTGAAAAAGGACCATTTACAATGCAATGCATCATAGCCTTTCATATATGAAGAACTATCAACTGATAAAGGAAATAGAGGTTGATAATAAAAAAAAAAAGAAATTGGATAATAAAAGTACTTTGGACAGGACATAAGAACACACGCAAATTGCACTTTAGGTTTGGAGACCAGGAAGAATGGCCTAGAAATGTTGACATACAAAAGAAAAAAAAATTGATTTAAATTTCTTAAATGCAGCACCAAGACCACAGAAAATATCAAGGAATTCCAATTTTATATAGTAGAAAGAACTACGAATTTGAAAACGCTCAAGAATAACTCTTTTAAAAAGTAGACTATACACTGAAATATGCAAGTAGAAAAAGAAATCTATTCCTTGACATTATAGATGGAAAAGTAAATGTATTTACAGGTTGCAAAACACCACAGAAAACAATCACAACTCAGTGTGATAAGAGGACAAAAAAATTTAACAGTTGTTTCTCTATTTTAAAAAAACAGAATATAGGTTTTCTGAATTTTAGGCATTTGGATTACCTAATAATAACTGTCAAACTTTTTTTCAATAAACACGCGTGCAATACGCTTTTAAGCTGCTTTTTCCTGCCAGGAGTAAAATGCATATAGAGGAGAAAATCAAATACCGGTGCATGGCCTAAAGAAGACTCCTGGCTAGGAGCATTGCAGGCAACTCACTCTGCACTGTTCGGGCATGGTGATGATGGAGGCCCTAAATTCAAAACATACACATTTAGGAAGGGCTGTGAAACCATCAGCACCAAAGGATCTGGCAAAATCTAGTTTAATAACGCTATTATTTCCAGGCCATGCGTTCCAATTTTAAACTCAGGTGGCCAGAACATTTTTGCAATTTTTCCATTTTTGTTTCCTATTTTTCACTTACAACTGTCAGAGTTTGTGAAAGACTCCATAAACTATACATTTTCTGAAAGCACATGACCAGTAGAATAGAAAGAAGGCGCTATTGATTTTTAAGCCCTGTGATATTTGCGCAAATGTTTATTAAAACAATATTTTTGCTAAAAATACACTAAAATTATTAGAGGACACAAACACAGCAAAAAATGCAGCTCTCCAAACCAGCATTACTCATGCAGCCCCACAGAAGGACACTGCCACCACCATGTTTCACTGTAGGCACCATGGATTTTTCTTTGCATTCCTCACCTTTGCAACATCATACAGTTTTGAAGTCATCAGTTCCAAAAACATTAATCTTGGTCTCATCACTCCAGAGTACATAGTCCCAGTAGTCTTCTTTTCAGCATGGACCCTGGCAAATTCTAGGCAGGCATTTTTGTGCATGGGCTTTAGGAGAGGCTTCCTTCGAGGACAACACCCATGCATGCCATTCCTCTGCAGTGTACGCCGTATTGTGTCACAGGAAACAATCACCCCAGTTTGGCTTTTCACTTCTTAGCAAACTGCAGTGAACTTGCATGGTGGTTTTTTCAATTCTTCCCATCAGAAGATGCTCCTGTCAAGGTGGTAACTTCCTGGACATCTTTGTGAGATGGTTGCAGTTCCATCTTTGTTAAATTTTTGTATCACTTTTGCTACAGTATTCTGATTGATCTTCACGTAGCCTTCACCTTTCTTGTGTAATGAAATTATTTTCTCTTTCTCAGGCCTTGTGACATTTCTCTTCCATATGGTGCCCTTCCTATTTCATGCTCAGCATGAAATGGGATTCTTTGTTAAGTAACCCCCTTTTATAATCAACTGTCTGCTGAACACCTATTTAATGAACAATTAGACTCACCTGTAGTTGAATTCTTGTTAATTAGGATTTTGTCTAAAATTTAGCTTTGCTTCCCTTTCATTGGGGTGTATTAATTTTTGCAACATGGTCTTGAATGATTTTGTTAGGAAAAATACTTTTTTTGTGTGTTTAACAAACAACAACAATTAACAAATCTTGTTTGCAATCAATGGCCTGCATTTGGGAGTATTTTGTAGTATAATGTCCCATAGAGAATGTTGATTCTGAAAGGAAAGTAAAGGTTTTCTAACAAATCTGTTGGGGTGTACTCATTTATGCTGAACACTGTATTTTCTGAAAGTACAAGAATGATAGAATAAAAAGATGATACTGATTTTTTAGGCCCTTCAATAGTTGCACAAATGTTTATCAAATCACTATGTTCACTAAAAATACAATAAAATCGTTATTTTTTTTATGTAAGTCAGCGGGGTTCGAAAAAACTAAAAACCCATAAGGGAACAAAAAACGTGCAAGTGCAAATCACAAAAACAAAAAAGTGCACTTAGGGGTGTGCTTTTGTCCACCCCCCAAAGGGGTAGGACCTGTACTCTGATCTCCCAGGGAGCAAGGCTCCTGACAGGGACAAAGGGTTTCCAACATGCTCCACCTAGCCAAAAGGCCTGATGGACCCCTTTCCTTGTGGTTAGCCGAGGCCGACCACCAAGTACTAGGTCAGGGAGCTCTCCCGAAGAGAGGCTCCCCAGGAACAGGGGAGGACGGAACCTAATGGCCACACATCCTGCCCCTAGACTTCAGGGCAGGTCCGAGGACCCACACCTTCCATCCAAGTGAGAAAAAACACACACAAAAGTGAAAGGTGATAAAACAGTGAGGAAAAAAAAATAAGTTATTAGCACACATAAACACAAAATAACCTACAAAATGCCTACTAAATTCCTAATAAGACTTCATTCACATGGGGTGTACTAAAACGTACTCCCATGGAGTGCCACGTTTATCCACATGGAGATGCACAGATATTCAGTGCATCCCTGCGCAGGCAGTCCAATTTCTGTAATTTTTCAGGCAGTGGCTGCAAGAACACAGTTGCTGCTCTCAATGTGACATCCATGTGGATGAGAAGAAGATAGTGTGAGTTCAGGGACATGCACCCACATAGATGTCATATTGCGAGCAGTGTCCGTGTCTGTGCAGCTGCTGTTTCCAAAATTACATGAATGGGACTGCCCGCACTGAGATGCACGGTACACCTGTGCATCCCGATGCAGGTAAACTTGGCCTTTAACAGGAGTATGCTTTAGCACACTCTGTGTGACCAAGGCCTTACTATGTTTTTTTTTTCTTTTTATATTTTCCTTTTTAATATATTGTTTTACTTTTATTAGTGGAGGGGATTTGGTGAAACAACAAGGGTATAAACTGATTCCTGATGTCTCTTTTTTGACTGAGGACAGAGATCTCCAATCCCTTTTTCTGCAGCCTCAGCTGCACTGGAGATAAATGAAAAGGAAGCACTCTGTACAGAGCCTTCCTGTTAATTCATAAACTGAAGCATAGTAAATACAGTTTACAATGCTTTGGTAATGAATGAACACAGGAGCGATCAGTGCCAATTGCTCACTGTGTTCATTCAGGAAAGGGCTGGTAAGCAAGACATATTTACTAGTCCTCTCACTCTTCATCCTGACACTGATTTCCCACCCAAACAGCAGCTGCAGTCAATGGGAAGGGAAGAAAGGGAATCCAGGCAGCAGTGATGCAGGGAGAGAGTGCTGGGGGATCAGTGAACGGGGGGGGGGGTGTGGAGCAGCAGGGGATCTATTTGGATAGTTAAATTCCCCTGTGACTCACTTGCTGCACAAGAAGCTGGCAGAAGGAGAGGGGATAGGAAGCTGCTCTCGGTGCTGTGAGGTGGGGTAAGACACTGACTGACCTGTAAGCAGGGTGGATAATCCCATGCTCTGGGAAAGGCAGCATCTGGATAATCCAGAGGGGAGGTGGGAAAGGTGTTGTGTAGCAAGCTCCCAGTGCACCCCCCTCTACATAATAAAGTTGCACCCAGGGCACATGTCCCTTTCCCCCCCCCCCCCCCCCCTGTGTGCATCCAATGTTTTCAGGTTTCATTCTTACAAGAGCTGTTGTCAGCACTTCTGAAATACTAAGCAAGACTCAGTATTCACACTGCTAGCCAGGTCCTGCTGATGATATCAGGAAGAGCAGGCACAACTGTCAAGACTCTGGGCATGTATGGTATGCGAAAGGTATTTATATGACATTTTTAAGCATGTACCTTGTATATCCAGGGTCTTACCATTATGAAAAATGTAGAAAAGATTACCATTATTTGGCATACAATTTGATAACATTATCAGATATTTATCCACCAGTTGGGTGTCCTTAGTGAATTACAGCAGATATTGCTGTTGATCAAAGAAGCATAGCACAAACCAAACTTGCACATCACAGAGTCGTGCCTCTCAGATGCTAATACTGTTATTATTTTGCAGAAATCCAATGTGAGAAAACACTGCTGGCTTTTAGGTGCATTTGGCTTGCATTTAAGATCAATTAAGACACCTTTGTGTGTCTTGACAGGTGCTTATGACTTGTTTTTGAACTCCTTCTGGCTTACATTTGACCAGCTTCAGGCTCCCATTTGACTCCCTTATTACTTCAAACTGCTTCAAGATATTTTGCATTCTTATTGACACGTATAACGAAAAAAGAAGTTCAGACACAAACTAAAGCCTTTGTTCACAGATCCTTAACCTGCCAGCCCAAAATGAAATGCCAAGACTTATGTTGGAACACACAAGTTCAGAACAATCTAGAACAAATTAATTAAAGTGTCAGTCAAATAATGCTTTTTTATAATGGTGACATAGTTTTCCATTATTAAAACATAAACATATATGTATTTTCTTAATTTTCAGATTAAATCACCCCATAGCATTGATTTACTTCAGTAGAAAAACTAAAACAAAAGGCTGGTATGGGCATTGTTATTAATTACTAAGTGATGAACTGATTAAAAGAAACCCATACTTACAATGTCATCTTGATCTTGTGCTACAATACATCAGTTCAATATCATATTGACGATGAAAAACACTCTCAACAACAATAAGCATTCTTGGCTCTTCTCAACAGTTGCACTGTCTATGTAATTTACCCAAAGCTCAGTCTGGATAATAGTTCAGGAGAGGAAAAATAGAATGGCAATGAAATTTACAACATTTCAGTTTCCATACTGTTGCTGTTCTTTTACCACTGATACTGAAGACTAAAGGTTCAATTCACTAAGCTGTACCAGTCATTATCTGCCATAACTGTTCCAATTCTCAGCAATGAAAGCTGAAAATAAAACCTATCAAATAAAAATACATAGAAATTATGAACACCTATGAAATAGCCCATTTTTCGAAAGTAGACACTCAAAAGTAATCACATTTTGCCAGTTTTTTTTGGGAAATGAAGAAAATTACCAGTATTATAGTGGTTAAAACATGGAGCTTGGTAATGGGCCACTAGATACAGTGCATTATTAATGTACTGCAATGATTGACTGTCACAGCGGTCTCATGACCAGGAACCCTTCCCTTCAACTCCAAATCATAAACGGTGACTGAGAGCTGTCAGAGTCACAGAATGAAGCACCATGGATGTAAGTGTATGGCATTAAAAACCATCAGCATTGCTTCTCCACATAATCTTTAAGCCAGCCTTTCTCAACCTTTTAACATGGAGGAAGCATTAAAATAACATTTCAGTCTCAGGGAACCCCTGCTAAAAATTGCTATATGTACAGCTCAGGGTACATTAGTGTGACGGTCACTGGGAACAATGCTCCTTACATTTGTAGTCAGTATGAAGAATATCCCAGTTACAGATAGCTTAAAAGATCATTGGTATCAATGGTTTCTTATCCGAGAGGCAGAAATTTGTCATTGCTCAAGGAAACCCTAGCAACTTCTGGAGGAACACTAGGGTTCCATGGAACCCTGGTTGGGAAACCCTGCTGTAAGTGGTCGGCAAGAGTTTAATATAATTGTGCCTAATTTCCCACTTAATGTTGGCCACACACAATACAATTGGACAGTGCAATCTACTCTAGATTTATCACCTTCATTTTTTTCCTACCTAATGTTGTCTACAAAGATGTACAAACTGCTTTTTCATTATTGTGGAAAGGAAAGGTAATGTGTATGAAAAAAAATACTGAATTATCTTTACAATATTTGTGAAGGGGAAGCGGGTGAGAAGGTGGGATGTAACTGGGGTACAAGGTGGCAGCAGAGTGGTGTGCTGAAATGAGGGTTTCAAGGTGGTGGTGGAGGGATGTACTGCAAATGGAGGTGAGGTGACAGTGGAAGGATATGCTGTGGTGAGAGGGGTAAAGCAGCTTGAGGGGCTGCACTGAGATGTGGGATCCACTATGATACTGTATGGGGAGGGGTGGCCATTGCTGAGGGGTACACCACAATATTGGAGTGACATGAGGGTATATAGATGCATTGTCATGAGATTGGGGGAATGAGGTGGCCTTAGAGGGATGTGATGCGATAGGGGTAGAGGGTGAGGTGGCCATGGAGGGATGTGGCACATTATGAATGGGCCACAGAGGGATGCACTGCGATCTGTGGATGAATTCAGTAGGATATGCTGCAATAGGGGTAGCAGTTTAGTGAGCTATTGAACAATGTGCTAAAAATTAAAGGGGGTTCACAGCTGATCCTATTGTATAGGCATGTTGTCTTTTAGCCCTCCCGCTCTATACTCCTTGCTGGTCTATCAGCATGGAAAAGGGATCACTCTTCTTGGTAATACAGCTGGCTGAGGGGATGATGAAATGCCTTCTCCTTCCCTGTAGCTATCTCCTGCTCAGTGTGCTGTGCGTGGTCCCTTTCTCTAGCAGTTGGCATACAGAAACTGAGGCAGCACAGCAGGGATTTCACAGTACAACCAAGAGCAAGCGGGTAGAGTGAAAGCATTAGAGTCAGAACCTGTCTAACTTTTTTCTATATTACCAAGGATTACTGCATTACTGCTATGTGCTATCCATGATACTTTTTTCTTTGCACTAACATCCAAATTTTCAGGACAAGCTTTAACGGTGTGCCCTCTTTCTCAAGGTCCAAGCAGTACTAATACACAAAGTTTTACTAATAAATTATAATTTTAGAAAATATACAATTTTAGTCTCTCATTTTTTTAAACATACTAATTATTTGTTTTGTTATTTCTAAAAAGAGTGTTGCCTTCTTTGCCTATTACTCGTGTCAAATTACCGAGCATCATTTTGTGCACAATTGAGGTGTATTCTTTATTCCATTAGGTTGCCTAGTATGTACCTGCAACAAAAACACTTCCATTTTTGAACATCAAAGTGTAAACTAAGAAAATTGTGTCCTGCCCACCTAGGCAACCCATCATCTCATCAGCTCTAACACCTTCCTGTCTCCACTCTTTCTAGATTTTTGGGGAAACCCCCCCAGCTTGAAAATGTCACGAATGGCACGTGCCCCCTACCCGTAATCACAAAATCACGTATATATATACACATGATTTTGCGCAGCCCTGCCACCCTGTAGCAGTAGTTCTACTATAGGGCGGTCTAGTTGCGTTAAAGAAGGATAGACCAATAGCCAGACATGCCTGGGAGAAACATAATGGTAGACCAGAACGCTTTTCTTCTGGGCAGTACGACAGGTTAAATTTGGCCCTAGGAAAGGGGATTTGGATTAGATCTTGCTTAAAGCAGAAGCTATTATAAAAAATAATAATATAATAATAGTAAATTTAATTCAATAATATAATCAAATCAAAAACACTGAAATTTGAAATATAGCGCCAAGTTCGCACATAACCGAGCTTAGTCGCAAAATAGTTTTCAGTGTCTGATGACGAATTTCCCCACGAATCATTATCACTCAATTCTGCAAGTGGTTCTAATTTACTATTGCTATTTTCTAGCTGGTCTGGTTTTGGACGCCATGGACTTTTCTCAGTTTCCAAGCAGAAAGAACAGTAAAAATGCAGGCAGGACACAGGACAAAGCACTAGGGACAAAATGTATGTGAAATGTTTTGATACAGTAATGTTTTACTATGTGATTTTAGTGTATTTGGTGAATGTCACTTTTAAAATTAACAGCTCTTGCTGGGAATACAGTGATAAACGCTAGTTACACTGCAAACACATTTAGCATGAAATATGTAGAAAGTAGTATTGTGACACCTGTTGTACCTACTCACTGAATACATACACTAGATTGCCAAAAGTATTGGGACACCCCTCCAAATCATTGGATTCAGGTGTTCCAATCACCTCCAAGGCCACAGGTCTATAATATCAAGTACCTAGGCATACAGACTGCTTCTTTAAACATTTGTGAAAGAATGTGTCACTCTCAGGAGCTCAGTGAATTCAAGCGTGGTACCGTTATAGGTTGCCACCTGTACAATAAGTCCATCTGTGAAATTTCCATGCTACTAAATATATCACAGTCAACTGTTAGTGGTGTTATAACAGAGTGGAAGCAACTGGGAACAATAGCAACTCAGCCATGAAGTGGTAGGCCAAAATGACAGAGCAGGGTCAGCACATCCTGAAGCGCACAGTGCACAGAAGTCGCCAACTGTCTGCAGAGTCAATAGCTAAAGACCTCCAAACTTTGTGTGGCCTTCAGATTAGCATAACAGTGCATAGAGAGCTTCATGGAATGGGTTTCCATGGCCCAGCAGCTGTATCCAAGCCCTACATCACCAAGTGCAATGCAAAGATGTATTGGTGTAAAGCGTGCTGCCACTGAACTCTAGAGCAGTGGATATGTGTTCTCTGGAGTGACGAATCATGCTTCTTTGTCCGGCAATCTGATGGACATGTCTGGGTTTGGTGGTTGCCAGCAGAATGGTACTTGACTGACTGCATTGTGCCTAGTGTAAAGTTTGGTGGAGGGGGATTATGGTGTGGGGTTGTTTTTCAGGGGTTGGGTTTGGCCAATTAGTTCCAGTAAAGGGAACTCTTAAGGCGTCAATATACCAAGACATTTGGGACAATTTCATGCTCCCAACTTTGTGGGAACAGTTTTTGGATGGCCCCTTCCTATTCCAACATGACTGTGCACCAGTGCACAAAGCAAGGTCCATAAAGACATGAATGAGCGAGTTTGGGGTGAAGGAACTTGACTGGCCTGCACAAAGTCCTGACCTCAACCTGATAGAACATCTTCGAGATGAATTAGAGTGGAGACTGCAAGCCAGGCCTTTTCGTCCAACATCAGTGCTTGACCTCACAAATGTACTTCTGAAAGAATGGTCAAACATTCCCATAGATACACTCCTAAACCTTGTGGACTGTCCTCCCAGAAGAGTTGAAGCTGTTATAGCTGCAAAAGGAAGGCCAACTTTGAACCTTACGGTCTAAGACTGGGATGTCATAAAGTTCATGTGCAATTAAAGGCAAGTGTACCAATACTTTTGGCAATATATTGTATATATATATATATATATATACACATACATACACACAGTTGTGTTCAAAATAATAGCAGTGTGTTGAAAAAAGTAAATAAAGCTCAAAATCCTTCTAATAGCTTTTATTTCCACACAAATGCATTGGGAACACTACACATTCTATTCCAAATCAAAACATGAAGAAAAATATATCAAATTTGTGTTGTTCCTCTAAAATAATGGAAGTAAAGTGAATATTAGACTGTTCCAAAAAATAGCAGTGTTTGTATTCTTCTTTACAAACTCAAACATTCACTATATACACTGAAAAATGTTTGAAGATTTTGCTTTCCTTTGAATCACTTAATGAATATTTAGTTGTATAAGCACTGTTTCTGAGAACTGCTGTACATCTGTGTTGCATGGAGTCAACCAACTTCTGGCACCTGTGAACAGGTATTCCAGCCCAGGATGATTTCACTACATTCCACAGTTCTTCTCTATTTCTTGGTTTTGCCTCAGAAACTGCATTTTTGATGTCACCCCACAAGTTTTCTATTGGATTAAGATCCGGGGATTGGGCTGGCCACTCCATAACGTCAATCTTGTTGGTCTGGAACCAAGATGTTGCACGTTTACTGGTGTGTTTGGGGTCGTTGTTTTGTTGTTTCAAGGGAATTTCCTCTTCAGCATAAGGCAGCATGACCTCTTCTTGCGCAACCATGCTTCACTGTCTTCACAGTGTACTGTGGCTTGATTTCAGTGTTTGGGGGTCGTCTGACAAACGGTCTCCGGCCACTAGACCCAAAAAGAACAATCTTACTTTCATCAGTCCACAAAATGTTGCGCCATTTCTCTTTAGGCTAGTCAATGTGCTCTTTGGCAAATTGTAACCTCTTCAGCACGTCTTTTTTCCCACAGTGGGACTTTGCGGGGGCTTCTTGCACATAGCTTGGCTTCACATAGGCGTCTTCTAATTGTAACAGTACTCACAGGTAACTTTAGACCTTCTTTGATCTTCCTGGAGCTGATTGTTGGCTGAGTCTTTGTCATTTTGGGTATTCTTCTATCCATTCGAATGGTAGATTTTCGCTTTCTTCCACGTCTTTCAGGTTTTGGTTGCCATTTTAAAGCATTTGTGATCATTTTAGCTGAGCAGCCTATCATTTTCTGCACTTTTTATATGTTATCCCCTCTCCAATCAACTTTTTAATCAAGGTACGCTGTTCTTCTGAACAATGTCTGGAATGATCCATTTTCCTCAGAATTTCAGAGAGAAATGCACTGTAACCAGCATGTACAACATTTGCTGCCTTCCTTCCTTAAATAAGGGCAATAGTTGCCACCTGTTTTTTGTTTTTCAAAGAATGAATGACCTCACTAATAGAACTCCACACTGCTATTATTTTCAACATGCCCCTTTCAATTAGTGATTCAATTACACAGAATCAGCAGCATGCATGTCATGACTGTTGGGTCGGTTGGATTTCTATTACTCTACTACACCTGCTAGTAAATTATTTGCCATGTAGAAATATAATTTCTACCAAAAACAGTGATTGATCAGGTTAGTGATGTCTGACTGCTATTATTTTGAACACAACTGTATATATATATACAGTGGGGCAAAAAGGTATTTAGTCAGCCACCAATTGTACAAGTTCTCCCACTTAAAAAGATGAGAGAGGCCTGTAATTGGCATCATAGGTAGACCTCAACTATGAGAGACAAAATGAGAAACAAAATCCAGACAATCACATTGGCTGATTTGGAAAGAATTTATTTGCAAATTATGGTGGAAAATAAGTATTTGGTCACCTACAAACAAGCAAGATTTCTGGCTCTCACAGACCTGTACCTTCTTCTTTAAGAGGCTCCTCTGTCCTGCACTCATTACCTGTATCAATGGCACCTGTTTGAACTTGTTATCAGTATAAAAGACACCTGTCCACAACCTCAAACAGTCACACTCCAAACTCCACTATGGTGAAGACCAAAGAGCTGTCGAAGGACACCAGAAACAAAATTGTAGAACTACACCAGGCTGGGAAGACTGAATCTGCAATAGGGAAGCAGCTTGGTGTGAACAAATCAACTGTGGGAGCAATAGTTAGAAAATGGAAGACATACAAGACCACTGATAATCTCCCTCGATCTGGGGCTCCACGCAAGATCTCACCCCGTGGGATCAAAATGATTACAAAAACGGTGAGCAGACTTGTGAAGCTGCTATCAAATAAGAGGTCCTATGTTAAAATGTAACCTGACCTGTTAAAATGTTTAAAAAGTTAAAATGTTGTTAAAAGTTTGATTGAAATAGCTTTTGATTTCAGTAAATATGCTGCAAACACCACAAATGACAATTTTCAGTTCTTTACAACCTATAAAGTGTTTTGAAACGTACTGTGCGTAATAATTTGGAACAGTGCATTGTAAGTTTTTTATGTTTAACAAAAATCCTGTTATCATTAGGAGGTTTGTTCAATAAAATTTGAATTGTACTCTTAATAGTTGATAACATGAGAATTATGCTGACTGTTATTTACATCAATTATTTAGGTAAATGAGAAAAATATAATTTGCATAATAATTTGTAAGCAATTTTTCTCCTTTACTGTTGGGCACTGATAGGCTGCATTGATGGGCACGGATGAGGAGTAACTGATGGGCACTGATAGGCTGCACTGATAGGCACTGTTAGGTGGCACTGATGGGAAGCACTGATGGGCACTGTTAGGTGGCATTGATAGGAGACACTGATGGGCACTGTTAGGCAGCACTGATGGGCACTGTTAGCTGGCACTGATTCAACCTATTGGCACTGATTGCTAGCACAGATGGTCACTGATGGGCACTATTGGCCTGATGATCAGTGTAGATGTCCCCCTGTGAAATGCCACTTTCCAGCTCTCCTCTCTTCACGAACTGTCAGTGTGAGGAGAGGACTGCTGATAACCAGCATTTTCCAGTGCATGCCCCAGGGGGTACAGTTCTGGGAGGCCATCCATGGATGCCCCCCCAGAACTAGCAGACCGCGCTGTAGACGTATTTTGGTTAAAGTGTCTGTGCTCAAAAAAGTACTCCATTTCCTACAATCAGTGCCATAGTGTTCCCAAATTCCTCCGCCATAAACACAGAACACTCACCAGATTTATATGACTACCTATCACAGGGGAGTCATACAGTGCTTAGTATCATGGATAACCACCATCAGCCTTCTCCTTCTTGGGCCAGCTGCACTCTTTCCTTTTAATTGTCTCACACAAAATATAGGGGGAGATGGAGGGAGATTATCATAGTGTGAAATCATTAAAACCTTTTATTTATTAAAAACCATTTTCACAATGCCCACTCACACTGTTAGGCACATACCCTTGCACCAGGATAAAAATGCATGCTACATCATAACGATAGGGATAACACAGATCTGGCTCTAGGTTCTCTCACCACCACCTTCTCCTGTATTAACCACTTCCGGTGTCGCTGTGTGGGATGACGGTGCGATGTGCAGAATCTGATCACATGTGTGTGCATGTGTTTGCTTGAGGATGCTCCAAAGGTTCTCAATAGGATTGAGGTCGGGGGAGGATGGAGGCCACACCATGACTTTCTCTCCTTTTATCCCCATAGCAGCCATTGATGCAGAGGTATTCTTTGCAGCATGAGATGGTGCATTGTCATACATGAAGATGATTTTATTACGGAAAGCATAGTTCTTCCTTCTGTACCAGGGAAGAAAGTGGTCAGTCATAAACTCTACATACTTTGCAGAGGTCATCTTTACACCTTTGGGGGCTCTAAAGGGGCCGACCCGCTCTGTTCCCATGATTCCGGCCCAAAACATGACTCCACCACCGCCTTTCTGACGTCGCAGCCTTGTTGGAACAGGGTGGCCATCCACCAACCATCCACTACTCCATCCATCTGGACCATCCAGGGTTGCACGGCACTCATCAGTGAACAGGACTGTTTGAAAATTAGTCTTCATGTAGTTTTCTGCCCAATGCAGCCGTTTCTGCTTGTGAGCATTGGTTATTGGTGGCCGAATAGAAGGTTTATGCACAGTTGCAAGACTCTGGAGGACTCTACACCTTGATGTCCGTGGGACTCCAGAGGCACCAGCAGCTTGAAATATCTGTTTGCTGCTATGTAATGGTATTTTAGCAGTTGCTTTCTTGATCCGATGCATGGATCTGGCAGAAATCTTCCTCAATGTGCCTTTATCTGCACAAACTCGTCTGTGCTCTGAATCAGCCACAAATCTCTTAATAGTGCGACGATCACGCTTACGTTTTCGTGAAATATCTAATGTTTTCATACCTCGTCCAAGGCATTGAACTATTTCACTCTTTTTGGCAGCAGAGAGATCCTTTTTCTTCCCCATATTGCTTGAAAATGGTGCTCTGCTTAATAATGTGGAACACTGTCCTCTAGTAGTTTTTCCTTAAATTGGGCTCACCGGCCAATATAATTATCACAGGTGTCCGAGATTGTTTTCAGTGATCAAAAGGGCCCTGACACACAATGCCATCCATGAGTTAAACTGAAAAACAAAATATTTCATCTTTGTGACACTTAAATAGAATTTGCATAATAATTTGGAACACATGTATTTACAAAACTTTATAACAGAAACTTAGAAAAACTTTTTTTTTTCTTCAAAATGTTTGATTAAATAACACCAAACGAAAGCTCTATTTGTCTCCAAAAAATGATAAAAATTTAGTTTGGGTGCAGTGTTGCATGACTGCACAATTGTCAAAGTAGGAGAGTGCTGAAAGCTGAAATTTGGCCTGGGCAGGGAGGGGGTAAAAGTGTCCAGTAGGCAAGTGGTTAATAAGCTTGAAGGCATTGTGCATTAGACTGTGAATAAGTGCAAGCACTTGGACACTTTATTGAGCCTTTATTGAAGCATAAAGGACATTTCATTGAATCATGTTTATTTTTATTTGAGTATATGAGCATTGTAAAGAATATGCTTGTTTACTGCACATGTTTAAACAAAAACCAATCGAGCTGTATAAAAGATAAAGTATACATAAGGGCTGATACGATTAGTATAGCACTTGTTACAGCAGCTGTGGTGAATTAAGAGATCGCATCCAAAGCGCTGGTTCACATTATTTAAATTGAAATACAAGAGAAAGAGAAAAAAAAGATATAGCATGAATGAGAAAAAAAATCTCTTTTTTTTCTTTTCTCTTGTATTTCAGAATTATTATTCAGTTTCTCTTGTTTTCTTCCTGTTTTCAAATCACTCTTTCATCACACATACACACCTGATTCTTTTTTCATGGCCAGTGATACATATATATTTCCTGGCTTCACACATCTTCACTACCTCTGTGACCAAGTCTCGGTGGACAGGGTGAAACTCATCAGAGGACGTGGCCAGAATGGCGGCTGAGGCTATTCCTCAACATTGGACTCCTGGGGTTGGTTGAGCAGTGTCCCTCCTTCCACTTGTATTGGCTGACAATGGAATCACTTGGACTCATGCTCCCCTCTTCTCACTTGCCGGTGGGGTGATCTTTTTTCCTTCTATCCATAGCTTGGAGCCACCCCATAAGGTTTACTTTTCATTGATGAATCAGGTGTTATTATCACACCTTATTATAATGATTGAAATGACTTCATGTATCATCATCCATCATGCCAATTTGTTAAGCAGATGCAGGTCAGGAGCCTAGTTTTTTTGCCATCCAACCAGTACTATCACATGCAGAATTCCCCAAATACCAAGATGGCGGCCATCTTGGTATTTGATTTTATACTGCTTTTACTCCACGTGGATGTTTTACTGTTCTATGACTACAATAATAAATACTACACTATATAAGCACTTTCTGGCTCCTGTGGTCAAGCTAATTTTATTGATTAGGGAGACTTGCCCCACTCGTGTATGGATGGAGCTGTATGATTAAACCCAGAGTTGTCATTACACCACTGCACTTCCAGATGTGACAGAATTTAAACAGATGCGCATTTATGTTTGCTTTCTGGTGAGTGTACATCCATCCAAGGCTATGGATTCCCTTCATGAATATTTGCACTTCTTCACTTGGATATATTGCAATCATTTGAGGACTATTATTGTTTACTGCTCGTTATGTGATATATATTGTCATCACGGACATTTATTGATTCACCCAGTTGCACAATTACACGCACTTTTGCACTTTATTTATTTGCATGATTTATGTCTCGTGCGTTTATAGCGCTGCACTTTTTCCACACATGTTTATATTGGGACTGTTACCTATATCCTGAGTGCCAGCATCTACTTTAATAATCATTTACACATATATAATCAATTATTCATGTCTGTTCTTTAGCGCTCACTTACATACTTTTTTGTATATACATACTGAATTTCTGCTCATTTCACATTTGTGGAAGATTGAACTACATCTGGAAAAAGCACCTAAATGATGTTTGGAAACTTTCTTCTGATTATTTTTAAATTTAAGTAAAACCAACCTCACTGCACCTTTTGTGCTGGATATTTTAATGAGGAAATCTTTCTTCAGGATCAGTACACAACAGCACAACCTTAGATCATTCCTGTGACTGTGTAGCTATTTATTAAATTCATTTCTAGAAGGCATTTTGCTGGTGACAGAAAACAAACATTTTCTGATATTATTTGTGTCTCGGGAACAACACAGTTGCACACAACCTATACATTAGATATGCGTTTGCATTCCTCTCGACGTTGTCAAGAAAAACATTCTGTGATTAATTTCAGAATAGTTTAGTATATCATTATTATACTACTAGAACACTGTGAGATGCGCAAAAGCTAGAAAATACACAAACAAAATGCTATAATTAATATTTTATATAATTCTTGGCAAAACAGCATCACATTTACTAGTAATTACCATTAGAAATAGGGACATTTTAATCAGGGCTTTTGTTCTCATAGAATAGGTGCAGGAACTCTCTTTCCGAGTCGCAGCCTGAATCTGAATCACACTGTCTGTGCGCCCCCCCTTCCTTACCTACCTCCCAGTACCGTGCTTTTACGCTACTTTCACACTGATACACCACAAAAATGCATAGGTGTTTTTACCGCGCTTTCTGAGCACTTTTAAAGGACACGTGACTTAAAAACTGCACCAAAATGCTTCTCAAAGGTGTTTTTGAGGTGCTTCTCAGGCATTTTCAGGTGTTTTCTATTTATTTAAATGGGAAAAAGCATTTCTGGGGCTTTTTTTTAACTCTCCAAACATGCCCCAATGATGCTGCAAGCAGTTTTTACACCATACCGCAAGCGCAATGCCTCAGTGTGAAAACATACATAGATATACATTCACATACATAGGGAAGCAGTTTTCTTGAGCTTTTCAGGTGCTTTTTTTCTTTAACTCAAAAACACTTGAAAAACTCCTCAGTGTGAAAGCAGCCTTAGAGAATACAGAACCAAGTATCAATTTGTATGGCATTTTTAATGATAACAAGAAAAGCAGTAAAATAAATCCCCTGAAGCCAGCAACAATGGACCAACTGCAACAAAATACCCCTCCCCAGAAACAATAGTCCCCCAGCAGCATCAACAGATCTCCCCACAGCCAACATCAATCGATCCTTCAGCAGCTAGCAGTGATAGACACCCTCCTTCAACATAAGATCCCCCCACCAACAATAAATCCCCTGCTATCAATAGTAGACCTCTCCAGCATGAATAGATACCCTCCACACAAAAATAGATCCAGTGACAACAGATATTCCAGCAGCCGCATTAATGGACCCTGCAGAAAACCCCTGGTTTTAACAACCGTACGCAACAAGTATGGGAATCAGTGAAGTTAGACAAGCTTCCGCCTGTCAGAACCAAGGGGTGTGTATGAGTATGGTCAATAAAGAGGGTGTGACTTACCCTAGGTTCACACCTAAGTATTTTGCAGAAACGCAGTATAGTCCATTTAACATGATTTCCTATGGGACACGTTCATATCACCGTGTTTTCACCTGGTGTGTTTTTTGGTAAGGGCCAGGGATTTTTTTGAATGTAAAAAGCTGCATTTTTGGCTCTATAGACTTCAATGGAAAAGCTGCAGAAAAGCATATAGTTTTGAATGCGTTTTGCACTTTAAATCTGCCTAGCGACAAAAAAAAAATACAAAACGGGGGTAAAAAAACAAAGCAAGACGCAATGCAGAAATGGTTCAAATGCAAACTGCATATGTGTGAAAGTAGCCTTCCGCTACTTTCCCACTGAGGAGTTTTTTAAGCGTTTTTGCTTTAAAATAAGCACCTGAAAAGTTCAAAAAAATTGCCTCCCTGTGTATGTGAATGTATGTTTTCACACTGAGGCATTGTGCTTGTTGTGTGGTGTAAAAACTCCCGCTTGCAGCATCTTTGGCACATGTTTGGTGAATTAAACCCCCCGAAAATGCCCCTTCCCATTGAAATCAAAGACAAATGCTCAAAGCGTGGTAAAAACGCCTATGCGTTTTTGCTGTGTTTTTGCGGTGAATCAGTGTGAAAGTAGCCTTAATGTCATATTCCACTTAGTGCTGGTCCAATGCTTTTCCATGTTTTAGAAAAAATAGGGCCTGGGGGCATTCTAAAGAGACAGTGTTAGAATAGGGTTGCCACCTCATCCAATTAAAACCAAACACATATTAATTACACAGGTCCTGAGGCTAATTTACTGCAGATAAGGCACTAAGTGAGTTTAATTACCACCTTAATCAGCTACAGAACCTGTGTAGTTAATGTATTCAGTTTTAAAGGGATGAGGTGGCAACCCCATGTTAGAACTTTACAAGTGACAGTGTTAGAATGGGGACCTGTTTCTGGATGAATCGATACTGTACTGATTGTCTGCAGACATGTTCCTAAATGTGTTAGTACTGTACTGATTGCTTCTGCACACATGTTCCTGGATGTGCCATTACAGTATTGATTGCAGCTATGGACATGTTCCTTTATGTGTCAGTATGGTACTGATTCTCTGCAGACATGTTCCTAGATGTGTTGGTACTCTACTGACTGCTTCTGCACACATGTTCCTGGATGTGCCATTACAGTATTGATTGCAGCTATGGACATGTTTCTGGATGTGTCAGTATGGTACTGATTGTGTCTGCGGATATGTTCCTAGATGTGTTAGTACTGTATTGACTGCTTCTGCACACATGTTCCTGGATGTGCCATTACAGTATTGATTGCAGCTATGGACATGTTCCTGGATGTGTCAGTATGGTACTGATTGTGTCTGTGGATATGTTCCTAGATGTGTTAGTACTGTATTGACTGTTTCTGCACACACGTTCCTGGATGTGCCATTACAGTATTGATTGCAGCTATAGACATGTTCCTTTATGTGTCAGTATGGTACTGATTGTGTCTGCGGATATGATCCTAGATGTGTTAGTACTGTACTAACTGCTTCTGCACACATGTTCCTGGATGTGCCATTACAGTATTGATTGAAGCTATGGACATGTTCCTGGATGTGTCAGTATGTTACTGATTGTGTCTGCAGATATGTTCCCAGGTGTGTCAGTATTGTACTGGCTGTATGTACAGACATGTTCCTGGATGTGGTTTGTGATGTTTTTGGACAGTTTCTGCTTGAATTTGTTTGCAAGATGTCAGAATAGCCTCCCAGAGCTGCTGTTTGGATGTAAACTTTCTCCCACCCTCATAGATCTTTTGCTTGAGGATGCTCCAAAGGTTCTCAATAGGATTTATTTCAGGGGAGGATGGAGGCCACACCATGACTTTCTCTCCTTTTATCCCCATAGCAGCCATTGATGCAGAGGTATTCTTTGCAGCATGAGATGGTGCATTGTCATACATGAAGATGATTTTATTACGGAAAGCATAGTTCTTCCTTCTGTACCAGGGAAGAAAGTGGTCAGTCATAAACTCCACATACTTTGCAGAGGTCATCTTTACACCCCTAAAGGGGCCGACCAGCTCTATTCCCATGATTCCGGCCCAAAACATGACTCCACCACCGCCCTTCTGACGTCGCAGCCTTGTTGGAACAGGGTGGCCATCCACCAACCATCCACTACTCCATCCATCTGAACCATTCACGGTTGCACGGCACTCATCAGTAAACAGGACTGTTTGAAAATTAGTCTTCATGTATTTTTCAACCCAATGCAACCGTTTCTGCTTGTGAGCATTGGTTATTGGTGGCCGAATAGAAGGTTTATGTACAGTTGCAAGACTCTGGAGGACTCTACACCTTGATGTCCGTGGGACTCCAGAGGCACCAGCAGCTTGAAATATCCGTTTGCTGCTAAGTAATGGTATTTTAGCAGCTGCTCTCTTGATCCGATGCATGGATCTGGCAGAAATCTTCCTCAATGTGCATTGTGTCTGCAGACATGTTCCTAGATGTGTTGGTACTGTACTGACTGTTTCTGCACACACGTTCCTGGATGTGCCATTACAGTATTGATTGCAGCTATGGACATGTTCCTATAAGTGTCAGTATGGTACTGATTGTGTCTGCAGATATGTTCCTAGATGTGTTAGTACTGTACTGACTGCTTCTGCACACATGTTCCTGGATGTGCCATAACAGTATTGATTGCAGCTATGGACATGTTCCTGGATGTGTCAGTATGGTACTGATTGTGTTTGCAGACATGTTCCCAGGTGTGTCAGTATTGTACTGACTGTATGTACAGACATGTTCCTGGATGTGCTGACACTATACTAAGTGTGTGTGTGGATATGTACCTGAATGTAGCTGTGCACTTCTGATTGCATTTACGGACATTTTTGCAGATGTGTTGGAACAATACTGTTTGTACCTGCAGACATGTTCCTGGGTGTGTTAGTACTGTACTGATTGTGTCAGCATACATGCTCCTTGATGTGTTAGCAGAGTACTGATAGATCCTAACCCCAGCATCTTTTGAGTTACATAATTCTCAGCCCTGCACTCTGTGCATTGTATACTCCTGACCCCTGCTCCCCATGTGCAATATTCTCCTAACTGTGTGATACCTAATGCTGTCCTCTGCACTCTGTGTGTTACACACTCCTGATTAGTGCCCTCAATGCATTATGCATCCCTGACCACTGCACTCTGTGTTTTACATAATCCTGACTTCTGCACTATGGGTGTTTCATAATTCTGTCCCAGGGGCGGACTGACAACTCATGGGGCCCCCGGGCAATAGGGGATCATGGGGCCCCTGTGTCCTCACCCAAACTCAAAAAAGCCTATGAAAAAGGTACAAGGGGCATCTCATGGGGCCCCCTACTGACCCTGGGCCCTCGGGCAGTGCCTGAGTTTCCAAATGGTCAGTCCGCCCCTGTTCTGTCCCCTGCACTGTTTGTGTTATGTACTCCTGACCCCTACACGCTGTGCCTTACATTCTCCTCAATTCTGCATTCTATGCATTACATACTTCTGATTTATGCTCCTGCACTCTGTGCATTACACACTCCTGGCCCTCCTACTGTTAGCATAGTTTTGCCACACCCAATATTTGCTGCATGCACCGCATCATGGATCCACTGAGCCCGATGCTGCCCGTCCTGCCCCCTCCACAGTCCAGTGCTCCAGTGAGCACTGGAGGGGCAGAACAGAGAGGCGGTCAGTCACGGGTCTCGGGTAGGGGGGGGAACTGAGCAATGAACAATGTTTGATCCCTCAGTTCTCAGTGCAAAGCTGCAAGGGGGCAAATGCAATATTGGATTGATACTTCATCCACCTATGTGAGTATACAATTTAAAATGTTCAATATCAGGTCTAATTTAACAATTTTCTTATTTACTACATTATGCTCACTTTTTTGTACATTAGTATCTAGTACTTTAAGCCATTTTGGGAATAGACATGAATTATATTCCTTCAACATGTTCTCTTTATCTTTTACTCGCTGTTGTGCGAGTTTTAACATTCTTTCTCTTTGCTGAATAATTATTTTAATCCATTTAACCGTGCAAAATTCTGCAATTAATCCTCAATCCTTTTTGAGGTCTTCCTACAGAAAACCACATTGTTTTTTAATATGTAACCCTCTCAGAGTGATACCTAGTTCTAAATATTTTTGTAAGAAGGACAAATCCCACCATTATACATTTTTGTATTGTTTGGCATATTGTAATCGTAAAACGTTTTTCCTCATATATTTGTTTCATAGGTTTCACTATGAGGAGGTATGTCTCGTCCTTCTCCTAGAGCTGTACGTTTTTATCTTCAAATGTGTACGTGCGGTCAATATTATTAAGATTATTAAATCTATTTAAGATCGACCGCAATCTATTCGATCTCTCTCCCGCCATTGTATGAAAAAAAAACTTTATTGCTCCAATGCTTACTATACGACCAATATGGTCATGAATATATATATATAAAAAATAATAATAATTAATAATAATAATAGCTCTGTGTACAAGAACAAGTAACAAACAATTAATAAAATCTCTAATACATTATCACTTGATATCTAATTCCAACTTGCTATATGAACAGGTAAAATTGCTTAATGTCCCGTCGGGCCTCTTGCCTTTCATGAAATTAATGGATAATAGTATTTTAACCGTAAATTGTTTTCATCATTGTAGAAGCTTTTTTTATGTACAATTTTATTTATTTACAGATGTTCATATTGTAGATAATTGTGTATTCATAATCAGCTTTTAAGTGGGTTCTACTTATGTATTGGAGGTGGAATATCTTGTCCATTTCCTCCCCTGGATGGCGCCAGCCCATTTGTAGTGTTCCCCTATAAAAGCTAGCTGGTAACCACTGAATGAGCATGCGTGCAAAACGCATTGTGGTTACCAGCAAAGCTTGAGGTCCAGTCAGTGGTGTATTTTGGTATTGTGCTGCCCTAGGCAAGACTAAAATCGGGCACCCCCCCGCATCTAAATGTGTCCCACCCTTTCATCTGCAAACTCCACCCCTTCCTCTTTAGGCTCCACCTCTTCCTATTAGAGTTCTGCCCACTGACAACGATGGGGCGCTATTCCTCACACTGATACCAATGATGGGGCACGCTTCTTCACACTGACACTAATGATGGGGCATGATTCCTCCCACTGATACCAATGATGGTGCCCCATCATTAGTGTCAGTGTGTGAGGAATAGTGCCCCATCATTAGTGTCAGTGTGAAGAATCGTGCCCCATCATTGGTGTCAGTGGGAGGAATCATGCCCCATCATTGGTGTCAGTGGGAGGAATCATGCCCCATCATTGGTGTCAGTGGGAGGAATCATGCCCCATCATTGGTGTCAGTGGGAGGAATCATGCCCCATCATTGGTGTCAGGGGGAGGAATAGTGCCCCATCATTGGTATCAGAGGGAGGAAGTGCCCCATCATTAGCGTCAGTGGGAAGAAGTGCCCCATCATTGGTGTCAGTGGGAGGAATAGTGTCCAATCATTGGTGTCAGTGGGAGGAATAGTGCCCCATCATTGGTGTCAGTGGGAGGAATAGTGTCCCATCATTGGTGTCAGTGGGAGGAATAGTGCCCCATCATTGGTGTCAGTGGGAAGAAGTGCCCCATCATTGGTGTCAGTGGGAGGAATAGTGCCCCATCATTGGGGTCAGTGGGAGGAATAGTGCCCCATCATTGGGGTCAGTGGGAGGAATAGTGCCCCATCATTGGGGTCAGTGGGAGGCATAGTGCCCCATCATTGGTGTCAGTGGGAGGAATAGTGTCCAATCATTGGTGTCAGTGGGAGGAATAGTGCCCTATCATTGGTGTCAGTGGGAGGAAAAGTGCCCCCTCATTGGTGTCAGTGACACCAATGAGGGGGCACTATTCCTCCCACACTGACACTAATGATGGGGCACTATTACTCCCACGGACACCAATTATACTCACATAGCTGTGCTGTCTCCTGCTCCAGTCCGTGCTCCCTCCTTCGGGCACAAACACTTACCCATCAGCTGTCTTCCTTCTCCAGCCGCTCTCCTCCTCTTCACCGGCTCCAGCTGCTCCCTCACTCAATCTTCAATCTTTGTGCTGCCGCTCAGCTCCTCCTCTCCAAGCTCTGCCTCCTCACCTGTGATTGGCCACCTGTGTGCCTTTTCTGAGCTACAGATCAGGCGGCCAATCACCGGCAAGGAGGTGGAGCTTGCAGAGGGAGGGACAAATTGCCATAGGCTGCCCAGTAATCCCAGGGGTGTGGCTAGATTTAAGGGGCAACTTGTCATCCCACCCACATTGCGATCAAGATCCAGGAAGATGAAAACACCAGACGGACACCCTCTGCACCCCTTCCTCCAGCAGCACCTTGGGGACCGGATCGACGTGGGACATGGAGTTCCGGACACTGGTAAGACACAGCAGCCCCTGTCCCTTTCCCCAGGGAAGTGTCCCTTCCGTGGGAAAGGCGGGGGGTGGCGCTTGCACCATGTTGCCCCCCTGAAAAGTGCCACCCTAGGCAAATGCTTGTATGCCTCGTGGCAAATACGCCCCTGGGTCCAGTCTGGCTTAGCAGCCGACTTCTGCTTTCTCCCGGGACTGCCATGGTCCCGGTCGAGACAGCCTCACACAATGATCACGAGTACCATATATCCCGACTCGGGGACGTAGGTAAGCGGATATTCCACCCAGCCAGAAGTTCACTGCTAGTTCTGGATGCTTTTAATGTCTGAATTATCTTGGAATAAATTATACCCCTTATGAGGCACAGTGTGGGGTCATTACTGAACATAAGCCGGAGTTCTACCTTGACAGTGACACCAAAAGACAAGGGTGGTGCTTGTTAGCATTTAAAGTGGTAGTAAACCCCCCCCCCTAAAAAAGAAAATTGGGCCTCTGGGCGGTTTATCGGGGTTTACCAGTCCTGGCACTTACATCTTCCCCCGGTTTTCCTTCCAGGTTCACGGGCTTCGTTTTTATGAAAGTGCACAGAAGTCATGGCCAGGGCACAGAGATCTGAATGGCTGGCACAATCCATTCAGAGCCCTGTGCGCATGCGTTGGTGATGTTGCCGGATGCTGCTAAAGTATATATCTCATACACTGTGCACATTTATAAGATATTTACTGTACCTATAGAAAAGCCTTATTATAGGTTGACCTATAGGTAAAAATCAACATCATGACTTTACTACTGCTTTAATATTATGTTCCAAAGATGTAAATATTACCTATTACTGTTTAGATGAAGAGCCTTTTCCAGAAACTGTTGAATATGTTCTTTTGAACTTATCTAAATAAACAGCTACAAAGTGCTGCTATCCTTGTCTGTTGGAATATCACGCAATACATATATGTGTGTAACCCTGGAAACTCTTCTGACCCCAGCCTCTCTTGATGGGGGGGAAGGTAAATCATTTGCAGACTGATAAGAATATGTGGATCTCAATAAAGAATAGTTGACATCTTTTAATGTTTTCTTTTGCCTCGACTTAGTGGCAGCCTTCTTATGAATGTACTTTGTTGTTTGTTTATGCACAGTAGTGTGGTGAAGACATCCGTTAATTATTATTTTTCTATCTATCAATATATAATCACAAGCCAAGAAAAGCTGACGTGATCTGAAATTAAAATGACTACATGTAGCTGTGTTCTTTACACAAATCTTCCCCTAAAACACATTTTACAAAATAAAAACAAGCCACCGTATTTGTTTTCTTTTTTGCATTGTTTGCTTGTTAAAAGCACTTAATAATAAATGGTTTGCATTATTATGATATGAAAAGTATTCAGTCTTAAATATGATATAATTTGGTAAGCACAATTCCAGATTTGCCTTCTATTCTCTTAATTTTTTTTTGGAGAATACAGTGGATGTTAATTAGCAAAGAATTAATTAGTGTATTTGCACATTGTAGTGCTGTCAAAGCTGACTGCTTTTAATTTTATTAGAGCCAGCTATGCTCTGAATGATACTGCACATTGGCAGCAGGTGCACCGCGTCACAGTCTCCTCTTGACAAACGAACCATTTCTTTTTACAATTTTTATACGAAATGTTTTGCAAAGACGATAGCTAATGAACCAATCTACAGCATGGATGGCACTGACTGACAGTATATTAGCAAAATGAATGAGACACTGTTTTTTTTTCATTTACATTTTCAGTTTATTTTAGACTATTTTTTTCCCCCTTTGCTCTTTTTAATCTTTTTTTAATTAGCCTCCTCCATAAACATGTTTTTCCAGTTTTGCGTGTGTCATCATTAAAAATGTATGTTGTTACAGTCATTGAAGTTGGTTTACTAAGGAATCAGGATTGGTCATTTAGCTTAGTAAATAAAGTGAAGGTATGTTTACTGCAGTCATCAAATCATATGCGAATAAAAATTCTGCCTTCTTCATTTCTGTTGGGTATTCAGAGCTAACACAGTTCACTTGATGTACTAAGTAAAGTGAACATATGCATTGCAAAGTGGACATTCACTGAACAAACAGCCTCTACGTTTTTACTAAATCAATCCCACTGCATGAGTGTCATAACTGCAGGTTTGTTTTTGCTGGAACTTGGTGGTACTCCTTTCCACCACCTTCAGCACTGGCCACACTTGCCAACTGCTTAATTGTAAACACAGAAGTAGATACTCCCTTCCTCTGCCAGCTTCTGTGTTTACCATGGCAGTTCCCCTCTCTGGAGGGTCAGGCACATAAATTGCCTGTTACAGGTCACTTCCTCCAGCCCTGCAACCAGGGTTGCCACCTCATCCCTTTAAAACCAAACACATATTAATTACACAGGCTCTGAGGATAATTTAATGCAGATAAGGCTTGAAGAGAGTTTAATTACCACCCTAATCAGCCACAGAACCTGTGTAATTAATATATGTTCGGTTTTAAAGGGATGAGGTGGCAACCCTCCCTCATATTATATTGTAGCAGGGAGTGTGAGGAGTCAGGTGGTGGGAAACCAGATTAGCCCCCTGCTAGTGACTGTTCACCATTTAAAGAGACAGATCCACTTCTCAGGAAGAAAGTCTCCAGATTTCTGGGTGAAGAGGAGTTCATCTAGGGTCTGGGATGGTACATTATGGAGCTGCTGGCTAGCACTCCAACAGAGACTGCATCAAAGAAGATGCTTGTAAAAAGTTCAGGAAGTTGTCCACAGATTCTGGTCTCCTTGGGCTTCCTATACCCCACTTACCCTATCTAAGTTAATTCCCCTAAAAAAACCCCAAACGCTCAATGACTGGCTGTGCAGGACTATAGGGGGACCCAAATTCATCAGAAATCCCTAAGGGGTTAGTGCTACACCAATATTCTGCTGTCTTGCTGTGCCATTTTCACCGTGCTGTGACTCATCCAGGGATTCACATACATCACGCTACTGAGTTAATTCCTCACATATGGTGGAGGTTATGGGTAAGATTTCACCAAGGGATGGAGGTGGAGAGAATGGAAAAGGAGGAACTAAAGTCACTTTGGGGGCTACTTCAAATGTCTGGCAAGAGTAGCCTGGAAGGCAAAATCCTCAGGAGGTGACTGGAAGGATGGTTACCACTGCTGGGAAGAGGAACATGTAGCTGCAGATTGCCCAGATATTGATGAACAAATGCACTGTGACGTTCTTATAAAGAGACGGCAGTCCCTATTTGCAACTTTCACATGCACTGCAGTAAAGGGGAATGAGAAACCTTTATGCAAAATGTGTATAAATAGTAAAAATGTTGTTGTATTGTTGGGTTCAGGTAGTCTGGTTACTTTGGTAAAAACTTAACTAGTAACGGGAAAAACCTTGCACCCTAGAAAAATGGAGGTTATTTGTGTGCATGGGGACACCCAAGCGTATCCCTAAATCTCCCTAAATAATCTCTGTCATCAGGAGGGTCTGGTCCCCCAACTAACACATGACACCATTGTGGGAAGGGATTTTTCAAAATTCTGAGAACTCTGGGTTATCCTAGGGAATTCTCTGAGTTTGCTTATCAGTATTAAACAACAAGGCCTAGGTAGGAGCCTGCAATCCCAGAATTGGCACAGCAACCTCTAGTGTTTGATGATCTAGAACACGGGTGTC
The DNA here is from genome assembly GCF_062004578.1 of Staurois parvus. Taxonomy (NCBI): domain Eukaryota; kingdom Metazoa; phylum Chordata; class Amphibia; order Anura; family Ranidae; genus Staurois; species Staurois parvus. The sequence goes on along the minus strand of NW_028318023.1, from coordinate 3,495,701 downwards.
AAACTGGTGACCCTCCAACTGTTGCCAAACTACAAGTCCTATGAGGCATTGCAAGATTGACAGTTACAAGCATGACTCCCAAAGGCAGAGGCATGATGGGACTTGTAGTTTCACAGCAGCTGGAGGGCCGCCAGTTTTACATCCCTGATCTAGAAGTACACAAAGAAAATGTGCCTTTGTTTACATGATAGCAGCAGGGACCAGGAGATGTAATTTTATAAGAGTAAAGCAACAGGATCAGACATGTTGTCAGATTTTTTTTTTCTGTTGGTGGGGATCTGTATTGCTGGATAACAAGAGTGATGGTGGATTTACATTGTGAGGCCTTTTTTTAATCTTACTTTACTAAAGGACTTGTCAAAACCTGTGGGTGTGTAACCCTTACACATTCAGGTAGAGGAGGCCCCCTTTGTATAAAGGGGGCTTCTATTTATTAAACCGCCTGCTTGTAGGCCCCCACAACCAAAGATTCAGGGTTTCTAAGGAAGCGACCTTTGTCCTCATCCCCCATCCTTTTTTTTTTCTTTGCATGGGGTTCTTTTTAAAATCTCTACCAGAACTGAAGGGACTCACATTTTTGTTTATTTTTATTTACACTACCCTTGTCCCATTGTATGCATTCACCTGTCAGCTAGGAATCTAAAAACTGGTGTTTAGTGGAATGAAGGTTTGCATTTTTCATGTAACTTCATGGGGGAGCATTGGGAAACCAGCAATCCTTTCAATAACATTTCAGTAACATGCTAGGGGGATGCCTTTAAGCTATATATGGTGTTATAATTCTAACAGACAACATCAATGACATCACATGCTGGCGCTGCACAATTTGCATGTGTGATACATTAATACATCATATTTTGGTTTTAAAATAGCATCAGTAGCACCCAATTGGATTCATTCTTTTAACTTAATAAAATAGCTTTTTTAAGTAGTTGCAGATGTAACACCTGATTACTTTCTCCGACCTGTAAAAGCCATGAATTGACCTGTGGTATTAATTTGTATATCAAGGGGAAGATTTAATTGCTAAAAGGTGAACAATCCAAGGAATGGTCTAGGGCATGGGTGTCAAACTGGAAGCCCTCCAGCTGTTGCCAAACTACAAGTCCCATGAGGCATTGCAAGACTGAAAGTTAAAAGCATGACTTCCAAAAGCAGAGGCATGATGGGACTTGTAGTTTTGCAACAGCTGGAGGACCGCCAGTTTGACACCCCTAGTCTAGGGTATAGAGTATATGGATGCATGCCCCTGCATTGATTAAAAATGTGGTGCATCTATAGATTGGATACTGTATATGCTGGATGTGTGTAGTGTTTAAATCTCTGTTAAATATTCTAAAGGGGTCTCTTAAGGCTTCTGTATATACCTAGGGCGTGTCATCTGTTGCTAGGATCCCCATAAATGCTACACCTGTAAGCGAATTGTAAATTAGCTACCTAGGTGCTGCCCTGGATGGGAAGGCTGAGATTAACTGGGTTTTTCATTTGGTGGGATCTTTAGGACCTACCCACTGCTCCTGTGAATATAAAAAGGAACAGTAGGCCAGGGTGAGGGTTCCCCTGTAGGAGTCTGAGAGCCTTGCTGCATCAGCTGTGTTCGGGGAGGAGTACAGCGAATTCAGAGCCCAAAAGATGTGTGATCCATCCAACCTGAGGTTCGCCCCAAAGACACCAGCCACTGGGGAGTGCCACTAATGGCATAATGCTAATGGAATAAAACTTATGTCTGGACTTCTAATTTCCCATTTTGTTGCATAAAAACTGGAAGCATAGTTAAAATGTATGTATCTGTTTTGGTTCTATGTTTGTTTTATAATTGAGTTTGGCACTGACAGAGGTTTGTGCACTGAGGTGTTGCTTAGATTGCAGAATTTCTCCACATGTATGCACAGTTTGGTAAAAGCAAACTCCCATCGAATCATAATAATAGCATAAGTTTCTTCTTTGTTGTATGGTTGTGAATTAAAGATCTCTACACTGCTAGAAATACAGAGTATATTTAAGATGTACTGTATACTTTATGACATATGTGCTGTAACAGACCATTTTCAAACTTACAGCCAGTATTTGATTTGAAAACATGCTCAGGAAATATGTTATTATTTCTTATCATGTGTTATGAAGTGACTTTTATGATTGCTTACATATGATTATTTATGTTTTTTTAGACTAATCATATAGACAGATACATATGCAGTATATTGTCTTTATATACATATACAGTATTTTCCAATATATAGATTATTTATTTCTTTTTTAGTTTCAACATTACAAGAATAAATCATCACATTATTAATCATTACAAAACACCTTTTCCTATACATATTTTCCCCAATATCCTCCCTCCATAACCCCAACCCCCCCACACCTAAATCCCTTTTACCAACTCCCATTTCTTTTTCCCTTTTCTTACTATTCCTCCTATACTCTCTGTAACTTCCTTCTCCTTCCTTTCTTCTTGGTTCTCTTTTTCCTACATTTTTAGCTATTATTCTTTCTTCTCTTTGTTCTCTATTCCTACTAGTTCAACGTATCTATATGAACTTTTAAACTCATTCCATTTTTCCCATTTTTTTTTAATTTCTCCATTGTATCTATTGGTAGAGTTCCTCCATCCTATATATGTAATCCACCCTATTTATCCAGTCTCTGGTGCCTCTTGAGCTTGCCAAAATGTAGGTATTAATCCCTTTACTGCATTTAGCAAATGGAATATTATCATATTCTTGTATTTTTCCACTGAAGCTCAGTTTTATGGAATAACAATATACCTGGGTCCTTCGAGATACTAGTCCCCATAATCTCCTGCATTTTGTGAGTTATTTCTTCCCAGTAAGCCTGTATCTTGGGGCAATCCCACCATATATAAGCCATGGTGCCCTTAATCCCACACCCCCTCCAACACATAGGTGACTTCTCTACTTGTTGTTTATGTGCCACACTAAGTGTAATATACCATCTTGTTAAACATTTATAATTCATTTCCACCACCTTCGTATCTACCGCCCCATTGTGTTAATCTAAATATTTTCTTTTTTTGCTGTTCGTTAAATGATATTCCAAGTTCCGTTTCCCACTTCTCCATATACAACAGAGAGGTGGGTCCTACTATTGCAGTTAGGATCTTATAAATACGGGAGGTTCTATGTTTCCGTATCTTACTTGCGCTAAACAATTGTTCAAGTGCATTCAAATCCTAAGTGGCTGTGGGAACATTGCAACAAAGTGTTTTAAGTGAAAATATCACCATTCATCTATCATGAAAAACAACTCCTTTTTATTTTTTAATTCCTAAAAAGAGCATATTTGTCTTTTTTTCCAGCATATCTTTTAACTGTGTGTTCAAATTTTTTTATCCATTTACCAAAAATATTCTCTTTCCCTGGTGGGAAAAAATTTGTTCCCACCAGCAGTATTAATGGTGAATTATACTTCCCTCCCATTTGTTTATAAATTACACGCCATACCCTAACTACATTCTGTGTAAAAGTGCTTGTGTTTTCAGCCAACATACGGTGATGATGTGGAAGCCAAATAATCCTAATCTAATTGTGTCTCACTTAATGTGTTTTCTATTTTAACCCAACTTTTCCCCGGAGCATTATATATCCAATCAAATATTCGTGATAATAATATGGAGTAATAGTATCTCTTAACCACTTGCCCTCCAGAGGATTTACCCCCCTTTCCTGACAAGGCCATTTTGTGCATTACAGCGCTGCATTAGTTTGACAGTTGTTTTGCACCCAAATTAAATTTACATCCTTTTCCCCCATGAAAAGAGCTTTCATTTGGTGGTATTTGATCGCCTGTGCAGGTTTTTATTTTTTTGCAAAGCAGTGTGCAGGAGCTCACAGGGGAGAGAACTGTTTTGTTTACTAACAGTTCTCCCCCCCATCAGAGATGCTTGGCAATCACCGGGTGTCGGGGAGTAGTCACTGGCCGGGACCAAGTGATTGACAGCCACTGCTGCGAATGGCGGCGTGGGTAGGGCCCGCACGCACCCCCTACCCAGAAATGCAAAATCACGTACAGTAATACTTCGGTTTACAAATTTAATTCCTTCTGCAGGACTTTTCGTATAGCGAAAAATTCATAAACCAAAACATTGTTTCCCATAGGAATGCATTGCAAACTAATTATTCCATTCCGAAGGTCAGAAAAATGTAAACACTACTAAAATACCGCATGAGTTATTTTATCAAGTCATGTGGTATTTTAGTAGTGACAACCATGTGTTTGTTTCAGCTGTCAGCGGGGTTCCCCACTGACAGCTGAATGTAAAAGAATTGCCGGCAATTAAAAAAAATAATTTAAAAAAACTTTGTGGTATCCCCACTCCTATCCATACCAAGCCCTTCAGGTCTGATATGGATTTTGAGGGGAACTCCCACGCCAAAATTAAAAAAAATGGCATGGGGGTCCCCCCAAAATCCATACTACACCCTTATCCAAGCATGCAGCCTGGCAGTTTAGCAAAGGGGGGGGACGAGCGAGCGCCCCCCCTCCTGAACCATGCCAGGCCACATGCCCTCAACATGGGGGGTGCTTTGGGGCAGGAGGGCTCCCCCCCCCCAAGCACCTAGTCCCCATGCTGATGGGGAGAAGGGCCTCTTCCCCACAACCCTGGCCGGTGGTTGTGGGGGTCTGCGGGTAGGGACCTTATCAGAATCTGGAAGCCCCCTTTAACAAGGGGGCCCCTAGATTCTGGCACCCCCTATGTGAATGAGTATGGGGTACATGGTCCCAATACTCATTCACAAAAAACAAAAAGTGTAATGTGAAAAAAGACAGGACACGGTCTTTGACAAGTCCTTTATTAAAAGAAAAAAACTAAAAGGATGTCCCCCGCAGTAGATGTCAATCGCAATGTCCGCCGCCGCCCCGAAAAAAAAAAGGTTCTGCTCCTGACGATGGCTTCCAGCCCTCTGCCTCTGAGCTGGTTTGATGGTTCTTAAATAGGTAAGGGGCGGGGCCACCCAGGGACATCACCTGAGTGACCCTGCCCCATATGACATCATTGATGTCACATGGGGTGGGGTCACATGCGTGATGTCCCTGGTGGCCCCGCCCCTTACATATTTAAGAACTGTCAAGCCAGCTCAGAGGCAGAGGGCTAGAAGACATCGTCGGAAACGGAACCTTTTTTTTTTCTTTTTTGGGGTCGGCGGTGGTGAACATTGGATCTACTGCGGGGGACATTTTTTTTGTTTTTTTCTTTTAATAAAGGACTTGTCAAAGACCGTGTCCTGTCTTTTTTCACACTACTCTTTTTGTTTTTTGTGAATGAGTATTGGGACCATGTACCCCATACTCATTCACATAGGGTGGGCAGGTTCTGGGGGCCCCCTTGTTAAAGGGGGCTTCCAGATTCCGATAAGCCCCCTGCTCACAGATCCCCAAAACCACTGGCCAGGGTTGTGGGGAAGAGTCCCTTGTCCCCATCAGCATGGGGACAAGGTGCTTTGGGGGGAGACTGTACTCTTCAGTGCCTCTTGAATTTCCTCCTGTGTTATTGGTTTTTCTAAAGATGCTAGGCTTTCCTTTCCCTATCGTGGTAATCCTGCCTCTTTTAAATATATCTGTCTTTTTCTAGATCTTTATACATTTCCTTCTTTTAGATTTTTTGGTTTTTACATCATATAGCTTCCTGTAGTATTTTTTAAATACATTAGCGATATCAGTGGTTAAATATACCCATTCTCCATTATAATCTTTAGTCTTCTCTATGAAGTTCCTCGATTTCTTATTTCTCAATGTTCTCATTAAATATTTACCAGGTCTATTCTCCCACTGATATCTTTTTCTTGCCACCATGTTAAATATTCTTCTCATTTCTTGCTCCATTAAGTTAATTAGTTTGTATCTTTTTAAAAGTATTTTCTGCTGAGTATCTTTTATTGTTCTCTTTTTATGTGATTGCTCGAATTCATATAATTCCCCTATTAATGTGTTTATTTTCTTCTGCCATTCTTTCTTTTTTTCTGCTCCTATAGCAATCAGAATTCCCCTGATATATGCCTTATGCGCTTCCCACACCATGGCCAGGGAAACTTCTTCAGTCTCATTTGTTTTAAAATATTGTTCTATTTCTTTTTTTATTCTCAGCTCTGTCTCATTATCCTGGAGGAGTGTCTCATTCAGTTTCCCCATATTTATCTTGTTCTGTTCTCTTCCCAATTGTAACTGCATTATGACAAGTACATGGTCTGATATTGATATAATATCTATATTTATTTTATTTCAGGTACTTATATAGTGCTATCAATTTACGCAGTGCTTTACACACACAGTATATATATATATATATATATATATATATATATATATATATATATATTGTGGGAACTAACATCAAATGGTAGAGCTTTTCCAGCACACAGCCACTCGTTTTCTTTTTTAAAGGCCTTTTAGCCCAATTTTATTAAAAGGAAACTTCCATAACATGTTTCCCACGCAGGGGTATCCACCATGAAAACAAATATTCAGCCTCCTGGCTTGTACACACATTTCTGCTGCTCTGGCCTTCAACGTTAGGCTCACAGCTGTCTCCTGCAGACTCCTTCCTAAATGGCTGTTTGCACACAGCTAGCAGCCCCTTGCTGCTCTGGCTTCCACCTCTCCTAGGTGGAGCTCTCCTGACTCCAGGGCAATGACTTCCTTTCTGCAGGGGTGTAGCCCAGAATCATGGTTAGGCCTCTACAAAAAGGCCTGCACACACTTTGCAATCTGAAAACACGGACCCAGGATTGGAGATTTCATCCCTCCCAGATCACTTTGAAATCTCCAGTCTCCAGATCCCAAAGTGGATTTTATGAATAAATGAGGAAACTGAAAAGCCAGTTTCCTCTGCATTAAATAAACCCTATAGAGCCCCTCAACCTGTATGGTTGAGAATCCTGGGTTATAAGCTTGATTTAGACCTTGGCAGGATGCTGTTTCCTGAGATAAATGAGTCTCTTGTAAAAACACTACTTCAAAAGATTGTCATTGTAATTCTCTAAGAATCGTATGCCTCTTCACGGGGGATTCAATCCCTTTTACATTATAGGTCATAAAAGTAACCTCCTCCATTTCCTATGTTTTCTTTTTTCTCCTTCTATATTTGCCCCAAAAGAAGTACCAATATCTATCATCAGGAACACAAAGATATCTCCACCATAGTTCTTTTCCCCATCCCTCCCCTTCTCCCACCCATACCATTCCCCTCTCCCACCCCCACTCCTAACCCCCTAGCAACCCCTTGGATCTTATCTTGCCCTGAATAGTTTGTGGTCCTAGTCCCACTATCGATTCCAGTCTGGGGTGAAATTCAGACCACATACGCTCAACCAAACGCACGTCCCCAATCCCTGCGTCACAAGTCAAGATACATGTGTGAAACTCCTGTTTCCCTCCTGTCGTCTAAAATTCTCAAACTGCCTAGGCGGAAATAGGAGATAGCAGAGGAAAAAAAAAATAGAAGTCCCCCCAATCCTCCTCCCCCCTACTTATTTTATCTCTGATGCGCTCTCTTTTTAGGGACTTATTGCCATCTCTCTTTTTCTATTCCTATATTTTCCTTTACCCCTTCTTCTCATCCTGGAATGTCTACTATCTGTAGTTCTAGTCTCTCGCAAATGTCCCATAATTCTTCTGGGAACCTCAATCTTGAAGAGCGACTGTCTTTTCATGCAATTAAACATGCTGATAACCCCCAACCGTATCATACGTTTTTGTTTTCTCATCTGTTCCGGTAATGGTTTCAAAGTTCTCCTTCTAGCTAATGTTTCCGGTGTTATATCAGCAAAGATTTGTAAATTTGTTTCTTTATATTTTATTACTAGTATATATCTTATCTTCTTCCATAGATCTACTTTATCTTTGTAATAATGAAATCTCACATCACATCTCTGAGATTTTTACTCGCTGTTCCTTTGGGGTCTTCCAGTTCTGTGTATTCTGTCAATTTTCAACTGATCTGTTACTGATCTATCCATCATTGTGTTATACACTTTCCTCATTATCTCCATCAAATCTTCTCCCTGCGAAGTCTTGGGCAAACTCCGTATCCTCAGATTGTTCCTTCTATCTGTCTCCTTTGCTCCTTTTGCATATCCTCCATTTGTTTTTCCAGATTGGTTATTACTTGGGCATGTTTATCCAATTTGCCCTCCCTTTCTTCTACTTGCGATAAAACTTGCCCTAAATCCTTATGTATTACCGCCATCTCATTTTTTATGGAGCGTTCTAATAAACATTTCTGCTATTTCAGTTTTAGTAGGAATTTGTGAGCTTTTCTCTTATTCTTAAACATTTTCTATATCTAATTCTTTTTCAATATCTACAGTTTCTTCAATTTGACTCAGATTGGATATTCCCAGAGACAATCCAGAATGGTCACAGATGTTATTTTCCGTCTTCCATCTTCCACTTGCTCCATGTTGTCTCTCTGGGGTTTGACCCTCTGGACTTTTCTCTTGAGGGGGCATATATTATTTAATTGTACTTGTACTTATTTGAGATGTTTTGGACCTTTCTCCGTTTGCAGATTTACTCATCATAATGTTCATATAATATCTCTATCTTTTTAAGTTGAAGGGCAGAAGTTTACTTCAACAGGATATATTGAGGTTATAGTTCACTGTATATATTCTTATTCATTTTATTTTACATATAGGAATGGTATCACTTAGCTCTCCCATTTGTACCCTCACCAATTTCCTCCCTCGGGGCTCTTTATACCACTTTTCTTTCTTGTACCGTTTTTTCTGTCCCCTCTGGGTCCTCCAGATGATCCCCCAAAAAGTTCCTTTGACAGTATTAGTCAATTTAAATTTTAGACTCATTACTTCCCACAGCCCTTCTTACACCCCCGATTCTACCTTCATCCACTTTGCTGCTGCTGCTGTTTCTTTGCTGTTTCTCTGTATACCGAGCACTGCTACAGTTCTCAATCTTCCTCTTCCAGGTGATTCCAGAGCACTCCAGGGTGGTCTGACTCTGTCTGTGTAAGGGGATCACCCTCTGTGGGATCCACAGATCCTGCTTGCACCAGGTCTGGATATGCCAACTCCTCTCTTCTCACACCCGGCCTGTGCTTCCCAGCACTGCTCCGCAGCAGTCACGTGACTTTCCGACGTTCACCGCTCCACACTCTCTGGTGGAGTCTGCTTCCTTAACCGGCTCATGATCCCCCCCGCTCACACAGCAACGTCAGGCAGACGGGATACAGGAGCAGGACACCCCTTGGACAGGACAATAGAAGGTGCTTCAGGTATCTCAACCACTCCTAGGCATAACTGTTACTGGCAGTTCTCAGAAGCACCTTGTCGGCACCATGCTCAGGCAGACCCCATTCTATAGATGATTATTTATGTTCTACATTTCTTCATATGGAATTTGTTACACTGTCCATATTTATTTTCATATTTATACTTTTTTGGCTGATATAATCAATACGTTTATCATCACTGGTGAACTTTTTTATGCATTTAAGATGGACACTATTGCACATGATGAATTATTTATGAAGGAAATTTGTAACATAGGGTCATTATGATCTAATAGTTATATACTCTATATTACCAAAAGTATTGGGATGCCTGCCTTTACATGCACATGAGCTTTAATGGCATCCCATTCTTAGTCTGTAGGGTTCAATATTGAGTTGACCCACCCTTTGCAGCTATAACAGCTTCAACTCTTCTGGGAAGGCTGTCCACAAGGTTTAAGAGTGTGTCTATGGGAATGTTTGACCATTCTTCCAGAAGCGCATTTGTGAGGTCAGGCACTGATGTCTGATGAGAAGGCCTGGCTCACAGTCTCCGCTCTAATTCATCCCAAAGGTGTTCTATCGGGTTGAGGTCAGGACTCTGTGCGGGCCAGTCAAGTTCCTCCACCCCAAACTCGCTCATCTGTGTCTTTATGGACCTTCCTTTTTGAACTGGTGTGCAGTCATGTTGGAACAAGGCTATCCACAAACTGTTCCAACAAAGTTGGGAGCATGAAATCGTCCCAAATGTTTGGTAAGCTGATGCCTTAATAGTTTCCATCACGGGAACTAAGGGGCTAAGCCCAGTCCCTGAAAAACAACCCCACACCATAATCTCCCCTCCACCAAACTTTACACTAGGCACAATGCAGTCAGGCAAGTACCTTTCTCCTGGCAACTGCCAAACCCAGACATGTCCATCGAATTACCAGACAGAGAAGCGTGATTTGTCACTCCAGAGAACACGTCTCCACTGCTCTAGGGTCCAGTGACGGCATGATATACACCACTGCATCCGACACTTTTCATTGCAGTTGGTGATGTCAGGCTTGGATGCAGCTGCTTGGCCATGGAAACCCATTCCATGAAGCTTTCTTTGTGCAGTTGTTGTGCTAATCTGAAGGCCAAATGAAGTTTGGAGATCTTTAAGTATTGACTCTGCAGACAGTTTGAGACTTCTGCGCACTGTGTGCTACAGCATGCGCTGACCCCACTCTGTCATTTTACATGGCTTACTACTTCGTGGCTGGGTTGCTGTTGTTCCAAGTTGCTTCCAGTTTGTTATAATAGCACTAACAGTTGACCGTGGAATATTTAGTAGCAAGGAAATTTCATGGATGGACTTATTGCACAGGTGGCAACCTATCACGGTACCCCACTTGAATTCACTGAGCTCCTGAGAGTGACCCATTCTTTCACAAATGTTTGTAGAAACAGTCTGCATGCCTAGGTGCTTGTTTTATACACCTGTGGCCATGGAGGTGATTGGACCACCTGAATCCAATGATTTGGAGGGGTGTCCCAATACTTTTGGCAATATAGTGTATATATTTTGCACATTGACTTTTGCTCAAGGATATTATTGCATGTTCTATAACTTGTTTGTTTTTGCACTGATTGCACACTGCACTTTAACACTTGTTATGGGCTTATATGAAGAACAGAGTTAGGTTTGGTTGGAGTACAGGTAGCGCTGTTCTATATCTATTATTCTGTTTTACAGTACTGTATGTGTAAGCCAGTGAAGCAATTTGGTCACATTTACCATTTGGTCTTATGCACCTGTTGGTTTGCGCTTTCTGAGTACACATTAGCGGGTTGTCTTATTCTATCTAAGCTGCCTAACCAGAGCCAATAAGTTTAGGAATGATTATTTGCCTTTGCTGCACTGTATTAATAGGTATAGATATATCAGCACCTTTGAAGGTGTCCTTTTGGAAGCATTTAAAACCTAACTAGGGTTTAAAAATGTTTCCTGTTCTAAAGGATTGTTCACACTGCCTGTACGCTAAATGCTACATTTTAATGTGCAAGCAGCTGTAAGTTTTGCCCTGCAGGGAACTATAATGAGGGGGCAGTGTGATGCACATTTCAGTGAATTGCATTGTTTACTTTTTTAAAACTTTATTTTAAGCGTGCAAACTGATACTTCATTCATGCCTTCGCTCAGCAGCAGGTGACATGCAAAGGGCATCTTCTGACACTCTTATATTCACCTAACTTGTGTTCCCTTAAAACTCCTTGCATGCCCTCAGTCAATACTGAATCACCTGTGTTGTCGACCTGGGGGAGCTGTAACTTCACCACGTGGGTCTAACAATTGACTGCTATTCTCAGACACCATCAAGCATCAAGGGGGGAGCAAGTCACATGCTCATCCATACTCTAAAGTGCCAGTTATTTTTACCAGCTAGTTAATGGGTGCCACCCCAGCTAGTTAATGGGGTCCACATTGACCAACTGAAGCTGGATACATGTTCAGCTAATTACGGGGAACACATGAATGCAGAAAAAGTGGATGACTGCACACCAACAAAAATAAATTATAACTTTTATTTGTTCGTAAAAGTTGGCAGCACAATGGATCATAACAAGATTCCTTTTCTATAACTGCATAAATTACTCCATAAATATGAACTAGTGGGTGTGAAATATTTTTTAGCATTCATATTTATGCTGACTGTGGAGGAGCAAGGAGCTGCGAGGGAGTGCGGGTAAGGTGAGAATAAAGGACTCTGGGGATGCCTGTATCAGATAACTGTCACTTTTTCTTGCATGTCTCTTTAACATTTAAGCGGGATCTTAGCAGGACAGAGTGCTGGGGGTTAATTAGAATTCTACTAAGCTGTATTTGGCAGGATAGTAGTGGTAAAGCTAAGAGATTAGGATCCTCTGCAGCTACAGCTGCAGGAAAGTGAGAGACCCTTAAAATATATGTCTTAGTGCAAACTAAGAAATGGAGGAGGGTGCTTAGTGGAAACAAAGGTGAAAAAAACCGAGATTGATAATGATAAATAAAGGAGAGAAGCGCTGGCTCCTGCTGTAAACAATTGGGACAGAAAGGTTAAAAGCCCACAACAGCAAATGAATGCAGCCTACATGTGGTCACAGGCATATAATAGGACACTTCTGACTCAGTGAACATTTCATATTTTTAACATTAACTTCGTTTTTTTAGTGTGACATTTTGAAAAAACACAAAAAATACCTAAAGAGGACATAACACCAAATATTGTCTTTAGGCAATCTCTCTAAACTACTATCCCTCTTACAAAAACCCAAGTTACAGCACTAAAACACAGCACGGTGGCTACGTGGTTAGCACTTCCACCTAGCAGCACTAAGATTGTAGGTTCAAATACCAACTGCAGTGTCAGCTCCCTGGAATGTGCATGTTCTCCCTGTGTCTCTATGGGTTTCCTCCCACTCTCCAAAGACATGCTAGTAGGTTAATTGGCTCCTGTCTAAATTGGCCCTAGCATGTGTATGTACGAATATGAGTTAGGGATCTTAGATTGTAAGCTCCTTGAGGGCAGGGACTGATGTGGTCTGGCACATTTTGCTGGCTGATAGCTAAAAAGAGTGGGAAAATTGAGTGGAGAGTGAAAAACAGTTTTACTTTTGACTGCTGGTGATTGCTGATGCTTGTAGTTGTTTTATTTTCTTCTTTGGGTCTTGTTAGAAGCTTTTACTTTTTTAAATCACTTTTACTGTCACTTTTTAAATAGCATTTTTTTCTTGCTTTCCTTCAGTCTGCTAATTAAGGGGAGGGGTCAATTGGTCACAGGTGATAGAGGTACTATATAAATTTTCTGTAGAGCTCACTGTGAGCTTGCTTATACTTGAGCTTGCCTGTATTTTGCTTGCTGGACCTTTGACTAAGTGGGCATTTGATTAAGTGGCGTTAAAAAACTGGAGTTGAAAACAGCAGATTATAAAAAGAGTCTACTAACCTGTAAGTGACAACTGATATTTCTTATTAGAAATATTAATATTGGAACTGGGATATGAGTGCTGGCAGGGTTGAAGGTTTTGTGCCGCATGTATGGAACAATGGAGCAACAGCTCCAGAATGGATACCGCTGCGACAGATGTGAGCGGATTGCCCATCTAGAAGCTCGCGTTATCTGGGGGAGCAAGTTGCAACACTGGGCAGAACCGACAACCTCAAAATGGCTGTTCTGCTCCCTGAGCAGGTAGCTAATGGGATTGATGTGGAGGGCGGAGGGGCTAATCAGAATTATCAGGTAGGAAGATGGGTTACTGTAACGAGAGAGAGTGGCAGGGGCTCACAGAAAAGGAAAGCCTGCCCTGGGTTTGTGCACCCAAACAGATTTGCCAAGTTGGGTGAAGATGTGGGGATGGCAAGCTCAGGGGTGGCAGCCCTGGATGTCACTGATATCCCTAACAGCCGGGAGGGCAGACCATCTGGGAGGGGTGGTGAGGGTAGTGTATGAAGGCCTAGATAGCTGGTGGTAGTAGGGGATTCTATTATCAGAAGGACTGATAGAATAATTTTTCACCAGGATCGCCTTAACCGAATGGTTTGATATCTCCCTGGTGCCAGGGTTTGGCATGTGTTGGACTGGGTTGATAAATTACTGGGAGAGGCTTGGCATGACCCAGCTGTCTTGGTCCATGTTGGAACCAATGACAGAATACATGGAAGGTGGCGGCTCCTTAAGAATCGATTTAAAGAACTAGGCTGCAAGTTAAAGGGAAGGACCTCCGATGACCTCTGAAATATTACCTGTGTCAAGCACAAGTCAGGAAAGACAGGGGGAAATTAGAGAACTAAATGCATGGCTAAAGACCTGGTGTAAGAGGTAAAGATTTAGGTTTCTAGAGCACTGGGCTGACTTTTCATTGGGGTGCAACCTATATGCTAGAGATGGTTTGCACCTAAATGGAAGGGGGTCTGCTGTGCTGGGGGTGAGTTTTATGGGGAGGCTGGAGGAGTATTTAAACTAGGACCAAGGGGGGAGAGAGAATTAGATTATAATAGGGTAGACAGATCAGACAGGGGTCAGTCCTTATTGGTGGGTGGAATGGGGAAAGATGGGGGGAGGGCTATGGCAGATGATAATAAAGTTCCCATGTTACAAACAACCATTGGAATTGGTACTATTTGTACGAAAATAAAAAATATGCAAAATATATGTGCACAAAGTGTCAATGAATTAAAGTTTTTGTTCACCAATGCCTGAAGTCTGCCAAGCAAAATAGGTGAGTTGGAAGCTTTGGTGCATGAACAGAACTATGATTTATTTTGCTGAATCTTGGCTTCATTCTTCACATGACTGGTCCATTAATGTTCCTGGCTATGTTCTCTTTCGGAGAGACAGGGTAAAAAGGAAAGGTGGTGGTTTCTGTCTCTATGTGAGACGTGATCTCAGAGCGAATGTGAAAGAGGACCTAGTTGATGGAGAGTGTGATGAGGCTGAAGCATTTTGGGTGGAACTGCACACAGGGGTGCATACTACAAAGGTGATCATTAGAGTTTGTTATAGGCCACCCAGTGTTATTGAGGAGGTGGAGACTCTGCTCCTTGCACAGATCAAAAGGGCTGCAAGGGCTGGGACAGTTATGATAATAATGGGGAATTTTAACTTCCCGGAAATTGACTGGAGTAATGGTACTGCAGGAACAGTTAAAGTGCACAGATGTTTAAACCTACTACAGGACAATTTTATGGTACAGTTCATAAAGGCCCCAACTAGGAATGATGCTCTGCTGGACCTGGTAATCTCAAACCAGGCAGAGCTTATTATGAATGTCCATAGAAAAGAACATCTGGGTAGCAGTGAACATAACATGATTTCATTTATTGTTAGCTGTAAACATCAAGCACATACAGGAAACATAAAAACGCTCAACTTTAAGAGAGCTAATTTTCCAAGGCTGAGAGCTGCTCACCAAGACATAAACTGGAAGGGAATATTGGCATCGATGAACACAACACAGAAATGGGAGTTCTTCAAAAAGATCGTATGTAAACACACTGCAAAATATATTCCCATGGGCAACAAGTTTAAAAGGCTAAAAATAAAACCTATGTGGCTTATGGCCAAAGTTAAAAAAAGCTATGTATAACAAGAAAAGAGCTTTTATTAAATATAAATATGAAGGAATGCTATTGTTTAAATATTACAAAGAATATAACAGAATATGCAAAAAGGAAATAAAGGCAGAAAAAATTGTAAATAAATGACAGATTGCAAAAGATAGCAGGACAAACCCCCAAAAATTCTTCAAATATGTTAATAGTAAAAAGGTCTGGCCCAAGCATGTACGCCCTTTACAAAATAATCTAGAGTGGGTGACTGGGGACAAAGAGAAGGCAAATTTATTAAATACCTTCTTCATCTCTGTGTATAGAAAGGAGCATGGGGGAGCTCTTGTCCATAATGGGCATGGTATTGACACAGCTCCAGATGATCCACATTGGCTCACAACTGATATCATCCAGAAATTTTTAGACAGAATAAATGTGAATAAAGCACCTTGACCAGATGGCATACACCCACGGGTCCTTTAAGAATTCAGCTCTTTCATTTCAAAGCCATTGTTTCTAATTTTTAGGGACTCTTTAATGACTGGCATAGTACCACTGGATTGGCTTAAGGCCAATGTTGTTCCTATATTTAAAAAGGAGTAAAAATCTTTACCAAGCAATTATAGACCTGTTATTTAACATCTATAGTTGGGAAGATACTGGAGAGTTTAATAAAAGACCACATAGATGAGTTCTTGCTGGAAAAAATATTTTAAGAAACGGACAGCATGGATTCATGAAAGACAGAAGTTGTCAAAGAAATCTGATTTCCTTTTATGTGGGGGTGAGCAAAACCTTGGACAGAGGGGTGGTGGTGGACGTGGTATACTTGGATTTTGAAAAAGCGTTTGCACAGTTCCCCAGACACAGCTAATGTGTAAGGTAAAGTCTACAGGCTTGGAAAAATCCATATGTAAATGGATAGAAAACTGGCTAAAATATCGTATTCAAAAAGTAGAGGTTAATGAATCATACTCTGCATGGTCTAGGGTTGTCTGTGGTGTACCCCAAGGTCCAGTGTTGGGATCCTTACATTTTAATATATTTATAAACAATATAGGGTCTGGGATTATAAATACCATTTCAATCTTTGCAGACAACACCAAGCTGTGCAGTGGAATAACGTCCTTACAGGATGTCTTCAATTTACAAGCCTACCTCAATGCACTGTTTAATTAGGGAACTATGTGGCAAATGAGGTTTAATGTTGATAAATGTAAGGTAATGCACTTGGGGGCTAAGAATATGCATGCATCATACATACTAGGGGGAGTACAACTGGGGGAATCAATGGTGGAAAAAGATCTGAGAGTTCTGGTAGATCGCAAGCTTAATAATGGCATGCAATGCCAAGCTGCGGTTTCTAAAGCGAGCAGAATCCTCTCTTGTATTAAAAGAAGTATAGACTCCAGAGAGGGAGATATCATATTACCCCTGTACAAATCATTAGTAACACCTCATCTGGAATATGCAGTTCAGTTTTGGGCACCAATTCACAAAAAGAACATTGGGGAACTGGAGAAAGTACAGAGAAGGGTGACCAAACTGATAAGAGGCATGGAGGAGATCAGCTATGAGGAAAGATTAGAGGAAGTGAATTTATTCTTGAGAAGGGGAGATTAAGGGGGAATACAATCAACATGTATAAATACATCAGTGGTTCATATAGGGAACTCAGTGTAGAGTTATTCACCCTGAGGTCATCACAGAGGACAAGGGGGCACTCTGTACATTTGGAGGAAAATAAATGTAATCTTCAAAAACGGAAAGGTTTCTTCACAGTAAGAGCTGTGAGAATGTGGAATAGACTCCCTCAAGAGTTGGTTCTGGCCAGCTCAGTCGACTGCTTTAAAAAAGGCCTGGATTCTTTCTTGGATACACAGAATATAACTGGTCACTGACATTTATAGGTAAATTTGATCTACGGAATATCTCGGGGGAGCAGGAAGGAATTTTTCCCCTGCAGGAGCAAATTTGGTCATGCTTTGCTGGGTTTTTTGCCTTGCTCTGGATCAACTGCGGCTGTAGGATTATAACTTTTTTTTTTTATGGTTGAACTGGATGGACTTTTGTCTTTTTTTCAGGCCAGACTAACTATGTAACTTTGTGAACGTACAATGTATATGTAAAGCACTTCAGAAATTGTGGGTTCTATACAAATACCTGTAATAAATTTAAAAACCACTTATAATCTGACACAAACTTATTTGGTCTACCACCACCTGCTGTCACTGCTTCCTGAACTCTTAAAGATTTAAACTGTATGTATGGCAAATACATAAAGTTTTTTTTTTTTTATCTCTCTTGTTTTCATAAGATAAACCTAGTGATCATGCCAGATTTTCAGTTCAATGTTTGCTTGCTGTATGCAGATTTTGAAATAGCCACAGTATTGTCATCTCTCCAGCTGTTTTGCTGCTCCTGGACCAAAGTGCAGCCTTTTCTGTTACTATAACATCATTGGCACCTTGGAGGAACAGGCTGCACACTCCTATAGGCCCATAGGTCCAGTCTCAGCTCTCATGCAAGGAGATTGACATTTGCCCCCTCCTCCCACATTGCTCCTTTTTTCCTTGGCCCATTGGTGGGAGGCAGGACTGGACAGGGACAAAAAATAGGCCCAGGCATTTTGGACTGAGCAGCCCCAAGCCCGGGAACCCTTTTCTCGGAGCCCGGTGGCAGAACGCCAGGGCCCAATCGCATACCAAGACATTTTGAACAATTTCATGCTCCCAACTTTGTGGAAACAGTTTGGGGATGGCCCCTTCCTCTTCCAATATGACTGCGCACCAGTGAACAAAGCAAGGTTCATAACAACATGGGATGGAGGAACTTGACTGGACTGCACAAAGTCCTGACCTCAACCCGATAGAAAACCTTTGGGATGAATTACAGCGGAGACTGCGAGCCTGGCCTTTTCGTCCAACATCAGTGCCTGAACTCACAAATGCACTTTTGGAAGAATGGTCAAACATTCCCATAGACACAATCCTAAACCTTGTGGACAGCCTTCCCAGAAGAGTTGAAACTGTTATAGCTGCAAAGGGGGCCAACTCAATACTGAATCCTACGGACTAAGACTCGGATGCCAATGAAGCTCATGTGCATGTAAAGGCAGGCGTCCCAATACTTTTGGCAATATAGTGTATGATTTATAGGGGTTATTAGCAATAAGAAAAAAAAGGAGCCCCCTCCTCCAAACATTAACATGAGAAAAGGAAATTGCTCCACACACACATCACACTCACACTGGTATGAAAGCAATAGTTCTAGGGCCATCATTTACTGTTAATGCTAAATTGATGAGTCATACAGGTTTTTGATCCATCCCGTATGGACAATTTTGAGTATCACAGTTTTTCACCATTTTAGAGACACAATCTTGAGGCTTGACATGTTTGGTATCTTTTTTTTTTTTTGGTGCAACCTCCTCTTTTGAATATAAAGTGAATGTGAGGACCACAAAGAAAAATTTAGAGACGTGGCCCTATGGGGTTTTTAACCCTATCACCCATTTGTTTTTAAATAAATTCTATTATTAATAGAGAGCTATGATGATTGTTAAGTATATGTCTCCCTGGGCTGCTTTTGCTGGTTCTTTCTGTTTTGTGTTTCAGGTCACAAGCTGCCTTGCTGTTGCTAGGAGGATTTACCTCAGCCACTGGGCAGATCTTCAGTCAGTTGACTGCTGGACTGGTGACAAATCATTGGCAGGAAAATATCTGGCCAATGGTGTAACCATTCCCCTGTCTATCCTCTCCTGTCACTGGGCAGAGTCAACATTTACCTCAGCTCTGTCAGCTGGACTCACCTCTAGATTATAACCAGCCTTCCTTTTGGATCTTTTGGCCTGCTTTCACAACTGCTCTCCCCTTTGTTATTTTCCCTCATCAAAGTCCACCTTTTGCCTCTACAGGCATCATACTGGTATCTTTTTTTTCAGTTGGCAGTTGGCTAACATGTTAAAGCAATCCAAGGGGCCAATTAGCTTTTACAAGCAGCAGAAAGACACCCCCCCTTACACCGCCTTCCACGGCTTTCTTGGGCTCTTCCGTCCCTCTGGGGAACCCGAGAATGCAGCCGGCGGTTCCTCTGACTGACCATGGAGCTGATCAGGGACTGGAATGGCTCCAATCATCTCTATGGTCTAAGAAACCGGTAGCAATGAGTATTTCATAATTTTGGTTTCCCTGGATATAAACAGCGCCATTTAAAAAATTGAGAGAGCAAATGATCACAGCAATCTTGGTGTGATCATATGCTTTAAGGGCAGAGGCGAGAGCTAGAATCTAATAGACCCCATATTTCTCATAAAAGAGTACCTGCCACTGCCTATTGCCTATTTACATTCCCTGTGATAACAATAAGTGATGAAAAAAAAAATTAAAGGGACAGTGTAAAACTAAAATAAGGAAAATAAATATTAATAATAAAAAAGATCCCCCCTTCCCCCGTGCTCGTCCGCAAAGGCTATGTAAACAGAGATTGCACCATGCAAGTGAGGTATCACCAGGAACGTCAGATCGAGGGCAGTAATTCTACCATTAAACCTCCTGTGCAAAGTGTAAATCTAAATGGGAAGCCTGTAAAGGCTTTTTAAGCGCTGCCTATGGATATTAAAAATTTACGTAGTTTGACACTGTTGGGCGGGCATGAGCACTTTTAAAGCATGTCAAGTTTGGTGTCTAGTTACTCAGTGTAACATTATATTTTATTAAACTATTAGGCAATATATGGGCACATTTTTGGAAAATTTAAGAAAGAAATCAAAAATTATTTTTTCCTTTTTTTTTTCTTTTTCAAAACCCTGTGACAAAAATATCTGAAAAATACTCACCATGCATCTTCTTAAATTCCTTGGGGTGTCTACTTTCCAAAAATGGGTCATTTCAGGGATGTTTTTACTATCCTGGCATTTCAGAGCCTCTGAAACAGTGCTAGGCAGTGAGCAAGTACAATAAGGAAATATGCCATTTCAAAGTCTAAAGGTAGTCATTGGATTTTGAGGGGCTGTATGTGGCTAGGCTGCCAAAAAGTCTCTCACGTGTGGTATCCCCATACTTGGAAAAAGTATCAGAATGTTTTTTGGGGTGTTATTCCATATATTTCCTTGGCATATGTGAGCAATATATCATTTAAGTGGCAACCATGTTTAAAAAAAAATACATTTTTGTAATTTTACAAAAATTTGTGGCAAAAAATAAAATCCTCCATGGACTAAACATGACTCTGAGCAAATTTCTTGGGGTGTCTACTTTCCAAAAAGGGGACATTTTGGGGGTTTGTGTACTGCCCTGGCATTTTAGCACCTCAAGAAATGTGGTAGGCAGTCAGAAAGTAAAAGTTGTGTAAATTCCAATACTATGTATACCATAATTTGCAGACACTATAACTTTCACGACAACTAATTAATATACACCTATTGGGATTTTTTTTTTACCAAAGACATGGAGCAGAATATATTTTGGCCTAAATTTAAACCTAAACCTGAGTTTATTGGATATTTCTTATAACAGAATATAGAAAATATAGGTTTTTGTTTTTTAATTTTCTGTCTTTTTTTAATTTATATCACAGCAAAACAGCAAAAAATGACCTGGTAAGGAAGGGGGGAAGAAGTGGGGAAAACCTTAACCCATAGTGATTAAAGGTTAACTACTTCCTGTCCACCCTATAGCAGAAGTACTACTACAGGGCAGCACGAGTGCGCAAAATCACGTATATATATGTGATTTTGCACTTCCGGGTAGGAGGCGCACGAGCCCTACCCGTGCCTCTATTCATGC
This sequence comes from Staurois parvus, assembly GCF_062004578.1. NCBI lineage: Eukaryota > Metazoa > Chordata > Amphibia > Anura > Ranidae > Staurois > Staurois parvus. The sequence goes on along the minus strand of NW_028318023.1, from coordinate 3,474,607 downwards.
CGCTGCAGTCAATCACTGGGTCCCGGTCAGTGATTACTCACCGGCGCCTGGTGATTGCCGAGCATCTCCGATGGGGAGGAGAACTGTTTGCAAGCAAAACAGTTCTCTTCCCTGTCAGTTCCTGCACACTGCTTTGCATGGCTGTGTATAGCACAGCCATAAAAAGCAGTGTTCTTAAGTGAAGCACACACACAGCCCAGTAAGCAAACAAGACACAGTTAACCCTTTGATAGCCCCACATGTTAACCCCTTCCTGCCCAGTGCCATTAGTATAGTGTCAGTGATTTTTAATAGCACTGATCACTGTATTAGGGTCACTGGTGATGTCAGTGACGGTTAGTTCCCTCCCATTGTCAGAATGCCCGCAGTACGGCCTCAGCTGTCGATCACTGGGTCCTGGCCAGTGATTCCCCACCTACACCTGACGATCACCAAATATCACTGATGGGGGAGAGAACAGTATGTAAACAATACAGATCTCTCCCCTGTCAGCTCCTGCACATTGCTTTGTATTGCTCTGCATAGCAGAGCAATACAAAGCAATGTTCTGACAGTGAAAGACACACACAGCACAAAATAAAACAGCACACAGTTAACCCTTTATCTCCCCAGATGTTAACCCCTTCCTGCCCAGTGCCATTAGTACAGTGTCAGTGCTTTTTATTAGCACTGATCACTGTATTGGTGTCACTGGGGATGTTTTACCGCCATTTGTATATATACCGCCACTTGTAAACGCTATAACTTTCACGTAAACCAATTAATTTAGACGTATTGGGATTTTTTTTACCAAAGACATGTAGCAGAATAAATTTTGGCTTAAATTTGATTTTTTAAATGTTTTTACTGGAAAAAATAGCCCAAAAAAGAAAAAAACGCACAGACGATCAAATACCACCAAAAGAAAGCTCAACTCGTAGGAAAAAAGGATATAAATTTAATTTGGGTGCAGCGTTGCATGACCATGCAATTGTCAGTTAAAATAATGTAGCGCCGTATTGCGCCATATTGCAAAAAATGACTTGGTCAGGAAGGGGCTAAATCCTCTGGAGGGAATGTGGTTAAGGTTTATATTATAATTAAAACTGATTTAAATCCTATATAGGGTCCACGGCCTAAAATTTTCTACAATCCCCTTTATGTGTGTTTACTTTATTATTTAGATATGTTGTTATGTTATGATGGGTGATAATGGGGTGTACAATCCCATGGGTATTATTGTGCTTGTGCACATTAAAGTTAATTTGAGTGTGTTTTAACTGAAAATATAAATTGCAGTGCGAATATTGTGCGTCATACAATTGTTACCATTTTGTTTCAGGGTCTCAGCTTTTAGAAAAAATTATAATATTTTTGAGGAGTTTAACCCATTTGCTGTCAGGTCCATACGGTATATATAGATCTACAGCACTGCTTCTAGCTGGCCAAGTCCTACACTGTACGAACCTGCCATTACTCCTTTTGCTCTAAGCTCATGGTCACTTGCAGAACTGTTGAGCAGACACTGCTGAACAAGCCAATAGTTTTGATTACCGGTTAACAAGCCACTGATCAGAGATTTTCACCTAAAGTATGCCCCACCCCTCACCTGCTGCTCCTCTGCCTCTCTCCCCCTGCTTCCTGCTGCCCCTCCACACATCCCTGCACTGGCCGTTAAAATGTCCCCCCCTTACGATCCCCCTCCTCTGCTGTCCCAGCTCTGACTTCCTTCCCCCCAGCATCCCCCTCTTTCAACACCCATCCCCTGTGGCTCCCATGCAATTACCGGCTTCCCTCCTCTGCCTCTCTCGCAAGTTTAATGTGCTACACTGGAGCCACAGGGAGTAAAAATATGTAAACAATCCCCGTCAAGACCCCCCCCCTTCATTGCCCCCCCCTTACTGATCACTAGCGGCCCCTCTATGCAGTGCTGCTGGCCCCCTTCCTTTTGTGAATGAACACAGATAGCGATCAATACCTGCTGCTTCTGTGTCCATTCATCACTGAAGCATAGTAAACTATGTAAACTTCAGTTTGTGAATGAATAGGAATCTCTATACAGAGACATCTATTCATTCATTTATAGTGCAGCTCAGGCTGCAGAGAAAGGAACTGTCTTCAGTCCCTTTCTTTTTCTCAAAAAGAGAAATGAAAAACAATAACCAAAAAAAGTAAAATTGTAAAATATATATATACAGTTGCAAGAAAAAGTATGTGAACCCCTTGGGATTATGTGGAGTTTTGCATGAATTGGGCATAAAATGTGCTCTGAACGTCATCTAAGTCACAACAATAGAAGAACACAGTCTGCTGAACATAATACTACACAAACATTAGATGTTGCCATGGTTTAATTGCACATAACATGTAAACATTCACAGTGCAGGGAGGAAAAAGTATGTGAACCTTTGGACTTAATAACTGCTTGACCCTCCTTTGGCAGCAATAACCACAACCAAACGTTTCCTGTAGTTGCAGATCAGACCTGCACAACGATCTGGAGTAATTTTGGACCACTCCTCTTCACAAAACTGTTTCAGTGTAGCAATATTCTTGGGATGTCTGGTCTGACTGGGCCACTCCAGAAGGCGTATTCTGTGCTGTTGCAGCCATTGTTTTGTTGAATTACTTGTATGCTTTGGGTCATTGTCCTGTTGCATCACCCATCCTCTGCGGAGCTTCTGTTGGCGGACAGATGGTCATACGTTTTCCTGCAAAATGTCTTGATAAACTCTGGAATTCATTTTCCCATCAATGACAACAATCCGTCCAGGCCCTGAGGCAGCAAAGCAGCCCCAAACCATGATGCTCCCTCCGCCATGTTTTACAGTGGGGATGAGGTTTTGATGTTGGTGTGCTGTGCCTTTTTTTCTCCACACATAGTGTTGTGTGTTCTTCCCAAACAACTCAATCTTGGTTTCATCTGTCCACAGTATATTTTGCCAGTAGTGCTGTGGAACATCCAGGTGCTCTTTTGCAAACTTCAAACGTACTGCAATATTCTTTTTGGACAGCAATGGCTTCCTCTGTGGTGTCCTCCCATGTACTCCATTCTTGTTTAATGTTTTCCTTATTGTAGATGTGTCAACAAAAATGTTAGCATGTGCCAGAGATTTCGATAGGTCTTTAGCTGACACTCTGGGATTCTTCTTTACCTCATGCAGCATTCTGCGCTGTGCTCTTGCAGTCATTTTTACAGGACAACCACACCTACGGAGAGTAGCAACAGTGCTAAACTTTCTCCATTTGTAGACAGTCTGTCTTACCGTGGACACATGAACATCAAGGCTTTTGGAGATACTTTTGTAACCCTTTCCAGCTTCATGCAAGTCAACAATTCTTGGTCGTAGGTCTTCTGAGAGCTCTTTTCTGCGAGGCATGGTTCACATCAGACAGTGCTTCTTGAAACCAGTAAACCCAAAACAGGTGTGTGTCTTTTAAGGGCAGGACAGCTGTCAGCAACACATTCAATATCATCACACTGATTGGAGTCAAGGTTGGCTCACTCCTGGCTCCAATTAGCTCTGGGAGAAGTCATTAAGCTAGGGCCTCACATACTTTTTCTTCCCTGCACTGTGAATGTTTGCATGTTATGTGCAATTAAACCATGGCAACATCTAATGTTTGTGTAGTATTATGTTCAGCAGACTGTGTTCTTCTATTGTTGTGACTTAGATGACGTTCAGAGCACATTTTATGCCCAATTCATGCAAAACTCCACGTAATCCCAAGGGGTTCACATACTTTTTCTTGCAACTGTATATATATAAACAGGGTAGATTAAGACATGTGTCTAAATCACCCTTGCCTCTGAAGCCTGTTTCACATTCGGATCACGCTCCAGAGGCTACTGACGGGGTGAAGAAGCAAAGCTGGAGTTTTGTAAGTTATGTTGTGTTTATGTGTGCAGACAAGGACTTTAGTGGTTTTAAGTGAACATAGTGATTTTTAAACATTTGTACAACTATTGAGGGGCCTAAAAAATCAGTAGCATCTTCTTTTTATTCTCCTATGCTTTCAGTTACTGCATGGTTTGAGGGTGTCTTTTTACAAACACTGAAAGCTGTAAGTGAAAAAGATTTTTACAGAAAGTTGGTTATTTACAGGTTTGCATAGCTTCGATATTCACAACTTCGCAAAAATGTGCAATTTAAAATTTACACATATTTGTTGTTATTAATTTAACATGGGTTTAGCTTTTTCATTTAGTAGGAATTTTGTAAAATGTGCTGTGTTTGTATCTGCTAATAATGATTTTAATGTATTTATAGCAAAAATAAATTTTGATAAACATTTGCGCAAATATCACAGGGCCTTAAAAATCAGTATCACCTTTTTTTTTTATTCTACTGGTCATGTGCTATTATAAAATTAATGGTTCGGGGGAGGAAGGGGGGGTTCTTTTACAAACTCTGAAAGCTGTAAGGGAAAAATAAAAAAGCAATAGAAAATTGGCAAAAATAGTGTGGCCAATTGGATTTAAAAGTGGAGCACAGGACCTGGCAGCAAAAAGGGTAAAGTAATCTTTAGGCTTATAAGTGTGTATATGTGAGGAGTTCTGACTCTAGCAATGCTGGGATACTGGTACACAAGTAGGTATACAAAGAAGAACTGCTTTTTCTCATTATGTAGTTCATAGCAGAAAAAAGAAAGTTGATATCTGCACTACATGGTTAAGGAACATAAACTTTACCAACTGCTATTTTAAATGTTCTACTGCTCAGTTGCTTTTCTTCACCTGAATTTCACAGACAGAACAAAAAATATTAAACACGGGTGCTAAATGTGGGAATACTGCCAGGAAGTAGCTAGTGAAACTTTGAAATTTGAAAAAAAAAGTTATGGCCTGCTAACATTTCTTAGCTAACAGTAATTCTGGTCTTACTTTGGAATGTTTACATGGTGAGATTTTATTGTACAGCAATATTCTGAATTTGCAGTACAAGCTCTACATTTTTTAGATCCAATCATTGATTTTCAATAGGCCTGTGAAATGAAAAATCTTTTTAATCACTTTTGGTATATTCCAGAAGCATGCAGCTGCTGCCCGTCCCCAGCCCTGCTATCATTTAAGGTTTTGGCAGAGGCCAGGGAAATACTGCACTAATAGTCGTTGCAGACTGTGTGAGGCTTTCCCATCCCCTGCCATGACACTGACCTTATATTAGGGCTGAGGACAGGAAGCAGCAAGCTCCATTATCCTCAACAATGTTCTACTAGTAAAACATATTCTTCCAATTTACTTAATTTTAAATATATTCTTCCTGCTCAGTATTTCCTGTACCACTGATAGCAATACAACCCTAAGGCAAAGGGAATCAACCCTCATTCAGAAAAAAACCTGTCAATCTTTTCTTTTTATATATTTATATATATATATATATATATATATATATATATAGTGCATCCTGCTTTTTCCCAATACACCTTTATAGTCCTCAGCCATGTTTTAGTTTAGACTAGAGCAATTTAGATCTTACATGGGCTTTCCTTTCCTCCCTTCTGGTGGCTGAATGCAGCAGCAAGTGAGTGAAGGATGGCGTGTCTGAGCTGATGGGAAACAGAATATTAAGGAAAATGTGTTCCTGTATCCAGCTTTGCATTCTTAATTTTCATTTTCAAAAGTACCAACTTAAAAACTATGTAAACTGAATCACTAAAATCTCATAAAAGTTTTAACATCTTAATGAAACTTCAATTGTTATTTTCAATATATATTTAAAACTGCAGCTTTCATCACAAGTAATACATGGTGGTCCTGCCATACAGGTTTTTGTTCAGGTGATAGTTCTCTGTGGGGTTGCCACCTCATTCCTTTAACAGCAAACACATATTAATTTCACAGGTTCTGAGGCTGGTAAGGTGGTAATTAAACTCAAAGGGATGCGGTGGCAACCCTTGTTCTCAGTCACTGTCTCTTGATTATAGTCCTATGTTACATGGGCTTCCTACGAAAGCTACAAATAGATGTTCTTACACACATCATGCACGTATGGTCCTCTTTTGCCACCATCCAGAAACCTGCCATGCCATACAGCCATCACTGGATTGTATGTGTGTGTGGATGGAAATAGACTTCAGGACGTCAACAGTATAGAGATGTAACAAAGGCTGAAAACATTTGTATGGAAACAAGAAAATGTCAATTTATGATATACTGAGAGGAATTTACTAAGACTAGAGCAGACAGAGTCTGGAGCAGCTGTGAATGGCAATAAGCTTCTAACTTCAGCTTGTTCAATTAAGTGTTGAAAATGAAAGTTGGAAGCTGACTGGCTTCCATGCACAGCTGCTCCAAATTCTGTGTGCTCCAGTCTTAGTAAATCCCCCTCATTGTTTTTTTGCAAACGATCACTAAGATTTACAGTATCTCACAGAAGTGAGTACACCCCTCACATTTTTGTAAATATTTTATTCTATCTTTTCATGTGACAACACTGAAGAAATTACACTTTGTTACAATGTAAAGTAGTGAGTGTACAGCTTGTATAACAGTGTAAATTTGCTGTCCCCTTCAAAATAACTCCCCCGTGTCATGTGACTCATTAGTGTTACAAGGTCTCAGGTGTGAATGGGGAGCAGGTGTGTTAAATTTGGTGTTATCACTCTCACTCTCTCATACTGGTCACTGGAAGTTAAACATGGCACCTCATGGCAAAGAACTCTGAGGATCTGAAAAAAGAATTGTTGCTCTACATACAGATGATCTAGGCTATAAGAAGATTGCCAAGACCCTGAAATGAGCTGCAGCACAGTTGCCAAGACCAAACAGCGGTTTAACAGGACAGGTTCCACTCAGAACAGGCCTCACCATGATCGACCAAAGAAGTTGAGTGCACGTTCTCAGCGTCATATCCAGAGGTTGCCTTTGGGAAATAGACGTATGAGTCCTGCCAGTATTGCTGCAGAGGTTGAAGGGGTGGGGGGTCAGCCTGTCAGTGCTCTGACCATATGCCACACACTGCACTAAATTGGTCTGCATGACTGTTGTCCCAGAAGGAAGCCTCTTCTAAAGATGATGCACAAGAAAGCCCACAAACAGTTTGCTGAAGACAAGCAGACTAAGGACATGGATTACTGGAACCATGTCCAGTGGTCTGATGAGACCAAGATAAACTTATTTGGTTCAGATGGTGTCAAGCGTGTGCGGTGGCAACCAGGTGAGGAGTACAAAGACAAGTGTGTCTTGCCTACAGTCAGGCATGGTGGTGGGAGTGTCATGGTCTGGGGCTGCATGAGTGCTGCTGGAACTGGGGAGCTACAGTTCATTGAGGGAACCATGAATGCCAACATGCACTGTGACATACTGAAGCAGATCATGATCCCCTCCCTTTGGAAACTGGGACCCAGGGCAGTATTCCAACATGATAAAGACCCCAAACACACCTCCAAGACTACCATTACCTTGCTAAAGAAGCTGAGGGTAAAGGTGATGGACTGGCTAAGCATTTTTCCAGACCTGAAACCTATTGAGCATCTGTGGGGCATTCTCAAATGGAAGGTGGAGGAGCACAAGGTCTCTAACATCCACCAGCTCTGTGATGTCATCATGGAGGAGTGGAAGAGGACTCCAGTGGGAACCTGTGAAGCTCTGGTGAACTCCATGCCCAAGAGGGTTAAGGCAGTGCTGGAAAGTAATGGTGGCCACACAAAATATTGACACTTTGGGCCCAATTTGGACATTTTCACTTAAGGGTGTACCCACTTTTGTTGCCAACGGTTTAGACATTAATGGCTGTGTGTTGAGTTATTTTGAGGGGACAGCAAATTTACACTGTTATACAAGCTGTACACTCACTACTTTACATTGTAGCAAAGTGTCATTTCTTCAGTGTTGTCACATGTAAAGATACAGTATAATAAAATAATTACAAAAATGTGAGGGGTGTACTCACTTCTGTGAGATACTGTAAATCTTAGTGATAGTTTGCAAAAGAACAATGAGGGGGATTTACTAAGACTGGAGCACACAGAATTTGGAGCAGCTGTGCATGGAAGCCAGTCAGCTTCCAACTTTCATTTTCAACACTTAATTGAACAAGCTGAAGATATAAGCTGATTGCCATTCACAGCTGCTCAAGACTCTGTTTGCTCCAGTTTTAGTACAAATGTTTTCAGCCTTTGTTACATTTCTATACTGTTGATGCCCTGCAGCCTATTTCCATCCACACACACATACAATCCAGTGATGGCTGTATGACATGGCAGGTTTCTGAATGGTGGCAAAAGAGGACCATACGTGCATGATGTGTGTAAGAACAGCTATTTGTAGCTTTCATGGGAAGCCCATGTAACATAGGACTATAATCGAGAGACAGTGACTGAGATACTGTAAATGTACTTTTTTCTCTTCTCCCTCATTACCCCCAGCAGATAGTCATTTAAATAGGTATAGTTTTCTTTCTGCCACTTTCTTTCCTATATTCTATACTTACCACAATTGGTCATATAATTTAGAAAACTTTCTGGGCATCAACCTAACCACAATGGCCTAGTTTATTCTCCCAAATATCTCCAAATCCATTCATATTTTTTGTCTTAACCTCCCTGGCGGTATTCCCGAGTGCAGCTCGGGTAAAGTTTCAGTACCAAAAGCAGTAACTCCAAGCTACACTCGGGAATACCATGCAGCATTGCTCCAGGATCTCTTCTTCACTTACCTTGTCCTTCGCTCCTGCGATTTCCCTCCTGCAGTGTCCCCGGCAATGTCCTGTGGCGGATGCTGGCATCTGTCTTCTGGGTTCCGTTCCCTGCAACGTCGGGACGTATGGGGGACGGAATGGCAGGAAATTCAAAAATGTGAAAAAGTGACATTCACTAAATACACTAAAATCACATAGTAAAACATTACTGTATCAAATCATTTCACATACATTTTGTCCCTAGTGCTTTGTCCTGTGCCCTGCCTGCATTTTTACTGTTCTTTTTGCCTGGAAACTGAGAAATGTCCATGGCGTCCAAAAAGTGTCCCTTTATGTCAAAAGCGGTTTTTGAGAACAGCGATAGTAAATTAGAACCACTTGCAGAATTGAGTGATAATGATTTGTGGGGAAATTCGTCATCAGACACTGAAAACGAATTTGCGACTTGCTTAGTGATGTGCGAACTTGGCGCTATATTTCAAATTTCAGTGTTTTTGGTTTGATTATATTATTGAATTAAATGTATTATTATATTATTATTTTTTTATGATTATTTATTAAATTATAATTTATGATTTTGTGTTTAAAATTTTAACATACCCGGGATGTTTTCTAGACTCTTGTTCGGACAGATTTCAGTGCGTTATTCCTAAAAATTACAGGCCTACAATAAAAAAAAACTACATATTTCCATGCAAAAAAATTTACTGCTTTGAGCACAGAAATATGGACATAATCAGACCGCTAGGGAGTTTAAAGAATATCCAAACCAAAATATGATATATTGCAGCTTTCCAGTTGTTAAGTATGTTCTCTGCAAGTACAGAAAAATACTTGTTGATCTTGCCAGAATTTTAATGTTCTTGTAACTTCCTGAGCACTGAACTGATATCAGTAGTAACAGTTTTTCCAACTATCTTCTTTGAAATACAGAAGAATACCTCCCTATGTAATGGAGGTGAGGGGAGAAATAGGGGTTTGCAGTCCAAATCACAAAAGCAGCCTAGCGTCACAATGCTGCTCTTCCATAGATATAGCATTGCCGCTTTACCCCAGGAAGTATATCACCGGCAGATTCACCAGGCAAAATACATTTGAAAAAGTCTGAAAAAAAGAACAGTAATGCAGGCACAATAACTTTTTACTTGTAAGCTGTATTAAACTAAATTTTTAGTTTTGGGTTCCAATCTGCTTTATTTCCTTAATTTTTCCTTAATTTCTGAACAACCAGTAATCCGATTTAAACGTGCACAGTGGCTAAATGGTTAGCACTTCTGCCTGGCAGTACTAGGGTAGTTGATTTGAATTCCAACCACGGCACCACCTGCCTGGAGTTTGCATGTTCTCCCTGTGCCTGTGTGGGTTTCCTCCAGGTACTCCGATTTTCTCCCACACTCCAAAATCATGCAGGTAGGTTAATTGGCTCCTGTCTAAATTGGCCCAAGTATGTGTATGTATGAATGTCAGTTAGGTACCTTGCATTGTAATCCCCTTGAGGGTAAGGGGCTGATGTGAATGTACAATATAAATATATAGCGCTGTCAATTTGTGCAGCACTTTACAAGTACCAGAAATAAATAATAGTTGATAAACAGAACCCTTAGGACACACTATCATGGGTGCAGGAATTGTGGTAAAAAAACTCAAAACCATTGTTACTGAAAATGATTATTACAAAAGGTCAGTAATGGTCCTTATTACCTAAATGTCTCATTACCTGCAATCTAAATATGACATTAGGTTAATTAGATGCACCAAGAGATGCCAACACCAAGACCAACAATGGCAGGACTAAAGCTGGGTCTATATTACGTTAATTATGTATCTTTTGACTTTGACAAAAAAATGTTTGCTTTTATGTCCTTCATCAAATATCTTCACATCCAAAATCAATCATGATAGCAAGCCCATTGTTTTTAGTTGCATTTTCATCTGTACTAATAGCTGGTTTTCTGCCTTGTGTTACATTTTTAAATGCCACCCAGTACACACAAAATGGGTTTAGGACACTAGAATGGTAGTTGGGAGGTGTAAATTATCTAAAAATAAATTAACTTTTATATCTTTGTGCAAGCATTTACTTTTCTTATGTACTGTGCAACATTCTGATCTTCACAAAAAAGCAATATCTTTATTTACAGGCGCTTCAAAATGGCAATACATAAAATCTGACATTATATACAGGCATTCGATGTAATGGCTGTACAAAGCTATTTACAAAAAGTATGGCACAGGTCAACGCAAACATGTCAATGTGGCAGTATTTGTGGGTGTGACTTGTTTGTCATGGCAAATACGGTATTAGTTAATGTTTTTGTTTTTTGGGGTTTTTTTTAACCAAATTCAACACATGCACAGATTAAAGTGTTAAGTTTCTTTTTTTTTAAACCATGTCTTTCTGGATCCCATTGTTATTTGACATCTTCTCCAAATCCTCCATGATTAAATCCTGGTCACTTGTTAGTGGTTTTCGTTTGTCAGATTCTTTATCATCACTGCTCTGCTTTTCAAAAGCTGACCCTTGACGCCCAGCATTTTGAGATGTGGCTGGTAAAATTGCATTGCCTTGTGCCCGATGTGAGTACATGGTTCTCCTTTCCAACTCTTCTGAGCATAGCTGAAGTTTGAAGGCAGCTTGGAACCCACGGCGGAAGTTCTCATTAAAGAAACCATAAATGATGGGGTTGATGCTGCTATTAAAAAATGCCAACCAGTGTGCAAAAGGGTAAATGTAAATATTGATAATTTGGTACTGGTGCTCGCTCAAGTTGGCGTAGTCTGACAGCATCATCAGTGTCCACAAAGGTAGCCAAGATAAAATAAACAGTAAAGCAATAATAATCAGCATTTTAATAACTTTTTGCTTTCTTCGGGAAACAGCATGCCTTTGCTGTTGGTGATTCTTACTATCAACATTCAGTTCACTCTTGAATAAAGTAATGCCTATTCTGGCATACATAATAACAATAAGGGAGAGAGGAGCAAGGTAGATGTTGGAAAACAGTACCGTGGTATATATCTTTCTCATGTGTGGGTTAGGCCAATCCTCGCGGCACCAATAAATGGGAGTAGTTTGATTGCTGTTGCCTAGAACAACTCGAAAGTGTTTGTCTTCTTTCACATGTGACATAACTGCGGATGGACACATAATAGCAATGGCCAAAACCCATATGACTGCAATAATGACAACAGCAGTAGAGATGGTCAGCTTTTGCTTGAAGGGATAAACGATGCAACGAAACCTGCAATGACAAAAATCAAAGTAGAAAGGCATTGCAAAGTTAGTCTATTCCAAATGAAATGTAAGCATTTTACTTGCTGGAGGTAATTAGGTTAATTAAACTGAACAGCTTAAAAACACTTCATTTTGTTACACAAAGTATATTTATATCATCATAATTATTTATCCCTCAGGGTACTCTCAAACTTAGTTTTTTAAAAAAGCTGAGACAGCTCTTGAAGAAAAAAGAGAAAGCATCTTGCAGACTGAGAAGTTCTACAAGCAAGTTCAAAATCAATCAACTAAGAATCCATATCCAGCTATTTACGAAGGCTACAAGGGATGGATGTTCTCTTTTACTAGCAAAACGGAGATAGCAAAGCATTGTGTATAAAGCACCTGGCTCACACACACCTATCCTTCAGTGATTCCTTTCCTTCACCACGTGACCACACAGATTTAGCATTTTCTATTTACAAAAACAAAGCTTACAAAACCTGATGTCTGCTTTGTTTTATTAGGTCTTGTTAATGTTTATTGTCAGGTATGTTTAATAAAAAAAAATATCTGTGATAGAAACTTTTAAAACGTAATAACTACCCTAAAAACGAAGTGTAAGCTGAACTCAAAGTAGATACAATAATAACAAATGATCAGAGCTCTGTATTCATGAATATGTATTGTCCCATTAGGCTATTAGGGGTTAAATTTAGTTTTTGTGTTCCCTGTCCTCAGGGAGAGCAACAAATGTTTAGTTAAGTCTGCTCTCGGCTCTACTAGTGTGGACTTCTCCTGTATCCCAGTGAACTGGGACATAGTGGGTGGAAGAACACAGATCCCATACTGCATTTTGACACAGTAATTCTCCAGCCAATACCTGGTCAGGGTTGTAAGTAAGCAACAGGGTCCGGGGAAGGTATAAATAGGCTGGAATCCAGAGCAAAGGTCTCTTGTTCCTGGGGGAGTAACACCCAGCCTGAGAGCTGTGGCATCCCTGGAAAATCCAACTGCAACTGCAAGAATCTTTTATGGGGTCCCAGCTACTGTTTGGGTGGGGATCTTCTGTGCTATTCTCCTGAATCATTTGCACAAAGTTTTCTAAGGATCCAGGAGACAGGCATTTGGAGCACAGAAACTGACTGATACTGCAGGTGTACACAGTATTCAGGATATATTGAGTATCAGCCTTCTGGACTTAGAGGCCTTGTTTGGGAGATTTACTTTACTACCAGTACACTCAGGGCTGTATTCCTATTGAGGAGTTCCTGTTTAGTACCTGTTTATCTACACTTCAAAAGGAGGTGCCTTCATCCTGAAGTACTAGTTCAGCGTTAGTGTCCTCTACTACCAGTTTGAAGTTTATTGGACTATCCCTAGGCTCACCCTCACCCTATCCAAGTTCTATAACCAAAAATAAGAACAAAAAAAAAAGACATGCACAGTCTGTTCTCTGACTCAAATGATTGGGAAATACTGTGTGCATGGCTGCCATGTGCCTATCACGGAATGGAACCTGAGATCAATCAGCCAGATCAGTCCTGGTTCTACGCTACGTGTGGGGCTCTTTCCTGGATTCCCGCCCAGCACAGGCAGCCGTTGCTAAGGGAGATGGCCAAAGTTTGTGTACAGTTAATGCAGCCAGTGACATGTGCAGTACAGCAAATGCAACCAGTGACATGTGCACTACAGTGAATACAGCCAGTGATATGTGCAACTTCAGAGGGGGTGAGCCAGTGGAGAACATCTGCCTTTTTTCAGGAGTTGATTGCAGTGGAATATGCCTTTATTCAGCAACTGTTTGGGGTCTGGAAGAGGAAGGATTAGGTGTTGGCTTGGGAGAAGTTGTTCCAGGAGGCCCTGGAATGGGGGGCGAAGTGATGGACTGTGTGTCGGAGGAGTAGCAAGATGTCAGGATATGTACAGTTCTGCAGGCAAGGCTGCGAGTCTTGTGGCGAGTGAAGAGCAGAGAGGAGACTGAGTCGGGTGGCTGGAGAGGAACATCGCTTGAACAACACCGGTGTGAGGCTGGTGCCAAGAGGCAAGCTAGCTCTCGTTCCCGCCCAGGGGAACGAACATCCATGTGTGGTATGTGAGCAGCTGAGCATGGGGATCCAAGTCGGTGCGGGCTCTGTGAAGAGACATTGTCCCAGCTGATAAGAGAAAACCAGCCGCCTGCAAAGTGGGACACAGGATTCTGCCGCAAGAAGGTTGACTTGGAGAGGCTGATACTTAAAGTAAGTGAGGCTACCAACAGCACATCCCCTGTTAGGCAGACTTTGTAGCAAATGTTTCTGAGAATAGGGACACATGCAAGGGGTTATGTGCATAGTCATCGTCAGGGAACCATTCAGGGATTAGTGGGGAACGACCCATTATCTGAACAGCAAAATATCCTTAATAATGAGACAGAAGTAAAGACTGCAGCAGCTGTGGCATCCAGAAACCTGTTTTCACAGAATGGAACTGTGTAAAGTCTATGCTGGGTCCACTAAGTTCTACAGAGACTTAAGTGGTAAGGACTTTACTGAGTGGGAGAGATCTGGAGGGTCTTCTCTTGAATGGCTTTGGGGAGACAGGATACACAAGAGGAAGGAGAGCAGAAATACTCCTGTGAGGCAGAACGTTTAATGAACACCAAAGGATCAGCGCCTGTGGATAAGTTTGTACCAGAGTGTGAACTAGTGGAAGAGGAGAAGTAGTTTATCCAGCAACAAACAGTTTGCTGCCAACCTACAACTATGCAAGGAGTAAAAGGAACGGTGATCTTATTTGTCACCCCCACATACTTGAGCCAGGGCCTCAAGCTCAAAGCGAGGCCCATCACCAGTTAATTAAAAGGGCCGTTAGCCCATTCATCCAGCCAAATAGAGGGGTGAAGGACAAGCTGCCACAATTTTCCAAGATGCAGCGTATTGTATAGAAGAAAGTGGCGTTGGACTATGGATTTTAGTTTCCATATGTGCCTCCAGAGATCATGGATTAGGTGGAGGCTCTCAGAGAAGGCTGGTGTGAAGCAGAAATAAGGACATTTTTGCATGCGCCCAAGTCCCATCGTAACCAGGGAGCAAAATATTTTTTGGGAGGAGTTTTGCAGCTTTAAACGCAGTTGGTGCTGGGGCAGGTTCATAAACGTGGCAGACCTGACCAAATGAGGTCTGTTAACATTTTGGGCCCAAGCAACCAGATGATCCAGGTCCCCAACCCTGATTTCCACTTGTAGGCTAAAGGAAGGCTGGGTATTTAGACTTTGATTCTGTTTTTGTCCATATTACGGACCTTAATGGATACCAAGCTGTGCACATGGCCCACAGCTATGTGATGTATCATTTGTCCTGAGGACCCAAACTTCAAGTTCTTCAGGCCATGCTGTGTTTTTTCAGCAGAACTGCTGCTGTGTGTGGGAAGGGATCGCCCACAATTTTGTCCAGAGCACTGATGGAGGTTAGGAGTTTATGAAACAGCCTTCACCTCAGCTCAAGATTTTCTTGTAAGTGAAGACCCTTTTTGGTCTCTAACATAGAACTTGGGTCTTATATGGTTACCACATTCTTTGGTCAAAGGACCTTTATTGTTTGTTGAGGTTAATTAGTGTGTATAAGTCTAGGTAGTTAGGTTGCTTTTCTCTGTTCTTTTTCAATGACCTGGATGGACGACGAGTTGAGTTAAGATATATTTGCCAGCTAGGGACATTTTTCAATGAGATGATTTAGTGTTAGGATTAAGTCACATATTGCATGGACTTTCGGAAATGTAAGGTTTGGATGTGTTAGTATAGGGATAGAATGTTCTAGATATTTATTCTGCGGAGGGCTACCTTCAGGAGGTGGCGCTCCAAAACTAGGTCATATTAACTTGTTTCCTTTGCAGGCATCAGAGAAGACACTGCTTCGCCTGAAGTATTCTCCCTGCTTACAAAGTTATTACCTGTATGTAGTTAGTGTTGGGGTATTTAATAGATTAGTAGGACTGTACATATGTATATATGGTGTAAATTGTGTCTAAAGTTCTGACGCCATATGGCTATTTAATCAGGCCAGGCGCCAGTCTCCCTACATTGTAAATAAATGCTGTTTGTTTTTCTAAATTGTCTTTTTATTTAAAAGTAATTTTGCTGTATGTTGCATACAAAATCTTGTTACTTTGTTATTTATCCTAACCCCTTCCATGTTTGTTGTTTTTGCCACGGAATACTCTGCTCTTGGGCTCAAGAGCTTTTTGTTAGTCCCTTGAGGACAGGGCCTATTTTTTTTTAGAGGGGGGTGTGTAGTGCCCCATTAGGCTACTAGTGGTTAACTTTAGTTTTTGTAGTCAGGGAGAGCAACAATTGTTTGGGTAAGTCTGCTCTGGGCTCTGCTGGTGTGAGCTTGGTTATTTTACCCTGTATCTCAGGGACCTGGGACATAGTGGGTGGAAGAACACAGATCCCAGGCTGCATATTAATACTTCTCCAGTCAATCCCAGGTCAGGGTTGCGAGTGACCGTCAGGAGCCTGGGGGAGGTATAACTAGGCTGGAACCCAGAGAAGAGGTCTCTTGTTCCTGGGGGAATCCCTGAGAAATCTGCCTGCAACTGCAAGAATCTTTTATGGGGTCCCTGATACTGTTTCCTAAGTATCAAGCAAACAGACATTTGGAGTACAGAAACTGACTGATAGCAGGGCACAGTGAGCACCAGCTTTCTGGACTTAGAGACTTTCTTTGGCCTATTCTGGGAGATTTACTTTACTACCAGTATACTCAGAACTGCATTCCTGTTGAGGAGTCCCTGTTTAGTACCACTTTGTCTACACTTCGAAGGGGATCTAAATACTTTCCTTAGCACTCCTGGGAGAACATTGGCTACAACTCTGTACATTCAGGACTGCATTCTTGTTTTGCAACTACTGATTGTTGCTGTTCATCTATGCATTTCAAAGAGGTGCCTTCACCCTGAAGTCTTAGTACAGAGTTAATGTCCTCATTTTCAAGTCTGAAGTTACTGGAGTTTCTCTTGGCTCACCCTCACCCTATCCAAGTTCTACCCAAAAATAAAAAAAAAATTTAAAAAGCTGCACAAACTGTTTACTGACTCAAGTGTGTAGGACCAGTTGTCATGTGCCTCTCAGGGATTGGAATCTGGGATCAAACTGCCAGACCAAACCTGTCTGTGCGCTACAGAGAAAAGGCCTTGCACCCTTCTGCAGTCCACAAAGAATTGCTCAGGGCATAAGCAACCTATCATCACAACTAAGTATTGTCATTTGGGAAAGGGGGGCATGATTGTATTTAAATTTGGCTATACATTTTATATATATATATATATATATATATATATATATTCACCCTCCTAGGTAGCTAGATGTTTCATTTTTAGTTTAGAGGCTGAGCAGTAGCCTGGAGGAATAATCAGAGGGGGCAAGAGGGCTGAAAGGCCCAGCAGACCAGCTTTCTGGAATGTCCCCCTTATCTAGAGACTTGGAGAAGTCTCTAGAAATCAGTGGGCAGGGGTGAGAAGCGGCTGTGACCCTGACAATCTAGAACACCTTTGTGATGAATTAGAGTGGAGACTGCGAGCCAGGCCTTTTCGTGTGACATCAGTGCCTGACCTCATAAATGCGCTTCTGGAAGAATGGTCAAACATTCCCATAGACACATTTCGAAACCTTGTGGACAGCCTTCCCAGAAGAGCTGAAGCTGGTATAGCAGCAAAGGGTGGGTCAACTCATTATTAAACCTTACAGACTAAGACTGGGATGCCATTAAAGCTCATATGCATGTAAACGCAGGCGTCTCAATACTTTTGGCAATACAGTGTATATACAGTGTATAACACTTTGAAAACACATCAGATCTCAATGGGGAAAATATCATGCTGGATATCTATACTGATATGTACTGGGTAATGTGTTCAGAACGTAAGGATGCCCCATCGTTTGATGGAAATTAAAATGATCAACCTACAGAGGACTGAATTCAAGACACCCCGAAATTCAAAGTGAAAAAATGATGCAGCAGCCTAGTCCAGAATAGCAGAGGGGGTTGTTAATCAGTTCTGTGTATGTCCTTTTCCATCTTTATAAAGTTCCATTACCTTGTTACGCAGGACTTTTGACAGTTCTTTTCTGATCCCCATGGCTCAGTATCTAGCCTAGTCAGTGCTTCCATATAAGAGCTAACAAACTCATTGACTATTTATACACTGACACTAATTCCAATTTAAAAAGCCACAGATGTGGGACATTAACCTCTAACTGGCATTTTAACCCATGTGTGTCACCTTGTGTGTCTGTACCAAGGCCAAACATTCCAGGGTATGTAAACTTTTGATCCGGGCCATTTTGGTGATTGCTGTTAACATTATGATTTAAAAAGGAGCCAAACAACTATTTGCTAATAAATGGCTTCATATGATCATCATCCTTCAATAAAAGAGCATTTTTTGGCATGATCAGTCATATTTTCAATATCAATGCCAAAATGTCACAATTTCTGCCAGGGTATGCAAACCTTTGAGCACAACTGTGTATATATATATATATATATATATATATATATATATATATGTGAAAATGGACACAGCCATATTTGCTCATTACATGTGCTGCCTTTGCCTTGTGCTGTGGAATAGTTTTACTTTTTTTTCTTCTCAAAAAAAAGGACATTTTTAATGTAGGAATGTGTTTTTTTTAAAGACAATCTAAGTAGTTGCACTAAGACACTGAGAGTTCCCTATATTGGCTGCTGTGCAGATCTCTGTATTTAAAACAATAACATGTTTGACAAAACATGTACAAATGTTAACATGTTACTAAAAAAAAAAAGCTATTTCAAAGTAAACAGTGTAGGAACAGCTCAAAACAAGTGCTCACTTAAAACACATCATGTTTTTCTTTAAACACAAGGGTTTGTCAATTCTCTTCTTGCAGGTAGCACAAAACCTTTATTGTGATTCTCAGTGCATCTAAATTGATCTTTATGTTAAAAAAACAAACAAACAAAAAAACCTACAAGATTAGAAAATTATTAGACAGGCTGGATTTATATTCTGCATGTAAACTCTCATTTGGCTCAGATGAATGAGGTCTTTTAGCATGCCTGAAAAAGCACATACATTATGAACACTGGTATAGCCAAGATCCCATTCTCCAATAAATTACACTGCTTACAGTTTCTGACCTCTAATATTCTAAGGAGTTACAATATTCTATAGAACACACAATTTCAGATTAAACCAGTTTATGAAATCTGAAACGATGTATGTCACAGTTAAGCAGCGGGTCATATCCTTCTCTTCTTTCTTCTAGTGCAGTATGAAAGAATGAAGATGGAAGAATCCGATTCATTGGGTTATCATGATCAATTCAGTTATTTTTCAGACACGTTGAACTGATGTCAAAGGTGTAAAAATAGCAGTTTTGGATGCGTTGTTTTTTTTTTCTACTTGTTGCTGGGAAGATTAAACCGCACGACATGCTTTTCTGCAGTGTCTCCATATAGAACCAAAAACGCAATGGTTTGCATTTAAAAAAAGACCCTGGCCCTTTCCAAAAAACACACCAGGTGAAAACACAGAGATGTGAACCTGCCCCATAGGAAATCATGTTAAATGGACTGCTGTGCATTTATGCAAAATGAAAAATTCAGCGGAAAACGCATAGGTGTGAACCTAGACTAAAGGCAAATAGTCTCTGCACTCCAAGTGCACTTGGAAGTGCACTACAAGAGCACAGATCTGAGGGGAACATGCAAGGAAAATGAAAAAAAACAAAAAACAGCATTATTGCTTACACATGATTGGATGAAAGAAATCAGCAGAGCTTCATCTCATTTCAGAGCTTCCCCCTGGGATATAAAGCAACTATACTTGCAGTGCACAGTATATTTACCTCTAGTAAATCAACCCCACTGTCTTTCTACGTTCAGCAGCATTTCCACGTGTGAGTTACTGCTTTCATTATAAAGTTTAGCAGAGGTACAGATGAACATTATATAATAATTTCATGTATGAAATTCAGAATCACATCATTAGTCACCAAATATGAATATATTTTTCAGAAAATTTTCTCAGTAATAAAGTGGAACTACGCTGTATCTGAGCACCACAAACTGAAAGTTCTATTTAATTCCTTTTTAATGTTCAAAGCGAATTCATCCATCCTTGTCTCGATGCTTTATTTTGCTGAGAAATTACTTTGAAAAGCATCCCCTACTATTTCTGGCCATGGCTATCTTCAGTAAGGGTAGATGATTCATGTAGCAATTATTATCTGGAATCTATCTGCCCTTAGCTCAGGCATGCAGACAGGAGGGTGTGCTTAGCTGAGAAAATGCCTACTCCCCTCCCTGAAGACTCCTGGGATGTATGACATTATTTGCCTAGGCATGGAAACCAGAAAGTAACTATAGAAATGTGAAAAAAAGTTTAAAACAAGTAAATATAATATATGTTCCTATCTATTTACTAATAGTAGCAACATAAAGATTCAAAATAGTCAATGCTGATTAAAAGAGTGAAGTTCCACTTTAAAGACTAAGTTCACCTTTTCCAGAAAACAGCCTATGCAGTCAAGGGGCCCCAACTGATATTTAAAAAAAAAATCACAGCTTTGTAAAATGATCATTAGTTTTATTATTTTCCTGTAGGCCATTTGGACCCCCTCAGAAGCCTGGCTAAATAATTCCTAGTTAGCAACCCACACATCCTGACTTGTGACATCATCTTTTCTATGTCATCTAAACCAAAATGCGCAATACATCCCTGTAGTGCAGGCACAGCCCCACTGCAAGAGAGAAATTTCAAGTTAATTGAACTTGGGATTTAACTGTATATTTACATAGCTAAACATTTTAAAAACATTCTGACTTCCAACATCTCAGTATTTATATAATGGAGCTGATTGAATGAGAAGAACCTGTCCGCTAATGGGAGTTAATTTCGCGTCACCATGTGTTGTTCTGCAACAGTCCCAGCTACCACTCCTGACCCATCCCTGATAATTGCAGATATGTGATTTCTGTCTCTAAATTTGAAAAAATTTATAATAAAAAAATAAAAGACCGTATACAATGTATAGCATTATACAAGACCACGTTTAACTGAATCTAGCCCAGCCTATAGTACTATGATGGCCAAGTGGGACCGCTGTTGTTCTGGGAGGACTTCATATGATGTTCTCCCATTCTTGCCACTCATGCACACCCATGGTCCATCTGTGTCCCTGTGACACAGCAGATCACTGACCGAGGTAAAGAGCCAATGATGCAGGCTCTGTACCATGTGATCAGCTGTGTCCAGTTACAGCTGATCACATGTAAACAGGAAGTGCCGGCTATCGGCAGTCTTCTCCTACTCCTGCCACCTCATAAGGAGAGCCGGTAAGTGACAATCCTCAGATGGGATATCTACACTTATAATCAGGCCCCATCAGTGCTGCCTTTCAGTGCCCATTAGTGATGCCTGTCAGTGCCCATCAGTGCTGCCTTTCATTGCCCATCAGTGATGCCTGTCAGTGCCCATCAGTGCCTCCTCATCAGTGTCGTCTATCAGTGCCACCTATCAGTGCCAATCAGGGATGATCAGTGCTGCCTATCAGTGCCCATCAGTGTTGCCTTTCAGTGCCCATCAGTGATGCCTGTCAGTGTCCATCAGTCCTGCTTATCAGTGTCCATCAGTGCAGTCTATCAGTGCTGCCTATCAGTGCAGCCTCATCAGCACACATCAGTGAAGGAGAAAAATTATTAATTTACAAAAGTTTATAACAGAAACTAAGAAAAAAATTTTTTTCTACATTTCTGGGCTTTTTTCGTTTGTTTAGCAAAAAAAAAACCCAGTGGGCTCTATATGTGTCAAAAAAAATTATAAGAATTTAATTTGGGTACAGCATTGCATGAGCGTGCAAGATGGGTGCATTAACTGCATATTATAAACCATTGTATAGATGCACATAGGAAGGTACATTAATTTATGTTTTTCTAAATGACAAGTTGAAGGTCTTTAAAACATATGCCTTTTTTGCTTTTTAATGCATGTACACTGCTCAAAATATTAAAGGAACACTTTGAAAACACATCAGATCTCAA
Organism: Staurois parvus; assembly: GCF_062004578.1. Classification (NCBI taxonomy): domain Eukaryota; kingdom Metazoa; phylum Chordata; class Amphibia; order Anura; family Ranidae; genus Staurois; species Staurois parvus. The sequence goes on along the minus strand of NW_028318023.1, from coordinate 3,452,708 downwards.
TAGGAAAAATATCATACTGGATATCTATACTGATATGGGCTGGGTAATGTGTTAGAACCGTAAAGATGCCCCATTGTTTGATGGAAATTAAAATTATCAATCTACAGAGGACTGAATTCAAAGACACCCAAAAATGAAAGTGAAAAAATGATGCAGCAGCTTAGTCAATTTTGCTGAAATATCATTGCAGCAACTCAAAATGGTACTCAGTAGTTTGTATGACCCCCACGTGCTTGTTTACATGTCTGACAATGTCGGGGCATGCTCCTAATGAGACGAAGGATAGTGTCCTGGGGTATTTCCACCCAGATCTGGACCAGGGCATCACTGAGCTCCTGGACAGTCTGAGGTGCAACCTGGTAGCGTCGGATGGACCAAAACATGATATCCCAGAGGTGTTCTATTGGATTTAGGTCAGGTGTGCGTGGGGGCCATTCAATGGTATCAATTCCTTCATCCTTCAGGAACTGCTTGCATACTCTTGCCACATGAGGCCAGGCATTGTCATGCCCCAGGAGGAACCCAGGACCCACTGCACCAGCATAGGGTCTGACAATGGGTCCAAGGATTTCATCCCGATACCTAATGTCAGTCAGGGTGCTATTGTCTAGCCTGTAGAGGTCTCTGTGTCCCTCCATGGATATGCCTCCTCAGACCATCATTGACTCACCACCAAAACAGTCATGTTGAACGGTGTTAAAGGCAGCATGAAGTGCTCAGGATGAACTTGCTCTCATCTGTGAAAAGCACAGGGCACCAGTGGTGGACCTGCCAATTCTGGTGTTCAATGCCGAATGCCAATCGAGCTCTATGGTGCTGGGCAGTGAGCCAGGATGTCGGGCCCTCAGGTCACCATCATGAAGTCTGTTTCTGATTTTTTGGTCAGAGACATTCATACCAGTGGCCTGCTGGAGGTCATTTTGTAGGGCTCTGGCAGTGGTCATCCTGCTTCTCCTTGCACAAAGGAGCAGATACCAGTCCTGCTGATGAGTTAGAGACCTTCTACAGCCCTGTCCAGCTCTCCTAGAGTAATTGCCGGTCTCCTGGAATCTCCTCCATGCTCTTGAGACTGTGCTAGGAGACACAGCAAACCTTCTGGCAATGGCACGTATTGATGTGCCATCCAGGAGGACGTGCAACCTCTGTGGGGTCCAGGTATCGCCTCATGCTGTCAGTAGTGACACTGACCGTAGCCAAATGCAAAACTAGTGAAAACCAGTCAGAAAAGATGAGTAGGGAAACAAATATCAGTGGCTTCCACCTGTAAAACCAATCCTGTTTTGGGAGTTGTCTTATTATCTAGTGCAGCTGTTGTTAATTTCATTAACACCGAAGCAGCTGAAAGTGATTCACAACCCCCTCTGCTACTTAACTGACCAGATCAACATCCCAGGAGTTAATTGACTTGACGCTATACTCTGATTAAAAAGTGTTCCTTTCATTTTTTTGAGCAGTGTATATGTTTTAGAGAGAAGTTCTATTTCTTTAATATTGACTTACACAGTTAAAAATGTTATTTGATCACTGCAGATTCAACTGTTTCTGTTAAATGGTTTCTTAATTTACACAGGTCTTTGTTCAATATGTTGGCATGCTTTTAAATATCTGTTGTAGTTTGGTATTAATGTTTATACTGCATTTGCTGTCTAATCTCTTATATATATAAAAAAAAAGAACTCAGAAATCCTCACGTTGAACAGTTTTTCACCTCTAATTGATCCAAAACACTGTAAACATTGCTTTTAATCTGGTGAGGATTATGACTTCAGAAGCCATTAATTCTAGCACATGGCATGTACCTGAAAACTGACATAAAGTGTGGCTAAGTTTTATTTCTGTTTAAAGATCTGAAGTATTGTAAGGCTGTTTATGCTACTCCTAAACTGCTTGCATAGTTGGTCAAATATATTGGTGTTTTATTTATCATATTGTTCTGTGACTACCTTGGAAAAGTACTTTTATCTGCTTGCTATATATTTTCACACATTCAATAAAACGTACCATTTCCTAAGCAACCCAATAAAAACAGTTGGCTCATCTCTTATGGTGAACCCTACAACTTTGAACAGTGAACTTTTTTTCATTGGAGTGAAAATTCGCTGGAAGCTAAAGAATGCAAAACGGAAGTTGTTCCTATTAAAGAGGACCTTTCAGTAACTGTTTTTAAGGTTGTATGAATACATTGACATGTCTCAATATGTAGCATTAATTTAGTTTTTTTCAAACACTCTACATTTTATCATTAAAGGGCAGCACTTTAGCTTCTATTAAGGGACTTGCCTAGGCTTAGACGATGTCAGCAGTCTTCTACAGGCAGAAGCAAGTATTATATTATGTCTAGTATGCACAATGACAATACTGGATGAACGATCGCCCCCTTTTTTTTTTTTTGCACAAACGACTAGGTTACTAAAGTTACGAAAATTCTCATAAGACAGAATACAACTTTGGAAGTGATGTAATGTATTATATTGTATTGTATTGTATTCCTTCGTTTTTGAGCATGCATGGTCTTGTTTGCTCTTTTTTTTTTCCCTACAAATACTATACTAACTATATGAAAACCGTTCATTCTGTCATCTTACAAGAAAAATTTTCCTGCTTGTCCCTTTGGATATTTTTGCATGAACATCCGTGATTGGCTCTCAAAAGCTGTGTACTAATGATCAGATTATGGGATAATCGCTCCGTATGTGTTTTTTTTTCATCAGATTATCTCATCGTGTGTACCAGGCATAAGTCTCCTCTCGTCCAATGATCAGACAGCAAAATTGTAACTTTGTAGCAAACCAGATGAGAAGCTGCAGCAGGAGCAGATGTGTTATATTACATAAATAGTGCGCTCAAGGGAGGAAGGGGAAGGGAAAGGGAAGGAAGAAGGGAAAAAGGGAAAGGAAAAAAGGGAGGGGGGAAAAAGAAAGGGAGAGGGGGGAAGGAAGGGAAAAATGGTAACAGGAAAAAATAAAGTAATAAAAGAGTGAAGTGACATGATGCATCACTCATAATAATGAATGATGTCCCACTCGTGGTTTAGGCCCTTGGGGATTCAAGTGTCTAACTTAACAACCTAGAAGGCCTCTCTTCTGCTGAGCATTGAGAAGCAACCACCTCCCCTTTTGGAAGGGTCAATTTTCTCTATAATCTGTACTCTTAAAGACCTTAGGTTCGATCCACGGTGACGTACAAACTGTTTCACTACATTTGTATACTTTTGAGTATTGATGTTGGACAAGTGATCCCTCATGGTAGTCCTTCATACATATTGTACGCCACAAACGATACATGAGATAACATACACAACAAATCTCATCTGGCCGTTTTTCCTCATAGTGTGTACTAGGCTTTAAGGCTGATCCTGGGTGATGCCTGAACAAAGCACAATCCTTTTGGAGATAAAAGTAGATGACGTTTAAAATCAGGGAGAGTTCTGTGATCTTTTTGAGAGACAATAAATTTCTGTAAGTAAGGTATACGCATTTGTGTCCTCTTGAAAAAGCTTAAACTGTGGTAATGCCACTGTGATATACTTGATGTGTGCTAAATAAAAGTAGAATCTGATGGGACTTTCTCAGTGTTTGAGCTGATGAGCCCATTCAGAGTTAAATAAATTCATGCTGAGTTTTATTCCCTCAGCAATAAAGACATCTCTGAAAGGGCATACCACAAATATAGAAGAATCAGGCTAGAGTATCAACTCCAAGTTACCAGAAATTAAAGAGAGGTAAGCAAACCAGGATTTGAAATGGTGCATGCTTCTTCACACCTGCAGCCCATTGATGAAAATTGTGGTATCACACATGATCCTCATAGAAGGCTTGGTTCACACTATTGTGGGCCTGTGCTCGGGCATGGCAGCCCATTCATTTGGTTGATTCATTTTGTGCCGATCAAACACTGCTCAGTTCTCCCCTCCGCTCTGAGCAGAAAGCCATAACTGTCAGTCACGTCTCTCTGCTCTGGCCCTCCTTCGCTCATTGGAGCACCAGACTGGGGAGTAGTGGGAGCAGCTGGCTCAGTCTCCCAGAAGCTCAGCTGAGAGGCTGAGCTAGGTGCTGGACCAGGTTTCTGGGTGGATCCCGGCCATATGGTCTAGATCTTATCAGAGACTGGCCCAGCTTCATGACATCAGGCCTACAGCGGGCTTTAGAAATTTCATGTAAGCACACATAGTGTTACACACAGCAGCTAACTTTTTTAGGCATTTAATAATTGTAGTCACTGAGTGCAGTTGTTTAGTAGATATTCATCAGAATTTATATGACTGTGTAGCATCTTGGTCCAGCGAGTGATAGGAAAATTGTACAAAAAGTTCTGTATCAGTCATTTATCTATTCATTAGCATAGTTCTTTTGACAACTTATTCTGACTGGACGAAAAAAACCGAATGTGCAGGCTAGAAAATTTTTATCATATGTGAACACAACATCTGATTTTCACGGATGAGCTTAAAACTGCAAATCTTTGTTTCTGTTTGAAAAATAAAGACATTGGAAAAAAACGAAAAAAAAAATCAACATATTTTCTAGGGCTTTGACAGTATTTCTGTAAGGAAAGAAAGTCAGTACTATTTTGGTCAGAAAATAAACTTCTGGTTATATCCAGTTTGTTTATCATTCAATTATGCATTCCCTGACTCTTATGGTTATAAGAAAAGTATAGCCAGACAGGTTATGGTGAGGTTAGCCATAAAGCCCTTCACTAAACCAGTGAAAAGCATAGCAGCACCCTCTTAAAACAGAATACTGTAAAATTTAAATGTGTCTCTTATATCACAAAACAAAAAAAAAAGTATAGAGTTTATACTTCATCTTAGGGTAGTGGGCAAAACTATGCCCATTGTTCCTTTTTGTCTCCCAGGTCAACTGTTCACCCAAAACAGCTAGCTGGTTTGCAACACAGATACAGTTTACGATGGCGCAATCTTTTATGACAAACCCTTGCCATCATACAGCTGTTTCAGATTAGTTGGCCATCGCATGCGCGGTGTATGGAAACCATTACTATGTGCTAGAGATTTTATGTATCTTTAACTGTAATTGTGAAATGCTTTTATAGAAAAGCTGTGATTCAGAATTTCGATTACCACCAACATCAGGATGGGGAATGGGGGGAGACCGAGACACATCCATGCCTCTCTCTCCCCTGTAAACAAAGAAACTGGAAACGATTTCATCACTTCCAGTTTCAGATCCACCATTTCCTGGCCGGTACAGCCAGGGTAGCATCTAGCCGAGCAGACCTGCGTTCAGGTATATACATTGGAGGGCAGGGGAGACATTGGGGGTCTGTTAGAACCATAATATCTCCGAAAAGGGTACCTATCACTTGCCAAATGCTGTCACATAGGGGTTAATTAACCCTTTGTAATAGCAATAAAGTTAAAAAAAACTACATAAAATTAAAAAGTAAAAAAAAATTGATCATAAAATGTATTTTTTAAAAATTACCGTAACCCCTGCACAAATCTGCAAACTCATGCCCAGGGCACGTACACGTATGTAAACCATGGATGCACCACACTTGTGAGGTATTGCGCAAACCAGTGTTAACTCTAAACTGATGAGCTGCAATAGCTTTTAAAGTGTCATCTATCTAGATTTTTGGATACCATAGTTTTTTTTTTGCAATATCACAGACACATGCAATTTTAAGACTTGGTATCTATTTACTCGATGCAATCTAATTTTTTATATGTTAGTAAAACTTGGGTATTACTGTATATTGTGTGAGTTTGCACTAAAATTCATTTTATTAATTTTTTTTCCTGAACATAAACATTTTTAACTATCATCTCTTTATTCTACAGGGTATCTGCTTTCAAAAAATATATAATGTTCTGGGGGTTTTATGTAATTTTATGGACAAAAATGAAGATTTCACATGTGCGCACACAAATTTAAAAAATTGCTTTAATGCCGAACTAGTCAATGTGATTGTAAACCCTTAAATACACCCAGTGAAGTGACTGGTCTCAGGTGATATAAAGATATGAAACAAATCCTCCTCATAAATTGTACCTGTCTATCAGCAGTCTTCTCTTCTCTATGTAGCACCCTCCTAGTTAGGTACTAGGATTTAGCTCAGATAAATATAGCTGTATATAGCTGTGTTTCTCTGCTTAACGGAGAGGCTGTTAGGAAAATCTATTTGGGCTCTCTGCTTAACAGAGTGCTGTGATTAATTAGTCAAGACTGCTCATGATGCTCTGGTGCTCCTGGATTTGCTGTGAGTTCTGTCTGCCTTCATGAAGCTATGAGAGCCTTCCAGAATCTGGGAGGGAACTTGGCAAATAAATGAGCAGCATTAATATTGGTAAAGCACTGGCAGGGGGAGGGCAGTCCCATTGCATGCTGGGAGTGGTATTTATGTTCTGTGAGCACATCGATTCAATGTCCACAGGGCAGCACAGTGGCTAAATGGTTAGCACTTCCGCCTGGCAGTACTAGGGTCGTTTGTTCGAATCCCTGCCACGGCACCACCTGCCTGGAGTTTGCATGTTCTCCCTGTGCCTGCGTGGGTTTCCTCCGGATACTCCAGTTTCCTCTCACACTCCAAAGACATGCTGGTAGGTTAATTGGATCCTGTCTAAATTGGCCCTACTTGTGTATGTATGAATGTAAGTTAGGGACTTAGATTGTACACCCCTTGAGGGTTAGGGACTGATGTGAATGTACAATATATATATGTAAAGCGCTGTGTAAATTGACAGCACTATATAAGTACCTGAAATAAATAATAAATAAATAATGTCTTTCCCGGGAGAGGATTGAACCAAGTCAGTGTGAGGGATTTCCGGCACGAAGAATCGCGATCGGAAACGCGCATGTGCAAAGGAGATTCCACAGAAGAATTGCCGGTTGTGCGCAGGGGCATAGGAATGCGCGATCACACATGCACATGCATGGCGAAGATTGGTGCCAGATGGGCCATTTAAGGAGTGCCTCTGCTCAGATTCAGTGCTGACTGGTCTTCAGCTCCCCCCTGTGTCCTGCTTGCTCCTGTACGATTCCTTTGTTGCTGACCCGGCTTGTTCCTGACCTGACTCTGATTGCTCTCCTGCTCCTGGTTCCTGACTTCGGCTCTGCTCTTGACTTTGGCTTCTCCTTCTAATTCTGTACCGCGCTGCCCAACTGTTTCTGACCCCGGCTATCCTATAACTCTGCTCCAGTCCTGTGTCCTTGCTACCTACCTTGCTCTGCTGCACATCTGGCAATCCACTGAACCTGCCTGGTCTATTTCTATGGTGCCCAAATCAGAGGATACTATGCCTACCAAGGTCATCATCTGCAAGAGTCGCAAGCAACAACCACTGGCGCTCTTGTCCCCCTGGTCCCTAGACTCCCTCTGTTCCAACCTCAGCGGGGTCAGGGCTAGTGAGACAAGTGAGGCAGACTTCATCAATTCAGTCTCCCATCAGGTACGTGACAGTCAGGCTGGGGGCAGGCTTACCTTGCCTGACACTGGCTGCCATGCGGGTCTCAGGTGGTCGACCTGAGGGCCTGAAGTTGGAGAGAGTGTCCCTGATTTTACAGTAAGCTGACTGAGGGGAGCTGTCTGCCAAAGTTCTATCTGGTATCACTGGAAGGTTTCACTTGGAAGATTGAAAGGAGGCAACCATTCTGTCCTTGGGCCTTGTGAGTATAGACATTGAGGAATTGAAGGACTCTGTGTGCTTGCTACCCCCTTGCTGCTTGATAGTCATCATGGGTCTGAAAAGGAAAGGGAACACTGGCTAGTGTTCTGAAGAGCCTTACCAATTGATGCTACTGCAAAGGACTTTGCTCAGCTACTGAGCAGTTGCAGTCTGTCGAACTGGCTTTTATTTGAGGAGCTCAATCCTGTAACTACTACTACTACTGAAAAAGGAACTTTGCTCACTCCTAAACTACTTGTTGCTACAAACTAAAGAGAGGTCTGCTCTCTACTTTCAGCCAGGACTTCCAACAGTGTTCAACTAAGACATCAGCTAGATGTCCTCAATGTGAATAGTTCTAATTATGGAGTATCCTACTAAATTCACTATCCCTATCCCCAGTTCTACAATAAAACTCCAAAAACACAAATCCCCTAGACTGGTCATTGAAGACAACAAGCAGAAATGTTTGTGTGTGTGTGTATTTTTTCTGAAGAAATACACTGTGCCTGGCTGCGGGGCAAAGAAGGGGAAACCTGGGCAAAAATACAAGTGGCCCACATGGGAGCAGCGCTACATCTACATCTGTTCCAAGTGCTGAATTTATAAAACTTGTCTGGGGGTTCAGAAAAAAGGGGGTGGAGAGCTGAAATTACACTCTGCAGAGCTCATTGAGGAGAACTCTGAGAGATGATTGGAGGGAAGAAACACATCTCCCTTCACACAGCAAACAGGAACAGTGCTTAGTCTGTCAATCTGCTGGAGGTCCCTTCCTCGTCATCTTTTTTCTCTCAGTGACAGAAAAACTTGTCAGAAGTGATTCATGCTAATAGCAGAGGAACGAAGCAGTGGACAGAAATGGCACTGAGGGGTTTATTTTACTAAAGCTGGTTCACTCAGAATCTTGTGCATCTGTGCATGGTAGCCAATTAGCTTCTAAACTCAGCTTGTTCAATTAAGCTTTAGCAATAAAACCTGTAAACTTATTGGTTTCTGTGCAGAAGTGCACTAGATTCTGAGTGAACCAGCTTTAGTAAATAAACCCTTAGCCCATTAGTAAAACACTCCCCTCACACAGTTAACCCTTTCAGTGCAAAAAAAAAGTTAATCTCTTCCTCCCCAGTGCCATTAGTACAGTGTCAGTGTTTTTTTTTTTTTGCACTGATCACTGTATTGGTCACTGGGGATGTCAGTGACCCTAAGTCAGTTCCCCCCCAGTGTCAGAATGTCAGCCGCAGTCCCGCAGTCCTGCCATAAGTCGCTGATCGCCGCCATAAGTCACTGATCGCCGCCATAAGTCGCTGATCTCCACCATTATTAGTATAAAAAAAATTAAAAATCCGAGTATCTTTCCTGCCATTTGTAAATGCTATAACTTTCACGTAAACCAATTAATTTACATGTATTGGGTTTTGTTTTAGCAAAGACATGTCACAGAATGCATTTTGGCTGAAATTTATGAGGAAATTTGATTTTTTAATTTTTTTTACTGGACATGTTTTATAGCAAAAAAGTACAAAATATTGTTTTTTTTTTCTCAAAATTGTCAGCCTTTTTTTTTTATAGCGCAAAAAATTAAAAACGCACATGTGATCAAATACCACCGAAACAAATCTCTATTTGTGTGAAAAAAAGGACATAAATTTCATTTATGTACCGTATTGCATGACCGCGCAATTGTCCGTTAAACTAGCGCAGTGCTGTACAGCAAAAAACTGGCGTAAATTGCAGTATCTATACCATAGTTTGTAGACGCTATAACGTTCACAAAAAGCAATCAATATACACTTATTGGGATTTTTTTACCAAAAACATGAAGCAGAATACATTTTGGCCTAAATTTATAACTAATTTTGAGTTTACTATATATTTTTTATAGCTGAAAGTAAAAAATATTGTTTTTCTTCAAATTTTTTGGTCTTTTTTTATTGCTTGAAAAATAAAAAGCGCACAGGTGATCAAATACCACCGAAAGAAAGCTCTATTTGTGTGAAAAAAAGGACGTAAATTTTGTTTGGGTGAAGCGTTGCATGACCACGCAATTATCAGTTGAATTAGTGCAGCGCCGAGTAGCAAAATTAGGCCTGGTCATTAAGGGGGGTAAATCCTCAGGAGGGCAAGTGGTTAAGGAAAGCCAGTTTTGGCTTTTGGTATTCCATCTTTTTTCCAGTTTAAGTGCTGCTCTGTTGGGAATTACAAGACACAGATATTATCATGCTGCTTACGGTAGTTGCATTTAAAAATAAAATTAACAATTACAAAAATAAATCACTGCATCTACTGTTGTCCTTTTATGTACTGGAAGTTCAGCTTTAAATATCCATTCTCCACTTACCTGTCCACAGCTATTGCTACCAATGTGAAAACAGAGGCAGACACAGAAATTCCTTGAACCATGCCACTCATTTTACAAATCGTATTGCCAAATGGCCAACCTGTTTGGAAACAAAAAAAACACTTTACAGCATGAACAATCCATTAAATAAGAAAGAACATCTAAGGTGACACTTGCAAACGCATTACAGGATTAAGTATTTTTTCATAAACAACATTTTGCACACAACCTTGATGCCCAGAGCACTAAAGCTTCTAAATCCCATTTTAATGACAATAACCTTGTGCAAATGCTACAAATGGTTTTAATCAAATATTAAAAAAAAATATATGCAGGAACACTAATAGAACACTTGTCTATATTTAATTTACATTTACTTGCATATTACATTAGCCTATACATTTATAAAGGCTCCAATTTAATTCATGTTTATTATGCTTTAAAATCTAAATCAACAGTTAATGTATTTGCAGATATGTTCTTGTAGACTATTTTATGGAAGACATTTTCTTCACTATGTCCTTGTAAAAAACAAAAAACAAAAAACAGTGTAGTAACTAGAGATGAGCGAAGTATTCAAAAATTCGATTCGACTGATTCGGCGAATTCGTGGACAATATTCGATTCGAGTCGAATATATTCGCTGTGAATTTAACTTAAAAAAGGGTGTTTCTAGGCTTCAGAGAGACTTAATATTAGTGCAGAACACTGTACCTTTAATTTAAATGCCCTTGGAGTCTGCTGGGGAAGAGAAATAATACTGTCAGTCAGTATGACATGCAGATGAGTGCCGTCGATCTTAGAATCACCGCACACTTCACTCATTTGGCCAGTCACGGGGCCAAAACCAGTGTTTGGAGCCACAGTGTGGCGGTGGAGGCAGCAGCAATGGGAGGCCATACAGCACCCTATGACAAAATGGAACCCACCAGCAGTGTGAGGAGACCTGAAAGTGGCACATGGCAGAGTGTGGCGATGGAGACAGCAGCAATGGGAGGCCGTACAGGGACCCATGACAGACTCTGGACTTGGCAGCAGCATGAGGAGGCGGTATATAGGGGCCCATGGCAGATTAGGGGCCTGGCAGCAGCTATGGGAGGCCCGTAATCTGCCAGCACCCTATGTCAAAAAATTCAACACACCAGCAGTGTGTGAGGAGACCTGAAAGTGGCACATGGCAGAGTGTGGCGATGGAGACAGCAGCAATGGGAGGCCATACAGGGACCCATGAGAGACTCTGGAATTGGCAGCAGCATGAGGAGGCGGTATATAGGGGCCCATGGCAGATTAGGGGCCTGGCAGCAGCTATGGGAGGCCCGTAATCTGCCAGCACCCTATGTCAAAAAATTGAACACACCAGCAGTGTGAGGAGACCTGAAAGTGGCACATGGCATGAGAGACTGTGGACCTGGCAGCAGCATGAGGAGGCGGTATAGGGGCCCATGGCAGATTAGGGGCCTGGCAGCAGCTATGGGAGGCCCGTAATCTGCCAGCACCCTATGTCAAAAAATTCAACACACCAGCAGTGTGAGGAGACCTGAAAGTGGCACATGGCAGAGTGTGGCGATGGAGACAGCAGCAATGGGAGGCCGTACAGGGACCCATGACAGACTCTGGACCTGGCAGCAGCATGAGGAGGCGGTATATAGGGGCCCATGGCAGATTAGGGGCCTGGCAGCAGCTATGGGAGGCCCGTAATCTGCCAGCACCCTATGTCAAAAAATTCAACACACCAGCAGTGTGTGAGGAGACCTGAAAGTGGCACATGGCAGAGTGTGGCGATGGAGACAGCAGCAATGGGAGGCCGTACAGGGACCCATGACAGACTCTGGACCTGGCAGCAGCATGAGGAGGTGGTATATAGGGGCCCATGGCAGATTAGGGGCCTGGCAGCAGCTATGGGAGGCCCGTAATCTGCCAGCACCCTATGTCAAAAAATTCAACACACCAGCAGTGTGTGAGGAGACCTGAAAGTGGCACATGGCAGAGTGTGGCGATGGAGACAGCAGCAATGGGAGGCCGTACAGGGACCCATGACAGACTCTGGACCTGGCAGCAGCATGAGGAGGCGGTATATAGGGGCCCATGGCAGATTAGGGGCCTGGCAGAAGCTATGGGAGGCCCGTAATCTGCCAGCACCCTATGTCAAAAAATTGAACACAACAGCAGTGTGTGAGGAGACCTGAAAGTGGCACATGGCAGAGTGTGGCGATGGAGACAGCAGCAATGGGAGGCCGTACAGGGACCCATGAGAGACTCTGGACCTGGCAGCAGCATGAGGAGGCGGTATATAGGGGCCCATGGCAGATTAGGGGCCTGGCAGCAGCTATGGGAGGCCCGTAATCTGCCAGCACCCTATGTCAAAAAATTCAACACAACAGCAGTGTGAGGAGACCTGAAAGTGGCACATGTTTGGGGCATGATTCATGGTGGATTTAGTCAGTTGTGTCAGGAACTGGTGGTTTGAAATCCAGACTAATCCACGCCTGATTCATTTTCACAAACGTGAGTCTCTCCACACTTTGGGTGGACAGTCGTGTCCTCCGCGGAGTTACAATACCTCCTGCCGCACTAAACACGCGCTCCGATGCCACGCTACTGGCCGGGCATGACAGCCTTTCAAGGGCAAATTCAGCTAGTTGGGGCCAAAGGTCAAGTTTCGTTGCCCAGTAGTCAAGGGGATTGTCTACCTCGGTTGGCAGGGTGCTGTCCAAGTAGGCCCAAGCCTGTTGTTTGAGCTCCTGGTCCAGGTCCACCTGATGCTGCTGCTGCTGCTGCTGCGGCTGGTTAGTAGTTTCCTCACTGCGCTGGTGAAGAAAGCTACTCATCATCGACTGCAGACTGAGGCAGCCGCTGCTGGTGGAGCTGCCACTGCTCCTACCACCCCACCCCTCCCCTGCTGCCATGGCAGCGGAACGCGAGCGCACAGGGCCCACAGTGTCTGAGGATGGACGTTGGCGCACAAAGGCAGAGACCAACTGACTACATAGGTGGTTTTTATAGTACGTTATTTTGGCCTCCCTCTCAGCAGGTGTGAAAAAGGCCACCATTTTTGAACGGTAGCGAGGGTCCAACAAGGTGGACAGCCAAAAGTCATCTCTCTGTCTGATGGTTATTATTCGGCTGTCGCTACGCAAGCAACCGAGCATGCTATGGGCCATTTGTGCCAAGGAATGCGAGGGACTCCCTGCCTCCATCTCCACAGCATACTGCCACGGTGCGTCTGGGTCCTCTGTCTCCTCCTCCTCCTCTACCAGATGCTCCTGCTCCTCCACTCCTGTCCGCTGAGTGGAAAAACCACCCATTTCACTCAATAATTCCTGAGCACAAATGTCCTCCTCTACCTCCTCCTCTTCTTCCTGTCCTGCCCCCACAGGGGTCATGTGGCGTTGAGATCTGTGCGCCACGTCTACCGCACCCTGACCAGCCATTGTTAACAGCATTTGTTCCAGGACGTGCAACAGAGGAATGACGTCATTCATCCCATAGTCCTGCCGACTCACGAATAGCGTGGCCTCCTCAAAGGGCCTGAGCAAGCGGCAGGTGTCACGCATGAGCTGCCAATGGCTGACATCGAAGTTACACAGGGGAGTACCTTTATCCGCTTGTAACATCAGGAAATCGGTGATGGCCTTTCGCTGTTCGTAAAGGCGGTCTAACATGTGTAGGGTTGAATTCCACCTTGTTGCAACGTCGCAGATCAGGCGATGATGTGGAATTCCGTTCTGCCGCTGCAGCTCAAGGAGGGTGTGCTTTGCGGTGTAGGAATGGCTGAAATGCATGCAAAGTTTACGTGACATTTTAAGGATGTCTTGCAGTGGGATGGTGGATTTTAGGAACCGCTTGACAACCAGATTGAACACGTGAGCCATGCATGGCGCATGGCACAACCTTCCTTGACGCAGAGCAGACACCATGTTCTTTCCGTTGTCGGTCAACATGGTTCCGATTTTCAGTTTGCGCGGAGACAGCCATCTGTCGATTTCTCTGTTCATTACACTGAGAAGTTCCTCCCCTGTGTGACTACGTTCGCCTGCACCTGGCAGCAGCATGAGGAGGCGGTATAGGGGCCCATGGCAGATTAGGGGCCTGGCAGCAGCTATAGGAGGCCCGTAATCTGCCAGCACCCTATGTCAAAAAATTCAACACACCAGCAGTGTGTGAGGAGACCTGAAAGTGGCACATGGCAGAGTGTGGCGATGGAGACAGCAGCAATGGGAGGCCGTACAGGGACCCATGACAGACTCTGGACTTGGCAGCAGCATGAGGAGGCGGTATAGGGGCCCATGGCAGATTAGGGGCCTGGCAGCAGCTATGGGAGGCCCGTAATCTGCCAGCACCCTATGTCAAAAAATTCAACACACCAGCAGTGTGAGGAGACCTGAAAGTGGCACATGGCATGAGAGACTGTGGACCTGGCAGCAGCATGAGGAGGCGGTACAGGGGCCCATGGCAGATTAGGGGCCTGGCAGCAGCTATGGGAGGCCCGTAATCTGCCAGCACCCTATGTCAAAAAATTCAACACACCAGCAGTGTGAAGAGACCTGAATGTGACACATGGCAGAGTGTGGCGATGGAGACAGCAGCAATGGGAGGCCGTACAGGGACCCATGACAGACTCTGGACTTGGCAGCAGCATGAGGAGGCGGTATAGGGGCCCATGGCAGATTAGGGGCCTGGCAGCAGCTATGGGAGGCCCGTAATCTGCCAGCACCCTATGTCAAAAAATTCAACACACCAGCAGTGTGAGGAGACCTGAAAGTGGCACATGGCATGAGAGACTGTGGACCTGGCAGCAGCATGAGGAGGCGGTACAGGGGCCCATGGCAGATTAGGGGCCTGGCAGCAGCTATGGGAGGCCCGTAATCTGCCAGCACCCTATGTCAAAAAATTCAACACACCAGCAGTGTGAAGAGACCTGAATGTGACACATGGCAGAGTGTGGCGATGGAGACAGCAGCAATGGGAGGCCGTACAGGGACCCATGACAGACTCTGGACTTGGCAGCAGCATGAGGAGGCGGTATAGGGGCCCATGGCAGATTAGGGGCCTGGCAGCAGCTATGGGAGGCCCGTAATCTGCCAGCACCCTATGTCAAAAAATTCAACACACCAGCAGTGTGTGAGGAGACCTGAAAGTGGCACATGGCAGAGTGTGGCGATGGAGACAACCCACCGACTGTTTTGCTCGCTGCCAAGCTGCCACCCTCTTCTCCTGATGATGCGGAAGCAATAGCCTGATGACGACGAGGCTGCCAAGTGCGATCAGCCTCATCATCATCAATTAGGGTCTCCGCCTCACTACTAGTCCCCTCGGCTGCGTGTGGGTCAGGAGACAGACCTGTCTCTAGACCAGCTACCGAGCCACTCTCCTCGCCACTACTTCTTCGCCTGGCTGCTGAAGAGGCGGATGTCTCCCCCCGTTCCTGACCGCCCTCTGTTAGCTCTTCCTCACTGTACTGGATGACACCGGGAGCACTAGCCTCTGGCTGCGAATAGTGCTGCCTCAACCCCTTCCTCTGCTGCCACGTCTGCTCGCTCCTAAAACATTGCCTCCTCTGCCACTCCTCTGCATGTTGTCTGACATACTCTTTAATTAAACGATTCTGTGTCCCTGAGTAACAATTCTGTGTCCCTGAGTAACGTTTCTGTGGCCCTAAGTAACAGTTCTGTGGCCCTCAGTAACAATTCTGTGTCTGTCCCTGAGTAACAATTCTGTGTCTGTCCCTGAGTAACAATTCTGTGTCCCTGAGTAACGTTTCTGTGGCCCTAAGTAACATTTCTGTGGCCTTCAGTAACAATTCTGTCTGTCCCTGAGTAACAATTCTGTGTCTGTCCCTGAGTAACAATTCTGTGTCCCTCAGTAACAATTCTGTGTCCCTCAGTAAAAATTCTGTGTCCCTCAGTAACAATTCTGTGTCCCTCAGTAACAATTCTGTGTCCCTGAGTAACAATTCTGTGTCCCTCAGTAACAATTCTGTGTCCCTCAGTAACAATTCTGTGTCCCTCAGTAACAATTCTGTGTCTGTCCCTGAGTAACAATTCTGTGTCTGTCCCTGAGTAACAATTCTGTGGCCCTAAGTAACGGTTCTGTGGCCCTCAGTAACAATTCTGTGTCCCTGAGTAACGTTTCTGTGGCCCTAAGTAACGGTTCTGTGGCCCTCAGTAACAATTCTGTGTCCCTGAGTAACAATTCTGTGTCTGTCCATGAGTAACAATTCTGTGGCCCTAAGTAACGGTTCTGTGGCCCTCAGTAACAATTCTGTGTCCCTCAGTAACAATTCTGTGTCTGTCCCTGAGTAACAATTCTGTGGCTCTAAGTAACGGTTCTGTGGCCCTCAGTAACAATTCTGTGACCCTGAGTAACGTTTCTGTGGCCCTAAGTAACAATTCTGTGGCCCTCAGTAACAATTCTGTGTCTGTCCCTGAGTAACAATTCTGTGGCCCTAAGTAACGGTTCTGTGGCCCTCAGTAACAATTCTGTGTCCCTGAGTAACGTTTCTGTGGCCCTAAGTAACAATTCTGTGGCCCTGAGTAACAATTCTGTGTCTGTCCCTGAGTAACAATTCTGTGGCCCTAAGTAACGGTTCTGTGGCCCTCAGTAACAATTCTGTGTCCCTGAGTAACAGTTCTGTGGCCCTAAGTAACAGTTCTGTGGCCCTAAGTAACAGTTCTGTGGCCCTCAGTAACAATTCTGTCTCCCTCAGTAACAATTCTGTGTCCCTCAGTAACAATTCTGTGTCTGTCCCTGAGTAACAATTCTGTGTCTGTCCCTGAGTAACAATTCTGTGTCCCTGAGTAACGTTTCTGTGGCCCTAAGTAACATTTCTGTGGCCCTCAGTAACAATTCTGTCTGTCCCTGAGTAACAATTCTGTGTCTGTCCCTGAGTAACAATTCTGTGTCCCTCAGTAACAATTCTGTGTCCCTCAGTAAAAATTCTGTGTCCCTCAGTAACAATTCTGTGTTCCTCAGTAACAATTCTGTGTCCCTGAGTAACAATTCTGTGTCCCTCAGTAACAATTCTGTGTCTCTCAGTAACAATTCTGTGTCCCTGAGTAACAATTCTGTGTCTGTCCCTGAGTAACAATTCTGTGTCTGTCCCTGAGTAACAATTCTGTGGCCCTAAGTAATGGTTCTTTGGCCTTCAGTAACAATTCTGTGTCCCTGAGTAACGTTTATGTGGCCCTAAGTAACGGTTCTGTGGCCCTCAGTAACAATTCTGTGTCCCTGAGTAACAATTCTGTGTCTGTCCCTGAGTAACAATTCTGTGGCCCTAAGTAACAGTTCTGTGGCCCTCAGTAACAATTCTTTGTCTGTCCCTGAGTAACAATTCTGTGGCCCTAAGTAACGGTTCTGTGGCCCTCAGTAACAATTCTGTGTCCCTGAGTAACGTTTCTGTGGCCCTAAGTAACAATTCTGTGGCCCTCAGTAACAATTCTGTGTCTGTCCCTGAGTAACAATTCTGTGGCCCTAAGTAACGGTTCTGTGGCCCTCAGTAACAATTCTGTGTCCCTGAGTAACGTTTCTGTGGCCCTAAGTAACAATTCTGTGGCCCTCAGTAACAATTCTGTGTCTGTCCCTGAGTAACAATTCTGTGGCCCTAAGTAACGGTTCTGTGGCCCTCAGTAACAATTCTGTGTCCCTGAGTAACGTTTCTGTGGCCCTAAGTAACAATTCTGTGGCCCTCAGTAACAATTCTGTGTCTGTCCCTGAGTAACAATTCTGTGGCCCTAAGTAACGGTTCTGTGGCCCTCAGTAACAATTCTGTGTCCCTGAGTAACAGTTCTGTGGCCCTAAGTAACAGTTCTGTGGCCCTAAGTAACAGTTCTGTGGCCCTCAGTAACAATTCTGTGTCCCTCAGTAACAATTCTGTGTCCCTCAGTAACAATTCTGTGTCTGTCCCTGAGTAACAATTCTGTGTCTGTCCCTGAGTAACAATTCTGTGTCCCTGAGTAACGTTTCTTTGGCCCTAAGTAACATTTCTGTGGCCCTCAGTAACAATTCTGTCTGTCCCTGAGTAACAATTCTGTGTCTGTCCCTGAGTAACAATTCTGTGTCCCTCAGTAACAATTCTGTGTCCCTCAGTAAAAATTCTGTGTCCCTCAGTAACAATTCTGTGTCCCTGAGTAACAATTCTGTGTCCCTCAGTAACAATTCTGTGTCCCTCAGTAACAATTCTGTGTCCCTGAGTAACAATTCTGTGTCTGTCCCTGAGTAACAATTCTGTGTCTGTCCCTGAGTAACGTTTCTGTGGCCCTAAGTAACGGTTCTGTGGCCCTCAGTAACAATTCTGTGTCCCTGAGTAACAATTCTGTGTCTGTCCCTGAGTAACAATTCTGTGGCCCTAAGTAACGGTTCTGTGGCCCTCAGTAACAATTCTGTGTCCCTGAGTAACGTTTATGTGGCCCTAAGTAACGGTTCTGTGGCAATCAGTAAAAATTCTGTGTCCCTGAGTAACAATTCTGTGTCTGTCCCTGAGTAACAATTCTGTGGCCCTAAGTAACGGTTCTGTGGCCCTCAGTAACAATTCTGTGTCCCTCAGTAACAATTCTGTGTCTGTCCCTGAGTAACAATTCTATGGCCCTAAGTTACGGTTCTGTGGCCCTCAGTAACAATTCTGTGTCCCTGAGTAACGTTTCTGTGGCCCTAAGTAACAATTCTGTGGCCCTCAGTAACAATTCTGTGTCTGTCCCTGAGTAACAATTCTGTGGCTCTAAGTAACGGTTCTGTGGCCCTCAGTAACAATTCTGTGTCCCTGAGTAACGTTTCTGTGGCCCTAAGTAACAATTCTGTGGCCCTCAGTAACAATTCTGTGTCTGTCCCTGAGTAACAATTCTGTGGCCCTAAGTAACGGTTCTGTGGCCCTCAGTAACAATTCTGTGTCCCTGAGTAACAGTTCTGTGGCCCTAAGTAACAGTTCTGTGGCCCTCAGTAACAATTCTGTGTCCCTCAGTAACAATTCTGTGTCCCTCAGTAACAATTCTGTGTCCCTCAGTAACAATTCTGTGTCTGTCCCTGAGTAACAATTCTGTGTCTGTCCCTGAGTAACAATTCTGTGGCCCTAAGTAACGGTTCTGTGGCCCTCAGTAACAATTCTGTGTCCCTCAGTAACAATTCTGTGTCTGTCCCTGAGTAACAATTCTGTGGCCCTAAGTAACGGTTCTGTGGCCCTCAGTAACAATTCTGTGTCCCTGAGTAACGTTTCTGTGGCCCTAAGTAACAATTCTGTGTCCCTCTGTAACAATTCTGTGTCTGTCCCTGAGTAACAATTCTGTGGCCCTAAGTAACGGTTCTGTGGCCCTCAGTAACAATTCTGTGTCCCTGAGTAACGTTTCTGTGGCCCTAAGTAACAATTCTGTGGCACTCAGTAACAATTCTGTGTCTGTCCCTGAGTAACAATTCTGTGGCCCTAAGTAACGGTTCTGTGGCCCTCAGTAACAATTCTGTGTCCCTGAGTAACGTTTCTGTGGCCCTAAGTAACAGTTCTGTGGCCCTCAGTAACAATTCTGTGTCCCTCAGTAACAATTCTGTGTCCCTGAGTAACAATTTTGTGTCTGTCCCTGAGTAACAATTCTGTGGCCCTAAGTAACGGTTCTGTGGCCCTCAGTAACAATTCTGTGTCCCTCAGTAACAATTCTGTGTCTGTCCCTGAGTAACAATTCTGTGGCCCTAAGTAACGGTTCTGTGGCCCTCAGTAACAATTCTGTGTCCCTGAATAACGTTTCTGTGGCCCTAAGTAACGGTTCTGTGGCCCTCAGTAACAATTCTGTGTCCCTGAGTAACAATTCTGTGGCCCTAAGTAACAGTTCTGTGGCCCTCAGTAACAATTCTGTGTCTGTCCCTGAGTAACAATTCTGTGGCCCTAACTAACGTTTCTGTGGCCCTAAGTAACAGTTCTGTGGCCCTCAGTAACAATTCTGTGTCCCTGAGTAACGTTTCTGTGGCCCTAAGTAACAATTCTGTGGCCCTCAGTAACAATTCTGTGTCTGTCCCTGAGTAACAATTCTGTGGCCCTAAGTAACGGTTCTGTGGCCCTCAGTAACAATTCTGTGTCCCTGAGTAACAATTCTGTGGCCCTAAGTAACAGTTCTGTGGCCCTCAGTAACAATTCTGTGTCCCTCAGTAACAATTCTGTGTCTGTCCCTGAGTAACAATTCTGTGGCCCTAAATAACGTTTCTGTGGCCCTAAGTAACAGTTCTGTGGCCCTCAGTAACAATTCTGTGTCCCTAAGTAACGTTTCTGTGGCCCTAATAAACAATTCTGTGGCCCTCAGTAACAATTCTGTGTCTGTCCCTGAGTAACAATTCTGTGGCCCTAAGTAACGGTTCTGTGGCCCTCAGTAACGATTCTGTGTCTGTCCCTGAGTAACAATTCTGTGGCCCTAAGTAACGGTTCTGTGGCCCTCAGTAACAATTCTGTGTCCCTGAGTAACAATTCTGTGGCCCTAAGTAACAGTTCTGTGGCCCTCAGTAACAATTCTGTGTCCCTCAGTAACAATTCTGTGTCTGTCCCTGAGTAACAATTCTGTGGCCCTAACTAACGTTTCTGTGGCCCTAAGTAACAGTTCTGTGGCCCTCAGTAACAATTCTGTGTCCCTGAGTAACGTTTCTGTGGCCCTAAGTAACAATTCTGTGGCCCTCAGTAACAATTCTGTGTCTGTCCCTGAGTAACAATTCTGTGGCCCTAACTAACGTTTCTGTGGCCCTAAGTAACAGTTCTGTGGCCCTCAGTAACAAT
Source organism: Staurois parvus (assembly GCF_062004578.1). Taxonomy (NCBI): domain Eukaryota; kingdom Metazoa; phylum Chordata; class Amphibia; order Anura; family Ranidae; genus Staurois; species Staurois parvus. Next base: position 3,432,002 of record NW_028318023.1, on the reverse strand, counting down.
TCTGTGGCCCTGAGTAACGTTTCTGTGGCCCTAAGTAACAATTCTGTGTCCCTCAGTAACAATTCTGTCTGTCCCTGAGTAACAATTCTGTGGCCCTAACTAGCGTTTCTGTGGCCCTAAGTAACGATTCTGTGGCCCTCACTAACAATTCTGTGTCCCTGAGTAATGTTTCTCTGTCCCTAAGTAACGTTTCTCTGTCCCTAAGTAACGTTTCTCTGTCCCTAAGTAACGTTTCTGTGGCCCTAAGTAACGATTCTGTGGCCCTCACTAACAATTCTGTGTCCCTGAGTAATGTTTCTCTGTCCCTAAGTAACGTTTCTCTGTCCCTAAGTAATGTTTCTCTGTCCCCAAGTAACGTTTCTGTGGCCCTAACTCTGTCCCTAATACAGAGCGGTCTGCCTCTCTTGAATGACTGGAGGCAAATGAAGAATTCTAAAATGGCCGCCATTTATAGCTCGACCATTACACAGTGCTGGCTGGCTGGCTGCTGATTGGCTAATGCGATCACATGTCATTAAGGAATGCATTATGGGTCAGCGCGCCTTGTCTGCGCGCCTTCCCAGACATCCCCGCTCCGTCGCCGCACATGTCCGCCGCCATTTTAGGAAAAATTTCGATTCGCGCGTCCGAATTTTCCAATATTCGAAACGAATTCCACTTCGCCTACTTCGATTCGCTCATCTCTAGTAGTAACCATAACTACTATTAGGTTAATAATAATTAAAAGCATACATGCAATGACTGGGTCCAAAAATTGGATTCAGAAATGTATAAAATTATTGCTTCACTAAAATTTCCTGGTCCCAAGCAGTCTCCTGTTTTCAGATGCATTTACATCATAATCTTGTCCAGCCCTCTGGATGTATTAGGAGATAAAACCCTAATTACTGTACATAAACCTGCTATGATGCACCTGCAAAGTTAAAGTCCAGGTGTTCCAATTTGAAAATGTTTACCCTTGCACTGGGGCTGCCCCACGATGCAAAGGTTAAGTGCTCATTATGTCTAGGGGTGCTGGATCAAGGAGAATTTTAATTCTGTGCTCCAGCAGATTCCTTCAGTGGTGTGACCAGTCTCTCCTCTCTAAGGTGCTACTGACAGTGGTCTCATACCCTCCCCCACCATGTAAAATACAGGGCTAAATGACATGCATTGTATGTGATGATGTTGAAGGATTGTCCACAGACTGCTAAACACTTGCCCTATTTCCCACTCCAGCTGTCTCCGGTGCTGTCCTATTTCTCTTTTGTTCTATGGGTGGGGATTGATGAATATTATATTGTAGGGCAACATTTCAGAATAGACTTTTAGACAGTGGATCTACCTTAGCCTAGTTTCCTTAATGTGAGGCTAACCAGGGTGCAGACACTTATAGGAGCTGGAGAAGATCAAATAAACACGGAAAGCAATTTAACTTTGAGCTTCCAGTGGAGAATATGTTGGGTACATTTTAAAACCGGTGCAGTTTACACAGGTATCTCTGTTATTGGATATTTTATCCTGCCAGTTTGTGATGTGTCCACTGCATGTGGTAAATTCACATTGGATGGGATCCATACTACAACCTGTAGGGTATTTACCAGCTTAACTCACTAAATTGTTGTCTAATGAAACTAAAAAATAGTTTGAAAGGACCAGTGTCCAATTATCGAGGACAATGATCACACTGAGAATTCCTTTAGGATATTTTGAGGGCTACAGCTCTTAGAAACATGTCAGTGCATGAGAATTGTTTAAATGTGCACTATTAGGCCAACTAGAGCTACAAACCCTTAAATATACATAATAGAGCTAAAGCTTTTAAAAACCCGTTGCCATTGACTATGCCTGGTGGATGCAGTTGGCTGAGCACTTGCAATCAATAATGATGATAACAGTTTAGTTTAATAGGTATTGTGGTGCTCACCAGAAGTTTTATATCCACTTTTTTTTGTAAGCCTACAGCATCTGATATTTCCAGGCTGACCTAATCCAAGTACTAACCAGGTTCAACCCTGCTTAACTTCCAAGATCAGACAAGATCAGGCGCATTCAGGGTTCCTTTAACCCCTTCACACCGGATCATCCCGGCGTGAAGAGGAGTTCCTATGTCAGGAGGTGGGTGGTACGGGGTGGGGCTTAGTGTCATATGGCTGCCGTGACATCACGTCACGGCCGGTCACATGATCGGGAAAGGTCCCGATCGAAAGAGCGGACTGGGAGCTTTTCGTGAGTACCGCACATGTGTGTTGGGAGCGCACAGGGCGCGCGCTATCAGCACATATGTTTTTTGTTACATGAGCGCAAATGTGTGGCCACTTGGCATCTAGGCCAAGACGCCGGGAGGCCGCACATTTGCGTGCGGCCGACGTGAAGTGGTTAAACTACAGTAAGTATACAGTATTTGTATTCTTTATTTGTATAAACATAATATAAAGTAGACTATACAAAAATAGATATAGTACAGAGAGTAGAGAGCCGTAATAGTTCTAGGTAAATAAAAAAAAATTAGGATGATATGTTTTTAATCAGATGCTTTGTACCCATGTTTAGTAGTTATATAACATTCATGTTCCTAAAATAGACATACAGACTACACCAGGGGTGGGCAAACTTTTTGACTTGAGGGCCGCAATGGGTTCATATACTGGACCCGGGGGCCGGACTAGCTGCTGGCCGGCCCAGCCACTACCATGCCATCCATAGTAAGTATAGTAATATTCCCCCATAGTAAGCATAGTAATTAATTCCCCCATAGTAATTCATCCCCCATAGTAATTCATCCCCCATAGTAATTCATCCCCCCTATAGTAATTCATCCCCCATAGTAATTCATCCCCCATATAGTAATTCATCCCCCATAGTAATTCATCCCCCCTATAGTAATTAATCCCCCATATAGTAATTCATCCCCCATAGTAATTCATCCCCCATATAGTAATTCATCCCCCCATAGTAATTCATCCCCCATATAGTAATTCATCCCCCATAGTAATTCATCCCCATAGTAATTCATCCCCCATAGTAATTCATCCCCCATATAGCAATTCATCCCCCATATAGTAATTCATCCCCCATAGTAATTCATCCCCCATAGTAATTCATCCCCCATATAGTAATTCATCCCCCATATAGTAATTCATCCCCCATATAGTAATTCATCCCCCATATAATAATTCATCCCCCCTATAGTAATTCATTCCCCATATTGTGTCAATTCACTTACCTTTGCTCCGCGCGTTCCTCTCGCCGTGTTCCCGCGCCGTTCCGGTCTTCAGGGCGGACTGTGAGAGGAGCCTAGCTCCCCTCACGTTCGTCACGCTGCCCCGCCTACACACATCCTGACAGCCAATCACTGGCTATCAGGATGTGAGTGGCAGCGAGACTGGCCAATCATTGCATTTGAGCGCGCTGCCCTGGCTGTTTTTTTTTTTGTATCACGCTCCGCAGGCCGGATTAAAAGGTCCGCCGGGCCGTAGTTTGCCCATTGCTGGGCTACACCAATGACACAGTTTTTTAGCATTGTGTCTTCTAAAGGTGATGTGGGTCACTCCTCTGAATCATTTATCTCTGTGTTAAAATTTAAGGTAGAAATCCAGTCTAAACCTAAACCTGTTCCTACCCCCATTCTAGGCCCTATTCTAATTACCCTGTAGACAGTAGAATTTTGGCTTTGTACTTTAAGCTTGAAGTATATGTAAACTCTAACAATTAGCTTCTCTTATTTGGCTGCAAATAAAGCTGGCCATGGATGGGTCCAAATTCAATTCATCTATGGCCGTTCCAGCTCAGCAGAAGTCAATTTATGGATCAACTTCTGGCAAAAGGGAATGTTGGAAAATGTTTGTTGATCAGAATCAGTGCATTCTGACACCAGAGGAGTTCCGCTACCAGAATACAATGGAGCAGCAATGAGAATTCCTTCATCCACATTCTTTTTTTATTTTTTTTTTATTTTTTTATTTGGCCTGCAGGCTGATTGAAAAAATAAAGATTAATCTGTGGGCAGTTTAGGTCGTTGTTGGTCTTGCCAGAAATATTGTGAGCTGATAACTTTCTGTTTTTCTCTACATCTGTTACAGTTGTATTAGTTTTATATTATGGAGAAGAGGAGGGGTGTTCTGTAGTTCTAAACCTCTTCCTGTTCTAGACAAAACTGCTCCTCCATAGATACAGTACAGTAAGTGAGCATTATTACCCTAGGCCAAGAAGTTTGTTACTGGCAGGATCACCAATGATACAAGAAAATAAAGGAAGAAAGTCTAAAAAAAGAAAACTATGCAGTTAGTACATCCAAAGGCTGGTAAGCTGAAATATATTACATTGGCTGTTGGGTTTAAATGCACTTTAGGCTATTTAGTTCTGTAGATAGGTGGCTTTTTTATCATCATATGAGCTAAACAGGGCTGGAAAGAGCTCTAACTGCTGTCGGAATTTGAAAAACCATAATATTCATATTTAATTCTTTAATATGAACTAAACTCTACATTCACTGAAATCTGAACATCAGAAATATTGAAGCAATATATTTGCTTTTGCATGTGTACAAATGTACAGTTAGGAGGAATTAGCACCTTTCAGAATTCAGTTGAGCAGTGATAAAGTCACTAACAAACTCAATGGTGATTAGGTGCCTAATGGTTTAGGTGTTAATGCAAATTATATTTATCAGTTAGGTCGAGAGTGTGAATTGAAGAGGATTCTCTGTATCCTGAAACTGCTGCTTTATGCCTTTTAAGTAGCATTATGTATTTACCATATTTTTACTTTATTAAAAGTAACAGATGTACATTTTTAAAAGAAAAAAAAATTATATTCACAATCGATTAGCACATCACTGCTTAAAGCTGAACTCAGGGTTCAGAAAATATTGCCTACATAGAAAAGTCATGTGTATTCTTCCTTTACCTCCAGTCTGGGCCATTTCTCGCACTTTTTGATCACATGTAACAATTGTTTTGTTTGCTAGAGAATTATTTGGAACCCCCAAACATTATATTTGTTTTTTTTAAAGCAGAGGCCCTAGAGAATAAACTGGTGGGTTTTGAAATTTTTTATGCCCCACAGCATTTGTGCAGGATTTCAGACACAATTTTTATGGTAAAAAAATTTTTGAATTTGATTGCAAAAAACACAATACATAACCCTTTTTTTTGTAAAAAATAAAAGATAATGTTAAACCAAGTAAATAGATACCAAAATGTCACGTTTTAAAATTGTTCATGCCTGTGCCCATGCACATAACCTTTACTATCCATAGGAGACACTTTACAGCCTTATACAGGTTACCACTTTAGATTTACAGAGGAGATCTAGTGCTAGAATTACTGCCCATGATCTGACAATCGCGGTGATACCTCACATGTGTGGATCTATCGCTGTTTGCATGCGTGCATTCGCCTTTGAACGCGAGCACAGGAGGATGGCGCTTTATTTTTTTTTTTATTCCAGAAAAGTTTATTGATGAAATACAGAATGATATAAAATATATGCAAATGAAGCTTAGATAAGACATTTGGCATTGCATATAACGAAAAGGCAAGAAGTCGAGTACAAAAATATGTGCAACGTTGATATACTAGGCTATAACAAGGATATGCTTGTAATACTCAGGCGTTATTGTAATGCGATTTGAAAGGCTGCACCGTCGGAACTCCCATGTGTATAGTTCACAGTGCAGAGCAGTAGAGGGAGGGAGGATAGATGCGGTGCATATGCCGAAGACAAAGCCATAATCTTACGACGATAGAGGTATCTACAAGCAAACTTAAATTGTAATGAGGGCTGCTAATGAAAGTAAGGAGACTATGTTATTAGCATGCCTAATGTTCTCTTGAAGAGTATCCAAAATATATCAGAGCATGTGAGAAGAAGGAAAGAACAGAGAGAAAGAAAGAAAAAAAAAAGGGGGAGAAGGGGGGGGGAGAGGAGGGGAAGGGAACGCTGGAAAGGGGTAAAGTAAAAAAGGGGGGGTAACGAGCGAGGTTTGCATCATCATCAATACAGAGGGTCATAAGTGGATGAGGTTATGAATTAAACTATCACCAATGTCAAGCAACTGGGAATAAAACACTGAGGGGGAGTACGTTGCCTTCCATATGATCAAGTGTAATAGAGTATCACCAGTGGGAGGACTAAATTAAATCAGACAGATTGGTCCATGATGGATTGGTATGTAGGGGTAGTTATGAAGTGAGTCCAGCAGGCCCAGATATGGGAGAATTTAGTAGGGGTGTCAAGTGCAGTCGCAATCAGTTCTTCCATTTCTGCCATTTTACCCACACAGGTCAGCCAGTCACGTATAGAGGGAGGGCGGGTGGAGCCCCATAGAACGGGAAGACAGAGTCTGGCTGCATTGACCATATGCATGGCTAAAGATTTAAAATATTGTCCCCTAGGAAGGGAAGAATGATGGAGAAGGAACTGAGCTGGAGACTAAGGGCAAGGTAGTTACAGACACTACAAGCCTATGGACCTCCTGCCAGAATGGTTGAATGCTCGGACAGGACCACCAGATGTGGAGAAATGACCCATCTGAATTCCCACATTTCCAACAACTGTTGGGAAAGGAAGGGTTGAAATGAGAGATTCTCGAAGGGGTTCGGTACCATCTAGAGGCCAGTTTGTAGCCGTTTTCCTGCGTTGAGACATTAAGGGAACATTTATGGGAATACATAAATATTAGGTCCCAGTCAGAATCCGACAGATTATCTTCCAAGTCTCTGTTCCAAGCACAGCATGAGGGTAGAGAGTTGTAGGCCCTGCTCTCGACGAGGAGGGGGTAGATCTCCGAGATCAGATGCTTACGTGGTTCAGCTTTAGAGCATATAGATTCAAAAGGAGTAAGAGGACAGGTTCAATTATGAAGAGGATTGTGTGAAAGCAGGAAGTGTCTAATCTGTAAATAGGCCCAGAAAGGAAAGTCGCAAATAACCAGGCTTTCAAGCAGTTCGTGGAATGATTTCACCTTGCCGTTGTGGAGAAAGTGTTTAACTAAAATCTGGTCATGCGGCCAGTGTTTGGATAAGAAGTCTTTGTGCATTCCGGGGGGGAAGTCAGGATTGAGATGAATGGAGGTTAAGAGATTAGGTGACTCGTAGATGGATGCAGATTTACAAGTCAAGCGGAAAATTTTTAATGTGGGCCCACCAAAGGATGAGTGAGAAGGACTTGAGGCGTATGCTTCGGTAGAAGCCATGGGATCGATGCCAGAGGTGAGGGTGAGAAGGCATTTTCTAGGTGGACTCAGTCTTTAGAGGCAGTGTGGACGTGCCAATCCACTATACGGGAAAGGTGACATGCTCAATAGTAACGGTGAAGGTCAGGGAGCCCAATTCCACCTCTAAGTTTAGAAAGAGTCAGTTGGGAGAAAGCAATGCGCGGACGCTTATGGTTCCATAGGAATAAAGAGCAGTTTTCTGCAAGATGTAAAAAAAGCAAGAGGTAGATGAATTGGTAATGTTTGAAAGAGATAGAGGAGACGGGGAAGTATGTTCATTTTAATTATCACTGCCCTTCCAAACCATGAGAAGCAAGGACGATGCCATTTATTGAAATCCTCTTGGATAGAACGAAGGAAATTTTTTGCATAAAGGTCATCGAGGTTGAATGTAAGCTGCACGCCAAGATAGGAAAGGAATTCCCTTTCCAATTGAAACGGGAAATAGGACTCACAGAAAGAGACTAATTTAGGGGAAAGGGTGATGTTAAGAGCGAAGGACTTGGAGAAGTTGATTTTGAAATTTGACAAGAATCGAAAGAAGGCAAAATCTTTCAGTAGGTTAGGCAAAGTGGTATGAGGATCAGCAAGGAAGAGGAGGATATCGTCCGCGTAAGCAGCAAGCTTATATTCTTTGTCCAATACCTTGCTCCCTTTGATATCGGAATTTGAGCAAATTTTCCGCAGTAGGGGCTCAAAGGGTAAGACAAACAAGAGCGGGGAGAGGGGGCACCCTGACGCGTTCCGTTCTCTAGGTGAAAGGAGTTTGACAAATGCCCGTTAACCCGGACTCGAGTAGTTGGGCCAGAGTATAGGGTCAATATAAAGTTAAGCATCTTCTCACCCAAACCCAGTGCCACCAAAGACACCTTCAAATAATCCCATGCAATCCCATCAAAGGCCTTTTCTGCATCCAGGGAAAGGAAAAAAACGGGAATGTTAGGTTTACGAAGCCAATGGTGGAGGTTAAGGGCCTTAATGGTGTTGTCCCTTGCTTCTCTGCCAGGGATAAATCCCACTTGATCTAAGTTGATCAAGGAGGGAAGCGGAGGGAGGAGTCGATTAGCAAGGATCTTCATAAATAATTTAATGTCCACATTCAGCAGGGAAATGGGTCTGTAATTAGAAACCTGGGTGTTATCTTTATCGCCTTTGGGGATAACTGTTATATGAGCTTCTAAAAGTCGATTTTGTGGCTGGGAGGATTGAGAGAGAGTATTAAAAGCAGAAAGGAAGGGAATACCCAGGATATCTAGGAAAGATTTGTAATAGGCTACTGAAAAACCATCAGGGCCCGGGCTCTTACCAGGTTTCATCTGCTTTAAAGCACACTGCAGCTCATTCAGGGTCAGATCTTTTTCCAGAGAATTAACCAATTCTTCTGAGAGAGCCATCGGACCATGGGGATGGAGGAATTCAGAAATCAAGGAAGCCCTGGATTTGACAGTAAGCAAAGGGGGAAGTTCAGGAGGAAGGTTGTATAAGGATTTATAAAAGTGTTCAAAATGGGAGGCAATGTCAGGGTTAGATGTGGCCATAGTACCATCAGAACCTCTAATTTTATGCACCGTCATAATGGATCGTCTCTTGCGGAGAGCTCTGGCTAGAAACTTCTCGCTCTTATTAGCAAATTCATAGTATATCTTTTGTGAGAGAATATACCTTTTTTTAACTACCTTACCCAGTTCTGTAAGAAGTTGTGTGCGTGTGTTCGTGAGTTCGGATAGGGTTGACGCAACCAGAGACCGCTTACGAGCTCTCTCCAAAGAATGGATCTTATCTATGAGGAGTTTCAAACGCTCTTGTCTATCTCTTTTACGCTTCTTCGCAGCAGCTATGAGGATGCCACGGATAACACACTTATAGGCATCCCACTGCGTGAGGGGGGAGGTGTCCGGAGAGCAAGAAAAAATATTCAGTCAGATTGGAGCGGATCACTTGTTTGATCGCGAAATCCGCAAGAAGGGAAGCATCTAGGTGCCAAAATTTCGAGCATGTGTTTTTCTCTGGGAACTGTAAAGTCATGTTGATGGGGTGGTGATCGGAAAGAACCATCGGCTCTATAGAGGCAGCATGGAGGAGTGGGAGATCTGATTGCAACAAAAAAAAAAATCTATCCTAGAGTATTTATTATGTGGTGAGGAGTAAAATGTGTAATCCTTCACAGTAGGGTAGAGGGTTCTCCAGGAGTCATGCAATTGCAAGTGTTGTAATTGTATGCGTATTTGCCTGAGGGCCTTGAAAGGTAAAAAGGAGCTTGCTGAGGAGGAATCTAAGAATGGGCTTAATGGGACATTCAAATCACCCCCAATATCAATACACCTGATTGGAAAGCAGCTAGGGCAGTAGTGATTGAGCGCATGAAAGAGACCTGTTTGGTGTTGGGAGCATAAACATTAGCAAAAGTGATGGGTCTGTTGGCAAAGGAGCCCTTTATAAACAAATATCTGCCCTCAGGATCTGCAAGGGAGTCAGAAATAATGAAAGGGAGATGTCTAGCGAATAAAATAGCTACCCCCTTCGATTTGGCCAAAGGGTTGGTGGCATGGAGGACTGTGGGAAAATTGAAGTTGAAAAGCTTGGGAATGGAATCTTGGCGAAAGTAGGTCTCCTGAAGGAAGACTACATCTGCTTTTTGTTTATGCAGGTGAGAAAGCAGCATAGAACACTTTTCGGGTGTGTTCAGACCCTTGGTATTAAGTGAAAGGATTTTCAAGGACAATGGTCCCGAGACTGAGGTGGAGGAAGGCATGATTACAAGTCAGTATTGTGGAAATCTGATGACGCAGCGCACTGGGGGTAAGGGGAGTGGGGAGGAGGAAGAGGGGAAAAAAAAGGGGGGGGGGGAAATGAGAGGAAATAGGAACACTCCAAAGAAAAAAAATAAAACGAGAGGAAGAGATATTAAGGGTGAATGGCTTGAGGAAGAGACCCGCTATTCCACGTGAGGAAAGAAGAGACTAGGAAAGAGGAGATGAATCAGAGAGATAAGAGAAGAACGCAAAGAGGATGAAGGAGAAAATGAAGAAGTCAAGATAGTGATAAGAGCCGTAAAAAGGTTCAGTAAGAGCTCACAGAGCTTACTGTGTGGGGAACAAAGTAGACGTTGAACCGAGAAGAGAACAACCGCCGGCCAGTAGCCACATTATAATGAGTTAAAAAATGGAAAAGTAGGGTTTGGAGAGGAGGGGTTCGACAGTGGCATATGTTGCAGAATATCCTCGGGGCATAATATGTTGGATAGGTCTCTGATCGTCTCTGGAAAGTAGCAGGGCGTGTAACATGCAGGGGACACAAATGAGTAGGCTGGGACAGGGGTACAATATGAGTGGTAAAAATCCAATCATGGAATACCCCTACTCGATATGTACATAGAGTATCAAGGTGCAGAGGAGACAAATATGTGAAAAAGTCGGATTATATTGAGACGATATCAGGACAAGTGAGGGAGACATGACAGTAAGCGGAATTGTGAAAGGCCGTAGCGAGTATTACAAGTATCCCCTTACAAGGAGCAGAGATATAATAGGTCAACATAATCAATACAAGTGAAAATCAGTGCAAAAACAGACAAAACAACATTGAGCCCCAAATTAACATGCAGTAACATTCGTATCTCCCTAGGATCAAAGCCAGTCATTCTACCAATGAAAATGAAAAAGGCTAAGTATTATATGTAAAGGAAAAAATAAATTATCTAAGGCCCTTATCAAAGGGGACGAGCATTACCTCTCGCGTATCAGAGAAGATGGGGGGAACAGGGAGGCGGGGGGAGGGCATAGGGGAAGTATCGGTAGTGTGAGAACCCCCCGAATTTACCTCCTCAGCAAGGTCAAAAAGCAGTGATAGACCAGGAAGAAGAAGGCAAATCCGAACGGGATGGTCTAATAGGGAGCAGGGAGAGGTGATGCTCGTTCACAAAAACAAAAACATGGTGAAGTAATATCTGCATCAATCCCCTATAGGCTTCAATAAATTCCTAGCACACAATATCCCCGCCTCCCCAATCCATCCTCCGAGCGAGGCACAAGGCCTCCATCACATTCCCATATATATTGTATACTGTACTAAGTTAGCTGAGGTCTCTTCCGAAGAGTCAGGCTATGCAGAGCAATCCGAAGTGAGTAGAGGAAGAGCAGAGTTCGTCTGGATGTTTCCTCAGAAGTAGCAGGACGTCTTCAAATGTGGCAAGATGAGGCTCTGGGGATGCAGAGAAGATGAGGATAATGGAGGACAATCGACCAAGAAGCCGTCATTAGGTTAGAATGTGTGGGAGTCCAGTTCGTGGGATGGATCGTAAGCTAATTGGAGGCGAAGGGTCTGCTGGAGGATCCGGGATGCTTAGTATCAGCAACAGAGAAAGAGCTGAGAATTTTGGTCTTCGGCCAGGGAGGAAGAGCTAACTGTAGTATGGATAATACTCGCCTTCCATTAGGGCAGAGATGAGGGAGAGATCCCTGTTGGATATCTACCGGTCAATGACTGTGGGTCTGACCCCTGGAACATTGGCTACTCTCTAGGCAGTCAAATAGTATATTGAGAAAAATGGAAGTCAAATGAACAACGAATAGGAGGTAGATGAGCAACCGGGACTCTTGGAATGAAACAGTGGTGAAATGTGAGGAACAGAGGCAAACTGCAGGCAAATAGTAAAGAATGCACATGAGTGGCAGGAGTATGTGAGGATTAAGGACAGTTAGATCTCGTGCCGTGGCTTACTGTGTGCAGGAGAGGCTGTTGGGCTGGAAGCGGCCATAGAGCCCCCTGTGAGGAGTCCTGGAGGAGTCGATGGGAGCAGCCGAAGCCTACAATGGGATTGGCCTTGCCAGTCCATTGCGCTGTCTTCAGATCCCGAATCCAGGGCCGGCTGCAATCTCAGGGACCTGTACCAATCAGGCAGGTCTATCAGTGGGATGACCAAAGAAGAGCAAAAAGATGGCAAATCTTCGGGGACTCGCAGGTCGAAAGGTATGACCATTAGCCTGTGCGGAAAGTCAGAAGGGAAACCTCCATCTGTAGGGAATATTGCAGGAGCGGAGCGTGTCTAGTAGTGGGTGCAATGCTCACCTTTGGCATAAGGTCATACTGGATAAGTCCTGAAATAGTTGTATTTCCGCCCCCTCATAAGTAAGATGTCTTCTGTCCCTAGCGCATCTAAGGATATCCTCCTTGAGCGGGAAACTGACAATGCAGCAGACAATATCTCTGGGTGGGTCTGTGTTGCCCCCCCCAGGCTGGATCGCCCTATGCACACGCTCAATGTCAATCGGGATTGCTGGCGGGCGGCCAAGGTGGTCATTAAAGATGGTCACTACTGCCTTGGGGATATCATTGGTTGCCACTGATTCTGGTAGGCCACGGATTCTAATATTATGTCTACGTCCACGGTTGTCTAAGTCCTCGATGTGCCTGTAAAAGTCCCGGATAGTCGAGGTATGTATCACTGGCTGTTGCTGTATATGAATTATGGCGGCCTTATTTTGTCTGGAAGCAGACTCCACCTGATCCAATCTTGAGCCCATTGAGCGGATATCTTCACGCAATTCGCTAAGGGCAATGGTTAGTGTGGTAGTTAACGTGGCCTTGATGTCAGCGGCCACAGCTTGTAAATATCTTAATGAGAGGGATTGTGTAGCGGAGGATATGTCATGCTGTGGCACTGTGTCATGAACAGCGTGCGTGGCCGAGCAGGGATAACAGCCTATGTCTGCAGCTGCAGAGGGAGGGGGAGAGGGGGATGGAGAGAGAGAAGGAGAAGGCTGCGGCCCTACTCTCTGCTGCTGGGAGCTAAAGAGCTCCTTAATGTGCCTTCCCGTGTGATTAGGGCCCCTTGGGGACCGTGACCGGGCGCCAGAAGGCATCCGGTCGGATTTCCCCATATTTTAGAGGAGCTGCCTCACTCGACTCCTCCGTGCGGCTCTGTAGCTGGATCCGGCCGGCGGGAGCTCCAGTGTAAAGCGGCCATTCTCGTCCACGACTAGCCACGCCCCCCTCGATGGCGCTTTATTTTTTTAAATTATTACATTTTTTAAATTTTTTTTTTTACACTGTTTCTTTACTTTTTTTTTAATCACTGTTATTGCTGTCACAAGCAACATAATTGTGACAGCAACAGGGCACGTGACAAGTACTCTTTAGGGGGTTTATAAGACCCCACATACCTCCTCTTTATGTAAAAGCATTCAAAAACACCAAGATCGGTGTTTCTGGATGCTTTTATTTTTTTTTTAAATGGCACTGTTTACTTACAAGTAACCTTGAAGTGATGTCAGGTCATCGCTTCTGGTTCACTATAATGGTGAGCTGATCAAAGCCAATACCTGCTTTGTCTGGCTGTGCCCACTGGTGTCTCAGGTCTACCAATTGGACGGGGGAGCCCGAGAGAGCGGCTGAAGGTGGCGGGCGGGGGGGGGGGGGATGTACACTCTTGCTGCTTGTAATAGCAATCTTGCAGCAGAAAAGCTGCTCTTATTGCTATTACAAGACAGCGGCTTGCTGGCTCTAAAAAACATTATCAAGGTGATGCCTGCAGCAGCAGGCATCACTCCGGTATACACAAAGAAAGTCCACCGATGTACCGGTACATCTCTGGACGGGAAGTGATTTTTAATCTTGATGTGCTTTCTGAATTTCTTCTAGAAATCTAATAATCCATTGCGGAACTTTACTCCTGAGCAAGATCTTCCTGTAACAAAGACTAGTCATGGTTGCTCTCTCTCTCCCTGTACAGTGTGGTTGGTCTTGTCTCCACCCTCTCCTCTAGTTTTCTATAGGCAGTCTGTGGTGGGGGGTGCTGGCCTGGCCCCTTCCACAGCTCTGCTGTCTGTACAGGCTTTGTGCAGCACAGTGATGATGTCACTGCTGCTTTTACAAGGCAACATCTGTGTTTGTATGGGTGCACACAAAGTGGATTTATATCTTTTGTGGCAATTGAAGAATATATTTAAATTAAAGATACTGTGCCAGAAGTTCAGTTCAGAATATTTTATCCAATGTCCTCTTACTTTCAGAGATATACTTGACTTGCTCCAATGAGATCTGCAGAGTCAGAATGGTTTAATCACCATCCCTGTGCTGTTTTAGTTTGTGTGATCCCTGCAGGTATATGAGTGTGGAGAGAGGTTTCTGTGGAGAAAGCGGTGTTTCCGGTCTCTCACCTTTCACCTAAAGGTGGGAATACACGATTAGAAAATTGACCGATTAGTCATCTGACGACCGAAAGGCCTTCGTTGGTCAAAATCGTGGCCCACATTAAGCAATCTAAAAAAAATAGTTTGTCGGGCAATACGTAGTGTTGACGTCTTCTGTACAAGTGGAAGTGATGTAGTGTGTATGTGACCTTGTAGCCACGCCAGAACGAGCAATATACACAACAATTAACAGCAATGAGTATAATATAGTTTCTATATACATAAATAGTGATACATAAAAATATAATATGCATCATTCTGGTTTCATTATATCATTAGGCCAACCAACTGCGTGATAGCGCTTGATAGATTTTTTTCCATATGACCGTCATACCACCGCATAGAAAATCGGTCGGTCGTGTGCAAAACTACAACATTTTTCACTGCTGTTCAACCGCATTTTTTCGTTCACAATATTGTTATCGGTTAAAACATCCTGCTCATCAACGAAGAGAAAATCGTTCGATCAGTGGTTTCGCTAAATTTTTCATCCAATTTTCTTATCGTGTGTGCGGGGCATTACTGTTTCTCCAATCACTCTTCAACAGAATGTAATGCACAGTGCTTGCATCTTTATGGAGGAATTTACATACTCTTTCCCCATTCTCCTATCTGACGCTCCACATAGCCTGCCAGCAGGGTATAATGTACAGTGGCTGCACCTCTAAGGAAGAGTCTTTTTGCATGTACCTCTTTCTAGACAAAGCTGCCAAATCATTTAATTTTTTTCAAAGTAAAAATAATCAATGGCCAACATAGCTGCTGTTTGCATGTAACCGCTCATCTAAGCAATTACATGAAAATAGAGCCTCTGAATGACCCTGGACCCAGCCAGCGTGTATTCAGGGTCAGTATTTCTGCATATGTTTGGCCATACATAAACTGGCCATGTTTAATCAGCCAGTTGGTATGTGGCCATAGCACAGAGTGTATGGGCTCGTTCACAGGTAAGTCAATACACTGTGTTTATGTAGCATTTATTTGGCATTTTTAAAGTCTCATAACCGCCCCTCAATGGCTGCCATGCATATAATAATGGGCACCCAACAGTGCTGTTCACACAAGAGTGGTAGCATTTGGTTGTGTTAAAACCACATCATGCTGTTCACACAGGAGCGGTAGCATTGTATCTTGTTAAAAATTAAGCAGCATGTTGCCTTCATGAGGCATCAATGCTTTTCAGCTGCCTCTATTGATTTCAATGGTAATGCTTTGTAACCACACCTTAACAGCACCTAGAGCATTTATGGTGTGTTAGTGAAGTGGTAGCTGGGCATTGCGGGAGAGAGATTGGAGCTTCCTGTATCCCAGTATGCACTGGGAATTAATAGATAACTAGGATATTTGTACAGAGCACCCATGTGGTAACATTTGCTTCTCTGTGCATGCAAAAGCATCAACCAGCCAGCAATACTGATAATGCCAGGGAAAGCAGAGACATTGAGAATTATTGACAGTGGTAAAGCTTTTTGTGTCTGCAAAGTTGAGCTGGATCAAGCCAAGTGTCAAAGAGATCAAAGTATATGAATCCGTCTGACAGAGAATTTACAAAAATGTCTGCTATCACACCACAACATAACCACACCTCAAAAGTAGATCATTTCCTGTACATCACTTCTCCTTTAAGCACTTCCCACTATAAAAGCAACACTTTCATGGGCATTTATTGAGCATTCTTGAACTTCTGTACCTCTGTACAGGATGCAGACCTCTGCGATTGACTCACATTGCAATGGGAGACAGACCTCCTGGCAGAAGGAGTGCTGACAACATCTCCCTCACTGCTAGAGACTGGTCCACCTATAACAGGTATACCCTACTGACAGGCTGCTTGTCAAACTTACATGACCCTTCAGACCAGGCAGGAACAAAGTTTCAAAGCTTTACTTGGAAAACTGCAAAATGAACATCTCAAAGTTCAACATGCAAAACAGGATTATGCCTATGTTCCTACTCCTAACTCAGGATATGTGCTGCCCCAGCATACCTGAAGAAGGTAGCATTCATGTGCTTAAACGTCCATCAGTGGCATAGCAGCTGGTGTCTTCGGGGGCAAACCCCAGATACAGAAGACCTTCTATGTTATGGCAGCAGCAGGTGACATTCTTGTACTACTCCCGGATGTGGCTTCCCAATCTTCTGCCTTTCTCTCTTCTTCTCTCCTTTCCCCTCTCTCACTCCAGACCACTGTCCACTATCACAGGATCAGTGGGTTGGATCTAAAGATAACCCACCAAGACTAAAGAACAGGGAAAAGCATTAACCCTTACCCTCCCATCCAGGGCAGCACCTAACTAGAACGTGCTTCAACCTGCGTACAAAACAGCTGGTTGCTGGAGCACTTATACCTAGGTGTGACTTGTTTTAAGTACATATGAAACTTGTGGTTCATAACAATGCATGGCAAAAAAATACGTGATTATTATTTTCTATGTGGTGCAGTAAAAATACATATACACTCTCCGGCCACTTTATCAGGTACACCTTCAATTGCTTGGTAACACAAATTGCTAATCAGCCAATCACATGGCAGCAACCCCATGCATTTTGGTGTGTAGACATGGTGAAGACAACATTCTGAAGTTCCAACTGAGCAGCAGAGTGGGGAAGAAAGGGGATTTACGTGACTTTGAACGTGGCATGGTTGCTGGTGCCAGACGGGCTGGTCTGAGTATTTCAAAACTGCTGATCTACTGGGATTTTCATGCACAACCATCTCTAGGGTTTACAGAGAATGGTCCAAAACACAGAAAATATCCAGTGAGCAGCAATGTTTTGGACAAAAATGCCTTGTTGATGTCAGAGGTCAGAGGAGAATGGGCAGACTATTGCTGCAACATTGAGATGGTTGGGCAAGAATTTGACGTAAACAGCAAGAAAGCATCCTGCCTTGGATTGGTGGTGGAGTGTGGTGGAGTAATGGTGTGGGGATATTTTTTTGGCACTAGCAAGGTGTACCTAATAAAATGGCCGGTGAATATAAATTACCTATTATCTTTTATTTGTTAGCAGTCATATGATGGGTATATTAGCAGGTCTTTCTCAACAGGCTAGGGCAGTTAGAGGGGAGAAGCCAATGGTGCTGCTGCGGAAGGAAGTCCATTGTCTGCCACATGAGCCACTGTCAATCAATCACTGCAGGGGGAGTTGACTGGAGCTTATTGGCTAACAAAGGTTTTCTATTGTCTGGCAAATGAGCCACTGCCAATCAATCACTGCAGGGGGAGTTGACTGAAGCTCATTGGCTAACAACGGTTTCCTGTAGTTTACAAAGGACTGTATAAACTCTAATAACCTATCGGGAGCTAGAAAGTTAGCAAAGCCACTATATTAAAGCAAGTCTCAAAGGTTCTGCATAACTGTCCATGCCATAAAATTGTTATTGTATTTGTATAAATACCATAACAAGTATTTCTAGAAATCTGCAACCATGTTTCAAAGCTAACAGACTACTAGTTTATTGTAAAAATGGCATTAATATTTACAAAAAATATTTTGAGATTCACATACACTTTAAGAACAAAATTTGCAGTGAGTTAACATTTTCTTATGTTTCCTGCAAAGCGGAAGTTAAGAAAAATTGACAGCTAATAAACACAGTGACTAGCTAATGTCTGTATGCCAAAGTGAGAGCCAGAAGTAAAAAGTAAGAGGCATAAATCAGAAGAGCCCTTCAGGAAGACTCTAGCATTTTCAAACTATGTTCAATCTCTGGTATAAGGCAGGCTGGAATTGTTTTCTAAAAAGAAAAAAGAAA
The DNA here is from genome assembly GCF_062004578.1 of Staurois parvus. Lineage (NCBI taxonomy): Eukaryota > Metazoa > Chordata > Amphibia > Anura > Ranidae > Staurois > Staurois parvus. The sequence continues at coordinate 3,413,857 of NW_028318023.1, read as the reverse complement.
ACATGGAATGTGTTTTCTTCATTGATCAATAAACCCATGACTCACTTTTCTCTGTAGAATTGAAATCAGGAATGTGACCAGTTCAAAATCAGAAAAATTGTCTGTATCTTCTGCTAAGCTCTAATTACATCACTAAATCAAGCTTCATTGTTTTTAGTTGATTGTTTAGATGGTCATTGGTCCCAAATGATCTTAAAATTGTCTTTAAACATTTAGTGCTTTGATATGGTAATATGAATGGTAACCTTAAACAAAACTAAATGGTAAAGATAAAGGCTTATGCATATAGATGTGAAATACTGCACTTTACAGGCATACAGCATATTTTTTATGCCTCTAAATTTAGTTCTATGTTAGCCTATATGGCCATGCACATCAGGCATTTAGATCAGTATTTTAACAGCAACATTTAAGGGCATGAAAAAAGTGGGCCAAACTTCCAAAAGGAGTGCATGAGCATAATGTATGTGCATACACGTATAAATGTACGTGTATGAGAACAGATTTATTTAAATGGCCAGAAAAAAAATTAATATTCTGGCCAGTAGAATGCGTTTACACTCAAGGCCAAATGCTCATAAACGTACATATGTGACATTACAGACATTTTTTCTGCCAGAATTTGGAGGATATTTTTAGCATAAACTCATATTCCCATGTGCATGATGCCAAAAGCTGTGCTCTAAATTACTGTAAATGTTAACTCTGCAATGGGTGGCTCCTCGTTGCTCTAGTCTGCTTGACTGGTTGCAGCCTCTCTATGTGTCCTATTTACCATTATCAGTGAAAGTGAAAGTAAATGATAATCCAAAATTTTGGGTTGTGCCCAGAAAAGTAATAGAGGGGAAATCATCCAATAGGGACACTAGTTCTGTTGACCTGGGGGTCCCCAAAATATTTCCCTTAATTTGCATAGATTTCCTCTTGCTTCCTGTTGGGCTATGAGAGAGAAAGTGAAGGAAAATCTTTACAATGGGACACATCTTACGGGGGTTATAACCCTCCCTTACTCTATCCAAAATGAAAAAAAAAAGTTTTGCCTATATTTTTATTTTAACTTATCACTTACAATGCAGTGATCCTGCATTACAGGGAAGGATGCTGAGGAATCTCTCCTACCAGCATTGGAGACTATTGACTGCTGGGGGAGAAAGCAATAGGGTAAGTACTGTACTGTGCTTATTTTTATCCTCATAGACAAAACAAGCTTTTAACCCTTGTAGAGTGTTAAATTTTACAGTTCAGCATTAAAGTACACCTGTGCCCAAACTTCGGACTTTTTGAACATTACTAACAAGAAGTAAAGGAGCTTTAAAGCCCCCACTGACCTCTCTAACTGCATTTATGATGAACTAATAATGCTAAAAGATCCTCAAACATGGCAACAAAAACTTTACAGTCCTGTTTCAGTGATTTTCTAGCAGCTCACATCACCTGCTGTGTGCTGTGTATTTTCATTAGAGGACTGTTCTGCATAGAAAGTAAAGGGGAGAGGAACAATGATTTCAATGCCTCAGTGGTGAACTTTCAAAATTATTTTCTTCACAAAGATTATAGGTACAAGTGGGGGCTTGTTATAAAGTCTTTTTATGCTTGTTCAGAATACGTGAATGCTAAATGCGTGTGGTGTTACTGTAAAGCAGGCAGACACCTTTTAAAGGAATGACTCTTCAGCTACCCAATACCCACATTATGAATGTACCAGACCAGAGGCATAACTAGAACCTTTAGGGTACCATTGCAAGAAACCTTGAAGGGCATCCCTGACACCCCTTTCCATCAGTCCAGGGCCTCTTGCTTCCGAGCCTGGGGTCCTTCCCTATGAGCTTGTGGCCCTTCCCACTGATCCTGAGGCCATTTACCCCTGTCATGGGGCCCTTTATTAGTGTCTGGGGCCCATTCACATGTTTGGCATCTGGCCACCTTCCTGCCATCTTGAGGCCTCATGTTGGTGGAAATCAAGAGATATGTCACCTGCACACCAGGGAACTCCATTTAATGGTCCAATGCAGTGGCAGAACTACCAAGGTCACAAAGGTAGCACTCTGGGCGATACTCAGGATCGGATCTAATATTAATTATGATAGTGGGTTTATTGATCAGAGCCCCCACCTTACTGGTATGGAGCCCACATGGCTGCTGAATATATTTTTGGACATATTGTTCATATACAGTGCTTAGCATAAATGAGTAAACCCCAACAGGTTTGTCAGAAAACCTTTACTTTCCTTTCATAATTAACATTTTCTATATGACACTATACTAGAAAATATTTCCACAAATGTGGGCCATTGATTGCAACAATATTTGTTAATTTGCACACACAAAAATTTTTTTCCTAACAAATTCATTCAAGACCATGTTGAAAAAATGAATACACCCCAATGAAAGTCTTAACAGCAAAGATAAATTTTAGACAACAAAATCTTGATTAACAAGAATTCAACTACAGGTGAGTCTAATTATTCATTAAACAGGTGTCCAGCAGACAGATGATTATAAAAGGATGTTTCTTAAGAAAGAAAACCCCTTCCCATTTCATGCTGTCAGCAAGGGCACCGCATGGAAGAGAAATGTCACAAGGCCTGAGAAAGAAATGTATTTCTTTACACAAAGGTGAAAGCTACTTGTTGGAATACTGTAGCAAAAGTGATACAAGAATTTAACAAAGCTGGAACTGCAACCATCTCACAGAGACGTCCAAGCCATGCACAGAAGTTAACACCTTGAGTGTCTTCTGATGAGAAGGGAAAAGAAAATCACCATGCAAGTTCACTGCAGTTAGCTAAAGGAGTAGAAAGCCAAACTGCGGTGATTGTTTCCTGTGACCCAATATGGCATACACTGCAGAGGAATGGCATGCATGGATGTCATCCACGAAAGAAGCCTCTACTAAAGCCAATGCACAAAAAACCCCACCTATAATTTGCCAGGGCTCATGCTGAAAAAGAAGAAGACTACTGGGACTCTGTACTCTGGAGTGATGGGACCAAGATAAATGTTTTTGGAACTAATGGCTTCAAAACTGTTTGGCATTGCGAGGAGTACACAGACAACTGCATGGTGCCTACAGTGAAACATGGTGGTGGCAGTGTCCTTCTGTTGGGCTGCATGAGTGCTGCTGGTTTTGGGGGAGCTGCATTTCATTGATGGTATCATTAATTTACAGATGTACTGCTCTATATTGAAAGAGAAGGTGCTACCATCACTCCGTGCCCTTGGTCATCGTGCTTTTTTCCAACATGACAATGATCCAAAACACACATCTAAGACCACTGTTGCAGAAGAACAGGGTGAAAGTGATTCAATGGCCAAGTATGTCTGAAACCAAACAACTATGGGGAATTCTGAAGAGACAAGTGAACATCACTCTCTATCCATTATCCAGGCTCTAAAAGAGATTGTTCTTGAAGAATGGAAAAAGATTGATGTTGCAATATGTGGCCAATTTGTTCATTCCATGACTAGAAGGCTTGGTGCTGTCCTTGCAAATCATGCTGGTTATACAAAATACTAGATGTAGTAATTTTTGTTGTGGGTGTACTCATTTTAGCTTCAACTAATTTGAGTAAAACTGAAAATTTTGTAATCTTATATATAAAAGTTATAATAGTTATATTATTAACCTTACTTTCATGTAATAAGCTAAACAAATGTTCTATAAAACTCAGTTTTGTCAAAATTTTGGAAATTGTTCTTGTGTTCTTTGAAATATTGATTAAAGTCTTACTTTTCAAAAGGGGTGTAATCATTTATGCTGAGTACTGTATATCTAACTATTCTCTTGATTCTAATTAATACTGTGTTTATATCCATGGTATGTATTAAAATCAAGAGTACAATCAAATATATATCAACAATATATCAGCAATATGTTCAGCAGCCGTGTGGGCTCCATGCCTGTAAGGTATTAGATCTGATCGAGAGCATCGTCTGTACTCCAATTGACATGTCAACAAAGACGTCTATGCAGCTTCACCGCTGCTAGGTGGCCAGCGGGGGGCTCAGCTGTCTACAATCAATAGTGCCAACCCTCTCGCGCATGTGCCCATCAGCCTCATAATGTAACCAGCACTGGCTCCCAATGCACTGCTGCCGCTGCTGACCGGCGCCGTCAATAACAGGGGCAGGACAGCAAGAGGATGCTGGGAAGGGCCTCAATGCATGTGCAACAATTGCGACCCTGGTATTTCCACCAATGTGCAAGACCCATTTACTTGGTAAATGGGTGGAGTTCTTGTCCTCAGGGTAGAGTTTTTGTCCTGAGGTTGGCTAGTATGATGAGTGTCAGTCACTTTGCTTTAGGTTTTGAAGATTTATTGCACGTGTGTATGACATACAGGGAAGGAGGGATAGTACAGGATACCTTCATTATTTCTCTCAACACACAGTATTTGGTGTTCTTACTTGTATTTGTAGCTTTCTGGATCCCACTCTTACTGGGCTATATTTGCTGAACACTGATTTTTTGTAGGATGGGGTTCATGTGGTATCTCAGACTTGAAATTCAAGACAGGACAGCACTGGAAAGGCTCCTGTGTTTCCTCTCTACTCAGAGGAATCCCACCTCCTCCATGTGGAGCACATCTGCAGTCTGCTTCTTCTAGAGACCCTTGTAGCATACCACTGCAGCCAATATTATCGTGGAGGTCTCCTAGCAGGACAGGTTACTGCAACACTCCTCATCCTTTGGCTCCAAGGCCTAACAGCAAAACTGGTGTTATAGCAACATCCTCTGAGGGTGAATCCCTGCAGAGAAAGACCATGTGCCAGGATGTGCCTCAGATATTTAGTAGCTTTCCCAGCATGCACAACAGACCCCCTAGGTCTGCTGATATCAAATATCCTTAACACATTTTAACTCTAGCACATCCTGCTGGTGCCAACCCAACATAGCAAATGAGTTAATTCACTTAATGCTTAGAGAATACCAGCCAGCACATAGCTAAGTTGACTAAAGCTAACTAATTGATCACAAAATTCAAAAAGAGAACTCTGGAAAATTTCTACATCTCTACATGTGCATGGTCTGGGTACAGGCTAACTTTAAGCATTTCCATTAGCTTATATATAGCTTTACTTTTTTGTGTGCATAATAGATAAAACGGGCGGAATCAGGATAGTGATAGTTCCTGAGCATTAAACAGTATATCTTTGCTAAAAAGTAAAAATAAGTATAAAGACCCTATTAAAATAAACATCAATATTCACACCAATATAATAAACAAAGTCTTTGGATAAAGTCCAATGCGCCACCAAGCAAATAAGTTTCAGTGCTATTATTGTTAAATCCTGTAACAGTGCCACCAATTTCCACGCCACAATGATAAGTGTTCACTCACCAACACTCCAGTGACCTTTATTTGTCAAAAAACGTTGTAGGTTATATATTTTCCTCCAAGATAATGGCCATCTAAATCTCTTTCTCCATAGTCTGCTTTCTTGCTAGAGCATCCCTCCAGAGATTAAAGTGTTACTAAACCTAGGACCTTGTATCTACTATATCTGGTCTCCCGCAGTGCACAGAACATGGAAGTGCAATTATTTTTATTACGTACAAACTGCTAAATATCTTTTTTCATCAGAAGTTAGAGCAGTCTTGTGGCTTCTATTAGTGTCCAGCCCAGCACTAGCTAAAGTTTGTAGGAGGAGTTTTCTTTCTGCTCTAGGAGGATGCAAAACTCCTGACCACTGTCTGGGCAGTGCTCATTGGCCCTGTGCTGATCACATGCACTCTCCCAAGAAAAAAAAAAACTCTTTAGCAATACACACCAAACTAAGCATGTGCAAATGCCTACGGTTCAGTCTGCCTTATCAGGAGATGGTCGCTTGAAAAAGTGGAGGAACAGAGAAGAAAGGTTCAAACGACCTTTTTACACAATATAGAGAATTAACCCCTTAGGTTCCACAGTGAGTATAACAAACATGCTTTACTGCATATACAGGCTGATTTTATTGTTGTGGGTTTAGTAACACTTTAACCATACCACCAAACCAGAGAAAAAAAATAGTGTAGTATTTTTTTTTCTGCTAAAAGACATATAGGTATAAATATTGCACTCACATGAGTTGTGCACACTTGTAAACAGCCTGTGATGAATCGCAATCCCTTCCGGGACCAGCGTGCGTTCCCCTGACCGGAAAGGAGTTGGCTGGACGTGACGTCAACAGAACCAGATATGAAGACTCTCAACTGCCTCAACTAGTGTGGCTATTTGCGTCTTCAGGAAGTAAGTATATCTTTGCTGTAGCACTAAAACCTGTGATCCATCTAGTCTCTTGTTTTAGTAGCCTTCGTCATTCCCAACACAAAGTTCCACATTGGGGAGCCAGGAGGTTGTAATTACCAAGATTACCAGCATGTGCCTTTTATCTTTTTGAGGTTCTCTCTCTCACTGTCCATACGGGACACTTGAGTTACACATATCTCTATAATTAATCAATAGCAGCAAAAGAGGAAACCTCCTGGTCAATAAGAAGAAGATCTGGGCTGTGAGCAGGCCTGGCATCATGACAACATATGCACCAATTAATGTCCAGCTTAACTTTGTTTTGCATAGAGTGGGGAAAGGTTTAAACCTCTTTGAGATGTTTATGTCTGTGTCCCCAAGATTTTTCCTCATTTCCAATCTCAATGACATGGAGTCACATGGACAGGTTGTGACATAAATTATATATCAGATTGAGAAAGAGAAATATATTAATTGATTGATTTATGCTGCCATCCTGTATCATAAATGCCATTTTATTTTTTCATATGTTACATGGACATGAAATGACATCCTTGCTCATTTTATTAAAAACTATTTGGAATGAAAAAAAAAAGTTACGAATTCCAGATTGTTCCTAATGCTGGTACATACTTTATGTTGATATGGAAACTGGAAGTTCATTGTGTGATATTGACTTCTACCTCTCAAATGAGTACTAACCATGTGAATCATGTCTTTTGTCCTTCATTTTATAATTGTCTTGATGGTGCCAGATTGAGGTCAACCATAAAATCAAAAACAATATTATGTTTATATCGTAAATGAGGAATGTGCTTCCTTTTTTTTCATTGTTCTCAAATAATATAGAACAATAGATTTTACTAAGAATTTATTTTGTATGGACCTTTGCTTGCAGGCTATTAGGGGCCTCTGGTACATTAAGGTTTCAGTCTGTGAAAGATGTATTAGATGGCAGAACATTGTTTTTAGCATACTTCCTTCAATATGTATTTTATGGTGCTGTAGAATTACTATACATGTTTACAGACAAAACTTATTTAACTATTATATGTTTTAGTAAGTAGCTAACTTAATTTATATCTTTACACAAGAAAGCTGTTATTTTATATATGTGTGCCACTGTGAGACTAATAGAAAAAACTATGATTCCAAAGCGTACTTCATCCACTCCTGAAAAGACAGCTGCTGCCATAACAATATTCACTTATAATTGTACAGATGTCCACAGAGGAATGATTTGAATGGCTCCCCCACCATCATAAAATTAGCAATCAAAAATAAAATCTTTGTTTTTTCATTTGTGTTTGAAATCATGACATGGAAATATATATAGGGGAATTCATAAAAACTGTCATTCTTTTGTGTCATAACATTTTTAGAATTCCAACATGCCTCCGCATGACAAATGTTGGTGCAGGTGAGAGGTTAATATACCTGTTATAGACAAGTACATGAATCTGGGACATGCGTGTGGCGGTGCGCTGAGGTCAAAATGTCCATACGGAAATGTCATGCTTAGCGAAGCAGCATAGTTTAGAAATGGTGTGGGTGAAGCCTGATGGAGATTGAAAGACACCAGTTCCCAATAGGTTTGGTCCTCCTATGATTAACAGCAGGCAGATCCTTAAGCTCGCCATACACGTGTAGATTTTCGGACGAGAATATTCCTACAGAAAGTCGTACAAAAATTATTTGAACATTCAGTGAATGGACAAATGTCGTTTAAAATTTTTTTTTTGCTTTTAACATTCAAGTTTAAAATGAATGGAATTTCTGAACGATAACCACATACACTGTCTGAAAATTTGTTTGATCGAGAAAAGTTTTCCTTCCTGCCCCTTCAAATTTTCCCATCACTGAGGTTGAAAACAAACATCGATTTGACCCCACTAACGATTAGAAAATCAAACGAATATTCTTGAAGCGAAAATTCTCAAACGAAAATCTATATGTGTATGGCCAGCTTTAGCTAGTAGATAGATTGCTATTGGCTATAGAATCCACCCATTGCTTGCTGTCAATTATAGGGAGAAAGCAGACCAGTAGTGTCTCAGCTTCACCATCAGGCTTCACCCGCTGCGTGTCACTGGTTGCTTGGAGCCTGTTAGCTGTGAAACCGACAGCCTCCTTAACAATTAGTGACAAGTGTGGAGGGGAGGAAGTAGTGATAGCAAACATGCAGCTCTGCTACACAACATACAGAGATAGGCACTCTGCCTGTCATTGTATACTGACTTATACTTGGGTTTAATTACCTACAGTTTTGTTACCTATGAATCTGCACATGGGGAGAGTTTGATGCACAGGATTCTCTCCCTCATTCATAGATCATGTTACAGGCAGTGTAATCAATGAAAGAACATTACTTAATGGAGGGGGTGTGTCCTCGTCTGACCATCATTACTGATGTTCTGACTGAAGTTGTCTACCATTGCAGCACAGGAAATTCAGAAAGGAAAAAGATGAGGCAGTCCTGCAGTGATGATTTCTCCAGGACCCATCTTCCTGCACAATGTGGGACATACTTCATTAAGATAAGCGATGTGACTAAAACTGTAGAGATTTTTTTTAACCTGAACTTCAGTTTCAAACTTGCAGGAGAAATAAATACAAAACTGCAAATATAATGTCAATTACCTATCAGAAAACATGTAAGAAAAGAGTGAGGGTGTGCTGGAGATGTGAGTGTAAGGTGGTTGGAGGGTGGGCTTTACAAAATCCTGTAACTTGCCCTGAAAGTGCAAGGCAGGTAACTTTAAAGAGGAAATGGTAAGCTGTTCAATCAATTCATCATAAAACAAGGGAAGTACAAATAAGAAGAAAATTCATAGCAAGTAAAAAAGTATAAAGAAAGCATTTTAATAAAAACAGAGGTCTCAGTTGCATGCATTTGCAAATATGTTCTCTGTGGAAGACACATCCCTCATGACAGCGATAATGTAAAGTGTGGACCTACCGTAACCAAACGTTTAGACATACTGTATATTAATGAAAAACATGAGAACTTAATAGTGGGTAAGTGAAGGAAACTTTTGTACAGTACACAGCCCCTCAATATACACCTCCCCTACTAGTTACAATATTGTATATACAAATTGTGCTGCTTACTATTTTCATTTGCCTATTACACAATGGGAAGTTTTCAGGAGTCCTGTGCAAGTCTAGATGTTTCATGTCTGGATGTTTTCAGGAGTCCTGTGCAAGTCTGGATGTTTCATGTCTGGATGTTTTCAGGAGTCCTGTGCAAGTCTAGATGTTTCATGTCTGGATGTTTTCAGGAGTCCTGTGCAAGTCTGGATGTTTCATGTTCTGTAACTTTAAGGTTGTGTGGCCAAACACCCTAATAAAAGTGCTCTCAACCCTTTTGCAGCATGATGTCATTGATGCCTAGATGTCTTGATCAAAATCAGTGATGTCAACATGCATTAGGCTGCTTTCACACTTATCTGTTTTTGTACAGTTGTTCAGTTTAAAAAAAACAGGAAAAAATGCATCCTTTTAAAGACTATGGAGCTCTTAACATTGGTCCATTGTGCTTCAGTTGCATATTTAAAAGTCCTACTTGCTGAATTTTTGGTGCATGTTTGTTCATTTAAAAACAATGCACCAAAAACACATCCCTCCATTGAAATGAATGGAAACCGCATAAAAAATGCAACGCACCTGTGGGAAGTGCTTTTTCCAGTGGAGAAAAATGCAATGCAAATGCATCAAAAACACATGAAAAACACCAAAAGCACAATGCACAGCAGCAAAAATGTGTCAAACACACAGCAAAAACACATGTGTTTTTCATGCGTTTTTTCATGCAGAGCAATGTGAAAGTAACCATAGTTAAAGCGGAGTTCTAGTGAAAATGAAATAAAAAAAAGCCAGCAGCTATAAAAACTGTAGCTGCTGACTTTTAAAAAACAGTCACTCATTTGTCCCTCGGTCCCGTGGTGTCCTCCCTGCAGCCTGTTTCACCGGCCGCTTCATGTTCCTGGCGCCGGCATCTTGAGTGTGCGCACCTGGCTGTGACAGCTTGCGACTTCACAGCTGGGCGCTCACTGCGCATGCACTTTGTGAATGGTCCCGTAGTCTTCTGGGACCTGTCATGTCTTCCAGAAGTCTACAGGGAGGGAGGGAGGGGAAGACAACTTCTGTTTCCGATCGTATAGGCGTTCGCAGCGGAAGTGTGAGGTGGTACCTGTCAATTTCAGGTACCCGATCCCCACCCGCTACCCAAAGGTGCCAATCATTAACGTGGAGCAGGGGACCAGTCCTTAAAGCAGAACTTCCCCTTTTGGGTGGAGCTCTGCTTTAATTTGATAAAATTTCATGACAAATATTCATACTTCAGTAATTGTTCTATATTTTTTGAAGCACATACAAAACTTTTATTTGGAATGCTGTTAAAAAAAAACACTTTAAATTGCACTGCAGTCTGAAAGTCAAGATGTTTATCTATAGGATCGTTTTGTTAATGAAGCCGTCATCATGTGACCACTCTTTCACAGCTGACATGAAAAAGTTGACATGTAGAAGTTTGCAAAGAGTTAATTCCATGCTTGGCATACTGCTAAATTCTGTTCTTTATTAATAAAAATCATTAAATCCTTAATCAAAAATGCCAATGTTGTTTTCTGCATTGTGCCCCCATAGCACATGGCTTGCTGAAGGGCACTCTCCAGAAGTGGAAGAAAGGCTTGGTTCACACCAATGCGGTTTTTAGTGCTTTTTACAGAAACACAGTACAGTCCGTTTAACATGGCTTCCTATGAAACATGTTCACATCTATACTTTTTGAAACTGCTGCATTTCTGCCCTGAAAGGGTCAAAGTCTTTTTTAAAAGCAAAAAGCAGCGTTTTTGCTACAATAGAGTTCAATGGAGAAGCTGCTGAAATGCAGTTTAGTGCATGTTTGCTGCATTTTGTGTTTTTATTCTGCCCAGCAACAAAAAAAAGTAAACTGAAAAGCTGAAAAAAATGCAAAACACGGTAAAAATGATGCAAACACACATCAAAAACATGTGTAAAAAATGCAAGACAAACTGAGAAAAGCACTAGAGAAATCGAAAAATGCATATATGTGAACCAAGCCTAAAGGACCACCCTGAGCAATACCATTGCACAGAGCAGATATGTGTAGCGTCTTTTTTATTTCAATAAAAAAACAGGGTTTACAACACTATACTTTAAGCCTAACACTCGATTCACTAACCAATAGGTGCAATTAACACTAAATAAAAAGTATTAAGAAAATACAGAAGGGAATTAATAAAAACGTTGTCTCATCTTTGTCTCACGTGGATTGCAGCCAATCTGCTTTCAAATTTAAATTTTCTAAGCCTTGTGGCTTAGGGCAATGGCACCAATTGAGCTAGAACTTGTCTTAGACACATTTCTTAAAGGTCATTCCTTGACAGGCCAGTCTATGGACACACACGTGTGATAGCCTGATGTTGGCAGTACAGACATCCAGTTTTAATTTTCAAATTATAAAAATGCCTTTTATTATCTTTTGTTATGCAAAAATCAGTAAGCACATTACCTGCAATGATGTTATCCAGTAGTGTTGTGGGCATGCAGAAAATCCCAACTAGTAAATCGCTGACAGCCAGATTTAAGATAAAAAGATTAGTGACTGTTCGCATGTGTTTGCTGCTGAGAACAATAAAACAAACCACTCCATTGCCAAGCATACACAGGATAAAGATTAGTAGGTATGAAATGATGAAAACTGCAGCAACTGATGGCCGATGGAGATAGAAGTCCACATATGTTATGTTTGGGTCTATGTTAGGCTGTGTCCTGTTCATGGCTTTCCTCGGAGTCCATATCATAGACACATTTATGTCCAGTTTTTCATTCATGATGTGCCTAAAAGATAAAATAAGGAAGAGTAAAACTCCTGAAGGCAATAAAGTAAATCTTTCATAATCCTTAAAACATACATGAATATGAGGCTGCAGAAAGGATGCGAATCTGTGGCAGACATTTGTGAACACAGGCATCAAAATATCTAGTACTGTGGGCTCAATGCACTAAATACCCCATTAAGTTTTAGGTTAAAATAACAAATGCAATATTTATTCCTAAAGTAGTTATTTCATTAAAAAACACTTGCTAATTAATGAATGTTCTTTTTTTGTATGGCATTTAACTGAAGCTTTAGTCTTTTTTTTTTAGTCAGCACCTTGTTGCTGCAGCGAGAAGTAAAGCATTTTTATTGAGCCAGTGACCACCAGTGTCCTGTCAACTAGTACTGAACCCCACCTTGCTCATTCAGCTTTCAGTGGGTATTGCCAGCTGAGAGGTGAATGTAAACAAAGGGGTGGAGATTGTTTTTGTAGAAAGAAAAATAATTGTGGGTGTCTCGTCCATGCACCAAGCATGTGTCCTCATTCCTGAACCACACCAACCACACATCTGCAACATGGGGGGCAAGGTTTAGTTTTTGACATGTCTTTTATCCCAGAGTGGAAATTTACATTGCCCAGTTACATTGCCCACCGATGCAGATCCTTGTCAATCACAATGGGCAACACCTGCCAACATACCAAAAGAAATTAATCCACATAGCACCAACATGATTTGCACCTGATGACCTCTTACACTGAACAATATGTTCTAGTCCCTGGTGCTAAATGTAAACAAAGGGGTGAGATCATTCAATCATCCCTATTCAGTAACATAGGCTGCCTGCATGCAGCTCCAGACAGCTTCAACTGCATAAATAAACAGCTCGTTCATGTTGTGTTGGTCTCCGTGCCTGTGTAAATGAAACCTTAGGGTTACCAGGAAGGTTAGTGTGAGGGGTTCCATATTTAGGAGCTCTATGCTAAAAATTACCAGTACGTATCTGCGGGTGCTGAAAACAGTTATTGCTAAATTCATGTTTATTGCAATTATTTCTCTTGTTTGTTTAGTAGTAGAGCTAATGACAGTCTGCAGACTTTGTCTATAGATAGAGCTGATTTTTCCCTTGGTGGTTAAGGACCTTGTTTTGTTAGAAGTATAATGTGTAATCATTTTGTACCCACCCCCCTGCGTGAATTTTGTGTGAGCTCGATTTCAAGTGCACTGTGTGAATTGAGGTTAGAACACTCACAATTGTTATTTGAGCAGTAAATGGAGTCAATTCTTAAGATAAGAGCCAAATAAATTACACATCTAGACTTCCAATGCTTGAATTTTGTACATTTGCATATTATGTACTGTTTTGTCATGTCCATGAGCTCTGAACTTACTAAAATAAATAAAATGAATCAGGGCATTTAATTTAGTATAGTGCTTGGGTATCTTCCTCTGATGAAGTGCGTGTGCACATAACGCGTAAGGAGGAGCCTACTCACGCTGTGACGTTACACCATCGGAGCATCGTGGAGCTCCGGCGGCCATCTCTAATCAGGGACGGTTAGTCCGAATCTTCTTGTGTTATACATTTTTTGGATGCATCTTCAACTTTTAAATAAATAAATTGTTTACTTTAAGTTACTACACTATGGGCATTCTTCCATTTTTGACCCCTTTTGGGGAGCATTAATTTTCTAGACGCCCTGCAATAGTCCACTGCCTCCAAAGGGGGAGCCCCCAGTTAACCCTTGTGAGCTGCACCCACATATCCCTTAAGGGGAACTCTGGATATTCCTGGATCATCAGCATCTAAATCCTCGGGACCCATCCATACTGAGAGGGAGCCTTTTCCACCCACTGGCACAGATGACCACCTTGATGACACCAGAATATTATCTTTAACACACAATATTATTGCGCGTCCGCTGAGTGCGCATTTCTTCTGTTATCACGAGCACAAGCACTGACTGAAGTATTTTGGGACTATAGGGGCACTACCTAGGCATCGACACCTATTCATTGCCCCACTTAATATTAATTTTTTCAATTTTAATTATAATTTTATTTGTATATTTTAGGCACTGACACAAAATATATGTCATATATATTTATTTATTTTCTATGTTTTCCCGTGCCTAACTTTATTAGTTGTGAGCATTATACTCTATGGTTTATTGCCTTTTATGCTGTTGTCTGGTACGTAGCTGGTTATTAATCTGTATTTGATTTTTTAGTGAGCTCATATTCTATTATTACTTCTTTTGAATTACTGCTCTAGCACTGCACTACCTATATATTTATAGTGCTTGAATGCATGTGTATACATATTTTTCAGTACTTGAATTAATTTTAACAATTTAAACAAATTCTGGTGGCCTGGGCTATAGTGAGTAGGCAGTTGACCCCCCCCCCCCCCCAGGTAATGGATGGTCAGAAGCATTTTTCCTATTATATTATATTGGAGTTGTATTACTATACTGTATGTAATGTGTGTGTGTGTGGCCCCAGTCGACTAATAGAAAGTTCATTAAAGAATATGTAAACCCAACATTTCATATTCCTGCTATGTGCCTGCTGTACCATGCACTTGCATGAAAAAGTATCCTGTTCTCTTTGTATTGCTTCCTTTGTGTGAAATCCCTGGTGTTCTTGCTAGTCTCTCTGCTTTCCTATTAAAAACTGACCACACTAGGCATGAGAGCACAACGTGGTCAGCTCTCTAGCTATGCTGAAGCTCATTGTGCTCTCCTCCAATGATCAGACTTCTGCTCAAACCCCAGTCCCCCTTCAGAGCCATTCTTTGGGAAGATCGGCGTGCTGCAGTCTCTACCCTCACCTCTCTATGCAGCTGAGAACAGAGGGTATGTAATCAGTTATAAAAAAGGGAAAAAGGTATTTATACTGTTCTTATATGTATACACAACTGTTTTACCTTTCATTTCTATTTTAAAAGGTATGGGTTGTTTTAACATGTGAGGGTTTATATATACTTTAAAGTATATTTGTGTTTCGAACGCACTGCTGACAGACATCTCTAGTTGCAAAGTTATTCAGGTTGAGAACAATATATTATAAAAGTATATTTAGTTCAACCAATAGAAAAATCAATCAATTAATTAATTAATTAATTAATAACAGAAATAAATATAAAACCTTCATATACAAAATCCCTTACCCATAGTATATTTATTTTATTATTATTTATTTATTTCAGGTACTTATATAGCGCCATCAATTTATGCAGCGCTTTACACATACGGTATATATACCATATTTTCCGGCGTATAAGGCGACTGGGTGTATAAAACAACCCCCTAATTTTCCAGTCAAAACATAGGTTTTGGGCTATACTCGCCGTATAAGACTACCCCTCTTCCAATGCAACACCATTTAAAAACATCAGATTTTTTTATTGAAATGGTTATGACTTACAGGTACTTAAAATCCAGCCCGCTGGATGTGCAGTAATGTACATACAGTATACCACGCTGAGCCAAGCTGGCTCAAAACAAATGTCCCTATGACAGATTAGTCTGTCTGCCCGCTGGATGTGTGGTATATACAGTATACTGAGCCAAGCTGTTTCAAAACGTACCGGTACGTCCCTACTGTAATCAGACCGCTGGATGTGTGTCTGAGGCTACATACAGTATACACTGGGCCAATCACGGCGAGCGATGTATTCTACTAATGAATACAAAGCCTGCTCGTATTGGCTGAGGTTGTGACATCATCAGCCCACCTCTCTGACTCAGCCAATCCGAGCAGGCTTTGTATTCATTAGTAGAATGCATCACTCGCCGCGATTGGCCCAATGTATACTGTATGTAGCCGCAGCTACCGTACATACACGCATCCAGCGGGCTGATTACAGTAGGGACGTACCGGTACATTTTGAAACTGCTTGGCTCAGCGCAGTATACTGTATATACCGCACATCCAGCGGGCTGACAGATTAATCTGTCATAGGGACATTTGTTTTGAGCCAGCTTGGCTCAGCGCGGTATATTGTATGTACAGTATTACCACACATCCAGCCAGCTTGACCCAAACAAACTCAAGGTTCACATTTTATACCCCGCATATAAGACGACCCCCAATTTTTGGGGTATATTTTTAAGTATAAAAAGTAGTCTTATATGCCAGAAAATACTGTATTGTACATTCACATCAGTATATCCAGAGTAGGGCACAGAAAACCCTATATAAAGCATGATTCAATTTCCTCTAGCAGGGGAAAAATAAATTCCTTCCTGATCCCCCAGAAGGCAATTGGATTATCTCCTTATCAACAATTTATATTATGTTGTTAAAGTAAAAATAAACTCTAAAGTTTTAGTTGCCAATTTTTAGTAATATGAAGTGGCCCCTCCTTTCTCAGCCACTTAGACACATAATAACAGCTGCACTTTTATCCTAATGCTTTGTAGCCTTGAGGGATGAATATCCTTCCTATCTATAATAATGCATTCATAGCATGATATCCAACTAGAGTAGCTATACTATCAAGACTTCAGAAGTAGGATGCACTGGAAATAATACGTGGAATTGATTAATCCAAGCAGGTATGTCCTATGTTACTAAAAAGATAATGTAAAGGCAGATATAGATTTTCCACATAAACACTAAAAGCAGAAGAAAGTTACAAGTGTCCAAGTTGGTACAATTGTTCTGCTATGGTTACAAAACTTTTTTCTATTTTTGTTCATGACATAATACATACATTTGTAATATCATGTATTCCATAAGGTTCTGATTGAAATTTTCACTGAATATGTCTATTAACTAGTTACTGACCGCAGATAGCCGAATGATGGCTGCACTGCGGTCGGCTAGTTCTGGGTGGACGTCATATGAATTCCTCCCAGAACTCCTGCGCGCACCCGGTGATCTCCGTGATCACTGTGTCCTACGGACACAGCTGATCACGTGATGTGGTGATGTGGTGAAAGGCCAATCACGCCTTTTACCACATGATCAGCCATGTCCAATGACAGAGTGTGAGGAAAGTACTGCCGAGAACCGGCAGTAGTCAGAGCAGTATACTGTAACTTAGATAACATTGCTGCCTCTGAAAAACAGAACAGTTTGCTTTTCAAGAAACTATGAAACTGAATGCAGAATTAATGCTGATTGGGGGGGGTGGGCAGGGAGCTCTCAGCAAAAGGTTTATGTAGGCTGTGCATACTTGTACTTTTATCATACCTACCTCCTACAAGGTCCTGTCACTGCTGCATCCCCTGGCACAGGCAACTCCACTGCAAGGTCCAATGGGTCCCAAAGCAATCCTACTGATGATGTAAATCCCATACCATAAATAAAGCCACAATGTACACTGCATAGTACATTGGTAGTGCTCTATACACAGAACAGAAAAAATTACAAGGGATCAAGGAAAAAATTTTCTGTTGAAAAATGCATGTTTACCTGCCAAAACACTCTACCTCCTGGTATTTTTTTATTTTTTTGCAAAATTTTAGTTCCATTTTAAAATGAAAATCTTGTTTTGTCTATAAAAGCTATGAAAAATGTAAAGCCCATCTCTATGCTGAAAATGAGATACTTGACATTTATGTTACTGTGCTATGCAGCAATTGCTCTATAATAGCTACTATTTTAAGCAAAAATTGACACCAAAATGATAACTAGTAGCCTTGTTCATGGTATTTCTGAACCGTGTATGTCAAAGAAGTTTGAAAATATCACTTGCCAGTATTCCACCTTTAAAGTGGTTTGTTAAAGCGGAAGGTAAACTTTTTCAATCAACAATAACTATTTCTAATCCTTGTGCTGCTAGCATTAGTATAAAAATAGGAAGGTATATTTTATTTACTTGTTTTTATGGGGTTTTTTTTTTACATTTTCTCAGTTGCTTCCTGATTTATGGCCTAGGCCAAAAAATATCATACATCCCAGGGGTCTTCATGAGCTTTTTTTTTTTTTATCATGAAGAGGGGATGAGGGGCTTCCTCAGCTAAACACAACCCTCTGCCTGCATGCCTGGGCTATGAGCAAGTGAATTTCAGAAAAAAATGTTACATTAATCATCTGCCCTTACTCAATATGGCCACAGCTAGAAATACTACGGGGTTTTTTCCAAAATTATTTTTTAACAAAATAAAGTATGGAGACAAGGATAAATGGGTGAGTCTTCTTTGAATATTAAAAAATAATTATATAACATTTTCAATCTGTGTTGCTCAGATACTGTTATGTTTCCCTTTTAAAAAAACTTAGTAAACACAGTATTAATATACAAATTAAGTCAAACCAAATTGGTAGTTAGCAGCAAATGTATCCTTCCGTCTTTTTACTTCTTTATAACCCAACCATGTCAAATTAAAGCTCTATGGTTGAAATGACCTGGCAGACTGTTAAGATAAAATTCTGTGAACAAATACTATAGCTTTATGTACGCTCCTATTAGTTAAATAAGTTTAGTCGTTCCTTTTTTTTCTTTTTAAAGAAGTAACATGAATTTACAACACAGGCAAAAGAAATTAATAAAAAAGTGAGACCCAGCTTCTAAGGAATTCTAAGACTTCTTTAAAATGGACTTGAACTCAAAAAATGAAGATGTGCTATGCTTAAGAGAACATCTACAAATGGTAACTGCACCTAAGCTATTCACTGCCTCGGCTTTCAATCACTGAGTCAGAACCATGCATAGCAGTGTGCTTACAGTGAAGCACAGACACACAGCACACAGTTAACCCTTTGATCACCCCACATGTTAACCCCTTCCTGCCCAGTGCCATTAGTACAATGTCAGTGCTTTTTATTAGCACTGATCACTATATTGGTGTCACTGGGGATGTCAGTGACACCAAGTCAGTTCCCTATAGTGTCAGAATGCCCGCCGCAGTTCCGCTATAAGTCGCTGATTGCCGCCATTACTAGCAAAAATAAAAACTGGGAAAAAAAATCCCTGTATATATACCACCATTTAATAGCAAAAGTCAAAAATGTTTTTTTCTCAAATTTGTCGGTCTTTTTTTTATAGCGCAATAAATAAATAACGCTCAGGCGATCAAATACCACCAAAAGAAAACTCTATTCATGGGAAAAAAATGGCGTAAATTTAATTTGGGTGCATGAACACGCAATTGTCAGTTAAAGTGATGCAGCATCATAACACACAAAATGGCCTGGTCTGGAATGGGGGTAAATCCTCTGGAGGGCAACTGGTTAAAATTGGTGCTGCCTGACAAATGTAATTTTTTTTTTTAAATGTGATTTTTTTTTCGGGGGGGGGGGGGGGGGCAGGAGCATGATGATTGCAACTTGAGGAAGCTTCACATACCCCACCAATTACAGCAGCTCCATAGCAGCCAGAGGTTTAACATCTCTCCATTCAATAGCATCCAGCTCCAGGTTCTCACCCAGCCATGCCCAAACGACAGAATTCTTGCTCAACACCTCGGAACAGGGCGTGGTGTGTGTCTGTGTGTGTGTGGGGGGGGCAGCTGGGTCGATCGTCCTGGGTGCAACATTTAGAGGGGCACAGAAAATGGGGCCCAAAGATGAGCTGCCCCTTGAACCTGTGCTGCTCACCTAGCCTCTCCACTGCTAGCTGGCTTCCCGTTGAGCTCACGTTATGGCTGTGGGTCAAAAACTAGAGGTCAGCTGACCTGTGAAGGGGGAGAAACTGGAGGAGGTCTCTGCTGTGTGAGCTGCGACTCTTCGCGTGTGAGAAGGGTCTTCTCCTGTTCTCGGGATAGGTGTCACAGTGACACAGACTGTTGCTGAATGACACATGGAGGGAACCAGAGAGAAAGTGAGTGCCAATGATAACATTATAGCTCTGTCCTCCTTTCCACTTGTCTCCATCCCCCTCTCCTCTGTCCACCTGGCACCATCCTCCCCTCCACCTGGCTGCATCCCCCTCTCCTCTGTCCCTGTGGCTCTTTCCTCCCCTTCACCTGGCTGCATCCCCACTCTCCTCTGTCTACCTGGCTCCATCCTCCCCTCCACTTGGCTGCTTCCCTCCTCTCTTCTGTCAACCTGGCTCCATCCTCCCCTCCACCTTGCTGCATCCACTTCTCCCCTCTATCCACCTGTCACTTTTATGAACCTCTCACATCTCCACTGAATGGTATTTATTACTCTACAATAAACTACACAACAAATCCTCCTTTACAAAGTTCTCAAACATATTAAAATGGGTGCATGATATAGGTAAAACTTTTTCTCCTCCAAAATGGTAACTTTCCATTTGACTCACACATATCGCCACTCTTTGTGTGGACCACTGGGAAATATTGTATAAAATAACCCATAGATGATACCTCACCCTGTATAAATTCCCTAAACTCTACTCGAACACCTCCTTCCAATGCAGGAGGAACTGTGGTTCTCTAGTACATATTATTTGGTACTGCAACTCTCCTTTTGCAACCAGATTTTCAAACTTAAAGAAGGTCAACTATTTCCCATGGGACTTTAGAAAGCAGAGACACTAAGATATATCATAAAATGTGACAAAACTTTATTTTACATATTGAATTTAAAATGACGTAAAATCATATTGGCTGGTATTCTGTCATCCCGAAGGACATGGGGCAGTACTGTGGCGCAG
The DNA here is from genome assembly GCF_062004578.1 of Staurois parvus. Lineage (NCBI taxonomy): Eukaryota > Metazoa > Chordata > Amphibia > Anura > Ranidae > Staurois > Staurois parvus. The sequence goes on along the minus strand of NW_028318023.1, from coordinate 3,393,208 downwards.
TAAGTGTTGGGAGGCTATGATGGATCCCATATGGCTGGAGATTGGGTATTTCCAAATGCATAAACATGCATGGTGGGGAGGGAAACATGCCCAACTCCTGACTGAACCAATAGGTTTTGAGATGGGAACTTTTTACTGATATACAGTGTATGAGAGTTAAAATCTGGGACATTGCATTACCCTCTGATTGCTAAAGAACAAATACAGGCCATGATGCAAGAAGATTACTACCAGGGTAGGTAAAAGCCATTTAAAGTCCCATAGGCATGAATTATAAGGGTGAACAGCGAACTAAGGACACTTAGGGGTGACTCAATATTATTGATACTATTGATATTATTGCACTTAGAACTTATCTTCTGAATCCTATGTCCCGTAGTATGTTTATCTTCTGCAATGTGGGGATACAGGCTTTGGGTCACAGATATTTTGTTTTAATTTATACTTAATGGAAACAAGGGCCACTAGGAAGTATAAGGCTATATTAGAAGGTAATTGGTTATATATAGACATATGATATGACGTGGAGATCCCTTAGGAATTTTTAATCAGGGTATTGTCTGGATCCTGTTTAAATACTTGTAAATGCTAGTTCATCTCCCTGATCTTTTCAGCTGCACATCCTTTGGCCTCTGTGGTTGCGTGTCTTGCCTGGATTGTTCTCTGCTGTGTTTTGGTGGCTGGTTGGGAGCGAAAAGAGGTTTCCATACCATGGATTGCTTTTAATTTAATTTGGCATTATGTATTTGAAAACAGGTATTATCCTTGTATTTTGTTTCAGACCCATTTGTCTTTATACACCCGCTAAAGAAGAGGCTAAAGGAATTGGGGAGAGCAGATGGCGGCACACTAACTGATCTTCACAGCTCCACAGACTAAAAACAGGTCACCAGAAGTTGGATGATGGGCAAACTCTCTAAGCCCATGCAACATACCCACTCCCACCGCTCTTCTCCTGCCTCCCTAGCCTGTCACATACCGGCTATCTTCAGAACACAGTTGGCTTCTAGACGAGGTTCAGCAGCAGAGAGACAAGGGAGGAAGAGGGTGTCAGGGCAGGAGCCGAGGAACGGACAGGCAGGCCTAACAATGTAACGCACTGGCTGATGACAACCACCACCCACAGACCGAAGTCCCTCAGGGCGCGGAGTCTAAGTCCCAGGCTGCCCTTCACAGGGCCCCTGATGGTGGGGATGGACTTGACGCAGCCAGGAACCAGGTCGCGGCCCCCGAGACACCTCAGCTGCGGTAATGGCCGCCGCCAATGGCGTGTAGCTGGTGGAAGAGACAAAAGAGTAGTCAGACAGGCCTGGGTCAACAACAACAGGACAAAACAGTACAGGACAGCAGACAAGAATCACAGGTCACGAGCCGGGTTCAGCAACAGAGGGTCAGATCAAAGGAGAATACAAAGAATAGTCAAGTCACAAGCCGAATCAGAATACCAGGAGAGTCACGAGAGTCAGAACAGAGTAATAGTAACACAAAGACACAAGACACAAGTGCAAAGAGCATGTGCGGGCCACAGGCTTATATGTCATCAGCCACGCCCCTCTGGGGGGTGGACCTCAGAGACCTGAAAGCATAAAAAGGATTCCCACCATGCACAGCAGAATCCAAGATGGACGCCAGCACATGGAGTAACATAACCTCAGGGAAAAGGTAGGACCTTGACAGAGGGACAAAGCCATCTCTAGATTAGCGGACATAACTGTGTCTTATTCCAACCACCTTATTGCTATGAACAGACACCAAGAAGATCTTGACAACAGAGAAAGGAGGAATAATATTAGAGTGAGAGGAGTTCCTGAATCTGTGAACCCAGAGCAGATTAAAGTGTTGTTGAACCCACAGCAGTAAAATCAGCCTGTATATGCAGTAAAGCATGCTTGTTATACTCACTGTGGAACCTAAGGGGTTAATCCTCTGCATTGTATAAAAAGGCCAATTGATCCTTTCTTCTCTGTTCCTCCCCTTTTTCAAGCGACCACCTCTTATCTCCAGACTGAACTGTAGGCATGCACATGGTCAGTTTTTTCTGTATTGCTAGACAGGTTGTTTTTTTTTCTTGGGAGAGTGCATGTGATCAGCACAGGGCCAATCAGCACTGTCCAGATGGAAGATAAGGGGATTTGCATCCTCCTAGAGCAGAAAGAAAAGCCCTCCTACAAGCTTTAGCTAGTGGTGGGCTGGACACAGATAGAAGTCACAAGACTGCTCTAACTTCTGATGAGAAAAGGTATTTAGCAGTTTATATTTACTAAAATAATTGAATTTCCATGTTCTGTGTACTGTGGGAGACCAGATACAGTGGATGCAGGGACCTGGGTTTAGTAACACATTAAACCTGCCCTACAAAAGATCCTGAATGGTGTCCTGCAAAGAGATCCTGAAATTATCATTGACTTTGACTGTGCATGCAGATCACTAACACCTAGATCAGCAATGGGCAAACTACGGCCCGCAGGCCGTATACGGCCCGGCGGACCTTTTAATCCGGCCCGTGGAGCGTCATACTGTCAGGATGGCTGTCAGGATGTGTGTAGGCGGGGCAGCGTGACGAACGTGAGGGGAGCCCTGAAGACCGGAACGGCGCGGGAACACGGCGAGAGGAACGCGTGACGCAAAGGTAAGTAAATTGACACAGGGGGACTTGGCTTACTTCTTGGGGGGGAATAGTACTATGGGGGATGAAATACTATATGAGGGATGAATTAATATGGGGGATGAATTAATATGGGGGATGAATTACTATAGGGGGGATGAATTACTATGGGGGATGCATTACTATATGGGCGATGAATTACTATATGGGGGATTAATTTCTATGGGGGATGAATTACTATATGGGGGATGAATTACTATATGGGGGATTAATTACAATGGGGGATGAATTACTATATGGGGGATTAATTACTATGGGGGATGAATTACTATGAGGGATGAATTATTAAATGGGGGATTAATTACTATGGGGGATGAATTACTATGGGGGATGAATTACTATATGGGGGATTAATTACTATGGGGGATGAATTACTATGGGGGATGAATTACTATGGGGGATGAATTACTATATCTACTCTTGGTCCGGCCCCCGGGTCCAATATATGAACCCATTGCGGCCCTCAAGTCAAAAAAGTTTGCCCACCCCTGACCTAGATATAATCTGTAGTCTCTCCAATTTCCACTTAAAGGAGGACATTCTTTCCAAGGCTAGAGAAAGTGACCTTATTATGTTCAATGAGCACACCATTTAAGCGGTGTTCCATTTAAAATAAAAAAAAAAATAAAAGTCAGCAGCTACAAAAACTGTAGCTGCTGACTTTTAAAAAAAAGCCACTCATCTGTCCCTCGATCTTACGGTGTCCCTGGCTCAACTCGTTTCACCGGCCCCCCTGTGTTCCCAGCGCCAGCATCTTCAGTGTGGGCAACCGGCTGTGACAGCTTGCGGCTTCACAGCCGGGTGCCCACTGCGCATATGCGAGTAGAGTTGCACTCTCTGAATGGTCCCATAGTCTTCTGGGACATGTCATGTGTCCCAGAAGACTATGTGGAGGGAGAAGGGGAAGACAACTTCCGTTTCCGATTGCCTAGGCGATCGCAGAAGAAGTGGGAGCAGGTTCCAGGTCAATTTTGGGCTCAACAAAGATGCCAATCCTTAACGGGGGAACGAACCTTAAAGTGGAACTTCCCCTTTTGGGTGGAGCTCTGCTTTAAGCTCTTTCAAGACCTGTCACCTATAACTTTAAATAACAGAAGAGCTCTGTGACCCCTGCTGGAGGTTTTGAGAGAAAAAGGCATAACATACAGCTGGCAATTCCCCTTTGCCTTGTAAGTTACATTCAGTAGCAAACAATATCTGCTGAAAAACCTGAGGAGTTAAGGGACTTTTGTAACGATCTACAAATACCATACATGCATCTACCAGAATGGTACCGGGAAATTAAACTCCCTGCACTGGTTTCTAATACCTCAGAATCTCTCCACATTTCACCTAACAAAACACTTCACAAAAAAGGAAGAATTACAAATCATCCACATCTGGAGCTACCTTATCCCTTCCAGGGTCAAAAATACCTAAAGCCTGAGAGGACACATGACTTTAAAGTGTGAGGTAACGATCTGTTACCGTTTTCCCTTTCTCAGTTTTATTAACTCTGGTTTACTTGGTTGTTTCACCAGCACAAGCAGTGATGTCTCTCTACAGTGACCTATAAAACATAACTGTTTTATGGACAGGCAATGACTGTGATTATTATACCGTACTGTATATCTCATGACTGTTGTGTTACACGGGACTTGTTAGACAATTTCTACTCTCAGGTCAATCATTCTCATTCTTGTCGTTTCAGAGGGGATTCGTGCCTACTCTGATTTATCATTTCTGTAAGCAGGTTTCAGTTCCACTGGATATAGCTGGACATACATAGTCATGTCCAAACCTGAGATATTGTTGTATATAGCTCTCACGTTATTTGATAAATGACTACACTATGACTTACTTATACTTTATGCCTAGGTTTGCTGATAAACACCGTTGTGTTCCTGCTAAGGGTTCCTGCATATAGTTTAAGATGACTACTGTAAGAAAGGCCACAGCATTTGTAATTATATTATGTGAATTGGATTCAGATCATTTATGCTTTATAGGGCCCATACTCCATTGTACAAATCTGGAGATCGTGTGTCATATACCTCCTTCTCTGGGTACATGGATCTACTCAATTGTTTATTATGTGGAATATCATGATCATTTTCATATTTTTACATACCCTGAAAGTTCGACTATATGGTATTAAGCAGAACTAATTTCATTAAGGAGGTGATTTGCTGGTTTTGAGATATATCTTGATGGTTCAACGTTATTGGTTAGCCGTTAGATCAATCCTTTGAATTTTCTCATTCACCTCCTCAGGAGAATGATAAGCCTATCCATACTTGACATTCATGCTTTTGCGGGCAGGTCACACACCCTTTTTGCTTATGTAGTTACATATAGTCTTGCTTTAATAAGGGTCTTGATATGTTTGATTCATATGCTATTTCTTACCTTTTGTTCATTATTGCTCCCACGTGAACAGGTTCATGCTTACTTCTCTCTATTATTCTTGATAGCACTTAGACTTAGTTTCTAACATGTTTATTAATTAGTTATACTATTATCTAACATAATCAGTACTTATAGGATATAAACCTCTAGTTTACTTTTAACATGCAGATGTGCATCAGTTTGGGGCTCATCTATACAGTTCAGTCAAACAACTGACAATAGGTTCTAGTAGGAGGGCACTGACTAGTAATGATACGCTTTATATCAAGTCAATCTACATTAGTTCCTTGTTCAAACTACCATTGTTAACTTCAATGTGACTGAAAAAAGGCTTATTCTTTTATGCCCCTTTGTTCTACAGCTGTGGAGCTGTTGATATCCAATTTTTCTATGATAGTGTACTTTATATTATAATACCCACTGCAGATTTTTTTGTGTGCAGCCCATTTATATAGGTTTTGGGCACTCCCACTCTCCCACATAAGTAGTAGAGCTTGTTCAGCTATTATAACGAACACCTACATTTGTTTACCATTTGTCTACATTCTAACTACCTTAGGATACTCTTGGTTTAATAGTATCAAAGGTATTGTTACACATCTCTACACTTTCTTCCCCTTTTATGGGACAAACTGTCTCAATCCCCTCCTTTTTTTTTCTTTCTTTTCTTTTCTTTTCTTCTGCTTTCTCTCTTGAAACACCAAACCTACAGATTTTTTTTTACCTATAGCAGGCTTATTTCATACTTGGTTTAAAAACCATGAAAGTTTCTATTTTAAAACACCTCTTAATCATAAGTTGTTATGGCCCATAATGTAAAGGGATTGAGTATCCCTGAGAAGAGATCGACTCTTTTGAGAAAACCTAAAAACGTTAAACCTAAGGTGATTTTCCTACAAGAAACCCATTTTAAAACACATAGCATTACTAAACTCAGTGATAAATGTCTTTACTAAAGCTTTCCATGCGTAAAATCCCCTAGGCAAAATGAAAGGAGTCTTCATACTATTAAATAAAGACTGACTTTGCCATGACAGATCAACTAATAGACCCAGATGGAAGGGACATTTTTCTTAAAGGGACCCTAGATGGCAGACCTACCACACTGGAAAATGTATATTTTCCTAACTCGGCCAATATATCCTTTTGCCAAAAAATAGTAGATGAATTAAAATGGCTTGCCACTGGTTGTGTAATTATGGGAGACTTTACCATACCCCTAAATCTGATTTAAGACACCTAATCTGGCATAACTTGCATATCATATAGGGTTCTTAAGAGCGAAGAACCCCCAGTGTTTGGGTAAGGGACTTTAAGGGCAACAGGAAACAGGAAAGAGGTAAAATATAACAACGTTATACGTTTTATTGTATTCTAGCACGTTTTATTGTATTCTAGCACAATACAATCTCAAAAATTTCTCAAATTCCATAAAAATTACAATATAATGGCTGCATGGATACAGATGAAGGAACTTTAGCTGATGTAAAAAAGAACCTCCTCTCGTTGTTCCAGTGGACAGTCATCCGTTGGAAACCCAGCACGTTTCAGATACTAATCTTTCTGCATGGGGATATAACAGAGGGGGATTACAAAAAGGAATTCTGTAGCATAACAGATCACAATAAGTACATTGTAATATAAAAAAAATATAGAGTATAGTACATACACAAAATGTATCCTCAGGGTACATACCATCCTACTTATACACAGTAGGAGCCTAACAAATGTAGCCATAGTACACATTAAAAACAGTCTGTCATGGTCACACCAACACCCCAAAGTGCAATGGTAAGGGGAATCCCAGCCAGCCAGCCAAGAGAGCGCCACACTGAGGTCACCAATGTTCAATGACCTTGGCCAAGCTATAAATTAAAAATAACATAAAGAAGAACCATGAATAACACCGAACTTCAAAATACTCTGACGGCCATAACATATCCACACTGTGGTGCAAAATGATGCAGTACACAAAGAGAAAATTTGCAGGTTAAAATTACTGAATTCTAAGTCTGTATAATCCCAGTGTGGATAAAATCAGATCAAAGTTCTCTAAAGATGTTGCGTGGCAAGGAATCCTAACAGAGCAAGCAGTGTTTAAAATAGTATGGTGTGGGATGCCTGCCCATGGGCAGTGGAAAGGATTGCATCACAATTTCACAACTTTTATTCTAAATTATATAATTTACCAACTTCCCATAAACCATCTACCTTACATGGTAGTAGAGACCAAATTATTAAAGAATTCTTAAATTACCTGCATTACCCAAGTCAGCTGTTAAGGATTTAGAATGTAATTTTACAGAAGAATTACTACTTTCCATAAAAGATTTAAAATCAGGGAAAAGCCCAAGACCTGATGATCTAACCTCACAATACTACAAAATATTTGCTGACCTATTAAAAATCACCACTTCTCCAGACTTTAAATTCCCTATGTACACAACAACTGGATCCTTTCTCATAGCCCATATCACAGTGATTCCAAAGGCTAACAAGAACCCTTTACAATGCCTCAGTTACAGACCAATCTCTCTCCTTAAAGCAGAATTCCACCCAAAAGGGGAAGTTCTGTTTGTTTTTTGTTTAGTTTTTTATATATATATTTACATATTTTTTGGGGGGAATTAAATTTTCCAAAATTATGGGATAATGATGTTTTCTATGGAGCGCTGCATTTGAGTGGCACCTAGGGGTTTGTGACACTTCTATATTCATTGTTTCACCTTTTTATTTAGTCCTACTTTTTGCTGTTTTTCACCTTTATCCAGTCCCATTTGGACTATATTTATTTATAATATTCTTTACTTTTTATGGTCTTTTCCACCTTTTGAATATCACATTGGATCCCTGAGTGGATCAGTTCACGTTACACACTTTATTTTATTTTTTTGGACCTGGTTGATTGCAACACTTATTGATATCACCTGGGATCCCTAGTGGATCAGTACACACTTGTTTCTAGTCCCATTTGGACTTGGTTGAATTCATTGATTAATAATATATTTCACTATTAAGATCCCACCGAGGATAAAGTTCATGTTTATTTTCACATTTATTGTTTACGGTTTATAGCTTACAGTTTTATTTTTATTATTAAGTCAGCGCTGCACCATTGCATTTATGATTAGATGCAGCTTGCTGTTTACTGCACATCTCTACAGTCTCATAATGGGGCTATAAGAATTCATTGACAAAACATTTACTTAATGCTGTCAAATATTTGATCCCTAAATTCTGGAAAACAATTTGAACTCCTTCAATAAGAAACTGGCTACATGAAGTAGATAACATACACCATATGGAGGAAACTATAGCTATATTAAATGACCGCCTGACAGATTCAAAACCTGGAAGGCTTGGTTTATTTTCACTTACTCCAATGCTTATAACAGGCTAATGGGTACTTGAATGAGTTAGACCCAGATAATGAGATCACATACATTTGCAGATATAATGTTTGTTGATCTTCAGTTCTGCTCATAGCTGATGCTGACCATTTTTTCTTATATTATATATATACACATATTCTGCTACACCCACCCCCTTTTTTTCATAACTTCGTTTCCAAGTATAAACATTATCTAGTTAAGATTGATTGATACTTTTAGCTATTCATAATGTTCTATCCCCCAGATTTCTTCAATTCTAAATTCTATTTATGATTTTTGTGTATACTTTGTTACACAACTTAATGTACCAAACTCCTGTCATACAGAACTGTATAACTTTGTCTTTTGTTAAGACCCCCTTGGAGTCTCCTTTTCGCTTTTTGAATTTTGTGTATCTTGTTACAACTTTTCTCATATTTCTGAAAATTCAATAAAAATCTTTATTGGAAAAAAGGAATTATCTTGACATGTGTTGGGTGTACACCCCATTGAGGATTGTTGTGAAATGTAAAAATACTCTACGACCATGTGATATTCCACAATGGAGTGTTTTGTCAACATAATGTACCATGCAGATACTGCATGTTGAATACCAGCAAATATTATTTTATGTAATTTTAAACTCCATTTGTAAAGTAAAGTTTTGTTACTTTTCATTAATTATGTTAGTGCCACTACATTCAAAAGTCCAACGGAAAATGGTTGACTTTCTTTGACATTCAATAAAGGGATGTGGGCAGTGTAATACTTTTTTTCTGGCCTCTGTACCGTTCTCATTACAAGCAAGTTTTACAAACTTATGTCAGAGTTCATTCTCTCCCTTCTATTGCCTTCTGTGGAGATAACATTATTCAAATTCAATATAGACGAAATAGCCAAGGCATCTAGAACAATTGTCCTGCATATATTATGATCGGCTAAACTTAATAGCGTACAGAAATGTAACACCAATCTCACCCTATCAATCATAAAGCTCATTAATGACCTAAATTAGCATTTAAGATGGAACCCTTGGCTTACCCACACTTACTGTAAAATATGACCATTACTCTCTTTGTCCACTAGGTTCTACAATGCACCTCAGGTCCTAATCCTATTGTTTAATGATATTTTTTCCCAACTGATACTCTTTGTTTTTAAGCATATAATTACCATCTCATGTAGCTGTTATTCGGTGCAACTATTGTCTTTTCTGTACTTTACTGTAATCAACTTGAAACATTATCCTGTTTGATACTCCATTGTATCTTGCTATGTGTTAATAGACTGTACACATACAGTTTATATATTATCTGTACTCAAGCCTTTGTTGTTTTTTTCTCAAAATGAATATGCAGACTATATTTTTGTTAAACAATAAAGATAAATTGAACTTAAATTTGACATAGGTATGTTTCCTCAGCTGCTGTGCCCAGTAACCCCATGTATGCCCTTCTTAAGATGGATTGTCAGGGGCATTTCATCAAACATTCAGTGTAGGTGAATCACTCCGATATATTTGTTTTAGTGTACAGAGAATGATCTATTATCAGTGAATGTTTGGTTGATGTCACATTCATAGCTTTATAAATATGTCCTAAACCCAAGAACAAAAACGTAATACATTTCAGTTTACATGCCTTTAAATGTGGTGGCTGCATTTGCTTTCTTTTTCAAGGCTTTTCATCTGCTGATCCTGCCAGTAACACACCTTTTGCCTTAGGGTGGCAACACTAACTCACTCAACTGTATCTTTATAAGAGCAGACAGTTTTAGGACCTCAGAATACCTCCCCCTCTCCACATTGCTATAACATCGATGGAATATTTAACAGACCTAAATGGAGAAAACAAAAGAAGCACTTTAATGTGGAATTTTAAGTAAAACTTCGTAAAAGGCAATCAGGCAGTCTTTTGTTTTTTTAAGAATAGATCATATATGCCTCTTCTGCATTAAAGGATTCTTACCTGCCTGTTTGTGATCTTCCTGACAGTGTATGTGAGTGGTGCGGAGTAAGCGCATCCTTGCTGACTCTTCTAGTTTGGAAGCCCCCAGGGGTTCTTGGGCTACACCAGGCAGTGGGCAGGGTCACTCATCCTGCACATGGGGTACCTTTTTGTGTGTGCATGTTCTCCCCAATACCCCGGGATGAGGCGGAGGCCATATTTAGGTGGAATCAACCTTAAGGTTAGATGATCCATGCACTGTGTGCAATGAATGTCTGTACTGAGTCCTAGTAGAGCATGTTGTCCTGTATCACTGCACACCTTGACTATAACTGTTGCAGTTAGGAGAGAAACCACAGAGCCTATGCCCTCTCCACCTGTCCAGAGGACCTGTGCTGCCTTACTCCTAGACAGAATGGGGTCCTACTGAGCACCTGCACTAACCTCATGCGTGCTCTTCATCAACTCTTTATTCTTTCTGCAGTACCCTGTGGCTAGGCTGCAGGTCTCCGTAAAGCAGGTTTGGTCCCGGTTGTTATGGGAAACCGAACACTGGGGAGGCAACCAGATTATTGACCCCTCACTACTAGAGACCACCCCACCTTACCCAGTTACCATGCTTCATGACAGGCTGCTGAAACGCTTTACACCAGTCCTTGGTTACCTGTGGCAACTACTCTCTTCCTCTACTCTTGTTGAGTTAACCCCCCGTAACAGACTTTCTTCATACCTTGATGTGCTTTAAAGTGGTTGTAAACCCTTACATAAATCCAGTGAAGTGACTGACCTCAGGTGATACACAGAGATGAAACAAATCCTCCTACACATGTTGTATCTGTCTGTCTGCAGTCTTTTCTTCTCTACATCCATTGAAATGCTAAATTTATAAAGCTTGTAGAGCTGTCAAAAAATGTTTGTGGAGAGTTGAAGTTACACTCTGCAGAGCTCAGTGAGGAGAACTCTGAGAGCTGATAGGAGAGAACAGACAAACCCCCCTCATACAGCGCACAGGAACAGAGCTGAGGTGATCAATTGAGGTTCCTCCTCTGTCACCATTTTTCTATTGGAAAACTTGTCAGATGTGATTCATGCTGATAGCAGAGGAATGAAGCAGAAGACAGAAATTATACTATAGTACACACTCTAGTGGGATATGCTTTGTTCATATTTCATGTCTGAGGTTTACAACCACTTTAACAGACCCAAGTTCCTTAATTGCCATTTACCTTCATGCACCCCTTTTGAGTAACTTCAGATCAGGCTCAAGAAACAGTTTAACAAACTTTACTGAACTTTGTAGTGCAAGTACATAATATGAATATCACAGTCCAATGCATCCGTCTCACTATGCTAGTCTGTGGCTGCCCAGGCATACCATTTCAGGTGAGATTCCATCTCACTGGTAAAAATCCATGACATGACAATTCTCCGTTATGCTGGTGTCTTCAGGCAGAACACAGGACCAGCAAACCCCATCTGCGGTGCTGCACTACAACATCTTTGGAAGCGAAAAGGAGAGTGAGGCTGACAGAACCTTCCTTACCTTATATAGGCCTCCCAGGGTGCTTAGGCTGGGTCAAAAAAGTTTGTGAACTGTACCAGGGTAATTTAACCCCTTTCCCTGCCTGAGCCAGGCACCATCTAACTGCCTAATGTATGCAGTCTGCCTACATGTACGCTAAGCTGGCATGGTCTGCTTAGTATGCAATTTTGGTATCGTCCAGGTGAATAAACTCTTGTGTACAGTTGTGGCCAAAATTATTCAACCCCCAATGCTGTAAAGGGGTTTAGGGACTATAGTGTACATTTGGAATTGTATTCAGAATCAAATCCTACAAGGACGTTGTAACTACCCAAATGCAACTAAAATGACATCAATTGTTTATGTAATACAGTAGTAAATGGTTCTTATGTGGTTTCTTCATTGCCACAATTATTCAACCCCTTAAAGACTACCACTCTGAAGAACAGAGGTTCATACAGGTGCTTTCCATCAGGTATTGAAAACACCTGTGGATGTCACCGAGCAGCAATCAAGCATAATAAGCACCAATTAGGCAGCTTTAAAATGACTGTGATACTCAGCTCCTTCTAGACATTTACTGGTGTGGTTACAAACATGGTGAAGGCAAGAGAATGGTCCAGGAAGACAAGAGAAGAGGTGATTTCTCTTCACAGGAAGGGCAATGGCTATAAGAAGATTGCAAAGATGTTAAACATACCAAGAGACACCTTAGGAAGCATCATTCGCAAATTCAAGGCAAAGGGCACTGTTGAAACGCTACCTGGTCGTGGCAGAAAGAAGATGCTGACTTCGACTGCTGTGCGCTACCTGAAGCGTAGAGTGGAGAGAAGTCCCCGTGTGACTGCTGAGGAACTGAGAAAAGATTTGTCAGATGTGGGTACAGAAGTTTCAGCCCAGACAATAAGACGCACACTGCGTAATGAAGGCCTCCGTGCCAGAACTCCCAGGCGTACCCCCTTGCTGTCTCCAAAGAATAAGAAGAGTCGACTGCAGTATGCCAAAAGCCATGTGGACAAACCACAAAAGTTGTGGGATAGTGTTCTGTGGACTGATGAAACAAAATTAGAACTGTTTGGGCCCATGGATCAACGCTATGTTTGGAGGAGGAAGAACAAGGCCTATGATGAAAAGAACACCTTGCCTACTGTGAAGCATGGTGGAGGGTCAATCATGCTTTGGGGCTGTTTTGCTTCTGCAGGTACAGGGAAGCTTCAGCGTGTGCAAGGTACCATGAATTCTCTTCAGTACCAGGAGATATTGGATGGAAACGTGATGCAGTCCGTCACACACCTGAGGCTTGGGAGACGTTGGACCTTTCAACAGGACAATGATCCCAAGCATACCTCCAAGTCCACTAGAGCATGGTTGCAGAGGAAAGGCTGGAACATTTTGGAGTGGCCATCGCAGTCACCAGACTTAAATCCGATTGAGAACCTCTGGTGGGACTTAAAGAAAGCAGTTGCAGTGCGCAAGCCTAAGAATGTGACTGAACTGGAGGCCTTTGCCCATGAAGAATGGGCGAAGATACCCGTAGATCGCTGCAAGACACTTGTGTCAAGCTATGCTTCACGTTTAAAAGCTGTTATAACTGTAAAAGGATGCTGTACTAAGTACTAAGATTGAATGTCACTTGGGGGTTGAATAAAACTGATAATGCTGTGAGCACAGAAAAGACATTTGTGGTTATTTCATTATAACTGTTATGTTATATTTGTCTGACCTACAAGTGCCTCTTTAATGTAAATGTAAGCAAGATGACTGAATGATCAAAAGCAATGTCAAACTGGCCAAAACACTCAATTTCAGTGGGGGTTGAATAATTTTGGCCACAACTGTATATGAGGTGCTGCATCATCCCTGTCTGGCCAGTCAAGATGGCCAAAGAGGACTGAGTGAAAATGACAGTGGCGAGTGACCTTGATGACGTTACATCGTTGGAGGGTAGATGAGTATAGTTTTGCTTTAAAACAAAGCTTCAGGAGTCTCAGAATTTGGTGTTCCACTCAAATTACATAATAAACATGTATTGATTTATGCAAAACATTTTAATGTTTCTATTTGTAAAAGCTTCACAGTAGATGATTATTTAAGTATATTAGAGCAGGAGATATTTAAAAACAAAGGTGATTCTATTTCAGAACACATCTGATGGCTGAATTCCTGTCCAGCAATCCTATAGAAGAAACTGTCACTTTCTTGTTTCAATTCGCCTACACTGGCAGCTCATGTAGCGCAAGTATAGAGCAATAAATAAGAAAATATCAATGAATGTACAGGTGTGAGTACTTTTACATACATCGTTGTGAACATTATTTTTAGCTCTGTCATTAAAACCCATACATGTCTAAGTTTGGGCACAGGTTTTAACCACTTGCCCTCCAGAGGATTTACCTCCCTTCCTGACCAGGCTATTTTTTGCGATACGGCGCTGCGTTACTTTAACTGACAATTGCATGGTGATGCAGTGCTGCACCCAAATGAAATTTACGTCCTTTTTTTCCCACAAATAGATCTTTCTTTCAGTGGTATTTGATCACCTGTGTGTTTTTTATTTTCTTGCGCTATAAACAAAAAAGACCAACAATTTTGAAAAAAACAAAACAATATTTTTTACTTTATGATATTAAACATGTCCAGTAAAAAAAAGTAATAAAATCTAATTTCACCATAAATTTAGGCCAAAAAAGTTTTCTGTTACATGTCTTTGCTAAAAAAAAATCCCAACATGTGTAAATTAATTGGTTTACGTGAAAGTTATAGCGTTTACAAATGGCGGTATATATACTGGAATTTTTTTTAAACATTTTTTTTTTACTAGTAATTAGCATTGATCACTGTATTGGTGTCACTGGGGATGTCAGTGACACCAAGTCAGTTCCCCCCAGTGTCAGAATGTCCTCCGCAGTCCCTCTATAAGTCACTGATCGCTGAGCCCCTAAGTCCACACTTAACCCCTAAGTCCACACTGACCTTCTTTATATTCCATCTGTAGCATATTAAAAGTTCTGTGTTTTCTATTTTCTCAATAAAATAATTAACCATTAGCTCCCCCACTTTCCAAGCTTGTTATTTTAATACCTTGCTTGGCCCTCTTTTATTTCATATTTGGTAATCTGGCAGCTATTATTAGATACCTAAAGAGCCTTAAAGTGGTATTAAACCCAAAACCAAAAATGTAATATGTAGCAGCTTACCAATCATTAGATGTGGTGGCTGCTACATTTTTTTTTCTAAGGCTTTTTTCCGCCTGTTTTCACCTGGTGATCTGGTCAGGAACACACTTCCTGTATTAGAGTGCCTGCACTCTGTATGAAGGAGCACAGGGGTAAGATTTGGACAGCAGCCTTGTCAGTCTGAGGGAAAGAGGGTTAGAAGAACTAGCAGATGTAAATATACTAACAGATTGAAGCTTCACTCCAGCTAATACTTTATAGTCAGTTACAGCAAACAGATTTTCCTTTTGGGATAAAGGTTTTTAATAAATAAATAAAAGCTGGTCATTTTAAGCACCCCTGCCAGTGTTAAATGGTCTCTCATCCCTGTAACTGTAAGAAAGGGTTTCTGTTGAAAAACAACAGACTTACTGACAGGGTCACCAGATGAAAAAAGAAAAAAGCAGGCCTAAAAAAGGAATCTAATGCAGCATCACTGTTTGCTTTTGGGTTTAATGCTGCTTCAAAGTGTGTCTCTTGGAAAAACTATTTTGTTATTTTTGGATAGAATGAGAAAGAGTTAGGCCCTCTGTTATGTTTTTATTGTGTCTATTGCACAGATTCAACTCCCTATCTCAACGCATGATTGTTGTGCCTGAGAAAGAAAGGGGAAATGCAAAAAATTATTTAAAACCAAAACAAGAGGTGAGGGGAATCATTCAATGGGGATATCTGTTGTGTGGTCAATTTTCTACAAAAAACATGTTTTTGTTCTCATTTCTGTACTTGTAATATTCCCCCATCACTTACTCTCTCAACAGAAAGTGAGGGGAAATTTTCCCAAAAGAACACAGATGGCATTAAAATATGACAGAAAATTTGTAAATTCTGTAAAAATTATATGCTTTAACTATGTTTTGCACACTGCACTCATTGTGAACACGGCACTAATAATGATTTAACTACATTTTTGCATTCTTTTGGATTCTGATTAGAAATTAGCCTGACTATGTAACGCCCTTTATTACCATGAAAGTACAATTGTAACAATAATGTGATACCTACGTAATCATGTGTATAAAAACCTTTATATTGCACTGAATAAACAGAACAGTTATTTGGAAAGATGCTGAGTGTATCTTTTAATGCCTGTACCCTACTGCAGTAGTTATTATTAATTTGCAACCACTGATCAATATGAGGATAGGAGTTGCCTATCCATAAAATTTCACTATAAATTTCCAGAACAGGTGGCGAGCCAGCCAGGAGGGGCTTTACAGGTGAGCCTGAAACAAGAAGCCTGAGACAATCTGGGAGATACAACTGGACAACAGAGATCGAGCTCTGCAATGGTACGCAGAGCAGGAATATTTAGGGGTGTCAACAGAGTGCTCTCCAGAGGGATATGACTTTGCTGGCCCTGGATTGCTGTGGGAGAGCCTTACAGAGCATTTTGTGTTTGGCGATGAAGGAGAACCTACCCTGGAGGAGTTGCGAGAAGGCAGAGAGGCTATGTTCGGTCTCACAGGGGTCTCAGAGCTTGAACCAGATCTGGAATACCTGCTGATGAAAGAACTGCATCTGGAAAGGGCATACCAGCAACTGCTAAAACATGCTCGGCAGCATGCCCAAGAATCGGCAGTGGAAATTCCAGAGACTGGGGAATTGATAGACTTCTCGGCTGAGGAGGAACCAGCAGTAGACCTGGCAGCAGGGCTAAACATAAGTGAACTCTGCCCAGCACTGGTAACGTCTTCTGAGTTCCACGGACAGGAGATGGTGAACCCCTATCCCCAGACACCTGTTCCAGAGGCTGGGGATTTGATAGACTTCTCTGCTGAGGAGGAACCAGCCGGCACATCTCCCGCAGAAGAGCTGGCACCAGGGCATGGCGTTGTCGACCTCTGCCCACAACAACCAGCACCGCAGGAGCTACAGGAAGAGGATGCAATCGGCACCTCACAACAGCAGCTTGAGCTGATGTCCGTGGATGGGACTTCGGTCTCCACTGACACAACCCCAGAAAAGGCACTGGCATTGGGACAAGAGGATGTCAGCTTTACTTTGCAAACACTGGGGGATGTCCATCAAGTCAAAAGTGGAGGAGACTACAGTCGCCACCTGGATACCCCAGGGATGCTGGGCAGTCAGCCCAGATCCCCAACAGCATGATGGAGTCAGCCCAGCCACCCTGTCTTCTCCCCAGTGGCTGAGAGGACTTCAGGGAGAAGGACCAGTCCGTACTTCTCCCCAGCAGCGGGTATGTTCTACGGGAGAGGCAGAGGTTGGCTGGGTGAGTAATGCTTGGTGTGGGACAATTTGCATGGGGGTGGGTGCTGGCATTGAGGGACTGGAAGTACAGACTAACTTCAGAGTACATCCGTCTGGGATTTACTTCTGCGTTAGTCTCCTGCCGAAAGGGGAGATATGTGACAGGAGTGACTTTTGGGGTGGGGGGACCCCTGTGTCAGCTCATGTTCCCTTCATTATGTTTAACCCACCCTGTGTCTGTTAAGGGGTACAGGGTGTGAATGCCCATGTCTTAGTATTGTGTATTGGTGTGGGGATTGTTCATTGTTCCCTGCAATGTGGTTGTCCATTGTTCACTGCCATGTGGTTGTCCATTGTTCTCTGCCATGTGCTGCATCCCATTGTTCTGTGTCTTGGTTGGGTGGGAGGTGTTTCCTGTAGCCCTTCCCTCTGATGGTGTGGGCTGATGATGTGTTTCTGGTTCCTGGTTGTGTTTCCCCGCCCTGTATATACAGTCAGGTCCATAAATATTGGGACATCGACACAATTCTAACATTTTTGGCTCTATACACCACCACAATGGATTTGAAACAAACAAGATGTGCTTTAACTGCAGACTGTCAGCTATAATTTGAGGGTATTTACATCCAAATCAGGTGAACGATGTAGGAATTACAACAGTTTGCATATGTGCCTCCCACTTGTTAAGGGACCAAAAGTAATGGGACAATTGGCTTCTCAGCTGTTCCATGGCCAGGTGTGTGTTATTCCCTTATTATCCCAATTACAATGAGCAGATAAAAGGTCCAGAGTTCATTTCAAGTGTGCTATTTGCATTTGGAATCTGTTGCTGTCAACTCTCAAGATGAGATCCAAAGAGCTGTCAATATCAGTCATTAGGCTGAAAAAACAAAACAAACCCATCAGAGAGATAGCAAAAACATTAGGTGTGGCCAAAACAACTGTTTGGAACATTCTTAAAAAAAAGGAACGCATCGGTGAGCTCAGCAACACAAAAAGACCCGGAAGACCACGGATGACCGTGGTGGATGACCGAAGAATTCTTTCTTTGGTGAAGAAAACACCCTTCACAACAGTTGGCCAGGTCAAGAACACTCTCCAGGAGGTAGGTGTATGTGTGTCAAAGTCAACAATCAAGAGAAGACTTCACCAGAGTGAATACAGAGGGTTCACCACAAGATGTAAACCATTGGCGAGCCTCAAAAACAGGAAGGCCAGATTAGAGTTTGCCAAACGATATCTAAAAAAGCCTTCACAGTTCTGGAACAACATCCTATGGACAGATGAGACCAAGATCAACTTGTACGAGAGTGATGGGAAGAGAAGAGTATAGAGAAGGAAAGGAACTGCTCATGATCCTAACCATACCACCTCATCAGTGAAGCATGGTGGTGGCAGTGTCATGGCGTGGGCATGTATGGCTGCCAATGGAACTGGTTCTCTTGTATTTATTGATGATGTGACTGCTGACAAAAGCAGCAGGATGAATTCTGGCAATATTATCTGCTCATATTCAGCCAAATGCTTCAGAACTCATTGGACGCTGCTTCACAGTGCAGATGGACAATGATCCAAAGCATACTGCAAAAGCAACCAAAGAGTTTTTTTAAGGGAAAGAAGTGGAATGTTATGCAATGGCCAAGTCAATCACCTGACCTGAATCCGATTGAGCATGCATTTCACTTGCTGAAGACAAAACTGAAGGGAAAATGCCCCAAGAACAAGCAAGAAACTGAAGACAGTTGCAGTAGAGGCCTGGCAGAGCATCACCAGGGATGAAACCCAGCGTCTGGTGATGTCTATGCATTCCAGACTTCAGGCTGTAATTGACTGCAAAGGATTTGCAACCAAGTATTAAAAAGTGAACGTTTGATTTATGATTATTATTCTTTCCCATTACTTTTGGTCCCTTAACAAGTGGGAGGCACATAGGCAAACTGTTGTAATTCCTACACTGTTCACCTGATTTGGATGTAAATACCCTCAAATTAAAGCTGACAGTCTGCAGTTAAAGCACATCTTGCTCGTTTCATTTCAAATCCATTGTGGTGGTGTATAGAGCCAAAAATGTTAGAATTGTGTCGATGTCCCAATATTTATGGACCTGACTGTATATCTTGTGTTTGTGTAAAAATAAAGTAGTTGACTTCCTGTCTTAAGAAGAGTCGGGTGCTGTCTATTTCCTGCATGATCAGTGGGTGGTGTCCGGGGATTTGTGTTCGGACAGGGAAGCTGCAGTATAACGGAGATACCCAAGTGCGGTCTTGGTCTGGTTCTGTTACACTAAGGACTTGTATTACCTAGCTAAAATTAACAACAGAGCAAGCAAACAGAATTGATAATATTGCCAGGAAAAGGTTGTCTTTTAAGAACATGAAACTGGAGTTCTTATACAAAGAGCACGATAGAAAACAACAAGCCATTTGATATATATTTCATGCAAGATGGACCCAGTAATCAAGGGTTCACTCAGCTATATCAGAGCAGCAGCTGCATGTAAGGTGCTACTAGACAAAGGTACACACATTATTTTGGTCAATTATTTAACTTTAATGGTCCCACATTCTGTGCAGCAAATATTGCAAACAGCCTAAGTAAATATTTGTCTAATGCAAGGTTCACAAAATGTGAATTTGTATTGTTATTTATGTAGAAAACTAGCAATGAAAAAGGCGTACCGTTGAACCCAGCCACATTGTTGCCTGTATTGGAGGAGGCTGGAGACAAAGAAAACCATGTGTTAATTTGATGATGTATGAATCAGCTTCTGTGAGTCCAGTGTAGGACACACTCCCCAAAGACCCAGATATTTGATTTATTTGTAGCTGGATCCCCGTTGTATATCGAGGATGGCAAGACCCATACTGAATATGCAGTTATCGCCCAGAAAGACATTCTGTATTCAGAGTCATTGGATCCTTCCTGCTCAGGAAGCAGAGCTCCATGCTTTAACAAAGCTTGTGAGCTATCAAAAGTGTATACAAAATACAGACAGAGATATAGAGAGCTATTGGGATGGGGCATGATTTTGGTTCCATTTGAAGGGCTAGAAGTTTTTTAATTCAGCAAGTGAAGCAATTAAGCATGCTAAGTTAAAGTGGTTGAACAGACTCAAGGTTTTTTTACCTTCCTGCATCCAATGAGAAGAGAGAAGGGGCGGGGTTGAGCTGTGGCTCCATGTGTGAATGGGCACATGGAGCAAGGGCTAAGGAGTGTGCATGCTCGGGTCACCCCAAAGCATGCTGCTTGCTGTTGGGGCACCCAACAGGAAGGAGGGGCCAAGAGCACCTGCTGGGGACCCAAGAAGAGAAGGATCCGGTATGCTCTGTGCAAAGCCACTGCAAACAGCAGGTAAGTATAGATATGCTTTTTATTTAAAAAAAAAAGCCTTTAGAATCACTTTAATTGATTGGCTGTCTTCAGCCTCCCAGCTTCTTGCTGAGGTAGCCATACTAAAATTAAAACGCACAAATGGAAGCAGACCAGGCAACTAAGAATGCTGCATTAGAGCCCTGGCACTTACAGGCACTGTGCAACTCACAGTTTCCAACCCTAGTTGTGGCCCAGTAGAGCTGGGGTTAATAATCAAACTTTGAGGACCTCAGAAGAAGAAGAACAAGTGGTCCACAGCAGAAGGCACCTTCTTAAGAAACAGGACTTTGGAAAAAGGTGATCTTTTAAGTCTGCCAGCCACTCTTTTCTCTGTGATAGCCAGCTTGACACATGGACCGTGTCATCAGTCAAAAGCAGTTATGGCTGCCTTAGCAAATTAGCCTGGAATAACGCCAGCGTTCACCACAGTTGTTTTAGAATATATCACTTCTTGTTTTACCTGTTACCAAAGGTGTTACCAAAAATGGAACATCCCTTCCAGAGATTACAAATAGATACAGTTGTGTTCAAAATAATAGCAGTGTGTTGAAAAAAGTGAATAAAGCTCAAAATCCTTCTAATAGCTTTTATTTCCATACACACAAATGCATTGGGAACACTACACATTCTATTCCAAATCAAAACATGAAGAAAAATATATCAAATTTGTGTTGTTCCCCTAAATAAATTGAAGAAAAGTGAATATTAGACTGTTAAAAAAAATAGCAGTGTTTGTATTCTTCTTTACAAACTCAAACATTCACTATATAAACTGAAAAATGTTTGAAGATTTTGCTTTCCTTTGAATCACTTAAGTAATATTTAGTTGTATAAGCACTGTTTTTGAGAACTGCTGTACATCTGTGTTACATGGAGTCAACCAACTTCTGGCCCCTGTGAACAGGTATTCCAGCCCAGGATGATTGGACTACATTCCACAGTTCTTCTCTATTTCTTGGTTTTGCCTCAGAAACTGCATTTTGATGTCACCCCACAAGTTTTCTATTGGATTAAGATCCGGGGATTGGGCTGGCCACTCCATAACGTCAATCTTGTTGGTCTGGAACCAAGATGTTGAACGTTTACTGGTGTGTTTGGGGTCGTTGTCTTGTTAGAACACCCATTTCAAGGGGGGCATTTCCTCTTCAGCATAAGGCACCATGACCTCTTCAAGTATTCTGATGTATTCAAACTGATCCATGATCCCTGGTATGCGATAAATAGGCCCAACACCATAGTATGAGAAACATCTCCATATCATGATGCTTGCGCAACCATGCTTCACTGTCTTCACAGTGTACTGTGGCTTGAATTCAGTGTTTGGGGGTCGTCTGACAAACTGTCTCCGGCCACTAGACCCAAAAAGAACAATCTTACTTTCATCAGTCCACAAAATGTTGCACCATTTCTCTTTAGGCCAGTCAATGTGCTCTTTGGCAAATTGTAACCTTTTCAGCACATGTCTTTTTTTCAACAGTGGGACTTTGCGGGGGCTTCTTGCAGATAGCTTGGCTTCACACAGGCGTCTTCTAATTGTAACAGTACTCACAGGTAACTTTAGACCTTCTTTGATCTTCCTGGAGCTGATTGTTGGCTGAGTCCTTGCCATTTTGGCTATTCTTCTATCCATTCGAATGATAGTTTTTCGCTTTCTTTCACGTCTTTCAGGTTTTGGTTGCCATTTTAAAGAATTTGCAATCTTTTTAGCTGAGCAGCCTATCATTTTCTGCACTTCTTTATATGTTTTCCCCTCTCCAATCAACTTTTTAATCAAGGTACGCTGTTCTTCTGAACAATGTCTAGAACAACCCATTTTCCTCAGAATTTCAGAGAGAAATGCACTGTAACCAGCATGTACAACATTTGCTGCCTTCCTTCCTTAAATAAGGGCAATAATTGCCACCTGTTTTTCAAAGAATGAATGACCTCACTAATAGAACTCCACACTGCTATTATTTTGAACATGCCCCTTTCAATTAGTGATTCAATTACACAGAATCAGCAGCATGCATGTCATGACTGTTGGGTCTGTTGGATTTCTATTACTCTACTACACCTGCTAGTAAATAATTTGCCATGTAGAAATATCATTTCTACCAAAAACAGTGATTGATCAGGTTAGTGATGTCTGACTGCTATTATTTTGAACACGACTGTGTATCCAGATGTCCAAGTAAGGATCTTAGAGTATGCACTTGTCTGTATGGAAATGTTTTCTGAATGGCCAGAAGTTTGGCCAGTGGCAAATGCTACTGCAAAGGCCACAGTAAAGAGTGTTATCAAAATTAGATGTAGGTACAGAGTCCCAGAAGATAGAGAGAGTAACAGAGGAACTCATTTTATGGGAGAATTCTTACAAGAAGTTTTGAGGTTTTATTTTACGTTCCCTACCATCCACAATGTAGTGGAAAGAGAGTAACTAAGGGGATGTCAGAAACTATAAAACTATGGCCTGAATATCTTCATATATTTTAAGCCCCTAAGGGGATTTATGGATTTTCTTCCTATGGGATTTTGTTTGGAAGTATGTTGTTCACTAGCTTATATTTTTTTCTCTTCAACTCAGATCTTACAGAGAATATCCTCTTAAAGAGGAGTTGCACCCTCCACTGCCACATTTGGTACCTTTTGGGGTGGAAAGGATACCTGGTTTTAAGAGGTACCCACTCCCACTTCCAGCTCAGGTCACCGTGGTGAACTGAGACAGAAGTTTGGGCCCCCCCCCCACAGCCCTCTGGGACACTTCACAGGTCCCAGAGGACTGTGGCCTATTCACAGAGTGCAGCACTCTTTGAACATGCACAGTAGGAAACTGGCTTCTCTGCCAATTTCCCTTAGTCAAGATGGCGACACCAGCATTCGACAGCCGATTGAAGAATCGGCTCGCGGTGAGGTCGCTGCTGGATCTCTGGACAGGTAAGTGCCCTAATATTAAAAGTTGGCAGCTATAGTATTTGTATTTGTAAATGTTGTATAAAATTGCATTCCAATTTGCCTTGCCTACGTATTGCACACTGCACTCATTGTGCACATAGCACTAATAATGTTTTGATTACATGTTTGCATTCTTTTGAATCCTGATTAGAAATTACCCTGCCTATGTAACTCCCTTTGTTACCATAAAACTACAATTGTAATATTATTGTGATACTTACGTAATCATGTGTATAAAAGTTTAAATTGCACCGTATAAACAGAACAGTTATTTGGAAAGGTTATTTGGAGTGTATCTTTTAATGCCTGTGTCATTTGGAACCACTAATCAATATGAGGATAGATGTTGCCTATCTATAAAATGTCATTATTAATTTCCAGAACAAGCCCTTTCCTACTCTATCCAAAAGAAACACAAATTTGTCTGGAGCTGCACTTTTTCCATTTTGTGTTTTTTGTCACAAATGTTAAAATGCTAATTTTAGATCTGAAGATTGGTTACCCCCCCAAAAAAATAAAAATAAAAGATAGGGGGGTACTAACCAGTATGTACCTATCTACAATTTACTAATTACAAGAAAATATCAGATTCATATATAAGTTTAGCTGCCTGTATATCTGGATCTGCTGATTGTTTCTACATGGAATTTTCACTGATCACAACAGTGGTTTGTGACTGCGTTACTTTCATTTTAAATATAATCAGATATAAGATCCTGACTTTTAATTATCTTTCATTTAATGCTGAATGGCACACTAAGGTACAACTCATCAAAAAAGGCTTCAGCATTGATCTTTTCTACTATTTCCTCTAGCTCCCTGATTTTGTGCTGCATTAGATGTTTAATCCTGGTCACCTCCCCAGAGTAGTACAATGTTACTAAGGTAACACTGTATTGCTCTGGTCACTGCATGTAAAAAAATTGTGAAAAAAAAACGTAATAAAGTATTATGTTATGTTGACCCAATTCATTTTCAGAATTTGTTTTCGTATCTTTGGCACTTGTTTCGTATTCTCGTTGGTACGGGTAAAGTAAAAAAAAATTGCAGTTTTTACAGAAGATTGCTATATATTTATTTTTATTTATTTCAGGTACTTATATAGCGCCATCAATTTATGCAGCGCTTTACACATATATATTGTCCATTCACATCAGTCCCTAACCCACAAGGGGGGGTACAATCTAAGGTCCCTAACTCACATTCATACATACATGGGACAATTTAGACAGGATCCAATTAACCTACCAGCATGTCTTTGGAGTGTGGTAAGAAACTGGACTATCTGGAGGAAACCCACGCAGGCACAGGGAGAACATGCAAACTCCAGGCAGGTGGTGCCGTGGCTGGGATTTGAACCAACAACCCTAGTGCTGCCAGGCGGAAGTGCTAACCATTTAGCCACTCTGCTGCCCGTATTTGATATATTATTGTAATTGACAGATTTGAATCAGACTGATTCAATATTTCTGGATGCTAGTCCAACCCACCAAGAGAAATGACATAAGCTGATTGGACAATATCAACTGGCGTCATCCAAATTAATGCATGGAATGAAATCTGAAATCCGGATACATTTGTTATCCTAAACAAAATTATCAAACTAATTTGAAAATGTAACTCATTTGCCAATGGGCCCAAACTACTATCACATCATGTGACATCATCCAAATGAAACTAATGCAGTCGCTGATTTTGTTAAAACCTTTTTTTTTTATTCGTTGACATTCATTACTATGTCCATTTGGAGATTCGAATACATCCGAATCTCCAAAAATAAAAATTTTCGGCCAAAAAATGAATCAAAATGAAATGCACATGTCTGTGACCTTCTATACAGTGGGGCAAAAAAGTATTTAGTCAGCCACCAATTGTGCAAGTTCTCCCACTTAAAAAGATGAGAGAGACCTTTAATTGGCATCATAGGTAGACCTCAACTATGAGAGACAAAATGAGAAAACAAATCCAGACAGACAATCACATTGGCTGATTTGGAAAGAATTTATTTGCAAATTATGGTGGAAAATAAGTATTTGGTCACCTACAAACAAGCAAGATTTCTGGCTCTCACAGACCTGTACCTTCTTCTTTAAGAGGCTCCTCTGTCCTGCACTCATTACCTGTATCAATGGCACCTGTTTGAACTTGTTATCAGCTAAAGAGCATCTAAAATGGTAAGCTGCAATATTTTATTTTTTAAAGTTATGCCATATGAATGGGAACCTGTGACAAATATAAAACAGCTGTTATCCCAATTTGGCTGAAAAAGTTAAACTACATTATAAAGAGACTCTGGCATTTTGCCTATTATCAGGGAAATATTTACCCATTGATATTTTTCATTGCAACATTGATACTGAGATGTTTCAGTATTTTTATTTTTTTTTGTTAGTTATGGATTTTCTTTAAAATCATTGACAGAGTAAATTTATTTATTGGGCGACTGTCACTACATATGTATCTTAATTGAACTAAACCTTGCATGTGTTCATGGTGTTTTTTCACTGTGAATATATTAAGTGATTCCTTAAACCTCTACATTAACAACAATGTATAAGTTATTACATACACCTAAAACTTGTGCTATGAGCTTAATTGGAGTTGGAAATTTTTCCAAAATGTAAGCTAGCACTTCTGTAGAAGGAACCACTCCCACTTACCTCCATGCTAATAGGGCATCTTTGTCACTGACAACCAAAAAAGGAAGGCTCGTCTCCAATAACCACCAATCTAAGATGGTATATTTATTACCGATCAAATATGTAAAGGGGTCCTTCTCCACTGACCACCAATCTAAGAGGGCACCATTGCCACTGACCACAAAACAAAGAAAGGCATTCTCCACTAACCATGAATATAGGAACTTTTCTATTGGCTAAAATGTAAAGAAGGCTTTTCTACCGACCTCCAATGTAAGGATGCATTTCTTCATGAACCAATGTAAGAGGGAATTTCTCTTCTGACCACCAATGTAAAGGAAAAGGAACACCATAAATCTCATTGTATGAATTTCTTTTTGCTTCCATTATCACTCTTTATTTTATTTCATGATTACCAAAAAATGATTTCGCTATAAATTTAGTATTACTGGGTGGTATGCATCCTGGGCTGATTTATTTAGTCTGTTTTGTAAGTTTTCTCTGAGCTCAGCTGATCATTTGTTTTCTACTGCTGGGGACTGTCCCTAGTAAAAGCATGGGATGTGACAATAATCTGAGTTGTGAATATTTATATTTACCTTGGCCACCCTCTTAAAATTTATTGCCTGTGGTGCATGCTGGGAGGGGGTATATATATTTAGGGGAAGTTGCAGAAAGCTCTCTTGCCTCCAAATCTGTGCCCTTGGGAGGATGTGTGCTGTTACTCTGGGACCCCCAGTCCTGTTATCTGGAGAAAGGAAATAGAGAGCCAGCAACTCATTCTTTTTCCAAATATGTTGGTTTATTAATTGGTTGTTAGCCTTAATCATAGCCATAAAAACCTCAGAAAAACAACATACATATACACACCCCCTCCTCCCACCAGTCACAGGCTAAATCAATTAGTCAAACCAATTAGAGTTGACCTTATAAAACATCCCAAAAGTCTAAAAAGAGGAAAGAAAAATGAATCATATTACAAAATTAGTTAAAAACAAATTTAGATTTAAATACAGCATGCGGGAAAGGATATAAAAGTTGATTGAACGAACTGTCAACATCAATCACAGTGCACTCAATCGCTAGGAGAAAGGCATGGAACTTCTATTACCACATATTTAATATTACATCTGATACCACATATTGGATATTGAGAGATCTGCCAAAAAAATAATTAAGTGGAAAAACAGGCATCGCTAAAATAAAATATTAAGGCTGTCCGTTAAATTGTGAAGATGTGAACCCACATGCAAAAATCTAAACTTGACATCAACAAAAAATGTTTTACCTAAATACTTTTTATAAAAATAATTGTCAAAAGTATGGACAAATAAGCAACAATTATTTTGCACATGGGATAGCACACATTCACCGCTGACAGTGGTATACAAATGAACATTTCCAAACACCGCAAAAATGAGGAAGAAAAAAAGGAGAGTACCAAAAAATCATAATTTCCTTTATTTGAAACAAAAATCAATGTTCCATCTATGGTTGAGGATGAAGAAGAAGAAGAAGAAGAAGAAGAGGATGAGGATGAAGAAGAAGTAGAAGAAGATGAGGATGAAGAAGAAGAAGAAGAGGATGAGGATGAGGATGAAGAAGAAGAAGATGAAGAAGAAGAAGAAGATGAGGATGAGGATGAAGAAGAAGATGAGGATGAGGAGGAAGAAGAAGAGGATGAGGATGAGGATGAGGAAGAAGAAGAAGAAGAAGAAGAAGAAGAAGAAGAAGAAGAAGAAGAGGATGAGGATGAGGATGAAGAAGAAGAAGAAGAAGAAGAAGAAGAGGATGAGGATGAGGATGAAGAAGAAGATGAGGATGAAGAAGAAGAGGATGAGGATGAGGAAAAAGAAGAAGAGGATGAGGATGAAGAAGAAGAGGAAGAAGAAGAAGAAGAGGATGAGGATGAGGATGAGGAAGAAGAAGAAGAAGAAGAAGAGGATGAGGATGAGAATGAGGAAGAAGAAAAAGAAGAAGAAGAAGAGGATGAAGAAGAAGAAGAAGATGAGGATGAAGAAGAAGAAGAGGATGAGGATGAGGATGAGGAAGAAGAAGAAGCAGAAGAAGAAGAAGAGGATGAGGAAGAAGAAGAAGAAGAAGAGGATGAGGAAGAAGAAGAAGAAGAAGAAGAAGAAGAAGAAGAGGATGAGGATGAAGAAGAAGAGGATGAGGATGAGGAAGAAGAAGAAGAAGAAGATGAGGAAGAAGAAGAAGAAGAAGATGAGGAAGAAGAAGAAGAAGAAGAGGATGAGGATGAAGAAGAAGAAGAAGAAGAGGATGAGGATGAAGAAGAAGAAGAAGAAGAAGAAGAGGATGAGGATGAAGAAGAAGAAGAAGAAGAGGATGAGGATGAGGAAGAAGAAGAAGAAGAAGAAGATGAGGATGATGAAGAAGAAGATGAGGATGAGGATGAAGAAGAAGAGGATGAGGATGAGGAAGAAGAAGAAGAAGAAGAAGAGGATGAGGATGAGGATGAAGAAGAAGAAGAAGAAGAAGAAGAGGAAGAGGAAGAAGAAGAAGAAGAAGAAGAAGAAGAAGAAGAGGATGAAGAAGAGGATGAGGATGAAGAAGAAGAGGATGATGGTGAGGAAGAAGAAGAAAAAGAAGAAGAGGATGAGGATGAAGAAGAAGAAGAAGAGGATGAGGATGAAGAAGAAGAAGAAGAAGAGGATGAGGATGAAGAAGAAGAGGATGAGGATGAAGAAGAAGAGAATGAGGATGAAGAAGAGGATGAGGATGAAGAAGAAGAAGAGGAAGAGGATGAGGATGATGAAGAAGAAGAGGATGAGGATGAAGAAGAAGAAGGGGATGAGGATGAGGATGAAGAAGAAGAAGAAGTAGGATGAAAATAAGAAGAATTCCAGTACAGCAAAAAGTGTATCTGCAGAGAGCTCCGCTATTTCTGACAGTTCTCTGACAGTTCCTTCACATTTACAGCGGTTGAAACATTGTATCTATTTGTTTCCGAATAAAAACATCTGTATCCTAAATGGAAACAAATAGATACAATGTTTCAACCGCTGTAAATGTGACGGAACTGTCAGAACTGTCAGAAATAGCGGAGCTCTCTGCAGGGACACTTTTTGCCGGCTGTAGAAGGGATGAAAATCGGGGAAAATTCGATTCGTGCATCTGAAGTTTGCTAATTTTCGGATTCGGCGCGAATCGAATTTTTCCTAATATTCGAAACGAATTCCACTTCGCCAAGTTCGATTCGCTCATCTCTAGTTGAGATCTAAGATCCACTGGCCCTCTCTCTCTAACAAAATGTGGTGCACATCATGCACTGGTTAATGCTTTCTGAATCTCTCAATGATACTGAATCTAAAGGAACTCATATTGGTAGAGTGGACATCCCCAAAATGTCTGGAGAGGACGACTATCAAGGTATAGGCCTGGGTATATAGACTTGAAATTTATTGCTGCCCCTCCAGAAGGTGACTCCAAGAAGGAAGAGAAGGATGGCTGCATCCAGCATAGGGCAGTTCGCTGTTGTGAGAGACTCGGCGGGCTGGGCACAAGCCGCTACTAATGGACCCTGCAGGAAACCTAAACTGATCACTTTGGAAACAAATATTGCTGGTCATGGCTTAAAAGCTCACAAGTAAATATTGCTATTCACAGCTAAAGGGTACCACATGTCTGTGAGAGGAGAGGAAGTCATTTTTTTCTCATTTTGTTCTTTAGGAGCTCTTGGGCATCCCGCGAACAAATTGAGTTTTCATCAAACAAACACTGAGTGGAAGTCCAATGACTGGTTGCTTCTGACTGGTCAGTGAGTTTTCAGGTGAAGGTGTGGAGCCATTATCTCTAGACAGACTAAAAGGCCCATTATAACTATAAGTGGGTTTTATAGGGTGAGCACCATATACAGAGCATCAGGGTATTACATATTATCCAAACAGAAATAATTCCACATTCTTTATTCTTTCATTTAACACCAGTGTTAATATACTTTGAACTGCAGATACAATTTTTAAGAGGTTCCCTAAGCCCTGAAACTTATTTAAATTATTACTCCAAAAAGATTCAGAAAGGCTTGGTATAAAGATTATTTTATATGTATATTTCACTTTGAAATAAGAAATATCAACAAACACAACTGCACAAAGCTATCTATGCTATTTTCTTAAGATCAGCTAATATAGAAGAATTACTGCAAATGTTAAATTCTGAGGTGGATAACAATATGAAAATACACACTTTGGAATAATGCATTGATAAAACTGTACTTCAACAAATATTACTTTGCGCTGCAAAATGTAATAAAAACTAATTGCATCAAGTTTAGCTCCTGGTTGTTTACATGGAAATAAAATACATACAGATAAAGCATATGCGGTGCAGAAGCTAGGGTTTTCTTCTGTTTTGCTATAGAAACACTGAGCTGTTGTCAGGGGACTCATAAATATCCATCTGGAAGGAGAACCAGAGCATGTCTGGTGTAGATTGTTTTTCTAGCCTGAATAAAACACCAGCAGTGCCACAGGTTTATTACACTTAAAGCGAAAATCCCAGCAAGCTGCTAAATACACAAATGAAAAACATATAAAACATATACAGTGCCTTGGAAAAGTATTCATACCCCTTGAAATTTTCCACATTTTGTCATGTTACAGCCAAAAACGTAAATGTATTTTATTGGGATTTTAGTGATAGACCAACACAACGTGGCACGTAATTGTAAAGTGGAAGGAAAATGATAAATGGTTTTAAAATTTTTTTACAAATAAATATGTGAAAAGTGTGGGGTGCATTTGTATTCAGCCCCCCTGAGTCAATACTTTGCAGAACCACCTTTCACTGCAATTACAGCTGCAAGTCTTTTGGGGATGTCTCTACCAACTTTGCACATTTTTGCCCATTCTTCTTTGCAAACTAGCTCAAGCTCTGTCAGATTGGATGGAGAGCATCTGTGAACAGCAATTTTCATGTCTTGCCACAGATTCTCAGTTGGATTTAGGTCTGGACTTTGACTGGGCCATTCTAACACATGAATATGCTTTGATCTAAACTATTCCATTGTAGCTCTGGCTGTATGTTTAGGGTCGTTGTCCTGCTGGAAGGTGAACCTCCGCCGCAGTCTCAAGTCTTTTGAAGACTCTAACAGGTTTTCGTCTAAGATTGCCCTGTATTTGGCTTCATCCATCTTCCTATCAACTCTAACCAGCTTCCCTGTCTCTGCTGAAGAAAAGCATCCCCACATGATGCTGTCACCACCATGTTTCACGGTGGGGATGGTGTGTTCAGGGTGATGTGCAGTGTTAGTTTTTCTGCCACACATAGAGTTTTGCTTTTAGGCCAAAAAGTAAAATTTTGGCCTCATCTGACCAGAGCACCTTCTTCCACATGTTTGCTGTGTCCCCCACATGGATCCTCACAAACTGCAAATGGAACTTCTTATGGCTTTCTTTCAACAATGGCTTTCTTGGCACTCTTTCATAAAGGCCAGATTTGTGGAGTGCACAACTAATACTTATCATGTGGACAGATTCTTCCACCTGAGCTGTGGATCTCTGCATCTCTTGGTAGGTTTGCAGTTGTGCCATACTCTTTCCATTTTCCATGATGGATTGAACAGTGCTCTCTGAGATGTTTACAGCTTGGGATATTTTTTTTATAACCTAACCCAGCTTTAAACTTATCCACAACTTTACCACTGACCTGTCTGGTGTGTTCCTTTGCCTTCATGATGCTGTTTCTTCACTAATGCTCTCTAACAAACCTCTGTTGGCTTCACAGAGCATCTGTATTTATACTGAGATTAAATTGCACACAGGTGAACTTTATTTACTAATTAGGTGACTTCTGAAGGTAATTGGTTACACTAGATTTTAGTTAGGGGTATCAGAGTAAAGGGGACTGAATACAAATGCGCACCACACTTTTCAGATGTTCATTTGTAAAAAATTTTGAAAACCGTGTTTTATTTTCCTTCCACTTTACAATTATGCACCACTTTGTGTTGGTCTATCACATAAAATCCCAATAAAATACATGTACGTTTTTGGTTGTAACATGCCAAATATGGAAACCTTTAAGGTGTATTTTTCAAGGTGGAAGCTGTTTTACCTGCCAAAGGATTTGTAGTTCCTGCAAAATACTGCATTTATCTCTAATGCAGTTATTTGTCTATTTCCTTCTCCAACCTGTGAATGGACAGTCAAAAGAGGAGCCACAGCCTGATAAGTTCATCTCATGGTCACTCTGCTCTCTCCTCCTATCAACATACTCCTTTTAAGCACATGGACACTGCAGCACAATTGTTTGGCCTAATACATAGCCTCCCCCTCTCCCAATCTGAGCTCTGCTATACAGGGAATTACAAACCAACTTGAAGTTAGGTTTTTACATTGCTTGCATTAAAAAAGTATTAGGGCTGGTTCACACTTGTGCTAATAAAAAATGCAGGTAAAAACTCATACTCAAAACTCACTTGCATTTACCTGCAATTTTATGTGCATTTACCTGCATTTTATGTGCTTTTTTTTAAACTCATATTTTATGTGCATTTTTTTAAACTCCTATTGTGTTTAGCTGCTTTTTTATGTGAGTATTCTGATTCCTGTGTCATCATTTCACTTTCACAAAAGAATACAATAAAATCATTATTAGTGGACACAGACACAATATAACATACACAATTCCTGCTAAATCTCAAAGATAAAACTGCATTGAGGTAATAAATAAATCTCTTTGTGTGCATGAGGTCTTGGTGTTCATTCACATTGGTGCTGTGGCCTGTACAGAGTGAACCAGATTTTTTTCTTTTTTTATGTGGCTGAAACTATGTGCAGGGAACCTATTTTATGCTATGGGGACACAGCAAATGTATGAACACGGCCACAGGTCCTAATTTGACAGGCATGTGGATGCAAGTGAATGGCACCAAACACTGGCAGTGTGCATTTGGGGCCACTCACCCACACCTGCACTCCAAATTAAAGTGATTCTAAAGGTTCATTTTTTTTGGGGGGGGGATAACAAACATGTCTATACTTACCTACTGTGTGCAGTGGTTTTGCACAGAGAAGCCTGGATCCTGCTCTTCTGGGGTCCTCCGCAGGCTCTCCTGGTCCCTTCCTCCTGTCGGGTGCCCCCACAGCAAGCAGCTTGCTATGGGGGCACCCGCAGCTCCTTGTGTCCATTCACACACGACTGGGCCCTGCCCCCTCCCTCTCCTCATTGACTGACTGGCTGTGATTGACAGGAGTGGGAGCCAATGGCCAATAAGGAGGCAAAGACCCGGGACAGCCGAGGCTGTTGTTCACATCGCTGGATTGTGATGAGGCTCAGGTGCGTATTGAGGGGGCTGGGGGCACTGCTGCACACAGAAGGTTTTTTACCTTCATGCATGGAATGCATGAAGGTAACAAACCTTGAGCTTTTATAACCACTTTAAGACTGGCTGTGTTCATCAGCTGCTGTGTCTCCATTGAATTACAGGTGGCTCCAGCTGCACAAACAAATCACTCATACACACTGTATGCGCAAGAGAACCCGTGTGAATGCGCCCTAATTTTTATTTATCTGTTTTTATATATATATATATATATATGTATATATATATATATATATATATATATATATATATATATATAGTAAATTTCTTTTCCATTTTTTACAGTGCTTTTGGGGGAGGGAGGGGCAGTAGATGGTGTCAGTAGGGCAGTGGACTGTGTCAGTAGAGCAGCGGATGGTGTCAGTAGTTTTTAATCCTTAGAATTGTTTTTACAATTTTATAGTTTTTAAAAAAAAATTTACAATTCATTTTTTAGATTTCACTTTCATTTTTTTTTTTTTAATTTTTTGGGGAGGGGGCAGTGGATGATGTCAATAGGGCAGTGGACCATGTCAGTATTTTCTTATTTTTATTACTTTTTACAATTTAATTTTTCTATTATTTAACAACATTGTTAATAGTCCTGTTGGGCAGCTTCAGTAAACTATCAGGGGTCTAAACAGAACCCTGAAGTCTCACTTTTGAGAAAGAGAAAAATAATGAGGAAGCATTCCTCAGTCTCTCTGTAGCCTCAGCTGCACTGATGATGAATGAATAGGAGACAGAGGCTCCTATGCATTCAGAAACTAAAGCATAGTAAACACAGTTTACTATGCTTCAGGCATGAATGGCCAGAGCCAGTGATCTGTTCATTCAGAAAAGGAAGGGGCCAGTGAATTACATATTTACCAGCCCCTTTCTCCGCTCTCCATCCTGACACATTCCCCAAAGCAATGGGTAAGAGAGGAAAGGAGGGAAGCAGGCAGTGCTACGGGGTCTGGGCAGTAGAGGAGATAGTCATGATTGGTGTGGCAGGGGGGCAATAACAAGCACTGATCTCCCTGTACGGCTCTCTATGAAAGCAGCTGAAAGCCCCCTCTCCTCCTCTCTCTTTAATGGTTTTAAGCTGCTTTTATGGGGAGCCATACAGTGAAATCAGTGCTTGTAACTGCCCACCCCCCACCGCACCGATCACCCCCGAATATCAGATTCCCTATACTCCTATTGTGTTCTGTGCGTTTTGGCACAGTACACCTGTTGAGCAGTGTGGAAAACTGCAGCAGTGTTGCAGATTTCCTCATCGCTCTGCACCACAGGTGTCAGGTATGGAAAAGTGTAAATAGGGTGCATAGAAATGCATTCTTTTCTGTATGTCCTTGCAGAGCTGTATTTTTCCTATGCAGAAAAACACGGCTCTGTGCTATGTTATGAATAGGCCTTAATGAATACAGATCTGTGTTAAATCATGTCCTTCAAAGTTGCGTGAAGTTCAGTGTTATATTGCTCACACATCAATGTGATGATAAATACAATATTAAAAAAAACTGTAAGTAAAGCTAAAAAGTACTGGTCATCCATTTTTCAGTCAATAAATTGTATTAGCTCTCTCCAATTGCCTTTGGATCCTACATTAGCACTGCAAGATATTATCTGACGGTATCTGACATCCCCAACATTCAAGTTATTGGTTTTAATGCATGCTTGCTCTTCCTATCTTTAGCAAATTAATAGCTCACAAATGAGTGTCCCCTACCGTTCCATTATATATGCAATGGAAAATGCAATTAGTAACATTCTAGAATGAGTAAAGCTGACCTAAGAGTATCGTGGATGTCCCAAACATTTTTAAAAGTTATGGCTGTCTTCAAGCAAAGGCTGTCTTCCAGCAATCTAGACCTCACCTCCACTATGCTATCTAGTATGCCTCCCTAATGACTTACCCTCATATTGGTTTCTTGTGATGAGCATTTGGTTAGAACAGTTACCACAGAGTCAATATTTACCCATTTTATTTATATATAAACTTGAAGTGTTACTAAACCCATAACAGTTAAATCAGTCTGTATATGCACTAAAGCATGCTTGCTATACTCACTGTTGAACCTAAGGGGTTAATCTTCTGCATTGTGTAAAAAGGCTGTTTGATCCTGACTTCTCTGCCCCTCCTCTTGTTCAAATGTCCACCTGTAAGACAGACTGAACCTGTAGCCACATGCCTATGCTCAGTTTAGTGTGTAATGCTAGAGAGTTTTTTTTCTTGGGAGAGTGCATGTGATCAGCACAGTCCAGACAGAGGGTCAGGGGTTTTACATCCTCCTAGAGCAGAAAGAAAACTCCTCCTACAAGCTTTAACCAGTGCTCTGCTGAAGTCACAAGACTGCTGATGAGAAAAGGTATTTAGCAGTTTATATTTACTAAAATAATTGCACTTCCATGTTCTGTGTACTGTGGGAGACCAGATATAGTGAATGCAGGGTCCTGGGTTTAGTAACACTTTAAAATTTTGTTTTGTACACATTGATTATACAGTTATTGTGCGTACTGCAATGGTATGCTATGTTGTTCACTTTCTTCATGCATTTATATCTAGCAAATGAAATGGACTTTCGTTGTTTGCTTTTTCGTGTATATGAAACTTAAACATTTTCAATAAAAATCACTTAATTTAAAAAAAAAAAAAAGCAAGAACTTCTGTTAGTATGGTGCGCAATGCACTGCTGAAATATGTGCTTTGTAAATACATACACACAAACATATACGTGCACACACTCATATATTCACACATAAAATGATTTTTTGAATATTTAATGACATAATATTCGATGCCCATAAATTATTACAGAAAATATAGCATGAGAGTAAATCAGAGTCAGACAGCTGCAGCCATTAAATATGCCATTACTTTCAAGGAGTCCAGTGTAAGTCAGTACTTTACTGATTTCTTTTTCTTTTAGCTCAAAATATAAAACATTTATACTGGGACTTAAAGTGCTGCTGCATATTTACTGCAAATTGAGGTCATCCTGTAGTATATGTGAATACATGCATGATTAAATAGGGATATAAACGAGAATAAAGTGTGTTTTATCATGGATTTACACTTTTGTCATCGTTTAGGTTTTATTATGTACTTATTCAGCAGTAATAACACAACACAGCTGGGGTGAGAGCTAGTGTAATGGAGGCAGTGTCACTGACTGACTGTAAATCAATTATATTTTTCTTGGATAATGAAGAGAGATGTCCTGGATCCACTGAGTGGCAGAGATAAGAGAACACAGCTGAGGAGAAAAAAAAAATCATCTACTTCCGCTCTGCCATTTCTGCCCTGCAATTTCTCTAGCTGTAGGACCTGTTGTACCTCAAGTATATACCCATATGGACTTTTGCAATGTTAATATAGTTCTTATTTTCTTACATTTTGAAAAGAGTGTTTTGTTAATAAAAAAATGGAGCAGTATTTTTCCTTGGTCATTTAATCATTTGCCATGTTACTACATTAGCATCCTGTACAGCTCTAAAACAAATTAGGAGTGTAGTAATTATCCCCGAAGTGGCCACAGGAAATATCCCAAGTCTCCTTATCTGTTGAAGGCTGCCAGTCCAAGTACCACCTTCAGAGCACATAACAGACACAGGCTTAGTCTAGGGGTGTCTTTGTGAAGATTTATTGCAGTAGTTGAACACAGGCAGGTAGAGGGATGAGGGTGCAGGGTACTCCAAAGCACACACTGGCGTTAGAAGACAGCTTCTCAGGCAGTCACAGTCCTGCTAGCAATGTCTGGCATCTAACCCTCAAAGCACAGGCATACCTTGAGCTTCAGGCAAAAGGTCCTACTCGCAATGTCCAGAGACACTCTTTAGGGAAAGAGGTCCTTATCCAGCCCAGCTTCCTAAGGTAGTGTCCTCCGGAAAATTTGCCTTAATTCAGGTTTCTCCAGACCCTCAGCCAAGCACATACTGTGCACAAAACACAAATACTTCCAGCGCATAGAGTTTTGCCTTAAAGTCTACTTATGCAGTGCATCATCAAAAGCAATGAAATAGCATCCTTATGGCCTGTTTCATCGATGCAGCCCCCCCCTCAGATTGGGGATTCTAGTAGACAACCAGACTAGTGTATTACTGATGATTTATTATATAAAACAAAACATACAGCCAATTGGATACTCACAAAAATAAATGTAGCTAGCTCTGAAGAAACGATGTGTCACGATGTGTTTGGTCACAATATTCCTACACTGGATTGAGATTTAGTGTCATACAACGCCTGTATACATTTATTTTTGCGAGTATCCATTTGACTGTTTTATTTTATACAATAAACCTTCAGTAATGCACTATGTGTGTGCGTCCTCCTATGTGCTCTTTTAAAAGCACATGCTGAGGCCGGATAACAACAGTTCTTCCAAAACACAGCACGGCTTCCAGAGGCAGAGGCCCAAGAGGAGAGAGCTCTGAACAAGCCCTCCCAAACATTTATCTTCTCCTTAGCCACACCTTCTGGGCCTATCTCCCAGGGATTGACTGAGGTCAGATTAAATGCCATAACATAGTGACTGTCCCAGCTACTCTATTTCTGGAAGTTCTTCCCTAGGCAGGAGCAACGAACCACCAGGCTTAGGCAGATCTGACCAGACTTAGAAAATAAATTGCTGCTTAGCTAAGAACAGCAGAACCCAAAACTAAATATATCCAGCCTAGGGCAGGGTACCACAGGATAGTATTTAAATAAAGTTTTAAAGGATGCCTCACATCAGAGTGCCAATATTGGAGGACAACTAACCTTAGAAACTGGGTAAAGGCATACATTAACTCATAATTTTATGCAATGTGGAAACCCCACTACCAAGCATCTTAAGTATCTACCAATGCTGGACAAAACAATACACCAAAAAGTGATCAGCAGTCATTAGTGATGCAGCAGTATAGATTGCTATGAAATAGAAAAGTTAATACTTTTATATAGAAAAAGGATTTTTCCAGGAAGGAGCGAGCGATAGGATCAAATCAAAGCATCAGCAACAATGGCTGATGCCTGCAGAAGGGCCATGAAATGTATCAATAATTCTTTTGTTAATAACAACACCATGGTTTATAAATTTTGCCCATGGAGCAGACAAAATGGCTGTGGAATAGAAAAGATTTTTTTAGAGGTATTTCTGGGGGTAGAAATTAAATATTTCAAAGGTGTTTTAGCTTTGACATAGAAACACTCTTATTGATGAACTTTGACCCATTGCAAAACAAGATATATCAGTAGCACAATAGTAGAGTCGTTCCCAGTTTCACAGTCTGCATTGTGGAATAGGTGCATTGTCACTGCAAGCTACCGAGTAATCCAAAAGGTCATAGGCATTGTTGCAAGCCACAATTTCTGTTCAAGGTTTAACTATTGTCTGACACACACTTATGTCTGGATGCATTGAAAGAAGTCTAAGGATAGCACCATCTTTCTAGCAATATTAACATGCGACACAGTCTTTTTAGAAATATAGCAGAAGCTTGGTAAAACCTATATTTACTGTGTGCACTCCATAGGTTTATGAAAGGTGCTTGCAGCAACAGCTGGCACAACAGGAACTGTACCACCAGCTTCTTGACCATGTAAATGTCCAGTTATTAGATAGGCTGGGTCCACATTTAGGTCTCTCTATATTCATCAGGATGGATGGTTGGTGGTTCTAAGTGGCAGAGGGAGAATTAGGCGCATATGTGCTTGCTGCTGTGGAGGAAATGTGGGGGGTGGGGGATAAAGCTAATTATGCACAGCAGATGAACCACTGTTTTCACTTTTTTTTTCGCACCTTGTCCTACTAAAATCTCTCCAGTAGGTATGTTCGCCACTCTAGTCATCGTCACCTGTGATGACAGGAGCCTGGCTTTTGGCATCTCTAGGGGTAGACATCCATAACTAGTGCTCTTTAATATACAGGTAGCAGGAGTCAACAAAGCAGCTTTGATTTCAGACTGGAAGCAAATAGATTTTTTGCTTATCCAGTTACACATAAATTAGGCAGCTTGCCCACAGCAAAGAAATAGAAGCCATAAAACTAAAACTTAGCCTGTATGGCTCTAACTAGACAAAATGTTTTTCAAACAAACTAATAGATTCTGTTCTCATATCCCGAAAATGATTTGTTCTTACTTGTCAAAGCCACCACACTTTGTTCTAAAATAAACATCTGAAGGCAGCAGCTTCCTCCATCATGAACAATTACAGCACTGGTGTAATTACCCATAGATTATTCCAGGGTTCAGACAACCAAACCAATTGATTCCTAAAGTGGCTTTCCATTGCTTCAATCACATCCCTTACATATGCCATATACAAAGCAAGTGCCAAGGATGACATAATAGTTGAAAAAACAAGGATCATGAGTAAGTAGGGGCCTAAAGAACCGAAAAAACACTGAAAATAAAATAGGCTAATATCAAGTGGTCCATGCATACCCCTCTTTTAAGTTCTCATGCACCCTGGACATTTTTACAGCTGCTGTTTTTGGCTTTTTATGGTTTTTTCTACAGCTGGCAAACTCCCCAGCATGTTATCCTATGTGTCCATGCACACATAGACTGTAATCAACGTTTTTTTTGGCTGGAAAAAAACCCAGAGCTAGTGGGCTTCTAGAGGAGTTTTTAGCTGTAAAAACGCTCTAACGCTGAAAAACATGGCAAAACGCCGTAAATCGAAGAAAGAATACTGTGAGATTTCAGGCTGTTGGGGCATTCTGCAGAAATCCTGAATAACCTCCAGGAATCTTCAAGCATCCCCGGCATTCACATGTCTACATCTAGGTATGTGGGAAGAGGAGCTAGTATATCCCTCCACTCCCTATAAACAATA
Source organism: Staurois parvus (assembly GCF_062004578.1). NCBI lineage: Eukaryota > Metazoa > Chordata > Amphibia > Anura > Ranidae > Staurois > Staurois parvus. Next base: position 3,352,813 of record NW_028318023.1, on the reverse strand, counting down.
TGCAATAACCTGGTTGCGATACATTGATGATGTCCTAATGGTATGGGATGGAGGTATGGATGAGCTTAAAAGCTTTATGGAATTTTTGAACAAGAATGATAGAAATATCAAACTTACGTATACAGTGGATAGAGAGGTGATAACATTTTTGGATTTGTCAATCTCTGTCCACAAAAATAAACTGGTCACTAAAACATTTAGAAGGGAAACAGCGGCCAATACACTTCTACATGCTAATAGCTACCATCCAAAGAGTCTAAAACAGGGAATCCCTATTGGTCAGTTCCAGAGAATAAAAAGAAACTGTACAGAAGAATTAGAATATAGACATGAATCCATCCAGCTCTACAAAAGGTTCAGAGAGAGGGGCTATTCACATAGAACCCTAAGAAGAGCAAAAAGAAGAGCCCTCGGTAAATCAAGAGAGGAACTAATTAATAAATCAAAACCAAAGGCAGCTGCGAATACTGAAAACCAACCGGTAAGATTCATAACTAAATTCGGACAACAATGGGATGAAGTCAAGAAGGCCCTGGACTCCCATTGGCATTTACTAATTCAAAATCCGCAGATAGCGAAAGTGGTAGGAGAGAGCCCCCATATGGTGGCAAAACGAACTCGGAATCTAAATGATATATTAGTACAATCAGAATTTCAGAGGGTACCACAGAGAAACTGGCTAACTAGGAAGACTGGTATATATGGTATGTTTCCATGTGGTCATTGTCAGATTTGCCCATTTGTACATAAGTCTAATCAGTTCTTCAACAATGATAACTCTAGGATATTTCAAATACGAAGCTTCATTAACTGTTCTAGTAGTAAAATGATATACATGATAGAATGCCCATGTAAAAAGATTTATATAGGAAAAACCAAAAGAAGCCTTAGGACTAGGATTGGTGAACATCTGAGAGACATTAGAAATGAAAATAGGAATGTAAGAAAGGGAGAAAAAGTGAACCCATTGGCGCAACACTTTAAAGAAGTACACGGGGGCAAAACAGATGGTCTAAAAGTAAAAGGGATCTTTCTGCTGAATATTTCGGCTCGTCGGGGTGATTTTGATAAAGTCCTCCTACAAAAAGAAAAATTCTGGATCTATACCCTTGTCCCATCTGGACTAAACACAGAACTTAACTTTGGGGTGTTTTTGAAATAAATTCCCTTGAACTCTCTATATATCATGAGTTATAATCTACATTGCGATACCCTATATATGCACTAAATATGGGCCTCTGTGGACAAAATATGAACCTAATTGTTCGATTCTTTCTACTCTAATTAGGTGGTGAGCATATAGAACAATAGGACTTTTTTTAAAATCTTGGTAGCTGTACTTGGTCTTGATGTTTCCCTATGTGAAAGTGAAATATGCTAATAATAGTCTCCCGTCTATCATTCTCCTGGAAGATGATTTGGTCCATAGTAATTAGGCTCCTCTTCCACATCCAGCAATCATTTTTAAATTCAGGATATATGTTTTAATTCACTTCTGGATATTCCCAATGTAGTGATATTCTTTCAACACAAGATGGCGAGGTGGAGACTCTTTGGTATGCAATTAGTGCACCATATAAGGCAAAGGATTGAAGTCCCCTCCCAGTTCTGACGAAGTCTGCGGTGATTGGCGGACGAAACGCGTCAACGTATTGACGTCACTACGCTCGGCGTCTTCACAGGGTGCGGCGCCCACGAGGCGGGAAGGAACGGCGGTGTCACAGCTCCCTGCTAGGTAGGCCCAAGACCTTTTGAGAACTACCAGTGGGCTATTATCACAGCGGTTCGCAAACGGCAATCCCTCAGGGAAATATATCTTCCACCGGTGGCAAGTTATTTAAAAGCTTACGGCTGTTGAGATTTACAGAGCCTACATGGTGTTCATAGGGCATGTTGTATGGGCCTAATTTACCCTGTATACTCGGGGAATTTTTTGGAAATCCTCTAAGGAGGAGAATCTACATATATATATATATATACATACGCTATCCTATTCAGGTATTTTTTGCTGTGACATAGCCACATCCTTATAAAACCGCAAATAACCTTCTCAAATTGAGCAATTTTTGGAAACCCTTCACTGGGTATATTAAATTCAGGTATCTACGGCCTGCTATATGCTATATACACACTATATGTGTTTGAAATCCACGCATCGTGTATACCTGGTCCCTCACCCCCATATGCATTTTTGGAAAAGCATCAAGGACCTGATCTTAGTTCAAGTCGACAGGAGTCTTCTTGATCCTTATTGATGGTAATATATCCACATCTCTATGTGTGTTTTGTTTTCGGGATTACCTGATGCCCATGTTCTACACATTTATTATCTTTTTCTATGTATATCCTCAGAATCATTTGGTACTGTGGACCTTGTTCCATTTGGGGTGGCTATCCAGGAAGTCCCTACATTTGAGAGGCGGGTATGATAGTCTCACCTCTGAGAAGGTAACAGCAGCATCCATTGACTATTGTGGAGGGAGGCCTGGTAAATTTTGGATGTGATTTGGTTTCCATATTGCTAGATACATACCATGTATTTTTGTGTTCCAGCTTGTACATTCCAGGAGGTCCCTGATATATACTGGGAACACACCCACTGAATATACGGTTCACACAAATATTAAGCAGGAAACCTACGGAAATCCAGGATAACTATTCCATCATTACACTACTCTGCCTTATATGGTGCTCTGTTGGCTAAGATGACCCTTAATTGAAGACGCTAAGTGTTTTTAAACATGATTTTATTTTTTTCATATGTACACCGTGCTTATGTTTAACCTCCCCATGATCTATGTGATCAAATAAAGTATTGTTAAATTCATTTGAATTCATACTACTCCGCGTGGATCTTTTAGAAACCTTCTTTTTCAGATAGGCGTGTTCTTGTCACACTATCATATTGTTTAGGAATCTTCAAGTGCCTGATACCCAGGACAGGTATATGCAAATTGTAGATGAATAATACACTCTTGGATATAGAAGAAACTTTCTTTATGTTTTTGTTTTCTGAAATCAAAGGGTATGAGAAAGAACAGAATTCACATGGAACAAGAATCAGCACTTGGAAATATGTGTAAAAATAGACTTTAATTATTAATATACCACATCAAAGAGAAGTAATCAAACAGAAATAAATATGTCTTTGTTATATATGTGATGTAAAAAATTCCATGGCATGCCTCTCACTGCAGTGAAGTCTGAGTAAAGGTAAAAAAAGACATTTTTCAGATGCGCAGGTAGCGGATTTTATTTTGCCTTTTTTCCATACACATACTTTACATCTTGTTAAAGTGGTAGCAAACCTACCTTGTACCTACAGGTAAACCTAAAATAAGTATGTAAAGCTGATAAATGTGAGCTCACAAAGGAAGTAAGAGCAGCTGTGCACAAGGTAACCAAACGAAGCCTGTAAAATAGTGTAAAAATGATGTGCAGCGCTAAAAGTAATACTAAAACCAAATATATAAAAGTTCAATGCGACATATAAAAACCTTATAGATAATGTAAATCATAGTAAAACAGTTCCAAGATTAGCATAAATGGTCCATATAATGATTAGAGGTGCTCAGATATTCCTATTACTTTCTGAGGGTGAGTGATGTGCAAATGGATGAGTAAAGAATGCGCACTCACCAGAACGCGCAAATAAATGAGCGTTTGTATATTATATCCCAATGTCATCTAATGGTCATCACAGGGTATGGCAGGAATCAGGGTAGACTCCCGATGGTGGTCCTGGGATTCAGTAGTGGGGCATCAGGGATATCCAGAATCCCCCTTAAAGGGTGCGTGGGTGCAGCTCTCTAGATGTGGTGGAGGCTCCCTCTCTGGTGGTCAGGTGGCAAGTAGCTGAAAAGTGATATTCCGCACAGGAGTCAATATAAAAGCATATCCATAGTGTAGCATGTTCAGGGTTTTATTAAGGTATGCAAGTATCTAGGAAATGGTAACCATAACAGAGTGATAAAACACATGGACTAACCGTTCAGGGTAGAAAGAAGGCTGCCAGAGCTCCACGTTGCTCCGGCGGTGTAACATCATGGCGTTACTGGCTTCTGCTTACGTGTTTCGTGCACCCGCACGTCGTCTGAGGGGAATACCATTAACGCCTAGCCATGCGACGTCCATTTATATGCTTAGTTCATGCGCATTAGGTATGCACCATTGTTGTGAACTCATCTCATGTATCCAGCGTGTCTCAAGTTGTGAGACCGCTCGCAGTTTATTAACCCCCCTCCAGTGGGGCTGTACCTTGTCAATCCCCACAAAAAGTAATGAGGATGGGTCTTTATTGTGCTTCCGTTCGTAATGGTATGATAAGGCTTTACACGCTGGATACATGAGCTCCGTACATTACACCCACAAGGCCATAATATTGACATTGACTTAAACTGTTTTATTAATAAAAGTTAATTTATATGTGATTTTATGATTACTAAATTAATGTTTTTAACTAATAGAATAGGCATGATTTTCCTTCCTATACCGATTTTATACAGAAGTGGTTTTGCATGATAACATTTCCCGTCTGCTCTGTTGGTTAATACTCATCATATCTTTTATGACATAATTTTATGCGTTATATTATTATATTTATTTATTTATTGATTCATTATTAACTGATAGTAGCATTCATATATGGTTCACCAGTATTAACCATGCACTGTTTATTTATATACATTTATAAGTTTATGATATTTATATTTTTTTAATATGACTTATCGATTAGTAACACTTATTTTAATATGAATTACTGCTTTTATTATGAACTCTGTGTAAGGGATTTTCAAATAAGTATAATTTATTCTAGCATTTTTCCATTGGTATATATTGTACTATTAGACGCTCAACAGCTGTCCCACCGATAGTCTCTTCCAAATCTTCTAGCTCAATTACTGAGGATTAAGCATTTTAATATTCAACCTATTTATATATACCTACTGTGCGCATTTATACACTTACTGTGCGCATCGACTGACATGAAAGATTGTCATATTAGCATACACATTCTCAAATACCGAAGGAAAAATGGTGCCCGCTTAGCCTCGCGTGCGCATGACGTTAGGTCTTCACAACAATGGCACATACCTAATGCGCATGTGCTAAGCATATAAATGGACATCGCACGACTAGGCATTAATGGTATTCCCCTCAGACGACCTGCAGGTGCATGAAACGCGTAAGGAGGGGCCAGTAACGCTGTGACGTCACGCCACCGGAGCAACGTGGAGCTCCGGCAGCCATCTTTCTACCCTGGATGGTTAGTCCATGTGTTTTATCACTCTGTTATGGTTACCATTTCCTAGATACTTGCATACCTTAATAAAACCTTGAACATGCTACACTAAAGAGGGAAACAGGAATATTCTGCATGAGTCAGAAAACAGGAACACTAGATCTAGGGAGTGCAACAGAACATAACACTTTTAGCACATTGAAACACACAGCTAAAAACACGTGTTTTATGCTGCACTCCCCAGATCTAGTGTTCCTGTTTTCCTAAATCAGGTAGGGTTAAAGAATAACTGATGTTTTAACCAAAAGAACCCATTAAAACTAATGCATTCCAGTAACGTGCTATAAAAAGCACATTTTACAGCATAAACAGATTGGAAAACAGAATGTGGAAGCTCCACATTCCAGAACCCAGTCACTATATAGAGAGGTAAAGATATGGCTTCAGCCTGAACTCCTTCTGACAAGTTTCGCCCCAACTATGGATTTTACTTATAGAGATTTCCATGATTAAGCCCTGTAGGCAGGGCAAAACAAGTCAAGAGGAGCATAGCCAGGAGGGATTCAGGCTGAAGCCGTATCTTTACCTCTCTATATTGTGTGCAGTGTTTCCACCTACTGTTTTCTGGCCTGAATACATTTTTTTGAAGGTCGGCACCCGATCTGTGTTTTAGACTACAGGGGGAAGTCTTGCAGTCTTGCAGTCTTGCAGAGCGGCACTCTAAGTTTTTTGTGTATGGGTCACATTTTACAGCATACCACTGCTACACACAGTAACATGACACACATTGTGGTGCACTACCAACAGACCTAGGCAGTGCGGCACAACACATCTGAGTTTTACTGAACTGTAACACAAAGATGTAAAAAAATGCTTCCTGTCCATTAAAAAATGTACTGCAGTACACTGGCAGCCATTAAAAAATGACTGAGCTGCCTTAGCGCGACACATTTTAATGCGCAAAATACTGCATTTCACTGCAGTGCAATACTGCACTGAATGGGTCCAGTCTTCATATGTCACCTCCAACCATTATTCCCATCAAATTTCAAAAAGCTACTAAAGGCCTCAGACATAGAAGAAATTAAACTCCAGGAACTACAACCCTTTAAAATCTGCTGTCATATAAAGTGGTACTAAAGTCTAAATGTTTTTACCTTAATTTATTCTGTATATCACATCACAATAACTGTTAGCTTACAAACCCACTGTCAGAGGAGAGAAACATGGCGGCCTGGAGGAGGTTAAGCAGTGGGCAGCCAGGCAGAGAAGAATTGCACACATCTGAAAGTGTCCAATTGGTCTCATGATTTCCACTGCCTATAATTTGAGTATCTAAGAGACTATAATTACTAATAAAGCAATATTATATTACCGTTTTCAAATATACTACGTAACAAGTGTATGTTCCAATGCTGATTATTCTGTGGGAAAGACGCAACCTACTGTTTTTAGCTGAGTATAAAGGTTATGGTAAGGTCCCCTGTTCTGTTACACAGGCTGAAAAACTGTACTTTCTTCTGATCATGCTGTATCTCATAACTCACATTTACAGAACAAATCATTCAAATTGTGTACCTTTCAGACACAGCACAGAAAGCCTTAATCAGACATTGTACAAACAGAGAAGACTGAAGACTGAGTCGCAGCAAGGTGACAAAACCTCACCACCTCTTGACTTCTTGTGTGGGCTTGATAGTTTCATATTCTTTCTGCTCAGCCTCATTATTAAAGCGGTAGTAAAGTGAAAACAAAATTGAAATGGTGCCCTGCAGGCTAATGCCATAATGTGCTAGTATGTACCACGTATTAGCACATTATGAAAGACTTCCTTTATAAACAGAGTTCTTCATAGCTAAGCTGTCACCACTCCTGGTGCTTCCATCTTCAGCCAGTCTTCTTTCCAGGTTTGTGCTCTCTAGCAATTTGAATGGCTGCAAAGACATCACTCCCACACATGCGCATGTGAGTCCCTATATCCAGTGAATACTGAGGGTATTGCACATGCCCAAGCGAGGTCATCGGCTGGAGCCAATGTCTACTGAGCAGCCCAAGTTTAAGGCATTTCAAAGGCACCCGCAGGTAAGATGTGTATAATCTTACGTGTAGGGCAAACTCAAACTTTTCATTTAGAACCACTTTAAAGCTGAATACCACTACTTTTAATATGCCTATATTTTGCCATTTCTGGTTCCTCCTTTCCACCCATATCAACATGCTAAAGACATTTTAAATAAAGCCTTTCATTTTATTTTAGACCCAATGATGTCATCACTGGGTCTCTGTAGTTAGCTCCTGATAGAAGTGATGCTGTAATGTTTTAAGGAAGCTGTGCACAGAACCTAGTCCCACCTCCAGACAGTGGGCTGGCTCTTGCAAAAGAGTTATACTTATATCAAAGTGGCTTTATGGGTGGGTGTCAGTATGAATGAGCATTCCTAGGCAGTCTGAATTTGTAACACCCAGGTGTGATGCTGAACCTCCACGATTGAAAGAATTGATATCCAATAACTGAAAAGGGATAGTTAGGCTGGGGAGGAAAGGGTTAGTTGATGTCAGAAAATGAGGCAGGCTCTATCTTACTTGCTGCAGCTTCTAATGCACACTGTGAGAAGCTCGTATGAACTGAAAGCAGAGTAAGTGATTTCAATTTGATCAACACTAAAATAACACTAAAATATGATAGTGTTCCCATCCCCCCTCTTCCCTACCTCCCTCACTGCTCTACCCCCCCTCCCACCCCCACACACTGTTTTTCTTTTTTCCTTTACCCTCTTCTCTTTTCCCCATCCCAACATAAAACACATGTTCTCCGCTAATTCTGACCAAAATTAACCCTCCCTCTCACCTATACGCCCCACACTGACTTACTACTAACACAAGAGGATCTCCCACTGCCTCCCCACTGAAAGACACCAAACTTTCTTCCCCTATAGCAGTGTTTCTCAACTCCAGTCCTCATGGACCCCCAACAGGTCATGTTTTCAGGATTTCCATTATTTTGCACAGGTGATTTGATCAGTTTCACTGCCTTAGTAATTACCACAGCTGTTTCATCTGAGGGAAATCCTGAAAACATGACCTGTTGGGGGTCCATGAGGACTGGAGTTGAGAAACACTGCCCTATAGGAACACAAGTCCCACACTACATCTCAACAGCATGCTTTGGCAGCACCTCATGTGGAATTGGCTTCCTCAAAATTGCCCAAGGCTCTCCCCACAGCATTTTAGCCCTGAGATATACATAGACCGCTATTCTCTCCTATGAGGCTTAGACAATCTTCCTACTCTCAGCTCTATAAAAGAGGAATCCTCTCCTCCTTTGATTGCTCTTCTATCAATTACTTACCTCCCTGCTTTACAGCTAACATTCCCCAATGCGGGGGTGAGATCCCATTCATAATTCTTACCTATTTGTACATGATCAGTTTATTTCTGTTATATTACCATGCCATTGTATTTTACTGCACAAATTTTGGTCCTGTACGATGTACTGTATGTTTCATCACCTTTCTTCAATAAACACTTTTTGTGGGAAAAAAAAAATATGACAGTGTTATTTCCCCCATTGCTGAATACAGGGAACATAATACCTAACACTGATTATTATAATGACAAATGATATTACAGATAACTATTTTATATTTAATTATGCCAACTCATACATCTTCGTTTTTGGCTCTTCAAAAAAAAAAATTTAAAGTTTTATTATAAAAATGATTCTGACTGCCAAATTGTATAACATTATACCACACATTTCCTTCTAAATAATTATCTTAGATCAGCTTTAGATTGCTTTCATTTTATTCATTATGAATTGATACAAATGTAGCTAGGCTTAGTGTAACATTGGTTTCATGTTCCCTGCGGAACAAGAATTTTCTATTAGCTTGTTAAAAAAAGTGTTGATAATGAGGACATTCCATGACTGGAGTTTTTTGCAATTTGATTAGACAGAGGACAGGAATCCTAGGCAACACGACAGCTATATTGCAGAAAACGATTATCATTGGTTTGCTATTTTGCTGCAATAACCAGGAAAATACACTCACCGGCCGCTTTATTAGATATACGTTTTCAATTGCTTGGAAACACAAATTGCTAATCAGCCAATCGCATGGCAGCAATACATTTAAGCATCTAGAAATTGTGAAGATGACTTGCTGAAGTTCAAACTGAGCATCAGAATGGGGAAGAAAGGGGATTTTAGTGACTTTGAACATGGCATGGGTGTTGGTGCCAGATGGGCTGGTCTGAGTATTTCACAAACTGCTGATCTACTGGGATTTTCACGTACAACCATCTCTAATGTTTACAGAGAATGGTCCAAAAAAGAGAAAATATCCAGTAAGCAGCAGTTGTGTGGAGAAAAAAATGTCTTCTTGATTTCAGAGGTCAGAAGAGAATAGGCAAATTAAGGTAAAATGTCCTTGGATTTAGATATATTCTAAATCATGGTTGCAACAATTGCAACCTCTGTAAATCTGCAACTAAAAACTTTTTTGTAATTTTTAGCTAACTGGACAGAAATACCAAATCCAACGCATAATACAATCCAGCCATGTACAATCCAAACAAAACTCTAACAGCATTCTAGCAAGTCCCCCTTTCAGAAATGGCAATTTATTGAAAGTGGCCATTTTTATACATTTCAGGAACAAAGGATGCATATTTGCAAAAAAAGAAGCCAACATAACCGAACAAAAAAGTGTTGTTGCTTTGCACTTCTATATATGACTTGTTTAATAAGGATGTTCACAGAACGTGCTCTACTGCAAAGATCAGTTGTTATTACATAAGCATGCCCTGCAGATAGCCATCTTTTTAAATAAACCATGACAGCAGAGGCAAAAGGTCACCCCAGTAATAGAAAAGAATGCTAGTGCCACTATTAGGCTTTTGTTAGCTAGTTTTGATACAATGATCCAAAAAAGACCTTCATTCACATTGTCAATGATTTCAATAATTTAATAATGACCAATGTGAAAGAACTTAGACAACATACCAGAACCAAGTCCTTGGATTTTTCTTTCTAGAATTATCTCGGTTGCATATTTTAATTTGGTTTATTGCCATAGATCTGTTTTTAGAAGACCTACCAGCATATAAAAAAACTTGCAATAGTGTCACAATAAGGTCACATTTAGCAATAAACCTTGGATGCTGAATGCTAACCCCAATAAAATCAATAGGAGACATATCTGTCAAATTAAAAATGCTAATTTCTTGGATAATTACCTTTATTAAAAAAAGTCCCCAAATAATACCCCTTATTGTAAATCCATCGTCAATCACAATGCCCACTACCTGCTGACTCACCAAAAAAAAAAAAACAATGATTCAGAGCACATGACTTATCCCAGCAGTACCAGTAGTCAAATGACAGTTCCCCGAGCTGTCATCTGCTATATAAGGAAAGGGGTGGGAATGGTGGTGACATTAGTGAACAAATATGGCCATAGCTATTTTTACTGCTATCCCTGCATCTTTGCTTATGTGGTGGGGACTCCCCGTGATGTCAGTGCTTTCTAGGGACACAGTAGGTGCAAGCACCAATGGTTTCTTTAGGAACCAGTGACATTAGGAAGCTGTCATATTTGGAAACAGTAGAAATATGGCTTCTATATACAGTATGATGCTCAGCTTCCGTTGAACAGGAGACCGGACGGGCAAAAACTCAGCCTGTACCTAGCTTTGGACCAAACTTTCAGCCTTTTCCCACCCACATTTATTTCTGTGTCTGTTTCATATGAATATCTTTGCTTCCACATAAGGATGAGGTTTGGGGTTACTGCTACCATGGATTTGAAGCAAATTCTGCAGGTTGGAGATTCATGGTCCCAGCAGATTATTGGGCAAATTCACCCATGGGAATTTTTTTTTTTTAAAAAGATACACTACACTGCACAGCCATGGAACTATTTATTATCATAAATTTATTTTGTGGTTGATTTTGAGGTCTTCCACTCGTTTTAGCTACTGTCATGTCTATAGCAAAAACATTTTTAGCTGCAAGTATTCCTCTTTTTTTTATGTATTTGTTTCAGTTTAACACTTATGTGTACTCTGCAATATTTTAATTATAGTAAAACCTCAGTCTTTGCTTATAGCCTCTAGTACTATAAATTTGTACCTAGCCTTGCTATTTAAATTTGTCCTGCTGCTGGCCAATTTTACAGTGGTCTCTTAATTCTTTAAAAAAAAACACCTGTCTGTGCATGTACTCTTTCTGTAGTACATTTTGGCCAATTATCTATCATTAAAAAACCCAGCTGCAGCCAGTTTTACACCTCTGTATCATCTGCAGTCTCTCAATTCTTGATAAGAGTTCAGTAAAAAATGGCCAGCAAGACAGTTTTACATTACTGAAAACAGGGACATCCTTGGTAAACTTCTGACCAGTGTGATGAAAAAGCACATTTCCCTGCTAAAGCTACCTGAAATGAAAAACAAAAAAAAATCTAACTGAAAAAGGCAGGGTTCTCTGCAATGCAAGACTAGTCCCCACAGCCTCTTTTCCTACATGCATTGGCAGTCACATGTCCTGTGATGTCATTAAGACCAATGCAGACTCCATAGCCCTGCATTGGATGTGAGGACACCAAGGAAAAGTCCACTGCTGAAGCATAGGGGAGCGCTGCCTGCTATAGGAGTGGAGGATTAGTTAAGTAAAACTGCTTTTCCCATCTCCTAGACCTAATGGAGCATTTAAACCTTGCAGTGCAGGGGCAGCCCTACTGCAAGGGAGGATTTTTATTTTCCCTGGATTTGAGTTTGAAATAAATTAAATTGGGATGCTGCTGCCGCATGTAGGTTTAACTAATCGAAAAGAGATCAAAATTAATTCACAGGCAAATATGTAATGCAAGTGTATACCATCACTGAGGAGGCTGTTTGTGCAAATTTAATTGTTCCATAACACCACTTACAGCTTTAGCCCCCATCCACACTGATGTGACTTGACCATTCAAATCGCATGACAATTTGCATCCAATGATCAGCAATGGAATCATTCTAATTGGTGCAACTTTCGATTTGAAAAGTAGTTCCTGCACTACTTTTTCTGATTTCAGGTGCTGCTTGAATAGACATCTGTGCATGAAGTCACACAGATGTCTGCAAAGTTGCACCTCAAGTCGCATTAAGAAGCAACTTTAAAATTGTGCAATTTCAGGTGAAGTTGCACGATTTCTAAGTCACATTCAGTGCGAACCAGTGCTTTCCGCATTAAAAACTGTTTGTGAATTTTCAGTGTTTCCCTCAAATCTGCAGGAAAAAACTCTTTCCCTGCTGAAAGGTGTTCTTTAACATTTTTTTTGTATTGGTAGTACCCAGCTTCCTACATTTCTTTTTGTACAGTAGTTTACCTTTAAAAATCTAAAAATACCCAGAATTTAACAACAAGATTCACCCCCATCGACTTCAATGAGATTGACCTTCAAGTGCAGGTCGATTGAATTTGGAGCAGTATTTGCTAAATTTTGAGCAAGAACCCTTAGCAGATCAAACCTGGGCAGATTCGCCTATCACTACTTGCATAGAAGTTTTGGAGCTTTAATGTAAACCTGTGCTGAAAGAAATATAGAAACTGTCAACTACTGACTATTTGTCTAGCTGTTATGTGGATTTAAAAAGTCCATCAGCGCACAAGTGCCCCCCAGAGTCTCCCAAGTAGCTGAACAGACCACCAACGTCCCTTGGCTATAGACCTTTGAGAAAGTCTATGAACAATACGTGTCAATAAGTGAAGTCAGATGCCGGAATTGGAAGCACCCAGGTGGCCATTTTGAGTGTTGAATGTCTGTATACCTTCTCACATGTAAGCATAATGGTGGTGACTAAAGCTGTCTTTATGAGATTTTCTGCACTATGAGCTCTTTTTGCTTTCTCCATGTCCTTTAACTTTCTCTATACCCTTTAACTATTGACTGAGAGAGAGACTTAGATTATCATACCCTGTGCCTTAAAGGATCCATTTTGTTTTACTGAGAGGAAGGACATCAGGAGATGTTGATTCTCTGACCTATCTGGAATAGAATGGTATGTGGTTTTAATTTGATTATTTGGTAAGAGGCTGCACAAGTGGCAGGTAGAGCACTACATGTGATGTGTTGAAGATCTTTGGGAAGCAAAGCAGGGTCGGATCTAGTCTATCTGATCTGGGGATGCAGTATAAAAAGTCAGGGGCCATAATGTCAACAGTGTGAAATAGATGCAGAGAACCGGTATTCCTTGTTTACTTCTGTACCAAGAGTCAGAACCTGGAAATAATGTCTGACAGGTAGTACAGAGGCATTTCAGGAGTGAACAAGGAACACTAATATCTATTAGGCTGTCATTAGATTAGCACAGATTAAACAGAACCTGTGATTCCATATATCAAGTGTGCCTATCAGATTCCCTCCTTAACTACCTGCCGACCGCAGATAGCCGAATGACGGCTACACTGCGGCCGGCCAGTTCTGAGTGGACGTCATATGACGTCCCCCCAGAACGCGCTCTCCTGCGCGCCCCAGGGGGCGCGCACCCGGCGATCTCCATGATCGCTGTGTCCTACGGACACAGCTGATCACGTGATGTGGTAAAAGGCCAATCACAGCGGCCTTTTACCACCTGATCAGCGGTGTCCAATGACACGCTGATCAGAGGGAAATGCAAGTGCCGGTTCTCGGCTGCACAGATGTCAGATCGTGAGGAAAGTACTGCCGAGAACCGGCAGTTGTCAGAGCGGTGATCGGCACCGATCATCAGGGCACTGATGATCAGTGCCCTGATGATCGGTGCCCAGCAGTGCCACCCGCAAGTTCCGCCCACCTGTGCCCAGCAATGCGCCCACTAGCTCCGCCCACCTGTGCCCAGCAGATCACCCACCTGTGCCCAGCAGTGCACCCACCTGTGCCCAGCAGTGCACCCACCTGTGCCACTCTGCAGTGTCACACACCTGTGCCCAGAGGTGCCACCTACCTGTGCCCAGCAGTGCCACCCACCTGTGCCCACCCACCTGTGCCCACCAGTGCCACCCACCTGTGCCCACCCACCAGTGCTGCCCACCAGTGCCACCCACCAGTGCAGCCCAGCAGTGCTGCCAGTCAGTGCCACCAGTCAGTGCCCAGGGGTTGTGCCAGTCAGTGCCGCCAGTCAGTGCCCAGCAGTGATGCCAGTCAGTGCCGTCTATCAGTACCCATCATCAGTGTCACCTATCAGTGCCTCCTATCAGTGCTGCATATTAGTGCCGCCTATCCGTGAAACCTCATTAGTGCTGTCTATCAGTGCCGCCTATCCGTGTCACCTCATTAGTACTGCCTATCAGTGCCCTTTAGTGCTGCCTATCAGTGCCCATCAGTGCCGCCTATCAGTGCCCATCAGTGCTGCCTCATCAACGCACATCAGTGAAGGAGAAAAAATGCCTGTTTGAAAAATTTTATAATAGAAACAAAGAAACTTTTTTTTTTTTCAAATTTTTTGCACTTTTTTATTTATAGCGCAAAAAGTAAAGCGCCCAGTGGCAATTAAATACCACCAAAAGAAAGCTCTATTTGTGAGAAAAAAAATGATCAAAATTTCATATGGGTACAATGTTGCATGACCGTGCAATTGTCAATCAAAGTGCGGCAGCGCTGAAAGCTGAAATTGGCCTGGTAAATAAGGGGGTATAAGTGCCCGGTAGGCAAGTGGTTAAATCAGGGTCCTCATCAGAGTACCTCCTTACATCAGCTATCTACTTTTATATCAAATGATCCCATCAGAGACCCCCATTTGTCAACATGAAATTCCCCCTTGCATCAGTTCTCCCCATCAGAGTGCCCCCTTATATCAACTGTTCCCATCAGCGTGTCCCCTTACATCAACTGTCCCTATCAAAGTCCCTCTTACATCAATTGTCCCCATCAGAGTGCTCAATTATTTCAACTGTCCCCATCAACATGCTCCCTTACATAGATTATCCCCATCAGAGCTCTCCTTAAATTAATTGTCCCTAACAGAGTGCTCTTTACATCAACTGTCCCCATCAGAGTTCACTTACATCAATTGTGCCCATCAGAGTGCCTCATGGATCAGTGGATGCACTCCTAGAGACTTGGGGGGCACAATTAAAATCTGGGGGGGGCAAAGCCTGCCCCAGCACCCTGCCTGAAGCAAAGGTGAATAAAGGTGACGGTAGACAGTTGTTGATTTTGATAGTGTATTTTATCCATTTGGCATTCGCGGATTTGAAATTGTTAAGGGGATTGGAAAGTTATCTACAGGATAACATTCACCTTTTATAATTGTTCTTGAAGCTATGAACACTCTCTTGAATTTGTGGATTTAGGGTTCACCCAAGAGGGTTCCATTTTTCCTCCTCCCACGTCCTCCTCTGCTATATTTGGAATATATATTTTTTGGGGGGAACGGGTATCTGTTTTTGACTGGTTTTCCCACTTCTGGTCATATTGCCGTGGTGATTCCACCACAAGTTCTCTTGCCACCTCCCTGCCCGCAACCTTCTGGGAATTGATAAAGGTCCAAGAAGGCTGTGGGACCATTCAGAAAATGCAGCACAACTTGTGCATGCAAAGTGGGAAGCTGATTGTGAAACTACAAGGAGTCACAGCCGGCTGCCGACAGTTAACATGCTGTAGCCATGGACCTCTGAATTAAACATGCAGCAAGTGCAGTTAGAACTGTTGATTTGCATTCTTGTTCTGTGTTATTAGCTTTAAAAGTACTGAAATATTAAGATCATTACAACAGCCAGGTAATTCGCATTTTTGAAGGGACATGTCAGGCATGTATTCTCTGTTTTTCTCTTAGCTCAGGTGTTTTTGAGGTCAAGATTTAGGTACATTGTACACTATATTGTATTGTCAGGGGACAGCTACTGAACTTGTTTAAAGCTGCTTGCTGGTTAAAGATAAACTAAATTTTTAGTGCGGAGCTACCTGCTATTACCGCTTTTATATACGTGTCTAATCCCAACCTCAAAATTACATTCAAAAACAGAAAACAAATTAAAAGTTATCTTAGCTACTGAAAATTGTTTAAAGCTGCTCATTAGTTATATAGATATCTGCGCTGGCAGATTGTTAATTATGATGCTATCAGTGCGTACTGTGGGGGCTGATGTTACCAAATTAGCCTTTCAATCTTAATTTGGAAGGCAGGTTTTCAAATTACAAAATATTGCTTTTTGTTATTTTATGTTTAATGTTTATGTTTTATGTTTTTGATTAAACATATAGTTGTGTTTATCAATTACATTTTATCTAAGTTAAACAAAATATATATACACACATGCCCCAGAGCCCATTGGCAATGGATGGTTCCAATAATGATGGCACTCTATGGAGGGAGATCTCTCCCTGTGTGATGAAAATCACAGGGGATAATAGGGACAATTCCAAGGTCACCGGCAATGATCCAAAAATAAAGATTGGAAGGGATGAAGAGATTGTGGGGAAATATGGCATTCCAGGAAAGGGGGAATTCCTTACAGAGATGACTGGTAAGACAGTGATTGTCGTATAATACATCCAAAGTACATCTGGTAGTACCAATCCAATTTGATAAATAATTGCCCATTTGATACAGCGAAGGCTATACAGTATAAATCTGTGAGTTTTTAGCCAGTTCCAAAATCTCCCTCCATAGAGTGCCATCATTGTTGGAACCATCTATTGCCACTGGGCCCTGGGGCATGTGTGTATATATATCCTGCAGTGCCATCTGTACTGAACCATTGTTAGTCATATATGGGAATTCACATGATGAGTATCCTGTAGGGGATGTATACATATATTGTATATTACATCCAGATGTCTTTATATTGACATTGTTTTTATAATTTTGTTTGTATGTCTATGTGGGCATTGAGCACTGTGCAGTATAATATCTTCCATGTATTGCAATTTTTTCTGCCATGAATAAATTATAACTTTTTGAATGGACAATAGCTTGATAGCATCAATCTCACAATAGTGCTGTATACATTAGAAGCAGTTGGGGTTCTGTCACAAAATCCATTGGATTGTGCTAATAAATGTTCTAACATTATCCTTATTTAACCTTGGATCAATACATCAACAACTGTTGTGACATTTATCTGTTTCACTCATGATCAGTCCAGCAAACCAATTAGGGTCTAAATCCAATGTGCTTGCTGCCCCACATACACATTAGAATTGATTCTTTACTAAATAAAGAAAGATCCTAATTAACTTCTACTATGTGAAGTGACTGGAGCTAAGTGAGCTTCAAACATTCAGAATTCTTGTATCTGACCCAGCATTTTTATCAGTTTAGATTTACAGAGCTAATAGAGTTGTGAATGTATAAATACAGTACTGAGGCTGTTAGAAGTAGACATTTATCTTCTAGAACTTACCGTCTGCAAGGTGCAGAATAGCAAGATATTGCCCAACAAAGCGCATTTGCTGAGATGTACTACAACCTTCCACTGACACAAACAACAGGCCTTATCTCCCCCCACTTACAACAACAGTAGGGTACTATTCCTCTCACCGACACCAATGATGGTGCCCTATTTCTTCCACTGACACCAATGATAGGGTAGAATTCCTCCCAATGACACCAACAATGGGGCACAAGTCTTCCCAATGACACCAATGATGGAGCACAATTTCTCCCAATTAAGCTAACAATGGGGCACAGTTACTCCCAATAACACCAACAATGGGGCACAATTCCTCCCAATCACACCAATGATGGGGCATAATTCTTCTAAATGACACCAATGTTGGGGCACAATTCTTCTCACTTCAGCATGCCGCCACACCAGCTGGCCATCACCAAAGCTGAACTCCAATCTTTCTTCCACTCACAGAGTAGATGGTCAGCTTCAATTTACCATACTTTTTAAAACAACTACATATCGTTCTGAAGACGCCAGCTATCAGGACTGTTTTACCTGGACATAGAAGCTTGAATTACAAGAAGATCAATTTGCCATCACTTAGCAATTCATTAAAAACCTGTCTTGATTAAATGCAGGTGATACTGAAAGAAAAACTGATTAATAAAGCCCAACTCCAGCTAAAAATGAAAGGTAAATAGTGCATTGTGCATCAGTAACCTTACTCTTCAGTCTTGATTACAAGCACTCTTCCTAAAGCTGGCCATAAATGGATCGAAATTCATCTGGTTAAGCAGGGAGTGGCCAAATTTTGATCTATGCATGGCCATACCTGTTAACCAGAAGTTGATTGTTTGGTTGACATCTGTTGAATGGGCTTGTTGGAAAATTTTACTCAGTCAGCTGGCTGCAGCTAATCTGATCAGTGTATTCTGACAGTGGAGAGTCCCATTGTTAGAATATAATGTTCATGTGGGGAGGTTTCCTCCATCCACCTTGCTTGTGTGGATGGAGGAGCCCCTACTTTTTTTCATTCAGTCAGCTGGCTGATCAAAAAAATAGTAATCATCAGTCAGCTTAAGCCATTATGCAGTATCATTTTTCCCTGCTCTTTATCTTCTTGGGCAGCAGTGCCTTAACAGTTCCCATGAGTTCTCCAGACTTTGGAGCCTATGGGAGAGGACACAGCCACTGGAAGTGTTGCCTCCACCAACAGAAGGTGTCCAAATCCTGCAGGCAGCGAAGAGGAGAAGAAGAGAAGGATCATGTGACTGTGGCACTGGATAAGTAAAATGGGATTTTAGATGTTTTTCTTCATATCAGCGGTTAGTTAGAGGGAGGTTGGGGGGGGGGGGTGCTAATATCCTGTAGTTGGGCTTTAAAAATTTCCCATGTAGCCAAGACATATTTATTTTTTACGCTGAGTAAGGTAGAAGGTCATTCCTTTCAAAATGCATGATTGCCCGTTAGTGCATCTGTGTGTGTGTGTGTGTGTGGGGGGGGGGGGGAGTGGTTGTTGGATCGATGGCCATAAATCCCAAGAACTAGGGGTAAGCAATTACAAAGAGCTAAAAAAAATTTAACACAGATGATAGCTGACCCACAAATAAATATCCCTTAGAGTGTTTACAGTTACACAACGACATAAGGATTGTTTCCTAATCTAAGCAAATGCTTTAATTACATATTTTTGGATTTCTTTAGGGTAGAGCTGGCATACCTATGGGCCAGCTCTACAATCTGGGATTCAGGTTCCAGAAATATGAATTAAGTGCTGTTTTGGACAGAACAGCAAAACCAGTCACAAGACTGGAAGAGCTCCATGGACATACTGCCATAGAGCTTAAAGTGTTACTAAACCCACAACAGTAAAATCAGTCTGTATTTGCAGTAAAGTATGCTTGTTATATTCACTGGGAAACCTAAGGGGTTAATCCTCCACATTGGGTAAAAAAAATGTTTGATCCTGACATCTCTGATCCTGCCCTTCTTTCAGTGTCTGCTCAGTTTGGTGTGTATTTCTAGAGAGGTTTTTTTTTCTTGGGAGAGTACATGTGATCAGCACAAGGCCAATCAGCACTCTCCAGACAGAGGTCAGGGGCCCTGCATCCTCCTACAGGAGAATGAAAACTCCTACAAGCTTTAACCAGTGCTCTGCTGGACACTGATAGAAGTCACAAGACTGCTCTAACTGTTAATGAGAAACGGTATTCAGCAGTTTATGTTTACTAAAATAACTGCATTTTTACGTAGTGTGTACTGTGGGAGACCAGAGTATAGTGAATGCAGGGTCCTGGGTTTAGTAACACTTTAACGGTGAGTAAAACAGTTTGAGACAGTGCAAAGTATGTACTAGCTCAACTGCTAGTGAGCCAAGTAGAAGCTAAAAGGTCAAAACAAATATGTTAACGAACCTCTTAAATGTTATATCAGCAGAGTTGAATAATAAAAGGGAATGTACTGTGTATTTCAGTAAGCGCAAATTATGAATTAATATTGCTGTGTAAGACATACAGTAATTGATAAAGCTTTCTGATTTTAACAAGCTTTATCTGCCATATTGTTTTACTGTATTAAATATAGTCATTGATAGATTTGAAACTAGATGGAGTGCTTGGTGGCTTAGTGCAATGACTCAACAATTGATGAGATAAATGTCATCTTATTAACTGACATATAATTCAACCAGCACATATATTTGTAATATGAGGATGAGCAGTAAAACACAACCATTGTGTAGCTCTGTAATGTTAGAAGCAAAGTCTTGATATTCATACAGCAAAAATGGCTGCTTCCATTCACAAATATAATTGGAATTTGGAAACACAGGTTTAAAAACTTTAACACACAATAAGATTATTTACTCAAGTTGATCTCGTTTACATAACAGTTACCTAAAAATATTGCAAATACTGTTCATCTCATATAAAGTACACCGAAAAGCCCTTGCATTAAACAACATGGTCAACAAAAAGGCCTCCAATTAGTTTTCTTGATTACTAAAAAGAAAAACATTGTGTATAGTATACTAATGTTTCTTTTTTTACCCATATTAGCTAATTTTGTAATACATTTACATTCTTAAATAAAGTGATTAAAAAGCAAGAATGCTTGTATTTAATACAAATGACAGGACAGCTACATGGACAATGCCCAAGAATACAGAAAAGGGAGCTGAACATTATTCCTTAGAGTGATCATAAGATAAACATGTGTAAATGCTTATGAAATTACCGGACATCCCTGGCCGTGGCCTAAATATTGTGGAAAAATATGAGTCAGTCCAAAAATTATTCAATTTGGAACTCAGTTTTTTTCCTTGACATCAGTGGACCAGGTGTGTTGGTAGAATTCATAACATGAATTCCAGGTGTGTCAATAACATGATTATTTTCTAATCTGTCAATCTATGATGCTCATCATCTGGTACACAGTATAGAAATTATACAGTGTACTCAAGAAACCCTGGAAGACTTCAGTTTCCATAAATCTGTCTCAGCCACAGTGAAAGATTTCATCAAGTCAGTTTTATTCTTCATTTTGCTTGTGGGGATAAGAATGGTGTCCCTAAGTCCCTAAGGACAAACGCCTACTATGACAGTGCGCAGAGATAATGGTCAGATCAATATCCAATGTGTGACCACTAGCTCATATTGCCATTTTTAATTTTAAAGATCTTGTAGACTTTAATCTTTTTCTGAAATCTTATTTACAGCCACATATAAGAAATGAATAGCATGACTATTCTCTAATCCAAACAACTTTTATTGTCAAGATAATAGAGAAAATGGAACAGTATTAACAGAATCCACAATGACATTACTGCAACAGCAGGATTACAAATAAATAGAACAACATGGATACGCAGATAATAAACAGAATAACAGAAATGGTAATCAAACAAAACAGAGACCACAAGGATCCAAAACTTTCTTGACAATATCTTGCTTTTTCCTTTCCTGGGGGAAACAATAAAAAAAACAAAACACATCAACAACAACCTCTGGTTTACCCGAGAAGTCTCATCAAAAAGAATGGGAGATGCATATGAACTCCTCCAGGGGGAGGAGTGGAGTCACACACCTGATATAAAATATCATGCTTGCAGAAGTTGGACCACTATCAATTGAGGAGGGGCTCTAGAAGGAATAAACCCCGACTGATTTTTATGTATGATATTACCAATAATCCGCGCCAGTCTAGTAGCTAGAACCCGGGCCAACAATTTAGCATCCATATTCAGAAGGGAAATAGGTTGGTAGGAGTCAGGTTTTAATTGATCTTTTCCAGGCTTCAATAATACTATAATAACAGCTTCATTCTTGGAGGGCGGCAAACCATTTCCATCCATGGCGGTATTCAGGGCATTGAGTAATGCCGGGAGGAGTTGCGCACTGTATCTATTATAGATTTTGAATGGCAATCCATCTGAACCTGGAGCTCTATTACTGGGGGTGCCTACCAAAGCTTCAGATAACTCCTCAACAGTAATTGGCATCTCCAGTTCTCTCTAGTCAGTCTCCGATAAAACAGGAAAAGATCAAAAACCTCAGAATGGGTAGTTATAGTTTTAGAAGCATACAGATCGTCTTAAAAGTGATGAAAAACTATCAGGATTTCTGCATGACTCATGCAGATCACTTCATCAGCATCCTCAATATTGTTTACAGTGGACACCACTTGTTGTGACTTCGCCACAAGAGCAAGAATGTGCCCCGTACTTTCCCCTTCCTCAAAATATTTTTGTTGCAAAAAATATTGCTTCTTATCTGCTACTTGAGTAAGCACTGATACATAAAGGGCTTGGACCTCTTTTCAGGAGGTGTAGTTACAGGGGCTTGGGTCTTGGATCATCTGAACCTCCCGCTGTAGAACATCTAGCCATACCTTTTCCTCCCACTCCCTGGATTTACGCTTAACCGCTGAAGTCTCCCAGGTAATCAAGCCCCGCAGGAAGGCCTTCATCGCATCCCAAACCATTCCTGATGGGGACAAGCCTTCATTCCGCTGCAGAAAGTCTGACAACTCCCCCGGAATCAACTCGGACTCCGGAAACAGTGTCAACCAAAATGGGTTTACCTTCCACAGCGGACGAGAGCGGGTATAACACACCTGTAGCTTGACCCAGAAAGGGGCATGGTCAGATAGAGACCTGGGTTCATACACAGCATCAAACACATATGGCAGGATAGTCATGTTCCCAAGGCCCAAATCTATGCGTTGAGTGGGTAGGCAGTAGGAGGAGCCCAGATCACATGGGTCAGGGTGACCAGGAGGACAGCCGCAGGAAGCAGGGAAGATAAACCCAGCAATCATGCACTCCACTAAACACAGCCATCCCAGGTGAACCATAAATAAAACAAGGGGGAATACTGAAATTATTATCAACATGTAAGCCAACAGAGCCATAAAAATATTAACTGAAGACACTGGCAGGAGGCCAAAAGGTCCTGTCAGGACCAAAAACAGGTTGGGTTTTGCAAAATGTCTCGTGGACAACCACACAGCAGGTAAATGTAAGGAAAGCCCATGAGGGGAGGAGCCCCAACTTAAGCTGGAAAAAAATCTGATCCCAGGAAGGAAATGTGAGAGCAATACCCCACTGCCCTGCTAAGTTGAGTTTAAGGCACTAAGGATCAAACAGATCCCCAAGGTCAGGTTCCAGGGGAGTTTGCCAGGTGATGTTCCACTCCATCCAACCACTGCAAGGCTGCATTAGGATTATCAAAAAAAGTGAGAAGCGTCATCTGCAAGCACGCAAAGTTTAGCCGGATATAGCATGGCATATTGAAGGCCCAATGCCTGAAGACGTTTCTTGACATCCAGGAATTTTGCGCATTGCTTTTGAACTTCCACAGAAAAATCTGGAAATAAGGATACTTGAGCATTGTCAACTGACAGGTTACCTTTGCTTCTGGCCCTGGAGAGAATGGTATCTCTGTCCTGATAATTGAGGAGTCTAAACAAAAAGGGCCGAGGAGGATCGTTGACTGGAGAAGCACGTCCTGGGACTCTGTGTGCACGTTCTACTGCAAACATGGGGGAGAATGCATCACTGCCAAAAGTAGAGGTCAACCAAGCTTCAATAAAGGCTGCATGATTTTTACCTTCAGCGTGCTCCGGGATACCCACTGCGTGCACATTGTTGCGGTGTAACCGATTTTCCGAATTTTCCAATCTAGAGGCATTAGTATAAGTGATCGATTGCACATATCGTACGTCCCTATGTAATGGTTGACAATCATCTTCCAGGGAACTCACTCTCCCCTCCAAGGCTGCAGTGCGATCCCGCATTTTCTGCATATCTTGATGCACCAGGGACAATTCCATCCTCATCCCCTTCACCTTCCCAGTAAAGACCGCCACAGATGAGGTGCATGTAGTGACTGTGGAGAGGATTTCTCTAAGGGTGGGTTCATGATGATCTGCAATGGCAACAGCAGGCTGTGTCCCATTAGACTGGGATGGAGGGATACTCACTGTGGGACTGCAGGATGGGATCTCTCGGTCTGCCAGTGCAAGATGGATATGTGTACAGCCTGTACAGTCTAAGTCAGTACAGTAGTCCAAAAGTAGTTTCTGGGAAGTTTCCCTGGTGAGCTGCCTGGCAAAGAACTTTTGAGCAGCCTCCCTCTGCTTCTTCTTGGATGCACGGATCAGGGTACTGCCATCTTGCCCAGCTGACTCAGGCAAGGCCCGAGTTTCTTTCCCCCTTTTAGCCATCTCAGATCAAGATAATCAGGGCACCAAGTGACAGCAGGGGGGGTCACAGCACATTGAAGCCGCAGAACGAGGTGCCAAACAGGATAATTAACAGGATGCAGAGCGGAGCTAATTGAGCACATGTCCTACTGCATGCAAAGCTGGTCACGCCCCCCCCCCCCCCCAGCATGAGTAGTCTGCCACAATACTTTCCAAAGAGTAAGATTATAATTATTGTATTGTATGACAAATGGGTACAAAAGGTCTTTTTTTTTAATAACTGAATTGTTAAAGACTGGATTAAACGGAAATGGTGACAATGGTGTATACAAAAAACAAGCATAATAGGAATTAATAAAAATCGGTTACCAATACAGTGGAGAATTTATGTGTAATAGAGCAAATTACATTAAAAGGACAGCATGGGAACATCCAAAAAATCAGATGATTAATAAACAAACTAAGCTGGCTTTATCTGAAATCTAGTTAACGAAGAAGTCATCAAAACTATAATTATATAGCAGTATACTGTAAACACATACAGACATATTCATGTATATGCCTTTATTTTAGTTTTATGTTGTCATTGTAATCAACATGGTCACAGAAAATGTAAATAAAGATTTCCCGACATAACCCCCTGTACTCTATCTATGCCATAAACATCCTCTGTTAAAAGCGTATCCTAACTCAATAACAAAAATGCTTCCACCCCCCTCCTAATTCCTATGCTAACTACCCAGTGAAAGGAAGATGTGTATATTTACCTATTCTGGTCTGGTCAAGTGATCTTACCAATGGCCGGCTTCAAGGGAGAGCAGAGCGTACCAAGAACTGTAAAAACTAGGCAGTGACCTCACCAATAGGCTTACTATGGGGCATCTATTGTTGGCTGTCCCTTCTCTCCCCTGAAGCCGCCACTGGAAGCTGATCTTGTGAGCACCCTCAGAATAGGCATCTTTGCTTTAAAGGGTAGTTAGAATAGGGGTTAGAAGGGGGTGGGAGCAAGTTTAACCATAGTTAGGAAAATCTTCCACTTTAACAACAGAACATACATTCCACATTAATAATTAGTCTACCAAAATTAGTGTGTGCTGTACATTGCCTCCAGCATTGTTCCTGTTTTTTTTTTTTTTGCCCGAGCCTGCCATTTTGTTGAAGCCCAGAGCAGTCACTTCCGCACTGAGATAAATAATAATAAACATTGCAGCGCTAAATATTAAGAGACTATAGAAATCTAAATAATCCACCATATATGATTGGTACAAACATAAATGTGTCCATAGATCAAAAGTAATAGGTTATTCCACAGATGAATCATAGTAAAATGGGGATATCACATGTATAACCAGTGAACAACCAATGGATCCCACTGTCTATTGCTCAAACCTTCACCATAAAAGGAACACCCACTGTGTTTATCCTCCATCTTACAGGGAGATTACAGGCTTACCGCAACAGAATGCTGTCTAAGGATAGAACAGCAATATGCCAGCAATAAGGAATATTCCATATGTTTTAAGAGGTTTATTGTATATCTATACCCATTGCATGCAGCTTTTTGCTTTTGTTTGATAGCGCTGACTTTTTAATATTTTCACTTCTGTACTGAGAAATCTACCCTTCTCCTTGGTCTTAAAAACTATGTGTCACTTTCTGTAATTAAAATGTGCTCAATTCCAACATTGATCGTATGTCTTGGCTCAGCTAGAGGGAAAGGCTGCAGACGCTGTACAGTGTTGATGTTCACAACACTGCTGGCAGAAAGGATAGAGAATCAAGGATATAAGATGAGACACTAACTTAGCAAGTTCAACTCTCTGGCAGCAGAATATGTCATGTCACCTCTTCTGTTTTTCTTTTCTCCCTTCCTAATCTGTCTCTCCTTGGCACAATCGATCTCATTCCTGTTGCCCCCCTCAGCAGCAGTAAATTTTAAAGCTGTCAACATGTCGGTCTCTAGTCAAACTCCCTCACTGCTCTGATTATCAGCACAGTGCCTAGAATACAGAACACCTGAGGCTGTGCAGAGCAGAAGGAGAAGGAGTCTTACTGGATTTAAAACAGTATAGGCACCTTTTTTAATGTTCTGCATAGTCATACCTGCAAAAGTGTTAGCAGGACTCATCTATCAGGACTCAATTTTCTGACTAAAGTTCCACTTTTAAGAATATTTAAAGCTCATTCCATGTTTTTTTGCTTAACCAAGTAGGGAAGGATTAGAACTTCTGTCAGGTTATTACTGATGTTTGTGTCCCTGTTGGTAGGGATACAGACAACAACAAAATTTCATAGTTTCCAACATTTCCCTTATCCAGTAATGAAAAAGAACATTGGCTGCAGATGGTTATGATTAGCAACTGAAACTTTTTTTCTGTTTGTTTTTTTTCTTTTTGTTGTGGTTTTTTTTGTTTATTTTTGAAGGGAGTGTAGGATTGACCACTTGACCACTGTCAAGATTTAATGGGGAACAGAATGACCTATGACTAATGACAACTTTAGTAGCATGTTTTACGAACTACAGTATTCTGTTCTAATGCTGCAATAAAAGAGAGATTACCATGAGCATGTATTGTGAACAAATGATTCATTTTACAGCCTTGGCAGTTTAAAATTATAAGTAGAACAATTATCTCTTGCCTACTGATATTCTCAGTATTCTTTTCGTAATCGTCAGTGCAGTTTTAAAGATGAATATTCTGTTTCCAAGTTTTATAGAAACTGGATGAATGTGGGTCACATAACAAAAGCACATAGAAATGTTTCATTTTTGATCAATTACAACTTTTCTACTTACATTCCCAGCATTTGCAGTCAAGTACACTATTTGAAAGAAGTCCACTGAGAGCTTGGTAAAAACTTAAGTGGCTATAGGTCAGAAATGTAATAATAATTTACATTTTAATAGCTCAAATTACAATAATATCAAAAAGGGCCTTTTAAGCATTTAAACGATCACACCTGATGTGGTGACGCCTCTATATTATTGTTAAGTATAGTATGTGTTATAATATAAGGTTACTTACTCTTTTTAAAATTTGTGGCAATAAAATGAATTAGCGTAATGGCACTGTTTAAATGTAAATGTAGACATTGATACTGCCAAAGTGGATTTCACCTGGTTGGAATGCAGCCCACACAAGATCTATGACCCTAATTTATATTAAAATGGCTATTGTTATAGTTTTGTTCTGCCCCTGTAAAATATATTTTCAAACACTACTTACAATGAAATCAAACTTAATGTTATATAACTATTTTTCCATACACCAACTTGGCTTTCAAAAGAAAATGCATACTAAAATATAGTTAATGGCATAAATAACAATAATTGTGGCTTGCTGTGTTGCTGTATACTTCATCACTGCATGCACCTGACACAAAAATGCAGTAAACCGGTAAACGGATTTAACATAAATAAGGAGCGCAAACATTACTTCAAACTAGTCAGCGCAAAAAAAACAATATATAACAATGTTATATTTATGGAAACCACATTTTAGGCTAGTAATTACGTTTATCAGGCATACCAAAACATGGAGCAAAAATGCAGCAAGCAGGACTTTTAAGAGCCATTTAAACTGTTCAGTTTTTCCATTTAAAAAAGGGAAAGAAAAATACATGAAAAAATGCATTCCCTTAAATCCTATGGAACTCTTCACACCAGTCCATTGCATTTCAGTTGCTTTTATTTGAAAGTCCTGCTTGATGTATTTTTGCTGCAGTAAAAACACACTAAAATGCACCTCTCCATTTTAATAAATGGAAAACGTGGCAAAAATGTATCAAAAACTGCAACGCACCTGTGAGAAGTGCTTTATCCAGTCACATGTCCAGGTGAAAAAGGCAATTCAAATGCATCAAAAAAGCACAATGGCAAAAACACATTTTGTCATTGTTTTTGCAATGGAGCAGCGTGAAAGCAGCCTAAAAGCTGAAATGCAAATGACCAGTGTGAAGGGTTCCATAGGATTTTGGGGATTTTTGAGGATTTTTCATGTATTTTTCTGCTGCTTTTTAAATTGAAAAACAGATTAAAAACTGATCAGTGTAAAGGGCCTTTATTGTGTGTGGATTGGATGAAAATGGATCCATCAGAATCTCTGAATCATAACATAACGAATTAATCTGAACTTAATTTTGTTTTATTTGTTGTGTTAGGCTTCGGAGATTTTGATTAACCCTCCTCCATCCAACCCAAATAGAGTGCATAAGTATTATCTCACGAAATAACAAATTAATACATTAAGATGAATATAGCTGTCTTCCAAAATTTTAATTGCATTTGAACCAAATCGATTCCGAATATATACAAAATTAATCCAAATATACAAAATGAATTTCAAAAATGAATCTAACATAATGAATATGATGACATTAAAGTATTAACTTAATTATTACACTAAAGAACAAATCCGAAACTAAATGAAGTACATCATGCACATCTCTGGTCCCCAGTGACATGAAACATGGATATTCAAAAAATGACTGCACAAACAGGTGTTTTCTTTTCACCAATGCTTTTCCTATATGCAGTTTTTCAAAATACCAAATTCAACCATTTAAAGCAGTGATGGGGGGTACACAGTATATAGAGGGTCCTGCACAATAGATTAGACTTTGTACATGTCCTGTTATTTATTAGTATAATAATAATAACAAAAAAAATTTGTAAAATTCTACCTTCATTTTGGATATATGGGTGCTTTTCTTTAATTCTGTGTTATATTTTAAAAGGTTTCTAAAACTCAGCACAAGAAACACATTGCAATTGGTAAATATCCTCACCCAATCCATTAATGTATATGGTTGCCAAGACACACTTCTCTTACTAACAAAATTCATATAATTGAATATAAGACATAGTAATTATCAGTGGAATTAGCACATTAGCATTTATTCACTTCTGTGCAGAGCCATACAGTCGAATTGTACTTTGTTTTAATTGTTTTTAAATTGTGCATGCTTATAAACTGACATTTCTAAATGGTTATTAAAAATATTAACTGTAAAAATTAACCCTTAGCACAGAGTGCATATATTACATTTACTATGTAAAGCATGCTGCATTTTGTTTTAAGAGACCTCAGCACTGCCTACATACAGTACGTGGCAATCACTCTAGACTGACTAGATAGAACATTTAAATCTCTGCTAGGAAGATGGATGGGCTGGTTACCTGGCTAAAGCTAGCCACACATGTAATGAAATAAGGCTGGTTCAGCAGGGGCTGGCAGATATTCCATCTATGTGCGGCCACTGTGGTTAAAAAGAAGATCATCTACTGATCAGCTTCTGTTCAATAGCACTGTCGGTATATTTCCTCTCAATCAGAGCCAAATGCAGTAGGCTGCAGGGCAGATCTGTGTATTCTGATGATGGGGGAGTCTCCCTGCTGTCAGAATACAATGACACAGCAGGAAGGATCAACACATCCACCTTGAATGTGTGTGTGGATGGGGGAATCAGGTCAGTCTTTTTATTACCCCGCTGGTTGAATGAAAAAACTGCCCCATGTATGGCAAGCTATGGCTTAAGCTTTTGACTACAAATAGTTAATGAGTAATATTTAAATACAATATATTATATACATCTTTTTTTTAAAATGCTAACAAATGTAATTTTTTAATGAACATAATTAAGAACTCAAGAATGTATTTAGCTTTATAACATGTATTAATAATCTTTGCAGGCGTGCAGATCTTTCCAGTCCCAGCTTCTGTTTACTCTGAAAGCCTCTTATATCATAAAAGACCCAAATGTAGCCAAAGGTATCTAAATGCACTAGACTGAGATCCTATGTGTAATCACCAAGGATTTTTCTAGAATAGGTGCAGGTACCCCCACCTTCTGAGTCACCCTTTGCCTCCGCCTACTACCCACCTCTGAGCACCGTTCCTTGGTTCCACTCCCTACTGACCTCTCAGTATTGCCCCTTTTAGCGAATGCAGAACCAAGTATCATTTTGTGGTCCCAAGAAATTTATATGGGATTTGTTAATGATAACAAGAAAATTAATAAAATAGATCCCCTGAAGTCAGCAACAATAGCTCTTACCAGAAAGGATAGATACCTCACAACAAAATACCCCCAACAATAGATCCCATAAGCAACACTACAGAAATATTCTACACAGTGCAGTCAGCAACAATAGATGCCCCACAGCAAAATACCCCCAACAACAACAGATCCCACCAGCAACACTACAGTAGATATAGATGCAGACAGCATCAGCAGATCCTCCAGCAGCCAGAAACAATAGACCCCTCCCTCAACAGTAGATCCTTCCCAGTAACAAGTGACCCCCTAACAACTTAAGATCTCTCCTTCAGCAACAATAGATCCCCCAGCAGCCATCAATAAACCCTCCAGCACCCCATTCAGTGCTAGAGGTGCCAGAACTGTGTTCTCCCACATTCCCGTGGAAAAAAGCCCTGGTAATCACAATCTGATTGCTGAAAGCAATTTTTGTACTAAAAATCTTTCAGACGTAGGGTACACAGCAGGAGATTTACTTATTCCATGTACCAATGCCTTGGGACATCACTGTTGGACACTCTTTGTAGATAAAATTATTGGTGGTCAACATTATAGGGTAACATACCATTAACTCCTGAAGAAGTTGGAAATCAATTAAATGAGGAGAGTCGATTGCTCATCTTTGTCCAACAATTTTGAGATAATGCTATAAATGGACTTTTAAAAGATAGTGTTCTTATTATTCAGCATTATAGATAGATAACATATGAAATATGAGCGTGGGGGTGTAGTATTTTACTAAGTGCAAACCTTGTTGCATTGGGCTTGATTTTGTTTTATTTTATGATTGTCTAAATTAAAAAATACCAGTTTGTTTTATACTGTAATGCACATTATGGCTGGTACCTTGAAAGCCCCATATGTACTCTTTTTGATCTTTTTGATCATTAGTACATCTAACACTGCCCTCTTCCGAGACAATGCTGCTATCCAAAAGGTGTTCCCATTTCTACTCCATCAAGAGAGCGACCTTAAGACATGAAATGTGTTACTGTCTAGATCACCAAGTGGAAGTAAAGGAAAGACAAAAATAATGAATACAGCCACCACATTCAAGGATTTTTAAGCTGAGAGTTAATTAATTTTTGTTTTGGGTTGTAATACTGCTTGAAAAGAACAAAAAGTAAAGCCACTGGTGACGATTTACATTGGTTTACATTGATTATAACAGTCAGCCATTCAGTCACACTTATATAAAAAATAGGACTAAGGGGAAAATTAAAAACAAATGAGTTAAAAGCTGCATACATGCAAGCATCACTGACAAAAAAATATAATTCTTTCCGTTGCCAGTGGTATTAATGTGAATGACAGGAAAACTAATTCAGAGGTCCAAAGTCAAAACATAACCTCAACTTCTCCAGCATAAATAAAACAAACATCACCATAATCTAATTACTAGGTTTTAGACTGCCAGTAATGTAAAGATACACATTTTTGTATTGTCAGGAAAATGATATAATGTATGTTATTAGTTTGATTTCTTTCCCCTAAGGATTGTCCATTACACCTAGAGGAATGACATATGTATAGTCTATCAACAAATGCTGAAGGGGTAATTCTAATGCAAAGTAAAACATGCACATATTTAAGGCTTTCAAATTTGACTAGAAATGCATTTCAGTCTAATCAGTTTCCCTGCCAGAGGGTAGAGTATTGAATAGAGTAGAAACATGAATAAATGCATAGAAAAAAATGAAAACAGAGGAATATCTGTCTTGATTAAACTCTCTTCTATCTTATTGTTCTTACAGGGAAAGCTCAGACAATTCCACATAGTGTGAGAGCTGGCTGGCTGTACACTGATCAACCTGCGGGCTGAACATAAAAGATTCCTCCATGCTATGACATTCATCCTGGTTGCCCCTCTTATAGCACTCTTCTGTTAGTCTTTATTGATACTGTAATGCTTGTTCTTGACCCCTGTAGTTTGTTATGTTCTCCTATAGCTGTGACAGTGCTGGATTTTGCACCCTTATGTACAGAATAGTGTTTATTATTTTTTTGTTATGTTCAAATGCTAATAAACAAATTTGACAAGAAAAACAATTCCTCCATCCAGACTCTACAGTAAAGAAGGACAAATCTGCAGTATAGCTATTGCATTCTGATACCTGGTACCTATAGCTGTCTAAATACCCAAACAGCAGTTGCATCTGATTGGATGCAACCAGGGGCGGACTGACCATTTGGAAACTCGGGCACTGCTTTTTTGAGTTTGGGCAAGGACACAGGGGCCCCATGATCCTCTATTGCCCGGGGGCCCCATGAGTTGTCAGTCCGCCCCTGGATGCAACTCTGTTTTGCCACCGATTTTTGCCTGGCTCCTTCAGTTTTCCTTACAAAGGATGTTGAGCAGAAAGGTGCCAACAAGGCTGCTCACAAAGCATCATTTGATTGGTTCATCAGGAAGTGGACATTCACTCAGTGTATGGCTAGCTTTAGTATCTCCTCTAGATTACTATTGGCCTATCACAACAATGGGTTGCCTAACTGTTAAAAAGTGATGTGCCAAACACCCCCCTGTTCAGTTCACGGTCGAATATTCTAACCTAACGAAAGTTCAACCGTGAACTTCGAACCAGGACAATTTACTAAGAGGTATCTTACCGCATCCGAGTATGCAGTTAGATACCACACAACTACCAAAATACCGCATGAGTTATATTATTAAGTCATGTGGTATTTTAGTAGTGAAAACATTCTTTCCCCACTGACAGCTGAATGTAAAAAGAATTGCCAGCAGTTAAAATAAAAAGTGTGGGATCGTCCCCCTCATCCATACCCAGCCCTTCGGGTCTGGTATGGATTTTGAGGGGAACCCCCATGCCAACATTTTTAATAAATGGCATGGGGATCCTCCCCAAAATCCATACCAGCCCCTTATCTGAGCATGCAGCTCGGCATGTCAAGAAAGTGGGAGAACGCCCCCCCTTCTAAACTATACCAAGCCACATGCCCTCAACATGGGGGTGGGCTTTGGGGCAAGGGGGCCCCCAAGGCACCTTGTTCCCATGTTGATGGGGACAAGGGGCTCTTCCCCACAACCGTGGTTGGTGGTTGTCAGGGTCTGCGAATGGGGGGGGCTTATCGGAATCTGGAAACCCTCTTTAACAAAGGGGCCCCCAGATCCCACCCCCCCCATGTGAATGAGTATGGGGTACATGGTACCGCTACTCATTCACAAAAAAAAAGGTGTAGTATAAAAAATGACAGGAGACAGTCTTTGACAAGTCCTTTATTAAAAACAAAAATAAAAAAATGTCCCCCGAAGTAGATGATGCCAACCGCCACCACCGACCCAAAAAAAGAAAAAAAAAACCTCTTTACTCTCAGCGCTACTGATTTTACATCTGATAGCTGTGCCAGTCTGACAGCTCTTAAAATACTGTGATGACATCACAAGGGGGCAGGGCACCCAGCTGACATCACCAGGTGGCCCCACCCCCTTGTAATGTCGTTTTGCACTGTGATTTGCCAAAGCTATGGTCAGGTGCATTGCTTTGGGCAATCACAATGCACTGTCAGGGCGCAGTGCATTGTAGGGCACGGTGGGTGAACACCTCACTGAACACCCTTACCGAACACACGAATGGCCGATGTTCGAATCAAACTTATGTTCGACTCGAACATCAAGCCCAATTCTACTGTTCAATAGGAATGTGCAACAGGCAGGAAGGGAGCAGAGCTTTGCTTGTCAAGATGCCGGAAATTCAGGTAAGGTAGGTATTATTGAAAGCTTCAGCAGGTACTCAGCACTGCATTACTACATTTTTGAACAGGGAAGATGGAGGACTATTATTTCCCCATTGCTGTATATAAACAGCATTAGAGACAACACACATACAGTAGGTCAGCCATTGCTGTCGTTAGATGGCTGGGATCACAAGCACAGTGTATGAAGCTGAGTGGCTCTGTACCATGTGATTGCTGTGATTACAGACATCTCCAAACAGCAGCTGAAATCCTTTTTCTTAAATACATCTTACTAGTTCTTGTTGTGCCACCATTACCACAGGGGAGTGGGACTACTAAATTGCAGTTAGACAGAAGGGTAATGTGGTTGCAGCCACATTTCCCAATGCTTCTTTTAAAGTTCTTGCTGACTGGCTCATTCAGTCCCCGACTGAGTGATATGAGCAGCATGTCCCCCGCCTCTGCCTCTTAATGGTGTGGGAAAAAAGTGTGCCTACTTCTGACTGACTGCTGGGCTGACAGTTCTCTCTGCCTGTGGTAAATGATTAACCCTCTAGGTACTGTAATGGCAATTTTGGGCCCACATCTTCATGAACGTTATTGACTGTTGGGGGATTACACTACAAAAGACTCAATGGAGCTGAGGGGGATGGAAGGCAACTGGAATTTCCTGTTCTTTCTTTTAATTAAACTGATGCCTTGCTCTGAAGCCCACCCATTTGAGGTGTGATTTACTTGGGTGGGTGGGTTTAGGGATGGTCTTTTGGAATGTGTATAAAACAACAAAAACAAAAGAGCCCTTCCCTTTTTCCTGCCATGTGCTTTCCCACAGCACAGACCTCAGAACATCAGGATGCTGTAATGTATCACCATTGCTCTGTCTTTTTCTTGTAACTATTTCTTTCTTGTAGTCTTTGTATTGGTAACAATCTGTATTATATTTTTGTTGTATATGATTAATAGAAAGCTTCCTTGCTGTGTAAATAAATTAGATCTTTATTTTTTTGCACAGTGGTTATCTTTTAATATTTACACTATTGGCTAAATTCAGGTATAGACAAAGGGTTATAATCACTTATTACGTTTATAATCTGTATAGAACCAAGTAAATAAGTGTGGGTAGGAAAACCGCCAAAACAAATGGTGCCCCTTTAGTGAGGAAGTCTGAATGTTTAGGTAAATGTTACTTGTTGTGTGGAATAGATAATTATTTACATCTTTCTTTGTTTTCATGTCTATCTTCCATTTCTGTCTAAAATACCTAGACTAGTAAGCTTTGTCGAATGTCATTTCTACCTTTTGTCTTTACTAATATTTTGATGAGACTGATTATGAACAGTATAATTGAATTAAAATTGTACTGAGAGTGTATAAGGAAACATCATAACTGCTGGGTTGCACCTATTGCAGCGGGGTGTGAGTATGAATCTGTCCTCTTTGTAATTTACTAACTGTAGATTGTAAGCGTGTAGTTAGATCTGTGAGAACCAGCTATATTGTAACTACTACACACCATACTGCAAGTAGCTGTGTCTCACGCCTGATGCGTTTCAAGCACTCAAATTTTGATTATTTAAGTTTGCTCTAATCCTTCTTGGGATAATAGGAGCAATTTAGGAAAAAATCTGTCAGAATACTTCAGAAACGTCCACGGGGGGGATTGAACTATCAAGTTCGGGTGATCCCTAGGCTGCTTGAAGGACTATATTACAAGTAGTGAAAAGCAGCAACGGTGACAGGGGCAGAACCTGTCAACCCAATCATTGGCCAGAGATTAGCTACCTCTGGGGGCAACCGCTTAAGGTTGGGAATTATTCCAGGGTCCGGTATCCGTAAGGATGGGTAACAGCATCAACTC
This sequence comes from Staurois parvus, assembly GCF_062004578.1. Lineage (NCBI taxonomy): Eukaryota > Metazoa > Chordata > Amphibia > Anura > Ranidae > Staurois > Staurois parvus. The sequence continues at coordinate 3,316,924 of NW_028318023.1, read as the reverse complement.
AAGGAGGGCGTCTAAGTGTGGCAAACACTGCCAACTGACCCCAAGGGAAGAGATGATCGGTAAATATGGACCCTGGGTGGTAGAATATATACATGATTGGGAGCGCTGGACTGGAATGAAGTATTCTAAAAGAGGTACTTTTAAACCTAAGACCTGGGAAGACCTCTGGTATGATCATCGTAAAAAGATGACACGCCCAAATGAAAGAGATGCTTGGAGTATATGGCTGTTAGAGTCAATGAGTAGGGAGGCAGGGAATGTTTTTAATATGGAATCATTCCATGAGAACTCATTCCAAACAACACTTGAAAGTAGATGCATGAAGGAACAGTCACAAAAGTCTAAACCCCAGAATTGTGGCATTGATGGACAGGGGGACAATGAGCAATCTTCAGGACTGGGGCCTTATGCAGTTACCCAGTCCTTGCCAGTGGAATTCTCAAGCACTGATATGGACTGTTATCAACAGGTGATGAAAAGGGAGAGCCACAAGGTAAGACCAAAAGACTGTGAGGAACAGGAACAGAATGAGGAAAACAGAGAAGTTAGTCAGAGAAAGGCCAGACTGGAGTTAGAAGAAGATACAAAATCAAAACCTAGCGGGAAAAGTTATAGTAAGCGTCAGGGAAAGACTCCACTGATCTTTGCTGCCTGTTGGATGGCTAAGGAATATGAGCATCTGAAGTTGCAAAACGAATCACTACAGGAAGCTCTTGAAGTATCCAAAAGCGACCTGAGTAGTTTAAGAATTTCTGTAACTAATTCTGATGCTAGCCACCAACAGCTAACAAGAGATAACAAAAGATTACAGGAGGAAATTGATCAGTTAGTAGAAAAATTGAAGAACACAGAAAGTGAATTGAATCAATTTTCTGTTGACTGCCAGAAGCAGATCACTCATTTTCCCATTAAAGTAAATGATAAAAAGACTGAATTAAGTATTTGTGAATTCAGTGAAAAATCATTGTCTCCTAGTGTATGTGTGAACATTTGTAAATCTCTGGATGGTGGGAGCGATTGTAAAGCTGCCCCTTCATCTTGTATGCAGCCAGGAAAAGTTGCTAATCAGGTGTCAGTCACTGAATATTCTGAGTCTAAAACACAGCCTTTAGTTAATAGATGCCGTACCACCTTAGAAAAGATCAAATGTTATGCATGTGGATTATTTGGCCACATTGCACGATTTTGTCGATCCTCTTCTGCTGGAAAGGTAGTGAAACAAAATCCATACAGGAGAATGAGACGTGATGTGGAAGTGTATTCAGCACGCTTTGGAACATGGCCGAAGTGTAATAAGTATGAACGGCCGAGATCACGGGTCCCATTCCAGCAGATGACGGTAGAGAATGCATCTACACAGGCTGAGAATAAGCAACTGAAAAGGGAGAAATCATTAAAGGAATCTCAAACTTCCAAAATGGATTTTATGGAAGTAAAAAGAAAAGTCCAGGTTATTGGAGAAGACATGCTGGCATTAGTGGTATCTTGAGTTTGTCTTTGAGATAACAAATTGTAAAAGTGTGTTTATGGAATCTATGTTGTCTTGTCTGAAGGTGAACGTAATATTTGTTTAGGCTTCAAAAATCTAATGTCTCAGTTGCTGACAGCCCACCAACAACTGTCCCCCCCCCCTTCCTGTATAGCCAGGTCAGTGAGTGGAAATGACCCTATTCATATGCAAATGTTCTGAGCTGTATTCACTATGATGTGTTTGTTTTTCTAGAAAGACGAGTTTGGAGAATTTTCTTGGTGAAGTACAACATTTTGTAAATGAATGGTAACACTAAAATGTTTGTTTTGAGCTGCTCATTTTAACCATGGTAAACAATTTTTTTTTTGGATATTAATGGTATACCATAAACAAAATCCACGTGGTAATAATTAGTTGACGTCAACAATTTTTTTTGTAATACAAAAAGTGCACTCTTTAAACATCTGAGAAAATGTTTTTTTTTTTTAATATTCACTGTAAGCTGTGTTGCTGTTGTAAAACCCTAACCATTGGTTGTTTATTTTTTAGGTGGAAATGTAATGTTTTATTTCTAAATTTTATTGGTGTTTTACCTCACAGGTTTTGTCATTGGCTTTCAGGGCTTTCCGAACAGAAGGCGATCATCTCGTTCCAAAATGATCTTTCTCCTGTATTGTCTGTTTTCAGGTGTCCATGTTTATGAGTTTCACCCCCCATTAGTTAGATGGTGCTTGTTTGCGTTTGTCAGTCAGGTTGTGTCTTACTGTTCAGGTCTAGGCGTGTGTTGTATGTTCTAATTGCTTTGTTGTAACCATGTGATCGTTCATTAAAACTTTTTGCCCCATATTGGTGATCCTCAGTGTGCTGGTGACAATTTGCTTTGTTGATTCTGTTCGGTTCCAGCAGACGGTCGCTGCAGCACCCACTTATACACACCGCCATTGGTAATGCAGGAACGTGTGCGTTTGGATTGTACGCTTGTATGTCCTAATCTGACATGTATGGAGCTCAAGTATGAACGAGTTTCTTTGCTCCACTGATTGGTGACTAGGTAAAGCCAGTTTTCAGATGGAAATCTGATTAGGACAGCGCTAAAAAGTGTTACTACATCTATAGTGTTTGTGTTTTGTGAAGATATTCCTAAGGATCAGTAGGTAGGATGGTATATGTAGTATATGTAGTGCCATGGCTTTAACTTGTAAGGTTTGGCTGATCCTTGTTGTCTCACAAAACTTGTGTTGTAGACTGGTTAACCTCCTGCTGTTAATTCAGTTAGCTACACCCCCACCCCCCAGCCAGGCTATCTCTTTTCAAGCTTGTCTAATTACCATAGCCTTGTCACCTTATTGTTCCTAGCAGCCTGCCTTTGTGTACCCAATTGTATTTTAAGCCTATTTCCTGTCCAGTGTCTCAGTGTACCTCTACCTGTCTTCTAGAGAATTCAGTTTGTTTGTTTGCATGGCTGTTTTTATGTGTTTTTGTGTATTTGTCCCCAGTATCTGTGTGTCTCTATGCACACCTGTCAAATTGAATTTTACCCCCTGTTTAGTGATCCCAGCACCTCGGCGCTGCAAGAGATTCTTATTTGTTTATTGGCCAATTGTTCCCAATAGCAGCAGATCCTTGAACACTGTGCCTCGGCTCTTCCAAGAGCCCTTCACCTTGTGATACATTCGGGTATGCTGTAGTCTCCTCACATAGTACCCATAGGTGCCCTTCCTGTCCTAGACTCCTAGTGTACCTCAATTAATATTACAATATGGATCTGGAGGCACTCAGAACCAAATTGGGAGGTCTGATACATGTTGGTAAAGGGGTCAGGAAACCCAACTTGCTCTGTCCGGTACCCAGGTACAATCAGAGGTGTCCCAGGACCTCGGAGGAATGATTGTTTTTTTTTCTCAGTGGGATAATTTCCACTTTGAAAAGACACAGGTAGGGTAGTATCCAAGTTTGCTATGAGTCATAAGGATTGGTGGATGGCTCAGGTCCTTGGCTATCAATGCCTGACTTGCACTGTCTCATCCCTGTGTCCAGCTGCAGGGACTGAACAATGTGCATATACCGCAGTCAATTTGGGTACTATCCTATCGGACTTTACTGTGTTATACCCCCGAGTCCATCATGTTTTGATGGTTTATGAGTCCGGACATCCTCAGATGATTGATACTGATGGGTGCTGGAGAAAGGAGGGTGCTATGTTAGGCTTGGGGCTTTACAGGAGACAGCAATGCTGGCACAAAGAATAGCAGAGACACAGGGATATACCCCTATTACCTCAGGGAAAATGCTTGGTCTCAAACCTGACACCCCCATACACCTACAGAAACTTCCTTTGGGATTTGGGCCAGAGTTAAAAGTTTGAGTTTTAGATAGCGCCAACAATTTGTGCAGCGCATCAACAGGAGGGCCCAGCTCAAGGGGCTTATAATCTAAAGGGAGGGGGTGGTACAAAAAGTAATAGCTATGAGAGAATGGTCTGATAGAGCTCACTGAGGTATAGTTTTTAGGTGGAGGCAGATGGGGTTTCCCTAAATAAATTAATTTTCTGGGATCACCTAGTGGTGAACAGGGTAGAAGTTTGCTGGACATACTGGGGAGGGGAGTTCCAGAGGTTCTGGAGCAGTCCTGATGATGAGCATGGGAGGAGGTAACAAGAGAGCTGGAGATCAGGATGTCTTAGGAGGAGTGGAGTGGTCAATTTAAGTGTTACCTTTGGATCGAAGTTGATTAATCCAAGTAACACACACAGTAGAGAGATGCTAAGGTATGCTGATGGGTTTCTTCAGGTACAGTCCTAAAGCCACAGCTTTCTTAAACATCTTACTCCACCCTCTTCACCTGAGTTGCGTAACCCTGTTGCTCTTCCTGATGCAATTAATAATGTGCATCACTATCAGGAAAATGATCACCAAACTTATAAGAAGGTGTACCTCAATGAGGTATCTCCTATAGAGAAACCGAGAGGCCATTAACTGCTCTCTAAAGAACCTGATCCGATACACACAAAATAAATTTGCACATTCAAGAGAGGACCCTAAAACAACATAAAGGAAAAGGAAACTCTTGATGTTCTTTGTTTTTTTTTTCCCCTTTTTATTGTTTTTTTTGGTTTGGTTTGTTTTAGGGAGAAGCCTCTAAATTGGAGCAATAAAATGCAGTCAAGTTTATCTAAATTCTAAACATTTTTTCAATCAAAATTTTTTACTCTCCCCGTTTTTGTGTACCTGACCTGCAAATATACTGTTGATTATAGTATGGCGGAGGACTTGTCTATTGTCTAGTAACTGCTGCAATTTTTGCAATGTTTTTGTGTTTTAATGCAGTTACCAACAGTTTTCCTAGGCGACTATATATATATATACAGTATATATTATAATTTTTTTCACCTTTTCTCATTTTTAACTTTTTTGTATGAATACAGACTCATTGCTCTTTACCAACCTAAAGTGAAGTAAAAGTCGTAGTTGGATGAGCATTAAATCTGTACCCTTTTCATTTTTATATCATTTTTTTTATGCTTTGGCTTTTATTACTCTTTCCTCTCTCTCTTTTTTCTTGTTTCATATAATTTTTTTAGCCTGAATTAAAAGGCTGTGGCATTTGTGCCCGACTCATCTTTTCTCATTTTTAATTTTTTTGTATGAATACAGATTCATTGCTCTTCACCATCCTAAAGTAAAAGTCGTAGTTGGAGGAGCATTAAATCTGTACCCTTTTTATTTTTATATCATTTTGTTTATGCTTTGGCTTTTATTACTCTTTCCTCTCTCTCTTTTTCCTTGTTTCATGTAATTTTTTTAGCCTGAATTATAAGGCTGTGGCATTTGTGCCCGACTCAGTTTCAAGAGTCCGATGGGGATCCACAGGCTTAGAATTGCTTCCTGCAGACATCCCTCAATCTGTATATAGTTTCATCCCGAGCCCTGTGAGTGGGTGGGGAGAACCCAGGGACTGAGACCTGACAATAGCATGCAGCATCGGCCATCCCCACCTTCAGGGGCTCTGGTAAATACCGGCTGTTGCTCAGACTCTGCATCCTGTGGGGATCCCACTTCACTTGCCCACATTAAGACCCCCTATGCTTAACAACTTTAAAGGCCAAACAGCTGCTTCACGCTTGATTTCCCCCCAATAACATTCTCCTTCTCTTTTTTCGTATCCATGTATGATTGTCTGGAGGCCTGCCCTACCACCACCTGAAGAAACGACAACCACCACATCATCTCTAGAGACAAGGGTGCAAAAGCTAGACCTTCCTCAACTATCTTTCGCCATGCTGAATAGTGCCATTTCGCGGTCTGATCCAATCTCTGCAAACATTGCACAGTGTTCCCAAGATACGGGACTAAAGATACCAGGATCCCGCCATCGATGTTGGAGTTCCATCCTTCCAAGGCAGAAGGGTGAAGAAACATCGCAGCACAGGCATTCATGGTGCGAATGTGAGGTCTAGGAGGCACCAGGACTTCTTTGTTTACTCAGGACAGATAAGGAGTTCCGTCGATCAAGAAAGAAGAGGAGGCCGCAGTGGTGGTGGGGGGTTGGGCCTTCTGGGTGGTCATGGGTGGGTACAAAATTATTGAGGGAGGGCATAAGTTCTCCAATGAACTTGAGGGGGAAATGTAATGGCAATTTTGGGCCCACATCTTCATGAACGTTATTGACTGTTGGGGGATTACACTACAAAAGACTCAATGGAGCTGAGGGGGATGGAAGGCAACTGGAATTTCCTGTTCTTTCTTTTAATTAAACTGATGCCTTGCTCTGAAGCCCACCCATTTGAGGTGTGATTTACTTGGGTGGGTGGGTTTAGGGATGGTCTTTTGGAATGTGTATAAAACAACAAAAACAAAAGAGCCCTTCCCTTTTTCCTGCCATGTGCTTTCCCACAGCACAGACCTCAGAACATCAGGATGCTGTAATGTATCACCATTGCTCTGTCTTTTTCTTGTAACTATTTCTTTCTTGTAGTCTTTGTATTGGTAACAATCTGTATTATATTTTTGTTGTATATGATTAATAGAAAGCTTCCTTGCTGTGTAAATAAATTAGATCTTTATTTTTTTGCACAGTGGTTATCTTTTAATATTTACACTATTGGCTAAATTCAGGTATAGACAAAGGGTTATAATCACTTATTACGTTTATAATCTGTATAGAACCAAGTAAATAAGTGTGGGTAGGAAAACCGCCAAAACAGTACTACCCCTACTCACACTGACAGATTGTTCAAGTGTTAGCTTGAGAGGGATCTTTGTTGCTGGTAGGGGGTCTATTGTTACTGCTGTCTTTGGGGAACTGTTGTTGCTGTTGGGAGTCTATCTCTGCTGCTGAGGGTCTATCATTGATGGGGACAGTGGGCATTATTTTATTACTGCTGTTTGTTGTCCATTATTGTTGCATACCAACTGCTTCGATAACATGCTCAGTTAGCTCTAAACACCCTTTTTACCAGCCATGCATAAGACAGTAGTGCGCACCACCCCATTACCTGGCTGCCACATGTTGTCTGGGCTGGCTATTTAGAGATGAAAGGTTGGCTGGACAGTGTTTAAAAATAGTTAGATTCCCAAGGGTAGAGTGTTTTAGACTGATCTGAAGTCTGAAGTTTATGCACTGGTGTTGATTTGGGGTCAGAAGCGTATTGCTTATCTGAGAACAGAAATAGTGCAGTAAATTCTGAAAACTACTATTTATTAAATGTAAAAATGCTCACGTTGTATCAGGAAGCTAAATCCACAACAACAGTGTATCAAAGATAGCAGTTGTAAGAATTTTCCTCAGTATGAGGCTTGCTTGCTTTCTTTTAACATATATTGAATTATTGGAAGCCATATTTTGGAGATTGCACAGCCTTGAGGAGGAGTGTGGAGGAGCATTTAAGTGTATTCATTATCTGGCCCTGGAATAAAAGGGCAGTATGTTTTGGTAAGAGTATCCAGCTGCTTGTGTACTCATATGGAATTGTATAATTTTACCTGAGCGCTGAATAAATTATACTAGTAAATCCACAGCACAACTGGAATATAAATAAGCCAGTGGGGATCCTGGGTGGTGTTACTGACCTAATATACACTCTCCAGTCTCTTTATTAGGTACACCTGTTAAGTTGCTTGGTAACACAAATTGCTAATCAGCCAATCACATGGCAGCAACTCAATGCATTTAGGCATCTAGATGTGGTGAAGACTACTTGCTAAAGTTCAAACCGAACATCAGAATAGGGAAGAAAGGGGATATAAGTGACTTTGAAAGTGGAATGGTTGTTGGTGCCAGACGGGCTGTTCAGAGTATTTCATAAACTGCTGATCTACTGGGATTTTCACGCACAACCATCTCTAGGGTTTACAAAGAATGGTACGAAAAAGAGAAAATATCCAGTGAGTGGCAGTTGTGTGGACAAAAATGCCTTATTGATGTCAGAAGTCAGAGGAGGATGGGCAGGCTGGTTTGAGATAACAGAAAGGCAGCAGTAACTCAAATAACAACCAAAGTATGCAGAATAACATCTCTGAATGCACAACACGTGGAACCTTGAAGCAGATGGGTTACAGCAGCAGAAGACCACACTGGGTGCCACTCCTGTTAGATAAGAACAGGAAACGGAGGCTACAATTCACACAGGCTCACCAAAATTGGACAACAGAAGACTGGAAAAACATTGCCTGGTCTGATGAGTCTCGATTTCAGCTGCGACATTCAGACTGTAGGGTCAGAACTTGGCGTAAGCAACATGAAAGCATGGATCCATCCTGCCTTTAACGGTTCAGGCTGGCAGTGGTGTAATGGTGTGGGGGATATTTTCTTGTCACAATTTGGGCCCCTTAGTACCAACTGAGTGTTGTTTACCTACCTGATAGTAATGGGCTGAACACCCCCTGTTCTGTTCGTGGTCAAACATTCAAATCTATCAAAAGTTTGACCGCGAACTTCAAACAGGGACAATTTACTGAGCAGTATCTTACTGCATCTGAGTATGCAGTAAAATACTGCACAGCTACTAAAATCCCACATGAGTTATATTATTAAGTCATGTGGTATTTTAGTAGCGAAACATTCTTTAATGTTTCAGCTGTCAGCGGAGTTCCCAGCTGACAGCTGAATGTCAAAAGAATTGTCGGCATTGTCTGACAATTTAAAAAAAAATGGAGTGGGGTCCCCCCACTCTTATCCATACCAAGCCCAAGTCACATGCCCTCAACATGGGGGGATGCTTTGGGGCAGGGGGACTCCCCCCTCCAAAGCACCTTGTCCCCATGTTGATAGGGACAAGGGCCTCTTCCTCACAACCCTGGCCAGTGGTTGTGGGTGTTTGCAAACAGGGGGCTTATTGGAATCTGGAAGCCCCCTTTAACAAGGGGCCCCCAGATCCCACCCCTCACCCATGTAAATGAGTATGCGGTGCATGGTACCACTACCCATTCAGAAAAAAAAAGTGTAGTGTAAAAATGACAGGAGAAGTTCTTTAATAAAAACAAAATAAAAACATGTCCCCAGACTTAGATCCAATGTCAATCACGATGACCGCTGCCACCACCAACCTGAAGAAAAAAAAATGCTCCGCTCTTAACGCTGGCTCCCGCCGTCTGACAGCTGCACCGTAATAACAGTTCTTAAATACCGTGATGGTGTCACAAGGGGGCGGGGTTAACCCCACCTTTGTGACATCATCATGCACTGTGACTGACCAAAGCATTGCACCTGACCATTGTTTTTGCTAATCACAAAGCATTGTCAGGGCGCAGTGCATTGTGGGGGTGCGGAGGGCGAATAGCCTGCCGAACGCCCTTACCGTTCTGATGGCTACTTCCAGTAGGATAATGCACCATGTAACAAAGCTCAAATCATCTCAAACTGGTTTCTTGAACAGAACAATGCGTTCACTGTACTCCAGTGGCCACCACAGTCACCAGATCTCAATCCAATAGAGCACCTTTGGAATGTGGTAGAATGGGAGATTCTCATCATGGATGTGCAGCCGACAAATTTGCAGCAACTGTGTTATGCTATCATGCCAGTATGGACCAAAATCTCTGAGGAATGTTTCCAACACCTTGTTGAATCTATGCCACAAAGAATTAAGGCAGTTCTGAAGACAAAAGGAGGTCCATTCTGGTACTAGCAAAGTGTACCTTATAAAGTGGCCGGGGAGTGTATGCTAATGACCATCTTTTGGTAAAGGGCAACACCCGGGTTTCCCAGAAGCTGGCAGGGATCTGTCATTCATAATCTATATTGGTACCACTGCTAATGACAGATCCCCTGGTTTGTTGACAAACAGAAACTAGTGGGGATCCGCCATGTAGCAGTAGTTCGGCCATCACAACTAAATGACAAATCCCTGGTGGCTATTTGTAAACACAAAATATCAAAGGATTGCATCATAGTGCAATCCACAACTTCACCTACAGATTTAAAGTAGAACTATAGGCAAAACTTTTTTTCATTTACGTTAGTGTTAGGGAGGGTTATAAACCCTGTTGGTTTATTTTTTAACATCTGTGTCCCATTGGTGAGATTTACCTTCACTTCCTGTCCCATAGCCAAAACAGGAAGTCAGATAATCCTCTAAAATTAAGGGAATTTCTTGTGGACCCCCCAATCAACAGAACTAGTGCCCCCATTGGAAAATTTCCCCTCTCTTACTTTTCTGGGGACAACCCAAAATTTGGGGTTTCCTTTACTTTCACTTTCGATTATAACAGTAAACAGGACAAATAGAGAGGGTGAATTTCCCTAACAGGGGCACAGGCAGCAATAAAAACTGACAGGTGTCCTATTCATCTCCACTCCTTCCAAAATGTAAAAAAAAAGTTTTGCCTTAAGTTACTGTATGCTTTAAGGCATTCCTCAAGCATGCTATTTAAAGGATTTATGTATTTTCAATGCTGCCTTTAAGTCGCTTTAAAAGACCCTCCCTCACTGAATGGTATTGAAGCGCTTACTCCCGTAGAAGCCGATGAAATTTGCCCAAGTTCTTCCCTAGTGGATTGACCCACAGTAGGCACAAGAACACTTTTCCTCAATAAGCAGTCTAGGGGTGTTGGTTTTTTTTGAGAACTTGGATAGGGTTTAGGTAATTGAGTGGGATATTCCAAAAACAAAACTATGCATAGGTTGACGACAGTGACCTCCTTTCTGTAAAGCTAAAGCAAGTCCTTGCATATAGCAAACTGTGGACTTGTCTTTGTCTTATAAACAGGTAAATTTTGAGATTAAGTCCTTGCTGATAGCAAGCTGTGCACTTGGCTTGTAAAAGAGGCATTTACAAACACACTAGCTTCTTTTTTTAGAACAACAAAAGTCCCTTCACATGGAATTAGATAGACTAAGCTCTTCAGAACAGCAGTTAGTGTTCCCTTCAAACAAAGACACACAGCTGACTCTCTAGCACAAGAGGGGTGGCAGCAGCCCAAAAGTCTGTAAGATCTCTTATGACAGTCTGTACTCACAATTGTCCAGGGAAAGTTGGCTAGCCTCCTTCCAACTACCAGATAAGATCTTCAGTAGACAACCCCTCAGTCAGCTCTTGGTAGCTATGGCATCAGACAAGCACACGGTAGCTTTGCTCTGGAGGACAGTAGCACTCCAGGCTGGACTGATCTTCAGTAAAAGACCCAAAAACCCAGTCTTTCAAAGTATTTATACAGTTACCCAGAAGAATTTAGGGCCCTGCTCCCTGGAATTGGCCAGGGCTACATAAATATTCATATTGCCATCTGCATAGCTCCACACCTATGCTCCAGATAATTCTACCACTCTCTGGAAGCAGAGGGAGACTAGCAGCAGCTGAAAACTGACCTAATAATCAACTGCACTGGATAGAGTGAGCACAGCTAAATTTACCTAGCCAAAACCATTGAACACAGTGAGCCAGCACTAAATCTAACTAATCCTAGCACCTATTTAGAAGGGTGCTACAGTTTTTTTTTAATGTCTCAGCGATGCAGTTGGTTATACAAATGTATACCATAAGTGGATTTTAAAATCTCGTGGAAGTAGCTGATCTAGGCTGTTAGAAATTTAAGTTCATTCTGCTTTTTTGACTTTTTCCTATGGACTACACAGCTTGTGAACCTTATGAACTTACCCCATAGTTTGCACAATGGAAGGATTCCATGGGAAACTGGGGAGCTAATGTGCTGGTGGATTTCATGTCCAGTTGTAAACTAGATTGGAACACTGATGGTCCAAACAAAGGGTTAAAGATCTAGAAGTTGGGATTCATTATATGAGTAATGTGGGAAAGCTCAGTGTGTCCCTCTTGTCAGTGAGGACAGAATAGCTGTGAAATTATTATTATTTTTTTTCCATAATAAGTTTATTGAAAGGCAAAACAATAAAGGCAGGAGGGGATACAATCAGAGACTAATGAGAACATACCCTGAGCACAGGGTTAATAGGAATTGCTTGTCTTATACAGAAAACGACTGAAAATAGGACTCCAGAACAGGGAATCCTTAGCGATGTCCCAACAGAGCAAAATTATTTAAATTAGTTTGCAGCCTGCTCGGATGCCTGCTCCAAACACCCAAAAATATTTTTTCTATTATTTTTAGGTATGCTGTGTGAGAGGGAGTACATAACGAACATATAGTGGGATTTTCTCAAATTTGACTGCAAATGTGGAAATACATTTTAGGGAACATTCTCAAGTGGTAATAAAATTAGAACTCTTTTTTCTTTGGGTAGGATATAAGTATCATAAGACACCCTGTTTTACATTTACAGTTACGTTTTTCTTTACAGATTTAAAATTTCCAGAACATCTAATGTATTTTGACACAACAGATAATGCTTTAAAAATGAGCCAATTTTATATCCGAGCTACAAAGTTTATTTTCCGCACATCGCTGCTAGCTGCAGGGAAGCAAAAATTACAGGCATATTAAAATCCTTTTAAATTTATGTCTTTTGTTCTGGAAATGAATAGCTGATTCTCTGCCTAAAAGCTAAACCCTACACTAAAATGGAATCTACAGGACCTTTTGAACTACACTCAAATGAAGCCCTGAGGTGTGTTCTCGGTGTGTCAGATTCTAATATATTAAAAAAACATTATTTAGCCAGATACTTTTAGAGGGTCCTTTGGCAGAGGAAAATTGGCAACTGATACCCCAACTGACTGCCTCCAAAGGAATTACTTGCAATTGAAGGGTAATTATCCTCTAAAAATATTCAAAAAGTTTTAATTTATGCATCACAGTCTTAAGGCTATCACTTTCTTATAACTGCAGTGGCTAACTTGAACAATCATTTCTCTAAACATAAAGTTCAACTTTACCCAGAACTGACATCTCTAGATTGCACGGCTGCTTGAAGCTAGAATCCCATTCTGACTTTTTTTTTGTTTGTTTTGGAGATGTTCCCAGGGAGGTGATGTTTTGCTTGGCATTTTTTTAGGTCACTTTGCAATAAAGCAAGGAAACTTAGAAACCTCTGTAGTGTATTAATGTGTTTTTACTAAAAAGAAATGCTGTATATACTGTACAAACTATTACAATTATAGGAAAACAATACAGAACTGGCAGATATACATACAGAAAGTGCTACCCACTTCCTATAGAATAAGAATGATCTATGGTCTGTATACAATAGGAAAACACTAAAAGTTACTTAGCTCAGGTTATAGTGGCTTCACGATCTCTGTAAGTAATCAAGACCCCAGGCTTACTCTACAAGCAATTGCAGGAGATCAGGTGAAGTTTCTTCTGGCACAGACCTTCCTTTGTGTTACGTCATTATTGAGGCCTCCTTCAGCTTAAGTTGCGAGGCTTTTTATTTAGAAAGTTTAGGCAGACAATCTCATATGGGCGTGCCTGTTCTCATTACTTTTGTATGGGCAAACATTTTCCAACTCAACCTCTAGATGGCAGTGTTATATCATACTTGCCATAGGCCATACATGTCTAAAGGTCAAGCAATTGTTGACCATTGGTTACCTGAACTTTTAACTTTGGTTACAGAACCAATGTAGAACAATAGAAGTATTTAACTACTAATGGCCAATAGCCCAACCTACAACAATAGTATTTATATCTTCATTGTTTTAGAGGACAGCTTGTGTAAACATTTCCAACAGCATTTGTTTGAGAAGTGTCCACTCAGACACTCAGAAACCTATTGTCTGCGTCTGATGCAAACAAACAAATTCTTCTATATAAGTATGAGGAAATACACAAACATACATACAGTATATACAGTCCATAAATATTGGGACATCGACACAATTCTAACATTTTTGGCTCTATACACCACCACAATGGATTTGAAATGAAACAAACAAGATGTGCTTTAACTGCAGACTGTCAGCTTTAATTTGAGGGTATTTACATCCAAATCAGGTGAACGGTGTAGGAATTACAACAGTTTGCATATGTGCCTCCCACTTGTTAAGGGACCAAAAGTAATGGGACAATTGGCTTCTTAGCTGTTCCATGGCCAGGTGTGTGTTATTCCCTCATTATCCCAATTACAATGAGCAGATAAAAGGTCCAGAGTTCATTTCAAGTGTGCTATTTGCATTTGGAATCTGTTGCTGTCAACTCTCAAGATGAGATCCAAAGAGCTGTCACTATCAGTGAAGCAAGCCATCATTAGGCTGAAAAAACAAAACAAACCCATCAGAGAGATAGCAAAAACATTAGGCGTGGCCAAAACAACTGTTTGGAACATTCCTAAAAATAAGGAACGCACTGGTGAGCTCAGCAACACCAAAAGACCTGGAAGACCACGGAAAAAAACTGTGGTGGATGACCGAAGAATTCTTTCCCTTTTTTGAAGAAAACACCCTTCACAACAGTTGGCCAGATCAAGAACACTCTCCAGGAGGTAGGTGTATGTGTGTCAAAGTCAACAATCAAGAGAAGACTTCACCAGAGTGAATACAGAGGGTTCACCAGAAGATGTAAACCATTAGTGAGCCTCAAAAACAGGAAGGCCAGATTAGAGTTTGCCAAACGACATCTAAAATAGCCTTCACAGTTCTGGAACAACATCCTATGGACAGATGAGACCAAGATAAACTTGTACCAGAGTGATCGGAAGAGAAGAGTATGGAGAAGGAAAGGAACTGCTCATGATCCTAAGCATACCGCCTCATCAGTGAAGCATGGTGGTGGTAGTGTCATGGCGTGGGCATGTATGGCTGCCAATGGAACTGGTTCTCTTGTATTTATTGATGATGTGACTGCTGACAAAAGCAGCAGGATGAATTCTGAAGTGTTTCGGGCAATATTATCTGCTCATATTTAGCCAAATGCTTCAGAACTCATTGAACGCCGCTTCACAGTGCAGATGGACAATGACCCAAAGCATACTGAAAAAGCAACCAAAGAGTTTTTTAAGGGAAAGAAGTGGAATGTTATGCAATGGCCAAGTCAATCACCTGACCTGAATCCGATTGAGCATGCATTTCACTTGCTGAAGACAAAACTGAAGGGAAAATGCCCCAAGAACAAGCACGAACTGAAGACAGTTGCAGTAGAGGCCTGGGAGAGCATCACCAGGGATGAAACCCAGCATCTGGTGATGTCTATGCGTTCCAGACTTCAGGCTGTAATTGACTGCAAAGGATTTGCAACCAAGTATTAAAAAGTGAAAGTTTGATTTATGATTATTATTCTGTCTCATTACTTTTGGTCCCTTAACAAGTGGGAGGCACATATGCAAACTGTTGTAATTCCTACACCGTTCACCTGATTTGGATGTAAATACCCTCAAATTAAAGCTGACAGTCTGCAGTTAAAGCACATCTTGTTCATTTTATTTCAAATCCATTGTGGTGGTGTATAGAGCCACAAATGTTAGAATTGTGTCGATGTCCCAATATTTATGGACCTGACTGTATACACTATATTGCCAAAAGTATTGGGACGCATGCCTTTACACGCAAATGAACTTTAACAGCATCCCAGTCTTAGTCCATAGGGTTCAATATTGAATTTTCCCACCCTTTGCAGCTATAACAGCTTCAACTCTTCTGGGAAGGCTGTCCACAAGGTTTAGGAGTGTGTCTATGGGAATGTTTGACCATTCTTCCAGATGTGCATTTGTGAGGTCAGGCACTGATGTTGGACTAAAAGAACTGCAGTCTCTGCTCTAATTCATCCCAAAGGTGTTCTGGGTTGAGGTCAGGGCTCTGTCAGTCAAGTTCTTCCACCCCATACTCGGTCATCCATGTCTTTATGAACCTTGCTTTGCGAACTGGTGCGCAGTCATATTGGAACAGGAAAGCGCCATCCCCAAACTGTTCCCACAAATTTGGGAGCATGAAATTGTCCCGTCCACCAAATTTAACATTTGGCACAGTGCAGTCAAGCCAGGGGCGGACTGACCATTTGGAAACTCGGACACTGCCCGAGGGCCCGGGGTCAGTAGGGGGCCCCATGAGATGCCCCTGATACCTTTTTAATAGGCTTGAGTTTGGGCAAGGACACAGGGGCCCCATGATCCCCTATTGCCCGGGGGCCCCATGAGTTGTCAGTCCGCCCCTGAGTCAGGCAAGTACCAATTCTCCTGGCAAACACCAAACCCAGACACATCTATTGGATTGCCAGACAGAGAAGCATGATTCGTCACTCCAGAGAACATGTCTCCACTGCTCTAGAGTCCACTGGTGGCGTGCTTTACACCACTGCATCCAACACTTTGCATTGCACTTGGTAATGTAAGGCTTAGATGCAGCTGCTTGCCCCTGGAAACCCATTCCATAATGCTCTCTATGCACTTTTGTTGTGCTAATCTGAAGGCCACACGACGTTTGGAGGTCTTTACCTATTGACTTTGCAGACAGTTGGCAACTTCTGTACACTATGCGCGTCAGCATGTGCTGACCCTGCTCCGTCATTTTATGAGGCCTACCACTTCGTGGCTGAGTTTTTGTTGCTGTTGTTCCCAGTTGCTTCCACTTTGTTATAATACCATTAACAGTTGACTGTGGAATATTTAGTAGCAAGGAAATTTCACGGATGGACTTACTGCACAGGTGGCAACCTATCATGGTACCATGCTTGAATTCATTGAGCTCCTGACAGCGACCCATTCTTTCACAAATGTTTCTGGAAGAAGTCTGCATGCCTAGGCGCTTGATTTTTTACACCTGTTGCTCATAGAGGTGATTGGAACACCTGAATCCAATGATTTGGAGGGGTGTCCCAATACTTTTGGCAATATAGTGTATATAAATAGCTCAATCAAATGCAACACAGGTGATGAGCTAACCCCACATGAATATCTAGTGCCAAACTAAGGTGTTATGCTCCCAAGATGGGTTCTTTGTAATGTAGAGTTCACAAATAATTGGAAAAATCAGCTGTCACTGAAGTTACCTTTGTTATGGTCTTGTCAGATGGCAAACGGCATAAAAAGCTAGAAATAAAAGAAGTCAGCATATAATAACTTTCTGTTCATTAAATAGCAGTTTCCTTTCCTTGCCTTCCTTATGAAATCAATAAATTTGAAAACATGGTGCTAGCCACAAAAAAATCATGACTGTGCATGTCTCCCTGCACAGTCATGATTATAGACGACATTGCTTGATGCAGACCGTTATTAAATGCTTCTGAAATGCTTTATAGCTATTACAATATTCAAAAGCAAGCATGTGAAAGTGGTAAACTGTTTCCTCTTAATCAAGCTATTCACAAGGTCTTCAAGCCCAACCCAACTAAGACAACAGGTACTATGATCTCCCAATAGAAAATAGATGGCAAGCTCTATGTATTCTATGTCAGTGAATGTTCAGAAAGTCGACACAAAGCAGTGCATGTTGTAAAGAATGTTCAACCTTGGAGGAATTTATGGAGTGGACAGTAGGAAACAGAGAGTAAAAGATAAGAATAATGTAAGAATAATAAGATTAAGAGAACATATCCTTTAAGTCCTAGAGTGGATCAATCAATAACATTCACACATCAAATGAATCAGGGAGGCTTGCCAGTTTTACCGAATCACATTTTAATACGATCAGTAATCATTGTATCCCCCCACTGGCAGAATACAATACCGCTGTGGAAGGCATTTACAGTAAGTGTTGGTGGGGGAATCAAGCAGTCTTCTATCTATTTATTTGTATCAAATTTACCTTTTTTACATGTGTATTTTAAAAGCATTAATTAAGACCCCATTCACACATGTTTGCTGTGCTGTTTTACATCACAACTCTTAACTTTCAGTGAGTTGTCAAAAAAACTTTTTTTTTTAAATCGATCAGCAACATTTTATTCAATGCAGAGCACCCCAATGCACAAAGGGTTCACTTTTGCGTCCTATTAAAATGCATTTTTGGTGTTGTGTTTGTGCTGGCTCAGAGTGCCATATAAAAAGTCTGCATTTCACATTAACATGACGCATGATGAATTCTGTTGAATTCCACCCTGGTGTGAAGAAACAGTATAACAAATAACTGACTACAGTTGAAGTCTGAAACCCATACCATTTTGCTCCTAATATACCTGTGCATATGGAGAGCTTATTTTTAAAATCAATAAAGCAGTGGAGTGGCTAACTTTTACATTGGTATTTAAAAACAGCCATTCATGTACATCTGATTGTCATCCAGCTAAAAAAATATGGATCATTTAGTACAGTCTTTTATTCCATTGAAATAATGTCTAGGCTTTTGTGAACCCCTGCTAAACCCAATTAATCGGGGGTTAGTGGGAAAATGGCTCTTATATTGTTGTTCATTGGGAAAAATGCCCACCATTACAGATAGCTGAAGTGATCTGGTGTCATGCTGCTGGCTCTGCAAGTGGCGTTGGCTCTGGAACTATGCAGTCATCATCAAATGGGAGGACAAGCAGCCACAGCTCAAGAAACCGCTACGAATCTCAGGAGGAGCCCTAGGTTTAAGCTGGGAAAACATGGGCCAAACATTGTCCGAAAACGGTTTGTTGGGCAGGAACCGGCCAACTATTAGCCCATGTGTACAGCTATCTGTTCTACAAAAACTGGTCTTATGACAAGCTTCTGTTGAATGGGCATGTTGGAAATCCAGCATCTGGTCAGCGCTCGCAGCCAATGGCTGCGAGCGCTGATTAGTGTGCTCTGGCAGGGACACAATAGATCAGTGTGGAAGATCATGGCACTAACTTCACTTAGTACAGTGACCTCTCTTTTTTTTTTTCATTCAACCCACTGAGTTCAATGAAAACAAAAACCTCCACTAGTGTACCAGGCATTAGAATGTCTATTTCAGACTGCCAGCTGATTATTGATGACTGGCTTAGTATTTTCTGATAATGTATGATTTGACATGTTTTCTTTTAACTTTTATCTAAATTAAATCAATGGACTATAAAGCTTCATTGTGTATCCTATTCCTATCCATTGTTAATCCTATTTCTTTTAATCAATATCCTCACATAAATCACACATAGCATTAGAAACATGCAATGAATGTAGTTTTAAGACCTGGCCAGATATATTTATTGTTAAATCTTTTCAGCCAAAATATTTTCCTGAATTTTATTAACAAATCAAAAAAGAGCAAGGCCAGCTATAAAGCAAGTCTTTATTTCTATTATGGTTTGGCACTAATTTTTTATGTTTTTTGGCACTATTATTTTATTCATATTTATTTTATTTTATTGATTTATTATTATTTAATTCTTAGAGCGCTGCACTGTTTTATGATTTATAAAGCAAGTCCAGCCAAGAAATATTGTCCTTTTAATTAATTAGAATATATTTATTATTTGCCTCTTTGACCATATTAAAGGGAATGTGTAGTTGTTTTCAATCATATTTAATATGGTCAAGGGAAAAAAATAAAAATTATAAATATATTTCCTTTTCTTTCCCTTTTGTGAAAAAGTATATATTAAATATTTATTTTAATATTGTGTGCGCTTACAGGCTCATATTGGCTCCTTACCACTGGCAGTAGAAAGTTTGTTATTCACAAAACTCAGTAGCTGACACACACAAGTGACTGGGTCAGATGGGACTCTCTTATTTGATGACTACATTTCTGGCTCCTGAATCATATGAAAGGAGACAGACAAAAGTCAGAGCAAAGTTGGGTCAGTAGGACAAGTCAAGATACAGGGAAGGAATGTATGTGTGTCTGTGTTGAAAGGGTTTGCATGAAAGCTGATGAGTCAAAGGGGAATGATAGGAGAGATAAGACAGCTTTAAAGGATGATGTCATTGGGGGAAATGAATATTATTATTATTATTATTATTGTTATACAGGATTTATATAGCGCCAACAGTTTGCTCAGCACTTTACAATATAAAGAGAGACAAGACAATAACAATACAGTTCAATACAAGAGGGATAGGAGGGCCCTGCTCCTTGCAGCTTACAATCTAGGAGGGAGGGGTTAGTGGTACAAAAGGTAATAACTGTGGGGGATGGACTGGTAGGAAGAGTAGAAGATTCCATTATTAGCTGAGGGCAGGATAGGCTTCCGAGAGGTTTTTAGAGATCATCTAAAAGTGAGCAGAGTAGGCGATAGTCTGATAAATTGGGGTAGAGAGTTCCAGAGGATGGGGGAAGCTCTAGAAAAATCCTGGAGATGAGCATGGGAGAAGGAGACAAGGGAGCTAGAGAGCAGGAGGTCTTGCGAGGAGCAGAGAGTACGGTTTGGGTGATATTTAGAGACAAGATCGTTGATGTAATTTGGGGCAGAGTTATGAACGGCTTTATACGTTATTGTTAATGTTTTGAATTTTATCTGTTGGGCAATGGGAAGCCAGTGGAGGGATTGGCAGAGAGGGGTGGCTGATACAGAACGGTTAGTAAGGTGGATGAGTCTGGCAGCAGCATTCATGATAGACTGAAGAGGGGATAGCCTGCGATGAGGTAGGCCAATGAGGAGGGAGTTACAATAGTCAAGGGAGTGAATAAGTTGCTTAGTGGTTTCCGAGGTTAAGATTGGCCGTATCTTGGAGATGTTGCGGAGGTGAAGTCTACAAAATTTGGACAGCGATTGGATTTGGGGCTGAAAGGACAGATGGGAGTCTAGGGTTACACCTAGCACCCTGGCATGAAGGGAGGGACTGATGATAGTGTTATTGATCTTAATGGAGAAGTCAGGGGAGTGGGCACGGGCTGGAAGGAATACTAAGAGCTCAGTTCTGGAAAGACTGAGTTTGAGGAAGTGGAGTGACATCCATGCCGATAGGTTAGTAATGCGAGAGGAGACTGAAGGGGTGAGGTGAGGGATAGAAAGATAGATTTGTGTGTCATCAGCATAGAGATGATACTTAAAGCCATGGGAGTTTATCAAGTGACCAAGGGAGGAGGTGTAGATGGAGAAGAGTAGGGGCCCAAGGACGGAACCTTGAGGGACCCCTACAGAAAGAGGGAGTGAAAAGGAGAAGCCAGAGTTATAAGTAACGCTGAAGGAGCGCTGCGATAGGTAGGAGGAGAACCAGGAGAGAGCAAAGTCTCGGAGGCCAAGAGAGTGGAGTTTTTTGAGGAGGAGGGGATGGTCAACTGAATCAAAAGCCCCATAGAGGTTGAGTAGTAAGAGTATGGAGTAGTGGCCATTGGTTTTAGCAGTTAGCAGATCATTAGTGAGTTTTAGTAGGGCAGTTTCAGTGGAGTGTAGTAAGCGAAAGCCAAACTGTAAAGGGTCAAGAAGGTTGTTGTCAGTGAGGTAGGAGCTCAGGCGATTGTAGACTAGGCGTTCTAAGAGTTTAGAGATAAACGGGAGCAGGGAGATGGGTCTTAAGTTGTTCCGGTTGGTGGGGTCCAGGGAGGGCTTTTTAAGTATGGGAGTGATGTGTACATGCTTTAGAGGGGAGGGGAAGGCACCGTTAGAGAGGGAGAGATTTAGGATGTGAGTGAGGGAGCATAGGATGGAAGAAGAGGGTGACTGTAGTAGTTGTGAGGGGACAGGATCCAGGGGGCAGGTAGTGAGACGAGCTTCTGAGAAAACCTTAGTGACCTCTTCAGGAGTAGCAAGGTCAAAAGAGGAAAGTGTTGAGGGAGATTTAGTATAAGGTATGCTAAGTGGGATGGATGTCTGTGCAGTAGCGATGCCCCTACGAATTGCATCAATCATGCTTTTGAAATGATTTGCAATCTTGTGAGCAGTGAGTGAGGTGCTGGGTGGAGGTGAAGGTGGAGAAAGTAGAGAGTTAAAAGTAGAGAAGGGATGACGAGGACTGGATGATAAGCTATTGATGAGAGTGACAAAGTAGGCTTGTTTGGCAGCATGGAGGGAGTAATTGTATGTTAAGAAAGCAGATTTATATAGGGTGAATGCTTGATGAGATTTGGTTTTACGCCACAATCGCTCCAGCGCACGACTATGTTGTTTAAGATTTCTGGTGTCGTCAGTCTGCCAAGGTTGTAACGGTCAGGGACTGATGCTTCGTGTTGTTAGAGGAGCAAGCGAGTCTACTGTGGATGAAAGCGAACTGTTATAGACAGCAGTGGCCAGGTGAGGGCAGGACAGGGGAGAGATTCTGTCATAGAGTTGGTCAGATGCAGAGTGGAAAGGAGCAGGGTTCAAATTGTGATGGTTTCTGCGGGTAATTGTTTGCTGCTTGGAGGGATAAGTGTTTGAATACGAGGACACTGTGAAGGTGATGAGATTGTGATCAGAGAGAGGAAAGGGGGTGTTTGTGAGGTTGTAGGGAGTGCAAAGATGGGAGAAAACAAGGTTTAATGTAATATGCTGTGACCCTCAGGATTGATTTTTAGCGAAGTGTGCTCAATTAAGTATATACATTCAATCACTTTCATATGCACATTCAATCACGTACAGGATCACCAGATCGCTGCCAATTAGGAGGAATCTGGGTGACGGTCGCAAAGCCTGATGAAAAGTACAAACCCCTGGACATGTATGTTTGTAAAGATTCTCATTTATCCTGGGCATGTTATAGGTAGTAGTAATTAGTCAGTTTCAACTGATTTGATCTGTAATGTTGTAGATGTTTCACAGCTAATCCAAGCCATTTCTTCATTTCTAATACCACAAAATACCACAGTATTGATAACCAAATAGGTAACACCTTAACCACTTGCCGTCCGCCTGCTGTTTATAAACGGCAGGAGGGTGGCACTCCAGGGGCGGGTTGCCGTTCATAAATGGCACCCGCCATTTCTAGCTGTGCACGCTCCCTGGCAGCGCGCAGCACCGCGATCCGGTGCACAGTGAAACACCGATCGTCGAACGGGACCTCTGTACAAGGTCCCGATCATGTGATCACTGATTGGCCAATCAGTGATCACATTCAAAGTAGTAAGCAAGATGTCACTTGTGACATCATTGCTTACAAAGTGTGAAATCTGTGAATGATCACAGAGATCACATGGTAAAAGGCTATCCACATATGGATGTAAAAGCAATCACTGTAAAACACTGTACTGCTGGGTGACAGTATGTAAAAAAAAAAAATATAAATAATAATATAAAAAAAAAAATATAAAAAAATGTAAAAAAAATGTTTAAAAATTATAATTTTTGGTTATAAACTAATTTGGCTTATTTTTGTTTTACTAAAAAGGCAATGGAATACATTTTGGCCAAGATTTATGATGAAAGATTATTTTTTGCAAAATTTTATAAGAAAAATACTTTTTTTCAAAATTTTTGGACAGTTTCACTTACATAGCAAAAAAAATAAAAATCCCAGCGGTAAATAAATACCACCAAAATAAAGCTTTATCTGTCTCAAAAAAATGGTAAAAAATTAATATGGGTACATGACTGCGCAATTGTCATTCAAAGTGTGATAGCGCTGAAAGCTGAAAATTGAAAAGTGTCCGGACTGGAAGTGGTTAATATAAGAACCATAGAAAGGTGTGTTATTGTCCAAGAACCAAGCCTGTAGGGACTGAAGTGAAGTTAAAGCCAGAAGAGACAATGGTGTCCTATGATGTCACATTTCTTTTCACTTTTATACTAACTGCAGAGGTTATTGAGTCGAAGGCATGCCATACATTATGCAATTTTCTCTCCTTTAACCATGGGTTGATAGAAAGAAAATTGACTGTGTTGATGGGGGGAATTCCTCCCGCAGAGCTTTTGTTTTCTGCTAGCAGGGAGTGAGAAGAGTATTCCCCACCAGAAGACAATGATCACTGCTGGTGGTTACACACACACGGCAGTGATTGGGCAAAAAAGAAAAAAATGACAGGCGGGTCATGCTGAAGTTGATTGATGGAGCGAATTTAATACAACCAGCCTGCCCATAGATGGATCAAAATTCGGCCAGTTCCTGCTGAACCAGTTAATTTCAACCCATCTATGGCCTGCTTAAGGAAACATCTGAATTGAGATAGGACTTTTTTTCTTATTCTTTTTTAAACAAGTAGACCAAGATGATTAGCTGAAGAAAAAAGAGGAGGATTGTTTTCTTGTGGCTGTTGGTATTGGTGCTAGTTAAATGTTCATTGATGTAAAAGCCATCCAGCCTAGTTTCGACTTCAGAGAAGTAAGTGAACTGCTTCTTCCAAGGTTAGCAATGGAGCAAGGAGTACATAATGTGCCAGTTTAAATTGATTTTTTGTGAGAGTGTAGGAGTGTGAATGACAGGAGATATAACTTTTAATAGAAGAACAGAACTCAAACAAGACCAAGGACATTCTTTGCTGGACCTTTACCTCAACACTACCTATTTCAAGTACAAAGATAACTTGTAACTCCTAATGTAGCTAACTTGGAGGAGGTGGAAAAGAGAGTATTGAACTCTTTCAGGCCAGTCTTTAGTTCAGGTATGTGGACGATACATGGGTCAGAAATTTGAGAAAAGTTAAACTCAGTGGACAAAAGCATCAAGTTTACAGTTGTGGCCAAAATTATTCAACCCCCACTGAAATTGAGTGTTTTGGCCAGTTTGACATTGCTTTTGATCATTCAGTCATCTTGCTTACATTTACATTAAAGAGGCACTTGTAGGTCAGACAAATATAACATAACAGTTATAATGAAATAACCACAAATGTCTTTTCTGTGCTCACAGCATTATCAGTTTTATTCAACCCCCAAGTGACATTCAATCTTAGTACTTAGTACAGCATCCTTTTACAGTTATAACAGCTTTTAAACGTGAAGCATAGCTTGACACAAGTGTCTTGCAGCGATCTACGGGTATCTTCGCCCATTCTTCATGGGCAAAGGCCTCCAGTTCAGTCACATTCTTAGGCTTGCGCACTGCAACTGCTTTCTTTAAGTCCCACCAGAGGTTCTCAATCGGATTTAAGTCTGGTGACTGCGATGGCCACTCCAAAATGTTCCAGCCTTTCCTCTGCAACCATGCTCTAGTGGACTTGGAGGTATGCTTGGGATCATTGTCCTGTTGAAAGGTCCAACGTCTCCCAAGCCTCAGGTGTGTGACGGACTGCATCACGTTTCCATCCAATATCTCCTGGTACTGAAGAGAATTCATGGTACCTTGCACACGCTGAAGCTTCCCTGTACCTGCAGAAGCAAAACAGCCCCAAAGCATGATTGACCCTCCACCATGCTTCACAGTAGGCAAGGTGTTCTTTTCATCATAGGC
Organism: Staurois parvus; assembly: GCF_062004578.1. Classification (NCBI taxonomy): domain Eukaryota; kingdom Metazoa; phylum Chordata; class Amphibia; order Anura; family Ranidae; genus Staurois; species Staurois parvus. The sequence continues at coordinate 3,291,981 of NW_028318023.1, read as the reverse complement.
CTTGTTCTTCCTCCTCCAAACATAGCGTTGATCCATGGGCCCAAACAGTTCTAATTTTGTTTCATCAGTCCACAGAACACTATCCCACAACTTTTGTGGTTTGTCCACATGGCTTTTGGCATACTGCAGTCGACTCTTCTTATTCTTTGGAGACAGCAAGGGGGTACGCCTGGGAGTTCTGGCACGGAGGCCTTCATTACGCAGTGTGCGTCTTATTGTCTGGGCTGAAACTTCTGTACCCACATCTGACAAATCTTTTCTCAGTTCCTCAGCAGTCACACGGGGACTTCTCTCCACTCTACGCTTCAGGTAGCGCACAGCAGTCGAAGTCAGCATCTTCTTTCTGCCACGACCAGGTAGCGTTTCAACAGTGCCCTTTGCCTTGAATTTGCGAATGATGCTTCCTAAGGTGTCTCTTGGTATGTTTAACATCTTTGCAATCTTCTTATAGCCATTGCCCTTCCTGTGAAGAGAAATCACCTCTTCTCTTGTCTTCCTGGACCATTCTCTTGCCTTCACCATGTTTGTAACCACACCAGTAAATGTCTAGAAGGAGCTGAGTATCACAGTCATTTTAAAGCTGCCTAATTGGTGCTTATTATGCTTGATTGCTGCTCGGTGACATCCACAGGTGTTTTCAATACCTGATGGAAAGCACCTGTATGAACCTCTGTTCTTCAGAGTGGTAGTCTTTAAGGGGTTGAATAATTGTGGCAATGAAGAAACCACATAAGAACCATTTACTACTGTATTACATAAACAATTGATGTCATTTTAGTTGCATTTGGGTAGTTACAACGTCCTTGTAGGATTTGATTCTGAATACAATTCCAAATGTACACTATAGTCCCTAAACCCCTTTACAGCATTGGGGGTTGAATAATTTTGGCCACAACTGTATGGCTTATGGATACTCTCTCTCTCGCTCCTCTGTGTATGACCTTGGTTATCCCATCTGACTACGTCTGCTCTGATTCCCACCTGGTACCTGACCTTGGCTTGAACCGACCACCCAGTAAACATCTAAATCCCGGAAGGGCTTGCATACCACGCACAGGCGCCTCCTGTCTGCAGACCTATCTCCGTGCACCAGCTGTGCTTCTGAGTGGACCACCAACCAGCACTCCTACAGGCGACCTGTGCAACTTTGGGCCTGACTCCAGCTGTCCCACTCTCAGGGGAGTCCGGAACTTAGCCGCAAGGGAAGCCCTCTCTCCATTGGCCTCCATCACCAGGTACATGATATATTATCACTGAAATTCTTTCATATTTTCAGGCTAAGGTTTACTACAGACAGCTATATGATTGTTCTCACAGAGACTTGACTGGATGTTCTATACCTGATGAGGCCACGCTGCTCTGTCTATTTAGCGGATAGGACTGTGGACTCTGGAAAGAGTAAAAGAGGTGGTATGTGCATATAAAATATGTTAACAATAATTGGAGCACAGTTACTAATACTGTCGGGACATATTGTTCACCAGATTTGGAATAACTTACATTAAAATGAAGATAATTTTTATACCAAATGTAGACCATTTTTATACAATTTACTAATGTTATAATTGTGGCTGTTTATATACATCTACAGGCTAATTCTAGGCTGACTTTGGAGGCATTATATGACATTTTAATTGAATGTGCAGTTCACAGGGGTGGCCATTGTCATAGGAGATTTTAATCATAGATATAAACAATGCATTGAAGTTTATTTTGAGAACTATAATTCTCATAGCATGTGGAAGGGGATTAAACAATGGAAGATTTTAAATCTAGTGTAGCGCCCTCTTGTGTATCTAGTTTGCAATGTAGTTAGTGGCTTGTTAGAAGCCTGGGTGTGAATCAGTGAGTTTACTTTAGGCCAGGCTGGAGGGCTCTACAAGTCAGGCCTCTGGTACCTCCCCCTAGTTCTAGAAGCTTGCAGAAGTTTCTAGAAGCTAGTGGGTGAAGGCCAGAAGATGCTGCTACTCCCATATATGTGTTGAATGCTATAGTGAAGGTTGCTGATAATGTAATACTTAACTGCAAAAACTCAAGTCTTGAGAAAGGAACGTGTTGCCATGGCAACCTGTTATGTGAGGTGTGGGAGTGACCTATGGTTAACACTGTCAGAGGGATGTCAATATACCTTTCCTCAGATCCCTGGAAGGGCTCTTTCTTGCAAGCCTCCTGGTTAACAGTGTTGAGGAAGGATTCTACTGGCATTTGATAGGCTGTGTCTGGCTAAGATTATACCCATACATCTGTGACAGGCTGTGAAAGGCACACACTCCAGCCTGGATAATTTAACTGCATATTTGTTTTTAATTATTATTTGTTAAATAAAAGTTTTTATTGTGCTAGTTTATCACGATAGAATATGGCTGGTGTAAATCATACATATCCAGCACTATTGGATCAGAAGGAAAAAACATACTTGTATATTTTCTATGACCTACTTGTTGGAATTGGTTCTTAAAAGCTTTATAACAGAACAAGTACAGATGGATTAAATTGGAATTTGGGGGTAGTAACTAAGGGGAACTAATCAGGTGAAATCCTCAACCTGATTTTTTTGAGGATTAGAAAGGAAATTGGGAGGGGAGATGGGGTAACGCAAACTAGTAGGATAGAGAACTATAATAATAGAGGGGGGCAGTATTTTGATAGGCTTAGAAGGAAGAGGAGAGGAAGAAAAAAGGGCGAGGAGGAGGTTGAAGGCCACTGAGAGGAACAAACTGCTATCAATTTAAAAAAAAAGAGGCAGTGACAGTTGTTGGGATGTTCAATTCTTACCAGCTAGACATTCTTTCACCTGGGGCAAAGACTGCATTCGGCGCCTCCCCCTCCCGCCCAAAAAAGATGGTGCCAGTAGGGCAGAGGTTGGTGCCAGGAGGGAAGTTAACAGTGTCATTTTTATTTTATTTTTGTACCATTTTTTACAGATTTATCATTTTTTTTATTTTTTAGCAGTTATTGAGGGGTCTCACCTATCTGACATTGTGCAGGAGTACACCCCCTCACCTTGCCTTCATCTTGTGCAGCTTCCCCCAGGCCCTTCATTTTGAGCACCCCCTTTACATTGTGCAGCTTCTCCCCCTCCCATATCTTGTGCTTCCCCCTTACCCTGTGAACGCCCCTTCAACTTTTGCACCTACACCACCTTTTTTAGCTGCTCCAGCACCCCCACCCCCCCCCCCCCCATCTGGGCCCACAACCTTGTCCTTGACCTTGTGAAGCTTACACATGCCCCCCTTTGTTCCATCCTGACCTTTTCCTTATCTCCTCCCCCCTCACTTTGTGCAGCTTCCAAATGACCTCCAGAGCCTTGACCTCGTGGATGAGGTTCTGCACCTCCTTCAGACACTAGTAGTACAGACGGTCTTCCACTACACACAATACATGGAGTTGTTCTCCAGCTCAGGATCCTTACATGTGGAGATCTTCTAGGGCTTAGTTTCTAGCTTGCTCAGCCCTGGGTGGGAAGTACCTGGTGGCTAACTCACTCCCCCGGGGCCCCGGCTGGATCTCTTTAAGAAGGCAGCAAGTAGGCAGAATACACATCCGAGTCCAGGTCTTGGCCCACCTTCCCTGTGATTAGCGGCACAGCAGTGAGAGTTTATACCAAGCAGGAGGAGGGCTAGGCTAAATCCCTGGCCAAGGTCAAGATCCCAGCTCCCCCCTGCGATCAGTGACAGTGCGGGCTCACCGTCACCTGAACAGCCAGTGGTGTGTGAGTTCCACAGCTTCCTGTGAATGCAGCTCAGGTCCGTCTGTGACCCCCCCCCCCCCCCCCCGCTCACCCCCCATTTTTGGCCCTGCATCTGCAGGATGTTTCCCATCCTCAGAAAATATAAACATGTGTGAGAGTAGCCATATTTTATGAAAGATATCTAGGGTGTTTTTTTAATGTATTAAGTCCTTTCCTTCTCATGTATTCTATTTTATTAAGCCACATATGGATAGAGAGAAGTCTTTTCACCCACAGTTGGGGATGCATGCCTTGGCCAAATGTATAAAATGTCTTAGGATCAATTTTCATTATATTTTTGTGGTTGTGATGGGAGACTAGGCCAATGTTCTCCAAAAAATCTGAGAGTATTCCCTTCTGAAGGCATTCTTGTAAAATTATTAATATAGTATTATTATTATAATACAGGATTTATACAGTGTCAACCTCAGCATTGGTGTCAGGGGATGCAATAATAACCCTCAGCATTGGTGTCCGCAGCCACAACAATAACTCCTGGCATTGGTGTCAGTGGCTGCAATAATAGCACTGGTATCCATGGATGCAATAATAACTCCCATCATCGTTGCCCACAGCCATAATAATATCCCCCAGCACTGGTGTCAGTGGATGCCATAACAACTCCCAGCATTGGCGTCATCAATCTTCACACGCTCCCACATGTCTCTCACTCTCTCCCACAGCCTGGGACTTTTGTGTGGGAAGCCAAGATAAATCACAGTACAGTCTATTTCAGTGTTGGTTGGTGGAATGCAGAGAGTGTTTCACTTTCGGACACCCAGTGCCAGTCTGCTGCCCAGCACAAAGAGGGCCACACACAGAGAATGTGTGCGTGTAGGGCATCTTAGACCTAATACTTATGTGCTTATCAAATTCAATACCTTTGAATATGTAACTTTTTCATCTGCATATTACTCTTAGGCTCGGTTTGCACTCAGGGATCCTTTACCACAGCCATTTTCTTTATTTTACTATAATTTCCACTCACCTGCAGCTCTATGTTTCTCCAGCTTCAAATTCCATGCCATTCTGACAGTCACCAAAGTTTTTCCAGGAGTGTCAGAGATAAACACTACTATGATGGGCTGCCAACAGGTTTGTGCAAGAGGATATCAAGAAAGAAGAGCAGAAGCTTTTCCTGCTAGAACAAACCAGAATGAATCCATAGATCAGTATATTAGAGATTCCTGCAGGTATGTGCACACACCCTTAGGTGCCTATATTTAATATTTAGAGCATATTTTTTTTAAATTTTGGCTGGCAAATTGTCCTTAGTTTCCCAATTGATGGCTGAATGCACTGGCTGGGGATAACTCGCTGGCAGTTTCACTTACCACTGCAGCAAAAGGTTCAGCTTGGCTGAACAACCACCTAGCTTGACCGTTTGGCAAACCTTCAAACTAGCAAAACTCCCAAAGTCCCAACGTGGAACTCGTCTCTACCCTAAAAAAATTCACTGCATTCTTTTTGTTTTCTGAAGCTTACAGCAATTGATTGCATTCTCTAATTTTTTTCACCCATTTTTCTTTGCATCATTTCAGCTATTCCTCTTGCTGCTCTGTATTCCTCTGTATTTGCTGCTATGTAGTCCTCTTTATTCATTCTTGGCTTTACTAAACTAGACTTCCGCTTTCAATTTATGTTTGATTTATATGGCAAATGTAATTGCCCTTTCCCCATAATCATTACTTTCTTCATGTAAGCTTTGCATGTCTATGGATGATCTATATTTTGTAGGTTCCATTGTAATCACCTACAGTATTATTTTTTCACTTCTTTTGTGGAGGCATTGTTGAGTGTCTCATCTGGTTTTTCATAAAAGTCAACCTTGACTTCACTTTCCTTGTTTTTGAAGTGCATGCACAGGGATTATGTACGTATTGAAAAATTTCCTTCCACTTTGAGCAAATTTATTCATGCTTTGACAGGACTGATATTGATACTATAATTGATTGTTTACAATTATCATGTACTCTAAAACCTCTATCTGTCCTTCTCAGGCTTTACTGTATAATATTATATTTTTTCTTGATTTAATGTTATCCTCGCTTTTCCATCTCATTTCACGCAGTGTTGAAATGCTTATCTCATATTTCTTTGTCATTTCTTACAAGATTGTCATTGCTTCCAGCCTTTTCAGACGTAGAATGGAAATAATTAAATAGTGCAAACAGGACAGCTATATTTTGCAGAAGAGACATACTATAGCTGTTCTGAAATAAAGGATTCTTACCTGCTTGTTCCTGATCTTATGCAACGCATGCCAGAAAATTACATCATCTCAGTATGGTCAATCATGATGGGAGAAGATCCCAAACCCAGAAGAAGACTGGGAAAAAATATGGGCACCAGCAAAGCAACTTTTGGAGAGTGCATCACTGGAGGAGAGGCGAGTATAGTTGTACTTTAACTGCTTGCTGTCAGGGGCAATTTTTACATTTTTCACATACATGTTAAAATCAGCATTTTTTGCTAGCAAAAAAAGATATTTTGCTATATATTTTTGCAGCCATTTTTAAAACTCAAATTTTCAAAGAATGTTAGTGCATATAAACACAATATAATACCATTTTTTTAGATAGAATATAAAAGATTATGTTGTGTCAAGTTAATAGATACCTTACAAGTCAAGATTTAAAATTGTGCATGTCTGTAAAATAGGTACCTAAAATTGTTCATAGGCGATTCAGGGTATGATTAACCAATTATAACAAGCAGGAACTAATCATCATCAATTTCATATCTAGGTTTACATGATATTATAGTTCATTGAATCAGTATTGTTTTATAAAACATTTAGTTCACATTGGTAGCTGGACCTCCTGCTAACCACAGAAGAGAAAATGCTAATTGCAAAGTGTTACTGGCATCTCCCATTTTCAGAAGGAGTTAAGCAATGACAGCCCCTTATTTCTCTGGAAATGTTTAACTTCACACACTCTTTACTACAGGAAATCCATTATTAATGTCATTGTAATGGGAGAAGTAAATAAGTCATACACAATGGCTTTGTAAGATGCAGATTATTTTATTTACTAAAGCACTGTGCTGAGTAAATAATAGCTACATAATGTAACATGTCTAAAACTGTAGAGAGGGATGTGCTAACTCTTACACTGGTTGGCGTATTTCAGAGCTGCCTGTAATTGACGACAACATTCTCAGTATAGAAACACATACATACACACAAGCTCATCTGAGTCACTGTATATTTAAGGCTGAAAGAAAATGAACAGCATCTCTTCCAACACTCAGGTCAAAACACAAAGCTGAACATACAGAATTAAAGGGTAACAAATCTCAAGAAAAAAAAAAAATATATATTGCAGCTTACAGTCCTTAGATGATGTGGCTGCCTTAGTTTTCTTCTTCTTCAAGCTAAAAACATTTTTGCCAAATCTTGCCAGAAATGCAGTGTCCTTGTAACTTCCTGTGAGCTGCACTAAAGAATATCTTCCTTCCTAGCTGTACATATTATTTCACCAAAGTGTGTTGCGCTCCTTATTAATTTATAATATCTTTTTTAGTACTAATAACCCCCTATTTGTATCCTTAAAGATAATAATCATATATAAAAAATATTCTAATTACAAAAAAATTGATAACGTATATTCATACCATTAACCACAATTAAGTATTCATATATAATGATAACTAAATACCCAAAAAAATAAAAAAAAATTTTCCTGATTATAAAACCTCAATAATTCATAATATAATAAATATCAGTGATTATCAAAATTAGTTAATTATTATTAAACAAATTTTATTATAAGTAAAAAATATATAAATTTCAAAAATAATTGTGAATAAACACTTATATATAATTAGTGTTGTATAAAAAAAGTGTCCCATTAATCATAAAAATAAAAATAAAATAGTGACTCTTGTGCTTTATATAATCTTCAATCCGTGACTGTTTGTGAATCCTCCAATTAGTACAGATGTAAACTCACCTCCTTAATTGCCTACAATTAGGCTATATGCGCTTTTGGTTCACCTCCTTTGGAACATGCTTGATTAAGACTTTTTCCTTTTTAGATTGGAGTAAGGGGCTCCTTTCTTGTAGAATAGGGGTATCCTTTATCACTGATTATCCCCTCTGGGATTAATCCCTCCTTGTAATGTTATAAGCCTCCTATATTCTCCTCTTTATGCGTCTCTCCATATATAGGAAAAAAATTCAAACATAGTGTTTTATCCTTTTTTAAAAATGCTCCTTTATTCCTTCCAAGTAGTACACTCACATTTTATGCGATCAATATAAGGCAATCTTATATGTACCGAATCCTCCGCTGACCATTGAGTCATGCACCCGCCGTCTGTCAAACAATCCGGCTACCTCCGAGTGACGTCGCAGCCCCACCCTTTTTTTTTTTTGGGGTATTTAGTTATCATTATATATGAATACTTAATTGTGGTTAATGGTATGAATATACGTTATCAATTTTCCTGTAATTAGAATATTTTTATATATTATTATTATCTTTAAGGATACAAATAGGGGGTTATTAGTACTAAAAAAGATATTATAAATTAATAAGGAGCGCAACACACTTTGGTGAAATAATATGTACGCACAGTGGTAATTATGTGTTGGATGTTTGCGATCCTTTAGTAGTAAGGACAAATATTGTTCAGATTTGTGCTTTAAGGTGGTCATTTGGTAGATATAATTTGGCTCGCAAGATATATAGATATTCCTTCCTAGCTGTCCACTGTAAACTAACAATCGCTCTGCTTGTTATCTAATGGAGATGAAGAGATATGGACATGTTTGTAGTCTATATCAGGAGAGAAGCCTACACTGACAACCATGGATCCTGCCATAGATACAATGCGTTATTTGCAGGATTACCAGGTAAAATTAAAGTATTATTATTATAATACAGGATTTATATAGCGCCAACAGTTTGCTCAGTGCTTTACAATATAAAGGGAAACAGTACAGCAACGATACAGTTCAATACAGGGGGGGTAGGAGGGGGTAGGAGAAGTAAAAGAAGCTTGAAAAATAAAAGCAAATACAGCCATCACACCAAGGACTAGTGGCTGTATTATGTTGCATTTTGAATTTTGGGTTTAGATACCCTTTAACCCTGTTCACTCTATTAATTTTCCATATATTTATTGCAAAAGCCCTTCTGCAAATATCATTGTTAATCACAGAGTAATTTATTGTTATTGTAAAACCAAATTGAAGCCTTACAACTTTTAGATATATGGTTTTGTACTGTTGTATGTTATGATTTGTGAGTTTTTTTCTTGCAAATGCTGTAATATACCATTTCATCTTAGTGAACATGCTACATTCCCTTCATCTCTCCAGTTGTCTGTGCTGGCAGAGTTGAGTAACAGCCACACCCTTAACCTGCATTGTAGAGAAGCAAGGAAGGGGGGTTGTCTGATCAGGTTTGTGTGAATTAATTAGAAAACAGGATCAATGCTGCTGCCAAAATCCAGGAAAGTGGAGGTTTGACTATGAAAATGAAGGATATAGTACATCTATCTGACTGTATTTGTATTTCTATTATTTAAATTGAACTATAAAACTGAAATAAGAATTTACATAAATGTCAATTAAAAAAAACTTGAACCCTGATGTAGTTAAAGTTTGCCATTTTCATTTTTATTGACCATAGCAATTAAACATCTTCCTTGCTTTTTTTAAGCCCAGGCTGTAAAAATGGCAGCTGGAAATTAATTGATTGGAATGAGAAACAACATAATTAACCTTTAGCATACTGGCATGCATCAGGAATAATAAGAAGTAAAGTATCCCCTAAATATGCAATATGAAATATTTACAATAATATATTTTAGACTGGATCATAGATTGTTCATTTAGTAGGAAAACAGGAATCAGATGTTAGGTTCCCACTAGAATTTTCTATTTTTGGATGTTTAGGTGCACAGATCTGCTATATAATAAAAGATGAAGGTATAAACAAGTCATCTGCTCTAGCGTGCACGGTAATAGGCAAAGATTGTGTCGGGTAATTGCTAGTTTAGACACGGACTTATATATAAATGAGAACAGAATATGGGAAGCCAGAATGAAAGCTCCACAAATTGGGCTTGGTTCTGGTTAATTATTTTCTTCTTTCTAAAAAAACTTGTTTAATTAAACATCAAACTGTTTTTCAGTATAATATTTTGAATAGCAGAGAGATTAAATTTATTGTCTTTTATGGAGCAGGTTTTAGCTTTGAGATAAAAAAGTAACATAAAATAGATTATGTTTATACAATTTTACATACTGTCATGGTTTGCAATGGGCAGAAAAATAGGTCTGTAACTTAAAGCTAGCCTAAAGTAGGAAAAAAGCTCCAAAACCAACTGCAAGCAGCACATATAAGTCATCTCCAGATACATAAACATCAATCCATTACCTATTTTAGCACTCTATTGCACCAAATATGAAGTTGACTTTTCTTGAGCCAGATTCCTGGGTCTGGATGCTTTCCCACCCCACCTACCTTTTCTTAAGCCTCACTATGGGCCAGAAAGGTCAATCATCAATCATCATTATGACTGGGAGAAGATAGGAAGCAGGGAAGCTGGTTCAATATTTGTAAGCCAGGGCATCCTTGGATTCAGGGTGCCAGAATTGCTGAAAAAGAAATGCAGACCTCACATACAGGTACCTGGAAGTATCAGCCATGTGCTGTTGGAACGATTACTCCAATATCTGCATTAAAGTGTATTTCCACTTTTGCAGTCAAATTTGAGAAAAACTAAATAAGTTTGTTACTATTCCAGCAAAATACCTATAGAAATGTAAAAAGATTTTTTTTTCCTTTTAGATGTTTCTCAAAACAATTAATTCAAGACTGGAACTGTGTCAGTCTGGAAAAAGCCAAGAAGCTATATTTAAAGCTGTTTAGGGACTTAAAGCAGAGCTGCACCCAAAAGGGGAAGTTCTGCTTGAATGCACTGTCTCCCGATCCCCGTTAAGAATTGGGGAGTGGGTACAGGAATTTGACAGGTACCCGCTCCCACTTCCGCTGCGATCGCCTAAGTCAATCGGAAGCTGAAGTTGTCCTCCCCCCCTCGCTCCCCATAGTCTTCTGGGACACGTGACAGGTCCCAGAAGAGTAAAGGACCATTCACAAAGTGTAATGCTACTTGCGCATACGTAGTGGGCACCCGGCTGTGAAGCCGCAAGCTGTCACAGCCGGGTGCCTACACTGAAGATGCCGGCACCGGGGAGAGAAAAAGGCTGGTGAAATCAGCCATGGTGAGGACAACGCTGGACCAAGGGATAGGTAAGTGTCTGTATTTTAAAAGTCAGCAGCTTTTTGTAGCACTGTTTTTGTTGCACTGACTTTTATTTTTGTTTTAAATCAACTGGAACTCTGCTTTACACAAAAGCTAAATAGCAGGGGTACAAGCAGACCAACACATGTACATCATGACACATAGAGAAGTGTTTCTACCTCAAAGCTCTAAGCAGAACATTACTTTAAAGTGGACGTATACCTAAAATGTCTAATTTGGTTGTCTAAAAAGGATTAATTAACAAAAGTGAATGTGACAAAGCAAATTAGTAAGAAAAATGTACCTCCCCTCATGCCAAGGTACTAGGTGTAATCCTAAACTCGGACCTTTCCTTTCTGCCCCAAATCCAATCACTGTCAAAAGCTTGTAGACATTACCTCTGTAACATCTCTAAAATGTGCCCCTTTTTAACTAATGAAACCACCAAGCTACTCATTCACTCCCTTGTTATCTCTCGCCTTGACTATTGCAACTCCCCTCTCATAGGCCTACCTCTTCATAGGCTATCCCCTCCTCAGTCTACCATGAATGCTGGCTATGAATAAGCACAATTATGTGTGAAACGTGTTAACAAGTGACTACTCTGTGTCTTATATTTGCGTGCTGTCTTCATCTGGAACGATGATGGAATAAATGGTTTAAGCAGCTCTACAGTGGTGTGCAGCTGATCCTTTTCATTTTGTGATGTGGCGGTGGAGAGCTGAGGTGAGCACCATGAAGGCTGAGTTGGGAAGCTTTTTCACCTGGAGCAATGTAATTCTTTCATTGGACTATTAGGAATGCTGTTGCCAGGCTCATTCACCTTACAAACGATCAGTGTCTGCTATCCCTATCTGGCATCTGATTGCCCAGTGAATTACATTCAAAATACTAAAAACAACATACAAAGCCATCCACAACACTACCCGAGCTACATCACCAATCTTGTCTCCAAATATCGCCCAAACAGTCCTCTCCACTTCTCCCAAGACTCCCTGCTCTCAAGCTCTCTTGTCTCTCCCTCTCATGCTTGACTCCAGGACTTATCCAGAGCCTCCCCCATTCTTTGGAACTCTCTACCACAATCTGTCTGACTATCTCCTACTCTGGCCACCATTAGGCAATCCCTGAAACCTCATCTCTTCAGGGAAACCTATTCCACCTCTAACTAACAGATGAACTTTTAACTCTTCTGTCAGCTCATGCCCCACAGTTATAACCTTTTGTGCCACTTACCTCACCTTATTTGATTGTAAGCTACTATCAGTGTGCCCTCTTAACCTTCTTGTATTTTATTGCATTGTAACTGTACTGTCTCCCTTAAGATTGTAAAGAGCTGCACAAACGTTTGGCATTATGTAAATCCTGTATAATAATAATAATAATAATCATAATAATACGTAGGGAATCTAACACAATATTTAGATTAGAGAGTGCCAAGGAATATAAAGAATTTTGAAAAGAAAAATTATTTTAACAAGGTTAATATGTCCAATGACAGAAATTGGGAACCATACTATTTTTAACAGTAGTAAGCTGGGGTCAAACATTTCAATGGATATAATCCTGACGTTCTGTAGAAAGAACTAAACAAAGAAATCTAAATATACTACTCTTGCAAAATGCAAGTGAGGCATGATAACTAGTGACAGGGAAGGAATATTTGTGCTTTCCTGAATTACCATTAAAATCATTAATAACGGTCAAAGCAGTATTAAGTGAAAGGTCTTAGTCCTCTAAATATAAAATCATATTGTCCGTGGAAAATCCAACAACTGCTGCCACCTATAGATCCCAATATCAGGATTATTCCTGATCAGTGTATATTTTAATGTGAGGTGTTGGTCTAACAAAGGATGATGTTTTATATATTTTTCCACCATCAATGATCCCAAGTCTCATATTTTCTTTGACGTATAATCTTGATTGTTCAAGTGGAACCCATAGTGGTTTTCTGATATACGTTTTTTGTTTAACTTTTTTTTCATTCAACATAACCGTAGCATTTTGTATTAAACTGATGGTCATTTCATTTCCAAAGGTATACCAATTATATCCCAATCCAAACAACATCTCACCCTATTGCTAGCTCATTTGTAATGTGCTTATTGTATCTTTACACTTATTAGGAGAATAAGGCTGTGACTACAGTATATTGTTCTCCTATATGACCAATAGACCTGTTCACAAATGAAGTACATGACCTTAGCCTCTGCACACTACAGAGCCCAGTTCAGTAAAAAAAAGGAAAAAAATAATACATCTTTGGATAGTAAAAAAAACCCCAGAAATTCAGGGCAAAGGTGACTGAGGAAGTGATAGGGAAAAAGATTTCAAAGCTATGCCGCACATCCAGACAATGTCCGTCTGCTACACTAATCATCACATCATCTGTCGTGAACTCTTCGCCTTGTCTATCAATATTGTAAAGAACAAGCCGCACAAGGACCCTGATGACCTTTTTAAAAGGAAACTTGTGGAAAATATAGTTTTATTGATATGGGTTGATAGATTAAACTTTTCTGCTAAACTATGCCATATTTTTTGTTTTGTTTAAACATTTTTGACATTCAAATGATCCAAAGTTTTATAAAAAAAATAGCTGCACTTGATGAATTTGTATCACATCAAACATTTTATTGTTAGCCTTAGCCCAGAATTTTGTGTCATTCATGGTATCACTAGGCAATGTCTGTCTTACATGCCTGCCTCTATATTGGCATATTTTAGACTGCCATTTATAGTGTAGACAATTATGCATGCACATATAGGTAGGGTATGCTTTTTTATCAGCGAATACGAATACTGATACTCGTGATCAAGTACACACAATACCAATTACTGATGAGATATCAGTGTGATTTGAGGCCATACAATATGAATGGGCCTAAATCACAGTGCAAAGAATCACATGTGATTTGAACAAGAATGCGGTGTGATTCCTATCCGAATCACATGCAGTTGTGTGGCCTCAAATTGCACTGCAAAGGAATCAGTTTCAAGAATCGGAGCATTTGTACGAGTACTCGTGCAAATGGTTGTATCAGCACCAATACTAATACTGGTAACCCGGCAACTCTACATATGAGCATGCGTGACTGTGTCATTAACCCAAAAATATTATTTAGCCGAGGAGCATGGATGATCTAACCACCATTTAGTAGCTATAACCAGTTTTAGAAATATTTTTATGTAGATGCAAATCAAGAATATTATACCACTAATCACAGCTGTGCCCATTTGCACCTAAACCTCCATTGAAGTCACTGATATAGATACTGTATGCAATCAGATAGACATTGTATGAACAAACTCCAATTTTAATAGTCTTACTGCAGTGTTTTTGTAATGGCAATTGTGCAGGGTGTACAAACAGTACTTGTGCAGTCCAATATGCATGGGAGATTAGTCTAGTGTAATTAATAATTAGCACTCAGTAACAAAACTGGTCAAAAATGCACCCCTTTTTTACTGCAATACAAGTCTATGTGAGGACACTTGTGATGAGGAATGTGGCTGGTACTCCAATATGCTATTGAGGACTGGAAGTGGAAGGGCATGAAGCAACTTTTTAAAAGTCATTTTAAAGTAATGCCAGTCACAAATCAATCACAAATCATAACATGGTTGGGTAGAGGACTATAAGGGTACATGCACACAGACATCTTTAGGTATTAAAAATGCTTAGAGTAAAAAAATTCACAGTCATAGGTGGGGCATGTCAAAGAGGTAGACAGTTGTATGCCGCTGTACTGATGTAAATGCCAGTACTTCACTGCATCAGTGTTTACCTACACATTCATGTACAATGTGTTTTTCATAACACAAAAGTGCTGGAATCAAGACAATATGTTGTAATTGCATGCATGGGTTTGCATGAGTAAAGGAGCACAGCCATTAACTTACATGGCCTGCTTTGGATTCCACCAGACATCTGACATTTTATGAGACCAAGGGAATAGCTGGGATTATGAAAGATTTGGGGCACCCCTAGGTACTCCAAGAAGAAAAATGACTTGTATAATGTGCCGCAGTGAATGGTAGGTGTGGCCACACCGTGCTGAAAATGGGTAGAACCACAAGTCCTTTTGCGTACAAAATATACTTTAATAATTACTGTACCAGAAACCAGTCTGAAAAACACATATAAACCTCAATACAATAGTTTCTAAAGCATCTGACCAGCCATTTTTTTTTCTTCATTTTGGAAAGAGGAGGAAAGGTTTAAAACCATGTATTACTGCAGTCTGGGGCTCCGTAAAATATATTTACTCTCACTTTCTGTCCTGCTGATAGTGTTTTACCAGACAAGAAGTTAGGGGAACTCTCCAACATCAATATAACAAAAATAAAAATGCTTTTCTTTAGTAGAGTATGGGAAGGATATGTTTTTTTTGTCTGTTTCCCTATTTCAGATTTTTCCTCACTTTTTCTATGGTTAAACCATTATCACAAAGACATGAAGAAATGAGAGTAAAAAATCCAAAAGGAGTTCTAAACCTTCTCCACTCAAATATGCAAAAAAAAAAATACTGCAAAACTAGAAAAAAAGTTTTTATGATGACACTGTATATGTTTATTTCCACATAGAATATGGACAGAAATAACACTTTGCCCCAGACAGCTAGTGTTTAAGGTAGGCTTAGACAATTTTAAAATTTTTCAACAAATGAATATTTTCAAAACAAGTTAAAATCAGCATTTTTTTGCAAGAAAACGACTTAAATCCCCAAACATTATATATTTTCTTAAAGTGGAAGACTTGAGGAAAAAAATAGTGGCTGTTGCAAGTATTTTAACACATGATATTTGCACAGCCATTTATCAAATACAAATTTTCAGGTAAAATACACTTGAATTTTAGTGAACACAATACAATACCCAATTAATGTTTGGTAAAATAGAAAATAGATACCAAGCATATCAAGATTTAAAATTGTCCATGAAATGGCAGTAGACTATTGTACCTAAATCTGTCCATAGGTAATGGTTTAAAAGCCTTTTCAGGTTATCAGTTTAGAGTTAACCATGAATTATTGCTCTGAATCCGACGTTTACTGTGATACCTTGTAAAATCACTGTTTACATATGCATGCTGCATCTACACATGCATTTGCAAAAGATGGGCCAGGGCCCATCCATCTAATTGGTGGAGCCTTGTCAAAGTTCATTCTGACAGCACTAAAATGTCACTGGCCATGATGTCACCCTGCATGAGTGAGTTATGTCATTGCTTTCAGGACACTCCTTTCATGTGCTCTGAGTGGCAGGACCCCAAAGTGGAAGTGACTTTGACCGGAGGCTCAGATGACCAGAAGTGTCTACAGCTACTGTTGTATGACAGGGTACTCATGTGTGTTTACTTAATATACGTATAATATAAGTTGTATATTTTATGATTTTGTCTATTTAATGGTGCCACACTATATATATGACCTGGAAACTCCCCTGCTACAATAAATTGGTGACCTTGGGTATGATATATTGGATGTGGCATATAGTAACATAGAACCATCATCATAACATTTTCCATACCTACATGACAATTCTGAGGAATTCTGAATGCACAGACATTTGTTGTGTAGCACTCTCCTAGCGCAGGATGCTAGATAAATTTAGTTTTGGCTTCTTCTGAAATCAAGAAAGCAATGATCGTTTGTCCTCGTGTGTTCAGGGTTTCACAGACTGGGAATTTTATTGCCTCCCCCTTCCTCTAGGAGAAACTTCCAGAGCTTAGGGCAGGAGCTTCAAAATAATTAGCCCTAATATTGATCGGGTTCCAGCCAATCTCTGGAGGGGAGTGTGCAGAAGGGAGCTGGAATGATGGTAAATGACCTAAAGCACCAGTGAGCGGGGTTCCTTCTCCCTAGGAAGATTCCAAAGCTGGAGGGGTCTGTTGCCTTCAGGCAGCCCATGGACTACACAGCTATTCTAGAAATCTTACCGATGTCAGGGCTGTAGGCCTTGATGAACTTTATTAGAAGTTGATTGCAGGACCTCATCACAAGGTATCTGGTCTGAAGAGGGATTGTCTCACTCATTTGAAGCTGGAAGGTGGCTACTATCCTAGGGATTTGTGAGTAAAAACCCTAAACTGAGCTTTGTGACTGTGTAGTGTTCTGGAGATGGCACCTGGTACCAGCAATTGTGCTTCAGTGCAAGGTAACCATATGCCAAAGAGACTTGCCTCATGGTCTCCAGCTGTGAGGCATTAGACTGTCCAAGAACAACAATTACTCAGGGAGAAGGTTGTCCTCTATTCACTAAGTGCTAAGTTTTTAGGAGTATCTTATGCCCTAACCCATTCTCTTGTTAAAGTTCCTCTAGCAATAAACTACAAAAATAAATCCCCTATACTGATTCATTGGAGCCGGAATGTATGGATTGGTGCTTTGGTGACTTGTGGCCTCTGCACTGTTAGGGAAGATCTTGTTGTTACCAATGGTCCCTATGGGGGTTAGCGCTACAAGTGAATACATATTTGAGTACATCTGTTCTGAAAAAAAGACACATTTTGTTATTACAAAATCTAGATTGCGGTGGAATATTGTATTGTTTCTGAGAGATGTATTAAAGAAAATATATGTCCAAGGGAACTACACTTTCAAATTTTTCCACATATATCACACATTATGATGGTTTAAAACAGGGATGGGAAAACAAACTGAAATGTTGGAGAAAAAAAATGATGCCAATTTTAACCCCTTCACGCCTAAGGGTGAAACAAAATCTTAATGCCTAAGCACAATTTTGCAATGTTAACATGTGTTAGTAAAACCAGCCATATCATCACAACTACTTTGTACATCCAGGTGAATTATACCTTGTTTTTTTTTAGGACAAATTGGGCTTTCATTTGGTGGTAAATGGTAATGGATATCTCCTGATTTGATTTTATTAACATAGAAAAACTGGACCAAAATAGTGAAAAAAAATAATAATTGTTTTCAATTTAGCTATGTGTTTCTTGTTACTACCATAACCTACCACCAAAGAAGAACCCAAAATAAATTTTCCAGCTCTTGACTATCGCAGTGATACCATATATGTATAAGTTATTTGCTGTTTGTACCCGGAGTAAAGCCCAGAAACAATACTGCGCATTTTGTTTTTGTTTGCCTAAAACACACTGACACTAACTGACACTAACACCAATTTAAAAGAAACAAAAAAATCCTGACCTTTGACCCTGACCTTTTGACTTTGACCTTTGACCCTGACCTTGACCTAAACATTTACCCTGGCACTGAACTATATCAAACCTTGATCCAGGTGTTTTTTATTTATTTTTTAACATTTATTTATCTTTTTTTTAACAAAATGTTTTTTCCCCTCCATGCCAGGAGTTAGAGAGATAAAATGTATCTCTCTTTTCCATTCACAGAGAGAGACAAAAAAAAAACAAGGGGGCCAGGTTGTACAGTGACTGATCACTGTGATAGCCAATCAGAGGCTATCACAGCGATCATGTGACCCAGAATCTGGAGTCCCGAGTCCTGATCATTAGAATGGGACCCGGGGCTCTCAGTGTGCTGGGAGCACGCAGTGCGGCACGCTCCCAGCACAAAGACAGGTACACAAATATGCGGCCCCACGGAAAAAAAGCCCAGTTCTGTGAGGCCACATATTTGTGTTATGTCGGCGTCAAGGGGTTAAGTGACTTTTACACCCAAAAATAAAAAAGGCAGATGAAAAAATATACAAAACCTTCTCAGACATAGATCACTTTAAGGACTTATCTTTCTATAAATAAACATTGCAGGATTTAATAATTCTGTAGAAAGGATAAACAGGAAACCTTTTTAAAACAATGGTCATATGTACAAAAACATGGGAAAATAAATTCCAATCTAGGTATCCTAAAAAAGCTGAAAATACAAGCCACCATCCAGTTCCTCCTATATATCAATTTCTGACATTCACCAACCAAAATCACAAAGTTCACTAGATCACAAACAGTGCATCAAAGTAAGAAAAAACAAACCACATCACTCGCACAAGATCATAGAAATATCTTGCCTCACAAAATACACAGGTTTCTAAGACACTGGAAATGTTATCTACTACACAATCACAGACAACCACGAATACAAGGAGATGGATTATATCAAACACACATCCCTATTTAGCATCCTGCTGCATTATTTCTTCCCTTTCAATGCCAACAAATACAACACTGCCTGTGCTGGCAACTGAAAAACAACCTACTATAAACACTGTAGTACCCAGTTTGTGATTCTGGATCATTTTTTATTTCCAGAAAATATATATTAATAATAATGAAAACCAAGTAACTAATTTGTTTTCAAAGGAACTATCACAGGAAGAACTATTCATCATTAGCAAAGGACTTTTTGTCCTTCCAGCAGTATGGATAAATTTGAAGTTATGAAAGTGCCTATTTGCTAGAAAGATCATTTTGATATACCATTATATTACCAACATGTAGCCCCTCCAGAAGGCTAGAACATGGAAACATGGTTATTATGAAAATGTTTAAGTATTATTAAATATGTGAACAATACCGCCAGAGAACTGCTCCCTCGCCGCTTGGACACAGGGCCAAGATATTATAGTTGGGCGTTGCACCCAAGGACTAGACAACACTAACTTAGGTGCCACTGGAACTACTTTATTGAACAGAAATACAGGTTTTTATACACTCCAGAAATAGGGGCAGTCCCCACATGAACAATAAAACAAATATTACACATCGAGATAAACATCCCACACTGATTAGATAGCGAGGTCAAGCTGACACAAGACTAATCCCATCATGTAGGAACCTCCAGGAGATCTACTGATCACTGGTGCAATGCTTTACAGGCTCATTTGGACAAAAATAATAAATGCACATTTTTTTTACCTGCAAAAAAATGTGCATTTATTATTTTTGTCCAAAAGGTGAACTTGTCCTTTAATGATTCAGTTGCCTTCTGCCTGCTTCCTATAAGGCAGCAAACGGCTTAGAGTTCCTTTCTTTCCCAATTTTCTTATTCCCCCTTTCTTTTCTTGTTTGTTTTTTTTTTCTTGTATTTCATAGCTTGGTAGTTCTCATTTTTTCATACATTATTACTTATTCTTGGCAATTTTCTTTGATTTTTAGTGTTGATCGTGGTTATTGTATCTAGTCTCTCCTTTCAATTTGCTAATATATTTTTTGTTTTTCAAAGATTAGAGCTAGGGTCAAATAGAGAGATAAAAAGTATTTTTCTGGGGGCAAAACCCCTTTCCTACCTTTTACACCTTTCCTAGCTATGTGCCTTTTTATGGAGATTCACCTTCCACTGTCTACTGTCACCAGGAGTATAAGTGTGGGAAAATCAAAAATGGTGTATCTAAACTGAACTGGAAGTGAAAAGATCTGCTCAGTTGGAAAACAGGTGCCAAAAAAGCTGACATGGGGTTTTAAAGTTTCTACAAATGTTCTGAGAGTTTTGAAACTTTATCCACATTGAAGTTGCTTATGTTTTATAAAATGCTAATGCTTTCAAAAGGGAATCATTTAAAGGGAATCTGTCAAAAAGATAAATGCCTTAGCTTAGTCTGCATACAAATTAACTACCATATAAGGCAGAGGTTCTTAACTGGCTTTCTGTGTTTCTGAATAATTAAAAAAATAAGAAATTTGTTTTTCTGCATTATTGAAGCTGAAAGCAAAATGCAGGAACCAACGTGATGTGTCAAATGATATAAAAGTAACAATGTCAGTATTTTTGATACAGAAAAGAGGCAAAAACCTTACTTGTTGAAGTTAGTTTGTATATTTGTCATTTGATGTTTTTATATAAATAAATATGATAAAATACATAAAATTATCTTTTAGCTGTTCCTTTTCAGCTACCTATATGCAAAACCATGCTAATGACATATTTAAGACCTTGCCCACATGCCTGTGAGAGGACAGTGTTTACCTGCATGGGGATGCACAGGTTTTTTTGTGCATCCCGTGCAGGCAATCACACGGATATCAATTAAGATGCAGCAGTTGTAAAGACATTTGATATCTGTGTGGGTGCATGGCCCCAAATGCAGACCTCTGTGCGTTGCGTTCAGGGTCATGCACCTGCACGGATGTCAAATTGGGTGCAACAGTGGTATCCATGCAGCTGCTGCATCCCAATTACATTACAGTCTGAAGTCAGGCTTGCAGTCCGGTAGCTATAGCAGTAGAGAGGCTCCCACTGACCAGCAGGGCAAGTATACCAGCAGGTCACTCTGGAGGATGATGCGGGCTCACCCAAGGTGAAGCGTCTAAGTACTAACCAGAATTCCCCAGAGCTCCAGATGGTGGAGATGGGTTTTGCTGCATGTTAGTACCAGTTCTCAGGATCACCCCATCAGTAGGTGAGCAAGCCGGGGACCAATAGTAGATATAGCAGGTAGGGATCACACAGAAATGTAGTCAGTAAACAAGCCAAAGGTTGCTAACGTGTGGTAGTGAAGATATGAATGAGAGCAGTAATGACAAGAGCAAGATATTGGCTGGAAAAAGCTCAATAATATGACAAACAAGAAGTGCAGAGACATGGCTTAAATTAGGAAGTTCATGGGAGAAGCAGAGTTCAAGGTTAATGAAAAACAAAGTACAAGGCAACATTGTCTAATGGATCAGAAGGAAGTTGTTAAGCATCTCACATGGCTCAGCAAAAAGCTACTTTTAGACACAGCAGATGTCCCATTCAGATCCATTCCCTGACAGGTAAATTCTGCTTCTCATTTCAATAATTCTAGTGCATAGATTTTTTTTTCTGCAGGCTCAGGTTCTAGTGCACTGAAAATTTAGCAAGCACAACTCAATTACCAGAATATTGCAGTCTGTCTTCTTAAATTACACTTGGATGAAGGAACATTTTGCAGAGTTTGAGGTTTTCTCAGAAGTAACATGGTTTTATGTTCGTTTTGTGTCATTTCAGCCGCTGAACATAAAGTCTGCTCTAATATCCAGCTCTCCAGAGACAACCTCAAACCTGAGTATACCAAATGTTAAATGCTGAAGACAGGTTTAAAATAACACATTTTCGGCTCAGTATGGTGCTCACTGCATGAAACTTCCATGTTTAGCAATATGAAAGGTGTTTGAATGCTCATGAAATCAATTAGTAATGCGAGGGAAATCATTTCTATACATTAACACTGAATAATTTGGAGTTGCTTAGCAGAGGCTATAAAAAGTGGAAATCTAAGTAAACACCTAAATGCACAGCTCTGTTAGGAAGATCATTCTGCTACACCTGCTTTAGCATTATTGCTTCCTGGGGCATCTCTCAAGATGTTGGATAGAGATGATGCTGATTGTCCAATAAGGTGGCTGGAGTATGAGAGGGGCTACAGGAAGGGGCACTGCTGAGTTAATAAATAAGTGTGTTGCCTACCCTGGTGGTCTTTTAAACAGAATTATTTTGGTTGATAAACTCTAAACATATATGGCCAAAGGTTTGTGGGCGCTTAATCATCACACCTACCTCATATAGCCAAAGTATGTGGACAGCCCTACAAATTATTGAGTTCAGAGGTTTTCAGTGAAAGGTATTGTTAGGGCTGTTTACACAATAAAAATAATAACAGAATAAAACATACATGATAACAAAGTATGCATGTGTTGGTGTGTTGCAGTGTCATTGATTTTGAATGACACTCCAATGCACCTATGTTACAATGTACTGGCTGCAATAAAATAAAAGCATTGCCTAAAGTTTAGTGTCTTGAGCTGACTAATTGTGAATGAGATGACCTCAACCTACTGAGCTACTTTCATATGAATTGTAATGCCAATTGCAAACTTTGTATTTTTGTGCATCAGTACCTGACCTAACAAATGTTCTTTTGGCTGTATGAACAAATTCCCACATAGATACAACAACATCTTGTAAAAACTCTTCCCAAGCCTCAAATTTGCATGCTCTCCCTGTGCTTGCGTGGGTTTCCTCCAGGTACTCTGAGGACAGGTATATTGACTGCTCTTTGTAATAGAACTACTATATGTGCACAGATTGAGTATGCACATGTGTTATCAAATTCTGCATGCCAGTCCCATCCTGTGCAAATGGAGAGGTTTAACCACTTCAAGTCTGAATACTTTCACCCCCATCCAGTCCAGGCCAATTTTCAGCTTTCAGTGCAATCACACTTTGAATGACCATTGTGCGGTCATGCAACACTGTACCCATATGAATTTTTTAGCATTTTTTGGAGACAGATAAAACTTTATTTTGGTGGTATTTATTCACCACTGGGATTTTTATTTGTTTGCTATATAAATGAAAAAGTCTAAAAATTTTGAAAAAAAGTGTTTTTCTTATAACATTTTGCAAATAAATAATCTTTTTTCATAAATCTTGGCCAAAATTTATTCAGCTATCTTTTTAGTAAAAAAAAAGAAACCCAAATTAGTTTATTACCGAAAATTAGACTTAATAAAAAATATTTTACATTTTTTTAATATTATTATTTATGTTTTTTTTAACATACCGTCCCCCTAGCAGTACAATGTCACCATAGTGACACTGTACTACTTGTGGGAGGTGGTGAAGATTTTTTATTTTTTTACACTGATTGCTTTTACACCCATAAGGGCTTTAAAAGCAATCATTTCTCCTTCTCTCTGGCTGCATTCTTGCAGCTATTGAGAAATACTGTGACAGCTGTGATTGGTCACAGCTTGTCACATGGTACAAGGCTGTTGTGAATAGCCTTGTACCGTGACCTCTGTGATCATTCACAGATTTCACAAGTAGTAAGCAGTTATGTCAGGAAGTGACATCTTGTTTACTACTATTCATGTGATCACTGATTGGCCAATCAGTGATCATATGCATCAGGACCACACACAGAGGTCCCGTACAACGATCGGGGAGGGAGCACGCACAGGCAGTGAACGCGGGTAACAGTTAAAATCGTCAACCTGCTTCGGCAGTGCTCCTGTTCGGCCGTTTATCTACATGGGCCAGATGGGAAGTGGCTAAGGAGAGGACCTGGAGACCTACCTCATAAAAACTTGCCAAGAAAATTTTATGGAGAAGGCTTTCAAGCATATCAGACACAGTGCCCATAAAATGGCCAAGAGTCAGATGCAACTATATGAAAGCTATCATCATAGCTTTAATTGGGGGCCAACTTCATATTAACATTCATGGTTTTGCAATGGGATGTCCAACAATGTAATATAGATGTGATAGTCAGGTTTCCACTAACATTTGACCTTATAGTGTATATGTTTTTAACTGGGTATTTGCTTAAATGTCCATTTAAAGTACTTGTAACACTTTGAGTAGCTGAAGGAATTTATTAAACAACTCCATTACTACTTTGAAAAACTGCACATACCAGCAGAACATCTACTATAACAAAAGTGAAAAACTGTACGAAAGAATACCAACCTACAATAATGAAATAAAAATCAAAATATATTTATAATTATTCAAAATTATGTTAGCAATAATGTGTAAATACACAATTCTAGATTTTTAAAATGATATACCTTACACAAAAATGGAAGTTTTGTTAGATTTTCAGTAGCTGTCCTCCTGTTGGATGAAAGCAGATAAGTGGTACAAAAGAATTAGTAGAAAGTCCTTGAAGAGTGTGTGCATGCACTAAGCCTAGCTCTTAGCTGACAATAGTTATAACAGTTAGTTGTGACGTTACTCTTCCTAGATGTAAGCAAAGCGTTTGGCTGGAATTTGGTTTTATTGGTTCATCATTCCATTTTATGTGTTCCCCTTAAAATACTTTGACAATGAAGGTCTATTGTTTGTCAGTTTGACTCCATTAATGGTAACTATAAAACAGGAAAGCAAACAAAGGAAACAGACGTATTACAGTATATCAACAAATTTGCTGATATCTCTTACTTACATTTATAACTCTCTTAAAAGCAGAGTGAGGCCTTTGACATTAGTTCAGTGGTGCAAACAATACCTTCTTGCAATACTTTTTAGGGTCTTATTTTGTGAAAGGAGGGAAAGCAAGTCACAAAACAGTGATAGAGAACAGTTAAGAGAAAGGAACAGGTGAAAGGAAATGTATTATGCTCGTTTTATAAGATAACCAAGAACTAAGCAACTACACTTCCTCATGATAGTAAGAACTTTATTTCACACATGAAGTGAAAGGTGCAAATAACATAGTCAAACTAAATGTAAATCACCTTTAAAGTGAGCATTTTACTAGGAAATTCAAACTTCAACAGAAGCATTCTATAAAAGAAGATTACTCATATTTACCTTTCCAGTAAACGTCAGTCTTTGCTCTTTTACAGAGCTACAGCCACCATTGGAATCCAATACTTCATGGGTGTTTTATATGCCTGGTCTCCTGCTATATGCTGCAGTTTCTCTTGGTCCTGTGCCCCTTAGTGACATAGCTGCCAGCTGGAGAAATTACAGTGCACAACAGGGGGCACCTGAAGGTGTGAGATAGCTGTGGCCATGAGCAAAGGCCAGAATTGCTGCCTGCTTGAAAGGTAAGTATGAGTGATTTATTTTGCAGGAGGGTACCTCTGTTGGAATTTGAGTTCCAAACACAAATACAAACAAAACCTCTTATACCAGGTTAGGAAACCCCCAAAAGATACTGCACAATTTTTTTTGCCTCCGTGTATTTTATTGCAACATTGAGTCAAGGGTAGAGTTCTTTGAATAAGCTCTTTGTGAATGAAAAGTGTGAGAGGAAGGAGCTCATATAGAATAGATGACAGCAGGAATGTTTGAAGTGCAGCTTTCTCTTTCTTTCAAGTGTGTCTTAAAAAATACTGGTTGCACAGTTGCCTCTGTCTTCAGTACTTTTAGTCCATAGGGTTCAATATTGAGTTGGCTTACCCTTAGCAGCTATAACAGCTTCAACTCTTCTGGGAAGTCTGTCCACAAGGTTTAGGAGTGTGTCTATGGGAATGTTTGACTATTCTTCAAGAAACGCATTTGTGAGGTCAGGCACTGATGTTGGACAAGAAGGTCTGGCTTGCAGTCTCTGCTCTAATTCATCCCAAAGGTGTTCTAACAGACTGAGGTCAGGACTCTGTGCAGGCCAGTCAAGTTCCTCCACCCCGAACTCGCTCATCCATGTCTTTATAGACCTTGCTTTGTGTACTTGTGCGCAGTCATGTTGGAACAGGAAGGGGCCATCCCCAAACGGCTTAAGAGTTCACTTCTTTGGAACTAAGGGGCCAAGCCCAACCCCTAAAAAACAACCCCACACCATAACCCCCCTCCACCAAATGTTACACTTGGCACAATGCAGTCAGGCAAGTACCATTCTCCTTCCAACCACCAAACCCATACACTTCCATTGGATTGCCAGACAGAGAAGCATGATTCGCCACTCCAGAGAACACATCTCCACTGCTCTAGAGTCCAATGGCACTAGCATTGCACTTGGTGATGTAAGGCTTGGATGCAGCTGCTCTGCCATGGAAATACATTCCATGAAGCTCTCTATGCACTGTTGTTGTGCTAATCTGAAGGCCACATGAAGTTTGGAGGACTTTAGCTATTGACTCTGCAGAGAGTTGGAGACGTCTGGCACTGTGCGCTGACCCCGCTCTGTCATTTTATGTGGCTTACCACTTCGTGGCTGAGTTTCCTAGTTGCTACCATTTTGTTATATTACCACTAACAGTTGACTGTGAAATATTTAGTAGCAAGGAAATTTAAAGGATGGACTTACTGCACAAGTGGTAACCTATCACGGAACCAAACTTGAATTCACTGAGCTCCTGAGAGCGACCTATTCTTTCACAAATGTTTGTAGAAGCAGTCTTCATTCCTAAGCTTAATTGTATACACCTGTGGCCATGGAGGTGATTGGAACACCTGAATCCAATGATTTAGAGGGGTGTCCCAATACTTTTGGCAATATAGTGTAGCTGTGCAAATGCATATTGGTAGATACAGGGATCCCCCTTCAAACACATTTATTAAAATATATAATCAATTCTAGCCTATGCTTCAGAAAGATATAAATTTAGGATTCCCAACATTACATTTATTGTTTTAAATATGAATTAATATGTAATAGAGTGTGTATCACATACGGGATTTTTACAAGATTACAGATGAATCCTTATGTGTTAGTCCCCTTTCAAACTGGCAGATCGATCGGGTCCACCTGCCCAATTTTCATGCAGACCCGATTGGACCACCCATTGTTATCATGTGTCTGTTTACACCAGCCTGCATCTGATCCGATCCAATCCAATCCACTAAAAACAGACAGATGGGGGTCTAGAGGATCAAATTGGATGATAGTCAAATATAGACGGGCGGTCTGTTTACATCTGACTGCCCCATAGAGAACATAGGGCTGTGCCTGTGTCCGCTCTGCACAAGCGGAGCAGACACAGACCTATGATCTGCCTGCTCAGCTCAGCAGGGAACAGTGGACATATACCCAGCTGAGCAGGTGGATCCGCTTGGCAGAGTCTGCCCCTGTGAAAGAGCCCTAATACATGACAGTGATTTATTCACCATCACTGATTTCTCGGAGAAAGCCATACACGCCACTCAAAAAATAAATATAAACATGAAAATTTCCAATTAAAAACTATAATTTAGAATAAACATATAAAGTTACTTTGGAATTTAATACAATAGCACAGAACATAAAAAAACAGAAATAAAGATGTATAAATACAAACATAAATTAAAATATAAAACTTAATTAGGTCCTAGTCTGCCAAGACATAATAAAACAAACATACTGAATATTGGTTATTGAACCAATAGTGTTATAATAAATGTAAAAAAAATAATGCCAGGAGTGACAGAGGATTGAAGTGTGTACAGGACTTTCACTAATCCCTCAGTTTAGCCCAGACCTTAATCTTCTGTTATTTTACGCAAGAACCTGACACATCATCATCATCATAAGTATCAGTATAAATAGTCTTCTCCTGTTGTGAAAACCCTACTAAAGATATTGAATGTTACTCTAGCAAGTGACCTTCAGGATGATTTCACACCTTTATCAACACTGTTACCTGTTTTTTTAGCTACTGATACAATGGCCAATCATCATTAGTCCACCCAGCAAGCAGTTTTCAGTCTTTCGGTACATTATCAGTGGTGTGACTGGCATGCATTCTTTTTAAAGAGTTGGATCACAAATATCAATGAGTTCTTTTCCTGATCTCCAGATGTCTGCTGGCAGGGTCCTTATGCCCCAAAACATGCATGTGGACAGTATATTTAATTGGATATAGAAAAGAGATTTAAGAATGCCCTACTGAATCGTATTTCAGTGACTGAGAACACTTCTTAGATAAAGGGTAACATATGCCCAAACTGGCAATCTGGAATCTTCGTATTTGCCATAGGGGCAGGACGTTTCTGAGAATACGTCAGAACTGATGTGAGTTTTTCTTGCCTACTCAATAGTCCCTGATTAGTAAATCAATTCACTTCAGCCTGTTCTATTCTTGTGCCAAAAGTGCACTGGTAAAGTATAAAGATTATTTCAGCCCCAGCTGACTCCATGGATCCGTTGGTACCAAGCTCACCAAGTTAACAGCTGTTGACCTAAATGCAAGATACCTATAATCATCATGTGTGATTCAAAGGTCAGCAAATGAATACTTTAGCATTAAATCAAAGTCCAATGACTTTTACTAACAGATTACTCATGCAACAGGCAACCACACATGTGAGATCCTCCCTATTGTTCTCTTCACAATTTTTTTTGTGGATGAATGCATCTTCCCGTCATATACTGTAGAAAGCACATGACACATGCAAGGTACATTCATTCCCAACTAATGCAGTGTTAGTACAGACATTTTTTTAATTACATCTTTTATTAGATTCTTTTTTATTACAAAAAGAACATCAAATGCACACAAGTCTGAGAAAAGAAAAAACAATAACAATAACAAGCTTCTCCCATGTATCCCAATTACCTCTTATTCTTTTTTTCCCTACCGCCCTCATCCCTCCCCTCTCCCCACCTAATTCCCAAAACCACACCACTTTCCTAATTTCCAGCCTTTATCAGCATTATCAGTCAATTTTTGTATTCCCTTCCTCCTATCCCCTTTTCTCTGTGGGCCATCCTTAAAAGCTCCCCCCAGTACTCATTTACTGATATTCCAAGCAGTTCCAAACATCTTTTAGTTTTTTTGAAGACCAACCTCTCACTCCATTTTTCCTAAATTTTTCCATTTTATCCTCTTCAATATGACACAATTCCTCCATCCTATAAATTTTGTCTGCTCTATTTACCCAGTCATTCATACTTGGTGGGTCAGGGGCAAGCCAAAATGTGAGAATCAGGCCCTTAGCCACACTAACTAGATGGTGTAGTACCCTGTTCTTGTGTAGTTTTGTCAAAGATTCAAATGTATAAAATAAACAAATCCACAGATCACTCTTGTATCTTCAGGCATTCCCACCATATATGTGCCATCGTGCCCTTTCCCCCACAACCTCTCCAACATAAAGGTGAAACGTCTGCTTGTTGTTTATGTGCTTTATTCAGTGTGATATACCATCTAGCCATACATTTATAGTTCATTTCCACTGTGCTCATGTTTGTTACCTCATGTGCTAGTTTAAATAACTTATTCCTCTGTAGACAGACATTTGTTTAACTGCCTTCTTTCTGAATGTTTTAAGCTCAAGGAAACAAGCTGAAACAGAAACATGCTTTGAAAAAAATTGGAAAATACAAAAGAAAAGGTCAACAAAACAAAGTGAAAGGATGCTCAACATGCTGCTCCTCTGTGCAGAACATTCTGCTCCTGACTGTCTCTATTTTTCTAATAACGGTAACCTAAGCTCAGTTGTAGAACAAGAGTTTGCAAGTAAATGTAAAGCCAAATCTTTCCTTTTTTTTTTTTGTTAGAGAAGCAAGAGAAAATCTTTGAAAAGTGAGCTGAATTCTCCTCTTAGAAAGCTGTCACTGAAAGACGTGTCACAATTTTCACCTTTTGTTCTGGTGACAGCTCTTTAATTTTACATTTCCCATTACTTTTTGTCTCTGTGGCCAACATAACAAGGAAGGGGAATAAATCTATGGGGACAAAGACAGCAATAGACATTTAGAGAGTTCTAATCCCCTCTTCCTTAAAAATCAATATGTTTTTGGCAATACATGCATTTCAACAGCAGGTGATTATATTAAAAAAAAGTTGTCAGAAACAGTGTTCTACCTACTCATGTATATGATTGTGAAAGTGTGATGCGTGTGCATGCATTTAATAAAAACATTTAAACTAAACACATTACCGTTGATACAGCCATGACAAGGAGAAAACACTGTTAAAGATCCCCTAAGAGCCAGACTGAGCACCTCCAGTATAATACATACTTAAAGATTTTATAAAATTAACTGCTAAATAGTAACAGCTAATTGATTGGTAACATCTGTCTCCTCCTTTCCACAAGAGCAGTTATCACTTAGCTCCAGCTTGGAAAGGCTTACCTATGTAGCAGCTTTGTGATATAAGGCTTAATTCACAAATACATAACACGTGATATTTTTATTTCCCAGGCATTTGCCTTTTCAATGATTTTGTTGTTAATTTACCACAAACACATTTAGTTAACATATAGTTTATTTCTAGTTCACACAAAAGAGTATATTGAGTAAAGAGATCCTTTGAAATGATAAAAAAATTAAAGTGTATATAAACCTCATCAATGAACTTCTCTTGTTTGCTATCTTTCGATCTGGTAAATATACAATTGAAATAATTCTGTTAAATTTATTTAACAAAAAAAAAAATGTTGTAAAAAACTCAGAGCTAAATGTCCTGTGTTCTCTGTCTACAGGGCTAGGACAAGGGGAAGGTGGGAGGATCAGCTGCGTGGGCACAGTGGTATTATGTGAGGTGGGGGGCACCACATGGAGAATTCTTACCTATGAGCTGACAGTAGTAGTGACAACAGCTTTACTACTTCTGTTAGCTTAGCTCTGGAGGAGACAAGCAGGATCTGGAGATGAGGAGAAAGCTGGGATAAGGGATCTCCCCTCCAGCTCCTCCTCCTGCCACTGCAGCTCTCCTGGACTGAGACTGCCAGATGGCCACTTTTCAATGTTTGTTTACCCTTCCCCATCTGCTCCCAGCAAAAAATGTGGGCAGCGGGTGGGTAAGCAAACATCACACAGTGGCAGTCTGCCAGCCAGTGGCATCTCTAGTGCGTGGCCCCTATGCTGCAATCCTATAGCCCACTCCAGCCCCCCTACAGTGAGGGCAAGTGTGGAAGACCTTGGCCGGTCTCTAAAACATGAGATTTCATAACAAAAAACAAAATGTAAGAATAACACAACCATACTATATGCCATTCGCATTAACAGAAAATAAGTGTTACTGTTACTCTGAACAAAGATCACACAATATTATCCCCACTCCATGGTGTACATGCAAAAATATAGAAGTTATAACAGCATTTGATCCCTAGGAATACTGCATTTAGCACAAGCCTGACTAACATTGCAGTAGTCTTAATGATACCAAAGAAAAAGGGGCTATACCCAGTACTGCTAGCAATGAGTCCCAAATCTTAAAGAATCTGCTGGGATTACCCCTGCGCTTGTATATTTGCTGTTCTCTCAACATGGTAGTATTAGCTTGTTGTTATCAATCTTCAAACATAGGGGGGCTAGGAGACAGTCATTTCATTGCAATAGTTTTACAAGCAGTAAACAACAGCTGTAGTATTTATACTCTGACATCAGGTGGAAGTTATTCCTCATCCCCCAGCAAACAGACCGCTAGGGTGAGTTCTATCTGTGTTTGATACACTTTGTTAATTGTGTTCACAAGCACACACCAATAGCAAATATGTTTGGGGCACTTCCAAAGCATATGAAAAAAACAGCCAGATAACCCTGGCATAGTGGGCAGTCTAGGGTAGACCTACAGCCCCATTTAAATAACCTAAGGGGAGTACGATACACCCTGTAAACGATAAATAATTGAATGAGTTGCTGCATTGGGGACATGGAGACCTGGGACACTTGTTCCAATATGTTGAGCCAGGAGTTGTCTGATATCTCGCCCAGGTCCCGCTCCCACCCATTGCAATCCAGAACAACAAGACAAGCCAGGTACCTTTCAAGCAATTTTCTGTATAGGGATGCTATAAGACCTGTTTTTTCCAAAGTAACCTCAAAAGCAGTAATCAATGGCATATTTTGAAGGGTGAGATTAGTTTTCTGGGGTTAGTTTTTTCATCAGGGTGTGCCTGAGTTGGAGATATTGAAAGAATCTCTTGTAAATCCTGGTAAGATCTTATAGTATGTTGGACATACATTTGGATGACATATCAAACACCCTGAAGATACAATAATGAAACCCCTCCAATTTTTTCACTTCTTCCAATTTAGAATTCCCTCATAAGGGCATGTACACTGATTTCCAATCATAATGCATAATAGCCTTCATTTCATACCTTACCTAGTGCAGTTTAAATGTGGGACCCAATGTGGTATTGCAAAAGCATCGGACTCCAGCTGCATCAAAAGACTATACATGGGAGAATGTGCCAGTAAAAGGGCTTGGATAGGGTCAGCTAAGTTCACAGTATCTCATCTGGCAAAATGCTGCAACTGAGAGGCTAGAAAGTAAATCTTGGAGTGGGGAACTGCCAGCCTTCCTTCCACTTTGGGAAGCTTCAAAATAGGTAATTTATTTCTGGAGTGCTTGCCCTTCCATATTAGGGTATGCTAAATGGAGTCTTTCTTGCAAAACCGCACATAGGGGATTGTCAAGGATTCGTTAAACGATCACCCTGTCACGTGTCCACCACACGCCACGCCCACAGCGACTAGCTAACCGTGACACACGCGTGCGGCCGCGACAGGGTGGTAAAGAGGGGATAATAAAGGGATTTACACTTAAATATCTCAAACCGTATATAAGATCAGCCGTGATACCTTTTCACAGCCCGCACTACCTCTGGCCACCACCAGATGGAGACTCCACTCCAATCCAGCTGGTCGACCACACACTGGCAGATGCGATCTTACATACAACCTGGTGCCCTGATTAGAGTTGAGGACCAGCTTAGTAATCACACACCCTTCTAAAGGTCCCTTCAGCTATCCTAGCTTGAACCCCGGTGTTAATAACCCTTCCACTGTCCACACACCGCCACACCAGACGCACCACAAAGGTAGCCTGCCACCACCCAACAGTTTATCCGCAGAACGGTCTGTTGAGACACCACACACACACAGATCTCCGTCTGGCAGATCTGTTACCTTTGCAATCTGCGTGCAATCTGCTCACTCACAGTGCAGTTGCATACAGATTGGCAATGAGCTTAACCGAGCGTTTTAAAGGCACTAAAATACAACCCAATCTAATCTCTCCGATCTAGTCTCTCCGAAGATATGAGCACGTGCTTAAATACACAGAAGTTCACTAATTAATTTTAAGATTTAATTTCCCAAAGTGGGCAGTGCATAAAATATGTACAAAAGATAAAAGGTTACATAAAATACAAAAGATATAAGAAGACACACAAATGACTAATTACTATAAAATAAAAGGGAATAAAAAGACAGAATAACACTTTACCCTGCGGCTGGAGCAAGCCAGAACCTTAGCAATCCATTGGTCAATCGAACCAGCTCCGTACGGATCACCCTGTCCAAATGTCCGTGCGTTCAATTTATTGCGATTTGGACATGGGCGGGACATTAGTCTTCATCCAATTGACTCTGGGGGGAGGTGGTCCTGACCTGCCCACAAGAGGTACTGTGTATGGACCTGCCCAAGTTCAATTGGGCCAAGACTGGCCTGAACACCAAGTCGAGGATTAGATTTCTGACACCAGCGCGTCAGCCCGATCGCAACAGTACCAAACTCCAATCAACTGTCGCACCCCCGCGTCATCTAATCATTCCATGCATTTTCCTGGCTTTCTCCCCAAGCCACAAATATGATTTTCATATGCAAATATAGCGTACAGAATGGCCTGCACAAAGGAAGCATGTTCATATCTCTGCAACTATTATTTCAGCTTTTATAAGAGATTAAACATACTCCTTTGATGAATGCATATGGCTAGCCGTCCTGTCTCCTATAACAAAATCCTAAACACGTTTTCCCAGCAGGTGATAATCTCATTAACACAAAGGTGTCACCTCCAGGAGGCGGGGCTTTAGGCTAATTAACTCTAATTGATGCTAAATGTTGATTGGGTCTGTAAGGCCTATTGAATAATTGTGTATACATACACATCTGACCCCAGACCATTTGTCTGTATCTTCTATTCATTTCCCTACTGCCCAGGGGCTAAATGTGCATCCTTAATGACCAGACTGTTCCTGCACACACCTTTGTAATGAAAGGGCCTGACATAATCTAATCTACTCAACCTGTCATGGCTATGATACCATATTTCCACTCAAATCTTACATGTCCGTTACAATAAATTTTACATGTCCGTTACAGGGATCTAGACAGGCGAAGTATGCAATATGTATAAAAGTTGGGGGACCCAAAAAATCTTTAAAAGGTTTTCACGGCTTACCACGGACAGAAGTAATTTTGCCCAGGTGTTACTTTTGGCCTTGAACTTATGCAAAAGTGGTGCTAGATTAGTTTGTAGATAGTCCTCCACTCTGGGATAAACCCAGATCCCCAGAAATGTTAAAGATGTTACCACTCGGATATGGCATGTACTGGTCAGAAGGGTAGGATTAGATACATCTAAAGGGAAAAGGACAGACTTGTTCCAATTAATGAGGATGCCTGACAATGACCCATATTGACAGATCAAGGACATAAGTGACATAAGAAATTGGTCAGTGTCACCATAGGACAGTAAAGCATCATCTGCATACAGCGATATTTTATCTGTTCCATCCCCCTTTGGAATCCCATTATGGAACCTGATTGCTGGATTTCTAGTGCTTCTATGGCCAGTGTAAAGAGGAGGGGAGACAGGATGCACCCCTTCCGAGTTCCTCTGCACAATGGGAAAAAGTCAGAAACCAAGGCATTAATATGCATGCACGTACTAGGCTCCGAATAAAGCAATATCATCCGTATGAGAAATCCACTACCCAAGCCAAACATTTCCAGGACTTACCATTGGTAGGACCATTTGACACTGTCTATAGCTTTTGCCGCATCAATCGACAAGATTTCTCTAGCGCTAGTATAATCCGAAGGGACTTGGATATTTTAAAAAAAGAAAAAGACTGCACTGATTGGCTGATGAAATGAGTCAATGTAACGTACTGACATCATCACACCCAGAAGCAACGCCCCACGTGGTTGATATAACGGACTGGTGAGAGCAGTCTCAGATGCTGCACCACTCGACATGCCTTCTGATCCGGCGGGAACACTGCATACCATGCAATCTATTATATCAGGTCTGATCATTACCCTGATGGGGACTGTGTCGGTTATTCATCATTTATCTACCATATGATAGCAAAGTCACAGCGCATTGAGAGTTCTACTACCTGGAATCAGTCCGGCATTCGGTTAATATGACGGTGGTGGGTGTGGTGTACTACAAACCATCAATATATGCCGTTGCACACCTCACCTGAAGTCTATATACTATTTCTCAGCTGCACTGTACATTTTCTACTCTGCCTAATTGGAGTAACATCCATATGGGGTAATATATATGTCTCAACGATACTTCATGATTTATACCACACCATTCAAGTTTCGAAAGAACATGGGACAGTATGAATTCATTTCAACACTGTATAATTCCATGAGTTTATTCCACCGCATCCTACAACTGGATATTTTTTCAACCTGCATCTTATTTTTGATGTTCGGAAATATTAATATATCATGACATGTGCCTAGCCAAACTTATTGCGTTTTTCCATTAGTCCACATGTATAGATATTACGCTCATTGTTCATGGCTATGATTTACATGGTCAAATTTAGTTTCATATGAAACATTTCAGCGCTGCATAAAACCTTACACCAGTCTAAAGTGATTACCACTGAAATGTATTAATGTTGCAATCCGGATTGCTTATTTTTTCATGTGTTCAGAGATTGTATGTGTCACCATCTACGGATATTACCTTTTTCCCAACATGGGATTCATAAAAATATGTGATTTTACATGTGAGCTATATTGCTTGGGTAATTATTACCGACTCTGGTAGTTTGCATCTTGCAACTACAACTTTGTTTGCTAATTATTTGGTTTATACCTGTAACAGCGTATACCCAGAGATGGACGCGGGTCAACCATTTTGGTTTCAACCTCCATCTTGGCAAAGGGATTAACTGTCCTGACACATATATTTCTCCCTTATCCTTCCCCCACCCCTCCCCCTCACTGAGAGGAGACATCTGGCCAGTGTGTGTGTGTGTACTGTTCATGGGTCATTGGCCGGCCAGGCATCTCTAGCTAGGTGCCGAGCTGTCTGTGAAAGCTGTATCCTTTCTCACCTAGGAAGAGATAGGACCAGCTTTCCTAAGAGAACTGGAGTCTCACTGGCCAAAGTACCTGTGTAATTTCACGCCTCGTGAAGGGATAGAGGAGCCTTCCTAGGAGTTGAAAGGGACTCAGAGCTAATAAACCTAGCTCAGCGTAGGTGACAGAATTAGATGAACACTTCTCAAATTAATTTTTCTCCTATGTCTCATATCTTGGAATATGAGAGACTTACATAAAAACCAGACACCTCGTCAGATGGCCAATGAGCAGGCGAACAGTTTGATGGGTCAGGGAAGCCGAAACAGAGAACTTGTGAACCGCACAATTTATAATTTCATAATTCATATGTAAATAATCCTCAGATTTGTCTGCATAATATGTGCAGATGGAAAGTTATGGACCAGAATATGAATTATGAAAGATGTGGGCTCCAGTTTAGGGTTCCGCCTGATGATCCCTCCCTAAACAGGGGATTGGTCTTTTACTTCAGAACCACCCCCTGCTGGGAAACTTTAAAGCAGACTGTCAAGCCTAAGAGTTAAGTTGAAGACATCTCCCAATTTTTAACATCAATATACCACCTGGGGAGACCTGTGCCTTTCGCTCTGAAACGTGATCAGCTGACATCCAAGACTTAATGGCAAGTAACTTAACCCTTTAACTTCTCCCTGTTATCTCTTTGCTGTGCTGTGCTGTTTTCTATGTTTATATATATATCTTAGTTACATCTTCTCTGTAAATATTTTTATTGACCCTTTTAGTAATAAATCTCTCTTTCTGAAAGTGTTGAACTGTTTCTATAGCTCTTGATTGCAATTTACGAATCCCTGCCTTTAAAGAGACGCTACTGTTTGTTTTAACCCTCTGTATAACAGGCCTGTATTATGACCAGGTTATGCATTTGATTATATCAACCATCATAGTGTTATAGCTGAACGCCGAGTTTCCTCTTTCTCTGATCAAAAAGGAGGTGGTGGTAGTGTGAAGGGGTTAATTGCGTAATTAACCTGACCCAGTAACAATCAATTCAGGCTGCTGGCACATCGATCGGTATCCATGAGCTGGAAAATCGTTGTGCAGGGTGCAGCTAGGTGTGGCATTGTTACGCACGTCACATCGCGGTTGTAGACCACTATAAGGTGCGTTCTTCGAGCTCATTACTAGGTTACCCCACCTATATATTTTGTGGTACATTCATATTTTTGATATATAAAAATAGTCTTCTCAGGTTAATTGCTGTAGGTCTAATAGATATGAAACCAGACTGATCTGGGTGTACCAATTGTTGCATATGGACACTCAACCTGGTTGCTAAGATGCTGGACAGCATTTTAACATCAGAATTTAAAAAAGAAATTGGTCGGTATGATTCTGGGTATAGGGTGTCTTTACCAGGGTTTGGGATAACAACTATCTTAGCATCATTCATAGAGCTTGGCAAGGTAAAGGTTACATATGCCTGATTAAGAACCTTTAACAGGTCAGGTAACAATACACCCCCATACATCTTGTAAATTTCAGATGGAAGTCCATCTGTACACAGGGCTTTGCCTGTTGGCAAACTAGCTACAACCAGGGTCAATTTTTCGATGGATATGGGAGCATTTAATTGTTTCCTGCCTGCAGGGGAGAGCCTAGGTAAGTTCAAGGACTGTAAAAATTCAGTATGGTGAGTGGGATGGTACGACACCTTGTTCTGATAGAGGTCACTATAGAAGGAGTGAAATGAAGTCAGAATATCAGTTGGATCAGAGGAATGTACACCTGCAGGCATCAAAATAGACATTATAGAATTAGTAGGAGTTTGGGAGCTAGAAATTACAGCTAGCAGGTGAGCAGTATTTTCTTCCTCTTGCTGCGGGCAAGGAATTGTTTTTTTCCAGCCTTATCCAAAATCGACTGTTTATAAGCAACTGCACGTCTTTCCACAGAGTGCAAATAACAGGGGGTAAGATCAGAAATATGCTGAGCCCCCATTTATTATATCTCTGCAGACAGGAACATTTCCCACCAAACAGTAACTTTTTATAGGAGCTAATTTCCTTAATTAGGAGGCCTCTCAAGTGGGCTTTCATATTTTCCCAAATGATTTGTGGGGAGGAAGAACTATTATTGGCAGTGAAAAACTCAGAGAGCAAATGTAGTATGGAGTCAACCTGTGAAAGTACCTTCAACCAGAAGGGATTTACTCGGCAGCTGGACTTCTTAAGAGGACAGTGCATATGTATATGTAAATATATTGTATATAGGCGAGCACTAGTGATGATTAGAAAGCAGCAAGCGTGCAAGGTATAGGAAACAATCCCCACAAGTATGTCTCCAGATGTGATATACCTTATGCCTGTTATCATATACCTTCTGGTGAGTGTACATCTGACCAAGGTGGGGGATTCCCCTGTGTGATTAATCTCACGGTCATATCCTGCATTTTGAAATATTGCACTTTATGAATATAAGGACATTATTTGAACGCAGTTGTTTTATGGACCTATGATTCTAATATTGCACTAATTAATTACGTGCAAATGTGAATATCAATAATACTATTGATTGATTAATTTATTTGCACTTTAGTGCACTTATTATCACATTTGCTCACGGACATTTTTTTCTTACAGTTTGCCGATTTCCTGTTTTTATATATTCGCAAGTTTTATATATATTTATGTATTGCACTTTATTGTTCCACTTGATAGATTGACTTTTTCATTGTGTTTTTAGTGCATATGTATAGTTACCGTCAGAGCTGAATGGTTCGACAGACCCCTCACATTACATGCATGGTTTTAAAAGGGATAAGACATGGGCAAATGTGCATGTATTGAAGAGAGGTACTAAATATTTTTTTCTTTTTTTCCTTGAGATACACTTTAACCCCTTTAGGGGTTAGAAACAAGTTCATAGCTGCTGCTGCTGCTACTGTTGCAGCCATGAGCTTGGTATTTTATTTTTTTTCATGGAAATTGGATTTCAAGTAAAGTAATCCACGTAGATCTCTTTTACACTAAAAGAAATGTGTCACTCCCTCTGCCTTCAGTGCCCGCAGTGGTTCCCAAGCTCTCCATTTCTTCTAGGGAGCCTAGGATCATGGTAAAATGTTCCAACACCGAGAGCAGAAGGATCCCAGGGAATATCCATTCCATGATCTCCTCTGATCAATGAACCTGAGATCGACATGCATTATGTCACCTCCAGGTTCAGAGCTGTCATTGCAGCCCAGGAAGGAGCTAATCAAGCCTGACCTGGGCTTAATTTGCTGCAGTAGATGGCACGGGAAACATCAGGGGTTAAATAGACTCATGCTATCACACAAGGGGCTTGTTAGCTCTTTTCTGATAACGATAATGTTAAATAAAAAATAATTTAAAAATGTAAAAAGAAATGAAAGGAAACTTTTTGACAGAAACCCCATCACCCCTGTACACACATAAATGAAAGTGCTCATGTAGGCCATGCACCACACATGGGAGGTATCACAGCAAAATATCAGAATGGGAGCAATAATTCATGATTAACTCTAAACTGATTACTGGTAAAGACATTTAAAGTGTCACTTATGGAGAATTTTCAGCACCATCACTTTTTTACAGGGTGATTTTACAGGGATGATTTTTCTTTTTGCAAAATCACAGGCAAGTTTTAGCCTAGGTTCACACATATGCGGTTCAAAATCGTTTCGGTTTCTAGTAAGGTAGTAGCTGTGGTGTGAATTACATGCAATTCTCATTGCATTCTCCTTGCATACAATTCTCTTTCTACTATAGCACAATGCGTTTTTCATCCACTACCTTTCACTTGAGGTTCCCATTCAACTTCATACAGTGCGAATGGGGAGCGCACTGCTCCAAACTTGCACATGACCCTTTTTCAAAACGGACTGTGGATGGAAAACATATCTAAACACCTTCCATAAGAACACATTGCATTTCCTTGGTCATGTGAATCTGCAAGCTCAAAATGCATAAAAAAATGCACATCTGTGAACCAGGGTTAAGACTTATTTACTTGACACAACCCCATTTTTTATTTTTTACAAGAAAATTGGATATTATACAAGGTATCTTCATAAAGTTTCCGCACTTTTTTCTAACTCTATTTATTAAGAATTTCAAACCCAGCATGGCTACTCTCATACAAAAACTGCAAGGTCAGCCGGCTTTTCAGACAGTCTAGTCACATGACACTCTCAGACATGACTAATTACTACTGTTCTTATCCTCACCGTTTCCAACGAAAATATA
Source organism: Staurois parvus (assembly GCF_062004578.1). Taxonomy (NCBI): domain Eukaryota; kingdom Metazoa; phylum Chordata; class Amphibia; order Anura; family Ranidae; genus Staurois; species Staurois parvus. The sequence continues at coordinate 3,251,381 of NW_028318023.1, read as the reverse complement.
AAACTGCAGAAAGTTTTTGAAGAATCCTCGTATTATATTTGTTTGCACTAAAATTCCTGCTAGTGTATTTGCACTAGCTGAAAATATGCATTTGATAAACAGTTGCACAAATTCTGTGTGACATAAAGAACTGCAATTGCCACCATTTTATTCGATAAGTATGACAATTTTAGGAATTACATGCCAATTTTATGTGGAAAAACAAACTACATAAGAAAGTGATATTTATGTTTGTGAATTGAACATTTTTAGGAGAAAAGCATAATGAGAAACATAGATAAAGAATAATACAAAAATAGAAAAATCTACATTTCTTGGAGGAAATGTTACTATGAGCCTCCTTTGGTGCTGGTCACATGTGTAAAGCCCTAGTCACATGATTTTTACCAAAGGAAAGCTTAGACACAAAGAAACAATAAAGGAACACAGCACATTCTAAACAAATCCTAACAAAGGAAAGGAGAAAAAAAAAGACAAAAAAACCCTTCCTTCAAAACATAGCTATTAAATCTACGTAAAATGATATGGAGTATCAAACTTGTTCCACATGTCATACAGCTATGAAGAAAAACATAAGAAAACAAGAAAATGCTCCCCACCTGTATGCCATAACTTTAACCAGGTCCTGATCAGACAAACAAATTGTCTGGTACCAAGTCTAGTGTCTGCAGCCACTCCAACCAAATGTTCTGACAATTATTTAAAGCCCCCTTTGTTGGAAAGTCAGTTGTTCTAATTTCAAATTGAAATGAACAGCCAGTTCCTACAGGCTCAAAATTGGAGGGTACATTTTGTGTAATCGGTTTTCTAGAAAATACGTACTGGGCCCTGATTTCTAACTGGATTGTCCCTCTAAAAGCTCAAAATGTCCCAAAATACATGTATGTGGGTTACACAGACTTTAACTTTATGACATCTTCATAGTAGGTGTATAAGTAAATGAGGGGTTCTATATAACGTGTGAACTGAAAATAACTGAGTTACTCTTTCAGAGGCTGATATCCAGACAGATGGAATAATCTTTAACACTTCTAACCATATATTCCCAATGTCTTGAGATATCCTGCTTTGATTTTCAAGGAATATCTCAAATACATAAATAGAAAATAAATAAAGGAAGTAACCCTCTTGTTCAATCAAACATCTATATATACTCTTTTACAGTTTTTTAGAATGTACCATAAAGGTCATTTTTTTGAACTTTTATTGCATGTAGCAGCTGCATGTACTGAAAAAAATAAAAATGAAGCTTAGGAATAGAGACTTCCTCCTGCAGCTACTAAAATTGAAGTGAACCAGTGTGATATAATTATAAAGACTACAAGACACCACATTTCCAGAGAGTAAATCCCTCCAATGTTGCCACCTCCTTATAAAAAGAATTATATTAAACTGGTGGAAATGAAGTAAAACCCTTTATCCCCAAAATATCTTTGATTATTCTCCAAATCCTCTCTGAATGTTGATGTGCAAGGCAGAGGTGTACAATGACGAGTACAAGTACTATTTAACAATATATTTATGTATTGTAATAAAACATATTGAAGGAGAGTTTTTTTAAAACTATACTTCCTATATACTTAAAATAGGAAAAATCTTTACTCAAATTCATGAATGGGAGGAAATAAATCCCTAACACCTTTTGAGGAGCAATCCAATCCTGCCAATGAGTTATTGACACAGGTAAATCATTCGATTACACAATTCCAGGTCTTTTGTATAGAATTTTCTTTAATAAAGGCTCCCCTTTTTGAAAAAAAAATATTAAATGCATATATTTTTACAGGAAAAAATGTGCATTTAATATTTTGAGTATTGCACTTACAATTAGTAGAACGCAGGTGCAATATCAGGCTCCTGCAGAAATATGACAGTGGGTCCATGGGAGCTGTCACAGGGGTGTGGGGAGCCACTGGAGCATGTTTCATGGGTGCGACGTGTAACATCCAAAAAGTGAACTTAACCTTTAAAATGGACTTATACTCAAAAAGATTTTCTTTAAGGAATAATTTGGAAATATTTACTATGACTAAGGACTACACGTAACAAACTACCATTTGTTTTGATTCCTTCTGAGTTGTAGCTGTGCATTCTTGTGAAATGTGACCTAGCTGAGATAATCCATTTCCTGCAGACCCATAGCTGTAATTTGAGATAATCTAAGACATATCTAGCCCACTCCTGCCTCTGCCTCTGGTGACTGCTAATTTTAAGGGTCTTGGAGTGTCTTCATGAGCACCATAGCAACAGTTATTAATGCCACTAGCAAGCTGTTCACTGTTCTTCTAAGAACTGCCAGAGAGGATGTTGTACCTTATTACCAGCACTGAAAACATTTTCTTGCTCCAACTTTATTTACTCTGTAGATCTGTGCTTTCTCCACCTCTCCTACTGCATCTTGATCTTTTCTAGTACAAGTCATCATTAATCAGATCACCAGTCAGTAGGGATAGGTGAGTCTGAGATGAGTAAGTAATGGCCTGCTCCTTCAACAAGATGGCCACCTCCACACAGAGACAACATGCAAAACAAGGCTTATTCTTGCTTGCACTGACAGTAGCAATCTGGGGTTAGTTATGAACCTACTGACACCACCCACAAAAAGTTAATCTTTCTCCTACTGACACCAATAATTTTGGGTTAATTTTACTCCCACTGACACCAATTATGGTGCTTTTTTTATCCTACTGTCACCAACAGATTATTTTCTTCTCAATGACATCAAGAACTGGGGCTTTTGTTACTCCTGCTGACACCATTGTTTTCAAGCATTTTTCTGACCTCTGGCACCATCAATGGGGCTTACTTTATCCCACTAAACCAATGAAGGGACTGTTTTTTTAACCACATGACATCAAGAATTTGGGGCCTATTTCCCCCCCTCTGACACCAACAATTGAGGGCTTATTAAACCACTAACACCACCAATTTGTGGATTATTTTCCTACCAATTACACAAATGATTTGGTGTGATAATTTTTCTGAACACATTCTTTTTACCATACTTTGAGAACTGCATTCTTCTTCTTAAACTGGCCATTGATGGTAGATATTCTTAGGAAAAGAATGTTCTAAGAAAGTTTGTTCATTTTTCTAATCATTAGTGCGTCAAATTGACATTCATTATCAGCCGCAGAGAGTATGTATCTTTTGTTTGGTAAAATCCATTCATTCCCAAATCAATTGTTAAAAGCAAACAAAATCTTTCTAACAACATTTGAATGTTGTGAGAATTTTAATACAAATTTTCAGACTTTAAGACTTTTTCTAAGAATACTTGTTCTTAGGCATCTATGGCCAGCTTTAACCATTTGCCGCCTGGCCAATGGCCATTTGGTGGCCGCAAAAATGCACTAGATTTCCGGGGTGGACGCCATTTGGCGTCCTCCCGCACATGCGCAGTTTTCTTGCTTGCAGAGCCGCGCAGCGGCGCAATCTGTCACCGGCCGTGTACCTCGGACACGGCCGATGACAGATTTGAGTACCGGCCCCCGTTGCCAGTACCATGTGACCTGCTGTGACCAATCACAGCAGGTCACATGACAGTTGTATACAATGGATGCTTCATTCATGCCATCCATTGTATACTAGTGTCTAGCTGTGAATGGTCACAGCTAATCACATGCACATGTCATGTGATTAGCTGTGGCCAAATCACAGCTAAGCACAAAAAAAAGAACAAAACCCTTAATGAATCGATGTCATTCAGGTAAATGCTTGCTTATAGCAAAGTAATTCTTTGCTATAAGCAATTTGTGTAAAGAAAAAAAAAAATACTGATCACTTCCCCAAAGTAGTACAATGTTATTATGGTAACATTGTACTACTTTGGTCATAGTGAGATATAAAAAGAAAATCTTAAAAAAATAAAAAAAAATTTACTAAAAAAATTCAAAAGAAAAAAAAAAAAAATATATATATATATTTTTTTTTTTTTCATACTGTCACCAGTCATTGTCCCTGATCACCGCCATGCCAGTTATATGATGATGCTGTACTGCACTGGTGACAGTATGTAAAAAAAAAATTGTGAAAATAATTTTTTTAATTTTTTCATTTTCCGAAAAATGATGACAAAAAAAATACAACTTCAAAAAACTCGCCATTCCTCTTATGAAGTACGTCGGACTGTCTACTTTACAAAAAGGGGTCATTTGGGGGATATCTGCACTGTTCTGACATTCTTGGACCTCAAGAAATTAGATTGGCTGTCAGTACTTCAGGATTGATCAATCTTCAGATCTATACCATAGTTTGTGAACTCTATAACTTTCCTACAAACTAAAAAATACATCCTAATTTGGGTTATTTTCACCAAAGACATTTAGCAGAATACATCTTGGCCTAAATTTATGAAGAACAATTATTTATTTGTAAACTTTTATAACAGAAACAAAGAAAAACATGTTTTTTCTTCAAAATGTTTGGTCTTTTTTGTTAATTTAGCGGTGATTAAATGCCACCAAAAGAAAGCGCTAGTTGTGTGAAGAAAATGATAAAATTTTAGTTTGGGTACAATGTTGTATGACCGCGCAATTGTCATTCAAAGTGTGAGAGCGCTGAAACCTGAAAAATGGCCTGGGCAGGAAGGTGTAAAATTGCCAGGTATTGAATTGGTTAAACCCTTTGATGTATCTCTCCTATTTATTTCCATATGTTGGCAACTATGTTTTTATGAGTCATCTGATAGAGCCACCCAGCAATAGAGGAGGGGCAGGTCTTTTTCTATTTGCATCTTCCTGTTAGTTGGATGTGACTAATAGTATACATCACACGGGAGCTGCATTTTCCTAGAGGGCTAGCACTCTTTATACTTCCTGGAATGCATTATAATTTATTGATACCCATAAAGGTAACATTAGGGCACATTCAAGCACACACCCATTATAATGCAAGGAAACTGCCTTAGCAAATGTTTGTTCATCCAGCCTTGTCAAGAGTTCAGTGGATTGTAAACTATAATATGTCCACTGTACTGGAAGACGTTTGCATAGATTATATATATATTGGGTAGCATTGCTGTGAGTACAATGAGCGTGCTATATGTTTATCTTAAGACTAACAATACCTATGATTATTACTGTTGATCAATTAAAGGCAACCAAACATCACATACGCATTTTTTCATTTTAAGTTCATACATGCTAATATGTAGATGTATTCAAGAATGAGTTACCCCATTGGGACTTTAATACAGCTAACAGAATATCACACATATGTTTATGTAAAAAGATTTATATACTTTATTTTACAAACTTTTCTAAAAAAAATTAATTGCATCTTAAAATCACACTGGTAGCTCTAATACACTTTTTTCACCATTGTCCCTTCTACAGGGTTAAAGCAACAAGACAGTATACAAGATATTCCCCAATAGCCTCGACACATTTCAGTCATACCAAGATCTTCTTGAAACAAGGGGGATCTAAAACATCAATTAAACTGCTAGCATATATCAGAGCAATCCTAAAAACAATGGCGTTCACCACAGAATTGTATTTCTCCATAAATGATGGCATGAGTAGTCTGATACACGAGTGGTCACATGAACATCTCAATATGTTGGCATCAGAGGAAAAAGTCAGCCAACCCTCACATTGCTGACAACATCATTCCATGGAGTCACATATTTTGAGTAGAGCAAAATAACCCAAGTTTTCCTCTTCCATATTGGTAAGAAAGGGGCAATATAAAATCCAATCAGTAAAACATACCCCACATCACTCCATCATAATATCAAAGGAATGGGGAAAAAACAAACCAAGGCCCCTTGGCAGATATCCATTAGTGCCCCTTTCAAATCCACCAAGCTTTCCAGTATCTCAGGGATTCCCACCTCCATCAAGACAAGCTTGTCTTAGCTTGTCTTGATGGAGGTAGGAATCCCTTTCTTGAATATTGGGGACAAGCAGCTGAAACTCTACCTCTCTTTATTGCTAATATGTAAATGTAAAGCTGGCCATAGATGGTTCAAAATCTGGCCAGTTCAACAGGAAATGGACAAATTTAAATCCATGTATGGCTGTCCATGTTTAACAAAAGTTAATCAATAGACCTCTGTAGAACAAGAATGTAGGAAATCTTTTATCGGTCAGCAGTTGGAGATCAGTGTATTCTGACAGCAGGAAGTACCACTGTTAGAATATAATGTCTTGGCGGGAGGGATTCCTCCATCCACCTGATCTCCTTAAGGAATGGCACCTTTGGGGAGTGAGAGACAAGTACCCTATTACCCTTTTGACAGGTACCCGCTCCCATTTTTGCTGTCTCCCCCTCCCTTCCCACAGTCTTCTGGGACACGTAACAGGTCCCAGAAGACTACAGGACCATTTACAAGGTATGGCTCTATTTGTGCATGCGCAGTGGGCACCCGGCTGTGAAGTCGCAAGCTATCACAGCTGGGTGCCCACACTTAAGATGCTGATGTCGGGTAGAGAGGACAGCCAGTGAAACCAGCTGTGGTGAGGAAACCACTGGATGGAGGGACAGGTGAGTGTCCGTTTTTTTTTAAAAGTCACCAGCTACAGTTTTTTTAGCTGCTGACTATTATTTTTTTACATTTTAACTGGAGTTTCACTTTAAGCTGGTTATAAATGGCTCAGGTTTTATTTTTCACTCAACCAGTGGACTGAATAAAAAAGTGAAGCGATTCCCCCATCCACACATTCAAGGTAGATGAAGTAATCCCTACCACTGTGTCATTGTATTCTGACAGCAAGACTACCCTGCTGTCAGAATACACTGATCAGCACTGCAACTGATTAGCTGGCTGAATGCACTGACCAAAGCAAAATTTTCCAACATTCCCTTTCATGAGAAGTTGATCATCTCTGCTGAACGTGCTGAATTTTAAACCATCTATGACAAGCTTTACAAGTCACAGTACTCCTCCTGATTATTCATTATCTTCCTGCCTGGACTGAGATGCTGGCTTAGAGGTAACAAAATCATTAAAAAGAAAGTATGGCTTTTGAAAAAATTAAGATTTATACTCACCTAGGTGGATGCAGCATCAAGCCGATGCTGCATCAGTCCCCCGCTAGCTCTGCAGAACTAGGTGATCAAACACTGCTGATCGTTCAGTTCTCCCCTTCGCTCTGAGCAGAGAGCCATGACTGCTAGTATCTGGCTCTCTGTTCTGCCCTTCCAGCTTTCACTGAAGAACTGGGGTGTGGAGGGGGTGGGAGCAGATGGATGAAGCTCTCAGTGGCTCCCTAAAGGATTGAGCCAGTCCAGGCTTCTGGGTGGATCCCGACTTTAATGCCAAGATGTTTTCAGAGCCTTGAACCTGCTCCACGATGTCAGCAGACAGCGTGCTTTCAGCTGAAAACGGGTTATAGAAGTGCAGTACAAAGTGCACTCCTGTGATCCCCAGGAGGAGTATGACCACATTGCTTTGGCTATACTTCTCTTTTAAAATCCTGGTGTTTTTGCCTCAGTCTCCCACCTTGAGTCTTTTTACACAGTTACAATGTTGCAGTCTGATTACTGGACAAAAAAGCGACTGCTTTTTTTTTCTGCTGCAGACCGATGTCATCATCTCAGCCTAGGTACAGGCAATTATCTGAAACCCAAGGACAGATTTTTAAATGACAGAAAATACTGAAGCTACATATTGTGACATGTCAGGAATTTGCTTATGCAGACTTGTAAAGATCCTTATGGTCCACTTTAAACACTTCATTCCTTTTGACTAAAAGAATTCCACGTTGTTACAGTGCAGAATCTATCATGACAAAAAGTACTAAAGGAAACTGCTAAATTGCTGAAAAGTGGTTAAATTACAGGGTCTATTTATAAAAAAAATGTTAGACAAACATCCTGTGATTGAACGAGGAAGAGATCATGACCTCGCTACTCTTCTCTCCACCTCGCCCAATCAGAGAACGGCATATATTCATTATAAAAAATGCAAGGTGTTCTGTGAATATTGGCATTACTGAGTCAGCGACCCCCTATGGTCAGTGTGCAGAGGGGAAGCAGCTCCCATAGGACCTGAGCAGGACCTGGAAGGTTACACCAACTACTAATGTGATATTTCAGACTTCCCCAGTGGCCCATCAATATGAAATATGCTTACTTATGTTTTGCCAAGCTGGACCAATGTAGCATGCAATACATATAATTCTTGGACTTCACCTTTCGATAATAATAAACCGTATGCTTTGATCAACATTTCACATGGGTCAGAAACAGCAGATTGTAAAACCAAAACTTCTTTCATATGGTTCACTATACTTCACTGTCACATAGCTTATGTTGATTTCTGTTCTTGGTGACAGCTTATAGCAATACTGACATCCACTGGCAGAACATTGTTACTACATGTGAAAATCTGAAATGCTAAATATAAGGTTTTAAATCCCTTACACACTCCAGGCGTGGGAGCATGTGTTTTACTCAGCAGTTATACTGCAAATTACAATGCATATGATACCTAAAACAACATCTGCACAACTCAGTTTGATCATTTTATCTCCATTAAGATAAATGGATGATTACGGTATATGCAACTTGTCCTAGAATAGGTGAATGTTTTATTAGAAAACGTGTTTTCAAAATAATGAAAATATTGAATATATATTATAAAGTGTGATAATTGAACATATCTAAAATATCGCAATTTTTTTTGCATGGTGGGTGGAGGATAAAATCTGTGTTAAACTGCAAATCGATCAACAGCGAAGAGGTGAAAATCAATAGTCCTGCTATCTACTATAGAGATTACTAGGTCATCCATGTTAGTACTACGAGGTCCTTCTTGAAGCAGCCTGGGTTTAGCAGGCACTTTACAACGATGGTAATCCCTGAGCAAATCCATTATTTCACCATGTTGTTTTTATGACACAAAGCTATTTAGCACTCTAAAGGGACTTTTACAGCACTGTCACATCAAACATTTCCTGCTCATGGACCATAAATAACCCCTATGTATTTTATAATGGAACTTGGAAATTGAAGTACAGTGTATGGTTATTGACAGAGATTACACATAATTGCAACACATTTCATATATATGTGTCACGATGAATGCGGTGTTAATACAGTATACCTCATTCCTCTCCTAGTTTTTGTATTGCCAGGCATTTAAAGTGTTCATGTCAGTGCCAGTGACAACGTGACCTTCATCTAGACTGGATAAAACACAGCTTTACCATGAAACAGAAAATGGCATTTTATTCGGGTTGTTAGGTCAACCATGATTCACAGCCAATAGAAGTGATAATGGCATATTCACTATGTAGACTATAAAAATGACGTAACGTTCATATAGCGTGTAGAAAATGTTTACGAGGTGACATTAAAAGACATACATTTTATACAGGTCCCTTTGGCCTACTAATACAGCTAAGATTAAAGAAGAACTCCTGTGATCGCTACTGGCTTCCGAGTCCAAGTTCAAGTGGCTGCCCTGCTGCACTGTTAACACGCAAAGTTGGAAGCTCAGCATGTGTGCCATGCAGAGGATGCTTTGCATTTTTTGAAAGAATGCAAAGCATTCTTTGATTGGATGAGATGGATGTCACTGTCCCACACTTCATACAATCAAAGAACATTTTGCCTTCATTGAGAAAAAGCAAGGCATTTTCTGAACGGTGTCCATGCTGAGCAGCCAACCCCCTTTGTTTAGAAGGCAGCAGGGCAGCTGTTCAACACAGGACTCGGAATCTAGTAGAGATCACTGGAGTGGCAGTTTCTACTTCTAGAGAGATCCCACAGCTATGATAATATAGTTGCATTAATCTAATTTGGACCATGTGACAGACCCAATCAGGAGAGGGGCTTTTGGAGGGGACTAGGGGCTAGCCTTCTACCCAATGATTATGATCCATGGAGAAAGCAGATCATTCTCTAATGATGGACAACAACATGATCAACTCTGAGAGTGCGGCTTGGACTAATTGTCTGAGTAAAGACAATGCAGTTTCCCTTCTGGATTGGATGGAAATTAGTAATATTTATTTTGTACAGGTTAATGGTAAGAGGAAATATGGGGCCCTCCTGCGGATTGGGTTGAAGAAGCTCCTCAACTTGGGAAAGAAATATTTATCAACAATCCAAATTAATTCCACTTTTCAGACTGTTGGACTATCCTATGAGTTTTGTCTTATGATGGACAGATTATACATGTGAAAGCAAACACCTGATAGACAGCATGTGTAATAGACTTTGTGTATTCAGGGTTGGAGGTGCCGGCCTGTCTGGGGTGGGCTTCCTGGCTTGTCTGGGTGCTTGGATGTTGAATAGCTTACTGTTAATTAGATCACTGTTACTTGTTATTTGCTAGCTGTTGATTAGCTTACTATTAATTAGATCACCTTTACTTGTTAGTTGCTAGATGCTGATTAGCTTACTGTTAATTAGATCGCTGTTAGCTGTTGGCTATACTGTTTACCATTTGCACTGTTTGGGATAATGTGATCAAGTTATTACCTAATCAGTGTGGGATGTTTATCCCAATGTGTAATATTTGTTTTTATTGTTCATGTGGGGACTTCCCTTATTTCTGAAGTGTATAAAAACCTGTATTTCTGTTCAATAAAGAAGTTCCAGTTTTTTGCACCTAAGCTAGTGTCACTTAGTCTTGGGTGTGATGTCCAGCTATAATACTTGGGTCCTGTGTCCCAGCGGCGAGGAAGCAGTTCTCTTACGGAATCACCCAATCAGGGTGACAGGCGTTCCGTCACGTACCGACTTGCTATGTAAAAAGTGCTATACCTGGAATTCAGCTTTTAGGCTCATTTACACTGCATTTCCCCGCACTGGATAAAAGTAAGCCATCACTAAGGCTCATAGGGGTGGATTTATTAAAAGGCAAATAGACTGTGCACTTTGCAAATACAGTTGCAGTAATTTTCCCTAGAGCTTAGTAAAAGTGGTAAAGCTCCGCTGATTTTCATTATCCAATCATGTGCAAGCAAAATGTTTTTTTATTTTTATTTTCCTTATGCCCAATGTAGGTATTCATTACAAAGTAAAGCTTTACCATATTTACTAAGCTCTGGGAAAAATGAGTGAAACTGTATTTGCAAAGTGCACAGTCTGTTTGCCTTTAGCAAATCCACCCTATAGACAACAATTGTTTTCTATGTGCCCTGTTCACACCATAACTCTGGTGTGATGCGTGGTACAGTGAGTTGTGGTAAAATGCATGCACGCATGTCTGCATTTTTCTGCACTGTACTAGATGGCACTGCGGATCACCGTAGATCAGCAACAAGCACCACGCTGTTGCACATTGACAAGAATGGTGACACTTCAAATAAATAAATCTTTTAAAAAGAAGTGTGCGCTGCTCTCTGCTGAAACCAGCACTGTGCTAGCTTATACGATAAAATGTGTTTTGCCATGCAGGCTAGTGTGATCATAGCTTTAACTGCATTTCCAGTTTGTTTTGCTTGTGTAAAATGTACACCCTTATTCAACCATTCTATGCTGTGCTAATAGTTAGAAGGCGTTAAAAAAAATAAAAAAACAATTATTATGTGTATGTATACGTACTATACCTATGTAAAAAGGTGAACACATTTAGGGCTGTTTCACACCAATACGTTTTTGATGCACTTTTACCTTACTAAAAGCACAAGAAAAACAATAAAAATATTTCCCTTGAAATCCTATGGAATTCATCACATCAATGTGTTGCAGGTTAGACATGTGCACACCGGAATATTTTATTTCATTTCATTTTTGGATCCAATTGTTGAGTGAAGAACTCATTTTTGGATGCATTTGTTAATGGACTGATTTGTTTTCGGAATTCGGTTTGTATCTTCATCATTTGTTGCATTTGGAATAGCGCCAGTTGACAAGCAGTGGCCAGCCGGCAGGCCTCTGTGTCCTTAAAAATCATGACTCGCCTGTAAACAAAACAAATGCCGGTTTAAAAAAAACTAAAAATGAAATCCCTTCGGGTCTGGTATGGATTTAAGGAGAACCCCACGCCAAAAAGAAAAAAAACTGTGAGCCCACCCCCCCAAATCTATACCAGATCCACCCCCCATATTGGGGGCATGTGGCTTGGTATGGTTCGGGGGGGGGACTGCTCACTCACCCCCCCCCCTTCCTGGCCTGCCAGGCTGCATGCTCAGATAAGGGTATGGATTTTGGAGGGGACCGCATACTATTTCTTTTTTTTTTTGGTGCACGGTTCCCCTTATAATCTACACCAGACTCGAAGAGCCTGATAAGAATTGGGGGGGGGGGGGGGGGGCCATACTTTCTTATTTTTTGGAAATTGCCATTTGCTTTGCTAACTTTCTGCTGACAGCAGGGAATCCAGCTGACAGCAGATAGGAGTAATCGTTGTTAAGGACATTGCAACCGGCTGTTCCTTAACAACCAGCTTCTCAATACATCTGAACGCATCCAAATTTTGTGATATTTTTTTCAGATTCATGCAGATTTATTACTGTGTCCGTCTGGAAATTCCAATACATCTGAATCTCTGAAAATGGAATTTCCATTCAAAAAACAAATCCAAAGGAACTGAATTGCACATATCTATTGTGGCTGTGCTGCGTTTTGAAAACTCCTGCATGCTGCATCTTTAGCACGTTTTTCAAAAACGTACCAAAAATGTATATCCTTATTGAAATGAATGAAAAAATGATCAAAAACACATAAAAAGTGCACCACAGTTGCATTTTGGAGCACGTTTTGAGTCACATGTTCATGTTTCATGCTGGGAATCAGGCAACCAGAAAACACATTGGAAACGCATCAAAAATACATATGTATTTTACCGCATTTTTTCAATGAAGCAGTCTAAAAGGGCCCTTATTTTTACTTCTGTAAAATGTCTGCTCTTTGGGTGTGAAGACTATTTATTTTAATTTATATATTATGGGCGGTAAAAATAGGAGAGTAAGCTGCAGATTTACCACTCCCAACTATCCAGCTAAAAGATAGCATGCAGCCGCTTAGGATTGTACACATACACGTGGCAAAAGTTATACCACCTGTAACATTTGGCATGCAGTACCACAGCCAAGCGCCACCCATTAAAGTGAGTAAGGTGAGGGTAAAGCAATACTGTGCATGCATACATCTCAGCTAGCGAATGGAAGAATAATTTGATGGATTACATTTATACATCTAAACACATAGTTAAACAGAAGAACTTAGGGCCGGTTTACAACAAACTGCGGTGCGGAAAAGGTGCGTTCTGAACAGGGGTGGACTGACCACTCATGGGGCCCCCCGCGCAATTGGGGATCATGGGGCCCCTGTGTTCTTAACCACACTCAAAACACACCCAAGAAAGCCTATAAAAAGGTACCAGGGGCATTTTATGGGGCCCCCTACTGACCCCGGACCCTCGGGCAGTGCCCGAGTGCTCGAATGGTCAGTCCGCTCGTGGTTCTAAATATGTTTCCTGTACCGCAGGTGAACGTACTGCCCTTGTCGCCCCAAATTCATCTTGAAAATGCAGAGTGATTACAGCCACCAAATCGCATAGTACTGCAGTACCATGCAGATTGGTGTGGTGCAGTCTGGAAAAATAGTGCTTGCACTATTTTTTCTGCAGTCAAGTGCATTCTGCAGCCAATTCAAATGAATGGACTGTCAAAAATGCACTAGAATGTGTGGAATTGCACTAGAAAGCAAGCGGTTCATGCGAAATTACCCTTAAAGACTAGTAAATGTGTTCTAATGCAGGATCAAGGAGCCAGCCTCTACCAGCAAGATCCTGCATACAGATCAGTAATTCAATTACAGCCACGTGCATAAGCCCTTTAATGAGATTCTGTCATGTGTGAAGCAGGAATACAGTATTGCACCGCAGATTTGAATAGCTTTTTCACTTTGATAAATGAATGTCACCACCGCAGATTAACCAGCAGTGGAAAAGAAAGCAGTTTCAGCTCTATAAATTCCTGATTCTACCTGTAGAATGTAGCCCAAGGCTACTTTGATCTCTACAGACAAAGTAATGTCACTTCATCTAACTGATGAACTGCTACATGTCCAATCTTTATTTTCCTGTTTGTCTTACCATTGCAAAAAGCAAAGTTGACATGGTGTGCATTAGCGCATGATCAGAAAAAGATGACCAATCTTCGATTGCTATGGGCTACTACACTTTCCATGTCATAACTGCTCGTTGCACTGCAGAGTAAGATAAAGTGACACTAAACTCTGTTTTTATTTTTTTCAGTCTAGGTATTCTTAACTTAAAAACATCCCTTATATTGCTTTCTGCCTCCTCCAAATCTCCAAATTCCATTTTTGCTGCTGTGATCCGACTTCCTATTAGAGAGTGACTACTTTTTCATGGTCCCACTGCATGTAGGAACATACAGTAGCTACCTTACTTGTTCGCTCCCTAGATGGACAATGGGATTTGTAGTGTACATAAAGCACTGCACACAATCGCAAATAACAGGCACTGCTCATTCTAAACTAACAGTGAGAGGGAAAAGGAAAGGTTCAGGAGCTCACAGAGCATGCCACAGGGAGACAGAAAAACACACTATGAAACAATTCCATGGAAAAAAAAAAGATTACAGGATGATTAAAGAGTCGATGTGCATGTATTTTTATGGAGAATAACTATATCATTTAGTACCACTTTCATCTCTAATGAGTTGCTATAAGTTATCCCACTTTTATATCATCATTGATCATTAGACTGTGGAGAAAGTTGATTTCTGATGAGTTGTTATAAGATCCTGCACTTTGTCATCCTGCACTTTGCATATCATCATTGCTCGTTGTACAACAAGTAGATTTCTGATGGGTTGCTATGGGCTATTACACTTTGGACACCATTGCTCATTGCATTGCAGGGAAAGTAGATTTTCTATGGGTTACTATGAGCTATTGTACTTTGGACACCACTGATCATTGTGCTGTAGAGAAAGTATATTTCTGATGGGTTACTATGGGCTATTACATTTTGAATATTATTGCTCATTGTATTGCAGATAAAGTTGATTTCTGATGCGTTACTATGGGCTGTTGCACTTTGAACACCATTGCTCATTGTGCTGTAGAGAAAGTAGATTTATGATGGGTTGCTATGGGCTATTGCACTTTGAACACCATTGCTCGTTGTGCTACAGAGAAAATTTCTGATGGGTTACTATGGGCTAATATACTTTAGACACCATTATTCATTGCACTGCAGATAAAGTAGATTTCTGATGTGTTACTAGGGGCTATTGCACTTTGAACACCATTGACCATTGTGCTGTAGAGAAAGTAGATTTGTGATGGGTTACTATGGGCTATTTCACTTTTGACATTATTGCTCATTGCGTCGCAGATAAAGTAGATTTCTGATGGGTTACTATGGGATATTGCACTTTAAACACCATTGCTTGTGCTGTAAAGAAATAGATTTCTGATCGGTCACTATAGGCTATTGTACTTTAGACACCTCTATTCATTGCACTGCAGAAAAAGTAGATTTCTGATGTATTACTATGGGCTATTGCACTTTGAACAGCACTGATCATTGTGCTGTAGAGAAAGTAGATTTCTGATGTGTTATTATGGGCTATTGCACTTTGAACACCATTGCTCATTGTGCTATAGAGAAAGTAGATTTCTGATGGGTTACTGTGTGCTATTGTACTTTAGACACCATTATTCATTGCACTGCAGAGAAAGTAGATGTATGATGGGTTGCTATGGGCTATTGCACTTTGGACATTATTGCTCATTCCACTGCAGAGAAAGTAGATTTCTAAAGGGATAATATGGGCTATTGCACTTTGGACACCATTGCTCATTGTGCTTTAGAGAAAATAGATTTCTGTTGGTTTGCTATGGGCTATTGCACTTTGGACATCAATGCTCATTGCTCATTGCACAGTGGAGAAAGTAGATTTATGATTGGCTTCTATGGGCTTTTGCACTTGCCACATGGTTGCTTATTGCATTGCAGAGAAAGTCGATTTTACATGTGTTGTTATGGGCTAATGCTGCACAATACAAACAGGGGTAATTTACTGAAGCTGAAGAGTGCAAAATCAAGCTCACTTCTCCATAGAAACCTATCAGCTTTTAACCTCAGCTTGTTCAATTAAGCTTTGGCAACAAAACCTGGAAGCTGATTGGCTTCTCTGCAGAAGTGAGCCTGATTTCCACTCTCCAGCTTTAGTAAATAAACCCCACAGTGTGGTCAGGAAAGTAATCAGGGGCAGCTCACTAGGTGCTGAAAGGTTCCAACCGGTGCAAAATGCCATAATATCAATCCAAAAAAAAACAAAAAAAAACCTAAGAGTACATGACAGTCATTCCAATGTCCTCCTATTTATGTTGTCATCACAGATCTAACACTGGACATACTTCAAGCAAAGTTGTTATACCCCACAGATCAGTGCATTGCTTTATCCCATAAGGCTGCAGGAGGCAGATCCCTTCACCTTTTGTCCTGTGACCAATGGGACACTTTGTAAAGATGTCCTAACAGCTGATTACCTAATAGATCTAAATGGCATGCATCTCTTCCATCTACTTCTAAATCAGACATCGGTGGTCCCCCTCTTCATGTTAGCGTAAAAACACATTAACAACTCCACCTTTTACATATTACTCTCCCAATTGGCCCTTTAGGACTTCAAAGCATAAAATGAGGATTCAAGGGCAATACAATAAAGTGCACTTCATGCTTTCTGAACAAAGTGTCTACCAACATCAGAGAGCTTCTCCATTAGAGTGGAAGTAGACATGGCACTAATGCAGAGTATGTATGAGGATCAGACGACTGCCAATAAAAATAATTATTGCTTGACAGCAAGTGCAGGCATTTCATTGCCTCAAGTACTTTCTTGGAATTAAACTGTGCTAAAATCCAAAACTATAGAGGGGAATTGGTCAAAACTGGAGCATCTATGCATGACAACCAATCAGATGCTAACTGTCATTGTCAAAGCTTAACCAAAAAAGCTGGAGTTAGAAACTGATTGGTTCCCTTATTTCCCCTCTATAAACTAGATCCCCCCTTTGTGTGGGAGTACTTACCAGTGGAGGAGAAGTCCTGGGCACAGGAACCAGGGAAGCCTAGTGATGCTCTTCCAAGAACACAAGTCTTGGAAGTGGGTTAAAGCTCCAGCTGATGTCTCTAGGGACGAGGAATGGAGTGGGCTGACACTTCCAGGATGTCAGCTGCAGAGGGAGCAGGTGTTATATCCACAGCACAAGCTGATCCAGCAGCTCCTGTCACCCAAATATAAGCAGGCACTGACAGCACAGCGCATCAGCACGTTTTCACCTCCCTTCTTTTTTTTTTTTTTTTCTTGTTGTAGGGATGCTGATGATGAGAAAGGGACGTCATTGCTTTGTGAAGGATCGGGGCTGTCCTCATCACTGCACCTCCCCTTATAAGTAGAGTCCTGATCAGGATGACACTGGTCATGCACAGAGGCGACATCTGACTAACCCTGTGTGACAGCTCTCCAACTGCCAAGCTGTCAGATCGAGGCACACCATTCACTGCCTGCTACAGCTGGTACTAATGTGGGAGAAGTCACAGCACAATCCCTGGCAGTACAGAAGAGGAGCTCCTTGCATGACTACTAGATCCAGCGATGCAGAGACATTACAATTAGGGGCTGATCTGAAAACAATACAATTCTTATGGGGCACTGACAGCTCCCTGGGCTTTGTGATATCATACTGGTAAAGTACTGCTTTGTCCGATCTGTTACAATCACAGATAAGGTCTTGTGCACACAAAGTATACTATATATATATCTATAGACGTACATATTTCATACAGGACTGCACGTGCGTGATATAGGGTAATGAGTTACAGGAAATTGGCTCAATTTACAAAGCTTGTTGTGTTCAAAAAAGTGACAGTTATTTACAATGACAGCTACCTTTAACCTTAGTTCCAGCAAAACACACACATATATATATATATATACACACACACACACAAAATGTTGCTGAATAAACAAAGTAACTTCTTTCCTGATATCACTGTACACTGTACATTCAGTGTTTCTAACTTGAAAGACTGATTTTGCCCAAAAACTTGTATTTACACTGCTTTGACATTTTCTGTCAAAAATGTACAGAGTACAGCAATCACAGACTTCATTTTTATATATACCTACATATATATTTGCATATATATATATATATATATATATATATATATATATATGTGCAAATCTCCCTCCCTCTCTCACTCCCTTTCCCTGTCTATTTCCCCCTCTCCCTCTTTCCTTCTCCCCCTCTCATTCTCCCTCTCTCTCCTCCCCCTCTCTCCCTCTCTCTCCCTTTCCCTGTTTCTCTCTCCCCCTGTCCTTCTCTCTATCCCTCTCTCATTCTCCCCCTCTCCCTCACTGTAAAATCCAATAGCTTTCCCAACTTAGATATATTTGTTAATTTTACTCATATATCAAAAATATGCCTTCTTACTAGTGTTTATTAAGTTAGAGTTAATTGCAAGGTAACGAAACCATTTTACTTATTTTTTTGAGTGAAACCAACTTAAAATAATCAAGTTGAAACAAAGGAAGCAGTGGCAATACTACACCAGTACAAGGCAGCAATGCATTAACTGTCCCTAAAGCCCAACTCTGGGCAAAAATAAATAAATTCCTATGCAGAGGAGCTTTGCTTGCACTGAAAGGGTTAACTGCTTGTTTTTGCAGGGGAGAAAAACTTAAACTCAGCGGATCATCCGATACTGCAAATGGCACTCCCCCACAATTCAACAGTGGACTATTCCTGACATCCTCATGTCCTGCAGGTCTATGGGCTTGATGACATCAGGACCAGTTCACTACTCAAGAACGCTAGATCATGGGGGGTGGGGGTGCACGAGCTGCAGGGATCAGTTTTGTACAGGGAGAATTGAAAGATCAGGTAAGTATATCTCCTTTCTCTCACCACTAGACAAAAATGGATAATTAACCCTTGTAGTCCCACTGCAAGGTTTTTTTTTTTTTCCTGGAGTTGGGATTTAAGTGATTCTAAAGTCTAAACAATTTTTCCTGCATTAAGGTGATAAATGTTTAGGTAATATTATTGCCCCCTCACTCCCCTTATTACACTTGATCCAGCGCTGTCTGTCTGTATAGCGGCTTTCTGACTTCCAGGTCTAACAGGCTTTGCTGAGGCAGCTGCTCCTGCTGTCATCAATCAAAGCCAGTGAAGAGAGATTGAGGGATTAGGCGGAACCAGAGTCTGTCAATTGACATAGACAGCGGCTCAGGATTGAGCCTGCAGGTGTACCACCATAGGAAGCACACTTAGAACATGAGGAGCCATGAGCGCCAAAAAAGGACCATTGGGGGAATTGCACAGAGCAGAAATGTATAAACCTTTGTTATTTTTTTAAATTGTGTTTACAATCACTTTAGTCCAGTGTTTCAGTATTGCTGCAAATGTATTAAAAATGCCCTAACAGGCAGCCAGTTACAGTGCATTTTCTCCTGCTGGCTCTTTTTTTTCACAGTGCTGTCTTTCTGCTGCTTTTTGGTCATTTAAGGAGGATAAAGGGCTAGGCTTCTTGCACATGGGAGTGAAAAACACCTTGTGTTATACTGATCTCTAATCAGATGTATTGATGTCTATGACACAATGCACACTACTGACTAAACACTAATAAAGCAGCACTGAGTAAAGTGTGCAGGAAAAAAATACAAAGTACACTTAGCTTCTGTCTATATTCTGTACATAATCATTTACATGCACACAGGAATACAAGAGTATATCCATACACAGCCTCAGAGCCTCAATCATTATTTGTCCTATCTCCAGCCACCTACAATTTCCTCCTCCCTACTTCCAATAGGACATGGGCTTATTAGTGACAGACAGTTGTCTGCACCAATGAGAAGCAGAGGTCCCAGCTAAGCTACAATAGTATGCAAGCAGAAGACACGTGGACATCACACTGGAAGGATGTCCAGGAGAAAGAAGAGCTGCTGAAGAGGGTGTGAGAGACACGGGGTGAGTACAGTGGGAAATATGGGGAATTGGACTTGAAGGATGGACAGATCTGAGGTGTAGATGAGGTGCCTGAGCAGTGTGAGCTGCAGAGAGGAAGCGTGGGGGAAAGTCCATGTGCTGTAATATGCCACTCCTCCTTGGTGTTCAGTGTCTGCTTCCTGGAGGTCTGTGTGTGATCAGGAAGGTGGGGGCTGAGGTCTGTGTGGGATCAGGAAGGTGGGGGCTGAGGTCCGTGTGGGATCAGGAAGGTGGGGGCTGAGGTCCGTGTGGGATCAGGAAGGTGGGGGCTGAGGTCTGTGTGGGATCAGGAAGGTGGGGGCTGAGGGCTGTGTGTGATCAGGAAGGAGGGGGCTGAGGGCTGTGTGTGATCAGGAAGGAGGGGGCTGAGGGCTGTGTGTGATCAGGAAGGAGGGGGCTGAGGGCTGTGTGTGATCAGGAAGGAGGGGGCTGAGGGCTGTGTGTGATCAGGAAGGAGGGGGCTGTGTGAGTTGGAGAGAGGAAGAGTGGGGGAAAAGCTGAGTTCTGTGACTGCCATCCCTCTTGGGATTTAGTATCATCTCTGGAGGTGAGTGTGTGTTGCACTGTGAGCTGGAGAGAGGAAGTGTATGGGAAAAGCTAAGTTCTGTTCAATGTGTGTTTCCATATCTGTGTCCCTCTGCAGTCTGGGGCGGGGGGCAATGTGTGTGTGTGTTTTCCCTCTCTCATGCCCCAGTTTGGTAGATTTTTTTCCTCTCCTTTTACTGCTATCACCAAGAGTAAAAGAATCTAAAACTGGAATAAAGGCAAAATGTTAGAACTGGAGACATCATTTCTGGTGATCCTGGTGGCTACCATGGATTTCCCTTCACTTTCAGTGTTGGCTATGAAACAGAAATTAACCTGTTTCGGACCACCCCACGCACATATACGGCAACAGGGTGGCACGTGCAGGCTAAATCCCGTAGCTGTATGTGAAGGTCACAAGTGGGCACTCCCCCAGCACCGCTGTCACTGTCTCCTCACACAGCAGGAGACAGCGCAGGTGTCCAGCAGGCTCGATTGCCACCAGCTACCCAACAATCTTCACTCTGAGTGGAGAACAGCGAGGTGCCTATGTAAACAAGGCAGCTCGCCATTCTCTCGGTAAGGAGCAAAATGATCCCCGCTTCCTGTTATCAGGAGACAGATCACTCTGCTCCATTGGACAGCCCAGCTCCCCTCACAGTTGGAACACGCCCAGGGAACACACTTAACCCCTCCCTAGCTCATTATTGTTAACGCCTTCCCTCCCAGTGACACCAATACAGAAAAAGTGCTTTTTTTTATAGCACTGATCTCTGTATTGGTGTCACTGGTTCCCAAAATGATGTTACAAGTGTGCGATGTGCCCACCCCAATGTCGCAGTACTGCTAAAAATTGCTGATCGCCACCATTACTAGTAAAAATTAAATAAAAATAAAAACCATAAATCTTTCACACAGTCTGTAGACGCTATAACGCTTGCGCAAACCGATCGATATACGCCTATTGGAATTTTGTTTACTAAAAATGTAGCAGAATACATATCGGCCAAAACTGATGAAGAAAATTGACTTTTTTTACATTTTTTTTTTATTGGCTATGTATTATAGCAGAAAGTAAAAAATATTTTTTTTTTTTCAAAATTGTTGCTCTGTTTTTGTTTATAGCGCAAAAAGTAAAATCCGCACAGGTGATCAAATACCACCAAAAGAAAGCTCTATTTGTGGGGAAAAAAAGGATATCTATTCTGTTTGGGTACCATGTTGCACAACCGTTCAATTGTCAGTTAAAGTAACGCAGTGGCCTGGTTAGGAAGGGGGAAAATCCTTCTGGGGCTAAAGTGGTTAATAGGAAATCTCTTGAGTTGGACAGGGATGACAGAAAACTAATGGGTTATAATAACTGCCCTTACTTTATCAAATGTTTTTTGCCTTCAGATTTTCTTTAACTCACATTGCTAATTATATATTGTACTTAATTGTAACTTAAATACTGAAATTTGCACTTACAACTGTAATTGTCAAAATGGCAGTAAAAACCTGGCTGTGTCAGTAAATTGTGGGTGTGTTATCAGTAAATTTATTTTGGTAGGTTGGCAACACTGTAGATGGAGGGTGGACACTGATCATCTGGGACCTGGGGGGCACAGATACTGACTACCAGCAAGGAGGATGGGGGTGTGGCCACCAACCAGCAAGGGGAGGGGTGCATGCGGCCATGGACTGGCAAGCTGGGAAAAGGACACAGCCAACAAGCACTGTTTGAATGGGGAGCAGCCACTGATGGCTGGGGGCTTGGCGTCTGACCACCAGGAGCACGTTGCGCTGTCTCTCCACAATCACTCTGTTCAATGAATGCTTGTATGGTGGCAATCTTCAAACCTATTGTGGGGGGGAGCGCTCGATGAAAAGACACTTGATCACAAAGGACAAGGGGCACAGACACAGCTATTATTACAGTTATTTATGACCATTTTTCCTGTACTCTACTCTTTCATTCAACAGCGATCAATTCCACAGAGGAAGGTTGTACCTTACGTGATGGTAATCCTTGATCCATAATTACTGACTGGACAGTCTCTGCCATTGTGAGTATTTTCTGGGGTACACAAACACTGACCACATGGGGGAGTGGATGCAGATACTGACCACCAAGAAGGGGGGTACTACCCAGGGCACAAAAGACTGTGTTAAGGATGGAGGCGGTACATATAAACTCTGCATTACAAACCACTGAACTCTGGATGCTGCCTTAAACCATTAAACTTATCCTAACCACTTAACTTAAAATTGAACGTTTCATTTAACATTTTATTCTAATTTTTTTTTTCAATGTTTGCTGTAGTTTCCTATGCTTATAAAGAATGTACATACGGTATCAAAGACTGTCTCTGTCTGTAATCTACTAACCACTAGGCTGTAAGGGGGAACTTATTTTTAAGTAAGGAATTTTGTCCTTTTCAGAAGAATTGCTCACAGCAACTGCCTGAGATCTCTTCCTTGAACAGACTCTTTGTCAAAATGGGCTTCAGTACGCTGGAGGTAAGATGCCAATAGCTAGTAATATTTTAATGGATTTTCCTGCAATAGGTCTAACTAGAACTCTGCCTTTCAAACGTCTGAGCTCTGGTTCACAAAACTACTGAACTATACATGCAGAATTCAGTAGTTTGTAAGGCAGAGTTCAGTAGTTGGTAAGTAAATTTAGGAGTTAAGCAGTTTTGTGTTGGCTTACAAACCAATGATCTCTGAATGCAGAGATAGCAGTTGATAAGGCAGAAAAGTCTACCTTACAAACCACTGAACTTCACAGGCAAAGGTGAGGGAAGAGCTGGGGGAACCACAGAGAGAGGAAGGACAAGGATCTGCCTGCTGGGGTACTGGAGAATTTGGGAGAGACTTATTCAAATATTAGGGCAAAAGAGATTTTTTTTGTTTTGTTTTTGTGTTGTAGGTGTTTTCAGAGTTCAATAGAATAGCCACCACAAATCTGCAGAATAACTTTTTTGATGCCCTGGATCGATACGCACCATGCTTTGTCACAATCTTCAACTCCAAGAAAGGAAGTGTTGGAGAGACATTGTCCATGTTTGTGCAGCAAATTAATTCAGAGGTGAGTCTACTGCAACCCTCTTTTTGTTTGTTCTCAACTTACAAAACCTTTCATGATTCACTTTGTTGTCATATACAGAAATATGTAAGATACCATAAATGTACAACCTGTAACCTCTACTACAATCCCTTTTGGCCTATGTATTGATTTCAATATTTTAAAGTGGTCTTGAGACGTTGTGATCCAATGATGTTAAAACATCGAAGCTATGGGTGTAACTTAAATAACTTCAATCAGTAACTTTCCTGAACTGTCAAATAGTATGATATTTGTTTCATAAACATGTAGGTTTGCATTTTATGCAATATTAAACTGAACTTTCGATAATTTACTTCTAGAAACCTGATGTGACAGCAATGCACACCCTTGTGCTCCGAGGCCTCCCTGTTCTACTTGGTGATGACCCCAGTACATTCTACATCACTTGCTTCGTAAGTTATCATAGTTGCACCTTGGCAGTTGTGGGGGGATTCGCTTTGTATTCCTTAGAAATACAGATTAATACTTATTATATCACTAGTACAGTGGTGGGCATGGCAGTTTATAAAATTTAATCCCTTAGTTAGGGAGGGTAAAACAAATGTTAATGCTTGAACACAATTTTTCAACTTAGACATGTTAGTAGAACTGTATCATTACAACTACTTTGTGTATCCAGATGGATTATACCCTTTTTTGCGTGTGTATATATCTATCTAATTGAAAGTGATATTAAAATGCTTGTGTGTTTTTCTGTTTAAATATAACAAATGTGTTATACTTACCACCTTTTGTTCAGTTGGTTTTGCACAGAGCAGCCCAGACCCTCCTATTCTCGGGTCCCCTGCTGGCACTCCTGGCCCCTCCCTCCTGCTGAGTGCCCCTACAGCAAGCAGCTGTATGGGGCAATTGTGCCAAGGCTGTGTGTGTCTATTTAGACACAGAGCTGCGGTTTGGCCCCACCTCCTCTCTCTCCTCATTGGCTCACTGACTTTGAATGCAGTGGGAGGTAATGATGCCTCGCTGCTGTCTCAGTTAATGAGGACCTGCTGCACACAGAAGGTGCTTTATCCTAATGCATAGAATGCATTAAAAGAAAAACCTGCCTTTAGAACCGCTTTAAATAAATGCTTTAAAGGAAGAAAACCTTCCAAAAATAGATTGACTTTGACCCTTACCTTGAAGCTAAAACTAACCATATACAACACAGTGACAAATGATCATGTTTGTTTTTGTATAGCCTTCTGACAGCGATGAGGTCTGGGCACGTTTACCTGTTGGACTGAAGACTGTCATTGATGAAAGTATGCCTGCTTCTCCAAATCATCTCCACCTTGACCCAGTGTCTATTGCCATCATAGCCAAGGGAGGTATTGTAATGGAGGATCTCCAGAACCTACCTCAAGCACTTTGCCTCTTCTTTGGACTTTTATATGCTTTACACCTGGAATACCCTAAAGCCATGGAAAACACTTTTAACTTCATTCAAAGAGTGATGCTGGGCCTGGGGGAGAACAAACTCCCACCAAAACTGCAAAGCCTTAAGAATCTCCTGTTGAGTTAGAATGTTTGGGTTTTTTGTTTTGTTTTGTTTTTCTGCTTGCCTATGACTTGTTTTCAGTAGACTAAAGTTAGCTGATGTCACAGAGCTCAGAAACCTTGTGCTGTTTTAAAATTTATTGTAATAGATGTTCAAGTTGGCCAACTGCATCAAAATCATCTGTCTCTGGTCCTTGCATACCAAATCACCAAAACAGAAAATATAGGCATACCTCAGTGGTTGTACAGAACCAATACAGGCTAAAGTAATTTCATATATTGCAATTGATGTTCAACTGCCTCAAGTAATCTATCTCTGATCATACAACAAACATACAGTACCTGAGTGGTTGTATATTACCAATGTGGGCTAAACTCATTTCAGGTATCATAATTGATATTAAAGCTGACTAACTGCCTCAAAGTGATCTGTGCTTGCGTGGAATAAACTCATTGATGCAGTTGTCTAGTTTGTACATCTCTATAATATATGCAATGAGTTTATTCCATCAATTGTGATATATGCAATGAGCTATGCCTATATTTTCTATTTTGGTGATTTGTTATGCAAGGACCAGAGACAGATCATTTTGATGCAGTTGGCCAGCTTGTACATCTCTATAATATATACAAAGTGATCCTTCTTTCACTAGTTCCTACTCATCCTGTAAAAGGTCCTTTACTTGCAGGCAGAGTTAATTTAGCGGACCTATTGTGAGTAAGGTGTAAAATGGCATGGAGGGAAACTATTATTAAAATGGTTGTAAACTTCAGACATGAAATATGAACAAAGTATATCCCTCTACAGTGTGTACTTGTCTCCATTAAAAGCAATGAGTATAATTTCATTTCTGCTGCTTCATTTCTCCATATTGGCATGAATCACTTCTGACAAGTTTTTTTTTTCCTGACACCAAGAGAAAAAAGGTGACTGGAGGGCCCTCTAGCAGATTAACAGCCTCAGCTCTGTTCCTGTGAAGGCGGTGTCTCATCCCACCAAACAGTTCTTAGTCCTCACTGAATTTCTGCAGAGTTTCATTTCAGCTCTCCACCCTCTGTTTTCTGAACTCTCGGACAAGCTTTATAAATACAGCACTTTAAATGGCTGTAGTGAAGGCTGCAGATTAACAGGTATAACTTGTGTAGGAGGATGTTTCATCTCTGTATCACCTAAGGCCAGTCACTTCACTAGGTATATATGGAAGGGTTTACAACCACTTTAATTTAGTTTTGTGGTATGAACATAGCGCAGAAGATGTTTTCATTCTCTTGCAGAAAAAGGTGCACAAAACCTCATGGTGTGAACGAGGCCTAAATGTTTTCAAAAGCGAGTTGTTATGTAACAAAATTTTAAAGAACAATGTTTTTTCTTATAACAGTAAGAAAAATAAAAAAAATCGTATTTGAACTTTGGAACAGTCATTTATTTATATGTACCTGTGAGAATGGAACCACTTGCCCCGCAGAAGCTTTTGCCCCTTCATGACCAGGTTTTTTTTTTCTATTCAGCACCATGCTACTTTAACTGACAATTGCGCAGCCATGTAATGCTGTACCCAAATTAAATTTTATATACAATTTTTTTTTTCACTCAGAGCTTTATTTTGGTGGTATTTGATCTCCACTGGGTTTTTAATAGATATAGATTTGTCACAAAACATCCAATAAAAAATATTGGTATTCTGAAAAAAATGATTGTATTCTGGTTAAAACAAAATCCAAATAAGTGTATATTAATTGGTTTGTGTCTACACATATGGAATTTACACAGCTATAGATTCTATACTGTAATGACGGTACAGCAACATAGTGTGACTGTGATGGAGTGGTGGGCAATCTAGAGCTAACACACTGGCTGGGAGGGACACCAACTAACATCAATAGTGACACTAATACAGTGATCAGATAATAATGTACACTGTATTAATGACACTGACGGGGGGGGGGGGGGGGGGGGTTATCTGTGAAGTGTAATGTGTGTCTTATGTGCTGTTGTTAACAGATTTAGTTGTCAGGGAGAAGAAACACAACCTCTGTTCACAGCACAGTGATCTGGCTGTGTCTGTGTAAACGTGATTTGAAAGAGCCGGTCAGCAGGTTTCAGCCACAATCATTGGCTGAAACCTGTTGATTGATGTGTACTGCATCCAATCACAGCATGGGTAGACAGGGGGTGCCAAACCCAGAAACAGGCCCATGCCATACAGTTAGATAGTCTGGCCTGCCTGCGCCGCTTGTCTGCAGTATTGGGCAGATGGGAGATGTTAATGTAAAATGGATGTCTGGATAAAACTAAAATAAAACAAGTAACACTTACTTGGTTTTTTTAAGGCAATCGGTTTGCATGGTTTTAACAAGTAAATCGGATTGCTGTGCAAGTAACCACAACTCAATATTCAGAGTTGCAGAAAATATCACATTAGTTAGCCCAACCTAAATAAATGTGTCATTTGGAATACATTATACAGTAAACGTTACTTAAAATGATTTTGTTATTTTAAATGGCAAATCTGAGTACTCCATACTAACTTAAGAGTTCACCTAACGTAAAATTTCCAAGTACTATTCACTATTTTTTGTTAGTTGTGTATACTAAAGTGTAAGTTCACCACACTCAATAAGCATTTGTAAGAAGAAAATACAATTCTTATTCTAGTTTACTTGGTTTTTTTGAGGCAATCGGTTTGCATGCTTTTTTTAAGTAAGGTTTACTAATTGGATTTTACAGTGCTCTCTCTCCCTTTTCATGCCCCCCCCCCTCTCTCCCCCTATCCCTCTCTCCTTCTTCATCTCCCTCACCTTCTCCCCCTCTCTCTCTCTGTCCCCCCCTCCTTCTCTATCCTTTTCCTTGTCCCTCTCCCTCTCTCCTCCCCCTCCCCCCTCTCTCTCCATTTCCCTGTCCTTCTCTCTCTTTTTCCCTGTCCCTCTCTCTTTCTCCCTCTCCCTCTCTTTACCCTTCTCCCCCTTTCCTTCTCCCCCTCCCCCCCTCTCTCTCTCTGTATATATATATATATATATATATATATATATATACACATACACATACACACAGTACACTTCTAAGTTCAGATGTTTAGGGACTAGTACCATGAACACCTTGAATCTATACAGCCTGATGATATAATCTCTGTAAAATTTTCTTTAGAGCTAAAACAGTATTCAACCCAAAAGTAAAAATGTATTATATTGCAGCTTACCAGTTCTTAGATGCGATGACTGCATTTGTTTTTTTTTTTTTTTGCTTTCTTTCTTTCATTTCCACTTGGTGATCTAGCCAATAAGTATGTTGGTTTCGTAAAAAAAAAAACTGTCCTGCACATGTAGCAGTTACCCCTGGTTCACATCTGCGCGGGTGGTGCCGCTGCGAATCTGCACAAAATTCTGTGCAGCTGCTCCACTCGCACAAAGGAACGCGGACCCGCCGTCAGGTGCCATTAATTCTAATGGCACATCGCCTGCACTGAAAATCACAACCGCACTGGTTCGAGGTACGAGGTTCCCGTGCGGGCTGTGTTTCCCAAAGAAGTGCAGGGACTTCCTGCGTGTCCCGGGGCACGGGAGTCCATTCAAATGAATGGGCTCTCATGCAAGTGCGAAACGCAGCCTGCAGGAATGCGAAGATCTGAATCTAGCCTTACAGTGATGAAACAAACCATTTACCACAGACGGGTGCATAGAATGAGCAACTTTTATTCATTTATGAAAAACCTTTATCCCAAAAGGAAAAGAAAAAAAAACAGTTTTCTGTAGCTGCCTGTAAAGCTAGCCATACATTATATATTTTTCTTATTCGATTTCCTTTAGATTTACCTTCAACTATGAAGAGCGAGGGCCTGCCTGATTGCATACAAATTGAAAGTGTTTAGGTCTGACCTCATATTATATGGTTTTGGTAAATCTAAAGGAAAATTGTATGAGAATATTGTATAATGTATGGCCGGCCTAACTGTAAATAAAGTTTAATTGGTGTTCAGCTTCAATTTATTAATGCATCTATATCTACTAGTACATCTAATACTCTCTTTCCTTACACTGACAATGCTGCTGTTCATAGGTGCCCCTGTGCTCCTTCATCCAGAGAGGCGGCACTGTAATAAAGGAGATGTGTTACTGGCCAGATCAACAGATGATAAACGAATGCAGCCACCACGCCTAATGATTGGTAAGCTGCAATATATTACATTTTGGGATTTGGGTTTAATACCGCTTTAACAAACCTATGTGATACGAGGACAAACCTAAGAAATCTATTCAATCAGTATCCAATCAGGTAGGATCATGCACTACATACAGTTGTGGTGGATCCAGAAGAGATTGTGTAATGTATGGTCAGACTATGACTAGTATAATGTTAAAAAACGTAATGTCATATTGGGGTTTATTTACTAAAACTGAAGCACTCGGAATCTGGTGCAGCCCTGCATGGTAGCCAATCAGTTTCTAACTTCAGCTTGTTCAATTAAGCTTTGAGAGAAAAACCTGGAAGCTGATTGGTTTCTATGCAGAGCTGCTCCAGATTTTTCACTCTACAGTTTTACAGGGGGCTGAAAAATCGGCCGATTTTCGACTCATCTATGGCCTGCCTTAGTAAATCAACCCCATAGTGATGATGAAATAAGTAACAGATGGATTAAAAAGACACTAAACAGAAGACCTGGGGCAGCATCCCTATAGGAAAAAAAAATATATATATATAATTATTATTATTATTATTATATAAAAAAAACTAACGTTTTTCATAGCAGTAACTGTTTTCCTGTGTAGTTTTCACATTTTGATTTGTTTTTTTTACAAAATAAATAACAGATGGATTGAAAAGACACTGAACAGAAGAACTGGGGCAACAGCCCTATAGAAAAATAAATTTTATACATATATATATATATATATATATATATATATATATATATATATAAAATGTATTTTTTATGTATTATTATGATATAAAAAAAACTAAAGTTTTTCATAGCAGTAGCTGGTTTCCTGTGTAGTTTTCACATTCTGATTTGTTGATTACAACTAACAGCTATAGTCAATAAAATCATGAAAATGTTTTGACTTATTAAACAGAGGGTGCAAGATAATCACAAGCTCTAGAGGGGTGGATGGACATGCAGACATGATCCAGCCTTCTTTAGGACTTGAGTACATTATGCTTTTTACCCCCATATGAGTCAATGGGAATTCAGAAACCGCTGTTCAGGAGCCTCGGAAGGATTTTTCAAACTGATCTCAAATGTAAGCTGAGCGAACGGTGGGTACTTGTCTGTTAATTCACCGGATTTATTTATTTATATATATATATATATATATATATATATATATATTTATATATATATATATATATATATATATATATATATATATAAATAAATCCGGTGAATTAACAGACAAGTACCGAACGGTGTGCACCCATACACCAGCACTTAAACACTTATGTTTGCCGCTGTGACCATGAACATAGCTAGGCATTCTTGTTCCGAGAAAGGGAAATGCACGCAAAAATGTAATTGTGTTGGTTTTTCAGGTAAAAACAACATATGAACAATGCTATCCTTGATTTCCCCTACCTCCTACACCACACCGTAGTGAAAGGCTCACAAAGTGGAAAAGAATTATATAAAACAAAGATAAAAGAAATGCTAACTTTGGAAAAAATTAAAAATTAAATGTTCACTGTTAGAGAACTTCTTTTTTTACTAAAACCGGAGCACTCAGAATCTGGTGCAGCTGTGCATGGTAGCCAATCAGCTTCTAACTTCAGCTTGTTCAATTAAGCTTTACCAATAACATTTATAGACATTTATGGGA
The DNA here is from genome assembly GCF_062004578.1 of Staurois parvus. Taxonomy (NCBI): domain Eukaryota; kingdom Metazoa; phylum Chordata; class Amphibia; order Anura; family Ranidae; genus Staurois; species Staurois parvus. The sequence goes on along the minus strand of NW_028318023.1, from coordinate 3,220,519 downwards.
CTTTATGTGTATTATTTATATTTTGATGTGTAGATTATAGGATTGGGTTAGATCATATTTAAAAAAGAGTGAATCGTACGCCAAGTCGCACCCTATTGTCCGCTATTAGAACGGTCAAAACGGTTTGGTTCCAACTTGGTCAGTTGCACACCAATTTCTAAAGTAGTACATGCACTACATTTGTTGCAATTTGCATAGACATCTGTGTCAGATGTCTTGAAAATCGCAACTGAAATTGGCAGGTCACCCGATTTGGAAATCATGCAACTTCACTGTAAATCGAACGATTTCAAAATCGGCTTTGATGTGACCGAGGGCTTAAACCTGGAAGCTGATTGTTTTCTTTGCAAAGCTGCACCAGATTTTGCACTCTCCAGTTTTAGTAAATAACCCCCCAAATTAGTTTTTTCTATATATTAAGGATCATTTCTCACTGTAGAGAATTTTCTTAAGCATATCTTTTTTGTGAACCTGTTCCATTTATAGAACACAGCAGGTTTATAAGTAGTTAAGGAAATTTCCAGCTTTGTTAAAATTTGTATAATGTAACATATACTTGCTATGCATGTTATTTTGTATCCTGTCAATAAATTCAGATTTTATTTCCTGGCAACTATGACAAGCATCTTCAGCTGAAAAGAGGATTCTTTTCCAGAAACTCAATTTTCTTGCTCCTAAAACTAGCCGAATGCCTATCCCAGCAGCCTTTCCAGAACATGGACAGTTCATGAACTGTTAATCGCATATATAATAAAAAGTTCAATCACCAATATGTGAATTACAACAGATAACAAAATGTGTATATGTGTTTCTGCACCTCTAATGTATATATATACAATATTTCACTGTAAATACAGAGCAGCTACACACAGGGCCACTGATAAGAGGGTACCACCATCCCTCCTGTATGGGGCATGGGCTCCATCAGTTCAATAGGTGTGCACTTTCCCAGGAATGGCCCCAAATGTGTTGGGGGCTGTAGACCTGCACCAACATGCCTGTCAAATTAGGACTTCCTGCTGATTTGTACAGCCACTGTGTCCCCATGGCACAACATAGCCTGCCAGCACACAGCTCCGGTACAAAAAAAAAACTGATTTACATTGTACAGGCCAAAGCATCCATGTCCTCATTAACACTGAGCTTTATTTGTTAACTTAATACAGTTTTATCTTAGATTTAGCAGGAATTTTATACTTTATGTTGTGTTTACATCTGCTAATAATGATTTTAGTGTATCTTTAGAAAAAATGTTGTTTTAATATTTTGATGAGTGTAGGAGATTGTGGGGCGCTGTCAGGTAAGCTGTATGGGGTCCCATAATTACTAGCAGTGTCCCTAGCTACACAACTGTTACAGTATTTGCCAGCATGCTATGAAACCTGAGGTTTGGAGTGGAAAATAAGGAAGATTCTCTCAGAGTTCATACATACATATATATATATATATATATATATATATATATACACACACACACACACACACACACACAGGTGAAACTCGAAAAATTAGAATATTGTGCAAAAGTTCATTTATTTCAGTAATGCAACTTAAAAGGTGAAACTAATATATGAGATAGACTCATTACATGCAATGCAAGATAGTTCAAGCTGTGATTTGTCATAATTGTGATGATTATGGCTTACAGCTCATGAAAACCCCAAATCACAATCTCAGAAAATTAGAATATTACATGCAATCAATAAAACAAGGATTGTACATAGAACAATATCGGACCTCTGAAAAGTATAAGCATGCATCTGTACTCAGTACTTGGTTTGGGCCCCTTTTGCAGCAATTACTACCTCAATGAGGCGTGGCATGGAAGCTATCAGCCTGTGGCACTGCTGAGGTGTTATGGAAGACCAGGATGCTTCAATAGCGGCCTTCAGCTCTTCTTCACTGTTCAGTCTCATGTCTCTCATCTTTCTCTTGACAATGCCCCATAGATTCTCTATGGGGTTCAGGTCAAGTGAGTTTGCTGGCCAATCAAGCACAGTAATCCCACGGTCATTGAACCAGGTTTTGGTGCTTTTGGCAGTGTGGGCAGGTGCCAAGTCCTGCTGGAAAATGAAGTCAGCATCCCCATAAAGCTCGTCTGCAGACGGAAGCATGAAGTGCTCCAAAATCTCCTGGTAGACAGCTGCATTGACCCTGGACTTAATGAAGCACAGTGGACCAACATCAGCAGATGACATGGCTCCCCAAATCAACACAGACTGTGGAAACGTCACACTGGACTTCAAGCATCTTGCAATGTGTGCCTCTCCATTCTTCCTCCATACTCTGGGTCCTTGGTTTCCAAATGAGATGCAAAAGTTGCTCTCATCAGAAAAGAGGACTTTGGACCACTGAGCAACAGACCAGGTCTGTTTTTCTTTAGCCCAGGTAAGATGCTTCTGACGTTGTTTGTTGTTCAGGAGGGGCTTGACAAGAGGAATACGACATTTGAAGCCCATGTCCAGGATCCGTCTGTGTGTGGTGGCTCTTGATGCACTGACACCAGCCTCAGTCCACTCCTTGTGAAAGTCCCCAACACTTTTGAATGGCCTTTTCCTGACAATCCTCTCCAGGCTGCGGTCATCCCTGCTGCTTGTGCACCTTTTTCTTCCACACTTTTCCCTTCCACATAACTTTCTATTAATGTGCTTTGATACAGCACTTTGGGAATATCCAACTTCCTTTGCAATTACCTTTTGAGGCTTTCCTTTCTTATGGAGGGTCTCAATGATGGTTTTCTGCACAACTGCCAGGTCAGCAGTCTTTCCCATGATTGTGATTCCTACTGAACCAGACTGAGAGACCATTTAAAGGCTCAGGAACCCTTTGCAGGTGTTATGGCTTAATTAGCTGATTAGAGTGGGACACTTTGAGCCTAGAATATTGCACCTTTTCACAATATTCTAATTTTCTGAGATTGTGGATTTGGGGTTTTCATGAGCTGTAAGTCATAATCATCACAATTATGACAAATCACGGCTTGAACTATCTTGCTTTGCATGTAATGAGTCTATCTCATATATTAGTTTCACCTTTTAAGTTGTATTACTGAAATAAATGAACTTTTGCACGATATTCTAATTTTTTGAGTTGCAGCTGTGTATATATGTATATATATATATATATATATATATATATATTCATTATTTTTGTGATCAGATTTTTCATCATGCTGGATGATTTTTAGGCATATTTATGTTGTGTAAATTTTTTGACGCATGTTGGTATATAATTTTTTTGGAATTTGGACAATTAATTTGGATGAAGTAATTAATGCACAAAATAAACAAATTGGTGCCTTAGACAGTACATTCAGTAAATTAGGGCATCTAATGGAAAAAAAAATTAAGACATGGTGGGATATTGTCACCTTTGATAGGTATGTAGCACCACCCCCTTAGGGCCTGCTGGATTTGAATTGGGTCCCCCTATGCGCTGCATGGCCAGGCAACACGCATTTTCACACTTTGCACACTGGAGTCAGTAAACAGTCCTTGAGCTTGGTTTTGTGTTTTTTACTAAGGGGTTAAACCTGGGCAGGGTCTAGGGGTATATGGGATGCCCAAGGAACTGTAGGACTTGAGGACAACTCCATAGCAACTGTGTACAAAGATTCGGATCAGCAACAGTCTTTTCGTGAAGAGTACTAAAGGGTCTTAGGTGTACCTCTTCAGACCCCGGATAATACCTTCTCTCCACCCAGCTGCCTTGAGGGTATTCCTGAACAAGGGGGCCCACGAGCTGCTGATTGAACAGTCACAGATGAGAAGCTAGGTGGGCATTGCACCTGACCACCCTCTCCCCTTATCTGGCCCAGTGGGTGTAAGAGTACTCACACTGTCCTCTCCTGTTAGCTTAGTGGGTTGTGGCTGCCTTCAGGCTTTACACTAGGCTGGCTCCTTCCCTGCTACACAGGCTGTCCTCTCCAGGAGATGATGAGGCAGTGGAGATCCTCTTCTACAGTCACCTGCCTGTAGGTGGGCTTCCCTCCCTGGGGCCTCCTTCCTGGCTCCACACTCCAACCTTCCTCAATCCACCTTCCACCAGACACTGCACACCTCCCTTGGGTTTGCCACATTTGAGGGTTACCCTGGTCACCATACCCAGCCTCCTGCCAGGGGATTGGCCAAGATCCCTCAAAACTGCAGATTTGGGCCTCTTTCTCTCCTCCAGAAAGCTCCTCAGTTTCTGGAGAGGTGGGAGGACTCTAGAAGCCCTAACATGTTAGAGCTTCCCAGCCTGTCCTGAGATAACCTCACTACCTCACTCCCAGGCTGACTCATCCTAGGCAAACTCTAGCTAACCTGGAGGGTGTTACATCTACATTATGAATAAATAGTAAAAGGTCATGAGTTGCACTTTTTTCTTAAGAGGAAACAGAAAAAGATTATTAAAATAACGGGAAAAATAAAAGAATATAAGGATAGATTTGGACATCATAAAGAACTTCCAGATTTCATTGCACTAACCAAGCAACTGAATAAAAATCTTGAGAAAAAAAGATTTGGAAACAAAAACTAGAAAAGGGAAAATATCAAAGGAATTTAATGCATTTTTAAAACAATCAGGTCTTTAAGTGGCAGGGAAAAGTAAAGGATCTAAGTTCAGCCAACACTTATGCAGGCCATAGATGGGGAGAAAAACGGCAGATTTTTCTTTTAAAAAACGAAAATTCGGTCGTTCAAGCGGCCGACGTTACCATCAATGGTAAAAAAAATCGGCCGATTTTCATCCCTTCTACAGCCGGCAAAAAGTGTCCCTGCAGAGAGCTCCGCTATTTCTGACAGTTCTCTGACAGTTCCTTCACATTTACAGCGGTTGAAACATTGTATCTATTTGTTTCCATTTAGGATACAGATGTTTTTATTCGGAAACAAATAGATACATTGTTGCAACCGCTGTAAATGTCAAAGAACTGTCAGAGAACTGTCAGAAATAGCGGAGCTCTCTGCAGAGACACTTTTTGCTGGACTGGAATTCTTCTTATTTTCATCCTACTTCTTCTTCTTCTTCTTCTTTTTCTTCTTCTTCATCCTCATCCTCTTCTTCTTCATCCTCATCCTCTTCTTCTTCTTCATCTTCATCCTCATCCTCTTCTTCATCCTCTTCTTCTTCTTCATCCTCATCCTCTTCTTCTTCTTCATCCTCATCCTCTTCTTCTTCATCATCCGCATCCTCTTCTTCTTCTTCTTCCTCATCCTCATCCTCTTCTTCTTCTTCTTCCTCATCCTCATCCTCTTCTTCTTCTTCTTCTTCTTCTTCTTCATCCTCATCCTCTTCTTCTTCATCCTCATCCTCTTCTTCTTCTTCTACATCCTCATCCTCTTCTTCCTCTTCCTTATCCTCGTCCTCTGCTTCTTCTTCTTCTTCTTCCTCACCCTCATCCTCTTCTTCTTCTTCTTCTTCATCCTCATCCTCTTCTTCTTCATCCTCATCCTCCTCTTCTTCTTCATCCTCATCCTCTTCCTCTTCTTCTTCATCTTCTTCTTCTTCATCCTCATCCTCTTCTTCTTCATCCTCATCCTCTTCTTCTTCTTCTTCATCCTCATCCTCTTCTTCTTCTTCTTCTTCCTCATCCTCTTCTTCTTCCTCATCCTCTTCTTCTTCATCCTCATCCTCTTCTTCTTTTTCTTCTTCTTCCTCTTCCTCATCCTCTTCTTCTTCTTCATCATCCTCTTCTTCTTCCTCTTCTTCTTCTTCTTCATCCTCTTCTTCATCCTCTTCCTCTTCTTCCTTTTCTTCTTTTTGTCTTCCTCTTGGAGGTCACTGCTCATGCGCAGATTTTTTATCGGTAAAAAATCGGCCGATTAGCCCATTAATGCCGCGAAAATTGGCCGATCGGCCGATTTTTTTCCAACTTTACCAAAAAAAAAACACGGCCAAAATCCCGAAAAACGGCCGAGCAAATCGCCCACTAACGATCCGAAAATCGGCCGATTTTATTTTCGGCCGAAAAATCGGCCGATTTTCGACCCATCTATGGCCTGCATAACCCAGAAAGGGAAGCACAAATGGAAATGACTTAGGAAGAGAGGAGTTTGGAAAGAGGTGGAGAAGAAACCCCCAGGGAAGTGAAATGGATAGGGTAATGAAGAAAACAACATACTGTACAAGCAAAGAGAGGGTTATAATACCCAAAGATGATTTGGGACCTGGGATAATAAAACATGGCAACAGAGAGGACAGTATAAAGCAGGGGTAAGCAATATTTGAGAGGTGGAGATCTACCTGAACAACATGAAAAGGATCAAAGATCAGCATCATTAAAAAAAAAAAAAATAACTATCAAGGCCTAACTAAATAGCAAGAAAAATGTAGAAAAATATAATAAAACAAATGTCACTGTAAAAATATAAACTTAGCCTACCTTAAATGAACAGTGTCAGTAGGGCAGTGGACTATGTCAGTAGAGCAGTGGATGGTGTCAGTTAGTAGGGCAGTGGATGGTGTCAGTAGGGCAGAGGTTGTTGTCAGTCACCAGAGCAGTGGATGGTGTCAGTAGAGCAGTGGATGGTGTCAGTCAGCAGGGCAGTGGACGATGTCAGTAGCGCAGACGGAGTCAGTCAGTAGAGCAGTGGATGGTGTCAGTAGAGCAGTGGACAGTGTCAGTAGGGCAGAGGTTGGTGTCAGTAGGGAGGTGGATGGTGTCAGTAGTTTCTATTTTTACATTGTTAGTTTTTAATATTTTTCACAATTTTTTAGGAGCCCCGTTGAAAGGGGATCACTTGGGGGAAGGGCCAGGCAGCAGAAAAAAAGGAGGAACAAGGATGGGTGGGGCAGTGGGAGAGGCATTCACAAGAACCGATCCCCTGGATTTTTCTCCTGCAGCAGCTGTACGCAGATGGAAGGGTGAGGAGGAGATGCTAGCTTTTAGCTGCTCCAGGAGGATAATAAAGGGGATCATTGGAAGGCAGGTATTTTAAAAACCTGAAGTGGCTGGGGATCAGGATTTTTCTGCCCCCCCTCCAGCTACCCTGGTAAGGCGGCTGCCTATGCAGGGAGCCAGGGGGCCAGAAGTTACTGTTAAGAGGGAAAGGGGGGCAGAGGACATTGCTGGGGGGGTGGAGAGAAGGGGGCCAGAGGTCACTGTAGCAATCGTACCCACCGAGATGGACGCGGTTCGACCATTTTGCTCCAACCTCCATCTTGGCAAAGGATCGTCCATCTTGTACAAATATATCTTTCCTCATTCCCCTCCTTCTCTGCTCATCCCCAGTGACATGTGGCCTGAGTGATGAGAAGTGTCACAGGCGGCCAAAGCACAGCAGGAAGCTCTGGGCTATAAAACCCCCAAGGGAGCTGGGGCCGTGCTGTCTAAGAAACTGCAATCTGGCACATCGTAAAAGTATAACCCAAGCCTTTCCCTGAGTTCACAGACATTCCAGAGGAGTAATAAACTAGATACCACATACAAAAATCCATTTTTCCCCTATGTCTCATATCTTGGAATATGAGAGCCTTACACAAAAAACAGGCATATCTTCAGACTGGTCACATTGAGACAAATCGTTTGGTATCTTACCTTCCCTAGCTGAGATCAACAGGAGAGCAGAAAATAAAATCTCCTTAATCATCCCAGCAGGTATGTTATATTTCATATGTAGATCTTCAGCAGATGGTTCAGCATACTAATCTACCCGTGGGTGGAATGTCAAATGTACCTAGGAAAAGTTATGAGCCAAAATAGCAGCTACGAGAGCTTCTAGTCATACCTTCAGGCTCCACCTACACCTCCCTCCCCAAATAAGGCAATTGGTTCTTTGTTGTAAGGAGACACCCCACTGAGATTGTAGAAAAAGGGCTCTTATGCTTAGAGTTGTGTGAGAAAGAAAGCAGAGTCTCCCTGTAACATGAAACTGAGTGAGAGACCAGAAATCCTTTTTGAGCTCATAAGACTTGAAACTGCTTAACCCAAGGCTTTTTGGCAAGTGCTTATCTACCTAAACTTCTTTCTGTTACCTGCTTGCTGTGTTATTGCTCTCTGTATATTTATATATATATATATATATATATATATATATATATTGGTTACATCTTTTTTCTGTAAATATTTAGTAATAAATCTTTCCTTCTGAAAGTGTTGAACTGTTTCTAAAGCTCTTTAATGCAACATACGAATTCCTGCCGCTGAAGAACGCTACTATGTGTGTTTAACCCTCTGTATAACCTGTATGCGGTGACAGTGGTATACAGACGATTATCCAATCATCCTAGTGTTATTGCTGATATTGCCGAGTTTCCTCTTTCTCTGTACAAAAAGGAGGTGGTGGCAGTGTGAAGGGTTAATTGCGTAATTAACCTGACCCATTAACAATTGCGCTCAGGCTGCTGGTACATCAATTTGTGGTCCAGTTAGCTGGAAAATCGTTGTGCAGGGTGCAGCTGGGCGTGGCATTGTTACGCACGTGACATCGCAGTTTTAGATTAGCTAGTCCTTCGGTCGCAAGTTTGGTGAGAAGGGCAGGGGTCTGACGTCGCGATCGTCACAGTCACTACTATGGGGGTAAGGGGGGCAGAGGACATTGCTGGGGGGGTGGGGAGAAGGGGGACAGAGGTCACTGCTATGGGGGAAAGGGGGGCAGAGGACATTGCTGGGGGGTGGCGAGAAGGGGCCATAGATCACTGCTATGGGGGAAAGGGAGGCAGAGGACATTGCTGGGGGGGGGAAGGGGGCCAGAGGTCACTGCAATGGGGGAAAGAGGGGGCTTTTCATATTAACCTGCAGGTAAATGGTTGCTAGGTTGGTCCTAGCAACCAATTACCAGCTTGTTAATATGAAGTTAATTTGGCCAGCACCTCCTCCCGCCCTCCATCCTGAGCCATGCTGCCTTCTGCTCTCTGTTGTGCACTGAGAATGACAGCAGCAGAGGAGGCTGGAGGAAGTGGGGTGGACCTGTTTGCAATCTACCTGTCACCTGCCCACAGTCGACAGGTAGACCGCAATCAATGTGTTGCCGCCCCCTGATATAAAAGGATGAAGGGAGTAGTAAACAACCATTTAGGCAAAAGCAGAGGAGAATACCCTATGGAGAAACATGTGAATTTACCCACTTTAAGACCAGGGAAATTCTGACACCTTTTGTTTACAAGTAAAAATCTGCATTTTGTTTCCTAGAAAATTACTTAGAACCCCAAAAACATAACTTTTTTTTTAGCATAGGTCCTAGAGAACAAAATGGTGGTCGTTGCAATTTTTTATGTCACACAGTATTTGCACAGCGGATTTCAAATACAATTTTTTGGGAAAAATACATTTTAATGAATTTTAAAGCAAAAAAAAAAATCCCACAATATATAACCCACTATTTTGGTAAAATATAAAAGATAAAAGATGTTACCCTGAGTAAATATATACTTAAAATTTCACGCTTTAAAATTGTGCACACTTGTGGAATGGAGACAAACTACAATAAATACTGAAAAATCTCCACAGATGATGCTTTTTTAAACATTTTTACAGGTCACCAGTTTAGAGTTAGGAAGGTCTAGGGCTAGAAATATTGCTCTTGCTATAGTGTTCACGGCAATACCTCACATATGTGGTGCAAACACCATTTACATATCCGTGTGCAACCTACGTACATGTGAACACAGGGGATGAGGACACTTTAAAAAAAAAAGTATTATTATTTGATTAATCTCTTTATTGTTACGTTGTGCCTTTATTATTATTTGATCACTTGAGATAGCAATGAAGCAAGACAGGTCTCTTTTATGGAGACATCTAGGGTTTATAAGACCCCAGATATCTCCTCTACCCTTTAATATAATACATTGATCTGATGCTCCCCCCCCCCCATAAAAAATGGCCTTGTTTACATTCTCATAACCCAAAGTGATTAAATACTCATCGCTCCTGGTTTCCTAGACCATAGAGATGATCAGGGGCATACCAGTCATCTCTATGGCCAGCCACAACAACCACCAATTTTGATACCAGGCTTCCCGAACGAACGGGTAAGCCCAGAAAACATAAGAACGGCACCGGAGAGCAGCAGAGGGAGGGAGGTAGGACTACCTGTCCAGCTGCTTCTAAAAGCAATCTGGTAGATAATTAGCCACTCAGAATGCTTTTAATAAAAAGGGAATTGGCTGCAGAAAATTTTAATACTGGAGTTACGGCTGACAGCTGCAGCCATGATTCTAGTAAACTACTTCAAAACTGTGACGTATATATATGCATTGCGGTCTTGAAATGGCTAATAGTCCAATTTTTGCGAGGAATAGATATGAACCACTAAGAGAAGACAATAGGAGAGAAACCTTCCAGACTGTTTTTAGAGAGGTTGAGGAATCCACATAACAATAATGGAAAAGGAAGAAAGGAGACTAGAAAAAGGTCTCCAGAAAGAAGAAAGGTTGCAGAGGAGGGAAGAAACAACAAAAGAAAAAGAGAGGTCTTACAATTTATTTGCTATAGAATTAAAGAAAGAAGAATTACAGGTCTTGGGCAAAGGTGTAAAATATGCACATGTCAAAAATGTTATATGTTTGATACATATGTGGGCATACAGAGATATGTAAAGAATTTAAATATTATGAAATACATAATCATGAACCCTCAAGGAGCAAATGTTATAAGGAGAAACCAGTAGAATACCATTGTACATAGTTCATTAAAGAATAAATCTATTTTTAATCCGCAAGTCAATGATAATATACATATTGAAGTGTTTAAGAAAATGGTGATTGAGGACCAGGATAGACTACAAGTGAGTAAAATAAAAATATAAGTAAAGGGATTAAAAAGAAATAATGCAGTAATTAGGTCCGTGGATAATAGAGGGGAGTATAGAGGGGAGTATCATGATTCTAGAGGATTAAACAAAAGAGATGGATAAGTGATGAGAACACATAAAATATTAATAAGGAACCCCACAACTAAATATAGGAATGAACTGGAGAAAGTGGCAAAGGCAGGATAGAAGTAAGGTATATTGAACAAAAAAGAAGAAAAATATTTAGTCCCATCTTCGTGTAAACCGCTTGTGATTTTACAGTTTAGCTAAAATAAATAAAGATAGGGAACATGCCCCGGGACGAAATATAGTAAATAGTATTGGTTCCATAAATGAAAGAATAGGGCAAAATATTGATGGATTTTTACAATCTATGGTCCAGGACACTAGAGATTACCTTGGCGATACAAAATATCTATTGCAATTGCCACAGGAAGTGGAGAATGTAAATGACATAATTCCTGTAACAGTGATGAATACTCATTATTATTATTATTATACAGGATTTATATAGCGCCAACACTTTGCTCAGCGCTTTACAATATAACGGGAGACAATAAAGCAACAATACAGTTCAATACAAGAGGGATAGGAGGGCCCTGCTCCTTGGAGCTTACAATCTATATACCATCATTAACCACCAAAAAGCAGTAGAGGTAGTGAGATGGGCATTACAATGCCAATACATTATATTACAATACTGAATGTAAAACAAAGAAAATATCACTTGGAGTGTTTAGTATTTTGTATGGACCAAAGCTATTTCTGGTATGACAGTAAGTACTGTAAACAGATTTCAGTAATTGCTATGGGGGCCAATGGGAAGACCAGATGGTATTTAGATGAAAACTGTAAGAATTATAGCTATACCATAGATTTATATATAACATTATAGTCATATGGAATGGGGATGAAGAAAGTCTTCGGAAGTTCATGACCAGTCTTAAAGATAATCAGGAGAAGATTGTTCTGACATGGGAAATGAACAGTGAAAAAAATCAATTTTCTGGAACTGCAGATTAAAGCGGATAAAGATAGGATTAAAACTTGGACATTCTTTAAGCCAGCAGATACAAATAACTACATTTCCAATAATAGTTCATCAGAATTTATGGTTGGCTAATATTCCAAAAGGACAGCTATTAAGAATTAGGAGGAATTGTATGGAAAAAGATGACTATTTACACCAGGCTTCCAAACTTGGGGAAATGCTCATCAAAAAGGGCTGTAGAAAAAAATGTATTAAGGAGCAGATAGAAAAGGTTGGATTGGCAAATAAGAGGGAACTGATAAAGGATAAACAGAAAAATATGGATAAAGAAGAATATTCAGTAGCAATGCTTTAGATTATAATAGACAATATAGGACAGTGGAGAGAATAATTTAAAAACACTGGTCAGTATTAAAGGCAGATAGACTTGGTGATGTACTCCCCAAAAAAACCTAAATTTTTTTAAAAAAGGACACCGACTCTGAGGAGTCAGTTAGTGAAGTATGTAGTAGGCCCCTCCGAAAATTAATCAGATCTAATTTTTTAATATGTTTTTATGCCTATTATTGATGCTATGGGTGTAAGAGAGTAAAAGATAACATTAAAAAAAGGAAAAAAAATGTGTATCATGTACCACAGGAAAAAGAGTATAATATTAAAGATTATATAACAAGTCTGACCAAAGGTGTTGCCTATGGTATGCAATGCCCATGTGGGCTACAGTACATTGACTAAGTAAAAAAGAACATTAGCCAAAAGAATACAAGAGCATGTACATAACATATCTGTGGGTTTAAAAAAACATAATATGTCCAAGCATTTCTCTCTCGGTCATAATAGGTAAGCATCGGGATTGACCTTCTGAATTATTGAGAATAATAAAAAACATTGAAGGATGAACAATAATTTAAAAACATCGACCCAAAAACAGTCATGGTGGATTTACAAACTACAGACATTAGCTCAAGGGGTTAAGTATAGACTTGACCTGAATACAGGTGAAACTCAAAAAATTTGAATATCGTGCAAAAGTTCATTTAATTCAGTAATGCAACTTAAAAGGTGAAACTAATATATGAGATAGACTCATTACATGCAAAGCAAGATGGTTCAAGCTGTGATTTGTCATAATTGTGATGATTATGGCTTACAGCTCATGAAAACCCCAAATCCACAATCTCAGAAAATTAGAATATTACATGCAATCAATAAAACAAAGATTGTACATAGAACAATATCGGACCTCTGAAAAGTATAAGCATGCATATGTACTCAGTACTTGGTTTGGGCCCCTTTTTCAGCAATTACTGCCTCAATGCGGCGCGGCATGGAAGCTTGTGGCACTGCTGAGGTATTATGGAAGACCAGGTGCTTCAATAGCAGCCTTCAGCTCTTCTGCATTGTTCGGTCTCATGTCTCTCATCTTTCTCTTGGCAATGCCCCATAGATTCTCTATAGGGTTCAGGTCAGGCGAGCTTGCTGGCCAATCAGGCACAGTAATCCCATGGTCATTGAACCAGGTTTTGGTGCTTTTGGCAGTGTGGGCAGGTACCAAGTCCTGCTGGAAAATGAAGTCAGCAGAAGTGACCAACGTAACAAAGGCTACCATCAGTAACACACCACGCCGCCAGGGACTCAGATCCTGCGGTGCCAGACGTGTCCCCCTGCTTAAGCCAGTACATGTCCAGGCCTGTCTGAAGTTTGCTAGAGAGCATTTGGATGATCCAGAAGAGGATTGGGAGAATGTCATATGGTCAGATGAAACCAAAATAGAACTGTTTGGTAGAAACACAACTCGTTGTGTTTGGAGGAGAGAGAATGCTGAGTTGCATTCAAAGAACACCATACCTACTGTGAAGCATGGGGGTGGCAACATCATGCTTTGGGGCTGTTTCTCCGCAAAGGGACCAGGACGACTGATCCATGTACAGGACAGAATGAATGGGGCCATGTATCGTGAGATTTTGAGTGCAAACCTCCTTCCATCAGCAAGGGCATTGAAGATGAAACGTGGCTGGGTCTTCCAACATGACAATGATCCCAAACATACCGCCCGGGCAACGAAGGAGTGGCTTCGTAAGAAGCATTTCAAGGTCCTGGAGTGGCCAAGCCAGTCTCCAGATCTCAACCCCATAGAAAACCTTTGGAGGGAGTTGAAAGTCTGTGTTGCCCAGCGACAGCCCAAAACATCACTGCTCTAGATGAGATCTGCATGCAGGAATGGGCCAACATACCAGCAACAGTGTGTGCCAATGTTGTGAAGACTTACAGGAAACGTTTGACCTCTGTCATTGCCAACAAAGGATATATAACAAAGTATTGAGGTGAACTTTTGATATTGACCAAATACTTATTTGCCACCATAATTTGCAAATAAATTCTTTCCAAATCAGTCGATGTGATTGTCTGGATTTTTTTTCTCATTTTGTCTCTCATAGTTGAGGTCTAACTATGATGCCAAGTACATGCCTCTCTCATTTCATCAAGTGGGAGAACTTGCACAATTGGTGGCTGACTAAATACTTTTTTGCCCCACTGTATATATATATATATATACACACACACTATATTGCCAAAAGTAAAGGCTGCCTGCCTTTACATGCACATGAATTTTAATGGCATCCCAGTCTAGTCTGGGGTTCAATATTGAGTTGGCCCACATTTTGCAGCTATAACAGCTTCAGCTCTTCTAGGAAGACTGTCCACAAGTTTTAGGAGTGTGTCTATGGGAATGTTTGACAATTAAATTGTCCAGAATGTCTTGGTATGCTGACGTCTTAAGGGGCCAAGCCCAACCCCTGAAAAACAACCCCACATCATAATCCCCCCTTCACCAAACTTTACACTTGGCACAATGCAGTCAGGCAATTACCATTTTCCTGGCAACCTGGCCAAATCCAGACACATCTATCGCAATGCCAGACAGAGAAGCATGATTCTTCACTCTAGAGAACATATCTCCACTGCTCTAGAGTCCAGTGGCGGTTGTGCTTTACACCACTGCATCCAACGCTTTGAATTACACTTGGTGATGTAAGGCTTGAATGCAGCTGCTCGGCCATGGTAACCCATTCCATGAAGCTCTGTTGTTGTGCTAATCTGAAATTTGGAGGTATTTAGCTAGTGACTCTGCAGACAGTTGGCAACTTCTGTGTACTGTGTGCTTCAGCATGCGCTGACCCCACTCTGTCCTTTTACATGGCCTACCACTTCGTGGCTGAGTTTCTGATGTTCCCAGTTGCTTCCACTTTGTTATAGTACCACTAACAGTTGACCATGGAATATTTAGTAGCAACAAAATTTCATGGATGGACTTATTGCACAGGTGGCAACCTATCACGGTACCACGGTTGAATTCACTGAGCTCCTGAGAGCGACCAATTATTTCACAAATGTTTTTAGAAGCAGTCTGCATGCCTAGGTGCTTGACTTTATACACATATGGCCATGGAGGTAACTGGAACACCTGAATCCAATGATTTGGAGGGGTACCCCAATACTTATGACAATATAGTATATATATATATATATATATATATATATATATATATATACTGCATATACACTGCTCAAAAAAAGGAACACTTTTTAATCAGAGTATAGCAAAAAGTTAATTAAACTCCTAGGATATTGATCTGGTTAGTTAAGTAGCAAAGGGGATTGTTAAACAGTTTCAGCTGCTTTGGTGTTAATGAAATTAACAACAGATGCAGTAGATGGACAATAATGAGACGACCCCCAAAACAGGAATGTTTTTAAAGGTGGAGGCAACTAACATTTTTTTCCCTACTCAGATTTTCTGACTGTTTTTCACTAGTTTTGCATTGGGCTAGGGTCAGTGTCACAACTAGACCCTACAGAGGTTGCACAGGAAGTCCAACTCCTCCAGGATGGCACATCAATACGTGCCATTGACAGAAGGTTTGCTGTGTCTCCCAGAACAGTCTCAAGAGCATGGATGAGATTCCAGGGGACAGGTAGTTACTCTAGGAGAACTGGACAGGGCTGTAGAAGGTCCTTAACCCATGAGCAGGACCGGTATCTGCTCCTTTGTGCAAAGAGAAACAGAATGAGCACTGCCAGAGCCCAACAAAATGACCTCCAGCAGGCCACTGGTGTGATTATCTTTGACCAAACAATCAGAAACAGACTTCATGAGGGTGGCCTGAGGGCCCAACGTGCTATAGTGGGTCCTCTTGCCACGGCCCAGTACCATAGAGCTCGATTGGCATTTGCCATTGAACACCAGAATTGTCAGGTCCACCACTAGCACCCTGTGCTTTTCACAGATGAGAACAGGTTCACCCTGAGCACATGTGACATTACGTGAAAGGGTCTGGAGAAGCCGTGGAGAACGTTATGCTGCCTGTAACATTGTTCAGCATGACCATTAAGGTTGTGGGTCAGTGATGGTCTGAGGAGGCATATCCATGAAGGGATGCACAGACCTCTACAGGCTAGAAAATGGCACCCTGACTGCCATTATGTTTCGGGATTAAATTCTTGGACCTATTGTCAGACCTTACACTGGTGCAGTGGGACCTGGGTTCCTCCTGGTGCACAACGATGCTGCCAGGCCTCATCTGGTGAGAGTATGCAGGCAGTTCCTAGAGGATGAAGGAATTTATACCATTGAATGGCCCCCACGCTCGCCTGACCTAAATCCAATAGAACACCTCTGTGATATCATGTTTCGGTCTATCTGACGCCACCAGGTTGCACCTTAGACTGTCCAGGAGCTCAGTGATGCCTTGGTCCAGATCTGGAAGGAACTAGCCCAGGAGACCATCCGCCGTCTCATTAGGAACATGCCCCGACAATGTCAGGCATGCATGCAAGCATGAGGGGGCCATACAAACTACTGAGTACTGCATCATATTGTCACTTTAGTTTTTGGGGTGGCTTTGAATTCAGTCCTCTGTAGGTTGATATTTTTCATTTCCATTTTTTTTTTCCGGAAGTTGGACTAGGCCTTTGAACCTATTCAAACGATATGTGGGTCCCCTTTGAAAAAGACTATACTGATGAAATGTGTTAGAGTGGGACTAGTGTAGCTGTGTCAAGGTGCTCCATCTACTGATTTGGAGAGCTGCCTGTATAGTGGTCAGTGTTCTGGTTCTCCAGCCTGTGGCGGCTACATTCATAATGCCGATTATGTGCTAATTTTTGTAATTTGTGTATCTCGCCTTTAATAAAACACTAGTTTTGAAGTTATCACACTATGAAGTTTCTTCTTTGTTTTATTGTGATGGTTGCTGTGGAGACTGGGGAGCTCTTTGGCTGATCCAAGGGCAAAGTGGATTTAAGGAATCTGACAGTTTTGTTTTCAAAGCACTGCATGGTATTTATTATTATTATTATTATACAGGATTTATATAGCGCCAACAGTTTGCTCAGCGCTTTACAATATAACAGGAGACAATACAGCAACAATACAGTTCAATACAAGAGGGAAAGGAGGGCCCTGCTCCTTGGTGCTTACAATCCAGGAGGGAGGGGCTAGTGGTACAAAAAGGTAGTAACTGTGGGGAATGGACTGGTTGGAAGAGTAGAAGATTCCGTTATTAGCTGAGGGCAGGATAGGCTTCCCTGAAGAGATACGTTTTCAGAGATCGCCTAAAAATTGTGATAGTCTGATAAATTGGGGTAGAAAGCTCCAGAGGATGGGGAAGCTCTGGAAAAGTCCTGGAGATGAGCGTGGAAGGAGGAGACAAGGGAGTTAGAGAGCAGGAGGTCTTGTGAGGAACAGAGAGTACGGTTTGAGTGATATTTAGAGACAAGATCGTTGATGTCATTTGGGCCAGAGTTATAAATGGCTTTATACCTTATTGTTATTGTTTTGAATTTTATCCGTTGGACAATGGGAAGCCAGTGGTGGGATTGGCAGAGAGGGGTTAGTAAGGTGGATAAGTCTGGCAGCAGCATTCATGATAGACTGAAGAGGGGATAGCCTGCAATTCGGTAGGCCAATGAGGAGGGAGTTACAATAGTCAAGGCAAGATATAACAATGGAGTGAATAAGTTGCTTAGTGGTTTCCGAGGTTAGGAACGGACGTATCTTGGAGATGTTGCGGAGGTGAAGTCTACAAGATTTGGACAGTGATTGGATTTGGAGGTGAAAGGACAGATGGGAGTCTAATATTACACCTTGTACCCTGGCATGAGGGGAGGGACTAATGATTGTGCTATTGATCTTGATGGAGAAGTCAGGGGAGGGGGCACGGGCTGGGGGAAATACTAAGAGCTCAGTTTTGGAAAGATTGAGTTTGAGGAAGTGGAGTGACATCCATGCCGATATGTCACTTAGTAGGTTAGTAATGCGAGAGGAGACTGAAGGGGTGAGATAAGGGGTAGAAAGATAGATTTGTGTGTTATCAGCATAGAGATGGTACTTAAAGCCATGGGAGTTTATCAAGTGACCAAGGGAGGAGGTGTAGATGGAAAAGAGAAGGGGTCCAAGGACAGATCCTTGAGGCACCACTACAGAAAGAGGGAGTGCAGAGGCGGAGGCGGCAGTATAGGTAACGCTGAAGGAGCGCTGCGATAGGTAGGAGGAGAACCAGGAGAGAGCAGAGTCTCTGAGACCAAGAGAGGGGAGTTTTTTAAGGAGCAGGGGATGGTCAACCATATCAAAAGCCGCAGAGAGGTCAAGTAGTAAGAGTATGGAGTAGTGGCCATTGGTTTTAGCTGTTAGTAGATCATTAGTGAGTTTTAGTAGGGCAGTTTCAGTGAAGTGTAGTGAGCAAAAGCCAGACTGTAAAGGATCAAGAAGGTTGTTGTCGGTGAGGTGGGAGCTCAGGTGGTTGTAGACTAAGCGTTCTAGGAGTTTAGAGGTAAATGGCAGCAGGGAGATGGGTCTTAAGTAGAGATGAGCGAAGTATTCAAAAATTCGATTCGGCTGATTCGGCGAATTCGAGGAATAAATTCGATTTGATGCGAATATATTCGCTGCGAATTTAACTTATAAAAAGGGTTTCTAGGCTTCAGAGAGCCTTTATATTAGTGCAGAACACTGTACCTTTAATTTAAATGCCCTTGGAGTCTGCTGGGGAAGAGAAATAATACTGTCAGTCAGTATGACATGCAGATGAGTGCCGTCGATCTTAGAATCACCGCACACTTCACTCATTTGGGCAGTCACGGGGCCAAAACCAGAGTGTGGAGCCACAGTGTGGCGGTGGAGGCAGCAGCAATGGGAGGCCATACAGCACCCTATGACAAAAATGGAACCCACCAGCAGTGTGAGGAGACCTGAAAGTGGCACATGGCAGAGTGTGGCGATGGAGACAGCAGCAATGGGAGGCCGTACAGGGACCCATGAGACACTCTGGACCTGACAGCAGCATGAGGAGGCGGTACGGGGGCCCATGGCAGATTACGGGCCTGGCAGCAGCAATGGGAGGCCCGTAATCTGCCAGCACCCTATGACAAAATGGAACCCACCAGCAGTGTGAGGAGACCTGAAAGTGGCACATGGCAGAGTGTGGCGATGGAGACAGCAGCAATGGGAGGCCGTACAGGGACCCATGACACACTCTGGACCTGGCAGCAGCATGAGGAGGCGGTACGGGGGCCCATGGCAGATTACGGGCCTGGCAGCAGCAATGGGAGGCCCGTAATCTGCCAGCACCCTATGACAAAATGGAACCCACCAACAGTGTAAGGAGACCTGAAAGTGGCACATGGCAGAGTCTGGCGATGAAGTCAGCAGCAATGGGAGGCCGTACAGGGACCCATGACACACTCTGGACCTGGCAGCAGCAAGAGGAGGCGGTACAGGGGCCCATGGCAGAGTGGCGAAGCGTAAGCAGCTTAAATTGAAGGCCATACAGAGGCCTATGTTAAAAATAATAACATGTTTGGGGCATGATTCATGGCGGATTTAGTCAGTTGTGTCAGGAACTGGTGGTTTGAAATCCAGACTAATCCACGCCTGATTCATTTTCACAAACGTGAGTCTCTCCACACTTAGGGTGGACAGTCGTGTCCTCCGCGGAGTTACAATACCTCCTGCCGCACTAAACACGCGCTCCGATGCCACGCTACTGGCCGGGCATGACAACCTTTCAAGGGCAAATTCAGCTAGTTGGGGCCAAAGGTCAAGTATCGTTGCCCAGTAGTCAAGGGGATTGTCTACCTCGGTTGGCAGGGTGCTGTCCAAGTAGGCCCGAGCCTGTTGTTTGAGGTCCTGCTCCAGGTCCACCTGATGCTGCTGCTGCGGCTGGTTAGTAGTTTCCTCACTGCGCTGGTGAAGAAAGCTACTCATCATTGACTGCAGACTGAGGCAGCTGCTGCTGGTAGAGCTGCCACTGCTCCTACCACCCCACCCCTCCCCTGCTGCCATGGCAGCGGAACGTGAGCGCACAGGGCCCACAGTGTCTGAGGATGGACGTTGGCGCAGAAAGGCAGAGACCAACTGACTACATAGGTGGTTTTTATAGTACGTTATTTTGGCCTCCCTCTCAGCAGGTGTGAAAAAGGCCACCATTTTTGAACGGTAGCGAGGGTCCAACGAGGTGGACAGCCAAAAGTCATCCCTCTGTCTGATGGTTATTATTCGGCTGTCGCTACGCAAGCAAGCGAGCATGCTATGGGCCATTTGTGCCAAGGAATGCGAGGGACTCCCTGCCTCCATCTCCACAGCATACTGCCACGGTGCGTCTGGGTCCTCTGTCTCCTCCTCCTCCTCTACCAGATGCTCCTGCTCCTCCACTCCTGTCCGCTGAGTGGAAAAACCACCCATTTCACTCAATAATTCCTGAGCACCAATGTCCTCCTCTACCTCCTCCTCTTATTCCTGTCCTGCCCCCACAGGGGTCATGTGGCGTTGAGATCTGTGCGCCACGTCTACCGCACCCTGACCAGCCATTGTTAACAGCATTTGTTCCAGGACGTGCAACAGAGGAATGACATCGTTCATCCCATAGTCCTGCCGACTCACGAATAGCGTGGCCTCCTCAAAGGGCCTGAGCAAGCGGCAGGTGTCACGCATGAGCTGCCAATGGCTGACATCTAAGTTACACAGGGGAGTACCTTTATCCGCTTGTAACATCAGGAAATCGGTGATGGCCTTTCGCTGTTCGTAAAGGCGGTCAACATATGTAGGGTTGAATTCCACCTTGTTGCAACGTCACAGCATGAGGAGTCGGTACGGGGGCCCATGGCAGATTACGGGCCTGGCAGCAGCAATGGGAGGCCCGTAATCTGCCAGCACCCTATGACAAAATGGAACACACCAGCAGTGTGAGGAGACCTGAAAGTGGCACATGGCAGAGTGTGGCGATGGAGACAGCAGCAATGGGAGGCCGTACAGGGACCCATGAGAGACTCTGGACCTGGCAGCAGCATGAGGAGGCGGTACAGGGGCCCATGGCAGATTACGGGCCTGGAAGCAGCAATGGGAGGCCCATAATCTGCCAGCACCCTATGACAAAATGGACAGCACCAGCAGTGTGAGGAGACCTGAAAGTGGCACATGGCAGAGTGTGGCGATGGAGACAGCAGCAATGGGAGGCCGTACAGGGACCCATGAGACACTCTGGACCTGGCAGCAGCATGAGGAGGCGGTACGGGGGCCCATGGCAGATTACGGGCCTGGCAGCAGCAATGGGAGGCCCGTAATCTGCCAGCACCCTATGACAAAATGGAACACACCAGCAGTGTGAGGAGACCTGAAAGTGGCACATGGCAGAGTGTGGCGATGGAGACAGCAGCAATGGGAGGCCGTACAGGGACCCATGAGACACTCTGGACCTGGCAGCAGCATGAGGAGGCGGTACAGGGGCCCATGGCAGATTACAAGCCTGGCAGCAGCAATGGGAGGCCCGTAATCTGCCAGCACCCTATGACAAAATGGAACACACCAGCAGTGTGAGGAGACCTGAAAGTGGCACATGGCAGAGTGTGGCGATGGAGACAGCAGCAATGGGAGGCCGTACAGGGACCCATGAGAGATTCTGGACCTGGCAGCAGCATGAGGAGGCGGTACAGGGGCCCATGGCAGATTACGGGCCTGGCAGCAGCAATGGGAGGCCCGTAATCTGCCAGCACCCTATGACAAAATGGAACACACCAGCAGTGTGAGGAGACCTGAAAGTGGCACATGGCAGAGTGTGGCGATGGAGACAGCAGCAATGGGAGGCCGTACAGGGACCCATGAGACACTCTGGACCTGGCAGCAGCATGAGGAGGCGGTACAGGGACCCATGGCAGATTACGGGACTGGCAGCAGCAATGGGAGGCCCGTAATCTGCCAGCACCCTATGACAAAATGGACAGCACCAGCAGTGTGAGGAGACCTGAAAGTGGCACATGGCAGAGTGTGGCGATGGAGACAGCAGCAATGGGAGCCCGTACAGGGACCCATGAGAGATTCTGGACCTGGCAGCAGCATGAGGAGGCGGTACAGGGGCCCATGGCAGATTACGGGCCTGGCAGCAGCAATGGGAGGCCCGTAATCTGCCAGCACCCTATGACAAAATGGAACACACCAGCAGTGTGAGGAGACCTGAAAGTGGCACATGGCAGAGTGTGGCGATGGAGACAGCAGCAATGGGAGGCCGTACAGGGACCCATGAGAGACTCTGGACCTGGCAGCAGCATGAGGAGGCGGTACAGGGGCCCATGGCAGATTACAGGCCTGGCAGCAGCAATGGGAGGCCCGTAATCTGCCAGCACCCTATGACAAAATGGACAGCACCAGCAGTGTGAGGAGACCTGAAAGTGGCACATGGCAGAGTGTGGCGATGGAGACAGCAGCAATGGGAGGCCGTACAGGGACCCATGAGAGACTCTGGACCTGGCAGCAGCATGAGAAGGCGGTACAGGGGCACATGGCAGATTACAGGCCTGGCAGCAGCAATGGGAGGCCCGTAATCTGCCAGCACCCTATGACAAAATGGAACACACCAGCAGTGTGAGGAGACCTGAAAGTGGCACATGGCAGAGTGTAACGATGGAGACAGCAGCAATGGGAGGCCGTACAGGGACCCATGACACACTCTGGACCTGGCAGCAGAATGAGGAGGCGATACAGGGGCCCATGGCAGATTACAGGCCTGGCAGCAGCAATGGGAGGCCCATAATCTGCCAGCAACCTATGACAAAATGGAACACACCAGCAGTGTGAGGAGACCTGAAAGTGGCACATGGCAGAGTGTGGCGATGGAGACAGCAGCAATGGGAGGCCGTACAGGGACCCATGAGACACTGTGGACCTGGCAGCAGCATGAGGAGGCGGTACAGGGGCCCATGGCAGATTACAGGCCTGGCAGCAGCAATGGGAGGCCCGTAATCTGCCAGCACCCTATGACAAAATGGACAGCACCAGCAGTGTGAGGAGACCTGAAAGTGGCACATGGCAGAGTGTGGCGATGGAGACAGCAGCAATGGGAGGCCGTACAGGGACCAATGAGACACTCTGGACCTGGCAGCAGCATGAGGAGGCGGTACGGGGGCCCATGGCAGATTACAGGCCTGGCAGCAGCAATGGGAGGCCCGTAATCTGCCAGCACCCTATGACAAAATGGAACACACCAGCAGTGTGAGGAGACCTGAAAGTGGCACATGGCAGAGTGTGGCAATGGAGACAGCAGCAATGGGAGGCCTTACAGGGACCCATGAGAGACTCTGGACCTGGCAGCAGCATGAGGAGGCGGTACAGGGGCCCATGGCAGATTACGGGCCTGGAAGCAGCAATGGGAGGCCCGTAATCTGCCAGCACCCTATGACAAAATGGACAGCACCAGCAGTGTGAGGAGACCTGAAAGTGGCACATGGCAGAGTGTGGCGATGGAGACAGCAGCAATGGGAGGCCGTACAGGGACCCATGAGACACTCTGGACCTGGCAGCAGCATGAGAAGGCGGTACGGGGGCCCATGGCAGATTACGGGCCTGGCAGCAGCAATGGGAGGCCCGTAATCTGCCAGCAACCTATGACAAAATGGAACACACCAGCAGTGTGAGGAGACCTGAAAGTGGCACATGGCAGAGTGTGGCGATGGAGACAGCAGTAATGGGAGGCCGTACAGGGACCCATGAGACACTCTGGACCTGGCAGCAGCATGAGGAGGCGGTACAGGGGCCCATGGCAGATTACAAGCCTGGCAGCAGCAATGGGAGGCCCGTAATCTGCCAGCACCCTATGACAAAATGGAACACACCAGCAGTGTGAGGAGACCTGAAAGTGGCACATGGCAGAGTGTGGCGATGGAGACAGCAGCAATGGGAGGCCGTACAGGGACCCATGAGAGATTCTGGACCTGGCAGCAGCATGAGGAGGCGGTACAGGGGCCCATGGCAGATTACGGGCCTGGCAGCAGCAATGGGAGGCCCGTAATCTGCCAGCACCCTATGACAAAATGGAACACACCAGCAGTGTGAGGAGACCTGAAAGTGGCACATGGCAGAGTGTGGCGATGGAGACAGCAGCAATGGGAGGCCGTACAGGGACCCATGAGACACTCTGGACCTGGCAGCAGCATGAGGAGGCGGTACAGGGGCCCATGGCAGATTACGGGCCTGGCAGCAGCAATGGGAGGCCCGTAATCTGCCAGCACCCTATGACAAAATGGACAGCACCAGCAGTGTGAGGAGACCTGAAAGTGGCACATGGCAGAGTGTGGCGATGGAGACAGCAGCAATGGGAGCCCGTACAGGGACCCATGAGAGATTCTGGACCTGGCAGCAGCATGAGAAGGCGGTACAGGGGCCCATGGCAGATTACGGGCCTGGCAGCAGCAATGGGAGGCCCGTAATCTGCCAGCACCCTATGACAAAATGGAACACACCAGCAGTGTGAGGAGACCTGAAAGTGGCACATGGCAGAGTGTGGCGATGGAGACAGCAGCAATGGGAGGCCGTACAGGGACCCATGAGAGACTCTGGACCTGGCAGCAGCATGAGGAGGCGGTACAGGGGCCCATGGCAGATTACAGGCCTGGCAGCAGCAATGGGAGGCCCGTAATCTGCCAGCACCCTATGACAAAATATACAGCACCAGCAGTGTGAGGAGACCTGAAAGTGGCACATGGCAGAGTGTGGCGATGGAGACAGCAGCAATGGGAGGCCGTACAGGGACCCATGAGAGACTCTGGACCTGGCAGCAGCATGAGAAGGCGGTACAGGGGCCCATGGCAGATTACAGGCCTGGCAGCAGCAATGGGAGGCCCGTAATCTGCCAGCACCCTATGACAAAATGGAACACACCAGCAGTGTGAGGAGACCTGAAAGTGGCACATGGCAGAGTGTAACGATGGAGACAGCAGCAATGGGAGGCCGTACAGGGACCCATGACACACTCTGGACCTGGCAGCAGCATGAGGAGGCGATACAGGGGCCCATGGCAGATTACAGGCCTGGCAGCAGCAATGGGAGGCCCGTAATCTGCCAGCACCCTATGACAAAATGGAACACACCAGCAGTGTGAGGAGACCTGAAAGTGGCACATGGCAGAGTGTGGCGATGGAGACAGCAGCAATGGGAGGCCGTACAGGGACCCATGAGACACTGTGGACCTGGCAGCAGCATGAGGAGGCGGTACAGGGGCCCATGGCAGATTACAGGCCTGGCAGCAGCAATGGGAGGCCCGTAATCTGCCAGCACCCTATGACAAAATGGACAGCACCAGCAGTGTGAGGAGACCTGAAAGTGGCACATGGCAGAGTGTGGCGATGGAGACAGCAGCAATGGGAGGCCGTACAGGGACCCATGAGACACTCTGGACCTGGCAGCAGCATGAGGAGGCGGTACGGGGGCCCATGGCAGATTACAGGCCTGGCAGCAGCAATGGGAGGCCCGTAATCTGCCAGCACCCTATGACAAAATGGAACACACCAGCAGTGTGAGGAGACCTGAAAGTGGCACATGGCAGAGTGTGGCGATGGAGACAGCAGCAATGGGAGGCCTTACAGGGACCCATGAGACACTCTGGACCTGGCAACAGCATGAGGAGGCGGTACGGGGGCCCATGGCAGATTACGGGCCTGGCAGCAGCAATGGGAGGCCCGTAATCTGCCAGCACCCTATGACAAAATGGAACACACCAGCAGTGTGAGGAGACCTGAAAGTGGCACATGGCAGAGTGTGGCGATGGAGACAGCAGCAATGGGAGGCCGTACAGGGACCCATGAGACACTCTGGACCTGGCAGCAGCATTAGGAGGCGGTACAGGGGCCCATGGCAGATTACAGGCCTGGCAGCAGCAATGGGAAGCCCGTAATCTGCCAGCACCTTATGAGAAAATGGAACACACCAGCAGTGTGAGGAGACCTGAAAGTGGCACATGGCAGAGTGTGGCGATGGAGACAGCAGCAATGGGAGGCCGTACAGGGACCCATGAGAGACTCTGGACCTGGCAGCAGCATGAGGAGGCGGTACGGGGGCCCATGGCAGATTACGGGCCTGGCAGCAGCAATGGGAGGCCCGTAATCTGCCAGCACCCTATGACAAAATGGAACACACCAGCAGTGTGAGGAGACCTGAAAGTGGCACATGGCAGAGTGTGGCGATGGAGACAGCAGCAATGGGAGGCCGTACAGGGACCCATGAGACACTGTGGACCTGGCAGCAGCATGAGGAGGCGGTACAGGGGCCCATGGCAGATTACAGGCCTGGCAGTAGCAATGGGAGGCCCGTAATCTGCCAGCACCCTATGACAAAATGGAACACACCAGCAGTGTGAGGAGACCTGAAAGTGGCACATGGCAGAGTGTGGCGATGGAGACAGCAGCAATGGGAGGCCGTACAGGGACCCATGAGACACTGTGGACCTGGCAGCAGCATGAGGAGGCGGTACAGGGGCCCATGGCAGATTATGGGCCTGGCAGCAGCAATGGGAAGCCCGTAATCTGCCAGCACCCTATGACAAAATGGAACACACCAGCAGTGTGAGGAGACCTGAAAGTGGCACATGGCAGAGTGTGGCGATGGAGACAGCAGCAATGGGAGGCCGTACAGGGACCCATGAGAGACTCTGGACCTGGCAGCAGCATGAGGAGGTGGTACAGGGGCCCATGGCAGATTACAGGCCTGGCAGCAGCAATGGGAGGCCCGTTATCTGCCAGCACCCTATGACAAAATGGAACACACCAGCAGTGTGAGGAGACCTGAAAGTGGCACATGGCAGAGTGTGGCGATGGAGACAGCAGCAATGGGAGGCCGTACAGGGACCCATGAGAGACTCTGGACCTGGCAGCAGCATGAGGAGGCGGTACAGGGGCCCATGGCAGATTACAGGCCTGGCAGCAGCAATGGGAGGCCCGTAATCTGCCAGCACCCTATGACAAAATGGAACACACCAGCAGTGTGAGGAGACCTGAAAGTGGCACATGGCAGAGTGTGGCGATGGAGACAGCAGCAATGGGAGGCCGTACAGGGACCCATGACACACTCTGGACCTGGCAGCAGCATGAGGAGGCGGTACAGGGGCCCATGGCAGATTACAGGCCTGGCAGCAGCAATGGGAGGCCCGTAATCTGCCAGCACCCTATGACAAAATGGAACACACCAGCAGTGTGAGGAGACCTGAAAGTGGCACATGGCAGAGTGTGGCGATGGAGACAGCAGCAATGGGAGGCCGTACAGGGACCCATGAGACACTCTGGACCTGGCAGCAGCATGAGGATGCGGTACGGGGGCCCATCGCAGATTACGGGCCTGGCAGCAGCAATGGGAGGCCCGTAATCTGCCAGCACCCTATGACAAAATTGAACACACCAGCAGTGTGAGGAGACCTGAAAGTGGCACATGGCAGAGTGTGGCGATGGAGACAGCAGCAATGGGAGGCCGTACAGGGACCCATGAGAAACTGTGGACCTGGCAGCAGCATGAGGAGGCGGTACAGGGGCCCATGGCAGATTACAGGCCTGGCAGCAGCAATGGGAGGCCCGTAATCTCCCAGCACCCTATGACAAAATGGAACACACCAGCAGTGTGAGGAGACCTGAAAGTGGCACATGGCAGAGTGTGGTGATGGAGACAGCAGCAATGGGAGGCCGTACAGGGACCCATGACACACTCTGGACCTGGCAGCAGCATGAGGAGGCGGTACAGGGGCCCATGGCAGATTACAGGCCTGGCAGCAGCAATGGGAGGCCCGTAATCTCCCAGCACCCTATGACAAAATGGAACCCACCAGCAGTGTGAGGAGACCTGAAAGTGGCACATGTTTGGGGCATGATTCATGGCGGATTTAGTCAGTTGTGTCAGGAACTGGTGGTTTGAAATCCAGACTAATCCACGCCTGATTCATTTTCACAAACGTGAGTCTCTCCACACTTTGGGTGGACAGTCGTGTCTTCCGCGGAGTTACAATACCTCCTGCCGCACTAAACACGCGCTCCGATGCCACGCTACTGGCCGGGCATGACAGCCTTTCAAGGGCAAATTCAGCTAGTTGGGGCCAAAGGTCAAGTTTCGTTGCCCAGTAGTCAAGGGGATTGTCTACCTCGGTTGGCAGGGTGCTGTCCAAGTAGGCCCAAGCCTGTTGTTTGAGGTCCTGCTCCAGGTCCACCTATGCTGCGGCTGGTTAGTAGTTTCCTCACTGCGCTGGTGAAGAAAGCTACTCATCATCGACTGCAGACTGTGGCAGCCGTTGCTGGTGGAGCTGCCACTGCTCCTACCACCCCACCCCTCCCCTGCTGCCATGGCAGCGGAACGCGAGCGCACAGGGCCCACAGTGTCTGAGGATGGACGTTGGCGCAGAAAGGCAGAGACCAACTGACTACATAGGTGGTTTTTATAGTACGTTATTTTGGCCTCCCTCTCAGCAGGTGTGAAAAAGGCCACCATTTTTGAACGGTAGCGAGGGTCCAACAAGGTGGACAGCCAAAAGTCATCCCTCTGTCTGATGGTTATTATTCGGCTGTCGCTACGCAAGCAAGCGAGCATGCTATGGGCCATTTGTGCCAAGGAATGCGAGGGACTCCCTGCCTCCATCTCCACAGCATACTGCCACGGTGCGTCTGGGTCCTCTGTCTCCTCCTCCTCCTCCTCTGCCAGATGCTCCTGCTCCTCCACTCCTGTCCGCTGAGTGGAAAAACCACCCATTTCACTCAATAATTCCTGAGCACCAATGTCCTCCTCTACCTCCTCCTCTTCTTCCTGTCCTGCCCCCACAGGGGTCATGTGGCGTTGAGATCTGTGCGCCACGTCTACCGCACCCTGACCAGCCATTGTTAACAGCATTTGTTCAAGGACGTGCAACAGAGGAATGACGTCGTTCATCCCATAGTCCTGCCGACTCACGAATAGCGTGGCCTCCTCAAAGGGCCTGAGCAAGCGGCAGGTGTCACGCATGAGCTGCCAATGGCTGACATCGAAGTTACACAGGGGAGTACCTTTATCCGCTTGTAACATCAGGAAATCGGTGATGGCCTTTCGCTGTTCGTAAAGGCGGTCTAACATGTGTAGGGTTGAATTCCACCTTGTTGCAACGTCGCAGATCAGGCGATGCTGTGGAATTCCGTTCTGCCGCTGCAGCTCAAGGAGGGTGTGCTTTGCGGTGTAGGAATGGCTGAAATGCATGCAAAGTTTACGTGACATTTTAAGGATGTCTTGCAGTGGGATGGTGGATTTTAGGAACCACTTGACAACCAGATTGAACACGTGAGCCATGCATGGCGCATGGCACAACCTTCCTTGACGCAGAGCAGACACCATGTTCTTTCCGTTGTCGGTCAACATGGTTCCGATTTTCAGTTTGCGCGGAGACAGCCATCTGTCGATTTCTCTGTTCATTACACTCAGAAGTTCCTCCCCTGTGTGACTACGTTCACCAAGGCATACCAGGTGCAGCACAGCGTGACACCGTTGCGCCCTGCACATGTGATATGCCGGTCGGGTAATGGGACTTGACACGGGGGTGGCGGCTGAGGACACGGCGGAAGAAGAGGTGGTAGAGGCGGACATCTTTGCCGGACCAAGAACGTGCAAACGAGGAGGCAAAAGCGGCGTGACCTGTCCAAGTTGCTGGTGCGGCTGTGCCGGCACCACGTTCACCCAGTGGGCCGTAAATGACATGTACTGTCCCTGACCGTAGTTACAGCTCCACACGTCGGCGCTGCCGTGCACTTTGGCAGAGACCGACATGCTCAAAGACTGGCCCACCATCTCTTCTACATGTGAATGCAGGGCTGGCACTGCCTTTTTGGAGAAGAAATGCCGGCTTGGCACTCTCCACCGCAGCGCGGCACAAGCTATCATTTCTCGGAAAGGTGCTGAGTCCACCACTTGGAAAGGGAGGGACTGCAGCACCAGCAACTTGGACAGGAGGACGTTCAGCTTCTGCACCGTCGGGTGCGTGCTCGCAAACTGTTGTCTCTTGGAAACGGATTCCAAGAAAGACTGCTGACGGAATCCGTGAAGAGGAGTAGCAGGAGAAGGAGCGTCTGAACGAGCGGAAGATGCCAACGAGCGACAACTCCCCTCAGCAGAGGTGTTGGAGCCTTGACTGGCTGATAGAGGGCGATTGACGTCGGGTGACAGAGCAAGTAACGGAGCGGGTGATGGAGCGGGGGCTGGGGCAGGCAGAACCGCCGTATCTTTATCACGGTTTTCCCAGGCCACCAAATGGCGACGCTGCATATGCTGCCGCAACGCTGTAGTCCCAACATGGGCCCCCTGCCACGCTTGACTTTCTGGCCACATAGTCGACATACGGCTACGTTTACTTCCTCGGGCGGCTTGACGAAAAATTGCCACACCGCCGAGTAGGAAACTTTGCCCCCGCTACTCCTCACTGGCTGACTGCTACTTCCTCCGTGCACACCGGCACCACTACTGGCCGTGGTGGTAGGCTGCAGTGGAGCTGGTGCTCTACTCCGTGGCCGTTTGCCTCCACTGACACTGCTGCGACCCTGCTGCCTCCTGGGCAACCCACCGACTGTTTTGCTCGCTGCCAAGCTGGCACCCTCTTCTCCTGATGATGCGGAAGCAATAGCCTGATGACGACAAGGCTGCCAAGTGCGATCAGCCTCATCATCATCAATTAGGGTCTCCGCCTCACTACTAGCCCCCTCGGCTGCGTGTGGGTCAGGAGACAGACCTGTCTCTAGACCGGCTACCGAGCCACTCTCCTCGCCAGTACTTCTTCGCCTGGCTGCTGAAGAGGCCGATGTCTCCCCCCGTTCCTGACCGCCCTCTGTTAGCTCTTCCTCACTGTACAGTGGGGCTGAGCCCACAGCATGCGATACTTCGCTTGGTGAGGGAACACCAAAGGACAGGGGCAGGTAGAGGACACGTGATTTCAGTGGGCTTGCTCCCGGGCCATGCCAACTAACGGTTGTGTCTGACGTACCCACCGACCGTTGGCTGTAGGTGTCAGAGGTGACCTGGGAAGAGGAAGACGACCAAGCCAACCAATCGATGACGGCAGGGTTGTCGGTGGAGACACGACCGCTGGATGACACCGGGAGCACTGGCCTCTGGCTGCGACTAGTGCTGCCTTGACCCCTTCCTCTGCTGCCACGTCTGCTCGCTCCTAAAACATTGCCTCCTCTGCCACTCCTCTGCATGTTGTCTGACATACTCTTTAATTCAACGATTCTGTGTCCCTGAGTAACAATTCTGTGTCCCTCAGTAACAATTCTGTGTCTGTCCTTGAGTAACAATTCTGTGTCCCTGAGTAACAATTCTGTGTCCCTGAGTAACAATTCTGTCCCTCAGTAACAATTCTGTGTCCCTGAGTAACAATTCTGTGTCCCTGAGTAACAATTGTGTGTCCCTCAGTAACAATTCTGTGTCCCTCAGTAACAATTCTGTGTCCCTCAGTAACAATTCTGTGTCTGTCCCTGAGTAACAATTCTGTGTCTGTCCCTGAGTAACAATTCTGTGTCTGTCCCTGAGTAACAATTCTGTGTCCCTCAGTAACAATTCTGTGTCCCTCAGTAACAATTCTGTGTCCCTCAGTAACAATTCTGTGTCCCTCAGTAACAATTCAGTGTCTGTCCCTGAGTAACAATTCTGTGTCCCTCAGTAACAATTCTGTGTCTGTCCCTGAGTAACAATTCTGTGTCCCTGAGTAACAATTCTGTGTCCCTCAGTAACAATTCTGTGTCCCTCAGTAACAATTCTGTGTCTGTCCCTGAGTAACAATTCTGTGTCCCTGAGTAACAATTCTGTGTCCCTCAGTAACAATTCTGTGTCCCTCAGTAACAATTCTGTGTCCCTCAGTAACAATTCTGTGTCTGTCCCTGAGTAACAATTCTGTGTCCATCAGTAACAATTCTGTGTCCCTCAGTAACAATTCTGTGTCTGTCCCTGAGTAACAATTCTGTGTCCCTGAGTAACAATTCTGTGTCCCTCAGTAACAATTCTGTGTCCCTGAGTAACAATTCTGTGTCCCTCAGTAACAATTCTGTGTCCCTCAGTAACAATTCTGTGTCCCTCAGTAACAATTCTGTGTCCCTCAGTAACAATTCTGTGTCTGTCCCTGAGTAACAATTCTGTGTCCCTCAGTAACAATTCTGTGTCCCTCAGTAACAATTCTGTGTCTGTCCCTGAGTAACAATTCTGTGTCCCTGAGTAACAATTCTGTGTCCCTCAGTAACAATTCTGTGTCCCTCAGTAACAATTCTGTGTCCCTGAGTAACGATTCTGTGTCCCTCAGTAACAATTATGTGTCCCTCAGTAACAATTCTGTGTCTGTCCCTGAGTAACAATTCTGTGTCCCTCAGTAACAATTCTGTGTCCCTCAGTAACAATTCTGTGTCCCTCAGTAACAATTCTGTGTCTGTCCCTGAGTAACAATTCTGTGTCCCTCAGTAACAATTCTGTGTCCCTCAGTAACAATTCTGTGTCCCTCAGTAACAATTCTGTGTCCCTCAGTAACAATTCTGTGTCTGTCCCTGAGTAACAATTCTGTGTCCCTCAGTAACAATTCTGTGTCCCTCAGTAACAATTCTGTGTCTGTCCCTGAGTAACAATTCTGTGTCCCTGAGTAACAATTCTGTGTCCCTCAGTAACAATTCTGTGTCCCTCAGTAACAATTCTGTGTCCCTGAGTAACGATTCTGTGTCCCTCAGTAACAATTATGTGTCCCTGAGTAACAATTCTGTGTCTGTCCCTGAGTAACAATTCTGTGTCCCTCAGTAACAATTCTGTGTCCCTCAGTAACAATTCTGTGTCCCTCAGTAACAATTCTGTGTCTGTCCCTGAGTAACAATTCTGTGTCCCTCAGTAACAATTCTGTGTCCCTCAGTAACAATTCTGTGTCCCTGAGTAACAATTCTGTGTCCCTGAGTAACAATTGTGTGTCCCTCAGTAACAATTCTGTGTCCCTCAGTAACAATTCTGTGTCCCTCAGTAACAATTCTGTGTCTGTCCCTGAGTAACAATTCTGTGTCTGTCCCTGAGTAACAATTCTGTGTCTGTCCCTGAGTAACAATTCTGTGTCCCTCAGTAACAATTCTGTGTCCCTCAGTAACAATTCTGTGTCCCTCAGTAACAATTCTGTGTCCCTCAGTAACAATTCAGTGTCTGTCCCTGAGTAACAATTCTGTGTCCCTCAGTAACAATTCTGTGTCTGTCCCTGAGTAACAATTCTGTGCCCCTGAGTAACAATTCTGTGTCCCTCAGTAACAATTCTGTGTCCCTCAGTAACAATTCTGTGTCTGTCCCTGAGTAACAATTCTGTGTCCCTGAGTAACAATTCTGTGTCCCTCAGTAACAATTCTGTGTCCCTCAGTAACAATTCTGTGTCCCTCAGTAACAATTCTGTGTCTGTCCCTGAGTAACAATTCTGTGTCCATCAGTAACAATTCTGTGTCCCTCAGTAACAATTCTGTGTCTGTCCCTGAGTAACAATTCTGTGTCCCTGAGTAACAATTCTGTGTCCCTCAGTAACAATTCTGTGTCCCTGAGTAACAATTCTGTGTCCCTCAGTAACAATTCTGTGTCCCTCAGTAACAATTCTGTGTCCCTCAGTAACAATTCTGTGTCCCTCAGTAACAATTCTGTGTCTGTCCCTGAGTAACAATTCTGTGTCCCTCAGTAACAATTCTGTGTCCCTCAGTAACAATTCTGTGTCTGTCCCTGAGTAACAATTCTGTGTCCCTGAGTAACAATTCTGTGTCCCTCAGTAACAATTCTGTGTCCCTCAGTAACAATTCTGTGTCCCTGAGTAACGATTCTGTGTCCCTCAGTAACAATTATGTGTCCCTCAGTAACAATTCTGTGTCTGTCCCTGAGTAACAATTCTGTGTCCCTCAGTAACAATTCTGTGTCCCTCAGTAACAATTCTGTGTCCCTCAGTAACAATTCTGTGTCTGTCCCTGAGTAACAATTCTGTGTCCCTCAGTAACAATTCTGTGTCCCTCAGTAACAATTCTGTGTCTGTCCCTGAGTAACAATTCTGTGTCCCTGAGTAACAATTCTGTGTCCCTCAGTAACAATTCTGTGTCCCTCAATAACAATTCTGTGTCCTTCAGTAACAATTCTGTGTCTGTCCCTGAGTAACAATTCTGTGTCCCTCAGTAACAATTCTGTGTCCCTCAGTAACAATTCTGTGTCTGTCCCTAAGTAACAATTCTGTGTTCCTGAGTAACAATTCTGTGTCCCTGAGTAACAATTCTGTGTCCCTCAGTAACAATTCTGTGTCCCTCAGTAACAATTCTGTGTCTGTCCCTGAGTAACATTTCTGTGTCTGTCCCTGAGTAACAATTCTGTGTCTGTCCCTGAGTAACAATTCTGTGTCCCTAAGTAACGGTTCTGTGTCCCTAAGTAACGGTTCTGTGTCCCTAAGTAACGATTGTGTGTCCCTAAGTAACGGTTCTGTGTCCCTAAGTAACGGTTCTGTGTCCCTAAGTAACGATTCTGTGTCCCTAAGTAACGGTTCTGTGTCCCTAAGTAACGGTTCTGTGTCCCTGAGTAACAATTCTGTGTCCCTCAGTAACAATTCTGTGTCCCTCAGTAACAATTCTGTGTCCTTCAGTAACAATTCTGTGTCTGTCCCTGAGTAACAATTCTGTGTCCCTCAGTAACAATTCTGTGTCCCTCAGTAACAATTCTGTGTCTGTCCCTAAGTAACAATTCTGTGTTCCTGAGTAACAATTCTGTGTCCCTGAGTAACAATTCTGTGTCCCTCAGTAACAATTCTGTGTCCCTCAGTAACAATTCTGTGTCCCTCAGTAACAATTCTGTGTCTGTCCCTGAGTAACAATTCTGTGTCCCTCAGTAACAATTCTGTGTCCCTCAGTAACAATTCTGTGTCCCTGAGCAACAATTCTGTGTCCCTGAGTAACAATTCTGTGTCCCTGAGTAACAATTCTGTGTCCCTCAGTAACAATTCTGTGTCCCTCAGTAACAATTCTGTGTCTGTCCCTGAGTAACAATTCTGTGTCTGTCCCTGAGTAACAATTCTGTGTCTGTCCCTCAGTAACAATTCTGTGTCTGTCCCTCAGTAACAATTCTGTGTCCCTCAGTAACAATTCTGTGTCCCTCAGTAACAATTCTGTGTCTGTCCCTGAGTAACAATTCTGTGTCTGTCCCTGAGTAACAATTCTGTGTCTGTCCCTGAGTAACAATTCTGTGTCCCTCAGTAACAATTCTGTGTCCCTCAGTAACAATTCTGTGTCTGTCCCTGAGTAACATTTCTGTGTCTGTCCCTGAGTAACAATTCTGTGTCTGTCCCTGAGTAACAATTCTGTGTCCCTAAGTAACGGTTCTGTGTCCCTAAGTAACGGTTCTGTGTCCCTAAGTAACGATTGTGTGTCCCTAAGTAACGGTTCTGTGTCCCTAAGTAACGGTTCTGTGTCCCTAAGTAACGGTTCTGTGTCCCTAAGTAACGATTCTGTGTCCCTAAGTAACGGTTCTGTGTCCCTAAGTAACGGGTCTGTGTCCCTAAGTAACGATTCTGTGTCCCTAATACAGAGAGATCTGTCTCTCTTGAATGACCAGAGGCAAATGGAGAATTGTAAGATGGCCGCAATTTATAGCTCCACCATTACACAGTGCTGGCTGGCTGGCTGCTGATTGGCTAATGCGATCACATGTCATGAATGAATGCATTATGGGTCAGCGTGCCTTGTCTGCGCGCCTTCCCAGAGATCCCTGCTCCGTCGCCGCACATGTCGCCGCCATTTTTGGAAAAATTTCGATTCGCGCATCCGAAGTCTGCTAATTTTCGGATTCGGCGCGAATCGAATATTTCCCAATATTCGAAACAAATTCCACTTCGCCATGTTCGATTCGCTCATCTCTAATTGATACCATTCACTGCCCTGCTGACCATAGCTAACTGCACTACTGACAGTATCCACTGTCACACTGACATCGTCCACTGCTCTACTGGCTGGCACCATTCACAGTCGCACTGACATCGAAATTTTTCTAATATTCGAAACGAATTCCACTTCGCCGAGTTCGATTCGCTCATCTCTAGTCTTAAGCTGTTCAGGTTGGTGGGGTCCAGGGAGGGCTTTTTAAGTATGGGAGTGATGTGCGCATGCTTTAGAGGGGAGGGGAAGGCACCAGTAGAGAGGGAAAGATTGAAGATGTGAGTGAGGAAGCATAGGATGGAAGAAGAGGGTGACCGTAGTAGTTGTGAGGGAACAGGATCCAGGGGGCAGGTAGTGAGATGGGCTTCTGAAAAAATCTGAGTGACCTCTTCGGTAGTAGCAAGTTTCAAAAGAGTAAAGTGTTGAGGGAGGTTTAGTATAAGGTATGCTAAGTGGGATGAATGTCTGTGCAGTAGTGATGCCCTTACGAACTGTGTCAATCTTGTTTTTGAAATGATTTGCAATCTCATGAGCAGTGAGTGAGGTACTGGGTGGAGGTGGAGATGGAGGAAGTAGAGAGTTAAAAGTAGTACAACGAGGACTGGATGACAAGGTATTAATAAGAGTGACAAAGTAGGCTTGTTTTGGCAGCATGAAGGGAGGAATTGTATGTTAAGAAAGCAGATTTATATCGGATGAATGCTTGCTGGGATTTGGTTTTACGCCACAATCACTCCAGCGCACGACTATGTCCTTTAAGATTTCTGGTGTTGTCAGTCTGCCAAGGTTGTAACAGTCGGGGCCTGATGCTTCGTGTTGTTAGAGGAGCAAGTTAGTCTAATGCGGATGAAAGCAAACTGTTATAGACAGCAGTGGCCAGGTCAGGGCAGGGCAGGGGAGAGAGTCTGTCATAGAGTTGGTCAGTTGCGGAGTGGAAAGGAGCAGGGTTTAAGTTGTGAAGGTTTCTGCGGGTAATTGCTGCTTGGAGGGATAGGTGTTTGAAGACGAGGACACTGT
Source organism: Staurois parvus (assembly GCF_062004578.1). Taxonomy (NCBI): domain Eukaryota; kingdom Metazoa; phylum Chordata; class Amphibia; order Anura; family Ranidae; genus Staurois; species Staurois parvus. The sequence goes on along the minus strand of NW_028318023.1, from coordinate 3,183,559 downwards.
GAAGGTGATGAGATTGTGATCAAAGAGAGGAAAGGGGGTGTTTTTGAGATTGTAGGGAGTGCAAAGATGGGAGAACACAAGGTCTAATGTATTCCCACCAGAGTGAGTGGAGGACTGTATACACTGTGCTAATGCAAAAGATGAGGTTAGGTTGAAGAGTTGGGATGTAGCCGGGTTGTTGACATTGATAGGGATGTTAAAATCTCCAAGAATGATAGTGGGTAGGTCAGAGGAGAGAAAGTAGGGTAGCTAGGCGGAGAAATCATCAAGAAAGCGGAACACCGGTCCAGGAGGCTGATAGATCACTGCAATCCTCAGAGAAATGGGAGAAAACAGCCGGATGCAGTGAGTCTCGAAAGAAGAGAAGGATAGAGAGGGAGGGTTAGGGAGGACTTAAAAGGTGCTCAGTGGGGATAGAAGCAAACCAACCCCACCACCTTTCCGACCACTGGGTCTGGGTAAGTGGGTCCAGATGAGGCCTCCATAGGAAAGTGCTGTGGGGGAAGCAGAATCTGCTCCTTGGAGCCAGGTTTCCATAATTGCTAGTAGGTTAAGGGAGCGGGAGACAAAAAGGTCATGGACAGAGGTGAGCTTTTTACAGATTTTTTGGCAGAGTATTTTGGCGAGTGTCTCATTTTTAGTGGAGGCACTTCAAGCACTGAGTTAAACATTGGTGTGAAAACTATGTTGGGAAGAAGATATTTGTTTGGACTGAAAAAATTTATGTTTTTACACTATACTGGGTGTAATCGTGAAGATCTGACTGATATTGTATAATGTAATGGAATATTATATTTGTCAGTTTGCATATACAGTGAGGAACAGAAGTATTTGAACACCCTGTGATTTTTCAAGTTCTCCCACTTAGAAATCATGGAGATGTCTGAAATTCACATTGTAGGTGCATTCCCACTCTGAGAGACATAATTAAAAAAAAAATTCAGGAAATCACATTGTATGATTTGTAAAGAATTTATTTGTTTTGCACTGCCAAACATAAGTATTTGAACACCTGAGAAAATCAGTGTTAATATTTGGTACAGAAGCCTTTGTTTGCAATTACAGAGGTCAAACGTTTCCTGTAGTTCTTGACCAGATTTGTACACACTGCAACAGGGATTTTGGCCCACTCCTCCACACAGATCTCCTCTAGATTTGTCAGGTTTCGGGGCTGTCGCTGAGCAACATGGAGTTTCAGCTCCCTCCAAAGATGTACTATTGGATTTATGTCAGGAAACTGGCTAGGCCACTCCAGAACCTTGATATGCTTCTTACTGTCATGGAAATTTTGTATTGTTGGTCGAACTTTAAATGTGTCATGTATTCGTGTTATTCATATGTCTCTCGTGTGGCTTAATTAAAGCTCTGAAGGCTGCAATTGGGCCATGCGCATGTACAATGTATGTATTACAGTACTCGGCTTGGTAATGGATGAGATGGCAGATCTGCGCTTATAGACCGGCGTGTATACCACCACGGCATTCCATGCGAATGCTGCTGTCAGTAGACCGTGGGCCTGTATCCGCATATCAGCAGCATGGTACCACGTGGGCTTCATAACGCAATGCGCAAGCGGTGTGAACTCCACGTGTAGGCTTATGCATATCTTACAACCCATTACCAACTTGAAACTGTATCTGGATGGATGTGTTTTAATAAAGATCGTATCGGGCCCATCCAGGTACAGACTGATATTTTTAGGGAGTGCTTGTGCAGAGAATTTTACATACCAATAGAAGCTAGTAGGACAGGAAATATGACCTCAGATGGCTCATAGGGGGGAAGGGGAGGAAGTCTGCTGACCTCAGAAGGTTCATGGGGGAGGACCAGTGATAGATAATAGCAAAGGCTATGCTCCAATTGGAATGTATATCCTCTGTATAGGCAATCCCCATTGTATTGTTCGGTGGGAGGGATTGACTTTATTCATGTGGGGGGCATGTGTGTATTCTTAATAAAACAGAGAGCTGAGCCTAAAATCAGCCCTTATGTGGATTGCAACCAGCCCTAGAGTGTCGTGTGATCATTCCAGGGTAACGGAGCTCCATCACCCACAAATTCAACAGAACCAAAGTATTTGGATGGGCAGGAATCGTGTAGTTTGGCTGCAGTCGTGGTAAGCGAGATTCGCACAGCTTTATGGGGGATTTCTGCGCATCCAACTGCGAGTACTCACGGTAAGGAGAAATTCGTTAAAGCGAATTTCCAAGACAGTTTGGCGAGCCTGGTGGATACTAACGCGTATTCTTGCGTAGCTAACCAAGAACGAGGGGGGAATGGCCATCATGAACTAGCAAAAAGTATGCCGGCACATTTCAGGTCTCTCTGCCATTAAGAGGATCGCTTTTTGCGTGTTCGTGTGGCTGATTTCGCTCTCTGTTAGCTAACAAGAAATACCGCTTAACAAGGACCTCATTTTTTGTCCTAAACTCTTGATTTGTGGGTGAAAGACAAGGGTTTGTCTCTGCGGAACGCAGCAGAGGGGGGGGTTTTGGTTGGCTGGATTTGGTCAAGTTTAAAAAATCTTCCAACCAAAAATTAAACGGGTATATGTTTTAGTGGGTAAAAGTTGTTGCATAGTGTTAGGTAAGTATTTGTGGGCTGTAGGTACTGTGGTGATTGCTTTACCCCCCTCCACGTGAGGTAATTATTACAGTGCTGAAAGGCTTAGGTTAATTGTTAACTGTTGTAAGATCTGTGTTATGTGGTCTGTACAATGTTTTGTGGTACCACTGCTCCCAGCAAGCATGCAGCAGGGGATCCTTTTTGTTACATGTGCATGTTAGTGTGATATGTTGGTGTTTTATGTCCGTTCTGTGATTGTGCCCAAATTGTGTTGTATGTGTGCTTCATATTGTTGTGTAATTGTCCAGTGTATGTTCTGTCTAAAAGTCTGTTTTATGTAAGAGGCAATTTTGAGGCTAGAGTCTGCCGTGTGCTCCTCTGTGGGGGGTCATTCTAGTATCTGCCATGTGCTCCTCTGTGGGGGGGTCATCTTCTTGACAAACCACATGGACTCCTTTTGTTTGGTGGCCATTTTGTTGGCTACCAAATGTGCAGTAATCTCTATGCAATGTGTATGAAGTTTCCTATATGCATTTGACCCATTTTGTGTTTTTAATCCAAATTTTTTTACAGTTTCATTTGTTTGCTTTTAGCTTTAAATTTGCGTATTGCCAGCCAATTTAAAGTGTATTAAGCGAGTTTTCCCTTCACGTGTTCCACATTTAATGAGCGCGGTGAAGTCTGGGTTTTTGCACATAGATTTCTTGTATAGTGATTATGTTTTTCTTGTGTTTTTCCTGTTAAAAGTAGTTCCTTATTGTAAAGCGGGTTTGTTTTAAGCTGCTGTGTCGCGTGTTTCACGTCCAGCAGACTTTTTGTGTAAACGGTTCTAGGTGGTTGCAGTAAAGATTGCGTGTATAACGTGGATCGTTTAGCGGTGCTGATAGGAGTGATTTTTGAGTCAGCAACAAGGTTACTTTTGGCGCAGTTTTTCGGTTTACCTCGGTGTAATTGTTTTACTGTGAAACGTCCCGTGTTTTTCATAAGGATCCACTTTGTCCTTTTTAACAGTTTTTCAGGTTGAAAAAGGGTTTTTCTGTGTGTATTAGGAAAGTTTTTTTCTTTTTACACAAATTTCCTAAAGGTCAGTTAGCAGGTTTCTGCCCAACCAGTGACCCCTAAGTAACATCCAAGAACCCCTCTTTTTGTTTTGACTTGTGTTAGCTACTGTGTGCAGGGAGAGAAAAGCCACTTTCATCATTGTGCGGTGTGGCCTGCCAAACACAGTGGGTGATGAGAACCACATAAATTACGCTGTGTGAGTGGGCGGTCCAGGGAAATCCTGGTTACCACAAACACTTCGGGTGGTCAGGATCACACAAATTGCGCTGTGGGAGTGGGAGGTGTGCTCTCAGTCTGACCGCCACTTGATGCGCTTCGGGTGATCGATAAGTATCACATAAATTACGCTGTGCTGGGAAAGTGGTGGAATCAGGCCTCTCGGTAGGATCCCACCGAGTGCTCCAGGGGGTAAACAGGTACCCGGACGCGGGATATATACCAGTGACTAGTCACGATGGGCAGTAGTCAGTCCATGAAGAGAGAGGGGGAACCAGCCCTCTTCAGGGTAAGGACAGCTGCACAACTGATGAAGGTGAGTTTGGGGGGGAAGTCTACAGAACCCCTCAAAAGGTGGAATAAATGGTCGAAGGGTACCAGATGGGAAATTCCCCGGGAAGGTACATTTGACGCATGGAGGTGGGAAAAATTCATCTCTGAATTTGAACCACGGATGCAGGCGTCAGAACTAGAGATCGCACAGCTATGGCTTCACAGGTCAATCCAATTAGGGAAGCAAGGCATACATAAACTGGTGTCTGTCCGGAAGAACCAGGTGATGTATACCTGGCCTCCAGAGGGAATAAAACAGGAGGATCCAGTGTCAGAGGTGGAGGAAGCTCTTTCAGGGCTGACTCTACTAAGGCAGGCAGGATCAGGGTCTACTGGGGTCCCCCAACAACCAACAGTGGCTGAGATAAGTATAACTGCACCTGTCTCTTCTGTTAGTGACGTCACTCTTGACATACCTTCTGTGTCTTCTGTCTCTATGCCTCAGCCTCTGCCTCTACCTCTCCCTTCTCCCTGCTTCACCCCAGCTCCTTCTGTTTCCAACTATGAAGCCTACTCAACAACCGATTTGCAGACTATCTGTGAATCAAGGGGAATAGACACCCGGTTAAAAAACAGGGCGGATTGCATCAAAGCGCTACGAACCACTGATCAGACCCCTGCCCCCCAGCTATACCCTGATCTGAGGGACCTCAAACCTGAAGGTGCAGTAAGCGAGGTGGTTAATCTAAGCCCACCGATGAAGCTGGGTCAGCCCTTGCACTCTTCCCGGACCGAGGCCTATCCAGTCAGGGTGCAGCAATTTGAAGGTCCTCCCAATGCACGGGGGGAACGGACTTTAGGGGAACGGGTAGTTTGGCATGTCCCCTTCACCCCGGCAGAGATCCGCACTATTCTGGCTGAGCTCCCGGACTATCGAGTCAATCCGAGAGGATTTGCTCGAATGTTTGGACAAAACCAGTTCAGCTATGGTATGAGCGGGTCAGATTGTGCACAGATCCTACGGGCAAAGGTGGGCATGGAAGTGGCCAGTACAGTGATTGCAGGGTGCTCTATAACCACGCATGAGGAGATGACTTCAGGGGGCAAAGAGTTCTGTACACAGCTAAAGGCAAAGCTTCCAGAAATGTATGGTGCTACCTCTACTACGGACATGATGAAGCTCACCCAGGGTCCTAATGAGGAAAGCGCCTGCTTCTGGCGCCGTCTCAAGCAGACGGCACTGGATGCGGATCTGGAAGTTGGACCTGATGCTCCAACTGAAGGGGTAAAGGTGACCGCGACGCACATTCTGTTGCGGGCCAAATTTTTGGAAGGCATCGATACTAAAATTCGGGAAAGGCTGGTTCTGGCCCGACCCGAATATAATGAGATGTCTATCCCTGCTATCCTTTCCACTCTTGCGGCAATAGAGAGGGAAATGGATAGAAGAAAACAAGACAAGGCCAAAGTTCTTATGTCCCAGACCCCACACGAAAAACCAAGGGATCTGGGTCACAGGAAGAATAGGCCCCCACCCAGGTGCTTCCAGTGCCACCAAACGGGGCACATGAGGAGGAGCTGTCCCCAATTACCTAAAGGTCGGTGGCAGTTCATTCCTGATGAGTCCTCCGCCCCTATGACCACCATGGTAAGTAACTCCTATGAATTCTCATAGGAAGTTGACAAATCGGTGTCGGCCCAGATCCATCTTTTTCTAGAGGAATTAAAATATCCCCTCCCTTGCCTCACCGACACCAGTGCAGCAAGAACGGTCCTGCGAAAACAGGACATCCAAGGCAAGGTACCCCTCTCAGGGGAAAACCCTACTAACCTCACTATCAAACGATGCACTATTCTTAACCCAGCTTCTCTTCTTCCTGTGTCGGAAGATGAGAAGGGGGGGGAGGACAGCAATGACAGTGCTGAATTTTGCAACACGACTAACAATACTAACACCTCTTCTGCTAACATGTCTTCTTTGTCCACTACTAATCTCTCTTCCAAAGGACACGACTGCATTTCTTTGGTGGAACTGGAGTCAGCGGCGACACACCCCGTATCACCCCGAGAGTAGCGGTAAGGTTGAACGTCTTCCGATACCCAAAAACCTTGGCCTGAGTGTCTCCCCATTGCCCTCTATTCCATCCGGAATGCCCCTCGGCAACCACATGGGCTGTCACCCTACGAGGTGTTGTTTGGGGGACCTCCCAAAACAGGGTTGTACTTTCCTCAACAGTTGTTGTCTTTGCATTCACAGCTTACAGGTTATGTGCAATCTCTGCAACGGGAGCTGCAGAAGATACACCATCGGGTTCGCGAATCGCTCCCCGATCCAAATACAATAACAGGTGTTCTTTCTATTGAGCCAGGTGATTGGGTCGTCCTAAAGAAACATCAAAGAACCGGACTCGAGCCACGGTTCACCGGACCATACCAAGTCCAGCTGACGACACCTACCTCACTCAAGCTCGAGGGACGAGACAACTGGGTGCACGCAAGCCACTGCAAGAAGCTTCTCAGCTACACCAGAGAATGAGGGGTGTCATTTTCCTTTTTCTTTTTGTTTGTATGTCTTACATGTGTGTGAACGGAGGAAAAGACGGCAGATACCCCAACCTTTTATTTAAAATGCACCTGCGTTTAGCCAGAACCGCCAACAAAACCAACTGTTGGGTATGCTCTAAGCCCCCACCCAGTCATCACATGTCCGCAATGGCCGCTGTTCATGCCCTATATGACATCCGCGTCGGCATGAAAAAGCAAGGGACCCCTGGTCAGCCCCCACGTAGACATTTGTCGGTAGAACTTAATGACACATTTTTAGCAGGTAACATCAGTTTCAGCACCAATATTAGCTCTAGCTCCTGTAGGGCCCTCACCAGTCCATTATGGGTAACTGGGCAGCTAGGCAGCCCTCAGGTGTGCTTTAACATCAGCTTTGGCACAGGTAACAAGTTTGTTGGGACTACCACCTGCGAGGGAGGTATAACTGTCAATCTGACTAACCAGACTTCCTTTCTGAGTAACCACACTGACCGACCAGACCACGTGTGTTGGAAGGACGGATGTGATGTGCAGACTGAGGGAGCAATCCCCCAGTCTGTGCAACTGTTGCTCAGTACCAGAGGCCGAACGAGGAACTCCTCCTGTTCTGCTCTGACAGGTCCATACTATTTTCTGTGTGGTTCGGCAGCCTATAGAACATTTCCCCAGAACGCGAAAGGTTCGTGTGCCCTCATAAAGCTAGTCCCCGCATCCTATGTAGTGATGGACCATGAAGAGTTGATGGTCCACAAGAAGGTAAGGATGGCAGGGAGAGTTCGCAGGGAGCTGTTCTCTGAGGGCGACCAGGCATGGGCTTGGTTCCCCTCATGGACAGGATGGGGAATAGAACTTATGAAGCGCCTGAACAATTTTTCTGTCATCGTGGATAGTATGTTTAACGAGACCGTAGAGGCTGTCAGAGAAATTGCCCAAGAACAACGGCAGATGGGAATTTTAGTGCTTCAGGAGAAGATGGCCCTCGATTATCTTTTAGCTGCCAAAGGGGGGTTCTGTGAGTTCATCGGAGAGGATTGTTGTACTTGGATAGAAGACACCGATGACAAGGTCCAGGCCCATATGGACAAAGTTAGTGAACTACAGGGAAAAGCTAGAGCTATAGCTAGTGAGGGTTGGAATCCGTTCAAGGGTTTGGGAGGATTGGGAGATTTCCTGTTCTCCATCGGATCTTGGTTGAAGGAAGTGGGAGTGTATATCCTGATGCTTCTCTTTTTCATCTGCCTTTTATATGCCGCGGTGAGATGTTCCTGTTGCCTCATCGACCGTGTAAACCAAGCTCGGGCAGACGACCACATCTCCATGCCCGCTCCTGGGATCCCACTCCAACCACTGATCGGAGGAAGACCTCACCAACCATCCACCTTCTCTACAGATTACGTCCTGGCTTCCCTCTAATTTATCTCTCTGAAGACCACATTCTCCAAGACCTTCAAGCAAGCTTCAAGCCTCATCATGGTTTGTGTCTGCGATTTGGAAAACTGTCTGGGTCGAGACCAGCCTTGTGTGGCCCCGTCTGCAGGGGCAATTTGAGAATCTGTTGCTGGATCTCCCCAGACCACCGTGGGATCACAAGCTTTATTCATACCACAAGTCTGTTTGTGGTTTTTGCAAGAGCCTTCCTGTAGTGAAGGTTCCAACGCTCTTGAGGATCATCGCTTCAATCAAGCCTGTTTGCGTCGAGTCTGCGTCGGGTCTTGTTGTTTCAGGTACCCCGTGGAGCTTTATTCTCAGGGACAACTACAGGAACTCTTTGAAGTTTGAGACTACACCCATCAAGCTGAAGAAGATCAAGAAGGGACACGAGGAGAATATGATAAAACAGGAGGGAATGTCATGGAAATTTTGTATTGTTGGTCGAACTTTAAATGTGTCATGTATTCGTGTTATTCATATGTCTCTCGTGTGGCTTAATTAAAGCTCTGAAGGCTGCAATTGGGCCATGCGCATGTACAATGTATGTATTACAGTACTCGGCTTGGTAATGGATGAGATGGCAGATCTGCGCTTATAGACCGGCGTGTATACCACCACGGCATTCCATGCGAATGCTGCTGTCAGTAGACCGTGGGCCTGTATCCGCATATCAGCAGCATGGTACCACGTGGGCTTCATAACGCAATGCGCAAGCGGTGTGAACTCCACGTGTAGGCTTATGCATATCTTACAACCCATTACCAACTTGAAACTGTATCTGGATGGATGTGTTTTAATAAAGATCGTATCGGGCCCATCCAGGTACAGACTGATATTTTTAGGGAGTGCTTGTGCAGAGAATTTTACATACCAATAGAAGCTAGTAGGACAGGAAATATGACCTCAGATGGCTCATAGGGGGGAAGGGGAGGAAGTCTGCTGACCTCAGAAGGTTCATGGGGGAGGACCAGTGATAGATAATAGCAAAGGCTATGCTCCAATTGGAATGTATATCCTCTGTATAGGCAATCCCCATTGTATTGTTCGGTGGGAGGGATTGACTTTATTCATGTGGGGGGCATGTGTGTATTCTTAATAAAACAGAGAGCTGAGCCTAAAATCAGCCCTTATGTGGATTGCAACCAGCCCTAGAGTGTCGTGTGATCATTCCAGGGTAACGGAGCTCCATCACCCACAAATTCAACAGAACCAAAGTATTTGGATGGGCAGGAATCGTGTAGTTTGGCTGCAGTCGTGGTAAGCGAGATTCGCACAGCTTTATGGGGGATTTCTGCGCATCCAACTGCGAGTACTCACGGTAAGGAGAAATTCGTTAAAGCGAATTTCCAAGACATTACGGAGCCACTCCTTGGTTATCCTGGCTGTGTGCTTTGGGTCGTTGTCATGTTGGAAGACCCAGCCACGACCCATCTTCAATGCTCTGACTGAGGGAAGGAGGTTGTTGCTCAAAATCTCACAATAAATGGTCCCATTCATCCTCTCCTTAATAGAGTGCAGTCATCCTGTCCCCTTCGCAGAAATGCACCTCCAAAGCATGATGTTACCACCCCCATGCTTCAAAGTAGGGATGGTGTTCTTGGGATGCAACTCATCCTTCTTTTTCCTCCAAACACGACGAGTGAAGTTTAGACCAAAAAGTTCTACTTTGGTCTCATCTGACCACATGACTTTCTCCCATGCCTCCTCTGGATCATCCAGTTGGTCATTGACAAACTTCAGACGGGCCTGGACATGTGATGATAGGACATGTGATGGCAGGGCAACCTTCCGTGCAATGCATGATTTGAAACCATGACAGCGTAGTGTTCTACCGACTGTGACCTTTGAAACTGTGCTCCCAGCTCTCTTCATGTCATTGACCATCTCCTCCCTTGTAGTTCTGGGCTGATTTCTCACCTTTCTTATCATCAGTGATACCCCACGAGGTGAGATCTTGCATGGAGCCCCAGTCCGAGGGAGACTGACAGTCATCTTTAGCCTCTTCCATTTTCTAACAATTGCTCCATCAGTTGATCTATTTTCACCAAGCTGCTTGGCAATTGCCCCATAGCCCTTTCCAGCCTTGTGGAGGTCCACAATTTTGTCTCTGGTGTCTTTTGACAGCTCTTTGGTCTTGCCCATGGTAGTAGTTGGTGTCTGACTGACTGTGGGGTGAACAGGTGTCTTTGAAGAGCTCAGACAGGTGCTACTAAGTTAGATTAATGAGTGGAGTAGAGGTGGACTTTTTAAGGCACAGTAACAGGTCTTTGAGAGCCAGAATTCTTGCTGTTTCATAGGTGTTCAAATACTTATGTTCAGCAGTGCAAGACAAATAAACTCTTTAAAAATCATACAATGTGATTTCCTGATTTTTTTTTTAATTCTGTCTCTCAGAGTGGAAATGCACCTACAATGTGAATTTCTAAGTGGGAGAACTTGCAAAATCGCAGGGTGTTCAAATACTTCTGTTCCTCACTGTACTTATATTATTTAGGTTTGGTCAGTGTAATTTCATGTGCAGCTTACCTGACATCTGTGCGACTTCATGCACAGATGTCTATGCAAGTCACAAATGAAATCACCAAAAATAACGCAGAAACCTTTTTTCAAAATCTGTGCTGCACCACAAAGTCGGAGTCTCACCAATTTGAACTTTTAAATTGGCACAAATAGGGTGCGACTTGTGCATTTTTGGACTGTCAAACCGCATGACAGGTTGCACCGGTGTGAACAGGAGCGTATTTACCACAAGGCAAACAAGGCATTTGCCTAGGGTGGCATTTTTCAGGGGGGGCAGAAGGGATGAAAGAAGAGACACGCAGCATGGGGACCAAGTGAGATCTGAGAGAGGCTGCAGGCTTCTTGATGGTGTACACAGAGCCTGACTCTTGTTCCCGGGATTTCCGGAGCTGTGAAGGTGAGTGTCTATCTCTCGCCAGGGTGGGGGGGTTGTCAGTGTATGGGGGGGAGTGGTAGTGGAAGGCTCACTCGGGTGGGGGCTGGGGTGTTGTTGGTTAATGTCAGGGATCTCCTCGATCCCTGCCGCGATGGTCCCGGCGCAGGCGCAGTGCACCGCCCTGTGCAGGTACACGGGCACTAGGTCCGGGCCGGCCGCGGCGTTTGAGTTCGCGCATGCGCAGTAGAAGCCGCGGCCGCCCGCTGGGCACCAATGGCAGCGCAGGGCGGGATATTTAAATGGCCCTGAGCTGTCATTCAGTGCCTTCTGGTCTTCCCTGCATCCTGTGAACCTGTGATCCTGTGCCCCTTGTAAGTTTTGACCCGGATTGTACCTGACCTTGCTGCTTTCTCCTGCTCTGACCCTTGCTTTGCCTGACCTCTCTCCTGAATGCCCCCTATTGGATTTGACCTGCTGTTGCTGACCTGGCGTGTGACCCGACCATTCTATGCCCGCTGCCTTGTACCTTGCCGTCCTCTCTGTTACCGACCCGGCCTGTCTGACCTTGCTCATCCATCCATCCATCCCTTGCAGCGGGGTCTTCTGACCTCCTCACATCAGACTCTTCCCCGTGGGAGCCCCTTGCGCATACTACTACCACTGACGGGCGCACCCAGTAGTCACGACCTGGTCTCAGGGAGCTCCAAGTCCATCTCCACCATCAGGGGCCCTGGTGAACAAGCACCCTGGGACTTAGACTCCGTGCGCTGGGGACGCCTATTCAGTGGAGTGCTAGTAGTACCGCCGGGCGGTCCCTTACAGTACCAGAAGGCCATGACTGAGTCTAGAGGAGGTCCCTCGCCGCTGGAGGAGATCTGCAGGCACCTGTCCAATTTCACACAGGCAGTATCGGCCCTGCAGGATAGATGCCAGCAGATTGAAACTCAATTCCAGACCTGCACTATATCCGTTCCCGCCCCACAGGCCACGGTCCCCGCACCTCCAGCCGTAGCAGCCCCTGTGCTGGTGTCTGGGGCATCCGCACCACTCCCGGCGGCCGACCCCCGAGTACCCTTACCGGAACGTTTCCACGGGGACCGCACACGCTTCAGATCATTCCGCGAGTCCTGCCTCCTCTATTTTGAGCTACAACCCCGAACCTTCGTGACTGAATCCGTGAAGGTGGGGTTCGTCGTCTCCCTCCTGCAGGGTGAACCCCAAGACTGGGCCCATCGATTACGGGGAAAAAATGACCCTCACCTCAGTTCGGTTGACAGTTTTTTTGATGCTATGGCCATCCTTTATGATGACCCGCAGCGGGCAGCTTCTGCTGAAGCTACTCTGTACACGCTCCGGCAAGGCCGCCGAGCGGCCGAGGAGTACGCATCTGAATTTAGGCGGTGGATGCGGGATACTCGCTGGAACGAGTTCGCACTCCTGCATCAGTTCCGTATTGGCCTATCAGATGGCCTGAAAGACGAGCTCGCCCGGGTGGAGGTACCTGAGACTTTAGAGGACTTAATAGCACTGACCATTAAAATTGACCGTAGACTGCGGGAACGCAGGTTTGAGAGGTCCGGCCAGGGTCATGGAAATCCCTGGGGATCATTTCAAGGTCCCAGTCAAACACCTAGGCCAATCATCCAAAACCGGCCACCTGGAGACAACCCCGAACCCATGCAGCTCGGCCTGGCACGGCCTAAACTATCCCCAGAGGAACATCTGCGCAGACGATCCCAGAACCTGTGCCTCTATTGTGGCGAAGCTGGTCATATGGCACGTTCCTGCCCGCAGAAAATGAGTAAGTGCACCTCTTCTTCCTTATCCATTGGCAATGTTGGTCCATCCCAATACTTAGTGGTACCCCTTTCCTTTCAGCTTCCAGAAAGGACCGTGGAAGTATCGGCCATAATTGACTCTGGGGCATGCAGCTGCTTCTTGGATATTAATTTTGCTCACCAGCAGGGTATTCCCCTTCAATTGAAACAGAAGGGGTTCAATATTTATTTGGCCGACGGTTCCCGGATAAAATCGGGGGTAGTGAACCAGGAAACCCCCTCCATCACCACTGTCATTGCCGGCCAGCACCAGGAACTCCTCCGCCTGGATGCTATAGCTTCACCCCTCTTCCCAGTCATTCTGGGGCTCCCATGGTTACGGGCCCATAACCCCCAGATTGACTGGGAGACCGGAGTAATCACGTTCCCTTCCCCATACTGTCGGATATACTGCCGCACTCCGGGCCCGGGGGCCCCCCAAATCCTCCTGTGCTCTGAGGGGGAAGCTGAATTAAAACAAGTAATCCCTGCAGTCTACCATGGGTTTCTAGATGTGTTCAGCAAACGGGGAGCCGATACTCTACCCCCCCACCGCCCTTATGACTGCCCCATTGACCTGTTACCCGGCTCAGAAATTCCTTTTGGGCGAATCTTCCCCCTTTCAGAGCCCGAATTGGGGGCTCTAAAGGAATATATCGAGGACAGCCTCCAGAAGGGGTTCATCCGCCACTCCACTTCACCGGCGGGGGCGGGAATCTTCTTTGTTGAAAAGAAAGATAAAACCTTAAGGCCGTGCATCGATTACAGGGAATTGAACAGGGTCACGATAAAAAACCGTTACCCACTACCGTTAGTACCAGAGCTGTTCCAAAGTCTAAAGTCAGCAGTGGTTTTTACCAAGCTGGATCTGAGGGGGGCGTACAACTTGATTCGCATAAGGGAGGGGGACGAGTGGAAGACGGCCTTCCGCACCCGCTTCGGTCATTTTGAATATCTGGTCATGCCGTTCGGGTTGTGCAATGCTCTGGCCACTTTTCAACACTTTGTAAATGATATTTTTAGGGACTTTCTGGATGTCTTTGTGATCGTTTATTTAGACGATATTCTGATTTTCTCCCCGTCTTTGGGGGAACAGAGAATACATGTAGCAAAAGTATTGGGGCGGTTGCGGCAGCATGGGTTGTACGCCAAGGCAGAAAAATGTTGTTTTGAACAATCCAGCATTGCCTTCTTGGGCCTGATTATCTCCACCGCGGGGGTCGCGATGGATCCCCAGAAGGTCGCTGCAATACTGGATTGGCCTGAACCCACAGACAGGAAAGGCGTCCAACGATTTATCGGCTTTGCAAATTTTTACCGGAAGTTCATCAAGAACTTCTCGGGTCTGGTCTCCCCCATTACTCAGCTAACCAAGCTGGGAACCCGATTCAGATGGACACCAGAAGCGCAGGGAGCTTTCGAAGTCTTGAAGAAGCTGTTCACTTCGGCACCCATTTTGGGTCACCCAGACGCCGCTCTGCCCTATATCTTGGAGGTAGATGCGTCGGAGAATGCGGTAGGCTCCATCCTCTCCCAACGAAAAGGCACCAAGGAACTGCTCCACCCTGTAGCGTTCTTCTCACAGAAGCTTACCCCAGCGGAAAGGAACTATGATATCGGTGATCGAGAGCTACTAGCGATCAAAACGGCGTTAGAGGAATGGAGGTACCTGCTGGAAGGTGCGGTGCACCCCATCTTAATATTTACTGACCACAAGAACTTAGAGTATCTGAGAACCGCCAAGCGTCTACGCCCGCGACAGGCGAGATGGGCACTATTCTTTTCAAGATTCAACTTCCACATTACGTACCGGCCGGGATCGAAGAACACTAAGCCGGATGCGTTATCACGGATGTACGAAGACGCCAAGGAGACCCCAGTACCCGACACCATCCTGTCCTCGGGTAACTTCTTGGTCCTTCAGTCGGACCTTCGTTCCAGGCTAATGGAAGCATCCACAAACTTCTCTACCCCAGGCGGAGGGCCGCTCCAGAACAAAGGGGGACTCCTATGGAGGGAAGATCGAATTGTGGTGCCGGACGAAGCCCGAACCCTGGTCTTGGGGCATTGCCACGACCACCCGATGGCGGGGCACTTTTGCCCAGAAAAGACCCTGGAACTTCTCCGACGCTCATTCTGGTGGCCAGACATGGCTAAGGATTGTAAGGGCTATGTAAGGTCCTGTGTCACCTGCCAGAAGAACAAGCCATCAAGAAACAAGGTTTGGGGTCTGCTGCGACCCTTACCTATTCCTGAACGGCCTTGGCAAAAGATCTCATTAGACTTTATAGTCGAGCTTCCGCCATCCCGAGACCACACGGCAATCCTGGTAGTCGTGGACCGCTTGTCCAAGATGGCCCACTTCATCCCGTTGAAGAAAACCCCCTCGGCGGCCGAGACCGCGCGAGTCTTCATTCGTGAGGTAGTCAGGTTGCATGGGGTCCCCGAAGACATTGTCTCGGACCGAGGGGTCCAGTTCACGTCCAGATTCTGGAGAGCACTGTGCAAGGCCCTGGACATCAAATTATCTCTCTCCTCTGCGTTCCACCCTCAAACTAACGGTCAAACCGAAAGGACCAATCAGACCTTGGAGCAATACTTGAGATGCTATACCTCGTTTACTCAAGATGACTGGCTGCCACTTCTACCTCTAGCGGAATTTGCGTATAACAACGCCCGCCACTCAGCAACAGGGCAGTCCCCGTTCTTTGCCAACTATGGCTTTCACCCAGTCTTCCTCCCGGATTTGGTGTCGGAATGCCCAGTACCAGCAACACAAGATGTGGTAACGTTCTTCGCTGCGAACAATAAGAAGCTTCAAGTGGCCATCAGTCGGGCCCAGGAAGACTACAGGAAAGCATCCAACAGGAAACGGAGGGGAGATCTGGTATTGCGGCCTGGGGAGAAGGTTTGGCTGGCGACGTCCAATTTAAAGATGCTTTGCCGTCAAAGAAATTGGGACCCACATTTATAGGCCCCTTCTGCATTAAACGGATGGTTAACGAAGTAGCCTACGAACTCGCCCTCCCTGACACGCTCAAGATCCACCCGGTCTTCCATGTGTCCCTGCTGAAGCCAGTGGTCCCAGATGCCTTCCCTGACCGGGAATCTAGACCCCCGGAAGCGGTAACGGTCGAAGGAGAAGAAGAGTTTGAGGTTGAAACGATCCTGAAGTGTCGGAGGAGGGGAGGCCAGACCCAATTCCTTATCAAATGGAAGGGCTATGGCCCTGAGGACAATTCTTGGGAACCAGCCCATAATGTCCATGCACCCAGACTTGTCCGGAGGTTCTTTCACGATCACCCGTGGTGGAGAGATCGGGTGGGCATCCGGAGGCTGCCCGTAGGGGGGGGGGCAATGTCAGGGATCTCCTCGATCCCTGCCGCGATGGTCCCGGCGCAGGCGCAGTGCACCGCCCTGTGCAGGGACACGGGCACTAGGTCCGTGCCGGCTGCGGCGTTCGAGTTCGCGCATGCGCAGTAGAAGCCGCGGCCGCCCGCTGGGCACCAATGGCAGCGCAGGGCGGGATATTTAAATGGCCCTGAGCTGTCATTCAGTGCCTTCTGGTCTTCCCTGCATCCTGTGAACCTGTGATCCTGTGCCCCTTGTAAGTTTTGACCCGGCTTGTACCTGACCTTGCTGCTTTCTCCTGCTCTGACCCTTGCTTTGCCTGACCTCTCTCCTGAATGCCCCCTATTGGATTTGACCTGCTGTTGCTGACCTGGGGTGTGACCCGACCATTCTATGCCCGCTGCCTTGTACCTTGCCGTCCTCTCTGTTACCGACCCGGCCCGTCTGACCTTGCTCATCCATCCATCCATCCCTTGCAGCGGGGTCTTCTGACCTCCTCACATCAGACTCTTCCCCGTGGGAGCCCCTTGCGCATACTACTACCACTGACGGGCGCACCCAGTAGTCACGACCTGGTCTCAGGGAGCTCCAAGTCCATCCCCACCATCAGGGGCCCTGGTGAACAAGCACCCTGGGACTTAGACTCCGTGCGCTGGGGACGCCTATTCAGTGGAGTGCTAGTAGTACCGCCGGGCGGTCCCTTACAGTTAATGTCAGACTCTTTTCATCTTCATGGGGGAGGGGGTGTTGGTGTCAGGGTCTCTCCTTGGTGGTAGTGGTGGTGGGGGGGGGAGCCGATTTTTGTGTTGCCTAGGGCAGCACGAAACCTAAATACACAGCTGGGTGTGAATCAGGGCTTAGTGATTACTAGATTGATTGCTATAATTTGTGTGTGGCATTTATTGCAACAGCAGTGTAATATATATCTGTTGTGGGATTATTTTTTTTATGCCTATTGGAGGAATTTCGTGTTATTGAGCACTTTCTTTAGTGTAGGGTGTGATTTGATTTTAATAAAATAAACCTACCTGCCTGCTCACAGTATTCTGTAGAATGTACACTGAGCTGCTCATGGCCAGCTCAGTTTACATTCCAGTACAGTGCCTGTGCATTGGTATTACTGAAATCCTGCACATGCATTGGAGTAGCTGGGCCGACTTTAAGGAGGGGCAAAAGAGGCAGCTGTCTTAGGCCCAGTCATTGTTGTGGGGCCCAAAGCAGCTGTCCCATACTTGCCAACTGTCCTGGTTTATATTCCCATGTCCCTGAAAGTCTTTGTCCCAGGCTGTGTCTGATATCTCAGTGTTAAGTGCTGTCACTCATGCTGCCCAACTCTGTCCTATTGCCATAAACAGATGACTCAGCATTCACATGTAAATAGCGGTGGCATTCATATGTACATAGTGGTGGCAATGTGGAATTCATATGTAAATAGCAGTGATAGCGTGGCATTCATATGTAAATAGTGACCCCATTGTGGCATTCATATGTGTATTATGCCCTCACAAGGTTCCAGCCACCAACACCTCTGCTGGTGGTCAATTCCTCCCTAGATTGGTGACCAGTGTAGAAATGTATTGTTTGCTAGTGTAAAATCCCCCATTAAATTGGATGCCAGTGTAAATTCTTCATTAGATTGGTGGTCAGTGCAAATTCCCTATTATATTAGTGGTCAGTGTAAATTACCCTTTACATTAGAGGTAAGTGCAGAATTGCCCTTACACTGGTGGTTAGTGTAAATCCCCCATACATTGGTCATCAATTTTAACATTGTTGGTTGGTGTAGAGATGTCACCTCCCATCCCTATCCAGCACAGCCACTGATCCCATCCACCCAAAAGCACTGCCACTGATCCTATCCTCTCATCAGCATTGTCACTCATCCCATCCCCCCAGCACTGCCATATATCCCATTCTCCCCACCACTGCCACTGATCCCATCCCCCCCACCACTGCCACTGATTCCATCAACCCTCCCCCCACCACTGCCACTGATCACACCCTCCCGCCCAGCGCTGCCATTGATCCCAGGAATCCTAGAAGTTTTCTGTTTATTGGTGGGTCCCCTAATCTTCTCAGTCCATGGTGTGCAGGCAGTGATATGATGTGCTGTAACCTTCAGTAACCAATCAGCAAGACGTAAGGAAGTGCTGTAACCTCTAGCGACCAATCAGTGAGTGGTAAGAATGTGCAGTAACCTCTAGCAACCAATGTGTGACCAGTAATGATGTGCAGTAACCTCTAGCAATCAATCGATGATCAGTAATGATATGCAGTAACCTCTAGCAACCAATCAGCAAGCAGAATGTGCTGTAACCTCTAGCAACTAGTCAGTGAGCCGTAATGTGTGTTGTAACCTCTAGCAACCAGTCAATGAGCGGTAATGAAATGATGTAACCTCCGGCAACCAATTGCAATTGCTCCCTGATCTGCTACAGTAAACTGATTGTGAGTTTAGCTGCTATTTATTATATGTCTCAGAGCAGGTGGAGAGCAAAATTTCATGGGGGGCCCAAGAAAATGTTTTCCCAGGGTCCAATCAATGTTAAAGACAGCCCTGGGGAGTAGTATCATCCCATGTCGGCCAATCAAGATGACTGAAGGCTGGCACCCAAAAGAAACCGTCGAGAAGATGCCAGTGCCAGTGAAGGACCTCGCAGACATAGGACCATTACTACAAAGGTAAGTTTAATTTGCTTTAAGAGTAACTAAATCTGCTAGTGCATCTAACACTGCACTCTCCCCAGATTGACAATGCTGCTGTCCAGAGGTTGGCTCCTTTGCTCCTCCACAGAGTTGAGACAGTGTGCTACTGGTTGGATCACCAGTTGAAAATAAAGGAATATGAGTCTAACAAAAGTAAACTAATACAGCCTTCACATTTAGGAAATGGTATCCCGAGAGATTCAGGAAAACATGGGCATGCTGGAGTCATTTCAAATCCACCCCTAACTATCAGCTAATAGTACACGATCAACCAAGACCCTCTGGCTGAATGTCTAACTACAATGCTGTAGGGGGATATACCCTGATAACCGAAGACACTTCTCTCACGCACAAGGATGGTCTGTACATCTATATCTCAACATGCCTTCTGGGGTTCTTGATACCTGCGTTACCCCTCTGACCGATCCTTCGCACGTCATATTTTAAGCTCTAGTAATACCTGTCTGGCCGGGCCAATACATGAGGATGTAATGCCTTCTCCCCCCCCTTTTTTTTTTTCTCTTCCCCATCATCTCAACCTACAATTCTTTCTATTACTGTCTTTCTTTCTAACCTCTTGTCTTCACACCTGTTATTTCCCTGTATCATTTCTTCTCTACCAACCAAATAGAGCATTTACCTGCACAGAGATATGACTAACTTCAACCATAGCACATACGCTAGCTATAAACAATGTAAACAATGACCGTCACAGTTCCCAAAGCTTTCCCTACCCTTACCCCTATCATCACACTACTTCAACATTAAAAAATTGATGAGAGTCAGGACGAGATAACTTTCGCTAACATCACTTTATCCATTTTCCTCTTGTTATCCACCATTTTACTTTGTATGATGGATGTACTGTTCTACATGATTTTGTCTTGCACAACTGTTTACAATTTGTCCCGTCTGCGAAACGGAAAGCAACATGTCATGTCTATGTTTTGACTGTGATCTATGGCTGTACATGCTCTAAATGCTTTTGTCTTCTCTTAAAACAATAAAGTATTTTTTGAAAAAAAAAAAAGAAATGGTATGTTTCAATATATTACATTTTTGTTTGTAGATTTATATATGCTTTAATTTACATCTGAAAAAGATCAGTTTTCTATTTTATATACTGTATCATAACAGTTTATGTTAGTTAAGGTCCTTAACTACTCTGAAAGAAATGTTAACTTCTGCATATACATTGATTATTATGAATGCTTTGTCCACTGCAGTCAACGACCTTGGCATTATACTAACTCTTCTGCCACCTACTCACATTCCTACAATTGTGATAATAAACTAGCTGTATTTGTGCTGTCTACATTTGTAATATTAACCACTTGCCTACTGGGCACTTTTACCACTTTTACTACCATCCTGCCCAGGCCAATTTTCAGTTTTCAGTGCTGTGTTCAGTGCACGTTGAATGACAATTGCACGGTCATGCAACACTGTATCCATATGACATTTTTATCATTTTTTTCACATAAATAGAGCTTTCTTCTGGTGGTATTTAATCAGTACTGTTGTACTGTTTTTTTTTTATTTTTTGCACTATAAAAGACAAAAGTGTGAACATTTTGGGGAAAAAAGGTTTTCTTTCTTTCTATTACAATATTTTGCAAACAGGTAATTTTTTTCTTTCACTGATGTGCGTTGATGAGGCTACACTTATAGGCAGAACTGATGGGTACTGATAGGCAGCACTGATGGCACTGTTGGACACTAATGAGGCAGCACTGATAGACAGCACTGATGAGGTGGTACTGATGAGGAGGCACTGGTGGGCATTCATGTGAAGGAACTGATGATGATGCACTGATAGGCAGCAATGATGGGCACTGATAAGCGTCACTGATGGGCACTAATAGGCGGCACTGATGGGCACTAATAGGCGGCACTGAAGGACACTGACTGACGAAATTGATAGGTGGCACTGACTGGCACAAATTGGCAGCACTGCTGGGCAGCACTGTTCAGTACTGATGGTCAGCACTGTTGGGTATTGATGGCAGCACCACTGGAAACTGATGGGCAGCACTGTTGGGCACTGATGGGCAGCACTGTTGAACACTGATGGGCAGCACTGTTGGGCACTGATGGGCATTTTTGAAGCTGCACTGATAATCAGTGCAGATGTCTTCTTTGACAGTTGCCAGTTATTGAGAGTAGTTTCCTCACGATGTGATAGCCCTTGATATGACGCCCTCCCAGAACTGGACAACTGCAATGTAGTTGTCATTTGGCTATAGTGCAGTAAGGAAGTGGTTAAAGTGATACCTACGTAAGTATTGTTATCAACTAAATGTCAAATGCACCAAATAAACAGATCAGTATTTTTTAAAGATGCCAAATGTATCTTTTTGTGTCTGTTCATTACTGCAGTGGTTATTTGGATATTAAACCCTGAAGCAAACATGTATTATGTTGCAGCTTAGATGTAATGGCGGCATTCGTTTTCTTTTTAAGGCTTTATTTTCATCTGACGATCCAGCCAGTAAGCCTGTTGTTTTTGTCAATAAAACAAGCTGTCCTGCAGATGTATCATTTAGAGGGCTGAGACAATTCATTTACCAGTGGTAGGGGTGCTTACAATAATCAGCTTTTATTTATGTAAAACCTTTATCCAAAAAGAACAAAACTGTTTCTGTAACTGCATAAAAAGTGATACCTGGAGTTTGGCTTCAATTTGTTAGTGTATCTAAATCTGCTAGTGCATCTAATACTCTCCCCCCCCTCCCCGACTGCCAGTGCTGCTGTCCAAAGCTGTTTCTGTAGCTCCTTCATCTGGAGTGGGGGCACTCTAATACAAGAGATGTGTTGCTGGCCAGAGCAATTGAAAACAGGACAAAAGGCCTAAACAATGAAAACTAATACAACCACCACATCTGATAATTGGTAAGCTGCAATTAATTAAATTTTTAGTATTGGGTTTAATCCCGCTTTAAGTATACTGTCTTATGATCACTATCCAATTGTGTACACATGCATTGTGAATGCACATATCCACCAAACAAGGAACACAATGTGGCACAGGATGTGCCACAGTTGGCAAAAAAACCTGACAGGGGTTATAATCCTCCCTTATTCTATTCAAAATGGAAAAAAATATTTTTAGTTCTACTTTAACTAGTTGCAGACATTACTTTGGAATAACTGATCAATTTTTAGAATAGGAGTTGTCTATCTGTAAAATTTCCAAGACAGTTGGTGATCCAGCCAGGAGTTGAAGCTAGAATTTTATGATACTCAGCTGGCAAGGTAACCCCCTTGTTTGCTTACATTTTCGTTATCAGATTTTCTTGATCCATAAGTCATTTTCTGAGCAAATGGTACTAATTTTACCCCCTTTAATCAATATTTACAGCTTGGTGGTTTTATGTTATGCTGTCATTGAATAGGTATAGATAAGAAAAAGAAGAATAGTGCAGTTAACAGGTATAGGAAGCACACATCTGTCCAGAATATTTTTTTTCTTGTTTTCCTTTAATACCTAGGTGCGTCTTATGGAGTGAAAAATACGGTACATTTAATTTAGCATTTGTATTAAAGGTTGCCCATAGAAATACATTCATTTCACCAGGACTGGAAAACTAATTCAAAATAACTGTGATCTTATTGTTTGTCATCATATTAATTAATCTATTACACCTACATAATTTTTGTTTAAAAATAAACAAAAAGATTATAAATTACTTTCAGAAATACATAGACAAGAATATTACTTGCAATCACATTGGGGTCAATTTATTACAACTGGAGAGTGCAAAATCTGGCACAGCTCTGCATAGAAACCAATCAGCTTCCATTTTTTGTGGGCTAAGCAGAATTGAACAAGCTGAATTTAGAAGCTTATTGGCTACCATGCACAGCTACACCGCATTTTGCACCCTTCAGTTTTAGTAAATCAACCCTATTGCCTGTAACCTTTTGTCCATCCTGCTCAAATAGGTAATGATCCTGTAAACCAACTACCTTATTTTTCTTCCATAAATTCTCTAGCTGTTTAATCTGCTTGGTCCCACAGGGGTACTCTGTCCCCTAGTCCCTATGGACTTGGTAACCCTGTTACCCATTGTGGATTCCTGTCTACCTTAATCATCTACCTAGGGGCTCAGTATAGGCAGAACCATCCCTCTGATTCCAGTTCATTCTTTAGCACCCCTGTTGTGCTGGGCATTTTCTGAGGGTCTTTTACCTTTCATTCCTTTACTTAACTTAGTGCCCATAATGACTGGCCAGTCTTCTCTCTTCTCTACTTGTGTCTATACCCTCTTGCCTCTAAACTATAGACACAAGACACACCTAGGTTTTAGAGGAGGAAACAAGAAAAAAAATATTTTGAACCAATGGACTGCATATATAGTTGACCAGGGGTGGACTGACCATTTGGAAACTTGGGCACTGCCCGAGGGCCCGGGGTCAGTAGGAGGCCCCATGAGATGCCCCTGGTACCTTTTTCATAGGCTTTTTTAAATTTGGGCAAGGGCACAGGGGCCCCATGATCCTCTATTGCCCGGGGGCCCCATGAGTTGTCAGTCCACCCCTGCAGTTGAGGAAATGACCAGAGACTGCGGATGTACTACAGGAGATGACCAGAGACTGCAGAAATAGTACAGGAGATGACCAGAGACTGCAGAGATAGTACAGGAGACGACCAGAGACTGCAGACATAGTACAGGAAATGACCAGAGACTGCGGACATAGTACAGGAGATGACCAGAGACTGCAGACATAGAACAGGAGATGACCAGAGACTGCAGACATAGAACAGGAGATGACCAGAGACTACCTAAATTACAACCAGAATCTCTCCTAGCTTATATTTTGGTTCATAACTTTTCCTAGGCACATTTGCCGGCCTGGGCACTAGTATATTAATACTCAGCCGCATCTGCACAATGGTTAGAGATGTAACATGAAATATGCTCTTGAATGGTTCAAGAGATATACTTTTCTGCTTTTCTAGGTCACATACCAGGAGAACGGCCTCAAACTGAGCCTTCCGAATATATGCTCCATGTTTAGGTAGTTATGTCCTACGTGAAGATATCAACTTATATGAAAAGTGAGTTTTTAAAAGTAAGTCTGTTTTTAGGACCCCTTGGAAGGTCTTTTGAAGTTCAGTGAGGGAATCAGTTTATACTTTTACAATGTGCCAAATTGCACAGTTTCTTAGACAGCTAGGCACCCAGCTTGTGAGGTTTTATAGCTCGGAGCTCCTGCTCTGCTTTGGCCGCCTGTGACCCTTCTCATCACTCAGGCCACATGTCACTGTGGATGAACAGAGAGGGAGGGGGGATGATGGGACAACATGAAGAATTCTTAACAAAATGGAGGTCCGGCTCTCTGTGCACGATTGCTACACTTTTTGTTTTTACTTTTCAATCCGAGCAGCATGAGTGCATGTCATAAGGATGTGTTTCCTCACTCAGTACAGTATTAAACTTAAGGAAATTTTGGATCTATTTTGGATAATTTTGGATCCTAGTTTTATACCAAGGATGGTAAGACCCAAACTGGATATGCAGTTATCACCCAGGAGTCATTGGATACTTCTGCCTCAGCTCAAGAAGCAGAGCTCTATGCCTTAGCAAAAGCCTGTGAGCAATCAAAGGTAAATATTTAAGTAAATGTGCTTTTGGGGTGGCACATGATTATGGTTCCATTTGGTGGGTTAAAAGTTCTTTTTACTTCATAAGGAAAACCAAGTAAGAATGCTAAGTTGCTGCATTACAGCCTCATACACTTGTACTGTCTGTGCAACTCATAGGTTCCATCCCTAATTTTGGCACAGTAGAACTGAGATTATAAATTGAACTACAAGTACCCCAGATAAGAAGGACAAGTGGTTCGCAGCAGGGGCACCCCCTGATAAAACAGGACTTTGGAAAAATTGTGAGATTTTATGTCTGCATGACACTCTTTTCCCTTGATGCACCATGTCATCAGTCAAAAGCAGTTATGGTTACCTTAGTACATGAGTATTAAAGTGTTACTAAACCCAGGACCTTGCATTCACTATATATGGTCTCCCACAGTACACACTACATGGAAATGCAATTATTTTAGTAAATATAAACTGCTAAATACCTTTTCTAATCAGCAGTAAGAGCAGTCTTGTGACTTCTATCAGTGTCCAGCCGAGCACTGGTTAAAGCTTGTAGGTGGAGTTTTCTTTCTGCTCTAGCAGGATGCGAAACACCTGACCTCTGTCTGGACAGTGCTGATTGGCCCTGTGTTGATCACATGCACTCTCCCAAGCAAAAAAAAACAAAAACTCTAGCAATACACACTAAACTGAACATGTGCAAGGTGTCTCCACACAATATGTCTTATCAGGAGCTAAGAGGGGGACGCTGGAAGAAAGGGGGGATCAGAGAAGTCAGGATCAAACAGCATTTTTAAACAATGCAGAGGATTAACCCCTTAGGTTTCACATTGAGTATAACAAGCATGCTTTACTGCATATACACACTGATTTTACTGTTGTGGCGTTAGTAACAATTTAAATATGCCAAGGTTTGCCACAGTTACTTTAAGAAATTCAGCTTCATGTTTTACCTGTTGCCAAAGATGAATATCCTTTTTAGAAATCATAAATTTATATATCAGGAAGTCAGGATTTTATGAGTACGCACATGTCTGGATGGCCAGAAGCTTGTCCAGTTGCAAATGCAAAGGTCACAGTAACAAAAAGTGTAATCAGAAGTAGTTTGTAAGTACAAAATCCCAGAAACTACAGAGATTAACAGAGGAACTCACTTTATAAGAGAGATTTCAAGGGCATTTGGACAACAACAGGTTTTCCACATCTCCAACTGTCCACAATGTAGTGCAAAAGTAGAAAGATCTGAGGGATTTCTGAAAAATAGGGTAGCAAAGTTGATGTCAGAAATTTAAAAAATATGGCCTGAATGACTCCTAATATTTTATATTAGGTTAGAATAGCAAGTAAGGGAAATAATGGGCTTTTACTCTATGAAATTTTATTTGCCATGTATTTGCTTATATTTTTCAGAAGCTGAAGGCAGGGCTGTCTTAATGCATGGGCATCCCTGGGCACTGACCAGGGGCCCCAGGTGCAAAGGGCCCCTTGCATCACATCATGCTTGCCAACTGTCCCAGATATACCAGGACAGTCACGCTTTTTGCTAAGCTGTCCTGGGATGGCCTGGGCAGCATCCCAGAACCTGCACTGTACCCTCCTGATCCCAGTATTGTGCCCTCCTGCCCCCCCGTACTGTGCTCTTCTACCTCCCTCCCCTCATACCGTGCCCTTTGTGTTGATAAGTCTTTGATTTATGGCATGTTTTCTTATTGTTTAAAATAAAGTACTAATAAATATATATTTAATTCTATCAACTATGTATACTTTATTTCTTGAGAGTAGGTGTGTAACTTGGGGCAGACTGGTAGGGACCCCAGTGCATGCTATTAAAACTGCCCTGGCTGAAGGCCTCCTCTTGAATCTCACAGAGTATGTTGCTACTTCCTAGAGGTATTGCATTGAGAAGTTGAGAAGGATCTCATAAATTAAAGCCAGGTGACTGGATGGTTGTTAAAAGATATATAAGAAAAAGGATTTTGAATCAAAGACTTTTACACATACAACTGACAAACCTTGACGGAAAAGTCAACTGGAACACACCAGACACTGCAAACAAATTCTAAGTCAAAGTATCTCTGTGTTTGATTTAGTTTTATCCAGGAATCACAGCCTGGGATCCTAATGTATCTATTCAAGTGCTTTAATTGTAGGGGATACAAAAAATATATTTAATGTGAATAAAACAGAAGTTTAGCCATGTTAAAGTCAATTTGTATCCGTTTGCTTATATGTAGTCACAATAAAAGGTCATTTTATGACAAAGCTGCACTCAGATATTAGCTTCTCCTAAATATAGCACTACCCTCTTAGGAGTTGCTGAAGATTTGGGTCCCCCTATAGTCCTGCACAGCCAGGCAACATGCATTTTAATTCAGACTTGTATCCAGGAGACATTAACCAGACCTTGGCTTGTTTTGATGTTTTATTAGGGGATAATAAACTTGGATGGGGTAAGTTGTGGACAGGATGCCCAATGTAACTGGAACTGAGGATAAAATTCCTGAAACTATTTACAAGTCTTTAAAGCAAAAATCCTCTTTTGGAAAGCTAGCAATCCTTAGTCTAACACAGGGGTGGGCAAACTTTTTGACTTGAGGGCCGCAATGGGTTCATATATTGGACCCGGGGGCCGGACCAAGAGTAGATGAATGATGTGTATGTGTGAATTAATATAAATTAAATTAAAATTTGTAACATTTCATCCCTCATAGTACTATTCCCCCCCAAGTAGTAAGCCAAGTCCCCCCTGTGTCAATTTACTTACCTTTGCTCCGCGCGTTCCTCTCGCCGTGTTCCCGCGCCGTTCTGGTCTTCAGGGCGGACTTTGAGAGGAGCCTAGCTCCCCTCACGTTCGTCACACTGCCCCGCCTACACACATCCTGACAGCCAATCACTGGCTATCAGGATGTGAGTGGCAGCGAGACTGGCCAATCATTGCATTTGAGCGCGCTGAATGATGCAAATGTTTGCCTGCCCTGGCTGTTTTTTTTTTGTAGCACGCTCCGCGGGCCGGATTAAAAGGTCCGCCGGGCCGTATACGGCCCGCGGGCCGTAGTTTGCCTATTGCTGGTCTAGCAGCTCTGGGTGAATCTCTGAGCAGGGGATGCAGTGCCTGCCACTGCGGTGTGAACAGTCCCAGGTAAAAAGCTAATCCAGTTTTCCACCAGAGTGACTCTTTCCCCTTACTGGCCCAGGGGGTGCAGGTTTACTCACTTGGTCCCTCTCCTGTATTTCTGGTGGGTCAGTGACTGTTGGGAATTGGCCAGGATCCTCCAAGAGTACAATCCAGCCACTCCTCAGATCCACCCACTGCTTCTAGACCTTTCTCCAATGTTCTAGAGCAGGGGGAAATTCCCAAGGGCTGGTCTGCAGAGCCTCTCATCTCTGACCCAATTTTGACCTCTGTTAGCAATCACACCCAGGATGCTACTCAGCCTTAACAACTGGAGTCTAGTTCTCCCTAGCTAACTAGGAGGGTGATATAAGAGTTTGCCTCCTAGATTGGGACTAGCTCTGCCTTAGGCTTCATGCACACAGGGTTTAAAAACACCACTTTTACAGGCATTCAATGTTTGTTTTTTAACTCGTTAGCTCACCTATATGTAGCCATGTACTGCATGTTAGCCTATGTAGATAGTTGCAGTCATGGATAAACCGGGCCATTCATGGATTTTAATGAAATGTTGTTGCATGTCCTTGTCCCAGCCAAGGTCCCGGAAATCAGACTGATTCACGGACACTGGCCGGCTGTCATTATCTGCCACAACTCTGCACAGACATTGGGGCATTTTAACATTGCTGCTGATATGGAAAGACAGAGACTGAGACAAATCTCCTCCCCCAGCAAAAACTTTCATTAGCCCGACTCTCTGGTGGAGGACTGAAAGAACATCCCCTAGGCCTAGGAGGAGCCTGCCTCCTTCTTGCTGGCTATGCTGTATGAGTGGACAGGGATGGGGATGCGGCCACCCTGTATTATACAGACTTAGACAGTGACATCAGTGGGAGGTTGGTCCAGTCAGAGTCAGTGTAGCATTCCCGCTGTATTTTCAACTTCCTGTCATCCTTGATGCATGACAGCCATCTGATGTCCGAATCCCCACCGCAGACTAGTTTGCTCCACTGCAGTGCTCTTCTGAATTCTCGGCCTGTGTGTAGAACCATTGTTGTTTCAATTTTTTCCATTTGCCCAGCCGCCTCCTCATCCTCCCTGTAATGTCTTATCTAGAACAGAATGGAGTTCCAGTTGTTCAGGAGTTGCTGAGAGAGTTTGCTTGGTTAATCTACTCACTGCTTTTTGTAGGTCAGTAACAGAATCACCTCCACAGGCTTTGTATTCTCTGCCTAGCTAGGTAAAAGATGTGTTAATATGGCCATTGTTAACAATACAACAATATCAGCTGTCACATCATAGAAACTAGACTTGCCTGGAAAGTGCTGTGGGCATTATTGGGACACTGATAACATAGAAATGTTTACATTATGAAATAGAGATATTCTTCAATGTGCAACAAGCCAAAGTCTTTTTTTTTTTTTTTTGCACACAGACAAAAGAGAGGCATAAAGAGATAAAACATGAAATAGTGGAGTGAGATTGAATGAGGATGAAAAAAAGAAGGAAAGAGAAAATGAGCGAGAAATGGAAACTGAAAAATAGGGAGAAGGGGAGAGAGAAAGAAAATAATGAGAGAGAGAGAAAAAGAGAAAAAGGATGAGAGAGAGAGAAGGAAAGAGAAAATGAATGAGAGAGAGAGAGGAAAGAGAAAAAGAATGAGAGCGAGAGAAAGAAAAAGGATGAGAGAGGGAGCAAGAAAAAAAGGATGAGAGAGAGCACGAGAAAAAGGACGAGAGAGAGATGGAAAGAGAAAATGAATGAGAGAGAGAGAAGTAAAGAGAAAAAGAGTGAAAATTGAGAGAAGGAAAGAGAAAAAGAATGAGAGAGAGAGAGAGAGAGAGGGGGGGACAGGAAAGAGAAAAAGAATGAGAGAGAGAAGGAGAGAGAAAAGCATGAAAGAGAGAGAAGAAAAGAGAAAAAGAATGAGAGAAAGAAGGAAAGTGAAAAAGAATGAGAGAGAGAAGGAAAGCGAAAAAGAATGAGGGAGAGAGAAGGAAAGAGAAAAGGAACGAGAGAGAGAAGGAAAGAGAAAAAGAACGAGAGAAAGAAGGAAAGAGAAAACCAATGAGAGAGAGAGAAGGAAAGAGAAAAATAATGAGAGAGAGAGAGAGAAAGAGACAAAGAATGAGAGAGCGAAGGAAAGAGAAAAAGAATGAGAGAGCAAAGGAAAGAGAAAAAGAATGAGAGAGCGAAGGAAAGAGAAAAAGAATGAGAGAGCAAAGGAAAGAGAAAAAGAATGAGAGAGAGAAGGAAAGAGAAAAAGAATGAGAGAGAGAAGGAAAGAGAAAAAGAATGAGAGAGAGAAAGAAAGAGAAAAAGGATGAGAGAAAGAGAAGGAAAGAGAAAATGAATGAGAGAGAAGGAAAGAGAAAAAGAATGAGAGAGAAAGGAGAGAGAGAGAGAGAATGAGAGAGAAGGAATGAGAAAAAGAATGAGAGAGAAAGGAGAGAGAGAGAGAGAATGAGAGAGAAGGAATGAGAAAAAGAATGAGAGAGAAGGAAAGAGAAAAAGAATGAGAGAGAGAGGGAAATAGAAAAAGAATGAGAGCGAAGGAAAGAGAAAAAGAATGAGAGAGAGAAGGAAAGAGTAAAAAGACAGATATAGAGAATGAGAGAGAGAGAGAGAGAGAGAGAGAGAGAAAGAAAGGGAATGAGAGAGAGAAGGATAGTTCAGTCTTACAACTGTTTAACCAATCCTTAACTCTTAACCACTTAAGTCTGTCTGGTGCAATTTTTAAATGTTTCATACATTTAAAATCTGCATTTTTTCAACAGAAAATTACTTGGAACCTCAAACATAATAGGTTTTCTGAAAGCAGTGGCCTTGCAGAATAAAATTAATGCAGTTGCAATTTGTTTTTGTTGCACGATATTTGCACAGCTGTTTATAAAACATATATTTTCAGTAAAAAATAGCTATACTTCCATCCTTATTCTTATAAATCTTCCTGTATATAAAGTGTGATGGATTTGGTAAAATGCCTATTCTGTTTTCTGTTTAAAATATACATTTTATACATATTTACTTTTATACTTTTTTATATTTCTAAATGTATGTGTATATATATATATATATGTATGTGTATATATATATATATATATATATATATATATATATATGTGTGTGTATGTGTATATGTGTGTATATATATATATATATATTGTCTGCTGGGCTTTGTAGTCCTCCTTAACTTGTTTTGCTCAGAGCGATTCTCTCAACCCCTCCCTTCGCAGACTTAGACTTTGGGAATGTGAGGAGGAGTGAAAAGATAACGGGATGAGAAGCAAGCATCAAGTTTCTACATTTCTCCTATATTTCAACCAAGCAAAATGTGCCTTTTAGAATGTGACTGTATATACGTAATAGTGACGTATACTCTATTGTTCTCTATGTATAAAAGGTTAAGCACCGCCCTGCAATAAACAGAGATGAGATGATGTGAAAGTGGTTGTACTGGACAGTTGTCCATGTAATTATTTTCCGGCGTGCACGCAATCCATATCTCAAAATTAGGAACAGCAGCAGAAATCCTACCCTGAGCCCGATTGTGGTTCTCCCAACCTTTTTAAAAGTATTTTTAAAAGGAAATGTTACTGTATGTAAAGCACTGCATAAATTTTAAGCGCTATACATATACCTGCAACAAATAAATGAATATGTTAATAATATGCTTCTTGTAGTACCACTCCCATTTTAAATGCATGACCCTCCCATAATTAATGGACATGCTCCGCCTACCATGGCTTTTTGTACACACAGAAAAAAAAGCTGTCCCTAAAAACTTTTTTGACATGTTGGCAACTATGTATGTAGGCCTTTACAGGTATAATAGAAAAGGAGTGTTTACAGGCTGAGGAAAAAAAATCAACAGCATTTAGCGATTGAGTGTTCATTCATTCCAATTAATATTCTTGCCAATAGATCCCATGAACCCTCAAACGTTGATGTGCCTAAAGCACCTTAATGCATGTGCAAAATACAGCTTTAGATGTATTTTTTAAGCTGGTTTTTTCCTGCCAGGAGCAACGTCATACAAGGAAGCATCTTATGTGCATGAATCCTAAATGTAAGGATATTCCTGGTTAGAAGTGATAGCAGGCATGGTCAGTGATCAAATGTAAAACATTGATCAAAAGAGTGGAAGATGCTAAAAAAATGTTAAACTCTGTATATACATGTATTCTATTTTGTATGCTTTGTCCACTGTAGCCAACAGCCTTGACATTATACTAACGTTTCTGACACCTACTCACATTGCTTAGATTGTGATAATAAACTAGCCCATCTATGTACTGCCTACAGCTGTCATATTAATGTAATACCTATGTAAGCATTGTTATTAAAAAAAAAAAAAAAAGTAGTGCATTGAATATATAGAACAGTTACTTGACAGTTATTTGGAAAGATATTGAGTGTATCTTCTGTCTGTTTCTTACTGCAGTAGTTATTATTCATTTGGAACCACTGATCAATATTAAGATAGAAACTGCATATCTTTAAAATTTCCAAGAAACTACCTATGAAAAAATAAAATCACGCATATATACGTTTGCAGTTCTGGGTAGGGTGCGCGCATGCCGTGTCGCCATTCGAGCCTCGGCTGTCAGTCACCGGGGCCCAGCCAGTGATTACTCGCCCCATTGAAGAAATGTTGCTACAGGTGCGCAAAATCACGCATATACGCATTTGCAGTTCAAGGTAGGGTGCGCGCATGCCGCGTGACCATTCGCAGCCTCGGCTGTCAGTCACTGGGTCCCAGCCAGTGATTACTCACCGACACCCGGTGATAGCCGAGTATCTCCAGCGGGGGGAGAGATCTGTGTATAAACAACACAGATCTCTCCCCTGTCAGCTCCTGCACACTGCTTTGAATGGCTCTGCAATGGCAATGGAAAGCACTCATAAAGCATACTGTGAAACACTCACACAGTTAACCCTTTGATCACCCCACATGTTAACCCCTTCCTGCCCAGTGCCATTAGTACAGTGTCAGTGCTTTTTATTAGCACTGATCACTGTATTGGTGTCACTGGGGATGTCAGCAACACCAAGTCAGTTCCCCCCCAGTGTCAGAATGCTTGGCACAGTCCCACAGTTCCGCTATAAGTTGCTGATCGCCGCCATTACTAGTAAAAAAAAGAAAAAATCCTGTATCTATACTGCCATTTGTAAACACTATAACTTTCACTTAAACCAATTAATTTACATTTATTGGGGTTCTTTTTTTTAGCAAAGACATGTAACAGAATGCATTTTGGCCTAAATTTATAACACATTTTGATTTTTAATTTTTTTTTTACTGTACATGTTTAATAGCAAAATGTAAAATTTTTTTTTTTTTTGTCAAAATTGTCGGGCTTTTTTTGTTTATAGCGCAAAAAAATAAAAATGTACAGGCGATCAAATACCACCGAAAGAAAGCTCTTTTTGTGGGAAAAAAAGGACGTAAATTTCATTTGGGTGCAGTGTTGCACGACTGCACGATTGTCAGTTACAGTAATGCAGCGTCATAATGCAAAAAATGGCCTGGTCAGGAAGGGGGGTAAATCCTCTGCAGGGCAAGTGGTTAGTAAATCAGCTCCAATCTGTTTTGTTACCTATCTTGTTCACTAGCTCCTTATCTGCTTTCCAAACTGTCAGTTATGATAACAGCCTCAGAAGATTGACTGATTGTAGTACCCGCTGAGTGCTATAGTGAGTACATACTTATTGCATGTTTCGATTAGATTCACAGCAGCCTGGATAATAAACATCATGCTCTGCAAGCACTTGATTGATAGACTTTTAAACCTAACAGGAGTGCTGCACTAAATATTTAGGCATGTTGCCTTCAACAGTATATTTTGCTGCTAGTTTTGCAATAGCAATAATTCAATATGAGCAGGTAAATCATAAGGTGCGGATTTTAGAAAGGCATTGCATCATTCTCTTGCTCCTAATGGCAGCCATACTTGGAAAGATTTTCTTTGTGATTGTATTGTCGATTATTTACTGTCCAGGAGAAAAATACAATCCAAAGTTTGAAAAGATCCTTCAGCCCTGGTTCACACTGATGCTGTGCGGAATTTGCAGCGTTTTCTGTGCAAATTCTGTACCACATCAGAATCGCACCCTAGGATCTTTTGACCTATCGGATGTTCATTGTTGTAAGATTCTCTCAGTTTATGGAATAAACTTCACAAGATCTACAAGATGTCTTATCGATTGAGTCACTGACTGTGGTATCCAACTGAGGTTGAAGTTATCGCTATCTCATCACAACTGTAAGTTACAGAGATCACGCTATCAATGCTTAGATTGGAGAGACAGAACATGCATGGATGTTACATGTCACAAAATTGTATATTTATGGTACTTTCATTGCTATGATATGTTTTTTTTTCACACTGTGATGTCTATTATATGCTGAGATACAATTTGTAACTTTTTGGTTGAATTTGAGGAAGTGCACCTACAACTATATGAAAGTAAATTGCTAAAAAAAAATTAAAAGAACACTTTTTAATCAGAGTATAGCATTGAGTCAGTTAAACTCCAGGGATATTGATCTAGACAGTTAAGTAGCAGAGGGGGTTGTTAATCAGTTTCAGCTGCTTTGGTGTTAATGAAATTAACAACAAGTGCACTAAATGGGCAACAGTGAGACAACCCCCAAAACAGGAATGGTTTTACAGGTGGAGGCCACTGAAATCTTTTTTCATACTCAACTTTCCTGACTGTTTTTCACTAGTTTATCATTTGGCTAGGGCCACTTTCACTTCTGGTAGCATGAGGCAATACCTGGACCCTACAGAGATTGCACAGGCAGCCCAACTTCTCCAGGATGGCATATCAATACATGCCATTGCCAGAAGCTTTGCTGTGTCTCCCAGCACAGTCATAAGAGCATGGAAGAGATTCCAAGAGACAGGTAGTTACTCTAGGAGAGCTGGACAGGGCCATAGAAGGTCCTTAACCCATCATCAGGAGTTACTCTAGGAAAGCTGGATGGGGCTGTAGAAGATCCTTAAGCAATCATCAGGGCCAGTATCTGCTCCATTGTGCAAGGAGGAACAGAATAAGCACTGCCAGAGCCCTACAGAATGACCTCCATCAGTCAACTGGTGTGATTATCTCTGACCAAACAATCAGAAAGAGACTTCATGAAGATGGTCTGAGGGCCTGACGTTCTCTAATGGGCTCTGTGCTCACTGCCTGGCACCATAAAGCTCGATTGACATTTGCCATTTAACACCAGAATCGGCAGGTCCGCCACTGGCGCCCTGTGCTTTTCACAGATGAGAGCAGGTTCACCCTGAGCACATGTGAAAGACGTGAAAGCATCTGGAGAAGTCGTGGAGAACATTATGCTGCCTGTAACATCATTCGGCATGACCATTTTGGTGGTGGGTCACTGATGGTCTAGGGTGGCATATCCATGGAAGG
Source organism: Staurois parvus (assembly GCF_062004578.1). Classification (NCBI taxonomy): domain Eukaryota; kingdom Metazoa; phylum Chordata; class Amphibia; order Anura; family Ranidae; genus Staurois; species Staurois parvus. The sequence continues at coordinate 3,148,553 of NW_028318023.1, read as the reverse complement.
ACACACAGACTTCTACAGGCTAGACAATGGCACCCTGACTGCCATTAGGTATTGGGATGAAATACGCTGGTGCAGTGGGTCCTGGGTTCCTCCTGGTGCATGACAATGCCTGACCTCATGTGGCAAAAGTATGCAGGCAGTTCCTGGAGAATGAAGGAACTGATACCATTGAATGGCCCCCACGTTCACCTGACCTAAATCCAATAGAACTCCTCTGGGATATCATGTTTCGGTCCAACCGATGCTGCCAGGTTGTACCTCAGACTGTCCAGGAGCTCAGCGGTTCCCTGGTCCAGATCTGGGAGGAAATACCCCAGGACACCATCTGTCTCATTAGGAGCATGCTTCGTCATTGTGAGGCATGCATACAAGCATGTGGGGGCCATACTAACTACTGTGTACCATTTTGAGTTGCTGCAAGGAAATTTCAGCAAAAATGGACTAGTCTGCTGCATAATTTTTTCACTTTGATTTTCTGTCTTTGAATTCAGTCCTCTGTAGGTTGATCATTTTCATTTCCATCAAACGATGGGGCATCCTTATGTTCCTAACAGGTTACCCAGTCCATATCAGTATAGATATCCAGCATGATATTTTTCTCATTGAGATTTGATGTGTTTTCAAAGTGTTCCTTTTATTTTTTTCAGCAGTGTATCGTTGAAGGGTGGAGCTTTAAAAGCCTATACAGTTTAAAAACCTATACTGCTCAAAAATAGTCTAGTGAGGGGCCAAAGAATAGTCACCAGTACTGTCTAGGGCAGATTTGCCTTGCTTCATTTGAGCTAGTTTACACTAGCATTGCACCTCTGAAGAACGATCTGCATGGATCGCAGTTAACGTTTGACAGGCAGATAGGAGGCTTTATGTGCCTTTTTTTAACACCTAGGCATCCACAGGGGGTTTCATTCTTGCTGTTGCCACCAAACAAAGCACATAGCCCTGTCTACTGTCTAGTGGGAATGGTTGGGGAGGAAGGTGGAAGAACGCTGTGTCAAATGTTACTAAACCCAGGACCCTGCATTCACTAAATGCAGTCTCCCACAGTACACACTACATGGAAATGCAAATATTTTAGTAAATATAAACTACTAAATACCTTTTCTCATCAGCAGTATATAGCAGTCTTGTGACGTCTATCAGTGTCTGTCTGAGAACTGGTTAATCTTGTAGAAGGAGTATTCATTCTCCTCTAACTGTCCTATGAGGCTGCATAACCCCTGACCCTCTGTCTGGACAGTGCTAATTGGCCCTGTCTTAAATCAATATCAAAAACAAATAAAGCTCTTATCTCCAATAAATGTTTCCTCACAAATTCAATAGGATGTAGATGAAAACAATAAAAATAAGATAATTAATATATGCCGTAATCTCGATATATACAATGCTTATGCATGTGTTTTGTATTATTTAAACTACTCGTGAGTAGACCAAATAAATCAGTGAAATATAAATAATTATTATGATTACATAAAAAAAATAAGTGAGGTGTCTATTGAATAGATAATCAGTGTAGTGATATACTGATAGAGAACTTCTTTTCCATGTGCCCACGAAACACATGCAAAGCAGGTGATCCATTAAGCCTTCCCCACATGTACTACGGTTTGCAACTTACCAAATGCCCATCATAACCAGCATGTTCAATATCCACATAACATCATCATATTGAAGCTGGGTTCACAATTGTGCGGTGCGGTATATCGCATGTGATTCGCACAGAAACCGCACCATATTCCTGTGCAAATCACACGCGAATTGTGTGTGGAACGATTGGAGACATACATTTTGTGTGGCTCAAATCGCACTGCATCTGCACCAAAAAGGTGCAGGACTCTTTTATTGGTCCGCACTAGAATCGGATCGCATGGGTATTCACACCCATGCAATCCAATTCTGCACATTGCACTGCATTTTGCAGACCAATTTCAGGGTGTTCTTAATTCAACATACACACCCGCAGCGGTTCGCATTAACGGGGTGCGATTGTGATGCGGTGTGGAATTCGCACAGAAAATGCTGCAAATTCCGCACCTCATCAGTGTGAACCCAGACTCAAGCGGAATGAAAAGAAGCAGAAATTGCAATATTCTGACGGTCCAGAGAGGGATATCAACGCCATACCTAGGCTTATTTTTCTTGACAGCTCAAGCCAGAAAATCAAATCCCATTGGCAACAAATATCTGTCTACCAAACTGTTTGTTCAACTGTTCTTGTGATCCAATCACCCATGCCACACAGGACACCCCACTTTTCTCCACAGAATTTTAGTGTCCAGTTTGGTCATCAGTCTTTTGTCTGGACAATGAGCAGAAGCAGCACACTATTGAGATTATTTTTTTGCTCATCCCTCCTGTTCATCAGGATTGAGGTTCTAGTTTGACACGGGTTCACTGCAAATCCTTGGAATTCTCAGTGTTCACAAATTGAAAACTTTTGCACTAAATGTTTTTTGGTTTTTATTTTAATTGGCCTTGTGCTGATCGCATGCATCCTCCCAAAGAAAAAAAAACAACCTCTCTAGCTATACACACAAAATTGAGTATGTGCAGAGTGACTCCTAGAGCTCTCTACAATTAACAGATGGGTTGGGGACTGGAGGATGTGGAAGGGGAGGATCAGAGAAGACAAGATCAAACAGCTTTTTTACACAATGCAGAGGAGTAACCCCTTAGGTTTCATAGTGAGTATAACAAGCATGCTTTACTGCATTTACAGATGGATTTTACTGTTGTGGGTTTAGTAACACTTTATTTGCTTGCTTTTACCATACTCCAGCCACAAGAGTTAATGAGCCCTTAGGGTGTCTACATATGGAAGCAACCATCTTGGTAGGAGCAGGCTTTTCCTTCCTCATGTCCGACCTATCCATCTGTTGACTGGTGAGCTAATGAATTGATGAGTGGTTAAGTGATGACTTGTGAAGGAAGTTATAAATAGGAAGCAGGAGAGGTAGAAGAAGTATAGACCCAAAAAAGAATAAGGTGGGAGTAGGGTGATCCTTGCATTGGAGGTCCTCAAATACAGATTCCTATCCAATGGACCCTAAAGAACAATGAGCAGGGCTTTTTTTCAGCTGGAACTTGGTGGAACTCAGTTCTGCCACCTCTTGTTCAGTCCCACTGCTTCCTGTTCACCACTATCTCTTGTAAACACAGAAGTCCAGCTTTTGTGTTTACAAGTGATACCCTGTCTCTGAGCAACTCCCACAGATTGGATCTCCTGACCCACAGAGTGCAGGACAAGAGAGATGCAGGTGCCCGGGGTAGAGTGTAGTCATGGACAGAATGGGTTGCATGGTAGGCTGCACCTTCTGCAATCTTCTTTTTTTACCCCTGGTGTCTGGATGCCGATGCCCCCACTGGATGATCTCCCAGCAATAGAGAGAGGCAGAGCCATCTACAGTGTGTGGGGAGATACTAGAGCCAACTGGGTGCTTCAGCTTAATATGCCAACAAAAGTAAGATATGTGAAAGATGGTGGAGCTTTTAAGGGGCGGGGGAGAAGATGAGGGCAGTGCAGGTGGTGGGGGGGGGGGGGTTCTGTGTTGAGGCCAGAGCTGAAGAGGGGTAAAAGTGAGATGTTGATAGGGGATGCAGAGGTAAGCAGCTGTGAGAGAGGGTTTAACTATGCACTCTGTATGTCGCACACCCCGGAATTCTTCACTCCTTGTGTAGCACACCCTTGAACTCTGCACTCTGTATGTAGCGCAGCCCTGAACTCTGCACTCTGTATGTAGCACAGCCCTGAACTCTACACTCTGTATGTAGCACAGCCCTGAACTCTGCACTCTTTATGTAGCGCAGCCCTGAACTCTGCACTCTTTATGTAGCGCAGCCCTGAACTCTGCACTCTGTATGTAGCGTAGCCCTGAACTCTGCACTCTCTATGTAGCGCAGCCCTGAACTCTGCACTCTCTATGTAGCGCAGCCCTGAACTCTACACTCTCTATGTAGTGCAGCCCTAAACTTTGCACTCTGTATGTAATGCACCCCTGAATTCTGCACTCTGGACGTAATGTACTCCTGGAATTGAATGCCCCTTTAGAACTTTTCTACTGTTAGTGAAATTTGGAAACACCTGCTAATTGATGCCACATGGCGGGTGTGCATGTGGGGGGGGGGGGGGGTAATTTGGGGGACATCATTGAGTTCCTGCACCTGAACTCTGAGGGTGAAACTCCAAATCTCATAATAATAGCAGTCACCAGAGGAAGAAGTGACCAGGATTTTCCTAGATAATCTTACATTACAGACACTGGAGTGCCTAGGGTAGCTTCTTATGAGAATTGCCAAAGCAAAAGGTAGATTTTTCAGGTGACTGCTTAGCCACAATTAATCTTATGAGATATCTATAACACAACAACTTTTTAAATGCATTTCCAATTTTAATGTGTAACAGTCTGGTAAATATCAAAGCAGTGTGGTAGAATGAGATAAATACAGCAACAAGATAGTAAAACAGCTGGCATGCCCCTTAGGAAACCCACTTTCCTTGAAAGATCAGCAAAGCAATTGCATTATAATGATGTTGTCATTAAACCAGGCATTAGGCTGCTTCTGTACCTGGTATTAGCAAACTGTTCTAAGAAATGATAATTATGAATACATCATGGGTTCTTGTCCTATACATAGTGTTCCAGTAAATTACATAAAGTGGATCTGTGTAGTGGAAGCTGTGCTCAAAGAAAACGTAGTGGAAGGCAAAGGATAGATCTACAGAATGAATGAAGCAGTATCGGAGAATGTTTGTATTTCAGGTATGACTCCCTCTTCAGCAGGCCCTTCGAAGAAGATTGAGTAGCATAGTATTTCCATCAATGAATCTCATTTCAAATCTCATTAAAATTGCAGCCATCAGAAACATCATTAGGCAGTAGAAGAGGTGCAATATGTATGTATTATTCTGTAATTTAGATAGTAAAAAGCATACATAAAATGTTTTTTTTTAGCTGAATGCATTCTTTGTGTTAAGATAAAAAAAAAAAACACTACCAATCTTAACCACCACATCCCTAAACAATTATCTGACTCCTATCACCGCTCCAGCACTGCCCTGACTTCAGCACTGCTCCTCTCACTTTCTGGATTCACAGAAGATGCTGAGAGCAGTGGAAGCCATAGGCTCCTGCTGCTGTCAGTCAAACTCCAGTGAAAAGGGAGAAGGGGCCTGGCTTACTGCTACTATGTGTGTTTATGGACTTTTTAAAGAAAGTAACAGTAAACCCTCAGCGTTTTTTAGTTTAACACATTCAGCACAATAAAATATACATTCCCCAGTAAACTATTTGGTAATATTCTTACTCTAGCAATTTACATCTTTCAGTGCTACTGGCTCCTGCTCTCTGTGCTGCTTTCCTGAACTTCCAGTCTTCACAGGAAAGAGATAACAGTGGACAGTGCAGTTTTCCAGCCAGTCTAGTAGCTTGGAGAAGTGAGTGAGGAGCAGGAATACCTTGTCAACCTAGGCTATGAAGCTGTGGGTTTCTATTGTTGCTTCCACCATATGGAAACACAACTCTTGTCCTTGCATGCAATAGTGACTCCAGAGAAATGAGCCACCTTCTTTTCAATACATTTTTATTGATTTTTCAATGTTTTAAGTACAGAATACAAATTGAACCACTTTCAAAGGCAAAAATAGAATTGAGCCACCTTCAAAACAGGAATCTTGGGGCAACAGCTTAAACTGAAATGTAGGCTAGGATTAAAAGATACATAAACTGCTTACTGAGTAAATTATTCAATCGGCTGCTGAAAGTGCTTAAAAAACTGAGAGTTTAATATCACTTTCAGCCTGGGTTCACACTAATGCGGTATGGAATTTGCAGCGTTTTCTGTGCGAATTCTGCACTGAATCAGAATTGCACCCCGTTCATGCGAACCGCTGCGGGTGTGTATTCTGACTCAGATTGTTGTGATAGCAATTTATCCCTTGTGAGACCTCTATGCCTAGCCTGTATAAGCAGATATAATCACTGTGGGCAATCCTTATCAGATAGCTGAACTCACCAATACTGTGTTCATCCAGAAGTTGCTTTATTCTGTACATGTGACAACAGGATACAGCAGAATGAATGGTTTCCAGTATTATGCGGTCAAAAGATGATACTTTCTGTAGCGTACTATGCAGAATACATGTGTCCCTGTTACATGTGGTCTGTTAGCTGCCTCCATGACACAGGAAGTGCTGTACTCAAGAAGAAGGGAGGAGCTTCATATACAAAGGAACTGTGTCATAGATCTCAGGGAGGCAACATGAAAGACAAGTGCATTACCAAATAAGGCACTGGATGGCAGCATATAACTAACTATAGAAATATCCATAGGAAATGGTACAAAGAATAAACTATATGAATTCTCATGTACATTAACATAAATATTAACTGTGTAACAGCATACTCCCCGTCTGGCATTGTAAATGTCACTATTTAAACCATAACGGTAGTTATACAATTGCAAATAAACAACAGCGCAATTTGCTTGATGTCTTGAAGACCTGAAAGACATAAAAAAGAGAACATGCATATAGTGCAACAATTATAACTTAATGCTTCAAGTTGTATCAATTAAAGTTCAAGACACTTCCTTCTTGAAGTCACAGGTTGGATCCAGCAGCATACGCAAGCAAGTTCATTCTCCAAAGGGCAAGAGCAGAACAAGTTCCGTGATAGGTCTGCTGAAAGTCTTTACAGTCCCTTGTCTTGCAACTTTCACCTCCACCTTGTGTACCTTGCCGTCTGTGTAGAATTTGGTGTCATCTGAGTGTCCAACTCGCGCAGTATAGAATCAGAAATTTCTACAGCTACCACAGTTCCACAAAGTTCAAGCCTAGGAATTGTGTGCTCAGGCTTAGGTGCTAACTTAGCTTTCCCAAACAGAAACCCTATGTGGGTTTGATTAGAGTTTATTACCTTGAGGTAGGCAACAGCTGCTATGGCCTCAGTAGATGCATCTGAGAAGATGTGAAGCTCTTTTCTCTGACTTGTAGCAACGGAAGCTGAGGTGTAACAGCGTGGTATACTGATTCCATCTAATGCATGTAGAGATTGTTTCCAGGACTCCCACTTTGGAAGCTTGTCTGTAGGCAGCGGAGCATCCCAATCTTTAATAGACTCTGAGAACTGTCTAAGTAAGGCTTTACCTTGTATGGTGATGGGAGCCACAAATCCCAATGGATCGTATAAGCTGTTCACCACTGACAGAACACCACGCTTGGTAAATGGTTTGTCTGCAGAGCCGACTTGAAAGCCGAAGGTATCTTTTAATAAGTCCCACGGTAGGCCCAGACTTCTCTGTACAGGTGGCATGTCCATCCCAAGATTTAAATCTTTAAACCCAGTGGCATGATCGCCAGGTTGAAAGGCTTTCATAACAGCGACACTATTCGAGGAAATCTTGTGTAGTCTGAGGTTAGCCTCAGAAAGCATACCTTGTGTCCTTTGGAGCAGGTCTATGGCTTCTTCGTCTGTAGGTAAAGACTTAAGTCCATCGTCAACATAAAAGTCTCTATCAACGAAGTGTCGAGCATCCGCACCATACTTCTTTTCTCCATCAAGGGCAGTCCTTTGTAAACCATATGTTGCAACAGCGGGTGAGGGACTATTTCCAAAAACATGTACCTTCATGCGGTATTCAATTATCTCATTGTCCATGTTGTTGTTACGGTGCCACATAAACCTTAGGAGGTTCCCATGGTCTTCACGGACATTGAAGCAATGAAACATTTTCTCAATATCAGCAGTTATGGCAACTGGTTCTCTTCTAAATCTCATAAGTATACCTACGAGGTTGTTGGTTAGATTCGGGCCAGTGAGAAGAACATCGTTCAGGGATACGCCTTGATGCTTGGCACTGGAGTCAAATACTACCCTGATTTGTTTTGACTTACGTGGATGATACACTCCAAAGAAAGGCAGGTACCAGCACTCATCGTGTCTTTGAAGTGGTGGCGGTGGTTCGGCGTGATCATTGTCAAAGATCCTTTTCATAAAAGTGATGAAATGTTCCTTCATTTCAGGCCTGTTCTTTAGTGTTCGTTGAAGTGAGTTGAATCTGGATAGAGCCTGTTCATGATTGGTTGGGAGTGTGGCCCTTGCAGCACGAAGAGGTAATGGTGTGATCCAGCTGTTAGACTCATCCTGGAAGAATTCTTCATCCATTATTTTGATGAACTCTCTATCTTCGACTGACAAGGCTATTTTGTTGTCATCACTTGTAGTACAAAACACTGTGGTACCTAAGTTGTCATCACAAAGAACAGGAGTAACATCAGGTACTTGGATGATGTCAAGAGGCTTCTCCTTTACTTCATAATGGTGAGGGAACTGTTTGAAGTGGGATGCACGTCCATTTCCCAACATGTACGTTTTGAAGGAGTGGATCTCAGATAACGTTCTGTCCAGGCATACATCGCCCACTATTACCCAGCCTAGGTCAAGTCTTTGTGCATAAGGGGCATCGTCAGGTCCATCGCATTGGTCGCGTACTTTATGCACTCTGAGAATGTCTCTTCCTAGCAGGACCAAGATTTCAGCACTCTTGTCCATCGCAGGAATCTCATCAGCAAGGTGCCTTAAGTGAGGATGATGATATGCAGCTTCTGGAGTAGGAATCTCTCCTCTTTCGTCTGGTATCTGATCACACTCAACTAATGTTGGGAGGGGTATGCCTTCTCCAACCTTGATATGAGAGACCATGAATCCATCGACCCTTCTGCCAAAGGTCTCTACACGACCAGAACAGGTTCTGAGAGTATACGGTGTGGCGTGACCTTCTAAACCAAAGATCTCAAAAAATGTAGGCTTAACCAGGGATCTGTTGCTCTGTTCATCTATTATGGCATACATCCTAGCAGCTTCCTCAGGATGATCCTTTGGGTATATCTTGACTAGGCATATCTTGGCACAGCATTTGTGATCCAGTCCCTCTCCACAGACTTTTGTACATGAAGAAGAAACATTACTTTTAGCTAGAGCATGACTTTGTTGCTCCCCGCCATAATTTGAGACAGGGGTTGAGGTAGGTAGCTGCTGCGGGTTGTCTGGAAGTGGAGTAGGTGCATGGCTGTAATATGTCTGTCGCTACCGCATTCTGTGCACTTGATGACAACTTTACAGTCTTTAGCAAAGTGGTTATAAGAAGCACAGCACTTGTAGCATATTCCAAGTTTCTGGAGAATCTCCCTGCGCTCTTGTAAAGGCTTTGCCCTAAGCCCACAACATTTTTTAAGAGGGTGAGGCTTCTTGTGAATAGGACACTGTCGATTAGGGTCTTTATCTCTGGCATCCACAATGCCTTGGTCAGTAGGTGAGGTTGTGGAGGGTGAGATGTCTGTCCTTTTAACAGATATTGCTCTAGTACAGTCTCTACGTTTAGCTGCTGAGTTATCATACCTTGATGATGATGAGGATGAAGCAGGCAAGTTTGGTTCACTGAAGCTGGGATCGTTTCTCATCCAGGCTTGATCACTAATGAACCTGCAAAAGTATGAGAATGGAGGAAAGGATACGTTATAGTCTCTTTTGTACCTTGAGCCCTGTTGTGCCCATTTCTCTTGCAGGCCGTATGGCAGTTTAGACACCACTGGGTTGACACCATGAGCGGTGTCCAGGAAGCTTAGACCAGATAGACGTGGATCTGTCTTTGCCAACTCTAGCTCCATGAGAAGGTCACTTAGATCTTGGAGCTTGCGATAGTCTCTGTTTCCTATTTTTGGGAAGTTTTGCAGTCTCTTGAATAGAGCACTCTCTATGGCTTCAGAGCTACCATAGGCTTGCTCAAGTCTTGCCCATGCAGCAACAAGACCTGCGTCTGGGTGGTCAACATGTACTGTTCTCAGTCTTTTAACATGATCTGCAGATTCTGGTGCCAGCCACTTTATGAGCAAATCAAGTTCTTCCTTAGTAGTAAGGTTGAGATCAGCAATAGCACCCTTGAAGGTTGATCTCCAGGCCCTGTAGCTCTCTGGACAGTCGTCAAACCTTGAGAGGCTGGTGTTAATGAGCTCATGGTGAATCATATATCTGGCAAAGTCATTCAAGTCTGATCTCTCACTCTTTGGTGCCAAAGTAACTTGTGGAACCCCTTGGGTGTGAAAGTTCTCTGGTGATGTAGGGTGAGGTTTACCAGGGTAAAATGATGTTGCATGAGCGTTTAACTGTGGTGTAGTCTCTAAGGCTTGTGCTGGCTGTGGCTTGAGCTGCGACTTGTCACTGGAAGTCACCTTGTTGTTGACAGGAGTTGATGTGGTTTGCTGCATAGATGTACTTGTGTTGTAGATTTGAAGAGGCTTAGGCATATGGAGCTGAGAGGTCTCTGTGTTGAGAGTCAGAACAGTGTTGTTAGTAGGAGGTACAGGAGATGACTCTGTATCTTCGCACATGTTATGCTTTAATACGTATTCACTGGTGCGTTCAACTGGATCTTCCAGTTCTGCTGGGATAAGGCAGTCTGAATTAGTACGTTGTCCCATTGCTTGTTCAGGGACTTTCAGCCTTGCTAGGGAAGCTGCTTCCTCCCCTTCCATCTGCAGAATCTGTATTTGGGAATCTGCCTCTGCTTGTTGAGAAGCCATTTGTGCTTGGAGAGCTTTGCTTTTAGCTTCCATCTCTGCTTGCTGAGCCATCATCTCTGCTTGTTGAGCTTTGCTTTTAGCTTCCCTCTCTGCTTGCTGAGCTTTGCTTTTAGATTCCATCTCTGCTTGCTGAGCTATCATCTCTGCTTGTTGAGCTTTGCTTTTAGCTTCCATCTCTGCTTGCTGAGCTTTGCTTTTAGCTTCCATCTTTGCTTGCTGAGCTATCATCTCTGCTTGTTGAGCTTTGCTTTTAGCTTCCATCTCTGCTTGCTGAGCTATCATCTCTGCTTGTTGAGCTATCTTGCTTCTACCTCTGCTTCCTTTCTGGTAAAAGAGCCTTGCGCCTTTTTTGATTCAGCATCAGCGCGGGCCTCTATTAGCTTATCGCCTAACGTCGAACTTCTGGAGTGAGAGGATCTAGAACAAAGTGCAGTGCGCTTGGTTGAGGTGGATCTGTGAGATCTGGTCTCCTGCAGTTGAGTAATGCGGAGTTCTGTTTTAAACTTAGCATTTTGCACTGCAAGATCCCTTTGTTGGTTTAGTGCATCAGTCCTGGTCAGTTCTGCTGAAGAATCCTCTATATTAGAGTCCTGCAAGAAAGCTGAGTATTTTACAGACAGCCGCTGGTAGCGTTCATACGCAGTGATTTATAGAGTCTCTTAATTCAGCTGGTTGATCATTAAAGTGTGACAAAACTGACATGCATTGTGAAGTTTGGTCCCAGAGGTCTGGCAGATTACTAGAGAACTCATCTCTAGTGGCTTCATAGTTTTCCCTGAGTTTCTGTGTCGGTTTTATTGTACGCTCTGTTCGGGAATGTCTGCAGAATCTGCTCCCTGTACGTCTGCTGGTTCAGAGGAATGATGTATCTGCATTGATTCGGTCATAAAGGAGTGTTCAGAGCCTTGTCTAGACATTTTTTACTGTTCTGCAAAAATTGGTACTGTCTCTTTAAGAAGACGAACAGCAGTTTAGACAGGTCGGGTAACACAGTTCAATGCAGAGAAACAGTTTTCAACATTCACATGAAGTGCAGTAAGCTTGTGCGGCCATGTGCTTTGCAAGATGGCGGATGGCACTGAGCTTGATTGCAGATTAGGCACACACATATACACAGTAGGCTGTAGGGATTCTATGCATCTTTTGACTATTCTGACTCAGATTGTTGTGATAGCAATTTATCCCTTGTGAGACCTCTATGCCTAGCCTGTATAAGCAGATATAATCACTGTGGACAATCCTTATCAGATAGCTGAACTCACCAATACTGTGTTCATCCAGAAGTTGCTTTATTCTGTACATGTGACAACAGGATACAGCAGAATGAATGGTTTTCAGTATTATGCGGTCAAAAGATGATACTTTCTGTAGCGTACTATGCAGATTACATGTGTTCCTGTTACATGTGGTCTGTTAGCTGCCTCCATGACACAGGAAGTGCTGTACTCAAGAAGAAGGGAGGAGCTTCATATACAAAGGAACTGTGTCATAGATCTCAGGAAGGCAACATGAAAAACAAGTGCATTACCAAATAAGGCACTGGATGGCAGCATATAACTAACTATAGAAATATCCATAGGAAATGGTACAAAGAATAAACTTTATGAATTCTCATGTACATTAACATAAATATTAACTGTGTAACAGCATAATGTGTACAGCACCCCGAAATCGGTCCACAAAACACGGTGCGATGTGCAGATTCAGATCGCATAGGTGTGAATACCCATCCGATCTGATTCTAGTGCGGACCCAAAAAAGGGTCTTGCACCTTTCTGGTGTGGGTGCGGTGCGATTGGAGCCATACATAATGTATGGCTCCAATCGCACAGCACACAAATCGCATGTGATTTGCACAGGACTGCGGTGCGGTTCCTGTGCGAATCACATGCTATGTACCACACCTCATTAGTGTGAACCTAGCCTAAGACAGACTAAGGGCGTGTTCACATAATGTACAGTTTACCTGCAATTTTCTGAACGAAAAAGCACAAGTAACTGCAAGGACACATAGAAAACAATAGTGCCGCGTTCACAACAGAATGCTGTGATTCTCTGCATTCCAGAGCTGTGAAATTTTATGCATCATGTTTGAATAATATTGCAACACACACAACCACATGTAAACCGCAGTGCGCCCCTCAGCCAGCCCAGCAACAATTATGCCATCGGAAACTTGCTTCTGAAAAAAACTATGCAGAAAACTGCAGAAAATGTACAGAAACATGCATAAAAAAGCATGCAAGTGTAATTGACTGCATGCACATGTTTATATGCATTGTAGTGTGAATGAGTCTCAACAAAGATAGCAGGGAAATGCTTACAATATCCTACCATGCTATAGTTTTTGTTTTTCATTCTGACATTGCTTGATTACAGCACCAGTCTACCCTGCTGTGTATAGTTGCGTGTAACCTAGCACACAGGAATTATCTAATCATTAGCCTAGGTTCTGCATGACAGAGACTCTTGTTACTCTCCTTTAAAATATATCTTCACTTTAATTGCTTACACACTTGATCATTTATAAAGAAATTAATCACGCCACTCTTCCACCCCCACTGTATTCTATGGAAATCATTATATGCAGACAAATGAACTTCCCAAGGATAGAATTTTCACAGTATTGGCAAGAATTCTGAATGAAGTGAATTGAATTAATACTGTATAGCTGTGTCTGTCTATTTCATAATAGAAGCGCTTTCTTGGTAGCCTTGGGAGGTCGGTGAACGGGTGTACAGTACTAATTACTTAGGCTTCAGGATTTGGAGGATGTTATACAGTTCATTACTTTGTGGCGGTGATGACAGGAACATTCTTTAGCCACTTGCCCTCCAGAGGATTTACCCCCCTTCCTGACCAGGCCATTTTTTGCATTACAGCGCTGCATTACTTTAATTGACAATTGTGCAGTCATGCAACGCTGCACCCAAATAAAATTTATGTTCTTTTTTCCCCACGAATAGAGCTTTCTTTTGGTGGCATTTGATTGTGCATTTTTATTTTTTGCTCTATAAACAAAAAAAAGACCAACAATTTTAAGAAAAAAACAATATTTTTGACTTTTTGCTATGAACCGTTTAACCATTAGCCGCCCGGCCAATGGCCATTTGGCGGCTTCAAAAGTGTTCCTGCATTCCGGGTGCATGCCATTTGGCGTGCTCCCGCACATGCGCAGTTTGCGCTAATGCAGAGAGGCGCAGCAGCGCGATCTGTCACCGGCCGTGCACCTCGGACACAGCCGATGACAGATCCGAGTACTGGCTCCCGTTGCTGGTACCATGTGACCTGCTGTGATTGGGACAGTTGTATACAATGGATGGCTTCATTCATGCCATCCATTGTATACTAGTGCCTAGCTGTGAATGGTCACAGCTAATCACATGCACATGTCATGTGATTAGCTGTGACCAAATCACAGCTAAACACAAAAAAAAAAAAAAAAAAAAAAAAAAAGCTGAATGAAACGATTTCATTCAGGTAAATGCTTGCTTATAGCAAAGTGATTCTTTGCTATAAGCAAATTGTGTATAAAAAAAAAAAAATACTGATCACTTCCCCAAAGTAGTACAATGTTACTATGGTAACATTGTACTACTTTGGTCATAGTAAAATATGAAAAAAAAATCTTAAAAAAAATTAAAAAAATGTAATAAAAAATTAAAAATAATAAAAAAATTAAAAAAATTAAAAAAATATATATTTTTTTTTTCATACTGTCACCAGTCAATGTCCCTGATCACCGCCATGCCAGTTATATGATGATGCTGTACTGCACTGGTGACAGTATGTAAAAAAAAAAATTGTGAAAATAATTTTTTTAATTTTTTCATTTTCCGAAAAATTATGACAAAAAAATACAACTTCAAAAAACTCGCCATGCCTCTTATGAAGTACGTCGGACTGTCTACTCTGCAAAAAGGGGTCATTTGGGGATATCTGTACTATTCTGACATTGTTGGACCTCAAGATATTAGATTGGCTGTCAGTACTTCAGGATTGATCAATATTCAGATCTATAAAATAGTTTGTGAACTCTATAACTTTCCTACAAACTAAATAATGCATCCTAATTTGGGTTATTTTCACCAAAGACATGTAGCAGAATACATCTCGGCCTAAATTTATGAAGAACAATTATTTATTTGTAAACTTTTATAACAGAAACAAAGAAAAATGTGGTTTTTTTTCAAAATTTTTGGTCTTTTTTTGTTAATTTAGCAAAAAATAAAAACCCCAGCGGTGATTAAATACCACCAAAAGAAAGCTCTAGTTGTGTGTAGAAAATGATAAAATTTTAGTTTGGGTACAGTGTTGTATGACCGCGCAATTGTCATTCAAAGTGTGAGAGCGCTGAAACCTGAAAAATGGCCTGGGCAGGAAGGTGTAAAATTGCACGGTATTGAAACGGTTAAGGCCCGCCCACAGTACATTTACTGCTGCAGGGTCACTGGGGATGTCAGTGACACCAACTCAGTTCCCCCCCAATGTCAGAATGTCCGCCGCAGTCCCACTATAAGTCGCTGATCGCCACCATAAGTCGCTGATCACCGCCATTGTTAGTATTAAAAAAAAAAACCCAGTATCTATACCACCATTTCTAAACGCTAAAACTTTCACATAAACCAATTAATTTACAATTATTGGGATTTTTTCTTTTTAGCAAAGACATGTTGCAGAATATATTTTGGTCTAAATTTATGACAAAATTTGATTTTTAAATTTTTTTACTAGACATGTTTAATAGCAAAAAGTCCAAAATAGTGTTTTTTTCTCACAATTGTCTTTTTTCATAGTGCAAAAAAAACCGCACAGGCAATCAAATACCACCGAAAGAAATCTCAATTAGTGGGGAAAAAAGAACATAAATTTCATTTGGGTGCAGCGTTGCATGGCCGAACAATTGTCAGTTAAATTAACGCAGTGCCGTAATGCAAACCGCTTCTTTATCTGCTTCCTGACTGCCCTAGAGCAGAAATACGTATATATATGTGATTGGCGCTAACGTGGTTTTCACGCCCCTCCCAGATAGCGTCAGATTGCCTGTCAGTACACCAGTAATCACATTTAACCCCTTGATTGCCAAGAACACGCTCATACACAATAAACCTTCATTGCTAGTATAGTGTCTGAACAGCTCAATATCTTTGATCAGAACAGCACTATACCAACGTTCACATTAGTATAGTGTCCCCAAAAACACAGCATTAGTGGGATCAGCGCCAGCACCTGCCAGCACCTGCCTTTAGCCCCTACGCTTACCCCCCCTTCTCCCCCATCAAGTGCAGTGTCAGTAGGTCGCTGTCATTTGATATATTGCACACAAAACCGCAGTGTTCGCAGAATCAGGTCTGATCTCTGTTAGCACTTGCCGGTAAATTTTGATGACTCTCATATGCAGCAGAATGCCAGTACTAGTGCCACTCTACCATTTGCTGAACTGGTGAGCACCAGTGGTCTAGTACATCCTGGTCTTTCACATACCAGCACTGCAGTATCAGTATGACGTGGCGAATCCTATAAGTGCAGTACAAGCTGGTGCAGTGGCAAGCACAAGTAGTGTCCCGCAGCCACCAAGAATTCCCACACAGGCCCACAGAGCCCCAAGTATCGTTCCGGATGTGCTTGCAAATCCCGATTGGCAGCCCACAAATTCTGCAGCACCCGTACTTCCCCCATTCACTGCCCAACCCGG
Source organism: Staurois parvus (assembly GCF_062004578.1). Lineage (NCBI taxonomy): Eukaryota > Metazoa > Chordata > Amphibia > Anura > Ranidae > Staurois > Staurois parvus. The sequence goes on along the minus strand of NW_028318023.1, from coordinate 3,132,285 downwards.
AATTCAGGTGGAAACAGCAAATTTAACTACTCCCCTTGATTTTTTGGAGCTGTTTTTAACGAAAGATCTGTATGCATTGATTGTGGATCATAGCAATTTATATGCACAACAATTTATCGCCACCAACCTTGCCAGACCACTCGCATGGAAATCCATTACGATTTCTGAATTTAAATTTTTGTTGGGCCTAACCCTCAACATGGGCATTACTAAAAAAAATGAATTGCGGTTGTATTGGTCCACAGACCCGATTCAACATATGCCGTGTTCTCTGCTGCCATGGCCAGTCATAGATATGAGAGTATAATGTGTTTTATGCATTTCAATGACAACACACTCTGTCATCCTCGGGGTGACCCTGAATTTGACCGGCTCCACAAATTTCAGCCCCTTGTAAATCACCTTAACCAAATGTCTATACTCCCCAGCAAAAAATCTGAGTTGATGAGTCCCTCATTAATTTTTCTGGCCGCCTTGCATTCAAACAATTTCTCCCCAGCAAGCGTGCCAGATATGGGGTCAAGATGTATAAGACCTGTGAGAGGGCAACAGGCTATAATTAAAATTTTCGGATTTACGAGGGAAAAGATAGTCATGTGGAGCCCCCCGGATGCCCAGACTAAATGGGGAGTAGTGGCAAGATAGCTTGGGACTTCGTGTCATCCTTTTTCCATATGGGGTACAACTTATACGTGGACAATTTGTATTCAAGTGTGCCACTGTTTAGACAATTGTACAATCTTGGAATTTGCGCATGTGGCACCGTGCAACCTAATGTGTGCCCACCATTAGAAGTGGGTGGATGCAGGGCAGTATATTCTAATGGTGGGCAAACCACACACTTTTTCTGGCAGAGATTTCTTTTTTTTTTATTCAGCCCACAAGCTGCATACAAAAAAAAAACATAGCATATATACCCAACAAGGACCAATGACGTACTAGTACATCACTGGACTTTGGATGGTTATACGAGGATGATGCCTACAGCTGCAGGCATCATCCTGGTATTGTTTTTTTTAGCCAGTGATCGGCTTTCATGTAAAAGCAATCCTAGTAGCTAATTAGCTGCAGGATTGCTTTTACAAGCAGCGGGAGACGATGCCCCCCCTGAAATCTGAAGCTACCCCTGCCACCCTGTAGCAGTATATCTGCTATAAGGCGACGGGAAAGTGGTTAAAGTGTAACTTTGCTCATATTTTTGTATTCTAATAATCTAGCTCCACCCAGGTAGCACACAAAAAAAACATTTTATGGGGGGGGCCTTTTTTTCAGTGGAGTGCTGCCACCTTTCTGGCCTATGCTAGAATGATGTTCATCCCAACCTGAAGCCTCCTGGGATGCCCACATCACAGATCCCAGGAGGCTTTTATAATCCCACTGCACATGTGTTATGCAGCGCCATCAGGAGGCCAGCTGATAGAACTTGAAAGAGACAGTCTGCCTCCAACCAGACCCAGTATCAGCTTTCAGCAGATGACAGCATCCCGGCGCTGGATGTTCTGGGTGGGTGACTGTTATTTCATCTTACCCACGCAGTCCACTTAAAAAGGGGTTAATATAAATGAGTAACGTTACTCTTTATGTCTCTACCAATTTGAAAGCTCACATAGTGCCACATAAATGACCCATGCTTCCTATATATAGTATATTTTAGAGAACATTCAATTTTTGTGCTATAAATAAAGAATATGCTTGATATACATTATGTCCTGCATACAATATCTTCAAATAGCTACTTGTATGGATTATTATAGTCTTCATCTTGTGTTATTGCACAGGGAACTCTAGATGGCCAGGAATGGACCCAGCAGAAGCACAAACTGTTAGTCTAGTTCTAATAGAATAAAAACATTGCCTTGCCCTGCATGTGGCACAGCAGCTTCCTATGTGTCAGATAACTTATAATCACTTCTGCTCAAGAGTTTGGCACATGTATTCATTTTTGACAGCTCAATGCTAGCTTCTGGAGGAAAAAATAAGCCAGTACTGAGCAGTCACACCTCCTGGAAAAGGGATTAGAAGACAGCCACATGGAAGATGCTGTCAGTGGTGAATGGCTTTTAGAAAGAATATCTAGAATAATGATAGGGGGGACATGTTGGGGTTGGTTGACTAAAATCTGGTGCAGTTGTACATGGTAGCCAATCAGCTTCTAAAGCCCGCCATACGCGGGTCAAATTCTGAAAGAATTTTCTTTCGAAAATCTTTTCTAAGATTCAAATTTCGCAGCATTAGTTGGGCCACAGCAATGGCCGATTTTCGAGCGACCATCAAACTTGAGTGATCAGGCATGTTGGAACAATCAAAAATTTCTAATCAATGATGGGAGAATCGTGCGAGAAATGTAATAGATAAAAGAAATGAGCATGAGCTGTGACCTGGAAAGAAAAGAAAATTATTAGCCACAACATTTCTTTTCGGTAGCAACACAAGGTAAAATTGAAGGCTTGGTTAGTTGAATTTTTGAAATCATTAGTGGCACCATCGGATTACAAAATGCACAAAATGTCCAATTTTCTAAAGAAAATTCAGAATTCGGCCCATGTATAGCCTGCATAACTTCAGCTTGTTCATTTAAGCTTTGACCAAAAAAAAAAAACTGAAAGCTGATTGGTTTCTATGCAGAGCCGCGCCAGATTTTTCACTCTCCAGTTTTAGTAAATTAACTGAAAGCCTAGGCAAACCAATGTTTTTAATACTACAGTACTTCAGTCAAGCAGGGGTGGGTGTCATCTATTCATCAGTTGAGTAAGCATTGCCACCAGCACCTGTGAGTATACTGTACATTCTTAAGAGCAGTGGTTCCAAGACGTTCTTTGCTTGCGTACTCCTTGGAAGTCCATTTCCATAAACTGGATCCCAATCACTATGAGACAGAAGGTGGAGCAGGGGGCTGGGTAGGGGGTTTAGCTATTAGCACCTGGCATAACGTCACAAATACTGGATGATAATGCCTCTCTATGGTGCAGCAGGTGGAATTGTGAGGGAAATGGAAATAAATTATCTAACGTTTTTGATTGCCTGGCATTTCTGCAAAGAGAAAGGGGCTACACTAAATAAACTAACCCAACACATAAGGTGTGTGTTTAAGAATAAGGCCCCATGTACACGGGACACTTCTGAACGATGGAAACTAACTGCTGGAAAACGTAGGTTAAAAAAGTCTGTTTAGCCACGTTTGCATACCGCGTTTATGAGCAGTTGCATTTATAAGCGTTTTTTAAAGATAACCTCAGGAGACCTTCCAAAATGCCCAGAATGCACTGAAAAACAGTAAAAAATTAACTATTTCAGACTTTGATAGAAATAGAGCAGAAGCAGAGAGAGCAGTATTTGTTGAGATACTGCTGCAATAATTTCTGTGTTCCAGCTCATTTCTGTGCAGAAATTATTGCAGCAGTGTCTAACATATTTTCTTTCATGTGAAACTTCAATGTATGGTGTACCAGGTCCATTTGAGTACTGGGAAAACGCTTTGCATGCATTTTTTATGATAAAAAAAGGCTCTGGACAGCATCTGGAAATGGAAGAGTTAAAAAAAAATTAAACCGCAAACGCTTATAAACGCGGTTAGCTGCGTTTACAAGTGTTTGGTGTTTGAAACGCTGATAAAATCTACTCCTGAACACACATTTTCTGCGTTCAAAAAATGACTGTAAACTCAGCTGCCTGTAAACGACGTAGTGTACATGGACACATAGGACAACATTAGGGAGAGTTCAAGGGCTGCTGAAAAAAAACGCTGAAGAGCTCCTAAATGTGAGTTTTTCAGCTGCAGTGTACATGAGCCCTAATACATACATATGTGAGTGCATTGTGTGTCTTGCACTTGGAAGCAGTATATCGATCACAATGTGACATCGAGTGTCATACACACATAAATATGCTTGTGGTGACACATATAGGTGGAGGCACAAATCTTCTTTTTGAATCCTACACAGGGGACTGTTCCCTAGCAGTCTTTTGTATCATCCCCCTTGTGACGTACATGTGACATGAATGTACAGATTTGAGTAGATAAGATATGACAATGCAATCGTAGATGTAGTTGTAGTCCTTGTCATTAAAGAAATATTCAGTCCTTGTCATTGGGGAAATGAGGTACTCAGACACAGATGGTCATCAATTAGCATCTGAAAAGCCTAGCTTCCTCTGGAAGTGACACCTTGGGGCTAATAAGGTTTTGTCACCTTCTAGGAAAACCGGTTTGAAGGAAATGGCTCCAGACAGTTCAGCTGCAGATGAACAGGGGAGTTCGATCTATCTGAGGAAGCTCTAAAAGGAATATACATACAAAGAAGTATGTTTCATCCCTCATAAAAGCTAAAATATTAGTTGCAGAGAGATGAAAATACTTCCTTCTGATGCTGCACTCTGTGGGTCACATCGACGTATCATATTTGTGGGTTAGGTAGAAGGCCAGGAAAATGCAGGAAATGGTTAGGTGGTGCTGGAGTGCGACAGTCAAACAGTGTTTGGTACTGTCATGATCGGACTGATGCACTGGTGTTGGAAATCCAGTCCCCGACTTGGGGTTTCAAGTGGGTCTTGGTCCGATTGAACTTGGGCAGGTCAGCACCCAGAACATCCTGTGGGCAGGTACAGGAACACCCCCTAGGGTCAATTGGACTAACGGATTAGTTTTGGACTTTTCTGACTTGCTCCAGTCGCAGGGCAAATCTCGGTAAAGTTTTCTGTCTTTTATTTTATAGTGAATAGTCATTTGCGTGTCTTCTTTTATTTCTGTAACTTTTTATATTTTGTACATATTTTATGCACTGCCCACTTTCAGGATATTAAATCTTAAAATTAATTAGTGACTTCTGTGTATTTAAGCACGGGCTCATATCTTCGGAGAGATTAGATTGGAGAGATTGTATTGTATTGTATTCTAATTGCACTGCGTGTGGGCAGATTGCATGCAGATTTAACAAGATCTGCCAGACGGAGATCTTTGTGTGTGGGGTGTCTCAGCAGATCGTTCTGCGGATAAACTGCTGAGAGGTGGCAGGCTACCTTTTGTGGTGTGTCTGGTGTGGGGGTGTGTGGACAGTGGAAGAGTGATTAGCACCGGGCTTCTAGCTGTAGGATAGCTGGAGGAATCCTAGAAGGGTGTGTCAATCGCTAGGCTACTCCTCAACTCTAGTCAGTGCACCAGATTGTATATAAGGTTTGTATCTGCTAGTGTGTGGTTGACCAGCTGGATTGAAGTGGAGTCTCCCTCTAGTGGTGGCCAAACGGTAGTGCGGGCTGTGGAAGTACAGCACAGCTGATCTTATATACATTTTTTTATATTCAAAGTTAAGTCCCCTTTATTCCTTCTTACCCCAAGTCACACCCACGCATGTGCACCTCGGTTAGCTAGTCGATGTGGGCGTGGCATGGGGGGGAGGGGAATCTGTGACACCCCTCTTCGCCATTCTCTCTTGGTTCCTCCTGTCACCTACACATAATACATATACTCAGAGTCAATTAGCAGCATCACAGAACACACACAAGGGAGATCCAGACTGTAGTTCTTTAGGCGACCCAGAACCATCCTGAAACTGCGCATACAGCAAGCACACATCTGTTACAGGTCATAGTGAGATTATATATATATTTGGTAACGGGGTTTGCTTGGCAGCGGGTGTGTATGAGCCCCTGGGTGAGTTCACAACACAAAAAAATCAGGCACAGCAAAACAGCAGTATAGGTGAAAACAAAAAAGTGCAGTTTATTTACACTATTTACACAAAAACATCAAAGCAAAAAGAAACATGAAATAAAATCCTTGCCAACTTGGCCAGTCACTATACAGTAGCTTCCCTAGCTATCCACTAGGTACAGCCTTATGCTACACCCAGTCCCTGTCAGTTGGGCGCTAGCAACACAGCTTTTTGTCTCACCGCACTCAGATAAGTAGGTTGCTCCTCAGTCCGTTCAGGCACAGATCTGGTTCCAAGATGGAGCAACTCCCTAAGCAGGCTGGGAAGTTCTATAGAGGCCCTAATGAGCCCACTACCTTCAGTTGGCCTCATTACCTCATTGCTGAGGGGCTCAGCACTTCGCCCTAGTGGAACAAATCCACATAGAGTCTACACCTTTGACAAATGTATCGTCCATCCAGGACGCAACCAGGTGATTTTATCTGCCTACTGTCGCTATATATATATATAAAAATAATGGGGCAGCACAGTGGCTAAATAGTTAGCACTTCTGCCTGGCAGGACTAGAGTTGTTGGTTCAAATCCCAGCCACAGCACCACCTGCCTGGAGTTTGCATGTTCTCCCTGTTCCTGTGTGGGTTTCCTCCAGGTACTCCAGTTTCCTCCGACATTCCAAAGACATGCTGGTAGGTTAATTGTGTCCTGTCTAAATCGGCCCTTGTATGTGTATGTATGAATGTGAGTTAGGGACCTTAGATTGTACACCCCTTGAGGGTTAGGGACTGATGTGAACGTATAATATATATATATGTAAAGCACTGCATATAAGTTCCTGTAATAAATAAAATAAATAAATAGACCTGCCCCACTACAGGGTTTTCAGTTCTCACCTGCTCTTGGCGTCCTGAAAAAGTCGCAGAGTCTCAGCAAAAGGCAGCTCACTACACTGTGTGCAACTCCACAGAACACCTCACAGACACCTGCTATCTGCTTCCTGCTCAGACCTGTCTCACTGGTGAGGTAATCCTGACCAATCAGAGCTGCCTCTCTCGTTGCCCTGGTTCACATATATGTGGCCGTGTGGGCCACATTTTGCATGGGCACGAGAGCCCATTCATTTGAATGGACTCCCGTGCCCCGGGACACACAGGGAGGAAGTCCCTGCACTTCTTCTGAAAACGCAGCCCGCACGGGAACCTCGGATCCCAGTACAGTTGCATTTTCCGGTGCGCGCAGCGTGTTATTAGAACTAATGGCAACCGCCCGCGGCTCCGCATTTCTCTGTGCGGATTTTCATGCGGATTCCCAGCGGCACCACCCGCACAGATGTGAACCTAGCCTAAGGGACCACAACCCAAGCAATTATTGCACATACTGTATTTACCATCAAGGACCCATCCCCGGCATCCTGTACAATAGGTACATTTCATTTGGAGTCTCACATTTGTATGGACACTCATAAACAGATTCCACTCACTTTCTACAAACTATGCCTAGGTCTGGAATTTTTTGCTGGCTGATAGCTAAAAAGAGTGGGAAATTTGAGTGGAGAGTGAAAAAGTTTTACTTTTGATTGCTGGTGCTTGTAGTTGTTTAATTTTCTTCTTTGGGTCTTGCTAGAAGCTTTTACTTTTTTAACCACTTGCCTACTGGGCACTTATACCCCCTTCCTGCCCAGGCCAATTTTCAGCTTTCAGCACTGGCACACTTTGAATGACAGTTGCGCAGTCATGCAACACTGTACCCATATGAAATTGTTATCATTTTTTTAACACAAATAGAGCTTTCTTTTGGTAGTATGTCCTTGCCGCTGGGTGTCTTATTTTTTTGCGCTATAAACAAAAAAAGAGCAAAAATGTTGAAAAAAAAAGTTTTTCTTTGTTTCTATTATAACATTTTGCAAACAGGTAAATTTTCTCCTTCACTGATGTGCATTGATGAGACTGCACTAATTGGCAGCACTGATGGGCACTGATAGGCATAACTGCTGGGCACTGATAGGCGGCACTGATGGGCAGCACTGATGGACACTGATGGGTGGCACTGACTGACGACACTGACTGGCACCAGTGCTGGGCACTAGCTGGCGGCACTGCTGGGCACTGATGGGTGGCACTGCTGGGCAGCACTGCTGGGCACAGGTGGGTGGCACTGATGATCGGTGCCGATCCGTCCTCTGACATCTTGCAGAAAGTGCAGCAGATAACTGGCAACTGCATTTACCAGTGATCTGCTGTGTCATTGGACACAGCTGATCACGTGGTAAAAGGCTGCTGTGATTGGCCTTTTACTACATCGTGTGATCAGCTGTGTCTGTAGGACACAGCGATCACGGAGATCGCCCGGTGTACGTCCCCAGGGGCGCGTTCTGGGAGGATGTCATATGACACCCTCCCACAACTGGCCGGCATTCAGCTATCTGCAGTCGGCAAGTAGTTAAATCACTTTTTCTGTCACTTTTTAAATAGCATTTTTTTTCTTCCTTTCCTTGTCTTCCTTCAGTCTACTCATTAAGGGGAGGGGTTAATTGGTCACAGGTGCTTCAGGTATTATAAAACTTGCTGTAGAGCTCACTCTGAGCTTGCTCATCCTTGAGTTTGCCTGTATTTTGCTTGCTGGACCTTTGACTAAGTGAATATTTAATAAGTGGAGTTAAAAAACCAGAGTTGAAAACTGGAGATGATAATAAGAGCCTACTAACGTGGAAGTGACAACTGATATTGCTGTTAATATTGTAACTGGGATAATGTGTGCTAGCAGGGTGGAAGGTTTTGTGCAGTGCATAGTGTGCCGCATGTATGCAGCAGTGAAGCAATAGCTCCAGGATGGATTCCGCTGCGACAGATGTGAGCGGGTTGCCCTTCTGGAAACTCGCGTTAGAGATCTGGAGGAGCAAGTTGCAATACTGGGCAGAACCGACAACCTCTGAGCAGGTAGCTAATGCGATTGATGTGGAGGGCGGAGGGGCTAATCAGGTAGGAGTATGGGTTACTGTAATAAGAGGGAGTGGTAGGGACTCACAGAAAAGGAAGACCAGCCCTGGGTTTGATCACCCAAACAGATTTGCCAAGTTGGGTGAAGATGTGGGGGTGGCAAGCTCAGGGGTGGCAACCCTGGATGTCACTGCTATCCCTAACAGCCCCGAGGGCAGACCATCTGGGAGGGGTGGTGAGGGTAGTGCAGGAAGGCCTAGACAGTTGGCGGTAGTAGGGGATTCTATAATCAGAAGGACTGATAGAATAAATTGTCACCAGGATCGCCTCAACCAAATGGTTTGCTGTCTCCCTGGTGCCGGGGTTCAGCATTGCTGGAAGGGGCTGGGCATGACCCAGCTGTCATGGTCCATGTTGGAACTAATGACAGAATACATGGAAGGTGGAGGCTCCTTAAGAATCAATTTAAAGAACTAGGCTGCAAGTTGAAGGGAAGGACCTCCAAGGTGATATTCTCTGAAATATTACCTGCGCCATGTTCAGCTCAGTAAAGACAGGGGGAGATTATTGAACTCAATGCATGGCTAAAGACCTGGTGTAAGAGGGAAGAATTTGGGTTTCTAGAGCACTGGGCTGACTTTTCATTGGGGTGCAACCTATAAGCTAGAGATGGTTTGCACCTAAATGGAAGGGGGTCTGCTGTGCTGGGGGAGAGGTTTATGGGAAGGCTGGAGGAGTATTTAAACTAGGATCGAGGGGGGGAGGGAAAATTCGATTATAACGGGGTAGACAGATCAGACAGGGGCCAGTACTCATTATTGGGTGTAATGGGGAAAGATGGGGGGAAGGCTATGGCAGATGATAAGAAGGTTCCCATGTTACAAACGAGTGGAATTGGTACCATTTGTATGAAATTAAAAAATATGCAAAATACGTGTGAACAAGATGTCAATGCATTAAAGTGTTTGTTCACCAATGCCAGAAGTCTGCCAAGCAAAATAGGTGAGTTGGAAGCTTTGGTGCATGAAGAGAACTATGATTTAATCTATGATTTAATTGGTATTGCTGAATCTTGGCTTCATTCTTCACATGACTGGGCCATTAATATTCCTGGCTATGTTCTCTTTCGGAGAGACAGGGTAAATAGGAAAGGTGTTGTGTGAGAAATGATCTCCGAGCGAGTATGAAAGAGGACCTAGTTGATGGAGAGTGTGATGAGGCTGAAGTATTATGGGTGGAACTGCACATGGGGGTGCGTACTACAAAGGTAATCATTGGAGTTTTTTATAAGCCTCCCAGTGTTAATGAGGAGGTGGAGACTCAGCTCCTTGCACAGATCAAAAGGGCTGCAAGGGCTGGGACTTTGATAATAATGGGGGATTTTAACTACTGGAGTAATGGTACTGCAGGAACAGTTAAAGGGCAAACATTTTTAAACCTACTACAGGACAATTTTATGGTAGAGTTCATAGAGGCCCCAACTAGGAATGATGCTCTGCTGGACCTGGTAATCTCAAACCAGGCAGAGCTTATTATGACTGTCCATATAAAAGAACATCTGGGTAGCAGTGACCATAACATTATTTAATTTATTGTTAGCTGTAAACAGCAAGCACATACGGGAAAAATAAAACCACTCAATTTTAAGAGAGCTAATTTTCCAAGGCTGAGAGCTGCTCTCCAAGACTTAGACTGGGAGGGAATATTGGCATCAATGAACACAACACAGAAATGGGAGTTCTTAAAATAGACTGTATGTGAACACACTGCAAAATATATTCCCATGGGCAACAAGTTTAAAAGGCTAAAAATCAAACCTATGTGGCTTACGACCAAAGTTAAAAAAGCTATAGATAATAAGAAAAGAGCTTTTATTAAATATAAACATGAAGGAACGCTATTACAAAGAATATAACAGAATATGCAAAAAGAAAATAAAGGCCGCAAAAATTGAAAACGAACGACAGATTGTAAAAGACAGCAGCACCAACGCCAAAAAATTCTTCACATATATTAATAGTAAAAAGGTCTGGTCCAAGCATGTAGGCCCTTTACAAAATAATCTAGGGTGGGTGACTAATTTAATTAGATATTTCCCACACATGCCATTAGTATATTTGGAATTACACCCCAAAACACATTCTTATACATGTCCTGAGTATGGGAATACCACATGTGTGAGACGTTTTAGGAACCTAACTGCATATGGGGGCCCAAAATCAATGACTACTTTCAAAGGGCGTAATTTCCTCACTTTATTTTCTTACTACTTATCACAGTTTTGGAGGCCCTAAAATGACAGGATTGTACAAACAATCCCCCAAATGCCTCCTTTTTGGAAAATAGAAACACCAAGGTATTTGATAAGAGGCATGGTGAGTATTTTGCAGATCTAATTTTTTTGTCACAAAATTAAAAAAAAAAATTTTTCAAAATACATTTTTGTTTTCTTTCTTCATTTTCCAAAAACTTGTGGCAACAAATGAGAGCTGCAAAATATTCACCATACCTCTTAGCAAATACCTTGGAGTGTCTACTTTGCAAAAAGGTGTTATTTGGGGCATGTTTATACTATCCTGGTATTTCAGGATCTTTGAAAATGTGATAGGTAGTCAGGAAGTGAAATTAGTTAATTATGTCCTTTGAAAACATGAAGGTGGTCTTTGGATTTTGAGCCCCTGTATGCGGTTAGGCTGCCAAAAAGTCTCTCGCATGTGGTATCCTCATACTCGGGAAAAGTAGTAGAATGTGTATTCTGTAATTCAACATATACCCATAGCATGTTTGAGAAATATTAAAAAAACTTGTGGCAAAAAAATAAATCTTCCATGGACTCAACATGCCTCTAAGCAAATATTTTGCACAAACAGGTCATTTGGGGGGTGTTTGAATTTTCTTGGCATTTTATGCCCACCTTTAGAAGCTTCCACCAACTCTTCTAACGTTATATTATGTAAATGTAATGTTTTGTTTTACATGCAGCCTGTGGGCTGAACGTAAAAAGAACCTAGCAGATTCCTCCATTCAAATCAGCCAATGTGGATGAAGAAATCTTGGCCAGAAAAAAAGTATATGCCGAAGCATAGGAGCTACCACCCACTGACCACCCCACACTCCTAATGCTTGGGCATACACGTTCTTTTTTTTTTTTTAACTGCAGATGAGAAATCTTCTCCTGAAATGCTGTAGGCACTAATGTAGGTATTCTGAGAGCAGCTCTTTGAATATACAGATCAGTGCTGCTGCTGACCGGCTTTCCTGCAAAACAAACAATAACAGTTAAACAGTTAACAATAACACACGATAACAATATATCATTAGCTCAATAAAACAGCAAATCTTTTTTTTACTTTTTTTTTATTCTCTTTTTTCTTTTTTGGTAATTTTTACCTTTTTTTTACTTTTTGGTAATTCAACTTTTCCAGAACAATAACCCTTCCAGCCTTTGATTTTAGGGTTTCTCAAAATGCAAGAGAGTTTCCTGACTACCTATCTTTAGATACCCTTGTACAGAATTGTGTGCCCTATACTGTGCCGTTCTGTACCCTAAACTGAAACTCCACTAAGATGTGATAACGACAGATGCAGTCCTTCATGCGGAGGCCAGGTTGACCAGGACAGGTGGGAAAAAAAAAAACGTGTCACATCTCATTCCTTGTTTACTACAGACACAGCATTTTTTGGGGGGTGACTTTGTGTTGGGGAACCAGGGAAGACATCTAGAAAATGCCTTTCATGCAGCCAGTCAACTATAATTGGATTTGGGCTTTGGGCCACAGTGTCTTCCAGATACAAAAGGATGTGATGATCACTTCCTGAAATTTTAGGAGGGATCCAGTTCTTCCAGTTGCTTTGTGATTTACAAAAGCAATATATAGAGCCAATTGAAATAAATATATTGTACCAGTGTCTAGCTTTTTGGGCAGCTAAATACAGCTTCATAATATTGTTGTTGATGTCTATGCCTCCCATATAAAGATTATAGTCGTGGACACAATGAGGCTTTTCAACGACGCTCGTTGCCATGTAAATTTAGACCGTTGTGTCTGCATGAATGGAAAACAGGATGATTACATCCTGTTTGTCCTACCACTTCACTGCGAGTAGTTCTTCATTGTGGAAGCAGGCTTTCTCCCCTTTTCTACATGGCATGCTAATGAGCCATTGGGGGAAGCCCCTGCGATTAGGTCGCATGGTGCCTCAGATTGAACAAATGTCTAAAAAGTGGCACACTTGCATAAAAGTTGTCCACGTACAGATTGTACCTCTTACGGTACAAGGTCCCGCACTATCTTGCCACTGCTCCACATTTAGTCTGGGCATCTTGGGGCTCCGCTTGACTTTTCTCTCATAAATTTTAAATTGGTATGTATAGCCTGTTGCCCTCTTACAGAGCTTTTACAGTTTGGCCCCATATCTGGCATGCATGCTGGGGAGACATTGCTTAAATACAAGTCTGCCACTAAAATGTACAAGGGAATCGTCTATGCAGATGTTTTTTTAGAGCATATACACATCTGCAAATTTTTGGTAAAGGTGATTTGAAAGGGGCCGAATTTTGTGGAGCAGATCACAATCAGGGTCACCCCAGGGATGACAAGAGATTATTGTCACTGAAATGCATAAAACATATTATTACCTCATATCTTTTCCTGGTCATTGCAGCAGGGACCATGTGATCTAGTCAGCAAGAACAAGGTGTATCTTTACTTAAAACTAAAACTTTTTTTACTGCAAAACTGAGATAACACCTACCTAAATTTTGTTATATGTTCTAATTCACATAGCATAACCTAAAATGTTATTTTAAAAAATGAAACCTACCTTTTTAAATGCTCTATTCTGGAACCCCAGCACTGTAAAATCCTGCAAAGTTCTCTTTGTTTATGAGGGGGCTGAAGAGCTGTGGTTACCATAATTAGTCCTGTCTGTACTTTGCAGGCAGATCTGCATTATCAGTTATATACTAGATTTGTACATTGTTTGATGTAATAAAGGCTTAAAGGTGGCTTCATGTACTTCATACTATTGAGAGACAACTCATCCTATCTTTAAGACAGATTCACTCTGTCATTGTTAAAAAAAATCCTTGCAGTCAGCCATGACACCCTCTACTAAGACAAATCTAAAAGGTAATAAATATATACATTTTCATTTTTTAGGCATGTTGTGTGAATGGGAACACATAAACATACAGTAGAGTGGGGCTTTCTCAAATTTGAGCGTAAATAAATGGAAATACACTTTAAAACTGCCTAAAACTTTTTAGCTAAAAATACTTCTTGGTAATGTTGACATGTGTCCTGAAGACTCGTGTGAAGTGTAAATTTTAATGACAGGCCTGCTTTTACTATGCTATTTTTGAGTTTTTCCGATAATGTTTGTATTTAGTGACTAGGACATTGTCCTATAAACAGCATGTGATGGTGGTGATCAATACAATGCAATAACGTGCATCACAAGGCCCTTCAATGTGACTGGAGAAACACAGAGACAGCAAGTGCACATCTTTAATTGTACTTCTACATATTGATCTTACTACCTGAAGCAAGATCGTAAATGGTATCATTTAGGCATATCTGCGACATGTTTATTTTTCAAGTTGCACATCAATGGATCTGAAAGAGGTAGTATGGTAAAAGGTTAAACATTTTATTCAATAGTTAGAACAAGATCAGTCAATTGTGTTTATTGTAACATAAAAATATAATAGTAATAATTAGTGGAATCTACTAAAATGTATAATATATTATATATTGACATTTTATTATTAAACTATAAAATAGTTAATTAAGTGCGGATTTTTGGGATCAACTTGTTTTAAAGCTCAATCCACCTGAAACTGACAAGTTTTTGATAGAATATAGAGGGAAAAACAATATCTGATAGAATCGTATATATCTCTCATTGGAACTTGGAGAGATCTGTGCTTGAGGTCCTGGGTTTGTGCACCTGATGGTGTACCTACCAAGGGCGGACTGACCATTTGGAAACTCGGGCACTGCCCGAGGGCCCGGCGTCAGTAGGGGGCCTCATGAGATGCCCCTGGTACCTTTTTCATAGGCTTTTTTGAGTTTGGGCAAGGACACAGGGGCCCCATGATCCCCTATTGCCCGGGGGCCCCATGAGTTGTCAGTCCGCCCCTGGTACCTACTAATCATCTAAGGGGGTGGATGAGTTTCTGGGTTTGTACACCTGATGTGCTACCTACTAATCATCTAAAGGGGTGGACAAAACTATTTAAAACCACATAGAAAAAATTTAATTGTTACTATAGTGGATGTTTAGAGCCTGCATTACTGGTTAGTCCTATTGAAGAATATGTAAACCCAACATTTGATATTCCTGATGTGTGCCTGCTGTACCATGTATATACTTGTATGAAAAGGTATCCTGCTCTCTTTGTATTGCTTCCTTTGTGTGAAATCCCTGGTGTTCCTGCCAGTCCTTCTGCTTTTCTATTAAAAACTGACCACACAAAGTGGCCAGTTCTCTAGCTATGCTGGGAACTCATCATGCTCTCTTCCATCTGTCAAACTTCTCCTGACCCCTACAGCCCCCCAACACACACAGTCATTCTCTGGGAAGAGCAGTGTTCTGCTGTTTCTTCTCCTCCAGCTCCTCTCCTTGTATGCAGAGTACAGAGGGAATTTGATCATTTATAAAAAAGGGAAAAGGTATTTATAATGCTATTTTTTAAAATCTTATTTCTATTTTAATCTGAATGGGTTGTTTTAGAAGGTGGAGGTTTACAATCACTTTAAGTTAAAGCAGATGTGAAGTCAAAAGTATCAAATATTGACCTTAGAGCAACAATAATCTATACCTTAGATGTAAAAGTTCTCTTTTTAAATACCTTTTGAGTTATTTCTTTGTGCACACATAACCATATTGTCTTCTTTTTGTGTTTCAAAATCTGCTGGATTAGAACTATGTACCACAGATGTTATAAGCCAGCATTGGAGTCCAGCTCCTAGAAGCCCATCCTGTCTATTTTTTATCATTATTACAGGTACTTAAATAGCTTTTTAGTCAATTTGCACAGCACTTTACACACACACACACACACACACACATATATATATAAATATATATATATATATATATATATATATATATATATATATATATATATATAGTACATTCACATCAGTCCCAAACCCTAAAAGAGTGTACAATCTGAGGTTCCTAATTCACATTCATACATATACATGCTAGAGCCAATTTTAGACAGGAACCAATTAACCTACCAGCACGTCTTTGAAGTCAAAAGGCACTACAGGGCACAGAAGTACATGCTTTGCTTGCCTGTTTGTACATTTGTAAACCATTTGCACAAGCACTGTGAAGGATATCAACTCTCCGCTCTATAGGAGGCGGCCCATTGAGCATTGTCACCATATAAATGTACACTTTGCAAATCTTTTGGTGTTCTTACAACCAAAGACAACATATGATCTCTCTCATGGGGTCTTTAAGACTATTTTTTCCTGCCTTGTGGCCTCCTTGCCACGCATTGGTGAAACTCAAGCACCATCCAATTATAACTTTCACTTTCAAATTGTTTTAACTGAAAACCTGTAGACTCCTCACCCCTTCAGCAGAGCCTGTTAGCTGCTATAAGGTTCACACATTGAGGGTTCTACATCTGTGTAGTTCATGAGCAAAGCTATTTTGAGACCTTTACCATTGTATTTACCTAATACCGTTATAGTATACTGTATTTAGTTCTAATTTCATTTTTATTAGATTTTATTTAATATTAGACCATGTATGTCCTATAAATGAACTGTTCTGGGGAGTACATAACTGTATCAGTAGGATCACATTATTATTTCAGTTTATTCAGTGAGAGGTGCATGGGACAGAGTACATTATTGGACATTTATAAACTATAGTGTGGAGGAGGAATGTATTTTCTGGCTATTCATTTTTTATGTACATCAGGTGAATAACTGAAAAAAAAGTTTATTTGTCTATTTATCAGCAGCCAACTTCATCTCTTTGGAGTAGCCAGGTAACCTGGTTCTAAAACACGTGATGCGCAATTGCTCTTTAAATTGCATTTTTGCAGACATGTGACTTACTAATACATCAAGGCAAATGGTGGCGCCTAAAACATTAAAATCTAACTAGATAATGAAAAATTGTATGTAAATGTGTAAAATGCAAACGAAAATATTTAAATAATATGATTAAGGTCCATTGCAATGTACACCCACACAGTGCTATTCCAAATTGCTTTGTGCACAGTATCACTGTAATTTACAAGGATAAAACACTGCTATTTTATTATTCTTTATTATTTCTTATTTGATCATCCAGTTTGGATAGGTGGGCTCTGTATGTCATACTATATGCAGGCTGCAGGGTAACATGTAGGGAAGACAGAACATTCCCGATAGTAAAACAAATCACTGATTTTCCTTTGTAGTTTATTTTCTCTTTTTTCTCGATTCAGTCAAACTTTCAGCTTGACAAACAGCAGGAAATCTCAGAGCAATACACATGCCCCTGATCATATGTGTCAGTACTATTTGCTAAGCTGATAGCGCCACTAACTACATACAGCAAAAGAAGTTGATATGCTTTTCGGCAAAGTAGCTGTGAAGCTTTGTTCTCTAAAGAAATCCCCAAGTCCTGGTGATTCAGTCTATCAGTGAGAAACAGCAAAAACATAATTGAGCTAAGATAATTGTAAAATATCAACATCCAATTTGATCAGCAGTAGCTTCTTGTAAAAGAGGTAATTGAAAAAAAAATGTGCATGGGTTTAGAAATAATCAAAAAAATGTATACACTGCTAAAATATTTTTTAAAAAAGGCTGTGACTTGAAAGACAGAATGTGAAGCGGAAAATGAGAATTTAGAGTGCTGGGAAGATTTCTTCAGAGATACAAAATCTAAACACTAAATTGGAAGTTTGTAGGAATCCTGACATCTAAATGTTTAAATGAGTCTGAATGAGTACCTATGGCAAATTATAAAACTGTGTTATTATTGGTATTAATATAATTCATATTCTTTACATAAGAGGCATACAGTTACCAGGCATGAAAAATGCCAAAAACTGTTACAGAAGTCTATCCATCTTAACATAAACCATTTTAAAGTAATTAATTTAAAATACCCCAAAACTGTGAATTTTTTAAATTATTTAATAAATTGTGAGGATCTAAATGAATTTTTACCAGTGTGGAAAAAGCTGGTAAAAACAGTTTAACTGTATAACACAGTAAAAAAAAAGAAAACAAAAAGAGAGAAGTTTTCAACCCTTTGGCTAGCACAAAAAATAATAAAACACTCCTAGAAAAGAAGAGGACTATGATTTGCAAGGAAGGAGGGGGTTATGCTATGGAATTTATTAGTCACATTTTTGCAGCAGGTTCAAAGACAAGGTAATAAATATGTTATATGTAAAGAAAAAAGTTTTCTTTTTGTTTAAAATAAAACAGTAGTAAAGTCACCTGTTTGATTTAAACCTACAGGTAAGTCTATAAAAGGCTTATTTTTAGGTACAGTGAATATCTCATAAATGTATACCACTTAAGAAATACTTACTTTAGTAGCAGCCGGTGATGTCACCGGCACATGCGCACTGTGCTCTGAATGGACTATGCCATCTATTCAGAGCTTTGTGCCACGGTCATGACTCCTAAAGCACACAAACCCAGAAGGAAGACCGGGTGAAGATGAAAGCCGCGGCAGCGGCGACAGCATGCCTCTAGAGGGCTTTATTTTAAGATAAGTCTGCCATAATGTGGTGGTATGCAGTGCATACTAGTACATTATGATATTATCCTGTCGGCGCCCTTTTGTTTTTGTTTTTGCAGTTTATTACTGCTTTAATGTACTATACGTTTTAGTACTGTAATTGTATTTGACAGTTACATTACCCTTCAAGCTGCAGTGCTTCTACTGCATTGTCATCTGCAGGTTGAAGGCTTATTTTTCCAGCCTGCACATATCATTGTTAAGACCTAAACTGTCAGAGACAGCTGGGTTTAAGAGCTACCAAATCGGCAATGTTGGCTGGTAGCTCTCAAAGGGAAGATATTTATTAACATATCCTCAGCACAGGGCATCATTCTGAATAAAATTATTGTAAGGATTTCAAGCTTGGAGAAACTAATAGATGACCCTTTTGTTTGGAAGGAGGTGGTCGTGTTGGGAATGGGAATAATTAAAGCATATACACTGCTCAAACAAATTGAAGGAACACTTTGAAAACACATCAGATCTCAATGGGGAAAAATATCATGCTGGATATCTATACTTATATGGACTGGGTAATGTGTTAGGAATGTAAGGATGACCCATCATTTGATGGAAATGAAAATTATCAACCTACAGAAGACTGAATTCAAACACACTCTGAAAATCAAAGTGAAAAAATGATGCAGCAGGCTAGTTCATTTTGCTGAAATTTCATTGCAGCAACTAAAAATGGTACTCAGTAGTTTGTATGGCCCCCACGTGCTTGTATGCATGCCTGACAACATTGGGACATGCTCCTAATGAGATGACGGATGATGTCTTGGGTATTTCCTCCCAGATCTGGACCAGGGCATCACTGTGCTCCTGAGCAGTCTGAGGTGCAACCTAGCGGCATCGGATGGACCGAAACATGATATCCCAGAGGCGGTCTATTGGATTTAGGTCAGGCAAGCATGGGGGCCATTCAATGGTATCAATTCCTTCATCCTCCTGCATACTCTCGCCACATGAGGCCGGGCATTGTCGTGCACCAGGAGGAACCCAGGACCCACTGCACCAGCGTAGGGTCTGACAATGGGTCCAAGGATTTCATCCCGATACCTAATGGCAGACAGGGTGCCATTATTTAGCCTGTAGAGGTCTGTGCGTCCCTCCATTTATATGCCTCCCCAGACCATCACTGACCCACCACAAAAATGGTCATGCTGCATTGCGACATTGACGCTTCTATGGCTTCCCCTTGCCCTGCGCCCTATGTCACTGAGTCCAATTTTGCTCCATGGCTTACAAGTGTGGGAATCGATACGTTACTCCAGTGGCCTGATGTCACCTTTCTTGCCTTTGCTCCCAATTACTAACAACCCTCTCTTCCCCCCAGGTTTAGATCAACCAAGGGCGTTTTCTTGGTGGGTGGCCAATGGTTTTTCGCAGGTGTGACACTTTCATGGGATGTCCCTCCGGCGGAATTTTTTTGTTACCTTCAATTGTGGCATTGGCTGATCTCATTGCGGGGCACTTCTGCTTTCCCGTACCAGAAATCTGCCTTTGAACTGCTCAGCCAGCAGCTTTGAACAGGCGCACGACGCATACTTCTCTTTCATATGTTGTTTAGTGGTAGCGTGACCTGGGGGCAGTAGTGGATCTGGAGGACTGGAATAGGGCCTGGTTGCTTATAGCTAAATGTTCATTTAATACGACAACGCTGGAGGCGGCATACAAAGTATTGTTTCGTTGGTATTGGGTTCCAGCTCGTTTGGCCCAGGCGAACCCTGCCTGCAGTGATAGATGCTTTCAGGGTTGTGGCCATCGTGGTGATGCATATTTGGTGGTCATGCCCGAGACTGCTTCATTTTTGGTCTTGTGTGTTTGGCCTCCTTTTCACCTTGTTCCATCTCTCTATATGACAGGATTCTCGGTGTGCTTTGCTTCATTGTCCCATACCGGGCCTCTTGGCTCATCAGCAGAAGTTGGCTTCCTATTTGTTTTTGTCGGCCACTAGAACACTTGCTCAGGCCTGGAAGAGCCCGTTTGTCCCCCTTCAGGGGATGCGGGACCATATGACAACTATGATGCTCAATGAACAGATGACGAGTATCTGGGAAGACTCCCAACGTAAATTCTTAAAAATATGGGAGCCGTGGTTGCAATATGCCTTTACTACGCTCCCCCTGGCTAGTCTGGGGATGTGATGTTGTTTGGCATTGGCATTCTTGGATCTCTGCTCTTGGTTTTGTTATCTTTTTTCTTTTGTACTCCTCTTCCTTTTTTTTTTTGTTTGTTTTTGGTGTGGCAGTGGATAGTTGCCTTTAGTTTGAGTTCCTATCAGTGTTATACTAATGTTTTGTAATTTAGGTGCCATTGATAGCCCCTGTGTGGGCGTACCTTTTGCTCTGTTGGTGTTAGAGCACTGATTTTTCTAATTTTCTAATTTTTTATGTGCAATTGATAGCCCCTGTATGGGAGTGATTTTTTGCCCCTGTGTTAAACTGTTACAAATTATTAAAAACCATTGCAATACAAAATGGTCATGCTGAACGATGTTACAGGCAGCATAACGTTCTCCACGGCACTCCTCTGTGAAAAGCACAGGACGCCAGTGGCGAACCTGCCAATTATGGTGTTCAATGGCAAATGCCAATCAAGCTCTTTGGTGCCTGGAAGTGAGCACAGAGCCCACTAGAGGATGTCAGGAACTCAGGCCACCCTCAGGAAGTCTGTTTATGATTGTGTGGTTAGAGACATTCACACCAATGGCCTGCTGGAGGTCATTTTGTAGGGCTCTGGCAGTGCTCATCTTGTTCCTCCTTGCACAAAGGAGCAGATACCGATGGGTTAAGGACCTTCTATGGCCTTGTTCAGCCCTCCTAGAGTAACTGCCTGTCTCCTGGAATCTCCTCCATGCTCTTGAGACTGTGCTGAGAGACACAGCAAATCTTCTGGCAATGATACATATTGATGGGCCATCCTGGAGGATTTGGACTGCCTATGCATCCTCTGTAGAGTCCAGGCATCGCCTCATGCTACCAGTATTGGCACAGACCCTAGCCTACTGCAAAACTAGTGAAAAACAGCTAGAAATGATGAGTAGGAAAAAAAGTGCCTCCCACTGTAAAACCATTCCTGTTTTAGGGGTCATCTCATTGTTGCCCATCGAGTACACCTGGTGTTAATTTCATTAAACCAAAGCAGCTGAAAATGATTAACATCCCCCTCTGCTACTTAACTGACCAGATCAATATTCTGGGAGTTTAATTGCCTTGATGCTATACTCTGATTAAAAAGCGTTCCTTTAACTTTTTTGAGAAGTGTAGAAACACAACAACAAAATGGAATATATTGCAGCTTACTAGTACTTAGATGTGATGGTTCCATCTTTTTTAATCAAATATAGAAAATACCTGTTGACCTTGTGAAAAATGCAGCATCCGTGTCACTTCCTGTGAGATGAACTGCAAGCAAAAACAATGTTTACAATGTATATCTTTTTGGTGCAAATTTCTAATTTTATCACCATCCATGCAATGGGGATGTATAAATGTAGACATGTTTGAAGTCCAGCCTTGGTGGCAACCATGGCTTCCTCCATATATACAATGAAGGAGGGAGAGTAGCCACTCTGGAAGTGTGTTAGTCACAGGCGTACCAGGTGCAAAAAAGAAAACTGAAGATGGCCATAAATTAATCAAAATTTGGTTGGTTCAGCAAGGACTGGCCAAATTTTGATCTATCTATGGCCATTATCACTTGACAGAAGTCAGTCTAACTATCAAAAATTAACCAAATATAAAATGTGTCCACGTAAAAAAGTGATCATATAAAGCATATATAAAGCAAGCCAGCACACTCTGTGTATCACCCACAGAAATTAAAAATATGAGATATTAAAAAATATGTGCAGCGCCAATATACCTATTTACACCACTATATACAATATAACTCAAACAACAAAGTCCATCAAAATCTTCATAGCAAAAATAGTGAAAATCAGTGAATCAGTAAAATAAAAGGACATGAAAAAAAGTCTTTAACCTTCAATAAATTGTGCACTATATTAAATGATGATATTCCACCTGTAAACACATGGCCACTTCTTTTTACACCACCATGTGAATATTTGTGAATCAGTTTAGAACAGGCACTATTACACATCAGAAAGGGAATTATTCCACACCTCCACCTAATGGATAATCAAATATTGCTGCACAACTCAACACAATGGCCCTCAAAAAAATAAAGCTACATCTAATGCTCTCTGTTTCAAAAGATTTTATAAAAAAATCTTTACTATAATAATTACATTTTTATTAAAAACATTTTTATTTAATTAAAAATTCTACTCACATTAGCCACTTGCCAACTGCCTATAGAACTTGCAGTACAAGCTGGATCACGTACATGTATGTAATTTGTCCGGCTCCAGGTTATGAGCACGCACCCGCCCCTCCTGTAACCAAAATGAAATGAATGCGGATCACGGTACTTGGGACCTGGTGATCATGTGACTGCTATGAAATCACATAATCAGAGTGTCAACCAAGCTGTTATGAGTGAATTGTTTATAACAGCTGGGTTTCCTATGCTGTGATTGGCCCACAGCTATCACATGGTACCTGGGTCCATCACAGCACCCTGTACCATGTGATTAGCTGTAGTCAATCACAGATCACTAGTGATCACAGTTGTCATGCATTTAACCCATTCATTAAAATTAAAAACTTCTTAATTGTAACAGCGAATAAAGTGGTAAAAAATAAAATCCCTGATCACCCCCTCAGAGTAGTATAGTGTTACTATGGTGACACTGAACTACTCTGATGAAAGTATGCAGAAAAAAAAATAGTAGAAAGCAAAAAAAAATAAAAAAAATGGGAAATAATTAAAAATTGAATAATGTTTTTTTTTTTTACATACTGTCACCAGTTAGTGTCCCTGATTATCACCACACCAGTCATATAAAGATACTGTACTGCACCAGTGACAGTATGTAGAAAAAAAACTAATTTTATTAAATTTTTTCATTTTCAAAAAAATTGTGACAACAAATTACAACTTCTTTCATTTGCATACAGTATTGCATGACCACACAATTGCAAGTTAAAATAACACAGTGCTGAATAGTGAAAAAAATGCCGTGTTCATGAAGAGGGTAAAATCTCTTGGAGCTCAAGTGGTTAGGTGAATATAACAGTCAAAATATAACAGGTGTGCATTGGCTTCCATGGAGATCAGGAACAGTTTGCTCAAACTCCAATAAACACCACTCTGAAATCAAGCCAAGCAGCTGGACCTGATGACGTTACTCTGTAACTCCACTCTTACACATTATGTCCCTGAGAGGGGACTTCCCAGTTCACCACAATAGTATATTCTCAGTATGACTTCATTTTAAATAAATATGGGTGGAAAAAAAGAAAGGACAATCCTCATTGCATAAAACTATGTATTAATAAAATAACATAAAAAACAAAAAATGCACAGTCACATGAATCAAGTAAGGTTTGACATTTGAAGATATTACCATTGTGGTCAATTAATATAAAGTGAATCAGTATTGCTCTACTCCGTGAACCATATACATATATGGAATAAACATAGTACAAATCCAAGAACAATTTAATAAATTAATAAAGTCCAAAGTGCTAAGTAGTGCAAAAGTGCAAACAGTGTTTCAAAACTGCATAAGCCAAATGGCTATAAATTCTGTGCTTCCACTTGTATAGAATATAGAGTCTTGGACTTGTATACACTGCTCAAAAAAATTAAAGGAACACTTTTTAATATGAGTATAGCATCAAGTCAATTAAACTCCTGGGATATTGATCTGGTCAGTTAAATAGCAGAAGGGGTTGTTAATCAGTTTCAGCTGCTTTGGTGTTAATGAAATTAACAACAGGTCCGCTAGATGAGCAACAATGAGACGACCCCTAAAATAGAAATGGTTATATAGGTGGAGGCCACTGACATTTTTTCCCCTACTCATCTTTTCTGACTGTTTTTCACTAGTCTTGCATTTGGCTAGGGTCATTGTCACTACTGGTAGCATGAGACGATACCTGGACCCTACAGAGGTTGCACAGGCAGTCCAACTCCTCCAGGGTAGCATATCAATATGTGCCATTGCCAGAAGGTTTGTTGTGTCTCCCAGCACAGTCTCAAGAGCATGGAGGAGATGCTAGGAGGCAGGCAGTTACTCTAGGAGAGCTAGACAGGGCCGTATAAGGTCCATAACCCATCAACAGGACCGGTATCTGCTCTTTGTGCAAGGAGGAATAAGATGAGCACTGCCAGAGCCCTACAAAATGACCTCAAGCAGGCCATTGGTGTGAATGTCTCTAACCACACAAACAGAAGCAGACTTCATGAGGGTGGCTTGAGTTCCTGACATCCTCTAGTGGGCTCTGTGCACTGCCCAGCACCATAGAGCTCGATTGGCATTTGCCATTGAACACCAGAATTGAACACCAGAATTGGCGCCCTGTGCTTTTCACAGAGGAGAGCAGGTTTACCCTGAGCACATGTGACAGACATGCAAGGGTCTGGAGAAGCCATTGTACTGCCTGTAGCATCATTCAGCATGACCGTTTTGGTGGTGGGTCAGTGATGGTCTGAGGAGGCATATCCATGAAGGGACACACAGACCTCTACAGGCTAGACAATGGCACCCTGACTGCCATTAGGTATCGGGATGAAATCCTTGGACCCATTGTCAGACCTTACGCTGGTGCAGTGGGTCCTGGGTTCCTCCTGGTTCACAACAATGCCCGGCCTCATGTGGCAAGAGTAAGCAAGGATGAAGGTATTGATACCATTGAATGGCCCCCATGCTCGCCTGAACTAAATCCAATAGAACACCTTTGGGATATCATGTTTTGGTCCTTCCAACACCGCCAGGTTGCACCTCAGACTGCTCAGGAGCACAGTGATGCTCTGATCCAGATCTGGGAAAAATACCCTGGGACACCATCCGTCGTCTCATTAGGAGCATGCCCGACATTGTGATGCATGCATACAAGCACATGGGGGCCATACAAACTACTGAGTACCATTTTTAGTTGCTGCAATGAAATTTCAGCAAAATGGACTAGGCCTCTGCATAATTTTTTCACTTTGATTTTTGGGGTGTCTTTGAATGCAGTCCTCTGTAGGTTGATCATTTTCATTTCCATCAAATGATGGAGCATCCTTACATTCCTAACACATTACTCAGTTCATATCAGTATAGATATCCAGAATTATATTTATCCCCATTGAGATCTGATGTGTTTTCAAAGTGTTTCTTTAATTTTTTTTGAGCAGTGTATTTACATACATACTGTAGGTCTAATTAGCATGAGTAATCTAATAACGGCCAATCCAATAGCAGCAATGGGCTTATGATGGACAAAAGATGATAATAGCGGTAACCAAACACAAGGATGTAAGTGCATATTTTGTGGTTTTTAATTTTATTTTAAATGGTATTACATGATCGGAGACTGTTCTCTCTTCCGTTATATGTTGATGCTGAGCGGAAAAGAGGTCCTTGTGTTTGGTTACCGCTATTACCATCTTTTATCCATCATAAGCCCATTGCTGCCATCTGGAGGTTGTTATTGGATTAATCATGCTAGTTAGACCTATGTATGTGTACATATATATATAATTTTCCAGGCGGAGGGGCACAGGTTGCAGTTTGGTGTGGAACCGTCTATACAAGTGAAAGCACAGAATTTTTGTAGCCATTTAGCTTATGCAGTTTTGAGAGACTGTTTGTACTTTTGCACTACTTAGCACTTTGGACTTTATTAATTTATTATGTTGTTCTTGGATTTGTATTATGTCTATTCCATATACTGTATGTATATGGTTCATTGAGTAGCGCAACACTGATTCACTTTATATTTATTTATCTGGTGTTGGAACAATTCAAGTGTTTTTGCAGCAACTCACTATTCTATTTATGAATTTAGTAGCTATATAATTTAACATATATTTTTAGCATTTTTGGTAACACACATTGATTATTTTATTGTCATTGTGGTGAATTGCTTGAGCGAGGGTTGACCCATCGATCAGAGGGTCATTATTTCTGGTGAGTCATTCTATGTGACTGGTGGAAGTTTTACTGTACATATGATGTTTGCACCTTGGAATGAACACCCACTGGGAAGATTTTAGTGATGTATGAAGATTCACAATATGTGACACTATTTGAATTGTATACATTTATTGTTGTAGATCATTGCACAGGCCACTTTGAAGCACTGGACATTTGGTGGAACAATTACTGCACACAGTTTGGATGAATTGATTATATGAATAGCATTTGGTGGTTTCTATTTGACATAATTTATTATGAGTTATTCTTGATTCCTATTTATTGCATTTATTTATTTCATGTATTGATGGGCACACATACAGTATATATTTATATATTTCATGAAATGTTATGTACAGATTAATTTGGTGAATAAGGAGAGGAGATTTGTTGTAGTTAGCACAGTTATATCTTGTTATATACAATAAATGATGTAAACCTAGTTACAGAATGCACACAGTAATATAAGGTCCTGTCTTATTTAAAAGCTGAATGATTGGTATATTTTGACATGTGCAAATGGGGATTAACCAGGCTTTAACAAATATTCAGTGCCTGTTTGAGCTGATGATTACCTAGTGCAGTTTGTACACGGATGCATACCTGCACCAAAGCAATGACTTGCACAGTTTGCCATTCACAATGGAAACAGTTTACAATAAATCTGCTTACCTTTTATTTTCAGACCAGACTGGGGGTAAGTGAGGTGAACTCACTTAGATATTGGCTTTAGTTATTGGCTTTGAATTACTTGCAAAACCCTTCATTACTACTATCAATACTCTAGAGAAAATATCATAGATCTGTGACATTTATTAAATCACTTACTTTATGAGAACACTGCATCCTTCTTTATCAAGGTGGAACGTCTTGGCAGCACTTCAGAACGGTGAATACTTCACATGCTTCAGATTTTTTTTTCCTGAAATGTGTAAGTAAAAACAAAGTAAAAACAGTAATGATAGTACATTATACAGCTTGACTATGCCAGAAGAACTAAAATAAGAAATACATTTTAAGAGACTTGCTTGTAGAAGATTGATTTTGAACTTCCAACAAAAAGTATAAACACATGGATAAGAAAACAACTACAAAAAAAATATGTTGTAACAATATTCTTACAATTAGCGATGAGCTTGGTTGCAGTTTGTCGAACAGACCAACTAAATGGTCAGCTGTGGCCAGTTTACCTGTCACCTATGCCTTCTGCTGCCAAAGCCGAAGGTCATTAAGTTAGTGGTGGTATCACATTTCTGGTACCACTAGGAAGTCCATGGATGCTGGGGTTGAGTTACATTTTTTTTATGTATGAAGGATTTGGTGAAAATTATTTTTTGGCATCTTCTTTACTGTTTTGAGGGATGTGAGCTGTTAGTAGAATGCACTGAATCCACAGACAGCCAAGCAATTAGCATTCTAAAAAGGAAACCAACAATAACATCTTTATACTCCTCTCAGGACTGGTTACCTTTGAATTAGTTCCTGATATGTCATAATATTAAAAAAACAGTTTTTTTCATAAAAATTATCCCTTTTTTTAATAAAAAGCAACCCTTAACTTCCGACCAACTAACTTTGCCTGGGCCAAGATGATGTCATCAGTCTGCTGCAGGAAGGAGAAAGAGGTTCCTCGGTCTTCTCTTTCTCATTGATCAGACAGCAACATTGTATCTATGTAGCAAATTAAATTCTGAGAGTATGCTGCAAGGGTTTATTTTTTTGAGACTCAGCAGTGAGCTCCAAAGGCACCAGGAACTGTGTCACCTTTAGGCCATCATCTTCACATAGGCATAGGCCCTAGATGATGCCTTCTAGGGAGAAAAGTAGATGAAGGCATTGTCAGTGGTAAGTACTATGATCTCTGTGAGAGGAACGTAAAATAACTTGAGTGTGTTTTGCATTTATTTTTGAATCTGACATTTGTATGTTTTTATTTCTTTGATTATTGGTATTTAAAAAAAAATTATAAGGGCTCTTGTACAAGGACCGCTGAGCCTGTTCAGTTTAATTCCTGGCGTATTTTCTCTGCCCAGACAGCCTATGTGCAGTGTATAGCCTGTCATTTAAATGACTGGCTGTGCACTGCTGTACTTGTGTATACGACTGTGCTATTGTAAGCTCGAGTACAGAAAGTTTCTGTTTTATGCATAAGCCTGTATGCTGTACTTATGCCCGGGCAGAGGAAATATGCAGGAAATTATGCTAAATGGACTCAGCCCATGTGCAAGACCCCTAATAAAACACCTTAATGTAGAACTATGGCTTTCCATTATACAATGCACTACATATACATATACAGTCATGGCCAAAAATATTGGCACCCCTGAATTTCTGTCAGATAATGCATCACTTTGCCCAGAAAATTGTTGCAATTACAAATGTTTAAGCATTCTCATGTTTATTTCTTTTGTTTGTATTGGTGTGACATAAAGTGGGGAAACAAAAAGCCAAATCTGACACATTCCATGCAAATTCCCAAAAATGTACTGGACAAAATTATTGGCACCTTCTCAAAATTGTAAGAAAAAACTGCATTCAAAGTTTGTGATGCTCCTGTAATTTGTAATTAAACTCTCCTGTATCAGTTAACAGGTTCTGACAATATAGAAATCACTCCGGCAACCAGTTAAAATGGTGAAAAATGTACTCAACCTTTCTGTTGTGTGTGTCTCTGTGTGCCACATGGAGCATGAAGGAGAGAAAGAGCAGTACAGAACTGTCTGAGGATTTGAGAACAAAAATTGTGGAAAAGCACAGACAATCTCAAGGTTACAAGTCCATCTCTAAAGATCTTCATGTTTGCTTAGTAACAGGTTGTGTGTGATTCCCTAGATGAGAGCACAGCACGGTAAAAAAAAGGCACAGCCAACAGCATGATCATGGTGAAACACAAGTGTATATCTACAAAGTCTTTGTCCACAAGGTACAGGCATCAAAAGAGCAAATTAAAGCAAAGAGAGAAAATAAGTCCTTGCCACATTGGGTGGCTAACTACAAACACCGGAACCTAACTACCAGTTGCCCAGGCATCTGTCACCCAGAATAAATCATAGTCCTTAGTCACACAGACTTAATCTCACCACACAAGCAAGTTGCAGCTCCCCATTTTGTCCTGCACAGAGATCTGGTTCAAGGATGAAGCATCGTCTCTAAGCAGTCTTGGAGTTTTTTACAGCCCAGAATACTCAGATCTGCTTCAGCTGAACTTGGTAACCCCTCAGTGAGCCAAGCTAGCTCACCACAGTGGACAAAAAAGAACACAGTCCGTATATTACTTCAACCTGGGACAAATATATCTCCCATCCTGGACACAACCAGAAGTTTTTCCTGGCTTCCATGATGTTATGGTCATTGTCTTGCACTGCTCCCGAATTCAGAGTAGACTTTTTTCCACCCTCTTGTAGGCTATGTCTGCTTCTACTATGAAAACATTATAAAGGGTGTGTGGCTATCAGTATTATCACTCATGATTTACTGTAGCTTTCCAATAAAGTTGTGAATACACCTAGTCCTGCCCACTGCTTTCTGGATTGACAGCACTGCCTCAGTTGTTAAAACTCTCCAACTGTGAGCTGCAATGTCTGGGAAAATGAAGGAGGATTTGGATCTGTCAGGTAAAGTAAAGGAAGAGGTTAGCATTGTTGGAAGAGGGGCGCAGAAGTGAGCAGTATTTCACAAGGTTGGCAGGGGATGCAGATGTGAACAGTGTTGGAAGAGTGTGGCCGGGAATGCAGAGGTGAGCAATGTTAAAAACTAGTGGTGGGAGGTTGCAGAGGTGACCCCTGGTGCTGAGAGTGCACCTTTGTGGTGTGTTGGAAGACTGGTGTTGCACTGTTGGGAGTCACCAGTGACCCCTCTCCACCTGCAGGAGCTGAGCAATTGCATGGAGAGCAGGAAAGATGCATACCAATCACTGTTAAGTGATCTGCAGATGGACAGATGTGTCATCTGCCTAGTGCCTGCTATGTATATCTGTCGATCTATCTTTCAGTCATGTAATGTATCACTTGTAGCAAATCCTCTCTTGTGTTAAAACCAAATACTCTTGATTCCCTGCACACTTGCATCTCCACAATATAGCCCTTCAAAGCTGCAGCAGCTATCTTGAGGGCACCTTTATTTTCTGTCCAAATGACTTCAGTCATTTATCAATATCTTCCACACCACCAAGTGACCAATAGGGTATATATTTTTTCATATAATAATTTTTTAAAAAGTTACGATCCAGAATGCTGTGATGATTACACTGCTGGCCCCTCCAACCAAAATCTAAATACAAAAGTGGAAGATAAACCTAGTGATGATATTACAGGGTGTCAAAATAGGTATTGTTTGATAAAAAATGTACTTTAACAATCTTAATTGCATGCTTTGGGGGGGATGTTGGTTAAGGGAACAGTGCACTTCAGCTGTAATACAATGTGTGTAATGTATGAAACAATGTGCCTCAATGTATTGTTCCTGCTTTTTTAAAGTTGTTTATTGCAGTCCCTTATTTATAGAGTCCATGTGATTACTGAGATTCATCAGCTCTCACCTTAGGTGATAATTTTCCTTTTACAAAATCACCAAGACTTACTTAGCCAATTAACTTGCCAGCATGTTTGCACTAATAGAGGGAAAAATAGAAGGTAAATATCTAAAGTGTTATGATAATCACTGTCTTGTAAGTGGAACTTCTACCATCTAAATGTAAACAGTGCATAACAGAAAGATAAAACTATATACAATCTTAAGAAACAGTGACATTAATCAATACATATTTTAAAAGTCTATAAATAATATGATAAATAACAAAATCATTGTGCAATGCTGGGCAAATGTCATGGGACTGAAATTGTCAGGAACACTCCTGTTCAAATAAGCCCAAGATGAAACGCGCTGGTCGAAGAAGCCATTGTGGCATCAATATGTTCTTGTGAACGGGGCCCCGAGACTGACGAAGGGTGGTTCCAGTGTTCCCATAAAACATGCAGCCTCTGAAATTAAAGGCTGGACTAATCACTAATGGTGTGATAATCTGTTATTTTACCAGTTTTAACAAAGAAATGATTTCACGCTATAGGACCTCCCTTTCTATTTTCTTTCCTACTGATTCATCATTGAGATTTATTTTTAACCATACATCTTTTATTTTGAACAATTATAAAAGATACAATCAATTAAGGCACAGGAATCATAGCTTCCAGCATTGCATCAACAGGAAAAAGAGAACAGCACAGTAATCCAGCCATGCTGTCAGTGGGCAATGTCCCCAAGAATATCAAGAGCTTCTAGGCAAAAACAGTAGTGGAAAATAACACACAATGCACACAGGACAGTGAGTTACAATGGCATAATACATCATAGATTGGATCTAGAGTAATAAAGGGGTTTTAGATGTAATGGGGTTTCAGGTCCTAAAGAAGAAGGTGGAAACAGAAGTGAAAGGTGAGTTGAAGTTAGGAGGCTGAAATGTTCTTGTTATCTGCCAGCCATAAGGCCCATTGGTCATGACATTTAGAAGCTGTGAGATGGGCGGCAGCATAAGAGAATTCCAGCAGAAGATTGTCATTGAAAATGTGAATACTATCTTGCAGATGTTGTGGATTTAAAGTCTTTAACCACTTCAGGTCCAGACTGTTTCACCCCCTTCCAGTCTAGAGCATTTTTCAAATTTCAATATTGTCACATTTTGAATGGCAATTACTCAGCCATGCAACACCATACCCAAATGAATGTTCTATAATTTTTGAGACAGAGCTTACTTTGGTGGCATTTAATCATCATTGTTTTTTTATTTATATAAAGGAAAAAAGGCCAACAATTTTGAGTAAAAACACAGTTTTATTAGCTTCTCTTATAAAATTTTACAAATAAATAATCTTCTTCATAACTTTAGGCCAATATGTATTCTGCTACATTTCTTTGATGAAAAAAAATGAATAAGTGTAAATTATATTAGTCTGCATGATATGGTGTATATATATATATATATATATATATATATATATATATATACAGTAGGGATCCAAAGTTTGGGCACCCCAGCTAAAAATTTGTAATAATGTGCATAAAGAAGCCAAGGAAAGATGGAAAAATCTCCAAAAGGCATCAAATTACAGATTAGACAATCTTATAATATATCAACAAAAGTTAGATTTTATTTCCATCATTTACACTTTCAAAATAACAGAAGACAAAAAAATGGCGTCTGCAAAAGTTTGGGCACCCTGCAGAATTTATAGCATGCACTGCACCCTTTGCCAAGCTGAGACCTGACAGTGTCATGGATTGTTCTCAATCATCGTCTGGGAAGACCAGGTGATGGGCAAAGATACCACAAACAAGAATTGAAAGACTCTTGGCTGGCTACAAAAAGCGTTTACAAGCTGTGATACTTGCCAAAGGGGGCAGTACAAGATATTAACTCTGCAGGGTACCCAAACTTTTGCAGACGCCATTTTTTTGTTTTCTGTTATTTTGAAAGTGTACATGATGGAAATAAAATCTAACTTTTGTTGACATATTATAAGAATGTCTAATCTGTAATTTGATGCCTTTTGGAGATTTTTCCATCTTTCCTTGGCTTCTTTATGCACATTAAAATTTTTAGCTGAGGTGCCCAAACGTTCGATCCCCACTGTATATATATTTGAAAATTGATCAATCCTAATGTTCTGACTGCCTCATTTCTTGAGGCCCTATAATTTAATGGCAGCAAAAATACCCCCAAATTACCTTTTTTTGGAAATTAGACAGTCTGAAGTATTTAGTAAGAGGCATGATGAGTTTTTTGAAATTATGATTTTTTTTGGGGGCAAACATTCTTTGGAAAATTATAAAAGTAAATAAAATGTTCTTTTTTCATAAAGTTGTCTTTTTAACAAGTTAAACCTCACACACAGCATAGACAAACTTTCAATTACCCCACAAAACACATTCTGCTACTCCTCTATGGCCCAAAATCCAAAGAGCACCTCAAGGCTTTCTAGGGGCATAAATTACACCTACAATTTTCTGAATGCCTATCAAATTTTTGGAGGTCCAGAGCACCATGGTAGTGGGAACACCCAAAAAATAACCACAGTTTGGAAAATATACACCCAGACATATTTTCTACAAGGCATAGTGAATCTTTTGGGAATGTCATTTTTTTCCACAGGTTTTTTAAATGTGGAAAGAAAATGAAAATGTATTTTTATAACACAAAGTTGTCAATTAATAAGATATTTCTAGCACACAGCATGGACATACTTTACATTACACCCCAAAACACATTGTACTACTTGTCATGCTACTACTCCTCAGTATGGGAATACCACATGTTTAAGACCTTTTCAATGTTTGGACTGATTATGTACCCAACATTGCATCTTGTGTATCACAAAGGTCAGTCATCTCTGTATAGAAAACAATGTACTGTAATGGTCACCTCTGTTCGAGAGGTCAAGGATTATAGCTTAGTGTAGCTTCACCTACAGCAGTTGGGTCAGTACTGGTGGCAGGCACTGACATGGTTTCCGAAAAGGCAGCAAGCAGAAACATGGTTGATAAACAGGCCAGGGTCAGTTCAGCTGGAAGGCAGAGATGTGGTCAGCATGCAGGGGAAGGACCAGTCCAGACAGCAGGCAGATACGTGGTGAATTAACAGGCCAGGGTTAGGCCAGGTGACAAGCAGAGGCATGGCATTTATATAGTACAGTATTCTATGAGTCCCACATTTAGGGTTAGGCCAAAATTCTTCAGCTGTGATAGTTTTCCACTCAAATGGACGGTCATAAACATGACTGAAGTTATTGGTGTTGTAGTGCTGGGCTTACAGATTACATTGGTCCACATTTGAATTGAATAAGTCTCCTGTGAAAAACAAATACAAAAAAAATGAAAGGGTGTAACATTTTCAGTTTCTGCCTGAATGGCTGGTTGGGCTGTAAGTGGGGGGATGACAGGTGCTGCTGTATTAGAATGCAGTCATAATGGATTTGAACGTTCCTCTGGGACACTAGTATGGACCCTAATCATTTAAGGCTGATGTGACATCCCACTACTTGTACTTGGCTTTTCATCTGGATGTACTACCCTGATGATGTTTGCCACTTCTGCTGCACCTTTTCCTCCTCCGAAGCAGTTACTGAACCTCTGCTCCCCATGGGTTCATATTCAAAAACTCGAATAAATCTCTGAGAGCTTCTCCCCTATTCTTAACTGTCATGCTCAGAATTGGAACGTCTCCTCACTTGTGAACCTTTCTTTGGGTATAGCTCTCAGGTTATGGTGATGCTGTACTGGTGTGATTGTGATCAGGACACTGTTACTGGCTTACTGACTCTGATGACAATGGTACTGGTATGATCAGAACATTGGTGCTGGAGTATACTGGTCTGGTGTCACTGCAATCAGGGATACTAGCTCTGTTGACACTGGCACAGGTGGGGCACTAATCAGAACACTGTTACTAGCTTGAATGGCTCTGCTGACTAGCGATTAGAACAGCTTTGCTAGCTTCACTGACTGGTGCTAGTGATAACATACAGTGTTACTGGCAGCACTGGTGACAGTTGCCTGGCTGCACTGCTTATTTACACTACACTGCTGGGCTATTGATCAGGGACACTGTAAGCTGGCTGGCACTGCTGTGTGTGAGTGTTTATTACTGTGACAGGCACTGGATGACTCACAGATCCTGGTATTGGTTCTCTCTCCTCTCACAGACAATTTCTGTGGGAGGAGAACCGTAGCTTGCTTTCACTTTCTTTGTTCACATAAGTGACCTCTGTGATTGGACACAATGATAGCATGGTACAGGAACAATGTAATGTTTTATCATGTGATCCCCTGTGTCTGAGGGACACAGCAAACACTGGGCTTGCAGGTGAGTGTTTTAGGAGCCATGCACAAGCTGAGGATTGTGGAGGATGGACGGAAATGTCCATCCACATTGGCAAAGCTCCCATCTGGTCATACACAGGGGCGGACTGACCATTTGGAAATTCAGGCACTGCCCAAGGGCCCGGGGTCAGTAGGGGGCCCCATGAGATGCCCCTGGTACCTTTTTCATAGGCTTTTTTGAGTTTTGGCAAGGACACAGGGGCCCCATGATCCCCTATTGCCCGGGGGCCCCATGAGTTGTCAGTCCGCCCCTGGCCATACATTTACGTGGTCTTGACAGGAAGTTGTTAAAGACTTAGGAGTTGTAAGTGTTTGGTGAGTTTTGGAGGAACCTTTTAAGGGAATGTGGAAGAAGCACTTTTAGCACTTTTGGATTGTTCTCACTGTTTACAATATACACAAACCCCTTTTTTTTAATACTTGTATTTTGTTTTAAAAAAGTAAATTTTTAGCATGTACAGAAATTGTTGAGTTTGCATAAAACAGAAAAAAAAGGAGCGTACACAACACTTTTTAAGGGTACTTTTTATATATTCATTTATCCTATTATTTATGAACATTTATAATAATTTTAAATATTATATATTTTTTATGTTTTGTTTTTGTTATGCACTGTATGCACTGTTTACATTTAAAATGATAGGACTGTATCTTTTTATATATACAGCCTGTTTCTAATTTTGAATGCCTTATGATATTTGATACAGCTGCTATTTAAAGGGTCATCTATAGGTATTGTGGTAGTATTTTATACAAATTCTACACTCCTGTGTTTACGCAGACCTTGGGGACTCCGATACAATGTTGGTAAGACACTCCCAGCTGTTACTGCTCTTGCATACATCACAGGAGCAAGCTCTCAAATCCTCACATATGTGTGGTACACCATCTCCTCTGTCTCAGCATTGATGTGTGAAAATATCTAGATAACCTCCATTTTGTTGATGTACGCCATTTTAAGTATTAAGTTAGCATTTTGGAGATATATTAGAAGTTTAATGAAATTGTTTTAGTTGCTCAAGGATGTATAAACAAAAGATAAGATGACCCTGAAGTTTTCTTTGTCCGGCTAATTCTCAGAAAGCTAGCAAAAACAGTTTATACCAAGAAATGTATATATCATGTTTCATGTAGTTAGCTCATGATGGACACTTACAAGTTACAGTTTTGAAACTCGCTCCCCCCCCTTATTTTTCTGTATCCTATATAATCTTAGTAATGTCTAATAAACTTTGAACATCTCTGAACATAAGCTGCCGTTATTTCCATGTTCATGGGGTGTTCCCAGAATTCTGCTGATAAACCAGGAATCTCTCCACAGACCGGGGGTCTCTGAGGGGATAAAGGACATCGATCCTTTCAGCTGGGGGCTCAGTCCGGGATGACCACCCACCTCACTTGGTAAGTAAACCTTTCTTGCCCTGTGTTGAGGGAAGGTCTTGAATCATTCTGTATTGTCTATATAGACCCGTGATAACCTGTAGCTGCTTTTGGTAAGCGGACTTAACTCTTTGGTAAAGTTACAAAATAGTGCAGTATAAAAAAAGAGTGTTCTTTGGTAGAACACAGATTGTTCTTTGGTAGAACATAAAAGAAATTGTTCTTTGGTAGAACGCAGTGTCCTTTGGTAGAACAGTGAAGAGATAACTTTTGGGAAGTTATCAAAAGGTTAATAAGTCTGTGAAGCAGATTCTGATTTATCTGTCTTTTGCCTTTTCTTTCTGTCACATAGAAGTATAAGAAAATTTGTTGTGTGGAACAAAATAAGAATATAAGGTAAGATAATCTTATCCAGTGTAAATATGGGTCAAGGAGGTAGTTACCCACCAGGTCCCCCGGGAAAGGGAGAAAATTGTAAGGATTATGTTGCTAGAGTTTGTGGAACAGATTATTATTTAATAAATCCCTTGGTGGAATCAATGGCTGGTTGGACAGAAACCATGGGAAGTACAGACCCATTCACAAGAAAAGGAGGAAGGGATTGCTCCTCTAGTAGAAAGAGTTTTAGAAAAAGGTATTTTGGAAGAAACCGTTTCTCCTTACAACAGACCCATCAATCCTGTTAAGAAGCCGGATGGCTCTTACAGGTTTGTAAAAGATTTGAGGGCCATAAATAATTTGGTGGTTCCAATAGCCCCAATAGTACCTGATGTGCTATCAGTCCTCACCTCCATTCCATCCGATGTAGAATATTTTACGGTGATTGATTTAACAAATGCATTTTTTTTTCGGTTCCTGTGGACCACCAGACGAGGGTGCTATTTGTATTCATATTCTGAAATTGCCAGGTGACCTGGTGTAGATTGCCCCAGGGCTTTTTAGATTTGCCTGCAGTCTACTCACTTGCCCTCCAGACCACACTGAGGTCCTGGACCCCTCCCAATGGTTCGGTCCTCCTACAATGTGTAGTATGTAGACGATCTATTGATTTGTAGTCCAAGTCAGGCGGCCAGTCAGGAGGATAGTTGGTCTCTGTTAGAATGGTTGTCAGGGAATGGTCACAAAGCATCTAAAAAGAAACTGCAATGGTGTCAAAAACAGGTTGAATACCTTGGTTTTACTCTAAGTCATGGTGAAAGGAATGTCAGTCACAAAAGAGCTGCGGCTCTCGTTGGTCTGCCCCGCCCACAAACAAAAAAGGACATGCTAACTTTTCTTGGTATGATTGGTTACTGCCGCCAATGGATACCTGATTGTTCATTCTATGATCACACTCTGAGGTCTGCCACATTTTCAGAGTCACCTGACATTCTCACATGGTCAAATGAAATGGTTGATGCCTTTGTGTACCTGAAGAATGCTATGGTAACGGCCCCTGGTCTTGGACTACCTGACTATAAGAAAATGTTTCATCTGTATGCTAGGGAAAATTGTGCAACCATGGCAGGAGTCCTGGCTCAGGAACATGGAGGCAAGCTCCGCCCTGTAGCTTTTTTTTCCAAAGTAGTGCCAACTCAGGTTCAGGGCATGCCTGCTTGTCTGAGAGCTGTTGCATCCTGCGCAATGGTGGTGGAAATGGCTATTACTTTCACATTGGGACATGAAACTACCCTACACACCACACATCAAGTGTCCTTACTACTGAAAAACATATACACTCAACACATGTTGGCACAAAGGTTGAGCAGATATGAAGTGATTCTTCTATCTGATCTCAACTTGATTATTAAATATTCTTCAGCAAATTCAGGCCCTGCTCCAATTTTGAATGGGAGAACAGGATGAAGTGGCACCAGAACACAACTGTATAGTCCAGATACAGCAAGACACTTCCCCTAGGCCCGACATGTCAGCTGTAGCTCTTGATGGGGCCCCAGATGTGTTTGTACATGGCTCATGCTGTAGGCCAAATAACAATACTTACCATGCAGGATATGCCATTGTGCAACTTCCTGACAAAATACTTGAGGCAAAGCCAATCCCATATCAGTCAGCCCAAGCAGCCGAACTGATTGCCCTTACAAGAGCATGTCAATTATTTGCAGGACAGGATGTCAACATTTACACAAACTCCAAGTACGCCCATGGTGCTGTACACAGTTTTGGGGTCATTTGGGAGATAAGAGGATTCATTGCTGCTGATGGCAAAACCATATCTTACTTTTCCTTGATATCTGATCTACTAAAAGCCATACAGTTACCTAAAACATTAGCCATTCTTCATTGCAGGGCACATACAAATCGCAGAGATCATATTGCCAAAGGAAATGCATTAGCAGATAAGGTAGCAAAGGAAGCTGCATTACAACAGGTGGCCAGTGAACAGATGCCTATGCTCACTTCAGGCGTCACAACCACACCACACGACCAGATGTATGCAGATTTACAAACATTTGCTACAACAGTTGATCTAGCAGACTGGAATGGTTCTGGAGCACAACTAGATCCAGCTTCTGGTCTAGTGTGGTTAGAGGGGAAACTATGCATTCCCATGTCAAGTGCCCCACTGTTCATTGCACAGTACCAAGGTCTAGGATATAGAGGATGGAAAACAACATGTGAAACACTATTGCAAGATTTTTACATTACAGGTTTACCTAGGTTGGTGAAAGAATATGTTTCCAGGTGCATTACATGTATAAGGAACAATCCACAGAACCCAAAGAAACCACAACACTAACATCTAGTGTACCCAACTACACCTTTCACCCATTTACAAATAGATTTTACCCACATGCCAAAAACAGGACAATTAAGGATAAGTTGAGGAAGGCCACTGGAGGAACCTACACCCACTGGAAGAAGATGTTACCTGCAATTCTAGCAGAGATAAGAATGACACCTAATAAGACTACAGGGTTATCTCCTTTTGAAATATTAATGGGAAGACCGTTCCCCACTCCTTGGACTAGACAGCCACTTATGTTAGAAAGAGGGGTCCTTGACCTGGTACAACAAGAATATGTGAGAAAATTGATTCAAACTTTAGATCAGGTTAAAAGAAATGTTGCTCGCACCTCTCCTTTATTTTCTCAGGAACCAACACACCCTTTCCAAGTGGGAGATGTTGTAGTGGTCCGCCAACTCGCTAAAGACAAGAAGCAAGACTACCCCTTTGGACAACCTACTATGGTGATAACGGTTACCAGAACGGCTGCCCTGGAGGAGAATTCCCAGTCCTGGATCCATGTCAGCTGAGTGAAGAAGGTAAACCAAACACCTGAGAAACAAGAGACGGAAAAAGGAGGTGAAGTACAAGAGGAAAATCCTCAAAGAGCGGGTGAAATTGGTGCAAAAGACCCTGAAGATGACATTTCTTACTGCCCCTCATGGTGCTTTGAAGACCTGGGTTCTATTGGGCACACTGACTGTGCTCTTTTTTCTGCCAGTATGGATTATAAATAACTGTATTTATCACCCTGAGGACCTGGGCCTAATAAAAGGTATGTGTGGTCAAGGACTAGATTTAAATGAGACCCAGAATTCATCTGATAAACCAGGAATCTCTCCACAGACCGGGGGTCTCTGAGGGGATAAAGAAAATCGATCCTTTCAGTGTCTTCAGAGCTACTGCGACGGGGGGAGAGAGCGCTTGCAACAGAGTTTTAAGTCTATGAGTGTCTTACCAACATCCTAGTAAAAAGTTCAGATAGGATGATGGGAGTTTTTCAGTCAGGTTTTGGTAGATACAGTATGTAAATGGACTACACCTAAAGCAATGGCATTATCCAACTTTGGTTAAAAGTGCACAGTTGATTTGTATCTACAGGTGCTGCATAGGCAGATTTTTTTTTTGGTAAAGGTCAACTATTCCTTTAAAGAGGAGATTCAGTCTCCTGTGTAAAAATTAAACAGCAGCAGCAACAAAAACTGTAGCTGATGACTTTTAATAAACAGCCACTCACCTGTCCCGCGATCCAGCACTGTGCTCACCCCAGCCGTTTTCACTCCCCGACACCGACATCCTAACTGTGGGCACCCAGCTTTGACAGCTTGCTGCTTCAAAGACCAGTGCCCACTGCACATGAGCGAGCAGCACTGCACATTGTGAATGATCTCGCAGTCTTCTAGGACCTGTGACATTTCCCAGAAGACTGCGGGGAAGGAGGGGGGAGGAAATCGCCTAGGCAATCAAAGCAGAAGTTGGAACAGGTACCTGTCAAAATCAGGTATCAGCTCTCCCCCCTAAAAGAGCCATTTTATATACAGGAGTGGGGAAGGAGGCCTTAGAACAGAACTTCCCTTTTGGGTGAAGCTTTGCTTTAAATATCAACACCATGATACATAAATCTACCTTGTACCAACAAGAGAAATAAGAAATATCAAATATCTGCCCTTTTCAAATTCAGAAAAGTGTGATTTATTTCCTGAATGGTCTTGTCTCAACATCACCTCATGACAAATTTTTGAATAATACATCTCTTTGAAAAAAAGCACTGGATGTATTATTAATATATAGTATATCAAATATTTTCA
This sequence comes from Staurois parvus, assembly GCF_062004578.1. Classification (NCBI taxonomy): domain Eukaryota; kingdom Metazoa; phylum Chordata; class Amphibia; order Anura; family Ranidae; genus Staurois; species Staurois parvus. The sequence goes on along the minus strand of NW_028318023.1, from coordinate 3,091,123 downwards.
AAATATCATGCGAACTGAAAGTCTTTAACAGGTTGTTTTAATATTATATGAATATCAGCACACCAGAGATCCAAATATCCTCCCCAGCAGCTGGAAAAACCATCCCCCCCCCGGACTGAAACCAAAATGAAGTATCAAAAACCAGCACTATAGAACCAGTCCCAATCCATGTCCATGTCTAAGTCCATAAACTAGTGTTTTCTATTTAGATTCTCACCAGATGCAAAGACCCTTCACACATATGGGTCAAATAAAGCTTGATTTGATAAACTTTAATTTGCGTCTTTTGTCCTTGTTTATATAATTTTACGCAATAAAAATTTCATCTTGCGCATATCATGTTCTCCAACAAATTCTTTCTAACAGTGTCCTCATTTGCCAATAGTTAAACAATAATAATAGCGTAATACCGTTTCAAATAATATTCTTATTGCATAAAATATGATCACATTTAAATATAGATTGTAATTCAAAACATAGTTCAAATCCTCAGTGGTAACCGTCCACCTCCCTGATGACCATCCACCATGTGTGCAACAAAAACACCCCAGTGAGACGATGCACCTTACTGGACTCATAAGGCCACTGGTTTCAAGGGCTTTACTGTATATGCAGTCTTTATATAATCCAATCTCCTCTCTTTAATCTCATCAAATATCCTCCCAAAAAATTGTTAAGTGGTAACCATGTAAAATGAATATAAAGGACCATAATGTAGCAAAACAAGCAATAAAACATATATTTACTCCTTTTTATGCTTGCATTGGCAGGTAAAGCCATAAGAACATATGTAACCCAATTCCAAGATGGCCACCCCGACAGTTTTGGCATGCGTCTGATGTCCAATTTTTTTATTAAAGGTGATTTTGCTCATATGTAGCAAGGGCCATCAATGGAAAGTTTTAAGACAGGTAAGATAAGCCAACAATCTGCTCCAATTTTGCACACACAAAAGAAAATATACATCACAGGTATTCAATTAGCCTTAAGACCTACAGTACACAAGGATAGCATTTTATTTTGAAGCAGATCTTATGTTAGCCTATAGCATACAACAACTGAAACATTTTAGCATAACAATAGCATAACATTTTGTAGTGAAATATGAAAATGCCACAAAAAACATTGTTAATATTCAATGACATTTAATTTTTTTATAAAGCCTAACATCTTGTTGATATACTGTATACTGTATAATGATAGAAAAGATGTACTTGTACTTTCAAAACATAACATGAAAAATGTATTGCATGTGCTTCTTTATTATTAGAATATTAGATAATTAAATAGATTATTTTTGTTTGGTTGTTATGTGTTACTGCACTTTGCTCATAGTGACACACTTTGTATTGTCTTATTCCAAAAAAGAATTTACTGAGAGACATACGAGGTGGTATCAAAACGTTTTGTGACTAGTTTTGTAGCACGCAAACAGATGGCAGCACAAGGCTACATGCAGTCACAGGGAATGCCAAAAGACATTGTCCGTTGTACATCAGGAGCTGGTGCTATTCTGACCATGTGCATTACCACGTCTGTTATTTTATCATGGGCAGCAAGTTAGAACAAAGAGAAAATGTGAAATTCTGTGTGAAACCCATACACCCCAATTTTGTCACCGGTACTGATCTTCGACATTAAGGATGGGTCATCCACGGCAAGATGATGGAGTTCTTGGCAGACATCGATACAGTGATTCTTCTGCTCCTGGGTCAGCAGCCTAGGGACAACCTTGGCAGCAACACGGCGCATGTTCAAATCAAATGTGAGGATTGTCTGAACTGTTCTGTATAACACACCGACAATGGTAGCAATGTTTTGGATTGTTCTCCAACGATCATCATGCACAAGTTGCCAAATGGTTTTGACGTTTTTGGGGGTTAAGCTCATTGAAGGACTTCCTGATTTCTCATCATCTTCTTCCTCTCTTGAAGCATGCGTGCCACTCAAACACCTCGAATGGCCCATTGCAGCATCACCGTAAACTTGCTGAATCATGTCAAATGTCTCTGGCAGATTTGCCCAGTTTCACTCAGAATTTCATGTTTGCTCTTCGTTCTAATTTCCTGTGCATGATGAGATAGCTAACGTGGTAATAAATGTGGTCAAAATAGCATTAGTGTGCTATTTTGCTCCCAATGTACACAGGAGGATATCTTTTGGCACACTGACTTATGTGCTCCATGTGACCGTGCATGCAGCCTTGTCATCTGTTGGTGTTCTACAAAACTACATAAAAATGGCCGCTGCACCAGTCCATAACTGGCCTTCACAGCAAGGAGCACATGGAAGAGCGACACATGTCAAACAACAAAAGAGAAAAATTCCCAGCTCAACTTGCCAACCAGCCTGCAAACAAACTGAATTAACTTGTGTAGCACTGCCCCTTGGGACAAGCTGGAATATATTATGGGTCCTGCGCTCAATAGATCCAACCCTAAGCAAACCCAATCACTCTGGCACAACTGGTAATGAATAGCAAATACCCCGCCAAGAAATTTGCTGACACAGGGTTAAATGAAACAAGAACAATTTTATGGAGAATGAAATGCAGTGTAGAGGGGTGGGGTTCCATTTTCAACTTCAAAACTTACTTTTCTTCTTTTATGCAATGCAGTAAATTTGGTTTGCCACTAGAGGGCTTCACAGCCAAGAGTCTCCGGATGGCAGAGTTGCACTTTAAGCAGAATACAACTGATATCAAACAAACTTACTTATACTCTATCAATGAAATGTATTACCCACACCGGGGTATGATTCTGCTTCTGAGGGGCGTTAGCCAAAAATCACCTCAGAGTCAGAACAGAATGCAATAAAGAGGTATCTCTAATAAGGCTACTAAGCCAGATTCCCCCACTTCAGTCCTTGTAACGGTGGAGCTCTAGTTGGTGCACGTTCAGTCCTTACAATGAAGTAAATAGCAGCTGAAGGCTTCTTTGGAGTTTCAGCTGGTGTGGGTTACATCAGATTTCACTAGGTTTCTGGGCTGAGAGGGTCCAACCTCAGTGTCTAAATGCAACACAAAGCACCCCAAGACCAGGGGCAGTCGCAGGATGCAATCTCCCAGTATGTGTCAGTCCCCAGGGCAGGCAGTCTCAATTACACTGGTGGTGAGGGGCAAAGCAGGCAGGGGGATCTGTGGCTTGCACAGGGCCCTGGATGGGTGAGATCCCAGCAGTGGGGTGCGGATGTCCCAGTCTATATGCAAAGTGTAAATGGTGTGTCTTACTCTCTCCAGGGGGACAGCTCACCAGACTCTGAACACACAGCAGGGTCCCTCTATCCGCGCTGAGTGCTGTAGTGCCTCCTCCTCTGCTTGGACGGGCTCCACATGTCCCTGTCTTTTCTCCAGCCTCGTGTCTCTCTCTTCTCCCCTTCACTTCCTGCTTCCTCCCCCTCCCAGCGTTCTTTGCTGTGTAGTGGATGAGTCATGAACTTGGCAGAATGCCCAGGTTTTACAAATAGGAGAGAGAGAGAAAGGACTGACTGCTGAACATGTGATTCCTTCTGAATCCTCTTGTACAAGGAGCCTGCTACACTTGTCTAACAGTATGCGTTAAAAACAGGGGTTTGGTTAGCACACAATTGCAAATACATGCGTAAGCTACAGAGCCTCGTCATGGCACCCTTCTATTCTGGAGTCCTAACTCTACAAATTTTGAGAGCCCCCATAGTAGAGGTACATGTATTTAATAGATAGACCAAGGGCAGGTGGACCGGAGGGAGCCCACCTCACCTTAAAGGTACAGGAGCGCACTGGACATCCAGCATGTTGCACAATGGCAGCTACTGGGTGAAGAGCGGTCCTAGGCGGGGTTGCAGGGTACTGTGTCCAGGTTTAATAAAGTTGGACATCATTGGTGTGTGACTTCCTGAATTCTAGGCTGTCACTGTTTATTTCTCCTTCTGAATACACTACTTACCTGGCTGTCATACCGATCCTATGGCTGCAGTATTTTTGGATAATATTCATATTATGTGTTACTTACTTAGTAAGTGAAGTCTAAATGAATTCAAAGCACCTGTTCTGCATACTTGTTCTGCATTAGTGCCTTTGGAGCTATAGAAATCAGAGGATCAGCATGGCAATTAGCAGATATACAGTAATTTCAGAAAGAGGCAGCAATGGCAGTTTACATTGTTCTTGCAGTACAGCTGTTATTGACATTAGCTTTTCATACTCAGCTGTGTGCATGGGCTTTGCCTACTAACTTCACTTGCCCTTCTTTACTGTTTCCCTATCTGGTCTTACAGAACCTGTCCTTAAAGTGCAACTTTAGTCAGAAAGTCCTGATAGATGACTTCATACTGACCACTTTTGCAAATATAGCTATAAAAAACATTAAAAATAAGTGCCTATATCAGGGGTCCTCAAACTAGGGCCCACGGGCCACATACGGCCTGCCAAAGACATTTACCCAGCCCGCCGGGCCAGCCGGAAAAAAAAAAAAAAAAAAACAGAGTAGGCCGGCAAGTAGCTAGGCTTCTACCTATTTGCCGGCTGGCGCTTTTTTTTTTTTCTGATTTTGCTACACTAACTGTAGGCAGGTCTTAAAAGGGGCATTGTTAACCTCTGCACTCATTGTCCACAACTCATTTCTGCATCCCAATCCACAGTCCACCTCCACGCCTCACATAAACAAATCACCTCTGCATTGATCTCAACTGACCTTTGCACACCCCCTTTTCCCCCACCCCCCTCCACAGCACACATCTGAACCCTTGTCTACAAGTGCATCTGCAGCCTAGACGTCCCTGATTTCACCCACTGCAACCAGAAGAGCAACAGGAGCGAAGGAGGAGAGCACACCAGGCACAGTGTACAGTGCATTGTGGTGTCCAGTGCGTTAGTGTACAGTGCATTGTGGTGTCCAGTGCGTTAGTGTACAGGCATTGTGGTGTCCACTGCGTTAGTGTACAGTGCATTGTGGTATCCAGTGCGTTAGTGTACAGTGCATTGTGGTGTCCAGTGTGTTAGTGTAAAGTGCATTTTGGTGTCCAGTGCATTACAGTGTGTGGTGCATTGTGGTGTCCAGTGCGTTAGTGTACAGGCATTGTGGTGTCCACTGCGTTAGTGTACAGTGCATTGTGGTATCCAGTGCGTTAGTGTACAGTGCATTGTGGTGTCCAGTGTGTTAGTGTAAAGTGCATTTTGGTGTCCAGTGCATTACAGTGTGTGGTGCATTGCGGTGTCCAGTGCGTTACAGTGTGTGGTGCATTGCGGTGTTCAGTATGTTACAGTGTACAGTGCATTTCAGTATTCAGTGTGTTACAGTGTACGGTGCATTGCGGTGTCCAGTGCGTTACACTGTACTGTGCATTGCGGTGTCCAGTGCGTTACAGTGTACTGTGCATTGCGGTGTCCAGTGCGTTACAGTGTGCAGTGCATTGCGGTGTCCAGTGCGATACAGTGTATGGTGCATTTCGGTGTCCAGTACATTACAGTGTACGGTGCCTTGCGGTGTCCAGTGCGTTACAGTGCATTGCGGTGTCCAGTGCGTTACAGTGTACGGTGCATTGTGGTGTCCAGTGCGTTACAGTGTACGGTGCATTGTGGTGTCCAGTGCGTTACAGTGTACGGTGCATTTCGGTGTCCAGTACATTACAGTGTACGGTGCCTTGCAGTGTCCAGTGTGTTACAGTGTACGGTGCATTGCAGTGTCCACTGTGTTACAGTGTACGGTGCCTTGCGGTGTCCAGTGTGTTACAGTGTAAGGTGCATTGCGGTGTCCAGTGCGTTACAGTGTACGGTGCATTGCGGTGTCCAGTGCGTTACAGTGTACGGTGCATTGCGGTGTCCAGTGTGTTACAGTGTACGGTGCATTGCGGGGTTCAGTGCGTTACAGTGTACGGTGCATTGCAGAGTTCAGTGCATTACAGTGTACGGTGCATTTCAGTGTTCAGTGCGTTGCAGTGTACGGTGCATTTCGGTGTTCAGTATGTTACAGAGTACAGTGCATAGCGGTGTCCAGTGCGTTACAGAGTACAGTGCATTTTAAATATCGTATTGTTTTTTCCTGTTTTTTTGCACTACAAATAAGATATGTGCGCTGTGCATAGGAATTTGTTCATATTTTTTTCAAACTATAGTCCGGCCCTCCAACAGTGTGAAGGTCCATGAACTGGCCCCCTGTTTAAAAAGTCTGAGGACGGGGGGCGTGTCCAAGATGGCAACCGGACAAGTCGCATGACCTGGAGCTCCGGTGGAGACACACTCAATCCGTGCCATCCAGGAGGCAGTGGACTCGGAGTGACAGGCAGAGGCATCGCGGCACGAGCGGGATTGCAGCAGAGGTGAGTCGGGTGCATATGGCCCCCCTCCTCAGCAGCGATCCACTGTGGCCTAATACGGCCTGCTGAAGCCTGCAGCCGCTTACACCGCTTGGGAGCCGGGTGTAAGCGGTTGGAGGCGGGAGAGGGCTCCTGTGAATCAGAGACCCTCTTCCCGGAGCAGCGGGCAATCCCTCCCCCCCGGCCCATCGGACCCCCCCATTCAGACCAGGGGATACGGCCTGTAAAAAAGGCCTAGAGACGCCCACACTTCCATAGGCCTTAATGAGCCATCAGTGGGCCAGGGGACACAGCCTATACTGGGGGCCTCAAGGTGCCCACATTGCCATAGACCTTACTGAGCCACCAGAGGGCCCACAAAACCTTCAATCCCTGCAGCCCTGCATCTGGGGAGTACAGAAGGGCCCCTTGCATCCACCCTGAGGGACCCGAGAATCAACACCTTACGGGACCTGCACAGATACAAGGATCGCCACTTACTGACCGCCACATACAATCTGAGGCCATCATTGTAGCCCTTGATCGTCCTACAGAGTTGCACATAAGTTTATAAGCACTGTGGGGCCCAGCCTGGATCCAGAAAACATGGTGGCTTAGTTACAGGAGACCTGACACAAGGGGGTGAAAGTTTTGATACTATCAAGGAGAGACACTGCTGCTATGGGGAAAACGGATAGGATGCCTGCTACCCCAGGCTCCAGATCCCCCCGCAGGCCTAACGGTTCCACAAATCACAGCATTACAGAGTTATTCCGCTCTCAGACACCAGAACACGCTGAGGCCTCGGCTCCTGCTTCTCCCACACAGTTGCTTCACAAGACGCCTCATTCGCAAAACAGGAACCCAGCCACAACAACCACAGCCTGTCATCTTGACACCCCACCTCTCACTATAGAGGATTTGAAAGCGGTTGCATCAGATATTAAAGAGACCCTCTCTGCTGCAATAGCAGATTTACATATCGATATGCAGACAGTAGCCCAAAGGCTTGAAGCGGTGGAGGATAAAGTTATCACACATAACCTTGCCATTCATGATATTCGCACACTGGTAGATATGCATACTATGCACCTAAGAGAGCTGGATCGCCACATCGAAGACCTGGACAACAGGGGGCAACGTCATAACTTAAGGGTGCGCGGTGTACCTGAAACAATCGAATCTGATCAACTCAACCAAACGCTCTTAACCATTTTCAATGATCTGCTGGAAAGGCCGCAAGAGTCTCCTATTGAGTTTGAACGCTTCCATAGGGCATTACGCACTAGAGGTAGAGAGTCTGATCCCCCTAGAGACATAATTTGTTGCTTAGTCGATTTCCGTCTTAAAGAAGAAATATTGCGTAGAGCTAGGGAGCGCAATTGTGTGATCTTTATTGGAGCACACATTAAATTTTTTCAAGATCTATCACATCTTACCTTACAACGTAGAAAGGACTTGCGCCCTTTATTGGATCTACTATGCTCCAGGGGTATTACTTACCGCTGGAAATTCCCATTTGGCCTCTCAGCAACACACATGGGGAGATCAGCGCTCCTAAGATTCCCGGAGGATGTAGCACCATTTTGCGAAGCCCTCAACATTCCTAAAGTGGACATACCTAATTGGTCAGGCGAATCCCACTTCACATCCCAGGAAGAAGAAGAACCAATGTAGGCCCACTATGCTGGTCATCATGGAGGAACAAGGCGACATAGACTGTCCCACCGCACCTCGACCTCTCCCGCAAGCCGACGGCTCAACCTTGGGGACAATCCTCCAGCCTCTCCAGCGCACTGTAAGGTACGTCATGAATAACACTTTTCCGTTCCCCCTCTCCTCACATTAGTGCATTACCGCTTATCCATTTACTGGCTATTCTCACAGCCAAACTAACATTCCAAATGCTTCCTCTACAAATCCTGGTTCATTTTCACCTCCGAAGGTAATCCTAACCACCTGGAGACAAGGCGCTAGTGTATGTGTATTATAATGGACTGTCCTCACTCCTATGTACAATATCTGCTCATTATATGTGTACACTGATTTTGATTGTGGACACCTGGATTATGCTGGCTCTTGACTTTTGCAGGCTGCATGGTAGGGGTGTCCACAGAGCTGTGGTCAGTACTCTTACCGATTTTGAATTCTGTAGGATCGGTCAATGATGACCTCGCGCACCTTGCTGGTGGTCTCGGCCGAGACCGGAGCATGATGCGATTTTGAGATCCAGTGCTACAGAATGCTTATTTTCCAGGTTTTATGTATGCGTCACTGAATCTTAATAAACTTTGCAGATGGTTTCCCCAGATAGGACAGGTCATGCAATTGTGATCTTTTGTTTATCTTATTTTGGTATACTGAGGCCTTCCTGAGTTGCCCGCTGGGTACGTTTGATGACCCACGGGCTATTCTGGAAGGAGCCTGATTTCTGTGAGTTCACATTTGACATTACGGTTCTGTGATACTGCTGGTACAGAATTATGCCTTGCCTACGCACATACCTCGCCCATTATGTTTATCCGCAAAAGTCTTAATTACCTATGCGCTTTTTCTTGACTATAATGTCTACACCTACTCACACATACTCATCCAGATGTATGCATTCACTCATTCATTCAAGTGACATACTGCGGGTAATGCACTACTACCCTTCCCCCCAGTATCGATTCAATATCACCTCCCCCTTTTCTTATAGCTTGACGGCCTTCACATCCCTCTTAATTTTGGATATGATTACCCTAGCAAGCTAGGGTTCTCCTAGTTCTCAAAATTCAGCTTGTTTACTGTCTTCAGACATGATGTAGCAGCATGTATACTGAATAGGAGTTCACTAATGCGTTATGCATAATATCAGTGTGCTTTAAAGTTGTGTTAGTCTTTAATTACGTGTCTTTGGATTATGTTGGACCACGCTTTTGACTGGCCACAACCGCATGATACTTCCTCAGTGGTTTTTCATAACCACGTGCTTCTGGAGTTTGTCTCCTTGTACGGTGGTGGCCTGTCGTACAGCGTACTACGTCCCGTTTGAGTTAATTTTTTCTTTTTTACTAGGATCATAGAGCCGCAGTTTAACCTGAAGGTTGGCCCTTGAACTACGTTTCTGATTGTTATTGCATCACGTATTTGCTATGTCTATGGTTTCATATACAACTAATGTTTTTGCAGTCTACTTTGATATATTATAGGAGACCTTATCATGCTGTTTTCTTGGACTGCACTACATGACATGTGACCAGTCAAAGATTTACAGAATCACTACCTTTATTTCTTGCTCACCTTGTGATACTATAGTACTGTAACTGTATAACTACACCAAATCCTGTGACATAGTCACACCTTAATGCCTTCCTAAAATAGTATTACACATTACTAAACACATTAGCAATGGCCATTAGATCATATTCCCTTTATACTCACGAGTGACCACCTCGAGTCCCACCTACAAATAATTACCATATTACAACTAACACACATTTATAGGTATTATCGCCTATGTTTAGCCCCATGCTACCTTATGAACCTCTCTCCTTCACAACTAGCTGACATCCACCTACCTCCTTGTGTCATGGCTTTCTTTTACTGGACTTTACATTACACTTGCTTCTCATTCCCACGATAAATGGCGGGCCCTTGAGGTTTTAGTTGGGTTTGTCCTGAGGCACCTCACGGAGGCCTCCTCTGGATCTGACACAATTCCGATTTCTACTACACCAAACACCAAATACCTTAAGACTGCTTTTACAGGACAGCATAGCTGGACTACTCTGTCCCCGGAATTTACTCCTCTAGTGAAGTATTGGGATTAAACATCATCACATCTGTCTGTTTTTGAATGTGAATGCCTAATGCTTCTCACCTCTACTGCTTTCTGATTTCTTGAACGGTTTTTCGTTCTTTCTTTCAACTCTTTCAATTCTAATTCACTCTTCTACCTCTGTCCTTCCCCCAACCACCCCCACCCTTATCCCCTCCCCCTTTTTTTTTTCCCTCTATAAAAATAAAATGTCCACTAAACGCACATCTGTATGAACCCACTGTATACTCACTGTGGCATCTCTTAACGCAAAAGGCCTAAATATACAGGAGAAACGTTCACAACTCTTGACCTACATGAAAAGTCTGCGAGCAGACGTGCTTTTCATTCAAGAAACTAATTTTCGAGCGGATCACATCCTTAAATTTGCCAACGCCAACTATCCAACAGCTTACCATTCAGTTAACACAGAGGTAAAAGCAAAAGGAGTATCCACTTTGATCTCTAAAACACTCCCGCTCGTGATTATCGAATCTCTTGAGGATCCGGAGGGAAGATTCCTCTTCCTTAAAGGCACCCTACACAATAAACCGCTCACTTTAGCAAACATCTATAGCCCAAATACAGCTCAAGTGAGTTTTTTTCATAAAATCTCCAAAACTCTAGCAGCATTCCAATCGGGTCTCTTGATACTTGGAGGTGATTTTAATGTAGCACTGAATCCCTTAATAGATACATCGACAGGCTTCTCATCACAACCCTACCGAGTGCTTAAACAGATGAAAATTGAATTGAATAACCTTGTCCTCCATGATACATGGCGTACCCTACATCCCACAGATAAAGACTACACTTTTTTCTCAGCACCGCACAAACGTTATTCCAGAATTGACTACCTCTTTCTTTCGCAAAAAGACTTACACACGGGGGGGCGTGTCCAAGATGGCGACCGGAGCGGCCGCATAATCCGGAGCTCCGGCGCCGATTTTCGGAATCCGCTGCCATCCGTGCAGCAGCGGATCACAGTGGAGCAGAGGAGGGCCCTGGTGTCATTCCGGATACCTGGGAGGTGGAATCCGGGCAACATTTCCACCCCTCGTGGCAGCGGACATCCGCGGCCTGGTGCGGCCGCGCGGGCCGGGGCTCCGGCGTCTTTCATCCACACCCGCTGCCATCCGGGCTGTGGGGGATCATCCGAGGACGTCTGCAGCGTCCTCTGTATCACAGAGGCTGGGAGAGGGACGCCGCTGTGTATTGCTGCTCCCCGCGGCGGCGGCGACGTTTGCGGCCTACACCTTCTGCCAGAGGCCTCCTTTCACCTGGACACAGTGAGCGGGGGGTACAGGCGGCATCCTGTTACTATGATCTCCCCACAGTGCTTTGGGGAGTTGGCCACATATTAATAGCCCCAGAATCCACCATCCTCTGTGACTGTGGCCCTTACTGTGCTCAGAGGCCTACTGGGGCCTTGATACTGCCCCAGAGGGTGTCTCCCTGCGGGGCCCTGTGCTCAGAATTGGAGGTCCTCTGCTTCCTGCTTTCCATCCGTCCCTCTCATGTCCTGAGTTGGGATCCAGTGCCATCATCTTGCTCCAACGTGAATTTTTTGCAGGATTGCTGCGACTTATGTTCTATCTACCCTCTCAAGGCTTGCTGAATATTTTTACAATATAATGTTATCGCATATGGATCTGACAGCATCCATGTAACTACAACCCTGAACCTATTTTGGGCGCTATAGGTCCCCTGGGGTTATAATCTTCACTCACTTTCCAACTTTCAGTTGATCACCCCCGGGAGATTACTTGTATGCCGTCCACCAAGAAAAAAAAGGGACAAGCTCAGAAGTCCCTCACAACATACCTACTTAAGGCTCACGAGATTTGCGGCATGTCTCCAGTCAATACAGAGCAAGCATCCCTGTCCGATCCCGCACGGGATACCACCGCTCCCTTATCGGCCTTAGTCAGCGAAAATACACAGCATCTCACAAAAGGGGACTTGGAGTCCTGCTTGGAATCTATGTACGCCAAACTAGCTGCCAAATTTCAATCAGAATTGCATAAAAGCACTAATGTTCTCTCTCAGGAAATAGCCATGCTGGGCTCTAGGACAGACCGCTTGGAAACCAAACACGATGAACTTAGCCTTGCCTATGGTGAACTTTCCAGAGAGCATGATCATTTACAAACGGCCTTTTCACAACTGCAGGCGCAGGTCGAGGATCTTGACAATCGCAATCGCAGGAATAATCTGCGAATCAGGGGAATCCCGGAGTCTATGTCAGATCTTTCATTAATTATAACCAAGTTGTTCAAGTCACTCCTCCCAGATCGTGACCCTGGATCTTTTGCTTGTGACCGCATCCACAGAGCCCTACGCCCTAAACCTCCTGCTGACAAGCCGCCTAGGGATATTGTCTTGTGCATGAAGGATTTTCTGACCAAGGAAGAAATCCTCAGAGCTGCTCGCAATACTCCAACAATCTCCTTTGAGGGCTCGGTTTTACAAATCTATCCTGATGTTTCCCCGGCCACGTTGGAGAAACGTAGAAAGATGAAAGAAGTTACAACTGCCCTGTTCTCAGCTCGTATCCGCTACAAGTGGGGCTTCCCTTTTAAGCTGATAGTTCCACACAATGGGAGCACATATATAGCTACATCCCCTCCCAAAGGTAGAGCAATCTTGGCCAAATTGGGCTTGGCGGATGCCCCATCACCTCAACGTCCACCCTCCACCCCTCGTATTTCTCCCATTTGGCATACCACTTCCCCACGGAGGGATAGAAGGAGAGTCAGACAAGAACCGGGTTGACGTGTCCACTTTCACTTGCCTAATACTCATTGTCTTGATAGTCTTTGGTTTGGTCTATTGTTTTTTATGACTTTACTAAGATTTGGGACACAGGGATTTTGCTCTCTATTTTTTACATTGTCAGGTTGTGTATTTCTGTGGTTGTTGCTGTGATATTTTTGCAATACTGAATATTTTGTATGCCTTGCATTGATAACTGTACGGGTTAAGGTATAACAAGGGTCATTGGACCCTCCTAATTGCGCCCATTGATTCATGGTTGTACTACTCTTTGACACGTTACCCCACCCTGCCTCCTGACATGGCCGGAGGTGTCGCCGCCCGATTGCGGGGTGGCAGCTCTGTTTTCCATGTTCTAAGGAGACAGGGTTTGGGCCCATGTGGCCCCTTAATGTTTGAACTTTTTGTTTTATCAGGTATGACGACTTTTCTGCCTGATCCACGTTCTTCAGTTACCCTTTCAAATATAGAAGATGTTAAAGCTTCTTCTCCATTGTTTTTCGCTTTTTCTTTTCTTAAAACTTTAGTGCATGTGGATGGTATTATGTCGGTCTGTGGAAGTCACGACTCCTATGTTGGGGTCTGGAGGTCCCCTAGGCTGGTTCTGCCACCTGTATGTCTGTCTGATGCAGACTTGCGGGTTTCTATGTCTAGTCAAATAACTTTAGGGGATATCCTTGTAATGTGTACTTTTATGATGATAGTGGCAAGCTCTGTTTATTATGGTAATGCAATGTATTTCACATAATGTCCAGGGTTTCAATTCGCCAAATAAGCGCAAAACAGCCTTTCTTCAATATAAAAGATTAGGAGCAAAAATCATCTTATTACAGGAAACACATTTTGCAGCCGCAAAACACCCGACCTTTTTTCATAGATCCTATAGGCAGGGGTATTATACCCTGCATTCCTCCAAGAGTAGGGGAGTGGCCATTTTTCTACATAACTCATTTCCTTTTGAGGTTCAACATGTGTATCGTGATCCAGACAGTAGGTTTATTATTCTTAAGGGCACCCTTTCAGGTCGAGAACTTACAATTGCTAATGTCTATGCACCAAATTCGGCACAGGCTACCTTTTTTTCTAAATTTTTTGGTGCTCTGGATAAATTTTTGTCCCCCCATCTATTGGTGGGTGGTGATTTTAATCTGGTGGCAAATCCTCTTTTGGACCGTAGCTCCGCCTCGCACACTTCCCAAGCTTTCCCAAAATCCCTTACTAAGAAACTAGATGCCCTCCAGTTGGTGGATGCTTGGAGGGCGCACAACACGGGAGCCAGGGATTACACATTTTATTCCCACCCACATGACTCTTATGCTAGACTAGACTATATCTTTTGTACCCCTATTTTGCTAGCTAATTCTAGGATGGCTAGTATTCATTTGAGCACCTGGTCGGATCACAGTATTATGGCCTTATCTATCACGTTTGTGGGATTGGCACCTACTCCCTTTTCATGGAGACTTAATGATTCTATGCTAACTGATACTGACTCTCGGCAGGAGGTGGTTACATCTCTTAAGGAATACTTTCAATCTAATTCAACCCCTGATATTTCCCCAGCCACACTCTGGGTAGCCCACAAGGCGGTCCTACGGGGCCGACTTATCTCTATGGCTTCGGCCAGAAATAAAAAATGTTGGCAGCAGATACTACTTTTAACCCGAGAATTAGAAGCACACTATAGAAGCCATGTAGCTGATCCATCTTTACTTAATAAACAGCTGTTGTCCCAAAAACGCTTGGAACTGAATGCCCTACTTTCCCAAAAAACTGAAAAGGCCCTCCGCTGGTCGAAGGCCTCGTTCCTATTACATAGCAACTCAGCATCTACCATAGTATATGTGTAAAACACTAATATTCCCAACTATTTTATAAGCACACTTCACCTCTACCCTTAGAGGTGTACAATTATAAATACAAATATGCTCAGTGATCAACAATAAAGTACTTTTCCTTATATAATCCCAAAAATCCAAAATCTGTAAATAAAGTCCAATTTTAAATTAAAGTCCAATAAAGAAAATACATGTAGTCCAAAAGTTACTTCCAGTGTAAAAAACGAAAAAAACGTACAAACGACCGAAAACTCTCCACTGCTTGTAAACCTTTGATTACCTCAAAAAAACAGAAAATTCACATAGTGCATTATCCTTTATAAAAATCTCATTAGCCTGTAAGATTAATTCAATCTTATTCACCCAAGTGAAAACAAGTGTATATATCAAAAACGCATACACATGTGATATACTGTGCAAAACCATGCATGTGAAACACTCTGCTGTGCTACAAACTCATAACACAGTGCACACTTCTATTGGGGTAAGGAATATATACCCTTACCAATGTTCAAAGCAATATATGTTTTAAGATCTTAATCCACAGAAAATTTCTCTGGTGGTATAAATCTTTGTATGGATATCCTCTGGATTAGCTTTATATGGATCCTTCCCCCTAGTAGCTTGGGAGTGCTTCCACCATATACGTCAGCCCGATATCCATATACAAGGAAGAAATCATAGCGTAATACTGCCACATACTTAAAACAAAAGCTTTTAATTATCCTGCTTACATTAAAACATCTTTAATCGCACATAGCATAAAAAGACCTGTCTGCCATCCGGAATCCAGGAGAGTCCCAATCGTAACTCACAGCCGAGATTTTGCCCTCTCCAAGATGGCCGCCACTCTACTTCCGGAATTCTCGTATGCGTCTGACGTCAGCTTTTGTTTTAAGTATGTGGCAGTATTACGCTATGATTTCTTCCTTGTATATGGATATAAAAGCTGATGTATGCTTTTTATTACTAACCCGTTGACTTCTTTGCCCAATTTGTGTGTCGTATTGAATGATTTTGCTAAAGTGTCAGGCCTCACCGTTATTTTTACCAAATCGGTAATTATGCTTGTTAATGTTCCTGACTCCCTAAGTGCATCTCTCCGTAGTTCTTTTCCATTTCGCTGGGTCAAGGACAGGATATCCTATTTGGGGATTAATCTTGCTCCCAGATACTCGGATATGTTTGTGGCTAATTATCCACCATGTGTGTCACGTCTCTCTACTCTACTGAAGATTTGGCATGGTTATCATATCTTCTTTCTGGGTAGAGTCACGGCGGTTAAAATGAATATCTTGCCCAAACTGCTTTATCTTTTTAGAGCACTTCCAGTTCCGGTTTCAAAAACGTTTTTGGATAATTTTCAGCAGATTATTAACAATTTTATTTGGGGAAATAAGCATCCACGTTTTGCCTCATCCATTTTGTATCGCTCACAACGGACGGGAGGTCTTGGTCTTCCCAACTTTTGGCTATATTACCTCTCGGCTCGTTTTGCGCAATTATCACAATGGGCTACTATTAACTCTCAAATCCCATGGATTAAGATTGAGTCTCAGTCGATACGTCCTTTTTATTTACCGGGAATTTTATGGTCTAAAATCTCCCCCCGATCGCTTACTTTTCATAACTCTATAGTGACCCACTCACTGACACTCTGGTCCAAATACAAGGCTAAGCTGAGTTTAGTCTCTCATATTCCCCCAGGTGTTTCATTTTTTGGTGATCCTACTTTTGTTGTAGCCTTTTCTTCCCCTCGCATGTTTCGTTGGTGGTATGATCGATCCTTTATCAGATTGTCTGATTTCCAAAGAGGAGGATCTTATATTACCTTCGATATGCTGCGCGTGCTATTTGATGTTCCTCTTCGTGAGTACCTTCGTTATAGACAGATTAGGCACTTTTTTAATGCGCACTTTGGCCTTACCCCGTCTTCTCCGATCTCTTTTTTTGAGCGTGTCAGCCGTGACTCTCCTAGAGGTAGGGGTCTTATTTCAGATCTTTATCACCAATTTTTGATCTGTCTTTTTCATGCTCCTCCTATGTACAGACAGAGGTGGGAGGAGGATTGTGGTATCACTTTTTCGGATGAGGATTGGGACTCCATGGTGGATAATATATGCAAGAGCTCTAGATCTCTTTCGGTTCGTGAGACGGCCCTTAAAGTTTTAACCAGATGGTATTATACTCCGTCCAGACTACATACAATGTTTCCACAAACATCCCCTTTATGTTTCCGGGGCTGTGGCCGCACAGGTACTTTGGTCCATATGTTTTGGGATTGCCCAAACATATCTTTGATCTGGCGTAAGATATCTGAGGTGGCTACCTCACTATCGGGCAACCCGATACAGTTGTCTATACAGACCTGTTTATTGGGGATTCATATCCCAGGGGTCTCTGATGCCACTCTGAGATTGCTACATACATTATGTATTGCCACTTTGTGGTCCATTGCCCTGCATTGGCGGTCTAATGCTGTACCCTTGGACTCTGTTTTACACAGAATTGACGCTGTAATGCTTATGGAACGTATTCATTATACACTACTGGATAAGATGCAGTTATACGATAAAAAATGGGAGTCATGGAAGGATTGTAGACATTTATTGCATGATTGACAACATCCCCGGTAAAGAATGGCTGACATATATTGTTGATAGCTGTATCACTCAATCTGTCTTATCATTTTTGTATCTCATGCACTCATAACTTTCTTTCTTCCTCTATCTTCTTTTTTATGTTAATATACTTTTATGTAGTGTACGTTTCAAATGTGCCATATTTTTGTTGACAATATCACTTTCATACTGTGCTGTTGTTTTACTGTCTACTTATGTACAATAAAATCGTTTGTAAACAAAAAAAAAAAGACTTACACACATTGAAATCTGCCTCCATCGAACCAATGATTCTTTCTGACAACCATCCGATTACGATGACTTTACAAATTCCCGATGCCCCTCCTACATCTAAAACATGGAGATTAGATTCCTTTCTCCTTACCAATTCGTCCGTTATTACTCAAATGCGCTAATCTCTAACCAATTACTTTAAGGAAAACTCGTCCCCGGAAACATCTCCCCTCACTCAATGGGAAGCACACAAATGTGTGATTCGTGGACGCTTGCTTTCCATATCTGCCTCTAGGAAAAGTATGGCTCAAGCGTCTTTTACCTCCATTTTTCAAAAGGTTTGTACACTGGAATGCTCGCATAAGCGCGCCAAGGCGGTCGAGTCTGCATACGAACTTGACCAAGCCTGCAAACAACTTTGAGACATAGTGGAAAAGAAAACAAAGCGGAAGTACATTTTAACACAAAAACTCTTTTACGAACATGGAAATAAGTGCGGCAGGTTTTTAGCTCGGGCCTTGCAATCTAAAAAAGTGTCTCGCACCATCTCTCAACTTCAATCTAAACAAGGTCACTCACTTACCACCTCCACGGATATCGCAGCAGAATTATAAAAATATTATACCTCCCTGTACAACATACCTTTACCACCCAAACCATCGGGGGACGCTAGACCACGTAAGGTCATTATCCAGTCTTTTCTTGCTCAATTCCTCCCTAAACCCATTTCCCAATCACAAGGAAAAGAATTAGATGGTGTTTTCACGCTGGAAGAACTGCAACAGGCTGTTGCACAATTAAAACCAGGCAAAAGCCTGGGACCTGATGGACTTACTACCGCATATTACAAATCTTTCATTGACGTCCTAGCACATCCATTCCTAAAAGCTTTCAATTTACTAGATACCCGAGGACAGCCCATGTGCTTTCTCTCTGAAGCCCATATCACACTAATTCCTAAAGAAAATAAAGACCAGACATTACCAGCAAACTATCGCCCGATATCCCTATTGAACGTCGATCTCAAGATTTTCGCCAAGATATTGGCGAACCGCTTACTGCATATCGTAGATCTTATTATCTCAACTGACCAGGTGGGGTTCGTCCCCGGTAGAGAGGCTAGAGACAACACGATCAGGGCAATCAACATACACCATTGGTTAACACAGAAGAAACAATCTGGCTTCTTCCTTTCTTTAGACGCTGAAAAGGCCTTTGACAGATTGGCCTGGGACTACATGGAAGCAGTTCTGGTTGGTCTTGGGTTACCTCCCCGTCTTCTGAACTTTATCATGTCGCTATACACCGCACCGACTGCTAAAGTAAAAGTCAATGGCCTTCTTTCAGAAGCTTTTTCCATAAGTAATGGGAACAGACAGGGCTGCCCTTTATCTCACCCCCTTTTTATTCTTACATTAGAACCATTCCTGAATTGCATTAAACAGAATGACAATATTAAAGGGATTTCTATAAATTGCAAAACTCACAAAATAGCAGCCTTCGCTGATGACATCTTACTCTTCTTGACACATCCACACATTACACTGCCTAACCTACTACAAGTTTTCAAGATGTTTCAGTATCTGGCCTATTTTAAAATAAACTTCAATAAATCCCAAGCACTCAATGTTTCCCTATCCCAGGATGCGATTAGACATGTGAAATCTAATTTTCCCTTCACGTGGCAATCAGAAGCCATCACCTATTTAGGAATCTAATTGCCAACCCATCTCGCAGAACTCTACGCCAAAAACTTTCTACCCATCCTGCGTAACATTACTAAAGATCTGCAAACATGGGATAAACCGTTTTTTTCTTGGTTTGGCAGAGCAGCTATCATCAAGATGAATGTGCTTCCAAGACTTTTGTACCTACTACAAACCATTCCAATCCAATTGCCCAATTCCTTCTTCAAGTCATACAAAACATTATGTACCTCATTTGTATGGAGTAATAAACATCCTAGAATTGGCTTTGACCAACAAACCATGCCCAAAACATGTGGAGGTATAGGGCTACCCAACATCACCCACTATTACAAAGCTTGTCAAATGGCAAGAATAGTCAATTGGTCCACGAACCATGCTCGCAAGGCCTGAGTTGAATTGGAAGCGGCTTTTTCGGAGACCCTGCTCGCCACTTCCCCTTGGCTGCTAAAACCTCACATTCCATCTGAACTCAAGCAACACATCCTCATAGGCCCTACTCTGTCCTGTTACCATCAAATCAGCAAGCATATAGCGTTCTCATCCACACCTGGCCCACTCACTCCTGTCAGATTGAACCCAGACTTCTCCCCTGGTATGTCTCATGCCTTTCTTGCGGGACCTGGTCTCACAGACGGCGTGAGTCTGCATCACCTTTTCAGAGATGGATTGCTCTTATCCAGAGACCGCCTTATGAACAAATAGCCTACCTTGACCTTAACACCGTGGATGTACAGACAACTCCACCACTTTATCCACAGCTCACCACATCTAAAAGACTGCACTAGACATCTTACCCCCTTTGAGAAACTTTGCTCAACAGACTCTCCCCAGAGACATGTTATATCCCTGCTTTATACATGTCTAGAACACACCAGTGACCTCTCAACCAGGAAAGCTTGCAAGGCCTGGAGCGCTGACTTACAAATCCAACTTTCACTTGAAGACTGGAGCCACATACTGTATATGAACACATGCACAAAGGGTCTTTATGTGTCTCCACACAAGAAAATAACTTTAATGTATACTCTAGATGGTATAGGGTTCAATCCCTGCTTCACCGCTTCGACTCCAACATTCCTGGTTTGTGTTGGAGATGCCATAAAACTACGGGTACACTCCTGCACATCTGGTGGGAATGCCCATTGTTGCAACCCTTCTGGGAGAAAGTTCAATCTACAATCGCACAAGTTACCACGTATGCCCTAGACCTTTCCCCCCGCACAATTTTTGCTTCACCATACCGCACTTCCATTTTGGACATACCGTAAGTCACTCGCTATGCACATGGTGAATGCTGCAAAGCAATGTATCCCAGTACACTGGCGCTCAACACATGTTCCCACTGTACAAGAATGGTAGACTAGGAGTAACAAAACTGAATAAATGGAGGAATTGATTTCTATAGCTAAGGAACATCCGGAGAGATTTAGGAAAACATGGGCATGCTGGAGTCATTTCAAATCCACTCCTACCTATCACTTAATAGTAAATGATCAATCTATATCCCCGGACTAAATGACGTAATACAATGCTGTATAGGGGAATACCCAGATCACCGGGGACAGTTTTATCACACGTAAGGATGGGCTGTAGAGCTATATCATGACATGCCTTACGGGGTTTCTGATCCACGTGTTACCCCGCTGTCCGATCTTACACGTACCATATTTTAAGCTTTATAATTACCTTTCTGGCTTAGCTAATACTTGGGGAGGTGCTCTATTTTAACTTTTTAGTACCTATACGCACTACTGCCGCGTAACCTCTTACTCCCCCCACCCATATAAAAAAAATTTTTTTTTTCTTCCCTTCCCCCGTATTCCCCCACCATCTCATCCTGCATCTCTTTTTGTTTCTGTTCTTCTTTCCGACCTCTCTTTTTTCACACCTGTCATACCACCTTATCATTCATTCTTCACCAACCAAATAGAGCACTTACCTTCACACAGATATGACTCATCTCAACTATATCATACACTCAAGTTATGAATACATAAGCCATGACGTCCACAGCATCTAGTGCCTTCCATACCCTAATCTTCATACCACTCCATCATAAATAAATGCTGAGATTCAAGACGTGATAACATACACCTACATTGCTGTATCCACTTTCCTCTGCATATCCATTGGTTGTAGTGTATGCTTGATGTACTGTTCCACTCCACATGGCCTTGTATTACAGTTTACAATAAGTCCCATCTGCGAAATGGGAGACAGCATGTCATGTCTATGTTTTGACTGTGATCTATAGCTGTATATGCTCTATATGCTATCTTGTCTATTCTCATATTAATAAAGTATTTTTGGAATAATAAAAAAGTCTGAGGACCCCTGGCCTATACTCTTTAAAATCCAGTAAGGTACTGGCTCACCCTGCTCTGCACAGCCTCAACTATCATGTATTCTCAGCACTGTGCTAATAATCACTGAGTCACTAGAGGCTGATCTGCTGACAGACTAATAATTTACTGCTGCTAAGGGGGGAGAAAGCAGCAAAAATGACACCTAGGAAGGACAGATTAGGGAGCAAGAAGATAAAAGCAAGAGAGGTGACAGGAAAACTTTAATATACAATACAGTGATTCACAACAGAATGTAGATTGTAATGCCCGTGTGCATAGAATCTGAAATAAGGAGCATGGTAACGGGTTCATGTACACTGCAGCTGATAAACTAACATTTAGTAGCTTTCTGTGTTTTTGTCAGCAGCCCCTGAACTCTCCCTAATATTTTCCTATGAGTCCATGTACACTATGTCATTTACAGTCGTTTACAGGCAGTTGAGTTTACAGTAGTTTTTTTGAACGCACCAAACTTGCGTTCAGGAGTAGATTTTACCGGTGTTCCAAACGCTTGTAAATGTGTGTAAACGCGGTTAACCGCATTTATAAGTGTTTGTGTTTAGAAGCGCTTTTTAACTGTTCCATGTTCAGATGCTGTCTAGAGCCTTTTTTCATCATCAGAAATGCATTCAAAGCGTTTCATGGTGCTCAAGTGGACCTAGTACGCCAGTGCAGTCAGTTCCAGGTTTTGTGTGAAGGAAAAAATGGTAGAACATGCCGCATTATGCTCATGATGGGATCCATAGTGAATACAACCAGAAAAGACAGGTAATCTCAACACATACTGCTCTCTCTGTTTCTGCTCTCTCTATTTCTTTCAATGTCTGAAATAGTTACATTTTTACTGTATTTCAGTGCATTTTGGGCATTTGGGAAGGTCTCCTGAGGTTATCTTTTAAAATGCTTCTAAACTCAAGCACTCATAAACACTCATAAATGCGGTATGCAAACGCAGCGGAACTAACGTTTTTTAACCTACATTTTCCAGCAGTCAGTTTCCATCGTTCAGAAGAGTTTTCCAAACGCCCCGTGTACATGAGCCCAAAGGCCGAAAAAGAAGCAGTCCAGTCTGCAGTCACGTATGAAGGATAAAGCAGGACCACGTTTATAAACAGTCCTAAGTCAGAGCTGGTGGTTGAGACATATAAGACAAGTAGTTTAGATTTATTAATAACCTCTTCACGCCGGTCGAACGCAAATGTGCGGCCTCCCAGCGTTTTGGCCTAGACACCGAGCGGCCCCGCACATTTGCGTTCTATTAAAAAGGACATATGTGCTGAGAGAGCGTGCCCTGCACGCTCCCAGCACACATGTCAGGTACTCACAGAAAGGTCCAGATCTCCTCTTTCGATCAGGACCTCTCCCGATCATGTGACCGCCGTGACGACACATCACGACGGTCACATGACCCTAAACCCTGCCCCACCTCCCGGCTTCTGAAACTCTTAAAGGACCGGGAGGTGCAGGCGTGAAGGGGTTAAGTAAAAGAGCTAAGATAAAGACAGCCTTGTAAATAGGGATGAGGGAATCTGCCTGGGTTTGGTTTACAAAGATTTTTACGAATCTTGCTAGAAGATTGCAAACTTCATGGCAAACCTTACTCAAGTCTATGGGGAGTGAATGTACCAAAAAATTAAATATAAAAAAACAGTATCACTAATAACTCCAAACCATGCTGACAGTATGGCTGTTGTGAGCCCAACCTTTTATAGAAAGGGCACTGAGTTATCCATTCCTTCAAATTAGTGATTCAACTGACTGAGTGCAAAGGTTGTGCACTTCATTGTAGGTTGCTCCTTACTTTGGTCAGCGAACCTGCAAAGTTTTTTTCAAAAAGTGCACATTTTGCAAATTTAGGCCATTCACTTTAAACCATGGTAGCGGCACGCCCATCTCTCATTGTATGGTCAAGTAGAGAAGAAAATAATATAACTAGTCAAGTAAGCAAGATGGTCAGAAACAAATAAGAGCAAGAAACAAAAAGCAGAAAAAAGCTCCGTATTAAAAGTACGTAGTCAAATATCAGAAACACAGAAAATAGGCTTTCAGAGACCATGGCTTTACAAGCAACACACCAATTATATTATATAACCCAAGACTAGTGTATGAATCAGATTTTGGCTGAATTTCATGAGTTAAAAGAGTCACCTGTGTTGCTGTAGTATCATGAACCTAGCACAATACAATATAATTGCAGTCTTCTATTTATTTGGTACTTTGATTTCACTTGTCATTCTGTCAGCATAAAAGCACACTCAGTGACATGACAGATAGCCTATCATCTCAGTCTGTCGTATAATCTATACAGAAGGTTTCATCATTATAGACAGCAGTGATTTGTACTCTGCTGTAATAGAGTAGTTTTTGTCCATCAAGATCATTGTGCCTGACAGAGATAAAACTTGAGAGAGAGTGCCTGTCTAATATGAAAAAATGTATGCACACATTTCTGTTACTTTCCTTCCCTTGTCTATCTCCATGGCAGCACACAATGGGTTATTGGTCTATCCATTAACCAAATAGGACAAGTTATGTATTAAATTGCACTAACCACACTGCTTATTCTGGTATTATATATTAACAAGCCATGGCACGGAAGGGAAACCTGTGTATTGCAATAAAGGTGCACCAGGAAATATAATTTAAAAAAAAGTGAATATACATTTTTGTTGCTTTTCTGCTGCATCATCACAGCACACAAATTGATTTAATATTCACAACACTAAGGTATTGAGTATTGCTACCAAAAATATTATTTAACATTAATCGAACCAGAACAAAATATGATTCTCCTTGTCCTTGTATACCAAGTCATGGCTTTACAGATGGTTTTGACCAAGACCTTGGAAAATGCTGCCCATGATGCTGCCATCCCCCTTGCTGAGTGTGCCCGGACTAATGGGGCAGATGAAGATCTTTCATCATGTAAGATTTCTTAATGGTCTTTACTAGCCAAGAGGCTATAGTTCTTGCCAAAGCCAGTCTCCTGCTTCCAAGAGGCAAAATGAAATAGTATTTTTCTACAGATCTTGTGCTTGCCATAGCCATGCTTTTTCCTAAGGTGTGAGGATGTCCTGTTTAATAAGAACAATAGGTAGAACTATATCCTAACTTAGAAGGAATGAGGTAGTCATTTTTGGTAGAAACTGTAACATCTCGTTTTTGGTCTCGTGTGTTTGGCCTCCTTTTCACTTTGTTCCATCTCTCTATACGCCGGGATGCTCGGTATGCTTTGCTTCATTGCCCCATACCGGGCCTCTTGGCTCACCAGCAGAAGTTGGCTTCCTATCTGTTTTTATCGGCCACTAGAACAATTGCTCAGGCCTGGAAGAGTCCGTTTGTCCCTCTTCAGGGGGTGCGGGATCGTATGACCACTATGATGCTCAACGAACAGATGTCGAGTATCCGCAACGACTCCCAACGTAAATTTTTGAAAATATGGGAGCCGTGGTTGCAATATGCCTTTCCCATGCTCCCCCCGGCTAGTCTGGGGATGTAATGTCGTTCGGTATTGGCGCTCTTGGACCCCTGCTCTTTGCCCTCCTTTTTTTTTTTTCTCTTTCTTCCTTTTTCTCTCTCTCTCTCTGTTTTTGATGTGACTGGACAGCTGCATTTAGTTGTTATAGTTAGTTACATTAATGTTTTGTAACTTATGTGCCATTGATAGCCCCTGCATGGGCGTACCTTTTGCCCTGTTGGCGTTAGAGCACTGTTTTCTTTTTTTTTCTTTTTCTTTTTTTTTTTTATCTGTGCAATTGATAGCCCCTGCGTGGGCATGTTTTATTGCCTCTGTTTTATACTGTTTAAAAAATTAATAAAAACCATTGAAATAGAAACTGTAACATCAGCATGAGGACCACATTGGCTGGGAAGGAGAAGCAACATAGTTCATGAATTCTTATACTGTACCGCGCTCCAATATTATCAACCTTTTGTGATTAACCTTTTTTGGTTGTGTGAATTTCTTAATATACCACCTATAATCCAATCATTACTTACTTCTATGGTGCTTAAATATACAATTAACATAAATTAATTTATAAATATGAATTAGAAAATTATATGTGATTATAACAAATATTAATAAAAAATTAATGAAAAATTGGAATGTCAATTCTATGTGAATAAAATAATAAAAAATTAATAAAACATTAAAAAAAAAAAAAAAAAAAAGGGAAATGTCAATTATTTTCTTTGAATTTGAGATGGTGTTGTTATTCAATTTAGTTAATGTGATAAGTCTGTGTTGGCAGCTTGAACCTCTCCCTCGTCTCCTCTCTTTGTGCTTTCTTCACTGGCTGCTTTGTTTATTCCTCCATATACGGAACATGCAGAGAAGGGAAAAGAAACATAGTGTCTTATCCGGGATATAAGTGATTTATTGCTCTTTGATCTCCCACTCACATTGTGTAAATGTAAATAACGCTTTGAATACAATGTAACAAGATCCTGCTTCAGACAGCCTGGCTGATGTGTTTGCTTGCAGTAAATATACTCGCCGTTCCTCTGTGGATGCGTGATAACGTCACCGCCCCTCCCCTACGCGTTACGCTACAGGGACTCGTAGCTTCCTCTGGGGGATGTGGATTTCCACATGTGAAATCCACATCCCCCAGAGGAAGCTACGAGTCCCTGTAGCGTAACGCGTAGGGGAGGGGCGGTGACGTTATCACGCATCCACAGAGGAATGGCGAGTATATTTACTGCAAGCAAACACATCAGCCAGGCTGTCTGAAGCAGGATCTTGTTACATTGTATTCAAAGCGTTATTTACATTTACACAATGTGAGTGGGAGATCAAAGAGCAATAAATCACTTATATCCCGGATAAGACACTATGTTTCTTTTCCCTTCTCTGCATGTTCCGTATATGGAGGAATAAACAAAGCAGCCAGTGAAGAAAGCACAAAGAGAGGAGACGAGGGAGAGGTTCAAGCTGCCAACACAGACTTATCACATTAACTAAATTGAATAACAACACCATCTCAAATTCAAAGAAAATAATTGACATTTCCCTTTTTTTTTTTTTTTTTTTTTTTTTTTTTTTTTAATGTTTTATTAATTTTTTATTATTTTATTCACATAGAATTGACATTCCAATTTTTCATTAATTTTTTATTAATATTTGTTATAATCACATATAATTTTCTAATTCATATTTATAAATTAATTTATGTTAATTGTATATTTAAGCACCATAGAAGTAAGTAATGATTGGATTATAGGTGGTATATTAAGAAATTCACACAACCAAAAAAGGTTAATCACAAAAGGTTGATAATATTGGAGCGCGGTACAGTATAAGAATTCATAGTTTAATTTCATACACCTAGAGAGGGTGTAATTAGTGCCTGGCGATCCAATATTTAATTAATATTCACTTAAGCACACAATTAACACTAATAATAGAGTAAGTTAACTCCTGGTGGCTCACAAATAACTATTCTACTAAAAAAGCAACATAGTTCAGTTACAGCTAAGAATTCAGTTATGTATCTGGCAGATCTGATGGCTACTAGTAAGGCTGTCCTGAGAGTTAAGTTCCAAATCAAACAACTTTGGGCCCAAAGAAAACTTGCTTATGAGAGCACTGATAGAACAAAGAGTAAGTCTCTTTGTGAGAAGGTTGGTTTCTTAGGGGGACTTATCTTTAACCACGATCTAAGGAACTGAACTCATTATTATGAGTTATTTTAGGGCTAACATTGTGTGAAATTTGGACTTAAGGTCCAGCTCAGACATTTTTCTGACTTTCCTGAAGAAGATCTTTAATTTTGGTAATTACAGGGGACGATGGATCAAAAGATTTCCAGAAGCTGCTTCTAGGAATTTTTTCCATATGCTATGATAGGTGACATTAGTGGAATGATTTGCTACCTTCATGAGGGTTGAAATTACTGCCTGGGAGCATACCAGACTTCCTTTTCTCAATGTCCAAGTCAAGAGATTGAGCTTTTTTGGAGATATGTGGAGGAAGGGTCCCTAGTTCACGAGACCCTGTATCAACAGGAGTTTCAGTGGTGACTGTAGGCTGAGTTGAAGAAGCACGGGGAGCAACATTCTCTGTGACCAGTATGGGGTCATTGCAGTTATGACCCCAGGGAACCGAGCTACTGTTTAAAGGAACTTGGAGATCAGAGGATGTAAAGGTCAGGCATAGCCTGTAGAGAATGCCGAAGAGTAAGTCAGAGCATTTACTTCCTGAGTCTTATGCAATTTGTAATCGGTCTTTGCACTTTGTGTTCTTGAGGGTGGCTAGTAGGCAATGAGTATCACCATAAGGCCTCTTTTTTTCCCAAGGTGGTCTCTTTCACCTTAATTATATAAATAAATGATGTAGCGCTTAAACATAAACAAAGTATGATAAAGTGATCACCAAGTGAGATAACTAAATCCTCATTCCTGGCATAAGCCTTTGAATAGTGAAGCAATCCGCATGTGCAGGAACAAATACAAAGTCCTTTATACACACAAACACTGCAAACAGTACACACGGGAAAGTCCAGTGATCCGTGTCACATTCCTCTTAAGCATGCAAAACAAAGGAATGTGTATAGACCCACACACCCTCGAATGTGATCCAGGAATGGCTAAAATGGCCTCTCACCTCCAACCTGCGACCCTGCAGGGCCACAGTGCTTTATATAAAATGCCACCACCAGACCTAGGATGAGCTCCTCCCAATAATGTAACTTGAAGATGTTTCTACAGGACACAGCTTCCACCTCTCCTCTGATATCCTTGCGGGCCAATGAGCCAGATAAATCCCAGCTCAGATCCCCATAAGACAAAAAGAGATATCCTCCATAGTGCAGACCGTTTATTAAAACATATAAAAGAAATGAAGAACACACTCACATGGGCAGAGTAACATATAGCATTTTCCCCATATGCTGGGTGTAGGCATAGACCTCAAGGGTGTTCAAAGATGGCGCCACGCCGGAAGTGCGTCACCACGTCAAGCCGTCGACGCGTTGCGTCACGTGACCTCGTGACTTCATCAGGACTAACGTGATTGGTCTATCACACTTCCTTAAATAGGCCTGGATTAGCACCAATGGGAACCCATTGGGCGGGATCACGGCAGCCATATTCCTGTAGCCCGTTGTTAGCAACTGCAACACACAGGATACAGGACATTATATACCCGGGACTGGATAAAAATATATCAAAAATTGCTGAAACCAGTCAGTAAATGTCCCGGATTCTAGAAACCATATTCAAAGCCCCCAGAAGAGTCCTCATTAGATAGCCTACTACCAGCTCAGTACCACCTGTAAAATAACACTTTATTTAATTAAAAACCTAAACAGTATATATAGGACACCATATATAATATGTCATAATGACTATAGTCAATCCTTAGATCCAAAATAAGATCTATTGGATATATCAAAGACAAATGTATATATATGGCTCCAAACAACAATTTAAAACGACATAGCAATATAAAACACGTAGGAAAAGTAAAAAACATAAAAAACATAAAATGATAAAAATAATTGACCACCTATAGGCGTATGCACATCACCCCTCATATTTACAGATAATATGCCAGAAAAAATACTAAATTGATAATACACCAAATACTAATGGTACATACGAAAGGTCAAAAATAAATAGATAGTACAGATATAATATCAGCATTGAAACAATAAATAAATTCAATAATCGCTGATAAAACAATTTAAATCAAATTCAATATTTAATCCTTTCGGTACCTGTGTATCCATATTAAAAATCCACTCCGACTCTGTCTGACTCAATACCCTGACCTTGTGACTCCCTCTCCAGTGTCTGCGATATTTCTCCACTCCCCAAAAAGAGAGACTTGCCGGGTCTTTATTGTGATATTGCAAAAAATGTTTAGAGACACTATTTTTCGGATAGCCCTTTCGGATATTTTGGACATGTTCTCTAAGTCTAACCCATAATGGCCTTTTCGTCCGTCCTACATATTGGAGGCCGCAACCGCATTGCAACACGTATACTACCCCCTCCGTCCTGCAGGATATAAAATCCTAAATCTGAAATTCTTTTTGATTACTAGTAGAAATAAAGGACTTACGTCTGGGGTTAGGGGCTTTAATAGCTCGACATGCGTAGCACATTTTACAAAGGAAAAACCCCTTTTGATCTAAAAACGTAGCTTTTTTATTATTGGGTGGATCCAAAACATTGTGTACTAGTGTGGATCTCAATGTGGGGGCTTTCCTATATATAAATTTAGGGGCTGATGGTAACATTTTACACAATACAGGGTCAGTGAGTAAAATCGACCAATGTTTTTTAAAAACATTCTCTATCTTCCTATAATTAACCGTGAAGTCTAACACAATTGCCAATTGATTATCAAATTCCATGGTCTTTTGCTTGTCCACTAGAAGACGGCTCCTATCCATATCTCCTACTTCAATGATTTTACTTTGTATATCTCTTTGGTATCCTTTATCAACAAACCTCTCTTCCATAATTTCAGCCTGCTTCAGGAACTCTTCCTTTGCAGTGCAATTCCTCCTTAGTCTAATCAGCTGACCTTTGGGGATGTTCAGAAGCCATGGGGGGTAATGGCAACTATCCAATGGGATGTAACCGTTACGATCTACTTTCTTAAAGAAAGTTTTTGTACACAACTTCCCCTCATGTATATACACACATAGGTCCAAAAAATTAATTGATACCTGATTAACCTCCCATGAAAATTTTATATTCTGGTTATTAATATTCAACTGATTAACCTCCTTGGCGGTTTTCCCGAGTGTAGCTCGGGGTAGAATTTCTATACCAAGAACGGTAACCCCGAGCTACACTCGGGCTTACTATGCAGCGTTCTCTGGGGGTCCCTGCAGCACTTACCTTGTCCTTCGCTCCCACGATGTGTCCCCTGCAGCGTCCCCGTCCATCTCCTCCGGCGGATGCCGGCATCTGGCTTCCGTGTTCCGGTCCCCGTGACGTCGGAACGTTCGGGCGGCGGAACCGGCGGGAAATTTGAAATTTTTAAAAAATGACATTTTTGCTGTCATTGCTTTTTCACTGCATTTCACATACATTTTGTCCCCACTGCTTTGTCCTGTGCCCTGCCTGAATTTTGACTGTTCTTTCTGCCTGGAAACTTAGAAAAGTCCATGGCGGCCAAAAAGCATCCCT
The DNA here is from genome assembly GCF_062004578.1 of Staurois parvus. Lineage (NCBI taxonomy): Eukaryota > Metazoa > Chordata > Amphibia > Anura > Ranidae > Staurois > Staurois parvus. The sequence continues at coordinate 3,060,385 of NW_028318023.1, read as the reverse complement.
TTACATCAAAAGCGGTTTTAGAACAGCGATAGTAAATCAGAACCACTTGCAGAATTGAGTGATAATGATTTGTGGGGAAATTCGTCATCAGACACTGAAAACGATTTTGCGACTTTGCTCAGCGATGTGCGAATTTGCCTCTGTATTTCAAATTTCAGTGTTTTTGGTTTGATTATATTATTGAATTAAATTTATTATTATTATATTATTATTTTTTATGATTATTTATTAAATTATAATTTATGATTTCGTGTTTCAAGTTTTATCATATCCGGAATGTTTAATAGACTCTTTTTCGGATAGATTTCAGTGAGTTATTCCTAAAAATTACAGCCTACAATTAAAAACTACATATTTCCATGCAAAAAAATGGTACCGCTTTCAGCACAAAATTCCTGACATGATCATACCGCCAGGGAGGTTAAGGAATAACAGTAAATCATCTTCTGTACCATCCCAGACAATAAACACATCGTCGATGTATCTTTTGTACAGAATTAATTGCTGTGGGGATTGATGGTATACCGCCTCCTCCTCCCAGTGGGCCATGAAGAGATTGGCCACACTGGGAGCAAATCTCGCCCCCATAGCAACACCCCTGGTTTGTTTATAGAATACATTTTTATACCAAAATAATTGTGAGATAGGCAATAATCCAAACATTCTGTAATATATCTCCTCTGCATCCAATTAAATTGACTAAACTTTCTCAGACCCCAATTGACTGAATTAACTGCATCTTCATGGTTAATTATTGTATATAAGGCCGATACATCAGCGCTCGCAAAAACCATTTGATTACTCCCTTTTATGTTGTTCAGCACCTGTATGAGATGCTTGGTATCTCTCAAATAGGCCTTAGTGTTACTAACTAAAGGTTGGAGGAAAAAATCCACATACTGTCCCATTCTTGACATCACGGAATCTATCCCATTCACTATGGGCCTCCCTGGTGGATTCTCTGAATCCTTATGAATCTTGGGTATCATATATATGACTGGTATTCTGCACACTTCTGGATTTAAATATTGTGCCTCTTTTTTATTTAATAATTTCTTATCTTTTCCTTTCTTAATAAGCTTCATAAGGTCTTTTTTATATAAATTGGTAGGATCCTTTGGTAGGGCTGAGTATGTGGTCTCATCACTTAAATGCATTTCCATTTCTTTTTCATAATACTCTTTAGTCAGTATCACTATTCCCCCACCTTTATCCGCCGGCCTAATAATTATATCATTTCTCTTCTTTAATCTATTGATACCAATTGACAAGGCTCTATTTTGTGTTCCTTTCGTAAGGTTTAATTTCTTCATGTCCATATCTATCATTTTTTTAAAAACCTCAACCTGATTGTTACTATTCAGCTGAGGATTGAATAATGACTTATTTCTCAATCCTGAATGTACAATATCATTAACAGGAACATCAGATAACGTATTTTTCGCTCCCGGTAACCCCGAGAAAAACTTTTTGATATTTAATTTTCTAGCATACCTAAGGGTATCAACATAAATATTGAACCCATTACCTGTTTTAGGGGGTGCGTATTTAAGTCCCTTGTCTAGGACTAATAATTCCTCAGTGGTCAATTTGGTCTTACTCAGATTAAAAACTCCCTTTCCTATGACTCTCTTTTTCTTTTGGACCTGGCGGCCTCCTCTGCATCCCCTCCTCTGTTGGGGCTTCTCTGGCCTGGACTGAATTCCGCCCTGTCCCTCCACAAAAAATCCCTATCAGGATATTCATGTCTCAAAGGCTCAAACCGATTATGTGTAGGGGCTGGGCTCCTCTCATTAGGGCGATAATAATACTCAGGATTATGGTAGGGTCTAGGACTCCTATCATAATAAGTCCTGGAATTATGTCTCGGTCTGGCATTGTTATAATTATTATTATTATATGGTTCCTGTCTTGGTGGTCCATTATAGTACTGGGCTTGTTGGTAATTCGGTCCTCGTGGAGGATATGATCTAGGTGGATAGTAAGGTCTCCATTGTTTACCTTTATTAGGTGGTTTCTTTTGAAAGGAGCTATTATTCTTTGGCTTCCACCCATTTTTTGGGGTCTGCTGGGTGGATTGGTGGTGATAATAAGTATACGGATTACGAGGTGTGTTATTATTTTGAGGTTTAGAGGTAAAATGGTTTTCAAATTTAATCTCCTTTACTGGTGTAGTATTTATTGATGCTACTTCATTATCAATCAGGGAACTTTGCCACTTAAATACCTGATCTTTTTTAAAATCATTGCAATCCCTTTGATATTTTTTAATTTTACGATGCTTAACCTCTTGATCTAGACTATCTAGATCTTTACATAATCTTTTGGTAAGGTTAATCATATCCGGAGTGTCTTTAAGAGGTTCTAATTTAGTTTTAATATCATTGATCTGTAATTCTACACCTCTCATTTTTCTTTGTTTCCTTTTAAGGAGAAAATTAAGCAATTCTAACCCCCTCTCCTGGAAAAAATTAAACCATTCCTCTACATCCTCTGCTTCTAGTAAACCGTCACTAATAGGTACCTCCCATCTGAGGCGCCTAGGTACTAACTTCTCCTTCAAATATTTTTCATAAGTGATTAGGTCCCACCATATACTAATTTTTTTCTCCATAAGGTGACCTAACTTTCTAAAATGTGTTTCTAGATCATTAGTGTGATCATTGTTAGGTTTGGAGAAGATATCTTCAATATTTATGGCTCTGCTTTCTATGAACCTGAACACATCCATAATATGCAGCAAAGAGGTGAATAGGTAAAAGAAATATATACAATATAATACAAAATCCTCTTGCGCTCTTATGTAAGGCAGTAATAGAAACAATTATATCTGGCATACACCAAATATTCTGCAGCTGCTAACATCCAATCCTATACCAAACAGATGATACTCACATACATATAAATAAATGATGTAGCGCTTAAACATAAACAAAGTATGATAAAGTGATCACCAAGTGGGATAAATAAATCCTCATTCCTGGCATAAGCCTTTGAATAGTGAAGCAATCCGCATGTGCAGGAACAAATACAAAGTCCTTTATACACACAAACACTGCAAACAGTACACACGGGAAAGTCCAGTGATCCGTGTCACATTCCTCTTAAGCATGCAAAACAAAGGAATGTGTATAGACCCACACACCCTCGAATGTGATCCAGGAATGGCTAAAATGGCCTCTCACCTCCAACCTGCGACCCTGCAGGGCCACAGCGCTTTATATAAAATGCCACCACCAGACCTAGGATGAGCTCCTCCCGATAATGTAACTTGAAGATGTTTCTACAGGACACAGCTTCCACCTCTCCTCTGATATCCTTGCGGGCCAATGAGTCAGATAAATCCCAGATCAGATCCCCATAAGACAAAAAGAGATATCCTCCATAGTGCAGACCGTTTATTAAAACATATAAAAGAAATGAAGAACACACTCACATGGGCAGAGTAACATATAGCGTTTTCCCCATATGCTGGGTGTAGGCATAGACCTCAAGGGTGTTCAAAGATGGCGCCACGCCGGAAGTGCGTCACCACGTCAAGCCGTCGACGCGTTGCGTCACGTGACCTCGTGACTTCATCAGGACTAATGTGATTGGTCTATCACACTTCCTTAACTAGGCCTGGATTAGCACCAATGGGAACCCATTGGGCGGGATCACGGCAGCCATATTCCTGTAGCCCGTTGTTAGCAACTGCAACACACAGGATACAGGACATTATATACCCGGGACTGGATAAAAATATATCAAAAATTGCTGAAACCAGTCAGTAAATGTCCCGGATTCTAGAAACCATATTCAAAGCCCCCCAGAAGAGTCCTCATTAGATAGCCTACTACCAGCCCAGTACCACCTGTAAAATAACACTTTATTTAATTAAAAACCTAAACAGTATATATAGGGGTAGTATACGTGTTGCAATGCGGTTGCGGCCTCCAATATGTAGGACGGACGAAAAGGCCATTATGGGTTAGACTTAGAGAACATGTCCAAAATATCCGAAAGGGCTTTCCGAAACATAGTGTCTCTAAACATTTTTTGCAATATCACAATAAAGACCCGGCAAGTCTCTCTTTTTGGGGAGTGGAGAAATATCGCAGACACTGGAGAGGGAGTCACAAGGTCAGGGTATTGAGTCAGACAGAGTCGAAGTGGATTTTTAATATGGATACACAGGTACCGAAAGGATTAAATATTGAATTTGATTTAAATTGTTTTATCAGCGATTATTGAATTTATTTATTGTTTCAATGCTGATATTATATCTGTACTATCTATTTATTTTTGACCTTTCGTATGTACCATTAGTATTTGGTGTATTATCAATTTAGTATTTTTTCTGGCATATTATCTGTAAATATGAGGGGTGATGTGCATACGCCTATAGGTGGTCAATTATTTTTATCATTTTATGTTTTTTATGTTTTTTACTTTTCCTACGTGTTTTATATTGCTATGTCGTTTTAAATTGTTGTTTGGAGCCATATATATACATTTGTCTTTGATATATCCAATAGATCTTATTTTGGATCTAAGGATTGACTATAGTCATTATGACATATTATATATGGTGTCCTATATATACTGTTTAGGTTTTTAATTAAATAAAGTGTTATTTTACAGGTGGTACTGGGCTGGTAGTAGGCTATCTAATGAGGACTCTTCTGGGGGGCTTTGAATATGGTTTCTAGAATCCGGGACATTTACTGACTGGTTTCAGCAATTTTTGATATATTTTTATCCAGTCCCGGGTATATAATGTCCTGTATCCTGTGTGTTGCAGTTGCTAACAACGGGTTACAGGAATATGGCTGCCGTGATCCCGCCCAATGGGTTCCCATTGGTGCTAATCCAGGCCTATTTAAGGAAGTGTGATAGACCAATCACGTTAGTCCTGATGAAGTCACGAGGTCACGTGACGCAACGCATCAACGGCTTGACGTGGTGACGCACTTCCGGCGTGGCGCCATCTTTGAACACCCTTGAGGTCTATGCCTACACCCAGCATATGGGGAAAACGCTATATGTTACTCTGCCCATGTGAGTGTGTTCTTCATTTCTTTTATATGTTTTAATAAACGGTCTGCACTATGGAGGATATCTCTTTTTGTCTTATGGGGATCTGAGCTGGGATTTATCTGGCTCATTGGCCCGCAAGGATATCAGAGGAGAGGTGGAAGCTGTGTCCTGTAGAAACATCTTCAAGTTACATTATTGGGAGGAGCTCATCCTAGGTCTGGTGGTGGCATTTTATATAAAGCGCTGTGGCCCTGCAGGGTCGCAGGTTGGAGGTGAGAGGCCATTTTAGCCATTCCTGGATCACATTCGAGGGTGTGTGGGTCTATACACATTCCTTTGTTTTGCATGCTTAAGAGGAATGTGACACGGATCACTGGACTTTCCCGTGTGTACTGTTTGCAGTGTTTGTGTGTATAAAGGACTTTGTATTTGTTCCTGCACATGCGGATTGCTTCACTATTCAAAGGCTTATGCCAGGAATGAGGATTTAGTTATCCCACTTGGTGATCACTTTATCATACTTTGTTTATGTTTAAGCGCTACATCATTTATTTATATGTATGTGAGTATCATCTGTTTGGTATAGGATTGGATGTTAGCAGCTGCAGAATATTTGGTGTATGCCAGATATAATTGTTTCTATTACTGCCTTACATAAGAGCGCAAGAGGATTTTGTATTATATTGTATACTCTTTCACCTTAAGTATCCTTTCACGCTGGGTGTGGGGTTTACTATCCTCTTGAAAAGCTATCCATGATAGATTTGTTTACAAAGGACAGAAAAAAGGTTTGCAGGTGATCAGGAAACAATGCCTGATATTCATTTTTGCTTTTTTTTATTGGTGAACTGCAATCTTTCATTACAGCAACTGTAGTAAGCAGTTCTGGTACAGCCCAATTCACTTGCATGGGAGAATTTGACAGGCGGTGCTGTGTATCATACCTGGTAGTGGAGCCTGATGTGAGGAGGGAGGCTTCTCTTACACCTCCAGCTCAGGAGCTCTGGTAAAGTGACAGGGGCACCTGAGCACAGAGTGGGCATGAGTGTCTGACTGGTCTTCCATTGCAGGATGCTGTTGCTGAAGAGCAGGCTGTGCATTGCTGAATAGCAGGCTGGGCTTTGTTGAAGAGCAGACTTGTGCATGCTGAAGAGCAAGCTTTGCATGCCAAAGAGCAGACTGTACAGGTGGGAAGACCGGGACAGAGGCAGGCACAGGTTAGCAGGCTCAGATGCAGATAAGCTGGGTCAGGCAGTCCGGGTCGGCAACTGGAAGGCAAATAAAGATACCAGACATCAGGCAGAGGAATAGTCAAAAACAGGCCAGGGTTGGAAACAGCAGGCAGATGGGTGGATAAGCAGAGGGAGCAAGCAGAAATTAAATCCAAAGACAAGCCAGGGGTAGGGTCAGGAGCAGATCAAGATGGTACCAGGAAGCCAACACAGGAACAGGTATCAGATACTCCAGGAAACGTAATAGACCAAATTGCATAGAACCAAGCCCATAGTGCAGCTTAAATAGCCTGCCTGGGGTTTGTGCGTGCTTGCGCACCCATTCATGCACTTTCGTGCACATGCACATTTTCTGCGAACCAATCATCTGCTCACCGGAATGCGTCTTCACTGATATGCTTCCTGTCAAACTCTGCACGTAGCGTTAAAATTACCTCACCTCAATGGAAAGCAGATGTTTACTCATACTAATAAAACCTCCAGAACACTGGGACCTGTCCCTCCATATACTTCCATATTACCTCTCTCACCCTTCTGCTTCTCCTAACATCTGGAGACATTTCCTCAAATCCTGGGCCACATTTATGCTGTAAGACTAAGACTTTGACCAACATAAATCTTCCCTTCAAAAATACAAATCCTGTCTCCACACTGCCAGACCTATTTTATCACTCTCATTAACACCCTCTCATGCAGACCCCATCAACTCTTTTCTACCTTTAACTCTGAACTTCGTCCTTCATTACCCCTACCCACTAACTCACTGCACAGTAGATTGCTAATCACTTCAAAAACAAGGTTGATACAATTTGTGATGAGATCTTCATTGTACAGATATCACCATCACCTACACTCCATATCCACCTGCACAATCAATACTTCCCTTGTTTAACCGTGTTACAATACTATAGAGGAAGTTGGTAAACTTTTTTCTAAACCCCACCTACTCTTTAAATATCTTCAATCTCCCCCTTTCTACTGGCATCTTCCCCAAACTTCTAAAACATGCGCTAGTCACCCCCCTACTTAAAAAGGCCTCACTGGACTCCACCAATTTTAGCAACCTAAGACCCATCTCCTTAGTCCCTATTGCCTCAACTCCTTGAACATCATTGAGAATAACCTTCTCTATCCCCTTCAGTCTGGATTTCGCCCACAACACTCCACAGAAAATGCTCTCCTGAAACTCAGAAATGACTCACTAACAGCTAAACCAAATTGTCACTATTCTATACTCTTACTCTTGGACCTCTCCGCTGCCTTAGACACAGTTGACCACCCCCTCCTCCTTAAAAAACTCTATTTACTTGGCCTCCATGACTGTACTCTCCGTTGGTTCTAATCTTACCTATCTCACCACACCTTCAGTGTCACAACTCTACTTCCTCCTCTCCTAGTCCTCTTACCATCAGGGTCCACCAAGGTTCTGTCCTTGGACCTCTCCTATTCTCGATCTACACTTCTTCCATGAGTCAGCTGATAGCTTCCCATGGTTTCCAATACCATTTCTATGCTGATGACACATAAATCTATCTCTCTATTCCTCAGCTCACCCCATCAGGTTCCTAACGTATGACCGATTTACTAACAGACATATCAGAATGTCGCACTACTTCCTAAAACTGAACCTATCCAAAACTGAGCACATAATATTTCCTCCCCCAGGTGCCTCTTCCCCTGATTTCTCGGTGAAGATCAATAGCACAGCTATCAACCCATCCCCGCATGCCAGGGTGGTAAGGGTAACCCTGGATTCTGAACTATCCTTTCAGGCTCACATCCAATCCCTGTTCAAATCATGCTGCCTCAACCTCCACAACATCTCCAGAATACGCCCCTTTTTAACCAATGATACTGCATAGCTTTTAATTCACTGCCTGTTTATCTCTCACCTTGACTACTTCAACTCCCTCCTCATTGGCTTACCTTTACATAGGCTATCCCCCCTTCAGTCCATCATAAATGCTGCTGCCAGGCTAGTCCAGCTTGCCAACCATTCAGTGTCTGCTAATCCTCTCTGCCAATCCTTCTACTGGCTTCCACTCACCCAACAAATAAAATTCAAAATACTAACAACTTGCAAAGCCAATCAACTCTGCCCCCAGCTACTAACCTGGTCTCAAAATATCAACCAAACTGCTCTCTTAGATCCTCCCAAGACCTTCTGCTCTCTAGCTCCCGTTTCACCTCCCATCCAGGACGTCTCCTGAGCTTCTCCCATCCTATGGAACTCCCAACCCCAATCTATCCGACTATCACCTAATCTATCCACCTTTAGACAATCCCTGAAAACCATTCTCTTTAAAGAAGCCTTTCCTGCTTGTAACTAGTAAACTGCTTTTTACTTCCTCCATCGGCTCCATCCCCCACAGCTATTAGCTTTTGTATAATCCTTCCTCTTAGATTGTAATCTCTAACGAGCAAGGCCCTCTGTTTCCTCTTGCACCTCTTGTAATTGTATTATATCTGTAATGTCTACCTCCATTTTGTAAAGCTCTGCACAAATCGCTGGCGCTATATAAATTCTGTATAATAATAATAATAATGATAATAACACATGGAGCAACCATCTGTTGATGAAGCTGGGACAAGATTCTGTCTGACAGCTGAGCTGGGTGGAGAGACCTCACATTAGCGGACACTTGCTTCTGACTATATGAGTGGGGGAGCTGTCAGATTTAGCAGCAGTAGTAAGATCGCTGCTGAATGTTTCACCTCCCACTGCAACTGGAGGTTCAGATCAGCTAAACACTCATTTAGTTTGGCTGTTTCTGCATTCCCAATAATGTAAATTTTGGATAGAAAATAGATTAGGTCCTGAAGTTAATCCCTAATCTCCATCCTCCTCAGCATCACTGGGGTCCACTTGATAGTAAACTGCAGATTGTGGAACATCACTGCTTCTTTCAGCTCACTGCTTGATGTCCTTTCTCTGTGGTCTTTGAGCTCTCATCTTCAGCCTCTGAATGAAGGAATTCTTGTGCATGACCAAGTTCTTCCTCCTGCACCAAGTGTGATGAAATAATTCCAGTGAGTCCAGTCACAATAACATGTATCCCACCACACTGAAACTCACAGTAATGTAGCATAAAATAACACTGTATAGCATTGTAAAGCATAGCAGCAACTATCTCTCCCAACAAACACACTGACTTAAGTTCATTATAGGTAGTTGATTGCAATGGCAGCAAAAGGCTGTATTATTTAGATAAATCTGTGAACTGCACGTTCACCTCCAACCTGTGTTCAATCTGAAACAGAACCTCAACCAAACTTCAGTCTGTGAAAACACTCATATCAGATGTTAGCTATCTAGTACAATAAATGATAATGAAAGTGGCTTTTATTTTTACACCACAGATTAATTTGCTTTGACAGCCACTGTAGTAGAAAAACTAGATTAAGATAATGTTCAAAAAGTTAAAACAGCAGAAAAAGAAATAAGCCATTTATTTCAGGACTATTAGAGTAGAAACAGTAGTTAATGCTGTAAATAAAGGCTTTTACTTAACCTTTACCAGACTGCTTTTCTCAATTGCTTTGTGCAAGCCTTTTTTTTTTATGTGCCCACTACAATCTTGCTGCTCTTAGAAGATGCATGTCAATATTCCAGTCATTTTTTCCAGCACCATGAAAAAGTTGATCTCATTTTGGCCCTGCTGATGTTGCATCCTGAAAAGGATTTATTCAGTAAAGCAGAGCAAAGCACAAGGATGATGCACAAATTCCAGTAATTCCTTTTACAATTTACCAGATTTCCTTTTCATGACAAATCATTTAAAATATATGCTTGATTAATTGTTATGCATTACTGCACTCTGAACATTATCCTCACTGTCTGCATTGCCTTACACAAAAAAATACATGGGTGTAAATATTAAATTGATCTCCCAATGCTATTCGGGAAACTTGCACCTTTTCTAAAATCATGAAGTTCCCTTAACTTTCCTTAATTTATGACTTACATCATTTTCTCTTGATCTCTTTCAGATTGTGAATGGCTTTAAGACTACCTTTAGACAGGACTGAAAGTAACCTTGGAAGAAAAAAATTGACAAGGAGACTACATGATTAGGAGAAGTATTTCCCTTAGGTAACATGCTTGGTGGAAGTGCAAGCCCAAATGCCTGCCCTTATAAACAACAACAAGGGGATCTTTGGGGGTCTTTGGAAGACTTGGAATCTCTACACAACAGAACTTACAGTCCCTGATGGCATGGTGCTTCTTTTTTGCAGGTTGTTTTTAGTTCTGCCATGGGCTTGATCTCTTGGTAAAAGGGTTGCTAAAGCCAATCTAATATCAATGCCAAGCAATTCAAGTGATTATTTGGGAAGAAAATTATATTATTATTATTATAATACGGGACTTATATAGCGTCGACAGTTTGCTCAGCGCTTTACATTATGGAGGGAGACAGTACAGTAACAATACAGTTCAATACAAGAGGGATTAGAGGGCCCTGCTCCTTGGAGCTTACAATCTAGGAGGGAGGGGATAGTGATACAAGAGGTAATTAGCTGTGGGGGATGGCGTGGTAGCGGGAGTAGGGGATTCCAGTAGTTAGCTGGGGTCGGGGTAGGCTTCCCTGAAGAGATGAGTTTTCAGAGTGCTCCTAAAAGTGAGCAGAGTAAGCGATAGTCTGATAGCTTGGGGTAGGGAGTTCCAGAGGATGGGTGAAGCCCTTGAGAAATCCCGGAGACGAGCATGGGAGGAGGAGACAAGGGAGCTATAGCGTAGGAGGTCTTTCGAGAAGCGGAGAGTACGGTTTGGGTGGTATTTAGAGACAAGGTCCGTGTTGTAGTTAGGGGCAGTGTTATGAACGGCTTTATACGTCAATGTTAGTGTTTTGAATTTTATCCGCTGGGCAATTGGAAGCCAGTGGAGGGATTGGCAGAGAGGGGTGGCAGATACAGAGCGGTTGGTAAGGTGAATTAGTCTGGCAGAAGCAGGTAGGCCAGTGAGGAGGGAGTTACAGTAGTCAAGGCTTGATATAATAAGTGAGTGAATGAGTTGCTTAGTAGTTTCCGAGGTTAGGAACGGTCGTATCTTGGAGATGTTTCGGAGGTGAAGTTTACATGAGTTTGTCAGTAATTGGACCTGGGGCGGAAAGGACAGATTGGAGTTTAGGATTACACCTAGTACCCTGGCGTGAGGGGTGGGACTGATGGTAGTGTTGTTGATCTTGATGGAAAAGTCGGGGGGGGGGGGGGGGGCACGGGCTGGGGGGAATACTAGAAGCTCAGTTTTGGAAAGGTTGAGTTTGAGGAAGTGGAGTGACATCCAGTCCGATATGTCACTTAGTATGCTGGTGATGTGATTGGAGACTGAGGTGGTGAGGTGAGGGGTAGAGAGATAGATTTGTGTGTCGTTGGCATAGAGATGGTAGTTGAAGCCGTGGGATTTTATCAATTGGCCAAGGGAGGAGGTGTAAATGGAGAAGAGGCGGGGTCCAAGGACAGAGCCTTGAGGGACCCCAACAGAGAGAGGGAGTGAAGGGGAGGTGGCAGCGTTATAGGTAACACTGAGGAGGAGAACCAGAAGAGAGCAGAGTCTCTGAGGCTAAGAGAACACAGTTTTGAGGAGGAAGGGGTGGTCAACGGTGTCAAAAGCCGTAGAGAGGTCAAGTAGTAAGAGTATAGTATAGTGGCCATTTGTCAGCGCTCCAGGGTGTGACCAGAGGTATGTGACTGACGCAGGGAAACGCAGGCTTCAGATATGTTATAAATATAATTTATTAACACTAACAATACATAAACGCAGTGCAATACTAAAACATACACAGTGCAAACGAACCAAACCAAACCACCCACAGATAACAGTACATACAATGCAAGCGTCGTCAGGCAGGCCGGGATTATCAACAGGAGGTCAGAACGTATGGGGTTAAGCAGGAGAATGGTCAGACAAAGCCAGGGATCAGGAGCAGGAGAATGGTCAGACAAAGCCAGGGATCAGGAGCAGGAGAATGGTCAGACAAAGCCAGGGATCAGGAGCAGGAGAATGGTCAGACAAAGCCAGGGATCAGGAGCAGGAGAATGGTCAGACAAAGCCAGGGATCAGGAGCAGGAGAATGGTCAGACAAAGCCAGGGATCAGGAGCAGGAGAGTGGTCAGACAAAGCCAGGGATCAGGAGCAGGAGAATGGTCAGACAAAGCCAGGGATCAGGAGCAGGAGAATGGTCAGACAAAGTCAGGGATCAGAGCAGGGTCAGCAACGAATCAGACAGGAACAGGAACAGGGAGCAGGAACAGGATACAGGGCCCAGGAGAAACACACACCAAGGCAGAGTCTGCAGGTCTGGCCATCCCTTAAATACACCAGTATAATCAGTTCCAGGTGTTTGGCTGGCTGCAAGGTTGAGTCTCTGATTGCTAAGAGCACCCGCTGGCCAGCCCTGGTACTGCAGCCCATAAGGCAGGTGAGTCCCACCATTGCTGGCCAGTCCATTCCTGACACCATTGGTTTTGACAATTAGTAGGTCATTGGTGAGTTTGAGTAGGGCAGTTTCGGTGGAGTGTAGGGGGCGGAAGCTGGACTGTAAAGGGTCGAGGAGGTTGTTGTCAGTGAGATGGGAGCTCAGGCGATTGTAGATTAAGCGTTCTAGGAGTTTAGAGGTAAATGGCAGTAGGGAGATGGGTCTTAGCTTGTTCAGGTTGGAGGGGTCCAGGGAGGGTTCCTTAAGTATGGGAGTGATGTGCGCATGCTTTAGAAGGGAGGGGAAGGTACCGGTGGAGAGGGAAAGATTGAAGATGTGAGTGAGGGAGCATAGGATGGAAGAGGAGGGGGACCGCAGGAGTTGTGAGGGGACAGGGGACAGGTGGTGAGGCGGGCTTCAGAGAAAATCTTAGTGACCTCTTCGGTGGTAGTGAGGTCAAGGGAGCAAAGTGTTGAGGGGGTTATTGTGTGAGGAGTGCTAAGTGGGATGTGTGTCTGAGCAGTGGTGAAGTCCCTACGAATTGCGTCAATCTTGTTTTTGAAGTGGTTGGCAATCTCGTGGGCAGTAAGTGAGGTACTGGGTGGAGGTGGAGAAAGTAGAGAGTTAAAAGTGGAGAAGAGCCGTTGCGGACTGGAGGAGAAGGTATTGATGAGGGTAATAAAGTAGTCTTGTTTGGCAGCGTGAACGGAGGAAGTGTAAGTTAAGAAGGCAGATTTATAGCGGGTGAACGCTTGTTGGGATTTGGTTTTACGCCATAGTCGCTCCAGCGCACAACTATGTCGTTTGAGGTTTCTGGTGTGGTCAGTCTGCCAGGGTTGTAGTGGTCGGGGCCTAATGCTTTATGTTGTTGGGGGTGCGAGCGAGTCTAGAGCAGCTGAAAGCGAGTTGTTGTAGACAGTCATGGCTAGGTTGTTAGATTGTAAGCTCGAAAGAGCAGGGCCCTCGAACCCCTCGTGTATTGTATTGTACTGTTTTGTCTCATGTTCTGTCCCCCACGGTACTGTACAGTGCTGAGCAAACCCTTTGGCACTATATTAACAATGTATAATAATAATAATAAGGTCAGGGCAGGACAGGGGATGGATGCTGTCATAGAGTTGGTCAGTTGCAGAGTGGAAGGGAGCAGGGTTCAAGTTCCGGAGGTTTCTGTTGGTAATTGTTTCCCGTTTGGAGGGATAGGTGTTTGAGGATGAGGAGACGGAGAAGGTGATGAGGTTGTGATCGGAGAGAGGAAAGGGGGTGTTTGTGACGTTGCAGGGAGTGCAAAGGTGAGAGAAGACAAGGTCAAGAGTGTTCCCATCAGAGTGAGTGGAGGACTGTATGCACTGTGCTAGTGCAAAAGAAGAGGTTATGTGGAAGAGTTGGGATGTAGCCGGGTTATTGATGTTGAAGCCTCCAAGAATGATAGTGGGTAGTTCAGAGGAGAGAAAGAAGGGTAGCCAGGCAGCGAAGTCGTCAAGAAAGCGGGACACGGGTCCAGGAGGCCGTTAGATCACTGCAATCCTCAGAGAGATTGGAGAGAATAGTCGGATGCAGTGGGTCTCGAAGTAGGAGAAGGATAGAGAGGGAGGGTTAGGGAGGACTTGGAAGGTGCTCAGTGGTGACAGGAGCAAACCAACACCACCACCTTTCCGACCACTGGGTCTGGGTGAGTGGGTCCAGATGAGACCTCCATAGGAGAATGCTGCGGGGGAGGCAAAGTCTGTTGCTTGGACCCAGGTTTTGGTGATCGCTAGGAGGTTATAGAAAGTCATCTTCTACTGTAAAACATCCCTCCTTAGGCCCTTTTCACATGGTTTGTCCGATCAGGTCTGTCTGTTAATTTTGCAGGCGGTCCTTATCGGATGGTCCATTCACCCCTATGAACAAAGAACAAGTACATATTTGATGGGACTTTAAATGAAGTACGGTTTTGGAATAAAAAGGTTTATTGCACAATAGATGAAAACTTTTTTTTCCAGAAATAAAGCAATTTATAAAAAGGCAAGCTGATTTGCAAACACCATATATTGGTATACAGTATATATGATATTCACATAGTAATACATGTATAAATTCCATTTTCCAATTATTTCACAATGCATAGTAATATTCCTTTGTCTCATGACTCATGCGTTTCATGAAAAAATATCACTGCTTCAGGCCAAATATAAAGTCTGTATGCCTAGAAAACAGTATCATAGAGAGTATTCACAAAATTCTCTCAAAACGTGGAGGGTAGAGATGGTGTAGTATCTTTACATAATAATGTCCATTGATAAAACAATACTTACAAATGGAAATCACTGCCAGGTGTCTAGCTCAGGAATTGTGGGAAGAAAAGCATGGCACTCCAAGGGGAAAGCCGAGGAGCAGCTCCTAGAAATATATGCATAGGATAAAAAAGTCTATCATCCACCAGGACCATGTGAAAAGACCTAAAAGGCAGAAACAGAATAGCCTGTGTGCAGAAAGTGCCAACAAGATGAAGTGGGTGAAGGAGGGTACTAAATATGTTGTGCTGGTTAGTGAGACTAGTGTCCATGTTCATGGACAAATAAAATATCTTTGCTATAAAAACACCAGGACCCAGAAGGAGAAAAAATGAAAAGCGAACCATGGGACCATGGAACAGTGAACTTCCCCTTATAATATATATAACATTCATTTAAATACCGACAAACAAACAGACACCGTATAAACATTCACTGACTACTTTATTAGGTACACCAGTTCAATCGCACAATTTGCTAATCAGCCAATCACAAGGCAGCAACTCAATACATTTAGGCATGTAGATGACTTGCTGAAGTCTAAACTGAACATCAGAATGGGGATGAAATGGGATTTAAGTGACGTGGCATAGTCGTTGTGCCAGATGGGCTGGTCTGAGTATTTCAAAAACTGTGGATCTACTGAGATTTTCACACATAGCCATCTCTAGGGAAATCAAGACTCATCAGACCAGGCAATATTTTTTCTAATCTTCTGTTGTCCAATTTTGTTGCGCCTGTGTGGATTGTAGCCTCTGTTTCCTGTTCTTAGCTGACAGGAGTGGCATCCGGTGTGGTCTTCAGCTGCAGGGTTCGATGTGTTGTTGGTTATTTGAGTTACTGTTGTCTTTCTATCATGTCGAACCAGTCTGCCCATTCTTCTCTGACCTCAAACATCAACAAGGCATTTTTGTTCACACAACTGCGGCTCACTGGATACTTCCCTTTTTTGGACCATTCTCTGTAAAACCTAGAGATGGTTGTGCGTGACAATCCCAGTAGATCAGCAGTTTTTGAAATACTTAGACCAGCCCATCTGGCACCAACAATCATGCCACGTTCAAAGTAATTTAAAGCGGCCAATGTGTGTATATACTACCACAAAAAAAACATAGATCAAAAGTACGAAATTGATATATAGAATCAAGGATTACCCAGTGCTGACATGTATAGATAAGGGATCATCCCCAACACAACTCCAGGTCCCACTGGAAGAGGAAGAGGTCCCACCTGCCTCCTTAATATATAACAACAAAGGGGGGGCCACACCATTTCCAGCACTAAATGAGCTGCAGTGTAAGCTCCTGGGGCTCTGACCCATCTGAAATGGGCCATATGTCTTGGCAAGAACCAAGCTTTAAATATATACAATAGATGTCCATATTGAGATTATAAATCCAATCCTGTACTGTTCTGGCTGTAATACTTTTCAGGTCACTGAGCTAAAAAAAAAGTATGCATATTATTAGGATGCAAGAACAAATGTAGAACTTCTGATTTGCAAATGTATATCAGGATTATTCAGTACAAACTGAATCTATTGGAACAGCATGATAGCAAGGTAACATGAATGGCAGCCTTTAAAACCTTTCCATACAGGTCTCCTATCTATGAAAGTGATATTAGTATCTGTGTTTGTGACGTTTACGCCTGAATAAATGCAAACACGAGAATAAGGACTCTGTATTCATATACATACGAAATAAATATGTTCAACAGAAAGCTATTTGTTATCATGGGACCAAAAAAGGTAATTAATATTTTAAACAGTCACTTAAGGCCAATTTATTTTGGCTATACAATAGATCTAAGTTTTAGGTAGATGATAATCACAGGTGACTATGTTTTTTTCCAGATGTCACTCCTGAAACAAGACATTCCCAGTGGAACTGTTCTTCTATCTTGATGTCTTAGTTTTATATTGCTTCATTGCATTACTTCTATTCAAGGGATTTAGAAACCATAGTTAAATTCCCCATAGTCTTACGTCTAGGCGATAACACTCAGCTAAAAAGAATTGAATTACTTCAGTTTGTATTGTTGGCAGGCAAAAAGCACTTCAAGTTGTAGTGGAGGTCTATTTACTTTTCAATCAGATGGTAAGGCAGTAGAATAAAGCATCTTTGAAATTATCTAGGGTTATGAAAGTACACTGTTTTACTTAAAGTTTTTTTAAATCCAAGAACAAAGTTGTACCAGCCGTTTGATGTGGTGATTGTATTAGTTTTTTTTGCAGATTTTATCTTTCTTTGCACTTTGTGATCCTGCCAGTGTCCTATTTCCTGCCTAAGGGTGACAACTCTCACTCACTTTGCTGTGTGTTGCCACTCTACTACTAGAAGTGTGTTAGGACTGCAGAGCACTCCTCTCTCCTCTTCTCCATAACATGGGGGGTAGTGATGTGTAACTTACAAATATACATTGGCCAGGGCAGATAAGACTGCACAACACTCTCCAAAGCAATAAGGTTTATGCAGTAATTTGTCATAAAACAGGTGTCACCTTAATAGCAAGTATTTTAGATGAGAGGTGATTGGTCAAATTACAAATAATCACCTGTAAAACCTAATACTTGCAACTGAGCTCCAAAGGTAATCTAGAAAATCATCCTTATTAGATATTTTGTGTAAAAGTACGGTATGAAAAATGCATCATTGTAAAGAGTTGTATCACTTCTGGAAATAATTTTATTACTGGCACATCAAAAATGGACTGAAATTTGTGTTTTACTCTCCTTGTAAAATGGGTTTAATGGTAGTTTATACTTAAAATCAGCCAGACTGTAATCAAAACCTCCTTTTAATCTTCTATCAAATTTAAGGACATAAAAATTAGGTCTGGTGAAGAAGCCAATCCATTTAAAATGTGTAGTAATAAAGGTTGATGTCGTTTAACAAAGATTATATTGTAAAAAGTTACATATATACTGAACAGATCATACCTGTTCTAGTGAGCAAGGTGTCACCAGGTTATTTTAGGTCATGACAAATGATTGCATTATGAGACTTGTATATGAATATAGGAGCAAAGAAAAATTGGACCTGTTGGAATTTTAATGTTAGTTTAAAGGGATGATAAATGTTAATTTCTGAAAAATATATTCCACAGAGCAGTCCCTTACCTCCTGTTTGACAGTCCATGGTCTGCTCTTCCTTCCTCCAAGTGCCTCCTTAGCAAGCCGGGTGCTATGAAGTTACCTGTGCAGGCAGGCTCCTCAACCAGGCTGTGCACCTCTATAGACACACACAGCACTGCTAAGCCATGCCCCTGCTCTTTCCTCACAGGAGTTTGACTGATAGCAGCAGGAGCCTATCACTTCCTCTGCCTTCAGTGTCTCCTATGAGACCAGGAAGTGAAAGAAGTGGTGCTGCAGCCAAGATAGCGCTTGACCGGTGAAAAAGAGTCAGGTAAATGTTTAGAGCTGGGGGGTGGTTGTAGAGTGGGTAGTGGGGATGCATGCATTAAGGTAAAAAGCATTTGACTTTAGAACTACTTTAAAGTGAATATTAGGCGGAGCCATATTGGGCATCATGCTGCCCTAAACACACATGAATAGTGACATGCTTTTGCACAAGCTCTAACCCCTTATATAATCACATTTATTTTAGTAAAAATTGATGCTAGGTTGTGATATCGAAGGCTGGATGTTGTCTACTTTATACCGCCAGCTACTTTTTCAACTTCACAGTCCAACAAACTAGAAAAAGGAGAGATGCTTCAAGTTTCTTCAACCATATTACTCCTCTCAATATCCCCTGCACCTCTCCCACCATAGTTTTTTTAAATTAAACCTCAAATGTATTTATTTCAGGTACTTACATAGCGCCATCAATTTACTCAGCGCTTTACACATATATATTGTACATTCACATCAGTCCCTGACCCTCAAGGGGTGTACAATCTATGGTCTCTAACTCACATTCATACATACACATACTAGGGCCAGTTTAGACAGGATCCAATTAACCTACCAGCATGTCTTTGAAGTGTGGGAAGAAACCAGAGTACCTGGAGGAAACCCATGCTGGCACAGGGAGAACATGCAAACTCCAGGCAGGTGGTGCCGTGGCATGGATTTGAACCAAGGACCCTAATACTGCCAGGCAGAAGTGCTAACCATTTAGCTACTGTGCTGCCCTAACACCTGTGGGTTACTAGAATAGATACACAAAATTCTAGGTAAACAGTTGTCACAGGTTATACATTTTAAAGAGTATGTAAACCCAACATTTCATATTCCTGATTTGTGACTACTGCACCATGTAGGAAACATATCCTGTTCTTGGTGTATTGCTTCCTTTGCATGAAATCCCTGGTGATCCTGCCATTTCCTCTGCTTTCTTATTAAAAATCGTCCACACTGGGCATGACAGCACGGCATGGTCAGTTTTCTGGCTGTGCTCTCCTCCAATAATCAAATTTGTGCTGACACGCTCCTCTTCCAACCCACACCACCACACACACCTCCTGCACAGACATTCACTGGAAATTTCAGTGTGCTGCAGATTCTCCTCCCTGAGCTCCTTATGCAGCTGAGAACATAGGGTATGTGATCACTTATATAAAAAGGGGGAAAAAAGGTATTTGTAGTGTTTTTTATACATAAATGTTTTGCCTTTCATTTCTATTTTAAACTGAATGGGTTGTCTTATAAGGTGAGGGTTTACATACACTTAAAAATCCTACAAGCCCATGCCTAAAAAATAAATAAATAAATTATATATATATATATATATATATATATAAACACACAAAATAATAATAGTTAATCAAATTAATTCAAGCTGCAGCTATTCTACACCAAAGTGCATCAAAATATTAGTATATTAGTTCCCAGTTGCTTCCACTCTGTTATAATACCACTAACAGTTGACTATGGAATATTTAGTAGCAAGGAAATTTTATGGAGGGACTTATTGTGCAGTTGGCAACCTATCACAGTATCATGCTTGAATTCACTGAGCTCCTGAGAGAGACCTATTCTTTCACAAATGTTTGTAGAAGCAGTCTGCATGCCTAGGTGCTTGATTTTATACACCTGTGGCCATGGAGGTGATTGGAACACCTGAATCCAGTGATTTGGAGCAGACTCATATATTTTACTATTGTGGTGTACAGTGGGAAAGTGGAGAAAGATTTGATATTCATTATGGTATCATTGTTTTTGAGGCCTTTAAACAGGTGCATCAAAATGTTGTAAGATTGTGGATGTATACCTCAGTTATCTCAACCTGAAAGGTGTTGCAGGCTTGCAAATGGGAAATAAAAAAGTATAACCAGAAGTTGAGAACTGCTGAGTATCCTATATCTTTAGGTCAATGTAGAATTTCTAATTGCATCCTAGGAGACTTTTGTTTCAAAATTAAGTCTCTAAAGACACCGTTCATTTAATCACTTTGCCTCTCACATCTGTTCACCCCCTATGGACCGTAGCAATTTGTATATTTCTGCTATGGACCTGTTTATTAGGTAATAACTTTGTCATTACTTAAGAAAATAAGGTAATACATATATTGTTTTTTTAAGGACAAACAATTCTTTTCATGATATTGCCTTGCAACAATGATTTTTTTTGTTCACAATAGTTAGACAATAAAATACAACAAAACTAAAAAAAAGCACAAGTATTAAAATGTGTTTACCAGTGTTAAAATAAATTGTGTTACACTTTATTCTGTAATTTGTCCTGTTTAAAATTCTGATTCTGGTACAAAGCATTAATGAAATAATGTTTTTGGGGGGAAATGTGTAAATATATGTTGAATGTGTTAAAATATTAACAAACAAAACAAAAATCAAAAGCTTTAAATACAATAGTTAATAAAATTGAAACAAAAAAAAAATCAGCAGGAAAATAATAGTTGAAGAGAGAAAGATATGTGCCTACTGTACCATGGGCAGCACAGTGGTTAAATGGTTAGCACTTCCGCCTGGCAGTACTAGGGTCACTGGTTCAAATCCCAACCATGGCACCTCCTGCCTGGAGTTTGCATGTTCTCCCTGTGCCTGCGTGGGTTTCCTCTGGGTACTCCTGTTTCCTTCCACACTCCAAAGACATGCTGGCAGGTTAATTAGATCCTGTCTAAATTGGCCCTTGTATATGAATGTGAGTTAGGGACCTTAGATTGTACGCCCCTTGAGGGTTAGGGACTGATGTGAATGTACAATATATATGTAAAGTGCTGCGTAAATTGACAGTGCTATATAAGTACCTGAAATAAATAAATAAGGAGTTAATTAAACTGATTGGCGTAAATTAAGGTTTAATAAGAAGTTAAACAGCGGAATATTTTATTAAGAAAGAAATAAAAAAAAAACCTCTGTGACCAAGCCTCGGTCGATAGGGTGAAATGCATCAGAGGGCGTGGTCAGTATGGTGGCTGAGGTCATTCCTCAACATTGGACTCCTGGGGTCAAATGAGCAGCGTCCTCCTTGTCATCAATGTTGAAGGGACATGGGTCCCATCCCCACATCCTGCCCCAACCGTGACGTAGGGGGTCTGTGGGGGAGACTTATCAGAATCTAAAAGCTCCCTTTAGAATAAGAAGCCCTTTAGATGGCTGCCCTCCACACAAAGTACCCCTTGTTACTCATTCACAAAAAAATGTACATTAAAAATAAAAACATCCACAATTGTAAAAAACTTATTATAAACATAAACCAGGTCCCCAATGTAAATCCAATTTCATTCACGTCATTCAGTAATGAGCTACTGCCCAGCGATGTTAACAATCAGGCCAGGGATGCTGGGTGACACCATTGACCAAATATGGTCATAACCATATTTTATCAATGACATCACCCAGGATCATTGGCTTCTTACAAGCAGAAACAGGGCAGGGAACTATCATTTTGGACAGTAGTGCTACTGGGGGATTGGATGGGCAAACTTGCCAAAATGTGAACATTTTGTTTGCCTATTAGCTAAAATGCAAACAGGCTTGGTTCATGGCAAACTCATATTCAACCTTAAGCCTGACACCAATGCGTTTTTAGTGCTTTTTCTCTACTTTTGTTGAGGAAAAAAAGCATTCCCCTCTGGGTGATTAATGTACATTACAGGGATTTAAACACATGTTGTTGGTGATTTCTACCTTTTGTTGTTCTAAAGAAATAGCTGTTTGTTTGTCTGTGTCCATGTGCTAAGTGAATCTGTATGGGAGTGGTTTTATAATTATCAATCAGCTGCTGCACCTGCAGGGCTGTAATGAGGAAAGTTGTAGGGTCTGCATCCCTTTAGATGTGATATTCCTTTGAGAGTATCACACCAAAAAAAATATTTTTCTGCAGGGGAAGCTCGAAATCTGATTTTCTTAGTGCAGACTTCTGGGAAAATCAGCCAATCACGCAAGCAAAAATTTACATTTCTGAGAGGTGTTCTGTACACCATCTGTGTACAGTACAACTCCAGGTTGCCATATTATATTGCATTTTACAGAAAATGACAGAGATGCAGATTGAAGAGGAAAGGTAACTTTTAATAACATTAAATCACAATTTGACTTGTGTCACATTTGTACATGCTATATTAATTTTTTTTTAATTTGCTAATTTTTTTACCCACAAAAGTGCAGTTACCCTTTAAAGATTGGATCACCCTACAGGAACCTTTTGCAACCAGTCCCCTAGAGTCAATCCCATAAACCCCCCCTCAATTTATTTTAAGGATCTTGAATGACCATCCATTTATATGACCCACCCTCTATAGCTTTGGTTAAGTATACAAAGTGTCAACCCTTACAATCTGGGTACACTTGCTCCTTTATGCCTAAACCCAGACTTTACATATTCAGAAACTCTCTGGATAGTTACTGGTAGATTCATAAAATGACAGGGAGACACTTAGGAACTTCCAAGTAGAGATGTGTACAACGAAAAAAAAATTAGTTTTGTTTCAGATTCATTTGTTAACCATTTGCCCTCCAGAGGATTTACCCCCTTCCTGACAGGCCATTATTGCTGTTCGGCACTGTGCTATTTCAACTGGTAATTGCGCAGTAGTGCAATGCTAAACCCCTAAAACATTTATGTCCATTTTGTCACACAAATAGAGCTCTATTTTGGTGGTATTTGATCACCACTGCGGTTTTTAATTTTTGTGCTATAAACAGAAAAAGACCACAAATTTTGAAAAAAAACTGTATTTTTTACTTTTGGTTATAAAAAATATCCAATAAACTTAAAGTTAGTCATAAAAAAAAATATCTCAATACATGTATATTAATTGGTTTGTGTGAAAGTTATAGAGTCTACAAACTATGGTATATATATTATGGTATAGATAATGGAATTTACACAGCTTTTACTTTCTGACTGCCTATCAAATTTCTTGAGGTGCTAAAATGCCAGGGTAGTACAACCTCCCCCCCTTAAATTATCCCTTTTTGGAAAGAAGGCACCCCAAGGATTTTGCAGAGAGGCATGTTGAGTCCATGGAACACTTTATTTTTTGACACAAATTTTTTGAATATGACAATTTGTTTTTGTTTTACACATAGTGTCACTTTAATGATATATTGCTCATGCATGTCATGGGTATATTTGGAATAACACCCCAAAACACATTTTGCTTCTTCTCCCGAGTATGGGGATACCACATGTGAGAGACTTTTTGGCAGCCTAGCTACATACAAGCCCCCAAAATCCAATGACCACCTCCAGGCTTTCAAAGGGCATATTTCCTCATATCACTTCCCCACTACCTATCACAGTGTCAGAGGCTCTAAAATGCCAGGGTAGTACAAACCCCCCCCCCCCCCAAATGACCCCTTTTTGGAAAGTAGACACCGCAAGGAATTTGATAAGAGGCATGGTGAATATTTTACAGATATCATTTTGTCACAGGGTTTTGAAAAAGAAAAAAAGAAGAGAAAAAACTATTTTTTTTTCTTCGTTTTCCAAAATCGTTTCAACAAATGAGATCTGCAAAACACTCACCATGCCTCTTAGCAAATACCTTGGAGTGTCTATTTTCCAAAAAGGGGTCATTTGGATGGATTGCTTCTACTATCCTGGCATTTCAGGGCCAACATTAGAAGCTTAAGGCACGCATCACCCACTCTTGAAGACCAAGTCTTTTCTGACACTTCTTGTTCACATGAAAAAACAGGTTTTTTTGCTAGAAAATGACTTTGAACCCCCAAACATTATATATATATATTTAAAGCACAGGCCCTAGAGAATAAAACGGTGGGTGTTGAAATTTTTTTCCGTCACACAGTATTTGTGCTGCAATTTTTTTCAAATGCAAATCTTTTGGGAAAAATACATTTTTTAGAATTTTAATGCACAAAAACACAATATATTGCCCAATTGTTTGATAAAATATAATAGATGTTGTTACACTGAGTAAATAGTTAGAAAAATGATATGCTTTACAATTGCGCATTCCTGTGCAATGGCAACAAAGTACATACATTTTTATTATTGATAGTCAATGCTTTAAAAGCCTTTACAGGTCACCAATTTATACTTACACAGGAGGTATACTGCTAGAATTACTGCCCTCAATCTGATATTTGCGGCGATACCTCACATGCATGGTGCAACCGCTGTTTACATACTGGCACAGGGTCAATGCTTGCTCGTGCAGGGAGGCAAGGGCGCTTTTTTTTTCTAGTTATTTTGATTTTTTAAATTATTTTACACTGTCCCTTTCATTTTTTTTTAATCACTTTTAATGCTATCACAGGGAATGCAAATAACCCCTATAACTTCAATGGGCATTTTCATACATTCTTTTTTGAGAAATCTGGGGTCTATCAGACTCTAGATATTTCCTCTGCCCTTACATTATCTAATCTCAAATGTCAGTGGGAGGAATAGTGCCCCATCATTAGTGTCAGTGTGGGAGGAATAGTGCCCCCTCATTGGTGTCACTGATACCAATGAGGGAGCAAATTTCCTCCCACTGACACCAATGATGGGGCACTATTCCTCCCACTGACACCAATGATGGGGCACTATTCCTCCCACTGACGCCAATGATGGGGCACTATTCCTCCCACTGACGCCAATGATGGGGCACTATTCCTCCCAATGACGCCAATGGCGGGGCACTTTTCTTCCCATTGGCAACAATGATGGGGCACTGTTCCTCCCACTGACACCAATGGTGGGGCACTTTTCCTCCCACTGACCCCAATGATGGGGCACTATTCCTCCCACTGACACCAATGGTGGGGCACTTTTCCTCCCACTGACACCAATGATGGGGCACTATTCTTCCCACTGACACCAATGATAAGGCACTATTCCTACCACTGACACCAGTGATGGGGCACTATTCCTCCCACTGACACCAATGATGCCAAGGAATAGTGCCCCATCATTGGTGTCAGTGGGAGGAATAGAGCACTACCCTTGTAAGTGGGAGAAATAGCGCCCCATCGTTGTTGCCAGTGAGCGGAGCTCTAATAGGAAGAGGTGGGGCCTAAAGAGGAAGGGGCAGGGTTTACATATGAAGTGGTGGCTCTTAAACAGGAAGGGGTGGGGCAAATTTAGATGTGGGGGTGCCTGATTTGAGTCTTGCCTAGGACAGCACAAAACCAAAATACACCACTGGTTTGCTTATTGTTTCCAACCGACAAGATGGCCACGGTACATGGCACAATGACGTCAGAGGACTTAGCTCCATCCTACGCGTTTCATCACAAATGGCGACGTCAGGGGTGTGGCTTCCGACATCCATCATGCCTTAGATAGCGCCCAAGTGGAAATGATTCACTCTCTGCGTTCCATAGACCGGAACTGCAAGTTGAACTTGCCAAACCAGGAATCAAATAAAGCCGCCCAGAGAAGCAATACAGCTTGTGCTTCAATTACAGAGCCAAACAGATAATATAGACAGAAACAGCAAAGAACAAATAATTAACATCATCTTGACTCAAATCATAGCAATTACACTGATTATCTCAAATTACAGCTTGCGCTGCATGAACCAAAAAGAAAAAAAATCAGAAAACTGTAAAAAACATGACTCCAAAGGGGTAAATAGCTAATAATAAATATCAATAAATAATAATCAAACAATAAGAATATACATATAAACATATATTATATAGCTCTGTAATTGGTAAACAAATAAATAAATACGGGTCATATCACTGGTAAACAAAATCAAAAAATGTTTCTGTCACAGAAATGAACAGGGGTTATTCTTGTTCTGTTTTTGGTTGTCAACTCAGATATCTGCTTAGAAATTCTCCATCACGTAGTGTTTTGGAGTGACATCCAGCTGAAATTTAAACTATGTTGCTGATATTTACCATATGCATATATAGGTGTATATTGTAATGTAGTCTTCTAAAAGGTATTTGTATAGGATTTTCTGCTGTGTTGTGCCTCAGGAACATCCCTCTTAAGGGTCCAACAATAGCCTGCAAGCACACTAGAGCTACACTTGCTCCGGTACCTATTTTCCATATATCTGAAATATCCTGATGAAACCGGTCCCCATGTTCATCACTGACTGCTCCTAGATTTGCAGGGAAAAAAATCCAGGTGTGAACCCAAGAAGTGCATTTTCAAAGACATGTTACATCCCAGTTTCTGGTAAGATTTCTGTAGAGTATCCACTAATTCTGCTTAGTTGTCTGCCTTGTTATTTCTCAAGAAGTCGCGGCAAACAGTCTTAAAGGACTCCCATGCAGCTCTTTCAGTTTCATTCAACTGACCATCAAAGTTTTCATCTTTCATCAGTTTCCTAATGTCAGGTCCTACAAAGATTCCTTCTTTGATCTTCGCTTCACTGATCCTTGGAAATGTCTTTCTTAGATATGCAAATCCAAGTCCACTTATATCCATCGCTTTTAAAAAGTTCTTCATAAGACCCAACTTTATATGGAGTGGAGGTACTTTATTCGGCTCCACAAGTGGGTCTTGTGCAACATTTTTCTGTCCTGGGACTAGTGATGTTCTCTTTGGCCACTGTTTCCGGATGTATTGATTTCTCCTGTCCCTACTGTCCCACTCACACAGAAAGCAGCAATACTTTGTGTAACCAAGCTGTTGTCCAAGCAAGAGTGCAATTACTTTTAGATCCCCACAAATATTCCACTTGTGTTCTTCATATTTGATCTTTGTGAGTAGGAGTTGCAGAGTGCTGTAAGTTTCTTTCATATTAGCGGCATGAGCTACTAGAACAGATGGTAAAATATTTCCGTTGTGGATAAGCACAGCTTTCAGGCTATATTTAGACAAATCAATAAATAGTCGCCAGTCCTCTGTTCTGTACTGCGGACAAAGTGTTTCCATCAGGGATTTAACCTCACAACAAAAAGAAAGTCCATCTTCAAAGGCAAAGTAATCCACAAACTCAGTCTGTCTATTTCTAAAAGTGCACACTTTGGTTTCTTTCTGAAACAGATTCCAGCCTTTTAATCGTGAGCCTAACAGTTCTGCCTGTCGCTTTGAAAGATTCAAATTTTGGACCAGGTCATTCAAATCGCTTTGGTTCAGTAAATGTGGTTCAGAGGAGGAACAGGCGGCCTCAAAGTTTGGATCCCGCTTTACATCATCAGCATCACCATCATCGTCAACATCATCATCCATTGGTTCTTGCTCTTCTTCATCCTCAGTCACTATAAGTTTTTTTGGAGGATTTGGCACTGCCAATTTTTTACTGTAAGGCACAGGCCTCATGGCAGATGGTAAATTTGGGTACTTGACAGTGTGTTGTGATTTAGAATTAATGCCTGCAATGTTTGCAAGACAAAAGTAACAATGTGTCGTGTGATCTCTTGGTTCCCTCCAGATCATCGGAACTGCAAAATTCATGTGTCGAACACCCTTTACCCAAGATGTTAGAACTTTGACACAGGTAATACAGCAGACCTGAGGCGCCCAATTTCTGTCCTGGTCACCGACTTGACATCCAAAGTACAGCTTATAACATGTCTTAATAAGCGGAGTAAAAAGTTTTCTCTGCTTTTTGAAAAGTAACCTCACCGCAGATGTAGCAGAATGAATCCGGGTGATTAACACACTTTCGAGTCATTTTTCAATGTCTGCAAGTGAAAGCAGTAATATTAACCAACCGGTGTCTATGAAATAGATTAACATAAATTCACATCCGTTCAGATTAAGCCTTTTCTAACAGTGCAAACCACATTGGCTGACTGCGACAGATAGCAAACAAATACCTGACTCAGCATTTTTGCTTGTATCAGCCAGGCCATTAGGGCAAGGGGCCAGGTAATTATAAATACATGACTCAGCATTTTTGGTTGTGGCTGTCAACATTCAACAATGGAATTTTTCGTATTAAACCCCTGTTCTACCCAAACAAAACTGTAATTGCTAATTTACAGTAACGTACAAATTTACTAGAGCATAACTCCGGAAGTATGGGTGATAGAAAAATTCTGAAACCATATTTGTAAACAAGAGGAAAACTACATAAGGAGCAGGTCAGAGCAGATCTGTGACAAAAATTGTGAACAGTGTAATGGTTGGAAACCCATCGATGTAGCGACATCTTGTGGTCAAAAAACAATATGCATACATAAAAATTATATAATAGCAATTAATAAATAAAAATAGCTACAACATATATAAACAAATATTAAACAGAAACAAAGTCCAAGAAAAAATAAATAAAAAATTATTCATAAAAATATGTGAAGTTTTAACAACTGAATGGAAAAAAAATTATTAGTTATTATTAATAAATGAATTAATGTCCCATTCAATATTTAGACCAAAGGAGGCATATGACTTCAACAGATATATCCACCGGGTCTCCAGTTTAGAGATCTCCCTCTTATATAGCTACCACGCCAATTAGGGAAAAACTTGTCAATACCTATAAAGAGTGTACCATTAGGGTTTTTATCATGATGTAGTGTATAATGCCTAGATATGCTATGGTTTGGAAAACCCTTGTGTATATTAGCTATATTCTCTTTAATCCTAGTTTGCATTGTACAGACAGTACAGCCTACATATTGCAGTCCACAAGGGCAGTAAATAAGGTACACTACATTTTTAGAAGAACGAGATAAAAGTATTGATATGATAGGATTTGGAAGTTTGATGTGAGGTGAAAGAAGTAACCTATCTGTTATTCAAACAATTAATGTTACATACAGCACACTTCCTGCAAGGGTAAAAGCCTTTTATGTGGTCAAAAAAACTAACTCTGTTAGGAGGCTCAACCACATTAAGAGAGCCAAAAAGTCTTAACAGGGGGGAAACTTCTATAAATGACTCTCAGTGATTCTGGCAAAAGAGGACCCAGAACTCTGTCATTTTTAAGAATATTCCAATGTTTGAAAAGAATACTCTTAATGGTAGTGTATTGGGTAGAGTAAGTGGTAAGAAAAGGACAACTATGGGAGAAGTCATCACCTTGATCCCTCTGTTTGGGTAATAACATATTATTTCTATCTAATTGATTCACCTCAATTATGGTGCTGTCTAATTCACTAGAATCATAACCTTTAGCTACAAAGCGTTGTTTAAGGAGGGAGGCTTCTTTAAGATAATCATCATGATATGTGCAGTTCCTCTTAACTCTATGAAATTGACTTCTGGGCACCAACCACAACCACGCAGGATGATGACAACTGCGAGTATCTATTAAACCATTGTGGTCCGTATACTTGAAAAAAGTGGAGGTAATTAAGTTACCCTCCTTTACATATATATTCAGATCTATAAAATGAATCTGCTCCTTACTTGATTAAACCTCAATATGATACCACGATCATTGTTATTAATGGAATTAATAAACATCTCCAAAGACGCGAAATCTCCATGCTATCGGAGGAGGACGTCATCGATATACCGCTTCCATAGAACCAATTCAGGTCTATTGATGCCATAAATTACATTCTCCTCCCATTTGGCCATAAAGAGGTTGACCATACTAGGAGCAAATTTTGTGCCCGTGGCTACCCCACATTTCTGTAGGTAATAGGTCCCCCTGAACCAGAAATAGTTGTGATTCATCGTGAAATCCAGCAATTGCAATATAAACAGTTGTATCAGAGGTAAATTGGCATCCCTATTCAAAAATTATTCTGCTGCCTCTCTTCCATGTTGGTGAGATATAATGGTGTATAGGGAAGTCACATCAGCAGTAGCCAAGAAGTAACCTTCCTCCCACCTTATTGTGTTAACTATGTTAATTACCTGTGTAGTATCCTTCAAATAGGCAGGAGTTTGAATGACCAAAGGCTGCAAAAAATAACCAATATACCGTCCCACCCTGGCAGTAACAGAATCGATCCCACTAATTATGGATTGTCCAGGAGGGTTTAAAGCATCCTTATGAACCTTAGGCAAATAATAAATGACAGGCACATGAGGGGCTGAAGGTATCAGAAAGGCTCGTTCTGTCTTGGTTAAAATTTTGCCCCGAAGTCCCTCATTAACTATAACCTGCAATGCTTTCTTACAAGCAGAGGTAGGATTGCAAATTAGAGATGAATATAAAAAATGACAATGCCTCTGCCTTTATCAGTAGGGTGAACTACAATGTCATTTCTCTCCTTAAGTAATTTTAAACCTGCCTCAAACTTCAAATTTCTTATTGGTTTTTGAACTTTCACTTCTTCCAATTCCTTGAGAACTAAATCTCTAAAAGCTGAAATTGAAGGTGCCATACTGCCTGAAGGGTTAAAGAGGGATGCATTAGCTAAGGATGAATGTCTTATTTAATTGGCGTCAGCCAAAATGTTCCTCATAGGAATAGAAATAAGGTGTCTTTTCACGTTCAATTGCCTTATAAACTTATGGATGTCCATAAAGGTCTCAAATTTGTTAAGAGAACGTGGAGGGGCAAACTTCAATCACAAACTAAGTACATATTTCTCATTGTCAGACAAGCTACAGGAGCTAATATTGAAAAAGCCAGCATCAACTAAACCTGCCTTCTGTTTAGATCTGATTCTCCTCCACCCTCTGGAGCCTCTTTTTGCTTTACCCCTCTTTTTACACTTTGATTTTCCCTGGGAAAAGTGCCCAATCCAGATTTATTTGTGACATTATCAGTAGATTTATTTCGTTGGGTCATCACATGTGGATGCTGAGTAATATATCTATCATCATAATTGTAATGGTTATTGGTATGGGACACAAGAGGGTCATACCTATTGAAAGTGGTGACCGGTTGTCTATAATTAGCATGAGGGTGACCCCATCTGACTCTTCCTCTACCCCGTCTCAGTGTAAAACCCTTCCCCGACAGAAGGTGATTATAACCAGACTGGTATTGCTCAGCAATAGTATAGTTCTTTACCTGACTGCCACCCGACATTTGACCCATATATACTAGGCTTTAGTAAGCTGAATAGAATGTAATTTGCTTTATCATTCACATACCACAGATGGTTCCCAACCATACACTTATCATCTCAAACCATTAACAACCTACCAAGACCAACAACTGCCACCAAACTAAACAAGCCAAAACAGAACAAACACCCCAGGGGAGGGCGGGTGGGAACTTCTCTCTTCAGCTGCTAACCAGCACTGGCTCGTCCGACCCCCCAGCACTCCCCCAAGGTACAGGATGATCCCACCCAAAGCTACTAACACCAATCAGGTAACCTTACTATCTTTTTTAACCCTTCCCCTTTAACGTAACCCTTTCCTGTCTTTTCTCCCTCTTCACCTAGTCATGTCTGCCCTGATCTATTCTTCTCTTTCTTTCTTTTGCTACGGGCACCCCTCTATCAAAGGTTAGACCTTTGTCTTTTATATTTTGTTTAAAAGTCCATTGGTCTCTCACTCCTTTTAGGGTCCTTTCACACGGGCGTTCCGTATGTCTATTTTTTATCTGTCCGTTTAAGGATAAAAAAAATGGACACCCATGTATTTCTATGGACTAAAGGATGTACTGTAAATGGATGATCATCTGTTTACATCTGTTAATCTCCACATTCATTAACATCTGTTTTTTTGAACAGAAGAAAACTATTTTTCTATCGTAAATAAACCCATAACGGATGAAAAACGGATGTAAACAGACATATGGTCTGTTTTAGCATCTGTTTTTGCATTGGTAAAGAAATCTGACAAGAAACTGGTGAGAAACTGATGAGAAACGGATAAAAAAAACTGATGTAAACTGATGAAAAAAATGGAATGCCCGTGTGAAAGGACCCTAGATAAAACCTAATTTGTGTCACAGATCAGCAGCAAAGCCATTATTCTACTTGTGGTTCTACTATTATGTGGTATATCCTTCTTTGCGGCAGCTTGTTTTGTTCCAGGACTGGGGGGTATAGGAGCCTGCTAGTTGATATAGCACCTACAAGGATAATTCTCCATCCAAACTGTCAGTCAAGCTTACTTTATACAGTATAACTGACCAACACCGGTTGCTTGACCATTAGATTAATTTCCTAGCCCCAGGATCCAGTCTGTTATTTCCTACTGTCATGTTTTTGTATTTCCCAAATTCAGCTTGTATCTGACTGTTCTTGTTTGCTGTCCACACTGACCTTTTTCCTTCCCCTGTTTCCCTATTTCTTTTATTCCCTGTCTGTTGTGTAGTATGCTATGGTTCTATCCCCGGAGTGCTTCTATCTGCACAGGTGTGTCGGAAGACCCCAACCTGGTAACCCACCAGAAATTCTCTCACTTCTTCCAGAGTGCTCTGGTGAAGGTCTAGTGTGCATACATAGACTCTGCACCTTGGCCATTTTAAGGTCTTGCACCCTCTTCAATGTGCAGACAGCATACAGAAACCACTATCCATTTTTTTTATTTGACAATCAAGTTCAGTTTCTGGTCAGAAACCATATGCACAGGTATGTCTGAAAATCTGGTGTGTACAACTCTGCTCCAAAGGGCTCACATCCTCTAGATAGTAGCAGTAGTGCACTATCAGTTTTTTTCTGCAACAGTCTGGTTCTCTCAGTGCTTCAGAAATGGTATTTTAACCCATTAGAGAAATTCCTATCTCTGCTGTCACCTACAAGTTAATTTTCCTTGTAGCCAATGCCATCAACTCTGTCAGTTGAGTGTGAGAGTTTTTCCTTTTTGATTATGAGCTTTTTCACTGTATTTATATGATTGTTCCATATTGTTTCTTTATAACTGTTTTTATCTTAGCTGACCTTTCAGCTCCTCATCTGTTTTTCTGGCTGCCATAAATTATCCACATTTGAATTTTTATCCACTGTACAATATTATTTTGAATTCAACAATGGATTTATACTATCAGTATTTTTAATAGCTTTAATGAGATAAATGTCTTTATTGACTTTAATCTTTACTATTTTTCTATTGTATGTGTTAATTATTATTTCCTGTTTTCTTTTGTTGGGTTCCATGAGTGAAACTCTTTATGCTATCAATACCCTCCACATTGTCAGAAGAGCCCAAGGATGCAGTTGAGGGTAAATTAAAAAGTTGTTGTATAACATCAAACCATGTGCAGACAGCACTAAGAGAACTCCTTGTAGCTGATGGACTTACTGTATCTTGCAAGGAACCCATTTTTAATTTTTGTACAGGGATAACCTGGGGGGTTTAGGCCTAAGATAGGATAGGGCTAAGATAGCAGTGGTGCTACAAGTAAAAAAATATGAAAAATGTATGTTTAACTAAATGGGAATGGCGTGCAAACTATGTCCATATGTTCAACCGTTCAGCTATGCCTCCAATACACGGGATTCTTGATTCTTACACCATCAGGAAATGTGGCAAAGAGTTTGCTGCAGATCACATCCTCAAAGTGCGGTATGTTGGACTGTCTCCTGGATGGTGGCACTGGATTCCCTGGGAGGGGTGAAAGTGCTCTTTAAAGCCTCTCAACAATTTCCTTTTTCTTGCCACCAGTATCCTTACCCTCTTCTTTTCCACTATTAACACCCTATCCCTCTTCCTCCTCCTTACCACAAGCATCCAACACTCCTTCTCATTGTCATTATCCCAACCCTCCTTCTCCTAATATTCCTGCTCTGCCTTTTGCTACCTTATGGCATTCCACAACTTCATGGAGGTCAGGGATGGCCTTCTATGCAAAGTAATGGCAGCTGGAGTATGGCCTTTTGGGCAAAATAACAACACTGACAATGTGTTATAGCAAACACCACACACCTGTGTGAATGGGTGTTTGTCAAAAACTGGTATAAAGATGTAGGGCATTGAGTTGATTTGGGGAAATGTTTTTCTTCTTATCTTACAGCAGCATTGCAGAGGTCTGTGGACCAGCCTGGAGACAGCAGCCAAACAATTACTCTGATTTCTTATAGCCAGAATCAGCTGAATAGGAGGAGGAGGAAAAGGCCATATGAGCAGCACTAGAAAAGAAAGATGCTGCATTGGACATTTGAGCAAGCCTGCATTTTGCAAGAAGCCTGTTGTATTTTTTGGGCAGCAATGTTCCCCAATCCCTCTTCTGACTGCCAGTACCCCAACCCACTTCATATGGCAGAATTAGCAGAAGAGAAGAAGTAGGAGGAAAAGGTTTAGATAGTAATAGATTAATAGTCCTCTAAAAAATTGCTTCTATGCATCTTTGAGGAGAAGGAGGAGGATTAGGGACAGGGGTGGACTGACAACTCATGGGGCCCCAGGGCAATAGGGGATCATGGGGCCCCTGTGTCCTTGCCCAAACTCAAAAAAGCCTATGAAAAAGGTACCAGGGGCATCTCATGGGGCCCCCTACTGACCCCAGGCCCTCGGGCAGTGCCCGAGTTTCCAAATGGTCAGTCCGCCCCTGATTAGGGCACATTAGCAGTTCTAAAAAAATGACTACAATGTGCCCTTCAGGAGGAGGAGGAAAAAGGTAAAAAAGGTATATTAGTAATATGTTAAAAGAAAATGGCTACTCTGCACCCTGGAAGAGAAGCGCATGCCGTTTTTCTGCTGACTGATCACATTGAGGTGCTACTCCCACTGAGCTCTGTGGTTCAGCCATGTGATATTGCATATGGTATTCAAATTGCTTATGATGGCTGATACACTGCAGGCTGGGGCTGCAGACCACAATGGTGCTGTTGGCAGAGGATATGTTAAAAAAGGCCCACATTACAAAACTCTTTCTTTTTGCTTCCTATTCAGATGCTCTGATACTGTCCTAACACTAGACAATTTCAAACAAACACAGACCTGAAGTCCATCGTTTAAACTACAGGATTAAAGTGGTATTGAACCAAAAAGCAAACATTTATTATATTGCAGATTGCCAATTCTTAGATGTGATGGCTGCTTTAGTTTTCTTATATGCTTTCTTTCCACCTAGTGATCTAGCCAGTAAGTCTGTTGTTTTTAAACAGAACAAGCTGTTCTGCAAATGTAGCAATTAGAGTGTTGAGACAAATAATTTACAAATATTTTACCACTGACAGGGGTGCTTACAATAATTTTTTTTGTTTGTTTACAAACTATTATTGAAAAAGCTTGATTGACGATACAAAAGGCAAATCCACAGAAATTGTTATCCACTATTATGTTGACCGCATAGCCTAGACGGGCATGTGCGCGGACATATCTCATGGAGCTCCCGACACTGATCCAGACATCTATCCTGATACCAGTACTCTCACCTGCTGTTACTTACCCAGACTGCTTCTTACGGGCTCCAGGACTTTGCTGACCTGTGCCTCCACAAGATGTCCCAAAACAATAGAAATGACACCATGGCTCCAGAGGCCCAATATGGCGCCCAACCCCCACTCCTGCAGCGCACACCACAAGGCGTCGTTGACAAGCTTAAAAATGCAGTGAGTAAATCTGCTAAATCACACCATTCCACAGGCAAAGTCCCCCCTCCTGGGACATGTTATTTTAAATGCAAAAGCTGACGGGAGCCTACACTCGGGAGGTGCAGGGGGGGCTTGGACGCCATGTTCATGGCTGCACAGGCCTTGCCTCTGCCGTGCAGGGACTTTCCTAACTCAGATCTAGACATCTAGGGGGTGCAGCCGGGCCAGATTAAGTGGAAGAGGATACTCCTCAGTCCACTATCAGTGATATACTCAAAGCTGTGCACAGCTGCACTGCCTCTGTACAGTCTGTACAAGGCCAAGCTGGGGGTTGAGGATTAAGGTCTCTCTACTAAGACAGGATTTGCAGATCTGTGAATGCACCATAGCTTTAGAAAGCAGGGTCAGCAACCTTGAAAACAAACTGCCACCCTTGGTTCAGGAGTCCCGTGCCACTTCACAGTTGGCTAAAGCCAATAACCTATGGAATGAAGATTTTGAGAACCGCCTTATGTGCAATAACTTCAGAAGAGTTGACCTACCAGAGCCCATTGAAGACAAATACCCTACTGATTTTGTTGAGCAATGGCTATTCCAACTATTTGGCAAGGACGTTTTTATGCCACTATTTGCGGTTGAAAGGGCCCACAGAATCCCGACTCCCCCTCTCCCGCCTGGACAACCTCCACAACCTTTTCTCTCTAAACTACTTAACTACTGAGGCACTGAAATTATCCTCCGGCTGGCAAGACAGCACCAAGATATCTGCTACAATGGCGCTAATACTCAGCTGAGCTGCAACATCACCTTCTCAGATGTTAAGAAACTGCTCCAATGGTTGCACCTCTCTTATGAAATGCTGTACCCGGCTCGGCTGCGAATAACCGACTTTGGGCAGACCTTCTTCTTTGAAAAGGCCCCTTCTGCTTCTGCATAGTTAGACACCTATGAACCATCTCATTGAGCTCATCCTTCTCAGTCTGCAGAAGCATAATGCCTCTTATGCTCCCAGCTGCTATAGGCCTTTTGCACAATGTCTGGATCTTCGTCCTCTTTTGCCGGTTTCACCTGCCTGGAGTGTCATTCCCACCCTGCTCCACAGACTGGATAACTGATAACTGTTTTGTTTTTCAGTTGACTTGTTTAAGACTCTCTCATTTCTCTCTGACTCTTCATTTGGGGCTGTTGTGCCCAGGTACATCCACGGGTTCCAAACATGGGTTCTGGCATGCATTTATTATGATTGCATCTGGTTGTTAGGGCCAGATGCCTGTATACCCCATTTCCACAGATATGGCACTCAGTATGATTGACAGCAATACAAAGATGGACCTTCCTGCCTAGGCATTGATGGGACTGATCCTGTGTGTTTCTTAGTTAACACTCCACCATGGCAGATATCCCATTAATCTCATGGAATGTCAGGGGTATGCGTGACACAATATTATGTACCATGGTTACTTCAATATTGCATAAATATCATCCTGCCATTATTTGCTTACGAGAAACTCACCTAACGCATGATGTGCTTAATTGTTTGTCTTATCGCTGAGTGGGATATGTCTGCCACTCGGTTCACACCTCCTACTCGTGTGGAGTCAGCCTCCTGGTGCACCGCCAAATTAGCTTTGAGGTTTTGGCACGCAAGATAGACACTGAAGGCAGATAAATCTTTCTCCACTGAAAGATTTTTCATGTTTCTTGCATCCTTGCATTTGTGTATATCCCTCCTTCCTTCTCCACCATGGTCCTTATCAATTAGTTTGTTTTCTTCTTGAAAAACCTGATCTACCTGTTTTGCTCATGGGTGATTTTAATGTAGATATGTGCCTTAGGCTAGATAAACATCCACCATTGGCAGTAGGTCCCCATTATAGAAGTACTGCCTTAAGTAGATTTGTGAGTGAAGTGGGTTGGTTAGACCTATGGAGATGTAGAAATCCAGAAGAGCGTAAATTTTCTTGTTTTTCCAAAACCTGTATGTCCCTTTCTAGGATTGATCTCTGTTTAGTCTCTGTTAGCTGTGCTGCTTTGGTCTCCAAATTACAGTATGCCACTAGATCTGTCTCTGACCATGCCCCCCTGGTTGCGTGGCTCACTGCTCACCCTAACGCTACTCTACAGAAAGTCTCGTGGAAACTTAACTCATTTTGGCTTAAACTACTCCAAGACCGAGCAGCAGTTGAATCTAACATTACTAACTATTTTGTCTGGTATAGGGATTTTAGAGACCTGTTGCTATGGTGGGAGGCTTTTAAATGCTATCTTTGGGGTCTCTTTATCTTAGAAATAAAGGCGGTGCTTAACGCAACCAAGGAATATGAGCAAGAAGTCACCCAGAGGGTTGGTGAGGTTAAACGCCAATATATTTCTGACCCCTCTCAAACACATCAGGAGGTGTGGTTGGAAGCTCAAAAAGTGCTTCAACAACTGCATCTTACAGCAGCGGAGAGGAAGAGATTCTTTAGAAAACACACAATGAGGAGGGTGAGCAGACGGGATGGTGAAACTTGTCAATGCCCAACAGGGAATATCTCCTATCACCACTCATGGCTGAGCTGGTGCATTTCTATTCAGATTTATACCAGCCTAAGGTGCATCTTGATCTGCCCAACCTCCTGACCTTCTTAGACCAGATTATTCTCCTAAAACTATCCATTGCTCATAAACACTCGGAGGAGATAAACACAGCTATCTCCTCCTTTCCAAATTGTAAGGCAACGGGGGAGGATGGGATACCCATTGAGGAATACAAGATGTATGCAGACACTTTAGATTCACAGTTATTGAAGGTGTATCAGGCTGCCCTAGAAAGAGGTTCCCTATTGGATTCTTTGAAAAGAGCAAACATTTTACTACTATTGAAACCTAGTAAATCTCTCACAGACCCTAGCTCATACAGACCTATTTTTCTGTTGCCTGTCGATGTTAAGAGTTTAGCCTAAATACTCTCCACTTGTCTAGACAAATGTATAGCCACCATAATCCATGCTGACCAATCTGGTTTTATGCCATTAAAATCTACAGCAATTAATATTAGGAGGATCTTCCTAAATATGCAAACACAATCAAATAATATGGGACACCGTGCATTTCTTTCTTTAGCGTGGAGTGGTCATACCTCTGGAATACGCTGCAGCGCTTTGGTTTTCGGGACAGATTTATCTTTTGGGTGAAATTGCTATATCATGCCCCGGTTGCCTCTATTTTGGAGGGAAGCAGGTCTTCTCAGGCTTTCGGTTTTGGGTAGAGGGACAAGGCAGGGGTCCCCCCTCTCTCCACTCCTGTTTGCTCTGGCTATTAAGCCTTTGGCTGAAATGATCACTACTAATGAAAATATCATGGGCTTTCACTATGGGTCACTACACAAGAAAATCACCCTATGTGCGGATGATATGCTCCTGTTTCTAAGGGACACTGATAACTCGCTGAGAGAAGTCATGGCGGTGATAATTGCTTTTGGCCTATACTCTGGGTTGACAATAAATTGGGTGAATTCTGCCCTTCTACCGCTAGAGGGGTTCTTTCCCAGTTTATGTCCACTTTCTGTCCTGTCCCAGTGGTGCAGTCATTTAAGTATCTTGGTGTACATATCTCCCCAACTATTACAGATTATTGTGCACTCAACACCCCTTCTCCATCACTTTAAGGCTACGTTCACACTAGCGTTGTGTGCAGGCGGCAGAGAGGCGTTTGGGAAGCGTTTTTACCGCTACCCAAACGCCTCTGCCAATTCTGCACATTACAGCACATGGTGCTGTTCTAACGGGAGCGTTTGCGTCGCGTTGCGGTAAAACAAACGCCTCTGGTCGAGTCAGGAGGCGTTGAAGCCTCCTATTCTAGTCTATGGTGCCGCTCCGCAAACGCCCGGCCGGCGTTTGCAACGCGGTTGTGGGGCATTTGCGGAGCGGTAACACCACTCAAACTGCATTATAGGCGTTTGTGGGGCGCTATTAACGCTCAGCAAATGCCTAGCAACCGCCGCTAAACAGTGCATGCGGTGTTTGCGGAGCGTTAAAAAAGGCTCCGCAAACGCCAGACCAACGCTTGCCAAACGCTATAGGGGTGTTTGGCAAGCGTTGGTAAAACAGCCAAGTGTGAACGAGTCGTAAGGCTAAAATTAAGATTTGGAACAGGCTTTGGCTCTCCTTGATTGGTAGGGCCAACCTTATTAAAATGATTTGCATGCCCCAACTACTTTACTTTCTCCATAACTCCTCTTTAGTGATCCCCTTATATATTTTTAGACTGGTTAACTCAATTGTTTTTACTTTTCTCTGGAAGGACAAAATCTCCCACAAATAAACTTCAGAAACTCCAGCGCTCCAAGGATAGGGGTGGGGTAGCCCTGCCCAACCCGTGGCCATACTATCTGGCTGCTCACCTGCAGCACTGAATTGGGGCCTT
This sequence comes from Staurois parvus, assembly GCF_062004578.1. NCBI lineage: Eukaryota > Metazoa > Chordata > Amphibia > Anura > Ranidae > Staurois > Staurois parvus. The sequence continues at coordinate 3,020,374 of NW_028318023.1, read as the reverse complement.
TGCAGCGGGTGAGGACCAGGGGCGGACTGACCGTTTGGAAACTCGAGCACTGCGCGAGGGCCCGGGGTCAGTAGGGGGCCCCATGAGATGCCCCTGGTACCTTTTACATAGGCTTTTGTGAGTTTGGGCAAAGATACAGGGGCCCCATGATCCCCTATTGCCCTGGGGCCCCATGAGTTGTCAGTCTGCCCCTGGTGAGGACCCCACTATTTGCCAGGCTTCCTCTGCCCACTTTATTATAATGCACCATATGAAGGCCTCAGACATTCTTGGTGCACTAGACTTGTTTTCTTTTCAGTGATCTAATAAAGCATTTCCCACCTACTCACTAATCCAGAAGGTCTGGCTGAGGGTGAGAGCCCTCCATGGAGTAGAGGGATTCACTGACTAAAGTCTCATCTGGCACAATCCAACTTATGGGGAACTGGAACGGCTTCAGTGTTCAGGGCTGTGGAAGCGTTATGGCATTACTCACCTGAAGCAGATCTTTGACAGTGGAACTCTTCTTTACTGATCTATGTGAGGCGTTCCACCTCCCTCCCACACTGCACTTTTCCTGTCTTCAGCTCCATCATGCTGGCCTTAGCCCAGGACCCTCTGACCAACTGGTCTTTATCCCCCAAGCCTATCTTTTGCTATGTTTAATCGGTTAAGGACACCAAGGGCTTTATACCCAGGTGCTATGACAAGCTACTTTTCCCATACCTAGAAGGTCATCCCTGTAAGGTTAAGGAACAATGGGAATGGGTTGTAGGTCGTTTGGATGAGGAGTTTTGGGATAACGCATTGAAAGTCTTGCTTAGTTCCCTCAATACCAGTCAAAGGCTCTCGCAGCTATACATACTGCTCCGTGCTCATTACACCCCTCTCAGACTTCATCACATGGGTCTCCTACAGTCTCCTCTCTGTGTTAAATGTGCTATGGCTCAGGGGGACCTTATTCATCTCCTATGATGCTGTCCTAAACTGCATCGGTACTGGGCAGATATTGTTGCCATCATAGACATAGTTTTCCACATTACTATCCCTATTGAACCTACCCGCTGCATTTTGGGTATACCAGATGATCTCCCATTAACAGAATTCCAAAAGGCCGCAGTTAATAGAGCCCTGTTTCAGGTTCATAGGCTTATTTTCCAACACTGGAAGTCTGATCGAACTCCACCGCTTAAAGAATGCGTCATGTATGTGGGCGATACTCTTAGATTAGAGAAAATTATTTTTCAGCACAGAGGCTGTCCAGGAAAATTCAATAAATTATGGGAAGACTGGTTAGATGTTCCAGGTATTGCGCCTACTGATTTGGTTATGGACAGGCTGTTGATTTAATTACTTACAGGTATTACTTCCTTTTACATTTGTGTCACATCAGTGGTTTGGAACACATTTCATTGCCTTGTTTAATGTCTGTATACTCATATATGTTTAGTAGATGTAACTCAAAAAACTTTATTTCTGATTTAAAAAAAAAAAAACCACCATGTTACATAGAACATGAAAAATAGTCAGCCGCAGAATCATGGAAAGACTAAACCAAATTTTCACCAAGCAGAACAAAAATAAATGTAAAAAATTAAAACCTTATACAAAGATATCAAATAAGCGGATCCATAAATATAAAAAGCAATTGTATATAAATCATATACCATATAGATATCCAATAAAATAAAGAATCAAAAACATTAATCTTCTACCATATTCTATAAAATGGAATACAAGATTTCTGACCGTCTGTCTGATTGCCAAGATAGTAAATCCACAGAAGTATCTCTAATTATCCACAAAGACAGTATAGAAGCTGTGGGTCCCATTTAGAGTCAAAAAGGGTCTTGCATTCATGAAGTGTATGAACTATCTTCTCCATTAACATAATATTGTCCATCCTTGAGCTCACCTGTGAAAACAGTACCCCAGCTGTCTTTCAGTGCAAGGCAACCATCCATTGTATGGTCACACAGACAGTATGAACCAGTTTAATAGAGTGTCTAGAAAGATCAGGAATGCTGGTAAATAATAGACAATACTCATACATACACCTCTCTCAATGTAGGAGTTGATCTATCACACTTCCAAAATGAATGCTGTGGGAACTCGCTTCAAAGTGGTAGAGCTTTTAAACGCACACAGCTACTCACTTTCTTTTTTAAGGCCTTTTTTAGCCCACTTTTATTTAAATTAAAGTTCAAAACAGAAGTTTCCCACACAGGGGTATTGATCATCCACATAAACAAAATTCAGCCTCCTGGCTCTCTCAGATATACAATCTTCCACTGGCCTTCCTCTTCAGGCTTACGTCTGACTCCTGCAGACCCTTTCAAAAACCATGGCTCTTGCACACAGCTGGCCACTAGCACATAGCTACTACCAAGCAGCTCCTTGCCGCTTTTGGCTTCCACCTCTCCTAGGTGGAGCCCACCTGACTTCCAGGCAGTGACCTCCTGTCTTCCAAGTGGAGCCCTCCTGACTCCTGTCTGCCAGGGTGGAGCTCAGAACTCTGGTCCTGACTCTATCTAAAGGCCTGCACACACCTGTGCAATCAGTCTCCTGGCCTATTCCAACACCTGGTCCCAGGATTGGAGATTTCATCCCTCCCAAATCGCTTCGAAATCTCCAGGCTCCAGCTCCCAAAATGGACCTTACAAACAAAGGAGGAAAGTGAAAAGCCACTTTCCTCCATATCAAACCTTTACCCTGGAGCCCCTCAACCTGCCTTGTTGAGAATCCAGGGTGACAGATTGCCACACTGTCACATATCCCCCCCCTTTGTTTTGATCCCGTAGGGGGCAGAACACACAACTTATCTCTTCTGGCACCTCTGTGCCAGCTCTAACTTACAGGGGTCCAATCTGGTCTGACCATACTTTTCCTAAAGGGGAACTCTACCCAATGATTCCTTTGGTGTCTCTCGCCAAGCCCCATTGTCACTCTGCTATGGGCTCTAATCAGACTTTCCCTATTCTTTTTCCGGGTGCATTTCCATAAACACTTTCTCTCCTGAGATCTTAACGGGGTCCCCCTGGCCTTTCTATCGACCTTTCTTCCCCTTTGCTTCAGGTGCTCAGGTTTTCTAATACCTCTCTCAGTATTCCTGTCCCAAGGCTGTAGGGGAACTATTTCTACTGTATTTGTACCAGGACCACCCCCCTGATTTCTTGTACCTTTAGCTATCAAACCTGCATGACTCATTACCACAGCATTCAGTTTACCATGAACAGAAATATTCCAGTCAATATTACACCTTTCAATATCTTTTCCAGCATTAGTTAGGACAGTGTCTGCAGAGGGCACACCCACCATAGGGCAGCCATCACCCACGTGAACCTCACAAAATGCCACTTCACCTGGTGTCATGTACTCTGCAGCCGGCTGTCCAACCATTTTAACTTTTCCTACACCACTTGGATCTCTATCCAAATCCTGTACAGATGAGCTCTCTTCTGATCCATTTTGCCAGTTTTCAGATACCATTTGTCCCTGTATGTCAGATGTCTCATCAGACCTGCTACCTAAACCTCTTTTTGGCCCAATGACCTTTATGCACATCCGTTTGAGCCCTGGTCAGGATCTCTGCTGTTCTCTGGTCCATGCTCGGCCCTTCCATCTCATGTGGTTTGTCCACTGGTGCAGTCAACATGCCCTTCACTGACAACTGATCAGCACCATCCTGGACCATAGCAGCAGAAATGCTTCCCACCTGGCTGTTAGGAGGTGAAACCTTTGACTCATTTTTCATTTCTCCAAAACTTCTCTCAAATACATTGACAGGTAGTCCAGCAGCATTCCCTGATACAACTTTTAACACCATCAACAAATTCCGAAACAAACAACTTTCTTGTTTCCCTTTGATCTGTACAGCCAGCCATTCGGTGCTCCACCTAGTGGTACTCCGCAGTACCAGACCATCTGACCGTGGAGGAGACACCCCAGTATACATTGGTTGTACATTCCAAAGTTCAAGCATCTCCTTTAATACTTTGGTTACAACCCAACCACTTGACTCTAAACCTAAGACCTTCCTGACCATATTTAGGGCCCTGGGAACGCTGAGAGACTCACCTGCTGAGACTTGAGAAGTTGAAATTTTTAAAGGAACCTCCTCCAAGCTGGAGATAACCACAGCCTGGTGCTCCACCAGAGCGCTGCCATGTGCTGGGCTCACTCTCAACGTCCCAGACTCAGCATCCACAAGCTGCCCCTGATCATTCCCGGTGACAACATCATTTTGACACTCCATGCCAACATCACTTTTGTGGGTCACAGACAAAGTCTCTGCTGTATACACACCCTTATCTATAGGCTGTTCTATAGATCCTCCTGCTGGCACAGCAGAAACAGTGTCCACCTTATTTTTTTGCATAAAAACCTCATCTATCAATGAGATTAGCTTTTTACCCTAACTATCCCAATCTATTGTATATGTGCTCAATTCGCCAGTGCTCCTCAGCACCGATCCATCCGCCCAAGGAGACACATAAGAATAGATGGGCTTAGTTGCAGATCCATTGCATAAATCACTCTGGCTCACGTCTGACTTGGGTAACACCTGTTTTCCACCAGCAGGTTGCAATACCTCACATCCACCACTTTGCTCTGATGATACTTCCTGAATTACACACACATTTGCATTTTTGCCAGGCTGCATTAATCCGCTGTTCACCTGAACACTTTCAGTATTGTTAGACTGCACCAACACACTCCTATGACAAGGTGCAGTTCCACTCTGCTCCACCAGAGGGGCATCGCAGTTGTCCAGGGCAACCTCCGGCTCCAATACACGGAGACCCCTGGAGATGTCTAAGGACACCTGTGCTGTCTTACCACCAGTTGCTATGGGAAATGACCCATCTTTAATTACAGCTTTTGCACTGCAAGAGCTCAGGGTTTTCCCAACAGCAGTACATTTCACAGCATCATCATCAGCATTTGTAGCTCTTGTGGGCTTTACTAGCCCACTACCAACCTGTGACTGGCACATATTAGTGACATCACTTGCTTTTTGAGAACCATGCACAGGTTTTACTTTATTTCCTACCTCCCCACTGTACAAGGCACTGCACAGGGAAAAGTCACTCTTAAAAGCACATCCAGTGGCCCAACTAACTGGGGTCACTCCTACATCAGAATGGACAGTCTCATAACCAGTCCTTCTCAACATGACAGTCCCAGCCATGGTTTTATCACACACAGTCTTACCCACCACAGTAGTAGGTGTCACCATCTTCATTTGAGTGCGTTGTCTCATAAACGCATCCTCAAATGCACTTTCCTTGGCAACTTTTCCCTTGCCCCAAGGTGAAGTAACAGATGCCCCCATAGGCTCCATGGACTCTCTGGCACCCCCTGCAGGCCCAACAGGAACTTCCTCCCTGTTGCCAGAGGCGGCCACCAACATTTTCAAACAAGAATCTGGGCTTGATGTTGTAGACATTTGCCCAGTATGAGCGGTATTCCAGAGTCTGGGACAGGAAAAGATCCCATGCCCCCACTGACCACATTCCAGGCATGGTACATTTCCACTCTTATCTTTGTTCGGACACTGAGCCACATCTTCAATGCAGCTCCTCCTTCCAGGCACTACTTTTTCTCCGGTCGCCATGGGAGATTGCACTCTCCAAGCAGAACTTTGCTGGCTCTTTCCAACATGCTGTATTGGCTCCTCTTGATGCCACTTGCCATAATCCTTGTACGACATAGCCCCCCGTACACAGACAGCCTGACTGGCCTCCTCTGTGTTGCTATGGGCCTTCACTCTTGGTCCTGGCCTCTGGTCAGCCCCTCTCCTTGCACATAGCATAGGCTTCTCTCTGCTGGACCAACTCTCAAGCCGTGACACATTCACATTTTTCACAACAGCTACTGGTTTAACTGCAGCAGCGTTGCCAGGGGCAACAACACCCCTCTCCCAGGTACGGACATCCTGCAGCTCTCTCCTTGCACTGAAGGTTGGCTTGCTTTCCTCTTTAGGTTCTTTCAATGCGGCCAGGTGCCGCTTGCACCAGTCCACAGCAGACTCACCTACATTTCCCGGCTTGGCTGGGGCATGCGGTATATAACCCCCTAGCCACAGGGCTCTCTCTCTTATCTCAGCAAACATTGCTTCCTTTTTCTGTTTTGACCGCCCCATCTTTGCAGTCATGCACACAGCAGTGTGTTACACAGTTCAGCAACAACACGAAACACTGTCTCTTTAAGGCAAAGTCCTTTTCTTTAGCAGGTTCTCCTCACCTGCACACACAGACAGTGCAGACTTATGCACCAAACAGTTCATATAACTGATGAACTTACTTCAATCGCCGGGATCTCCAATTCTGCCCGCATCCTCCACCATATGTGGGAACTCACTTCAAAGTGGTAGAGCTTTTAAACGCACACAGCTACTCACTTTCTTTTTTAAGGCCTTTTTTAGCCCACTTTTATTTAAATTAAAGCTCAAAACAGAAGTTTCCCACACAGGGGTATCGATCATCCACATAAACAAAATTCAGCCTCCTGGCTCTCTCAGATATACAATCTTCCACTGGCCTTCCTCTTCAGGCTTACGTCTGACTCCTGCAGACCCTTTCAAAAACCATGGCTCTTGCACACAGCTGGCCACTAGCACATAGCTACTACCAAGCAGCTCCTTGCCGCTTTTGGCTTCCATCTCTCCTAGGTGGAGCCCACCTGACTTCCAGGCAGTGACCTCCTGTCTTCCAAGTGGAGCCCTCCTGACTCCTGTCTGCCAGGGTGGAGCTCAGAACTCTGGTCCTGACTCTATCTAAAGGCCTGCACACACCTGTGCAATCAGTCTCCTGGCCTATTCCAACACCTGGTCCCAGGATTGGAGATTTCATCCCTCCCAAATCGCTTCGAAATCTCCAGGCTCCAGCTCCCAAAATGGACCTTACAAACAAAGGAGGAAAGTGAAAAGCCACTTTCCTCCATATCAAACCTTTACCCTGGAGCCCCTCAACCTGCCTTGTTGAGAATCCAGGGTGACAGATTGCCACAATGTCACAATGCTTACAATGATACTGCCCAAAGGTGCCCCTCTTTCATAGTGGGAGCACTCTAATACAGAAGGTGTGTTACTGGAAAACAGACAGGAACAAAAAATAAAAAAAAACTAATGTAGCCACCACATCTAAGGAATGGTAAGCTGCAATTTATTACATTTTTGGTTTTAGGTTTATACCACTTTAATTTCCAAGATTACCCCATTCCTTATAGACTTCAGTAGGGTTTGGTTTTAATTTTGCAATTGTTAGATTTCACCATGAGTTCAACAAACAAACCTTCAAACTGAACCCATTTGTCCCTACAGCTGAGTCACTGCTGGGAGGAGGAGAGCAGGGGAAACTGGAGAATGACTAAAGTGCTTGTCTGTGAACGTTCTCCTTTATCCAGGTCATGGCATGTCTAGTAGTAGTTAGTCATACTCAGCTGGACTCGTTCTGTAATGTTGAAGATGTTTCCTATTTTGGTTAAGATACAAAATGTCTTCAACAGAACAAATCCAGTTACATTTGACAAATTTGTAAGTAGAGCTACTCAGGGGCCTAGTTATTTAGCCTGTTCTTGGTCCCAGTACCTAACACAAACTCCCACTATCTGCTCCTGTGTATATATACTGGGTTCAGAACAACACTATGCTATCATCCTGGTCCACCTAGCACTGTCCCCTCGGCTTAGTCAGGAGCTACTTACTTCGTAAAGCTCTTGCATTCTCCTTGTGGTTTCAGGCTAAGGCTCAGAGACTAAAACTATGCCTAGGGGCTCTGATCACATAATACATGTGTGAGAGATCATTATCTCACTTCCAGGAGGGTAACCTCTTCCCATTAGCCACCACCAGTTCTTGACCTGGCCAGATTTTTACCATGTACCTTGTTACTCCGGTTCATGACACTATCACCACTCCAGCATGTTATGAGAATGTTCTCCATATAATGACTGCCTGCAGCTCAACTGTGTACAGACCTATTTTACCCACACGACACATCCAGCCAGAAGCCAAATTCCCAAATTCATTACTAGAACCATGAAGCAACATAACTCCCAGATAATGGTAACATATAAATGGTACTCTGCAAGCACTTGTAGTATCGGATTTAAATCCTTGAACTCAAGTCTTCTGGCATCTTTCCTTCAGGTTAGCAGATGCCAGGTGCAGTAAAGCCCATGACAGGGGAAACCCACATAGGGGAACTGAACACTGTTCCACTACTTCACTCCTACATCTTGTCTTTCACTCCACTAACTAGCTACTAAACTCTACCCACCCTATATAAAGGAATCTGCCAGAAGGAGTGGATTTATAATATAATTTCCAACAAGGAGGGGATCACATCAAAGGGAAATAAATAAACCCTTTCCTACTAACTATTACTAGATACTAAAATGCTTCTGCTGTGAACCTTGTGAATAAATTGCTCTGTAGCTTGCAGCTACAGAGGCCAGTAAGTGTTTATTTTAAAGCATTTTTTCCTGGTTAAGAATCTGTAAATATTTGAATGTCTATAGCATGGGCAAAAGTCCTTTTAAAGGCTGGAAAAATATGACTTTTTTCCCAAATAGGTCTTGTCATATCATTATTCTTTATTATCAGCTACTTAAAAAAACTTGCTATTTTATTTAAGGAAAGCAAAAATATATAGCCACTTTACCAAAAGTAGTTTACCATACAATAATTATATGGTGCATTTCTAAACAGGTAAAAGTAGAGAAATAGTTGTTTTTTCAAATAATATATTTCAAACCTTAAAGTGTTACTAAACCCAAGACCCTGCATTCACTATACCTGATCTCCACAGTACACACAACATGGAAATGCAATTATTTTAGTAAATATACACTGCTAAATACCTTTTCTCATCAGCAGTTAGAGCAGTCTAATGATTTCAGCAGAGCACTGGTCAAAGCTTATAAGAGGAGTTTTCTTTCTGCTCTAGGAGGATGTGAAACTTTTGACCCTCTGTCTGGACAGTGCTGATTGGCCCTATGCTGATCACATGCACTCTCCCAAGGCAAAAGAAAAAAACTTCTCTAGCAATACACACCAAACTGAGCATGTGCATGTGACCAGGTTTCAGTCTGTATCAGGTGATCATTTCAACAAGAGGAGGGGCAGAGGAGAAAGGATCAAACAGCCTTTTTACACAATGCAGAGAATTAACCCCTTAGGTTCCACTGTGAGTATAACAAGAATGCTTTACTACATATACAGGCTGGATTTACTGTTGTGGGTTTAGAAACACTTTAAGATTTTTATCTGGAAAGCTCGAAGCTTAAAGCTCTAGACATTCCAGAAATAGATCTCATGCCTTCAAATGCATTTTTAATGTATATCATGTTGTAGCATACTCTGAAAACATGTAATTATACTGTTGTCTTCTTCCAACATTCTTATACGTAGACACATATTTTAAATTACAATAAGCACAGAAAATGCTATAATTAAAGATTTTCTAGGTGCCATGACAATATATCAATACAAGTGGTTATTTACTCAGTTGGTACACCAGTTCTTCTGCACACCATGACATTATTCCATAAGCTAATGATGTTCAGTTGTGTTCCAATAAGACACTAGTATGTGGTGTTGATGTACTATATAGTGCTGGTGGATCCTAAAGAACTAAATCTATCATCTGCAATAGTGCGATGAGCTAAAAATATCTGAAACAGACATATATACACTATATTCCAAAAGTATTGGGACGCTTGCCTTTACACGCACATGAATTTTAATGGCTTCCCAGTCTTAGTCTGTAGGGTTCAATATTGAGTTGGCCCACCCTTTTCAGCTACAACAGCTTCAACAGTTGTGGGAAGGCTGTCCACAAGGTTTAGGAGTGTGTCTATGGGAATGTTTGACCATTCTTCCAGAAGCACATTTGTGAGGTCAGGCACTGATGTCAGACGAGAAGGGCTGGCTCGCAGTCTCTACTCTAATTCATTCAAAAGGTGTTCTATCGGGTTGAGGTCAGGACTCTGTGTAGGCCAATCAAGTTCCTCCACCCCAAACTCGCTCATCCATGTCTTTATGGAGCTTGCTGTGTGCAGTCATGTTGGAACAAGAAGGAGCCATCCCCAAACTGATCCCACAAAGTTGGGAGCATGAAATTGTCCAAAATGTCTTGGTATGCTGGCGCCTTAAAAGTTCCCTTCACTGGAACTAAGGGGCCAAGCCCAACCCCTGAAAAACAACCCCACACCATAATCCCCCGTCCACCAAATTTTACATTTGGCACAATGCAGTCAGGCAAGTACCGTTCTCCTGACAACCGCCAAACCCAGACACATCCATCAGGTTGCCAGACAAGCGTGATTCATCACTCCAGAGAACACATCACCACTGCTCTAGAGTCCAGTGGTGGCTTACATTACACCACTGTATCTGACGCTTTGCATTGCACTTGGTGATGTAAGGCTTGGATGCAGCTGCTTGGCCATGGAAACCCATTCCATGAAGCTCTCTATGCATTGTTGGCCATGGAAACCCACTTCATGAAGCTCTTTATGCACTGTTGTGCTAATCTGAAGGACACATGAAGTTTTGAGGTCTTTAGCAATTGACTTTGCAGACAGTTGGCGACTTCTGCGCACTGTGCGCTTCAGCATGCTCTGACCCCGCTTTGTTATTTTACATGGCCTACCACTTCATGGCTGAGCTGCTGTTGTTCCCAGTTGCTTCCACTTGTTATAATACCACTAACAGTTGATCGTGGAATATTTAGTAGCAAGGAAATTTCATGGATGGACTTATTGCACAGGTGGCAACCTATCACGGTACCATGCTTGAATTCACTGAGCTCCTAAGACTGACCCATTCTTTCACAAATGTTTATAGAAGCAGTCTGCATGCCTAAGTGCTTGATTTTATACACCTGTGGCCATGGAGGTGATTGGAACACCTGAGTCCAATACTTTGGAGGAGTGTGCCAATACTTTTGGCAATAAAGTGCATATATTGAGGCAAATTTTTGTTTACGCTGATCAAAATTACGAAATGTTTTAGGGTGCTCACAGAAAACCAGAACACACTTATGCAAACATGGGTATGCATACCTGCTGATAGGGGACAATGTATGATTAACAATACTAAAACCCCTTAGCTTATAGAAAATTAACCTCTCTCTTAAAAAATGAGTTGAACTAAAACATTTATCTGACTTTGCAGACTTCTGGACTAGTGGGGAAGAAAGATGAAATAACTTATTTACCAAATATAGATTTTATTGTATAGATTAGTCCATATAATATTACATTGCTCTGTGCAACTTGTAACAAGCACCATTGCCCATACTAAATTCCTCATGCCCTACTAATGATGGTTGAATCTGCGTGAGTTTGATTTTCTAGAGGTTCAGCAAATCTTGTTTACAGTACAGCGAACCTGAACTTAGAGGTAAATCCTACTGAACTCTATGTGGCTGAATCTTGTTAAACTCTTGCCATTTTGAGCGTTATTAGGCAAACTATTGTAAAAACAGGCTTGTGGGATGCCAGAACAATACGATTCTCATGGACATTCCATCTGGTGATAGCATACACATGCAACACATATTTGGCTGTAGAATTATTTTTTTTATAATAATAATTTATAATTAGCTTGATTTACATACAATACAATTATCCCAATCTAATTAATTTCAAAAAGTCTTTTTTTTCAGGTAGTTTCAGCAGAAACACATTATTTTTTCTTCAAACTATAGTAGATTTGCTCCATACATAAGCTCTCAAAAAGAAGAGGAAGACACTCACCATTAAAAAGCCTTGATGTCAGTTTATTAAACTCTCCATCCCAAAGACTGTGCTGCCTGATATATACAAGTTCTAATATGTTTCATTCCAATCAGAGCCTACTCATTGGACTTAGCTCTAAGAGTAATCTATTAGGAGCAAATGAATGTATGTACATGCTAAATATCACATTGAACTGCATTAATGTGTTGTATTCATTTTTAATATTATTTTGTATATTCTTGAATAAATGTGATCATTCTAAATGAAGTATGACTGCTGAATGGATAGCTGTGCTATGATGAGGCAAAGATACTATAATTTGAAATATACAATTGTAGACCTTAGATCAACAGACCTCACTGATGCATAAAGTCATGGTTGCGGACCTTTACTATTGTTAATACATTGTATTTATATTTTACTGGTCCTGATGGATTGACATAAATATGAAGAACCTCATTGTTTCCATGACTTTTATATTTATATAGACTCATAAATGGTATTATGTGGAATACATTAAGATAACAATGTGTTTATTCTTAGGGAAGAGTCTGTGATGGACACTTGCATTAGTGAAGGTTTAGGCCCCTTTGACACTGCCCTCCTGCAATTTGGCCAAAGCACAGGTGCAACACAGTGTATCTGCGGTTTTTGTGCGAGTTACTCATGGATTCCCATTGACTTTCTATTATGTACTGTGATTTTAATCCATTTTCTGAAAAGTGAAAAAGAATGTAGCATGCAGGACTTTTGAAGCACTTTCAGAAAACGCACCAAAACCACAAAACATAGAACGTAATAGAAAGTCTATGGGAAACCATGGGTAACCTGCACGAAAGCCACAGTTACGCTGCACCTTTGCTGCAGCCAAGCCAAACCTCTATCCTGTGAGCAAGCTCCATTTGGAATGAAATGCATTAAAGTGTTACTAAACCCACAACAGTAAAATCAGTCTGTATATGCAGTAAAGCATGCTTGTTATGCTCATTGTGGAACCTAAGGGGTTAATAGTCTGCATTGTGTAAAAACGTTGTTTGAGCCTTTCTTCTCTCCCCATCCTCTTGTTGAAATGACCACCTGATACAGACTGAATCCGTAGTCACATACATGCGCTTGGTTTGGTGTGTATTGCTAGAGAGGATTTTTTTCTTTGGAGAATGCATGTGATCAGCACAGGGCCAATCAGTACTGTCCAGAAAGAGGGTCAGGGGTTTTACATCCTCCTAGAGCAGAAAGAAAACTTCTCCTACAAGCTTTAACCAGTGCTCTGCTGAAGTCACAAGACTGCTCTAACAGCTGATGAGAAAAAGTATTTAGCAGTTTATATTTACTAAAATAATTGCATTTCCATATTCTGTGTATTGTGGGAGACCAGATATAGGGAATGTAGGGTTCTGAGTTTAGTAACACTTTAAGGCTTGTACATACCAAGTGACACAGTCTGCACGATGGCGAGTTTAATGACATCAAGACTTTTAAATGGTGAGCATCTTCCTCTTCTTCAGCAACTGCTGGGAGCCAGCCCCCTATGTTGCAGAGGTGAGGAATAATGCCTGTAGCAGATCACTACAATCTGTCTTTCACTAAATAGATCTGCTTTGAATTACAGATAAAAATTAGCTAGTAGTTTGTTGTGGCTGTGCCTGTTCTTATAGATGCAAAACTGTCATGCCGCTGGCCAATTTCTGTCGACTGTAGATGATGAAGCAAAATTGGTAAATTTGTAAAATTGGTTAGTAGCAGACCCTTTTTAATGAGTGAGATGTTTTACTACATAAATTAGGAAACCATAGATGACATAGCAGAGTGAAATTGTCCAACAGCAGGACAATTTAAAATACAAGGCTAGCCCTAAATTTACTAGGGACAAACAGCACATGCTGGGACTTTACTACAATAATTACGATAGTGCAAGAGGATAAAGCAGTTTCAAATTGGCCAGTAGCAGGACAGTTTTAATAAGGAATAATAGACCAAATTGTTCTAAAGACAAAGAGTACAGGCAGGTGTTTTACTACAAGAATTAAGAGACAGATAATACTGTGTTTCCCCGAAAATAAGACAGTGTCATATATTAATTTTAGGTGAGAAAAATGCACTAGGGCTTATTTTCGGGTAGATCTTATTTTTATTGACGTCTCCACCAGCTCCACAAAAAGGTAAGCTTTAAAGCAAGCTCCCCCCCCCCCCTCTCTGCCTTCTCTCTCTCTGCCCTCTTTCTCCCCCCCTCTGCTTTCTCTCTCTCTGCCCTCTTTCTCCCCTCTCCCCTACCTACTACATGAAGCTGCAGTGCTGTCACCAGGGTATTACATACTTACCTGATGCATACTCTGCCCGCCCCTCCAGCACTCCGACTTCAGTACCCATGGCAGGGATGAGGACCCGCCCCTCTGCTAAAACTCCGAGGAGGAGAGGTGTCCGAAGAGCCTGCCTCACTGTCTGTCCCCTTAATGCCTGCTATTTCAGAAGCGGCACATACAGGGATGGACTGAGCCTCTCATGGGGCCCTGCAGTGACCTCGAGTCCTCGGGCAGTGTCTGAATGGTCAGTCCGCCCCTGGTGGATGTAGGTCTTATTTTCGGGGAAGGGCTTATATTATATGAGGAAGAGGCAAGTCCTTGAAACGCGTCAGCCTATTGGATGTCTACACTCCCTATTGCGGACTGTTACTCAGCGCGGTGTTGACCCAGCTGTTCTTTTATGATGTGCCTTGACTTTATTGTCTTTTGTGAGTACAACACCTACTTTATTTCTTATTAAACATTGTTTTATGGTAATGCACTAGGCCTGTGCACCCTCTGTTTGTTCTTTCCTCATACAGGTCTGGACAACACTGACCTCCTGTTCTATCAATATTCTTACAATGGAATCAGCCTTCAAAACTGTTACATGGTTTTTGTGGTAAATATTGTGGTTACGTGGTAATACCACTGTTATGTGGTATTTGGTCCTGTCCCATTTAGCACACCTATACTCATCAGCCCCCAATACCTGTTTCCATGGCTACGCTACTCCAGGAGACGTCCTAAACATACGGTGGACATGCCCTGTGCTCTCTTGGTTCTGGTCAAAGGTACTTAAACTCTTGCGATCATTATTAGCTCGCCCCTTCCCAAGGACCCATGGCATATTCTTATACACCTGAAGCCCTCGGACCTCACGAAACACCAATTTAAGCTGGCTACTTATGTACTATTGGCAGCTAAATAAACTATAGCAAAAGCCTAGAAACAGCAATTCATATCCTTCATGGAAGTCCATAGCCATATAGATTTTTTCCTGGTTAATGAAAAACTCTAGCATTCTTTCTGATACCCACAAGAGATTCTTCGAAATATGGACTCCATGGATTCAATATGCCCATCCTGCTATGCCAATAGGCAATTTTATTTTGCTATAGCTTCAGAAGGCTCATGGCCCAGGTTTAAGCGCTTTTGATGTTCTCATTTTGACTCTTCTGCCTCTCTCTTTTTTTTTGGCTCTTTCGCAGGGATAAATTACAAAGTATTCTATATGTTCTCTGGTTTGACTATACACTTTGTGCATTCATATTGCCACTATTTCTTTTGTTATTGCCAGAAGTTAGGCAATAGGTGTATAGTCCCTTATTTTCTCCTTTTGCAGATATTATTGACACAGTAAGGTTGATGTTATTCTTTGACATATTGGTTACATTGTTACCAATCATAGATATGTTTTTTTCTGTGCACAGCTGCTTTTGCATTGTTGCCTATTATTGTTATAGTTTACTTGTACACAAGACAGCAGTTGCATTTGTACTATCAAAACTTGAAAAATCCTCAATACAAATGTATTGAAAGGAAAAGCAAGCCCTTTACTTTTTATTGAAAGGAAAGCTTTGCATAAAGCAAATACGCCCCTAAATATAATGAAAGCTCCAAAATACCAACTAAAGTAGAATCCAATTTTTTTTACTGGAAAACTTTACAGCAATGTGTACAGCAATGGAGTGGAGAGTGCAGTGGCACATAAAAGGCAGAGAGGAAGATAATCATGGACCACCAGAAGAAGTGGCAGAGCTGGAGATGTTCAAGTACCACGAAGGAAGAAAAAAGAGGCAAAATGGCAGTTTAACATGGACTTAGAGGTGGTAAAATAGGGGGAGTAGAATTGCAACCAGCTGTGGACCAAGGAACCATAGAAAAACATGGCTTTGGACCAGGGTCAGAGGGAAAGCTAATCAAGTTAGCGAGTGGAACGTAAAGAGTAACAAGAGCTGACCATGGAACACTGGGAGAGGGAGAAAAGCAGAGTGGGAGCTGAACAGGAGTGAGTGAAAGAAAAAAGGCAGAAAATAGATTATCATGGGGCTGATGTGAAAATAGCCCAAGATCATACTAAAAGCAGGTTTCAATAATAGCAGCTGCAACCAAACAACAGACATGTTCAAAGAATAAATGCTCACAAGCTCCTTATACGCCATATGGGCTACAAAATGACTGGTTGCAAGGACTTACGTCAATGGAGCAACTGTTCAAAATCTCATTTCCACCCGCTGATAAAGGCAGCATGAACTTTACCCATATTCTACTGGAGTAGCATTGTCTGCTGCAGTGATTTCCAGCTTCCATGGGCTTCAGACAGGTATGGTATATGCATAGTTATGTTAGTCCAAGCTGGACCAATGTAACGATGCATAAAATATCAATACCTGGAATACTTCTTTCAGCTTTGGGTAGAGTTTGGAGGGATTAGAACTTTTGTTAAGTTTTAAATACTGTGTATGTCCTCACTGACTATCATTCCCTGTTCAAGAGAATACAACAAAATGTAGGAGAATCTCCCCAGCAGGAAATCAAACTACAATGAAAATATGACAGTGGTTCTATTAGCATAGAACAAAATATGCCAAGCATGCTTGTAGGCAGGTACAGTCTGTCTACTCCACTGCAGGGGGCGCTCAAACAAGTGCTACCATAGTCTGGAGATTTGATCAGGGAAACCTGGTTTCCTGGGTCATGAAGCAGTGTGCCGGTTGGCTAAGCTGCATCCATCCTATAACTGGCCTTTGCAGCAAGGAGCACATGAAAGGGCAACACATGTCAAACAACAACAAAGAAAAATTCCCAGCTCAATTTACCAGCCATCCTGCAACAAACCAAATTGTCCTCTCTAATAGTTCTTGTTAAAAAACAGGGGTTTAGGTTGCACACATTTGCAAATACATGCGAAAGCTGCTGGGGCCACCTCCATAGTAGGAGCACATATATAAGAATGGATAGACTGAGGGCAGGAGGGAGCTCATCCTTCCTTAAAGGCACAGGGGATCACTGGACATCCAGCGAACAGCACAATGGCAGCACAGGTGTCCAGTGTGCCCTCTCACCAAAAACCCAATGGTAAAAACAAAAATGGCAATTGCCCCAACCTATATCTGGCCTTCTCTGCAAGGAGCACATGGAAGGACAACACATGTCACGGTTAATTGGTGAGGGGGCGCACTGGACACCTTTTCTGCCATTGTGCTATTTGCACACAGACTCTTTAGAGGTTTGTTTTTTGGTTGGAGGTTTATCAAAAACAAGCCTGGTGTTTTATGCAATGGAGGCAGATGTGCAACTGTCCACTGTCTGTTGTTATTAAAAGTTATACACTCTATTTCAGGAACTTGCATGGGCAGCTCAAGGGCTTTCTGACAACTAGGAAAGACAGGTGTGGGTTTAGAAATTCTAGTAAGTGATTCAGTTGAAATTGATTTCTCTGAATGAAATAATCATGTTCAGGGATTATAAGGCAAAACACCAAGCCAAGGCTACAGTGAAGTCACAGCATAAATGATCACTGACTAGTTTACCAGTTGCATCTATAGTGTAGCCTGATTTCCTAGATGTCAACAGACCTAGACAGTTCTGTCTCAAGTATTACAAGATAGATACATTATTTGGATAAAGAGAAGTGAAAATATTTAAGCCATCTTTTGGTGGGGTGGCAAAACAAGTACATTTTAGAACTTTTCACACATCTTTACAGTATATATACTTTTTTAGGAAACCAGTAGGTAACATAATTAGCTAATTACTTTCTAGTGTACTCTTTACATTTTCCTGTGGAGTTAAAAAGAAATTACAAACCCTCAATATTATTCTGTGAAAAATAAATGTAGCACCTACTGGTGGCCCCTTTAAGCTTCCTAGCAAAGCACCCTTACTCACAAGAAGAAAAAGGAGAACATTCAAAAGGAGAAAACGTCCTCAAAAAAAGAAAAGGGGAGCAGAAGCAGATCTTCATTGGCTGCTGCTGCAACCTGGACACTGACTACCCCTAGCAATGTGACAATGATGGAATGTGATTGGCCGCCACTCAGCCAGGAAGGAGAGACAGCTGGAACCCGGGGGCTGACCAGATGTGTGTGCTTAGAAGGGTGCAGTGAGCCTGGGGCAGGATTTGGTGCTTAGGATTGCCTAGAGAGTAGCAGGAAGCCTGTGTGCAGGGGCTCTGGGGCTTTAGCTGCCGCTGTTGCTGGAAAGGTCACCTGGAGTCCAGGGAAAGGACTTTGCTGTTAGAGCCACATGGTTTCTATGTTGTATGTGGTGTGAGTGTGCCAAAAAAGCCACAAGGCCATGTGTTTTCTAAATTGTGCAACCAATGCAGTGTGTTACTGGTTGCTGTGCCCACTAAAGACTGTGCTGCTGTACAGGACTGTGAGCCCCACTGTATATTGTCCAGGTACTGTGCTACTGTGCCTGGGTTGTGTGCTAAAGAGTTCAGGACCACATGCTGTGCTATACTAGTATTCCGGTGCTGCATTCCACCATTCACTGCTGGGGAATAAGCTGTTTTGTTACTAATCAAGTGCTCCACTCGGGAGTTTTGGTCTAGTTCCAATCTTTATCCATCTTGAATGTGGGAATGACTCTCACTGATATTAAGTGTATCTAAAAGAAGTTTTCCATGGTACCAGAGTTGTTTGGCTATTGTTGTTAACTTTGTGCTTTAAGAGAGGGAACTGTAATGCTTAAAGTGTTACTAAACCCACAACAGTAAAATCAGTCTGTGTATGCAGTAAAGCATGCTTGTTATATTCAATGTGGAACCTAAGGGGTTAATCCTCTGCATTGTGTAAAAATGCTGTTTGATACTGACTTCTCCTGATAAGACATATCATGTGGAGACACTGCGCATGCTCAGTTTGGTGTGTATTGCTAAAGAGGCTTGTTTTTTTTTTCTTGGGAGAGTGCATGTGATCAGCACAGGGCCAATGAGCACTGCCCAGACAGAGGTCAGAGGTTCTGCATTCTCCTAGAGAAAACTCTTCCTACAAGCTTTAACCAGTGCTCTGCTGAACACTGATAGAAGTCACAAGGCTGTTCTAACTGCTGAAAAGGTATTTCGCAGTTTATATTTACTAAGATAATTGCATTTCCATGTTTTTTGTACTGAGGGAGACCAGATATAGTGAATTCAGGGTCCTGGGTTTGGTAACACTTTAATTTCCCTGTGGATTACAAATATCTCAGCTGAGAGTGAGCAGTACATCATAATTTATGTGCCCCATTGCTAGCAGGACTATATTTAATTCTCTATTGGCCAGTGGCTAGTTAGGGACTGGGATAGATTCATTAGTACATGATTATTTTATCAATTTTGCTATTATCTGACATTGCCTATCCATTGCCTGTGCCAGTAGCTGAGAGTGCTCACCTAGTCAGTCTATGTTACAGTAAATTGCCATTACTCTTTTTCATAACCCATCTACCCTTTCATGACTTTTCCTGTTAATAAAGCCCATTTCAACAGTTCCAGGGGTGTCAGTGTTACTTTAGGTCCAGGTACAAAGTGGGTGCTTCATTGGAGCAGGTTAGGAGGACCCAAACAAATCCAACAGTTCCTCCAAGGGTAGCACTATAATTTCTGCTTATGTAACTATAAATGAAATAGTTGATATACAATTAAAGCCGCTGTATACTTACTTATTACAGATATACTATATAGATGTAGCGCCCTTTAGGTTTAGCTAGATAGGCTATATTCCCGGCAGCCTGGGATGAGTCAGCCTGTGACTGAGGTACAGTGAGTTCACCTCAGTACAGGCTGGGCGGCTCTACAAGTCAAGGCTTCTGAAGCCCTCCCACCCTTCCAGAAATAGTGAGAACTTTGTGGAAGAGGGGCAGAGGAGGGGAGGAGAGCTTAGGGGGACCCAAAACAAATCCAGCGGCCCTCAAGAGGGTAGTGCTTTCTCTCTCTTTATATATATATGTATAATGTGTGTGTGTGTGTCATTGGAAAATGGAAGTTACCCTCATGATCTTCCTTTCCCCAAACTTTTAATTGCTTTCTTTCAATGTTTCGGCATTTATCAGTTAGCTAACTCTTTAAATTGCAAATACCATGACAATAAAATAACTTCAAAATAAGCGTTGGCAATAAAACTGATTTATATGCAGACTGGAAATCTAACACTGTCATTTAGAAGATATTGTCAGCTTGGTATTTATTGGCCACACTATAAACTGAACATTGCTTCCTTGTTTCCTTGGTCACAAGAAAAGATCTCACATTATTTTCTAAAGAAAATGTTGTTTATCATTGTAAAAAAAGAGGTTTCCTTTTTAAACCAGGCATGTCCAGCAGTGAAGCATGAGTAATTAATGTAATAAAATTAAAATACAAAGATGGTTTTCTTTTATGCCAAGCAAGAGTACTATAAGGGCTGTCGAAGCCACGTGACATCGTGGAGTAATGCGTAGAGCTCGGTGACGTACTTCTGGTTACGCACATCCGGCAGACGCCATCTTTGGACACCCAGCACCTTGCAGTGCACCCACAGAAAATGGGAGACAAGCTGTATGAGATCTGCAATACTGGCATAAGTGACCTGGCAGAGGGGACTGAGTTGTACTACAGGAGCATTATAACAGAGATCCCCAGTCTGGTGGAGCATTATTACTTAAAGCATTGTGGCCCTTAGAGGTCGCATGGTTAAGGTGAGGAGGCACTTTAGACACTTTTGGATTACAATATAAATGTGTGGCATGCTAACACGCATCATGTTTGGAGTGAAGAATTGAAGCACTGACATTGCGGTGTTTGTTTGCATATGAAATGTCAAGCACTTGTTATTGCAGTTTATTGTGGATTTTTATCTTTAACCTACATTTATACTCATACTGAGCACCTGTCACTTTCAGTTAGAGTGTGCAATGTTATTGTGTATTACTTTTACTTTGCATATATTGTATTTTGGCACGATCTAGTCAGCAACCGCATGACCTGTCTTGCACTCTCAGCATTTGGCACTTATATATATATTTTTTTTTTGGGGGGGCAATACTTAGCACTAGTCATTTGTATCTTTCAATACAGCATGGTCAGTTTATATGCATTTTATATTTTTATATCATTGTACTTTATATATTTAGTTCTTTACGTGAGGCGCTTCACCAGCATTGGTTTTTTACATTAAGGGCTTGTTGTGGTGTTGGTGTGTAAAGTTAGGGGTGGTGCATTGTGTTGACTATAATGCATCACTTTTTTTACCTTCTTTTTTTTAACTTTATTGAAATGTGGCAAACTGACATTGAATTCATCTTTATGCACCATAGTGTGCTGTGATGCAGTGAAGTGCATCAAAATATACTGCCTTGCATGAGAATGCATGTCCTGCTTTTTTTATTGCACAACACCGCAGTGTAGTGATATGAACTGAACTCATAGAACTCAAGGCAAATTGCCATGTCTATGTGTTGGGACTGCTTAAGGCAAGTCTGTCCAGTGCAGCCCAACACATGTTGTGAAGGAACCCTACAATACTTTACTGTAACATTACAAAGAAAAAAAACACAATCTATAATTAAAAAAAAAAAAGAAAAGATAAATGAATACATATCACAGAAAGTATTTTTGTACCTCTGCTGTGATGTCTTGTTACAGATTTTATAACAGTACAGATATAAGTCAGTGCACCAAACATCACTTTCTCGCCCTGGCTATAGTTAAATGATGGCTGGGCAGGACTGTCGTTGATACGGGCGGACGTCATATGACGTCCTCCCAGATCGCCACCTCGCACATATCTGATGGACACAGCTGATGACAGATCTGTGTACTAGCCTGTTGCAGGTACCATGGGACCGTTGTGACCAATCACAGTAGGTCATGTGATAATTGTTAGCAATGGATGGCTTCCTTTCATGCCATTCATTGTATACAATTGTGTTGCTAACTGTGATTGCTCACTGTGATCATATGGTACAGACTGGGCCAATCAAAAACCATCTGTGTCATGTGATTAGCTGTGGCCAATCACAGTTAATCACAACAAAACAAACTGAATGAATGGATTTCATTCAGTAAAATGCTTCTTTATAGCAATGACATTAAATGCTATAAGCAATTATAATGTGTAAAATAAAATACTGATTACTTCCCCAGAGTAGCACAATGTTACTATGGTAACATTATATTACTCTGGTCACAGTGTGTTAGAAAAAAAATAATTAAAAAAAAGTAATAAAAAATTGAAGAAAAGCTAAAAAACAAAAGTATATTTTTCTTTTTTGTACTGTCCTGTCTCCAGTCAGTGTTTATGATCACTGCCACACCAGAAATATGATGGTGCTGTACTGCAATAGTGACAGCATGTAAAAAAAAAAAAAAAAAAAAGTTTGAGAAACAATAACAAGTAAAATGCTTGTTTATAGCAATGAAATCCATTGTTATAAGCATTCATAATATGTAAAAAAAAAATACTGATCACTTTCCCAGAGCAGTACAATGTTAACATGGTAACATTTTATTACTCTGGTCACGGTCTGTTATAAAAAAAATCATAAAAAAAGAAAAAATTTAATAAAAATTAAAAAATAAAACAAAATAGAAAAACAAAAGTTAGCTTTTTTTTATGTACTGTCACCAGTCAGTGTCCCTGTTCACCACCACACCAAATATATGATGACGCTGTACTGCACTGGTCACAATTGTGAATTTTTTTTTCAAGTCTTCGTTTTCTACAAAATATGACAAAAAATTACAACTTCAAAGAACTTGCCGTGCCTCTTACTAAATACCTCACACTGTCTATTTTCCAAAAAGGGATAATTTGGGGATATCTGTATTGTCCTGACATTTTTGGGCCTCAAGAAATTAAATAGGCCAACATTACAGCAGAATAGGTCAATTTTCAGATATACACAATAGTTTGTGGGCTCTATAACCGTCCAACAAACTAAATAATATTACACTGATTTGGGTTATTTTCACCAAAGAAATGTAGCAGTATTATATATTTTTTGCAACATTTTATAACAGAAACGAAGAAAAGCTTGTTTTTTTTTTTAATTTTTGTTTATTTAGCAAAATTAAAAAGCAGTGGTGATCAAATACCACCAACAGAAAGCTCTATTTGTGAACAAACTGATAAAAATTTATTTTGGGTACAGCTTACAGTATTTGTAAGTTAGCACAGGCATATACAGTATGCATGGCTAATATATGCATGCACACATGTATGTGATAATATGCTTTTTGAGGGATAGCTGTATGGACATGTGTATGTTTAAATACATGTATATATTTGGGATATTTTCTAAGAAATAATTATAAGAAAAAAAAAAACTGTGCTATTATCAAGTTTATTGGATAATCCACCAATATGGCTATGTAGCGCCTCTTTGCAACCACCTTTGTGGGATTCTCACACCTACATGTGCGTCTCTGTCCGAGCCTCTGGTATAGATTCTTCCTCTGTGGTTTTCTCTTCCTTTTTCTTTTTCTTTTGGACATATTCAGGTAAATGGAAAATAAAAACTATAGATACATATTAGGCGGAATATAATAATATGTGTTAATACAATATATATGTTTTTTCAAATTTAGTGGTAATCATCTCTAACTCCTGATGAATTGGATAAAATCCAAGAAACGTGTTGAGCTTTCTGAGAATCTGAATCTGTAACTTGTATTATATTTTGAGCTGCAGCTTTCAAGGCATCTGTGATTTTAGACATGTAATTTGATGTAAAATTGTTTTTTAATATTTATGTACAAATAAAGTGTATATATTAAGAGAATGGTTGTGATGTGCCTTAAAAATCCCACCATGTCAAATGTTTCTTTAAATTCTAATTTATAGGAATGTGGCACGTTTTCGGCCATTTAATTTTGAGTTTAGTTTGGGTACAGTGTTGCAAGACCGCGCAATTGTCATTCAAAATGCGACAGTGCTGAAAGGTGAAAATCGGCCTGGGCAGGAAGGGGGTAAAAGTGCCCGGTATTGAAGTGGTTAAGATAAATATTTTGTATTGAAAATATGATAATAGCAAAAAAATACATTTAATATAGCATGTAATATGTACAACGAATCCCACCACAATGACCACTAAACTAGAACCCTAATCTATTAGCAGTCAATGCTAATAGGTAAAACATAAGACAAACTGGGGGATAACAAATGTATACATATCCACATACAGTGGGGATCAAAAGTTTTGGCACCCCAGCTAACAATTTGTATTAATGTGCATAAAGAAGCCAAAGAAAGATGGAAAAATCTCCAAAAGGCATCAAATTACAGATTAGACATTCTGAAGGCGTAAACTGAAGGTTTTACCATGGCCTTCACAATCTCCTGACCTCAACATAATTGAAAATCTATGGATAGACCTTAAAAGAGCAGTGCGTGACAGACAGCCCAGAAATCTCAAAGAACTGGAAGACTTTTGTAAGGAAGAATGGGCAAAGATACCTCAAACAAGAATTGAAAGACTCTTGGCTGGCTACAAAAAGCGTTTACAAGCTGTGATACTTGCCAAAGGGGGCAGTACAAGATATTAACTCTGCAGGGTGCCCAAACTTTTGCAGACGCCATGTTTTTGTTTTCTGTTATTTTGAAAGTGTAAATGATGGAAATAAAATCTAACTTTTCTTGACATAATATAAGAATGTCTAATCTGTAATTTGATGCCTTTTGGAGATTTTTTCCATCTTTCCTTGGCTTCTTTATGCACATTAATACAAATTTTTAGCTGGGGTGCCAAAACTTTCGATCCCCACTGTATGTGGATATGTATACATTTGTTATCCCCCACTTTGTCTTATGTTTTACCTATTAGCATTGACTGCTAATAGATTAGGGTTCTAGTTTAGTGGTCATTGTGGTGGGATTCGTTGTACATATTACATGCTATATTAAATGTATTTTTTTGCTATTATCATATTTTCAATACAAAATATTTATCTCAACCACTTCAATACCGGGCACTTTTACCCCCTTCCTGCCCAGGCTGATTTTCACCTTTCAGCACTGTCGCATTTTGAATGACAATTGCGCGGTCTTGCAACACTGTACCCAATCTAAACTCAAAATTAAATGGCCGAAAACGTGCCACATTCCTATAAATTAGAATTTAAAGAAACATTTGACATGGTGGGATTTTTAAGGCACATCACAACCATTCTCTTAATATATACACTTTATTTGTACAACTTTCGATCCCCACTGTATACTTACCAAGAAATGTACCAGAAGAGTAATGTGCAAACCTGGACATCCAGCAGGAGGGCTGGAGGTGGAAAAACCTAATGACATTTCAAGGTGAAAAACCCTTTATCACTGTAGCACTACTCCTGGAGGAGCTGCTTGTATTTTTTGCCCAGGTCTTCCCTTGTTTCGCCCTGCAGCCAGGCACAGAGTATTTCCACAGCCAGGTAAACTCTTTTGGTCATTGACTTCAATGACCAGTCTAGGGGATGTTTGTTTTTGGATATTTCTTGTAGCACTGGGGATAGGGATGGGGAATTTAGTAGGGTACTGCAAAATTAAAACTATTCACACTGAGGACATCTAGCTGATCTCTTAGTTGAGCACTATTGAAGTCCCAGCTGAAAGCAGATAGCAGACTTCTCTTTAAATTACCAGGTAGTTTAGGAGTGAGCAAAGTCTATTTAGCGATAGTAGTAGTCGCAGGGCTGAGCTCCTCAGATAGAGTCACGCTACAGCAGATTGTGGCAGTCCAAAAGTACCAAAACTGACCAAAGTCCTTTTGCAGTAGCAATGGTTGGGTACGTTCTTCAGAACACTAGCCAGTATTCCCTTTTTCTCAGACCCATGTTCACTATAAAGCACCAGAGTAGCAAAGCACACAGAGTCCCCAAGATCTCCCAGTGTCTGTACTCACAAGTCCAAGGACAGAATGGTTGCCTCCTTCCAATCTTCCAAGCAACTCTCTACAGTGAAACCAGACAGATCTTGGCAGATAGCTCCCTTCAGTCAGCTTATTGAGAACCAAGGTCACTCTTTCTAACTTCAGGTCTACATGGCAGCAAGTGCCAGGCAAGGCAAGCCTGTCTCCAGCCTGGCTTGGTGCAGTCATCTCCGGGGAAAGACAGTAAACCAGGGGTGTCAAACTGCCGGCCCTCCAGTTGTTGCGAAACTTCATGTCCCATTATGCCTCTGCCTTTGGGAGTCATGCTTGTAACTGTCAGTCTTGCAATGCCTCATGGGACTTATAGTTTGGCAACAGCTGGAGGGCCGCCAGTTCGACAACCCTGCGCTAAACTCATGTATTCACAGAGCAAAAATACCACTCCAAGCATGCAATGGGGCTATCCTCCCCTGCAACTGGCCAGGGCTGTATCCATATTCATGATGCTCATCTGCCTAGTTCCCTCCCAGGTTCTGGAAGGCTCTCATAGCTTCCCAAAGGCAGGCAGTACTTAAGGCAAACTCAGTAGCACCAGAGCATCATGAGCAGACCTAACTAGTCAATTACAGCACTCTGTTAAGCAGAGAGCCCACTTAGATTTTCCTAACAATCTCTCTGTTAAGCAGAGAAACACAGCTGTACTTATCCTAGCTATACAAATCCTAGCCCCTGACTAGGAGGATGTTACATCACATTAAAGAAGAATTCTAGGTATGGTATTTTTACATAGTTACATTGGTCCATCTTGAAAGCTGGATAGCAATTTAGTAGGCACCATACCTAGGTTCTAGGTCCTGTGCCGAGCAGCTGCCTTGCTGCACTAGGAACACAGAAGGTCTAGCACTTGGCACGGGTGCCATTCAGAGAATACTTTTCATCTTCTCAATGAATGTAGAGCATTCCCTTATTGGATGAGGTGGTGAGCATTATGTCACCACCCCACATTTCCACTTCATCCAATCAACAAACACTTCACATTCATTAGGAAAATGAAAAGTGATCTTCAAGGGGAGCCTGTGCTGAGTGGGTGACCTCCTATGTTCACAATGCAGCAAGGCAGCAGCTTGGCATGAGACACTGTGCCTACCACAGTGATTTCCAGCTTTCATGGCAATCTCATAGGTATGGTAATTGAATAGTTACATTGGTCCAAGCTGGACTAATCCAACTATTTAAAAATATCCATACCTGGAATTCATCTTTAATTTCCACCTGGAGCACATGGAGAGGACACTGCTTCAAATAAGCCAAAATGGGGCCAAAACTACAAAAACCTTGTCCCTTTCCCTAGAAATGGTACAAATATGAGGTCAGTTTCAGTACAGACTCTCCCAAAAGTCAACAATCAAGTGGAGGAAGTTGTCAAACAGGGGTGAGGAAACAGACTGACACTTGTAAGAGGCAGACTATTCTGGCTTCATATAAGTGAGACATAATGAAATAGAACTATCACTGCTTGTAAGGAAGATCAGTCTAATTCAATGGCATATATATATACAGGTTAAACTCGAAAAATTTGAATATTGTGCAAAAGTTCATTTATTGCAGTAATGCAACTTAAAAGGTGAAACTAATATATGAGATATGCTCATTACATGCAAAGCAAGATAGTTCAAGCCGTGATTTGTCATAATAGTGATGATTATGGCTAACAGCTCATGAAAACCCCAAATCCACAATCTCAGAAAATTAGAATATTGTGAAAAGGTGCAATATTCTAGGCTCAAAGTGTCCCACTCTAATCAGCTAATTAAGCCATAACACCTGCAAAGGGTTCCTGAGCCTTTAAATGGTCTCTCAGTCTGGTTCAGTAGGAATCACAATCATGTTAAAGACTGCTGACCTGACAGTTGTGCAGAAAACCATCATTGACACCCTCCATAAGGAGGGAAAGCTTCAAAAGGTAATTGCAAAAGAAGCTGGATGTTCCCAAAGTGCTGCATCAAAGCACATTAATAGAAAGTTATGTGGAAGGGAAAAGCGTGGAAGAAAAAGGTGCACAAGCAGCAGGGATGACCGCAGCCTGGAGAGGATTGTCAGGAAAAGGCCATTCAAAAGTGTTGCGGACTTTCACAAGGAGTGGACTGAGGCTGGAGTCAGTGCATCAAGAGCCACCACACACAGACGGATCCTGGACATGGGCTTCAAATGTTGTATTCTTCTTTTCAAGCCGCTTCTGAACAAACAACACCAGAAGCATCTTACCTGGGCTAAAGAAAAACAGACCTGGTCTGTTGCTCAGTGGTCCAAAGTCCTCTTTTCTGATGACAGCAACTTTTGCATCTCATTTGGAAACCAAGGACTCTGCAAGATGCTTGAAGTCCAGTGTAAAGTTTCCACAGTCTGTGTTGATTTGGGGAGCCATGTCATCTGCTGGTGTTGGTCCACTGTGCTTCATTAAGTCAAGGGTCAACACAGCCGTCTACCAGGAGATTTTGAAGCACTTCATGCTTCCTTCCACAGACGAGCTTTATGGGGATGCTGACTTCATTTTCCAGCAGGACTTGGTACCTGCCCACACTGCCAAAAGCACCAAAACCTGGTTCAATGACCGTGGGATTACTGTGCTTGATTGGCCAGAAAACTCGCCTGACCTGAACCCCATAGAGAATCTATGGGGCATTGCCAAGAGAAAGATGAGAGACATGAGACCGAACAATGCAGAAGAGCTGAAGGCTCTTTCATAACACCTCAGCAGTGCCACAGGCTGATAGCTTCGACGCCACGCCGCGTTGAGGCAGTAATTGCTGCAAAAGGGGCCCAAACCAAGTACTGAGTACATATGCATGCTTATACTTTTCAGAGGTCCGATATTGTTCTATGTACAATCCTTGTTTTATTGATTGCATGTAATATTCTAATTTTCTGAGATTGTGGATTTGGGGTTTTCATGAGCTATAAGCCATAATCATCACAATTATGACAAATCACGGCTTGAACTATCTTGCTTTGCATGAGTCTATCTCATATATTAATTTCACCTTTTAAGTTGCATTACTGAAATAAATGAACTTTTGCATGATATTCTAATTTTTCGAGTTTCACCTGTGTATATATATATATATATATATATATATATATATATATATATATATATATATATATATATGTGTGTTATTTTTTCAGGGAAGAGGTTCATTGTAGCAAATTAGAAGTTCTAGGGGAAAACATAAATGAAAAATGTGGAAAAATAAGTATATTTTAAAACTCAAACACACCATGGAACAACATATACTGTAAATAAGATGGGATCTATGCGCTCCCTACAGAGGAGGATCATATAAAGCATAAGCTCAGAAATGTAAAGATACTGATAAATCCTTGTCCTCAATTTATAAAGTGGTAAACAGACTATAGTTCTACTTTAAATTTCAGAACTTAGGAATCCACTGCTACTTGGGGTGGAGTGGCTGACCAGAATGGAGGGCAGTAAATATGCAGATGGTGATGAAAGCCACAGAGTGGACACAGAGGACTTGACTGACCACTTGCCTAGGGGTGGTGAGAGCCCTGAAAAGGACAGAGGAGCAGAGTCTAGTACGCACTATGAGAAAATAGGCCTAATTATCGGCCGATTTTCCACGAAGGTACGTATCATGATGCAACCTACAATGGCATTAACTTGTATGAAAATTCTAGGTCTACGTAGACAAAGTTCTTTCTTGTGTACAATTTCTATGTTTATTGCCACCTTCTTCTGGGTTCTTCTTTGCTTCTAATCATGCGCTTTTTTTACTATTCGATTATTTCTGTATGATTACTGTACACATTGAGTGAAAATTGGACGCTGTGTACGCATACAATAAAAAAATTTTTTTCATCTGAAAAGTCGGAATCGGCTATCAAAAGCACTATACTAACGAACAGATAATTGACTAATCATTTCTTGTACTGACATTTTCTTCCAATTTTCTTATCCTGTGTATGGGCTTTAAGATACAGCCTGGTCTTCAACAGAGTTCCTACAGGTGGAAATATTGCGCTGCAGGATATAGCCAGGTTGTGGTCCTCTAACTCACCTGAGCAGGCCACAACTGAGAGCAGGAGAAAAACTCTCTAGCAGCACTGAGGCACTAGACTTACAAGACAGCAGGGGCCACTCACGCTGCAATGCATACAGTCACCACACCTACAGTCCCAGTACAGTATACACACATACAGTCACGGCACCTACAGTCACAGTACAGTATACACACCTACAGTCACATTTTTATGTGCATTTCCACGCCTTTTTATGCATATTTCTGTGTGTATTTATGCCCATTTTTCTGCATAGTTTTTTTTTTAAAGGCATATTTCCTCTGACCTAATTATTGTGGACAAGAGATGCATTTGTGCTCATTTACGCATGTTTCTATGTGTTGCAGCAAGATATTATGCAGACGTTGCATAAAATCGCACAGCTCTGGAATACATAGAAACACGATGTTCTGGTGTGAACATGACACATAGAAAACTACTGTTTTCTATGTGTCATTCGAGTTACCTGTGTTTTTCCATGCCAATAAAATACAAGTAATTGCACATGGTGTTAACTGGCTCTGAGAGACAAACAAGAGACACAAACTGGGAGTGCAGTTCAACATTACAGAACACGTCCAGTTAAATATAACTCACTACCACTAGCTACATGAAGAACATTTATACAAAACACTGAACAGGGAAGCAGATGAAAACAAAGTAATTAGACGATAAAGGATACATGAGCCAATACTTGCACAAATTCAATTCCAAATACATTTTATGACTGAAGTCTTTTTTATAATATTTATTGTATCCTCAGTTTTAGCATAATCTATAGCTCAAATATGTTACCATTTTTCTGTTCCTTAAAATTTAAAGGCTCAACCCACTGGAAACAGATATTGCAGTCTTATGCTGGCTACACATTATACAATTTTCTTTTTTCCATAATAAATTTTTATTTGGTTTTACATATATAGTTACAAAACCAAAAATCAAAACTAGGACAGTGAAAAGCTGCACAATATCACAGTATAGGTGTTGCAGTAAAGTTTAACAAAGAGAAAAAAAGGAAATTCTAATAATTCCTAACAATCCTACTAGTTCCATGAAATAATCATTTTAAAGTATCCAAAAAAGGTTAAAAGTATTTCCAAGCTTTGTCAAATTTAGTAATTCTATGGTTTAGGTAAGCTAAAGATTTCTCATAGATGAAGTGGGTCTGGACTAGCTCAATGACTTCTTTTAGAGTAGGGGCTAAGTCTTTTTTCCAGTGTCTAGTAATTGTAAGTCTTGATGCTAGAAGAATATGTGTCAATAAGAGTCGATAATGGATTGGATATGTATCCTATCTTTATATTCAAAATGGCTAGGGTAGGATTTGGTTGTTTTAATATCCCAGTAATTTCCGATATCATGTGGAAGACTTCATACCAATAGTTTCTAATATTTTTACATGTCCATAATATATGTAATAGAGTACCAATCTGACCACATTTTCTCCAGCATTGAGGACTATGTTGTTCTGAGAATTTGGCCATTTGGTAAGGGGTTGGATACCATCTTGTGGAAATTTTGTGCGTTATTGTCAGGAATGGTCTGGCCAGTAATGGTGGGACTCACCTGCCTTGTGGGCTGCAGTACCAGGGCTGGCCAACGGGTGCTCCCAGCAATCAGAGACTCAACCCTGCAGCCAGCCAAACACCTGAAACTGCTTATGTAGGTGTATTTAAGTGATGGACAGACCTGCAGTCTGGGCCTTGGTGTGTGTGTTTTTCCTGGGCCCTGTATCTTGTAATCCTGCATTCTTGTTCCTGTTCCTGTGTTCCTGCTAGTACGTTTCCTTGTTGCCAAACTCTGCCTGTTCTGATTACGCTGACCCTCTCCTGCTCTGACCCCGGCTCGTTCCTGACCATCCCTCTGCCTGACCCTCTGTACCACGCTGCCTGCTACCTGCTGAACCTGGCTTGTGACCCCGACCATTCTCCGCTTGCTCCCCCTGTACCTACCTGCCCGATTGTTATTGACCCGGCCTGCCTGACGACGCTTGCATTGTATGTACTGTTATCTGTGGGTGGTTGGTTTGGTTCATTTGCACTGTGTTATGTTTTAGTATTGCACTGCGTTTATGTTTGTATTGTTAGTCTTTAATAAATTATATTGTTTATAACTTATCTGAAGCCTGCATTTCCCTGCGTCAGTCACAGACCTCTGGTCATACCCTGGAGCCCTGACAGTTATCTCCCAAAGTTTAACACATCTAGTAGCTGAAAACAAATTCCTGAATGCACATTCCCACTGCTCATTAGAGATTTCAGTATCTAAGTTTTTTCCCCCACTTGATTAAAGGAGTAGTCTTATTAAATTCTGATTTACATTGTAGAAGGTTATAAAATAGGGTTATACCACCTGATTTAGGAGTAGCAAAGCTATAGAACTGTAAAGATACTTTGGGTATATATATTGTTTTTACTGGATGTTTCGATAGGCAATGACTGATGCGTGCATAGGCTGATTTTTCAGAAGGGAAGAGATTTAATTCTTGCATAAGGAATTCAAAATTTTTTATGTAATTTTTAACATAAATATCTTGTATTGTGCATATACCATGATGTTTCCAGTTCGAGATATCTATGCTAGGCATTACAACTTCTAAGGCTGTTATAGGTATAGGAAGAGGATTATTCCGAGAGGATCTATAGGCATGGAGCTTAAGGATTTCCAGGCTTCAATTGAGGCTTGTATAGTTGGTGTTGTTTTACTAGTGGGAATCCTTTGCCACGAGCTCACTAGTAGTATGGCGCTTAAATCTGTAGTAGAGGCTAGAGTTTTTTCAATGTCACCCCATTTTGTATCATCATCCACTATAAACCAATATTTGAGTTAATCTAATAATGATGCTTTGTGATAGTCCCTAATGTCAACAAATCCCATTCCTCCTTTTTTGTGTTTGATTAATATATTATGTGAGCATATAGGTCTCATATTTCCACAGACTTATTTTTTAAGCATAGATGGTAGGTTTGTTAAATAGGAAGATTTAATTGGGATTGGAATTGATCTAAATAGATAGAAAATCTTTGGCAATATGAACATTTTAATTTTGGCCAGTCTTCCAGACCAGGGTAGTTCATGTTTAGCCATTTGATTAAGGTGGGTTTGCATTTTTGGAATTAATTTAGAATAATTGGGAGTTCCTAGGTCAGAGGTTTTGTTTGTCAACAATATTCCAAGATAAGGAATGGCTTCATTTTCCCAGATGTAGGGAAATTTGTTTCGGAGGTGCATTTTTAGAATGTGATCTACACCTAGATTTAGGATATTAGATTTGGATGCATTTATTTTATAATATGAAATATTACTGAATTGTATGAGAGTTTGTTGAATTGCTGCTAAAGAAGTAGAGGGATTAGTTAGCACTAAAATGATGTCTTAAATAAAGAGCGTTATTTTGTGGTGGTTTTTACCTATATAGAAGTCATGTATATCTGAATTGTTTCTTATAGTTTCAGCAAGAGGTTCAATTGATAGGTTAAAAACTTGTGGCAACAATGGGCATCCTTGTCTGGTACCATTCATAATTAAGAATGGTTTGGATAGCATGTTAGATACACAGACTTGGGCAGAAGGATTTGAGTAAAGTGCTGAAATAGCATTAATAATTGTTCCTGAAAATCCAAATTTATGCAATACTTGGAAAATTTATGTCCAGTGTATCCTATCAAAAGCCTTTTCGGCGTCCAGAGCAAGTAATAAGGAGGGAATTTTATGTGAGTCTGTGTAAGGAATTATGTTGAGTAGTTTCCGGGTTGCATCAGATGTTTTGTCTATCTTTAGTAAAGCCTAACTGCTCAGGCCTGATCAAATCTGGGAGTATATTGGCCAGTCGACATGCTATAATTTTAGCGTAGATCTTAATATCAGTATTTAATAAAGAAATAGGCCTTTTTTTGTGGGTTATCTGGATCTTTACCTGATTTGGGGATTGTTACAATTAATGCTTGTAGCATTTCAGAAGGTAATGAGGCGGAAGAAAACGTGTCAGTGTATAGTTGGTTTAGATGAGGGCTCAGGGTATTTTTTAAAATTTTATAGTACTCACTGGAAAATCCATCTGGTCCCAGACTTTTGCGATTGGGTAGTTTTTCTATTGTTCTGTTTATTTCATTTATTGTGATGGGGGAGTTTAAGATACTTAGTTGTGATTTCGAAAGAGTGGGTAAGCGAATTTGTGATAAAAATGTTTGTATGTTTTCCATAGAAGGTTGGAGAGTGGATTTGTGTTGATTTAGGTTATAAAGAAAATCGTAGTAACTAGCAAATGAATTTGCTATTTCTTGAGGATTAATGATTTTTAGTTTTATCTTTTGGGTTGATAAGATACGGTAATTTAGTTGTAGTATGCATTGATTTCATTTTATTCGCTAGATATTTCCCTGCTTTGTTTCCATTAGAGTAGTAGCTAAGTTTTAATCTTTGCGTACTTCTATCAAATTGGTACATTAGTAAGGAGCGTAATTCGTTCCTTAGTCTGGAGGGTGTATTTGAGGTGGTTTGATCAATTTGAGCTTTATTTTGCGTTTCTAGTTTGCAAATATCCTGTAGTAAGTCATTAAGCTGTTTATTTCTTTGCTTTTTAGCTTTAGCGCACATTTGTTAAATTATACTACGTATATATGCTTTGTGAGCGCACCAAAGCATGTCAGATGTCTGTTACAGCATGCTGGGGGTTAATATCTGTCATTCTAAGTTTAGATTTTTCTGGGCTCTTGAGAGTCATTGATAGAGGAAGTAGAGAAAGCAATGGAGACAGGCTGAATTAAGATAGGGCTGTTTTTCTGCTTAACAGGTGTCACAGGAGAAGCTGCAGAGACTTGCCTGTGTGTTGAGTGAGAGGAGGAGGATCCTGAGCTGCTACTGCCGTGTTGGGGATTGCTGTGATCCAGGCAAGGGCGAAACTCTGTTAGTTTCAGGAGTTTCCTCTCAGCTTTCCTCTTCTTTGTCATCTCCCTGAGCGTCACGGGGCTGTTGCCTCTCCTCTAGTCACTTTTGGAGTGTCAGGTCTGCCACTGAGGTGTGCTGGCACTATGAGTACAGCAGAGCTGGGTGGTTATACAGCCATTCAGCTTCCGCTCCAGCCACGCCCCCATTATACAATTTTCTTGTTCAATTTAAATTTACCTTCAACTATGTAGAGCAAGGGCCTGTCTGATTGCATACAATTTGAAAGTGTTTAGGTTTGACTTCATCATCAGCTTTGGTAAATCTAAATGAAATTGTACAAAAAAATTATTGTATAATGTATATTCAGTTTAAGAACAATTCCATATGGTTAAATCTCTGAGTCCCCCCCCCCCCAAAAAAAAAATGGCTCTGAAATATTCCTTCAGCATGAAATATGAAGAGCCAAGGTTTCATTTAGTCTGTTGGCTTTCATCCATAATGGTGATATTAATTATGGGTGGAAAGATAAATATTTTTTGCAATAGAAATACATTGTGTGTCCGGAATATGGCACTTTACTGTCTTTTGAATACAGACACTGCTGGATTTCCTCCTAGTGCCTTTTAAGACCCCTTTTAGTTGCTAGGCAATAGGCAATTTTAATAAACATGCATTTTTTTAAAGAAATAAATTAGTGCTTTTTAATATGTAGCTCAAAATCTTTCTATTTATGCTTGGTTAAATATGACATATGGCTTTATCGGATGGCACACTAAAGGTTTCTAAAGAAGAATAAGCATGCAGTGTTACTATGCTATGAATAACCTACATAACTGGTAATTTCCTGTTGTTCAGGACTATTTAGAACACAAACCTAGTGGGGTGAGTCAGGGGACTTATGCAGAGGCAAATAACACATGAAAAGTAAGTCTGAACTTAATACAAAATTTATCATGGTCTGCAAACTATGAGGCTCATTTAATAGCATTATGACTATCCAACCAGGTTTGTATCCAATTAGGCAAGTCCTTGTTCGCGTTGTTGTTGAGTTCAAAGAGATTTTACAGTCAGACCATAAAGTTTATGGTGAAAATTATACTTTAGGACAGGGGTGGTCAAACTTTGAGAGGTGGAGATCTACCTGAACAACACGGAAGAAATAAAAGCAGGGTTCTACCTATAGGGGTCGCAATTGCAACCCAACCAAATGCTGCATGCCTGGATAGGAGGAGCTGCATATCTCTCCATATTCCTCCTGCAGCCACTGAATGCCTGGAGGGAGAGGAGGAGAAGCTGGCATTCAATGGTTGCTGGAGGAACATGAAGAGATCAGTTTCTCTATATGCACCTGCCCCGACGATTCTCCTATCTAGTTTTATACTGCAGTCCTCTGAGCTCTTTTCCTGCCCCCCATGCTCTCTCCTGGTCCCCCTTGTCCCCTGCAGCTCTGATGGGTTCCCCTCTCCCACCGGCTGCTGCAGGAGATCTGTCAGGATGGAGAGCAGGGAAGGGGCTGGTAAATGTGAAGTTTAACGGCCCCTTCCTTTTCTGAATGGTGAGTTAGAGTTCGATACTGATCACTGACTCTGTCCATTCATAACTGAAACATAGTCAACTGTGTTGACTATGTTTCAGTTTGTGAATGGTGGGGATGCTTTGTACAGAGCTACTCCTATTCATTCATTCAGTGCAGCTGGGCTGCAGAAATGGAGATTGAGGGCTGTGTCCTCAATCTTCTTTCTCTATCTCAAAGGTGGAACATCATAGGTCTGTTTAGAGCCCTGAACCCCCCCTCCCCCCCCAACGGGGCTTCTAAAAAAATTGTGAAAAAAAAATTTAAACTGTAAAAAAAAAAAAAAAGATACTGACACCAGGGGGGTCCTTCATGGTTTCTTGCACCGAGGCCATGAAGGTTCTAGTTACGCCACTGGGTTGCACCTTTTAACTATTTATTTATGTTTAGAAGAAATGTACTAGCAAGACCCCAATAATAAGTAATGACCTATAATTCCTGCAAACCATAGCATAGTGGCCGCAACATGTGTACAACCCTGGCTGCTGCCTCTGCAGCTAAAGTGGGAGTGGTTGGGAGGTGGTAAAACTGCAGCTCAGCAGAGGGGTTTTACTGATCCACAAACTGCTAGTGTTAATGAGCCCTAGCGCACAGACCACTTTACAAAGCACCACCAAAGGCTTTGTTTAGAAGTGTGGTTGAGCCACATTTTGCCACCTGCCTTTAAGCTGCAATAGGAAGAGGACTGGGATGTGTACATGCTGCGGGCATGAAGCTCAAAGTTCACCCAACATGTAGTGACCGTTGGGCTGTGAACCTGCTGAACGCTACACATTTAAATAAATGGAGAAATGCCACAAATGCCCCGCAACCGAGTGCAATGCATGTGGCTGCAGAGCAATTAACGTAAAAAATGGGGTTAAAACAGGCGGTGAGGAGACATCACAGCACTTCCCCACCGCCTGCAGGTAGCTTCTGAATCGCAAACTGAATGTGGATCAGACTTCAGAAGTAACGGAGATTTAAATCTACCCAAAATAACCCCCTCTGCTCAATATAATTCACCCCCCCCAAGCCCATATATCTCTCTAGAGATCGTAGATGCCGCAGTACAGAAAACCCCTCGTTCTTTGCCACCCCCATCCCCAACAGGGTACAGAACAGCAAGAACAGAGGACACCCATCCCTTCTCTGCACTCACTCACCAGATAACATAGCAGCTCAGAGTGAAAAGTCCGAAGCAGGGAAGGAGAATTGATCCCGCTCTTACTAAAACAGCAGGTGTGGGTTCACTGGGTTATTTTTTTTCTATTTTGTGTTACATAGCGCTAGGATAAACATTGACAGCCACAGAACCACCTGGCGGGACCTCTAGTAACCCACAGGATAGGATTCCCCAGAGCGCGAAGTCTAAGTCCCAGTCCGCTTGTTCACCAGAGCCCCTGATGGTGGGGATGGACTTGGAGCAGACCGAGACCAGGTCATGGACCCTGGGTACACCCATCTGTGGTAGGGGGGACTGCCAGAGGTATCTGCAAGGAAAGAGCCTGATGTGAAGAGGCGGATGGCCTCGAGCGGGACGGATGGATGAGCAGAAGCGTGGTCAGACAAGCCGAGTCAGTAATCGTGTGAGCAGCGCGGTACAATGCAGTGGACAGAGAATAGTCGGGTCACTCGCCGGGTCAGTAACAGAATATCCAATCCAAAAGGGGGCATCCAAGAGAGAGGTCAGACAAGCCAGGGGGTCAGAGCAGGAGAAATCAACACAGTCAGGGACAATCCGGGTCAGCAACGATCAGATACAGAGGCTACAGGAACACATGAACACAGGAAAGACCAAATGGCAATCCATGTCAGCGCAGAGTGGATTTAAATACTGCACCCACGCTGTCATTGGTGCCAGGTGCGCACCAGCGGCCGCGAGTGCGCATGCGCGAGTTTATCTTCGCCGCGGCCAGCCAGGACCTAGTGCCCGTACTCCGGCACGAGTCGGCACATTGCGCCTGCGGCGGGCCCTGCGCTGCGGCGGACCCTGACAGCAAGTCTCCACCTCTGATCAGCTCAGTTCTCTCCTCCCCTCCCAGGGGGGGCCATAAGATGCTGGGGAGGTCTAGTGTTGCTGGGGTGAGTCTTATTTTTGCTGGGGGCCAATTGTTCTTGGGAGGGATCTACTGTTGAGGGAGGGTCTATTGTTGCTTCCTGCTGAAGGGTCTATTGATGCTGGCTGTGGGGAGATCTGTTGTTGCTGTCTGGGGTCTGTTGTTGGTCGGGGTATTTTATTGCGGGCAGTCCATGCTGAACCCACAAGGGATCTATTGGTGGTGCAGGGAGATCAATATAACTGCTTTTCTTGTTATAATTTACAAATCCCCTACAATTTACTTAGCACCACAAAATAATATTTTCTTCTGTATTCTATTTTTGCTGGGGTGTGTCTTACTTTGCTGGGGGGTCAATTGTTCCTGTGAAGGATCTACTGTTGAGGAAGGGGTCTATTGTTGTTTGCTGCTGAATGGTTCATTGATGCTGGGTGTGGAGAGATCTGTTATTGCTGTCGGGGGGGGGGGGTGTTGTTGATGAGGATCTATGGTTGCTGTATGGGATCTATTGTACCGTTTTTCTTGTTACCGTTTTCAAATTCCATACAATTTTCTTGGCACCACAGATGATACTTGCCTCTGTATTCTTTCAGGGGACAATACTAGTAGGTGGGTAGAGGGTGGAACCAAGAGGCAGAGGCAAGGAGTGACTCAGAAAGGGGGAGTTCCTGCACCTATTCTCTGACAAGAAAAAAGCAATAGTGTTACTACTGAGTACTAAGTATTACTTTCATTGATTTTTCTGTGATATTGCATACTTTGTACACTTAACCTAGTGTGTCAAAGGGGCTGAAATTCTTAAAGAAATGGACGCAAAGAACAGAGGACCCATTTTAACTAGCGGCTCCTGATGGGATAGTCTGTGAAAAAATACTTATACTAATAAACTGAAAAATTCAAGAATATAGGATGAAAATTAAACTCACTGCCTGATCTTATTGGTTATTCGGTAGTATCAAAGCAATTAATTCCATCACATCCTGCAGCATAATCACTGGTATAATTCATAAATATTACTCACTAATGGATATGGCTAGGAATGTTTATTAGCAAGCAGTTCATCCACGATATCAAATTGAAGAAAGCATCCTAACATTAATCTAGGATAATTGAATTCAATGCAGGTCTTATTTTAATGTGCACAAAATACCCAGTCACAAAAAATTATTTTATCCAATTTAGAACAGCACATAGATCGCTGCTACATGTAAGCTAAGTAAAGGCTTGACTTGCCTGTCATCCCCACAGATGTATGCATATAATTGCTGAGTTAAGCAGAGCTCCAATAATTGTGTTTACTTATACTTATTAAAGCCCAGCTCCATCAGTTTGGATAAAGTAGAAAATAGTTCTCTAGCTATTAAAACTATCAAGTTTTAAATGCTTGCATAATAGAGAAAGTGAGGAACGCTGGATTAATTCAAAACAGAGCAGGGGACAGGGCTGATAGCAAACTGAAACTGTGTTTAATGAGCTGAAAGACATTGACATCTGTATGTGTCAGTATTTCCTTTTGAAAAAGTCACTTTAGGAGCCATGTGGGGCCCTTTGGCTATAAGACTACTGTGGCACTACAAGGCTCATAAACAACAAAATATGTGGATAAATTCAAATATAAAGTATATAAAGTATATATATATATATATATATATATATATATATATATACTGTTAGTAAACTCAACCATGTGAAAATTCTTATACAACATAACGTGCTTTGTGCTCAAGATGCTGTTTCCTTCAGATCCACTGCTTCCATTTTAAGCCTACTTCTTTAATCTTATATTTGTTGCTATATTAACCACTTTCCCTCCAAAGAATTAACCCTTCTTCCTGACCAGGCCATTTTTTGCGATACGGCTCTGCATTACCTTAACTGACAATTCCACAGTCATGCAACACTGCACCCAAATTAAATTTACATCCTTTTTTTCCCACAAATAGAGCTTCCTTTTACTGGTATTTGATCGCCTGTGTGGTTTTTTATTTTTTTGCGCTGTAAACAATTTTGAAAAAAAAAAAACAATATTTATGACTTTTTGCTATTAAATATGTCCAGTAAAAAAATTTTAAAAATCAAATTTCGTCATAAATTTAGGCCAAAATGTATTCTGCTACATGTGTTTATGGAAACAAGAATTCCTTTGTCCTGCTTAGGGAAACAAATTTCATTTGATTGGAAATGCAAACTTGAAGATACATCTAGTTGTTCTGGTTCAGAATTATTATTATCCAAAGCAAAATCTGAAAGCTACAGTTGCTAATATAACAATTGAGTATCACTCACTGGTAATCCTAAAACTGTACCAATATTTGTTCTCTCCCTGCTACAGGAATAATTAGATACTATAACATTCTTGTTGATTACATCCTACCCATTTATTCACCCATAAATCTGTATGATTTTATGCAAATACATATTCTCGGAGAAAACTTTGCAAAATTCCTAGAGCAGGTATTCCCCTTTGGAATGCTTGAGCAATTATTTTAAAATTGTTAAAATTATATCTCTAGGCATGTTATTGTGGGAATGTTGCTTGCTGTCCATTAAATTTAAAGTAATATTTGAAAATGGACTGCAGATGGTCCTATAACTATTGCTGTCTTCTGAACTTTAATACTTTTACATCCCACTAGGACTGCTGTTTCTAGATCATACTTTAATGTATTAATATCCATATTATTATTAATACTTCCAATAGTACTAACTCCTCCTTCCAATTTTACTATTGGCTCCAAACCATTTATCAATACCATATTCCAAATTAATAAAATAATCTTGACATTGAGGAAATGTTCCATCTGAAAATGTTACATTTCCAAAGTATAATCACAAAATGTCCTTCTCTCAAGAGATGTGTGATTTGGAAATTATTAATATGAAAATGACTGGCAGGAATACATTTTGTATTGGTGCACTTAGTTTTCTCAGGAGACACCACTACAACATCTACAGTATAACATTTATTAGGATAATTATCTGATATGCAACACCCATACTGTATATACCATTTATATCATTTAGATTTGGACTAGTTTGATGATAAATAAAGTTATTATTAGTCAAATCCATATTTCCAAAATTACCCTTACGAATTATATTAGTTGTGCTGTGAATAAGATTACCCAAAAATCTGCCATTTCTCTTCCAAGGTAATAGAGAATTTTGAGGCTGTTTATTTGTGTACTACACATCAAAGTTAAATATCCTTTCCTTATGTAATTTTAGGAGATTGTGGAGATACTTTTATTTCTGGAATAATCAAATCAACAACTTCAATCACCTTGCTATTTGAAAATCCAGTACTCTAATTATATCTTCTTTTTTATATCCTGGTATTTTAGTTGTTATCATTATCTTGGCATAAATCGTTTCCATTGATTAGTGTGGACCCACATTTTGTGTTGTCTCTTTGCATTTTTCCCCAGAATTGAAAGGTCTGTAGACCTGTATTATTAAACCTAGTGTGTCCAAAATTTCAAAAGGACCTTTCCAAATGACTTTGCCACATTCTGTTCTAAAGGTTTTAATCATGACCTGTCCACCTTTGTCAAATTTTGCCAAGTGTGAAGGAATTGCTTTCTGCATTTTCTTAGCTGCGTATGGCAAGATGGTGTTCAAATTGTTATGCAACATCAGAGCTATTTCGTTTTCTCAACAGAGTAGGCAAAAAAGGTTCATGTGGGAACATAAGTGGCATTTTCCTACCTGTCATCAGTTCAAATGGACTGTATTGTCTAGATGAGGATGTTGTACTTCTATTACTCATCACAACAAAAGGTACAGCATCTGCCCATGTATTTTCTCTGTCTAGTAACATCTTTGCAATACTTGATTTGACAGTCCTGTTCATTATTTCCACAATACCCGCAGATTGTAGATGGTATGGAATATGAAATCTTTGTTGGATTCACAATATATTGCACGTTGCTTGCATGATTTACCTGTAAAACGAGATCCACAATCCAAACTGAGACTCATTGGGATTCTGTAAGTTGAGAAAATGTAATCAATTAACATTCTTGTAGTTGTCAGTATTTGTTATCTTTACCCATTTTTAAAACAAATATCTAGAACTATGAGAGCATATCTGAATCATTTTTTTCCTGTTGCCAGTGGTCCTATTTAGTCAAATTGTAATGTGAACCATTGACCATCAGCAGGAGGAATTCTTTGTGAAGTAGATTTCTGGACCTTTGGTCTGGGGTTCATTCGATCACATGTAAGGCGAGACTGAATTATGTTGTCTACCGTTTCTTCATTTTTTTCCCAGAAAAGATTTTCTAGCAGTATCTGCATACTTACATGGCCTAAGCATTCATGATTGTATTTTGTAAACCTCACTTGTAAATGTTTTGATATAACAGAATGCAGAACCCTGTTAAAGTCATGACACAAAATCCCGTTTTCACAAAAGGACATTTTGGATCAATCTGAGAAGCAGAAAAGGACAGATCTTTTTGCTGTTCTTCTGCAAATGAGGGGATCTGTGTATTTATATTCCTGACTGCATTTACTGAAGATGGTTCAAGCTGCATCTCTGACTGTTCATTACAAGCTACTTCTTTTGTTAACATATCAGCTGCCCTGTTACCTATAATCAATTCATCATTTTCTTTCCTATTAGCTGGTACTTTAACAATCGCATAGGCACAAGGCTTTTTTCTCTGCTAGTACAAAAATTGATTCCAGTATCTCTCAGTGTA
Organism: Staurois parvus; assembly: GCF_062004578.1. Lineage (NCBI taxonomy): Eukaryota > Metazoa > Chordata > Amphibia > Anura > Ranidae > Staurois > Staurois parvus. Next base: position 2,977,260 of record NW_028318023.1, on the reverse strand, counting down.
CTAAAGCTTTGTTTGAAGCATCTATTATTTTCCAAATTGGCATATAGTGAGAGAACACACAACATATGAACGGTAACAATAGATTACAAATGAACCTTGGTTCTCTTTTTTTGTCTCTATGACCAATAGTTTTTTTGCGGAAAAGTGTCCTGAATGTCTAGGTTAAATGGTATATCCTCTCTTTGGAAACCAGATTGCAAAGCCTGAGCACAATAACATGAACCACTCACAAACACAGGTTCATCAGTCTTCTCTGCCTTTCTACGAAACAGAGGAGAATAAGCCTCTTGGACTTCACATGAACAGTTCTAATTCATTACGCTCAATTAAAGAAGTACATATCTGGCATTATGTTTAACATGGATCTACTTAGGTGATAAAGCCAACAACCATTGTAAAAACCTTTGATTGGAAACACCTGTAATATTTTTCTCAAGGAGAAATTTCAGAGTGGAATGAGGTGTCTGTAGGATAATCATAGGAATTGTCTTAGTACTTAGAATGTTGTTGGTACAGCAAATGCAGCAAAAGCGATAACCCTTTCTTGGAGAAGTTGCCATTTTTCTGGACTGATTTGATTTTTGAGAAACTTGATCTCCTGTTTCATGAGATGAATGTTACATGCATTTAGCTTGAGATCTGCATCTTGAAGCAGATCAAACAATTCTGCTAAAAGGGTTAAATATTCTTCCTCACTTTCTGTTGACAATAAGATATCATCCACGCATTGTAAAATACAATCTGACCCAGAAAACTTTGACAAGACCTTTGCTAAGGCTTGATGAAATGCACACAGAAAATAGAGGCCTTGAGGAAGATGTGTGAAGGTGTAATGTTTGTTTTTAAACATAAATGCAAATTTATATTGACAACTCTTAGTTAAAGGGATTGGGAAAAATCCATTGGCAATGTCAATCACAGAAAACAATTTTGCTGCTTTTGCATCAGTTGGGACATTATGTCTGCCGTGTCTGCCACAATCAGAGCACGATTTGAGATATAATTATTCAGCATTCAGCAACCTTAATGAATTAGGGTCATCTCATTTAGGTACTACACATAACGGATTGTTTGTTACTGAATTTGTTTGATAACCAGTTGTTGAAGAAGATTTTGTATGACAATTGATACTGGTTCAATAAATTCTGGTGGCAATTTATATTACTTCTGAGCAGGAGCATTTGTGCATCTACTTCAATATCTTTAAATAACCTTGCTTCATTTTTGCCTTGGCTCCAAAATTTTTTGTATGATTTGACCAATTGTTCTAGTTCTCAGTTATCACCAATATCTGGACCTTTATAGACTGCAGCAATCACTTCTGTTAAACAGCTGCTGCAGACTTCACTGTAATCTGCTGGGCCTATTTCCACTGGTTTACGATTAATGGATATTTTCCAGATGACTCAGTTTGGCAGATCAATTATCCAACATCTTTGTTGAATGACATCTGTCCCAATAATGTTCTCTGCACCTAGACAATACTAAATATCAATCTCAGTATCCAAATTGTGATAGATATTTCAGCTCCTATGGACGATGGACTGGGCAATGTACCATCAAATCTTGGGTGAGAACCTTCTTCCCTCAGCCAGGGCATTGAAAATGGGTCATTGATGGGTATTCCAGCATGACAATAACCCAAAACACAAGGCCAAGGCAACAAAGGAGTGGCACAAAAAGAAGCACATTAAGGTCCTGGAATGGCTAGCCAGTCTCTAGACCTTAATCTAATTGAAAATCTGTGGTGGGAGCTGAAAGTTCAAGTTTCCAAACGTCAGCCACCAAACCTTAATAACTTGGAGAGGATCTGCCAAGAGGAGTGGGCCAAAATCCCTCCTGAGATGTGTGCAAACCTGGTAGCCAACCACAGGAAACGTCTGACCTCTGTGATTGCCAGCAAGGGATTTGCCACTAAGTCGTGTTTTGTGAAGGGGATCAAATACTTATTTCTCTCATGAACATGTAAATCAGTGCATAATTTGTTAGACATGCATTTCGTTTGAATATTTTGTTGCTATTCTGTCTCTCAGTGTTACAATACACCATTTGATTTCTAGACTGATCATTTCTTTGTGAGTGGACAAACATTCAATATCAGCAGGGGATCAAATACTTATTTCCTTCACTGTACATCAATAAGAAATTTCAGTTTTTGTCCATTCAATTTTACTCTAATATAAGGGCATCCACATATGTCTATGTATATTGGCGTTACGTATCCTAGATATAGAGACTATATTTCCCTTTTAATGTCTTGTAGTCAAGAAGTAGAGTAAGCATCAAATAATTTGAATCAACAGTGGCTGATTGCAAGTTCTTTTCATTCGTTCCATTGATGATTGATAACCTTCTGATCTGTTTCATCAGAGAAGTACAAGGAAGAGATGATTTGGTTATATCCGGACAAGGAGGAACAGATGGTTCAAGAGAAATAAGTCCATTTCTTTACCCAAATGTATTATTTTCGATTGTCTGTACATCTTTCACAAAAATTTGTACGTTGCCATTTTAAATGTCCTAGTTTCTGACAGCAGTAACAAGTGATTAGCTCTCTTTGTCTCTCTTGCTTGCACCTGTCATTTTAACTGAGAGTAGTTACTCCTGACTTGGTTGTAGTCTGACTATTCCTTTTTAAAGTGTCATTTTGAACCATAGATATCTTAGATTTAAAATTGCTATGTTTTAATTGTCTTATAATTTGATCAATGAAGCCTGCAGCTTCCAAAAGGCTAACTGTTTCTTGTGCAATAGCTAATGAAGTTGGATCAAGCTATTTAAATTTCTTTACAAAAAGCTTTTACCATAGTCAAGCCCTCTTCATTTTCTACTCCCAAAACCATTGTATATGCCTTAATTAATTAAATTTTAAATTCAAAAGGGTCTTCTTAATCTAAAGCCTGTAATAAGTCAAGTGTTTTGATTAAAGGAACATACTCACCTGTTGTACATAGTAACAATTGTCATAGTCTGTCTGATGAGTCACTATGTTTCTCTTGTCCTTTGTCCTCAATATTAGATGACTTTGTAAATTGGCTAGCATAGTGGGCGGGTAGCCAAAAATAAATTACACTGCTCAAACAAATTATTTTTCCAGCCTCCACATATCATTGTTAAGACCTAAACTGTGAGAGACAGCTGGGTTTAAGAGCTACCAAATCGGCAATGTTGGCTGGTAGCTCTCAAAGGGAAGATATTTATTAACATATTCTCAACACAGGGCATCATTCTGAATAAAATTATTGTAGGGATTTCGAGCTTGGAGAAACTAATAGATGACCCTTTTGTTTGGAAGGAGGTGGTCATGTTGAGAATGGGAATAATTAAAGCATATACACTGCTCAAACAAATTAAAGGAACACTTTGAAAACACATCAAATCCCAATGGGGAAAAATATCATGCTGGATATCTATACTGATATAGACTGGGTAATGTGTTAGGAATGTAAGGATGTCCCATCATTTGATGGAAATTAAAATTATCAACCTACAGAGGACTAAATTCGAAGACACCCTGAAAATCAAAGTGAATAAATGATGCAGCAGGCTAGTCCATTTTGCTGAAATTTAATTGCAGCAACTAAAAATGGTGCCCAGTAGTTTGTATGGCCCCCATGTGCTTGTATGCATGCCTCACAACGTTGGGAATGCTCCTAATGAGACAGATGGGGGTTTATTTACTAAAGCTGGAGAGTCCAAAATCAGATTCCCTTCTGCATAGAAACCAATCAGCTTCCAGGTTTCATTGCCAAAGCTTCATTGAACAAGCTGAGGTTAGAAGCTGATTGGTTTCTATGCAGAAGGGAGCCTGATTTTGGACTCTCCAGCTTTAGTAAATAAACCCCATGGTGTCCTGGGGTATTTCCTCCGAGATCTGGACCAGGGCATCACTGAGCTCCTGGAAGTCTGAGGTGCAAACTAGCGTCGTTGGATGGACCGAAACATGATATCCCAGAGGTGTTCTATTGGAATTAGGTGAGCATGGGGGCCATTCAATGGTATCAATTACTTCATCCTCCAGTAACTGCTTGCATACTCACGCACCAGGATGAACCCAGGACCCACTGCACCAGCGTAGGGTCTGACAATGGGACCAAGGATTTCATCCCAATACCTAATGGCAGTCAGGGTGCCATTGTCTAGCCTGTAGAGATCTGTGCATCTCTCCATGCATATACCTCCCCAGACCATCACTGACCCACCACTAAAATGGTCAAGCTGAACGATGTTACAGACAGCATAATGTTCTCCACGGGCTCTCCAGACCCTTTCACGTCTGTCACATGTGCTCAGGGTGAACCTGCTCTATCCTGTGAAAAGCACAGGGTGCCAGTGGTGGACTGCCAATTAGGCCACTCTCATGAAGTCTGTTTCTGATTGTTTGGTCAGAGACATTCACACCAGTGGCCTGCTGGAGGTCATTTCATAGGGCTCTGGCAGTGCTCATCCTGTTCCTCCTTGCACAAAGGAGCATTTACCATTCCTGCTGATGGGTTAAGGACCTTCTATGGTCCTGTCTAGCTATCCTAGAGTAACTGCCTGTCTCCTGGAATCCTGGAATCTCCTCCATGCTCTTTAGACTGTGCTGGGAGACACAGCAAACCTTCTGGCAATGGCACGTATTGATGTACCATCCTGGAGGAGTTGGACTGCCTGTGCAACCTCTGTAGAGCCCAGGTATGGCCTCATGCTACCAGTAATGACACTGACTCTAGCCAAATGCAAAACTAATGAAAAACAGTCAGAAAGGAAGAGTAGGGAAAAACATTTACTGTAATTGGCCTCCACCTGTAAAACCATTCCTATTTTTTGGGTCATCTCATTGTTGCCCATCTAGTGAACCTGTTGTTAATTTCATTAACCCCCAAGCAGTTGAAACTGATTAACAAACCCCTCTGCTACTTAACTGACCAGATCACTGTCCCAGGAGTGTTTTTGAGCAGTGTATAAGGTTGCATTGTTCATTCATCAGATTATACCTATCTGTATGTGATTTGAACACATTTGCATTGTAAAAAGTATCTGTCTTTGAGTCATACACAGGAATGTCTTTTAAAATTTTCATTAATTGTCATGTATTTGCAACATCATTTTAGTTGCACAATCTAGTCAATTTTTCATTCCGGTCTCTGTTTCATTATATTTCCATATTTCCAAACTATCTGAAATTTGTGGCTTTGACTTAGAACCAGTCTTTTTGTCACTTTTTGTTATCACTGCAATCTGTCTGCTGTCATTTTGTAACTTTAACACAAATCTTGTTTTAGATTCAATTTGTTCCTCAAGATCCTTTATTTAAAAACTCATAGTTTGGACAATTGAGACAATCTTGGAACACGTTTTCACATATTCCTTGTGCTCTGGCATTAAACAGGAAGTTCTCAGGTAACTCACATGATGTGAGGTTGCAGATTTCAAGACCAAAGAGAAAGTGAAAGTGGAGGAGGGCCGCTGGATCTTGACTGACTCAGAGACTGGGAGAGTAATAATAATGGGCAACTTTAATGAATATGAGTGCAGTAATGGCACTGCAGGAACAGTTAAAAGGCAAAAATGGATAAACCTATTACAAGCCAATTTTATGGTACAGTTCATGGAGGTCCCAACTAAGAATGATGCTCTGCTGGACCTGGTAATCTTAAAACATGCAGAGCTTTTTTTCTAATATTCATATGGAAAGATAAAAATGCTCAATTTTACAAGAGCAAATTTTCCAAGGATGAGGGCTCCTCTCCAAGACTTAGACTGGGAGGGAATATTGGTGACGACCATATGTGAATACACTGCAAAATATATTTCCATGGGAGATAGGTTTAATAGGCCAAAATAAGCTATAAATAATAAGAAAAGATCTTTTAAAAATATAAAAATGAAAGAACACTATAATCATTTCATTGTTACAAGGAATATAACAGAATATGTAAAAAGGAGCTCTAAAAGCTCTAAATGATCCACAATGGCTCAAAATTGATACGGTCCTGAAATATTTAGACAGAATAAAGGTGAATAAAACACCTAGACCAGATGGCATACACCACAGGTCCTAAAAGAATTGAGCTCTGCCATTTCAAAGCAAGTGTCTCTAATTTTTAGGAACTCTTTAATGACTGGCATAGTACCACTGGATTGGCATAAAGCCATTGTGGTGTCTAAATTTAAGAAGGGGTCAAAGTCTTTTCCAAGTAACTACAGACCTGTTAGTTTAACTTTTATAGTTGGGAAGATACTGGAGAGTTCAATTAATGAAACAGAGAACATGGATTCATGAAAGACATACGTTGTCAAACAAATCTGATCTCTTTTTATGAGGAGGTAAACAAAACATGAGGCAAAGGAAATCCATTTTGCTTCAAGTTTTAAAGACATTTATCTAGATCTACTTTTCTAGGGCCTAGATTATACTTATCAATAATCCAAAAACGTAGGAGGTCTGCCTTGTTTTTCTATCATGCGTCTAACCACTGGTCAATCTTTATTTCGAGTTATATCACTCACATGTTCAAGGACTCATCTCCTAAAGGGACAAACTGTTTTTCCTACATCTATTAAAGGGCAAGGACATTTTAAGGCATAAATCACCAACTCTGTGCTACAATTGTAAAAGTCTCTTATTTTAATGATTTCCCCATTTTTGGGATTGGCAAATTTCTTTATGTTACACTAAAATGCGCATGCTAATTAACTTAGAAGTATGCACACCCATATGCAGCTCCACCCATAATGCTACAGCCCCATCACACTCTCCATCAACAAGGTCTTCTTCTTTTACACTTGCATTGAGATCTCTTGTCACATAAAGACAGACACTGCTATCTTTAATTTTACTGTGTCTCTCTAAATGAAGCCAAGAGTCAGCAATACCAATTAAATGATAGTTCTCTTCATGTGCCATAGCTTCAAAGTCTCCTATTTTAGTCTCCTATTTTATCTGGCATTGGTGAACAAGCATTTTAATCATTGCTGCCTTTTGCCAATTTAGTTTCCATTTCTTTTGTTGAAGTAAAATAGTACTATAATCACCAATGGTTGTTTGCAACATGGGAAACTCCTTATCACCTCAGTATAGCCCTCACCTCAATTTTCCTCATTCCATCCTGTATTAGTGTCTGTCCCTTGTCTGACTTGTCTGCTCCATTGTATTCTGATTCTTCTCTCACCCCTCAACCCTAGCTTAAATACTCCTCCAGCCTTCCCAAAAATGTCTCGGTCCAAACATGGACAAAGACAGCTGGGTCATGCCCAACCTTTCCCAATAATTTGTCTATCCGGTCCACAACATTCCAAATCCTGGCACCAGGGAAACAGCAAGCCATTTGGTTGAGGTGGTACAGGTGACAAATTATTCAATTAGTCCTTCCGATTATAGAATTCCCAACAACCACCAACTGTCTAGGGCTTCTTGAATTAACCCCACCACCCCTATTAGATGGGCTGCTCTCCTGGCTATTAGGGATAACGATGACATCTACTGGCTGCCACTTCTGAGTTTGCCACCCCCATATTTAAAAAAAGAATATACTGTATATGCCCAAGCATTGGGACTGGGGTGGTCATTGGGCGAATCGCTTCTATGCTTTGGCATTTATATTTTTCATTTTTTTGGTACAGATTTCATTTACAAAAGGTTATTTTATTGAGTTAATGTTCTATTGTTACTGTGTTTTATTATTAACCATTTTTGTTTGCTTTGCAAGAGCATCATTCTGCTTCAGCACTGATCTGTTTATTCTGACAGCAACAGGGTCTTGCTCTCAGAATTTATAATTCAGTGCATGCAGCACTGCTGGATGAGATTTTCCATCAGCAGTTAAAAAAAGAACATATATGCCCAAACATGGGGACTTGGAGTGGTCAGTGGGCAGATCGCTCCTAAGCTTTGGCATATATATTTTTCTTTTTTTGGCACAGAGTTCTATAAAAATGACCCCCCCCCCTCCACGTTCCATGGCTTTTTTGGGCTTTCCCGTCCCACTGAGAAACCCTAGAATGCAGCCGGTGGTTCTGCCTGTTGACCATAGAGCTGATCAGAGACTGGAATGGCCCCAATCACCTCTATAGTCTAAGAAACCGGAAACTAGGAGCATTTCATCACTTCGGTTTCGCCAGATATAAACAATGCCATTTTAAAAACAGGAAAACATCTGATCACACTAATCTCAGTGTGATTTGATGTTTTAAGGGCAGAGGAGAGATCCAGAGTCTAATAGACCCCATATTTCTCATAAAAGAGTACCTATCACTGACTATTGGGGATATTTATATACCCTGTGATAACAAAAAAATGATAAAAATAAATAAATAAAGAGACAGTGTAAAAATGTAAAAAGTTAAATAAATAATAATAATAAAAAATTAAAGCACCCCTCCCCCCTCGTGCTCACATACAATTGCGTACGCAAGCATGGTCCCCCGTGTTGGTATGTAAACAGCAGTTGCACCATGCATGTGAGGTATCACTGTGAACGCCAGATTGAGGGCAGTAATTCTAGCACTAGACCTGCTGTGTAAATCTAAAGTGGTAGCCTGTAAAGGCTTTTAAAATGTTGCCTATGGATTTTAAAAATCTATGTAATTTGTCACTGTTGTACAGGATGTGCACAGCTTTAAAACATGTCATGTTTTGTATATGTTTACTCGGCATAACATCATTCTATATATTTTACCCACCATTTTATTCTCTAGAGCCTCTGCTTTAAAAATACATAATGTTTGGGGGTTTAAAGGAATTTTCTAGCAATAAATACTGATTTTTTTTCATGTGAACAAAGAGTATCAGAAAAGGCTTGGTTAATGATGGGCATAACATGTCAGAATAGCACAGAACCCCCCCAATGACCCCTTTTTGGAACATGGACACCCTAAAGTACTTGTTAACCACTTCCAGACCGGACACTTTTACCCCCTTCCTGACCAGGGCAATTTTCAGCTTTTAGCGCTATCACACTTTGAATGACAATTGCGCGGTCATGCAACACTGTACCCAAATGAATTTTTTACCATTTTTTTGAGATAGATAAAGCTTTATTTTGGTGGTATTTATTCACCACTGGGATTTGTATTTTTTTTGCTATGTAAATGAAATGTCCAAAAATTTTGAAAAAAAGTGTTTTTTTTATAAAATTTTGCAAATAAATAATATTTCATCATAAATCTTAGCCAAAATTTATTCCGTTATCTTTTTAGTAAAAAAAAAAAAAATCCAAATTAGTTTATAAGCAAAAATTATAATTTTTAAACATTTTTTTTTACATTTTTATTTTATTTTTTTATATTATTATTTTTTATTTTTATTTTTTACATACTGTCACCCTAGCAGTACAGTGTCACCATGGTGACACTGTACTACTTGTGAGGGGTGATGAAGATTTTTTTTTTTTTTTTTTTACACTGATTGCTTTTACACCCATATAGGATGTAAAAGCAATCATTTCTCTTTCTCTCTGTGTGCATTCCTGCACTCATTGAGAAGAACTGAGTGAGCTGTGATTGGTCACATCCTGTCACATGGTACAAGGCTTTTGTGAATAGCCTTGTACCATGTGACCTCTGTGATCATTCACAGATTTCACACATAGTAAGCAATGATGTCACAAGTGACATCTTGCTTACTACTTTGCATGTGATCACTGATTGGCCAATCAGTGATCACATGATCGGGACCTCGTACAGAGGTCCCGTCCGACGATCGGTGTTTCACTGTGTCCGGAGGACACAGCGGGCACCGGATCGCGGTGCTGCGCGCTCCCAGGGAGCGCGCACAAGCAGGGTGCGGGGAGGCCGTTTATTGACGGCCACCCGACCCTGCAGTGCCACCGTCCGGCCGTTTATATACAACGGCCGGTCGGCAAGTGGTTAAGAGGCATGTTGAGCCAATAGAAGAATTTATTTTGGAAAATGACAAAAAAAATGTAATTTTTTTTTTACACAAAGTTGTCATTTAAATTATGTATTGCTTACACATGTGATGGGTATATGTGGAATTACACCCCAAAACACATACTGCTACTTATCCTGAGTATGGGGATACTGCATGTGAGAGACTTTTTTGGCAGTCTAGCCGCTTACAGGACCCGAACATCCAATAAGCACCTTCAGGCTTTAAAGGGCTTTATTTCCTCATTACACTTCCTGACTACCTATTACAGTTTTGGAGGCCCTGAAATGCCAGAATAGTACAAACACCCCCCCCCCCCAAATGACCCATTTTTTGAAAGTAGACAAGGTATTTACTAAGACGCATGGTGCGTATTTTGCAGATCTCATTTGTTGCCATAAGTTTTTGAAAAAAGAAGAAAGAAAACGAAAATGTATTTTTTCTTTTCTTTTTTTCTTTTTCAAAACCTTGTGACAAGAAATGAGATCCTCAAAATACTCATCATGCCTCTTGTTAAATTCCTTGGGGTGTCTACTTTCTAAAAAGGGGTCATTTGGGGGTGGGGTGGGGTGAGGTGGGGGGGGGGGGTTGTGCTAATCTGGAATTTCAGATCCTCTGAAACTGTGATAGGTAGTGAGGACATGAAGTGTGGAATTTATGCACCATCAGGCTTTCAAAGGTGTCATCGGATTTAGGGCTCCTGTATGTAGCGAGACAAAAGGCCCACATGTGTGGTATCTCCATACTTGGGAAAAGTAGCAGAATATATTTTGGGGTGTAATAAAACATGTACCCATGGCATGTGTGAGCAATATATCATTTAAGTGACAACATTGAAAAAAAATTGTAATTTTCCAAAAACTTGTGGAAAAAAAATAAATCTGCCATGGACTCAACATTCCTCTCAGCAAATAGCATAGGGTATCTACTTCCTGAAAATAGGTAATTTGGGGGGTGTTTGTACCGCCCTGGAATTTTAGCACCTCAAGAAATGTGATAGGCAGTCAGAAAGTAAAAGCTGTATAAATTCCAGTATCTATACCATAGTATGTAGACACTGTAACTTTCACACAAACAAATTAATATACACTTATTTGGATTTTTTATACCAGAGACATGTAGCAGAAAACATTTTGGCCTAAATGTATGACTAAAGTTGAGTATATTGAATATTTTTTATAACAGAAAGTAGAAAATGTAATTTTTTTTCAAAATTTTCAGTCTTTTTTCATTTATATCACAAAAAATAAAAAACCCAGTGGTTATCAAATACCACCAAAAGAAAGCACTATTTGTGTAAAAAAAAAAGGATGTACATTTTGTATGGGAACAGTGATGCATGACTGCTCAATTACTAGTTGAAATAGTGCAGTGTGGAATAGAAAATAATGGCCTGGTCAGGAGGGGGGGTAAATCTTCCGGAGGGCAAGTGCATAAAAGCTGATGACAGAGTTCCCAATGGAGAAGATAAAACACTTGTACCACAATCAGCAAGAGGTCAAAAGCATAGCTCCAAAATCATTTTGCCATCATGTGCAGCTGAGCACAACTTCCAGCCACTATGTGACCTATTTTATACTTTATACTCCTGACAAAGCTCTGTTTTTTGGAGCGAAACATGTAGACTTTCCTTTTGTTTCTTTGGGTCTTTCTTTGGGAGCACTTTTTAAATGCACATGATATTCACTCTTCTCCCCCCCTCCCCTTTTTTTGGAGAGGTCTGTACTGCGTTTTACAGTGCATCATTTCATTCCTCAAAACAGTGAGGTATTTTTGTCTGGATATGGTGATATATGGGGCTTATCCATGAGAGGCTGACATTTAAGCCCATGGATGAGTGTACCCGTATTACATATCTGTAGCAAGATAGATTATACTATCTAAGTAGTTTTGTCCATGGGGTAACTCCATCTCCTTAACAGATTATATCTTCAAGCTGACAGGTTTATTATCAAACTACATTGCCTCTTTTATGCCTTCACTTCATCTAAAACGGTATGGTATTTGATTTGGTCTGGTGTTATTAACCATTTGGATGTAAGGTAAATTGCAATACTATCCGGTCATATTGTTGTGCGCAGTACATTCCACTCCAATAGGCATTAATTACAGCTGAGCATACATTTTCTATATATTTAAATAAAGGTTATATATTTTACATTCATCAATATATACTGTATATAGCAAAGTGGCATGTAATTTGATTGGACATTTGGCAACAATGTAAGAGGAAGGTTTTACTGGGCTGTTATCTTAGAGAAAGTGATGAAGCAAAAAAAAAAAAAAAAAAAGGAAACAGTTTTTACGTCTGAGTAATAAGCCAAAACAATATTATAACCTTTTTGAATTTACACAAACATATTCATATTCAAATACCATAATAATAAAATAAAATAAAATTAAAATAAGAATCAAAACATCCAATAAAAAGTGTCCCAATAAACAAAAAAATTGTCCCAATAAAAAATTGTCCCAATAAAAACAAAAATAGTGAAAATAGTGTCCAAAAAAATGTCCCAATGTTCAAACTTTATCATCCAGTAGGAAGAAATCCTATTTCATCCCGCGGTACCTCAAAAAAACAAATTTGAATAATCTAGTGCATTACCTTTATAAATAATATTTATAAATAATATATACACTCCGTGCAAAAACACAAAACACAAAAACTGTGCAAAAACTGTATATATATCTCTTTCGTGCACAAAAAGATTAACTGTGATCACTCTGTGAGCACTGCAATACTGTGTATCCACCAACACCAATAGTATTTAGATACTATTGCCCTCTGTAACAATATACCAGCATCCAATGAGATCTTCCAATTTGCTCCAAAGAAATTATTCCAAGGTCCTCAAAAGACAAGAAGGGTCTCAAGGCTCATATTCAAGGTATAGGTAAGAAATTTTAATAGCCACTTACATTAAAATATCATAAATCCAGCTCCCAACATGTTTCTTGTGTGAGTTCTATCAAACAAATGCGATAAGCCATGTGTTGACAACCCACAAAATGGCCGCGGCGACACTTCCGGTCTGCGTGCGTGCGTCACGACGTCACACCCTTAACGCGTTTCGTCACTTCCGGACTTCATCTGAAGGGATCCCTTCAGATGAAGTCCGGAAGTGACGAAACGCGTTAAGGGTGTGACGTCGTGACGCACGCACGCAGACCGGAAGTGTCGCCGCGGCCATTTTGTGGGTTGTCAACACATGGCTTATCGCATTTGTTTGATAGAACTCACACAAGAAACATGTTGGGAGCTGGATTTATGATATTTTAATGTAAGTGGCTATTAAAATTTCTTACCTATACCTTGAATATGAGCCTTGAGACCCTTCTTGTCTTTTGAGGACCTTGGAATAATTTCTTTGGAGCAAATTGGAAGATCTCATTGGATGCTGGTATATTGTTACAGAGGGTAATAGTATCTAAATACTATTGGTGTTGGTGGATACACAGTATTGCAGTGCTCACAGAGTGATCACAGTTAATCTTTTTGTGCACGAAAGAGATATATATACAGTTTTTGCACAGTTTTTGTGTTTTGTGTTTTTGCACGGAGTGTATATATTATTTATAAATATTATTTATAAAGGTAATGCACTAGATTATTCAAATTTGTTTTTTTGAGGTACCGCGGGATGAAATAGGATTTCTTCCTACTGGATGATAAAGTTTGAACATTGGGACATTTTTTTGGACACTATTTTCACTATTTTTGTTTTTATTGGGACAATTTTTTATTGGGACAATTTTTTTGTTTATTGGGACACTTTTTATTGGATGTTTTGATTCTTATTTTAATTTTATTTTATTATTATGGTATTTGAATATGAATATGTTTATGTAAATTCAAAAAGGTTATAATATTGTATTACTTTCTGGGGAGAAAGTGTGACTTTTTGAGATATTTTGGGGGTAGGTGGATATACACATATTTAATAAGCCAAAACATATTGTACCAATCCATTGCACAGCATATAAGCATTTTTAATTGAAGAAGGACAGACTAGGAAGGTTTTTATCATGACATTAAAAATGACTGTACTTTTTCTGAGACTGAAGAAAATAATTGTACATATCTGCTTGGCTTTTTTTTTTGCTATGATGCAATTTCAGAGGGAGAGAACAAGTAGATGTTATGTGGAAATAAAAAAAATATTGTATTTTTTCTGAATCTGAAGATATGCAGTATGGATATATATCCTTTTTGATAGAGTGCTATTACAGAGGGAAATAACATGCATATTTCACCTGGAAATAAAAAAGAAAGTTATACCCATCTGCAGCACTGGATTTCATCCTTATTGATATGACTCCCTTTCAGAGAAAGAAAGCAAGCATATTTTATATGGAAATAAAAAAAAATATTTTTTCTGAGACTCAAGACAGAAAAATTAAACAGATGGGCAGCACAACTCTTCATTAATTTTGATAGGGGACAGGGGAAGAGCAAACAGATTTCATCTGAAAATATATTCTAAGAGTAATAGTATATTTTTTCTGAGATTCAAAACAGAAATTTGTACAGATGTGCAGCACAGCCTTTCATCTTTTTGTTAATATAATCTGCAAATAGAAATTGTGTGTCCTTTTTTTCTGAAACTGAAAACAAAAAAATGTACAGATTTGCAGCACCTTTCATTTAAAGGCCAGTGTTTCAGCGAGAGAGAGCAGAGTTCATGTAGAACTAAAAAGATTGTCTTTTTTTTTCTTAAACTGAAGATGGAAAAATTCACACATTTGCACCACAGCTATTACTCTTTTTGGTCAGGTAGTAATTTCTAAAGGAATGGGCAGACATTTTGCATCTGGAAAAGACAAATTAATTTATTTTATCATTAGTTTGAAAAGAGAAAACTTGACAGAGTTTCAGCACAGCTTTTAAGCCTGTTTAAAATGGTGGCTATCTCTGAGGGTTTTTTTCCAAACCTAAAGTTTTTTTTACAACTTTAAAGCACATCTTCTAAAACCTTTTGCATAGGGCTCTAGTTTTAGAAGAGAACAAGCAGACTGCATATGGAAAAAAATATGTTCCCTTTTTATTTTATTTAAAATAGAAAAAAATGTTACCAAAGTTCAAGCATTCCTTTTAGGCCTTTAAAATGGGTTGCAATTACTGAGGGTGAGAGTAAGCAGATTGATCTTTAAATAACACAGTTTAGTCCAAATTGAACATTTTAGACAAATTTTACAGAATATATTTAAAACGTATTCGAATAGGCTGCTATGTCTGAGGGAGAAGAAAGGCACATTTCATACAGAAATATTAAATTAACCTGTATTATTTCTGAGACACTATATACATTTTATATAGATATTCCATACAGAATCTCATTCTCTTTATTAGAAGGTGAATTCAGGAAAAGAGCAGGCATATATAAGCTGTAGCACCCTCTAATATACAGTTAGGGTAGGTAAATTTATGTTGACTCACAGTAGTCAAGCGAATGTGCATAATTGCTGTGAGTTCAGCTTAAAGTCAGGAAGGAAGGCTGGAAGACTGTGCAGATCAGGCCTCTATCACCTCTCCCCGGTTATGGAGGTCCTTGGAAACTTCTAGAATTGTTGTATCAAGTCAATTTGGATATCCCATATTCCTTTATCCCCATCCAAGTTGTTTTCCCCTCAATAAAACAACACAAACAAGCCCATGGACTAGTTACTGACTCCGTGAGAAAGAAAAAAATGTGCGTTGTCTGGTTGTGCAGGAATAGGAGGACCCAAAATGCAGAGGCCCTCTAAGGGTATCTCTACACAGCCATATTTTTAACCGCCTCCTGCCCGCGATATAAGGAAATGACGGATAAGCGGTGGTTCTCTCATTCTGGGAGGACATCATATGATGTCCTCCCACTCTAGCTGTGCATGTGCGCCCCCAGGGGTGCGTGGTGCAACAACCAGTGGTGCACTGTGTCTCTGGGACACAGAGGATCACCGGTCGCAGTAAAGAGCTGATGGCATAGGCTCTATCATGTGATTAGCTGTGTCCAATCACAGCTAATCGCATGTAAATAGAAAATGTCGGTTATCTGCAGTCCTCTTCTCACGCTGACAGTGCATGAAGAGAGGAGAGCCGATAATCGGCATTCCTCAGAGGGGGCATGTACACTGATTATCAGGGCACTGATCATCAGTGCCACCTGTCAGTGCCCATAATTGCCACTTGTCAGTGTCCATCAATGTCACATACCAGTGCCCTTTAGTGCACATCAATGCCACATATCAGTGCATATCAATGCCACATATCAGTGCCCATCAGAGCTGCCTTTCAGTGCCAACTATCAGTGCCAGTCAGTGTTACCTATCAGTGCCGCCAATCAGTGCCACCTTTCAGTGCCAGTCAGTGCCACCTATCAGTTTTCGTCAGTGCTGCCTATCAGTGCCCATCAGTGTCGCCTAACAGTTCCAATCAGTGTTGACTATCAGTGCCAGTCAGTGTCGCCTATAAGTGCTGCCTATCAGTGCCATATATGAGTGCTGCCTCTCAGTACCCATCAGTGATGCCTGTCAATGCCAACCAGTAATGCCTGTCAATGCCCAACAGTACCTCCTCATCAGTGCAGCCTATCAGTGCCCATCACTGCAGCCCCATTAACGCACATTAGTGAAGGAGAAAAATTACTTATTTACAAAATTATATACCGGAAGCTAAGAAAAAACTTTGTTTTGCAAAATGTTCAGATTTTTTAGTTTGTTTAGCAAAAAATAAAAAAACCAAGTGGTGATTAAATACCACCAAAAGAAAGCTCTATCTATCTATCTAAAAAAACTGATACAAATTTTGTTTGGGTACAATGTTGCATGACCGCGCAATTGTCATTCAAAGTACTACAGCACTAAAAGCTGAAAATTGGCCTGGGCAGGAAGAGAGTAAAAGTGCCCGGTAGGCAAGTGGTTAAATAACAAGCATGTTATAATTATCTGCTCTGTAAAATGGTATAGCATAGAACGGCCCTGAACCACCTCTTAAAAACATATACAAACCTTCTTTTTTTTACTAGATAATTACTTAGAACCTCCAAACATTAGATATTTTTTTAAATCAAAAGTCCTAAAGATAAAATTTGTGCAGCAGTTTATCAAATGCAACTTTTTTAGTTAAAAATACGCTTTAATGAATTTTAGTGCACACAAGCAGTTTCTGTAAAATATAAATGATGATATTAGGCCAATAAATATATACATAACATATCATGCTTTAAAATTGTGCATGCCAGTGGAATGGAGACAACTTATGGTACCTAGAAATCTCCATAGGCAACGCTTTAAAAGCCTTTACAGGGTACCAGTTTGTAGTTAAACGGGATGTCTGGTGCTAGAATTATTACCCTCACTCATTTGTGGCAATATATCACATGCAAGTATGGAATATAAACTAGAAAAATAAATTAAGATTTACTTTATAATTAAGTCACTATCAATGCGACTTTTAAACACAATTAACTGTCGCATTAATAGGATGACACAAACACCGAAATTATATTCACAACAAATGCCCTCAATTTACCCCACTAAAACATATGTATATACCAAGAGAATATACTAAATCAAATAATTAATTTCCTCTCGTAGATACCATAACTAATTATAACTAAACCTGGCATACCATATTCTGTGTTACATGTTACAACATTATATCCCTGCAGAAAGAATAAGGGCCCAAATCCATCTGTGGGTTGTGCCAATGTGGCAAAAAGAAATTATTATAGTAATAATAAGAATAGAAAAAAAAAAGATAAAACCTAACCCTAGTGGTTATGATATCCTGAGCAGAATACCAAATTAATCTAACAAAAACTATTACAATCATAATATTAAATTAAACAGGCTAAAGCCTCAAAATGACTACTGATGAGTTGAGCTGGATCACGCAAGATGGAGTCTGTCTTTCAAAATGGAGCAGATCTATGATGGAGCTGGACTTCAATATGAAGACCCTCCATGGTGATGGTGATAATGAATGGTCCTGATGAGTGGTGATGATTAATTCTGTCTCTGTCTAAACTTGCTTATTTATCTTCCCAAAAAAAATTTAACCTAGGGATCCTCCAAGAGGGTATATTTATTAATATTTACTCACTCCTAATTGGATGGCTATATTATCAGTTAACTATTTGTTTGCATAATCAATAACTTAACTTGACCACTAGGTGACACTCTAAGACTGGAGATCCCTATAATGGGTTTCTGGGAATAAAATAGATGTATTGTATAAACCAGTTTTATCCTTAAATTGATTTAACTATGTTATTTTATTTAGAGGGTGTGTGTGTGCATATATATACAGTGGGGCAAAAAAGTATTTAGTCAGCCACCAATTGTGCAAGTTCTCCCACTTAAAAAGATGAGAGAGGCCTGCAATTGGCATCATAGGTAGACCTCAACTATGAGAGACAAAATGAGAAAAAAATCCAGACAATCACATTGGCTGATTTGGAAAGAATTTATTTGCAAATTATGGTGGAAAATAAGTATTTGGTCACCTACAAACAAGCAAGATTTCTGGCTCTCACAGACCTGTACCTTCTTCTTTAAGAGGCTCCTCTGTCCTGCACTCATTACCTGTATCAATGGCACCTGTTTGAACTTGTTATCAGTATAAAAGACACCTGTCCACAACCTCAAACAGTCACACTCCAAACTTCACTATGGTGAAGACTAAAGAGCTGTTGAAGGACACCAGAAACAAAAATGTAGACCTGCACCAGGCTGGGAAGACTGAATCTGCAATAGGCAAGCAGCTTGGTGTGAACAAAACAACTGAGGGAGCAATAATTAGAAAATGGAAGACATACAAGACCACTGATAATCTCCCTCGATCTGGGGCTCCACACAAGATCTCACCCCGTGAGGTCAAAATGATCACAAGAACGGTGAGTAAAAATCCCAGGACCACACGGGGGGGACCTGGTGAATGACCTGCAGAGAGCTGGGACCAATGTAACAAAAGCTACCATCAGTAACACACTACGCCGCCAGGGACTCAGATCCTGCAGTGCCAGATGTGTCCCCCTGCTTAAGCCAGTACATGTCCGGGCCCGTCTGAAGAGAGAGCATTTGGATGATCCAGAAGAGGATGGGGAGAATGTCATATGGTCAGATGAAACCAAAATAGAACCATTTTGTAGAAACACAACTTGTCATGTTTGGAGGAGAGAGAATGCTGAGTTGCATCCAAAGAACACCATACCTACTGTGAAGCATGGGGGTGGCAACATCATGCTTTGGGGCTGTTTCTCTGCAAAGGGACCAGGACAACTGATCCATGTACAGGACAGAATGAATGGGGCCATGTATCGTGAGATTTTGAGTGCAAACCTGCTTCCATCAGCAAGGGCATTGAAGATGAAACGTGGCTGGGTCTTCCAACATGACAATGATCCCAAACATACTGCCCGGGCAACAAAGGAGTGGCTTCGTAAGAAGCATTTCAAGGTCCTGGAGTGGCCAAGCCAGTCTCCAGATCTCAACCCCATAGAAAACCTTTGGAGGGAGTTGAAATTCCGTGTTGACCAGCGACAGCCCCAAAACATCACTGCTCTAGAAGAGATCTGCATGGAGCAAGTGTCC
Source organism: Staurois parvus (assembly GCF_062004578.1). Classification (NCBI taxonomy): domain Eukaryota; kingdom Metazoa; phylum Chordata; class Amphibia; order Anura; family Ranidae; genus Staurois; species Staurois parvus. Next base: position 2,957,810 of record NW_028318023.1, on the reverse strand, counting down.
TAATATTTTACAGTCAGTATTTGTAATACAATCCATGAAGTTTGAATTATGCTGTTCTAATATTATTGAAATATACAGAGTTTCATTTGTTGCCTCTTGTGTACTTTCAGCAGCATGAGAACAATGGCAATCATTTTTTGGAAAAAATACACTTTAATGAACTTTAATGCACAAAAACACAATATAATACCCAATTGTTTGGTACAATATTAAAGATGATGTTATGCCGAGTAAACAGATATCAAACATATCATGCTTTAAAATTGCACACGCATATGAAATAGTGGCAAACAATGATACTTAAAAATCTCCATAGGAGACGCCAAATAAATATATACCTAACATATCCTTTAAAATTGTGCATGCCTGTGGAATGTAGGCAAACTACAGTACCTAAAAATCTCCATAGATAATACTTTCAAAGCCTTTACAGGTTACCAGTTACACAGGAGCTCAGGGGCTAGAATATTTGCTCTTGCTCGTGGCGATACCTCACATGTGTGGTGTGATCACCATTTACCGTATTTTCCGGCGTATAAGACGACTTTTCAACCCCTGAAAATCTTCTGAAAAGTCGGGGGTCGTCTTATACGCCGGTGCGAGCCGTGTCAGGGCGGCACTTTTTCGAGGGGCAGCGCGGCACCGCCCCCCCTCCTCCTCCAACGGACACTAAATACAGGGGTGGGCAGAGGGGCTGCTGTACCTTACCTGGCTCCGGTCCCACGACGATCCGGTCCAGGAATCGCGGCTGCTTCTTCTTTCCTTCACTGGAAAGGCACACAGGTGACCAATCACCGGTGAGGAGGCAGAGCCGAGCGGCCCCGCGAAAATCGAGCGGCCGAACTGGAAGAAGGAGCAGCCGCTCCTCTCCCCCACTGACACTAACGATGGGGCACTATTCCTCCTCCACACTGACATCAACGATGAGGCACTGTTCCTCCCCCACTGACACCAACGATGAGGCACTGTTCTCCCCAATGACACCAATGATGGGGCACTATTCTCCCCACTGATACCAACGATGGGACACTATTCCTCCCCCACTGACACCAACGATGGGACACTATTCCTCCCCCACTGACACCAACGATGGGGCACTATTCCTCTCACTGATACCAATGATGGGGCACTATTTCTCCCACTGATACCAACGATGGGGCACTATTCCTCCCACTGATATCAATGATGGGGCACTATTCCTCCCACTGATACCAATGATGGGGCACTATGCCTCCCACTGATACCAACAATGGGGCACTATTCCTCCCACTGATACCAATGATGGGGCACTATTCCCCCCACTGATACCAACAATGGGGCACTATTCTCCCCACTGATACCAATGATGGGGCACTATTCCTCCTCCCCACTGACACCAATGATGGGGCACTATTCTCCCCACTGACACCAATGATGGGGCACTTTTCTCCCTACTGATACCAATGATAGGGCGCAATTCCTCCCACTGACACCAATGATGGGGCACTATTCCTCCTCCACACTGACATCAATGATGAGGCACTGTTCCTCCCCCACTGACACCAACGATGAGGCACTGTTCTCCCCACTGACACCAACGATGGGGCACTATTCTCCCCACTGATACCAACGATGGGACACTATTCCTCCCCCACTGACACCAACGATGGGACACTATTCCTCCCCTACTGACACCAACGATGGGGCACTATTCCTCCCACTGATACCAATGATGGGGCACTATTCCTCCCACTGATACCAACGATGGGGCACTATTCCTCCCACTGATACCAACGATGGGGCACTATTCCTCCCACTGATACCAACGATGGGGCACTATTCCTCCCACTGATACCAACGATGGGGCACTATTCCTCCCACTGATACCAATGATGGGGCACTATTCCCCCCACTGATACCAACGATGGGGCACTATTCTCCCCACTGATACCAATGATGGGGCACTATTCCTCCTCCCCACTGACACCAATGATGGGGCAATATTCTCCCCACTGACACCAATGATGGGGCACTATTCTCCCTACTGATACCAATGATAGGGCGCAATTCCTCCCACTGACACCAATGATGGGGCGCAATTCCTCCCACTGACACCAATGATGGGGCGCAATTCCTGCCACTGATACCAATGATGGGGCGCTATTCCTCCCACTGACACCAATGATGGGGCGCAATTCCTGCCACTGATACCAATGATGGGGCGCAATTCCTGCCACTGATACCAATGATGGGGCGCTATTCCTCCCACTGACACCAATGATGGGGCGCTATTCCTCCCACTGACACCAATGATGGGGCGCTATTCCTCCCACTGACACCAATGATGGGGCGCTATTCCTCCCACTGACACCAATGATGGGGTGCTATTCCTCCCACTGATACCAATTATGGGGTGCTATTCCTCCCACTGATACCAATGATGGGCCACTATTCCTCCCACTGACACCAATGATGGAGCACTATTCCTCCCACTGACACCAATGATGGGACACTATTCCTCCCACTGACACTAATGATGGGACACTATTCCTCCCACTGACACCAATGATGGGGCACGATTCTTCCCACTGACACCAATGATGGGGCACTATTTCTCCCACTGACTAATGATGGGGCACTATTCCTCACACACTGACACTAATGGTGGGGCACCATCATTGGTGTCAGTGGGAGGAATAGTGTCCCATCATTGGTATCAATGGGAGGAATAGTACCCCATCATTGGTGTCAGTGGATGAAATAGTGCCCCATCATTGGTGTCAGTGGGAGGAGTAGTGCCTCATCATTGGTGTCAGTGGGAGGAATAGCACCCCATCATTGGAATACCATACTGAAATAGCATACCTTATTGAAATCAAATCTGATGTTTTTTCATTTTTATTTGGTGTGCGTTGGAAGAGGGGTAGTCTTATACGGCGAGTATAGCCCAAACACTATATTTTAACAGGAAAAGTAGGGGGTCGTCTTATACGCCCAGTCATCTTATGCGCCGGAAAATACGGTACGTATGTATGTGGGACTGACACATGCATTCACTATTCCTCCCTCTGACACCAAAGATGGGGCACGATTCCTCCCACTGACACCAAAGATGGGGCACTATTCCTCCCACTGATACCAATGATGGGGCATGATTCCTCGCTCTGACACCAATGATGGGGCACTATTTCTCCCACTGACACCAAAGATGGGGCACTATTCCCCCCACTGATACCAATGACGGGGCACCATTCCTCCCACTGAAACCAATGATAGGGCACTATTCCTGCCACTGATACCAATGATGGGGCACGATTCCTCCCACTGACAGCAATAATGGGGTGCTATTCCTCCTACTGACACCAATGATGGAGTGCTATTCCTCCCACTTACACCAATGATGTGTCAAGGTCCTACCTTTTCCCTGAGGTTGTTACTCCATGTGCTGGCGTCCATCTTGGATTCTGCTGTGCATGATGGGAATCCTTTTATGCCTTCAGGTCTCTGTGGTCCATCCCCCAGAGGGGTGTGGCTGATGACATATAAGCCTGTGGCCCGCACATGCTCTTTGCACTTGTGTCTTGTGTCTTTGTGTTGCTATTACTCTGTTCTGACTCTCGTGACTCTCCTGGTATCTGATTTGGCTTGTGACTTGACTATTCTTTGTATTCTCCCTTGATCTGACCCTCTGTTGCTGAACCCGGCTCGTGACCTGTGATTCTCGTCTGCTGTCCTGTACTGTTTTGTCCTGTTGTTGTTGACCCGGCTTGTCTGACTACTCTTTTGTCTCTTCCACCAGCTACACGCCATTGGCGGCGGCCATTACCGCAGCTGAGGTGTCTCGGGGGCCGCGACCTGGTTCCTGGCTGCGTCAAGTCCATCCCCACCATCAGGGGCCCTGGTGAAGGGCAGCCTGGGACTTAGACTCTGCGCCCTGAGGGACTTCGGTCTGTGGGTAGTGGTTGTCGTCAGCCAGTGCGTTACATTGTTAGGCCTGCCTGTCCGTTCCTCGGCCCCTGCCCTGACATTACACAAGTGCCATGAACCCTTACGGTGCAGGCACGCCTTCGCTCCCAATGCTAGTTGCCAGACTCGATCAACAGGATCACCTGTTGGATCAATTCGCTCAGGCGTTGCAAACTCTGCTTGCACGCACTGCACACCTTGATCCTGGTGCTATTAGGCCGGTAGTCACTCCGGTGGTCTCTCCCGCAGCTTCTCCGCCTATTGCGTCCACCACCTCGACGGCTGCATCAGCGGCGCCCAGAGGTATGACTGGTTCAGCCCCTCTTCCACAGCGCTTTGGGGGTGAACCTAGTCAGTGTCGTGGGTTCCTGAACCAGGTGGGTATTTATTTTGAATTAATACCCCACGCCTTTCCGTCTGAGAGGTCAAAGGTGGGGTTCCTAATTTCCCTACTCTCAGACAAGGCCTTGGCCTGGGCAAATCCCTTATGGGAGAGGAACGACCCGGTGATTCAAGATTTTTCCGGTTTTGTCGATGCCTTCCGTAGGGTATTCGACGTACCGGCTCGTTCCGCCTCGGCGGCCAAACTGCTCATGACCATGCATCAGGGTTCACGGACCGTGGCCGAGTACGCTATAGAGTTTCGTACCCTGGTGGCAGAGGTCGGTTGGAACAATGAGGCTCTGGTGGCTGCGTTTTCCCATGGTCTTTCTGACACATTGAAGGACGAGATTGCAGCTAAGGAACTGCCTGTGGTGTTGGAGGAGCTCATCTCTTTCCTGATCCTGATTGACACCAGGCTCAGGGAGAGGCCTTCACTCAGGGAACGCCTGCGGAGGCCTTCCAATCGACTGGCACCTGCGTTTTCTGTCCCACCCGTTCCTCCCTCTCCTCCCACGCCTCCTGGGGATAGCTTGTCTGGTGGGGAACCTATGCAGCTGGGGTTTGCTCGCCTTTCCGAGGGGGAGCGGGCCGCTCGGCGTCGGGAGGGTCGCTGCCTGTACTGTGGCCTCGGTGGGCACTTTCGGCAGTCTTGTCCGGTCCGTCCGGGAAACACTCGCACCTGAGATCATGTCGGGGACAGATCTTGGGTGGAGTTTCCTCGTCCCTGGCGTTCCGCAAGGATAAGCCACTGATCACCGTGGTCCTTTCTTGGACGGAGGGCTCGGTGACGGCCCAGGCGTTGGTAGACTCTGGGGCCGGTGGGTTGTTCTTGGACAGCTCGTTTGCTGCACAGCACTCCATTCCCCTGCAGGCTCGCGCTACCCCATTGGTTCTCGAAGCCATAGATGGCAGGCCCCTGCAGCCGCCGCAGGTTACCCACGAGACTCTGCCGATAGAGGTAGCCATTGGGGCTGTTCACAGGGAGTTGGCCTGTTTTCAGGTGATTTCTTCCCCACACTATTCGGTGGTTTTGGGGTATCCCTGGCTCCAGAGGCACAATCCAACCTTCAATTGGCAAACAGCCGAGATTCTCTCATGGTCTCCACAGTGTGGGGCCGGGTGCATCCGGGGGCCGGTTAAGGTATTGTGTGCCTCCTCGGACTCTGCGTTGCCCACCGACTATGGGGAGTACCGGGACGTGTTTGATAAGGTACGCGCTGGTACCTTACCGCCGCATCGTCCTTACGACTGCGCCATATCCTTGCAACCCGGGGCCACTCCTCCGCGTGGCAGGGTGTACCCTCTCTCGGTTGCGGAGAATAAGGCCATGGAGGAGTACGTTGTGGATGCGCTTTCCCGGGGGCACATTCGTAAGTCTACTTCTCCAGCAGGAGCAGGTTTTTTTTTCGTAAAGAAGAAAGGTGGGGAATTGAGGCCCTGCATCGATTATAGGGGTCTCAATCGGATTACCATTAAAAATGGATATCCGATTCCTTTGATTTCTGAGTTGTTCGACCGCCTTAAGGGAGCAACAGTCTTTACCAAACTCGACCTTAGGGCGGCGTACAACCTCGTACGGATCAGACAGGGGGATGAGTGGAAGACCGCGTTTAACACCAGAACCTGGCACTACGAATACCTGGTGATGCCCTTCGGGTTGTGTAACGAGCCCGCGGTTTTTCAGGAATTCATAAACGATGTCCTTCGTGATTTGTTGCAGCAGTGCGTAGTGGTTTACCTGGATGACATCTTGGTTTACTCTACCTCCATGGAGTCTCATGTCCAGGATGTCAAGCAGGTGCTGCAACGATTGCGTGAGAACGGACTCTTTTGTAAACTCGAGAAGTGCGAGTTCCATCGATCCCAAGTTGCCTTTTTGGGCTACATAATTTCCGCGGAGGGATTTTCCATGGACCCTCAGAAGGTTGCTGCGGTTCTGCAGTGGCCTCGTCCCAATGGTCTTCGGCCCATTCAGCGCTTTCTGGGTTTTGCCAACTACTATCGGAAGTTCATCAGGAACTTCTCCACATTGGCAAAGCCTCTCTCTGACCTAACCAGGAAGGGGAGTAACCCTCACGAGTGGCCATCCGAGGCCATCATAGCTTTCGAGGCTCTGAAAGCCGCCCTTGCTTCGGCTCCGATTCTTTCACATCCCAATCCTGGGTTGCCCTTCGTCCTCGAGGTTGATGCTTTCGAGACGGGAGTAGGGGCTCTCCTGTCTCAGCGTCGGTCGCCCGATGGACCCCTACTTCCCTGCGGGTTCTACTCCAGGGAGCTTTCCTCTGCAGAGTGCAACTACCAGATTGGAGATCGGGAGTTGTTGGTCATCATCCTGGCTCTCAAGGAGTGGAGGCACCTGCTCGAGGGTTCCGCGGTTCCGGTCCTCATTCTTACCAATCACAAGAACCTGACTTATCTTTTGGAGGCCAAGAGATTGACACCCCGCCAGGCCAGATGGGCTCTGTTCTTGTCACGCTTCAACTATGTGGTTTCATATTTGCCTGGTTCCAAGAATGTCAGGGCTGATGCGTTATCACGGCAATACTCTGAGTTGTCCAGGGAAGACTCTGAGCCAATCTCACTTATACCTCCAGATCAGATCCTGGCTGCCATTCGCACCAGTCTGACCTCTCCTCTTGGGGAGCAGATTTTGGCGGCTCAAACTGATGCTCCTCCCGGGAAGCCGGAGGGTAGATGTTTCGTACCCGAGGGATTGTGCACCCGCCTGCTGCGTACCTACCATAACGCCAAAACTGCCGGGCATCCGGGGAAGAACCAGCTGTGTTGGGTCATCTCTCGCTTATTCTGGTGGCCAACCCTCCGTGCCGACATTGCCTCTTATGTAGCGGCATGTTCGATCTGTGCCCAGAATAAGTCTCCATGGCATCTCCCTTTGGGTCTTCTGCAACCCATTCCCAATGGGGAGCGTCCTTGGTCACATCTAGGTATGGACTTTATTGTAGACCTCCCGGTGTCTCGGGGTCATACGGTCATCCTCATGATCGTCGATCGGTTTTCCAAGATGTGCCATTGCATTCCACTCAGGAAATTACCCACAGCGCAAGAACTGGCCACGGTCTTTTCCAGGGAGATTTTTCTCCTGCATGGGTTGCCTAAGGTGATTGTCTCGGACCGCGGGAGTCAGTTCGTGTCCAGATTCTGGCGCGCCTTCTGCTCCCAGTTGGGTATTAGTCTCTCCTTTTCTTCAGCCTACCACCCGCAGTCCAATGGGGCTGCGGAGCGTTCCAATCAGGCCTTAGAACAATTCCTTCGGTGTTATATTTCAGACCATCAGGACGATTGGGCCGATCTCCTGCCTTGGGCAGAGTTTGCCAGGAACTCGGCAGTCAACTCCTCCTCTGGGATGTCTCCTTTCATGGCCAACTATGGGTTCCAACCCGCGGTATTACCTGAGAGGTTCTCACCACAGGACATTCCGGCTGTGGAGAACCATCTTGCTGCCCTGCGTTCTTCATGGGGGCAGATCCAGAGGGCCTTGAGGGACTCAGCTCAGCGCCAGAAGTTCCAGGCTGATCGCAGACGGTTGCCCGCTCCTTCATACCAGGTCGGCGATCGTGTGTGGTTGTCTACTCGCAACCTCAATCTTCGGGTGCCCACACCCAAACTAGCTCCCCGTTTTGTCGGTCCTTTCCGCATTCTCCGCAAAGTGAATCCGGTGGCCTATGCCCTTGCCCTTCCGTCTGGGATGCGGATCTCCAATATCTTTCATGTTTCCCTGTTGAAACCTCTGATCTGCAATCGCTTCTCTACCTCTCTGCCTCGGCCCCGTCCTGTCCGGGTTGACGGTCATGAGGAGTATGAGGTGAGCCGGATCCTGGACTCTCGATTGGTGCAAGGTCGATTACAGTTCCTGGTTCATTGGCGCGGTTATGGTCCCGAGGAGCGTTCCTGGGTTCCTTCCGCGGATGTCCATGCTCCTGCCCTCCTCCGCGCTTTTCATACCCGCTTTCCTCAGAAACCTTTTGTTGAGCCGCGGAGGGGGAGCGGCCCTTGAGGAGGAGGTACTGTCAAGGTCCTACCTTTTCCCTGAGGTTGTTACTCCATGTGCTGGCGTCCATCTTGGATTCTGCTGTGCATGATGGGAATCCTTTTATGCCTTCAGGTCTCTGTGGTCCATCCCCCAGAGGGGTGTGGCTGATGACATATAAGCCTGTGGCCCGCACATACTCTTTGCACTTGTGTCTTTGTGTTGCTATTACTCTGTTCTGACTCTCGTGACTCTCCTGGTATCTGATTTGGCTTGTGACTTGACTATTCTTTGTATTCTCCCTTGATCTGACCCTCTGTTGCTGAACCCGGCTCGTGACCTGTGATTCTCGTCTGCTGTCCTGTACTGTTTTGTCCTGTTGTTGTTGACCCGGCTTGTCTGACTACTCTTTTGTCTCTTCCACCAGCTACACGCCATTGGCAGCGGCCATTACCGCAGCTGAGGTGTCTCGGGGGCCGCGACCTGGTTCTTGGCTGCGTCAAGTCCATCCCCACCATCAGGGGCCCTGGTGAAGGGCAGCCTGGGACTTAGACTCCGCGCCCTGAGGGACTTCGGTCTGTGGGTAGTGGTTGTCATCAGCCAGTGCGTTACATTGTTAGGCCTGCCTGTCCGTTCCTCGGCCCCTGCCCTGACATGATGGGGCACAATTCCTCGCTCTAACAGCAATGATGGGATACTATTCCTCCCACTGACACCAATGATGGGATACTATTCCTCCCACTGACACCAATGATGGGACACTATTCCTCCTACTGATACCAATGATGGGGCACTATTCCTCCCACTGACACCAATGATGGGGCACAATTCTTCCCACAGACAACAATTATGGGGCACTATTTCTCCCACTGACACTGATGGAGTACTATTCCTCCCACTGACACTAATGATGGGACACTATTCCTCACACACTGACACTAATGATGGAGTGCTATTCCTCCCACTGACACTAATGATGGGACACTATTCCTCACACACTGACACTAATGATGGGGCACCATCATTAGTGTCAGTGGGAGGAATAGTGGCCGCGGTCCGTAGTTTGCCCATTGCTGGCCTAAAGCTACTGAATATGGTGTGCATGGTGTGTACATGTATATAATTTTCTGTCTTTTTCTATTACCTCATTCTATTTTGATTTAACTATTAATAATGGTGTAAAGAGTTTCAAAATTTGAAAAAATTAAGATACTGCAGAGGATACAGCAGTATAAAATTGGCCAGCAGCAGGATCAGAGAATCAGAGATTATAGGCCTAACCTGTGTATGCCTAAATTGTATTTTATCTATGGGGAGAACGGGTGTAAGGAGAATGTGAGATCACTTAGGTACACACTAATTTCTTTCAAATAATGCAAAAATAAAAAAGCTCCTCCAATAGACTGTCAGCAATGACTGTCTGATGTGCTCTAATCACCCCAAACTTAAATCTATAATGTAAAAAAAAAGAGAAAATCCCTAATTAACAGAAAAATTAGCTAAGGTGCTATTTAATAGCTACGTAAGTTGGAGAGCTAGCTATCAATCAGACTTGTGTTGCTTATTAAAAGGACTTTGGGTGTACAGATATGTGTAAATAGGCAGGACATAACTAGAACTAGTTTGTCAAATAGATAAAAAAAAACAACTGCTAAAATGTCATGTAAACGTTAACAGCTGGTGATAGTAATACAAAGGTCCTTGGTTAGGGTGACAGTGGTCTGCTCATGTCTCCAAATATCTCTTGCCTGCAAAACACCCTGTAACATACAGATTAAATAAATACTGAAAATTATACTGTTTATATAAAAAAAGTTATTTAGGAAAAATTGCAGGCAATAATTAGAAAATATGCCCTGTGAAAAAAAAACACATGCACAATGTTATCAGTGAAGTGCATGTTCACAGAAACAGGCTGTGAAAAAAATAAATTGCAGCCTGAAAAACTTTGGAAATATGCATTGTGACGAAAGCAGCAATGTATATGGATAGGAACAATGTAAAAAAATCTGTCAAAAAAAGAGGGATATGCACTTTTAAAAAACATTTTTAGCCTGTTATGACTGCACATCAGAAAAAGCTGTAAAAACTGCAGGACATTCATCAGCAGCATTAGAATATAAAAATCTTCCTCTCCTCACCTAAAATCATCAAGATGTACAAAAACTTGCTACCCAAAGGGCATTCAATAGAGTTTACATTTACATTAACCACTTGCCCTCTAGAGGATTTACCCCCCTTAATGACCAGGCCTCTTTTTGCTACTAGACGCTGCACTAATTTAACTGATAATTGCGCGGTCATGCAATGCTGTACCCAAACGTAATTTACGTCCTTTTTTTCACACAAATAGAGCTTTCTTTTGGTGGTATTTGATCACCTGTGCACTTTTTAATTTTCGTGCTATAAACAAAAAAAGATTTTTTACTTTCGGCTATAAAAAATATATAGTAAACTCAAAGTTAGTTATAAATTTAGGTCAAAATATATTCTGCTACATGTTTTTGGTAAAGAAAATCCCAATAAGTGTATATTGATTGCTTTGTGTGAAAGTTATAGCATCTACAAACTATGGTATAGATACTGCAATTTACGCAATTTTTTTGCTATACAGCGCTGCGCTAGTTTAATTGACAATTGCGCGGTCATGCAATACAGTACATAAATGAAATTTATGTCCTTTTTCACACCAATAGAGCTTTCTTTTGGTGGTATTTGATCACCTGTGCACTTTTTATTTTTGGAGCTATAAACAAAAAAAGTTTTGAGAAAAAAACTATATTTTCTCATTTCTGTCATAAAAAATATAAAAAAAACCCCCTAAAATTTTGTCAGAAATTTAGGCCAAAATGTATTCTGCTACATGTTTTGGTTAAAAAAATACCAATAAGTGTATATTTATTGCTTTGTGTGATAGTTATAGCATCTACAAACTATGGTATAGATAATGGAATTTACACAGCTTTTACTTTCTGACTGCCCATCACATTTCTTGAGGTGCTAAAATACCAGGATAGTACAAACCCCCAAATGACCCCTTTTCGGAAAGTATACACCCTAAGCTATCTGCTGAGAGGGATATTGAGTCCATGGAAGATTTATTTTTTTTTTCACAAGTTTCTGGAAAATGACAAAAACTTTTTTTTTCACACAAAGTTGTCATTTCAATGATACATTCTCTTACCTTATTTTAATGGTGTCTGGAGGATTGTTGGCTAATTAGCCTTTATATTAAAATTTATTATACAGCTGTATAATTGTTTACACTGTGGTTGGTTCTCTTTATATAGCCTCTTCCTAAGTGGGCCCTCTTGGTCTAAACTTTCTGGAGTTGAACTTGGTTATTGAGAACCCCACCTTTTAATGTTGGTGAGTCAGTGATCTACTTTCAATCTTGAGGTTGTTCCCCCCTTGGGGTGAGTAAGATTCCTGCATTAGTCTTTTAACCAATTTATATAAGGTCAGAACTAAGACAGGAAACAAAAGGAGCAGGGAGCAAGGTACTAGGAGAGATGGATGCAGGGTACAGGGAGCAGGTCACAGGAATAGGTCTCAGAGTCAGGTGCAGGTACAGGTACAGCATAAAGGATCAGTTCAATGCTAGGAACAACAGTGCCACCAGCAGGTGACCCAAGTAATGACACAGGTCCTGATAGGCAGCTCCTTTTCTTTGTATTCACACCTTTTAACCACTTGGCAACCACGCTATAGCCAAATGACGGCTAGAGCATGGTTTTCCAGAGCATCAAATGACATCCTCCCAGAATGTGCCCTACCGCGAGTCCCCAGCAGCATGCACCTGGCATTCTCCATGATCGCTGTCTCCTATAGACATGGCTGATCACGTGATGTGGTAAAAAGCCAATCACATCGGCCTTTTACCAAGTGATCAACTGTGTCCAATGACATAGCAGATCACAATGTAAATACAGTTGTTGATAACCGGCAATTGTCAGACAACAGATCTACCCTGATCATCAGTTCCCTGATGTTCAGTGCTGCCCAACAGTGCCACCCACCAGTGCCCATCAGTGCCTCCTACCAGTGCCCATCAGTGCCTCCCACCAGTGGCCATCAGTTGCCAGCAGTACCTCCCACCAGTGCCCATCAATGCCCAGAAGTGCCCCCCATCAGCGCCCAGCAGCGACCCCCATCAGTGCCACCCACCAGTGCTGCCCATCAGTGCCGTCCTGCAGTGTTGCCCAGCAGTTCCCAGCAGTACCGCCAGTCAGTGCCGTCAGTGCCAACAATCATTGCCGCCAGTCAGTGCTGTCAGTCAGTTCCGCCAATAAGTGTCACCCATCAGTGTCCATCAGTGCCGCCTATCAGTGCCCATCAGTGCTGCCTAGCAGTACCCATCAGTGCTGCCTAGTAGTGCAGCCTCATCAACGCACATCAGTGAAGGAGAAAATTTACCTGTTTGCAAAATTGTTTAATAGAAACAAACTTTTTTTCCTCAAATTCTTTGTTCTTTTTTTGTTTATAATGCAAAAAATTAAAGCAATGATTAACCACTACAGGGCACTTATACCCCCTTCCTGCCCAGGCCAATTTTCAGCTTTCAGCGCTGTCATGCTTTGAATGACAATTTCACCGTCATGCAACACTGTACCCATATGAAATTTTTATACTTTTTTTGAGACAGATAGAGCTTTCTTTTGGTGGTATTTAATCACCTCTGGGTTTTTTATTTTTTACTAAACAAACCAAAAAGTACTGAAAAATTTGAAAAAAAAAAGTTTTTTCTTAGTTTTTGTTATAAACTTTTGTAAATAAGTCATTTTTCTCCATTACTGATGTGCGCTAATGAAGCTGCAGTGATGGGCACTGATAGGCTGCACTGATGGGTACTGATAGGTGGCACTGATGGGCATTGATGAGGAGGCACTAGTAGGTGGTACTGATGGGCATTGGCAGGCATCACTGATAGGCACTGAAAGGCAGCACTCATATATGGCACTGATAGGCGGCACTGATAGGTGGCACTGACTGGCACTGATAGGCGGCACTGACCGGCACTGTTAGGTGGCACTGACTGGCACTGTTAGGTGGCACTGATAGGTGGCACTGATGCGCACTGATCGGTGGCACTGACTGGCATTGATAGGTAGCACTGACTGGCACTGATAGGTGGCACTGAAAGGCAGCTCAGATGGCACTGATATGTGGCATTGATGTGCACTGGTAGGCACTGATATGTGGCATTGATGTGGCACTGATGGGCACTGGCAAGTGGCATTGATGAGCAGTGACAGCTGGCATTGATGGAAACTGACAGGTGGCACTGCTGGGGCTACACTGATTATCAGGGCACACTGATCATCAGTGCCCTGATGATCAGTGTACATGTCCCCTCTGAGGGATGACGATTACCGGCTCTCCACTCCTCGCAAGCTGTCAGCGTGACAGGTTGTGAGGAGAGAAATACCGGCATTTCCCTATTTACATGCGATCAGCTGTGATTGGACACAGCTGATCACATGACCAAGCCGACGTCTTCAGCTCTTTCTGTTGATCAGTGATCTGCTGTGTCCAAGGGACACAGCGCACCACTGATCGCCGCACTGAGCGCAAACAGATCCGCGCATGCGCTGTTAGAGTGGGAGGACTTCATATTATGTCCTCTCAGAACAAGAGAAATGCCTTGCACCCCTCATTACCTTATATGGCGGGCGGTAGGCAGTTAAATACTACCAAACAAAACTCTATTTGTGTGAAAAAAATTATAACAATTTCATATGGGTACAGTGTTGCCTGATCGTGTAATTGTCATTCAAAGTGTGACAGTGCTGAAAGCTGAAATTAGGCCTGGGCACAAATGGGGTATAAGTGCCTGGTAGGCAAGTGGTTAAGGAACTTCAATCTTTGCTTCCAGAGGGATTTGAATTCTTAATCTTCACTAACCTGGACCCCGTTAAGCACACAGAAGACCTTATACTGCAGTTGAAAGGCATATTAACCTTTTCAATCTAAAAGTTCTTTTCTTTGCCTCAGAATTGAATCCTGACATCAGTCTCTCAGAGCCCAAAGTGAGTTAGCCACATTGTTTGGTAATTTCTTTGTTTACTGAGGGAAGTAGCATCTCAGGTCTGGGGCTATTGGTCAAATTCTGACATCTAGAACTGATTTAGATTTTGCTGTATGTTGACCTTTTCTTGACATTGCTAAGGGCTCATTCACACTTGACTAATTTTTAACTCTTGTCAAACGCCCCTATAGTGTTTGACAGGCGTTGGACAGGTGTTTGGGAAGCATTTTTAATGCTCCTCAAATGCTCCCCAAATGCCCTATGCACATTTATGAGACATTTGATAGGCATTTTCCAAGCGTTAAAACCGCACCACAAATGCCTATAATGAAGTTTAATGGTATTAACGCTCAGCAAATGATTGCATAGCCTCGCAAACGCCTGCCAGGTGTTTGAGGAGCATCACCATAGACTTGAATGGGAGGCTTCAACTTCTTCTGACTACATGAGGTGTCAATTTTGCCATGACTCTAATGCTTCAGTGTGAACTGCACTGTGTGCTGCCATGTGTAGAATTTTCATAGGCGTTTGAGGAGCGTTAAAAACACTTCCCAAACGCCTGTCTAATGCCTGCTAACAAAGCTAGTGTGAACTTAGCCAAAGAGTGATAGCTGCTATTATATGCGCATGTTTTCCTTACGTTGCTTTATTGTGTTCTCATTTGATCTCAATATAATCAAAATAAACTGTGTGAGTCTATTTTCTGGTGTCAGAGGATTTCTTTGGCAAGAAGTTGGTGCAGGGGCGGACTGACAACTCATGGGGCCCCCGGGCAATAGGGGATCATAGGGCCCCTGTGTCCTTGCCCTAACTCAAAAAAGCCTATGAAAAAGGTACCAGGGGCATCTCATGGGGCCCCCTACTGACCCCGGGCCCTCAGGCAGTGCCCGAGTTTCCAAATGGTCAGTCCACCCCTGTGGTGGTGCTAGCAGGAGTTGGGCATTCAGAGAGGGGTCAGACAAGACAGGGAATCCAACAATTACCTGGGGGCCCCTAATGGGGTAGTGCTATATATTGTAGAAGATTACGAGGCAAGACCATCTTGAAGGCCCTGTATGCTTATTGGCACTATGGATTCCACTAATATGGTACTTCCTGTTCGCAGGGATGCACTTCCAGTCCAATGGAGCAACTCTGCTGCAGCTTCCTCCACTCTTACCTTCCAGGGAGTATGGATCTTATTATAGAGTGCGCCTCAGGCAAGAGTCCCACCGTGGTTTAGATATGCTGTTCATCCACTGAACACTGCAGAAACTAGTGTAAGTGCCATTCATGATTGCTGCTTTTATGTGGATACAATTTACTCACTGTGGACTTTGTTTTTAACCCCTTATGACTCAATAAAGCGTCCATTAGATTTTATATGGGATTGGCATCTGGCCACATTAAAGCAACAACACCCTAGGAGTGTTTATTGCTTGGGCTTGTAGTTGAGCATTATGTTTGCCATTAGAATTAGTCGATAATTGGCACTCACAGCCACGTAATTTTTAAAGTCATCAGTACTATCATCTGGGCTGTTTATTAGGACACCATACAGTCATGGCCAAAAAGTATTGGCACCCCAGCATTTCGGTCAGACAATGCACCACTTCACCTAGAAAATTGTATCAATTACAAATGTTTAGGCATTCTCAGGTTTTTTTCTTTTGTTTGTATTGCTATGACAAAAAAAATGTGGAGAAACAAAAGGCCAAATCTGACACATTCTGAGCAAAACCCCAAAAACCCCTTCATCAGAGCTCTGATGAAGAAGGGATGCCCTTTGAAACGCGTCAGCTGTACTCGGAGTGTCTTACATGCTTGATTTACTTCGCTGTTTGTGAGTATCATTTTGTATTCAATACATTTTGGTTACTGAGGTAATGCGCAAGGTTGGTGCGCTTCTCATTTTTGTTGCGTTATGCACAGTCAAGACATCCAGTGCCTGAAGCAGCAAAGCAACCCCCAAACATCAGTGAACCTCCACCATGTTTGACTGTAGGGACTATATTCTTTTCTTTAACCGCTTGCCGCCCTGCCACTGTGTATATACGTGTGCAGGGCGGCAGTGGAGCGCAAAACCACGTTTAAAAACGTGTTCCGCGCTCCCGACACTTTCGCCGGCAGGGGGCGCACGCGCGCGCTCCCGCCGACCCGCGGGTGACACTATTTGATCCAGGAGGGATCAATCATTAGATTTCAGCCAGTGATTTCTGGCTGAAATCACATGATCGGTCCCTGTCCTATCCTGTCCTGTGTTGACATACACACAGGGCAGGATATGATGTCATTCTTCTCTGCCTGGACACATTCCGTTCCAGACAGAGAAGAAGGCATCCAAAAAGTGAGTACACAAGCACTACACTACAGTTAGAACACTCTAGGACACATTTAACCCCCTGATCGCCCCCCCCCCCCTCCAGTTAACCCTTCACTGCCCTGTCACCAGTGTTACTGATCAGTGAAGCGATTTTTACTGATCAGTGTCGCTGGCGACTTCCGATAGAGTTAGTGCCCCTCCCAGATAGCGCCAGATTGCCCGCCAGTACACCAGTAATCCCGTTTAACCCCTTGATCGCCCCCCCCCCTCCAGTTAACCCCTTCACTGCCCTGTCACCCAGTGTCACTGATCAGTGAACCAATTTTTACTGATCACTGTATCAGTGTCGCTGGCGACTTCCGATAGAGTTAGCGCCCCTCCCAGATAGCGCCAGTTTGCCCGCCAGTACACCAGTAATCCCGTTTAACCCCTTGATCGCCCCCCCCTCCAGTTAACCCCTTCACTGCCCTGTCACCCAGTGTCACTGATCAGTGAACCAATTTTTACAGATCACTGTATCAGTGTCGCTGGCGACTTCCGATAGAGTTAGCGCCCCTCCCAGATAGCGCCAGATTGCCCGCCAGTACACCAGTAATCCCGTTTAACCCCTTGATCGCCCCCCCCTCCAGTTAAACCCTTCACTGCCTGTCACCCAGTGTCACTGATCAGTGAACCAATTTTTACTGATCACTGCATCAGTGTCGCTGGCGACTTCCGATAGAGTTAGCGCCCCTCCCAGATAGCGCCAGTTTGCCCACCAGTACACCAGTAATCCCGTTTAACCCCTTGATCGCCCCCCCCCCCCTCCAGTTAACCCCTTCACTGCCCTGTCACCCAGTGTCACTGATCAGTGAACCAATTTTTACTGATCACTGTATCAGTGTCGCTGGCGAATTCCGATAGAGTTAGCGCCCCTCCCAGATAGCGCCAGATTGCCCGCCAGTACACCAGTAATCCCGTTTAACCCCTTGATCGCCCCCCCCCCCCCCCAGTTAAACCCTTCACTGCCCTGTCACCCAGTGTCACTGATCAGTGAACCAATTTTTACTGATCACTGTATCAGTGTCGCTGGCGAATTCCGATAGAGTTAGCGCCCCTCCCAGATAGCGCCAGATTGCCCGCCAGTACACCAGTAATCCCGTTTAACCCCTTGATCGCCCCCCCCCCCCCAGTTAAACCCTTCACTGCCCTGTCACCCAGTGTCACTGATCAGTGAACCAATTTTTACTGATCACTGTATCAGTGTCGCTGGCGACTTCCGATAGAGTTAGCGCCCCTCCCAGATAGCGCCAGTTTGCCCGCCAGTACACCAGTAATCCCGTTTAACCCCTTGATCGCCCCCACCCCCCCCCCCCAGTTAACCCCTGCACTGCCCTGTCACCAGTGTCACTGATCAGTGAACCAATTTTTACTGATCACTGTATCAGTGTCGCTGGCGACTTCCGATAGAGTTAGCGCCCCTCCCAGATAGCGCCAGATTGCCCGCCAGTACACCAGTAATCCCGTTTAACCCCTTGATCACCCCCCCCTCCAGTTAACCCTTCACTGCCCTGTCACCAGTGTCACTGATCAGTGAACCAATTTTTACTGATCACTGTATCAGTGTCGCTGGCGACTTCCGATAGAGTGAGCGCCCCTCCCAGATAGCGCCAGCTTGCCTGCCAGTACACCAGTAATCCCGTTTAACCCCTTGATTGCCCCCCCCCCCAGTTAACCCCTTCACTGCCCTGTCACCAGTGTCACTGATCAGTGAACCAATTTTTACTGATCACTGTATCAGTGTCGCTGGCGACTTCCGATAGTGTTAGCGCCCCTCCCAGATAGGGCCAGTTTGCCCGCCAGTACACCAGTAATCCCGTTTAACCCCTTGATCACCCCCCCAGTTAACCCCTTCACTGCCCTGTCACCAGTGTCACTGATCAGTGAACCAATTTTTACTGATCACTGTATCAGTGTCGCTGGCGACTTCCGATAGTGTTAGCGCCCCTCCCAGATAGCGCCAGATTGCCCGCTAGTACACCAGTAATCCCATTTAACCCCTTAATCTCCCCCCCCCAGTTAACCCATTCACTGCCCTGTCACCAGTGTCCCTGATAAGTGAACCGATTTTTACTGATCACTGTATCAGTGTCGCTGGCGACTTCCGATAGAGTTAGCGCCCCTCCCAGATAGCGCCAGTTTGCCCGCCAGTACACCAGTAATCCCGTTTAACCCCTTGATCGCCCCCCCCCCCCTCCAGTTAACCCCTTCACTGCCCTGTCACCCAGTGTCACTGATCAGTGAACCAATTTTTACTGATCACTGTATCAGTGTCGCTGGCGAATTCCGATAGAGTTAGCGCCCCTCCCAGATAGCGCCAGATTGCCCGCCAGTACACCAGTAATCCCGTTTAACCCCTTGATCGCCCCCCCCCCCCCAGTTAAACCCTTCACTGCCCTGTCACCCAGTGTCACTGATCAGTGAACCAATTTTTACTGATCACTGTATCAGTGTCGCTGGCGAATTCCGATAGAGTTAGCGCCCCTCCCAGATAGCGCCAGATTGCCCGCCAGTACACCAGTAATCCCGTTTAACCCCTTGATCGCCCCCCCCCCAGTTAAACCCTTCACTGCCCTGTCACCCAGTGTCACTGATCAGTGAACCAATTTTTACTGATCACTGTATCAGTGTCGCTGGCGACTTCCGATAGAGTTAGCGCCCCTCCCAGATAGCGCCAGTTTGCCCGCCAGTACACCAGTAATCCCGTTTAACCCCTTGATCGCCCCCACCCCCCCCCCCCCCAGTTAACCCCTGCACTGCCCTGTCACCAGTGTCACTGATCAGTGAACCAATTTTTACTGATCACTGTATCAGTGTCGCTGGCGACTTCCGATAGAGTGAGCGCCCCTCCCAGATAGCGCCAGCTTGCCTGCCAGTACACCAGTAATCCCGTTTAACCCCTTGATTGCCCCCCCCCCAGTTAACCCCTTCACTGCCCTGTCACCAGTGTCACTGATCAGTGAACCAATTTTTACTGATCACTGTATCAGTGTCGCTGGCGACTTCCGATAGTGTTAGCGCCCCTCCCAGATAGGGCCAGTTTGCCCGCCAGTACACCAGTAATCCCGTTTAACCCCTTGATCACCCCCCCCCAGTTAACCCCTTCACTGCCCTGTCACCAGTGTCACTGATCAGTGAACCAATTTTTACTGATCACTGTATCAGTGTCGCTGGCGACTTCCGATAGTGTTAGCGCCCCTCCCAGATAGCGCCAGATTGCCCGCTAGTACACCAGTAATCCCATTTAACCCCTTAATCTCCCCCCCCCCAGTTAACCCATTCACTGCCCTGTCACCAGTGTCACTGATAAGTGAACCGATTTTTACTGATCACTGTATCAGTGTCGCTGGCGACTTCCGATAGAGTTAGCGCCCCTCCCAGATAGCGCCAGATTGCCCGCCAGTACACCAGTAATCCCGTTTAACCCCTTGATCACCCCCCCCCTCCAGTTAACCCCTTCACTGCCCTGTCACCAGTGTCACTGATCAGTGAACCAATTTTTACTGATCACTGTATCAGTGTCGCTGGCGACTTCCGATAGTGTTAGCGCCCCTCCCAGATAGCGCCAGTTTGCCCGCTAGTGCACCAGAAATCCCATTTAACCCCTTGATCGCCCCCCCCCAGTTAACCCCTTCACTGCCCTGTCACCAGTGTCATTGATTACAGTGAACAGATTTTTACTGATCACTGTATTAGTGTCACTGGTGACTTCCGATAGTGTTAGCGCCCCTCCTAGATAGCGCCAGTTTGCTCGCTAATGCACGGGATTTTTTTTACCAAAAACATGTAGCAAAAAATAAAAAGCGCACAGGTGAACAAATACCACCAAAAGAAAGCTCTATTTGTGTGAAAAAAAGGACGTAATTTTCGTTTGGGTGCAGCATTGCATGACCGCGCAATTATCATTTGAGTTAGTGCAGCGCTGTATAGCAAAAAAAGGCATAAATTACAGTATCTATACCATAGTTTGTAGACGCTATAACTTTCACACAAAGCAATCAATATACACTTATTGGGATTTTTTTTACCAAAAACATGGAGCAGAATACATTTTGGCTTAAATTTATGACTAACTTTGAGTTTACGATATTTTTTATAGCTGAAAGTAGAAAATATATTTTTTTTTCAAAATTTTTGTGTTTTTTTTGTTTATAGCGCAAAAAATAAAAAGCGCACAGGTGATCAAATACCACCAAAAGAAAGCTCTATTTGTGTGAAAAAAAGGACGTAAATTTCGTTTGGGTACAGCATTGCATGACCGTGCAATTATCATTTGAATTAGTGCAGCGCTGTATAGCAAAAAAAGGCATAAATTACAGCATCTATACGATAGTTTGTAGACGCTATAACTTTCACACAAAGCAATCAATATACACTTATTGGGATTTTTTTTACCAAAAACATGTAGCAGAATACATTTTGGCTTAAATTTATGACTAACTTTGAGTTTACGATATATTTTTTATATCTGAAAGTAGAAAATATTGTTTTTTTTCAAAATTTTCGTGGTTTTTTTGTTTATAGCGCAAAAAATAAAAATAAAGCGCACAGGTGATCAAATACCACCAAAAGAAAGCTCTATTTGTGTGAAAAAAAGGACGTAAATTTTGTTTGGGTATAGCATTGCATGACCGCGCAATTATCATTTGAATTAGTGCAGCGCCAAACAGCAAAAAAAGGCCTGGTCATTAAGGGGGGTAAATCCTCTGGGGCTCAAGTGGTTAAAGGCCTCATTGCTTTTTCTGAAAACAGTAGAATGATGGGCTTTACCAAAAAGCTGTAATTTTGTTTCGTCTGTCCATAGCATGGTCTCCCAAAAATATTTTGGCTTCCTCAGGTATGTTTTGGCAAACTCCAACCTCACTTTTTTATGTTTCTTTGTCAGCAGTGGGGTCCTCCTGGGTCTCCTATCATAGTGTGACTTTTCTTTCAGATGATAACGTATAGTGCGAGCTGACACAGTTGTACCCTGTGCCTGAAGGTCAGCTTGAATTTGTCTGGAAGTTGATTGAGGTTCTTTAGCCACCATTCGAACAATCATTCATTGCAATCTTTGTTAAAATTTTCTCTTTCTTCTACGTCCAGAGAGATCAGCTACAGTGCCATGGGCTGTAAACTACTTGACATGTTGCGCACAGTGGACACAAGAACATTAAAGTGGTTCTAAAGGTTTATTTTTTTTAAGGAAAATATAACAAACATGCCTATACTTACCTGCTGTGTGCAGTGGTTTTGCACAGAATAGCCTGGATTCTCCTCTTCTCGGGTCCACTGCATGCTCTCCTGGCCCCTCCCTCCTGTTGGGTGCCCCTACAGCAAGTAGCTTGCTATGGGGGCACCCGCTGCTCCATGTGTCCATTCACACAAGGAGCCACGGCTCATCCCTGCCCCCTCTCTCTTCTCATTGACTCACAGGCTGTGATTGACAATGGCTCCCACTTCTGTCTCAGCAAATGAGAAGAGGGAGTCACTGGATAGCCGAGACTCCAGTGTGCATCGCTGGATCGAGGGGGCTTAGGTGAGTATAAGGGGGGGCCGCACACAGAAGGTTTTTTACCTTCATGCATAGAATGCATGAAGGTAAAAAACCTTGAGACTTTAGAACCACTTTAAGATCTCTGGAGATGGATTTGTAACCTTGAGATTGTCAGTGCTTTTCCACAATTTTTGTTCTCAAATCCTCAGACAATTCCTTGCTGCTCTTTCTCTTCTCCATGCTCCAGGTGGCACACAGAGACACACAACAGAAAGCTTGAGTCAATTTGCACCATTTTAACTGCTTGTCAGTGGGATTTCTATATTGTCAGCACCTGTTAATTGATACAGGTGAGTTGAATTACAAATTACAGGAGCATCACAACTTGGAATGCAATTATTTCTTACAATTTTGAGAAGGTACCAATTATTTTGTCCAGACTGTATATACTCTTGAGATCTTTGTGCTGTGTTTTTTGTTTTCTATACTATTGTATTTACACCTAGAATTAATAATACTGTACATTTATATCTGTTATTCTAAAAAGACAGTCTGAAAGAAATCCTATTGTGAGAGGAAAATAAGAGGACTATTCACACACTAACTTCCATGTAGGCAGTAGAAATAAGATAAAAGATTGCATTAGTTATTCAATTCCACCTCCGGCTGCATTGTCTATGTGCCTCATGGATCAAAAACCCTTCACATATTTTATTACACTTACTGTACAGGTTTACATATTTTCTAATAATCTTAGCTTTGTAGAAGCTACTGTTGTTTCTCCTTCTTGTTTTCATTAACTTGAATTTTTAATCCCAGTGTTCTCCACTGGACTTCTTACTGGTACATTTTAGCAACAAGGATTAGCTTGTAATTACTACAGATATTATTACTGATATTTAAATTGTAATCATTGTGATAATAACAAAAAAAAACTGGAGTCCAGGCTTTTAAAAGCTGTTTAATGTCCAGGGGTTGTAAAAACCTCTGTGACCAGACCAAATATTGAATTTTTAGTAAGCTGTAGCTTACTGAGCAGTAACTTTTTAACAACTTGCATACCAAAATGATTTTAATATTTTTCATTTTTGTTGCTTATATGAGGCCTCTGTTTGCAATGTTTCTAAAAATACTTTTAATATATTTTTTTGGGAAATAAACAAATAAATTGACATTTATGCCAAAAATGCATTTTGATTTGCTTAAAACTGAAGTTTAGGGAATTTTTTGTTTTTAAAACAGCACCTGGCACAGTAATTGCCATGAATGAAGTGTTCAGGTGGGTGTTGTGTTAGGTTGAAATCATCTGTCCTTTTCCCCACAATATCCCTGCAGTGGTGATCTTTTGGTGCTGTAGGGTTTGACCACTTCCCTCCCAGCCAATGTACATATACGTGTGTGTATGTACAGTATATATAAAAAATACAGATACCTTCCCAGAGTATCACTATGGTGACATTGTGTTAAAAAACATTGCTACAAAAATTATTGTTCCTCCTGCCTATCACCATTTCCTTGACGTTTTCAGTCCATGAAGAGCAGATATTCTCCCTCCGCATCGGGCCTATGACTGTCCCATTGACCTTCTCCCGGGATCTGAGATTCCCTTTGGCCGGATCTTCCCGTTGTCAGAACGGGAGTTGGGCGTTTTGAAGGAGTACATTGATGACAGTCTTCGGAAGGGATTCATCCGTCCTTCCACATCACCGGCCGGGGCTGGAATCTTTTTTGTGGAGAAAAAAGACCAGTCCCTGAGGCCCTGTGTGGATTATAGGGATCTGAATAAAATCACAGTAAAGAACCGGTATCCCCTTCCCTTAGTCCCTGAATTATTTCTTACAAATGATCTTACAATCTGGTCCGCATACGTGAGGGGGATGAGTGGAAGACAGCTTTTCGCACCCTGTTTGGGCACTTTGAGTACTTAATTATGCCGTTCGGGCTATGTAATGCACTGACCACGTTTCAACATTTTGTGAACGATATATTTGAGATGTCTTAGATATCTATGTGATCGTGTACTTGGACGACATCCTGATTTTTTCCTTATCTCTGGAGACACATAGAGGTCATGTCAGGAGTGTGCTGGAGCGACTTCGCAAACACGGGCTTTATGCCAAAGCCAAGAAATGTAGCTTTGAGCAGCGCAGTATTCCTTTTCTGGGACTAATCATTTCCACCAATGGAGTGGCTATGGACCCCCAGAAGATCTCTGCGATATTAGAATGGCCAGTTCCCACGGATAAGAAAGGGGTTCAGCGGTTTATTGGCTTTGCCAATTTCTACAGGAAGTTCATTAAGAATTTCTTGGGCCTGGTAACTCCCATCACCCAACTTACGAGAATGGGGGTACGCTTCCAGTGAACACCAGAGGCACAGGCCGCCTTCGAGTCTTTGAAGAAGCTGTTCACGGCAGCTCCCATTCTAAGCCACCCCGACGCATCACTGCCCTACATTCTGGAAGTAGATGCGTCGGAAAATGCAGTAGGAGCAATACTGTCTCAAAGGGTAGGTGTAAAGGAGCTGATGCACCCAGTAGCTTTCTTTTCTAGAAAACTCTCCCCATCAGAAATTATGATATCGGGGATCAGGAGTTGTTAGCAATCAAGACAGCATTAGAGGAGTGGAGATACCTGTTGGAGGGAGCTTTGCATCCCATCCTGGTCTACGCCGACCATAAAAACTTGGAATACCTGAGGACAGCAAAACGCCTCAGACCGCGTCAAGCCAGATGGGCGTTATTTTTCTCGAGATTCACCCTTCATATAACTTATCGACCTGAGTCTAAGAATATCAAGCCTGATGCCCTCTCCCGGGTGTTTGAAGACCCTGAAGAAACAGCCAAACCAGATACCATCTTGCCGGCAGGTAGCTTCTTGCTACTACAGTCCGAGCTCCTATCTAGGCTACAGGCTGCTTCCACTGGGGCTCCTAAACCACCTGGAATCTCTTTACAGAGCAGAGAAGGTCTCTTGTGGAGGGGGGAGCAGATCCTGGTACCTAAAGAGACTCGAGCTCTGGTCTTGGGCTATTGCCACGACCACCCATTAACAGGTCACTTTGGGGTACACAAAACCTTGGACTTGGTCCGACGTATGTTTTGGTGGCCAAGCGTGGCGAAGGACTGTGAAATGTACGTCAAGTCCTGTGCTGTCTGCAGCAGGAATAAGCAGGTCGGGACTTAGATTCCGCGCCCTGGGGAATCCTGGTCTGTGGAGCGCTAGAGGCTACCGCCGGACGGTCCATAACACCCTAATTACCACCACACCAGTTACAATGTCCCTTAAAACCACCACAGCAGTCACAGTGTCCCTGATCACCACCACAGCAGTCATTGTGTCACCGTAAGGACTTGTTCACATGTGCGATGCTCTCTGAGCCATCCATGTTCGTATCGCTCTTTAGAGAGCAGTTGACAGGCAGTGAGGAGGCATTGTATCACCTCCTCATCACTTGCTTTAGCCCCTTTGACCAAACACACCACAGCAGTTACAGTGTCCCCAATCACCACCACGGCAGTCAAAGTGTCCCTGATCCCTGCCAAACAGTCCCAGTGTCCCTGATCACCACCACACCAATTGCAGTGTCCCTGATGACCCATACAGCAGTCACAGTGTTCCTAATAACGCCACAACAGTTACATTGTCCCTGATCCCCACCACACCAGTCCCAGTGTCCCTGAACACCACCACACCAGTTACAGTGTCCCTGATCACTGCCACTCCAGTTACAGTGCCCCTGATCACGCCACATGAGTCCCAGTGTCCCTGATCACCGCCACACCAGTCATATTGTCCCTAATTACCACCACAGCAGTCAGTGTCCCTGATCACCACCACACCAGTTACAGTGTCCCTGATCACCAACACGCCAATCCCAGTGACCCTGATTATCACCACTGCAGTTACAGTGTCCCTGATCACCGCCACACCTGTTGCCTGAGCAAATCCTTTGCTCGTATGCTGACCATATCTCTGCTTGTGTAGAGACCAATCTGCACATCTGACTATGTTCCTGCAAGACACCAGTCCCGGAAAGCAGAATGTATTTTGGTTGTAATTCTAAGTATGCTTATGCTGTATGTGAGAAATAACTTGATGTGAAAAAAAATCAGCATTTTCCAAAAACTAGAGGAAAAATATGAAGTCTTCAAAAGACTCATTATGCCTCCTAGAAAATACCTTGGGAAGCTTGCTCTTGTGGATATTTCCACTGTCCTGGTACTTACTATGTAATAGATAGTAAGGAAATGAGATGAATAATTTATGTTCCTAGAAAACCTACAGGTGTTCCTTTGATTCTGGGCCCCATCTGTATGACTAGGCAGTGAAAAAGTCTCACACATGTGGTATCCCCACACTTGGAAGGAGTAACAGAATGTAAAGGATTTTGGGATGTAATTCTAAGTATGCCTATGATGTGAGTTAAAAATATCTTATCAATTAACAAATTAGTGTAACAATTTTAAATTTCTTTCCTGCATTTTTAAAAAATATGTAGCAAAATTAAAAAAAAATAATTCATTATTCCTCTAAAAAATACCTTGGAGTGTTTGCTTTCAAAAATGGGGTCATTTTGTGGTGTGTCCTGGTGCTCCATAGCCTCCAAAACATGTGATAGGTAGTCAGGAAATCAGATGAGTAATTTACATATAGTTTATGCTTCTTGATAGCTCAAAGGTGCTCCTTGGATTTTGGGCCCCTCTTTGCATCTAGGTTGTAATAAAGTCTCACAAGGTATCCCCGGGGGAATAGCAGAATATGTTCTGGGTGTAAGTATAGGTATGGCTATGCTGTGTTTGAGATATAACTTGTTAAAATGACAACTTTCTGAAAATAATTTTTGTTTAATTTTTTTCATTTTCAAAAAGACTTGTGGGAAAAATTACAACTTCAAAAAACTCACTATAACTCTTACTAAATACCGTGGACTGTCTACTTTCCAAAAAGGGTCCCTTTGGGGGTATCTGTACTGGCATTTTAGGGCCTCATAAAAGACATAGAGATAGGCAATCAGTACATCAGGATTGATCAATTTTCAAATACATATACCATCGTTTGTAGACTATTATTTTTGCCAACTAAATGTACTGGAATATATTCTGTCCTAAATTTACGAAGATAGATTATTTATTTGAAAACTTTTATGCCAGAAACCAAGAAAAACATGTTTCTTTTTCAAAATGTATGGTATTTTTTCTATTATACAGCAATAAATAGATACCACCAAAAGAAAGCTCTGTCTCAAAAAATGCTAAAAATCTCATTTGGGTATAGTGTTGCATGACTGAGTAATTATCATTTAAAGTGTGACATGTAAAAATGGACTTGGCAGGAAAGAGGTGAAAGGGTCTGGTATTGAGGTGGTTAACCTCCCTAACAGTATGATTATGTCCATATTTCTGTGCTCAAAGCGGTACATTTTTTTGCATGGAAATATGTTTTTTGTTTATTGTAGGCCTGTAATTTTTAGGAATAACTCACTGAAATCTGTCCGAACAAAAGTCTAGTAGACATCCCGGTTGGGCTAAAACTTGAAACACGAAATCATAAATTATAATTTAATAAATAATCATAAAAAATAATAATATAATAATACATTTAATTCAATAATATAATCAAACCAAAAACACTGAAATTTGAAATAGAGCACCAAGTTTGCACATCACTGAGCAAAGTCGCAAAATCGTTTTCTGATGACGAATTTCCCCACGAATCATTATGACTAAATTCTGCAAGTGGTTCTGATTTACTATCGCTGTTCTCTAGCTGGTCTAAAACCGCTTTTGACCTAAAGGGACACTTTTTGGACACCATGGACGTTTCTCAGTTTCCAGGCAGAAAGAACAGTAAAAATTGAGGCAGGGCACAGGACAAAGCACTAAGGACAAAATGTATGTGAAATGGTTTGATACAGTAATGTTTTACTATGTGATTTTAGTGAATGTCACTTTTTGTCATTTTGAAATTTCCCGCCGTTCCGTCCTACCTACGTCCCGACGCTCGCAGGGGACGGAACCCAGATGACAGATGCCGGCATCCGCCGAATTACATTGCCGGGGACACTGTAGGAGGGACATCGCGGGAGCATAGGACAAGGTAAGTGATCGAGGGATCACAGAGCAGAGCCGCATGGTAAGCCCGAGTGTAGCTCGGGGTTACCGTTTTTGGTACTGAAACTTTACCCCGAGCTACACTCGGGAATACCGCCAGGGAGGTTAATATGAGGGGCTGCAGCTGTTATGGGCACCTGTAATAATAGTTCCCACAATGAAATAGAGGAGGAGGACCTCTCACTCATTCGCCCATACTCTGTTTATAGAGTGCTTTTCATTGCGGAAACCGATAATAAAAGTGCAGGCATAGTTAACTCTTGTTGAGTGCCTGTCACAGCTGAAACTGCTCATATTAACCACTACAACACTGACAGATCACTGCTGCAGGGGTATCCAAGGACAAAGTATTTCAACCTAACACAGCAGCCACCAGCACATAGTTCAAGCCGTGATTTGTCATAATTGTGAGTAATCCATAATCATCACAATTATGACAAATCACGGCTTGAACTATCTTGCTTTGCATGTAATGAGTCTATCTCATATATTAGTTTCACCTTTTAAGTTGCATTACTGAAATAAATGAACTTTTGCACGATATTCTAATTTTTCGAGTTCCACCTGTATATATATATATATATATATATATATATATATATATATATACACACACTATATTGCCAACAGTATTGGGATACCTCTCCAAATCATTGGATTTAGGTGTTCCAATCACCTCCATGGCCACGGATGTATAAAATCAAGCACCTAGGCATGCAGACTGCTTCTGCAAACATCTGTGAAAAAATGGGTCACTCTCAGGAGGTCAGTGAATTCAAGCGTGGTACCGTGATAGGTTGCCACCTGTGCAATAAGTCCATCCATGAAATGTCCTTGCTACTAAATATTCCACGGTCAACTGTTAGTGGTATTATAACAAAGTGGAAGCAACTGGGAACATCCATGAAGTGGTAGGCCACGTAAAATGACAGATCAGGATCAGCGCATGCTGAAGTGCACAGTGTGAAGAAGTCGCCAACTGTCTGCAGCGTCATTAGTTAAAGACCTCCAAACTTTGTGTGGTCTTCAGATTAGCACAACAAAAGTGCATAGAGAGCTCCATGCAATGGGTTTCCATGGCCAATCAGCTGCATCCAAGCCTTACAATCACCAAGTGCAATGCAAAGTGTCGGATACAGTGGTGTAAAGCATGCTGCCACTGGACTCTAAAGCGGTAAAGAGTCCTTTTTTTTGTTCTCTGGCGTGACAAATCACGCTTCTCCGGCAATCTGATGGACATGTCCAGGTTTGGCGGTTGCCAGGAGAAGAGTATTTGCCTGACTGCACTGTGCCAAGTGTAAAGTTTGGTGGAGGGGATTATGGTGGGGTGTTGCTTTTCAGGGGTTGGCCCCTTAGTTCCAGTGAAGGGAACTCTTAAGGCATCAGCATACCAAGACATTTTGGACAATTTCATACTCCCAATTTTGTGGGAACAGTTTGGTAACAGGTCTTCCTTGACACACTCAAACATGGACATCCAACCACATGATGTCCAACCATAAATTACCAAAGTGTGCCTAAATATTTTTTTTCACAAGTATTTTTGTCAGGGGCAACATTTTCCCCCACTGCCGTTGGTGCCATATGAGCCATTGGAACAAGATGTCAGCGGTCATAATGTTATGGCTTATAAGTGTATAGGTGAAGATTTTTTGGAAAGTTACATGTACAGTATATTAAACATTTAGAATATTTAATAAAATCTTGATATGGGCTACAGTTTTAAGGTGTACGAAACCTAAAACCAATTAATGTTAACACTGCAGCTTACAATTAGATGTGGGTTTTTTTATGTTTTCTTTCCTTTATTTTTAACTAGAGATGTTGTTTTTCAGAAGAACAGGCTATCTTCACAATCTTCACAATTTATTATTGAACAGGTAAGTTACAAACCATTTACCTCTCACAGGGGGTGCTTACATTGATCAGCATTTATTTGTTTACATAAATCCTCTTCCGCTATTAAAAAAAAAGTTTGTAGTAGCTGCATAGTGTTAGCTGTATTTCGGTTTCATATTGTATCACTCTGCTAGTGAGATTATGCTGTTGTGCAATGGTGTCCCTGTGCTCCTTCCTGCATAGTGCAGGCACTCTATACTGGATGTATAGTCATGGTCAGATATAATGGCACCCCTGCATTTCTATCAGATAATGCACCACTTCGCCCAAAAAATTGTTGCAATTACAAATGTTTAGGCATTCTCATGTTTATTTCTTTTGTTTTTATTGGTATGACACAGGAAAGTGGAGCAGCAAAAAGCCAAATCTGACACATTCCATGTAGAATTCCAATAATGGACTGGACAAAATTATTGGCACCTTCTAAAAATGGTAATAAATAATTGCATTCCAAGTCTGTGAATGAAATTTGCTCCTGTAATTTGTAATTAAACTCACCTGTATCAATTAATAGGTGCTGAAAATATAGAAATCACACCAACAACCAGTTAAAATGGTGAAAATTTTACTTTTTGTTGTGTGTCTCTGTGTGTCACATGGAGAAGAGGAGGAGCAGCAACGAATTGTCTGAGGATTTGAGAACAAAAATTGTGGAAAACCATGGACAATCTCAAGGTTACAAGTCCCTGGACTTGGACGAAAGAGAAAAATTGATCAAAGATTGTGTAGCACTACCCCCTTAGGAGTTGCTGAATTATTTTCGGGCTCCCTGTGGCTCTGGAACCCTCTCTGAAAGTCCAACCCCTGTTGATACCACAGTACACTTTTAGCTGGAATAAATTACCAGCAGAAAGGAAACTCACACACCGATTGAAGAAAACTAATAAGAGGTCTATAGCAAATTTCATTATAGCTTGGTAACACAGCATAAACAGGATTGTCATATGTAAAATCAGTTGTTACTTGTGTAGGTTTGAAATAAGAAAAGACAACACAGAGTCTCAGTTAGTGTTAGGAGGCCTGCTTTCAGAAACTAACCCAATGCCTTCAACCTGAGGTGGTCGTACAGTCCTCAGTGAGCAGCGGGACTTATCAAATGGGTAGACTAGCTCACTTTGGGCCCTCAGGACCTGATGACAAGGAGACAGCTTGAAATAAGGAAAATAGCCCTTTGCCCCATAACAACCAATGCACTTTAAAGGCAGTTAAGAGTCTTTTGAGCTCGTGATGGGGCCCAGTTGGTGCACAGTGATAAGAAGTATGGATTATCATTTTCTGAGGAACTTTGACAAAACTGAGTTTTATAGAACATTTGTTTAGCTCATTACATGAAAGTAAGGTTAATAATATAACTTAGATTAAAAAATATTCCGTTTTACTCAAATTGGTTGATGCAAAAATGAATACATCCTACAATGAAAACTGCTACATTTAGTATTTTGTATGACCACCATGATTTGTAAGGACAGCACCAAGTCTTCTAGGCATGGAATGAACAAGTTGGCGACATATTGCAACATCTATCTTTTTCCATTCTTCAAGAACGACCTCTTTTAGAGCCTGGATGCTGGATGAACAGTGATTCTCAACTTGTCTATTCAGAATTCCCCATAAGTGTTTAAATGGGTTCAGATCAGGAGACATACTTGGCCACTGAATCACTTTCGCCCTTTTCTTCATCAGAAATGCAACAGTGGCCTTAGATGTGTGTTTTGGATCATTGTCATTTTGGAAAAGTGCACAATGACCAAGGGCACAGACTGATGGTAGCATCTTCTCTTTCAATATAGAGGATTACATCTATGAATTCATGATACCATCAATGAAATGCAGCTCCCCGACACCAGCAGCACTCATGCAGCCCCACAGAAGGACACTGCCACCACCATGTTTCACTGTAGGCACCATGTATTTTTCTTTGTACTCCTCACCTTTGCCTTGCCATACAGTTTTGAAGCCATCAGTTCCAAAAACATTTATCTTAGTCTCATCACTCCAGAGTACAGAGTCCCAATAGTCTTCTTTTTCAGCATGGGCCCTGGCAAATTCTATGCAGGTTTTTTGTGCATGGGCTTTAGGAGAGGCTTCCTTTGTGGACAACACCCATGCATGCTATTCCTCTGCAGTGTACGCCGTATTGTGTCACGGGAAGCAATCTCCCCAGTTTGGCTTTCTACTTCAACTAACTGCAGTGAACTTTCATGGTGATTTTCTTCAACCCTTCTCACCAGAAGATGCTCCTGTTGAGATGTTAACTTCCATGGATGGCCTGGACATCTCTGTGAGATGGTTGCAGTTCCATCTTTGTTAAATTTTTGTATCACTTTTGCTACAGTATTCTGACTGATAAGTAAAGCTTTGCTGATCTTCTTGTACCCTTTCCTTTCTTGTGTAAAGAAATTATTTTCTTTTTCAGGTCTTGTGACATTTCACTTCCATGTGGTGCCATTGCTGACAGCATGAAATGGGAAGGGGTTTTCTTTGTTAAGCAATGCCCTTTTGTGATCAACTGTCTGCTGGGCACCTGTTTAATGAATAATTAGACTCACCTGTAGTTAAATTCTTGTTAAATAGGATTTTGTTGTCTAAAATTTAGCTTTGCTCCTAAGACTTTCATTGGGGTGTATTAATTTTTGCAACATGGTCTTCAATGAATTTGTTAGGAAAAATACTTTATTGTGTGTGCAAATGAATAAATCTTGTTTGCAATTGTTTCACAATTGTGGGAGTATTTTGTTGTATAGTGTCCCATAGAAAATGTTGATTCTGAAAGTAAAGTAAAGGTTTTCTGACAAATCTGTTGAGGTATACTCATCTATGCTGAACATTGTACATCTAACAAAGAAATTATCCAGGAGGAATAACAATTGGCAAATGTTCATTATTAATTAAGTTGTGCAAGAATGACTCCCACCAAAGATTGAGGTAGCACCATAGGTTTAAAAACCTCTTCAGGGATGGTGTCAGCAGGGGGCTTACAGATTCATGGATATGCTCCAATAAACTGTAAATGGGAGCTTCCAGAACTTTTTGACTAGCATGGAAGGCTTCTTCATTGTTCTCTGCCAACACATCATAGGTCAGTCTCTTAGGCGCCCTTTTCTCCCGTCACTCCCTGGGATCCTCTTGGGAGGTGGCATTGTATTTTTCTTCCAAGGTGTCTTCCTCCCCTGCTTTCAATAGTGCCATAGCTTCATCACCTTGAGGGTGATCAGGAGTAGGTCTGGACTTTTTTTATCCCTAAAGCTAGCAGTTCCTTGATTAATTTACTTTCAAAGTCTCTGTCATCATCTGAGTGAATCCTCTGTGGAAGTCCATAGTGCACAAAGAATTTTTCCACTAACACTCTGGCTACCGTGGATACTTGCTGATTATTTGCAGGGAAGGCCTGCGCATATCTAGTGAAATGATCTGTCACTACTATGACATCCCGCAATCCCTAGAATCTGGTTTTAGACACAAGAAATTGATGCACACCAGTTCCATTGGTCCTTGGCTTTGAAGGTGGCCTAAAGAGGCAGCTTGTTTAGGTAGGGTCGTTCTTTGTATACAATTCAGACAGGTGTGGCAGTACTCCTCTACTTCTGTCTTCATACGTGGTCAGTAGAATTGATCTCTCACCAGCAAATAGGTTCTCTCCTGTCCTAAGTGCCCATGTTCATTATGCAGTGACCTCAACACCATTCTTCTGAACTGAGTAGGCAAAAAGAGTTGCCATAGATCGTCACTTCGGTCTAAGGCACCCCTTTGGTAGACCATCCCATTCCTCAGTTCCAATCTATCCCACTCCTTATGAACAACTTTGGCATCTTGGGGATCTTCCACCCAAAGTAAGTCGGGTTGTTGCTCCATAAGGGCCTTTCTTGCCAATTAGGAGAGCAGGTTTTGCTCCTGGGCTGTCTTCAGCTGTGACACATTACAATAGTACGATGGACTGCAGCACCTATGGCACCTACCACTACTGCTTAGGCAATTCTTTTGGCCACATACTCAGCACCCTGGCTCATGGTCTGCATCTTTTCTGGGGACACTTGTGACCAGCTTGGCTCAGGGGCTCGCTAACCATAGGGCCTCCTTGATAGGGCATCCGCATCTCTGTTTCCTACCCCAGGTTGATACTTTAAACTGAAGCGCAATCCTGATAGAGCAGTTAGCCACCAATGTCCAGTGGCATCCAGCTTGGCTATAGTGAGTACGTAGGTTAGTGTGTTGTTGTCTGTCTTCACCACAAACTCAGCCCCATAGAGATAGTCCTTCAACTTATCCATTATGGCCCACTTGAACACAAAGAATTATATATTATGTGTTGGCTTGTTCCTTTCAGTAGTGGTGAGGTTTCGGCTCACGAATGCTATAAGCTGCAGCAGCCCAGTATGTTCCTCGTACAGAACTGCTTCATGCCCCTCATGACTGGAGCTCATGGCATATCCATGGAGCTCATGGGGCTTGGAGGCGTCAGCGTAGGATTGCATCAAACAGTGCTTCAGCTTGATAAAAGCCTGCTCACGCTGAGTCCACTGGCCACTGATGGATTTCCGAGGTCTCTGGGATCCCTTTTTGGGGGACCTTTGTTTGGCTCATTAGTGTCCCCTTCCATATTCTTCAGAAGGTCAGTGAGGGGTGCAGCAGTTGTAGCAAATCCCTCCACAAACCAACGGTAGTATGAACAGAATCCGAAGAACGACCTTAATTCAGTAATGTTTTTGCGTCGGGGCCAGGTAGTCACAGCTTCAATCTTGCTGGGATCAGTGGACACCCCAAATGCACAGACTACATGCTGCAGATAGGTAATGGAATTCCGGTAGAATCAACACTTTTCCAGGGATAATTTCAGGCCTTCCTCATGAATCCTCTGGAATAATTTCTCCAACCGCTCTTCATGCTCTTCCAAGGTTCTCCCAAACACTATTATGTCATCCAGATAAACTAAGACCTCAATCAGATTCATGTCCCCTACCGTGCACTCCATCAACCTCTGGAAAGTAGCCAGCACCCCAGATAGGCCTTGCGGTCAAATTCAAAGAACCCCAGTGGACTGATGAAAACAGGTTTTTCTGTCAGTCTTCAGGGTGCATAGGGATTTGATAGTATCCGCTCTTCAAATCCAGCACACTAAACCACTTGGCCAAGGATAGGCATTGCAAGGCATCCTCAATCTGTGGAGTTGATCTGGGATAGTCTGCTTGTTCAAGGGTCTATAATCGATGCACATTCGTAGGGTGCCATTTTTGTTGCATACCACTACAATGGAAAAGGTATAGGGACTCCTGGATTTCCAGATAATCCTGGTCATCTTCAGCTCTACTAAACGGTTTGTCTTTCTTGAGTCGAATTTGATGTAGAGCACTTTTAGCTCACCCAACATCATAGTCATTTCTGGAGGACACTCTCTCCCAGCTAGTCAGTCCTTCTCTTCTACTATTCTGAAAGAGAGGAATCTTGAAGGCCAAATGCTCCTCTAGTAGGGTCATCTGGTGATTCTGGAACACTGACTGGGGTAGCCACATTCACTTGCCTCAACAGAGCTCAAGGTCTTAGAGTTATGGGGGAGGAGGTGTTGTTGCAGACTTGGATTAGCACATTACCCCAGCTTTGCTGCAGAGCGTTTGTGTTGATCACTTCAGGGATGATCTCTATCTCATCCATCGCTTTCTGTCTCCAACACCACAAAGGGCTCCGGCTGGTCCCAGCTTAATTTGACTCGGGCTTTCAAACATGTGACTGGCCCCCGCTGCAGCCATTTCTCTTCTCTGACTACTCTCTGATAAACATTGACATAACTGTGGATGAGTGCTCTCTAGTAGCACAGTGTTCAGTTTGGCCAGTGGGGTAAGTAGCCGCAGGACTAAGTTAGTAGGGAGCACTGTTTTATTCTCGAAAGCCTAGAATAAACTATCGACCAGGTGTCAAAGGTCTCAGTTTTCCCCATCTAGGTTGGGCCAAAAACTAGGCAGATGGGTATGTAGCCATCGTAGGGACATTTCTGGATCCTGATTTCCCAAATCTCTAGCTCTTCCAGTTTCTGTAATGGTATATGTTTCAAATGTTTGTCATAAAAATCCCTATATAGTAGGGTCACTTGGGCTCCAGTGTCCGGGAAAGCTTTGGTGTAGACTCCCTCCACTTGAACGGAGAAGAACGGAGATGGGCCTACTAACTCATCTGGAAGTTTTTCAGGTTGAGACTTTGCACTTCTGATTTGAGCTTTCCCAGATTGAGTTGCTCACTTTTTGTGAGTTGGTTTTCCCAGTTTTCTGGAGTGGTGTGTATCCATTTCCTGAGAAATGTCCCAGTCAATAGAGTTGGGAGCTGAATGGAGTCAGAGGGACAATTACTAATAAAAGTCTGAGTGGTTTTTGTTCCTTG
This sequence comes from Staurois parvus, assembly GCF_062004578.1. NCBI lineage: Eukaryota > Metazoa > Chordata > Amphibia > Anura > Ranidae > Staurois > Staurois parvus. The sequence continues at coordinate 2,921,271 of NW_028318023.1, read as the reverse complement.
AGTTGGAGCTCAAAGTATTCTTCAGGCCCTCAGAAGTTCACTGAGGCCCACGGAAGTTTCCTGCTGCATTTGGAAAGACCAATTTATTTAGGGCTTGTATCACTTCAGCCGTAATGTCGGCCATTGGCTCAGCCTGCGGACAAGTGTACTGGTTCTCCACACTGGAAGCAACATCTGAAGTGTGCCCAGGGCTGGATCCTCCCGTCTGGCTGCCATTGCCAACACTGTTTGTCCCATTTCTAACATGGTTTTCTGCATGGAGACATGAGCTTGTATCACCTGTCCTACTGTTTTCTGGAACTCACAGGAGGACTGTTGAATCATGGCTTGGACCTGAGCCAAATGAGATAGGGTCTGCACAATGCCATCCAATGAGGCCATGGCCTGTGCCTCAGGCACTCCCTCTATGGTTGGAATAGCTTGTGTGAAGCTAGAGGAACTTCTGCCTTCCTAGCCTTGGCTGCCATAAAAGCTTATTCCTCCCTGATAGTCTTCAACAGCTTGGAATAGGTCACAGCCCCATAGGGGTAACTGACACTAAGGTTCTGTATAATCCGATCGAGTGGTTGAGCCCCCTTCTGTACATGGGTTCAGATGGCCTTGCTAACACCATCCACCTTCACTCCTCGTTGAACAACCACCTGGTGCAGGATCTTGTCCAGCCTATGCACACAGTCAGATAATTTATCTCCTTCTCGCTGATATGTGTGTTTGAACAGATAGGTCAATTCTATATAGGTTTTCAACTCGCCCAAATACCTCTCCTAGAACCTCAAGACATTCATGAGCAGTACAGCCTGGCTTATCTAATTTCAAATGTCAGAAGCGGAAGCCCATAGGCTTTCTGCAACTCTTTCACTCTTCATAGCATCAGTTACTTCCCATTCCTCTATAGCCTGGAGGGCCTGATTGACCCATGTGTCAAAATCATCCTCACCCAGATGAGTGAGGGTCCTACCAGAGAAGAATCTCATTCTCTGGTAATTGTGATAGACATAGAGTTCTTTAACAAAGGTCTCCTTGAACGCTCTGTGATGCCATCAGGGATGATTGGTTGAAACACCTGGGCCATCACTATATCATACAGGTGTGCATTCTCTCATTCAAGTAGAGGAGGAATTCCTTTTTTCCATCCTATCAATATCAACACATTAGGAACATCTGGATTACTTCTGTTGTTGAGGATACTTATTCCATGATCAGGAATGCAGGCTGTCAGCATTTGCTTGACCCACTCTTCAGTCCAGTCATCTCCATGGAGGCTCAGCACCACACACCGTTCTGGTCTTCCATTCTCCTCTTGGCACATGTAGTAATCTGAGTGGGTTCCATGCTTTCTTCCTGAGTTTCACAGACTCTCTGGACAGGGATATCCCAGACAAGCTCCCACATGTACCAGTACCCCCTTGGGAGTTGCTAAACTTTTTTAGGGCACCCTGTGGCTCTGGAACCCTCTCTGAAAGTCCAACCTCTGCTGACACCACAGTACTCTCTTAGCTGAAATAAATCACCACCAGAAAGTAAAACCACACACCGATTGACGCAAACTAATAGGAGGTTTATAGACAACTTCAATATAGCTTGGTTACACAGCATAAACAGAATTGGCATGTGTAAAATCAGTTGCTATTTGTGTACGTTTGAACTGAGAAAAGACAGTACCTATCGCAGAATCTCAGTTAGTGTCAGCGGACCTGCTTTCAGAAACGAACCCAATGCCTTCAACCTGAGGTGGTCTTACAGTGCCCAGTGAGCAGTGAGAACTATTAAACAGGTATATTAGCTCACTTTGGGTCCTCAGGGCCTGATGGCAAGGAGATAGCCTGAAATAAGGAAGTGTGGAATATGATTCTCTGAGGAATGATGTAATAAAGAGAGAAGGAAGGACAACACTCCCCCTGGAAACAGCAATTTACCATTGTAATGTTCCTTTTAGACACCCGTCACTAGTTAATCTAAAGCAACAAGCTGGTAAAAGTGATTGTTTGGCACAGGGCAACTTTCCTCTGGACTGCAAGACTATTGACACAATAGGAAAAGCCCTGCTTAGTAGAGTGAGTTGATGATGGCAACACTACTGTGGTTCAGCCTGTGGACTGCCTGTCCTGCTATCAGCTCTGACAATAAGGCTCTGCTAAGTGCGGTCAGACAATAGCAGCTGAAGGAACTAGGCCGCAACTTCTAATAATTATGTGCAATGTCCACGACTGTGTGCAGGAAGATAGCAAAGGTGGAGCAGGTGTCAGTATCCTCTGTCCCTGATAATGCTTTGGACTCTCTCACCAGAGGGATGGTGTCTGGTGAGCACTGGCAGTCTCTCTCTCTCTCCTTTGATAAGGCCTCCGCACACTCTTTCTGGTTCCACTGGAAGCATTCCATCTGGTCACCTGCTAGCTGATCAGCTCTTTCCATGATGTGGTGAGGTCAGTGACCAGCAGACTCTCCTTGCCTCCTCTCTCTCTCCACAGCCTAGTCCGGCCCTCCCGCAGTTAGCACACTCCAGATCTCTCCCCTCTCACTGCATGTCTCATCTCCTCGGCTTTCATATATGTCTCCCCCCACATGCCAGCTCCTCTGGAAAATGTAGTTATTTACTACACTGTTCCTTAGTAAAGTTCTGTGGTTCAGCATACAAGTTCCATGGGGCTGCTCTACAGAGTGTGAATACCACTGTTCAGCAGGACATTCCCATCTTGTGTTTGTTTTTATCATCCAGCCTCAACACTTGTAGCAGGGTGTTACACTTGCAACAAAGGATTGTTTGAATGGTAGATAAAGCACCTCGATCAACTTCCAGACAGATTCAAGCTAACCTTCAGGCACAGAGAACAACTGTATCAGCTTGTACTATACATTGCAATCTGTATGAAAAGGGACGCTATGGTAGGAGATCCAGGAGGACCCCACTGCTGACACAGAAACATAAAAAAGCCAGATTGGAGTTTGCCAAAACTTACCTAAGGAAGCCAAAAATTTTTTGGGAGAATGTGCTGTGGACAGACAAAATACAAATACAGCTTTTTGGTAAAGCCTATCATTCTACTGTTTTCAGAAAAAGAAATTAGATATTTAAAGAAAAGAATACAATCCCTACAGTCAAACAAGGGACTGATGTTTGAGGGTTGCTTTGCTGCTTCAGGCTCCGGATGAAGACTACCAAAGAATCCTGGGGTGCAATGTAAGGCCAGAAAGTTGGGTCTCTGTCAAAGGTCATCATGTCCAGTCCATTTTTGTAGTTTTGTGTGGAATGTGTCAGATTTGGCCATTTGTTTCTCCACTTTGTGTCACAGCAATACAAACAAAAGAAATAAACCCAAGAATGCCTAAACATTTGTAATTGCAACAATTTTCTGGGCAAAGTGATGCATTATCTGACAGAAATGAAGGGGTGCAAATATTTTTGGCCATGACTGTATGTTGCCATACCGACACGAGGGGGTGGTCAACAGAGAAATCCCATCCTTTCCTCTTGAAGATTCCTGAGTTGAATGACCTCATCTGTCTTTGCTTAGAAAACAGTTACTAAATTAAGAAATGTTTTAAAAATTGTCAAGAACATTTCATATATTTCACAATTTGGTAATGTTAGCAGTACAGTCAATGTTGATTGACAGTGTGAAGTTTTGCTTTACACGTCTTTTCATAGGGAAATAATTATTACAAAACAGACAACCGACAACCATAAAGATATTGCTACTGCAACAATTTTCACATTTATTTTAGTCACAGCAAAAGCAAAAAAACTTTGCAGGAACAATCTTTCATACTGGCCTGCCTCGCCGCTGGCTATCCCTGCTTCAGTCGATCCTGAATATGGCTGCCAGACTCATTCACCTTTCCAACCGCTCCGTTTCTGCCACCCCCCTTTGCCAATCCCTCCACTGGCTTCCGATTGCGCAACGGATCAAATTAAAAATCCTAACGCTGACGTACAAAGCTGTCCACCATACTGCCCCGAACTACATCACTGACCTAATATACAAGTACCGCCCAGCACGCACACTCCGCTCCTCACAAGACCTCCTTCTCTCTAGTTCCCTGGTCTCCTCCTCCCATGCCCGCCTCCAGGACTTCTCCAGGGTGTCACCCATCCTCTGGAACTCCCTGCCCCAACCCATCAGATTATCACCTACTCTCCTCTCCTTTAGGCGCACCCTGAAAACCCACCTCTTCAGGGAAGCCTACCCCACCCCCTGCTAACTTGCCAACCTCCTCCACTCTTCCTACCACCCCATCCCCCACAGCTATCTCCTCCTGTGCCACCATCCCCTCCCTCCTAGATTGTAAGCTCGAAAGAGCAGGGACCTCGATCCCCTCATGTTTTGCATTGCATTGTTGTTGTTCTGTCACATGTTCTGTCCCCCTTTGTAATGTACAGCGCTGAGCGAACTATTGGCGCTTTATAAATACTGTATAATAATAATACTAATAATAATAATAATAATATGTTTTAGACATAGTAGCATATTTTCAAAACTACACATGTTCAAAAAGTACAAACTATTACTAACATCTTTGTTGGATTGTTCTCAAATCCTAAGACAATTTATTGCTGCTCTTTCTCTTTTCCATGTGGCACACAGGGATACACAACCAGGGGAGTATTTATCACAAGGCAAACAAGGCATTTGCCTAGGACGGCATTTTTCAGGGGGGCAGCAGAATTTTTCAGGTGGCAGCGCCGCCCCCCAAAAGAAGGGATGGAAGAAGAGACACATGCAGCATGGGGACTAAGTGGGATCTGAGAGAGGCTGTAGGCTTCCTTATGGTGTATGCAGAGCCTGACTCTTGTCCCCGGGGATGTGAAGGTGAGTATCTATCTCTCGCCGGGGTGGGGGGGTTGCCATTGTATGGGGGGCAGTGGAAGGCTCACTCGGGTGGGGGGGGGTCTGGGGTGTTGTTGGTCAATGTTAGGCTCTCTTCATCTTCATGGGGGAGGGGGGTGTTGGTCGGTGTCAGAGTCTCTCTGTGGTGGTGGTGGTGGGGGGTTAGGAGCCAATTTTTGTGTTGCCTAGGGCAGCACGAAACCTAAATACACCACTGCACACAACAGGAAGGTTGTCAATTTTTCACTATTTTAACTGGTTGCCAGTGTGATTTCTATATTGTCAGCACCTGATAATTGATACAGGTGAGTTTAATTGCAAATTACCGGAGCATCACAAACCTGGAATTAAATTATTTCTTAGAATTTTGAGAAGGTGCCAATAATTTTGTCCAGTCCATTTTGGGGTTTTGTGTGGAATGTATCAGATTTGGCATTGTGTTTCTCCACTTTTGTGTGCCATACCAATACAAACAAAATAAATAAACATGAGAATGCCTAAACATTTGTAATATTCTAAGCAAAGTGGTGCATTATTTAATATTTTTGGCCATGACTGTATGGATTCCAGAGTGTAAATGCTACAAGATTCATGTGGCCTGATGGTCTCAGCCGGAAGTGCTAGATGGTGTGTTTTCAAAGCGATTTCTCAGTAAAAAAAAACATGAAGACATGGATAGGGGAGTCTGCTTTAAATATTAACAATTATTTAAATAGCAGTTTTGAGTTTTGGCGCACAGATACAGTGCAGTTCTGGTTTACATTATGGAGTTATAACCATTATGGAGAGCACATATCCAAAAGCAAGTATTTACTTGTACACGAATAAATGCAATATACGGTTCAGAACTTTGAACAACAGAACAAAAAGGTTTAACCAGGAACAACACTTCTGAACGATGGAAACTGACTGCTGGAAAACGTAGGTGTAAGGGAATTCTTGTATGGTAACTGGCTAATAGAAATGAGCATAGGCTTGCGCATGCGGGCAAAAATGCGCGCACACGGGTGCACACATGTGGGAGCGTGCCCACTGTTTCTGGTGCCAGACAGACTATTTAAAGGAGGTTCTTACTCTTTGTTAGTGCTTACTGGTCTTCAGCTAACTTCCTGTTTCCTGCTGTATCCTGTGTGTATCAGTTACTGACCCGGCTTGCCATTGATCTGCTCTTGGATCCTGTTTATGCTTCTGCTCATCGGTTTCTGATCCTGGCTTCCTCCTGACCACGTCCCTGTCTAATGTTTCGGTACCTCATCACTTGCTCGTTGCTATTACTCTGACTACGCTTCTGGCTCCAGTGTTGGCTCTACAGTCCTACCGAGTGCCTGTCCTGTCTGTCATTAAATCAGCTCCGGCCTCATGCTTATCAGAAGCCACGTACAGAGATCTTGCAGTTCCAGTGGAGTGCATCTTTAACCTCAGTTGGCCGTTCCAGCATCTCCTCTCTTCCTGACTGGATGCCCTGTCTGATTTACTGAGGATACATCACCAGCTGCATGTTCTACAATCAATATCCACAGGCACTCGTGTTCCTCCTGTCCCTGTGCACCATCTGTTTCATCTTCAGTGGGGCCTAGGTTGGAGATACAAGAGAGGCTGACCTCATCAATTCAGACTTCTATAAGGTACGTGACAGTAGGTTAAAAAATGTCTGTTTAGCCGCGTTTGGATAACACGTTTATGTGCGTTTAGAAGCATTTGCGTTTAGAAGTGTTTTTTAAAGATAAGCACAGGAGAACTTTCCAAATGCCCAGAATGCACTGAAAAGTGGTAAATTATTAACTATTTCAGACTGTTTCAGAGAAATACAGAGAGTAGAAGCAGAGACAGCAGTATGTGTTGACATTAACTAGGTGTGAGTTGCTCATTAACATTTCTTTTGTTTCCAAGGGTGGGAAAGGTGTCTGGTGGAGTGAGTCATTAAGGCCACCTGGCAGGGGGGTCTTCAGGAGGAATTTGAGGTGTGAATGGTCATTAACATATCTTTTGTTTCCAAGGGTGGGAGAGGTCTGAGGTATGAATAGGTCATTACAATGTGTGACAAGCTTGATAGGAACATCCTGTGTTTTGTCAATCTGAGCACCTTGAAAAGGCTTTGCATGCATTTTTCATGATGAAAAAAGGCTCTGTACAGCATTGGGAACTGGAAGAGTTAAAAAAAAATGCAAACGCTTATAAACATGATTTTCTGCGGTTAGCTGCGTTTAGCCCCATTTTCACATGTTTTGCATTTGAAACACTAATAAAATCGACTGCAGAATGCAAGTTTGGTGCGTTCAAATAAATGACTGTAAACTCAAATGCCTATAAACGACTTTAAACAAGGATGTGTACATGGACACATAGGAAAACATTAGAGTGAGTTCAGGGGCTGCTGAAAAAAACGCTGAACAGCTCCTAAACTTGAGTTTATCAGCTGCAGTGTACATGAGCCCTAAGAGCAAAACCCCACTTTACACAGCACACAGTAAGAGACCTGAGACTATCAATCACAAGCTGTGTGCTTTAGTTTCCCCCACTGTCACCTTTTTTCTCAGGAAAACCTGTCAGAAGTGGCTTATGCAGATAGCAGAAGAACTAAGCAGCAGGCAGAAAACACACTTTGGGAGAGATTTCCTAAAACAGGTGCATTCAGCATCTAGTTCACCTTTGCTTGGTAGCCAATCAGTTTCTAACTTCAGCTTGTTCAATTAAGCTTTGTCAAGAAAACCTGGAAGCTAATTGGTTTCTAGTCAGAGTTGCACCAGATTTTTCACTCTCCAGTTTTAGTGAATTACCCCCTTTATGCTCTTAATTGAAACAAATACACACTATGCTTTATTTATAATTCATCTATGAGGTTTACAACCACTTTATGCTTAAACATATATGACAACTATTTCAGTTGCTAAGTAGATACAAGTATGTTCCACATTGCATTACATGTCTCATGAACTATGTTGTGGATTGTGGCTTTGCCCAGAAGGTAATGAGCTATCATCAGTTGCCAAAAATCTGTGAAAAATACATATTAGTAATTAAATTCCTATGCTTTTTAGCATATATAGGAAATTCAGTGTGTGCAGGGGCGGACTGACCATTCAGAAACTTGGGCACTGCCCGAGGGCCCGGGGTCAGTAGGGGGCCCCATGAGATGCCCCTGGTACCTTTTTCATAGGCTTTTTTGAGTTTGGGTAAGGACACAGGGGCCCCATGATCCCCTATTGCCCGGGGGCCCCATGAGTTGTCAGTCCGCCACTGAGTGTGTGTGTGTGTTTATTGGGGGGGGAGGGGCAATCAAAGCTGTAGCAGCTGTATATGTAAAAATCTAGATTGTTCAGTACTGCTAATTTTTTGTCAAGCACAACTGCTAGGAATTCTGGCTTGTCCACTTTTGAAACATTACGCATTATTCTTTTACTTAATAGAAAATACAGGAATGTGTACAGAACTGTGGCATACTTTTGACACCTTGGATTACTTACCACAGCTTGAATAATAGACATTCTTCTGGAGACACTAGAAGCCTAAATTTGGTTCTGCTGCATATCAACCAGGGTCTAACAATCTCCAACAGTGCATCAAAGGATGGTATTTTCATGTGGGCATAGTCAAAAAACTTCTGAGGTGCGTAAATTAAGATACAGGCATGAAAGTGCCCTTTAGGATATTCTGAGAGATGTACCCAATAGCATCGGGATGCCTTTCTCCTCTTTCTCTGCTCAGCCAATTGCTCATACATCAGCATTACCTACAGGAGGCCAAACAGGAGATAAAGCATAGTAAAGGAATCCATGATGTTGCCTGTCCTGCTAATAGAGTATGCACAGGAAATATTCACAATTACTAGCCACACCTCAAATGTTTTATTTCCTGTAATGTCACGTCCCTTTAAAAAAAAAAATAGGCATTTGTGGAGTAGTTTTCACATGTCTTAACATGCAGCAAGCACATCAAAACAGCGCATAAGGCATTCGGAGATAATTTGTAACTCTTGTAAAATGCCAGTCTAACGCCCGTACTAAAACACATTAACGCCAGTCTAATGCCTATACTAACACGCTTTAGAGTCAGTCTAATGCCCATACTAAAGTGCATTAGCACTATAGGAGAGTTTGTTAAGAGCTAGAAATGTAGTCATGTGAACAAGCCCTAATATGCCAGAATTTGGAACAAGTTCACAGGGTTTGAAGTGAGGCACAATTTTTCACCAGATTCTCCAAGCGCATGCCACATACTGAAGTTTCTTCAAGCTGGACTGGATATGGGCCTTTGTGTGAGTATGTTGAGGCCCATGCTTCTGCCATCTGTGCATTCACAGGTACTCACTGGGCTTTTGATGCTCTGGTGGTTCACTTCATCAAAGCAGCAATATGCTTAAAACCACCCAGATCACTGCTATTGCCAAAATGGGACATTCCCCTAGTTTTGGACTTCCTGTCGTCAGACAACTTCAGTCATCTGGTCTCACTGTGGCATCTCTCTCTTAAAGTGCTACTAAACCCATGACCATATATCTGGTCTCCCACAGTACACACAACATGGAAGTGCAATTATTTTAGTAAATATACACTCACCTGCCACTTTATTAGGTACACCTGTTCAATTTGGTTAGCAACACAAATTGCTAATCAGCCAAACACATGGCAGCAACTCAATGCATTTAGGCATCTAGATGTGGTGAAGACGACTTGCTGAAGTTCAAACGGAGCATCAGAACTGGGAAGAAAGGGAATTTAAGTGACTTTGAATGTGGCATGGTTGTTGGTAACAGACAGGCTGGTCTGAGTATTTAAAAAACTGCTCATCTACTGGGATTTTCATCTCTAGGGTTTACAGAGAATGGTCCAAAAAAGATAAAACATCCAGTGAGTGGCAGTTGTGTGGACAAAAATGCCTTATTGATGTCAGAGGAGAATGGGCAGACTGGTTCTGCAATGACATTGAGATGGTAGGGTCAGAATCTGGCGTAAACACATTAAAGCATGGATCTATCCTGTCTTGTATCAAGGGTTCAGGCTGGTGGTGTAATCGTGTTGGGGATATTTTCTTAGCACTAGCAAGGTGTATCTAATAAAGTGTAAAGTGAGTGTAAACTGCTAAATACCTTTTCTTATCAGCAGTATATAGCAGTCTTGTGACTTCTATCAGTGGCCAACTGAGCACTGGTTAAAGCTGGTTAAAGGAGTTTTTATTCTGCTCTGACTGTCCTATGAGGCTGCATAACCCCTGACCCTCTGTCTGGACAGTGCTGATTGGCCCTGTGCTGATCACATGCATCCTCCCCCAAAAAAAACCTCTCTAACAATACACACTAAAATGAGCATGTGCACTGTGACTCCTACATCTCTATACTATCAGCAGATGGATTGGGGACAAAAGAATAAGGGGAGGATCAGAAAAGACAGGATCAAACAGCCTTTTTACACAATGTGGAGGATTAGCCCCTTAGGTTCCACAGTGAGTATAGCTAGCATGCTTTACGGCATATACAGACTGATTTTACTGTTGTGGGTTTAGTAACACTTTAAGGTAACATTTCTGGTGGCAATAGCATCAGCCAGAAGAGATTGCAGCCTGAGGGCTTAAGGAAGCGTTCCTCTCTTTCTTTCCAGATAGGGTGGTGCTTAGACCAATGCTTGGATTCTTACCCAAGGTGGCTTCCAGATTCCACATGATGCAAGAGATTACACTTCCTATGTTCCTCTCAGAAAATTTTCAGGACGTAAGTCTGCTTGATGTTGGGTTTAAGTTGAAGGCCTATGTGGATGCTACTGCTGAGCTCAGGAAATCGGATCATGTTTTCATAATTTCAAATAGATCATGGAAAGGCCTGAGGGCTTCTAATAGAGTGATCGCCTTAAGGCTGGTGAATATTATCTCCTTGGCTTACAGAGCGAAAGATTTGCCTGTGCCTGAGGAGTTCACGGCACTTTCCACTAGAGGTGTCTCGACATCATGAGCAGCAGCAGGATGGGTTTCTATAGACACAATCTGCAGAGCGGCTACATGGACTTCTATGCAAACCTTCATGACACATAATTGCACAGAGCCTGCGGCTTTGACTACTGGTGATTTTGGCAGGGACGTATTGGCTTCTGCTGCCAGTCAAAATTAAATTGATCAAGCATTACCATCCTGTGTGTGGCTAGTTAATTCCCAGATATTCTGACATGGAGCCTACAGGGAAAATGGACAATTGAATGGCAGATACTTACCTTAATTTTCCTTGACGGGCAACATGGCAGCACAATTGCCACCCATCTTGGTAGGATGAGTTATGAAATGTTGAGGCTACAGGCGGGCACTAATTTATTAGTTAGGTCTTGATTATGCAAGAGGTGGACGGGGCCTCACCCAGCTGTGCTGCCATGGAGCACATCAGGAAAGGAAAATCATGGTAAGTATCTGTCACTCAATTTTCAGTTAACTACACTGTTTACCACAAAGACACTAGAGCAATCAGGAATGCATATAGCCAAAATATCAGAAAAGCTACTCAACTTTAACTATACATTACAATACAAGCTAGGTTTGAAAAGTATTACTGCTGATTGTTTGCCACAGTTACCTTTTATCGCCACACCTACAGGGGTGTAGATAATTTTTTTTCTGAGGGGTTCAGTTCGCAGCTGAGCTGCATTTTTACCTCCCACCACCAACTTCTTCCCCTTTAAGGAAGGAGGGGAGGGGTGGAAGGAAGGAAGTGGTGGGTGGAAGGAAGGAAGGAGTGAGTGGAAGGAAGGGGTAGGTGGAATGAAGGGGTGAGTGGCAGGAAAGGGTGGATGGAAGGAAGGGAGGGGTGGGTGGGTGGAAGAAAGGACCAGATGGAAGGAAGGGAGGGGTGGGTGGAAGGAAGGAAAGAAGGGGTGGGTGGAAAGGAAGAAGAGAGGGGTGGGTGGAATGAAGGAAAAGGTACTCCCTCCCTTCCTTCACCCCTCCCTTCCTTCTTTCCAGGGGTGGAAGGAAGGGGTAGGTGGAAGGAAGGGAGGAAGGGGTGGTTGGCAGGGAGGGGTGGCTGGGTGAAAGGAAGGAAGGAAGGAAAGGAGAGGTAGGTGGGTGGAGGGAGGGAGGGGTAGAAGGAAGGGTGGGTGGAAGGAGGGGAGGGAGGAAGGAAGGGAGGGGTTGATGGAAGGAAGGGAGGGTAGGTGAGTGGAAGGAAGAGAGGAAGGAGTGGGTGGAAGAAAGGGAAGGGTGGGAGGAAGGAGGGAAGGAAGGGAAGAAGGGAGGGGTGGGTAGGTGGAAGGAAGGAAGAGCTGTGGGTGGAAGGGAGGGAGCGGTGGGTGGAAGGAAGGGGTGGGTGGGTGGAGAGAAAGGTGGGTGGAAGGAAGGGAAGAATGAAGGGGTGGGTGGAAGGGAGGGAGGGGTGGAAGGAAGGGAGGAGTGGAAGGAAGGAATAGAGGGAGGGGTGGAAGGAAGGAAGGAAGGAAGGGAGGGGTGGGAGGAAGGAAGGGAGGGGAGGAAGGAAGGAAGGAAGGAAGGAAGGAAGGGAGGGAGGGGTGGGTGGAAGGAAGGGAGGAGTGGGTGGAAGGGGTAGGTGGAATGGAGGGAGGGGTGGATGGAAGGAAGGGGTGGATGGAAAGAAGGGGGGGGTGGAAGGAAGGGTGGGTGGAAGAAAGAGAGGGGTGGGTGGAAGGAGGGGTGGGTGGAAGGAAGAAAGGGAGAAAGGGGTGGAAGGAAGGGTGGGTGGAAGAAAGGAAAGAAGGGAGGGGTGGGTGTAAAGAAGGAAGGGAGGGGTGGGAGGAAGGATGGGAGGGGTGGAAGGAAGGGAGGGGTGGGAGGAAGGATGGGAGGGGTGGAAGGAAGGAAGGGAGGGGTGGGAGGAAGGGTGGGTGGGTGGAAGGAAGGGGGGAATGGGTGGGAGGAAGGAAGGGAAGGAGGGGTGGGTGGAAGGATCGTAGATTGGACTCATGTGCTCAGATTTATCAGAGCTGTGACTGTTGGCTGCTGTGTTCAGTTTCCCGCCCACACCTCCTTTGAAGCTGCACGGACTGGAATGTGGGCAGGCACAAGGGGAGGCAGAGCAGATCCAGCCTCTCTCCTCTCTGCTCCTATTGGTGTAGAGGATGGAGGGAGAGGCTGGGCAGTGAGAAGAACACAGTGGGCAGTGTGGGGTAGAGGGGGGGCAGAAAGCAAACTGAACCATCAGCTATGATCTGTGCAGCGGTGGGGGTGGTGACAAGCAGAGATCTCCTGTATGGCTTTTAATGAAGCAGCTGGAAGCAGCATCACCTCCTCTCCCTCCCACAGCTTCCAGCTGCTTCATTGAAAGCCATACAGGAGATCCCTGTTTGTCACTGCCCCCACCACCACCCCTCCCACACACCGCTAGTCCCAATACTGCTTGCCGCCCCCACCTTATTTCCACTCTCCTCTGGGGGGGTTTAGACCCCTGACCCCCCCCCCCTTATCTATGCCTCTGCACACCTAGTACACAAAATAAGGATGTTGAAGTTGTCGCATTAACTCATTTAGTTGTACTCAGTTAGAATTTGAGTGTAAATGCTGTAAGTGATATATGCCTAGTACAAGTCCAATTACAGGGCATTATATAAAGCAAATAACCATTGTTTACTAGTACCAGAGACCTTGAGAGAGCACCATATACAGTTCAACATGCAAATGAAAGTCATTAAGGAATTGTAAGATCAAAGCAAACACTATGTGAATTATACTAGTGGCCAGGTAGGGATGCCCAAGTTCTATTTGCTATTCAACATTGTGTTGCTTGTCATGACAAATCTGCTTGTACGCACGTCCAGCCACACCAGTCAGTGCACTTTCCTGATTCTGCTTACTCCTGTTTATTGTAGGTTTTTCGCAGAGACACATGTGGACTTTTAATTTACTATAACATTAATAGATTATTATTACAGTAAATGGTCAGAATTGACATTTATCACAAATTTAACATCTGCTACTGTAATTACATTTCTCTCCACAGTCTTTAGTAGGGAAGGAATTAGTGTCTGAGAATAGACTACAATTTGTTTCATCCGAGCTTGTATCCTTCCTTAGAGTGCATAGGAGGAAATCCTTAGTGTATTATCCCCAAGCAAATGGAGAGATTGATAGATTCAACAGAAGCCTTAAATAAGCTCTGCAGACTGCAAACCTTACAGGGAATTCTCAAAAAGCTTTAACTTCGGAGCAACTAGATTTCTATATAGCAGACAAATCCACAGTATACTAAACTTTGCAGACATACAACTCTCGTAAAGTCCAGTGACTCTGAAATCATACTTTGCTAAGACTGTTAAAAATCAACAAGATAAATGTAAGGCATATACTGATCATAAACATGGTATAAGAGTATAACACTTGCCTGGATTGCTACAGCGAATCAACGGCATGGGCTGAGGAAGCCTGTCTGAGCATGGAATAAGGTACGTATTTTAGCTTACAGTAACAAGTAGGGATAGGTTTTGGAATAATTTTTATCGTGCGTTCAACCTCAACCCAAGCTGTTCACAGTTCATTGAACAAGCATAGTAAAGATTTAGCCAATTCACCCTTACAAACCTTGGGATGCTGCAGCCGGAAATCATTCATTTAGTTGCAGGATTACTGCCATCACTAACTGACTTGTTCCGCCACCCAACTGCAGTCTTGTCTTATCAAGTATGTCAACCAACCAGTTCACTGACATTCAGCAGGCAGGGAATTGTCTGAAGAGAGGTCAGCAGGAGACAAATTTTAATTGTCCATCATGTTTGTTGTTTGTAGGCGAATCGTTGGATGTTATCTATTGTGATTGAAAATAGATCTTTATTGCTAGAAGATGTGATTGACATTAGATTTACATGTTACTTGCAGGACTGTATAAGTAATCTAAAAATATTAATCTATTTGTGAAAACTGGCATGGAACAAAACATTTCAACACCCCCTCAGCAGACTCCTCAGACCCTTTCATTGGTTATGTCATTTCTGTAATCACCCTCATGTACCAGAAATAATGGGTACATCTGCAGTTTTGGAGCACTCAATTTATCAAACTATGCAAAAATGCTAAGAGTCTTCTCTGAGGGCCAGTGACTCTGTCAAAATTGGACATATGCTGCAGTAAATTGAATTCTGTGGGAACCAAAGACCAGGAAAACTTTGGTAAGTGGTTTTTCACTTTTAATCCTCTTTGTTCTACAATTGCTATTGTCTGTTTTACTATTTCAGTAAATATTTTTCTTGCACCATTTTTTTTTTCTTTCATTAAAATGACATTTAAAAATCGTAAAGCTGATTCTGTAAATGGTTGACATAAAAACCAAAAGAATACTTGCCTCTTTGAAGAATGTCACTGTGTTTTAAACTCTCTGACCTTCCTGTTTGCATATCAGTGAGTGTCACAGACATTTCCTAAAGGTCAGATTTGTTACGGTAGATACTGTAATCAGTGTGCTTCTGACAAAACGCATGATGGCAGCTATTGTTTGTGCATGAAACAGGTTAACTGCAGAGGTAAAGTGGTTTAAAGCCAATAACTTTTTTACCTTAATGCATTCTCTGCATTAAAGTTGAGTAACATGCACACACCACAGAAAAAGTGTTTTATTAACCCCCTGCGAGAAACTTATCCCACAATGTAAATCCAATTTTATCATGCCTTCCAGCAATATACATTAGATCCACTGTCAGTCACGAAGAATGACACCCGCCAATAAAAACATTGCAATCCATATTGACGATCCTCTCCTGCCGGACCCTTACCTCAAATGACAGCTCCCCAGCCAGATTATGACCTTATTTGGCCATGACGTCAGCGTGGAACCCCTGGCTGCTTTGTTTACAAACAGAAGCAGTCAGAGTTTCAGAACTGTCATTAAGCAGCAGTAGGTTTTTTAAATGTCATTTATCTGGAGTACATCCTATTGGCACACCCCAGACATGCTATTTAAAGGAATTGTGTATTTATTTATTTTTTTGGATTGGTAAGCCTTCCCCATGGCAGGGCTCAAATACCCATGGTCTTTTTTTCACTAAAAGCTTGCAAATTTGCCTTCCAAGTGGCCAGAAAAAGAATACAATATTTTGCTCCCATGGACATTAGTTGGGTTTGGGCTTGATGTTGGGGTCTGGAATTATTTTTAAGTATTTGGTGAGTATCCAGAAACTTTAACTTTGCTCCAATGGGGGCATATGGAATACCAATCTTGCCTGTTAGCACTTTTCAGAAGTGTCTGTCAGGAAGGGTGTGACAGCAGACAACATGGCTCCTCCAAACAAACTTCTGACAAACAGTCATACATGTATACATAGAAAATGTCCACAGAGAAAATGTCCACATCTGTGTGTGCAATCTCTTAACTGTTTTTGCGCATCTGTAAATGTTGAAACCAGGCAGGCTATTTAAGATGAACCATTGCTCAGATTAAGTACTGTATCGTCTACAGTATTCCCATGAGATCTGTGACCTGTAATCTGCATCTGCGTACCAGCTACCAACCCAGCCTGCCCTGCTAATTCCTTGAACTCCTGCTGCCACCGTACTGCTTATGCACTACCAACATTGACCTATATCCTGACTACGAATCAGTCTATGTGCTTGTACCCAACATGACTACCAGTCTCTTCCACCTGCTGCCTGGCAATCCACTCTGAGCACCTACCTGCAAGCCAGTATCTGAACACACCTATCTGCTGACCAGCCGGTGCCCACTTATTATCTGTTTGTCACCAGCCAGTACCTGCTATTTCCAGCCTGTTGTTCAACTGTTACTCCCCAGGCAGTTACATTATCATGGTTTGCTGCTGGCCTACTTCTGCGCCATCTTGAACTCCCTGCTCATCTCTGCTACTGGCAAAGACCACCAGGCACTCTCTTGCCACCTGTCCACTCTTGCAGAGGCCCCAAGTTTGAGATGTAAGAGAGTTTTCTCATCACATCAGGCTCATCCATGAGGTATGTGACAGCTTCTTTTGACAGAGGACATTTTCCTATTTCTGCTGATATACATCAATGATCTGTCATTAGATTTTTGTCAGTTTTGTCCCACAGAATATGTAATACTTTGTCCCATGTTTCTAAATGCATTCTAACCCTAGTGATGATTATCGACCTGCACCCCCTCCCCTCCTGCCATAGTCGATCCAACAACACCTATGAAGGAGACTGTTGATTCAAAGTTTAGATTATCACAGCTGTAAACACTTTCCTGAGACAAGCAATGGCCAGAGAAATGCAAATGCAGAGGCTGACATGCCCCCCCCCCCCCTCCACTCTTCATTCCTTTTGCCATTGCTTGTCTTGGGAAAGTGTTCACAGTCAAACAAACTGCAGCTATCCATAGACCATCTCATTTAAAGCTGTTGTTGGATCAGCTGTGGCACGAGAGGAGAAAGGCAGGTCGATACTCATAACTAGGTTTAGAAACCGCTTAGAAACATGGGACAAAGTACTACATACACTTTGTCTCATATAAGACAGAACCGTAAAGTTGACAGATGAAAGGTGATAGATCTTCTATAATAAGACGATCTATCTAAATCCATATACTTTGATTAGGTAATCACCACAATTTTGGTAAATTTTCAATCTTGCAGGTAAAATCTGAAATAAAATCTGATTCTGTGTAGCAAGATTTCAAGCGTTGTTACTTTGAAGTTGACTTTAACTAATGCTACACATTAGAATCTAATCATTTAAAAGCAGATGCCTATCCATGCAGATGACTATCCGTGGTTAATGAGGTCTTACGCATTGTTCTGCTTTAATTCATCTGAGATCACTTTGTTGATGTCAAGAGCATTCAAGCATTTAAAAGCTGTTTATTTCTAGATGGTAATGAAAATGATGGGTAAAGGGATTATGTTTGCTGCTGATTTGATTATCGAACACATACGTAGGCTAGCCTGTGTTCTCAAGATGTTTCAGTTATGCAATTCACAGCTGCTTACTCATGCAGAAATAAATTGCATTTATACCTAAACTAAAATAATAGTTCAAGAGATATGTGGAAGTAATTTGCTCCAGAAATTGTTTAAAGTGATATATAACACGACTTAATCATGGGATAAATGCTTGTTTTTTGAACAAGGTTTGTTTTGAGGAACTCAGGTTTTTGCCTGTCTGATGCAATTCATTAGTTAATCTGTTAGATTTTAATATGTTAAAGTAAGTCTTCAACCTACAGTGTACTACAGAGAGTAGATTTGTCAGGAAACTAATACAACTAATGTTCATTCTTGTACAGCTAATGCTCATTTCCATGCAGCTAATGCTCATTTCCATGCAGCTAATGCTCGTGCACATGTACCAGCATACAGATGCTCGGGCTAATATCTGGCGTGCACTGACACGTATGCGCATTTGTGTGCGCACGTCCACCTGCAGCAGTGCCAAGCTACCTATTTAAAGGAGATCCTGCTGTGTGCTAATTGCTGGATGTTCTTCAGCTCCCCATGATCCATGTTCCTGCTTTTGCCTACTGACCTTCTGTTACTGACCCGGCTTGTTCCTGACCTTGCTCTGTGAATTCTGGATTCTGACCTTGGCTTGCCTCTGACTATTTTCTGCCTGATCCCCTGGTACTGACCCTGGCTTGCTACTGGACCTTGCTCTGCCTGCTTCCTAACCACACTACTGTCCCACCGTGTATAAATCTCTGCCCGTGGCATTCACCTACAATCAAGCTACCAGAACTCGTGCTTCTTTGAGCCTTGTGCTTCATCACCACATTCAGGGGTGCTTGGACCAAAGCTGCAAGGGAAGCTCTCTTGTCAACTCGGCCTCCAACCTATGTTCGTGACAAGATTATTTAATTCAAACAAAATGATTGAGAGGGCAGAAAATGCATGGGTAACCTTAATAAAATAACCAACTCACAGCATACCCATGTAAGATGGTTGTTTAATGCTTATGGCAATAACTGTGATATAAATTGTGTAGCCACAGTTAATACAGTTACAAGATGATTAATAGCATAAATCCCTAACCATAGGTTTAGAAGCCACACGTGGTTGTCAGCTCCTATTGATTTTGCATGGAATCAAAGTTTGGAAACAACAGATCAGAACTAAACTACCCATTACACTATATAGTTTGAGCTTCTGTTCTGTATCACATGGATCATTTGTGTGACCATAAAATGAAAATTAAGCTATCTTTATATTGTTGCTAATAATACAAATGTTGAGTTTGTTCACCTGTCTAATTCTTTGTGTACAAGCGTTAAGTGTAAGGGGCATGATTGTTCAACACTACATGTTAACATGAAATTACCAACTGTCACATTATATTGAATATAATAGTGAATATAATTTGAAAAAAAAATATTTAAATCATAATAAAAATTTAAACATGACTATCTCCAAGGGCATAGCTGAACAAGAAGAACATTTATAATTAAACAATGCTTGTAAAAAAGTTAAAATGATTTCCATGGTCTCTCTCTCTCTCTCTGTGGCATTTATTTCTTGGAATTCTTTCTTTTTGAGCATAAAGAAAGTTGTTCTGTTATTCTTCTGCTGTGGCAGTTTTACAAAATCAAGAGGTTTTGAACTGCATTATAAAGAATGGCAAGTTGTCTGCTTAAGTTGAGCTTAACTATAAAGAATGATTCTGCTTTGTGGTGACTTTTCCACAGTCATAACTGGAACTGTGATGAACTGTGATACACTGCGGCTGATTTACTAAAGGATTTGAGATTGTTCTCACAAAAATATTGCTTCAGGTATTAAGTCAGGTCTAGATGAAATAAATAAACAGGAATCTGATTTTTACATAATTTAGATAATTGAAGTGAATATTGTAAGTTCCTATAGTAAATCAGCCACTGTTTCTTTTCCTTTTTTTTCTGTCTCTTTTTTACTGCATTGTCATTGTTACTTCTTTGTTCAAACATAACTATCCCTTTTTCTTTTATAGACAAATTCTTTCTATCCACTTCTTCCAGACTCTCAGGCTTTTACTCTGCTCCTCTCTCTTTTCTTACCTTTACAGACCTGTTCCTTTTTCTCTCACATTTATTCCACTCGCTACTTATGCTTCATTAATAGTAAGAATAGATTCAAATTCAAGGATCTCTTTCCTTCTGTGTATGCCAAGGACACAATGCTTTTGCACATTGATGTTATAATATGTGGAAAATGTAAAGGTCTTCACTTGATGCCAAAAATATGCGCGTACCTTATGGATTATGAAGTCGATGAGAATAAAGGATTTAGGGTCCTTGTAATTACAGAGTTAAAGAATGACTCCAGCCATAAATAACAAAATAAAAATAAATAGCTCATTAAAAGCTAAAAGAAAAGATAAAATAACAAAAACAGTGTTTGTTGCAATATTCATTTGCAATCCAAAAATTCCCCCCAAATTGGATGTCTTCAGCCTGACAATTCAACCTATTCCCCTTGAGCCAAGACCATCCTGGACCCACCCCAGCCTCTTAAAGGAGAAGGAAAGGAGAAGCAACACAGTGATGAGCTCATCTCTCTGTCCCTCTGCTTTCTCTTCTTTTCAGCATAGTCCTTTTCTGTACATGAACTGATTGGTCACTTGTACTGCTTCTTCCTCTCACAATCCAGCTCTGCTATACAGGGAATGAAAGACGTTATTTAGGTCAAAATGCAAGTACTTACACAGATGATATTTAAAAAATGCATTTTATGATGTACAAATGATTCCAGAGTCACATTAATAGGTGTACTTTCTATCTGCCCAAAATTCATCTTAAATAACAACATTAAAAGCTAGAAGAACAGCAAGATACTATTGTACTCAGGACCAAATCTCTTCAACTGTGCCTCTAGCACACAGGTGCTCAACCTGTGGTCCTACAGCCATTGCTAATTTACAAGTCCCATCATGCCTCTGCCTTTGGGAGTCATGCTTGTACCTGTCAGCCTGGCAATACCTCATGGGATTTGTAGATCTGCAACAGCTGGGGGGCCACAGGCTGAACACCCATGCTCTAGCGCAACATATTTTCTTCTTTTACTAGTCCTAACTTGGCTTAGATTATTGTGAGAATGTGTAAATAAGCATATATAATAAGACTATACTTCTAATCAAAAAAAAGAAAATTGTCTGGACAATGACTATACCAAGAAAAGCCTCTGCTGCCTAGAGGCTTGTAACGAATGGTAAATTTGACTCTGTTTTTTATATTTGTTCTATTTATTTGAATCATCTGAAGATCTGTGCATGTTATCTGAATGGTATGATTATCTCCATAAAGAAGTATGGATCTCCAAGAAACTCAGCTGAATGTCTCAAAGCCCAAAGTTATTTTCTGGGATAATAATGGGATACATCTGCAGGCCCATCTAAATAAACTGGGCATCAAATAATGAATTCTAAAAAGGACAAGGAAATTGTTAGTGCATTCATGTGCCAAGATCAAAGTTAGGCAGAATGTGGTCAGTAAATTAACCAAAGGGGGTAAGTTGTAAAAGCCATTTTATATTACAACTACATCTTAGAGTCTTCTGCCATTGTATTCTATAGTGTTCTGCTTTTGTATTTTCAGTCAGTCATCTGCCCTTGTATATTCGGTTAGTGGTTTGTCGTTTGTAATTATTTGATTCACATTTTTCTTTTACACAACATAGACTGTGTAAAATCACTTTCCAGCCTCCTCTCATATTGACAATCTTTTGCAAAATTGGTTTCTGGCAGTATAACTTCCATAAGATCTGTAACAATAGCAGTTGTTTAGGCACAACAAGATTGTAGGTTTATAATATTTTGTAAATCATCCAGCTCTTATTGTCTGAGCCTATGAAAATGTTGTATAATCATCCAATAAACAGAACAGCCATTTTGAGCATAAGGCCCTATGTCTGTGTCAGCCTGTTCTTTACAGTTGCAATACATTGTGCCTCTAGTTTGGTTCTACTGATTAAGGTTATTTCATTCTACAACAGTGCAAAAACAGTAAATCCTTCTTAAAAAAGAAGGTATCTGCATGTCATCCTTCCATCACAAATCCCCCCCTAAAATATATATTAACATGTTTATTACCTATATTATAATAAAGAACACAATTTATAATTCTTGCACTTCAAACAACTGTGAATCTCTGGTAATTAGAGAATGCCCAATATAGATGGAATGTTTAAGAGTAGCAAAATACTCATAGCCCTCTTCACTGTGAGCAATTCCCAACACTTGAGTTCTTATTACATTCTTTAATTCTATCAGTTGGCTGTGAGGGGCTGTGAACAATGAATGAAAAGTAAGAGCGCTGCAGTATTTCCCGTGTGGCCAGCTGGGTTCCAATGATAAATGGAAACAGACATGGAAACATATGCTTCCTTATTTAGTCAATAGGATTCAGTTTGTATACCAACAACATGTACAGCAAGCTTTAATCAGCTTTATCAAAACATTTAAAAACACTTCAGCTCCAGTTTGGGAATGTTAAACAAAAATCTTAATGGGAGTGCATCTGTCACTAAAGTAGATGCTAGCAGGGTTTAGCATGCTTCTAACAAGCTTGAAGCTGAAGCTTACTAAAGCCTTGTTTGTGAATGCTTACTGTACACTCTGTCAATGTGAACAAGGTCTTAGCATTACAAGTCAGAGTGAGAATATTTGTGATGACAGCTATCACTCAACTATGCCAGCACAGGACTCTAAAGAGGAAAGGCCAAAAGAAAATTTAATTTTAAGGCATTTAAAAAGCAAATGCTAGTCAACAAATGTAACTGTCAGGAGCCGCCTTGGCGTGTGGCTCGGCGCAGGCGCAGTGTGCCGATGTGCACTGGTGTGCAGGTACTAGGTCCTGGGCGGCCGCGGCGACGGCAGAACTTACGCATGTGCACTCGCGACCGCGGGCGCGGGCCTGGCACCAATGACAGTGTAGGGCGTGGTATT
Organism: Staurois parvus; assembly: GCF_062004578.1. NCBI lineage: Eukaryota > Metazoa > Chordata > Amphibia > Anura > Ranidae > Staurois > Staurois parvus. Next base: position 2,898,652 of record NW_028318023.1, on the reverse strand, counting down.
TAAATCCGTCCTGCACTGACACTGGCTGCTGTATGGTCTTATCTGGTTGTTCCTGCTATCTGTCATTTGATTGTTGCTGACCCTGAGTGATTCTGACCATGCTGTCTTCTCCTGCCCTGACCCCTGGCTTGCCTGACCTCTCTCTGGATGCTCCCTATTGGATCTGACCCCCTGTTACTGACCCGGCGAGTGACCCGACTATTCTGTGCCTGCTGCCTTGTAACGTGCTGTTACCGACCCGGCCTGTCTGACCACGCTTCTGCTCAGCCATCCATCCGTCTGTTCATGTCAGGCTCTTTACCAGCAGATACAGTGGGGATCGAATGTTTGGGCACCCCAGCTAAAAATTTGTATTAATGTGCATAAAAAAGCCAAGGAAAGATGGAAAAATCTCCAAAAGGCATCAAATTACAGATTAGACATTCTTATAATATGTCACATTTTATTTCCATCATTTACACTTTCAAAATAACAGAAAACAAAAAAATGGCGTCTGCAAAAGTTTGGGCACCCTGCAGAGTTAATATCTTGTACTGCCCCCTTTGGCAAGTATCACAGCTTGTAAACGCTTTTTGTAGCCAGCCAAGAGTCTTTCAATTCTTGTTTGAGGTATCCTTGCCCATTCTTCCTTACAAAAGTCTTCCAGTTCTTTGAGATTTCTGGGCTGTCTGTCACGCACTGCTCTTTTAAGGTCTATCCATAGATTTTCAATTATGTTGAGGTCAGGAGATTGTGAAGGCCATGGCAAAACCTTCAGTTTACGCCTCTTGATGTAATCCCCCGTGGATTTCGAGGTCTGTTTAGGATCATTATCCATTTGTAAAAGTCATCCTCTCTTTAACTTCAGCTTTTTCACAGATGGCATCAAGTTACCATCCAAAATTTGCTGAAATTTTATTGAATCCATTTTTCCTTCTACTCGTGAGATGTTCCCTGTGCCACTGGCTGCAACACAACCCCAAAGCATGATTCATCCAACCCCATGCTTAACAGTTGGACAGAGGTTCTTTTCATTAAATTCTGTGCCCCTTCTTCTCCAAACGTACCTTTGCTCATTCCGGCCAAAAGTTCAATTTTAACCTCATCGGTCCACAGAACTTGTTTCCAAAATGCATCAGGCTTGTCTATATGTTCATTTGCAAAGTTCAAACGATGATTTTTGTGGTGAGGACGTAGAAGAGGTTTTCTTCTGATGACTCTTCCATGAAGACCATATTTGTACAAGTATCTCTTTATAGTGGAATAGTGTACCACAACTCCAGTGTCTGCCAGATCTTTCTGGAGGAATCGTGCAGTCAAACGTGAGTTTTGAATTGTTTTTCTCACAATCCTGCGAGCTGTTCTGTCTGATATTTTTCTTGGTCTTCCAGATCTTGCTTTAACTTCCACTGTTCCTGATGACTGCCATTTCTTAATTACATTCCGAACAGAGGATATGGACATCTGAAAACACTTTGCTATCTTCTTATAGCCTTTTCCAGCTTTGTGAGCGTCAACTATTTTCAGTTTCAGTTTTCTAGACAACTGCTTAGAAGAACCCATGGTGCTGATTGTTGGGGCAAGGTCAAATGAGTCTGGGCATTTAAAACCTTTGAGACTGACATAACCTAGTTTTCCCAGACGATGATTGAGAACAATCCATGACACTTGCAGGTCTCAGCTTTGCAAAGGGGACAGTGCATGCTATAAATTCTGCAGGGTGCCTAAACTTTTGCAGACGCCATTTTTTGTTTTCTGTTATTTTGAAAGTGTAAATGATGGAAATAAAATCTAACTTTTGTTGACATATTATAAGAATGTCTAATCTGTAATCTGATGCCTTTTGGAGATTTTTCCATCTTTCCTTGGCTTCTTTATGCACATTAATACAAATTTTTAGCTGGGGTGCCCAAACTTTCGATCCCCACTGTACCTCTGGCGGAACCCTCTACCATGGGTGGGTGTACTCAGGGGCCACGACCTGGTCTCTGTCTGCTCCAAGTCCATCCCCACCATCTGGGGCCCTGGTGAAAAAGCAGACTGGGACTTAGACTCCGCGCTCTGGGGAATCCTATTCCATGGGTTGCTAGAGGTACTGCCAGGCGGTACTTTACAGTAACATACAGCAGTGCAGGACTATAAAGGGAAACAGACATGAGACTTTACTTAGGGCTTATGTCAACATGCATTGGGCTTGTGCTGATAGCATCAGTTTAATATCAGTTTGAGTTGCTACAGAGACCATTTAGAATTCATTGACAGGTTTATATTTTCCTGCAGCTGACCTCCATCTGACCTGAGTTTGACCTGTTTCAAGCAGATTTTGTATCCGCATAGATTTTTATCATCTTTATTGCCAACCTTTTTGCCAATGTCAAGCTACTGTGGAAGCTGTTTTAAGAGAGAGTTTGCCTGTCCCTATGGCATAACATGCAAAGGTAATGCAAGTTTCCCTTTATATACTATCCTTCAGCATACACATGTAATTGTTCTTTATTTCCACTGCTAAAGAGACACTGTCCTTCTGATCCTCCACCCTATCTCCTAGCTCTGGTGTTGTCTGATGTCTAGCCAAGGGGACAGCCTCTTGAGCCACTCCAAATGAAGGTGTTTTGGCCTGATGATTGCTCACTGTCACAATGAAGGTGGGGGGGGTGGAATTATATGCTCCATTGTACTTGAGAGCTCCTTTAGCAAGGGCTATGGCTTTGCAGGAAGAAGGAATGGAAGCATGGCTCAGGAAATATAACTGATTTGCGAGGTGAGCTATCTACAGACACACAGTATCTCATACTTCCCTTTCTGAAAACAATATTATCTAATAATCCTACTGTTGTTGAGGAACTTGGTATAATTTCACAGCAATTTCCAATCTTCTTATCTAGTCCTCCAGGGAAATAAATCAAAGTCAGGTGCATTATCTCCCAGAAATTCCAAGGGAATGATTGGCAAAGATTTCAATGACTGTGTTTTCTGTTCTAGCAATACCCTTTATAGTAGCACCAAATGTATGGGGTAAAAATAACTAAATTTCTCTGCAAACTCTTCCTTTCTTTCTGCACTCTGTTTTTCTTGTTTCAAGATCATTAAATTATTTTCTTCCTTTTTTTCCCTACTAGCAATGTTACAAAATGTCTTTATCCAACATATCAAGGGGGCAATAATTGCAAATTTATTTGAGTATTACAGTTAGAAAATGAACTTTTTGCTATTCAACTAGTGAGTAGTGTTATATGGGAACACAGTTAGGCTAATTTACTAAAGGAGTTTGAAAACTGCACACAAATTGTTTGAATATTCACATTATTTATCCAATTATGTGAAAAACAAATATCTGTTCACTTTTAATACCCAGAAGCCCACTAATAATATTTAGGGGGTCATTTTAACCAAGGTTAAGTGTATCTAAACCCAAACACTTAAACTAAATATATTGTTCCTCTCAAAAAGTCAAAACATTTAATGTTTTTTTTTTTAATATGTCTTAATTTCAATCAAGGGAGAAGTCACTTTCTTCTTACGGTGCCAACACTCACTTCACTTCAGCTACAGCACTGTCTTTTCCTGAATGCTTCTGATTTGGAATAAAGTCATGCCAATGCACAGTGCACTGACACAGCAGGGTTGATTTACTAAAACTGGAGAATGCAAAATCTGGAACAGTTCTGAATAAAAATCAGCTTCAAGGTTTTTATTTGTCAAAGCTTAAATTGAACAAGCTGAACTTAGAAGCTGATTGGCTGTCATATACAGTAGCACCAGATATTGCACTCTCCAGTTTTAGTAAATCAACAAAATTGTGGTGTAGTCAACACAGTAAAACTACGATTTGCAGCTGCTGCTAGAGGTAGCATACCTTCACATAACATTCAGCTACAGAATGTACAGGATGTGCACAGAGCATAGAGAAAGAAAACATGTATGTAAGGGGAAAAATGGTTTTCTTGTAGAAAAAAAATTGATGCAAATCTGTTGTAATTACAGTGCTCTACAAACCTACAACTGGCATTACACTATTAGAAATGTTCATTTTAGGGCCGTTCATTCCATTTTCTAAATGATAAACATTTATTTTCCACCACAATTAAAAAATTCACAGGGAGATGGAATTTTTTTCAGTGAAAGTGGTTTTCTTTCAGTAAATTACATTTATTCAAAAATGTTAAAAGTAAACTAAATTTTGAAGTGCTTTTGAACAACATTCATCTAGGCAACAAATGTATGAACAATTTTGTAATAATATTCCTACGAATATTTGTACAAATGTGCATTTGAAAATGTACTAGTGCATCTCCAGCTTAGGCATTATTTTGTGAGAATTTAGTTCTAGTTTATGATACACATTTACTACTGAAGAACGTCTTATAATTATGTGAGTTCAATTAATTATGTTTGTATTAAAAGAGTAAACATTTTTTGTTTTTCTTGCTTAAAAACATACAATATTTTAATATGCAATGTTTATAAGCGTATGACATATTTTTCCAATGTTGTCTGCCTCTTGTACATACTAATATGCTGTTATGATCATTAAGGGATTATAATAACATATTATTAAAAAAAACTTCATGTGCTGTTGTGAAAGGGTAAATGCAAAGTTCACAACCTGAGCTGGCGCATGAAGCCTCTTAGAATCAAGATATATGAAGTAATGCAACAATGCACTATGTAACAAACAAGGACTCCAATATTTGGACACAGTTGGTCCTAGCTCATCAGTTCAATAACAATAATTTAAATGATTTTACCCTGAACAAATGAAGGTGTAATTTCAAGAACTTCACAAATTCTCACTGGAGTTTTTCTAAAGATAACTCCTGTATCTAAAACAGTACCGGATAGTAATTACACACTATTTTTTATTATTATTCATGTTATGTCTTGTCAGTCATGCTTAGTCTATTGTAGCTGACTACTAATCTGCAGCTCCAGGGAAATTATCCTTGATAAAATTAATTTCTTCTAATCCTTCTCGGGTCAACATTGTTACAACAAAACACCAACTGGGAATTGACTTAAAATTATAATTGCACATTGTTCTTGCCTACTTTTTACTTTGTAATGTTGTATTGAAGTGTTGCATTCTGGTACACAAACTGATTAAAGTTAACTAAAAAAACATCAATAAATGTTTAAAAAAATTGATATTTCATACTAGTAAATTTGAGAAGGGGTATTGGATCGGCACCCGATTACATGCTTTGGCATAAGGGTTCAGTAAGGACAGGAGAACCTGAAACATCTTGATCCCATAAACACTGCCTAGTTTTATACTTCCTAACATTGAAACCCAGTACTGTAAACTACTGTGTAGACTTTGCACAAAATTGTTAGACAGTCCTGGCCAAAATATGTGAAAAGAAGTTGAATTTTATGTAAACCCTTAATATTAACCTGTTTAATTGCTTCTTTTTGGTCTGGTAATTATACTGTTGAAAGCACTTTGTTATATCTGTTTGATAAGTGCAAAAAAACCCACAAAAACCTGTTGATCCTATCATAAATCTTTCAAGCTGATAACTTCTTGTACACTCTGCCTCTGCTGCATTCCTATTAGTTCCCCATTTTCTCTGTGGGCTAAACCTGTGTAAACATAAAGCTAGGATGTGATTTCTGTATTGATAGGTACATTCTCCACAGTTATCAATCTGATCTTGGCTTTAGTACCTAATGAGACCTAATGAGTTTAAATAAGCTTGGAGGAAGGGAATTTGGACTTCTCAGACTTTACTGGTTACACAACTGTTCCTAGTCTTACTACCTAGCAAATTCTGGATCACCTTGACAGCCCCTGAACCTGCATCTTTAGGTTCCATTCACTCTATTGCATTTTTAAAGGTGACTTGAGTCACACAGTCAATGGAAATCACAATCTTCTCAAAGGTGCCCATTCACAGTAACACTACTCGGTATGACGTGATGTTTGGAAAAAGGTCATCCACTACTTCGGTGTGATTCCAGCATGATTTTGGCCCCATATATTATGTAAACCACTTTCAAGTTGCAACCAAGTTGAACTATATAATCACATTGAAAACCAGATCAAAATCAGATCACAGCAGTACAAAACTTACCTTAATACAAGTTACCAGTTGCAGCTGCCATATACAGTATCTATCCTTATGGGTTCAATTTTAATTTTGAAAACACTCTGCAAATGTAATGAACAGTCATTTCGTATACATCAACTTGTGGCATGGGCAAGATGGCCTGGGTAAAACTAAGTAATAAATTAGTTCCTGCACAAAAGTAGTAAATGCATCTCTACTTGAACACATAACAACTAATCTATCCTCTGGCCTTCACAGTAAAGGGTTAACAGTGGAAATGCAGTTCTTCAGTTAGTCTATTTGTTTGGAGAAGAGGAGGAGAAGGAGGAAGGAGAAAGAAGGTGCAGGGGGAGTGCTTTGCCATCCTAGGCCGCAAGGCTGCTTCTACAAATGTACATGGTGTAAGGAGACACAGATCTAGTTCATGCATGCAGGAGTGGCTCTGTAAAACATTGCAAGATCACAGCTAATCACAACAAAAAAAACCTGAATGAATCGATTTCATTCAGTTAAATGCTTGCTTATAGCAAAGTGAAAAAGAAAAAAAAAATACTGATCACTTCCCCAAAGTAGTACAATGTTACTATTTTTTTATTTTATTTTTATTCACTTATAAATGGTAAGGCAGTATTAGAGCGTGGTAATTATTTAATTTATTAACCCCTACTTAATGCAACTTCTAATTGATTAGAGTAAATGTAAAGGCCCATTTTTACATCTGTTTTTGCTGTTGCTGTACCTGTTGTGCTGATTCACCCTTTTATTAGCTCTGGGGACCATAGTTGCAGAAAGAAAGTGATAGAAAATCCAAACTTTAAGTGATAAATGTTCTGTCCACAACTGTCTAAGATGTGAATTAACTTTCAATATGGGAAATTTCCTTTAATTTTCTGTTGCATCTCAAAAAAAAAAAAAAATGTGGGGCTAAATATGCACTTTAACCCACCCTTACCTAAACACTTACCCCAACCTCTAAAGGTAGCTTTCCCCTCCTAAACAAATACAGTATCCATTAAAGCAAGTGCTTAAAAAAAAGATCAAATGGGCAGAATGTCAGAATCTCTTTAAACCCCACCCCCCAGACCTACTTATACTCTTAAAAGCTCAGTGTTGGTGATGACTGGCTTTGTTTATTTACAAAGCCATTCATTACCACATCAGTGATGATGCAGTGATCTCATGGCTTTGTAAATAAATAAAATATCAACAGCTAGGAACACTGCATGCTCCCTGTGTTAAATGGGAAAATGTCATCTTTATGGCTAATTTCGTCTAACAATGCCACATAGTAAAATTATAGGCCTGTGTGGTGCATAAAGTTTTGATGATCTGGTATAAAACGCCTGAGATCTTCCATGATCACAACCTGTTGACTCTAGAGACCTTCTGGAGATGTGGCTATGGAACAGGTTCATTGTACCATATTTTCTGGCAGTGCCCCCATATTCAGCCATTTTGGGCTCTTATAATATCTGTTATTCAACAGGTCTTTGACATGTCTCTCCTATTGGACCATGTCAGATATCTATTAGGTCTACCCTTCCCTGATATCACCAAGCCCTCCAAAAAACTAGTTTTACATATTGTAACTTCCGCTAAGAGGGTTATTCCTCTGAATTGGCTGTCTCATCTCAGCTTCAGAATATCATTATGGATGTTAGAAGAATGGAACATCTCAAGGCTTCAGTTAGTTAACAAAATATGGGCCACATGGGACCAATCTGTGTTTGGCCTTATCTCTTTTCCCTTGGTCCCTTTTTTTTTTCTCTTATTGATCTTTAGTTATATGGAATGTTTTTGATATTTACCACTGGTGTGCATCTCATGTTTTCTTTAACTTCTTTTATCTTGTATATGCCTGCTATTGGAGTGTTCTGGGGTCACAGCTGTTTCAACCCAGTTCAGGTTTCCACTCTATGCTTGTTGTTACTTTATACAATTACATTTTTAGATCTTTAGCGGTTTGCAATTGCTCCACATGTAATGTGATAATTTCTTACATGGCTGTAGTCTATTTGATTATTTTTGTTATATTTCATTGTTGCTGACAATATCTGTACTACTTTTTTATCAAATAAATTTCAGTGAAGGTGAAACTGGTAATTTGGCTACAAAATAAAGCTTTGTCTGCTGATCCCTACTTATAAGCTATTAAAAAATATAGTTGACCTAAATCTTTTATAGATTTCCTCCAATCTCCTTGACTAACACTGGCTAATGTTGTTAGTTTTCCTCTAATCTCCATTCACACTGGTCAATGTTGCTTGATAACATGCATTGCATTCAGGCAGTCCACTTATGTGGGCTGCCTGACTCACCACAAATAATGCTTCTGAATGTTTTGTGTTGCAGAGGTAGTGAGTTAATGTGCATTGGACTACCATAGCACAGTGCTGTGAATAAGCCCTTAACCCCTAAAAGCTAAGTCGTGTACTAATCTACCATAACCATTAAACTAAGCCTTTACACATACAGTATCTAGTCCAATTCTGCATACTCAACTCATTCTACACGAAAAACCTCTGTGCTAAATCTGGAGATTTCATGGATTCCAGTACATCTTCGTAACCATGGATCAAGATATACTTAAAGCATAACTAAACCGAAAACCAAAAATGTAATATATTGACAATTACCCATCCCTATATGTGGTTGCTGCATTAGTTTTCTTTTTTCAAGGTAAAAACATTTTTAATGTAGCCAGGTCCTCAGCTGGCTAGATGAGTGCTGAAACTGCTGTGTTGTATGTGCAGCTCCCCCCCCTTCTTACCTGGAGTATAGGTTCACATGTTCCTGCGGCAATAGAATAGGTGTGATCTGGGTCAAATCCAAGTAAGCACTAATTGTTTTTTTCATCTCTAATAATGGCAAATCTCTAAGAAGAGACTGTGGCTTTGTGACAGCTTATTAAATAGCATCTCAATTGTGAAGACAGTGAACACCATTTTACTGCAGTTAAAAGCTACGTTTACATAATATTCGAGATTTAGAATCCTTGGAAGCCTGCTATTTTGAGCTACCTGACCTTATGGTAAACTTTCATAAAAGTTTAACCAGGAAAAGAAATGTAATATTTACATCCTCCCTATCACACAAACTTGCAATGTGACCCAGAAGTAAATTTTGTTTTTACTTTTTCAAGTCATACAAGTTTACAATTACAGAGCAATAGAAGAATATCAATGCTAAAAAATCTAGTGGCACCTACTGGTAACATTTTCAGATTTTGTGACCAAAAGGATTCTATACTTCAACAGAAAATCCCTACAGCCTTGCAGAAGGAAATGAGGAAGGGACTAAAGGCACCCATATACTTCAGAAAGCATGCACAATATAACTGCCCTCAGGCACCACAGTCATCTAGTGAAAATGGTGCTGTCATAAAATTAAATTGTTTGCTTTAGAGGTGATGGCAGATACAGTTAGGTACACAGGCAAAATTTTTGGGTTTTTTTCAGGTATTTACCAAAACATATTAAAGCTATAGTTATATAATGGATATGGGCTAAAAGTGCACATTTTCATGTTTAATTTGAGGGTATGTACATCTAAATTGGAGGAAGGCTTTAAGAATTACAGCTCTTAAAAGTAGCCACCCCTCCTTTTTCAAGGGACCAAGAGTAATTGGATAATTGAAACAAAAGCTGTTTCATAGCCAGGTCTGGGTTACTCCATTATTTCTTCATCTGCTAAGCAGGTATAAGGTCTGGATTTGATTCTAAGTGTGGTATTTGCATTTGGAATCTATTGCTGTGAACCTACATCATGCGTTCAAAGGAGCTGTCCATGCAAGTGAAACAGGCCATTGTAAGGCTTCAAAAATGAAATAAATCTATCAGACAGATAGCAGCAACATTAGGAGTGGCCAGATCAACAGTTTGGTACATTCTGAGGAAGAAGAACGCACCGGTGAGCTCAGTAATATATAAAGGCATGAACGTCCAGTGGTGGATGATCGCAGGATCCTCTCTATAGTAAAGGAAAACCCATTCACAACATCCAGACAAGTGAAGGACACTCTTCAGGAGGTGTCAAAGTCTACAATCAAAAGAAGACTTCACAAGACATTTTCAGAGGGTTCACCACAAGGTGCAAACCATTCATAAGCATGAAGAATAGAAATGCCAGATTAGGCTTTGCCAAACAAACATCTAAAAAAGCCAGACCAGTTCTGGAAAAGCATTCTTTGGATGGATGAAACTAAGACTAATCTGTACCAGAATGACCGGGAAAAAAAAAATGTGGAGAAAGCTTGGAACAGCTCATGATCCAAAGTACACAACATTATCTGTAAAACATGGTGGAGGCAGTGTGATGGCATGGGCATGCATGGCTTCCAGTGGCACTGGGTCATTGGTGTTTATTGAGGATGTGACAGAAGACAGAAGCAGCTGGATGAATTCTGCAGTGTTTAGAGGTACACTGTCAGCCCAGATTCAGCCAAATGCAGCAAAGTTGATAGGACGGTGCTTCACAGTACAGATGGACTATGATCCAAAACACACTGCAAAAGAAACCCAGGAGCTTTTAAAGGAAAAGAAGTGGAATATTCTGCAATGGCCGAGTCAATCACCTGATCTCAACCCAACTGAACATGCATTTCACTTGATGAAGGCAAAACTAAAGGCAGAAAGACCCACAAACAAAGAACAACTGAATACAGCTGCAGTTAGAGCCTGGCAAAACATGAGAAAGGAGGAAACCCAGTCTTTGGTAATGTCCATGGGTTCCAGACTTCAGGCAATCATTGCCAGTAAAGGATTCTCAACAAAATATTAAAAATGAAATTTTTTTTATGATTATATTCTTTTGTCCAATTACATCTGAGCCCCTGAAAATGGAGGGACTGTGTATAAAAATGGATGCTTTTCCTAAAATTTGTACTTGATATTTATGTTCAACCCCTTGAATTAAAGATGAAAGTCTGCACTTCAAATTCATTTGGATTCTTTCATTTTAATATATTCTGTTGGCATACAGAGCCAAAAGTATGAAAGTTGTGCCTCTGTCCAAATATATATGGACCTAACTGTATTTCCAGTGCCATGTATCTCTGAGAAGAACATAGGGATAAAAATCTGTTCTCTGGTCCATAGATTGTTTCCCCTGGTATCTGAGTGTATTTAGTTTATGTTTTATAAGTTGGTAATATGTGTTACATACATAGATGTTTGGTTATACAACATTATTGAGATATTATGTTGTAAAGATATATTCTTAGTTTATATTATCATTTAAACATGAGCAGGCTGATGCAACATTGCCAGCTTATTGGAGTCATTGCATATGGGCCTGTCAATCAAAAGACCATATATGTAGTGTCCCCTCCCTTCAATGAAATTGCTCTGCTAAGCAGCATTGTTTGCTATACAAGATTCCAGGATCACGAATTATGATGTATACAAGCATCATAAAAAGGCATGTTATTTACAAGAACTGATAAACTGGAACAGGTGCATTCTCTCAGATAAGAACTCGTCACTTCCGTCTTCTTGCTAAAGACTCAGAAGAAGAAGCAGCACATTGAAGAGCACATGAAGGACAACGATCAAGAAAATAAGGATGACACATCTTTATAACTTCTGTTTTGATATTTCTGTTTTACCTACACTGAACTGTTCATGATACACTTTACATTGTTATTTTAAGCCATTGTGTGAAAAAATAAAATCACACTGCGCCGGCTCTTTAATTATTCGCAAAAAATAAAATCATACTTCGCCGACTCTTTAATTATTCGCAAAATTTACTATAGATACTAAAGAAGTAATAAGTGTCTCAGAAAATTCTACAACAAGTGACCGTTCGGGTCATAGGTCTCCATAAACAGTCAGATTAAGAAGGCCTGACATGCTTTAAGCAACAGAATGAAAATAACCCATTATGCAGTTTAACATTGAACTGCTTCTTGCCCAACTTCATTGTATGGCTGCTTTTCTTTTTTAGAGACTTAAGATTAAAATATTTCTTCCCAATGCTAGAGTCACCATTGTGAATACAGTTTTACAGAAATATGTTACTACTGGTGTTACTGTTGTTGGAGCTAGAGTGATTCATTCCACTACTTTGTCAAACAGCTGAGATCCGTACAGACAGACTATAGATTGGCCCACGCTATATATTTTTATACATAGCAGAAGAAACATTTTTCATGAAAGCTGTGCTGCCTATTATTAAAGTGGTTCTAAAGTCTCAAGGTTTTTTACCTTTATGTATTCTATTCATGAAGGAAAAAAAATCTTCTCAGTGCAGTGCCCCCCCCCCCAATCCTTACCTGAGGCCCCTCCGATCCAGCGACGTTCTTGACAGCCTCTGCTGTCTGGGGACTCTTCTTCTTCAGGCTGAGATCACAGCCAGTGAGCCAATGAGGAAAGAGTGGGGGGTGGGACTGAGCCAAGGCTCTATGTGTCTTGTGAATGCATAGAGCAGTGGCTTGGGGATAAGCACGCAGAGGTGCTTTCGCTGGGGGCACTACTTGAGGGAGAGGAGCCAGGAGCGTCAACGGGGACCCGAAAAGAAGAGGACTGGGGCTGCTCTGTGCAAAATCACTGCACAGAAATATGTTACTACTGGTGTTACGGTTGTTGGAGCTAGAGTGATTCACTCCACTACTTTGTCAAACAGCTGAGATCCATACAGACAGACTATAGATTGGCCCACGCTACATATTTTTATACATAGCAGAAGAAACATTTTTCATAAAAGCTGTGCTGCCTATTATTAAAGTGGTTCTAAAATCTCAAGGTTTTTTACCTTTATGTATTCTATTCATAAAGGAAAAAAATCTTCTCTGTGCAGCGCCCCCCAATCCTTACCTGAGTCCCCTCCGATCCAGCGACGTTCTTGACAGCCTCTGCTGTCTGGGGACTCTTCTTCCTCATTGGCTGAGATCACAGCCAGTGAGCCAATGAGGAAAGAGTGGGGGGTGGGGCTGAGCCAAGGCTCTTTGTGTCTTGTGAGTGCATAGAGCAGGGGCTTGGGGATAAGCACGCAGAGGTGCTTTCGCTGGGGGCACTACTTGAGGGAGAGGAGCCAGGAGCGTCAACGGGGACCCGAAAAGAAGAGGACTGGGGCTGCGCTGTGCAAAATCACTGCACAGAGCAGGTAAGTATAGACATGTTTGTTATTTTTTTTTAAAAAAGAAGCTTTAGTGTCACTAAAAGAAAAAAACAAGCCTTTAGCTCCAGTGTAACTACCTATGTAAAGATGATTTCGTCTGATACCGTGTCCTTAGACCAAGGCTGTGGTAATATAGAGCAGGGTTCAACTGACTGGCTGGAAGTGTGATCTTAGACAGATACTTGCCCAGCCCAAGGCATCTCACTTGGCAGCTCCCAAGTCATATTAGTCCTTCCCATAGCCAAACAATTCCCAGTGACAACAACAGGACTCATATACATTATTTATTTGCTATTTGTCATTCCTGCTCCACGCATGACAAAGCCTACCCGCTACTGCAGTTACTATGAGACTATGTGGTAGGGTGGCTGTATTTTCTGTGAAGAAAGGGAACAGGGAAGCTGTTATGTCTTTGTGGGAAAGGGGCAGAGAGGCTGTGTTGTCAATGAGGAGATAGGGCAGAGGCATGTGTTTTGAATAAAAAGAGTCAAAGGGACTGTTTTTTGTGTGTGAGAAGTGGTGACTACTGTATTGTTTCTGAGTGTGAAATGAGTACAGGAATGGCTACATTGTGTGTGAAAATGGGGGGAAGCAGGAGGGCTGTTCCTTATGCTTGTATGAAGAGGGATGGGTCAGTGGGGCTGCATTGTAAGTGAGTGTGAGACTAAGAGGGAAGCATTGTATTAAAGTTTGAAGAGGGGGCATGGGAGTTGCATTGTATACAATGGAGAGGAGGCAGGGGGGCTGTCTTGCATGAGTGTTTGATGAAGGGCTGGGGGGTTCACTGTATGTGAGTGTGAGGAAGGGGGGGCAGTGGGGGGTTGCATTGTAGCAGCAAATCTAACTTCACCCTTACTGATGGCCTTTTCCCAACATTTTGTCAAAGCTGCATAGTTATGGTATATCAAATTTAAAAATGGGCAATAATGTATAAGCATTTAACCCATCTCCTTTAACCACTTGATATTGATGGTAATAATCCCTTTATGTAGGTAATATTGATATTAATCCCTTCATGTAGAAATCTTCTTCTTTGGAATAGTTTGGCAGTGGGCTTGCAGGTGTTTTATGCAATCTGTACAGCCTAAATAACAGACAACTTCTTTAGACTTTATGGAAAGACCATAGGTGGCTCAAAATGCCTTCTTGTCACCTGGCTGTGATGTATGCTAAATTTCATCTGTGGGATCTTTGGATAAAATTACAACTTAAGAAATCATGAAACCAAACCAGACCACAACTGCTCTAACAAATATAAGCTTTTTTTGGTTGGGACCTTCTCCAGGTTTCCATATGTAGCGCTACCCCCGTGGGGGCTGCTGGAAATTGCTTGTCCCCATTGGTTGCACTGACCTTGTGAACTCCCTGACACCTCTGACACTCTGGGTTCTGACATATTCTAATTAAAGTAAATATGCAAACTGAAATGCACGACACCAAGAATTAAGATTTGTAACCATCAATTTACTAAGTTGGGTTACCTGATAGTAGCAAAACCCAGATGTTGGCCTGGGATGAAGGATATTGAACAAGTCACAAAGCTAGCATATGATGTAAACAATGGCAATTCAATAAACTAATTATTTATGATTAAAAAAGGCTACATAAGGTAGTTGTGACCCGAGAAACAAGAGGAGAAAGAGGAGACTTAGTCAATCTGCTCCCTCTAGACCCTGATGTCAAGAAGCATAAGATAAATAGTAATAAACAGGCTAGAGTAGAAGTCCTTACTTAAAATACTGAGCAATTAAGATATATGTAACTGACTTTGGGAGATGAAGTTCCTTTGTGAAGGAGAATTATTCTCAGAGTAGGGGTGTTCTTGTAGTTTTCAGCTAGCCTTAATGTTGTAAAGGTGTCTGCATGCAGTGACTTTAATTAAGGTGTGGAAGATAGAATGGGCCTCTACCCACTCACCACTCCGACCAGTGCTCAGTTTGGCTGTCAAGGAGTCTTCCTGCAGGAGCCTGGAATCCACGGCAAGTTGCATGGCACCTGGCTGGCACCCTGTGAGCTCAGGGGCCTGAAGATGTGCACCTCAGGGTGTACAGCGATAGGACTAGGTCGTGTCCCCACAGTTCAGCCACAGCAGCGGTTACACTCTGTCCAGCGCTCTGACCCTAACAGAGTGGATCCTTCTCCCAACTGTGCCGCACGCCCATCTCCGGCACCCGGTGTACTGGTTTCTTGTCCTGCTTGCTCTGAAGCCTGGGTACCAAGAGCTCCAGTCCACCCCACTCTGTCTAATTTATATCCTCCCGTCTTCTGGGTATTTTAGCTTCAATCAGGATAAAGTCCATGTCCAATCCCGGAGACCGGACTACAAGTCCCACAATTCTCTGCTTGCAGTAAGTAGCTGCTTTCAGGAAGTTACGTAGTCCCCTGCTTGCTGAGTACTAGTGGGAAAATGTTCTTCTTATAAAATTAAGAGGAGTGTTCCAGGATGAATGGGATAGCACTGCCAGCACCTGGCTACACATACATCATCGCAGAGAAAGAAATGGAGAATGAATCAGAACCTACTATAAAGCAAAAAGAATGAATTTACTGATGTTTCTAATCTACACTCCAATACAGAGAACTAGGTTTACAAATGTAGATGTGCAGGGCTCTGCAGAGATTTGCATAAATCTTCTCTCTCCTCTTTCATAGATGCTGTGGTATGTGGCTGGAGAGATCTTCTATCTTGTGATCTGGGGGATGCAAAGGTAAATGCATTTGTAAAGTGAGGCCACGTCAGTCTGAAGTGTATGGGCATGGCAGCCCACTTTTTTTAAACAAATTGTAAAATCTTAAAATGTAACACCCTCCTTGTTAGGTGCTAGGAATGTATAGTTAGGATAAATATAGCTGTGTTTCTCTACTTAACAGAGAGACTGTTAGGAAAATCTAATTAGGCTCTCTGCTTAACAGAGTGCTATGATGGATTAGTCAGATCTACTCATAATGCTCTGGTGCTTCTGAGTTTGCCTTGAGTTCTGCCTGCCTTCAGGAAGCTATGAGAGCCTTCCAGAACCTGGGAGGGAAATTAGGCAAATAAGCAGCATGAATATGGATACAGCCTTGGCCAATTGCAGGGGAGGGTGGCCCCATTGCATGCTGGGAGTGGTATTTATGTTTTGTGAGCACATGGGTTCAGAGTCTTTCCCTGGAGAGGATTGCATCAAGCCCGGCTGGAGGCAGGCTTGCCTCACCTGGCACTTGTTGCCATGTGGGCCTCAGGTGGCAGACCTGAGGGCCCGAAGTTAGAAAGACTGACCCTGGTTCTACAGTAAGTTGACTGAGGGGATCTGTCTGCCAAAGGTCTGTCTGGTATCACTGGAGAGAGAGAGTCGCTTGGAAGATTGGAAGGAGGTTGCCATTCTGTCAATTGACTTATGAGTACAGACACAGAGATCTTGGGGACTCTGTGTGCTTTGCTACCCCTCTGATGCTTAATAGTCAGCATGGGTCTGAGAAAAGGGAATAGCGGCTGGTGTTTTGAAGAGCTTGTCCAACTGTTGCTATTGCAAAGGACTTTGCTCACTTCTATTACTTGTGGACTGCCACAGTTTGCCATAAAAGGCCTGTACCTGAGGATCTTAGCCCTGCAACTACTACTCCAGCTAAAGGGACTTTGCTCACTCCTAGATTACTTGTTAACACAATTTAAAAAGAAATTTGCTATCTGCTTTCAGCCAGGACTTCAAAAGTGCTCAACTAAGAAATCAGCTTGATGTCCTCAGTTGTGAATAGTTCTAATTTTGGAGTATCCTACTGAATTCCTAATCCCCATTCCTAGTTCACAAATAAAACTCCAAAAACAAACATCCCCTAGATTGGTCATTGAAGACAATGAGTGAAAGAGTGTGTGTACCTGGCTGTGGAAAATACTTTGTTCCAGCTGCAGGGCGAAGCAAGGGGAGACCTGGGCAAAAATACAACAGTTCCTCTGGGGGTAGTGCAACAAACACAAGGTTACCCACGCAAGGGTTTCAGCTTCACATAAAACTGTGTTAGATGAAAATGCCGAGCCACATGGCTAGCCTGTCAGCAGTGTTGGGAATACAACAGCATGTACTATAATGTACTATATACAGTATTCTGTGGTAATATCACTTGACCAGTAGATGGCACTGTACGCTAAAGGTTACTAGTTGTGTATGTGTAAAACTTGCTGCTTCTTTTCTTCTTCTCTATCATCTCTTCAGGAAGTAATGAGTCTGTAACATGTCTGCTGAAATGTGCTCTATACGTTTGTAACTTAAGCCACACAAGTAAAGCCTGAATTCTGCTATCACTATCAGTGTCTTCTATAACACATAACCAACAAGCAGCACCATTACCCACTCTGGCCTCCCAGACTCGCTCAATCTGTGCCTACAGTACTTACTGCTCAGCCAACACCCCTGGCCTCAACGGATAGGGTTCTCCCTGCACTATGGGCTCTCCCACTTCTTGGGAACACAGGACTCCCTCCAGGCCCCTCTGTGGACTCACTAATAACCTCAGCATTCTCAATCTTCACACTCTGGCTGTGTGTCGAAAGGCTTTGCCCAGAGCTATGCACAGATCTGGCTTATATTAAACCTACACACCTGTGTATTTACACAGGCTGCCAGCAACTAGCAAAGCCTGGACACAAGGCTGAAGGTTTCTTTCCACACAAGGCACTTTAGGACATTAAAACTCCAGTCCCCAATCAGGAACTTCCAAAACATAAAACATAGAACCCTAGCTTCCTCAACTGACAATAAACATGCCTGAGCCTCTCAAACTGCACATTTGAAAATTGTGTCCTTTTTATACCAATTTAGTAAACTCATACCAAGGCTGGGCCTTGTAATGTCACACCACAATATAATGGAGCTGTTCTGATCTCCATACATATTGATAAAACATTGCCAAAATAAAAGTTAGAGACTTTAGAGACCCTTGTCTTATTCTCTTCAATTTGACTATTTTAGGAGATATAAGGAATCAGTAGGTACCCATCTTCATAACATAGCTAAATGCCTCATACCTCTTAAATAAAAGAGACTTGAGCTTCCTCCAACTAAGTTCCCATTTACACTAATCTGATTTCTTATGTGTCTGCTGTCACAATACAATGCACCAACAATGGAAATCAAATTATTCTCTATGGTGCCCATTCACATCAATGCAACATGGTGCAGTATGATTTTTGAAAAGGTGCATAGACTTCAAAGGGACCACTTGAAAAGTGCATGAAAACTCACATACATGCTTTTTTATGCATTTTTTGTCATGGTTTTTTGTATAACAACCTCCTCCCTAAAAAAAACCTGAACCATAAGAATGCATCAAAATGAGCACAAAAATGCACTGAAAAATGCATGTAATTATGTATACAGTATATCATACCTGGCCAATCACCCTGGAAGCTGGAAATCAAGTAGACACCACTGCTCCAGTGATCTCCACTTCTAGGTCCCATGACACCTCTCCTCTTCGTCCAGTCAAAGAGCACTTTGCTTTCCAACATCACCACCCTGCCTTTCCACATCATCCAATCAAAGATGAGCATTTTCTGCATTGCACCCTCGCCAAGTGGCCAATCTCTTTTCATCAGGGAGCCACTTAGCAAGGGAACCGGAAGCAAATGGAGATCACTGGAGTAGCAGTGTCTACTTTAGTAGTTCCCAACTTCCAAGCGAATTAACCAGGTGTGGTATATGCATAGTTACATTGGTGCAAGCTGGAACAATGTAACTATGTGTACAATATCCATCCCTGGTATTCTTTTTAAAACATTTTTTATAAAAATATTATTTTGTACAGTATCTGCCTGGAGTTCAACTTAATTGTTTTCTCAAATACATGAATTTTCTGAATTGTCAGTGGATTCCTTTATATAAAAGCTTTCTGAAAATAAATGTACTGCTCATACATTCTATTAGTACTCAAATCATAATACAGCCATGGTATTAGGAATCAGAAAACATTGTTAAGTGGTGCGCCCATTTCCATTTGTGCTTCAGATTTCATCCCAACAGCATCTTGACTTTATTTGCTTTAGTGATTAAAACCATTCAAGCTTCTAAACTCATGGGTGTTTATTTCACATTTTGGATAAAATAAATTTGTATACACTTCTTAACCACTTAATGATCACAGTCAGTAACTCTACTGCCTAACCTGTGGAGCCTTCCTGCAAATGATCATAGATCTATTGCCTTGTGTTAGGATCTCTGCTCTGCAGGATCTCCAGGTAGAATCCCTGCTATAGTTACTGTGATTGGGATCCAAATAGGAGGGATACCTATGATAGACCTTCCTGACTGACCAGAGATATCAAATGGCAAATCATGTGTACTAAATATATTGCTTTGTCTCAATGTCTGCATTACTTTGATTTTTCTGTACAGGTAAAGGAAGGCAGACTAATTGAATGTACAGTACTGTCCACCAAACTCTGTACTTTAAAGTGGAATTCCAGGCTACACCTAACTAATCCTAGAAATGCTCCCTCCACCTCTGAACACCTATGCTGACTAACCTGCATAAGAAAGCTGTATTGTGTATACTTATGGTACCTATTTTTAAGTTGCTCCAGTCTGATCACGTATTCTCCCCCCGGTTCTCCCTCTGATGAAGTGCCACTGCACGAAAGTCCTCAGGAGGAACCAGACAGAACGTGACATCACTGCCGCTGGAGCCTGGAGGAAGCCCGGTGGCCATCTTAACTCTGGGTTAGTGTGCTGCATTCCTGTCATTTTTGGATGTAACTACACCCTGTCTACTGCACTACTTTTTTAATAAAGTTTTTGAACCTACTACACTATGGGAACCTGTTTTCTGGCTCCTATATGGAGCTATTAAGCCTACAGGTTGCCCCAGTGATACAGCATTTCCAGAGGAACAGGAGCCCTGCACATAGGCTGAACACCATATCTATCCTTAAGGGGACCTCTGAATTCAGCAGACAACCTATTACAGCTTGATGACCACACCATAGAGGATAAGTTCACCGGAGTGACCTGCCCATCTACAGATACCTCGATGGTTTATATCACATGCGCTTTTCTCATGCGCTTCTGGTGAGTGCACACTTTAGCTACTGGTTGGCGTCAAGAGCTTGTCTGCTGTTGTTTATATCACCTTGGGATTCAATTCTCATTTTTGTTTTATTTATGTACTTATGTCTGAACTCTACCAGAGGACATTTTAGCACACCCCATAGGTTTTTTGGGCTTGAAATCGCACAGATATTATCTTCTCTAGTGCTACACCTCTTATTATATTTATTGCTTATTTCAAAGGTTTTAGATTGGTACCTTTTGGTGTTTTAGCAGCTGCCTTTTAGGAGCGCTCACTATCTTCATTTTTTTATACTCCTAGAGTAACTGCCTGTCTCCTGGAATCCTCTCCATTCTCTTGAGACTGTGCTGGGAGACACAGTAAACCTTCTGGCAATGACATGTATTGATTTGCCATTCTAGAGGAGCTGGACTACCTGTGCAACCTCTGTAGGGCCCAGGTATCGCCTCATGCTACCAGTAGCATGAGCCAAATGCAAAACTAGTGAAAAACAGTCAGAAAAAATGAGTAGGGAGAAAAAAATCAGTGGCCTTCACCTGTAAAACCATTCCTGTTTTGGGAGTCATCACATTGTTGCCCATCTAGGGCACCTGTTGTTAATTTCATTAACACCAAAGCAGCAGAAAGTTATCAACAACCCCCTCTGCTACTTAACTGACCAGATCAATATCCCAGGAGTTTAATTGACTTGATGCTATACTCTGAATAAAAAGTGTTCCTTTAATTTTTGTGAGCAGTGTATTTTTTTCAATTATGCTATCAAAAGAAAACCTACTTGGTCCCTGTATAGTATATAATAAAGTATTTAATAAACATACAGTGGGGATCGAAAGTTTGGGCACCCCAGCTAAAAATTTGTATTAATGTGCATAAAGAAGCCAAGGAAAGATGGAAATATCTCAAAAAGGCATCAAATTACAGATTAGACATTCTTATAATATGTCAACAAAAGTTAGATTTTATTTCCATCATTTACACTTTCAAAATAACAGAAAAGAAAAAAATGGCGTCTGCAAAAGTTTGGCCACCCTGCAGAGTTAATATCTTGTACTGCACCCTTTGGCAAGTATCACAGCTTGTAAAACGCATTTGTAGTCAGCCAAGAGTCTTTCAATTCTTGTTTGAGGTATCTTTGCCCATTCTTCCTTACAAAAGTCTTTCAGTTCTTTGAGATTTCTGGGCTGTCTGTCACGCACTTCTCTTTTAAGGTCTATCCATAGATTTTCAATTATGTTGAGGTCAGGGGATTGTGAAGGCCATGGCAAAACCTTCAGTTTACGCCTCTTGATGTAATCCCCCGTGGATTTCGAGGTGTGTTTAGGATCATTATCCATTTGTAGAAGCCATCCTCTCTTTAACTTCAGCTTTTTCACAGATGGCATCAAGTTACCATCCAAAATTTGCTGAAATTTTATTGAATCCATTTTTCCTTCTACTCATGAGATGTTCCCTGTGCCACTGGCTGCAACACAACCCCAAAGCATGATTGATCCAACCCCATGCTTAACAGTTGGACAGAGGTTCTTTTCATTAAATTCTGTGCCCCTTCTTCTCCAAATGTACCTTTGCTCATTCTGGCCAAAAAGTTCAATTTTAACCTCATCGGTCCACAGAACTTGTTTCCAAAATGCATCAGGCTTGTCTATATGTTCATTTGCAAAGTTCAAACGATGATTTTTGTGGTGAGGACGTAGAAGAGGTTTTCTTCTGATGACTCTTCCATGAAGACCATATTTTTACAAGTATCTCTTTATAGTGGAATAGTGTACCACAACTCCAGTGTCTACCAGATCTTTCTGGAGGGATCGTGCAGTCAAACGTGGGTTTTGAATTGTTTTTCTCACAATCCTGCAAGCTGTTCTGTCTGATATTTTTCTTGGTCTTCCAGATCTTGCTTTAACTTCCACTGTTCCTGATGAATGCCATTTCTTAATTACATTCCGAACAGAGGATATTGACATCTGAAAATGCTTTGCTAACTTCTTATAGCCTTCTCCAGCTTTGTGAGCATCAACTATTTTCAGTTTCAGTTTTCTAGACAACTGCTTAGAAGAACCCATGGTGCTGATTGTTGGGGCAAGGTCAAATGAGTCTGGGCATTAAAAACCTTTGAGATTGACATCACCTGGTCTTCCCAGACGATGATTGAGAACAATCCATGACACTGTCAGGTCTCAGCTTGGCAAAGGGTGCAGTGCATGCTATAAATTCTGCAGGGTGCCCAAACTTTTGCAGACGCCATTTTTTTGTCTTCTGTTATTTTGAAAGTGTAAATGATGGAAATAAAATCTAACTTTTGTTAACATATTATAAGAATGTCTAATCTGTAATTTGATGCCTTTTGGAGATTTTTCCATCTTTCCTTGGCTTCTTTATGCACATTAATACAAATTTTTAGCTGGGGTGCCCAAACATTCGATCCCCACTGTACATACAGTACCTCCAGTTGAATGTTGCAGCAAAGTCCAGTTGCACCTGAGGATGATCACAATGTGGGTTCCATTTTGGTGTCTAAGACCAGAAGACAGAGTCAGTGGTGAAGGGAAGATATCCAACTGATCTGGAATGTAGCATCTGACCCAGAAACAATGGTAAGATACTGGAACTCAGCCAATCTACTTTGCATCGTAGTCCTTAGTAGCTTGTAATCTGACATGCAACCAGTCCACCTACTACATACTGATCCATTGGATGCCTAACCTAGCTCTAGTTTATGCTGGTTATTGAGCTCTGAGCTAAATGAAGCCATAGAAACCAAGACCAGGTACAAGGTTAAATAAAATAACAGGAGCTGCATATAAACTCTATTGCAATAAACAGGTTCACCTACTAATATACTGGAAGGTGATCATTATATACATAGAGAAGCACAAACCTAGCTATCTAGCACTGTGCATGGGAGATAATAACAATAGGACTAAGGCTCATGTGTTGTTAGGATTCAGATCAAGTTGGGCAGCTACAGTTAAACAGTCAAAACACAGGAACAATCACCTAATTGCTCTGCTTCTGACCTGGATGAAATAGAGCAGACATGTGGTCTCCAAAACCTATCTATCTACGTCCTTCCTCTGGGGTTTTTAACCCAGCCAGCCAGAGACAGGAAGTGAATACATAATTAACTATGTAATATTCAGAGCATAGGTATTTCCAAATACAGACCTCCCTAATATTTCAATCTGATAATGGCTGACAAACCTTATAAGGCCTCATGTACACATTAACTCCCCCAGACGTTTACCTCTCCTGGCAGTATAAAAACATTAAACAAGGCAAAAATGCATGTGAACGCAGTACCGTGTTTAGAAACCGTTAGCGCTTGGGTAATTATTCCATTGACATGAATAAATGCGCAAGCGTTAAACGTGGATAATGTTTAAACATGTTTACACGTGTTTTTGCCATGTTTAGCTTTTTTGGGGCCAAAACGTTCCTCTGCTGAATGCAATTCTTCTGTGTTTAGGAGAGGAACATTTAACTGCCCCTAAACTCTGCTGCTCCTAAACTATGCACATAGACATATAGGTTTTATTGAGTTGAGTTCAGGGTCTTTGGTAAAAAAACGCTGAAAGCTCCTAGACACACCTTTAGGAGCAACAGTGTACATGAGGCCTAAAGGTTATCAGCCTGAAAGTGTTACTAAACCCAGGACCCTGCATTCACTATATCTTGTCTCCCACAGTACACAGAACATGGAAATGCAATTATTTTAGTAAATATAAACTGCTAAATACCTTTTCTCATCAGCAGTTAGAGCAGTCTTGTGACTTCTATCAGTGTCCAGTAGAGCACTAGCTAAAGCGTGTAGGAGTTTTCTTTCTGCTCTAGGAGGATGCAAAATGCCAGACCTCAGTCTGGACAGTGCTGATTGGCCCTGTGCTGATCGCATGCACACTCCCAAGAAAAAAATAAACCTCTCTAATAATACACACCAAACTGAGCATGTGCAAAATGCCTACGGTTCAGTCTGTCTTCTCAAGAGATAAGAGGTGGTTGCTTGAAAAAGGGGAGAAACAGAGAAGACAGGATCAAACGGCCTCTTTACAACATTGCAGAGGATTAACCCCTTAGGTTCCACAGTGGGTATAACAAGCATGCTTTACTGCATATACAGACTGATGTTACTGTTGTGGGTTTAGTAGCATTTGAATTGCTAAAGGGAAACTGGCAAGCCAGCTCAGAACTGGAATGTCAGTTAAAACATGGTAAATAAAGACAGAGGTCCAAATTCATTATGAATTTAAACAAAAATACACCTCAGCTGCTCTATTTGTTTCCTATCCTGAGCTGTTTCCACTAGTTTTTAGTAACATTTTGCATTGTTTGTAATGGTTTAAGGAGAAGCTGTGCTGGACTTTCAGATAATTTTTCCTTATTGCAATTCTTTTTAAAACATTGCCAGACAGGTAAAAAAAAAGAGCTCTTCAGACATTTTGTAATTCCTTTATTCAGCAGGACATTGCATTATACAAATGGCAATGAGAACAAGATGAATGGAGATACAAAGTAGTCTCAAGTAGTGAACGATAACAGAGGTAGCAAATCAAGCAGTGTAAACACATCATCGCGTGCTATTACAGACAAATAGTAGAACAATACTGAGAATGCCTTAGTAATCAAAAAAAGTACCAACAACAGTAATACATCATAAAATACACGAGCAAATAGAGTGCAACCAGGCATAGGGACATATAGGGTAAGGGGTCACATGAAAACAAAGTGTGACGCAACTGCTGGAGACAGATTCTTAGGGAAGCAAACCGGAATTGTAACAAATACTTTATGTAGGCCTTTTCCAACTCCAAAAGGAATCCTTGAAAAAGTTTTCAGGTCTCAGAGAAGCACTACAAAAATATATTATACCTACTGGGTACTCCAGTTTCCTCCCACACTCCAAAGACATGCTGGTAGGTTAATTGGCTCCTGTCTAAATTGGCCCTAGTATGTGTATGTATGAATGTGAGTTAGGGACCTTAGATTGCACACCCCTTGAGGGTTAGGGACTGATGTGAATGTACAATATATATGTAAAAGAACTGCGTAAATTGATGGCGCTATATAAGTACCTGAAATAAATAAATAGTAAATACTGCACATGGTACATGAGTGTGATTAATAGCTTGTAGAAAGATTAAAATATTTATTGTGGCATATCTAGTGTTTTCGACACCCAGAATTTTTTAACACTAGAAATTTAATGAACCCTCAGCACACTGCTAAAATGTTGTAGCAATTTTTGAAAATTCAGGTAAAACTCCGGACTCGGACTTCTTGAGGAAAACAAGTTTATTGAAAACAGTGCTGTTTTGACCCAGCAGATGGCCCATGCTGCTCTCATCTGCTAACTGAATTGTATACCCTTCTTACAAGCATAAATACTAGCGATTACATCACAAGGGATATATTTTACTCTTAACATTTCTTGTAACTGTGAGAAGCAACATACAGGATATTTGCGGTTTCTGCTTAGACTGTCACCTGCTAATTTAGGACAGGCCATTGTTACAGGAAATATGGGGGTAGAAGTCAGAGCTTAGCTCAACTCTGCAAACTAAAACCTTACATATTTAAGGGGAACTCTGCACTAGCTGGGTGTGCCACTCTTTGTTAATTACTCCAGTGTATCTTTATCCTGGAACAGATTATATCCTCACCTAATAAGAGGGACTGTGAGCTGATTTTGGTGTTTTAAAAATAGGAATGTTTTTATGAGAATCTTTTTTAATAAAATTAACAAGCTGCACTATCTCTTTTTACAGTGGCTCTGGTGAGGTAAGAGTTTTTCTGAGTGCCGGAATGCCAGATTCAGTAGGAGAGTGTCCTGACATAGATGGTTTAAATTTCAGCCAGTTGAGCAGGGAAGACATTTTATTTATTTTTTTTTTATTTTTTTTTAATTAGATCTGTTTTAGAACAGAAAGTAGAAATATGTATTTTTATTAACCATCTATGGCTGGCTTAAATCACTGTTCAACATTTTTCTGACTACCTTAATCTTTGTGTCTTCCCTGCCTCCATGTCCATAGCCCTCTCCCTGCCTTATCTCACTAGCTACCCAAGCTTAACCACTTGCCCTCCTGAAGATTTACTCCCCTTCCTGACCAGGTCTTTTTTTGCGTAGCGGCGATATGTGTTAATTTAACTGACAATTTCGCAGTCATGCAATGTTGCACCCAAATGAAATTTACGGCCTTTTTTCCCCACGAATTGAGCTCTCTTTTGTTGGCATTTGATCGCCTGTGCATTTTTCATTTTTTGCACTATAAAAAAAAAGACCGACAATTTTGAGAAAAAAAAAAATATTTTTGACTTTTTGCTATTAAACATGTCCAGTAAAAAAATGTAAAAAATCTAATTGCGTCATAAATTTAGGCCAAAATATATTCTGCTACATGTCTTTGCTAAAAAAAATCCTAATTGGTTTGTGTGAACGTTATAGCATTTACAAATGGCGGTATATATACTGGGATTTTATTTTAAATTTTTACTAGCAATGGCGGCGATCAGCGATTTATAGCGGGACTGCAGGACTTTGGCGGGCATTCTGACACTGGGAGGAACTGACTTGGTGTCACTGACAACCCCAGTGACACCAATACAGTGATCAGTGCTATAAAAAAGCATTGACACTGTACTAATGCCACTGGAAGGAGTTAACAAGAGGGGTGATTAAAGGGTTAACTGTGTGCTGGGAGTGTTTTACATAGGGGGCCGTGTCAGAGTGCTTCACTGTAAGCACACTGCTTTGGATGGCCATCCAAAGCAGTGTGCCCTAGCTGACAGGGAGGAGAAATGTTAGTAAACAAAACAGTTTTTGTCCCCGTCGGAGATCGTCGGAAATCACCGGGTGCCGGCGAGTAATCACTGTGCTAAATCATATATATATATATATATATATATATATATATATATATATATATATATGTGTGTGTGTGTGATTTTGCGCACCTGTGCCATCCTGTAGCAATATTTCTGCTATGGGGCGGACATTAAGCGGTTAATTACCATTGATGTGTATATTTGTTTTGTTTTTTGTTTGTTTTGTTTTGGGGTTTTTTAAAGATTGTAACATTCAGACTTATTGCAAATAAAAAAAGTATCACGGACAGTACTACTTTTAGGGGATGTGTGGAGTGCACCTCTTTTTATTTATATATGTATATCTTTCTGACCAAGTTCTGTTTACCTAGCCCTACCCCCCAGAGGTTAGAAATAACAACAGATTTAAGTTAAGACTTTGTTATGCAAAATTTTAAACCGAATAAGCAATAAATATAGTTTGGCAAGGAACACAGCAGATTTCATGACACTTAAGCATATTTCTGACTTATTGCCGAGAGACTAGACTCTATATTGACTAAAGCCGAGTGCGTAGTGAAGAAGAATTTACTAGTGTATACAATCAATAATAACGATGCTTGAAAAAGTAATTTTATAGTAAATAAAATCTCTATTTCCTAGTAAAGTATGATATAAAAAAGTAGGATTTTTTTTATTGTTTGCTTCTGCATTAAACAAAACTTTTGCATGGATGCATCATCTGCCAATCTGTAACACACAGAGTGAACGTTCAGTGCTCCAGAACCATCTGTCCACAATGACAGATTTTGCCTCATCATAAAGAAAAATCACTTCTGTACTATAAAATACAGTTTATGTTTTATGTTTAATGTAGTGGCTCTGTTAATCTAATCAGAGCTGAATAATCCAGCTTGGCACTACAGTGCCTCCCACAGTCCCCACCAGCTCTCTACATTACCTCAGCCTCCTAGCCCTGCATAGTGCCCCCAGTAACTAATAAAGCACAGCAGCTATTAGCCCCTGCAAAGCCCACCACAATGCCCTACATTCCGCTCAGCCCCCTACAGAACCCTCATCCCCCCACAGAGTTAACCAGCCTGATGTAGCATTCTCTCACTGACACCAATGTCAAGGCAAACATGTGTGAGGGGGGAGTTCTTCTTCCTACTGACCACCAACACTGGATTGTTCTTCTTCCCACTGACCACCAACACTGGAGTGTTCTTCTTCCCACTTACCACCAACACTGGGGTGTTCTTCTTCCCACTGACCACAAACAGTGGAGTGTTCTTCTTCCTACTGACCACCAACACTGTAGTGTTCTTCTTCCCATTGACCACCAACACTGGAGTGTTCTTCTTCCCACTGACCACCAACACTGGAGTGTTCTTCTTCCCACTGACCACCAACACTGGAGTGTTCTTCTTTCCACTGACCACCCACAGCAGAATGTTATTCTCCCTGACCACCATCGTTGGCCTGTTCTTCCTCCCACTAACCACAAACATATATTCTTTCTTTCACTCACTCACTGACTCCTCCTATGGACCACTAAAACAAGGGTATTTTTTTTTTTACATTTCTCTGGGCATTTATTTTCCTCTTACTGACCACCATTGTTGAAGCATTTTTTGCTTATGACAGATTTTTTGACAAACTTTTTTTGTTTGTTTTGAACAAAGTAAATATGCATTAGAACATCTGTCAGGTTTTTTTTTATTGCTGTCTGTCCCCATTGGTGAGATTCACCCTTTCTGCTTTGGTGGCCATTATCACCAAAATTGAAAATGAAAGAAAATCCCAAATTTTTAATTGACACTAGAAGAGAAACCTTTCAAATCTCCCAATGGGGACATTTGTTCTGGTGACAGCTGTCTAAAAGGGCCTTCCCTGACTTTAGTGATAACTTTCTATTGTAGCTTTGGGACAAGAAGTGAAGGGAAATCTCCCTAAGGGGACACAGATTATGTTGCCTCCAGTATGAGAAATGCAATTACACTTGCTGTACTTGCCCAAGCTGTTCTCTAGTTCACTGTTTTTGGTTATGATGTCACTTTAAGACTACTGTTTGGTTACGATGTTTGTTTTGGTATTTCCCTCCTCTTTTTGTGGTGTCCTTTCATTTTCCCTTTGCGTGGGTTGCTGTAATCATTCCCTCCTAAGAAACACATTGGGGTTAGGAAAGCCAATCCTCATTTTGACCACCTTAAACACTTGAATATCAAGTCTACTGCATCTTATTATATTGCCTAAATGTGCTGCATACAATAAAGTTAATCGTGGATGTCAAGTGTTTGGTGAGTTTAGCTATTTGATGAAGGTTGTCCACAATATTTTCCTGCTAAATTCAGGCCAGGCATAGAGGTTTTAGGAAGGGATATTCACTATTACAACAATTGGAGTCAGAATACAGATGCCAAAAAACGCCTTTCTCTACTCTATTCAAAATAAGTTTTGACTTTAGTTCTGCTTTAACTAATTTTATATAAAGTATCCATCATTTGTGTGATGTTTGTGAAGTATTTGTTTTTCCTTCCTAGGGCCCTATGGGTTCATAATCTAGCTCTGATTTTGCTAAAATTAGAAAGGAAGCACAAACATGTTTAGTAAACCTGTGGTATTTAACTATTTGAGTATTTTGTACCATTTTAAACAATACAGAGACAGTAGCTATTAGTTTCAGATCCATTTTAAAATGGCACTTGGACTCATGCACAAACGGTCCCCCACTCGCACTTGTGCTTGAACCACTGGCTGATCAGCTCCTGGTTCTCTTATCTTTCCACAAGAGCATCTGTAGATTAGAACTATAAACTGTGGATAAAAAGAAGCACTTCCACCTAGTATACAGGCTTG
The DNA here is from genome assembly GCF_062004578.1 of Staurois parvus. NCBI lineage: Eukaryota > Metazoa > Chordata > Amphibia > Anura > Ranidae > Staurois > Staurois parvus. The sequence goes on along the minus strand of NW_028318023.1, from coordinate 2,868,806 downwards.
GACAGGACTGCTGCAGTATTTATCAACCTCTCTTTGCAGCAGTAGATCACTGTAATGACCTATTGCTTGATGACTGCAGCCAGCATAAGATCACTATTAACTGTTATGATCACTGGTATCACTTTTGTTATTTATTGCTGCAGGAAGGAGGGTCTGGATCTAGTCTCCATAGTAGTACAGTAGGTATTCTGTAGTTAGTACAATGGCAACCAAATATTAAAAAAAAGTTCTTGCCATTTTCTAGGCTAATAGGCAAGACCAGACCATTGCAACAGTGTTTCTGATAGCTGCTACACCAGTCCCACTGTCACAAGACCCATGTAAGCCAGCAGCAGTGTTCCTGATCACTTCTACACCAGGCTCAGTGTCGCAAGATCCTTAAAAGCCATACCAGTGTAAGCTAGCAATGATGTTCCTGATCGCAGCCACACAAGTAAACTGTCAACAGACCATTGCAGCCAGCAACAGTGTTACTGACCACCACCACATGAGTCCCAGTTTCCCCAGACTAGTGTAAGCCAGAAACATTGTTCCTGGATCACCCCCACACCAGTTCCAGTGTTACTAAACCAGCACAGTCCCAGTGTCTTCAGAGCAGTGTAAGCTAGCACAATGTTCCTGATCACCGATACCCCAGACCAGTGGAAGCCAGCAACAGTGTTCCTGATCACCATCACACCAAAGCCAGTGACACAAGTCCCAGTGTCACCAGATCACTGCAGCCAACAACAGTGTTCCTGATTGCCACCACACCAGTCCCAGTGTCACGTGACTAGTGTAAGCCAGCAGCAGTGTTCCCGATCACTGCCACACCAGTGTTGGGGTCACCACAGCCAGTGCTGCCAGCAACAGAGTCCTTGATTACTGCCACACCAGCCCCAGTGTCACTAGACCAGTATAAACCATCAACAGTGTTCCTGATTGGTGCCACACAGTACAGCTAGCAACAGTGTTCCTGATCCCCATAATAAAAATAACAGTGTCACCAGGCCACTGTAAGTCAACAACAGTGTTCCTGATCATTAGCCACACTAGTCCCAGTATCAACAGACCAGTGCAAGCCAATAACAGTGCTTCTGAATGCTGCCACACCAGTCCCAGTGTCAATGAATTAGTACAAACCAGCAACAATGTTCCTCATTGTCACCACCTCAGTACAGTATCACCAGAGCAGTGTATGCAAGCAACACTGTTTCTGATCACACTCACACTAATGACAGTGTCACCAGACCAATGCAGCCAACAACAGTGTTCCTGATCATCACTACATGAGTCCCAGTGGCCCCAGACCAGTGTGAGTCATTAACAATGTTCTCGATCCTGATGTAATCTTCAAGAAACTCACCATGCCTCTTAAAATATATCTTGGAATATTTACTACATTTAATATATATTATTTAATATAATATTTAATATATCTAAAATATGATCATGTTGTGGCTGTTTCTACCATACTGGTGCTCCAGATCCTTCAAAATGTGATAGGTAGTCAGGAATATAGATGAGTAATTTATGCTGCTTGAAAACCTGAAGGTGCTCCTTGAATTTTGGGCCCCTCTATGTGGCTGGGCTGTGAAAAAGTCTCACATACAGGTATATGGTATCTCCATACTCAGGAGGAGTAGCAGAATGTGCTTTGGGGTGTAATTTCTAGTTTGTATATTGCATGTTAGTAATATCTTATTAGTTGACAACTTTGTTTAAAATAAATGATTTTCTTTCCTAATTTTCCAAAAACAAGTGACAAGTAATTAAATACTTTTATTATGCCTCTGAAAAAATAATTTTGGGAGTTTGCTTTCCAAAATGTTGTAATTTTGTGAGTGTTTCTACTGTCTTGGTGTTCCAGGTCCTCTAAACGTGTGATTAGATGCCTAATTTAAGCTAGAAGGTGATCCTTGGATTTAGGGCCCTTTATGACGTTAAGCTGTAAAAAAGTATCACATATGTGGTATCAGCATACTCAAGAGGAATAACACAGTGTTTTGGGGTGTAATTCTATATACACCCATACTGTGTATGAGAAATTGCTTACTAATTGACAGCTATGTGTATAATACATGCAATTTTCTTTTCTTTCTTCATTTTCTAAAAACTGCAAAAAATGTGATCTTCAAAACTCTCACCATGCCTCTAATCAAAGTGGTTTTAAACCCCTACAAATACCCAGTGAAGTGACTGGCCTCAGGTAATACACAGAGATGAAACAAATCCTCCTACGTAATTTGTACCTGTCTGTCTATCTGCAGTCTTCTCTTTGTAAGCCGTGTACCGGGGTGGGCTCCCCAGGATACAGTGAAGTCACAAACGAGGAAAGCAACCCCAACACCAGCTTTTGCCAAAACAGAATTTTACTTAGATGTGGCAAATAAACACAACCACAAATGCTGGAAACATACAATAAATTGACATACACCCAGCCCAAAGGCTGAGACCCTTGTGCTGCACAGCACGGCGCCTTCTGATGGATGAAGGTAGAAAGTGAAGTAATTTACCTACTGGCGGGCACAAATAAGCTGCCACACCTTACCTGTTATTACCCTAAAAGAGCAGGATTAAGTGTATGGGTGTACGGTATGGGCTAGCCTGCGGTGCAGCACAACAGCTTACAATCTTACACAAATCTACAGTATTCCCTCTCCCATAACTGGTCCTGTAGCCTGAGTATTCACCAGTCTGGCTTGAGTTTGTAGGATTTTATCAACTCTCCAATGTGAAATGTCACTTTAAGTTGTGGAGTCCTTCCAATAATCAGTAACAACACTTGTGGCCTGACACAAACAGAGACCCTAACTAACTAACTATAGGCCTGGACTCAGTCTCAAGGTGCCAACACTGAAATTAGGTGCGTGCACGATCTCACCGACCCGGGTCTGCTTTGCATCTGCTGGTGACTCTGAACAGAACAAATGACTCTCCAACAAGCATGCGGTCTCGCCGTATATGTTGCTTAGTTCCTCTGCTCTCATCAGCCTTCCTGGCAGCAATCTCATCAACATTCCTGGCAGCAATCTCATCAGCTTCCTGGCAGCAATCTCATCAGCGTCACTCAGCTGCAGCTCTGGTTATGGAGGGATGCTTTCACACCTGGTTGTCATCAGATTCTCAGCTCACACGGCCCCTTATTCACCATGCTCCAAAACATGGCTTCTCCCTCTCCTTCCTGTTCTCTCCAACTCTGTGTGCAAAACCCCACCTCTTCATGAATATACAAATATCTATGCAGTCTGAGGCTTTATTAGAAAAACAGTGACCTCTTGTGGCTAAACCGCAGAATGTCAGTCAAAACATTAATTTACTTCCACACAAACAGTGTTCAAACAATGAGAGCTGTTTCCCCATCTCACATCTTCTCCACGTCTGCTCAAAGTGGGCGGAGAGCTGAAATTACACACTGCAAAGCTCAGGGAGAAGAGCTCTGAGTGCTGATTGGAGGGAAGAGACACATCCCAGTCCACACCGCTCACAAAAACAGAGCCCGGGGGAGTCAATCTGTTGGAGATCCCTCCCCTGTCACCCTTTTTCTCTTTGTGTCAGGAAAACTTGTCAGAAGTGAGTTATGCTGATAGCAGAAAAATTAAGCAGCAGAGAGAAATGACACTTAATGTGCTCTTAAATGAGACAAGTACACACTATACTTAGTGTGTACTATTTCATGTCTGAGGTTTACAACCACTTTAAATACATTGGATATACTTTATAAAATGTGTGCATTTTATGGGTGTTTCTCCTGTCCTGACACTTCAGGCGATAAGTGGTCAGGAAATGAGATGCATTATTCATGCCCATTGAAAGCCTGATGGCTGTCCTTGGATTTTGGGCCCCGCTATGTATCCAGGCAGCAAAAAGGTCTCACACATGTGGCATCTCCGTACTTGGGAGGAGTAGAAGAAAATATTTTGAGGTATAATTGTAAGTATGCTTGTGCTGTGTGTGAGAAATAAATTGTACTTTCTTCACTTTCCAAAAAATTGTGGAAAAAAATATAAATAAAAAAATTCACCATTCTTCTTACTAAATAACTTTCCAAAAAAAGGGCGTTTTGAGTACATGTGCATTTGACAGCATCAAGAAATGAGATAGGCGGTCAGAACATCAGGATTGAATAATTTCAAATACACTGTATATACAGTACCATAGTTTGAATTTTAAATTTATATATACACTTTACCACAGTTTGTAGACACCATCATTTTCACACATACTAAATAATAAACACTTCTTTCTTTGTTTTTTTATGATGAGAATACATTTTGGCCTAAATTTATGAAGAATGAATATTTATTTGCAAAGTTTTTTTTAGCAGAAAGTGAGGGAAACAGGCTTTTTTCAAAATGGTTGTTTTTTTTTCTTCATTTAATAAGAATCAAAAACCCCAGTGGTGATTAAATATCAGCAAAAGAAAGCTCTATCTAATAAAAAAAATGATATGCAATTAATTTGTGTACAGTGTTGGATTACTTAGTAAGTATTAGTCAAAATGTCATGGACAGGAAGAGGGTATAATGTGCCTGTGGTTAAACGACTTGTCAAAGATAGTGATGGGCTTGATGTTTGACTAGAACGTGGTTCGACTCGAACATCGGCTGAACACACGAACGGTAACGGTGTTCGACGGGCTATTCACCCGCCTCGTGCCACAGTGCACTGCACTTTCAAAATGCATTGTGATTGGCCAAAGCAATGCACCTGGACACAGGTCAGGTGCAATGCTTTGGCCAGTCACAGCACAGTTGGGTGGTGCTAGCGGTAACATCACCAATAGCTCCGCCCAATTGTTTACATCTGACCAGCAAATGTCAGATTGTAGTGAGTGCTCGGTGAGATTTGTTTTTATTTTGGTGGGTCGGCATCATTATGACAATGCTGGATGTTGTGATTGACAAAGGATTTCAATGAAGGAACCATTTTTTTGGCTTTTTTTTGTAATAAAGGTCTTTAGTTTTGTTTTTTGTTCAATAAAGGAATTTTTCAGAAGACCGGTTTCCATTTTTCTAAATTTAACTCTTTAGTGAATGGGTAGGGGTACTAGTACCCCTTACTCATTCACAAGGGGGGGAAGCATCAGTGTGCCCCTTTATTTAAAGGGGTCCCCTGATGCTTATGAGCACCCCTGCCCACAGACCCCCCACAACCACTGGGCCAGGGTTGTGGGGAAGAGGCTCTTGTCCCCTTTGGCATTTTTTGCAGAGGGCATATGGTCTGGTAAGCTGCAGGGAGGGGGGGAGCTCGTTCACCCCCCCTCCTTTTCTAGCCTGCCAGGACTGTGTTAGGATCAAGGGTCTGGTAGAAATTTAGGGGGGACCCCACGCTTTTTATTCCCCATTTTTTGGGGGTGAGGTTTCCCTTAAAAGTCCTACCAGAAATAAAGGCTTTTAGGGGGAACCCCACGCACTCCCACCTCCCAATGTTTGGGAGGTGGGGTTCCCCTTACAAGTCCTACCAGGACTTTTTAAATAAATAAAAATGTAATTTTTAAAAAAAAAAATGTCTGTCCTGCTGCAGCAGGTTCTATGAGCTATTTTAAGCAATGAAAAATGACTGCCCCTTTAAAAACTGTACTTTTTAAAAAAAATCATGTCCCTCAGGGCAGTACTCGAGTCCCCATACCTCTTTTATTGCCAATAAGTTGCATATAAGCCTTTTGAATTTACAAGTTTGAGTCCCATAGATTTGCACTGAGTTCAAAGTTTGCGGTCGAACATTCATTAGGTCTGAATGTTCGACTGCGAACCAAACATGGGGATGTTCGGCCCATCACTAGTCAAAAACTGTTTTGTGGGTTTTTTTACTGTTTAAATTTTTTTTGTGAATGCATAGGAGTAATATGTACCCCTTACTCATTCCCATGGGCAAAGTATTTGTGTGCCCTGTATTATTAAAGGGGGCTTGCAGATTCCGATAAGTTGCCAGACCCCAGACCCCCCCCCAACCACCAGGAAAAGGTTGTGGGCAAGAGGCCCTTCTCCTCATCAACATGGGCACAAGGTGAAAAGAAAATTATACAAACAGACTTAAATAAATACACCCAACGTCCAAAGAAAGTCCAAAGAAAAGTCCAAAATTTGGAAAATTATGGAAAAATATACACATAAAGTCCTCAATCTCGATCAATAGATACACACTGTTCCGGATAATTGGTGATGAATCCCCCAAACTCTTCATATACCTCAAAAGAAAAAAACCTAGACATAGTGTATTATCTTAGGTTTCAAAAAACAGTGCCACACGTGCAGCATGCAAACACTCCAGTGCCACAGCAATAGTGAGGGATTACCTAAACACCGTTTGAACCACAGCAAACAATATAATAAAAATGCATAATTACCCTAAAGTAAGTCAAACCCACATATAATCCATGATTTAAGAATGAAGTTTCCTCAGAAAGACATCATCTTCTCCAGACACTTCCCATAGACCTCACAAACAGACCAGGGATCAGCGTATGAATCAAACAACATACAAATTTTATTGTAGTAACTTACATATAAAATCGATAAAAACAGCTTCCAGATCATAAAGGCTGTATATACAGCAATAATCCCCAGCGATGGCTCCAAAACGATGAATCTTAAGCTCTAAAGGATGCCATACAGAGACTGAAAGTTCCAGGGATATGACCAACCATGTGTTCCAGACTCCAAAATGGCCGCCACGGCACTTCCGGGAACGTCAATGCGTCACTACATCACGTGCCCCAGACGCGTTTCGTCACATCCGGACTTTGTCAACAGGGATGGGCCTTTATGATCTGGAAGCTGTTTTTATCGATTTTATATGTACGGTACTACAATAAAATTTGTATGTTGTTTGATTCATACGCTGATCCCTGGTCTGTTTGTGAGGTCTATGGGAAGTGTCTGGAAAAGATGATGTCTTTCTGAGGAAACTTCATTCTTAAATCATGGATTATACGTGGGTTTGACTTACTTTAGGGCAATTATGCATTTTTATTATATTGTTTGCTGTGGTTCGAACGGTGTTTAGGTAATCCCTCACTATTGCTGTGGCACTGGAGTGTTTGCATGCTGCACGTGTGGCACTGTTTTTTGAGACCTAAGATAATACACTATGTCTAGGTTTTTTTCTTTTGAGGTATATGAAGAGTTTGGGGGATTCATCACCAATTATCCGGAACAGTGTGTATCTTTTGATCAAGATTGAGGACTTTATGTGTATATTTTTCCATAATTTTCCAAATTTTGGACTCTTCTTTGGACTTTCTTTGGACGTTGGGTGTATTTATTTAAGTCTGTTTGTATAATTTTCTTTTTATGTTGGTACTTCAGGGGAAGGATTGTGAAACAACTTAATTGGGTTGTATATTAAGGTGGGTTGTGTGCTGTCTCATTTGTATTCTATGGGCACATGGTGCTTTGCCATAGAGGTCCCCTCTGGCAAGATAACCCCCATGTTAAGGACCTGTGGCTAGGTATGGTTTAGTAGCCCCTACCTTTCCTGGCCTACCAGAGTGCGTGTTCAGATAAGGATCTAGTATGGATTTTTTATGGATGGGGGGTCCTCTTATTTTTTGTTCTTGTTTTTTAATGAGCATCCTCTTAAATCCATGCCAGACCAAAATGGTATAGAATTTGTTTTTTTGTTTTGTTTTACCAGACATGACGGCCCTGGTATGAAGTTTGGGAGAACCCCGTGCCATTTTATTTAACTATCTCCAGCTCTTTTGTTTACATGAGGGAACACAAGCACAGAGTGCAGGGAGGTGTTATTAAAAACAAAATCAGTATCACAGACAAGCCAGTACTAGCAAACTGGAATCAAGCTACACTACACAGGAGAGTTACTGTGCTACTTTCTTCAGATCCTAATGTAAGTGATATTGTTTTTTACACTGTTTATTAAATGATCTATATACTGACACCTGCCTGCACCCTGTGTTTGTGTTCTTTGATGTATATGCCAGCTGGATTTTTCCCAAGATTCGGACCATGATGCTGCAGTTGATGTGCTGTGTATCCTTGGATTGATGACATTTCCACCTATATCTTTTTCTAGAGACATTACTCTATGGACATAATCTCCATTTATTTTTTTAGAATCATTCAAAACGGTTCCTGGACTTTTAATTTCCACATTATAGTCCAGTTTCCCCACTTTCTATCATGTGCAGAATTTCTGGGTTGTGAGTACTAGTCCTACAGTACTTTCTAATTTGTGTCCTTTGTTTACATGGCCAGGAAATGTCAGTGAATGAGGTTGTTGATGTCACTAGTTGCTAAGGACTCAGTGGTGCCTGCGTCCATTGACAGCCAGAAGTTGTCATGTATAATAGCAAAAGTAATACAAGTATTATAAAAAAAGGAATGAAAGAAGACACCACTGAGTGCAGACTATTAATATTTATTGTAAATAATGGTGTAAATGAACACTCACATTTTAAAATATAGATTAAGGCACACCTGTAGGCCAATGCAATGTTATCCGGGAGCGGTTAGCATGTGCTGCAGGTGATTGGCGTCCAGTTCCTTGGTCCAGAGGCTAGTTGTCAGAAGATGGAACCAGAAAACTGCTGTGTACTGCAGTGGAATGCAGCATATGGTGAAGCCACGTCATCGGAAGTGAAGCAACGACGTTTAGGAGCATGTGCACTGACCAGAGGGCGCGCTCCTTTATCAAGCTAGCTTGCTAACCACTCCTGGATACCATTGCAATGGACTTCAGATGTGCTTTAATCTATCTTTTAAAATGTGAGCTTCATTTACACCATTGTTTACAATTAAATATTAACGGTCTGCACTCAGTGGTGCCTTCTTCCATTCCTTTTTTACATGTGACATTGGAGATCTGCTTCTGTTCTACTTTGGAGACTGCCTTGAGGTACTAACCGTTTCGTGGTCCTCCATAGTCTTTCTACTGAATCCACCAAGTGTCCCTTGTCCCCCTCTCTGTCCCTCCCTCCCCTCCATCATGCCCCTTTTTACTTTTTCACCCCCCCTTGTGGGACTATGGACATCTAATTTTGCGCCAATTCACCCCATGTAAATACAAATATTACAGATGACGTGCAGACAACTCTGAAAGCTTGAACAGCGTATTTAGGCCAAACCTTGAACTCATCCTTAAACAGGAGCAGGAAGAGTGTCATTAACCTCCCTAGCGGTCTGATTATGTCCATATTTCTGTGCTCAAAGCGGTAAATTTTTTTGCATGGAAATATGTATTTTTTTATTGTAGGCCTGTAATTTTTAGGAATAACTCACTGAAATCTGTCCAAACAAGAGTCTAGTAAAGATCCCGGGTATGTTAAAATTTGAAACACGAAATGAGAAATTAAAATTTAATAAATAATCATAAAAATAATAATAGAATAATAGTACATTTAATTCAATAATCTAATCAAACCAAAAACACTGAAAATTGAAATATAGCGCCAAGTTCGCACATCACTGAGCAAAGTCGCAAAAATCGTTTTCAGTGTCTGATGAAGAATTTCCCCAATTCTGCAAGTTGTTCCGATTTACTATCTCTGTTCTCTAGCTGGTCTAAAACCGATTTTGACCTAAAGGGACGCTTTTTGGACGCCATGGACATTTCTCAATTTCCAGGCAGAAAGAACAGTAAAAATGCAGGCAGGGCACAGGACAAAGCACTAGGGACAAAATGTATGTGAAATGCTTTGATACAGTAATGTTTTACTATGTGATTTTAGTGAATTTAGTGAATGTCACTTTTTGTCATTTTCAAATTTCCCGCCGTTCCGTCCCCATACATCCCGATGTCACAGGGGACGGAACCCAGAAGACAGATGCCGGCATCCGCCGGGGGACATTACAGGGGACACTGCAGGAGGGACATTGTGGGAGCGCAGGACAAGGTCAGTGAAGAAAAGATCTCTGAGCAGCGCCGCATGGTAAGCCCGAGTGTAGCTCGTTGTTACTGCTTGTGGTACTGAAACGTTACCCAAGCTACACTCAGGAATACCGCCAAGGAGGCTACCAGCATTGCTAGGTGAAAATAAAAGACAAAAGCCTGAAAATATAAGCAAATGCAGCCTTCACACATGATTACACTTTAAAAACAAATAAGGAAACCCACCAGATTTTTTTGTGTAAATGAGGCATGTTCAACCGGTGGTCGACGGAGCCATCTAATGTGGCCGCGACCTCAAAAATATGGTAACCCGCACAGCCTCCTTTGGGTGCATGCCGCTCTACTGAATGATTTCCAGTCCTCCATAATCCTGGCGGCTGTCATATAGAAGCTGCTACTGTGGCCAGTTGCCCACTCTACTCTTTTCTTCCTAACATACAGACACAGGGAGAGGAGCCTTTACCAGAGTGGATTACATTTAGCGGCATCCATACAGGGGTTCTGAAGGTGGATTCTCACAGTTATGTGATGAACTTGGTGTCATTCAGGGAACCTGTGAGTGCATTATGTATAATTTTACCTTTGCTAATTAAAAACATTTATTGCACTTCTAGAGCATGGGCTTCCCTGGTCTGTTTGTTTAAATTATCCGCAGTCCTGGTTTGGCAAGTCAAGGTATGGCCACAAAGACCCTGATATAGTGCAGGCTGAAACAATGGTTCAAAGCTTTTTTGGCTTGTCACACTTAAGCACAAAAGTGGGATTAATGGTGATCTGGTAATAAAAAATGTGATTTTTTTTGCGATTGTAATTAAACAGTGGGTAAACATTCAATGTTTATTAGTCTCATGAAAAATTGTGATCCTGATTGTTGTTTAATCACTTGCCCTCCTGAGGATTTACCCCCCATCCTGACCATGCCATTTTTTGCGTTACGGCGCTGTGTTACTTTAACTGACAATTGTGCGGTCATGCAACACTGCACCCAAATAAAATTTACGTCCTTGTTTTCCCATGAATTGAGCTTTCTTTCGTTGGTATTTGATCACTTGTGCGTTTTTTTAGTTTTTGCGCTATAAGCAAAAAAAAGACCGACAATGTTGAGAGAAAAACAATATTTTGGACTTTTTGCTAATAAACATGTCCAGTGAAAAAATGTAAAAAATCTAATTTGGTCATAAATTTAGGACAAAATGTATTCTGTTACATATCTTTGCTAAAAAAAAAAACCCCAATACGTGTAAATTAATTGGTTTATGAGAAAAGTTCTAGCATTTACAAATGGCGGTATAAATACTGGGATTTTTTTTTCCTACTAGTAATGGCGGCAATCAGTGACTTTTAGTGGGGCTGCGACGGACATTCTGACACTGGGGAGGAACTAGCTTGGTGTCACTGACATCCCCAGTGACACTAATACAGTACAGTAATCAAAAAGCACTGACATTGTATTAATGCACTGGGCAGGAAGGGGTTAACATGAGGGTTAACTGTGTGTAGGGAGTGTTTTACTAGGGGGTGGGGGGTGTGTGCTTTACTGTAAGCGTACTGATTGGGATGGCTGTGCTGTGCACAGCCATCCCAAGCAGTGTGCCTGAGCTGACAGAGGAAAACTGTTTGTAAACAAGACAGTCTTCCTTCCTGTTGGTGATTGTCAGTAATCACCGGTCGCCGGCGGGTATTTACCAGCCAGGACCCGGTGATTTACATCCATGGCCACGAATGGTGGTGCGGGCAGGGCGCGCACACATGGCTCGCATGCGCCCCTACCAGGCAATGCAAAATGCGCCCCTACCAGGCAATGCAAAATGTATATACGTGATTTTGCGCACAGGTGCCGCCCTGTAGCACTATTTCTGCTATAGGGCGGTCCTTAATTGGTTAAAATCTTCATTATGCTACTCAAAATAAAAAAATGTAAAATTCAGAATCATTTCATTTTATTATGCCAGTTACCAAGTCATTTAATTAAAAGCTGTTATCCGCAGACACCATAATGCAATGTATTTCCTAAAAAGGCTAAGTTCACCTCTTTTCCTACGTTCCAGCTCCCCTATGTACAAATATACCATTGATATTCCTTTGTTGCAGAAAAATAGAAGCTTTCTATGTTTTTTTCAGACAAGACCTTACCTCAGCCCCTGGTGTGCTCCATAGAAAAGTTTATAACTTCCTGTTATGTAGATTTGGGATGTGAAAACTATTAAGACACAGGAAGCAGTTCACCTGCTGACCTCATTAACACACACCCTGCCCCCATCAACTATGTTTGTACAGCATCCCAGCATCCCTCCAGGTAGGCATTTCTCTGGCTAGTCAATGTAGGCTACTGCGGCTGCTGTGTTTGCATGGCATTCCTGGCGTTCCTCCAGACGGGACACATGCTAAACTCTCTGGGATAGCATGTGTCCTCCCAGCCATTCAAGTGAGTTGGCTGCATTATGCACGATGAGCAGAAACTCTCCAAAACGCCCCCCAAAAAACACATACAGAGATGTGAATGAGGCCTGAAAGCTGAATGTCTCTGTCCACCCCCTCCTATGTACATGTGTAAAGATAGTCACACACTACACAATCTGATTGTACAATCTCTGTATAATTTTCTTTAGATTTACCCAAAACCTATAGAATAGGATGGTCCACCTATCTATCCATTCAATCTGTAGGCCCTTGCACTACATCAGGGGTGTCCAACCCACAGCACCAGAGAGTTTAGCATGTGGCCCGGGCCCGTCTGGAGAGACGCAGGAGATGCCGTGCAGACATAGCAGCCGCAGCAGACTACACTGACTAGCCAGGCAAATGCACACCTGAAGGGATGCCGGGGATACCTTGCAAACACAGTTGATGGGTGCAGGGTGCATGCTAATGAGGTCGGCTGGTGAACTCCTTCTTGTGTCTTACTGGTTTTTATAAAAATAAATATTAATGCCTTGTCCAATAAAACATAGAAAACTTTTATTTTTCTGCAACATATGTACATTAATGGTATATTGGTACATAGGGGAGCTGGAATTTAGAAAAAATAAAAGGTGAACTAAAGCCGGCCATACACGGGTCGAAATCCGAAATAATTTTCTTTCAAAAATCTTTTCTAAGAATTTTCGTTTGAATTTCGCACCATTATTCACACAGAAATTTTCGTGTAACCATCGAATCTGAGTGATTGGGCATGTTGGAAATTTTTTTAAAAACAAATGAATTTCGAATCAATGATGGGAGAATCGTACGAGAAATATAAATGAAAAAGAAATGTCTGAGCTGTGACCTGGAAAGAAAAGAAAATTCTTGGCCACGTAAATTATTTTCTGTAGCAACATGGGGGGGAAATTGAAGGCTTGGTTGGTTGAATTTCGAAATCAATGGTGGCACCATAGGATCACAAAACACACGAAAATTCAGATTTTCTAAAGAAAATTTGCCCGGAATTCGACCCATGTATTGCCTGCATTAGCTTTTAAGCCATGTCACAAGTAATAAAATTCAACTTTATAAGCTGATACAAACAGACACTCAGTACATAAATAAAATATAGTGCTGTTGCGCTTAGGAATAAATATTCATGCAACTTTGATAAGTATACGCTGCAGTCCTAATTTGTGAACCAATAACACAAAAACAAACAAAATACCATGTGGACCGCACATAAATTAAGTGCATTAAATTTGACAATACATGAGTAATAATGCTTCACATATACACAGTGAATAATTGTAACATTCAGTCCCAATTTGGAAAATAAAGTGCCCAAGTGTTGAATACTAATTGGTGAACTTTGTACAAATAATGACAGGTACTCCTCTGTGCTCAATCAGTGCCCCACATGGATGTGCACTGACCATTAGCCGTAGACCACCTATCTCTAGGTTGGTCTTAAGTGCCTGGTTTGGGACGATCCCAATGCATGATGGCAAGAATGGCACCAATATTCATTCCTGGGAATATTTGGGCTGTATGTTACAATTATTCACTTTGTACATGTGAAGTATCAGTACATAAAGTAAAACACATGAGTATACCTAATGTGCAGTGTCATCTGGAACAATTCAGTTAAATATAACATACCCAGCACACTGAAAAAAAACTGTCCAGTCAATAGCATACAATAATAATACTAATAAAAAAGGGCCATTTTAAAAATGTAACACTACAAAAGTAGTAATAATACATGGATATGGAATTCAAAAAATGTCAGAAGTAACAGAAGTTCAGAAAAAAATAACAGCTTTCTCTGGACCCCCAAAACTGTTCCACTACAAATGTTTTTTTTAGTATGTCTATAAACTGATGTCAAAATTATGATTACCTTTTGCTGACTGAAAATGAAAAAATATGTTTGTCATGCATCTGCAAATTCGTTCATTTTCTGGGATGTAATGTCTGATGGATACTACACAGAGATTAAATGAAACACAAATGATGTAGCGCTACTACCATAAAAATTCTTCACACATAAATGAATAAGTGAAAAAGTGCAAAATTAGTGACACAAATACACAATATTAAATAGTGCCAAAAAACTCATAAATAATCACATGTGACAGGTGTCAATACGAGGGCCTAAAAGGACCAAATAACATAAATGGTGCCCCACGTAATCCAATGGGATCCAATAGTGCTCCAAATCAAACAAGTAAGTCACAACAGGACTCAATGTGCTAAAAAAAACTCCCACCGGAACTAAAAATCAGTTCCCACCATATAACATAAAACACACGTGCAGCCCAATAAACGCATAAACTAAGAACTGGTCATGCAAACAAACATGAATAAATATATAAATCTGTACATGAGGGGAGGTCAGTGTGGAGAGCTGTGGAGGATTACCTACTATTAAGGGTCCATGTGTTAGTGATCCTGAAGGCCTTTTGACCCTGTGCGGGTCGTAAGATGGAGGTGAGCGGGCAATTCAGCCATTTTTGGATATCTCTGCACATTTATCAGCACTTTTTTTTTTTTTTTGTGGACTTTATATATGGTTTTTTTGTATATTGTCAGGTGTTTTACACCTCACGGGACTTTATATATTTATTCATTTATTCATGTTTGTTTGCATGATCAGTTCTTAGTTTATGCGTTTATTGGGATGCACGTGTGTTTTGTGCTATATAGTGGGAACTGATTTTTAGTTCCGGTGGGAGTTTGTTTTTTTTTGTTTTTTTAGCACATTGAGTCCTGTTGTGACTTACTTGTTTGATTTGGAGCACTATTGGATCCCATTGGATTACTTGGGGCACCATTTATGTTATTTGGTCCTTTTAGGACCTCGTATTGACACCTGTCACATGTGATTATTTATGAGTTTTTTGGCACTATTTAATATTGTGTATTTGTGTCACTAATTTTGCACTGTTTCACTTATTCATTTATGTGTGAAGAATTTTTATGGTAGTAGCGCTGCATCATTTGTGTTTCATTTATATTTTTTGTCTATGGGTATATGACTGTATGTAGCAGCTTTACCTTTGTTGGTAGGTATTCGTTTTTAGGTAGGAGCGCAGGAGTTTGTCACAGTGACTACACAGAGATTACTTTATTATGCATGAAATATTTAGGTCCAATTTACATCCAAACCATGTAAGTTCATGCACATTTGGGTTTTAAATACTGTGCAATCAAAAACATGAAAATATACATCAACAGCCCTATTTGACATTGCGCTCAAAGAAGAGTTTTAGGCAACAAACAAAATCAGAAGGTTTCACAGTATAAAGATCCTAAAAACGTTATCTTGAATGCTTATTAATAAATCTCTTTTGTTGACAGCCTTGTATTAGACACACACCTTCCCCCAGCAGGTGGCATGTATTCCTAACCTACATCAATGTGAGCTGTGACAAATGAACTTTCATATTCTAAACTCCCAGCAGTGTATTCAAGTAAGTGGTGAGAGGGGAGGAATACAACCTGCGTTTATTACAGAGGAGAGCGTAGGCAGGAACAATGCATCAAAGCACAATGGGCGACCGAGGGCATTTCATACTGAAATAATGACAAGAGTGCATAGTGGCACCTGTTTTATACACCCAAAGCCAAGACAGCAGACTGTAAGCCGACTTTAGCCTAATTGACTTACATGTTTGCAGGCTAGGAAATGGAGCAAGCGTTGTGCAGTTGTTAATCTACAGTATAGTAAGGAAAAATGCCTACTTATTATATGCTATATGATTGGTAAAAGTGTGTCTATTAGGGCACAAGACAGTTGTTACATTTAGAATAGCAGGCTTCCATAAGGATAAATACATTGACATAACACATTATTATATCCTGACTTATTTTATTTTAAAATCTTAAAGCTTACAATAAGAAAAGAAAAATAAAAGAAAAAGAAGAAAAAGGAAAAGGAAAAGAAAAGAAAAGAGAAGAGAAGAGAAAAGAGAAAAGAAAAGCATAAGGGTCATTACTTGCAATTGATGCCTTATGTCTATTGTGCTGCTATCTTCTCCTGTATAAGCAAATCCTCCTTCTCTGATCCCCGTCAGAGTTTTCATTCAGTTAACGTTTATCATCCAATCATATGCAAGCAAAATGCTTTTTCTATTCTCCCTGCATGTGATTGCATATTATTTGCAAATAATAATTTCACTACTAATTTCACTACTTTGACTAAGTCAAGGGGAAAATTCACATGCAAATTACAAGTTCCCTTGCAAAGTAAATATTTTCCTTTATTAAATAAATTCCATAATATCAACAAATGTAATCCTTTATACCATATTTCCTGTTTTCAATCATACTTGGTGACTCAACCAACAATGTGAACCCTCAGAAAATCCTCTTCCAAGGGAACTAGTGTTGGGCTGAATGTTCGAGTCGAACCTAAGTTCGACTTGAACATTGACTATTCGTGTGTTCGCTGAACACACAAACGATACGGGCCCGCCGCATTCCACAATGTACTGCGCCCTCACATTGCATTGTGATTGGTCAAAGCAATGCACCCGACCACAGGTTAGGTGCAATGCTTTGGCCAATCACAGCACAGGAT
Source organism: Staurois parvus (assembly GCF_062004578.1). Taxonomy (NCBI): domain Eukaryota; kingdom Metazoa; phylum Chordata; class Amphibia; order Anura; family Ranidae; genus Staurois; species Staurois parvus. The sequence goes on along the minus strand of NW_028318023.1, from coordinate 2,851,987 downwards.
GATGTCACAAGGGGGTGGGGTGAACCCCGCCCCCTTGTGTGATCATGACAGTATTTAAGAACTGTCATCACAGCACAGCTGTCAGACAGTGGGAGCCAGTGTCGTGAGTGGAGGATTTTTTTTCTTTCTTTTTTCGGGTAGCAGTGGTGTCAGGCATCATGGTTGATGTTGGATCTACTTTGGGGACATTTTTTTTAGTTTTATTTTTAACTACTTGCCCACCGCCCTATAGCAGAAATACTGCGACAGGGCGGCATGACTGCGCAAAATCACGTATTGGCAGCTTCAGCTGTCGATCACCGGTTCCCAGACAGTGATTCCCCGCCAGCACCCAGCGATCGCCGAGTATGACTGATGGGGCAGAGGTCTGTATGTAAACAATACAGATCTCTCCCCTGTCAGCTCCTGCACACTGCTTTGTATGGCAATACAAAGCAGTGAGCTTACACTGTAAAACACACACAGCACACAGTAAAACCGCACACAGCACACAGATAACCCTTTGATCGCCCCCGATGTTAACCCCTTCCTGCCCAGTGTCATTAGTAATGTGTCAGTGCTTTTTATTAGCACTGAGCACTGTATTAGTGTCACTGGGGATGTCAGTGACAGTTAGTCAGTTCCCCCCCAGTGTCAGAATGCCCACCGCAGTCCCTCTATAAGTCACTGATCACCATTACTAGTATAAGAAAAAAAATTCCAGTATATATACTGCCATTTGTAGATGCTATAACGTTCAGGTAAACCAATTCATTTACATGTACAGTATTTGGATTTTTTTAGCAAAGACATGTAACAGAGTACATTTTGGCCTAAATTTATGACGAAATTTGATTTTTAATTTTTTTTTTTTTACTGGACATGTTTAACAGAAAAGTCAGAAATATCGTTTTTTTTTGTCAAAATTGCCGGGTTTTTTTGTTTATAGCGCAAAAAATAAAAAACGCACAGGCAATCAAGTACCACCAAAGGAAAGCAAAATTTGTGGGAAAAAAGTATACAAATTTAATTTGGATGCAGTGCTGCATGACCACGCAATTGTCAGTTAAATAATGCAGTGCCGTATTGCAAAAAATGGCCTGGTCAGGAAGGGGGGTAAATCTTCAGGAGGGCAAGTGGTTAAAGCGGCAGTAAAGTCATGTCTTCAAAATAAAAAAGCTGGTCCCCCTGAGGTTTAACCTGTCATTTACTAATATGCAACCCATACTAGTACATTATGACAGACTTACCTGCAAATGGAACCCTCCAGCGTGTAAGGCTCAGATCACACTGACAGGCAGGGGGGAAATTTATTATAAAAACCCTGCTTGTCAGAGGATTTTACATGCAGTGACTTTACTACCACTTGAACCCTTAGTGTTTATGTACAATGGCATTGGACTCAGAAACAAGTCAAAGGTGGTATGCTTTCAAATGCTTCTAGGTTGTTTCAGTTTGCCTTACCCAGTGAGCTGTTTAAAACTCTAGGTGCCAGTACCCTGAGAGCGATTGTCACTGGGTCAGATTAATTAGCAATTAACTCTTTAAAATACCACCACCACCTTTTTACAGAGAAGGAGGAAACTCACAAATCTTAACAATAACACTATGATTTTAGCATAAATCTCTGCAACACACACTGTCACCACAGACAGGTATATTCAGAGGATTATTAAATACAGTAGCACTTTTCAAGAGACAGGGATTCTTTAGTTCGCATTAAAAACCTTAGAGATAGTTTTAACACTTTTCAAAATAGGGTTTGTTAATGAAAAGGTGCAATTATAATATTTACAGAAAGGATGTTACAAAGCCATAAAGAGAATAATAACGCAAAAGAGAAATAAAAGGAGGTGAAAATGGAGAATACTTGCAAACTCCTGGTTTTATCAGAAAGTCCAATTGTCCAAACAAAACTGTTGCCATGGCTCTCTTGGGTGTTCCTTGGTTGATGTTAAAACACAAGCTCCCTTACCAGGTCCTGTCATTGCCTTTTCTGTGATATCAAAGGGGTCTGGATCGAGACATCTGACCAATCATCCAGTTTAAGAGATGAACACTGGGAGGTCACCAAGTTTATGACCAAGTCCCAAATACAGTTTTACACTAATATTAATAGCTTCCAATATGTGCAGATGGTATTCTAGAACCTGGCAGATTATTATATTTCGTATCCAGTGATACCAAACACAGCGTAATTTTGTCACCCAGGAGGGAGGAGACTGCTTTCTCTTCTTTTGTATGTGCTAATATAGTCATGTATGACCTTGATTTGCTTGGTATGATATTCCCCATTCAAATATATTCCTAATATTAATGTGTCCTGTTCCTGTTGAACTCTACGAATTGTATGTGGAATTGTTAAGTTGTGAAATTGATGTTTTATGGCATGCTCTGCATTCCTATCGCTTTAATGGCCTTACACGTCATGTGTGACAGGCTTGACTGAGTTATTATTGTTTTATGTTAGGTTAAAGGGACGGGTTTTTCATGGTTCCTGGAAACATACATCCTGCCAAGACTAATTAGCTGTTTACAGCTCTGACCAGGTCTGGACGCTGGCGTCTATTGTGTTTTAGTTATGATAAGAGGCTTTTTTGAAGTTCGTTAAAACTTACAGCCACAAATTCCATAGTTTGCAGGAGGAGGAAGGGAGGAAGGTCACTTCTCATGAAAACAAAATGGCTGAGACCTTAACAAGATGGCTGTTGCCTACAGCTTCCATGTCCCTATCATTATAATCATTACACTAGTATTTACCAAATTGTCTACTCAGTCTTAAATAAGGACTCCAGAGTTAGCCAAAAAGAAATATATGTTTACATGGCTCTGCTGTACATTAGAAGCACTTGTAGTTAGTCCACGCCAGTACTAACTGTGGTTTTAAATTGGTTGGAAACCCCAGATAGGAAATATGAACAAATCATATCCCTCTATAGTATGTTCTTATCTAAATAAGAGTGTCATTTCTGTCTGCAGTTTAATTCCTCTGCTATCAGCATGAGCCACTTCTGGCTAGTTTTTCGGACGCCTAGAGAAAAATGATGACGGGGGGGGGGGGGGGGGGGTCTCCAGCAGATTGACAGCATCAGCATTGTTCCTGTGTGCTGGGATGTCTCTTTCCTCCAATCAGCTCTCAGAGCTCTCCTTTACTGATGTAACTATAGCTCCCTGACCCCCTGCTTTTCAGAGCTGAGAGATCCTGTGTAAATTCTGCACTTTGAATGGATGTAGGGTACAGATGACTGTGGATAAACAGGTACAACTTATGTAGGAGGATTTGTTTCATCTCTGTGTATCGCCTGAGGCCAGTCTCTTCACTGGGTATATGTTAGGGATTGCAACCTGTCAGGGAATGGGAAGATCGCCGCGGCGATCGAATCCGCACATGCATAGAATCCTGACAAAACATACAGGCAGGCGGGCAATAGGACCCAGGTGCGCCTGTCACCAATGACGGCGCCGGGCAAGCACTAGGACCCAGGAGCGCCTGTCAGGAGTCAGGCGGCTATTTAAACCCGGCTCTTGCAATGCTCAAGTGCCGTATGGTCTTTCCTGTGTTCTGTGAGTTTACTTTGCTGCTGACCCTGCCTGATCCTGATCTGCTGACTTCTCCTGCTCTGACCCCTGGCTTGCCTGACCATTCTCCTGCCTGCTCCTGCACTTTTGATCTCCAGTTGCCAAACCCGGACCGTGACCCGTTTATTCCTCTCCCTGCCGTTTGTACCGACCTGCTCTGCTGTTACCGACCCGGCCTGTCTGACCTCGCTTACTCTACCTCCTCACATCAGACTCTCACGTGCTGCGTACCACCGACAGGTGCTTCCACCACAGCTGGTTGCACCCAGGGGTCGCGACCTGGTCTCGGCTTGCTCCAAGTCCATCCCCACCATCAGGGGCTTTGGTGAACAAGCAGGTCGGAACTTAGATTCCGCACCCTGGGGAATTCTGGTCTGTGGAACGCTAGAGGCTACCACCGGCTGGTCCCTAACACAACCTCTTTAAGGCTTGCCAGGCAACTTTTAATAAATAAAAGCAAAGTTCAAACAGAAAAGCCATTGCATGCACAGGGGTTTTCACCATCAAAAACAGGTAACGGAAAACTACCAAGCCACCTGATTCCCTCTTCAGCAATGCTGCTGCTTAGACCTCAATCTTGGTTTTTTGCTGTCTCTCAGACCATCTCACCCAGCTCTCCTGGCTCTCTGGGTTTTCCTGGCTGTCAGCATTTAGTTGCAGAATCCCTGGCCTCTCAATAGGGTTCGCCTGACACCCCTGACTCTCTCACTCCTCTGAGACTTTCAGATTCCCTCTGACCTCTGGACTTGCCTAGTCATCTCGGCTCTCCCAGTCCCACAGACTCTCTCTGAGCCCTATGGACAAAGAATCCTTTCCAGCATGAGTAGGAGTATCTCTGTCTCCTAACATGAGTATACACCTGTTTCCAAATGTGAGCCCCACACTATGGTCAGATCCTTGCTTATAACAAGTGTGCAGACCTGAACATTCACACCACCTGCAGATCTCTAATAAGACATGGACACAGGGTTGAAGGCTTCATCCCACCCAAGACTTCAGACTCCACACTGATTTGGGATTACAAAACCTGGAGAAAACTACAAACCTAATCTTCTTTGTTCAAACACAACACTCTGAAGCCACTCACTCAGCATTAGTGAGAACCCTTTCACTTTTCCCTATATTCACATAGTGGCAGGGCCTAGTACTGTCACATTACCCCCCCCACCCCCACCCCACCTCTTCTTTTGATCTCGAAAATAGAACACCTGAGCCCATCACTGCGCCAGCTGTCAGTCACATAGGCCCAATCTTTTTTCTGGGTATGTTTATGTGCCATTTGCTAAATCTCAACAGGGTATCACTGATCTTTGAACCAAGCCTTCTCCCTCTTCTCATGGGGTTCCTAGGCTTAACCTCTTCCTAGGCTTAACCTCACTTTCCAGGAGTACTTTGGTTTCTGTGATACTTGTACCAGCTTTAACCATTCTTGGTGGTTTTTCAGGTTTATCACCCCTTTTGCAGTTACCCTCACCAATCAAATCACCATTCAATTTATCATTCTATAACAGAATACATTCTTCCCTGTTATAGTAACCAGTACCGTCCATATTCCTTTCCACAGTGTCTCTGTGTACCTCAACTTATATTTCTTTGTGGGTGATAGATTGAATTTCTGCTGCTACCATGTCCATTCTGGGCTCTACCTTCTTATCTTCTTATGAGGGTTGGTTACTGAGGCAGTATATGTGCCCTCTCCAACCACTACTCATTTGCCCTTGGACGGTACAAGCAGAAATGCCCCTTGTCACACCATCAGGCAGAGAGACTTCTGGCGTGCCTATCATATCTGATTTTTCTAACAATCCACCTGGGCGCCTTCATATTATTATTATTATTATACAGTATTTATAAAGCGCCAATAGTTCGCTCAGCGCTGTACATTACAAAGGGAGACAGAACAATACCAATACAATGCAAAACATGAGGGGATCGAGGGCCCTGCTCTTTCGAGCTTACAATCTAGCATATAAAACAGTACCTGGAAGCACCATAGCAGGGAACTGTGAAACCACTTTCCAAGTTGTCAACAAACACTGTATCAGCTGCTTCCGATTCTGACTAATGTTAATCAGCACATCATGTAATCACTTGATCTAACTATTGGTATTGCGTATGACCAGCTTCTCTGACCGAGGTAGATGCCCAGGTATAGAGTGGCTTTCCTTTAAGAATCCAAGCATTTCCAATACGATATTGGTCACCTCAAGACATCCTAAGTCTATTTTCAAGACCTTTTTAAGGGCTTTCCCAATACTAGGGACATAGAGAGATTCATTAACTGAGGCTCTGGAGGTTGAGACATTTAAAGAAACCTCCTGCTTGCTGGAGGTAGCTGACATCACAGCTTGGTGCTTTATCAGTGACAACATTATTTTGACACTCTACATCACCATTCTTTTTTAACCACTTGCCGTCCGCCTGCTGTTGATAAACGGCAGGGCGGTGGCAGTCCAGGGGCAGGTTGCCGTTCATAAACGGCACCCGCCTTTTCTAGCTGTGCGCGCTCCCTGGGAGCGCGCAGCACCGCGATCCGGTGCCCGCTGTGTCCTCCGGACACAGTGAAACACCGATCGTCGGACGGGACCTCTGTACGAGGTCCCGATCATGTGATCACTGATTGGCCAATCAGTGATCACATGCAAAGTAGTAAGCAAGATGTCACTTGTGACATCATTGCTTACTACGTGTGAAATCTGTGAATGATCACAGAGGTCACATGGTACAAGGCTATTCACAACAGCCTTGTACCATGTGACAAGCTGTGACCAATCACAGCTCACTCAGTACTTCTCAATGACTGCAAGAATGCACACAGAGAGAAAGAGAAATGATTGCTTTTACATCCTATATAGGTGTAAAAGCAATCAGTGTAAAAAAAAAAAAATCTTCATCACCCCCACAAGTAGTACAGTGTCACCATGGTGACACTGTACTGCTAGGGTGACAGTATGTAAAAAAAATAAATAAATAAAAAATAATAATATAAATAAATAAAATAAAAATGTAAAAAAAAATGTTTAAAAATTATAATTTTTGGTTATAAACTAATTTTTTTATTTACTAAAAAAATAATGGAATACATTTTGGCCAAGATTTATGATGAAATATTATTTATTTGCAAAATTTTATTTAAAAAACAATTTTTTTCAAAATTTTTGGACTTTTTCAATTACATAGTAAAAAATAAAAATCCCAGTGGTGAATAAATACCACCAAAATAAAGCTTTATCTGTCTCAAAAAAATGGTAAAAAATTCATATGGGTACAGTATTGCATGACCGCGCAATTGTCATTCAAAGTGTGATAGCGCTGAAAGCTGAAAATTGCCCTGGACAGGAAGGGGGTAAAAGTGTCCGGACAGGAAGTGGTTAACAGCTGTAGACAACTTCTGTGTGCTCATTAATCTCTGTAGGGGCCAGTGCACTCACCACTCTCAGCTGTTCTGTAGTCCCCCATTTGGCATAGCAGCTGTAATGTCTATTATTATTATTATTATTATACAGTATTTATAAAGCGCCAATAGTTCGCTCAGCGCTGTACATTATAAAGGGGGACAGAACATGTGACAGAACAATACCAATACAATGCAAAACATGAGGGGATCGAGGGCCCTGCTCTTTCAAGCTTACAATCTAGGAGGGAGGGGATGGTGGCACAGGAGGAGATAGCTGTGGGGGATGGAGTGGTAGGAAGAGTGGAGGAGGTCGGCAAGTTAGCAGGGGGCGGGGTAGGCTTCCCTGAAGAGATGGGTTTTCAGGGTGCGCCTAAAGGAGAGGAGAGTAGGTGATAATCTGATGGGTTGGGGCAGGGAGTTCCAGAGGATGGGTGACACCCTGGAGAAGTCCTGGAGGCGGGCATGGGAGGAGGAGACCAGGGAACTAGAGAGAAGGAGGTCTTGTGAGGAGCGGAGTGTGCGTGTTGGGCGGTACTTGGATATTAGGTCAGAGATGTAGTTCGGGGCAGTATGGTGGACAGCTTTGTACGTCAGCGTTAGGATTTTGAATTTGATCCGTTGCGCAATCGGAAGCCAGTGGAGGGATTGGCAGAGGGGGGTGGCGGAAACGGAGCGGTTGGAAAGGTGAATGAGTCTGGCAGCCGTATTCAGGATGGACTGAAGCGGGGATAGCCAGCGGCGAGGCAGGCCAGTGAGGAGGGAGTTGCAGTAGTCGAGTCGTGATATGATGAGGGAGTGGATGAGCTGTTTAGTGGTTTCTGGAGTTAGGAACGTGCGGATTTTGGCGATGTTGCGGAGGTGGAGTCTGCACGAGTTTGTTAAAGAGTGGACTTGGGGCTGGAAGGATAGGTTGGAGTCCAAAATGACACCAAGTACTCTGGCCTGCGGGGCGGGTTTGATGGTGGCGTTGTTGGACATGATGGAGAAGTCAATGGGGGGTGGTGTCCGGGCTGGAGGGAAGACAAGAAACTCAGTTTTGGAGAGGTTCAGTTTAAGGAAGTGGAGCGACATCCAGTCTGATATGTCGCTCAACAGGTGTGTGATTCGGGTGGAGACCGAGGGGGTGAGGTGGGGGGTTGAGAGATAGATTTGTGTGTCGTCGGCATAGAGGTGGTAGTTGAAGCCGTGAGAGTGTATGAGTTGGCCAAGGGAGGAGGTGTAGATGGAGAAGAGAAGGGGCCCGAGGACAGAGCCTTGAGGGACCCCAACAGAGAGGGGGAGTGAGAGGGAGGTGGTGGCATTATAGGTAACGCTGAAAGAGCGTTGTGACAGGTAGGATGAGAGCCAGGAGAGAGCAGAATCTCTGAGGCCGAGGGAGTGTAGTTTTTTGAGGAGGAGGGGGTGGTCGACTGTGTCGAAGGCCGCAGAGAGGTCAAGGAGTAGGAGCACTGAATAGTGGCCATTAGCTTTGGCGGTTAGCAGGTCGTTGGAGAGTTTGAGTAAGGCAGTTTCGGTGGAGTGTAGGGGACGGAAGCCGGACTGTAGGGGATCGAGGAGGTTGTTGTCGTTGAGGTGAGAGCATAGGCGGGTGTAGACTAGGCGCTCGAGGAGTTTAGATGTAAATGGGAGCAGGGAGATGGGTCTGAGGTTGTTTGGGTCATTGGGGTCCAGGGAGGGCTTTTTAAGTATGGGGGTGATGTGTGCATGTTTCAGAGGGGAAGGGAAAGTGCCGGAGGAGAGGGAGAGATTGAAGATGTAAGTGAGGGAGCGTAGGATGGAGGGGGAGGGAGGTTGTAGGAGTTGTGAGGGGATAGGGTCAAGGGGGCAGGTGGTGAGGCGGGCATCAGAGAGGATCTTGGAGACTTCTTCGATGGTAGTAAGGTCAAAGGTGCGGAGTGTTGGGGGAGCTTCAGTATGAGGAATGTAGGGTGGGGTGGGAGAGGAGGTCAGAGCAGTGGTGGGGCCATGGGAGAGGGGTGTAGAGGGGGTAGCTGAGTGAGGGGGAAGGGGGTTGCAGGGAGTTTGAGCAGCGACGAAGTCCCTGTGGGTTATGTCGAGGGGGAGGGGGGATGAGGGGGTAGCTGTGTGAGAGGGGACGGGTTGAGAAGGCGTGGGAGTTGCGGCAATGTCCTTGCGAATTGTGTCAATCTTGTTTTTGAAGTGATTGGCAATCTCAAGGGCAGTGAGTGAGGTGCTGGGTGGAGGTGGGGGTGGCGAGAGTAGAGAGTTGAAGGTGGAGAAGAGTCGGCGAGGATTGGAGGAGAGGGCCTTGATGAGGGTCAGGAAGTAGGCTTGTTTGGCAGTATGGAGGGAGGAGGTGTAGGTGTGGAAGGCAGATTTGTATCGGGTGAAGGCTTGTTGGGATTTGGTTTTGCGCCATAGTCGCTCCAGGGCACGACTGTGTCGTTTGAGGGTTTTGGTGTGATCAGTCTGCCAGGGCTGGAGCGGTCGGGGTCTGATGTTGCGTGTGGTTAAAGGCGCTAGTGAGTCAAGGGCTGTTGACAGCGCATTGTTGTAGGCGATCATAGCCAAGTCGGGGCAGGACAGGGGGAGGATGTGGTCATGGAGTTGATCAACTGCGGAGTGGAGGGAGGCAGGGTTAAGGTTGCGGAGGTTACGGCTGGTAGTAGTGTGACATTTGGAGGGGTAGGCATTGGAGGATGAGGAGATAGAGAAGGTAATCAGGTTGTGGTCAGAGAGAGGGAAGGGGGTGTTAGTGAGGTTGTGGGGAGCGCAGCGGTTGGAGAAGACAAGATCAAGGATATTACCGTCGGAGTGGGTGGTGGATTGTATGCACTGTGCAAGTGCAAAGGAGGAGGTTAAGTGGAGGAGACGGGCTGTGTCCGGGTTGTCGAGGTTGACAGGGATGTTGAAATCCCCAAGGATGATAGTGGGTAGCTCAGAGGAGAGGAAGAAGGGTAGCCAGGAGGAGAAGTCTTCCAGGAAGCGGGGTATGGATCCAGGAGGCCGGTATATCACAGCAATCTTTAGGGGGGTTGGGGAGAATAGTCGGACACAGTGGGCCTCGAAGGAGGAGAAGGATAGGGAGGGGGGGTTTGGGAGGACTCGGAAGGTGCTCAGCGGTGACAGGAGCAGGCCAACCCCACCACCTTTACGACCGTTGGGCCTGGGTGAGTGGGTCCAGGTGAGACCGCCGAAGGAGAGTGCAGCAGGGGAGGTAGAGTCAGTGGGCTGGATCCAGGTTTCTGTAATCGCCAGGAGGTTGAGGGAGCGGGAAACAAAGAGGTCGTGGATGGCGGTAAGCTTGTTGCACACCGATCGGGCGTTCAGGAGTGCACATGAAAACGGGGAGATTTTAGGGAGCAGGGGGACAGATACTAAGTTGCGGGGGTTGCGGCAGGACGTGGAGGCGGGAGGGTTTTGTGCGGGTGAGGGAGGTGGTAGAGGGCCAGGATTCGGGGAGATGTCCCCCGCGGTTATGAGGAGGAGAAGGGTGAGAAAGGTGGCATGGGAGCGGGATGTGCAGGAGCATGAGAAACTACTAGTGGAGGTGTTTGGGTCAGTGGGAGAGCGGAGTAATAGGAGGAGGTGGTAGGTGCCATAGAGGGGTGAGGGAAGCAGTCTACACCTCTTTTACATATAGACACCTTGTCCAGTAATGCTAACAATTTTTTGTACCAAATATTCCTGTTCGTTTGGTTCCCACAACACTGCATCACCTGCCCAAGGAAATACCGATGGTGGATGGATCACAGGGTTCAACAGCAGGTACATTGCATTTGTCATTTTTACCCACATCCAGCTGTGACAACAGATTTTAATTCACAGCAGGTTTCAATACCTAACTTTTACCAGCTGGTTTTAGTGCTGCTTTCTCAGCCACTTTAACCTCTGTGCCTTCAGCTTTGGTAAGCTGAATTAACCCCTCATCGACTTGTTTAAACTTTGTGTTAACAAGTTACACCCCCACACCCTTGCTGTATGGTGCAGACCTACTTTGTCAAAGTTGTCCTGGACAACCTCCATCTTCAATACACAGAGTTCTCATGAAATTTCCAGAGACAACATGTGTTTCAGCCTATGAGGAGAGAGAGATCTGGGAGAGCAGCTGCTCTTGTGCACATTGCTGGATCAAGATCGGGCTCAGATAAGTATTAGGAGGGCTGCTGGGGGAGCTGCACACTGAAGGTTTTTTTACATTCATGCATAGAATCTGTAGAGCCAACTGCTACCATTTGCGTGTAAAAGAAGCTATACAAATATCTCAAGGAACCAATTCTCCAGTTTACAGCTCTACTAATACATCTGTAGAGCCATTTACAATCTGACTGTAAACCACTACAAGCCATCCTGTGAGAATTGGTTTAAGGTTAAGTGTACTTTGTGATCAAAATATGCCATTGTTCCCCCAGTAAATAGCTCACTTGCTGTACAGTCCTCAAATGCATAGACGTTTACCACTCTGACCTTCCCCATCAAATAACCTAATAGGTATACAGACTTAAAGAATCTGTAAAGCAAACAACAATGAACCCAAAGATGATACTAGTTTACTCATCCAAGATTAAAAAGAAAATCCTTGTGAATGCAAATAAAGTATACTTTTTTTGAATTTTGAAGCAATCAAGTGACAGCGCTCTTTGTTGTTGAAAACAATGTTTTCAGCCCTGTTTGCAAGAACAGAAAGGGCATGATCAGAGAAACCTTGTTTGCCAAAAGGGGGTGTGGAAGAATACCAGATATTTTCAATGGCAATATTTAGAAATTTGAAATAATATGTTTAAAGTGTTACTAAACCCAGGACCCTGCATTCACTATATCTGGTCTCCTACAGTACACACAACATGGAAGTGCAGTTATTTTAGTAAATATAAACTGCTAGATCCTTTTTCTCATCAGCAGTTAGAGCAGTCTTGTGACTTCTGTCAGTGTCCAGCCAAGAACTGGTTAAAGCTTGTAGGAGGAGTTTTCTTTCTGCTTTAGCAAGATGCAGGACCCGTGACCTCTGTCTGGACAATGCCGATTGTCCCTGTGCTGATAACATGCACTTTCCCAACAAAAAAAAAAACCCTTTCTAGCAATACACACCAAGCTGACCATGTGCGGAGTGACTCCACACAATATGTCTTATCAGGAGATAAGAGGGGGACACTGGAAGAAGGGAGAAGTCAGGATCAAACAGCGATTTTGCACAGTGAGGATGCTTAACAAGCATGCTTTACTGCATATACAGACTGATTTTGCTGTTGTGGGTTTAGTAACACTTTAAATATAACAGAGAAATGTGCAAAAAAGTTGTTTTTTTATGTTTACGTAACATTTAAGATGTAGATCAGTTTTCCACCATAGTATTCACCAGATTATAATCATTTTTTGAGTTAGATGTCATGGCAGCAGTGCGGATAAGCCAGCACCCAGCCGTAGAGAATAATGGCAAGTCAGTCTCCCTGCAGACATGAAGATTGCATTTCCATGTTTCCATTGTTTTGTTGCTGGTACAGACAGTAAGTATAACTTGGTTATGATATAGTGTATATATCCATGGAAAATGTTTTGTATATAAGGCACCACAGTTATCCAAGTCAAAACATACCCAGGGACATACTACTGCCTATGGATAAAGCAAATAATGCTGTTCCTTATGCTGTAAATATTTATATGCGTCTTGACTCATACCTTTAATTTAGAAAAAAAAAAAAGATCTTCGTCTGCCTCTAGAACTTGGTTGAAAATTGTTCTGCTCTCTCTGTATTCTATTGTATCTCTCCTTCCCATTGTGTGCCTTTTCATTGTAGGGTACTACAGCAGTATGCCCATATGGAAGAAAAATATATTTGAAATATATTTAAAAAATATTCTTCCCAAATATATTGACAAATGTTCGAAGTGCTACAATTTTGGCCATATTCAATACACTGTATTTCAATATATATATATATATATATATATATATATATATATAAATATATATACATACTGCATGTTGAAATGTGTTTTTATTACAAAATATATGAAAAATATTTTTAAAAATGAATTTCAAAAATACTGTGTCTTTAAAAATACAAATCTCCATTTTTGGAATGCATTTACAAATAGATGTAAAAATATATGTTAAAATTACTTTTTTATATGTTAAAAAAAATATATTTTTTAAATATATTCTTCAGATTTTTTTTAACATATAAAAAATATTTGTGAATGCATTCCAAAAATGTAGATTTGTATTTTTAAAGACATACAGTATATTTGAAATGCATTTTTTAAAATATTTTCATATATTTTGTAATAAAAATGCATTTCAACATGCAGTATATGTGTGTGTGTGTGTGTGTGTGTGTGTGTGTGTGTGTGTGTGTGTGTGTGTGTGTGTGTGTGTGTGTGTGTGTGTGTGTATGTACAGTGGGGATCGAAAAATTTCTATTAATGTGCATAAAGAAGCCAAAGAAAGATGGAAAAATCTCCAAAAGGCATCAAATTACAGATTAGACATTCTTATATGTCAACAAAAGTTAGATTTTATTTCCATCATTTACACTTTCAAAATAACGGAAAACAAAAAAATGGCATCTGCAAAAGTTTGGGCACCCTGCAGAGTTAATATCTTGTACTGCCCCCTTTGGCAAGTATCACAGCTTGTAAACGCTTTTTGTAGCCAGCAAAGCGTTTTCAGATGTCAATATCCTCTGTTTGGAATGTAATTAAGAAATGGCAGTCATCAGGAACAGTGGAAGTTAAAGCAAGATCTGGAAGACCAAGAAAAATATAAGACAGGACAGCTCGCAGGATTGTGAGAAAAACAATTCAAAATCCACGTTTGACTGCACGATCCCTCCAGAAAGATCTGGCAGACACTGGAGTTGTGGTACACTATTCCACCATAAAGAGATACTTGTATAAATATGGTCTTCATGGAAGAGTCATCAGAAGAAAACCTCTTCTACGTCCTCACCACAAAAATCATCGTTTGAACTTTGCAAATGAACATATAGACAAGCCTGATGCATTTTGGAAACAAGTTCTGTGGACCGATGAGGTTAAAATTGAACTTTTTGGCCAAAATGAGCAAAGGTACGTTTGGAGAAGAAGGGGCACAGAATTTAATGAAAAGAACCTCTGTCCAACTGTTAAGCATGGGGTTGGATCAATCATGCTTTGGGGTTGTGTTTCAGCCAGTGGCACAGGGAACATCTCACGAGTAGAAGGAAAAATGGATTCAATAAAATTTCAGCAAATTTTGGATGGTAACTTGATGCCATCTGTGAAAAAGCTGAAGTTAAAGAGAGGATGGCTTCTACAAATGGATAATGATCCTAAACACACCTCGAAATCCACGGGGGATTACATCAAGAGGCGTAAACTGAAGGTTTTGCCATGGCCTTCACAATCTCCTGACCTCAACATAATTGAAAATCTATGGATAGACCTTAAAAGAGCAGTGCGTGACAGACAGCCCAGAAATCTCAAAGAACTGGAAGACTTTTGTAAGGAAGAATGGGCAAAGATACCTCAAACAAGAATTGAAAGACTCTTGGCTGGCTACAAAAAGCGTTTACAAGCTGTGATACTTGCCAAAGGGTGCAGTACAAGATATTAACTCTGCAGGGTGCCCAAACTTTTGCAGACGCCATTTTTTTGTTTTCTGTTATTTTGAAAGTGTAAATGATGGAAATAAAATCTAACTTTTGTTGACATATTATAAGAATGTCTAATCTGTAATTTGATGCCTTTTGGAGATTTTTCCATCTTTCCTTGGCTTCTTTATGCACATTAATACAAATTTTTAGCTGGGGTGCCCAAACTTTCGATCCCCACTGTGTATATATATATATATATATATATATATATATATATATATATATATACACTTATTGAGATATATTTTGAAATATATTGACTATGGCCAAAATTGTAGCATTTCAAATGTCAATATATTTGGAAAGAATATTTTCAAAATAAATTTCAAATATATTTTTCTTCCATGTTTGTAAAAAACCTACTGCTTGTCTTTTATAGGCCCCCTGGGCTTCATGAGGAGTCAGTCATTGCTGCTGTTTCTTATGTGGTGCACCAGGGACGGACTGACCATTGGGGAACTCGGGCACTGTCCGAGGGCCCGGGGTCAGTAGGTGGCCCTATGAGATGTCCCTGGTACCTTTCATAGGCTTTTTTGGCTGTGGTTTGAGTGTGGGAGTGGACACAGGGGCCCCATGATCCCCTATTGCCCGGGGGCCCCATGAGTTGTCAGTCCAACCCTGTGGTGCACACAACTTCTATAGAGCCAGTTTCACCTGGATTAGAAAAAGGTACTACAGAACTTACCCTCTGTACACAATGCATTATATACCGAAGCAGTAAGGTATATAGATGGAGAGCTCAGGTTAGTTTCTTATGCTGTACAGTGTGATCCAGACTGCAAATACAACATCTGGTTTTTGTGCTATGTGTATTATTTGTGCTAGGCATGATGTCTGCTAAATGTAAATCACTGCTCAATGGATATTACTTCAATAATGTGCTGGCTCCACCTAACTGCTTTCCAAAAGGAAAAGACCAAAGATGGTCATGTGACCTCTTTATTCCTCTCAATTATAAGGTAGAAAACCTGAAATAAAAATTACAATCAGAAATGAAAGTTGCATATTAGAAGCATACAATTATAGATTTCTGCAGACTATTTCTGCTTTAAAAAGCATTACTCTGTAGACTGTACTGATCTAAACTTCCCACCTTTCCAAGGAAGGCAAATTGTAATGTGTAATTTTTTCAATATACATTGAGATTTTCAAATGGCTTTAATTGCTTCTGGGCCATGTTTACTTTGAAGCTGCACATATAGAATACTGATATATCTGAAAAAAAAAAGATTTAACAAGCATTCCCCATTTTAATTTCAATTAGGCCTGCCTCAGTAGACTAAGTTAGCATAAATAATTCAGCCGCATTTTCCAGGGAAATTAATATATAGTTTAAGCTTGTTAGATGAAGATGTGAGAACCTTGTCAGATTACATAGTAAAATCATTAAATGTAAGGAACACAGAAAAATAGATTACTTTTATGTCTTGATAAGGGCAACAAAATAATGTGACAATGACTAGAGGCTTTCTGAAATAATAACAGCAGTTTTACAGTCAACAGTCGTACAATCCTTTTAATACATGGTTTTAGACAACATTTGCATGGGAGTTTTGCCATGTTGCAAATCTCAGCAGCAGGAATCTTCTGAATTCTGCTGCAGAGTTTGACAGCTGGTGATTGCTGACTGTGCGAACAGCCATGAATAGCTGCAGCTGCCAGACTATTATTGCGGTGTACTGGCTTGGTGGTCACAGCTGTCTGTTTGTAGCTGTCAAACTCTATGGCAGGAAACTACTGATTGCCCATGTGAATGCAGCCTTAAGGGAAAATGCAACCTTTAAAGTATTACTAAACCCACAACAGTAAGATCATTCTGTATATGCAGTAAAGCATGCTTGTTATACTCACTGTGGAACCGAAGGGGTAAATCCTCTGCATTGTGTAAAAAGGCCATTTGATCCTGTCTTCTCTGCTCCTCCTCTTGTTCAAATGTCCACGTTTTATCTCCTGATAAGACAGACTGAACCCGTAGCCATAAGCACATTCTCAGTTTAGTGTGTATTGCTAGAGAGTTTTTTTCTTCTTGGGAAAGTGAGATCTTGCAAGGTGCACCGGAACTAGGTAGACTGACAGTTGTTTTGTGTTTCTTCCATTTGCGAATGATTGCACCAAATGTTGTCACCTTCTCACCAAGCTGCTTGGTGATAGTTTGGTAGCCCAGTCCAGCCTTGTGCAGGTCTACAATCTTGTCCCTGATATCCTTGGACAGCTCTTTGGTCTTTGCTTTTAGAGAGCCTCCTAACTCTCTAAAAGCCATACTAACTCCATGAGGGTAAAAATTAAAATAAACTAGGGAATGGGGAGTCTGGGAGTATCTAAATAAAGGCCACTACCAGAGGGGAACACAAACAGAGAGGAAACAGGGCAATGTACCAAATATACATACATCAATCTAAAATTGCTCTTTTGCTGAGAGCGCTGAAAGATCAGTACTGCCATTATTTTACCTGTCTAATGACTATCCTGCTTTACACTGCAGAGACTTTCTTTCCATACTATGCAACTATATGCTTCACTGCTTGGTAATCCCTAGCGTCTCAGCAGCATGGATACCACCTAATGCCATGGACTTTGTGGAGATCTATACATAAGATTACATACAGTATATATTTGTGGACTTTTGATTAGATTTCTAACAATAGATCCCTAACCTTGGCAATTTATTACTATTATTATTATTTTACAGTTAATCACTATACTGAGAGTTCCCAAATCCCTAATACTGGAGGGGACATTGTAGGTTTTTTAGCTAATTTCCCTATACATTCCCTATCTAGGGATTAGAATGGATACTTGAATCATGGGCTAATGAATATGTAAGTGTATGAACAGTTGGCATGAGTGACGTCTAGACAGCTGTATATGTGCAAAGACAACATTGTCTTTTTTTTACATGGTGATGAAGGGTTGTTTTGTGTTTTACATACATTGGAATAAATAGTTCAGATTTTGTAAATTTTATAATATAATGTAGTTTACATTTATATTTACACATTGAGTCAGATTAAGCTCTGTGGGCTCAATTATTCAGTCTCTGAAATCAGCAGTCTCCTCTTCTGGGGAGTTTTTTTGCAGCATATATTTTTTACCATGATATCCAAACTATATATATATGTGTGAATGGGTAACTTTAAAGTAGTCCTTTTTCTTTTAGTCTTTTTGAACTGAGCACATAGGGACTGGCTGAAGAATTAGAGCAAAGGACTGTCTCATCAGATAGCTGCTGTGCAATCACTTAACTTATTGCCTATAGAAAGGAGTACCTGTGTAGGAAGGTCTGGGTCTTCTTCATCATATAGAGGGCACTCTAAGCAGTATAGCATTCTGGTCACAGAAATGTTATTACAATGCTGATGACCATTGCTGTTAATATTATCTGTGCCTTTGTTTAATGCTGATCTGCAGATTCCCTGGCATATATTAATCTAATTATATAGTTCCTTATTCTAAACTGTTACACTATAGAAACTCCTTTGTCTAGATAACTGTGTTTGACTTACACTCTACTTGTTCCTACAAAGACAATGCATTTCTTTAATTATAATCTGTCTGGTGCTTGCTTCCAGATACTGAACTGTTGCGTGTGTAGGATATTTATACTTGTGCTAGTAATAGTAGCACAGCATTCTCTTTGTTTAACCTGGTATGTCAGAGGGGCTGAGGATGTTCACCGAGTCAAGGCAAAGAACAGAGAACCCAATCAACCAAGCAACTCTTGCGGGGGTAGAGCTACATATGTTCAGTAACGTATCACTGTAACTTTGAAAATGGTAAATCACGTACTTGGCAATTTTATTTATTAATGGACCTCTTGTAATTTTTGACAAGGAACAGCTGCCACAAGCTACATATATTGATCATTTTGTTGCTATTGTTTCCACTACCTTCTTTACCACCTTGGACACTTTGATTTTGTGCATAAAGTAAAATTGACACTATCTCTGCATCTGTGGACAACAGTTGTTTTTATGGCCTCCAGTGTAGTATCAGCTAGTAAAAGTTGACATACCCTTCTATGACCAGTATGATATTTATGCAAAAAGTAAAGAGAGCAGCAGCTACTGGATTTTATTACAGGAATCTCCTGCACAGAGGTTAAAGTTTCACACTGGATTGCTGTAAAGATCTTGGAAAAAATCATTCAAGATCATTCAAAATCAAGAATCATTTAAGAATCCATGCATAACATACATTTGATATCTGGATTTAAAAAATAGTTGTATGGATAAAGAAATCTCAGCCCTTGAGATACACTGTGGACATACACTTGTTTCCCAGTAACAAAACACCAGGTCCTGACGGCCTAGTAGGGTGTCCGTACAAGCAATACATGAATGACCTGATGCCAGGATTACAAAGTTTTCATATTGAATGTATAGATTGCCCAACTTTGCCCACTTCCATGTCAGGCATATATTGTGTTGTTACCTAAGCCGGGCAGAAATCTAAAACGTTATACTTCGTGCAGGTCCATTTTGTTATTGAATGATTTGAAAATATTAACCAAAGTCTTTGCCACCAGATTGATGAAAGTACTTCCCTCTTTTTAGTCAATATTGATCAAACAAGCTTTATGCCCAACAAATTGAATGATATCAACATTAGTGGGGTGTTCACACATCTCAACTCCCCTACTGATTCCTCTATCAGAGTTCTAGTCCCACTGACATAGAAAAAACATTTGACTCTGTGGATTGGACGTATATGTCCACAGTATTAGAGAAATTGGGTTTTGGACAAACTTTTCATAAGTAGATTGAAATGCTGTACAAGTCCCCAACGGCACAAATTAATTTCTGCTGCAAAGCTCAAAGAAGGGGTGCTTGGGCCCTCTATCCGCAGCCTTGTTTGCCCTAATGATGGAACCCATCACTTTGGCGATCAGGCAATTGATTCAGGTGGCATGTATGTTGACGATCTTATCGTCTTCTTTAAAGACCCAGATCCAAATCCTGCCCATTGATGTGGGGTACCATGAGGCAGCTGATCAATATTTTCCACTAAAATGGACTACTAACTTTAAATACCTAGGTATTCATATTTCCCCTTCAGTCTCTACATTTTGCAAATTGACTACTAATTGTACAATAGAAAATGAAGGTGTTGGATAATCTACCCTTACCCTTCATAGGCCGGATTAACCTGGTCAAAATTAAATTGCTCCCTGCACTATTGTATGCGCGTTCCCCTACTTGGATCTCATGGAAGTATTTTAGGCAATTTAATTCTATAATAGTGGTCTTTCTGTGAGGTTCTCACCAACCTTGCTTCTGCTTAACTATATTACAGAGGCAATGTATGCCAGGCAAACTGGCCTGTCCTGATCTACACTCTTACTTTCTAGCTGCTCTTCTCACACATGCTCACAATTGGTCAATATCTGATATGACTAATGCCTTGGTGGTGTTGAAGGCTGCTTACTTAGGCTCCTATGAAACTGTCAGGGATCCCCGCGATCCGTCCCTCGATGGTCCCGGCGCAGGCGCACTGCTCCTCCCAGTACACGGGCACTAGGTCCGGGCCGGCCGCGGCGTTCGAGTTCGCGCATGCGCAGTAGAAGCCGCGGCCGCCCGCTGGGCACCAATGGCAGCGCAGGGCGGGATATTTAAAGGTCCCTGAGCTGTCATTTCGTTGCCTTCTGGTCTTACCTGCATTCCTGATCCTGTGAACCTGTATCCTGTAAGTTATTGACCCGGATTGCTCTTGACCTTGCTGATTTCTCCTGCCCAGACCCTTGCTTGCCTGACCTCTCTCCCTGGATGCCCCTCTGTAGATCTGACCTCCTGTTGCTGACCTGGCGTGTGACCCGACGATTCTCTGCCTGCTCCCTTGTACCTTACCGTCCTCTACATTACCGACTCGGCCTGTCTGACTACGCACTTGCTCAGCCATCCATCCATCCATCCCATCAGGGTCACCCGACCTCCTCACATTTGGCTCTCCCTGGTTGGAACCCCTGGCGGACACCCCTACCACTGACAGGTGTGCTCAGTAGAGGCGACCTGGTCTCAGGGTACTACAAGTCCATCCCCACCATCAGGGGCCCTGGTGAACAAGTATCCTGGGGCTTAGATTCCGCGCTCTGGGCACGCCTGACCGGTGGAGTGCTAGTGGTGCCGCTCGGCGGTCCCTCACAGTACCAGAAGGCCATGACTGAGCCTCGAGGAGGACTCACCCCGTTGGACGAGGTGTGCAGGCACCTGTCTACCCTGACGCAAGCTGTAAACACATTACAGGACAGATGTCTGCAGATCGAGAATCGGTTTCAGGCCTGCACCATATCTGTTCCTGTTTCACAGGCCCCGGCTCCTGCACCTCCAGTCGCAGCAGCCCACGAGCCGGCTCCTGGGCCTCCCACATCACTCCCTATGGCGGAACCCCGAGTACCCTTACCCGAGCGCTTCCATGGGGATCGCACACGTTTTCGGTCATTTCGTGACTCTTGTCTGCTCTTTTTTGAACTACAGCCACGGACCTTTTTGACAGAGTCAGTGAAAGTGGGGTTTGTTGTCTCCCTGCTGCAGGGTGAACCCCAAGACTGGGCCCACCGACTAAGGGGAAACAATGACCCTCACCTGGTTTCGGTCGACAGCTTCTTTAACGCTATGGCCATCTTATATGATGACCCACAACGGGCGGCCTCGGCCGAGGCCACGTTATACGCACTCCGACAAGGTCGGCGGACGGCTGAGGAATACGCCTCTGACTTTAGGCGCTGGATGGGTGACACTCGTTGGAACGAGTTCGCCCTTTTACACCAGTTTCGTATGGGCCTATCTGAGGCTCTGAAAGACGAGCTCGCCCGGGTAGAGGTGCCCGAGATATTAGAGGACTTGATTGCACTCACTATTAAAATTGACCGTAGGCTACGGGAGCGCAGATTGGAGAGGTCTGGTCAGGGTCGCGGAAATCCCTGGGGGTCATTTCAGGGATCCGGTCAACATACTAGGCCAAGCATCCAGAACCTGCCGGCTGAAGATGCCCCCGAACCCATGCAGCTAGGCCTGGCTCGGCCTAAACTATCGCCTGAGGAACGCCAGCGCAGACGCTCCCAGAATCTGTGCCTGTACTGCGGCGAAGCTGGTCACATGGTGCGTTCCTGCCCGCAGAAACTGAGTAAGTTCACTTCATCTTCTTTATCTGTTGGCGATATGACCCCGTCCCAGTACTTAGTTGTTCCCCTCTCCTTTCAGCTTTCCGAAAGGACCGTGGAGGTGTCGGCCATAGTTGATTCGGGGGCATGCAGCTGTTTTGTGGATATCAATTTTGCTCACCAGCAGGGTATTCCCCTCCGCCCAAAGGAGAAGGGGTTTCATATCTTTTTAGCTGATGGTTCCCGGATAAAGTCAGGAGTAGTCAACCAGGAGACCCCTTCCATTATGACTTCCATTGCCGGTCAGCACCGGGAACTCCTCCGCCTGGATGCTATTGCATCACCCCTTTTCCCAGTCATTCTGGGGCTCCCTTGGTTGCGGGCCCATAACCCCCAAATTGACTGGGAAACTGGGGTTGTCTCGTTCCCTTCCCCATATTGTCGGGAACTGTGTCGAACTTCGGGCCCGGGGGTCCCCCAGGTTCTTCTGTGCTCTGAAGGGGATGACAGCCTGAAACAAGTGGTTCCTGCAGCCTATCACAAGTTCCTTGACGTGTTCAGTGAACGGGGAGCAGATGCTCTACCCCCCCACCGCCCATATGACTGTCCGATTGATCTGTTGCCCGGTTCTGAAATCCCGTTCGGACGAATTTTTCCCCTTTCTGAGCTGGAATTAGGGGCCCTGAAGGACTATATTGAGGATAGCCTCCGTAAGGGATTCATCCGTCCCTCCACTTCCCCAGCAGGTGCAGGGATCTTCTTTGTAGAAAAGAAGGACAAGACTTTGAGGCCATGCATTGACTATCGGGAGCTGAATAGGGTCACCATTAAAAATCGTTACCCATTACCTCTGGTACCTGAATTGTTCCAGAGCTTAAAGGCTGCGGTAGTATTTACCAAGTTGGACTTAAGGGGAGCCTACAATTTGGTTCGCATAAGGGAGGGGGATGAGTGGAAGACGGCCTTCCGCACCCGATTCGGCCATTTTGAATACCTGGTCATGCCTTTCGGGTTATGCAATGCGCCAGCCACCTTCCAGCACTTTGTAAACGACATCTTTAGGGACTTCCTGGACATCTTTGTCATCGTCTACTTAGACGACATTTTGATTTTCTCATCCTCCCTGGGGGAGCACAGGGTACATGTAACAAAGGTGTTGGGGCGGTTGCGGCAGCACGGGTTGTACGCTAAAGCAGAGAAATGCTGCTTTGAACAGGCTAGCGTTACATTCCTGGGTCTGATTATCTCCACCACGGGGGTCGCAATGGACCCTCAGAAGGTCTCAGCGATCCTAGATTGGCCTGAACCCACGGACAGGAAAAGTGTCCAACGTTTTATTGGGTTCGCAAATTTCTACCGGAAGTTCATCAAGAACTTCTCGGGTCTGGTCTCCCCTATCACTCAATTAACTAAGCTTGGGACGCGATTCAGATGGACGCCCGAGGCACAGGAAGCCTTTGAGGCACTAAAAAGGTTATTTACCTCGGCACCCATTCTGGGTCATCCCGACGCCTCCCTGCCCTACATCTTAGAAGTAGATGCATCTGAAAACGCGGTTGGCTCCATCCTTTCCCAGCGGAAGGGCGCCAAGGAATTACTTCACCCAGTAGCATTCTTTTCACGGAAACTTACCCCGGCGGAGAGGAACTACGACATTGGGGATCGCGAGCTACTGGCTATCAAAACCGCTTTAGAGGAATGGAGGTACCTGCTGGAAGGTGCCTCCCATCCCATCCTGATATTCACGGACCACAAGAACCTGGAATATCTGAGGACGGCCAAACGTCTACGCCCACGACAAGCAAGATGGGCATTGTTTTTCTCGAGGTTCCAGTTCCACATCACATACAGGCCCGGCTCGAAAAACACGAAGCCTGACGCATTGTCGCGCATGTATGAGGACACCAAGGAGATCCCAGTGCCCGACACTATTCTTCCGGCAGGGAATTTCTTGGCCCTTCAGACAAACCTTCGCTCCGAGATCCTGAGGGCGTCCACAGCAATGTCTACCTCCGATGGGGCCCCCCTCCAGAACAAGGAGGGACTCCTATGGAGGGAGGACCGGATTGTGGTGCCAGAGGATGCCCGAACCTTAGTCTTGGGACATTGCCATGACCACCCACTGGCAGGACATTTTGGACCGGTCAAGACCCTGGAACTTCTCCGGCGTTCCTTCTGGTGGCCGGACATGGCCAAGGATTGTAAGATCTACGTGGGCTCCTGTGCCATCTGCCAGCGGAACAAGCCTTCAAGGAACAAGGCATGGGGCCTGCTACGTCCATTGCCCATCCCTGAACGGCCCTGGCAGAGAATCTCCATGGACTTCATAGTCGAGCTCCCTCCTTCGCTGGACCACACAGCAATTCTCGTGGTTGTGGACCGCTTATCCAAGATGGCCCATTTCATCCCTTTACGGAAGACTCCATCTGCAGCCGAGACGGCACAAGTCTTTATTCGAGAGATCGTTAGACTGCATGGGGTTCCCGAAGACATCGTCTCGGACCGAGGGGTGCAGTTTACCTCGCGGTTTTGGAGGGCGCTGTGCAAAGCCCTGGATATCAAGCTGTCTCTTTCCTCGGCATTTCACCCTCAGACCAATGGCCAGACCGAGAGGACCAATCAGACCCTGGAGCAATACCTGCGATGCTACACATCATTCTCTCAGGACGACTGGGCGCCACTCCTCCCTTTGGCAGAATTCGCGTACAACAACGCTTGCCATTCAGCAACTGGGCAGTCCCCGTTCTTCGCCAACTATGGGTTTCATCCGGTCTTCCTCCCGGACTTGGTCCCGGAATGCCCGATTCCAGCGACGCAGGATGCACTGACCTTCTTCACCTCCAACAATAAGAAATTACAGGAAGCCATCCGTCAAGCCCAAGAAGACTACAAGAGGGCTTTCAATAGGAAGCGAAGAGGGAACCTGGTGTTGCAGCCCGGAGAGAAGGTTTGGCTGGCTACGTCAAACTTGAGGATGCTTTGCCCGTCGAAGAAGTTGGGACCTAAATTCATAGGCCCTTTTTGCATCAAACGGATGGTCAATGAGGTGGCCTATGAACTTGTTCTCCCTGACACACTCAAGATCCACCCTGTCTTCCACGTGTCCCTGTTGAAACCGGTAGTCCCTGATGCCTTCCCGGAACGGGAATCCAGGCCCCCGGAGGCCGTAACGGTTGAAGAGGAAGAGGAATTCGAGGTGGAGGCAATCTTGAAGTGCCGTCGAAGGGGGGGCCAGACCCAATTTCTCATCAAGTGGAAGGGCTACGGCCCTGAGGACAATTCGTGGGAACCAGCCCATAATGTCCATGCACCTAGGCTTGTCCGGAGGTTTCTTTGTGATCACCCGTGGTGGAGAGATCGGGTGGGCATCCGGAGGTTGCCCGTAGGGGGGGGGCAATGTCAGGGATCCCCGCGATCCGTCCCTCGATGGTCCCGGCGCAGGCGCACTGCTCCTCCCAGTACACGGGCACTAGGTCCGGGCCGGCCGCGGCGTTCGAGTTCGCGCATGCGCAGTAGAAGCCGCGGCCGCCCGCTGGGCACCAATGGCAGCGCAGGG
Organism: Staurois parvus; assembly: GCF_062004578.1. Lineage (NCBI taxonomy): Eukaryota > Metazoa > Chordata > Amphibia > Anura > Ranidae > Staurois > Staurois parvus. The sequence continues at coordinate 2,826,785 of NW_028318023.1, read as the reverse complement.
CGGGATATTTAAAGGTCCCTGAGCTGTCATTTCGTTGCCTTCTGGTCTTACCTGCATTCCTGATCCTGTGAACCTGTATCCTGTAAGTTATTGACCCGGATTGCTCTTGACCTTGCTGATTTCTCCTGCCCAGACCCTTGCTTGCCTGACCTCTCTCCCTGGATGCCCCTCTGTAGATCTGACCTCCTGTTGCTGACCTGGCGTGTGACCCGACGATTCTCTGCCTGCTCCCTTGTACCTTACCGTCCTCTACATTACCAACTCGGCCTGTCTGACTACGCACTTGCTCAGCCATCCATCCATCCATCCCATCAGGGTCACCCGACCTCCTCACATTTGGCTCTCCCTGGTTGGAACCCCTGGCGGACACCCCTACCACTGACAGGTGTGCTCAGTAGAGGCGACCTGGTCTCAGGGTACTACAAGTCCATCCCCACCATCAGGGGCCCTGGTGAACAAGTACCCTGGGGCTTAGATTCCGCGCTCTGGGCACGCCTGACCGGTGGAGTGCTAGTGGTGCCGCTCGGCGGTCCCTCACAGAAACCCTGAGGAATCTACTATACAAGGGGGCCAATGCCCTCTACATAGTTACATATTTAGTCTGGGTGAAAAAAGACAAGTCCGTCCAGTTCAACCAATAGAAGGGAAAATAAATAAATAAATACAATTATACAATTCTATATACACAATCCTATACCCACAGTTGATCTAGAGGAAGGCAAAAAACAACAACAAAGCATTGTCCAATTTATTCCAGCAGGGGAGAATATTCCTTACTGATCCCCCAAAACATAATAGGATATTTCCTGGATCAACTTTACCTATAAATATTAGTATCCAGTTATATCATGTGTATCCAGGAAATAATCCAGGCCTTCTATAAAATTATCTACTGAGCTAGTCAAAACCACCTCTTTAGGGAGTCTACTTTACATTTGCACAGCTCTTACTATGAAGAAGGCTTTCTATATTTGGAGATTAAATCTCTTTTTCTCCAGATGTAAAGAGTGCCCCTTGACCTCTGTGATGACCCTAAAGTGAATAACAACATCAAATTCACTATATGGACTACTTATGTATTTATGCATGTTGATCATATTCCCCCTCAGTCTCCTCTTCTGAAGAGAAAATAAATTCAGTTCAGCTAATTTTTCCTCATAGCTGAGCTCCTCCATGCCTTTTATTAGTTTGGTTGCCCTGCTCTGCACTCTCCAGTTCTCCAGTATACTTTTTGTGGATTGGTGCCCAAAACTGAACTGCATATTATAGATGAGGTTTTACTAATGATTTGTACAGGGGTAAAATGATGTTTCTCTGCGGTCCATACCCCTCTTAATACAAGAAAGTGTTTTTGCTTGCTTTGGAAATTACAGCTTAGCATCACATGCTATTATTAAGCTTATGATCTACCAGAACACCCAGATCCTTCTCCACCATTGACTCGCCCAGCCGTTCTCCTCTTAGTATGTATGATGCTTGCATGTTTTAGGACCCAAGTGCATAACTTTACATTTATCAACATTAAACTTCACTTGCCACACAGTAGCCAAATTACACAGTGCATTGGAGGCTGGCTTACAAGTTGGAGATATCCTGTAAGGATGTTATTCCACTGCATAGCTTGGTTTCATCTGCAAACACTGACATAGTACTTTTATTTCCAGACTCTATATAATTTATAAATATACTAAAAAGTAGGAGTCCCAACACTGGACCTTGGGGTACACCACTGATAACCTTAGACCATTCAGAGTATGAATCATTAACCACTACTCTCTGAATACGGTCTTTCAGCCAGTTTTCTATTAATTTACAAACTGATTTTTCCAAGATATAGTGAAAGCAGGGTTCTGGGTTAAGTAACACTTTAAGTGGTTTTAATTTTTCAGTATGTGTTTGTTGCTTACAGCTTACATTAAATGAAACCATGTTATGGTCACTGCTACCCAGATGTTCTTTTATATGAAAGCTCTGCATGGTTTGAGATTACCAGGTCCAGCAGAGTATCCTTTCTAGTTGAGGCCTCTATGAACTGTACCATAAAACTATCTTGCAATAGGTTTATAGATTTTTGTCCCTTAACTGTTCCAGCAGTACCATTACTCCAGTCAATATCAGGGTAGTTAAAATCCCCCATTATTATCACTGTCCCAGCCCTTGCAGCCCTTTCTATCAGTGCAAGGAGCTGAGTCTCCTTCTCCTATTAACACTCGGTTGTTAGTAACAAACACCAATGATTAACTAATTAATGCAGTTCCACCCATAATGCTTCAGCCTCATCACTCTCTCCATCAACTAGGTTCTCTTTTACACTCGCTTTGAGATCACTTCTCTCAAAGAGACATACACCACCACCTTTGCGTTTTACCCTGTCCCTCCAAAAGAGAGCATAGCGAGGAATATTAATAGCCCAGTCATGTGAAGAATGAAGCCAAGACTCAGCAATATCAACCTTCTCGACCCTTTACAGTTTGGCTTTCCCCCTATACACTCCACTGAAACTGCCCTACTAAAACTCTCTAATGACCTACTAACTGTAAAAACCAACGGCCACTATTCAATACTCCTACTACTCGACCTCTCCACGGCTTTTGACACGATTGACCATCCTCTCCTCCTCAAAAAACTACACTCTCTTGGCCTCAGAGTCTCCGCTCTCTCCTGGTTCTCCTCCTATCTATCGCAGAGCTCCTTCAGGTCTCTCAAGGTTCTGTGCTTGGACCCCTTCTCTTCTCCATCTACACCTCCTCCCTTGGTCACTTGATAAACTCCCATGGCTTCAATTACCATCTCTATGCCGATGACACGCAAATCTGTCTACCGCTCACCTCACCCCTTCAGTCTCCACCCGCATCGCTAGCCTACTGACATATCGGCTTGGATGTCACTCCACTTCCTCAAGCTCAACCATTCCAAAACTGAGCTCCTAGTATTCCCCCCAGCCCGTGCCACCTCCACTGACTTCACCATAAATATCGATAACACAATCATTAGTCCATCCCCTCATGCCAGGGTACTAGGTGTAATCCTAGACTCCCATCTGTCCTTCCAGCCCCAGATCCAATCGCTGACAAAATCATGTAGACTTCACCTCCGCAACATCTCCAAGGTACGCCCGTTCCTAACCTCGGAAACCACTAAGCAACTTATTCACTCCCTTGTCATATCACGTCTCGACTATTGTAACTCCCTCCTCATTGGCCTACCTCATCGCAGGCTATCCCCCCTTCAATCTATCATGAACGCTGCTGCCAGACTCATCCACTTCACTAACCGCTCTGTATCTGCCACCCCTCTCTGCCAATCCCTCCACTGGCTCCCAGTTGCCCAACGGATAAAATTCAAAACACTAACTATGACATACAAAGCCATCCACAACACTGCCCCAATTTACATATCTGATCTTATCTCTAAATATCACCTAAACCGTACACTCCGCTCCTCGCAAGACCTCCTACTCTCTAGCTCCCTTATCTCCTCCTCCCATGCTCGTCTCCAAGACTTCTCTAGGGCATCACCTATCCTCTGGAACTCCCTACCCCAATCTATCAGACTTTCACCTACTCTACTTACCTTTAGGCGATCATTGAAAACCTATCTCTTCAGGGAAGCCTATCCCGCCCTCTGCTAATACTGGAATCCTCTACGCTTCCAATCACTCCATCCCCCACAGTTTTACCTATTGTACCACTTACCCCTCCCTCCTAGATTGTAAGCTCCAAGGAGCAGGGCCCTCAATTCCCTCTTGTATTGAACTGTATTTTTACTGTATTGTCTCCCACTATAATGTAAAGCGCTGAGCAAACCGTTGGCGCTATATAAATCCTGTATAATAATAATAATATTCATATGAAAGTGCTTGTTCAGACATGGAACGGGGTACACTCTAAGGTCTCTAATAGGCATTCACCTCTTCCTATATAGCTAAATCTCACTCTGTCTGAATTCTTCTCCATACCTGACTCCATTAATTGGGCGTCAAAAGGCATAAAGTATCTAACCCACAACTGCGAGGGTGGTAGATGAAAGACTTTTGACAACAGGTTATATTCCTAACTCTTATCTATTCTGGTACCTGTGGCAATGCATATCAAGCTCAGTTTAGTTTAGTGTACCTCAAGTCCCTCGGGCTGGAAACTTTCTTTAGGGATGAGACCCTAACTAAACCTCTCTACAATCTAGAAAGCCCTACTGCTTTCTGTAGACGAGGTACATGACACTCTACAATGTAGATGGCGGGAGGAGGTGTCCAGACTGGACTGGGAAGACTGGGCAGACCTATGGGTTTACCCAATGTCACAATTACTGTCTGCCAGGGACCATCTAGTTCAATTTAAAATTCTGCTTAGGATATACTTCATCCCTTCAACCAGCGGCTGAACAGGATTTACCTCTCTTTTCCATTGGATTTTTGGAGATGCGTGACTGAGCCAGCAGATTTTGCCTACATTTTTTGGTACTGCCCTTTAATTCAGACATTTTGGACCAATCTTTCATGTTTAATTTTTATAATAACTACTATTTCAATTTAATTGAGGATTGATATACAGTATGTATATTGGGCCTGGTCCACTCACCGGCACTACTAGGGCACTTACATTTCTTTTAGGACTCCTTGTGTTTTATGCTTGGAAAGCCATAATACTGAAATGGAAGTCCCAGGTGGCCCCCATGCTAGACTATTGGAAGCACCTGGTCAATTCAGCGATTCCACTCCATAAATTTACATATGCTTCTAGGAGCTGCCCCAAAAAATTCTCAGGGTTTGGGGCATTTGGCTTAATTCAACTTCTACAAATGCCTACTCAAAGATGACCTCCCTAATTCAGACTTTTCCTGGACCCTACTGCAGTCCCACATGGAGGTGGTCTGTGTGGTATTATTATTATTAGATGCATACTGTAGGCAATAGAGATTGTTGTGAGGGTTCAGTACCCTAGAAGATGCCACTGACTATATCATTGGGTAAATTGTCCACTCTGTTTTCTTGTCTTGGGCTGAGTGCACACAACAGTAAGATATTGTTCTGAATGTTTGGCTATATAGTTTTCTATTGTATCTGAGGGAACCATGGTATGCCCAAAAGGCTCTTTTTTGTACTTCACTTTTCATATAAAACTCAATAAAAAAAGTTGGTAAAAAAAGTCGTTTATCCTGGGGTGTAGCTTTAAAAATACATTGTGGTTTGTCAAAGCAGGCCTCAGCTTTTAGTTTACTGAGTTTGGAAGATTTGGGGTTTTTTTTCAAATCTGATTTCTCCATGGTTCAACTTTTCAACTTCATTTCCCAATTTTGCTACCCATCCTTGATTTGCCAGAACGCAAACTGTTCTGCTTTTGTCCATGAATTTTTTTAATGATTTTATATTCACTTCACAGCAGTTTTTTTTACATTTCCACCATGTTTAATCTAAAAAGGTGTCTGTGTTCTTTTAAGAGAAGGGTGCTGTAGCAGTGGATTATTTGTACATACAAAGCCCTATCTATCTCTATCCTGTGAAAGTGCTGTATCTCAGTAGAAGAAAGAGTGTTTGATCGTTTTCCCCATCACACAGTTAATTGACTGGATGATCAAAAACCTTTCTTCTCCAAAACTACGTTACCTTTGCAGGTAAGAGACACACTGTGCTTTTCTATAAAGAAAATGCTCATTGACCTTTGCAGAACCAAATGCTGCACCTGACATTTTCTGTATTCTTTTACTATTATATGTCTAGTGACAATGTTCAGCATGAAAATGTGACAATGGCAAAAAAGTATGCATATTTCTTCCCAGTTATTCTCCAGTATGCTTCACATTAGACAGACTACATATATGCTATATTTTCATGCTGGTAATGAAGCGCTCAAAATGATGTGATGTCTGCAAGGTAATCTCATTAGCCATTTTGATGGTGCCTGGCTGTTTCACTAAGCTCAGTCGTCATTTGCCAAGACTAGAGATAAGCCTAAGCTTCAGGGGTTTTTTGCATGTGGGGTTCCCCAGGCTCCAGAAGAATTGGAGGAGTACCATGCTGTTTTTTTTTTACAGCTCCCCCCTAACTTCTATATCAGACCCTCATCTAGGATAAAGATTTGGTATAGATGACTGGAATCCCTGGCCACTTTGCTTACAAACTGAAAAAAGCCATCAGAGAGCTGTCACTTTGATGACAATTTAACAACACTTTTTTCTTTGTACATGTCAGTTTTGCAGTATTAGGTTGTATACATCACATGTCATTTAATGCAATTTTTCATCTGCATAAGAATAACTAAAATTGCTGCTCCCCACCGAATGTATTTTTATATATTTTTTTTTGCTTTAATACATGTCCCCCAGGGCAATGCTTAATACTCCACCCCTTTTCTTTTCCCAGGCGATTTTTTTTGATAATCCATAGAATATTAGCCTAGAAAGTGGCTTTACAGTTTTTCAGTAATTAGCTCCCATGGACTTCAGGGGGCTTAGGATTTGACACCTCACCTATAAGTAATGTTCACTGAACTGAATCTGTCCTTAGCCGAACGATACCTTTATTTTCAGCAGTGACAGTAAATAGCAGTCACGTAGTTGAAATTAGCCACTGCTATGGCAAATAACACATGCCTTATGGCTTAGTCAATGGAGCTTATAGCTATTTTTAATTTATGACCTGTCTGGCCCGCAAACACATATAGAGGTAACCTTTAGTGTAAATGACATACCTGCCTAATAGTGCCTAATAGTGCCATACTCATGTATAGTAAATTCTCAATCAAGTCAGATCCTCTCTTTCTGTACACTGTGCCCCAGCCTGTTGTTTCATTGTAATATGCCATGGTATGTCACTGTGTCATCGGTTAATGGTGGAAGTGATTATGAGAGCCTGTCAAGTGGTCCCACTTGACTTGGTATTGCAAGTTTCATTTGATGGCTTTACTTTTAGGGCTCATGTACTCGGGGCGTTTGGAAAACTATTCTGAATGATTGAAACTGTCTGCTGGAAAATGTAGGTTACAAAACGTCAGTTTGCATACTGCGTTTATGAGCGTTTGCATTTAGAAGCGTTTTTAAAAGATAACCTCAAGAGACCTTCCCAAATGCCCAGAATGTACTGAAAAACAGTAAAAAATTAACTATTTCAGACATTTTGAGAGAAATTGACAGAGCAGAAGCAGAGAGAACAGTATGTTTTGAGATCACCTGTCTTTTCTGGTTGTATTCACTATGGATCCCATCATGGGCATAATGCAGCACGTTCTGCTATTTGTTCCGTCACGCGAAACCTGGAACTGACTGCACTGGTGTACTAGGTCTATTTGAGTACCTGGAAAATGCTTTGCATGCATTTCTGATGATGAAAAAAGGCACTGGACAGCATCTGGACATGGAACAGTTAAAAAAAAAAACGCTTCTAAACGCAAATGATTATAAACACGGTTAACCACGTTTACAAGCGTTTGGCGTTTGAAATGCCGGTAAAATCTACTCCTGAACGCAAGTTTGGTGCGATCAAAAAAAGACTGTAAACTCAACTGTCTGTAAATGACTGTGTGTACATGGACACATAGGAAAACATTAGGGAGAGTTCAAGGGTTGCTGAAAAAAAAAATGCAGAAAAGCTCCTGAACGTGAGTTTATCAGCTGCAGTGTACATGAGCCCTTAAAAGTAACCTGGGAATGCTGACAACTTGCTGCTGACGTCATTAATTATGTGGATTTGTTGGTCTCAAAAATGCTTTTTGGAAGTGACAACACTTTCTCACTGTACACAACATATAATAATGTTCTTCTCTGCCTGTCCATTTATTGTAATGAATAGCTTGGACTTGTATGCAGCATAAGCCAAAAAGCAAGAGAAAGGAGAGGAAAACTAAGTGCATTGAAGAATAGTGTTGGTTGGTGGTATCAGGGAAAAGGTAGCGAAATGGAGCAGTAATGAGAAAATCAAAGTAAAAAAAAAAAAATTGAGAATGAGAAAGGAAACAGATACATCAGAACTGTTATGACGTTGACCAGCATGAAACATATAAACAATTTAATTTCTTTTTATAAGCTAGGTCCTCATCACCCACTGCTGCAGTTAATTACACTTATGTGAGTTTCTGCTTTCCTTCAGCAGAGTTAATTAAGCTACCATGCAGGTCTGGTATTTCCAGCTATATCTGTACAATTGTAAATATGTACATGTGAGCTAACTTTCTAAACATTCTGTAATTAACATCTTTGCTGCCAGACCTTGGACACCACTCTAAACTTCAAGTGGCCAGACCATTTTGTTTTTGCAGTTTTTCACTTTTCTTTTTTATACATGTAGCACTACTCCTTTAGGAGTCGCTGAGTTATGTTCAGGCTCCCTATCGCTCTGGACCCTTCTTTGAAAGACCAACCCCTGCTGACACCACAGTACTCTTTTGACCAGAGTAAGTTATCACCAGTAAATAGACACAAACAAATTAGAAACAAGTTTAATGAGGTTTATATTAAACTTGTAAGTGTAGCCTGCCCAGAGGACTAATCAATTAGACTGGCCGTTGCTAGCAAAACCACAAATGTGTACCAGTGAACAAATGTGTAAGTACAAATATAAAAATTGCTGCTCTGCCTCTACTAAAAAAATTATGGATAAACACAATACTGCATCAAACTCAGGTTTCAGTGTCGGAGGAGGAGCCTAATCTTGGCGGTGTGAGAGAGGGCGATGTGAGCGCTCTCCGCAGGATAACCGCCCTCCTTCCCTTGATGTTCCCCATGGAAGCTGCTAAAGTCCCCGACTGAGATCTTACGGAAGAGGGGGGTCCTGAGAGTGAAGCGGAGGAGACGGAGCTGCGGGAGTTCTGGACGGTGAGACGGCTGGGAATCTCTCGCCTGTGACTGCTGGGACTGCGGGTGACGGGAGGTGGCCACGTGACCCGCCGAAGGGCAGTACTGGGAGACGGAGAAGCCGGCCGGCTTCCTGAGGCAGAGGGAGACCCCGGCTTTCCGACTCAACAGGAGAGGAGGGAGAGAGAAACGGCTGGCTTCCTTTGAAACCGAAGCCGCTCTGGCAGAGAGATATACATGACCGTCGGTACCCACGAGAGAAACGGAGAGAGAGAGAAGAAAAGAGCCTCGGAGAACCCCCCCCTCACCTCCCCCCTCCCTCTTCTAACCCCTCTCCCCCCCCCCCCCCCCGTAGCTGAAGGGAAAAGGAGCAGAGCCACACCAGAATGCTGACAGCCTCACTGAAATGAAGCAGCTGGAAGGAGGGTGAGTGAGACTATCTGGACTATATATCAAATGTGTTTATGGATAACTTCTTGGTGTGGCAGAAGAAATACATATAGAGAAAAAGGGGGAACCACCAAATAGGTTGAAGAAAGTAGAACTTACCTAAAGGACTTATTATCAGTACATATCTTAAAGTTTAAAAGGAGAACTCGGATACATTTAAAAATATGAAGAGCAAAAATAGTAAAGGGAATGCCCCTAAACACGCCCAATCAGGAACAATTAGAAAATTTACATCTCAAGGTAATGTGACCCCAGAAAGAACTCAGGGGGCAGGTGAAAAAAGTATAATGGAGAACAGTATGGATAAAAGCGCCAGATCTCCAGTGGAAATGGATAATAATCAACAAATATCAGGAGAAATAGAGTTAAAGGAAAATGAAGGAGAACTACAAATCCCAAATAAAAAGGAAATGGCAGAAATGTTTAAAAATTTGGAAAAATCAATTAAACAGGAAATGGGAATTATTCGGAAAGATCTGGGACATCTCTTGACTAGAGTAGAAGATACAGAAGAAAAAATCAATAAACATGCTCAAACTCTTTCTGAACTGAATAACCAGATATTAAAGATTAGGCAAGAACAGAAAAAACTGGGATATAAACTGGAGATACAAGGTAACATACACAGGAAAAATAATCTCAGGATAAAAGGAATTCCGGAGCTTATACAAGATAAAGAATTAAGAGAGAAGATACAAAAAATCTTAAACTCCATTATGGGTAGACCTAGAACAGAGATATGCATATTGGACAATATATATAGATCAGGAAAGGCCCAACGAGACCGGGTGGAAGAGAGACCGAGAGATGTAGTGGTTCAATTTAATAAAATTGGAGAGAGAGAAGAAATATGGAAGAAGATAAAAGGAAGATATAATATTGAGTATGAAGGAAAAAATATACAAATCTTTGCAGACTTGACACCTGAGACATTATGGAGAAAGAGATCACTGAGACCTTTAATAGAACAGATGAAAAAACAAAACATACAGTATAGATGGAGTGGCTCAATGTATCTAATCGGTTGGAAGAATGGAGTTACTGCATACCTGAGATTTCCTGAAGATTTGAGAGATTTTTTTGACAAACTTAACATCCAAAGAGTAGAGGTTCCAGGTTGGGAGGTTGAGGGAGGGGAAAACGCCGAGGGAAAAGAGCAATGGCAGCAAATTAGAAGAAAGAATAAAGAAGGGATGGAAAGGGGAACATTGAGGGAATTGGAGGGACGGTGAACCGTACAAGGTTAGAGTTCAACCTCAGGGCCAAGATCCAAATGTGACAGTAAGCTCACAAAGGATTAGATGGTAAAAAATAGGCCTGATGGGAGGGGGGGGTTCGAGGGGGGAGGGAGGAGTGAGGTGCTGGGGAGGGGGGAGGTGAAGAGGGAGGGCGGTGGGGGGGGAGGAGGTGAAAGATGGTATAGGGGGAAGGTTTTAAAAATACTCTGCATAGGGATGAGATGTACTCAAGAATTATGGAAGATATAAAATTTATAACATATAATGTAAAAGGGTTGAATAGTCCTGGGAAGAGATTTAAGCTATTTAAGGAGTTACAACACAGAGAAGCCTCGGTAGTTTTTCTACAGGAAACGCATTTTGAGATTAAGTCAAATATTAAATTAAATACTAGAAACTATCCAACATGGTTCTATGCAGACTCCCCAATTAAGAGAGCCAAAGGGGTGGCAATTGGGTTCGCTAAAAATGTAAGGTGGGAGGTGGAAGAGAGAGAGACAGATCCTGAGGGGAGATTCTTGTTTCTGAGGGGCAGATTACAGGAAATGGAGTGTACAGTGGCGAATATTTCTTGCCCAAATAAGAGACCAGAGGTATACCTGAAAGGGATATTAAGAAAATTGAGGGACTTTAAAAAGGGAAGATTGATAATGGCGGGAGACTTGAATTTATGTCTAGATCCACAGATGGATACAACATCTCGTGTGCAACGAGAGGGAGGTAGGTCTATGAAGGCTTTGAAGAAGGAGATATATGAAGGTCAACTAGTGGATATATGGAGGATAATGCATGGAAAGGAAAAGGACTATACTTTCTTCTCTAATGCACACGAGATTTATTCTAGACTGGACTATATAATGGTAGAACATCAACTTATCGAGAGGGTGGCCAAAGTAGAAATAGAGACAATGACTCTCTCAGACCATGCCCCAGTTATAATGAAGGTGAGATGGGGGAGACAACTGACAAGGGGGGTAGGATGGAGATTAAACGAGGCCCTTCTATTAGATCAAGAGACTGATCAGCAGATCAGACGGGAAATAGAAAGATATTTTCAGGAGAACGAAACAGGAGATGTTTCAATGGCCACTGTCTGGGAGTCCCATAAGGTATATATTAAGGGTATATTGATTGCGGTAGGGGCAAAAAAGAAAAGAGAAAGGAGTAAGAAAATGACAGGGATCTTAAAAGATATAAATGACCTGGAACAGATCCATAAAAATAGAATAACATGTGAGATAAGACAGAAGATAATAGGAAAGAAGAAAGAATTGGAGATATTAATGGAAGAAGAGATGAGGAGAGTACTTAATAAAGTTGCAGCGGAGAGGTACAGATGGGGAGATCGTCCAGGAAAATATATAATGAAGGCCCTGAGAAAAAAGAAAAATAGAAATTACATAGAAAAAATAAGAAACCCCAAGGGAGAAACGGCTCACTCTACTAAAGAGATTGGGAAGGCGTTTGAGGAGTATTACAATAAGTTGTATAATATTAAGTCTCAAAACTTAGTAAATAATAGTGAAAATGAGAACAGAGAAAAAAGAAAGGCATATTTAAAAAATGCAGGACTACCAAAGATAGATAAAGATCTATTGAAATCCCTGGAATTAGAAATCACACAGGAGGAAATAAAAATAGCACTAAAAGACACTAAGGTGGGGAAAAGTCCTGGCCCAGACGGATACACCGTGAGGTATTATAAAAAATATAGTGAACTATTAATACCAAAGTTGAAGGAATATATGAATGCCCTGGGGGGAGAAATGGAGATTAGACAGGAATCCCTACAAGCTCATGTAACACTTATACACAAGGAAGGGAAGGATCCTACTCAATGTTCAAGCTATAGGCCAATTGCACTCCTAAATGTAGATACAAAGTTATATGCGAAGGTCTTAGCAAATAGGATCAAGGACTTGATGCCAGAATGGATCCAGGGAGATCAGGTTGGCTTTGTATCAGGGAGGGAGGGTAGAGATAACGGAATTAGAACTCTGTTGTTGATCCAGAAAGCTAAGAAAGGGAAAACCCCGGCAGTGATTCTCTCGATCGATGCTGAAAAAGCTTTTGATAGAGTAAACTGGAGCTTTATGATGGACACCCTAGAGATCATGGGGGTAGGTAGTAGAATGAGGGAATGGATAGGAAAATTGTATAAAATGCCATCCGCGGTTATTTTGGTCAATGGTGAAAAATCGGCACCTATAAGGATGTCAAATGGGACTAGACAGGGATGTCCACTGTCCCCTTTGTTGTATGTGTTAACATTGGAACCCTTACTAGAAACAATTAGGAGGAATACAGATATAAAGGGAATACAAATAGGGGAAACGGAACATAAGGTGGCAGCTTTTGCAGACGATCTGTTGTTCTACGTGGGTAATCCTAGGATAACACTCCCGAATTTAATGAAAAGCTTAAAGGAATATGGAGAAATATCAAATCTAAAAATCAACCCGACAAAAACTGAGATCTTGAATATAAATCTCCCGAATAGTGAGAAAGAAAAGATAAAAAAAGAATTCCCTTTTACATGGAGAGATAGAGAGATAAAATACTTAGGAGTTAAACTTACTGCTTCATATTCAAAATTGTACAAATTAAATTATATTTCCCTTTTAAACGAGATTAAGGAGGAACTGAAGAAATTGGGAGGAGGAATCCCCTCCTGGTTAGGACGAATAAATCTGATAAAAATGATAATTGTACCCAAAGTTTTGTATAAATATCAAATGATCCCAATAAAACTCCCAGAAGCATTTTTTAAAGAAATTAAAAAGATGATAACAAAATTTATATGGAAAAATAAAAAATCTAGAATATCGTATGATTTGATAAGTAGACGAAAAGAGAGAGGGGGACTGGGAGTGCCAGACTTTAGGAGATACTATAATGCTGTAATTTTAACAAGAATTTATGATTGGACACACAATAAAAGGGGGAAAAGATGGGTGAAGATAGAAAATGATCTGAGCGGAGTTGACCTGAGTAGAAACATATGGGCACCAACACAATATAGAGGGTTAAAAGAAACCACGAGTGTGTTTACATTGAACGTTTTAAGGGTTTGGGATAATCTACACAAGTATATGCACTGGGATTTTAATTCACAATTAATGTCACTAAGGAATATGGAATACTTTCCACCAGGTATTGAGGGGAGTATGGGAAAATGGATTAAAAAGGAAGACATTCAACTAAGGGATATTATGGACGGAAAGAAGTTGAAAACACTGAAAGATTTAAAAAAGAGTGGAGGGGAACTTTTTAATAAGATTGATGAGTGGAAATATCACCAATTAAATCACTTTGTTGAGAGTCTTCCGAAACCCATAAGAGGGAGAAAGGAGTGGAACATGTTTGAGAGGTTACTGGAATCACGGGGAGATGGAAAACGGGGCACGGCAAAAATTTATAAAATTCTTACCGAATTAGTTACGGAATTAAAACCAAGCTATATAGCAAAATGGGAAAGGGATTTAGGAGTGGAGATAGATGAGGATAAACAGAGGAAGATATATAGACTCACACACGAGAACACTAGCATGAGAGAGGTGGAGGTAAACTATAAAAGTTTAGTAAGATGGCACATTACACCAATTCTGGAGCACAAAATAGGTATAGAGAAAACACAAGAGTGTTGGCGTGGTTGTGGAAAGATTGGTACATGGTTTCACATCTGGTGGGAGTGCCCAAAGATACAAAATTTTTGGGAGACAACGGTCAACTTAATTGAGAAAATCTCAGGAATAAAGATAGGATTAGACCCACAAGTATGTTTATTACATAAAACAGATTTACCAGTGAATAAATATAAAAACTCGGGTATATGGTACTTTGTGAACGCAGCGAAGGGTTTGATACCTAAATTCTGGCATAGCTTGGAGGTTCCGAAAGAGAAGGATTGGGTAGAAAGAGTGAATCAGATTAGTAGGATGGAGAAACTATACTATACCCAGGAAGATAAGATGGAGATATATAACAGGAGATGGGAAAAATGGGAAGACTTTGTACACCATAGGAATATATATGAAGTAATGCTAGGAGAAGATTCTTAATTTTATATAGATGGAAGTAAGAGAAAAATGCAGAGTGGGAGGGGGGAGGGAAGGGGTAGGGCATAAGGGTAGAGGGAAGGGAAAAGAAGAAAAAGGAGGCAATAGAAAGAGAATAAGAGTAAGATTATTATATGAGAATGTATATGAAATGCATTATGTTCTTCTTTCATGTTCCTCTTTTTTTTTTTCTCTTTATATTTAATTATAAATATGAAAATTTAATAAATATTTGAATTAAAAAAAAAAAAAAAAAAAAAAAAAAAAAAACACAATACTGCATAAAGGGTCCCTACAAATGCGCTATACTTCAATGTCCTATGGCGGGTGTCGGCAACCCGCGGCTCCAGAGCCGCATGCGGTTCTTTTTCACCTTGGCTGCGGCTCCGGAGCACACTGCCCACCAGGTGACAGGCAATAGGGTCTTCTGTGTGCCGGGCGCCCGCTCCCCTTCCTCCTCTCGGGCGGCCTCCCCAAAAGTCAGGACTCTGCAGCTAGCCCAGCAATGGGCAAACTACGGCCCGGCAGACCTTTTAATCCGGCCCGCGGAGCGTGGCAAACATTGGCTGTCAGGATGTAGGCGGGGCAGCGTGACGAACTCCTCTCACAGTCCACCCTGAAGACCGGAACGGCGCGGGAACACGGCGAGAGGAACGCACGGAGCAAAGGTAAGTGAATTGACACAATATGGGGAATGAATTACTATAGGGGGGATGAATTACTATATGGGGGATGAATTACTATGGGGGATGAATTACTATATGGGGGATGAATTACTATGGGGGATGAATTACTATGGAGGATAATTTACTATGTGGGGGATGAATTACTATGGGGGATGAATTACTATGGGGGATGAATTACTATGGGGGATGAATTACTATATGGGGGATTACTATGGGGGATGAATTACTATATGGGGGATGAATTACTATATGGGGGATGAATTACTATGGGGGATGAATTACTATATGGGGGATGAATTACTATGGGGGATGAATTACTATATGGGGGATGAATTCTATGGGGGATGAATTACTATATGGGGGATGTATTTTCAGTTTTAAAAATGTGGCTCTCAAAATAAATTTCAATCGTGGTTTTGGCGAGATTTGGCTCAGTGGAAAAAAAAGGTTGCCCACCACTGACCTAAGGCTATGATTGTGATTATGACGATACACTGTGGCCCTGATTAACCCTTTGCTTACTGACTTGCTAGCTTGCTTGCTAACCCTTAAACCCCCTTCATGACCAGAGCGCTTTTTGCAATATATGCAGTGTCGGATTTGTTTTAAATGTTGCAATGGTTTTGCGGCTCCCAGTCTTTTTTTCCCTCTCGGAAACGGGTCCAAGTGGCTCTTTATGTCTTAAAGGTTGCAGACCCCTGCCCTATGGGCTGACAAGTACAATCCCTCCTCACCAGTGACTAAATCATAAATAAAAACCAATATGTATATTCAAAGTGCTCAAACAACAATAGAGTTAAAAATAGCAAATATATAATGCCATCAAACATCAAACTGTGTATACAGTGAATTTATATGAAACCAATGTGTATGTATATTAATGTCCCATTAACTGTGCAAAAATATGAACGTTCCAAAGAAATTCCAAAAAAATCCCCATCAGCATCCAAATGAATACTAAGTGATACAATAGTTACTCTTCTTATCCATAGCAATTCTCTGTGCATAGTGCTCCAATTAGTGCTCCCCCTCCAGAGCTCCACTCACCACAGATAATTGACCACCTTGAATGGTAGGTCAAATATCGCATTAGATGTTGCAGCTCTCTCCTGCAGAACATTGGCCATCTGTGTGGCTTTGACACCTCTATACCTGATGACGGACTCCATATGTGGATACACCTCTAGACCAATCGTTTGCGAAAACTCCTCCAGAACATCCACAGTACTCCTGCGCCAGACAGTTGTATTTTCCAAACAGCCAAATCAGTACAAGCATACAGATACATCCAACTAGTGAGAATGCTGCTGTGATCCTCTTCACAGTGTTAATTGTCACCAGTGCTTGGGGTCCAGTGTTGTTGACTTCTCGAGGAATCAGGAAGCTTCCCAGGAATTCCTCAGGAAGTCAACAACACTGGACCCCTGGCACTGGCATTGAAGTATATGCACATTTGTAGGGACCATTTATGCAGTAGGGTGTTTATTTATCCATAATTTTTTTAGCAAAGGCAGCACAGCAATTTTTATGTTTATATTAAACTTGACTGTAAGCTCGGACAAACAGCATAAAATGATAATGATTAGCAACACTAAGCAAAGAAAACAACACATACAGCAAAATCTCAGTTAGTGTTGGCAGTCCTTCTGTTCAGAAGTTAACCCGAAACCCCAAACCTGAGGTGTTTCTAGTCTCCAGTGAGCAAGGAAAACTATAAAAAGGTTGAACTATCTCACTTTGGGCCCTCAGGATCTGATGGCAAGGTTTAAATATTATATAGGAAAGAGCTCTTTAATCAGGGTAGTCAATGCCCCTTTAAGGGGGATCTTCTGAGCGCTCGTTGGGGCCCAGTTGGTGCACTACAATGATTTAGACCTTTTAAGTGAGAAAAAATGAAGGTGACAGTCTCTTAAAGGATTAATCCAAGAGAAAGAAGGAAGGACAAGTACTATCCCTTAAGTGACACTTGACTTGGGTGGTGTCTCTTTAATGCAATAGTCAGGTTGCAAATTCTAGGCAAATAGGTATCAGAAGTTGTCAGAAGCACTTGCTGGAAAAGTGCAACTCTTCTCTGGGCTGTAGTAACTAATGGCAATGGTGATATATGTTCCTTTAAGGGGGTAGGCTGATGGTTAATGAGAAATGATATGGCTTGGCCTGCAGAAGGTGTGCACTGTAGTCAGCTCCAATGATTGCTGTAAATGTATTCAATAATAGAGGCTGGGGGAACTAGGCCGCAACTCCTGTTCTCTATATGCAATGTCCATAATTGTGTGCAGGAAAGTAGCAGATTTGACAGGAATATCAGGGTTCACTTGTTTGGCTGGTGTATGGGACTCTCACCCGATCTGTGGCATCACTCAGGTCCCAGTGGTCTATCATTCTCTGTAGATGTGGACCCCTATAGGTTCTCTGGTCTCACTTGCAGCGTTCCATCTGGGCACTGCGCTTTGAGTCACCTGCCAGCAAAATGCCTCGCTGAACAGGATGGCAAGTCTGACGGTCAGCGGCGACTTCTTGCCTCTCTCCACTTCTTCTCTCCAGATCTCTACCCTCTCACTTCCTGTCCAGTCTCCTGGGCTTCTGTATATAAATGTTCCCGCCCACACGCCAGCTCCTCTGGGAGGTGTAGTCCTCTGACACACTGTGTCCTCAGCAAAGTCCTGAGGTTTAGCCTATGAGGTCCATGGCGCTGTTCTACAGAGTGTGAGTGCCATTGAATTGCAGGACACTGCCATCTAGTGTTTCTTTTAACATCCTGCAATTTCCATTATTGCAGGGTGTTAGACACATATGATATTGTCAGTAAAAGTACACTAAAATCATTATTAGTACTCACAAACACAACATAACTTACAATATTCCCACTAAATCCCGAATAAATCTAAAAGCTGAAACTGCATTGAACTAAAGGATAATTATAGGCATAGTATATTTTTACGTAGTTACATTGGTCCAACTTGGACCAATGAAACTATGCATATACCATACCTGGTTGATGGCCCTGGAAGCTGAAAACCACTGAAATAGAAACAGCTATATCAGTGATCGCCATTTGCTTCCAGGTTCTGTGCTGAGGGGCTAGACTGATACATTGTTCTTATGAACCGCCTGTCCCCCTCCCCCCATGCCTGGGTGCCTCTGCAGAGAGTTGCTTCCTTGCTGCTGGAACATTTGCTTTTGACTCCTTTTTAAATCACAATGATAACAGAAATCACCCAAGTAGCCCCAATAAAAAGTTTACATACCCTGGAATGTTTGGCCTTGTTACAGACACACAAGGTGACACACAACAGTTAAAATGATAATTAATGGTTAATTTCCCTCATCTGTAGCTTTTTAAATTGCAGTTAGTGTCTGTGTATAAATAGGTAATATCCAAAGCCTTGAATATGCCAGTCAGTACTGTTCAATCACTTATTAAGATGTGGAAAGTTCAGGGGTCTTTTGATACCAAGCAAAGATCAGGTAGACCAAGAAAGATTGCAGCCATAACTTCTGCAGCCAGATGAATTGTTTGTGATACAAAGAAAAACCCACAAGTAACCTCAAGAGAAATACAGGCTGTTCTGGAAAAAGACAGTGTGGATTTTATTAAGGAGCACAATATGATAATTCTTAAGTAACAATGAGCTGCATGGTCGAGTTACCATAAAGAAGCTTTTACTGCAACACCTTGACATGCCTCACTGGACTTTTTTGTGGTATTGAAACAGTAAAGACTTCTTTCTGGCAACTTGACCATGCAGCTCATTTTTGTTTAAGAATTGTCGTATTGTGCACCTTAAAAATACCAAACCGTCTTTTTCCATAGCAGTATTTCTCCTGTGGGTTTTTTCTGGCAGTTGTTGCTGCAATCTTTCTTGGTCTGCCAGGCCTTGGCTTAGTATCAAGAGATCCCAGACCTTTCCACTTCTTAATAACCTCAGCGTGATATGGTGTTAATATGATTATACAGTGATGTGCTGCCCGCATAGGATGTGTTCCCACCAGGGGCGGACTGACAACTCATGGGGCCCCGGGGCAATAGGAAATCATGGGGCCTCGTGTCCTCTCCCACACTCAAACTACACCCAAAAAAGCCTATGAAAAGGTACCAGGGGCATCTCATGGGGCCCCCTACAGACCCGAGCCCTCGGGCAGTGCCTGAGTGACTAAATGGTCAGTCCGTTCCCACATACACTAAATAAATAAAAAATATATATATGCAACGCACAAATAATGCTTTAATATATTAGTGTTATAAGTAGATGTACCATAAACATATATCATTGTGCGTAGTAAACAGATATACTCCAATAAATACCAAATATACATACAAAATGTGCAAATCCTTGTGTCATACGTGACAAACGCATATGCCCAAACGTGTGTTGAAATTATCCAAAATTGAACATATGTCCATCAAATAAAATTAAAACATATACATATAAAAACGTGCAAATCCTTGTGTCATAAGTGACAAACATGTGCCCAAACGTACGTTGAAATTATCCAGAATTAAACATATGTCCATCAAAAAAATTAGAACATATTAAGTTCCAAATTCATTAGAAATCACACATCCACGTGATGAACTTACTGTATGCTGTGTTTGAAATTCACCATACGCTATTAAACAAACAGTTTTTATAGTGAATTGTGCTTTTAATACTGCCGTGCTCTGTGTGATATTCAAATCCAACCAGGGGCGGACTGACCAGTAGGGGGCCCCATGAGATGCCCCTGGTACCTTTTTCATAGGCTTTTTTGAGTTTGGGCAAGGACATAGGGGCCCCATGATCCCCTATTGCCCGGGGGCCCCATGAGTTGTCAGTCCGCCCCTGAATCCAACCGAAGTGCAATAGTGTCCCTCTTCAGTGTCCACACACCCCCGACACACTATTGCTCTCACCTTAATGTCTGACCTGTATCCCAGGTCAAACTGCGCTTTTCCCTTTCAACCAGGTAGGTATATTGATGTAACTGTTCTTTCACCGTCAGCTTACTATCAGGTGTATTACTGTTCTTCCACCATCAGCTTACTATCTCCTCCAACTCCACTCCATACATATGAAAAAGATACTCCTCCTAGTGTAGTATTATAAATAAAACAACTTTCTTAAAATACAAAAATTTCCACTCACATTTGATAGTAGCACTGAGATGCATTGAAACAATACGCTTCAGCACTTGTGCAACATGCATACTTTCACGTGTCGCATGTCTACTGATGTAAGCGAGCTCTGTCGTGCACCAGCACATGTAAAGTGTATTACCGCTACATTTGTATGTATGAGTGTGTACATATTTTGTGTGTTTGTGGGGGGAGGTTTGTAAACCTCAGCAGGAAAGGGCATCAAGTTGAAGCATATTTTTTGCATGTGGAAGTCACAGATCCGTGGTTACATGCATATAGCCATGTCTGTCAGTCTGTCATTGATTTGTACAGGCTTCTACCCACTGCTGTACACAAACATCAGCCTGAGCAAATCAATGACAGACTGCCAGACATTGTGGCTGTATGCATGGAAGCGCACATCCAAGAGGTTATATGCATATAAGGATGAAAGAGTGGCTCAGTTTACGTCTAAGTCCTCATCAGGGGCGGACTGACAACTCATGGGGCCCCCGGGCAATAGGGGATCATGGGGCCCCTGTGTCCTTGCCCAAATTCAAAAAAGCCAATGAAAAAAGGTACCAGGGGCATATCATGGGGCCCCCTACTGACCCCGGGCCCTCGGGCAGTGCCCGAGTTTCCAAATGTTCAGTCCGCCCCTGGTCCTCATGCACACTGGGCATTTTTACAGCTGCTGTTTTTCGTTTTTGACGTTTTTTTCTATAGCCAGTAAACTCCCCAGCATGTTGTCCTATGTGTCCATGCACACATAGGCTTTAATCAGCATTTTTTGGCAGGAGCGTTTTTTGGCTGGGAAAAAAAAAGAACTATTGAGTTTTTGTAGCTGTAAAAACACTAACACTGAAAAATGCGGTAAAACGCAGCAAAATGTTGTAAATCTGCGTTTTTGGAAATTTTTTTGAGCAAATATTTTTGGTGTGTAAAAAAAATGCTAAAAACCGCAAACGCATAAAAACGTGGCAAAACTCAGCTAAACACTAATGCAAAAATGCAGAAAAACTTGCGTTTTTGACGTGACTTTACACAGCTAACACTACCAGCGTTGTTAAAACACCCAGTGTGCATGGAGCCTAAGACATATGGTTACATATGTACAGTGTCTGTCACGCTTTCATTGATTCATGCAGGCTGCTGTTCACAGCTGTAGACAAAACACCTTTAATTGCCTGGTACAGGGTGAATGAGTGGTATGTTTTTGTGGCTGCAGCCACCTAGAGCTGCCTGAAAGCATCCTATGTTGGAGAACTAGGAAGCCCTTTGTGTTATATAAGCTTGAACCCCTTATATGAAGCTCATATTTTCTCAGATTCCTTTTTGTGTTGTTCACAACACTAGCAATATTTTTGTGTACCATAATACAGGAAATATTTTGCTTAGCCTGGGAGAGGGACACTGTGGCCATTTCCAGGACCTGGTATAGTATATTGCATTATTGCTCCAGGTCTGTTTTACAATGCTGCTTTACCTTATCCTCCTGCGTTCATGACAACATAGCATGCAGTGAATGAAGTATTTGTATGATACTCTCCCATTATGTAACAGGACAGAAATTACAGTTTTCTGTTTATCTCTTCTCCATGTTCTATCTATTTGGAAATTGTTAATAAAAAGATTGAAAGTAAAAAACAAAACAAAAAAAAATTCACGTGATCCAACGGTTGATGTGGCTGGCCATAGAGTTGATCGGGGACTGGAATGTCTGCAGTCATCTCTATGGTCTAGCAGACTAGAAGCGAGGAACATTTTGTTACTTCTGGTTAGGGAGAAAGCAAACAAGGCCACTTTTTATGAGGGGGAGGGGGGGGGGCATCAGATCAATTTTTTTAAATGATGCTTTCAAGGGTAGAGGATAGATCTGGGGTCTGCACAAAGAGGACCTGTCATACATTATTGCTATCACAAATGATATTTACATTTCTTCTGACAGCAAGAAAAATGATATAAAAAAAAAACAATTTAAGGGACAGTGTACAAAAAAATATATATAATAAAACAAATAATAATTTTTAAAAATTAAAGCGCCCCTGTGCTCACGTGTAGAGGTGAACGTATACATAGGTCGTCCATGCATATCTAAACAGTGTTCGCACCACACATGTGAGGTTTTGCTGCAAATGTTATAGCTCCATAGTTACATAGTTAGTCTGGCTGAAAAAAGACAAAAGTCCATCCAGTTCAACCAAAAAAAAAAAAAAGTTATAATCCTATACCCACAGTTGATCCAGAGGAAGGCAAAAACCCAGAAAAGCATGATCCAATTTGCCCCTGAATGGGGAAAAAATTCCTTCCTGATCCCCCGAGAGGCAATCGGATATTCCCTGAATCAATTTTACCTATTAATGTTAGTAACCAGTCATATTCTGTGTATCATAGTGAAAGCAGTATTTCTAGCACTAGACCTCCTTTGCAACTCTAAAATGGAAAGCTGTAAAAATGTTTAAAGCATCACCTATGGAGATTTTAAAATATCGTTATTTGTCGCCATTCCATGACAGTGCACAATTTTAAAGCATTACATGATAAGTATCTATTTACTTGACATAACATCTTCTTTCATACTGTACAAAAAATTAGGTTATATATTGTGTTTTTTTGGCATTAAAATTAATTAAAGTGTATTTTTTTAAAAAATAAATTGCATTTGAAAAACCGCTGCGCAAATACCGAGACATAAAAATTGCAATGACCACCATTTTATTCTCTAGGATCTCTGCTAAAAATATATTTAATCCATGGGGGTTTTAAGTAATTTTTTTAGCAAAAAATACATATTTTTTTCCTTGTACTGTAAAAAAGTGTCAGAAAAGGCCTGGTCTTCAAGTGGTTTTAATATTATTTATAGTGGAGTAAGCTGATTCACATATGTACATAGATCCAAACATGGTCAAGGCATGTGGTGGTACCTTGGTTGGATCAGTGAAATCAGCCTCAGGCATAGTCTGTAGCCAGAAGTTACAAGGATCACATCCTCCAAACTACTCCACTGCAACACTTGTTAGCAGATCAGTAGTTTTTGTCGTTAGAGATCTCTTCCCACTGGAAGGTCTGCATCACCTTTTTTGAAAACACTCTGATATCCTTGACCAGGGGACTAAAGATGGCTTGTTCCCGGTCCCCCCTGACCATTACCTACCCCCTTTTACCTTAATAATGCCCTTTTATTACAACTATCAATAAATAACATTTAAATAACGTAAAACACAGTATAACATACGTTTTCAAGGTCCCAATAGGCATCAAGAAAAGAGAATACCCTGCTTAAATAGGTCTCCAGTCACAACACCACCAACTCATAGACAACCACCGCAGATACCTCCATCAGAACAACTGGAAGCCGGGTCCCTACAAACTATCTTTCTTGTGCCCACAGTAACCTACGAGGACCTTGCACTCCGCAGGCTGCCCCTCAACACCAACAAGCACAACCACCACCAAAACAAACCATGAAACAATGGGTGGATGGGAGGGAAGTTTTCCTTGTCAAATCCTTCTTCTGACTGAAGCCCCCCTGCCACACCCTGTCAGACCACCCCCTTGTGGCTCCACCCGCCTCCTCCTTAAAACCACTTAAACTCCCCCCTTAATTAATAGGACTCTCCTCTCCCAACCACTTTTAACGCCTGTCATGCCGGCCCTTCGTTCATGTCTTTTTCTTTTCTTCTACTCCGGGCCTCCCTTAATGAGGAATGGATTCTGGATGAGCAGGAGGAGCTGCTCTTCAAGACTGTCACTGAGTTTGGAGCCGGACTTTGATGCGACTTTGAGTGTGACTCCCTGGATCAAAGTTGCATCAAAGTAGCGCAGGCACCTTTTAAAAGTCGCTGCAACTTTAAGTTGCACAAATTTGAAAAGGTGCCATTGAAAAGAATGTCTTCCAACTGTTGATGTCCAAAGTGTAGGATATTGTGTATATATATATATATAGACACACACACACATATATATATATATATATATATATATATATATATATACACACACACAGTTGTGTTCAAAATAATAGCAGTCAGACATCACTAGCCTGATCAATCACTGTTTTTGGTAGAAATGATATTTCTACATGGCAAATAATTTACTAGCAGGTGTAGTAGAGTAATAGAAATCCAACCGACCCAACAGTCATGACATGCATGCTGCTGATTCTGTGTAATTGAATCACTAATTGAAAGGGGCATGTTCAAAATAATAGCAGTGTGGAGTTCTATTAGTGAGGTCATTCATTCTTTGAAAAACAGGTGGCAATTATTGCCCTTATTTAAGGAAGGAAGGCAGCAAAGGTTGTACATGCTGGTCACAGCGCATTTCTCTCTGCAATTCTGAGGAAAATGGGTTGTTCCAGACATTGTTCAGAAGAACAGCGTACCTTGATTAAAAAGTTGATTGGAGAGGGGAAAACATATAAAGAAGTGCAGAAAATGATAGGCTGCTCAGCTAAAATGATCGCAAATGCTTTAAAATGTCAACCAAAACCTGAAAGACGTGGAAGAAAGTGAAAAACTACCATTCAAATGGATAGAAGAATAGCCAAAATGGCAAGAACTCAGCCAACAATCAGCTCCAGGAAGATCAAAGAAGGTCTAAAGTTACCTGTGAGTACTGTGACAATTAGAAGACGCCTATGTGAAGCCAAGCTATCTGCAAGAAGCCCCCGCAAAGTCCCACTGTTGAAAAAAAGACATGTGCTGGAGAGGTTACAATTTGCCAAAGAGCACATTGACTGGCCTAAAGAGAAATGGCGCAACATTTTGTGGACTGATGAACTTAAGATTGTTCTTTTTGGGTCTAGTGGCCGGAGACAGTTTGTCAGACGACCCCCAAACACTGAATTCAAGCCACAGTACACTGTGAAGACAGTGAAGCATGGTTGCACAAGCATCATGATATGGGGATGTTTCTCATACTACGGTGTTGGGCCTATTTATCGCATACCAGGGATTATGGATCAGTTTGAATACATCAGAATACTTGAAGAGGTCATGCTGCCTTATGCCGAAGAGGAAATGCCCTTGAAATGGGTGTTCCAACAAGACAACGACCCCAAACACACCAGTAAACGTGCAACATCTTGGTTCCAGACCGACATGATTGACGTTATGGAGTGGCCAGCCCAATCCCCGGATCTTAATCCAATAGAAAACTTGTGGGGTGACATCAAAAATGCAGTTTCTGAGGCAAAACCAAGAAATAGAGAAGAATTGTGGAATGTAGTCCAATCATCCTGGGCTGGAATACCTGTTCACAGGTGCCAGAAGTTGGTTGACTCCATGCAACACAGATGTACAGCAGTTCTCAGAAACAGTGCTTATACAACTAAATATTCATTAAGTGATTCAAAGGAAAGCAAAATCTTCAAACTTTTTCAGTTTATATAGTGAATGTTTGAGTTTGTAAAGAATACAAATACTGCTATTTTTTTGAACAGTCTAATATTCACTTTTCTTCAATTTTTTTAGAGGAACAACACAAATTTGATATATTTTTCTTCATGCTTTGATTTGGAATAGAATGTGTAGTGTTCCCAATGCATTTGTGTGTATGGAAATAAAAGCTATTAGAAGGATTTTGAGCTTTATTCACTTTTTTCAACACACTGCTATTATTTTGAACACAACTGTGTATATATATATATATATATATATATATATATATACACACACACACACATATATATATATATATATATATATATATATATATATATGGTGCATATTCATTGACCAAAAGGATAGCCAAGGGGGCTAACCTGTTTTTGGATAGATATGTGGAAAGTCAGGGGGAGTTTCAGAGCAGGTTATTTGCAAATCCACCAGCATTGTAAAATGCATTAGATTTGGAAAGAAATAGCTTTTTTAACCCCTTGCTGTCCGGCCGCTGTATATAAACGGCCGGAGAGTGGCAGTCCAGGGCGGGTTGCTGTTCATAAACAGCGCCCGCCATTTTGGACTGTGTGCGCTCCCTGGGAGCACGCAGCACCGCGATCAAGTGCCCACTGTGTCCAGAGAACACTGATTGTCTGTGCGAGGTCCCTATCATATGATCACTGATTGCCCAATCAGTGATCACATGCAGAGTAGTAAGCAAGATGTCACTTCTGACATCATTGCTTACTACGTGTGAAATCTGTGAATGATCACAGAGGTCACATGGTACAAGGCTATTCACAACAGCCTTGTACCATGTGACAAGCTGTGACCAATCACAGCTCACACAGTATTTCTCAATGGCTGCAAGAATATAGCCAGAGAGGAGAAATGGTTGCTTTTACAGCCTTTATGGGTGTAAAAGCAATCAGTGTAAAAAAAAAAAGAAAAAATCTTCATCACCCCCCCACAAGTAGTACAGTGTCACCGTAGTGACACTGTACTGCTAGGGTGAAAGTATGTAAAAAAAAAAAAAAAAACATAAATAATAATATACAAAATTTAAATAAAAATGTAAAAAAAAATTTAAATTATAATTTTTGGTTATAAACTAATTTGGGGTATTTTTTTTTACTAAAAAGATAACTGAATAAATTTTGGCCAAGATTTATGATGAAATATTATTTATTTGCATAACTTTTTTCAAAATTT
The DNA here is from genome assembly GCF_062004578.1 of Staurois parvus. Taxonomy (NCBI): domain Eukaryota; kingdom Metazoa; phylum Chordata; class Amphibia; order Anura; family Ranidae; genus Staurois; species Staurois parvus. Next base: position 2,799,878 of record NW_028318023.1, on the reverse strand, counting down.
TTGGACTTTTTCATTTATATAGCAAAAAAAAATAAAAATCCCAGTGGTGAATAAATACCACCAAAATAAAGCTTTATCTGTCTCAAAACAATGCTAAAAAATTCATATGGGTACAGTGTTGCATGACCGCACAATTTTCATTCAAAGTGCATAGCGCTGAAAGCTGAAAATTGGCCTGCACAGGAAGGGGGTGAAACAGTCTGGTCTTGAAGTGGTTAAAGAGGTGGAGTCTTTACGTATGCAAGAGGGATAAAAACAAGCAATTTTCAATTAAACAGTATGAGAAGTATATGGTAAATGGATTTAAGGCATCTTAAATATTCATAGTGTACTTGTTCATGGTGAAGAAAATTTCAATGTGGGTATTGTGTCCACCTTTGTACAAGGAATTTAAAGATTGCAGTTTTGCCACAAACAAGACAAGGAGTATCTTTTTAACTTTTTAAATAAAATCTATGCATACAGCTGTTCTAGGTCTAGATACATTGTTTGTATTGCATGAGATCAAACATGCTAAAAAAAACAACCAATCAGATTGTTCGACACTTTGGTCAATGGGAAAAGGTGTATATTAGGGAAGGTTTTTCGGTTGAATGGTGACAGGAGAAAGTGGGTCCTCTGAAGGTGTCTGATGATTGCATGAATATTCTAAGTACCCTGTCATCTGCCTTGTCTGTACCTCTGTCTTATAGATTGTTGCTGAGCCCATTAAATCTCTCTCTATAAAAGAACTGTTGGACTTGTTGCTGGGGGAAAATACATTTATAAATACACTTGTCATCCTCTGTGTTGGATATAAGATAACACATAGTTGCATGACAAGTCACACAAGTGTGAATGAAGCCTTCATCTGTTATTTCACCTTTGTGCAATAAACAATTCCAGTTGCCTCCGAAAGAAGCAGACAGTGGTCCTCAAATCACAAATTAAATTGTTCTTGCCTTGCGGCTTTAAATTGAGTTCATTAAGGTGAGATGTTATGTCTGCTAGGAAAGCATTACTGTGCATTGTGCTTGCAAAAAAAAAGAGAAACTGGTTTGCTTTCTCTTCAGTTGTACTAAGAAAGTGTCTGCTTCTGTTTGAATGGACTAAAAATATTTCAAACCACTGCTTTTACTCAGCTATCTAAGACTATTGTACAGTAAAAAGCATTTTCCCCAACTTCTCTAAGAAATGTCTCAGTAGATTGTGTACATGGGATGAAGATACCCTGAGGAAGTTGATAAGTTTTATCATTGTGTCCATTGTTTCAGAAAAATGTTCTGACAGAATGGGTAACGGGACAGTTTGGTGAATGACACAGTGGTAAGCAATAAGGTCATGGTTGTCCTTTTTCAGCCATGCCACAGCTCCTCTCTCCTTTTCTACCATGACAGGGGCATCATCTGTGGTGACTGAGACCATATTTTTCAGATCTATCCTCCTCTTTCTCAGCATGTCCCTAATGACCTTATATATCGTATGTCTTATCCTCTTGTATGTGTCTTACAAAGTTCTTTTGTTTCTTTATAAAAAAGAATCTTACATACATTACATACAAAAGCTGAGCATTAACAGTTATATCTGTTGATTCATCAATAGCTAAGGAAATGCATACTGCACTCTGAATAGCTGCTTCAAGCTGTGCCATTACATCCTCTGTTATTATTTCAGTCTTTTTTGTTGGTGTTGAAGCTGACATTGAGATTTGGTTGCTTTTTTCACATCTCATCTTTTTGTTTTCCATCAAGTAAAGTTTCAGCAATAGAATTCAAGCAGTCCTTTACAAACATATCATCAGTAAATAGCCTTTTGTGGTGCCTCAAGATCCATGCTGCTTTAGGTGAACATTCATTTGGAAGCTTCTGGGCTGTAATTGAATGTGAGAGGACGTTGGTGGGTCTGTCTGGGCTCCCAATTCAGTTGTTTTATTAATATTATTATTATACAGGATTTATATAGCGCCAACAGTTTGCGCAGTGCTTTACAAAATGAAGGTAGCCTTTACAGTTACAATACAATTTGGTACAAGAGGAAACAGAGGGTCCTGCTCGTTAGAGCTTACAATCTAGGAGGAAGGGTTGAGTGATATAAAAGGTAATAGCTGTGGGGGGGATGAGCTGATGGAGGAAATACATGGTGGTTTACTAGGTAGAAGCAGGATAGACTTCTTTAAAGAGAAAGATTTTTAGGGATCATCTAAAGGTGGATAGATTAGGAGATAGCCGGACAGATTGGGGTAGAGAGTTCCATAGGATGGGAGAAGCTTGGGAGAAGTCCTAGAGGTGAGCATGGGAGGAGGTGACACGGGAACTGGAGAGCAGAAGGTCTTGGGAGGATCGAAGAGAGCTGTTTGGTTGATATTTTGAGACCAGGTTGGTGATGTAGCTGCGGGCAGAGTTGTGGATGGCTTAGTAAGTTGTTGTTAGTATTTTGAATTTAATTCATTGAGCGAGTGGAAGCCAGTGGAGTGATTGGCAGAGAGGGGTAGCAGACACTGAACGGTTGGTAAGGTGGATGAACTTGGCAGCAGTATTCATGATGGGTTTTAGGGGAGGTTGCCTATGTTAAGGTAAGCCAATGAGGAGGGAGTTGCAGTAATCGAGTCGAGAGATTGCCAGGGAGTGAATTAGGAGCTTTGTGGTATCATTGGTTAAAAAGGGGCGTATTCTGGAGATGTTGCGGAGGTTGAGGCGGCATGATTTGGACAGGGATTGGATGTGGGCCTGAAAGGATAGTTCAGAATCCAGGGTTACACCTTGGCATGTAGGGATGGGTTGATAGTGGTGCTATTGGTCCTGACTGAGAAATCAGGGGAAGAGGCACGTGGGGAAGGAAATATTATGAGTTCAGTTTTTGATAGATTGAGTTTTAGGAAGTGGAGTGACATCCAGTCTGATATGTCTGTTAGTAAATTGGTTATACATGTGGAAACTGATGGGGTGAGCTGAGGAGTTGAGAGATAGATTTGTGTGTCATCAGCATAGAAATGGTATTGGAAACCATGGGAAGCTATCAGCTGACCCAAGGAAGAAGTGTAGATCGAGAATAGGAGAGGTCCAAGGACAGAACCTTGGGGGACCCCGACAGTGAGAGGAGTAGGAGAGGAGGAAGTAGAGTTGTAAGTGACAGTGAAGGTGCAGTGAGATAGGTAAGATTCAAACCAATGGAGAGTATAGTCATGGAGACCAAGTAAATAGAGTTTTTCGAGGAGGAGGGGGTGGTCAACTGTGTCAAAGGCAGTGGAGAGGTCCAAAAGCAAGAGTAACGAATAGTGACCATTGGTTTTAGCAGTTAGTAAGTCGTTTGTGAATTTTAGAAGAGCAGTTTCTGTGGAGTGTTGTGGGCGAAATTCAGACTGAAGGGGATCGAGAGGTTATTTTCAGTAAGGTAGCAGCTCAGCCGGTTGTAGACTAGACGTTCAACGAGTTTGGAGGCAAAAGGGAGTAGGGAGATGGGTCTTAGGTTGCCAAGATTGGAGGCTTTTTTAAGTATGGGGATGACTAACGCATGTTTTAGAGATTTGGGGAAGATGCCAGTAGAAAGGGAGAGATTGAAGATATGAGTTAAAGAATGAAGGATGGAGCCATAGGGTAACCGTAGTATTTGCGAGGGAACAGGGACCAGGAGGCAGGTGGTTAGGTGGGCTTTAGAAAACAGTTTACCAACCTCTCGTCACGAATTCTATCAATCTTATTTTTGAAGTGATTAGCGATCTCCTGGCAGTGAGTGAATTAGTGGGTGGAGGTAGAGAAGGACGAAGTAGAGAGTTAAAGGTAGAAAATAGTTGACGGGGATTGCATGAGAGGGTGTTAATGAGAGTGATAAAATAGGCCTGTTTGGCAGTGTGGAGACAAGAATTGTATTTTTGAATGGCATATTTATATTGGTCGAAGTCTTGCTGGGTCTTAGTCTTACGCCATAAACGCTCAAGAGCACGGCTATGTGCTTTGAGGCATCTGGTATTGTCTGTTTGCCAGAGCTGTAGCAGTCAAGGCCTAATTCTGTGTGTAGTGAGGGGGCCAATGTGTCCATGGTGGATGACAGGGAACTATTGACAGAAGTGGCCAGGTTGGGGCAGGACAGGGCTGAGATTTTGCTATAGAGACAATCTGTTGCCTAAAAAAGAAAAGAAGGGTAAAGATAACGAAGGTTTCTACGGGTAACTGTTTGGTAGTTGGAAGACAAGGAGGAGGAAGCCAAGGAGAGAGTGAAGCTAATAAGGAAGTGATCAGAGAGAGGAAGAGGAAAGTTGGTGAGGTTTCAAGGAGTGCATAGGTAGGAGAATACAAGGTCAAGGCAGTTACCATTCGAGTGAGTAGAAGCATGTGCCCATTGTTTTAGGTCAAAAGAAGTGGTTAGGCTCAGAAGCTTAGAGGTAGCAGGAGTGTTAAGATTAACAGGGATGTTGAAGTCACCAAGAGTGATAGTTGGAATTTCAGAAGAGAGAAAGTAAGGCAGAAAAGCTGAAAAGTCATCAAGAAAAATTGATACCGGTCCAGGAGGATGATAGATCACAGCAATTCTTAAAGAAACTGGAGAGAACAGATGAATACAGTGGACTTCAATTGAGGAGAGGGACAGAGAGGGAGGTGAATGGAGGACCTGAAAAGAGCTTTGAGGGGATAGGAGGATTCCTACTCCACCTCCTTTCCGTCCCCTAGGCCTGGGAGAGTGAGTCCAAAGGAGACCACCATGGGAGAGGGCAGCAGGAGAGGGAGAGTCAGATTCATGAAGCCAGTTTTTTTGTAATGACAAGCAAGTTAAAGGAGTTTGTGATAAAAAGGTCATGGACAGAGGTGAGTTTGTTACAGACAGAGCAGGCATTCCAGAGGGCACAGGAAAAGGGGAGGCTGGTTCTACCCCTGGCTGTGCCTCCCCTAAGGAAATTTATATTGAGTTGGGTGGGGGAATTGCCAATTAATCAATTAGGAATGCTTAGCAGAGACACGTGACTAGCAGGGCAAACTTCTCACACCAAAGGAGGACTACAAGAGACAAGAGAGTAGGAGGGAAGAGCTGTAAAGATTAGGATCAGCTTATAAATGTGGGTTAGAGAATAGGAGCAAAATAAACACCACAGTAATATGGACCAGAGTTACAGATTTTTGAAGTAGTAAGAATGACCAATAAGAACATTGATAGTTATGAATCAGCTTCAGTTAGAGGTGGATTTTAAAAGCAGTATACAGTAGATTACACATATAGCAGTGCAGAGTGAATTAGCATTCATACATGGCATGGGCGATATTACAGATGGATATTGCTCGCAGACAATTACCACATAGCAGCGCAGAGTGAATCAGCATTCATACATGGCATGGGCGATATTACAGATGGATATTGCTCGCAGACAATTACCTGTGATGGGATAGAGAAGAGTTTTTCAGATGATGCAGAGCCGAAGTGTAATACTTAATCCACGATTAATACTTTATCCATGATGATAGTTGCCAATGCTACCCCTGGCTGTGCTGCCCCTGACTTTTACATGCCCTCACCTCAGATTGCTGCAGATACATTTGCTCAAAAGATCCCTGTTTTGTTTAGTAGTGGCACTTCACATTGTTACTTTTTATTATCACCATGGTTTCACAACAAATGAGACAAATTGGTTTTAAACTTCCCACAGGAAGAATGAACATATATTGGTCTGTCCATTTATCTGTGAAGGCTTGGTTTTTAGTTTCTACTTCCATTTTTTTGGCGCAAGCCATGCTCTCTAGCACTTTTGCTTCTGTTTCCTCCACACACTCTGTTAATACTCAGTAAATGTAAATGCCCCCATCAGTGTTTCCCCTTACAACAGGTACCCCCACCAGAGTGCCCCCTTACATCAGGTGCCCCTATCAGAGTAACTTATTACATAAGGTGCCCCCATCAGACTAGTTTCATAAATATATTAGGTGTCCCTATCAGAGTGCTCCCTTACATCAGGTTTGTGCATCTGAAGACCCCCTTACATCAGTTGCTCCCAACAGTGTGACCCCTCCTTAAATCTGGTGCCCCTGTCAGAGTGCCCTATTACATCAAGTGTACCCATTAGACTGCACCTTTACATTAGGTGGGCTCAGCAGAGTGACCCTTTGCATAAGGTGTGCCCATCAGAGTGCCCCCTTACATCAGTCTTCTACATCAGAGTACCCCCTTACATCAGGTGTCCCCCAACAGTGTGGTCCCTTACATCAGGCATCCCCATCAGAGTGCCCCCTTACATCAGGTGTTCCCATAAGTGTGCCGTCTTCCATCACATGTGCCCATCAGAATGCTCCATTACATCAGGTGTCCCCATCAGAGTGCCCATTACATCAGGTGTCCCCATCAGAATGCCCCTTACATCAGGTGTCTGCATAAGTGTGCCCTCGTACATCAGGTGTCCCCATCAGAGTTCCCCATAACATCAAGTGTCCATATCAGAGTACCCCTTTCCATCAAGTGTCCACATCAGTGTGCCCTCTTTCATCAGGTTCCTGCATCAGAAGGCCTCCTTACATCTGGTGCCCCTTTTAGATTCCCCCTTAGATCACGTCCCCATCAGAGTGCCCCCTTTCATAAGGCTGGAATAGTAGAAAACAAAGAGCACCTGATGTCCAAAAGAATGCACTTCTGATGGTAGATTAGGAGGCATTTATTGAGATTATCGACAAGTACATCAAGCCAACATGTTTTGGGAGAAAAGACTCTTATTCAGGGCTATTAAACAAATATGAAAAATATAGAGAGAAACAAATATATGAGAAAGTACCCCCATACATTAGGTTCCCCCATCAGAGTACCCCCTTACAACAGGTGTTCCTGTCAGAGTGCCCCCATAGATCAAGTTCCCCCATCAGAGTACGCTCTTACATTTGATGTCCCCATCAGAGTACCCCTTTAGAACAGGAGTGCACATCAGAGTGCCCCCATAGATTAGGTTCCCCCATCAGAATGGCCATTTACAGGTGCCCCCATCAGTGTCCCTTTACATCAGGTATCCACATCAGAGTGCCCCTTTATATCAAGTGTGCCCATTAGAATGCCCTTTACATCGAGGATCCCCATCAGAGTGCCCTCATTGATCAGGATACCCCATCAGAGTATCCTTGTAGAACAGCTGTGAACCAGCTGAGAAAAGAAGCTTGCTGTAGGGGGTGGGGCACACATGTGATGTCACCTTGTTGCTAGGATTCTAGCGGTCCTAGCAACAAATGACTGCTGCTCACCGGGGATCTGGCGCTGCAGACTAGCAGGTTGATAGTGCGAGTGGAAGAGTCACTCAGTCCAGTTTCAGACCGCAGTCTTCCATTTAGTAAAAGCTGCTCTGTGGGGATGTAGCAGAGGTACAGACACAGCCATACATCCTAATTTGACAGGTATGTGTGTGGAACCCAGTAGAACTCAGACAGTGTGCATGCAAGACCACTGCCTGCACCTGCACACCTGTTAAATTAGAACCCCCCAACTGTGTCCGTAGAGCCGCTAGGTCCCTGTAGCACCCTCCTAGGTAGGTTGCTAGGATGTACATAGTCTAGTTTAGTATAGTGTGGTCTCCTGCTTAACAGGAGACTGATAGGTAAAACATAGCAGCTTCTCTGCTTAACAGGAAGCTACAATTGTTTAGAGAGAGATCCTGTGTGGCTGCTACTTTGATTGGCTCCTCTGTATCCAGGAGACCTTGGAAGGTTCTGGATGAACAGGAGTGACCCATGTAGATCAGCAGCATGAATATGGGTGCAATTCTAGCCAATTACAGGGAGTGGTGCCCCTGAGAATGCTGGGTACTCATTTATATTCAGTGAGCACATGTGATCTGGGTTCTTCCTCTTCCTATGAGAAGGGAGCTCCAGCCAGGTGGCCCTGGGTGGGCAACCCAAAGGCCAGCATGCCTGAAACCCAGGCTGCTTCTGAGAGCTGACTGAGGTGGATGTCTACAAATTCTGTCTGATATCATGAAGGAAGGTGAGCTGCGGCAAGGGCCTTGTGAGTACAAACTGTTCTACAGGGATGCTTGGGAGCTGTTTAACCACACCCCCCTTCCCCCCTTCGGGCTTCTGGGTGTAAACTGGAGGGGACAACTGACTGGTGTCCAGAAGAGCAACTGTCCACTATGTCTACATGTCTACAGAGGGACTCTGCTCCATTCTTGTACAGTCTGCTACACAGATCCACTTAAAGAAAGTTGTCCTCAAATGCGCATAGCTTGATTTGGAGTATCCTACTATATCCCTTCCCTGTCCCAGTTCCAAAAAAAACAAAATAAAGAAAAAAAAACTACAACCCCTAGACTGATAATTGGAGTAATGAGCAGAAGTTGTATGCACCTGGCTAAGGAAACATGGTGTGTTTGGCTGTGGAAGAAAATCTAGGGTGAAGCCTGGGCAAGATAACAGTGGCCCTTGTTGGGGTAGCACTACATCCCCATAGAGTAACAGGCTGCCTGTACATAGCTCCAGATGGCTCTAGGCATATTAACAAACCATTTATGCTGTATGTATGGGGTACAGTGTCCATGTAGGTGAGCCCTGTTTTTTTTTTGTTATAGCTCTGTTGGGGAGGGCTTTGGGGAATTATCAGGGGTGTAGTACCCCCTGATGTTTCACTTGTGAGACACAGAAAGAGATCGAGGATGCAAAGTCCTCAATCTGCTTCTCTGCAGCCTTAGCTGAACTTATTGAATGACAGAACAGAAATCACTGAGTACAAAAGATTCCTGTTCATTTACAAATTGGAAGCACAATAAATACAGTTTACTATGCTTAATTTATGAATGAAATCAGGAGTGATTAGTACCAATCACTAGACATGGGGGGATTTTGGGGGGGAAGGAGCTCCCTCGTCCAAAGCACCTTGTCCCCTTGTTGATGAGGACAAGGGCCTTTTCCCCACAAGCCTGGCTCAGTGGTTGTGGGGGAGCCAGGGATGATATTTTGGAATCTAAAAGCCCCCTTTAACAAGACCCCCCCCAAGTGAATGACAGCCGCTTGCTGGTAAGTAAACATGGGGGCAGGGACATCACTGGGTGGCCACACCCACATGATGTCACTCAGAGACCCCTGTTCATGATGTCATAGGGGCCCTCATGTTTACTTATTGGCAATAAGCTGTCATTCGGTGAGTGTCTCTTGATGGGACCAGACATGTTCGGCTGACAGCAGAGGAGTCATGGTTGGTAAGATCTCGGTAGTTGCCCACTCCTTAACATCCAGCTATTCACAATGAATCCAAATGAAATTAATGCATTTGTTGTTTTCATTATAACTTTTATCGGATTCGTCTGAAAAATGAATCCTAATGAAATGAAACACACATGTCTATCAATTACTCACTGTGTTTTTTTTTTCACGAAATTAAAGGGTTGGCAAACATGACTGAACCTCCATATGCTAGCAGCAGCTGACAGCCAATGGGGAGGGAGAGGAGGAGGAGCGCTGTAGGGGGAAAAGTCACCAGGGGGATCCGAGTGGCTGAGGAAAAGTGGTTAAGGAGACAGCAGAGATCTGGCTGGGACACAGAGCTATGGCTGATCGTACAGCAGGGCAGAGGCAGCCTGATGAGTCCCTTTCTTTATCTTCTTCTGCAGGCAGGGCTTGGGAGTAGGGGAATGGATGATAGGGTGTGAATCATTGGACTCAGAAAAAGATCAACTGTACCTTTGTTTTGAGGGTTGCCTGGGTATATACTTGAAACAGGAGTTCAGAGAAGAGATTGAAAAGGAGATATTCTCTTCTATTTACCTAATAGAAGTTTAATACCTAAAGGGTAAAGGATAATGATAGTAAAAATAGGTGGAACAAAAAAGTAGGTGGCAACTCATTCCATGGACTTTTTCAAATTGGTTGCAAGCAAGCAATATTTTGGCCAGCAGGATAGGCAAAAAGGCACCAGAGAATTGCTTGGTTCTTTTTTACTAATTGGATGCAAAAAGGAAAGCTTATGGAGTATTTGACACCTCAGCATGGCTATGCTATGACCAGTATTTCCATTAAAGGAAAGTGGTTATTCCTAGCATTGGCTGGAACTACAAAGGAATTTTGTTGTTGATTAATCTGATGGCACAGATTAGGGGGTTGGGACAATGTGTGAATATTCACTTCAATTCATTTCAGTTATGCAATAATGACAAAAGCTTATGCCTGTTGACTTTGATTACCCATATTATGTGCAGATGTTTTTCACATGATTAAATAATTGAAATGAAGATTCACACAATTGCTTTAAGTGAAGCGTCTCAACTCCTTTAGTAAATGAATATACATTTTTATATAGATATTTTAGAGGACAGGAAAAGAGGAATGTTATTGCTAAATAAAATCTGCAGTTTACAAAGTGCCAGAGGTTGATCATGTATAGAATATGACTATAGACCAGCAGACTCCAAACTTCAACCCAAGGGCGGGATGTGGCCCATTACTAGCTTTTATCCGGCTTTAGGGGCACTAATTCTCCCCATGAAATGAGGCACTATTCCTCCAGTTGACACCAGGGGCGTATCTTGAAATCAGTGGCCCGTGTGCAAGATCAAAAGTGGTCCCTAGGCATAGAGAAAAATAGAAGTGTCGAGCGCTTCTTGTGGTGCTGCAAAAAATGGGCATGGTTTAAGTTGCACTAAATATTGGGCATGGCTTGAAGGGGGTGTGGTTAAATATAATCTGACATGACTTACATAGTGCAGAATGTGATAATGTTAAATAGGGAATGTACAGTGCAGAGTGTACGGTGGTGGGTAGTATGTGCAGGAGAGGGGTAAGGAATGTACAGGGGTGTAGATAAGGGGGGGTCAGGGCGGTCTTATCCCCCCAGAGGAGAGTTGTCATCCATTCCTGGCTGCAGGCTGCAGCCCTCAAAATTTGGCCTGGGCAGTAAAAAGAACACGGCAGTGGGAAGCCCAGGAACACAGCGGCGGTGAGAGGGAGGGGTGGCAGAAAGAAAACTGTTCTGTGCAGTGGTGGAGACAGCGAGCAGCGCTGGGGCTAAGGGTGTGTGGGAGGGGCGGCGGTGGTTGTGGTGACAGGCAGAGATCTCCCATATGGAATCAGCTGGAAGCCGTGGGAGGGAGAGGAGGAGAAGCAGCTTCCAGCTGCTTCGCTGAAAGTCATGCAGGAGATCGCTGCCTGTCATCACAATCACCACCGCCCCTCCCACACACCCTAGCCCCAGCACCGCTTGCCGCCTCCACCGCTGCACAGAACGTTTTTCTTTCGCCTCCCTCCCTCCCACCGCCTCTCCTCCCACCGTCGCTGTGTTCTAGCTGCTGTGTTATTCTCACTGCCCTGCCCCTCCCTCCATCCTCTGCACCAATAGGAGAAGAGGAGAGAGAGGTTGGACCGGCTCTGCCTCCTCCCTGTGCCCGCCCACACAGTTTGTGCAGCTTCAGAGGAGGTGTGTGGGCAGAAGCCATGAGAAACTGAACACAGCAGCCGATAGTCACAGCTCTGATGTTTCTAAAGGAGTCATGGTAAGTTTGACCTAACCTTCCTTCCTTCCACCCCCCTGCCCTCAATCCCTCCACCCCCCCCTCCCTTCCATCCTTCCACCTCCCGCCTCCCTTCCTTCCACTCCCCCTCCCTTCCATCCCTTCACCTCCCCTCCCTTCCATCCTTCCACCCCCTCCCTCCCTTCCATCCTTCCACCTCCCCCCTCCCTTTCTTCCACCCCCCCATCACTTCCATCCTTCCACCTCCCCTCTCCCTTCCTTTCATCCTTCCACCCCCCTTCACTTACTTCCACCCCCCCTTTCTCCCTTCCATCCTTCCACCCCCCTCCCTTCCATATCCCCCTCCCTTCCTTCCAACCCCCCTTCCTTCCATCCCTCCATCCTCCTCCCTTCCTTCCACCCCCTCCCTTCCTTCCTTCCACCCCCCCTTCCTCCCACCCACCACCTCCCTTCCTTCCATCCACCCACCCCTCACTTCCTTCCTTCCACCCACCCCTTCCTCCCTCCTTCCCTCCTCTCCTTCCTTCTACCCATCCCTTCCTTACACCCACCCAACGCTTCCTTTCACCCACCCTTCCTTCCACCCACCCATCCTTTCCTTGCTTCCATCCCTCTTCCTTCCTCCCTTCCTTCCTTCCACCCACCCCTTCCTTCCACCCATCCCTCCCTTACTTCCATCTTTCCACTCCACTCCCTGCAATCCTTCTACCTCCCCTCTTTCATCCTTCCACCCCCTTCCTTCCATCCTTCCACCCGCCCTTCCATCCTTCCACCCTCCCTCCCTTCCTTTCAACCCCCCTTCCTTCCTCCCACCCCCCCATTCCTTCCTTCTACCCTCCCATTCTTTCCTTCTACCCTCCCCTTCCTTCCTTCCACCCCCCTTCCTTCTATCCTCCCACCCCCCTTCTTTCCTTCCACCCCCCTCCCTTTCTTCCATCTTTCCACCCCCCTTCCTCCCACTCACCCCTCCCTCCCTTCCTTCCACCCACCCCTCCCTTCAGTTCTGAATGTTCAAAAGCCCCTCTCAGGGCCCCACATCTCCTCTATACAGAAGCCGACAAGGCTCTACTAGCGAGCGCACAGATGTCAGCAGAGGGAGAGGGAGATCAGTGCGAACACTGCAGGGGGAGAGGGGCAATTACAGAATGATACCCTGTGTCTGTGTCTCTCCCTGCAGCTAAACGTGGGGGGGGAGGGAGGACACTGGCTTTCTGCTGCTGCAGGGAGAGAAACAGACACAGGAGGACCAGTGGTACCCCCCTATTGGCCCTGCTGTTAGTTTTGACACTGTCCCTGACATGTATCATCTATGGGTGCAGTGTCTGTCAGGGCACACCACCCCATGGGGGCCTGTGTTCAGTGAACACCCTGCACCTATGGATGAAACGCCACTGATTGACACCAACAATGGGTATATTTTCCTTCTACTAACAACGATGGGTCACTACTCCTCCTACTGACCGCCAACCCTGAGGTTATGTTTTTCTCACTGATTCTGGGCCATTTTGGAGACCCTACTATAGACAAAACTTTTTTTAAGATTTGGATTGAGTGGTAAAGGGTTAGAATTACTGCAAAAACAGTGGAAGAAAAGGTGCACCAGCCTAGTGCATTACCTGAAAATAGAACTTTTATTAAAACACCAAAATATATATACTCACAAACAATTATGTGTCAAAAGCATCATAATCTCAAAGTGACCAGGTCACCAGGTAAGCTCCCAAACCTCGAGAAGACCCTCACAAATCCTGACGTGTTTCGAGGGACAGTTCCCTCTTCCTCAGAGCCAATCCTGCCTGCTACACAAACAGTCTTTATAAAGCTAAATGGTGGAATCACATGGTGTTGGGCAGACTCCTCCCACTGAGGTAAGTATGGATAATTGCACAAATTGTACACAGCTGGTTACGACATGAAGTGTGATCAGGGAAACAAGTAACGTTGAATTGTACACAATGTTTGCCCAAATGTGTCACAAATAAAAATACATTGACACTATAATTGCATAAAACCCTTAGTAGTTTTAAAAACTTAACAAATCATTGGGATATTAAAAAATCACAAATTGCTTACATGAATGATTGATTGAGATCTACATACTTGATATCTCCAGTGGTGCATTCATTTAATGGATATATTCTTTTCTAGGGGGTGTTGCTGAGGGGTCCTGTGTATATGTGTCACATAGGTCAGTGGAGAGTTGTCAACATCTGCCCAGCAGGGTGCAGAATGTGCAATGAAATGCACATTGTCCAAAAACGGAAGTCTGGTGCGAGTTCCACCTCAATCTTCCAATGAGGCCAAAACATAATTTCCGGTGATGCCATCCTGACGTCAGACACTTGCAGCAGGGAAACATACAAATATACAATACAAAGAAAAAGAGGAAGTTTATGGGAAGAGGAAAAGGAAGAGGAAAGAAATACAAAAAGAGGGAGAAATTAACCACTTGCCCTCCAGAAGATTTACCCCCCTTCATGACCAGGCCATTTTTTGCTGTTCAACACTGTACTGTTTCAACTGGTAATTGCGTGGTAATGCAATGCTGTACCCAAACGAAATGTATGTTCTTTTTTTCACACAAATAGAGCTTTCTTTTGGTGGTATTTGATCATCTCTACAGTTTTTACTTTTTGTGCTATAAACAAAAAAAGACAGAAAATTTTGAAAACAACAATATTTTTCACTTTTGGTTATAAAAAATATGCAATAAACTCAAAGTTAGTCATACATATAGGCCAAAAATGTATTCTGATACATGTCTCTGGTAAAAAAAAAATCTCAACACATGTATATTAATTGGTTTGTGTGAAAGTTGTACCATCTACAAACTATGGTATAGATAATGGAATTTACACAGCTTTTACTTTCTGACTGCCTATCACAATTCTTGAGGTGCTAAATTCCAGGGCAGTACACCCCCCTTCCCCAATGACCCCTTTTTGGAAAGTATACACACCAAGGAGTTTGCAGAGAGGCATGTTGAGTCCATGGAACATTTTATTTTGTGCCACAAATTTTTTGAAAATGACAATTTTTTTTAATTTTATTTCTTTTTACACAAAGTTGCCACTTTAATGATATATTGCTCATGAATGCCATGGGTATATGTGAAATGTCACCCCAAAACACATTCTTCTACTTCTCCAGAGTATGGGGATACCACATGTGAGAGACTTTTTGGCAGCCTAACTACATACAGGCCCCCATAATCCAATGACCGCCTCAAGGCTTTCAAAGGGCATATTTCCTCATATCACTTCCCCACTACCTATTACAGTTTCAGAGGCCCTAAAATGCACTCCCCCAAATGACCCCTTTTTGGAAAGGGATTTGATAAGAGGCATGATGAGTATTTTATAGATATAATTTTTGTTGCAGGGTTTTCAAAAAGAAAAAATACATTTTTGTTTTCTTTCTCTGTTTTCCAAAAACATGTGGCAACAAATTAGATCTGCAAAATACTCACCATGCCTCGTCTTAGCAAATACCTGGGAGTGTCTACTTTCCAAAAAGGGGTCATTTGGAAGGGTTGCTTCTACTATCCTGGCACTTCAGGGCCAACATTAGAAGCTTATGCCATACATAACCCAGTCTTGAAGACCAAGCCTTTTCTGACACTTTTTGCTCACAGAAAGAAACTGTTTATCTGCTAGAAAATTACTTTAAACCCCCAAAGATTATATATTTTTTTAAAGCAGAGGCCCTAGAAAATAAAATGGTGGGTGTTTAGATTTTTTATGTCACACAGTATTTGCGCATCGATTTTTCAAACGCAAATCTTTTGGGAAAAATACACTTTTTAGAATTTTAATGCACAAAAACACAATGTATTGCCTAATTGTTTGATATAATATAAAAGATGATGTTACCCTGAGTAAATAGATACCAAACATGACATGCTTTAAAATTGTGCATGCCCGTGCAATGGCAACAAATTACATACATTGTTTCTATCGATAGGCGACGCTTTAAACTGTCCCCCTTTTTTTTTAATCACTGTTATTGCTATCACAGGGAATATAAATATCTCCTCTGACTGCAATAGGCATTGACAGGTATTCTTTTTTGAGAAATCTGGGGTCTATTAGACTCTAGATATCTCCTCTGCCCTTATATCATCTGATGTCACCAAGATCAGTGTGATCAGATTTTTTACCAATTTACAAATGGTGCTGTTTATATCCTGAGAAACTGAAGTGATGAAATGCTCGTAGCTTCCAATTTCTTAGACCATAGAGATAATTGGAGCCATTCTGGTCTCTGAACAGCTCTATGGTCAACCAGCGGATCTGCTGGCTGCATTCTCGGATTCCCCTGTGGGACAGGACAGCCCAAGACAACTGTGGAAGGCGGCAGGGAGGGGGGGGATGTCCCTTCCCACTGCTCGTAAAAACAATTCAGCAAATTGGCCACTAGGATTGATTTTACATGAAAGCCAGTCGCCAGCTGAAAAAAAACGATACCAGGATGATGCTTGTAGCTGCAAGCATCATCCCAGTATAACCACAGTCTAGCAATGTACCAGTACATTGCTGGTCCACGTTTGGCATATATGTAACAGCAGAGAACACGGGCATATGATGAATCAACCCTGTGGATCAATATGGCCATAATTCATTCATTTTTGTAATGTCCATGTTGAGAGTTAGGCCCAAAAAATTTTTAATTCAAAAACTGTGATAGGTTTCCATGCAAATTGTCTGGCAAAAGCCGAATTTGGGTGGGCTGCGATGTATTGTTGTGCATATAAATTGCTTTGGCCCACAATTAATTGGTACAAATCTTCCATGAAAAATAGCGGGGCTAAACGCTAGTGCTGTCAATGAATGGGGCTAATCCTGCATTTTTGGGGACACTATACTAAGCAGGCACTAGTATAGTTTAGTTCATTATATTTGTACAAACACTATACTAGTAATAAGGGTGATCAGTGACCTATAGAAGAGTGGGATAGTGTGTGGGCAATGTAACCTTAGCTGACCCTAGCTGGTTGGGGCTGTAACCGACCCTGAAGTTATCTGATGTCGCTAGTGGCAGCAATGCAGTGATCAGTGAAAAATGTTATAAACTGATACTGTACTAATGGCACTGGCTGGGTGATGGGGTGATCAAAGGGTTAATAGTGGTGATCAAAGAGTTAAATGTGCTAATCTAACATGTGTTTGTAAAATGTAGTGCTTTTACTCTCCCTGGAAACAGGAAACACAAGATTACGTTGCTTTGCCAAGAGCTGCTGCTCACCTGCAAAATGTGGGTAAGTGGTTGGCAAGTAGTTAAAAAGAAAACCTTAAAATAATGTTTAAAAAAATTATCAATATGGTATTTTTTATTTTATTTTTTTTTTTACATTTTCTTTTAATACTTTTTTCAGAATAGTACATTACCATTTTTTATTATTTTTTACACTTTGCTTTGCAGGAGAAATAAAGATAATTTATCCTGCAATGCAAAGCTTGCTGTCATGAACCTAACTCATTTATGAACTGTCATGGTTTTTGACAGCTCAAGATAGTAATCGGTGATTGGCTGGAGCTGGTCACATGGTACAGGGTGCTGTGATTGGCCCCATGTATCATGTGACAGCTGTAGGACAATCACAGCTCACTAGGAGGAGGAGAAGCAGAGCTGTTATGAATGAGATTGATTCATAACAGCATATCTTACATTATGATCATGTGATCACATAGCGATCACATGGTCACTGGGTCCTGTTCACCGAGATCTTCATTCCGCTGTGTCCGCTGCCCCCCCCCCCGTGTTAGTGCAGCCAGAGCGAAGTATGGGTACGTTGCTTTGCCTGTAGCTGCTGCCCAACCTCAGTACATTACGAGTGGACGGGAAGTGGTTAATGGCTTTGTATAGTACCATAAAAATATTCAATCTCTCCAGTTCAGTATTCACTGAGACTGAATTGGAGTTATTAAGGAAGAGTCTCAATTTTGGCCCCCCAAATCCACCAATCTATTTGAATTGTTTATAGATCTCAATAAATTCATATGCAATCTAACAGTAAAAAGATACTGTGCCCTAAAAGAAGACTCAGATAACAACCCTGAGGAGGCCAATAACACTAGTCCCTTCTCTGCTGACAACAACAACTCCATTATAGAGGTCCTTCAGAGCCTTTGGAATAAAGGTCAATGTGAAGATACAGAGGCAGATTTCAAGATTTGTATCAATCTGGCAGGTAATCATAATGATATATTGCATACAGGTTTTAGACCCACATCCACGTACCCTCATTAGGTGAAATTAAATCATATTCCAGTCTATGAAGTGGTCCATAGCAAACTCAAGGGTCTATGTACCAAGAAGGCAAAAACCGGTCCCCTAGAATCTATCAAACATAATGCAGGAGTTATCATTAGACAGGCAGACAAGGGGGGTGGCCTAGTCATACAGGACAGGGAGGTCTATGTTGGAGATGCCCTGAGACTGTTAAGTGATCGAGACACCTATGAGGTGATCCAGTCTCAGTGTATAAAAAAGAGCTAGAGAGTCTGTTGGACCCAGTATTGATGGAAGGCATTCTAACCAAAGAAGAATACTATTTTTTATTCAAAAAACATCCAGCAACCCCTTACTTTTATCACATCCCCAAAATTCATAAGGATGCCAACACCCATCATATCGGGCATCGAAAGCCTCACCAGAAATTTAGGCTGTTACATCGACCATTTTTTTTTACAAAACTTAGTCATTAATCTTCTCTCTTATGTAAAAGATTCTAGCCACATGCTTGACATACTTGTTAATTATTCATGACAACTAGGGTACCGGTGGGTCAACATTTTTTTGTCCCAGAACCAGGAACTTCCAATCAAACAAGCAGAATGTCTATATGACAGTATAGAATTTACCCTTCAACACAACTTCTTCTTGGGGAAGCATTATCGACAAATACAGGGCACAGCCATGGGGGCTAGGTTCACCCCTAGTTATGCCAATCTCTTTTTGGCTATTGAGAAAATCAGTTTATATGGTATAACAATCCATTTGGGGTGAACCTGGTCCTATATGCCAGGAATATTGATGACATTCTAATTATTTGGGATGGTTCTGATTCCCATTCGAGCAGCGTTCCTCGAACATTGCAGGAATAACCCATATGGCATCATATTTACCCATGTTGTTGACCAACAAAAACTTGTCCTCTTAGATGTAAAGTTGAGATCAGGCCCAGATGGCTTAATTCTATCTAAAACACATTTCAAGCCTAGTGCTGGGAATTCTTACCTACATGCCAAAAGTCATCACCATCCGCGATGGATAAAAAATGTGCCTTTTGGGCAATTTTTAAGGTTGAGATGCACCTGCACGCTCAAAGAAGATTATGTACAACAAGGGATTACTTTGAAAAAGAAGTTAGAGAAAGGGTATGAGGATTGTCATATAGAAGAAGCGTTTAACAAGTATCTGCGACTCTATGACATGGTTGGCGAGGGCCAGAGATCTGACCTAGTCACTAGCCTTCATACAGAAAACACAGACCACACACACAGTATGTTTTTTTTGTACAATAACCAGGCTTGAGATATACATGTTTTTGCAAAAAAAATGGAATATCCTGAGCAAGTATCCAGTGTTGGGGGACATTTTGCCAGACAAACCCAACTTTATTTTCAGAAAACTACGGAACCTGAGAAAATAGCCCCAGCAGAGTACAAAAATCTAAGGTACCTTTAGATGGCAATAAAAATGGATGGACTTCTATATATTTGATCAAAAAGGGAGTTACAAGTGTGGAGTAAAACATTGTGGAACATGGGGTTTCCTGTGGCACCGTAAATGGGTTGTATCTGGTTCTGATGGCAGAATACATACCATCAAGCAATTCATCAATTGCGGTACCTGTTATGTGATCTATGGGTTACTTTGCTCTTGCAGCCTACTGTATGTGGGCCGCACATCGCAACCACTTAGGGTCCTCATTGGTAAACACAAAAGGAATATACATAACAGAAGAGACAAGTACTCGGTACCACATCATTTTAAAGAGACTCATGAAGATTATTCCGGCATGTGAGTGTTTTGGATCAAAGCGATTCCCAATGATCTAGACAGTGGTAGACGACATCGAAGGTTATGTAAAAGGGAGAGTTTTTGGATCTTCACCCTAGGGTGTTTAGCCCCAAAGGTCTCGACGAAGACCTAGAAATTCATAATCTAATGTAATACCTTCTTTTACTCTCTCTCCTTTTTTTTCTCTCTCTCTCCCGTATTGTTCCATATAGTGTATAGCAGGGTCACTTTTGATTGTCAGTAAGGACTCTGGAAGCTTTGCCCATTCATGCATTGCATATATATGCACTCAAGAACATGTATAGACATATGGGTACAGGTTCAGGCATGCATTTATTTAGTCATGTGGGACATATATTATAACTCAGATATAATTTCTGTGTATATAAAAAGTTTTTAGTTACGCTCGCCTCGAGGCAATATGATGATCCAGGAGAACAGGAGTTGCCAGTGTAGGGCTGGTAGATCTTTAACCATTGGTGAGTTTGTGGTCCACTTTGTCTTTGTGTGGGACCACATCCAGTTGTTTTTTCTTTACTTTTTCCCTTTGTATGACTCCAGGGCATCCTGTGCAACTTGAGGTTAGTGATTTTCCTGGCCTGTGAGCCAGATACCCTTGCCTTTACACACTTCCGGTTGCGTTTATATGAAGACATGATTCTAGTTACCACTGTTTTTATTAATTCTTAAGCCCTGGGTCATGAGATGACACACATAGAGCTCAAAGCCCTCTTTGCAGTTTGTACTTATGCTCATCTATCAGGGTATGATGCTATCGTGGACGCACATTCTTTGAAGGCTGGGTGGGCACGTGCATGCCAGTTTGTTCATTTTGGCATGCATGTGTGCACACACGCACTTTTGTGTTTCCACATCTGTGTGGACCAACCCATCTGCACATGGAACCACTATGTGGCCTCAATTGGTGGAATGGCTCTCTTTGCACTGTGTTATGCAACAATCATGTAATTTTAATGTTTTTATCAGTATACAATATGTTATATGTTATCATGGTCTATCTACTTATTATACATTCATTCATTCGTTTATTTTTTCCATATAGATTCATATATAAAAAATAATTTTATATTATTAATTCCACCCCCCCTTTTTTTTACATATTTATATTTAGTATTGAATGAAACCCAAGGACTGTGTTTCTTTGCAGATTGTTTTTCGCTTGGTGTAATATGCTGTGAAGTTATACAGCTTTGAGTTTGTCGGGTGGGGGAAGGGCTGTGGGGCATGCAGCATGTATGTTCCAGTATTGCTTGTGAGCATGTCCAGTTGGGCTTTGCGGGCAAATGACAACAGGATGGCGTCACCAGGAATGATGTTCCTGCCTTATCGGAAGATTGGGCTGGAACGTATGCCGGACGTCTGGTTTCGGACAGCGTGTGTTTCATAGCACAGGCTGCACCCTGCTGGGCAGATGCTAACAACTCTCCACTGACCTATTGGACACATATACACAGGATCCCTCACCAACAACCCCTAGAAAAGAATATACCCTTTAAGTGAATGCACCACTGGAGATATCAAGTATGAAGACCTCAATCAATCATTCATGTAAGCAATTTATGCCTTTTTAATATCCCAATGGTTCATTAAGTTTTTAACACTACTAAGGGTTTTATGCAATTATAGTGTCAATGTATTTTTATTTATTTGTGACTCTTTTGGGCAAACATTGTGTACAATTCAATGTTACTTGTTTCCCTGATCACACTTCATGTCAATGTCGTAACCAGCTGTGTACAATTTGGGCCATTATCCATACACACCCCAGTGGGATGAATCTGCCCAACACCATGTGATTCCACCATTTAGCTTTGTAAAGACTGTGTAGCAGGCAGGATTGGCTCTGAGGAAGTGGGAACTGTCCCTCAAAACACGTCAGCCATCTAGAAGTTTGTGAGGTGACCCGGTCGCTTTGAGATTATGATGCTTTTAACACATAATTATTTGTGAGTATATATATTTTGGTGCTTTAATAAAAGTTATATTCTCAGGTAATGCACTAGGCTGGTGTGCCCTTTCTTCCATTGTTTTTGAAGTTTACATTTGGGTTTCCCCCCCGGCCTGTAGAGGGCAGCAAGGCCTGTGCGGGAGATGGATGGCTAAAGACCTGTACTGTTCATATTATCCCACAGCTCTTGAGCGCAGGGGACTTTTTCCTGTTTTTTCCTTGGGTTAGAATTACTGTCAGGTTTTTGGTGCTGTCTATGTTCTCATTAAGGTTCTATGTATGAAAGTGTTCGGTGTGCGGATGTGACAAACATCTGAGCATTTAGAATGAAAATCACTGTATTTTCTCTAATATATGTAGTTCCTATATCATCAGCACCACCTTGGGCCATAATAATAATAAGGATGTTTTTTTTTCTAAAAAACAAAATAACTCAGTCAGGAAAAAAAATGTATCATGACTGTTAGGTGGTTCTGACAATTTAGGAGCTGCTTAAATTAGAGAAAATACAGCAATTTTCGTTTTATACATATATTTTATATTGTTCTGATCAAAATGTCAGAGAGAATGAAAGTGAGAGAAAATTTAAAGTTTTAAGTTGCCACAAGAACAGATATTGAGGGGAAATCTTTCAATAGGGACACTTGTTCCCCTGACAGCTATCAAAGAGGGGATATCCTCATTAGTAAGATATCCTCCCACTTCCTTCTGAGTCTACAGGAAAGGACGTGAAGGGAAATCTCCTTAATAAGTCCCAAAGTCCCCCTCCCCCCAAAAAAAAAATTCTAGCAGTTAACTCTCCCTATACTATTTGAAATGGGAAAAAAATGCCTTTGGGCTGCATGCACACTTGAGCGCTTGAGAATTTGTTTTCTGCCTTTAAATGCCACTCCATGTTAACCTATGTGCCCAGGTACACACGAGCGTTTACATGAGTTTAGAAGCATAACAAAATCACTTATTTTGAAGAAGAGCAATTGGGCTGAAAAAAACACGCAAACGCACATAAATGTGTGTTTGCATGTTAACACACTCTAATGGCCAGAATAAATACATATTCTGACCAATAGAATGCATTAAGGTCAAACAAATGAACACGCATGCACAAACAGCTTTTGCTGCATTTGTTTCTGCTGCTTTTCTTCTGTAAGGAGAAAAGTGTCTAAATGAATATAGTGTGCCTGTGGTCTTACATATACTTTAAATCCAGAAATATGCAAGTATTAGTTAACAATTTTTTGTAATGCAGAGAAGTGAAACATCTCTTAGTCGGCAGCTTATTTGTAACCTAGCAACCAAGATAAGAAAGGTCAACAAAAAAAACAAATAATTTGTTGAAGAAGACTGAGAAAGACTTACTGCTGATTCTGCTTTCCTTTGCTACACTTTGATGGCACTAAGCTACACTATATTGCCTAAAGTATTGGGATGCCTGCCTTTACACACACATGAACTTTAATGGAATCCCAGTCTTAGTCTGTATGGTTCAATATTGAGTTGGCCCACTTTGCAGCTATAACAGCTTCAACTCTTCTGGGAAGGCTGTCCACAAGGTTTAGTAGTGTGTCTATGGGAATTTTGACCATTCTTCCAGAAGCGCATTTGCGAGGTCAGGCCTGGCTCCCAGTTTCCACTATAATTCATCGCAGAGGTGTTCTATTGGGTTGAGGTCAGGACTCTGTGCAGGCCGGTCAAGTTCATCCAACCAAAACTCAGTCATCCATGTCTTTAAGGACCTTGCTTTGTGCACTGGTGCTCAGTCATGTTGGAAAAGGAAGGGGCCATCCCCAAGCTATTCCCACGAAGTTGGGAGCATGGAATTGTCCAAAATGTCTTGGTATGTTGATGCCTTAAGAATTCCCTTCACTGGAACTAAGGGGCCAAGCCCAACCAGTGAAACACAACCCCACACCATAATCCCCCTTCCACCAAACTTTACTCTTGGAACAATGCAATCAGGCAAATACTGTTCTCCTGGCAACCGCCAAACCCATATTTATCGGATTGCCAGACAGAGAAGCATGATTCCTCACTCCAGAAAACATGTTTCCACTGCTCTAAGGTCCAGTGGCAGTGTGCTTTACCCCACTGCATCTGACGCTTTGCCCTGCACTTGGTGATGTAAGGCTTGGATGCAGCTGCTCGGCCATGGAAACCCATTCCATGAAGCTCTCTGTGCATTTCTTCTCCTCCTGGCTACCCTTCTTCCTCTCCTCTGAGCTACCCACTATCATCCTTGGGGATTTCAACATCCCTGTCAACCTCGACAACCCGGACACAGCCCGTCTCCTCCACTTAACCTCCTCCTTTGCACTTGCACAGTGCATACAATCCACCACCCACTCCGACGGTAATATCCTTGATCTTGTCTTCTCCAACCGCTGCGCTCCCCACAACCTCACTAACACCCCCTTCCCTCTCTCTGACCACAACCTGATTACTTTATCTCCTCATCCTCCAATGCCTACCCTTCCAAATGTCACACTACTACCAGCCGTAACCTCCGCAACCTTAACCCTGCCTCCCTCCACTCCGCAGTTGATCAACTCCATGACCGCATCCTCCCCCTGTTCTGCCCCGACTTGGCTATGACCGCCTACAACAATGCGCTGTCAACAGCCCTGGACTCACTAGCGCCTTTAACCACACGCAACATCAGACCCCGACCGCTCCAGCCCTGGCAGACTGATCACACCAAAACCCTCAAACGACACAGTCGTGCCCTGGAGCGACTATGGCGCAAAACCAAATCCCAACAAGCCTTCACCCGATACAAATCTGCCTTCCACACCTACACCTCCTCCCTCCATACTGCCAAACAAGCCTACTTCCTGACCCTCATCAAGGCCCTCTCCTCCAATCCTCGCCGACTCTTCTCCACCTTCAACTCTCTACTCTCGCCACCCCCACCTCCACCCAGCACCTCACTCACTGCCCTTGAGATTGCCAATCACTTCAAAAACAAGATTGACACAATTCGCAAGGACATTGCCGCAACTCACACGCCTTCTCAACCCGTCCCCTCTCACACAGCTACCCCCTCATCCCCCCTCCCCCTCGACATAACCCACAGGGACTTCGTCGCTGCTCAAACTCCCTCCAACCCCCTTCCCCCTCACTCAGCTACCCCCTCTACACCCCTCTCCCACGGCCCCACCACTGCTCTGACCTCCTCTCCCACCCCACCCTACATTCCTCATACTGAAGCTCCCCCAACACTCCGCACCTTTGACCTTACTACCATCGAAGAAGTCTCCAAGATCCTCTCTGATGCCCGCCTCACCACCTGCCCCCTTGACCCTATCCCCACACAACTCCTACAACCTCCCTCCCCCTCCATCCTACGTTCCCTCACCCACATCTTCAATCCCTCCCTCTCCTCCGGCACTTTCCCTTCCCCTCTGAAACATGCACACATCACCCCCATACTTAAAAAGCCCTCCCTGGACCCCAATGACCCGAACAACCTCAGACCCATCTCCCTGCTCCCATTTACATCTAAACTCCTCGAGCGCCTAGTCTACGCCCGCCTATGCTCTCACCTCAACGACAACAACCTCCTCGATCCCCTACAGTCCGGCTTCCGTCCCCTACACTCCACCGAAACTGCCTTACTCAAACTCTCCAACGACCTGCTAACCGCCAAAGCTAATGGCCACTATTCAGTGCTCCTACTCCTTGACCTCTCTGCGGCCTTTGACACAGTCGACCACCCCCTCCTCCTCAAAAAACTACACTCCCTCGGCCTCAGAGATTCTGCTCTCTGCTGGCTCTCATCCTACCTGTCACAACGCTCTTTCAGCGTTACCTATAATGCCACCACCTCCCTCTCACTCCCCCTCTCTGTTGGGGTCCCTCAAGGCTCTGTCCTCGGGCCCCTTCTCTTCTCCATCTACACCTCCTCCCTTGGCCAACTCATACACTCTCACGGCTTCAACTACCACCTCTATGCCGACGACACACAAATCTATCTCTCAACCCCCCACCTCACCCCCTCGGTCTCCGCCCGAATCACACACCTGTTGAGCGACATATCAGACTGGATGTCGCTCCACTTCCTTAAACTGAACCTCTCCAAAACCGAGTTTATTGTCTTCCCTCCAGCCCGGACACCACCCCCCATTGACTTCTCCATCATGTCCAACAACGCCACCATCAAACCCGCCCCGCAGGCCAGAGTACTTGGTGTCATTTTGGACTCCAACCTATCCTTCCAGCCCCAAGTCCACTCTTTAACAAACTCGTGCAGACTCCACCTCCGCAACATCGCCAAAATCCGCACGTTCCTAACTCCAGAAACCACTAAACAGCTCATCCACTCCCTCATCATATCGCGACTCGACTACTGCAACTCCCTCCTCACTGGCCTGCCTCGCCGCTGGCTATCCCCGCTTCAGTCCATCCTGAATACGGCTGCCAGACTCATTCACCTTTCCAACCGCTCCGTTTCCGCCACCCCCCTCTGCCAATCCCTCCACTGGCTTCCGATTGCGCAACGGATCAAATTCAAAATCCTAACGCTGACGTACAAAGCTGTCCACCATACTGCCCCGAACTACATCACTGACCTAATATCCAAGTACCGCCCAGCACGCACACTCCGCTCCTCACAAGACCTCCTTCTCTCTAGTTCCCTGGTCTCCTCCTCCCATGCCCGCCTCCAGGACTTCTCCAGGGTGTCACCCCTCCTCTGGAACTCCCTGCCCCAACCCATCAGATTATCACCTACTCTCCTCTCCTTTAGGCGCACCCTGAAAACCCATCTCTTCAGGGAAGCCTACCCCGCCCCCTGCTAACTTGCCGACCTCCTCCACTCTTCCTACCACTCCATCCCCCACAGCTATCTCCTCCTGTGCCACCATCCCCTCCCTCCTAGATTGTAAGCTTGAAAGAGCAGGGCCCTCGATCCCCTCATGTTTTGCATTGTATTGGTATTGTTCTGTCACATGTTCTGTCCCCCTTTGTAATGTACAGCGCTGAGCGAACTATTGGCGCTTTATAAATACTGTATAATAATAATAATAATAATAATTTCTTTTGTGCTAATCTGAAGACCACATGAAGTCTGGAGGTCTTTAGCTATTGGCGCTGCAGACAGTTGGCGACTTCTGCATACTGTGCGCTTCAGCATGCGCTGATCCTGTTCTGTCATTTTATGTGGCCTACCACTTTATGGCTGAGTTGCTTTTGTTCCCAGTTTCTTCCACTGTGCTATAATACCACTAACAGTTGACCATGGAATATTTTGTAGCAAGGAAATCTCACGGATGGACTTATTGCACAGGTGGCAACCTAGCAACCTCAGTGAATTCAAGGGTATCACCCTTGAATTCACTGAGCTCCTAACAGCGACTCATTCTTTCACAAAATGTTCGTAGAAGCAGTCTTGCTGCCTAGGTGCAGAACCCTGAGGAAGATTCAAGTCCTCGAAACGCGTCAGCTTTTGGATGTCTAAACTCCCTATTGCGGACTGTTACTCAGCGCGGTGTTGACCCAGCTGTTCTTTATGATGTGCCTTGACTATATTGTCATTTGTGAGTACAAGACCTACTTTATTTCTTATTAAACAATTTTTATGGTAATGCACTAGGCCTGTGCGCCCTCTGTTTTGTCTTTCCTCATTCAGTATATTTGGATTTCCCCGGTCCATTTGAGGGCAGCAAGGTGTGCATGTTCCAGGACATTCTTAATGTGGTTGTAGCCTGCATCGAGTCCATCCCCAAGCGCAGGAGCATTTGTGTTTGCTGCTTGATTTTATACACCTGTGGCCATGGAGGTGATTGTAACACCTGAATCTAATGATTTGGAGGGGCGTCCCAATACTTTTGGTAACTAAGTGTGTGTGTGTGTATATATATATATATATATATATATATTCATTTATTTTGTTATAATTTTAGAGTATACTCAGGATTTTGCAACCCAGGCAGTTTCTTTAAATCACACTATCATACAACAAAATGAGATTCACAAAAGCAGATCCCATGTGGTATTTAGGTGATCCGACACATTTTCCCTAAATATCACATGCGATCCTGAAACTGTCAATTCATTATACTGTTATGGTATTTACAGTCAATTCGCAGAAGGAAATAAATAATTAAATACATGCAGTAATTACGGTATTTTTCGCTCCATAAGACGCACCTAGGTTTTAGAGGCAGAAAACAGGAAAAAAAAAATTCTGAACTAATGGACTGCAGACATAGTACAGGAGATGACCGGAGACTGCGGACATAGTAGAGGAGATGAACAGAGACTGCGGACATACTACAGGGATGACCAGAGACTGCGGACAGTACAGGAGATGACCAGAGACTGCGGACACAATACAGGAGATGACCAGAGACTGCGGACACAGTACAGGAGATGACCAGAGACTGCGGACACAGTACAGGAGATGACCAGAGACTGCTGACACAGTACAGGAGATGACCAGAGACTGCGAACACAGTACAGGAGATGACCAGAGACTGCGGACACAGTACAGGAGATGACCAGAGACTGCGGACACAGTACAGGTGATGACCAGAGACTGAGGGCACAGTACAGGAGATGACCAGAGATTGCGGACACAGTACAGGAGATGACCAGAGACTGCGGACACAGTACAGGAGATAACCGGAGACTGCGGACACAGTACAGGAGATGACCGGAGACTGCGGACACAGTACAGGAGATGACCGGAGACTGCGGACATAGTACAGGGGATGACCAGAGACTTTGGACAGTACAAGAGATGACCGGAGACTGCGGACACAGTACAGGAGATGACCAGAGACTGCGGACACAGTACAGGGATGACCAGAGACTGCGGACAGTACAGGAGATGACCAGAGACTGTGGACAGTACAGGAGATTATTGCTGACCTTTGGGGAGGGGGGGGAGTGGGTACCTGAATTTAACAGGTACCCGCTCTTACTTCCGCGGAGTTGTTCTTTGATCTTACCTGTTCCTCTATCCAGCCGCGTGCTGTCTACCCGGTTTCTGTAGTGTGGGCGCTCGGCGGACAGCCGGATGCCTAGTGCGCATGAGCGAGAAGCGCTGCGCTTTGTGATTGGTCCGGTGGCTTCTGGGATCTGTCATGTGTCCCAGGTACCGCTTTACCATTCACAAAGAGCACCGCTTCTTGCGCATGCGCACTTGGGACCCGGCTGTCACGCACACTACAGAAGCCGGGAAGACAGCGCGCCACTGGATAGAGGAACAGGTAAGGTCCCACTACAGAGCTGAGCGGCCGGCCCGGTATTTTGACACAGCGGCGGTGGAAATACCGAACCGGCCGCTCCATATTCGCTCCATAAGACGCACTGACATTTTCCCCCCTTTTTTGGGGGGAAAAAAGTGCGTCTTATGGAGCGAAAAATACGGTAAGTAGTGGTCCAGGCATGTGGAAGATAACAAAAGTGTTCTATTTTAACCAGTTGTTATAGAGCCTGCATTCACTGGGGTCCTTGACAACTGGTAACTGTCATGATTGATAAGTAGCGGGCGGCCACCACATCCTTAACAACTGATGAGTCATCAGCTATGCTAGCAGCTGAATGCAAACAAAACAATTGCAGTAATTAAAAATTACTGAAAAAAAACAGCTTGAGGGTTTTAAGGAGAACCCGACGCCAAAATTTTAAAATAAAAATGATGTGGGGTCCCCCTTTCAATCCATACTAGACCCTTAGGTCTGGTATGGATTTTGAGAGCAACTCCACGCCAATTTGTTTTAAAAAATGGCGTGGGTGTCCCTCCCAAAATCCGTACTAGACCCTTACCCGAACATGCAGCCTGGCATCCTGAACCATACTAGGCCTCATTCCCTCAACATGGGTGGGTGCTTTGGGGCAGGAGGGCTCCACCTCCAAAACACTTTGTCCATATGTCGATGAGGACAAGGACCTCTTCCCCACAACCCTGGCCGGGTCCCCCAGATATTGGTCCTCCTATGTGAATGAATATAGGGTACATAGTACCCCTACTCATTCACCAAAAAGTGAAAAAAGTGAGTATAAACACAAGTCCTTTATTCAAAAAAACATAAAAACAAAAATGTCCCCCGAAGTAGATCCAACGTCAATCACGATGAATGCCGGCCGCTGACCCCCCCCCCCAAAAAAAAGAAGAGGTCCATACATGATGAAGGCTCCTGCTGAATGATAGCTCTGCCAACACTAAATAAGCTAAGTGGTGGTGCCACCCGAAGACATCACCGACCCAGCATGCTTTGGATTATGATGTCACAAGGGGTAGAGCCGCCAAGTGACAGCATCACGTGGCCACGCCTCTTTGTTTATTTAGCAGAGGGAGGTGGCAGAAATGTAAATGTAAATTAAAATAAAAGTTTTAAAATATTTTTTTTGCACTGCACATACTGTCACCAGAGAAAGTGCAGTGTCACTATAATGGTGAC
Organism: Staurois parvus; assembly: GCF_062004578.1. Classification (NCBI taxonomy): domain Eukaryota; kingdom Metazoa; phylum Chordata; class Amphibia; order Anura; family Ranidae; genus Staurois; species Staurois parvus. The sequence continues at coordinate 2,770,087 of NW_028318023.1, read as the reverse complement.
ATTGTACTGCTGTGGGGGTGATCATGTAAAATGGCTGGCTATTCTGATATCATTGTATGTCAGTGCCACCAGCCATTATCTTTGATCACTGGGACAGCTGTACAATGTCACCAGTGCTGCCAGTCAGTATCGCTAATCACTACAGCACCAGCCAGTGTTCCTGATCACTGTGGTCCACTCACAAGTGCCAGTACAGGCACACAACAGTTCTTCACACAAGGTGATGACAAGTCCCTTAATTTCTGGGATGATAACATTGGCACCACAGTGTTTAATGTAACAACTAAAGATAATAAATTGCCAGCCACAGTGGAAGACAAGGAGTTCCAAAAAACTATGAATGAAGAGTTCTATCAAGACAATTTCAACAGCTGGGTGGCAATACTACCATTTTGTACATCAAGAAATCAACTACCAAATAACATTTGGCATGCAGAAGCATGATTTATTTCTTTACGATGAACCCTGAACAGAAAACCTGAGATGAAAAAACACTTTGTTCACTTTATACAGAAGTGTTGATGAGAGAGCTTGCTGAGAAGTGTTGGTCCCATTCTTTGGTGTGTACCATCCTCACAAGCCAGATCAGATCAGAGTTATCTATGACTCAAGTGCTCTATACAAAGGTGTTTCCCTCAATGATCTTCCTAATCTGAACAAAAACCTTATAGGAGTTTTGTTCTGCTTCAGACAAGAACCAGTGGTGTTATGGCCGACATTTAGCAAATGTTCCTCTGTTTCATCATTTGAGAAGATAACCGAAACTTCGATGGTATTGCAACAATGATGTCAATGATGATGTCATAGACTACTGAATGAGAGTACATGTTTTCGGTAACAGACCTTCTCCTGCTATAGCAATTTATGGTCTGAGGAGAACAGCTCAAGAAGGTGAAAAAGAATTTGGATCTGATGCTCGCAAATTTGTGGAAAGAAATTTCTATGTAGGTGACGGGCTCAAATCTCTGCCTGCAGAACTAAAAGCAATTGATCTTCTCAAGAGAACAAAGGATATGCTTGCCACTGCCAAACACAGGCTTCACAAAATTGTCTCTAACAGGTAATGAAAGCCTTTCCATCTGACAACCATAATGTTAGTGTAAAGGGATTTGAGCTAGGAATGGTTCTTTCCCTTACACAATGTAGCCTCAAATTGCCTTGGGATGTCAAACAAGACATATTTACGTTGCAAGTATCAGCTTTTACTGATACCCCATTACTCAGAGAGATACAACAAAGATGGGAATCATGGAAAGAGTCACTTAAGGCCCTAGAACAATTCTTACATTTCTATGTGTTGGAATGCCAACAGAAGAGAGATACATGTTTTTTCTGATGCTTCCATTGAAGCAATAGCTGCAGTACCCTACATCAAGGTTGTAGATCCAAGAGACAAAGTTAATGTGGGTTTTGTTCTCACTAAGACTAAGCTAACCCCAAAACCAGCACACACAATTCCAAGGCATGAACTCTGTACAGCCATGTTATCCATTGGAATATTGAGCATATAACACATGAAATGGACTTTGAAATAGACTCTTTTCACTTTTACACAGACAACAATATAGTATTGATATACAAACACAACCAAACAAAATAGTTCTATGTCATTTATATGTCAGTAACAGAGTAGAATGCATCAGAAGGTTCTCCAGACGTGATCAATGGCACTATATGCCTTTGGACCTCAACCCAGCTGATCGCTGTACCTGTGTAGTATCAGCTGCTGCATTTCTAGACATTTCATTGTCATCCCCATCTGGCTTCTTGAATGAAGACCCCATCACAATACATACTGATTCTACTTTTGAACTGGTTAAACCTAAAGTGTCACTAAACCCACAACAGTAAAATCAGTCTGTATATGCAGTAAAGCATGCTTGCTATACTCACTGTGGAACCTAAGGGGTTAATCCTTCACATTGAGTAAAAAAGGCTGTTTGATCCTGTCTTATCTGATCCTCCCCTTCTTCCACAGTGTCCAATCCATCTGCTGATAACACAGAGTTCTAGGAGTCACTCTGCACATGCTCAGTTTTGTGTGTATTGCTAGAACGTTTTTTGTTTTTTTTTTGAGAGGGTGCATGTGATCAGCACAAGCCCAATTAGTGCTTTCCATACAGAGGGTCAGGGGTTATGCAATCTCATAGGACAGTCAGAGCATAATAAAAACTCCTCCTACAAGTTTTAACCAATGCTTAGCTGGACACTAATAGAAGTCACAAGACTGTCATACAGTATATTGCTGATGAGAAAAGGTATTTAGCAGTTTATATTTACTAAAATAATTGCATTTGCATGTTCTGTACTGTGGGAAACCAGATATAATGAATGCAGGGTCCTGCGTTTAGTAACACTTTAAGTCTGATTAGGAAATCAGAGCTAACACCGATACACTCAACACCTCTGTGAAGTCAAAGACGAGGCTAAATTCTATCTCAAGACTCATCCATGTTGTTCATCCTTTTGCAACCAATGCTGAAGACTGCAAAAGGACCTTCCCTCACTGAGGCCATTATTCAGTGTGTTATTTTCTTTGTTAGAGAAACAGGATTCATCTAATCTAAACCAACAATTTGATCAATAGGAAGTAAGAAGGACTGGTTCATGTGCCTGACTTCTCTTCTTATAGTCCTGAGCAGTGACTTTTAAGTTTTATAGCATGTTAATCTTTGTGTTATTAATCTCTGTTCTTTTCTTTTTCAGCTGTTCCTGAACAGTTTTCACTTAATGTTTGGACTTAATTCTCAATTGTTTAATATTTGAAATCATGGATTGTATTTGCCTTTTAATAATTTTGTCCCTACATCGTTCTGTAGTTAGGGCATGCTCTGTGTAGTTAGCCCTCCCTTCTTTTTCATGCTTAGTCTCCATTTTTGTTCTCCACATGTACTGTGTTGAGCTGGAGCTTTAGACATAATTTATCTGATGTTTATCTCTATGATCTTAAAAAGTTTTGGGAGTACTAACTTTCTACGATCTGCTGCTCCATCATTTTGACAGAGTCAATGTATGCTAGTACTAACTGAGGCTGTGAGTAAGACTTCTTATCACACTGGACTAGTTAGAGATCCCACTTGCAGTGATTAGATTGGAGAGGCAGAACAGGACCAGTCAGTTCTGGTGAGCCGCTCAATCAGCTGCAGGCTTCTGGACTGAGGCAAAGAGAGGGTGCAACTGACTGCTGTGGTCAAATCCTGCACAAAGGCCTGTCATTGTTGCTGCCGGGGGATTTGGAGCATAGAGCCTTTCTCTGTTCCAGGGCTGCTCCCTCATACGCCCTTGCAGCTCATGGGCTTGGTATGTGGGTTTCTTCCCAGAGCTGCAACTGCAGCCATTCACAGTGTCCTCTTTCCTGGGGATAAGCAGGGCTTATCTTCCAGCAGTGGCAGCTTACAATGGCCTCTCTCTCCTGGCCAAGCTGCTCTGCATACTCATGGCTGGAGAGAGAGATGACAGTTGCAGCAGTGTGGATGGCTGTCAGTGCTCAGGGTTGCACCAATGCTGCCCAGGCTCCAGTGTGAAATAGAGGAGAACAAGAAGTAAACTTTGCCCCCAGCGAGGGAGCACCCCCCCCCCCCCCTTGAAAACTCCAAATTCAAGCAGGTGGTTGTATGCAGCAAATCCACAGGTTCCAGACCTTCTCATATCTGCTCTGTTTATCGTGTACGATGCTGATAATTTTTTTTATGCATTATGATCCATTAAATTTGGTCAACTCAATTTGTACCGCAGGTGATTTTCATTCTGTAACAATAGATATTTTCACTGCCAAAAACATGTAAAAGATGAGTGTCTGGGAATATAGTTATTCCTTCAGAGTGAGAGCCATGAGGGCAGTTTTGGGGACGTTGATATTGCTAATGGAATAGATCAGGTTAAATAATCTTGCCCAGAACAGTTTAATCTAAAGGCTGGTCCATCATAAATTGAACATTGTTCCCATTTTTCTGCAACCATTAAAACAAACCAGGAAGGCATCAGGATACATTTTAGTAATCCTAGAATTGTGATAGGAGTTTTTATATGGCTTTTAGTAGGGTCATATTAAGTATTCCTTTTTGTATTCTGGTGGTCCATGAAACTGAGTCCTCCTCACTGATGTTTATGTTCAAATCTGCTTCCCATGCCAGTCTAGGAGGCAACTTTTTAGAATGGTGTAGAATAATTGTTATAATGAGGAGATTCCATCACTTTGACTCTTATTCAGTATGCACCTGTTCTAAAAAAAAGATTGTATTAGTAATGTCATATATTTTTTTACTGTTCACATATTGAGTTATTATAAACTGTGCTGATATTAGTGGACCCATGGCACCAGGATTTTATGGGAGAAGCTTGGCACAGAAAAGTCTTCCTCCTCCCTTTTATACTTGAGGCCATAAGTTCTTCTAGGGCCTACTTGTAGTCATTGTTTAATTCACCGTGATTTATTTTCATTGCATATCTGTGTTCTAAACCCTTAGTGCCGGTTCACATATATGTGGATTGGATGCGGTTGGAACCGCATTCAATTCACTTGACATGTGAAAAAACATTGCTTCTTATGGTGCCAGTTCACATATGTCTGGTGCAGGGGCGGTGTGGATTCAGTGCCTTCTGAGTAGTGCCTTCAGATTTAGGTGTGGATTACAGGCTATTGACTTCTATAGGAAGCAATGCTTTTTTCACATGTCATGCAGTTTGGATGCGGTTTGCGGTTGGATACAGTATGTGAACCAGTACGTAAACCTGACATGAACCACTGAACAACTACTGTATCAATTAGCTGTGAACCTGAGCTTCAATCTGCACCGCACGTGTGTGAATCAGCTCTCAGAGACTAAACGGTTTATAATAAGGATATCTGCTTTAACAATCCTTTTTCTTTGTCTGTTGACTTTTTTTCTGTTGTCTGTTAAGAACTCTTAATAAATACTCAGTTGCTATACAGATTAAATTTTGGTGTCGTTGCAAGTGTGATCTTTTGTGAACCATGTCTGAACCCAGATGTGTTGGAAGGCTTGCAAGGTCAGGGCAACCTTTGGGGACCGTAATCTTCCAGCGGCTGATACTACAAACAGTATGTAAGACTAAGGCAAGGAAAGATGATTGCATTTAAATCCAATAGATGAAACCAAAGCAAATGTTATTCTAATGTATTTTTCTTTAAAATTGGATGCATGTTTTGTTATATTGCTAATGCATAAAGCGAGTAATGTCTACAAATATAGTGACAAAAGTTTAATTGAATTCAATAAGAATGGAACAAAACAAACAGCAGTATCTGCAAGAAATTATCTGAAAAAAAATGTTAACTGTTCAAAAAAATGAAAGGAACACTTTTTAATCAGAGTATAGCATCAAGTCAATTAAACTCCTGGGGTATTGATCTGGTCAGTTAAGTAGCAGAGGGGGTTGGTAATCAGTTTCAGCTGCTTTGGTGTTAATGAAATTACCAACAGGTGTACTAGATGGGCAACAATGAGATGACCTCCAAAACAGGAATGGTTTTACAAGTGAATCCACTGACATTTTTTTCCCTATTCATCTTTTCAGTTTTTCACTATTTTGCATTTGGAGAGGGTCAGTGTCACTACTGGTAGCATGAGGCGATACCTGGACCCTACAGAGGTTGCACAGGCAGTCCAACTCCTCCAGGATGGCACATCAATACGTGCCATTACCAGAAGGTTTGCTGTGTCTCCCAGCTCAGACTCAAGAGCATGGAGCAGATTCCAGGAGACAGGTAGTTACTCTAGGAGAGCTGAAAAGGGCTGTAGAAGGTCCATACCCATCAGCAGGACCAGTGTCTGCTCCTTTGTGCAAGGAGGAACAGGATGAGCACTGCCAAAGCCCTACAAAATGACCTCCATCAGGTCACTGGTGTGAATGTCTCTGACCAAACAATCAGAAACAGACTTCATGTGGGTGGCCTGAGGGCCTGATGTCCTCTAGTGGGCCATGTGCTCACTGCTTGGCACCATAGAGCTTGATTGGCATTTGCCACTGAGCACCAGAATGGGCGGGTCTGCCACTGGCACTCTGTGCTTTTCACAGATGAGAGCAGGTTCACCCTGAGTACATGTGACAGACGTGAAAGGGTCTGGAGAACATTATGCTGCCTGTAACATTGTTCAGCATGACCTTTTTGGTGGTGGGTCAGTGATGGGGAGGCATATCCATGGAGGGACACACAGACCTCTACAGGCTAGACAATGGCACCCTGACAGCCATTAGGTATTGGAATGAAATCCTTGGACCCCTTGTCAGACCCTACACTGGTGCAGTGGGTCCTGGGTTCCTTCTGGTGCATGACAATGCCCAGCCTCATGTAGCAAAAGTATGTAGGCAGTTCCTGGAGAATGATGGAATTGATACCATTGAATGGCCCCCATGTTCACCTGAGCTAAATCCAATAGATCACCTCTGGAATATCATGTTTTGGTCCATCAAACGCCGCCAGGTTGCACCTCAGGCTGTCCAGAAGCTCAGTGTTGCCCCGGTCCAGATCTGGGAGGAAATACCCCACGACACCATCCGTCATCTCATTAGGAGCATGCCCCCATGTTGTCAGGCATCCATACAAGCACATGGGGGCCATACAAACTATTGAGTACCGTTTTGAGTTACTGTAATGAAATTTCAGCAAAATGGACTAGCCTGCTGATCATTTTTTTTTATTTTCGGGGTGTCTTTAAATTCAGTCTTTTGTAGGTTAATAATTTTCATTTCCATCAAAAGATGAGGCATCCTTACATTCCTAACACATAACCCAGTCCATATCAGTATAGATATCCAGCATGATATTTTTCGCCATTGAGATCTGATGTGTTTTCAAAGTGTTCCGTTAATTTTTTTGAGCAGTGTATTGTGATCTGCTCTCTTATATGTTACTTAATAAAAAGATGCAAATGAAAACTTTAAATGATACTCAGGGGGGACCCATGAGAAAAGGTGCAGGCGGGAAGCACAATTGCTCATGCAATGATTACCTGTGGATGATTGTCCCTGGGGCTTCCCACCAGCAGTCAGTCACAAGGATCCCCACTGAGTCTCCCATGGGTAAACACAAACAGCTCTATTCTCAAGTATGAATGGGCCTAACATGCTCCAGCTCTATCATGATTAAGTTAGGTTGCAAATCAGTTTAATCTGATGCTTCTATTTTTACTAAGAAGTGTGGTTTGCTATAGAGTGTATGCTCCAGGGTTTAACCATGTTCCAGTTAAGTAGGGGTGGTACTAAAATAAAAATCTTATTTTCTTTGGATCTAACAGACTGCAGTTTGTTTCATATGTGCATCTCATGTCATCAAAATCTACTGAAGAAAACAAAAACAGTAACAAACCCACAATGCACACTATGCTGGTGGCATCACAGTGCACATGCACACTGCAGCCATGGTCAGTGCAAGTACACATTTTTTTTTAACATTAGGAGAAGATTAAGTTGAGCTGAGTTCATGAGAGCAATATTTGAGTCTTGCACAGTAAACGCAAATGTCATCCTTATTACATGACACTGGTATTTAGCTGCAGACAGAGGGCACATGTGCATTGTCCAACCTGGCTGCTGGCAGCCTGTCAACTATGAGCAGTCTGGATGCTGCAACTGTGTCCTCTGTCCGCAGCTGAGCCTAGGTTCACACTATTGCGGGCCGTGCAGCCCGTGTTTGCTCGGGCATAGCAGCCCATTCATTTAAATGGGCTGAACACAACAGGTGGTGCCTAAACCACTTGCCCTGCCCCAGAAAGGACCAGGGATCAATGCCTCTTAGGCTTTAAATAATATCACTCCCTTTTAGACCTGTGGAAGCCAGGTCACCCTCCTTTTTCACACGAAAGATGACAGGGACCACACAGAGGAATGGTGTGTTTTGGGTGTCTCCTGATTGCATGCCTTCCCAAGGGCTTAGACCTCTTGACCTCTTCCTGGGATCAGAAGGTTCCCCAGGGTATCTTTCCTTATCACACTGTGCTCATTTGATGTGGGACCAGATGTCCCTCTCTTTTCTCTTCATTTAAATACACTTGTGAATTTTTGATTGCGCTTTTGCCAAAACTCGATTTGGCTTCTGGGACCTCGAAACCTGCTGTGCCTTACCACAACCCCCAGTAAATTATTCTCCACCTTGTGGTTGGAGTTTACCTCTCTACATGAGATTTTTTTTCTAGTGAGTTTATTAGCCCTATTACTACTTTTTCCGCAATGTCAAGGTCCTACCTTTCCTCGGGGCTTGTGCTGCTCCATGTACTGGCATGCATCTTAGGTGTCTGCAAAGCATTGTGGAATCCTTTATGTTTTCAGCCCTCTGCGGCTCCTCCCAGGAGGTGGCGGCTTATCACATTTAAGTCTGCTGTTTGTAGCTGTCCATTGCATTCGTGTCCTGTCTGTTGCAGCAAGCTCCTGTTCAGTTAACTCATTGCTCTCCTGGATACCAACTCAGCTTTGGCAAAGACTCCTCCTGGCTTCTGACCCCGGCTCCGGTGACCATTCCTCCTGGCTTCTGACCCCGGCTCTGGCGACCATTCTTCCTGGCTTCTGACCCCGGCTTTGGCTACGATTCCCGCTGGTTCTCGACTTGATTATCCTGGAAGACGACCTCGGCAGGAGAACGTCTGTCCTACCAAGTCATCTGCTGTTGCTGTCGGACTTGCATAGACTCTTGCCTTGTTTCTGTGTTAATAAACCTACCTTTAATTGCACCTCCTTGTGTGTCGGGCTCCTCGCTCCCTGACACTACACGAATGCCATGAATCCTGACGGTGCAGGTACGCCCTCGCTTCCTATGTTGGTTGCCAGACTTGATCAGCAGGATCTCTTGTTGGATCAGTTCGCTCAGGTGTTGCAGACGCTGCTTGCACGCACAGCGCACCTTGCTCCTGGTGCAATTAGGCCGGTTGTCACTCCTGTGGTCGCTTCCGCTGCTGCTCTGGTTGTTGCGCCTATATCTGCATCTGCTGCTGCACCTGCTGTGCCCAGAGGTATGACTGGTTCAGCCCCCCTTCCACAGAGCTTTGGGGGTGAGCTGAGTCAGTGTCGGGGTTTCCTTAACCAAGTAGGCAAATATTTTCAGTTGATACCCCACGCTTTTCCTACTGAGAGGTCAAAGGTGGGCTTCCTAATCTTGCTGCTCTTATTCCCTGTTACTATTTCTATTGACTTTAACTTTCTTTTTCCCCAGACATGGCTCCTTGCCGAGGAATTTAGGGTGTTTCCCAGTCCATTACCCTCACATCCCACTTTGGCCTGTAAACTTACAGATCTTCAACACCTATCCCTTTTACCTCAGGGTTTTTTTTCTTTCTGGTATTTGAGTTCTCTTCTCTGTGCTTTACCAACTCACCCTATCCCATCACTGTGTCTCTAAAGATCGTTTCCTGGAATGTCAAGGGCCTAAATGCCCCAGAAAAGTGGGAAAAGTGGTCTATGTGAGGATCGAATGTACACATAGGGGTTTGATTTACTAAATTTGGAGTGAAAAATCTGTTGCTCTGACAAAAATCCTGGAAGCTGATTGGTTTCCATGCCGAGCTGCACCAGATTTTGCACTCTCCATCTTTAGTAAATCAATCCCATAGTCTTCAGGAAACACATTTTAGGGCTGACAAAATTCCTAAATTGTACAATAACCATTTTACTACAGCTTAACACAGTCCTTTGTGGGTCTCTAAACCTAAAGGTATGATAATTTTACTGCCTATATCTGCATCTGCTGCTGCACCTGCTGTGCCCAGAGGTATGACTGGTTCAGCCCCCTTTCCACAGAGCTTTGGGGGTGAGCTGAGTCAGTGTCGGGGTTTCCTTAACCAAGTAGGCAAATATTTTCAGTTGATACCCCACGCTTTTCCTACTGAGAGGTCAAAGGTGGGCTTCCTAATCTTGCTGCTCTCGGACAAGGCCTTGGCCTGGGCAAATCCCTTATGGGAGAATGATAACCCTGTGATTCACGAGTTTGCCAGTTTTGTTGCCTCCTTCCATAAGGTATTCGATGTGCCTGCTCGCTCCGCCTCTGCTTCCAAGCTGCTCATGTCCATGCATCAGGGTTCACGGACCGTTGCCGAGTACACCATAGAATTTCGTACCCTGGCAGCAGAGGTGGGTTGGAACAATGAGGCTCTGGTGGCTGCTTTCTCTCATGGTCTCTCAGAGGCATTGAAGGACGAGATTGCAGCCAAAGAACTGCCTGTGGAGCTCGAAGCACACATTTCCTTCCTAATCCTGATTGACACAAGGCTCAGGGAGAGGCCTCCACTTAAGGAGCGTCTGCGGAGGCCTCCTAACCGGTTGGCGCCTACGTTTTATGTCCCACCCGTTCCTCCCTCTCCTCCCACACCTCCTGGGGATGGCTTGTCTGGCGGTGAGCCCATGCAGCTGGGGTTTGCTTGCCTTTCAGAGGGGGAGCGGGCCTCTCGGTGTCGGGAGGGTCGCTGCCTGTACTGTGGTCTCGGTGGGCATTTTCGGCAGTCCTGTCCGGTCCGTCTGGGAAACGCTCGCACCTGAGATCCTGTCGGGGGCAGATCTTGGGTGGAGTTTCCTCATCCCCGGTGTCCCGCAAAGATAAACCGCTAATCACCATTGTCCTCTCTTGTCCGGAAGGCTCGGTGACAGCCCAGGCGTTGGTAGACTCTGGTGCTGGTGGGTTGTTTATGGACAGCTCGTTTGCTGCCCAGTACTTCATTCCTCTGCAGGCTCAAGTTACTCCATTGGTTCTCGAGGCGATAGATGGCAGGCCCCTGCAACCGCCGCAGGTTACCCAGGAGACCCTGCCAGTTGAAGTAGCTATTGGGGCTGTTCACAAGGAGTTGTCCTGTTTCCAGTTAATTTCTTCTCTGCACTACTCCGTGGTTTTGGGATATCCCTGGCTTCAGAAGCACAATCCAATCCCCACAATCCACAATCCCCACCAGGGATAGCACGGCCACCATCCCACCGGGGATCCCCTGCCCACCACCCCACCTGGGACTACCAGCCAGCCACCACACCAGGGACCGCTCGCCCAGCACCCTGATTTCCGGCACGCTATTCCCTCTGGCGATGCCCCGGCGACTAATGGCCCACCACGACCCTAGAAGCCGCGCTCTCTCCTACCGGCCGCAACAGATCACGGTTGAGCACAAACCACGCAGGGCCAACGATCGCTACCGCAACGCCCCGCTCGACCCTGATGACGATCCTTCAAAACCTTCAGCGCCTCACGACGCCGAGCCCTCAGCACCCGACGCCTGGCCTCAACAACCCCAGTCACCGAGCCGCCAGCATCACCAGTCGCCGTGCCTACCATCGCCCCCAGCCATCGCACCCTACGACCCCTCCACTAGCCGAACCACCGTACCCACTGAAGACATGCCACAGCACCCATGGTTGCCAGCTTACTGCACCCACAGACTGCTGCCAACCAGCTGCCGCCCTCCACCCTCACTCTACCCCTACAGAAGGACTCAAATGACTCTCCCACGGTAATACAGATTCCCCATACCACCTTGCCCTGACCTGTATCCCTTCACCTCCCCTGACCCAACTGTCACCCCACCCACCCCAACATGCCTCCTGCACTCCTCCTCCTCATTTTCCTCTCCACCATCCCAAAAATCACCTCCCTCTACCCGCCTACCCCCCCAAAACAGCTCTACATTGCCCCTTCACTTCTCCCCTCTCCCCACTACGGCACTCACCACCTCCTCCTGCTACTCCACTCCCCCGTCGACCCACGTGCCACCACTATCAGACCCACACGCTCCTACACTTCCCATCCCCATGCCACCTTCCTCACCCTTCTCCTATCTGCTGGGGACATCTCCCAGAACCCTGGCCCCTCACCACCTCACCCCTCCTCTAGGGACCCCCCTGCTCCCGCCAGCTGCCGTAACCCCCTCAACCTCATATCTGTGCCCCTTCTCCCCGCATCCATCCCCCCTCTCTCGGTTGCACTCCTGAACGCCCGCTCGGTCTGCAACAAACTTACTGCCATCCATGACCTCTTTATCTCCCGCTCCCTTAACCTCCTAGCCATCACCGAAACCTGGGTACAGGCCACTGACTCCACCTCCCCTGCGGCACTCTCCTATGGAGGTCTCGTCTGGTCCCATTCACCAAGACTGAGCGGTCACAAAGGTGGTGGGGTCGGCCTGCTTCTATCACCGCTGAGCACCTTCCAGGTCCTCCCTAATCCTCCCTCCCTAACCTTCTCCTCCTTCGAGGCTCACTGTATCCGGCTCTTCACCCCCACCCCCCTAAGGATCGCAGTGATCTACAGGCCGCCCGGATCCATACCCCGCTTCCTGGATGACTTCTCTGCCTGGCTTCCCTTCTTCCTCTCCTCTGAGCTACCAACCATCATCCTCGGGGACTTCAATATCCCCATCAATGACAACAGCCTGGCTACTTCCCAACTCCTCCACCTAACCTCCTCCTTCGCGCTCACACAGCACACTCAATCCTCCACCCACATCATTGGGAACACCCTGGACCTCGTCTTCTCCCACCTCTGTACCCTCAACCAGTTCTCTAACACCCCCTTCCCTCTCTCCGACCACCACCTCCTCACGTTCTCCATCTCCCCTTCCCCTAACTCCCCCCCCCCAGAGCGCCAAACCATCACCAGCCGCAACCTCCGCAACCTGAACCCGGCCCCCCTCCACTCAGCTGCCGACCGCTTACACGACAGCATCCTTCCACTGTCTTGTCCTGACCTAGCCACTAACACGTACAACGACTCACTATCAGCTACCCTAGACTCTCTGGCACCCCTAACCACACGCTACATCAAACCCAGACCGCTCCAACCCTGGCAGAACGACCACACTAAATGCCTCAAACGTCGCAGTCGCGCGCTAGAGAGACTATGGCGCAAAACCAGGTCCCCCCGTTCATTCTCTCTCTACAAATCTGCCTTCCTCACTTACACCTCCTCCCTCCACGCCGCCAAGCAGGCTTACTTCGTAAACCTGATCAACACCCTCTCCTCCTGCCCTCGCCGACTCTTTTCCACCTTCAACTCCCTGCTCTCCCCCCCCCCCCCTCCTCCACTCAGTACCTCACTCACCGCCCACGAAATTGCCACTCATTTCCACAACAAAATTGATGCAATCCGTCAGGACATAGTCAACTTGCAATCTACCTCCCCACCTAGCCTCCCCCCCCCTATCTCCCCCTCATCTCTTCCCTCCTCTGACCTCGCAACCGCACTGCCCCCCTCCACACCCAAGACCCCGCTTACCGTAACCCCACCAGCTCTGCACTCCTTCAGCCCTACTACCACTGAGGAAGTCACCAGGGTCTTCTCAGAAGCCCGCCTCACTACCTGCCCCCTGGACCCTATCCCCTCTCGACTCCTCCAGTCACCCCCCTCTTCCCTCATCTGCTCCCTCACCCACATCTTCAATCTCTCCCTCTCTACCGGCGTATTCCCCTCCCCCCTAAAGCGTGCGCACATCACCCCCATACTCAAAAAGCCCTCCCTGGACCCCTCTGACCCAAACAACCTCAGACCCATCTCCCTGCTGCCACTCACTTCCAAACTCCTGGAGCGCTTAGCCTACAACCGCCTAAGCGCCCACCTAACTGACAACAACCTCCTTGATCCACTACAGTCCGGCTTCCGTCCCCTACACTCCACCGAAACCGCCCTCCTCAAAATCACCAACGACCTACTAACCGCCAAAGCCAAAGGCGACTATTCTGTCCTCCTCCTCCTGGACCTCTCCGCGGCCTTCGACACAGTTGACCACCCCCTCCTCCTTAATAAACTACTCTCCCTTGGCATCAGAGACACCGCTCTCTCCTGGTTCTCCTTGTACCTATCCCGACGCTCCTTCAGTGTCACCTACAATGGTGCCACCTCCCCCTCACTCCCCCTCTCTGTTGGGGTCCCCCAGGGCTCTGTCCTTGGACCCCTTCTCTTCTCCATCTACACCTCCTCCCTTGGCAAACTCATACAGTCCCACGGCTTCAACTACCATCTCTATGCTGATGACACTCAAATTTACCTCTCCACCCCTCACCTCACCTCCACTTTCTCCGCCCGCATCACTCACCTCCTAAACGACATCTCTGACTGGATGTCGCTCCATTTCCTCAAACTCAACCTCTCCAAAACCGAGCTTCTCGTCTTCCCTCCTGCCCGCGCCCCCCCCCCCCCCCATCCTATCCATCACTACTAACATCACCACCATCAATCCCGCCCCGCAAGCCAAAGTCCTTGGAGTCATTCTGGACTCTAACCTCTCCTTCCAACCTCATGTCAAATCACTCACAAACACATGCAGGCTCCACCTCCGCAATATCGCCAAAATACGCTCCTCCCTTACCCCAGACACCACTAAACTACTTGTGCACTCCCTGATTATCTCACGCCTTGACTACTGCAACTCCCTCCTCACCGGCCTACCCCAGTGCAGGCTCTCCCCACTTCAGACTATCCTCAACTCAGCGGCTAGACTCATCCACCTCACCACCCGTTCCACCTCTGCCACCCCCCTCTGCCTCTCCCTCCACTGGCTCCCTATCGCCCAACGCATCAAATTCAAACTACTCACTCTGACCTACAAAGCCATTCACAACACTGCCCCTAACTACCTCACCAACCTGATTCCCAAGTACCACCCTACCCGTACCCTTCGCTCTTCACAGGACCTCCTTCTATCTTGCTCCCTGGTCTCCTCCTCACACGCACGTCTGCAAGACTTCTCCAGGTCCTCCCCCATCCTCTGGAACTCACTACCCCAACCCATCAGACTGTCACCTTCCCTCCTCACCTTCAGGCGCTCCCTGAAAACCCACCTCTTCAGGGAAGCCTACCCCACCCTCACCTAACTGCTGCTCTCCTTCATTCCTCCTACCACTCCATCCCCCACAGCCACTTCCTCCTGTACCACTACCCCCTCCCTCCTAGATTGTAAGCTCGAAAGAGTAGGGCCCTATAACCCCTCGTGTGCTGTTTGTAGTTGCTGTAATGTTTCATGTATTGTCCCCCCCTCTATTGTACAGCGCTGAGCAAACCCTTTGGTGCTATATAAACTCAATGTAATGTAATGTAATGTAAAAACTTTAATTGGCGGTCGGCCGAGATTCTCTCGTGGTCTCCACAGTGCGGGGCCGGTGCCTCCTCGTACTCTGTGTTGCCCACTGACTATGGGGAGTACATGGACGTGTTTGACAAGGTACGCGCCGGTGCTCTGCCTCCTCATCGTCTATACGATTGTGCCAAAGCCTTGCAACCCGGTGCCACTCCTCCTCGTGGCAGGGTGTATCCTCTTTCGGTTGCAGAGAATCAGGCCATGGAGGAGTACTTTGCGGATGTGCTTTCCCGGGGGCACATTCACAAGTTTACTTCTCCAGCAGGAGCTGGCTTTTTCTTCGTGAAAAAGAAGGGCGGTGAATTGAGGCCTTGCATTGATTATAGGGGTCTCAATCGAATCACGATTAAGAATGCTTACCCAATTCTGTTGATTACAGAGTTGTTTGACTGCCTCAAGGGAGCACCGGCGCGTAACTCATTGCTCTCCTGGATACCGACTCGGCTTTGGCAAAGACTCCTCCTGGCTTCTGACCCCGGCTCCGGTGACCATTCCTCCTGGCTTCTGACCCCGGCTCTGGCAACCATTCTTCCTGGCTTCTGACCCCGGCTTTGGCTACAATTCCCCCTGGTTCTCAACTTGATTATCCTGTAAGACGACCTCGGCAGGAGAACTTCTGTCCTACCAAGTCATCTGCTGTTGCTGTCGGACTTGCATAGACTCTTGCCTTGTTTCTGTGTTAATAAACCTACCTTTAATTGCACCTCCTTGTGTGTCGGGCTCTTCGCTCCCTGACACTACACGAATGCCATGAATCCTGACGGTGCAGGTACTCCCTCGCTTCCTATGTTGGTTGCCAGACTTGATCAGCAGGATCTCTTGTTGGATCAGTTCGCTCAGGTGTTGCAGACGCTGCTTGCACGCACAGCGCACCTTGCTCCTGGTGCAATTAGGCCGGTTGTCACTCCTGTGGTCGCTTCCGCTGCTGCTCTGGTTGTTGCGCCTATATCTGCATCTGCTGCTGCACCTGCTGTGCCCAGAGGTATGACTGGTTCAGCCCCCCTTCCACAGAGCTTTGGGGGTGAGCTGAGTCAGTGTCGGGGTTTCCTTAACCAAGTAGGCAAATATTTTCAGTTGATACCCCACGCTTTTCCTACTGAGAGGTCAAAGGTGGGCTTCCTAATCTTGCTGCTCTTATTCCCTGTTACTATTTCTATTGACTTTAACTTTCTTTTTCCCAGACATGGCTCCTTGCCGAGGAATTTAGGGTGTTTCCCAGTCCATTACCCTCACATCCCACTTTGGCCTGTAAACTTACAGATCTTCAACACCTATCCCTTTTACCTCAGGGTTTTTTTTCTTTCTGGTATTTGAGTTCTCTTCTCTGTGCTTTACCAACTCACCCTATCCCATCACTGTGTCTCTAAAGATCGTTTCCTGGAATGTCAAGGGCCTAAATGCCCCAGAAAAGTGGGAAAAGTGGTCTATGTGAGGATCGAATGTACACATAGGGGTTTGATTTACTAAATTTGGAGTGAAAAATCTGTTGCTCTGACAAAAATCCTGGAAGCTGATTGGTTTCCATGCCGAGCTGCACCAGATTTTGCACTCTCCATCTTTAGTAAATCAATCCCATAGTCTTCAGGAAACACATTTTAGGGCTGACAAAATTCCTAAATTGTACAATAACCATTTTACTACAGCTTAACACAGTCCTTTGTGGGTCTCTAAACCTAAAGGTATGATCATTTTACTGCTCCCTTAGAAGTTTATTGCCTCTGATCCTGAAACAGAAGGGCCTTACGTGCTGTATCATGTAGCATAGCTTCACTCTGGAAAACATCTGTCTTCCTAATGTTGATCAGATCTCCTTCCTGAATTCCTTACTCATGAGACTAGGGAGATTCATGGATTGTTGATGTGGATGATTTCAACCTCACTTTTGATCCATCTGAGCACACCTTTCTCAGTTGTCTGTGCTGCTAGAACTCACATTAAGAAAACTTGGCACACTCACCAACTCTTCAATATATGACGCCTACTCCACCCAAGAGGTAGGGACTGCTCTTTACACCGCATTCCAAATTATTATGCAAATTCTATTTAAGTGTTACAAAGATTAAATATTTTGTTTTTCAGTGTAACTCATGGATGGCATTGTGTGTCAGGGCTCTTTTGATCCCTGAAAACAATCTCGGACACCTGTGATAATTAGATTGGTCGGTGAGCCCAATTTAAGGAAAAACTACTAAAGGAGGGTGTTCCACATTATTAAGCAGAGCACCATTTTCAAGCAATATGGGAAAGAAAAAGGATCTCTCTGCTGCCAAAAAGAGTGAAATAGTTCAATGCCATGGACGAGGTATGAAAACATTCAATATTTCACGAAAATTTAAGCGTGATCATCGCACTATTAAGAGATTTGTGGCTGATTCAGAGCACAGACGGGTTTGTGCAGATAAAGGCACGTTAAGGAAGATTTCTGCCAGATCCATACATCGGATCAAGAGAGCAGCTGCTAAAATACCATTACATAGCAGCAAACAGATATTTGCAGCTGCTGGTGCCTCTGGAGTCCCACGAACATCAAGGTGTACAGTTCTCCAGAGTCTTGCAACTGTGCATAAACCTTCTATTCGGCCACTACTAACCAATGCTCACAAGCATAAACGGCTGCATTGGGCAGAAAAATACATGAAGAATAATTTTCAAACAGTCCTGTTCACTGATGAGTGCCGTGCCACCCTGGATGGTCCAGATGGATGGTGTAGTGGATGGTTGGTGGACAGCCACCCTGTTCCAACAAGGCTGCGACGTCAGCAAGGCGGTGGTGGAGTCAGGTTTTGGGCCGGAATCATGGGAACAGAGCTGGTCGGCCCCTTTAGGTTCCCCGAAGGTGTAAAGATGACCTCTGCAAAGTATATGGAGTTTATGACCGACCACTTTCTTCCCTGGTACAGAAGGAAGAACTATGCTTTCCGTAATAAAATCATCTTCATGCATGACAATGCACCATCTCAAGCTGCAAAGAATACCTCTGCATCAATGGCTGTTATGGGGATAAGAGGAGAGAAAGTCATGGTGCGGCCTCCATCCTCCTCTGACCTCAATCCTATTAAGAACCTTTGGAGCATCCGCAAGCAAAAGATCTATGAGGGTGGGAGGCAGTTTACATCTAAACAGCAGCTCTGGGAGGCTATTCTGACATCTTGCAAACAAATTCAAGCAGAAACTGTCCAAAAACTCACAAGTTCAATGGATGCAAGACTTGTGAAGCTGCTATCAAATAAGGAGTCCTATGTTACAATTAGAGATGAGCGAATCAAAGTAGGCGAAGTGGAATTCGCTTCGAATATTAGAAAAATTTTTCCTAAAATGGCGGCGACATGTGCGGCGACGGAGCGGGGATGTCTGGGAAGGAGCGCAGACAAGGCGCGCTGACCCATAATGCATTCATTCATGACATGTGATCGCATTAGCCAATCAGCAGCCAGCCAGCCAGCACTGTGTAATGGTCGAGCTATAAATGGCGGCCATTTTAGAATTCTCCATTTGCCTCCAGTCATTCAACAGAGGCAGACCTGGCTGTATTCAGGGAGAGAGTTAGGGACACAGAAACGTTACTTAGGGACATAGAAACGTTACTTAGGGCCACAGAAACTTTACTTAGGGACACAGAAACATTACTTAGGGACACAGAAACGTTACTTAGGGCCACAGAATCGTTACTTAGGGCCACAGAAACGTTACTTAGGGCCACAGAATCGTTACTTAGGGCCACAGAAACGTTACTTAGGGCCACAGAATTGTTACTTAGGGACAGACACAGAATTGTTACTGAGGGACACAGAATTGTTACTGAGGGCCACAGAACTGTTACTTAGGGCCACAGAAACGTTATTTAGGGCCACAGAAATGTTACTTAGGGACAGACACAGAATTGTTACTGAGGGACACAGAATTGTTACTGAGGGCCACAGAACTGTTACTTAGGGCCACAGAAACGTTACTTAGGGACACAGAATTGTTACTCAGCGACAGACACAGAATTGTTACTTAGGGACAGACACAGAATTGTTACTGAGGGACACAGAATCGTTACTTAGGGCCACAGAAATGTTACTTAGGGCCACAGAAACGTTACTTAGGGCCACAGAATCGTTACTTAGGGCCACAGAAACGTTACTTAGGGCCACAGAAATGTTACTTAGGGCCACAGAATTGTTACTTAGGGACAGACACAGAATTGTTACTGAGGGACACAGAATTGTTACTGAGGGCCACAGAACTGTTACTTAGGGCCACAGAAACATTACTTAGGGCCACAGAATTGTTACTTAGGGACAGACACAGAATTGTTACTGAGGGACACAGAATTGTTACTGAGGGCCACAGAACTGTTACTTAGGGCCACAGAAACGTTACTTAGGGCCACAGAATTGTTACTTAGGGACAGACACAGAATTGTTACTGAGGGACACAGAATTGTTACTGAGGGCCACAGAACTGTTACTTAGGGACACAGAATTGTTACTCAGGGACAGACACAGAATTGTTACTTAGGGACAGACACAGAATTGTTACTGAGGGACACAGAATCATTACTTAGGGACACAGAATTGTTACTTAGGGACAGACACAGAATTGTTACTGAGGGACACAGAATTGTTACTGAGGGCCACAGAACTGTTACTTAGGGCCACAGAAACGTTACTTAGGGACACAGAATTGTTACTCAGGGACAGACACAGAATTGTTACTTAGGGACAGACACAGAATTGTTACTGAGGGACACAGAATTGTTACTGAGGGCCACAGAACTGTTACTTAGGGCCACAGAAACGTTACTTAGGGCCACAGAATTGTTACTTAGGGACAGACACAGAATTGTTACTGAGGGACACAGAATTGTTACTGAGGGCCACAGAACTGTTACTTAGGGCCACAGAAACGTTACTTAGGGACACAGAATTGTTACTCAGGGACAGACACAGAATTGTTACTTAGGGACAGACACAGAATTGTTACTGAGGGACACAGAATTGTTACTGAGGGCCACAGAACTGTTACTTAGGGCCACAGAAACGTTACTTAGGGCCACAGAATTGTTACTTAGGGACAGACACAGAATTGTTACTGAGGGACACAGAATTGTTACTGAGGGCCACAGAACTGTTACTTAGGGCCACAGAAACGTTACATAGGGACACAGAATTGTTACTTAGGGACAGACACAGAATTGTTACTGAGGGACACAGAATTGTTACTGAGGGCCACAGAACTGTTACTTAGGGCCACAGAAACGTTACTTAGGGACACAGAATTGTTACTCAGGGACAGACACAGAATTGTTACTTAGGGACAGACACAGAATTGTTACTGAGGGACACAGAATCGTTACTTAGGGCCACAGAAACGTTACTTAGGGCCACAGAAACGTTACTTAGGGCCACAGAATTGTTACTTAGGGAAAGACACAGAATTGTTACTGAGGGACACAGATTTGTTACTGAGGGCCACAGAACCGTTACTTAGGGCCACAGAAACGTTACTTAGGGACACAGAATTGTTACTCAGGGACAGACACAGAATTGTTACTGAGGGACACAGAATTGTTACTGAGGGACAGACACAGAATTGTTACTGAGGGATACAGAATTGTTACTGAGGGACACAGAACCGTTACTTAGGGCCACAGAAACGTTACTTAGGGCCACAGAAACGTTACTTAGGGCAACAGAAACGTTACTTAGGGCTACAGAAACGTTACTTTGGGCCACAGAATCGTTACTTAGGGCCACAGAAACTTTACTTAGTGCCTCAGAAACGTTACTTAGTGCCACAGAATTGTTACTTAGGGACAGACACAGAATTGTTACTGAGGGATACAGATTTGTTACTGAGGGCCACAGAACCGTTACTTAGGGCCACAGAAACGTTACTTAGGGACACAGAATTGTTACTCAGGGACAGACAGAATTGTTACTGAGGGACACAGAATTGTTACTGAGTGACACAGAATTGTTACTGAGGGACACAGAATTGTTACTCAGGGACACAGAATTGTTACTGAGGGACACAGAATTGTTACTCAGGGACACAGAATTGTTACTCAGGGACAGACACAGAATTGTTACTCAGGGACAGACACAGAATTGTTACTGAGGGACACAGAATTGTTACTGAGGGACACAGAATTATTACTCAGCGACAGACACAGAATTGTTACTCAGGGACAGACACAGAATTGTTACTGAGGGACACAGAATTGTTACTGAGGGACACAGAATTGTTACTCAGGGACACAGAATTGTTACTGAGGGACACAGAATTGTTACTCAGGGACACAGAATTGTTACTCAGGGACACAGAATTGTTACTGAGGGACACAGAATTGTTACTGAGGGACACAGAATTGTTACTCAGGGACAGACACAGAATTGTTACTCAGGGACAGACACCGAATTGTTACTCAGGGACAGACACAGAATTGTTACTGAGGGACACAGAATTGTTACTGAGGGACACAGAATTGTTACTCAGCGACAGACACAGAATTTTTACTCAGGGACAGACACAGAATTGTTACTGAGGGACACAGAATTGTTACTGAGGGACACAGAATTCTTACTCAGGGACACAGAATTGTTACTCAGGGACACAGAATTGTTACTGAGGGACACAGAATTGTTACTCAGGGACACAGAATTGTTACTCAGGGACAGACACAGAATTGTTACTCAGGGACAGACACAGAATTGTTACTGAGGGACACAGAATTGTTACTCAGCGACAGACACAGAATTGTTACTCAGGGACAGACACAGAATTGTTACTGAGGGACACAGAATTGTTACTGAGGGACACAGAATTGTTACTGAGGGACACAGAATTGTTACTGAGGGACACAAAATTGTTACTGAGGGACACAGAATTGTTACTGAGGGACACAGAATTGTTACTCAGGGACACAGAATTGTTACTGAGGGACACAGAATTGTTACTGAGGGACACAGAATTGTTACTCAGGGACAGACACAGAATTGTTACTCAGGGACAGACACAGAATTGTTATTCAGGGACAGACACCGAATTGTTACTGAGGGACAGACACAGAATTGTTACTGAGGGACACAGAATTGTTACTGAGGGACACAGAATTGTTACTCAGCGACAGACACAGAATTGTTACTCAGGGACACAGAATTGTTACTGAGGGACACAGAATTGTTACTGAGGGACACAGAATTGTTACTCAGGGACAGACACAGAATTGTTACTCAGGGACAGACACAGAATTGTTACTCAGGGACAGACACAGAATTGTTACTGAGGGACACAGAATTGTTACTGAGGGACACAGAATTGTTACTCAGCGACAGACACAGAATTGTTACTCAGGGACAGACACAGAATTGTTACTGAGGGACACAGAATTGTTACTGAGGGACACAGAATTGTTACTCAGCGACAGACACAGAATTGTTACTCAGGGACACAGAATTGTTACTGAGGGACACAGAATTGTTACTGAGGGACACAGAATTGTTACTCAGGGACAGACACAGAATTGTTACTCAGGGACAGACACAGAATTGTTACTGAGGGACACAGAATTGTTACTGAGGGACACAGAATTGTTACTCAGCGACAGACACAGAATTGTTACTCAGGGACAGACACAGAATTGTTACTGAGGGACACAGAATTGTTACTGAGGGACACAGAATTGTTACTCAGGGACACAGAATTGTTACTGAGGGACACAGAATTGTTACTCAGGGACACAGAATTGTTACTCAGGGACAGACACAGAATTGTTACTCAGGGACAGACACAGAATTGTTACTCAGGGACAGACACAGAATTGTTACTGAGGGACACAGAATTGTTACTGAGGGACACAGAATTGTTACTCAGCGACAGACACAGAATTGTTACTGAGGGACACAGAATTGTTACTGAGGGACACAGAATTGTTACTCAGGGACACAGAATTGTTACTCAGGGACACAGAATTGTTACTGAGGGACACAGAATTGTTACTCAGGGACACAGAATTGTTACTCAGGGACACAGAATTGTTACTGAGGGACACAGAATTGTTACTCAGGAACAGACACAGAATTGTTACTTAGGGACACAGAATCGTTTAATTAAAGAGTATTTCAGACAACATGCATAGGAGTGGCAGAGGAGGCAATGTTTTAGGAGCGAGCAGATGTGGCAGCAGAGGAAGGGGTCGAGGCAGCACTATTCGCAGCCAGAGGCCAGTGCTCCCGGTGTCATCCAGCGGTCGTGTCTCCACCGACAACCCTGCCGTCATCGATTGGTTGGCTCGGTCGTCTTCCTCTTCCCAGGTCACCTCTGACACCTACAGCCAACGGTCGGTGGGTACGTCAGACACAACCGTTAGTTGGCATGGCCCGGGAGCAAGCCCACTGAAATCATGTGTCCTCTACCTGCCCCTGTCCTTTGGTGTTCCCTCACCAAGCGAAGTATCGCATGCTGTGGGCTCAGCCCCACTGTACAGTGAGGAAGAGCTAACAGAGGGCGGTCAGGAACGGGGGGAGACATCCGCCTCTTCAGCAGCCAGGCGAAGAAGTACTGGCGAGGAGAGTGGCTCGGTAGCCGGTCTAGAGACAGGTCTGTCTCCTGACCCACACGCAGCAGAGGGGGCTAGTAGTGAGGCGGAGACCCTAATTGATGATGATGAGGCTGATCGCACTTGGCAGCCTCGTCGTCATCAGGCTATTGCTCCCGCATCATCAGGAGAAGAGGGTGCCAGCTTGGCAGCGAGCAAAACAGTCGGTGGGTTGCCCAGGAGGCAGCAGGGTCGCAGCAGTGTCAGTGGAGGCAAACGGCCACGGAGTAGAGCACCAGCTCCACTGCAGCCTACCACCACGGCCAGTAGTGGTGCCAGTGTGCACGGAGGAAGCAGCAGTCAGCCAGTGAGGAGTATCGGGGGCAAAGTTTCCTAATCGGCGGTGTGGCAATTTTTTGTCAAGCCGCCCGAGGAAGTAAACGTAGCCGTATGTCGACTATGTGGCCAGAAAGTCAAGCGTGGCCAGGGGGCCCATGTTGGGACTACAGCGTTGCGGCAGCATATGCAGCGTCGCCATTTGGTGGCCTGGGAAAACCATGATAAAGATACGGCGGTTCTGCCCGCCCCAGCCCCCGCTCCATCACCCGCTCCGTTACTTGCTCCGTCACCCGACGTCAAACGCCCTCTATCAGCCAGTCAAGGCTCCAACACCTCTGCTGAGGGGAGTTGTCGCTCGTTGGCATCTTCCGCTCGTTCAGATGCTCCTTCTCCTGCTACTCCTCTTCACGGATTCTGTCAGCAGTCTTTCTTGGAATCCGTTTCCAAGAGACAACAGTTTGCGAGCACGCACCCGATGGTGCAAAAGCTGAACGTCCTCCTGTCCAAGTTGCTGGTGCTGCAGTCCCTCCCTTTCCAAGTGGTGGACTCAGCACCTTTCCGAGAAATGATGGCTTGTGCTGCGACGCGGTGGAGAGTGCCAAGCCGTCATTTCTTCGCCAAAAAGGAAGTGCCAGCCCTGCATTCACATGTAGAAGAGATGGTGGGCCAGTCTTTGAGCATGTCGGTCTCTGCCAAAGTGCACGGCAGCGCCGACGTGTGGAGCTGTAACTACGGTCAGGGACAGTACATGTCATTTACGGCCCACTGGGTGAACGTGGTGCCGTCACAGCCGCACCAGCAACTTGGACAGGTCACGCCGCTTTTGCCTCCACGTTTGCACGTCCTTGGTCTGGCAAAGATGTCCGCCTCTACCACCTCTTCTTCCGCCGTGTCCTCAGCCGCCACCCCCGTGCCAAGTCCCATTACCCGACCGGCATATCACATGTGCAGGGCGCAACGGTGTCACGCTGTGCTGCACCTGGTATGCCTTGGCGAACGTAGTCACACAGTGGAGGAACTTCTCAGTGTAATGAACAGAGAAATCGACAGATGGCTGTCTCCGCGCAAACTGAAAATCGGAACCATGTTGACCGACAACGGAAAGAACATGGTGTCTGCTCAGCGTCAAGGAAGGTTGTGCCATGCGCCATGCATGGCTCACGTGTTCAATCTGGTTGTCAAGCGGTTCCTAAAATCCACCATCCCACTGCAAGACATCCTTAAAATGTCACGTAAACTTTGGATGCATTTCAGCCATTCCTACACCGCAAAGCACACCCTCCTTGAGCTGCAGCGGCAGAACGGAATTCCACAGCATCGCCTGATCTGCGACGTTGCAACAAGGTGGAATTCAACCCTACATATGTTAGACCGCCTTTACGAACAGCGAAAGGCCATCATCGATTTCCTGATGTTACAAGCGGATAAAGGTACTCCCCTGTGTAACTTCGATGTCCGCCATTGGCAGCTCATGCGTGACACCTGCCGCTTGCTCAGGCCCTTTGAGGAGGCCACGCTATTCGTGAGTCGGCAGGACTATGGGATGAATGACGTCATTCCTCTGTTGCACGTCCTGGAACAAATGCTGTTAACAATGGCTGGTCAGGGTGCGGTAGACGTGGCGCACAGATCTCAACGCCACATGACCCCTGTGGGGGCAGGACAGGAAGAAGAGGAGGAGGTAGAGGAGGACATTTGTGCTCAGGAATTATTGAGTGAAATGGGTGGTTTTTCCACTCAGCGGACAGGAGTGGAGGAGCAGGAGCATCTGGTAGAGGAGGAGGAGGAGGAGACAGAGGACACAGACGCACCGTGGCAGTATGCTGTGGAGATGGAGGCAGGGAGTCCCTCGCATTCCTTGGCACAAATGGTCCATAGCATGCTCGGTTGCTTGCGTAGCGACAGCCGAATAATAACCATCAGACAGAGGGATGACTTTTGGCTGTCCACCTTGTTGGACCCTCGCTACCATTCAAAAATGGTGGCCTTTTTCACACCTGCTGAGAGGGAGGCCAAAATAACGTACTATAAAAACCACCTATGTAGTCAGTTGGTCTCTGCCTTTCTGCGCCAACGTCCATCCTCAGACACTGTGGGCCCTGTGCGCTCGCGTTCCGCTGCCATGGCAGCAGGGGAGGGGTGGGGTGGTAGGAGCAGTGGCAGCTCCACCAGCAGCGGCTGCCTCAGTCTGCAGTCGATGATGAGTAGCTTTCTTCACCAGCGCAGTGAGGAAACTACTAACCAGCCGCAGCAGCAGCAGCAGCATCAGGTGGACCTGGAGCAGGAGCTCAAACAACAGGCTTGGGCCTACTTGGACAGCACCCTGCCAACCGAGGTAGACAATCCCCTTGACTACTGGGCAACGAAACTTGACCTTTGGCCCCAACTAGCTGAATTTGCCCTTGAAAGGCTGTCATGCCGGGCCAGTAGCGTGGCATCGGAGCGCGTGTTTAGTGCGGCAGGAGGTATTGTAACTCCGCGGAGGACACGACTGTCCACCCAAAGTGTGGAGAGACTCACGTTTGTGAAAATGAATCAGGCATGGATTAGTCTGGATTTCAAACCACCAGTTCCTGACACAACTGAATAAATCCGCCATGAATCATGCCCCAAACATGTGCCACTTTCAGGTCTCCTCACACTGCTGGTGTGTTCCATTTTTTGTCATAGGGTGCTGGCAGATTACGGGCCTCCCACAGCTGCTGCCAGGCCCCTAATCTTCCATGGGCCCCTATACCGCCTCCTCATGCTGCTGCCAGGTCCAGAGTCTCTCATGGGTCCCTGTACGGCCTCCCATTGCTGCTGTCTCCATCGCCACACTCCACCATGTGCCACTTTCAGGTCTCCTCACACTGCTGGTGTGTTCCATTTTTTGTCATAGGGTGCTGGCAGATTACGGGCCTCCTATAGCTGCTGCCAGGCCCCTAATCTGCCATGGGCCCCTATACCGCCTCCTCATGCTGCTGCCAAGTCCAGAGTCTCTCATGGGTCCCTGTACGGCCTCCCATTGCTGCTGTCTCCATCGCCACACTCTGCCATGTGCCACTTTCAGGTCTCCTCACACTGCTGGTGTGTTCCATTTTTTGTCATAGGGTGCTGGCAGATTACGGGCCTCCCATAGCTGCTGCCAGGCCCCTAATCTGCCATGGGCCCCTATACCGCCTCCTCATGCTGCTGCCAGGTCCACAGTGTCTCATGCCATGTGCCACTTTCAGGTCTCCTCACACTGCTGGTGTGTTCCATTTTTTGTCATAGGGTGCTGGCAGATTACGGGCCTCCTATAGCTGCTGCCAGGCCCCTAATCTTCCATGGGCCCCTATACCGCCTCCTCATGCTGCTGCCAAGTCCAGAGTCTCTCATGGGTCCCTGTACGGCCTCCCATTGCTGCTGTCTCCATCGCCACACTCTGCCATGTGCCACTTTCAGGTCTCCTCACACTGCTGGTGTGTTCCATTTTTTGTCATAGTGTGCTGGCAGATTACGGGCCTCCCATAGCTGCTGCCAGGCCCCTAATCTGCCATGGGCCCCTGTACCGCCTCCTCATGCTGCTGCCAGGTCCACAGTGTCTCATGCCATGTGCCACTTTCAGGTCTCCTCACAGTGCTGGTGTGTTCCATTTTTTTTCATAGGGTGCTGGCAGATTATGGGCCTCCCATAGCTGCTGCCAGGCCCCTAATCTGCCATGGGCCCCTATACTGCCTCCTCATGCTGCTGCCAGGTGCAGAGTCTCTCATGGGTCCCTGTACGGCCTCCCATTGCTGCTGTCTCCATCGCCACACTCTGCCATGTTCCACTTTCAGGTCTCCTCACACTGCTGGTGTGTTCCATTTTTTGTCATAGGGTGCTGGCAGATTACGGGCCTCCCATAGCTGCTGCCAGGCCCCTAATCTGCCATGGGCCCCCGTACCGACTCCTCATGCTGTGACGTTGCAACAAGGTGGAATTCAACCCTACATATGTTAGACCGCCTTTACGAACAGCGAAAGGCCATCACAGATTTCCTGATGTTAAAAGCGGATAAAGGTACTCCCTGTGTAACTTAGATGTCAGCCATTGGCAGCTCATGCGTGACACCTGCGCTTGCTCAGGCCCTTTGAGGAGGCCACGCTATTCGTGAGTCGGCAGGACTATGGGATGAACGACGTCATTCCTCTGTTGCACGTCCTGGAACAAATGCTGTTAACAATGGCTGGTCAGGGTGCGGTAGACGTGGCGCACAGATCTCAACGCCACATGACCCCTGTGGGGGCAGGACAGGAAGAAGAGGAGGAGGTAGAGGAGGACATTGGTGCTCAGGAATTATTGAGTGAAATGGGTGGTTTTTCCACTCAGCGGACAGGAGTGGAGGAACATGGAGCATCTGGTAGAGGAGGAGGAGGAGGAGACAGAGGACCCAAACGCACCGTGGCAGTATGCTGTGGAGATGGAGGCAGGGAGTCCCTCGCATTCCTTGGCACAAATGGCCCATAGCATGCTCGCTTGCTTGCGTAGCGACAGCCGAATAATAACCATCAGACAGAGGGATGACTTTTGGCTGTCCACCTTGTTGGACCCTCGCTACCGTTCAAAAATGGTGGCCTTTTTCACACCTGCTGAGAGGGAGGCCAAAATAACGTACTATAAAATCCACCTATGTAGTCAGTTGGTCTCTGCCTTTCTGCGCCAACGTCCATCCTCAGACACTGTGGGCCCTGTGCGCTCGCGTTCCGCTGCCATGGCAGCAGGGGAGGGGTGGGGTGGTAGGAGCAGTGGCAGCTCCACCAGCAGCGGCTGCCTCAGTCTGCAGTCGATGATGAGTAGCTTTCTTCACCAGCGCAGTGAGGAAACTACTAACCAGCCGCAGCAGCAGCAGCATCAGCATCAGGTGCACCTGGAGCAGGACCTCAAACAACAGGCTTAGGCCTACTTGGACAGCACCCTGCCAACCGAGGTAGACAATCCCCTTGACTACTGGGCAATGAAACTTGACCTTTGGCCCCAACTAGCTGAATTTGCCCTTGAAAGGCTGTCATGCCCGGCCAGTAGCGTGGCATCGGAGCGCGTGTTTAGTGCGGCAGGAGGTATTGTAACTCCGCGGAGGACACGACTGTCCACCCAAAGTGTGGAGAGACTCACGTTTGTGAAAATGAATCAGGCGTGGATTAGTCTGGATTTCAAACCAACAGTTCCTGACACAACTGACTAAATCCGCCATGAATCATGCCCCAAACATGTGCCACTTTCAGGTCTCTTCACACTGCTGGTGTGTTCCATTTTTTGTCATAGGGTGCTGGCAGATTACGGGCCTCCCATTGCTGCTGCCAGGCACGTAATCTGCCATGGGCCCCTGTACCGCCTCCTCATGCTGCTGCCAGGTCCAAAGTGTGTCATGGGTCCCTGTACGGCCTCCCATTGCTGCTGTCTCCATCGCCACACTCTGCCATGTGCCACTTTCAGGTCTCCTCACACACTGCTGGTGTGTTCCATTTTTTGTCATAGGGTGCTGGCAGATTACGGGCCTCCCATAGCTGCTGCCAGGCCCTTAATCTGCCATGGGCCCCTGTACCGCCTCCTCATGCTGCTGCCAGGTCCACAGTGTCTCATGCCATGTGCCACTTTCAGATCTCCTCACACTGCTGTTGTGTTCCATTTTTTGTCATAGGGTGCTGGCAGATTACGGGCCTCCCATTGCTGCTGCCAGGCCCGTAATCTGCCATAGGCCCCTGTACCGCCTCCTCATGCTGCTGCCAGGTCCACAGTGTCTCATGCCATGTGCCACTTTCAGGTCTCCTCACACACTGCTGGTGTGTTCCATTTTTTGTCATAGGGTGCTGGCAGATTACGGGCCTCCCATTGCTGCTGCCAGGCCTTAATCTGCCATGGGCCCCTGTACCGCCTCCTCATGCTGCTGCCAGGTCCACAGTGTCTCATGGGTCCCTGAACCGCCTCCCATTGCTGCTGTCTCCATCGCCACACTCTGCCATGTGCCACTTTCAGGTCTCCTCACACTGCTGGTGTGTTACATTTTTTGTCATAGGGTGCTGGCAGATTACGTGCCTCCCATTGCTGCTGCCAGGCCCGTAATCTGCCATGGGCCCCAGTACCGCCTCCTCATGCTGCTGCCAGGTCCACAGTCTCTCATGGGTCCCTGTACGGCCTCCCATTGCTGCTGTCTCCATCGCCACACTCCACCATGTGCCACTTTCAGGTCTCCTCACACTGCTGGTGTGTTCCATTTTTTGTCATAGGGTGCTGGCAGATTACGGGCCTCCCATAGCTGCTGCCAGGCCCCTAATCTGCCATGGGCCCCTGTACCGCCTCCTCATGCTGCTGCCAGGTCCAGAGTCTCTCATGGGTCCCTGTACGGCCTCCCATTGCTGCTGTCTCCATCGCCACACTCCACCATGTGCCACTTTCAGGTCTCCTCACACACTGCTGGTGTGTTCCATTTTTTGTCATAGGGTGCTGGCAGATTACGGGCCTCCCATTGCTGCTGCCAGGCCCGTAATCTGCCATGGGCCCCCGTACCGACTCCTCATGCTGCTGCCAGGCCCGTAATCTGTCATGGGCCCCTGTTGTCGCTTGTTGGCATATTCCGCTCGTTCAGATGCTCCTTCTCCTGCTACTCCTCTTCACGGATTCAGCAGTTTTTCTTGGAATCCGTTTCCAAGAGACAACAGTTTGCGAGCACGCACCCGACGGTGCAGAAGCTGAACGTCCTCCTGTCCAAGTTGCTGCTGCCAGGCTCGTAATCTGTCATGCGCCCCTGTACCGCCTCCTCATGCTGCTGCCAGGTCCAGAGTGTGTCATGGGCCCCCGTACCGACTCCTCATGCTGCTGCCAGGCCCGTAATCTGTCATGGGCCCCTGTACCGCCTCCTCATGCTGCTGCCAGGTCCAGAGTGTGTCATGGGTCCCTGTACGGCCTCCCATTGCTGCTGCCAGGCCCATAATCTGCCATGGGCCCCCGTACCAACTCCTCATGCTGCTGCCAGGCCCGTAATCTGTCATGGGCCCCTGTACCGCCTCCTCATGCTGCTGCCAGGTCCAGAGTGTGTCATGGGTCCCTGTACGGCCTCCCATTGCTGCTGTCTCCATCGCCACACTCTGCCATGTGCCACTTTCAGGTCTCCTCACACTGCTGGTGGTTTCCATTTTTGTCATAGGGTGCTGTATGGCCTCCCATTGCTGCTGCCTCCACCGCCACACTGTGGCTCCACACTCTGGTTTTGGCCCCGTGACTGCCCAAATGAGTGAAGTGTGCGGTGATTCTAAGATCGACGGCACTCATCTGCATGTCATACTGACTGTCAGTATTATTTCTCTTCCCCAGCAGACTCCAAGGGCATTTAAATTAAAGGTACAGTGTTCTGCACTAATATAAAGGCTCTCTGAAGCCTAGAAACACCCTTTTATAAGTTAAATTTGCAGCAAATATATTCGACTCGAATCAAAATTTTTTCACGAATTCGCCGAATCAGTCGAATCGAATTTTTGAATAATTCGCTCATCTCTAGTTACAATGTAACGTGACCTGTTAAAATGTTTAAGAAGTTAAAATGTTGTTAAAAGTTTGATTGAAATAGCTTTTGATTTCAGTAAATATGCTGCAAACACAACAAATGACAATTTTCAGTTCTTTACAGCCTATAAAGTGTTTTGAAACTTACTGTGCGTAATAATTTGGAACAGTGCATTGTAAGTTTTTTATGTTTAACAAAAATCCTGTTATCATTAGGAGGTTTGTTCAATAAAATTTGAATTGTACTCTTAATAGTTTATAACATGAAAATTATGCTGACTGTTATTTACATCAATTATTTAGGTAAATGAGAAAAATATAATTTGCATAATAATTTGGAACACGGTATATTTTGCTGTCTATGGTTTCTATTCTAGGATAGACTTCCTCTTACTGAAACATGCTTCCATTCTAATGGTACAAAACGTAAGGATAGGCCATATTGCCTAGTTTGACCATGCCCCAGTGAGCTTTGAGCTACCTCTCAAGACATCAACGTGGTGTGTTAAAGAGCCACTTTTACAAAACCTTTCCTTTAGTACCTGATAAAGGAACTCAGTAGATAATCCACTCACACTTTGAGCTTCCATTTATGTTACATATACAGTAATCTCATAAAACATGGTCACAGACTCAAAAAAGGGTGAGAATGAAACTGCAGAACTTATTACAAAACTCCAGACATTAGAACTATGCCAAAAAATACCTCTGCATCCTTTCATTTACAGTAGATGCTGAAATTACCTTTCTTTATTCAAAACAACTACTAATATGTGACAGAAGATCCGTTTATGAATACGGAAACAAATGCAGCAGAGCATTGGCTTATGCTCTGCGAGCATGTAAGTCCCAAAACTTTATTCTGCTGAGCGGTCCACGTTACACATGACTGCAGGTTCAGGAAAACAAAGGAAGGGATGAAAAGGGAAGAATTTATAAAGTTTTTCTCCCTCATCAAGAAAGGCAAGGATCTTGGTGTAGGGGGTTACATCCAGCCTTCTATCCAGCTACATGTCCTGAGTCCTCCGCAACAGAGAAAGCAGAATGTAAGCCACATCACACTGTGGACATAATCTGTATTCATCCGTAGTTTTTGTAGTATAGCCAGAATGCAGTTTCTAGTAAAGGAAGAAATACAGTCTTGGGTGGTGAATTTAACTCCTCCTTCCCTTCCAGTCTGCCCAAGCGAGTGAGTCATACCCATAAACTAGGCAAATGAATATCTCGCCAATGCAGAGGGATGCACAACCTCGCTGCATTAATCATTTGCAACAATAAAGATCTACAGTGCTTACGTACAGAAGTCATGGTATGATGTAGCAAATACTGGCTAGAAGTGAAATCCATGGTAGAACTGATGGCCTTAGACATGATAATACAGTTGCAAGAAAAAGTATGTGAACCCCTTGGGATTACGTGGAGTTTTGCATGAATTGGGCATAAAATGTGCTCTAAACGTCATCTATGTTACAACAATAGAAGAACACAGTCTGCTGAACATAATACTACACAAACATTAGATGTTGCCATGGTTTAATTGCACATAACATGTAAACATTCACAGTGCAGGGAGGAAAAAGTATGTGAAACTTTGGACTTAATAACTGGTTGACCCTCCTTTGGCAGCAATAACCTCAACCAAACGTTTCCTGTAGTTGCAGATCAGACCTGCACAACGATCTGGAGTAATTTTGGACCACTTCTCTTCACAAAACTGTTTCAGTGTAGCAATATTCTTGGGATGTTTGGTGTGAATCGCTCTCTTAAGGTCATGCCACAGCATTTCAATCGGGTTGAGGTCAGGACTCTGACTGGGCCACTCCAGAAGGCGTATTCTGTGCTGTTGCAGCCATTGTTTTGCTGAATTACTTGTACGCTTTGGGTCATTGTCCTGTTGCATCACCCATCCTCTGCGGAGCTTCAGTTGGCGGACAGATGGTCATACGTTTTCCTGCAAAATGTCTTGATAAACTCTGGAATTCATTTTCCTATCAATGACAACAATCCGTCCAGGCCTTGAGGCAGCAAAGCGGCCCCAAACCATGATGCTCCCTCCGCCATGTTTTACAGTGGGGATG
Organism: Staurois parvus; assembly: GCF_062004578.1. Classification (NCBI taxonomy): domain Eukaryota; kingdom Metazoa; phylum Chordata; class Amphibia; order Anura; family Ranidae; genus Staurois; species Staurois parvus. The sequence continues at coordinate 2,736,587 of NW_028318023.1, read as the reverse complement.
AGGTTTTGATGTTGGTGTGCTTTGCCTTTTTTTCTCCACACATAGTGTTGTGTGTTCTTCCCAAACAACTCAATCTTGGTTTCATCTGTCCACAGTATATTTTGCCAGTAGTGCTGTGGAACATCCAGGTGCTCTTTTGCAAACTTCAAATGTGCTGCAATATTCTTTTTTTGGACAGCAATGGCTTCCTCCGTGGTGTCCTCCCATGTACTCCATTCTTGTTTAATGTTTTCCTTATTGTAGATGTGTCAACAAAAATGTTAGCATGTGCCAGAGATTTCTGTAGGTCTTTAGCTGACACTCTGGGATTCTTCTTTACCTCATGCAGCATTCTGCGCTGTGCTCTTGCAGTCATTTTTACAGGACGACCACGCCTAGGGAGAGTAGCAACAGTTCTAAACTTTCTCCATTTGTATAGACAGTCTGTCTTACCGTGGACACATGAACATCAAGGCTTTTGGAGATACTTTTGTAACCCTTTCCAGCTTCATGCAAGTCAACAATTCTTGATCGTAGGTCTTCTGAGAGCTCTTTTCTGCGAATCATGGTTCACATCAGACAGTGCTTCTTGAAACCAGTAAACCCAAAACAGGTGTGTGTTTTTTAGGGGCAGGACAGCTGTCAGCAACACATCCAATATCATCACGCTGATTAGAGTCAAAGTTGGCTCACTCCTGGCTCCAATTAGCTCTGGGAGAAGTCATTAAGCTAGGGCCTAACATATTTTTTTCTCCCTGCACTGTTAATGTTTACATGTTATGTGCAATTAAACCATGGCAACATCTAATGTTTGTGTAGTATTATGTTCAGCAGACCGTGTTCTTCTATTGTTGTGACTTAGATGACGTTCAGAGCACATTTTATGCCCAATTCATGCAAAACTCCACGTAATCCCAAGGGGTTCACATACTTTTTCTTGCAACTGTATGTACTTTAGACTAAAACAGGGCGAGGTTTGAATAGCTCTACCAAATATGCAGGAACGTTCCCTCTACTGAACAACACCAGCATTGGTCTGAAACTGTATTGGAGATCTTGTGCAATAGCTAAAGCATCTTGTACCATCTTGATTGGATTTTATATGCATTCTCTTGCCTATGCACATTAGTGTACCTTTTTGAACAAGAACATTAATCTGTTTCCATTCACCTTCTTCCAAATGGATGTTCATATCCTTCTTCCAAGCTTTACAAACAAGATTAGGCAGGGAGGTTGCAAAGAGGAGGGAATACAAGTCCGTCACAAGATTCCTCTGAAGGATGCTCCTTTCAGGCAGTGGCAAATCTAGAGGTATGTCCAGAAGGGGACCTTCAAGTGGGGAACATGGGTTGCCATCAAAGCCAAATCTATGATTTTACCCCTGTGAAAGAAATTATATGCTCGAGGGTTAATGGGTTAATTTTCCAGTAGATTCTTTTAGGGGGGCCAGCTATACTAATCTGTACCCAAAAATGGGAATGAGACAATCCTGGGTTCATAGTGGGCAGAAGATTTCAGAAAAAGCAGTTCCTCATTCAAAAGCCCCAAATCAATTCTAGAAAGGCCACCATGGGTTGTAGAATAGCAAGAGTAAGTTTTGGGGAATGGATTTAGTAGTCTCCACACATCCCGAAGGTGTTTCGCCATATGTTGAACAGCCAACTTTTTCACCTGATTACTCAGACCTCGGACATTCCAAAAAAAAAAAAAAACAACATGGTTTCTAGCCTTGTAAGAGAGATTGACAATAAGGATAGTCTGAACAGTCCTGGTGATTTTCATGCTACATTTGAGGACCAAGGAGACAGTTAAGAAACTGTGGTGGTAATTTTGTTTGTGCTGAAAACTGCGCTGGACTGACTGGATCAGCCACTGGTCGTAGGGGGGTGGTTGCATGGGTGGGTAGGAAGAAGTCCCTCTAGTCAGTTGTACCCAATGGTGGATATTGGCGGTAAACCCTCTTAGGGTTTGGGTTGCTGCCTTTCTGGTACAGCCTTGAGGTCGTTTCCACATGTATACTTGGAATACTAGAAAAGAAGGAGCACCTGATGTCTGAAAGAATGCACTTTTGATGGTAGATTAGGAGGCATTTATTTAGAGTAACGACAAGTACGTCAAGTGTTTTGAGAGAAAAGACTCTCCCTTCTTCAGGGCTGTTGCTGCACACTATTAAATTGGAAAAATTCACACGTCGGTTATATATTTTCCAGGTTTCTTTAAGAAAAATTCACTTCCTGTTCCAAAGACAGAACTGGAACTTTTGCATGTCTTGGCAGATTAATGGAATTTCAGTTTTAACCCCCTTAATTTCGGTGGTGAGCACTGCGATAGAAGCCAAAAGAATGTTTCTAAGCATGGGTTCTGGTCCATCTGGATCTGGAGCCTGTGATTGTTGCAGGGAAAATATATCTGTGGGGGTACTCACTGCATCCCAGTCTGGTAAAGGAGCAGAGGAATCATCCAATGGGGCAGTATCGTCAGCCTCAGATTGCTCTCCATTCTGGTCGCCATGCAGATTAGACACTAAAGGTAAGTCTTTAGCTACTGGTTTAACAAAGAATCTCTGCACAGCTTTGTGGTACTTCTCCTTGGCTGGTCTAGGAGGCAAACTGTCATCTTGGATGGCATGGTTCGCTGAGGAGCAGGCGTTCTTGCTGCACTTAGCCATGCTTGCCAGCCTCGAGACTTGGAACAAATGAAAGACCAGGTCCTGGATAATCTCACTGTGTAAAAAGTTCTGCTCAAGACAGGCCAGGAGAGGTGCTAGTAGGATCAACGTGCAGATGTTCGGCAGTGAGAGTAGACCCAGTGTCCGACTACATCCGCTGACAAGCCACACCCCCAGTCAGTGATTGTTTGTGTGTAAGCTCCAATGTGTGCAGCAAGTCTTGAATCCACTTTCCCAACAGCCAAGAGTTCCCCTCTAATTACACTTTTGTGTGGTTGCCATTGCATAATGGGGAACACATCAGCATTGTTATTTAGAGCAAAGCATCCTTTGAATTTTGTTTTATGTTGCTGAGTGTCAATAGGATTCCAAAAAAGAAGCATTAAGACAACAGATTCTGGTATTCTAGACCTACAAAGGCATCGACAGGGTCAATGTAATAGGATAATGGTCAGAGAGGACAAGTGGCTCCAAAGTAGCTTTCGTCAAGTACTGCAAGTCTGAATGAGAAATAAAAAAGAAGTCTATTTTGGAGTACTTATTGTATGGAAGAGAGAAGAATGTGAAGTCTTTGCTGGAGGGAATGTAGCACCCACCATGCACCATGTAAGTGCAGGTCAGAATGACTTGTCTTTATTGCTCGAAGAGCTCTATAGGGAAGAGTACATTACTCCAAAATGGAAAAAAGAAGGGTGAGACTTTACAGGTACCAATAATCATAAAAATTGTAAAAAAATATAGCTTAACACAATTTGTAAAAAGAATTGTCATGCATGAAACAATAAATAACTCTGTACATCAATGGTTATCTGCATTATGCAAGTTTCATCTAACAAGAATCTTCAGATGGCAACTTGAGACCTCAACGCACTTCAACACATAGAGAGACTTCATCAGGAGAAAAAAGTATGTTCTAAAATACAAATGTACATATATATCAATATAAATAACAACATTACTATATAAACACATAGCCAGTTATAATATGGGCTGGCCATTGATACATACCACAAGATGCAATCTAAAAACAGCTAGATGAATGCATGTACTACAGAGAGGCCCTCAAGGTAGGATCAGATGCAAGGGAGAAGGACCCAGTTACTTTCATAAGAAGACAGAAAGCCTATCAAAATATACAAAAAGAATATGGCATAATAAGCCTAATAAATATTGTAAAAAATATGAAAGAAATTTAAAAAACACTATGACTTCCACCTGTCACAAATGGATCACCTTAATAGCACAAAACAGACCCGCAGTAGAGACAACACTGATTGCACTTCAAAAAAGTAGCCTAATAAAGGCAGCATTCGAGGTCAGCTGGTCATCAGTGGCCAATAACAGCCATAGATAACATAATAAAAATGTGCAACAGCTAGGTAGTAGAGGGAGGCCCCCTGGATGGGAGTGGCCTCCCTGAGTCTCTCCTGCCTGCCTAATGAGGGCCATCGCCATGTGCAACCGGGAACGTGGGCCACATTTACCACCATCAGCGGTGCCAGTGAGTGATAATAACATCACTTCCACTGTGCCGGACGTTCACTATTTGGCATAAAAGGGACTCGAGCTGAACTGGTGCAATAAATATTTGCTAGGGTAAGTGGTTTACCATTTAATGTGCCTTTTAGGAACAAGTATCTTCTGTCTTCATCAATGCATTCTTTATCAATGTGTACAGAACTCCATTCATTTTTCTAAAACAGAATGGAAACCCCCTAAGCTTTAGCCTGGTCATTAGTGGTGTGAAATACTAGAGGAATGCTGTGATTAAATAATTTTGTCTTTTTGCAGAAGCGTGTTTCTTGCAGAAATACAATTTGTGTTCTGTGCTTGAACAGATCATGAAGGAGAAGACAGCATTTTTCAGCAATGTTAAGCCCCTTAGCATTAAGAGATAGAAATTTCCAGTGTAAAGAACTTGTTTCCCCTGTGGGGCCCACATAATTGCAGGCAATGTATCCTTGCCCTGGGGTAATTACTGTAAAATTCAATGAAGCTAACCAGAGGAGGTGGGGACAACCACTACCCGCAATGCCCACCAAAAGAAGATAATGAATGAAAGCAGAAAAGAGTGAAAAAATGGGGGGGCAGTAGCCCCAAGAGGACAACTGAGAAAAATATCACGGGGATTTTAAGGAGGGCAAAAAAAAAAAAAACAGCTCTCTCTTCAGGGAGGGCTAGCTGGGTATCAATAACCTTGCTAAGTGGGTGAATGTGGAAGAAGCATGGCCTAGTTTACAGACAAGTCACTTGAGGGGGTAATACTCACCTTCTAAAATGTACTACTGCTAATGATTTGGGGGAGTACCAATGAAGAGCATGTTCCTTATGCATATATAGACATACATTATGTCTCCAATATGGCAAACTATAGATAACATAGAACGGGAAAATTCTTGGCATACAATAAATCCTCTGTCTTAGACTTGTACATTTTATTTGGCTACCGAGAAGAGGTCAAAATTACGGAGGCAAACATTCAAACTGAACCCAGATGTAAAAGGAAGGGTGGATGAGTATAAATCTGCTGCTAGGCGTGGTGGCACAAGGGCAAAAATCTAAATAAGTATGTATAGGTGGAACACTGGAAACATAAAAATGTAATTACACCATGGTAGGCATTATCACCATATCAGAAAGCAAATATTAAAATTAATATTTGTTAGGGATTTTAATTACGCCTCCAATAGTGACATACAACAATATCTCAATAGTTTCTGTAAAATTATGAAACTCTTAATTTAACAATCTTACAGAATATTAAAACTACTGATTGGTTACAGTAATAAAAGTACACAAAAATACTGTACATTCACAGATACATAGTTAATCACACTGAGGACCATAGTCTACACGTTTTACAGGACTATCTGCTTCTTCTGGACTCTTCCAGACTCATTGAGGTATTAGAGAGTTTTTTTGGCAGTAGACTGTAAAATAGACAGCGATCACACTATATACTGTATATAACGTCAATACAGAAAAGCCAGCCAGCCACAGAAAGTTGCTCTCTCTGTTCAAACACTTACAGAGAGCAAGTAAAGTAGGAGAGTAAGAAATGAGCCTTTCTGACTGAAGCTTAAGCCTGGGATTAAGCCCACATCTAGCAACAGCAAGGGAGGATTCTCTATTGGCCGTTTAATGGCCAGATGGTAGCCCTGCGAGGACAGCCCACTCTGCAAGGGGGAAGCATCATGAAGCTGCTGTGGCTGCTCAGGGCTGGAGTTAGTGCTGCTGAACCAGGACCCAAAGAGAGCAGCACTATATCCATGCCTGTAGTAGTAGCGGATACTAGGTTACTATCAGGTACAGTGGTATTAACCAAAGACTGGTACCTGTGTGTTCTGTGCTGCTGCTGTACATGCGCTACAAGGAAAAAAGAGCCATGAGGCTTCTGTGTTGTGTTGTGAGCTGTAAAGTGCTGAATAGAGAGCCATAGGCAATGGAAAGCTGGGTGGTGCTACAGAGTTTCTTAAGATAAGGCCTTTAATCTAGCAATGCTGCTTTAGAGGGGACCCCTGTGATATTGTGACCTGCTTCCTGTGGAACATATTGTTTGTCTTAAATAAAGCCTACTTTACAATATGGGGGTGTCCGTGAGTTCTCGTTCAGATCAGGGAGGGTCATCACTGAGAGCGGCAGAAGGACTCATCTATCCAGAAGCTTCCTATGGAGAACTGCTACATTTGTAAAGTCATGTTTTGTTAGCATTTGTTGGTTTATTACATAGTAGACTATTTTCTAATATTGTATTAAATAAATTCAAAAATTAGGAAATTTTAATACGGATAAATATATAGACATACACATATATAACAAAACAAAACATCCATAAGCTTTTAGAGGCTTAATTGCCCTTAAACAGGAAATTTCATAATTTACTTAATTTGCCTTCATGATCCTGCCCTGTGTTCAACCTCAGCCATGTGCTATATTGTGGTAGAGCGTAGCTCAAGTAACAGATCTTTCAACTCAATGAACAAGTGTGTTCTGTCTTGTGTGCTAAAAATAATTCTGGCCTTTAATATTGCATTACACAATATTTTTCTTAATTACATGCAAATAGTGATCTATTTTATAACCCTTCTTATTTGTACAAATAAACATAAACTCCATATGCTTTGTATCTATAACCGCTCCTGCACATGGCCGTATATTAGGATGTATGGAGAGCCACAATTGCCACATAATTTGGATCCTAGACATGCACTACAGAATACTGCTACAGTGAAGGAAATAAGTATTTGATCCAATGCTGATTTTGAATGTTTGCCCACTCACAAAGAAATGATCAGTCTAAAAATGGAATGGTAGGTGTATTGTAACACTGAGAGACAGAATAGCAACAAAAAATTCAAAAGAAATGCATGTCTAACAAATTAGGCACTGATTTGCATGTTTATGAGGGAAAAACGCACATAAAAGGCATGTACTTGTGTTTACATGTATATGGACGTATTTTTGTAAAAGCAAAATTTTGCACTGTTTTGTACATATGCATACTCAAGTACTGATGTTTACATGCGTACAGCCGTGTATGTAATGTATGTCTATGGGCAAAATTATGCAGCTGTGGATCCTGGAAGCCAAAACACAGGCAGATTTTTTTTTCTGTACGGTCATAGACCTAAAAATAGGCAAATATCAAAGCAAGAAAACCTAAATCAGAACACCCATACGTATTTCAACAAGATTATACCAGATTGTGCCAACAATCAGTGTCCATATGATGTATGGACACTGTCTGATTGTTGGCAATGTCTGGTATTATCTTGTTAAGATACCTATGGGTGTTCTGTTTTACATTGTCTTGCTTTGGTATTTGTTTAGTTTAACCACTTTAAGTCCGGACACTTTTACCCCCTTCCTGTCCAGGCCAATTTTCAGCTTTAAGTGCTATCACACTTTGAATGACAATTGCACAGTTTAGCACTTTTTTGAGACAGATAAAACTTTATTTTGGTGGTAGTTATTCACCACTGGGATTTTTTTTTTTTTTTGCTATATAAATGAAAAAGTCAAAAAATTTAGAAAAAAAGTGTTTCTCTTATAAAATGTTGCAAATAAATAATCTTTATAATCTTTATAAAACTTGGCCAAAATCTATTCAGTTATCTTTTTAGTAAAAAAATAACCCAAATTAGTTTATAACCAAAAATTATAATTTTTCTAAATTTTGTTTTACATTTTTATTTTATTTTTTTATATTATTTATTTTTTGTTTTTTTTTAACATACTGTCACCCTAGCAGTACAGTGTCACCATAGTGACACTGTACTACTTGTGGGGGTGTGATGAAGATTTTGTTTTTGCTTTTTTTACACTGATTGCTTTTACACCCATAACAGCTGTAAAAGCAACCATTTCTCCTTCTCTCTGGCTGCATTCTTGCAGCCATTGAGAAATACTGTGAGAGCTGTGATTGGTCACAGCTTGTCACATAAAAAAAAACAAACAAGAGATCCCTGTGCTTAAATCCATACAGATAGTGCATGCATTTATCCTAGCTTGTCACATGGTACAAGGCAGTTGTGAATAGCCTTGTACCATGTGACCTCTGTGATCATTCACAGATTTCACACCTAGTAAGCAATGATGTCAGAAGTGACATCTTGCTTACTACTATTCATGTGATCACTGATTGGCCAATCAGTGATCACATGATCGGGACCTCACACAGAGGTCCCGTACAGCGATCGGTGTTCCGCTGTGTCTGGAGGACACAGTATTCACTGAGTCGCGGTGTCGCACGCTCCCAGGGAGCGTGCACAAGCAGGGAAGCGGGAGGACATTTATAAATGGAAGTGGTTAAAGTGGTAGTGCCTATCTTTATTATTTTGAACATATTTTTAGTATTGCTTATACATGGGCAGCTGCCTTTATATGGTGAACACATTTGTGGGTTGGCACCCTCTTATCTTATTTAAATTCAAAATTTGTTTAGAAGCACCTAAAAAAGGCCATGTTCAAAAGCCCATCAATTAAATAAATAAGCAAAATAATTAGGTATTGTTGCACAGTGGCTAATACAAAATACATTCTTTTTTCAATGCACTTATTTACAATGCTCTGCTCTGATTTAAGATAATGATTTGTTTCCGGTAATTCCACTTAAAAACTATCAACAGAAATAATTGCTAATAACATTTGGTAAATGAAAACAGGTTAGCCTATATGGTTCAATGCATACATCCAATTAGTTAAGCATTGTCCTTGATTTGTGGTGCACTGTGTTTAAGTGAATGGGGATTGCAGCATCTGTTGCTTTCTTTTGCAGTCTCGTGGTGCAGTCTCGTGGCATTTACTTTGCTTGCTTGGGCAGGAGAGCATCCAAAACATATAAAAAATCCAGGGTGGTACTTAGGAGCTTATAGCTTTATTTTTTTTTATAGAAGAGGAAACAGTTTCATAAATGTCTGTGCAGTTATTTGTCATCCAAGTCCAGAAGAATAACTTTAACACAAGAACAAATGGAGCGCTAGATTCAGGTTTTCTGAGGGTCTGTGGAATTGTCAATGGTCACACTGGCTCTGGTTCAGCAGTAATCCAGAAAACAGGGACTCCCATCAGGGACAAAGAAAGGTCCCAAAGTTGAAAATCCACATACCTCCAATCCAATGAAAGCACAAACAAATGTAATGCTTTTTCAGGGCCAAACACACTTCTGCCTTCATCTGTGGGCAGGTTAAGCCTTGTTTAGCCTGCTTTCCTGAAACTGTTCCAAGCAGAAATCAGGCTGCAGATCTATTTGGTATCTGCTTATCTGAGTGTGTTTATGCACAAAGTTCCTAAGCCCTGATGAAGGGGGGACATGTTTGGCCCCTAAAACGTGTTTGAATTTCTACTGCTACAAATCAATTTATCAATAAGCCTTGGACTCTTGGATGTTTTTTTGGTACTCTCACAGGATTGTATGTAAGAAGAACAACCATGACAAGTCTGTAAGGTCTGCAGCTAAGATGAGGACAGCTGTATTTCTCAACAATTGTTGTTCTTAGCATATGGACAACTTTTAGATATACTGCAGTCAACACATAAGCCTTGAACTGATAGGTGACACAGTTTACCAGCTCAGCACTTCAATTTGTGTTATTTGGAAAAGCTGTGGTCCACATTAGTCCCTTTTATAGTGGTTTTACCAATTGATATGCTATTACTTACCTATTTGTAATACATGAAAGATGTTGCTTGAAGTATATCTGTACTGCCCCTCCTCTGCAACTGGCACTGACACTTATCTTTCCTGTGCATCCTTGCCACTCCATTTGCCAGATGGAGCTTTTGGAAATACCAGGTAGTTTCCATGGTACTTTTCCTACCATTAAGCAGCCTAGAGTGGCACAATGGCTAAGTGGTTAGCACTTCCGCCTGACAGTACTAGTTGATTGTTGGTTTGACTCCCAACCATGGCACCACCTGCCTGGAGTTTGCATGTTCTCGCTGTGCCTGAGTAGGTTTCCTCCAGGTACTCAGGTTTCCTCCCACACTTCAAAGACATGCTGGTAGGTGAATTGGTGACTGTCTAAATTGTCCCTAGTATGTATGAATGTAAGTTAGGGACCTTAGATTGTACACCCCTTGAGGATTAGGGACTGATGTGAATGTACAATATACAGTCAGGTCCATAAATATTGGGACATTGACAAAATTGCTACATTTTTGGCTCTATACACCACCACAATGGATTTGAAATGAAACAAACAAGATGTGCTTTAACTGCAGACTGTCAGCTTTAATTTGAGGGTATTTACATCCAAATCAGGTGAACGGTGTAGAAATTACAACAGTTTGCATATGTGCCTCCCACTTGTTAAGGGACCAAAAGTAATGGGACAATTGGTTTCTCAGCTGTTCCATGGCCAGGTGTGTGTTATTCCCTCATTATCCCAATTACAATGAGCAGATAAAAGGTCCAGAGTTCATTTCAAGTGTGCTATTTGCATTTGGAATCTGTTGCTGTCAACTCTCAAGATGAGATCCAAAAAGCTGTCACTATCAGTGAAGCAAGCCATAATTAGGCTGACAAAACAAAACAAACCCATCAGAGAGATAGCAAAAACATTAGGCGTGGCCAAAACAACTGTTTGGAACATTCTTAAAAAGAAGGAACGCACCGGTGAGCTCAGCAACACCAAAAGACCCGGAAGACCACAGAAAACAACTGTGGTGGATGAGCGAAGAATTCTTTCCCTGGTGAAGAAAACACCCTTCACAACAGTTGGCCAGATCAAGAACACTCTCCAGGAGGTAGGTGTATGTGTGTCAAAGTCACCAATCAAGAGAAGACTTCACCAGAGTGGATACAGAGGGTTCACCACAAGATGTAAACCATTGGTGAGCCTCAAAAACAGGAAGGCCAGATTAGAGTTTGCCAAACGACATCTAAAAAAGCCTTCACAGTTCTGGAACAACATCCTATGGACAGATGAGACCAAGATCAACTTGTACCAGAGTGATGGGAAGAGAAGAGTATGGAGAAGGAAAGGAACTGCTCATGATCCTAAGCATACCACCTCATCAGTGAAGCATGGTGGTGGTAGTGTCATGGCGTGGGCATTTATGGCTGCCAATGGAACTGCTTCTCTTGTATTTATTGATGATGTGACTGCTGACAGAAGCAGCAGGATGAATTGTGAAGTGTTTCGGGAATATTATCTGCTCATATTCAGCCAAATGCTTCACAACTCATTGGACGCTTCACAGTGCAGATGGACAATGACCCAAAGCAGACTGCAAAAGCAACCAAAGAAGTGGAATGTTCTGCAATGGCCAAGTCAATCACCTGACCTGAATCCGATTGAGCGTGCATTTCACTTGCTGAAGACAAAACTGAAGGGAAAATGCCCCAAGAACAAGCAGGAACTGAAGACAGTTGCAGTAGAGGCCTGGCAGAGCATCACCAGGGATGAAACCCAGCGTCTGGTGATGTCTATGCGTTCCACGCTTCAGGCTGTAATTGACTGCAAAGGATTTGCAACCAAGTATTAAAAAGTGAAAGTTTGATTTATGATTATTATTCTGTCCCATTACTTTTGGTCCCTTAACAAGTGGGAGGCACATATGCAAACTGTTGTAATTCCTACACCGTTCACCTGATTTGGATGTAAATATCCTCAAATTAAAGCTGGCAGTCTGCAGTTAAAGCACATCTTGTTTGTTTCATTTCAAATCCATTGTGGTGGTGTACAGAGCCAAAAATGTTAGAATTGTGTCGATGTCCCAATATTTATGGACCTGACTGTATATGTAAAGTGCTACGTAAATTGATGGCGTTATATCAGTACCTGTAATAAATAAATATTATGAAGCAAATTAAAGACCTGATCATGGTCACTTGGAAGTAGGGAGTAGTCCCTCTCTCTGTGTTGAGTGGGTGCAGTGGGTTAATGGAGCATGTAGAAGTATTAATGACAAAGAAAGTAAGATACAAACTGAACCATTTACTAGGCCCCAATAGGCAAAGTGAAATCCTGTGTAGGCTTCTTGCTTTCTGTCATAACCAGTACAGACAGCCTAAAGCTCGCCATACACTAGTAGATTAACGTTTGTACAAAAGTATGTAACAACATTCATGTCAGTACATTGAATGACTTGCTGAACGTTGTTGAAAGTACTTCAAAATATCTTTTGCTTTTAACATTCTGTTTTGAGATTAATTTAATTTCATGAACAAAAATCATATATACGTTAGAGATTTTTTCGTAGAGAAAAAAAACAAGCTTTGATTTGACCCAACTAAAGATTAGAAAATTGGATAAACATACATGAAACTAAAGTTTTCAAATTAAATTCATCTAATGTATAGCCAGCTTAAAGTGTCAGGATGTCAGAGCTAAGAAATTCCTCAGCAACAATCAGATGTACACCTTAAAAAAAAAAAAATAAAAGTCAGCAGCTACAAAAACTGTAGCTGCTGACTTTTAAAATACAGCCACATACCTGTTCCTCGGTCCAGCAGTGTCCTCACCACGGCTGGTTTCACCGACCATCTTCTCTGCCTGGCGCCGGAATCTTCATTGTGGGCACCCAGCTGTGACAGCTTACGGTTTCAAAGCTGGGAGCCCACTGTGCATGCGCAAGAAGCATTGCGTTTTGTGAATGGCCCCGTAGTCTTCTGGGACCTGTCACATGTCCCAGAAGACTACGGGGAAGGAGGGAGGGAGGACAACTTCCTGTCAAATTCAGATACCCGCTCCCCCCCCTCCCCAAAGGTGTCAATACTTAATGGGGAACGGGGGATAAAGGCTTAAAGTGGAACTTCCCCTTTTGGGTGGATTTGCATTTGGTTTGGAATACATCAAGAAGAGATTAGATTTTAGCTAGTGCTTAAAATACATTAGATACAGCGCGATTTGTATTTCATTAAAGTATCACATTTAAATTTTTTACATGAAAAGTTCAGAGAGTGTTTTGTGACCATTTCATGTTAAAGGTCATTAGTCACTGGTCACTTATCTCCCTACAAACAAACATTACAATTATCCCCAGTATATCTGGAGAAATACATGAACCCTGTACATGAATCATTGCCCCATTTTTCTACTCAATGTAGACTTGAAACTTTTAGGCAAAATCATTGGGACCGAGCTCAATAGATATTAACAATTTTATATTCACAAGGATCAGGTGAGTAGTGTCCCTGAGTGACAAGCCAGCTCTAATGTCAGAAAAGTGGTTCATCTTATCCACCTACTAATACCACCAGCCAAATATTCCTAGTATACTTTTATTTCTTGCAATTTATAGGGCATGTGACTCTGTCTTGGGACTACCATACTACAGACATGGTGTTTTGGGAAATATAGTCTTTGTGGTATATGTCTTGTATTCTAACCCTTCTGCCATTGTATAATACACTGGATATCATTCCCAAACATTTTCACATACAGTACATTAAAGTGTTACTAAACCCAGGAACCTGTATTTAATGTAATCGTGAAATGCAATTATTTTAGTAAATATAAACTGCTAAATACCTTTTCTCATCAGCAGTTAGAGCAGTCTTGTGACTTTAGCTTGGTTAAAGCTTGTAGGAGGAGTTTTCTTTCTGCTCTAGGAGGATGCAGAATCCCTGACCTCTGTCTGGACAGTGCTGATTGAACCTGTGCTGACCACATGCACTCTCCCAAGAAAAAAAGAAACCTCTCTAGCAATACACACTAAACTGAGTATGTGCAGAAGGACTACAGGTTCAGTCTGTCTTATCAGCGTACACATTTGAACAAGAGGAGGGGCAGAGAAGTCAGGATCAAACAGCCTTTTTACACAAAAACTCTCTAGCAATACACACTAAACTGAGCATGTGTAGAAGGGCTATGGGTTCAGTCTGTTTTATTAGCGTACACATTTGAACAAGAGGAGGGGCAGAGAAGTCAAGATCAAACAGCCTTTTTACACAATGTGGAGGATTGACCCCTTAAGTTCCACAGTGAGTATAACAAGCATGCTTTACTGCATATACAGACTGATTTTACTGTTCTGGGTTTAGTAATACTTTAAGACATGAAGCAAGTCTGCCCTTTTTCAGTAATACTGTTCGTTCTGGCAACAGAGCATCTAGAGATTGCTATCAGGGAAAACTGGAACATTTTGGGTATTACAAATACAGGTCAGCACTACAAAATAAACCTCTTTGAGGACAACTCAATGGCTCTTGGCAATACTTATATTCCTCTATCAAACCATAATCGAACTATTGACCAATTTGCATTACAAGCATTCATACCAGTTCCATGGCTCTGAACTTTACTTCCTGGGGCAGTAACCTATATCTGCTCACAATTTCCCACTCACTGGATGTCCTCCACTGTAGACACTCTGTGAAAATCACCCTTCCCTGCTTCACTCTTTTGAAAGGCATATACTGATCCTTACTTTGGTCCTTTTCTATGTTCCTGCATATATAAAAGTCCACCTTCTTATTCTGGATAGGTCACATTATTGATGTAAGAATGGTCCTCCTCTCTAAGATTCTGCTCAGATTACTTCAGAACTCTACCTGGTCAGATCCCTCCACTCCACCTCACCTAAGTATGCTTCAAAACAAATTATGTTTCATTTTTTCACACAAAATAACCCAGAATGTTGTGCATTAAAATTAAACAAACACAGAATGCAAGACGGTCTGTGCATAGGTTAAAAATGACAAAGTTGCACAGATCTCACAACTTTCGCTCCTGCGTGTCACAATGGATATCCCTTTTGTTTTATTTGGAACTGCTGTGCTGCAAAAAATTCCTGTTAACCACCCTTCTTTCGCTGTCAAGTTCTGCACAACCATCCTCCCTAAACCGTTTGATGCTCCACAGATTGATATTATGGGATCTGTTTTTCCAGCAAACATCTCTGTTCCTTCTCCCACTGCTGATCATCAAAAACCCACTTTTCTGACTGGGACTGGAAAACCCTAGGTCCTTTACATAGTGGACAATCCATTGCTTTTCCCAAGTCCGTTATTTCTTATCTTTGCCACTTTCTGTAGTGGTCAGCCTTGTGGGAACAACATGAAGCCCCAGAATGATACCCCCAGATCAATCACTGGATTTTCACACTTACTATTTAAAACGGATTTACAAACCTGTCTGCATTTGCTTTCTAGGGTCTCTAAGACTTTACATAGTATTTGGTACATGCATGCACAGAAAAAACAGTCCCATCTTTTAGTGATAAAAACGGCTTTAGAGGTTGTGTCGTCCTGCCCAAAATAAACTCCATAGGACCCCTGGATAGATCTTTTACCCCATGCGATCCTGGTGCTCACCACCTCCCAACAAGAGGTGGCTACTTTTCTCTTCCTAGCCACCAAGCAAACTATTGTTAATGCTTAAAAAAAACTGAGATCAAATGTGGAAAGTAAAAGAGTGAATGAACATGCTGCCTGTTAAAAAGAAACTATCCACTATTCTTATGGACTAAACCTATATTTCTCAAAATTTGGAAAACCTGGCATCGTTAGGCATTGATATCGTTGAACTCCTCTAGACCCAGCTATTGATAAGTATCATGCCCTAAAAAATAATAAAAAATGATAAAGCGAGTGCTTCAGAATATGGTATCAAAAAGCAGCTTGCATAAGATTAACCCCTGAAATCCTAAACATAAATAATATCAAAAATACAGTGCTCTTAATATATAATATAGTGAGATAGTGACATATAATACGCAAACTTATGCGCTAATGGGTGAACATATAAGTGGTGTCTTTAATGAAGACAATATTAGGTAAAATGTGACATCATCTCATAGTGACATATCAAACAGCGACAAACTAAATATATATATAAAAGTCCTTGAAATATTCAAGCAAGATGTGCAAAACTTCCCGGAAACTTGTATCAATGGTAGTATGTGCTCGTGACTTCATTGATATGAAGAAAAAGAGGTGTGCTTGCACTCACCAGACGTATGATAATTTTACGCATGTAATATAGGAGCACTGGTAGTCAACTGGGATCCGGTAGGCAAAAGGCACTCCAATGGTACTGGTTACAACCCAGGGAAGACCTCCAGACCTCTCGGTGGACCCTCTTAGTGGATGGGGACTGCTCGCTGTAGTTAATACCCGGTAATCGATGGACTCAGCAGAAACACCACCTTTTAGTAGCTCAAAGTAAAGCCACCAAGACAAACGGCTAATATAGTGTAGCAATTTTTAATATGCCAATGATGGTACATAAGTTAGGGTAGCATACTGTGTTGATACAATCTAACAGCTGTCAGTAGCCATAAGTAAACATAGGTGGGTAGCAACAGCTACAAGCAGGTCGATAATAGCATAGGTATGGTAAGCAAATAGCATAGGTATGGTCAGCATACAAGTATGGACTAACATGCATGGAAGTCAGGAACCAAGATGGCCGCTGGTCTAGCACATGACTCTCAGCAGCTGTAGGTGTAGGTGCGGCAAGCTAATACCCTTACGGGGGTGGGTTGGAAGGAAACACAGGCACTTTGAGGTGAGTATTTTCAATCTAGCAGAGAAACCTTCACGTCCATATACACTATATTGTCAAAAGTATTGGGACACCCCTCCAAATCATAGGATTCAGGTGTTACAATCACCTCCATGGCCACAAGTGTATAAAATCAAGTACCTAGGCATGCAGACATCTTCTACAAACATTTGTGAAAGAATGGGTCGCTCTCAGGAGCTCAGTGAATTCAAGTGTGGTACTGTGATAGGTTGCCACCTGTGCCATAAGTCCATCTGTGAAATGTCCTTGCTACTAAATATTCCATGGTCAACGGTTAGTGGCATTATAGCAAAGTGTAAGGAACTGGGAACAGCAGCAGCTCAGCCACGAAGTGGTATGCCACGTAAAATGACAGATAAGGGTCAGAGCATGCTGAAGCGCACAAGGTACAGAAGTCACCAACTGTCTGCAGAGTCAATAGCTAAAGACCTCCAAACTTCATGTGGCCTTCAGATTAGCACAACAACAGTGCATAGAGAGCTTCATGGAATGGGCTTCCAGGGGCCGAGCAGCTGCATCTAAGCCTTACATCACCAAGTGCAATGCAAAGCGTCAGGTGCAGTGGTGTAAAGCACGCCACCACTGGACGCTAGAGCAGTGGAGACGTGTTCTCTGGAGTGACAAATCACACTTTTTTGCCTGGCAATCCAATTGTTGAGTCTTGGTTTGCTGGTTGCAAGGAGAACGGTACTTGCCTGGCTGCATTGTGCCAAGTGTAAAGTTTGGTGGAGGGGGATTATGTTTTGGGGGTGTTTTTCAGGGATTGGGCTTGGCCCCTTATTTCCAGTGAGGGGAACTTTAAGGCATCAGCATACCAAGACATTTTGGACAATTTCATGCTCCCAATTTTGTGGGAACAGTTTGGGGATGGCCCTTTCCTATTCCGACATCACTACACACCAGTGCACAAAGCAAGGTCTATAAAGACATGGATGTGCGAGTTTGGGGAGATTAACTTGACTGGCGTGCACCTCAAGCCCATAGAACACCTTTGGGATGATTTAGAGCAGAGACTGTGAGACAGATCTTCTTGTCCGATGTCAGTGCCTGACCTTACAAATGCGTTTCTGAAAGAATAGTCAAACATTCCCATAAACATACATCTAAACCTTGTGGACAGCCTTCCTAGAAGAGTTCAAGCTGTTATAGCTGCAAAGGGTGGGCCAACTCAATATTGAACCCTACGGACTAAGACTGGGATGCCATTAAAGTTCAAGTGTGTGTAAAGGCAGGCAATATAGTGTATATCGCTTCAGTTGAGTTCTCCTATAAATGTCAGGACTATGTAAGGATATACAAATCACAAGGAAGGGACCTCGTCGTGTAAAACCATAAAGTATATTTATTAAAATAAACCTGTAAATTAATTGCATTCACACAATCCAGTGCCACACATTCCAGGCACTAAGAGATAAAAGCTCATACCTGTAGATGGTGCACTAACACTTCACACTGCTATCTTTGAAACCGGCGTGTGTTCTACAGACCCGAAAGCTGAAACCGGAAGTGACGTCACATGCAGTTACCATGCCCCATGGCTTTTAATCTGATCTTGGGGTGTTTTATTAGGTACACTTTTTTCGGTAGCTGCTGGGAATTTTTTTGAGATACACTTACCAGATTAATTAGGTGCTGCTAATTCTAATTTAAAATAAAAAAAGGTGCAACTTTATTAAAACCAAATATAAAAACATTTAAAATTGATGATATAACATTGTAATTGCACTAACTCATTGAAGGAGAATTGTCCCCTCTACATACTAAAAACTCTATACTTATGACAATAATTCAACATATTTCAGCTGGGGGTTCCTCTTTCCTTTACCTACATTACCTAGAGGGGTTGCAATGAATTCCAATGTCAACCCATCATTCACAGGAACAATGAATAAATTTGAAACCAGGTTCATATATTCAAGTGAGATGTTTTCCAGACATTGTGAGCCATTAGATTGTAATCTTCAAGGAGCAGGGCCATCCTAACCCTCTTGTATTGAACCGGATTGCTGCTGTATTGTCTCCTGTTATATTGTAAAGTGCTGAGCAAACTGTTGGCGCTATATAAATCCTGTATAGTAATATAATAATAATTGTTGCATCTGGTGGAGCATCATTAATGATGTCTTTGGGTTGTGGCGGGGTGACATTGGATCCTTTTTGTCCTTTATTGATGAATTGAATAGTTTTGATCCATGCATTCAATTTAGTTTAAATGTGGATTATGAAAGAATTTTATTGTTCGACACTAAGGTATATAGGAAAACTCTACACACCGATATTTGCACAAAACCAATGAATAAGAATCAATAGCTGTTATTTAATAGTTTTTGACCACCATTTAAATTTCAGTCTGTTGTTAAAAATCAATTTATGAGAGTACAGTGGATTGTCAGTAAGGAGACACGTAGGAAAGAGATTACAGTAAACGGTTTCCAGCAAGAGGTTACAGTTAACGGTTTCCAGCAAGAGGTTACAGTAGATGGTTTCCAGCAAGAGGTTACCCAGGGGAGCTCGTGAAGTCAGAAATGGAGTGGCTTAAGTAAGATGAGATGGGGAAATTGAAATTAAATACAGAAAAGTTAGAATAAAGAAGATTCTCTTCACTACACAATATTACACATACAATATATATATACAGTTGTGACCAAAATTATTCAACCCCCACTGAAATTGAGTGTTTTGGCCAGTTTGACATTGCTTTTGATCATTCAGTCATCTTGCTTACATTTACATTAAAGAGGCACTTGTAGGTCAGACAAATATAACATAACAGTTATAATGAAATAACCACAAATGTCTTTTCTGTGCTCACAGCATTATCAGTTTTATTCAACCCCCAAGTGACATTCAATCTTAGTACTTAGTACAGCATCCTTTTACAGTTATAACAGCTTTTAAACGTGAAGCATAGCTTGACACAAGTGTCTTGCAGCGATCTACGGGTATCTTCGCCCATTCTTCATGGGCAAAGGCCTCCAGTTCAGTCACATTCTTAGGCTTGCGCACTGCAACTGCTTTCTTTAAGTCCCACCAGAGGTTCTCAATCGGATTTAAGTCTGGTGACTGCGATGGCCACTCCAAAATGTTCCAGCCTTTCCTCTGCAACCATGCTCTAGTGGACTTGGAGGTATGCTTGGGATCATTGTCCTGTTGAAAGGTCCAACGTCTCCCAAGCCTCAGGTGTGTGACGGACTGCATCACGTTTCCATCCAATATCTCCTGGTACTGAAGAGAATTCATGGTACCTTGCACACGCTGAAGCTTCCCTGTACCTGCAGAAGCAAAACAGCCCCAAAGCATGATTGACCCTCCACCATGCTTCACAGTAGGCAAGGTGTTCTTTTCATCATAGGCCTTGTTCTTCCTCCTCCAAACATAGCGTTGATCCATGGGCCCAAACAGTTCTAATTTTGTTTCATCAGTCCACAGAACACTATCCCACAACTTTTGTGGTTTGTCCACATGGCTTTTGGCATACTGCAGTCGACTCTTCTTATTCTTTGGAGACAGCAAGGGGGTACGCCTGGGAGTTCTGGCACGGAGGCCTTCATTACGCAGTGTGCGTCTTATTGTCTGGGCTGAAACTTCTGTACCCACATCTGACAAATCTTTTCTCAGTTCCTCAGCAGTCACACGGGGACTTCTCTCCACTCTACGCTTCAGGTAGCGCACAGCAGTCGAAGTCAGCATCTTCTTTCTGCCACGACCAGGTAGCGTTTCAACAGTGCCCTTTGCCTTGAATTTGCGAATGATGCTTCCTAAGGTGTCTCTTGGTATGTTTAACATCTTTGCAATCTTCTTATAGCCATTGCCCTTCCTGTGAAGAGAAATCACCTCTTCTCTTGTCTTCCTGGACCATTCTCTTGCCTTCACCATGTTTGTAACCACACCAGTAAATGTCTAGAAGGAGCTGAGTATCACAGTCATTTTAAAGCTGCCTAATTGGTGCTTATTATGCTTGATTGCTGCTCGGTGACATCCACAGGTGTTTTCAATACCTGATGGAAAGCACCTGTATGAACCTCTGTTCTTCAGAGTGGTAGTCTTTAAGGGGTTGAATAATTGTGGCAATGAAGAAACCACATAAGAACCATTTACTACTGTATTACATAAACAATTGATGTCATTTTAGTTGCATTTGGGTAGTTACAACGTCCTTGTAGGATTTGATTCTGAATACAATTCCAAATGTACACTATAGTCCCTAAACCCCTTTACAGCATTGGGGGTTGAATAATTTTGGTCACAACTGTATATATATATATATATATATATATATATATATATATATATATTTGGTATAATTAGAAAGAATTGGTGATATATGGGAATTCCACTGGATGCCAATGCAAAAGGAATCATGGTTTGTGTGATGTGTTAGTGAAGTCTAAATTGCATTCACCCCTACCAATGCAGGGTGTCTTTATACATTCCATGTTGACTGTGTTGATGGGGGAATCAAGCAATGGTGGAAGGAAAAACAAATGCATAATCTATGGGCTATTTTAGTAAAAATTATGTTATGTGTTTCCATTTTCCTTTTTTTGTTGGTATTTTAAGCCTGTATGAGAAATTGCATTAAAGAGGATCTTCCCTTTCCCCTTCCCTCTCTGTGATAATAAATAGAAGGTACACAAACGATAATACTTGCCTATGTCCTTGTTACTTTTTGTTCATATTTACCTTTTTTTTATCCTGCCTATGTGCTGCCTGGTTCCCCATCCCCACTGCCGCCATTTCTAAAATGTCCATGATACTGACCATGCGCAAGATGAAACACATGGAACCATGTATTTTATCATGCGCTGTACAACACTACATGCGCCTGTTGGTAAAAAAAAACCTTTCCTCAAGATCTTACAAGATCTCAGGGAGAAGTTTTTATTTCTCCCCAGCAAATGAATGTAATGACGTCATGCGCTTCATCTCATGCATGAGCAGAACGACAATACTGTGAGATCTCGCAAGGTACCAGATTTCCTTGAAGGCAGCAGTGATGTTGTTTTCCCAATGGGCATTACTGTGGCTGGAGTTTTAACAATACAAAACACTTTATTGATTCACATATAACACATATGCACAAGCATGCACAAAAATTGAAAATAGTCTCCACCCATCATCGTTAAAATATGACAATGTTGTCACTTAAAACTAGGAAAGCCCGGGTAAGATGTAAATTGTAAGATGTCAATCCCCAAAATGGTATATCACAAGGTTCACATTCACCACCACAAAGTCATCTCATGTGACCAGGTAAAGGAGATGTGTGGGGGCAGAGCACAGACAAAGCAAATAGGGGAATAACTAATCCTAAAGAGATGAAATCATGCATATAAATCTATGTTCGTGTCAATCGAGATGATATAATTCTCAGCCATGTATATAATTGCAGAGATTCACCACTTCAATTAGGAACTCAAAAACCTAAAAGTCCTATCACCCTCATAAAAGTTGTGCTGTGAGTGATTTCAGAGAGACAAGATCCTGACTTGGAATCAATATACTAATAGATGTTCCAGGCAAACCAATCAGTAAGGAAAACACCCTCTGGTGGATAGCTGTAGTCAGTCATCAGACTAGCAGTATGGATGTTCACTCAGATTGTAATTAATCAGCTTCTCTCCAATTGAAACCATCAATCCACCACATCAGCGGATAGTTAGGCTGTATAGTGGGAAAACAATCCACTCTCAGTGGCTCATCCAACAGAGACCATTAGAGGGCTGTCACCCTCATAAAGGTTGTGCTATAAGTAATTTTAGACAGACAAAGTCCTAACTTGGAATCAATAGACTAATAAGTGTTCCAGGCAACCCACTCAATGGGGAAAACACCCTCTGGCAGATAACTGTAGTCATCCATTCATTATTTTCCAGAAGGAGGTCTATGTGAGGAACATGGATTGTAAAGTAGAACAGACCAGCATGGATGTTCTTTCAGGTTGTGATTAAACAACTTGTCTCCAATTGAAACCGTCAATCCACCGCATCAGCGGATAGTTAGGCTGTATGGTGGGAGAGCAATCCACTCCCAGTGGCTCATCCAGTGGGGACCATTAAAAGGATCAGTTACGTATAATCCAAAATAAATCCCACTTACATTTCTGCTGTCACCGTGGTCCTGGCATAGTATGCACTAGGTCTCCACACTTCAGCCAAGAGAGGACAAAACTTATCCCATATCAAGTGGCAGACATCCTCTGGAGACAGGTGATCCCACATGGACAATCCAGCACTCCAAGTGCAAATGACCCCAGAGCACTCCTTCCTGGTCAAGGCAGTATCAGACCTCCATGCATGCAGACTGACCGAATCCCATAGAGGGTTGGCAGGCTATACTGGTGTAATTGGACATCAATACATGGTCCCAGGTCATTCTAGGAAGGAGCTACTATTGACGCATTTTGCCCATCCAACTTGTACACAGGCTTTGTCAAAACCCTTGGGTGATAGGTGGAAACTATTTTTAATTTTTGTACATGCTTGTGCATATATGTTATATGTGAATCAATAAAGGTTTTTGTATTGTTAAAACTACTTGGGTCACATGAGAGTACCTTCTTTTCTATGGGGTCTCTCCTCCATATATCTTTTTATCTAATGTTTCTGGGTACTGTGATCCACACCTTGATTTTTGGTGAGTTAGTTAATACAATAATATTTAATTCCCCTGTGTGGCGTTATCACCCTCTGTATCACCCCCTTTTTCTTTTATATTTCCTTAGTGTGGCTGGAGCCGCAGGGAAACCAAGAAATGAAAGAGAAAAAGTAGAAAAACATTTAAAAGAAAAGTGTTAGGCAATTGCACATCAGCATGCAGAGATACACAGTGATGTGAAATTTAGGGAAAAGGGGGAAAAAGTTAGCTTTAAATGCTTATGAACTTAAAAAAGGGTGGGGATGCCAAAAAATGGTTGCTTAATTGAATGAAAAGAAAGAGCAAGTTACTTTCTGTGCCTCATTCCTGATTCTGGAATAGTTATACAAGCAGTTTTAGGAAGCCTACTGGAGGTTTGTGTACAAAATGCAACAAAGGAAAAGGATGTGCAACTCACTGCTCTCTTCAGACACAGGCTCTACCATCAGGCTTTTAGAACCCACCTGCCGAGAGGTGAAACATCAGGTATATACCAGAGACAAAGTGGAAGTGATGGATCGTGTTCCCAGCTCTACTGCACGATCAGTCACTCCCTCCTGCCAGAACAGAGCTCTGCCTATGTAAACATAGGCAGAGCTCTATTTCTCCCTGCCCGACAATCTGTGGGTGCCAGCGAACATCCATTCACTGGGACTCGCAGATCAGCTTCTGCTGTGACAGTTCACAGCAGAAGCAATCCACCAGCAGGTATATATAAGTGATTGTGCACAGGAGGACCACCCTGTAGCAGTAAAACTGCTATAGTGTGGTCTTCAAGAATACTCAAAAATCATGAATCTTAGTAAGTGTTAATGTGTATAACACCTAAAATAAATAATACTAATCATTAATGGTATAGTGCAATTATCAAACTGAAAATAATGGCATTGCACCTCACTGCTGCTCCCTTAATAATGAACAAACCTCACAAAATCACATCTATACCGTAAAATAAAATACATAATTAAAATGTCCATTTTGAATCAAAGCAAAGTCCAAATAGCACCCATGATTTGTGTGGATAGTAGAAGATAGTAGATCCACAAAATGTTTATTTTGTCATTTTTTGAAAAGTTTATCTGTGGATCTCTACTACCCACACAAGTCACTGGTGTTATTTGGACTTTGCTTTGATTTATAATGAACATTATAATGATGTATTTTATTGCTGGATGTACATGTTCATTGTGAAATTGCACTTTATTAGATCTAAGATCAGAGTGCTACCTCATGTCTATGATCTAAATTGGATTAAGATATACAGAGATGTCCCACTAGTCGATTTTTGTAATTTATTATTGTGGTAAGCGAAGTAATTATTTCTTCTTTATTCACTTGTAGTATGTGTTTCATGGCTTTGTGTACAAAATAATTCAGAAGAAAGTGTAAACCACATGCTGCAGTCACCCCATGACAAAGTAGTCTAAGTCTTCAATAATCCTTGACTACAACATCCTTTCTCTTCTTCTACTAAGTTTTTGCTATGCACACAATGTCTATTAGTTCTGATTAGGTGTTTAAATAACTTACCAGTCATTTAAACCTGAATCTGAATGTAAATCCTGATGTCACATTACCTGTAGACATCAACAGGTACGTTTTAAGTGAGTACATTTTATAATAACAATATTCCAATAATAAAGTGTAGACCATTATAAACACGTAAACGTTCTATTTATACTGGCTGCTTGGATTGTTGTACACTTTGTTTTCATCTCTTTGTTGAAGACTGATCAAACATGAAAGCTTGAAAGGCTATGTGTACATCATAGCTGTTTGTGCTACTTAATTAAATAGGGCATATAGTTCCATATATATATATAGGGAGAAAATTAAAGTTTTACACCTCAGGGCAAATGTACATCTGATGGTTATTCTTTGATAGTTCTTAAAATGCCACATTGTATTTCTCATTTTCATATTTTAACTACAACTGTCATTGGTGAGGTCACATGGGTCAGAGATATCCAAGACAATTAAAAAGTACTACACAGCAATAGTAATCAGATCTCCAGTGTATACTGTAATTCATATTTTATTTCATCATAATGTCCCTTACTATAAAACAAATCAATTACATATTAAAGTTCTTGGCACTTTTGCTGAGAGATTATAGAGAATGTCATTACCGACTTCTCCTTGTGAAAATATTAGTTATCTGTCTGTCATTGAATGTAGTACTTTCGAAGGAACTTTCCTGGAACAAAAAAGCATATAGGGAGTTCTGTCTTCATGCTGCAGTGGGCTGACTCTTGGAAATGTAAAAATTTTTAAGGGTATTTCCACTTTTGCAGTCAAATTTGAGAATAACCCACTGTACAGTATGTTTATGTGTTCACATTCACACAGCATACCAAAAATCATCTTTCTTTAATATTTCTTACACATTAGATGCTTCTAAGGAAAGGGTGCCATGGGCAATTCTAATAATTTCTGGAAATTCTTCAGTGACTTTGTCCCTACCTCAATACCTATACCTCATTAACATACAATGCAGGAGGACCCCTGGAATAACCCTGAATGACAACTTTTCAGATGAAACTTATGTTGGGCAGTGATCTGAACTTGGCAGTGACATCATCAGACTGGATGTCGCTCCATTTCCTCAAATTGAACCTTTCCAAAACCGAGCTCCTAATTTTCCCCCCAGCCCGTGCCCCCCTCCCATCCTCTCCATCATGACCAACAATGCCACCATTAGTCACACCCCGCAAGCCAAAGTCCTAGGTGTCACTCTAGACTCAAACCTGTCTTTCCAACCCCATGTCCGATCGTTGGAAAACTCATGCAGGCTCCATATCCGCAACATCTCCAAAATACATATGTTCCTAACCCCAGACACTACTAAACAACTCGTTCACTCCCTTATTATCTCACACCTGGACTACTGCAACTCCCTTCTCACCGGCCTACCCCAACACAGACTATCCCCGCTTCAGTCTATCCTGAACTCAGTGGCCAGACTCATCCACCTTACCAACCACTCCGCTTCTGCCACCCCCTCTGTCATTCCCTCCACTGGCTTCTGATTGTCCAATGCATTAAATTCAAAATACTACTCTAACATACAAAGCCATTCATAACGCTGCCCCAAACTACATCACCGACCTGATACCCAAATACCACCCTACCCGTGCCCTTCGCTTCTCACAAGACCTGCTACTCTCTAGCTCCCTGGTCTCCTCCTCCCACACCCGACTGCAGGACTTCTCCAGGACTTCCCCCATCCTCTGGAACTCACTACCCCAATCCATCAGACTGTCTCCTACCCTCCTCACCTTTAGGCGCACCCTGAAAACCCATCTCTTCAGGGAAGCCTACCCCACCCTCACTTAACAGCCAATCTCCTCCACTCCTCCCACCACTCCATCCCCCACAGCCATTACCTCCTGTACCACTATCCCCTCCCTCCTAGATTGTAAGCTCGAAAGAGCAGGGCCCTCGAATCCCTCGTGGATTGTTTTGTTACTGTATAGTCTCATGTTCTGTCCCCCACTATAATGTACAGCACTGAGCAAACCTTTTGGTGCTATATAAATACTGTATAATAATAATAATAATCTTTCATCTCCATGAGAGGTGTAGTGTTTTTATGCAATGCTTTTTTGTGCACTTTGCTGTACACTAAAGGTTTGTGAGTACCGATCCTTTTTTTAATAAATGCTTCAACCTAAATACTATACTATGGAGCCTCCCTCTGTGTTTTTTGCTGTAATATGGCTCAGTTTTTAACTCCGGAGCTACTGTCTGTGATGAGAATATTTAGATCCTGGTCGCTCTTTGGATCACATATTAAAGTGCTGTGAGACCTCTTGATCTGTGGGGTTTTGATAAGCAGTTTGATGTGATAGTGGAAGAACACCTGGAGGATTATTCTCTGAACATGTTTTGAAGTATGGTGTATTGACACTTATGAATGTTATGCCACTGATTTAAAAGATTGTGTTTTTTATGACACTGTAGGTGTGATTTCTTATTTCTTTACTGTCAATTTCTGATTGTTATTCACACATTTCACACATTGATTTTTAATCATTACCAGTTTAAAGAGATGGTGCACCACATATTTGTTTTTGTATTTTCAGAGTAAAGACAAAACAGAACTGCTAATCACAAGAAAAGAACAAGGGGGTTGATTTACTAAAACTAGAGAGTGCAAAATCTGGTGCAGCTGTGTATGGTAGCCAATCACCTTCTAACTTCAGCTTGTTCAATCAAGCTTTGACTATAAAACCTGAAATCTGATTGGTTTTTATGCAGAGCTGCACCAGATTTTGCACTCTCCAGTTTCAGTAAATCAACCCCAAGGTATCAATGTCCCATCATAATTAAGTAAGGATTATAAAATTACAAGACAGCAGATCAAAATCAACATACATTGTATCCAAGTGCACAAATGATACTTTTGTGTTATTAATAAATACTAACAAAAGGGCAAGGAAGTATAAAATGTAGCACATCACACAAAAAGATGCAGATTGTCTTTCAAATGTTAGAGTCAACCACGTAAAATTTTTAGCCAACAGCTAGTTAGGTGCCCCTAGGATGTGGTAGATATTACCCTCATGCCCACAATCCCTCCAACAATTAGAGGAAAAAGAGCTAATACATTTAGACAGACAAAGTGGGGTGAAATACCATATAAGAATTATTTTTGTAAATGTTCCCCCAAGTTGGTACAGTATGTAGCTTTGTAAATCAAGTGAAGTGCCTTTGACCATTGAGAAGGAGTATAACAACAGTCCAACTCCCTTTTCCAGCTTTTAAAAGGTGCTGATTTAAAAAACCACTTTACTACTGCGCTATAGCCAAATGACGGTTACAACGCGGTAGTCCAGTTCTGGGAGGGCATCATATGACGTCCTCCTCCCTCCTGTGCACCCCCAGTGGCATGCTCCCGGCGCTATCTGTGATTGCTGTTTCCTTTGGAGCCCCAAAAGTGCCCAACAGTGCTGCTTATCAGTACCCAACAGTGCTGTCCATCAGTGCCCAAAAGTGGCACCAGTCAGTGCCATCAGTCAGTGTTACCAGTCAGTGTCATCAGTAAGTGCCCTTCAGTGCTACCTACAGTATTAGTGCCCTTCAGTGCTGCCTATCAGTGCCCATTACTGCCACCTATCAGTGGCATATCAGTGCAGTAGCATTAGTGCAGTAGCATCAATGCCCACCAGTGCTACCTCATCAGTGTCATCTCATCAGTGCAACCTATCAGTGCTGCCTATCAGTGCCACCTCATCAGTGCCCATCAGTGCTGCCTATCAGTGCAGCCTCATTAACGTACATCAGTGCAGGAGAAAAATAACCTGTTTGCAAAATTTTATAATAGAAACAAAGAAAACCTTTTTTGTTTTGTTTTTTCAAAATGTTCCATTTTTTTGGTTTATAGTGCAAAAAATAAAACATGCAATGGTGATTAACCACTTGCCTATCGGCACTTATACCCCCTTCCTTACCAGGCCAATTTTCAGCTTTCAGCGTTGTCACAATTTGAATGACAATTGCGCGGTCATGCATCATTGTACCCATATGAAATTTTTATCTCTTTTTCTCATAAATAGAGCTTTCTTTTGGTGGTATTTAATCATCACTGAGTGTTTTACTTTTTGCGCTATAAACAAAAAAAATGCAAAAAATTAAAAAAAAAAAAAAGTTTCTTTGTTTCTATTATAAAATTTTGCAAACAGGTAATTTTTCTCCTTCACTGATGTGCATTGATGAGGCACCAGTGATGGGCACTGATAGGCGGCACTGTTGGGCACTGATAGGCAGCACTGATAGGCGGCACTGATGATAGGTACTGATAGTCAGCACTGATAGGCGGCACTGACTGGCGGCACTGCTGGGCATTGACTGGCGCAACTGTTGGGCACTGACTGGCACAATTGCTGGGCACTGACTGGTGGCACTGACTGGCGGCACTGAAGGGGAAATGGTGGGTAGCACTGCTGGGCACAGGTGGGTGGCACTGCTGGGCACAGGTGGGCGACACAGGTGTGTGGCACTGCTGGGCACTGGTGGGTGGCACAGGTGGGTGGCACTGATAAGCACTGGTGGGCACAGGTGGGTGGCACTGCTGGGCACAGGTGGGCGGAGCTGGTGGGTGGCACTGCTGGGCACCGATCATCAGGGCACTGATCATCAGTGCCCTAATCATCGGTGCCGATCCCTGCTCTGACAACTGCCAGTTCTCAGCAGTACTTTCCTCACGCTTTGACAGCGAGAGGAAAGTGCAGCCAAGAACCGGCAATTGCATTTCCCTGTGATCAGTGTGTCATTGGACATGGCTGATCACGTGGTAAAAGGCCGCTGTGATTGGCCTTTTACCACATCACGTGATCAGCTATGTCCTACGGACATAACGATCACGGAGATTGCCGGGGGGCACGCAGGAGAGCGCGTTCTGGGAGGACGTCATATGATGCCCTCCCAAAACTGGCCGGCCGCAGTGTAGCTGTCATTCGGCTATCCGCGGTCGGCAACTGGTTAAACAGCTCTATTTGTATGAAAAAAATGATAAAAATGTCATCTCGGTACAGTGTTGCATGAGCACGCAATTGTCATTCAAAGTGTGACAGGTCTGAAAGCTGAAAATTGACCTGGACAGGAAGGGGGTAAAAGTGCCCGGTAGGCAAGTGATTAAAGAATAAATCTTGAAGCAAGCAGTGCATAGAATAATTATATACCTCTTATTTTGCTGTGTTCAGCTTTATAGTAAAGCCAAGATTTTCATTGTAATTTAAAGTGCAATAGAACCAGGCAATGTGATAGTTGTAAAAATTGATAGTATTATGAATGCAGTAGAGAATATTCCTTCTGAAGAGCTGTGAAAGGTATGAGAGAGTCTTGATTAAAAAGGTCCCCAAGATGGTGTACACCATCTGAAATCCAGGGGTGTAGTGATAAGTCAGCTATGAAAAATTAACAAATTGGTATAGGTACTGGGAAGGGGGTTAGTGTTATTTCCACTAGATGTAGATATTACCAAGCTTTAGCAGATCTCAAAGTAGGGTGATGTTCTGCAGTCTATTTTACACCATAGAGAGGTGGGATTATTTCTAAACCAATCCCTAAATTAAGCGAGTATAGTAGCATTGTAGTATAGTAGCATTATAGTAATCTCGAATGTCAGCATAATCTAGACCACCAGCAAATCTTCCTGTGATCTGCCTATTATGAGCACATTATTCATTAAGTCCCTGCCATAGATAATGGCCAAGGAAGGTGATCTCTAAACGTTTAAACATTTAAATGTGTTCAAATCTAGTTCACAGCTGATATGAAGATTTGCGAACACGACACAGACAGGGTAAATCAAGATACATATTACACCCACAGCTCCCTCATAAACATTATAAAGTGGGAAAACCATGACAGGATGTTTAACCACTTCCTGCCCGGCCACTATATATAAACGACTGAGCAGGACTAGTGTCATTATGGAAGGATGTACCCATATGTCCTCCCAGTTTGGGTGCCCATGCAGGCATGTATGCCGAACACAGTAGATCACAGATTGGGGTACAGGGTCACTGTGATTAGCCCTGTACTATGCAATCACTGTGAGTAATCACAGTGATCACAGAAAATAGTAGTATACAATGGCTGTTATCCATGATGCCATTGTTTACTATTGTGATCTCTGGGGTTGGTCACAGTGATCACAAGGTACAAGGTCAATCACATCAGCCCTGTACCATGTGATATCTGTGGTCAATCACAGCTATCACAGTAGTACTCAATGGCTGCATGATTGCAGCTGAACAGTGTCAGAAATGATTGCTTATTTTGTTCTTCCTTTCTTCAGCCTCTTCTATTTCCTGACCAGTGAAAATGGCCTTTCTGGGAGCAGCCATGCAGGGTAGGCTTGCTTGGCTTATAGGAACTGGGACTGCTATAGATGCCACACCAACTTATTTCCTTACCAATCATACAGAGACGACCATTACAGTACAGTGGTTGTTGGTTGATTTGTGTGACACACAAGATACAATGTTTGTCAAATAATCAGTTCAAACTGTGAAAAAGTCTAACACGTGGTATTGCCACACTTGGGAGTAGTAGTAGAATTTGTTTTGGGTTGTAAGTATACCCTTGCTGTGTGAGAAATATCTTACTGATTGACAATTTTGTATAGAAAAATAAAGTCTTCAAAAGACTTGTAAGTCCTCTTAAAAATACTTTGGGGTATTTACTGTCCAAACTGTGGTCATTTTCTGGTTGTTTTCACAGTTCTGGTGTTCCAGGGCCACAAAAAATGTGATAGTTACTTAGGTAATTAGATGTGTAGCTTAGGCCCCTAGAAACTCTGAAGGTGCTTCTTGGATTTTGGGCTTCTCTATATGGTTAGGCTGTAAAAAAGTCTCACACATGTGGTATCACAATACTAGAAAGGAGCAGCAGAATGTGCAAGTAAATGGCGCAGCGATGGGTTCAATTGTTGCACCCCTATACGCAAACACATTTAAAGATATGATAGAAAATTCATTTGTGTAGAGCAATTGTTTCTTTTTGGAGAGTTGTTTTTGTTTACTTTTTATTGATTTTACTTAGAAGATACAAAGATAAACATCAAGACTTTAATTATCATAGCACATTCATTGAAACCATTCCATGTGACTCACCTTTATTTGCCCCCTGCCCCCCCCAAGCAAAAAAAAAAGGCAACAAGCCCTCTCCCCCACCCTCCTGGATCCTAGTCTGCTTCCTTCTTTAACCTTTTTCATATAGATTTATCCACCATATAATCAGAAAAGAAAAAAGAAAAAAAAAGAGAATACGCTCAGAAGCTAGGCATTTGTTTTCCTGTCAATTCATTATTATAACCAGTTCTCAGTCTCCTATACCATACATATCAATGTACTTCTCTAATTTCTTAAACTGTAACAATTTTCCCCAGATGGTGTCATATTTCTTTAAGGTATCCTCTCCAGTGTGCATTGTTTCTTCCATGCAACACACATGATTGATTTTTAAGACCCATTCTTTCATACTTCTTATGTTGTGCTATCGACTTTTCTGTATTATGTAACAGGCATCTCAAGGGCTCCACTGATTCTTGCTCTCCTGTTTTTTCAGGAATTGCTTTAGCAATCCTCCCCCAGAAAGCCTGTATCCTTGGGCAAGCCCACCACAAATGTGCAAAGGTTCCTTGCAAATTGATCAAAAAGCAAGGTGTCGCTCTCCACTATCAATAATGATGATATAAAATATATAAACATTCATTAATAGAAATATATATACAGTATATATATATATATATATATTAAAATAAAATTAGTGAATAAGTCCAACATTAATTCAGCAGCATGATGTTACAATCACGCTGGTGCTGCATGCATGCCTTTGAATAATCCGTGATTTTGAAGCGTCTCCTAATGGTGTAATACAAGGTAAATAACGTATAGTCCACCAATCTTAAATAATGTGCTCCTTCACCAGTTGTACTCTAATCTGACGTATATGACTAAACTGTTAAGTGAGGTCATAAAAGCTTGTGTCCCTTTAATTGGACTCAAAGATGAACAGATAGATATATCCCTGTTTCCCAGATGGATGGATAGAATTTTTTCCTTTTCTCGCCGCTTCCTGGACACCTTTTTCCTGGAAGTGGATGGATGGAGTCATCCCTCTTCCCACTATGGGGTCTCTTCACTCCCTTCAGACTTTTTTCTCCATGTGCATGTATACCATGTAATTAAAAATAGAATATACAGTTGTGGCCAAAATTATTCAACCCCCACTGAAATTGAGTGTTTTGGCCAGTTTGACATTGCTTTTGATCATTCAGTCATCTTGCTTACATTTACATTAAAGAGGCACTTGTAGGTCAGACAAATATAACATAACAGTTATAATGAAATAACCACAAATGTCTTTTCTGTGCTCACAGCATTATCAGTTTTATTCAACCCCCAAGTGACATTCAATCTTAGTACTTAGTACAGCATCCTTTTACAGTTATAACAGCTTTTAAACGTGAAGCATAGCTTGACACAAGTGTCTTGCAGCGATCTACGGGTATCTTCGCCCATTCTTCATGGGCAAAGGCCTCCAGTTCAGTCACATTCTTAGGCTTGCGCACTGCAACTGCTTTCTTTAAGTCCCACCAGAGGTTCTCAATCGGATTTAAGTCTGGTGACTGCGATGGCCACTCCAAAATGTTCCAGCCTTTCCTCTGCAACCATGCTCTAGTGGACTTGGAGGTATGCTTGGGATCATTGTCCTGTTGAAAGGTCCAACGTCTCCCAAGCCTCAGGTGTGTGACGGACTGCATCACGTTTCCATCCAATATCTCCTGGTACTGAAGAGAATTCATGGTACCTTGCACACGCTGAAGCTTCCCTGTACCTGCAGAAGCAAAACAGCCCCAAAGCATGATTGACCCTCCACCATGCTTCACAGTAGGCAAGGTGTTCTTTTCATCATAGGCCTTGTTCTTCCTCCTCCAAACATAGCGTTGATCCATGGGCCCAAACAGTTCTAATTTTGTTTCATCAGTCCACAGAACACTATCCCACAACTTTTGTGGTTTGTCCACATGGCTTTTGGCATACTGCAGTCGACTCTTCTTATTCTTTGGAGACAGCAAGGGGGTACGCCTGGGAGTTCTGGCACGGAGGCCTTCATTACGCAGTGTGCGTCTTATTGTCTGGGCTGAAACTTCTGTACCCACATCTGACAAATCTTTTCTCAGTTCCTCAGCAGTCACACGGGGACTTCTCTCCACTCTACGCTTCAGGTAGCGCACAGCAGTCGAAGTCAGCATCTTCTTTCTGCCACGACCAGGTAGCGTTTCAACAGTGCCCTTTGCCTTGAATTTGCGAATGATGCTTCCTAAGGTGTCTCTTGGTATGTTTAACATCTTTGCAATCTTCTTATAGCCATTGCCCTTCCTGTGAAGAGAAATCACCTCTTCTCTTGTCTTCCTGGACCATTCTCTTGCCTTCACCATGTTTGTAACCACACCAGTAAATGTCTAGAAGGAGCTGAGTATCACAGTCATTTTAAAGCTGCCTAATTGGTGCTTATTATGCTTGATTGCTGCTCGGTGACATCCACAGGTGTTTTCAATACCTGATGGAAAGCACCTGTATGAACCTCTGTTCTTCAGAGTGGTAGTCTTTAAGGGGTTGAATAATTGTGGCAATGAAGAAACCACATAAGAACCATTTACTACTGTATTACATAAACAATTGATGTCATTTTAGTTGCATTTGGGTAGTTACAACGTCCTTGTAGGATTTGATTCTGAATACAATTCCAAATGTACACTATAGTCCCTAAACCCCTTTACAGCATTGGGGGTTGAATAATTTTGGCCACAACTGTAGTGCCTCATCCACATGGCATTACATTTTTGTCAGTTACTGTGAGATTTTGAAAGGATTTTCAGATTGGATCATTTCCTTTTGATGGTCTCTCAGCATTCATTTCCTGTAGACAACTTCCCAGAAGCCTTCACTTCCCCAAAATCTCACAGTAACTGAGGAGGTTTAGTATTGATGGTAATTTGATATGTGCTTGATTGTATTAATTGCACTATATTTTTAATACTAGGTAATTTTCTGGATGCCCTTTGTGTAATGTCAGGGAGTGAATTTAGTTCATTGGTCTAGGCTCTGCTGTTTGAATATAAGATGTAATTCAGTTGTATAGCTTTAATTGTTAGATAATTGTTTAATTGATTCAAGACTGCATGAATTTCATATAAATGTACATTTTTGTGAAAATAGTTAGATGTGTTTCCACCTGAAGCAGGGTTCTATCAGTTTAGCTCAGAGGTTTTGGAAATGGAATACTTATGACTAATTTTTGTTACTCAAACAAATTTTAAGTGCAGCAATCCTGTTTGAGTTTGGGACATCGACACAATTCTAACATTTTTGCCTCTATACACCACCACAATGTATTTGAAATGAAACGAACAAGATGTGCTTTAACTGGAGACTGTCAGCTTTAATTTGAGGGTATTTACATCCAAACCAGGTGAACAGTGTAGGAATTACAACAGTTTGCATATGTGCCTCCCACTTGTTAAGGGACTAAAAGTAATGGGACAGAATAATAATCATAAATCTAATTTTCACTTTTTAATACTTGGTTGCAAATCCTTTGCAGTCAATTATAGCCTGAAGTCGGGAATGCATAGGCATCACCAGACGCTGGGTTTCATCCCTGGTGATGCTCTGCCAGGCCTCTACTGCAACTGTCTTCAGTTCCTGCTTGTTCTTGGGGCATTTTCTTCAGTTTTGTCTTCAGCAAGTGAAATGCATGCTCAATCGGACTTAGGTCAGGTGATTGACTTGCCCATTGCATAACATTCCACTTCTTTTCCTTAAAAAACTCTTTGGTTGCTTTTGCAGTATGCTTTGGGTCATTGTCCATCTGCACTGTGAAGCGGCTTCCAATGAGTTCTGAAGCATTTGGCTGAATATGAGCAGATAATATTGCCCAAAACACTTCAGAATTCATCCTGCTACTTTTGTCAGCAGTCACATAATCAATAAATACAAGAGAACCAGTTCCATTGGCAGCCATACATGCCCATCCCATGCCACTACCACCAGCATGCTTCACTGATGAGGTGGTATGCTTAGGATCATGAGCAGTTCCTTTCCATCTCCATACTCTTCTCTTCCCATCACTCTGGTACAAGTTGATGTTGGTCTCATCTGTCCATAGGATGTTGTTCCAGAACTGTGAAGGCTTTTTTAGATGTCGTTTGGCAAACTCTAATCTGGTTCCTGTTTTTGAGGCTCACCAATGGTTTACATCTTGTGTTGAACCCTCTGTATTCACTCTGGTGAAGTCTTCTCTTGATTGTTGACTTTGACACACATACACCTACCTCCTGGAGAGTGTTCTTGATCTGGCCAACTGTTGTGAAGGGTGTTTTCTTCACCAAGGAAAGAATTCTTTGGTCATCCACCACAGTTGTTTTCCGTGGTCTTCCGGGTCTTTTGGTGTTGCTGAGCTCACCGGTGCGTTCCTTCTTTTTAAGAATGTTCCAAACAGTTGTTCTGGCCACACTTAAAGTTTTTGCTATCTCTCAGATGGGTTTGTTTTGTTTTTTCAGCCTAATGATGGCTTGCTTCACTGATAGTGACAGATCTTTGGATCTCATCTTGAGAGTTGACAGCAACAGATTCCAAATGCAAATAGCACACTTGAAATGAACTCTGGACCTTTTATCTGCTCATTGTAATTGGGATAATGAGGGAATAACACACACCTGGCCATGGAACAGCTGAGAAGCCAATTGTCCCATTACTTTTAACAAGTGGGAGGCACATATGCAAACTGTTGTAATTCCTACACTGTAAATACCCTCAAATTAAAGCTGACAGTCTGCAGTTAAAGCACATATTGTTTGTTTCATTTCAAATCCATTGTGGTGATGTATAGAGCCAAACATGTTAGAATTGTGTCGATGTCCCAATATTTATGGACCTGACTGTTTATGCCTGGCGGGGCATCCAGATTGCAATGGACTGAGAACTCCCCATTGTGCTCTTCACGATACCTGTTTTGGATATGTGTATGTATATACTGTGTGTATATATATATATATATATATATATATATATACTGTATATACACACACTATATTGCCAAAAGTATTGGGACGCCTGCCTTTACATGCACATGAAATTTAATGGCATCCCAGTCTTGTCCGTAAGGTTCAGTATTGAGTTGGTCCACCCTTTGCAGCTATAACACCTTTAACTCTTCCTGGAAGGCTGTCCACAAGGTTTAGGTTCAGTGTGTCTATGGGAATGTTTGACCATTCTTCCCAAAGCGCATTTGTGAGGTCAGGCACTGATGTCGGATGAGAAAGCCTGGCTCACAGTCCCCTCACTAATTCATTCCAAAGATGTTCTATAGGGTTGAGGTCAGGACTCTGTGCAGACCAGTCAAGTTCCTCCACCCCAAACTCACTCATTCATGTCTTTATGGACCTTGCTTTGTGCACTGATGCTCAGTCATGTTGGAACAGGAAGGGGCCATCCCCAAACTGTTCCCACAAAGCTGGGAGCATGATGTCTTGGTATGCTGACACCTTAAGAGTTCCCTTCACTGGAACTAAGGGGCCAAGCCCAACCCCTGAAAAACAACCCCACGCCATAATCCCCTCTCCACCAAACTTTTACACTTGGCACAATGCAGTCAGGCAAGTACCGTTCTCCTGGCAACTTCCAAACCCAGACACGTCCATTGGATTGCAAGACAGAGAAGTGTGATTTGTCTCTCCAGAGGACACATCTCCACTGCTCTAGAGTCCAGTAGTGGCATGCTTTACACAACTGCATCTGACTGTTTGCATTGCATTTGGTGATGTAAGACTTGGATGCAGCTGCTCGGCCATAGAAACCCATTCCATGAAGCTCTCTACACACTGTTGTGCTAATCTGAAGGCCACACGAAGTTTGGAGGTCTTTAGCTATTGACTCTGCAGACAGTTGGTGACTTCTACGCACTGTGTGCTTCCGCATGCGCTGACCCTGCTCTGTTATCATGTGACCTACCACTTTGTGGCTGAGTTTCTGTTGTTCCGAGTTGCTTCCACTTTGTTATAATAACACTAACAGTTGACCGAATATTTAGCACGGGGGGGGGGAGAAGGGAGGAATATGGGGACAGGTCTCAGGGAGGGTGAGAGAAGGGAGGAAGATAGGGACAGGTCTCAAGGAGGGGGAGAGAAGGGAGGAAGATAGAGACAGGTCTCAGGGAGGGGGAGAGAAGGGAGGAAGATAGAGACAGGTCTCATGGAGGGGGTGAGAAGGGAGGAAGATGGGGACAGGTCTCAGAGAGGGGGAGAGAAAGGTGGAAGATGAGGACAGGTCTCAGGGAGGGGGAGAGAAGGGAGGAAGATGGGGACAGGTCTCACGGAGGGGGAGAGAAGGGAGGAAGATGGGGACAGGTCTCAGGGAGGGGGAGAGAAGGGAGGAAGATGGGGACAGGTCTCAAGGAGGGGGAGAGAAGGGAGGAAGATGGGGACAGGTCTCAGGGAGGGGTCGAGAAAGGAAGAATATGGGAACAGGTCAGTCATAGAGCAGTGCTCAGGGGGAGAGAAGGGAGGAAGTTGGGGACAGGTCTCAGGGATGGGGAGAGAAAGGAGGAATATGGGACAGGTCAGTCATAGAGCAGTGCTCAGGGCTCACTCACCCCAGGCTGGGATCTGAAGACTCAGGCAGCGTCATCAATCATGTAGAAAGGATGAAGCTTCCAGGTACTGTACTTCATATCTCCCGCCCACATTCCCTCTCTGAGGCATGGTACTGGCCATGTGTGGGCGGGGCAGACAGGGGGAGAGGGATGGGATCAGCTGGAGCAGATCCAATCCTGTCTCCTCTCCTGTCTAAAGAACAAAGGTATAAAGCTCAGGGAAACAATGCAGATCAATCCACAACAAGTGCAGACTCTGGCTCGCCACCACACACAATGCAACAGGAAGAAGGGTCAGCCACACATCGGAGGACAGATGAATATAGTGTGTATTTATTAATCCATAGGACACACAAAACACCAAGACATGAATACAAGACCTGTTAACGCGTTTCACATGATTTCATGCTTAAGCTGTTTCCTCTCCTGTCTATGCAGTTGGGAGGGAAAGGGGGGGGGGAGAGCTCCTTGCCTGGAGTTTGGGACACACTAAGACTTGGCAGATACAGGCAGCCACCCCTACACACTGCTTCCCTGACCAACAGTTTGGAAAAGCTGCCTGGGCACAGTATTCATGGGGGGTTGCCTGGGTGGGCACAGCTGCACTCTGGGGGGGCATACCCACCCCACCACCCCCCTAGATCTGGCCATGTGTGCGGTGTGCATAGGAATCTGTTCATATTTTAGCAAACTATAGTCCGGCTCCCCAACAGTGTGAAGGTCAGTGAACTGGCCCCCTGTTTAAAAAGTTTGAGGACCCCTGCTTTAGTAGGATGTAAAAACAATGATATACATTTAGATGAATTTTGTTTTTATTAAACTGCTAAAAGTAAGTATTTATTTTTCCTCCATTGGCAACACAAAAAGCATTTGTTTAATGTAAAAATAGCAATCAACCAAGAAAGTCTGCCTTCATGTTGATTTTCTAGTTAGATTTAATTTTATTCACAGTGAACACCTGGACACACAGTCATAACAAGCTTTGTCACCCCACTTGGAAATGTTCTGTAAATGTTCATTGACCATGACATTTCTAGTCTGAGTTTCCTTCAGGCTGCGTTGAGCTCTTCAATGCTAATTACAATTTAAACAAAGTAAATTAATCAAAATATTGAGCTGAATGTTGATGAATAGAGACACTTGAATTTTCTGAAAAAGATCTAAATGTCCTGGTAATCATAAGGAGCACAGGGAAACATGTTAAAAAATAGAAAGACAAAAAGTGAGACATGGTTGAAAGGTAATGTCTGCTGAATTTTGTTTTTTTTTTGTTTTTTTCCACAGGTGCACTGGCAATGGTAGCATGGCAGTCTCAGGCAGCATTTCGTGGCACAGGAGCATTCACTGGATTCAGATAAGCAGGAGGTTTTATAGATTTAGTTAGAACACAGCCAACCCCCAAATAAAGGAGAGTAAAGTAGCTGAACAATTGCAGGCTTAGGAAGGAAACAGTGGAAAAGATAGAAAGATGGAAAAAATAAGCAACAGTAAAAAAAGTGTAAACTATTGCAGTAGGCAATATATATATATATATATATATATATATCATATATGAGCAAATAGAGTATTTTTAAAAAAAATGTTTTACAGAATATAAATGTATATTTTTTTTCTGTAAAAAAAATACATACACATATGCATATATATATAAGTGATGGGCTGTATGTTCGATTTGAATGTTAATTCGATTCGAACATCAGCCATTTGTTCGGCGAACACACGAATGGTAAGGGCGTTCGTGGGCGCACGCCCCACAATGCACTGCACCCTGACGTCACAAGGGGGCAGGGGAGTATTGGAGAACCGTCATGCCAGTGCAGCTGTCAGACAGCGGAAGCCAGTGTAGAGAGCGGAGCGTTTTTTTTTTTGTTCTTTTTTTTTGGGCCAGCAGTGGTGGCGGGCATCATGATTGACGTTGGATCTACTCTGGGGGACATTTTTACATTTTTTG
Source organism: Staurois parvus (assembly GCF_062004578.1). NCBI lineage: Eukaryota > Metazoa > Chordata > Amphibia > Anura > Ranidae > Staurois > Staurois parvus. Next base: position 2,696,215 of record NW_028318023.1, on the reverse strand, counting down.
TTTTTAATAAAGGACTTGTCAAGGACTGTCTACTGTAATTTTTTACACTACACTTTTTTTTGTGAATGAGTAGTGGTATCATGTACCCCATACTCATTCACATGGGGGGAGCTGGGATCTGGGGGCCCCTTTGGTTGTGGGGAAGAGGCCCTGGTCCCCATCAATATGGGGACAAGGTGCTTTGGGGAGGAGCGCCCTGCCCCAACCCCCCCCATGTTGATGGCATGTGGCCTGGTATAGTTCAGGAGGGGGGCTGTTGCTCACCCCCCCTTTCCTGACCTGCCAGGTTGCATGCTTGGATAAGAGTCTGGTATGGATTTTGGGGGGACCCTACACCATTTAAATTTTGGAGTGGGGGTTCCCCTCAAAATCCATACTAGACCCAAAAGGCTTGGTAAATATTTTGGGGGGCCCCCCACGCCATTGTTTTTTTTTTATTTTAGCGTGGGGTTCCCCTCAAATTCCATACTAGACCCGAAAGGCTTGGTACGGATAAGAGGGGGGGGAAACCCACGCATTTTATCTTTTATTTTTTTAATTACCAGGCAATGCCAGCAATTCATTTTACATTCAGCTGTCAGTGGGGAACCCCGCTGACAGCTGAAACAATAAAGAATGTTTTTAGTAGCTGTGCAGTATCTTACCACATACTCAGATGCAGTAGGATACCACTTAGTGAATTGTCCTCTCTGTTCAAAGTTCAGGATCAAACTTTTGATGTGTTCGAATGTTCATTCGTGAACCAAACAGGGGGGTGTTCGGTCCATCACTACCATATACCATACAGTTCATATTGGGAGGTGGAGAAGCAGCAGAATAAGTTGATCAAAAGCAGCATGTTAGTAGAAGAGAGTAGAGTGACAAAAAGATCTATTCAGTCTGATGCTTCTCAATTCACTGTCCAGTTCTAAGCTGTGTACGATCAAAAATATCATATTACACATGCATTGTCATTTGCTTGTCTTTTAATAATTTTGTCCTTTCTTCATTCATAGTTAGGATATGCTCTGTATAGCTAGTCCACCCTCTTTTCAGTGTGTCTTTAGTTTCTGTTCTGATCACATGTAATTGCTGGTGCTAGACTTTTTTTTAATCTATCTGATGTTCTTCTGTGAAGATCTGCACAAGTTTTGGATTAAGACTTTCTACGAATTACAAGATGTCATTGTATGCTAGTTCTATTGAGGCTGTAAGTTACAGCTATCTCATCACAACCGGGTCAGTTATAGAGATGACACTTCAGGGCTTAGATTTTGAGAAGTAGAACAAAAACCTTTAAGTGGATAGTGTAATGGCAGCCCAGAAAAATCAGGTATCCTGTTCTGCCATACAGGGTTGTGCTGTGTGGCAGAAATGTGTTGATCTCAGAACTGGATAGACAGCAATGCTAAACCTTTGGAAGGTAGAACAAGTTTTATATATGCATTTCATCTGTCTATTTAGCTGTCTGCTATTTTAGGCTTTATAGCAAATACATATAAGGTTATTTACATCAACCGCATCCCTTTTACATTATCATCTAAAAAAAACATCATACATTTCCTTCAGGGAAAATCAGAAGATAGCAAAACAGTTCAGGGGATTGAGCATTAGTGGTTTGTGAAATCAAGGCTCTTTGTGGGCTTTAGTATCAAGGAGTAAATATGCTGTTTGAAAAATATATCAGACCGGTACATTTTAGATTTCTGTAATTTTGCATCTCATTTTGTTGTCAAGGAATGTCTGTTTCCCCTTAGATTTCACTCAGCACTGGGTTTCCTACTAGGAAAGAAGCTTCTCGGTGCAGTCTATATTACAGTAATTCTTCATTCACAGTCAGTGTAAGACTGCTTTCACCATGATCAGTTTTTCTTCCGTTTCTGCGTTAAAAAAAGAGAAAAAAAAACAGATGACCATTAAATCCTATGGAAGACTTCATACTGGTCAATTTAGGGTCTGTTGCATTTTTTAAAGTCTTGCAAGTTGCATCTTTGGTGCATGTTTGGGGCGGTAAAAAAATGCACCAAAAAATGCACCTCCCCATTGAAATGAATAGAAAACCAATCAAAAACACATAAAAATGCACCCACAGTTGCGTTTTTGGAGAGTTTTTTTGAGTTACATGTCCTTTTTTCACTGATGCAAAACGCACTGAAAAAGTGGCAAACACCCGGTAAAAACACTGTAAAAATGCATATGCGTTTTTACCGCATTTTAGCAATGGAGAAGTGCGAAAGTAGCCTAAATGAAGGCAGCACAGCCATAGCATTATTACCACTTTATAATTGTCTACAACTTTCAGGACCACTTCATCTTTTCCACTATTGTGGGCTGCTTTTCCATGCCACATCTCTTACGCAACTTTACATATTGGCATGTCTGACTCCGGGTCCACTAATCAAACAGGTTGCAGATAGCAGTGCTGTTGTATACTGTAAATGTGCCATGTTTTGCCATAATTCATTTAATGTGAAGCTGGCGGCAGGTGGAGGCTCTGCAATGTACCTGAAAAACACATGGACCCTAACTGAATGAAACTAACAGGGCTTTTGTAGGCACCATACCGGCAAAAAAACTCAATACATAAAATACAAAAGAGTAAAGCTTTATTAAACAGTGTTACAAGCACGTCTGTGGTAAAAGTTTTGAGCATTCACATAGCTCATAATAAAATACATATATGTAGCTTGTATGCAATAACAGACTTGTTATCAGGGGCGGACTGACCATTTGAGCACTCGGGCACTGCCCGAGGCCCGGGGTCAGTAGGGGGCCCCATGAGATGTCCCTGGTACCTTTCATTGGCTTTTTCATAGGCTTTTTTGGGTGTGGGCGAGGACACAGGGGACCCATGATCCCTTATTGCTCAGGGGTCCCATGAGTTGTCAGTCCGCCCCTGCTTGTTATATAACATTACAGAAAATATCCATAGATAGTATAGCTACTATATATGAGTATAGTTGACATAGTTTCCTTGGAATCTTTCTCCAACACATTTTGCAGGACAATACCCGCTTCCTCAGGGAGATATACAGTAATATACAGTTCTAAAATGATAAACAGAGCTAAAATAAGCATACAACATATTGAAAAAATATTGAGAAAAATTAAACCTATAACAATCCCTAAGTTTGGGGAGTAGCAGTTTGGATAGATTTGGGACTCAGCGATTGTTTAGATGATTTGATTTGTTTTCTTGTGTTAATATAGTTTATATTCCTAAGATGGCTTTATATCATCCTTTATATGTATATTATACCTTTTTTCCTTTTTTTTCTGCTTTAGACTAAATGGGTCTATGTATTGCCCACCTTGCCCATGTCTGTTCCTTTCATTACTCTCGATGGAGGTGTCCTTTTGGACTCAGATGGTCATGGCTCCTTGACCTTTTTATGTACATCTTGATACCATCGTTTGGTAAATCTAAATATTTGATTGTTATAGGTTTCATTTTTTTCTCAATATTTTTTCTATATTTTGTATGCTTGTTTTGGCTCTGTTTATAATTTTAAAACTTATGTTATATTTCCCTGTGGAAGCGTGCTATTATCCTTCGAAATGCGTTGGGGAAAGATTGAAAGGAAACTATGTGAACTATACTTATATATACTAGCTATACTATCTATGGATATTTTCTGTAATGTTATGTAACAAGCCTCTTATTTTATACAAGCTACACATATGTCTATTATTATGAGCTATGTGAATGCTCAAAAACTTTCACCACAACTGTGTTTTTCACACCGTTTAAAAAAGCTTTAATTTTTTATATTTTATGTATTGAGTAATATTAGAAATCATAGTAAAGAAAAGATAGAGGATAAAGTTATAAATGGGAAAAAACTCAATTGTTACTAATGTAACAGTTGATGTCCCAGTCAATATTTAAACCCAGTGGATTATATGTTTTTAGCCAATGGATCCACTGGGTTTGCATCTGAGAAATAGCTCTCCTCTTATTGCTGCCACTCCAATGTGCAGAAAATGTGTCTATGCCAAGTACTACAAAGGATGAAGGGTCCCTATTATGACATATGGAGAAGTGCCTAGATAGACTCTGCCCCCTAAATCCTTTCTTAATGATAGCTATGTGTTTTCCAATTCTCAACCCAAGTGCCCGCATGGTCCGGCCCACGTATTGTAGGCCACCCAGACAATAGGCGAGATATATCACGCACTTAGTAGAACAGGAAAAAATCCTTAATATGATAATGTCTATGTATGACCTGGGATTCTAATGACTGGGTACAGACTGTCACGCTACTTCTGCAAATGTTGCAACATCTGCATGGAAAAAAGCCTGTAAAATGCCCATAGTTAGTGACTTTGTATGGTCTCTCTACTACGTTGGAGGCAACAGGAAGTCAAATGAGGACATTGGGGGCATATGGAAGTCAAATGAAGAAGTTATGCCCTTTGAAAGCCTAAAGGTGCTTATTGATTTTGAGTCCCTGTACGAGGCCAGGCTTCAAAAACATTTTACCCATATGCTATCCCCATACTCGTGAGAAGTAGCAGAATGTGTTTTGGTGTAAAATGCCATAGATACCTATGATGTGTGTGAGAAATATCTCAGTAAATGACAACTTTGTTTAAAAAAAACAAAAACATTCATTTTTCACAAATTACTTTGGGTGTCTACTTCTCAAAAAGAGGTAATTTGTGGAATGTTTATACTGCCCTGGCATTTTAGGGCCTCCGGAAATGTGACAGGTAGCCAGGAAATCTAATGTGTAATTAAAGCCCCTTGAATGCCTGAAAGTGGTCATTTGGATTTTGAGCCCCTGTACATGGGTAGGCTGCCAAAAACATTTGTCACATATGATATCCCCATATTCGGATGAAGTAGCAGAATGTGTTTTGGGGTGTAATTCCACACACACCCATGGCATGTGTAATAAATATCTCAATAAAGTGACAATTGTGTGTAAAAGAAAAATAGAAAAACATTTTTTGTCATTTCCTAAAAAACTTGTGGCAAAAAATAAAATCCTTCATGGACTCAACATGCCACTCAGCAAATACCCTGGGGTGTCTACTTTCCAAAAAGAGGTCATTTAGAGGGTGTATAGTGTCCTGGCATTTTAGCGTCTCAATAAATGCGATAGGAAGTCAAAAAGTAAAAGCTGTGTAAATTTTATTATACAGTACATACAATAGTTTGTACACTATAATTTTCACACAAACACATTAATATACACTAATTTAATTTATGTTTTACAAAATTCATGTATCAGAATACATTTTGGGCTAAATTTATTAAGAAATTTGATTTTATTGGATATGTTTTATAACAATCAATCAATAAACTCCTTAGTTACACCCCTACCACAAAACACTACTTTCTCCCTAGAAAGTATACAATCTAATAACTTCTTTTTGTGATACACATCTAAATCACCCAAAATACCTCCAAATATAATATGTTTAAATAAAACCACACATAATTCCAAGTAAATAGAATAAATATATATATCTAAAAAAATATATTAATAAACCCCAAAGTGTCCAAGTCCCAAAAATTATTTCCAAAGTATTTTCTTATAAATCCAGTGAGGCAAAAACGATACAAAATACTCCGTGATAACCTCAAAGAAAAAAGAAAAGAAAAAAATTCATAGTGTATTACCCTTAAAATATAAACTTATATACTTCACTCTGTGCACAACACAAAACACATCAAAATTGTGCAAATAAATAGAATTAATTAAATATCAATCCAAATGAATAATAAATAAAATTAAATAAAATAAAAAATAAAAGTAAGAAAATAAAACCAAAAACGTGAAAAATCATGATCACTCCAACCACAAGTGAATAGTGATACTAGGTACTAGTACCCTTTAAACTCCAGCCAAAAGTGATACCAAGTACCATTACCCTCTTCCAATATTTTCAGGCATAAGCTGACATAAAGAAACGGTATCTCTCCATCCTTCTTTTTCAGGGGTATTCCTCATACAAGTAAAGAAAGGCTCTTTAGGCAGGATCCATAAAAAGGAACAGATTTTGATCAAAACTTACATATAAAACAGGGATATCCAGCTTCCAGCACTAATCTTTCAAATCCTAGGTTGAAAACCACATGTTTCCAACCAACAAAATGGCCGCGGCGACACTTCCGGTTAGCGTGTGTGCGTGATGACGTCACTCTCCTAACGCGTTTCGTCACTTCCGGACTTCATCTGATTTTATATTTATTATTTATTTTTTATTTTATTTAATTTTATTTATTATTCATTTGGATTGATATTTAATTAATTCTATTTATTTGCACAATTTTGATGTGTTTTGTGTTGTGCACAGAGTGAAGTATATAAGTTTATATTTTAAGGGTAATACACTATGAATTTTTTTCTTTTCTTTTTTCTTTGAGGTTATCATGGAGTATTTTGTATCGTTTTTGCCTCACTGGATTTATAAGAAAATACTTTGGAAATAATTTTTGGGACTTGGACACTTTGGGGTTTATTAATATATTTTTTTAGATATATATATTTATTCTATTTACTTGGAATTATGTGTGGTTTTATTTAAACATATTATATTTGGAGGTATTTTGGGTGATTTAGATGTGTATCACAAAAAGAAGTTATTAGATTATGTTTTATAACAAAGAAGAAGTTTTTCAAAATGTTGGTCTTTTTTTGTTTATATAATAATAATAAAAAAAAACAGTGATGATCAAATACCACCAAAAGAGAACTCTATTTCTGTGAAAAAAATACATACATTTCTTTTGGGTAGTATTTTTTATGACAAAGCAATTGCCAATTAAATTAACAGTGCTGAATAGCAAAAAATGCTTTGACCATTAAGAGGGTAAAATCTTTCGGAGCTCAAGTAGTTAACTGTAATCAGTTTTTATGTTTACATACCCACAATGTACATACAAGTAAAGTGAATAATATTGATTATCTTGTTACAGTGGCACCTGAAAGTGGGTGGGATTTATTAGGCAGCAAGTGAACATGTCCCCGAAGTGGATCTGTTGAAAGCAAAAAGAAAGAGCAAATGCAAGGATTTGAACAAATTTGACAGGGACCAAATTGTAATATCTAGATGACTGGGTCAGAGCAACTCCAAAAGGAAAACCGGCAAACCAGAAAACAGTGTCATGGCTGACCAAGGATTAATGATGCTAGTGGGGATGCTGGCCCCTGTATTGTGAGTCTGATAGAAGAGCTACTGTACTTCAAATTGCTGAAAAAGTTTCAATATAAATGTGTTAGAACACGCAATACGTCGCAGTTATATTGAGTATGCTGCTGCATAGGCACAGACTGGTCAGGGTGCTGTTGACCTGTGTTCGCTGCCAAAAGTACATACAATGGGCATATGAGCATCAGAACTGGACCACTGAGCAATGTAGGGTGGCCTGGTCTGATGAATTCAAGAATGGTTTGAGGAACACAATGAGTTTGAATTCTTCAGATCTCAATCCAATTGAGCATCTGTGGGATATGCTGGAAAAACTATTCCAATCCATGGAAGCCCACTTTGCAACTTAAAGAACCTGCTAATAACAGCTTGAGGCCCGATAGCACAGAATACCTTTAGAGGTCAAGTGGAGTATATGCCTCAATATGTTATGGTGGGTGATTATAATTTTATGGCTCATCTCTGTGTATATATACACTATTATGCAAAACTGACAATAAATGACTAAAGTGTATAAAAGAGAGCAACAAGTGATTAAAAAGATCCGCTGGGCAGCCAGCTAGGAGACAGCCTAAATAAACCAAAGGCAGCACAAATCAAACACTGCAAACAGTTCCTGCATCACTTAAACACAAAACGCAAAAATGAACATGAAAGATATAAATGACATGTATAATAATAAAATAAGACAATTACTCTATATTGGCAGTTGCTAATGCAGTGCAAGCATGTGTGTGCCTAATGGCAAGGAAGAGGAGCACTAATCAACTTAACACAAACAGACTGGGCCCTGGCCACTGGCAACCAGCATGTATGCAATAGTAAAAAAAACTCTGATGACAGTGCACACTCCACAGCAATGCCCTTGTACTGGTGACTTCACCTCCTGCATATACCAACATGTTTTGATTGGATACAGCCAATCTTCCTCGAGGAAGACTGGTCAGGGGACACCGCTCTCTTTATGCACTCTCCCCTTCCACTCAATGCACTAATTAACCTTTCACAGCCCAAATGACTGCAGCAGGCAAAAAAATAATCTAGGAAAGCCCCATGTAATATTGCGTTCATATATCATAATAAAATCAGATAAAAAGTGCACTGATAGTGATAAGGTGAGAAAAATATTTTATCTAAAACTAATACACACAGTATGTACATATATACACTCACCAGTCACTTTTTTAGGTACACCTGTTCAACTGCTTGGTAACATAAATTGCTAAAAAGCCAATCACATCGCAGCAACTCAATGCATTTAGGCATCTAGATGTGGTAAAGATGACTTACAGAGGTTAAAACAGAGCATCAGAATGGGGAAGAAAATGGATTTAAGTGACTTTGAACGTGGCATGGTTGTTCGTACCAGACTGGCTGGTCTGAGAATTTCAAAAACTGCTGATCTAGTGGGATTTTCATGCACAACCATCTCTAGAGTTTACAGAGAATGGTCCAAAAAAGAGAAAATATCCAGTGAGCAGCAGTTGTGTGGACGAAAATGCCTTGTTGATGTCAGAGATTAGAGGAGAATGGGCAGGCTAGTTCGAGATGATAGAAAGGCAACAGTAATTCAAATAACCACTCGTTACAACCAAGGTATGCAGAATACCATCTCTGAACACAGAACATGTGAAACCTTGAAGCAAATGGGCTACAGCAGCAGCAAGACAACAATGGATAGCAAGGTGTACCTAATAAAGTGGCCGGTGAGTGTATGTATGTGTGTGTGTGTGTATATACACACACATACACAGACAAACACATACAATACAAAATAAAATAAAACATTTTTATTCATATCATTATATTAAAAGGTACAAAAAAATGATATATATATATATATATATATATATATATATATATATATATATATATATATTGTGGCAGTGCGGTATCCTGCCACGGTGGAAAGCACGATGCTGACCCAGGATTCTCAACCATAGAGGTTGAGGGGCTCCAGGCAGATCTCCTAATGCAGAGGAAACTGGTTTATCAGTTTCCTCTTTGGTTGGTAAAGCCTGTTTTGGGACCTGTAGCCTGGAGATTTCTTAGAGATTTGGGAGGGATGAAATCTCCAATCCTGGGCCCATATTTTGGGAGCAGCCAGCGTGCTGATTGCACAGGTGTGTGCAGGCCTTTTAGTGGAGGCCAGGCCATGATTCTAGGCTCCACCCCGGCAAACGGAGTCGGGAGGGCTCCACCCCAGCAGGAGGATTCCACCCCGGCAGGCAGGAGGTCTCTGCCGTGGAGTCAGGTAGGCTACACCTAGGAGAGGTGGAAGCCAGACTAGCTGTGTGCTAGTGCCATACTTTGGGAAGAGTCTGCAGGAGGCAGACTTAAAACTGCATACAAGCCAGGAGGCTGAATACTGTTCATTTGAATTCGTGTGATGGTGGATACCCCTGCGTGGGAAACCTTTATGTTATTGAACTGTCATTTAAATAAAAGTGGGCAAACAGGCCCTTAAAAAATAAGCGAGTTGCCGTGTGCTTTGAAGAAGCTCTACCACTTGAAGCGAGTTCCCACATATGGTGGAGAATGCGGGCATAATTGGAGATCCCTGCAAAAGTAAGTTCATCAGTTATATGAACTGTGTTTCTGTGCAATGGACAGCACAATTTGGTGTGTGTGCAGGTGAGGAGAACCTGCCTTAAAGAGACAGTGCTTCATTTCTTGGTTGTTGGACTGTGAAGATGGGGCGGTCAAAGCAAAGAAAAGAAGCAAGATTTGCTGATATGAGAGACCGAGCCCTGTGGCTGGAGGGGTTGTTATCCCCAGAACAAGCCCCATACATAAATGAACAAAGTTTGGCAAAATGGGAAGTTCATGTTGTTGCTGCTGGCAACACTGGTGAAAGGAGACCAGCTATGAATGTGCAGAGTCCTAAGCTGGAAAAAGGCTACAATGTGGGGAGCCTGGACAAGACACGCTGGCAAGAGCGATGCTTGCGGTGCAGGGAGTGGGGGCACACTGTCTCTAAATGCCCTTTGTCTCAGCCTCCATTGCAAAGTTGCATATCAAAGCAAAGGACTGCATCTGTGTTAGGCAAGCCGACTCTGAGTGCAAGGAAGGAGCGACAGCCTGACCACAAGTTTGAGAAGAATGTGGTTGCCCATAGCAACACCTGTGACGACAGGCCTGCGGACCCTGTAAGAGGAGTGTCTGCAGAGGATTGTGACAACGCAGAAATGAGAGTTCAGCGCATCTGGAGGAACCCACAAAGTTCAGCTGGGAGAGTGCCATCTCCCATAGCAACAGGAGAAAGCCTGGCAACCAGGAGAAGGGGCTACAAGGGAGATGTCTTTCCGTATCCCAAGAAGGTTATCGGTGGAACCATACCCTGCCTGGAATGTGGTCAGTTTGGGCATGGTATCTTTTCCTGCCCCAGATTATGGAATACCACTGATGAGGGTGCTACTGAGCAAAAATCTTCATCTGCAAGCCCAGATTCCTTTTTAAAAATGTTGGCAGCCACCTATGGCAACAGTGAAAAAGTACCTGTTGTGCCTGCAGGGGGTGCCAAGGAGTCAGAAGTGCCTGCCACGGTATCATCCTATAGCTGCATGGATGAACTGGGTGGCCAAAGCCAAGCAGAGGAGAGACTACGCACTCAAGTGAAGGCTATGACACCTGCTTCAGGAAAGGGTAAGACTGTTTCAGTTTGTGGGACTGAGTCCAAGGAAGCCCCACGATCAGCAGGACTAAATATGGAAAAGGACATGGGGATTCTGCAGGTGCCTGCTATAATCCAGCAGAAGGCTGGGGATGGTAACCTAGGGGGTGACCAAAACTGCCATGGCACCGTGTTCCCTAGTGATAGGTGCTGCAGAGATGCCCAGGGAAACCTCCCAGGAGCCCGCAGTGACGGAGCAGAGGATTTCCCAGGTCAGCTATGGAGCTGCAGTCATGTCTATAGGTAATGAGAATGCTGATTGTCATGCCAACAAAAGTATTACTGTTGGTAAATGTAAGGTTATGGTTGGTGATGGGCTAGCACAGCTCACTAAGGATAACAGTGTTGATGTGAATATGATTGAAGATATGTTGTTGCCCTTGGCAACAGTATCCAAGGCTGCAAAGGTGTCCATGGAAACCTCCTGGGAGCTCTGTGTGTTGGAGCCAGAGGTTGCCTTGGACAACTATGGTGCTGCTCTGGACAAGAGAGTACTTGATAATTTAAATGCTAAAACTGGAATTTTTGAAAATGCTCCTGGTGATAATGGGTTAATGGAGTCTGTCAGTAATGACAATAGGTATGGAAGTGTTCATGAGGTGAATGAAGCGCCATCAGAGTACGGTGGTGAGGGTGTGGTATTGCAACCTGTTGAGGTTAAAAATTTAGTGCCACAGTTTTGGTTGAACAAAAGTGATATATGTGATGTGTCTGCTGAGCCACTCTGTCCTGTGTCTCCTCCGGCAGTTGGTGCGGTACTGCGTAGTACCTCTGATTGGAGCGCAGAGAAAGTAGACTGGGACAGATGGGCTGAAAACCTGTTGGCTTTGTTAAAAGGGACCTCTGCTTCCAACAGTGGAGTGGACATGACTTCTGCTGTGCTAAATGGAGGGACTGCAGATCAGCTTATAGACAAGGGCACACTTGCTGTTGCTGCAGATGGTCTCCCTCCCAATATGGACGGGCCAAGTGAGATTGAGCACATAGCAGAGATCGTGCCCACAACCCACAAAGGATCCAATGGTGTAGGATCGAATAGTGTGATACCAAATGAGCCAGTGTTGGTGGAAGTGTCAGATGGCACAAATCAAGTGATTGGGGTCAGTAAACCAAATGTGGAATTGTGTTATGACCGTCAGGTGTCAGGACAGTTGCTGGAAGAGGTACATGTGCCAGTGGAGCTGGTGGATAGCGACGTTGCCATGGGAGACAACCACTCCACGCTGTGCACTTGGTCTCCAGACACTGCCCTGCCAAACTTTGAAATTAATTCTGACAAAGGTGTGGATGTTTCTGGCCAGGAGGAAAAATGCAAGGCCCGTGTAAATGTTGATGATGATGATGATGAGGAAAAGTGCGATGCACTGGTAAATTGTAAATATAATGATGTGGTAGACACAGCTGAGGAAAAAGCTGCAGTTGAATTAGGCCCCCTACAGGTTCAGGAGGGTACTCTGGGAAGAGAAACTTTAAATAGCTTATCTGCCCAGAGGGAAAACTTTAAGGAAGTGGATAATTTAAAGAGGTCCCCTGACATAAAAACATCTGAAGAGCAAGACAATCGGTCTGTCCTTCAGAAGGATAGTAGGACATTGCTGTCATCTGAGACTGTCAGTGACCAAAGGAAGCATGCAGTGTACGGGGGGAAACCAACCGAGCTAGGTTTTGTCAGTAAGAAGATGCCTGTACATAGAATGCAGCGAGGGTCTAAGGTAACCCCAATAAAAGAGCCCGCACTTTTTGTGTTTAAAAGTGTGACCCCTTCAAAGGTAAAGGGAAACCGGCGGTTGAGAGTGCAGTGTAGCTGTAATGTTATCCGACACCGAAAACTCAGGCGTCAACCTCATCCTCAGAAAGGTACGAAGTTTTGGAAGTTCCTTAATGGGAAGGTGATTTGGGTGGCCCCAAGGAAAATAGAGCGGCAACGCTTTTGGAAGCGTACCCGAAAAAAGGCACAGTGTCTTTATAGGGCCCAAGTCCGTGTAGTAGGAGAACACAGGGAAAGTTGCCTCGTAAGACAGGAAGGAAAGTTTCCCTTTGAAAGTGATGTCAGTCAGGAATGGGCTCATATAGGTGAAAGCTGGCACAGAGGTGCCAAAGTAAAGAATTTGGGCTTGTGTGTTCTGCCCCCTACGGAATCAAAACAAAGGGGGGGGATATGTGGCAGTGCGGTATCCTGCCACGGTGGAAAGCACGATGCTGACCCAGGATTCTCAACCATAGAGGTTGAGGGGCTCCAGGCAGATCTCCTAATGCAGAGGAAACTGGTTTATCAGTTTCCTCTTTGGTTGGTAAAGCCTGTTTTGGGACCTGTAGCCTGGAGATTTCTTAGAGATTTGGGAGGGATGAAATCTCCAATCCTGGGCCCATATTTTGGGAGCAGCCAGCGTGCTGATTGCACAGGTGTGTGCAGGCCTTTTAGTGGAGGCCAGGCCATGATTCTGGGCTCCACCCCGGCAAACGGAGTTGGGAGGGCTCCACCCCAGCAGGAGGATTCCACCCCGGCAGGCAGGAGGTCTCTGCCGTGGAGTCAGGTGGGCTACACCTAGGAGAGGTGGAAGCCAGACTAGCTGTGTGCTAGTGCCATACTTTGGGAAGAGTCTGCAGGAGGCAGACTTAAAACTGCATACAAGCCAGGAGGCTGAATACTGTTCATTTGAATTCGTGTGATGGTGGATACCCCTGCGTGGGAAACCTTTATGTTATTGAACTGTCATTTAAATAAAAGTGGGCAAACAGGCCCTTAAAAAATAAGCGAGTTGCCATGTGCTTTGAAGAAGCTCTACCACTTGAAGCGAGTTCCCACAATATATATATATATATAGTATATCTTTATAAATGTAAATGATAAAATCTCCCACCTGTGTTAAAACTGGGATTTGAACTGATGACCCCAGTACTACTAGGCAGAAGTGCTAGCCACCTGGCCACTGCACTGCCAATATATATACAAATATCTATAAACATACATACAAGTATTAACACCACTAAAAAGGAGCTGCAGTCACCTGTGCAAAAAGTAAAAATCAGCAGCTACAAAAAGTGTAGATGCTGACTTTTAATAAGCAGCCACTCACCTATCCCATGATCCAGTGCTGTGCTCAGCCCAGCAATTTTCACTTTGTGTCCTCTCTCCCAGTGCTGGCATCTTTAATGTGGGAACCCAGAAGTGACAGCTTGCGGCTTCACAGCTGGGTGCCCACTGCTCGCTGCACACTGTGAATGATCCAGCAGTCTTCTGGGGCCTGTCACGTGTCCCAGAAGACTGCGGGAGGAGGGAGGAGAAAACTTTTGCTTCCGATCGCCTAGGCAGTCAGAGCAGAAGTGGGAGTGGGTACCTGTCAAAATTGGGTACCCGCTCCCCCCCTCGTTCTCAAAAGTTCCATTTCACAAAGAGGATCGGGGAGGAAACCTTACAGTGGAATTTCCCCTTTTGGGTGCAGCTCTGCTTAAGTATCTTAGCCTAATAATTATCAATATTGGTCTACTGTCGATAGGGATCTACCCATTAATTGAAAGCAAACAATTTAATGTCCAGATTCAGACGCTTTAGGGCAATAGTGTTCAACTCAAAAGCCACTTTGACCCACACCCAGACATCTTTTTGATATAGTCTCCTCCTCTCTAGTCAGGCTTTAAAAATCAACTATTCATCATAATGTGGGACTGTGAATTGAATTTAAACATTAATGCCAGATCAAATAAACTAGGTTGATTCTCTTGGGCCTTCCTGTCCTTCAAGAGCTTTTCTCTGGGCTTGTTTTCCACCTCTCTGGCCTTACTGACAGGGAACTCGTTGTGATATCCTTTTATCCAAGAACTGAGAGGTCAATAGTTCTCCTTATAATGTCAGTTTGCTGCAGTTCCTCCTGAGGCATGTATATTGCCCCTTTTGGATACTCACCAAACAGCTAGTTAAATTACAGCTAGTATTGAGAGCTGATTGACACATGTGCGGTGCGAATTTAAGCTTAGGTTTCACAGCTAATTGATACAGTACTTGTTCAGCGGTTCATGTCAGGTTTACATGAGGTTCATACATATGCCCTTAAAAAACAGTTCCCATAGAAATCAATAACCTGTAATTCGCACCTGACCTGAAGGCACTGCTCAGAAATCATACAGGACTCTTTTTCAAACCGCACTGAATCCGCACCACCAGTGAACCAGACATATGTGAACAGGCACCATAGGAAGCAATGCTTTTTCACATGTCATGTGGATTGGATGCGGTTCAAACCACATCCAATTCGCATATATGTGAACTGGCACTAAAAATTAAGCTGTTAGAATCAACTTGTTTACTAAATGTCTTTGTTAGGATTCTATTGTCCTCCACAATAATTTCCAAGTCCAAAAAATTAAATCTCTACTAAGTGCTACTTCATGATGTAAACTGCAAATTATGGTCATTCATATTAAGATGCTTTAAGAACAGGTCTAACTGATTCTTTGATCCCCTCCATATATGTATAACATCATCTTTGAATCTTTTCCATAGCACTAGGTTTGCAACTACTGTGCAAACATTTTAGGTAGGTGTGAAAGGTAAATGAACAGAAGAGAGATCAAAATCAAGTCTATAATTGTCATGACCACTATTTGCCTTCAAAATAGCATCAATTCTTCTAGGTACACTTGCACAAAGTGTTTGAAGAAACTCGGCAGGTAGGTTGTTTCAAACATCTTGGAGAACTAACCACAGATCTTCTGTTGTTGTAGGCTGCCTCAAATCCTTTTGTCTCTTCATGTATTCCCAGACAGACTCGATAATGTTGAGAGCAGGGCTCTGCAGGGGCCAATCCATCACTTTCAGGACTTCTTCTGTATGCTGAAGATAGTTCATAATGACACTGCCTGCATAATTGGGGTCATTGTCTTGCTGCAAAAAACAATTTTTCAGCCAATCACACTCCCTGATGGTATGGCATGATAGATAAGTATATCCCTGTATTACTCAGCATTGAGGACACCATTGATCCTAACCAAATCTCCAACTCCATTTACAGAAATGCAGCCCCAAAATTACAAGGAACCTCTACCATGCTTCACTGTTGTCTGCTTCACTGTTGCCTCTTGGCGAATAAACTGTCTCCTGCTACAGGCAAATGTTTAAAACTTTGACTCTTCAGTCCAGAGCACCTGCTGACATTTTCAGTGCCCCAGTTCCTATGTTTTTGAGTCACTTAGCCTTGTTTATACATTTTGTTTTTTTGACGCAATTCTTTCATGAAGACTACCTCTGGCCATACTTCTTCGGACTGAAAATGGGTGTACCTGGATCTCACTGGCTTCTGCCAGTTCTGTACCGATGGCACTGCTGGACATCTTCTGTTGTCTAAGGGAAATTGGCATGATGTGTTTTTCATTTGCTACATTAAGTTTCCTTGGCCGACCACTGCATCTTCAGTCCTCAACATTGCCTGTTTCTTTGTGCTTCTTTAAAAGAGCTTGAAACCCCAGTCTGCTTTCCAATCTTTGCCTGGGAGAGACCTTGCTACTGGGAGAGACCTTGTCCCTACAGCCTTTTTTATAATAATCTTTATAATAGTTATACAAAAAGAGATTCTTGCCTATCTATGTTAATAAGTTGTTGGTGGACATGTGGAGTGTATGATGAGGAGCAGAGATACAACTAGTACCTGCAGGGTTCCTATGTGGGGGAATCAGGTATTTTGTTTGTAATTGTCATATATTTGAGATTGAAAGATTATTTTTCATCTGTGATCCCACATGTGGACCAACCAGGAGGGGGCACCCATGTGGCACACATTGCTTAGATTTATCCCAGGTGGCTGCTTTAAGAGGTGGAATATAGTGTGATGATGTAGATATATAGGCATGCCAGCCATTCCATCCTTAGCTACACCCTGAAGAAACCCTGGTTAGTGAGAGGGGCAAAACATGTACGCAAAAGGGATCACGTCCTCCCTCCATGTGCTATTCCCTGATGAGTAGCCGGAGTGCATGCTGGCTCTCATGAACCGCTGTGTGAATGCTATACATCGCGCGGCAAGCTGTTCTGTCTTATCCCCAAGATATTGTTACCTGGGATTGCATGATACTTCACCAGCACAGATGTCCTGAGATCCACTTGGTGAGACTGTTCCTATTATCTGTTGCATTGAGTGATGGACTTATCTTACAGCCTATGGATTGCAGAGTCAATCAGATACATGGATGTAGGCTGGACCTGTTCAGTGCTGACTATATGTCCTTTCTGAAGCTCTGATAACAGTCATGTGAACACAGGAGGAGTTAAGCACACTAAAGACTGAGTTACATGAGAACCTTCATTTGGCACATAGTTGCCTTGCTGCTTCCCTCCATTGGAATATTCTGTGGAATTGATATCATTGCTGGCTCATTTAAATCTGGATTACAGCATCTATCACAGCAGGAATTGACATTGCTTGTGCATTATTTTGTTTTATAGCCTTATTACAGCAGGGTCTTCAGGGAGTGTCCATATGCATAATGAGGGAGGACAGGGAGAGGTGTGGAGGGCTGGCCTTTGTCACCCACATCTCTTTAGAAAGTAGGGATGGTATGTGTGTGGGGGGGAGGGGAGGGGGTTTGCTCTTGGGGGGTTTGGGGGGCCCAGAGGGGTGGTGAAGGTCTTGGTTGGGGTAGGGTCAAACCATTTTGGGGGTTCCATTGTGGGTGGGGGCTGGTTTTTGGGTGAGGAGTGAGGGAATGTATGGGATTTGCACTGCCCTCTCCTCAGCCCGGTGCTCCAGTGAGCGTTGGGGGGGGGGGTGTGCAGAGCACAGAGCTGGTGAACAGGGGCGGACTGACAATTTGGAAACTCAGGCACTGCCCGAGGTCAGTAGGGGGCCCCATGAGATGCCCCTGGTACCTTTTTCATAGGCTCTTTTGAGTTTGGGCAAGGACACAGGGGCCCCATGATCCCCTGTTGCCCGGGGGCCCCATGAGTTGTCAGTCCGCCCCTGCTGGTGAATGACAGTCAAAGGTAGACTGAGAACTGAGCGATCAGAGATGTTTGATCACTTAATTCTCAGTCTAAAAAATGATGGAGGACAGATGCAGCATTGAATTGATGCTGCATCTACCTAGATTACCTAGATGAGTAGAAATGTTTATTTTTTTTAAAAACTCATGCTTCATTTTTAAATTTTAAGATCTATAAACTAAAACAATTACAAACTTTAATCTTGTCCATACTACGTGTAAGTATTAAATATTATTTAATAAAAAGAAAATACAAAACCACATACATTATGTCTTCATTTACTATACATACAGACTGTACATTATTAGATTTTCCTAACAGTTTTATTGCAGACAGTTTTTCTACTTTTAGAGACAGTACCTCTGGAGCTTAAATGTGTCTGTTTAGTTACAGAACATTATATTGCTAGCAAATCGCATTTTCTCTGTCCTCTGTGTCAAGAAAATCAACAAACTACACAAAATTGTGGTAATTGCTTCAGTATTTTATTTTTCATAGTGTGAGGCCTAAATATAGATCTACTGAACTAAAATTTAGACTTAAAGTAAATGAAAAGACTAGATTATACCGAAAAAAAAAAAGCTAACCCAAACAGAATGCCTCATAGTCTGACAGTTTTATTTGTGTTACTTAGAATATCAAAACAGGTGTACAGTTGTTATTTTAACATTAAAGATGCTGCATCTGCAACTGTCCATTTTTATCATACCCTCCCAACTCCCATACATTAGTCATCCTTTTCCAGACAAACTCTCCCCATGATGAAGAGCACCCAAAACCACCTGGACTAATGACACTGCTGAGCATCCCACTAGCTGTACTTTCCTCTACCAAGACTTGCAAGTAGGTTCTCTTAGTGTCACATGTACACCAGAAGCTCACTATGCAAAAGAGCTACTCAACTGTGCATGCAATGCCATTACATTACTGCTCTAGTGATGTCCCCTGCAGCTCTATCAGCAAGGTCACTTATGGCAATCGCTGTCTACCAAAGTAACCTCTTCCAAGAGGGAATTTCTGAACAGTACATATCTTTTAAGGTGGTAGTCTTTGAGAGGGCAGTATGTTTCTACCTGTGCACTCAGTAGCAGGGGAGCGTCTGTAGCATATAATTCTCTATTAGGTTGGGTAGTCTTTTTCTAATAGAATAGTCTTCTAGATGTAGTTGGTTTCACTTTTAGATTCTATAACATAATCAGCATGCTCTCTCTTCCTCTTGCATCCTCTTACACAGTGACAAATATTTGTGCAGTACATTGGGCACTTAGCCAAAAGCGGTGTAGTCATACACAAAAATATGGCAGCCTTTAAAATGTTGGATTCTCTCCAACAGAGCAATCTATTACATTAAAGCTAAACTACATTGCATCGAAGCACCAAAAACTATATTTAATTCATTTTTAATTTTCAAAACAAAGTCACCCATCCATTCATGTCTCCATGCTGTATTTTGCTGAGAAATCTCTTAGAGAAACCTCCAGCATTTCTGGCTGCAGCCATCTTGAGTAAGGGCAGAATATTCATGTAGCATTTACTTCCTGTGAATTCATCAGCCCTTACCTCAGGTCAGGGGCAGACTGACAACTCATGGGGCCCTCGGGCAATAGGGGATCATGGGGCCCCTGTGTCCTTGCCCAAACTCAAAAAAGCCTATGAAAAAGGTACCAGGGGCATCTGATGAGGCCCCCTACTGACCCCGGGCCCTCGGGCAGTGCCGAGTTTCCAAATGGTCAGTCCGCCACTGCCTCAGGTATGAAGGCAGAAGGATGTGCTTAGATTAGAAAACCCCTCCTTCCCTCCTGAAGACTCCTGTGATGCATGAAATCATTTGCCTTGGCCAGGAAAACAGTAAGTAATTGAAATAAATGTACAAAAAAAAGTTTAAAACAAGTATATTTGATATACTTTCATATCTATTTGCTAATGCTAGCAGCATAAGGATTAAAAATAGTCAATGTTAATTGAGAAAGTGACAATACACCTTAAAGTCTTTAACATATAGTCTATCACATGGCAATTAAGAACGCCAACACGGCATTCTCTTTCTCAAATGGCAGTAGCCTAAAAAATTGCATTTTTTTCATATTGCAGTCTCTAACAGGGCATTTTCTATCTAACATAGCAGCTTCTGTCTAACATGACAGTCCAACAGGACAATATGTCCCTCATTAACATAGAAAAATCTGATGGGCAGTCTCACTCTGTCAAGATGCCTCTAACATGGCAGCTTCCCTTCAACAACTTTCTCTCCTACAGAGTAGTTTTCTCAAGCTAGGTTCACATCTCTGCTGCTCTTTTGAATGAAACACAGCGAAAAGGTCCCTGCAGCATTTTAGAAATCTCAGTCCGCACGGGAATCACAAGCGCAGTGTGGTTCCCAGTGCAGGAGCGTTTTCCAGTGCATGCGGGTTATCATTAGCATTAATAGCACCTGCAGCGGTAATAACCCACACAGATATGGCAGTCTATTGTAGCAGGGTAACCTCTTTTTAGTAGAGCATTTTACTGTATAAAACACAGAATTAGCCGAATGGACAACACATAATACTGCACGTCTACGCAAGAATTTTGACATACATTGCCCATACTTGATAGCAAGGGATGCAATTGATTGTTATTCAAGGTCATTCTATACCTGTAAAGCAGACAGTGGTTTCAATGCCCTGAGAACCATAATGCATAAATAGGTTGATTTGCATAGCAAGATAGAAACAGTATGTTAATTTTTTTAAATAAATATTTTATTTATTTTGTCACTGAATAATACAATAACATCTTACATTTACACACCTTAATAAATTCATACGCAGACATCACATGACACATAAAGGAAGACAGGATTACAGAGTATATATCCAAAAAGCCCTATACTTTCCTTCTTTAACTAATTCTTTACTACTTATTAACACTTTACTTCCTTTATTCTATTCACTTCCTCTATTCATTTTTTCACATTATTTTCCCTTTCTTCCCCTTGAATTTAGTGTTCCCTTCTATTTGTTTTAACTATGCTTGCACTACTATCCCTTCTTCCCACCCCACTCATCTTCCCACCTATGTTCTCTAATAAATCCCTTTCTTACCTCCTCTAATTGTTTTATAATGTGCCATTCTAAAAATCACTCTCAATTAGTGTTCTGTGCCATAGTGCTTTAATAACAAGAGGGGCTGGGGGTGGCTCCTACCTCTTTTTCCCCTTCTCCTTCCTCTTCCCTTTCCCATTATCCTTTCCTTTTCCCTTCCCTACACCTAGTAGGCTAATCTGAGCTGAATATTCTTTTTTTTGTAAAATAGACCTGTAGTCTGTTCCAATCTCAACACCTACATTACATTATCTAGTGATTAAAAACAAACTAGACATATTGGGGGAGATTTTCTAAAACTGGAAAGTGAAAAATCTGGTCCAGCTGTTCATGGTAGCCAATCAGCTTGTTCAATTGACCTTTGATTAAAAAAAAAAAAACCCTGGAAGCTGATTGGTTTCTATACAGAGCTGCACCAGATTTTGCACTCTCCAGTTTTAGTGGATCTACCCCAATATGTCTAATTTGTTTTGAATCGCTAGATATTGTAATGCAGGTGTTGAGATTGGAGCAGAATGGGGGAGATTTACAAAATCTGGCACAGCTGTGCATGGTAGCCAATCAGCTTCTAACTTCAGCTTGTTGAACAAAGCTTTGACAATTAAACCTGGAAGCTGATTGGCTTCTATGCAGAGCTGTGCCAGATCTTGCACCATGCAGTTTTAGTAAATAACCTCCAATGTGTTTTTTTTAATATACAGTACATCACAAAATATTTAGACACTTTGCAGGGTTAAAACCATTAGCACCAATAGGGTACAATTGCATGTGATATATAGACAGTGAAATTCCTGTTTGCCACTTGTAGATTAGCTTACTTTCTGTGAACCACAATGTGCCCCCAAATGTCTACCCAAAATCTGCATATTTCTAACACTACGGTAAAGGTTTGATGTGCTTGCTAACAGTGTTCTTTTGGTTGCATGTAAAAATGCTTATTTGAACCAATTTGGCACTTTCTACACTAGCCAATTCCTCTTTCTACACTAGCAATCTATTAATGTTTACCTCTTGTCTTTCTTTCCAGTGTGCGGGGAAAAAGCTATTTGTTTCCCTCCTTTTATGCTGGGCCTTCATGTGCTCATCCTTAGTGGTGGGAAAGTGCTTCTGTGTCACCAGATTTCACTCTTAAATTTATAAATTACTAACCTTACCTCTGTTATCATACATTCTTACAACATAGAAGCTTTATAGAATAAAGGAGAACACTTAGAAGTCTTTTTAGAAATATTTTAATCTAAGATTCATACAGCTTTCACCAAAGGATGCAAACACTTTCAAATAGATTCCTATGTAACTCGTGTTCTATAAATGGATTTTTGTAAGTTATTTTTCAACACCTTGTAATGCTTTTACTTGCAAGCATTCTTTATTCTGAGAACAACTTGGCATTTTCTGTACGTTTAGCTATTTCATATTTAGGCTTGTAACTTTTCCTAAGCATTTATTTTAAAAAAATGGTTACCGCAGGGCAAGGTCAAGAGAGATGGAAAAATAAAATAATGCAATTTTTCAATACTAAAGGACAAATATTTTATATATTTACTGCAGCTTATTTAGCTGATTCTCTGAATTTATTTGTTAAGTTCATTGTTTACTCACAACATATTTAAAATATTTTCCTGAACTGCCCCTGCATTATTACTTAAAACTTGTCTTTGAAAAGAAATGTTTAAATAACAATGCAAACAGGTTGAACAGTGGCAGAGCATGTTTTTCGTGAAATAAAATGTCAGATACAAATGAATAAATGACGTAAATCAATGTAAACTATTTTTTACTTTAAACCAATGCTTCTATTCGGCTTGTCTTTGGATGACAGGAAAGAAAAAACATAATGGCTTAATGCCCTCTGGTAATCATTTATTTCTGCCAGCCGGCTTGTACTGTACAATGTTTAGTAATATGAAATCCATTAGTAATTTTCGAAATACTTCACTAAAACTACAAATTTACAAATTCTTGCTGCTTATTGTTTTGTTTAGGGGAGATAGACTGTTCAGTAGGAATAATGTTTTTCCTGTATATTTTCCAGCAAAGAATGCCTGCTCCTTGAACTGTTATTTTAGATTGTATATTTCTGAAGTGTTAGTGTCATTAGATATGTGGGTTCAGGCCGAACTTTGCCTGTTTGGTCGTTTGAACGAACGCCCAAATTTTTGCCCATTTGGGAATCACAGGCCATAGGCCATATTTGATCAATGATGTCTTTACTATTCCCACCCCTTCCTCTATATAGCCAACAACAGCTTAGGGAGCTGTCATTTGGTGATCAGTACAGTTGGAATCAGCCATGTGTACCGTGTCCATTGGGTCTTTAATTTTGGAGAGTCGGAGGCACCATGATGGATGATGGATTTAAAACAAGGGATATCTTTTTGTGGGTACTATGTACCTATTACTTTTTGACGTAGGGAGGAATGTTTCCAGGGGCCACTTATTTTTCACCCTTTTCCTGCTATTGATGTGCAAAATAATAAAACATAGTGCCTCTAAGTGTGTCAGTGGCAACAGGGGATTTTATACACACAAAAAAAGGACACAGTGCCTCTAAGGTTAATCTGTGTGACAAATTTTAATAAGAAGGTAAGCTTAACAACTCACATCTTGAACAGTAAAAACAGGCTCATAGGGATGTAGTGTAGTACTTCTGTCGCCAGATGTAAAAGGCTGTTCTGGAGAGGAGTGAACCCTGGTTGGTATTGGAGACCCAGCCAGGCTTCACCATCCATGCCTTACTTGGTGCAGCGCCTCCTGCTGACTGACCAGGGTTCACTCCTCTCCGGAAGAGAGTTCTTGCAAGCTTTTGTGCAGTTATCACAGTGGAGACTACTGATATCCTTAGCATTTTCTACTTAGTTTTTTTATTATCATCCACACACATGTACAGTATTGTGGGGTTTTTCAGCCCATACACCAGATCTGTAAACCTCAGGAGTTTTCCATATGCATAGTAGGTTTTTCAAGAAAGTGGTCTAAAATAGCAGGAGGTAAAAAGTAACTCAAGCAATCAGAGGATGGATTTCAGCTGTGGAAAATAACCTGTCAAGTCTAAAAAGGATGTGTTGAGTGTATGAATTATAGGAATAATACTTTGTATATGGTGTTTTCTTCTCTAAGTCTAGGAGATTTTATGCTAGCTCCATTTTTTAAAAGGGCTCCAAATATGTATGAGCTGCCCAAACTGTTCAATGGTCCAAATCTGCACTAAAGTCACCCACAAGTCCTTAGCGACCCCTGGTGTTGTTTTCATAAAGGCCTCCAATCATGTAATATTAAATAAAAACAGAAGAAAGAAGTTCCATATTGTAAAAATCTGATTGAGATATTGAAATACAGATCACATAGCAACCCTAGGGGTCCAGTATTAACTTCAAGAATATTAATAAGTAAGCATTTTTAAATTAAGATGGTTACTCCTCTTGAGTATACAGTTTAGCTTTCATGGAATGCATAAGCAATTGAGGGCCAACCCTAGGGACGCCCCTGCATAATAGCAATGCAACCCAAAAGCATGGGTAAACATAGTCACTTAACACTAAAAGCAAAAGTCATCCAATAAACAACCTAACTCTTCCCTCCTGGCCTATCACTCCAAAATACTCTGTGCTTTAAAACCAAAATGCAGAACAGTGTGAGGTATGTGCTCTCCTATACTGTGCATCAGTGCAGGACAAGAAGCCATCCCATAGCGCTGTCTACTGCAAGACACTAAATATCGAGCTGTAGTCCACAATTTGACCAGTGTGTTGGAATATGGTCAAAGGTGTAAAAAAAAGAGTTTTAAAAGTATTCACCTCCAAAGTCTTAAAAAGAAGAAGCCTGTATGACAGCAGGTAATGATCCTGATGTGCTAGCAATACCGATCCTCGAGCCAGGACTCATTGAGCTCTTAAAATCTTAGGGTGGAGACACAGGAAACACAATAAAAAACCCATAGTCCTTTTAACTAGTCATCTTGTCCACTAAGATAAAATATGGGTAAAGGATCAGCAGTACCAGCAAAGGGCAAGTCATCCTGATGTAAGGTACATAGGGGTTATGAAAGTGTAGCGAATGTGTCCAAGGGGATACTCAATAATTTCTGGTGCACAAATAAGATTAGAAAATGAGGCAGTGTTACAAACGGAAATAAAAGAAGCATACCCCAGCAGAAGAAAATGCCAAACATTCTGTAAAGTTGAATTCTGTAGTGAAAGGTTTATTTATGACTGAGTGATCTAGAGCCAAGTTATATCCTTTTGCATACAACAAGTGATTTTCTTTTTGTGGGGATGTGAATTTTTCCTTTAGCGGCCATTTTCATTTTAGCAGGATCGATCTTTCTTTAAATTGTGTGTTTATCATGTTTCTTAACGGAGGTGAAAGAAAACTGTTTGTTTTTGGAGACAGAAGAGAAATCAGAAAAAACAGCAATGGTGTTGCTATTTAAATGGATACTATGCAGGTTTCTAGCTTTAACCATTTCAATACCGTGCAATTTTACAGCTTCCTGCCCAGACCCATTTTCAGCTTTTAGTGCTGTCGCACTTTGAATGACAATTGCACGGTCATGCAACATTGTACCCATATGAAATTTTTATCATTTTTTTCCCACAAATAGAGCTTTCTTTTGGTGGTAATTAATCACCCCTGAGTTCTTTATTTTTTGCACTATAAACGAAAAAAGACCGAAAATTTAGAAAAAAAATAAGATTTTCTTTGTTTTTATTATAAAATTTTGCAAATAAGTAATTTTTCTTCATAAATTTAGGCAAAAATTTATACTGCTACACACCTTTGGTAAAAAAAAAACAAATCGGTGTATATTATTTAGTCTGTGTGAAAGTTATAAAGTCTACAAGCTATGGCACCAATCATTGCAAATTGATCACACATGAAGCACTGATGGCCTATTTCATTTCTTGAGGCCCTAACATGCTAGGAAAGTACAAATAGCCCCCAAAAGACCCCTTTTTAAAAAATAGACAGTCCAAAGTATTTAGTAAAAGACATGGTGAGTTATTTGAAGTTGTAATTTTTTCCCACAATTCTTTGGAAAATGAATAAATTATTATTATTATTTTTTTTTTCACGCATAATTGCCAAAATAACAAGTTATTTCTCACACCTGGCATAGACATACTTGCAATTGCACCCCAAAACACATTCTGCTACACTTCCTGAGTATTGTGATACCACATATGTGAGACATTTCCACAACCTGGCCACATACAGAGACCCAACATCCAAGTAGTACCTTCACACGTTGTAGGAGAATAGAAGTGGCATAAATTACACATCTAATTTTCTGACTACCTATCACAGTTTTGAATGCCCTAGAGCACCAGGATGGTAGAAACGCCCACAAAATGACCCCATTTTGGAAAGCAAACATCCCAAGGTATATTCTATAAGGCATAATGAGTCTTTTGAACGGGTTATTTTTTTCCAAACGTTTTTAGAAAATGTGGAAAGAAAAATGAAAACTTTTTTTTTCACACAAAGTTGTCAATTTCTAAGATATTTCTAACACACAGCATGTACATACCAAGAATTATGCCCCAAAATGCATTCTGCTACTCCTTCTGAGTATGGCGATACCACATGTAAGAGACTTTTCCGCAGCTTGGCCACATACAGAGACCCAACATCCAAGTAGCACCTCCATGCATTCTAGGAGCATAAAAGGGGCATAAATTACACATCTAATTTCCTGACTCCCTATCACAGTTTTTAAGGCCCTCGAGCACCAGGATGGTAGAAACATCCACAAAATGACCCCATTTTGGAAACAAACATCCCAAGGTATGTATCAGGCATAATGCGTTTTTTGAACATGTTATTTTTTTCCACAAGTTTTTAGAAAATGTGGGAAAAAAAATGAAAAAGTATTTTTTTTTTTACACAAAGTTGTCAATTTATAGGATATTTCTTCTATACTCAAAAATACATTTTACTACTCCTCCTGAACATGACAATACCACTATCTGAAACTTTTTCACAGCTAAAGAAAGGATAAGCAAAAGATTACCTATGGTTTTAGGAGAGCATTGGACCAGGAAGCAGGCAACAGCAACAGGATTCGACCAGGCAGCAGGCAGGAATATAGTGGATAAACAAGCCAGGGTCAGAACAGGCAGCAGGCTGAGATCCAGGTAGAAGGAAGAAACATGGTCCATAAAAAGTCCTAGGTCAGTCCAGGCAGCAGGCAGAGATATGGTCAGCACAGCCAAAATATTGGTCCTAGACAACAGGCAGGAACATGGTCCATAAAAAGTCCTAGGTCTGTACAGGCAGCAAGCAGAGATATGATTAACCTGTGTTGGTTTGTATTGGTCCATGCAAAGTATTGGTCCAGGCAGCAGGCAGGATCATGGCCCGAAAGTTTTGGGTCAATACAGGTAGCAAGAGGAGATATGGTCAGCACAGCCAAAGTATTGGTCCAGGCAGCAGACAGGAACATCAGTCTTAGGGCCTTGATCAGGTAGGACTGGGGCACAGGGGTAGAGGCTTCGTCCCACCCAATCTCTTCGAAGCCTCCGGACAACAGACCCTATTCCGGGACTAACAAAACCAGGAGAAAACCAAAAACTGTTTTTTATCTATTCTGAAGCCCCTCACATATGCGAGACCCCTGTGTTATCTTGAATCCCACTACTGCAGTAGCAGGGCAAAAGATCAATCCAAGCAGCAGGCAAAAAACACTGTCGATTTAACAGGCCAAGGTCAGTCCAGGAAAAAGGCATAAACGTGGTTAATAATCCAGACGGCAGGCAGAAGCATAGTCGATAAACAAGCCATGGTCAGTTTTGGTGAAAAGCAGAAATGTGGTGTAGAAGCAATTCAGACGGCAAGCAGAGGCATTGTCGGTAAACAGGCCAGGGTCAGTTAAGGTAGAAGGCAGAGGCATGATAAATCATGGCAGTAGGCAAAAGATCAGCACAGATAACAAAAATGGGGAAGTTGCAGGCTGTTGAAAATATGGGGAACTAATATCTTATTAAAGTGTGATAACGTTTGAAGCAGTCTCCGAAGCATAGGCCTGGTTGGGAGGGACATTGGGGACAATGAACACTGGTGTCTTTCCTAATTCCCCTTCTGCTGCATACCTTACATGTTTTTCGACGTCTTCTTCCTGTTTCTGATGGTGGAATTCTCTCAGGGAAATGGCGTTCATGCAGTCTGCTGACACAATCGGAGCGAATGGTTTGTGGTGGAGATCCTTGCTGATAGATTAGGGCAGTGATGACATCTTCAGTGTATTTGAAGAGGTGGCTAGGTCTTTCAGTTGATTTTTGATTATATATGAATTATAAATTGCCATGTGGAAACTGTATATTGCAGCTTTTTTGTACCAGTAGAGGGACTTCCTTGATGGTAAGTATGGCTGCAGCATGCGATCATTTAAATCCACCCCCCCCCATGAATTGATTATAATTGAAGATACACTCTGGCTTTTGGACTTCCCCTCGTCTTCTATGAATGTCCACCATGATGTCATTATGGATTGTGGACAGGACATAAACATCTCTCCTATCCCTCCATTTCACGGCCAGCACTTCCTCGTTCCTAACACTTGCAGATTCCCCTCTTTGTAGAGTCGTTCTAATTAAACTTTGTGGAAAGCCCTTGCTGTTTGGTCGGACAGTACCGCAGGCCATTGTGTTTTCAAGGTACAAGTGGCGGAAAAGGGGCAGGCTTGTATAATAATTGTCAAGATAGATGTGATACCCCTTTTGGAGGAGTGGAAAGGCCAGGTCCTAGACAATTTTGCCACTTATGCCAATGTAGGTTGGGCACCCAGGGGGCTGAAGGTGGGAGTCTTTGCCTTCATACATGCGAAAGGCATGCACATAACCCGTGGCACTTTCACACAGCTTGTTGAGCTTAAGTCCATACCTGGCCCTCTTACTGGGCATGTATTGCTTGATTCCCAGCCGGCCAGTAAAGTGGATAAGAGATTCGTCCACACAGATGTTTTGGTCAGGGACATAAACTTCAGAAAATATTCTAGAAAAAAAAATAATTAGGGGGCGAACTTTGTACAGTTTGTCAAAGCCTGGCTGATCTCGGGGAGGGCACTGGGAATTATCACTGAAATGCAGGAAACGCATTATCATATCATAACGTGACCTGGACATTACGAATGAAAATATGGGAATGTGATGGATGGGGTGGGTGGACCAATATGAATGTAGTACATTTTTTTTTGTAAGCCCCATGTTGACCGTAAGGCCCAAAAACAATCTAAGCTCTTCTAGTGTTAGCGGTCTCCACTCGAATGGACGGGCATAACACGAATTGGGGTTGGCTGCAATAAATTGTTGGGCAAATAGGTTGGTTTGATCGACAATTGACTGAAGGAAACTATCAGGGAAAAATAAATTTAAAAAATCAATTGGGGAAAAATTTTCTGTGTTGATCTGCACTCCTGGTTGTGCGGTGAAAGGGTGGATTGTAGCTGATCCTGTGTTGGAAGGCAGCCACAAAGGGTTTGCAAGAGAGTTTGGGAGGCAAGTTTGGGACCTGACTCTTGGGGTCTGGCGTGATATCCCAGTGCTGGTACTGGGCCTGTCATCCTGGGGTCTAGCTCTGTTGGTATTTTCTGACTGACCATTTGTGTGTAATGGCACTTGTATGTTGGCGCTGCTCGTTGTTGCCTGCTCTTCAGAGCGTCTTACTCTTTTTGTAGGGACTACTTCCTCTTCCGATTCGGTCACCGATCCACTGCTTTCTCTTGGCTCGTAATCCAAATCGGAATCGGACGGTGAGAGCTCCCCGCTGCTCTCGTCCGTCATGCTCAGGATTTGGAAAGCCTCCTCACTAGAATAATATTTTTTGGACATGTTGGCAGTATGTCAGGCAACTGTAATGGGTAATGGGTAACTACTGATGGGCTGCAGTGATGGTGGCTTTTATGAGTACTCTGATGACAGGCTGATGACAGGTACACTGACAGGCTGCACAGTTGTATGCGCTGACAGGTACACGGTGATGGGCTGCTGACAGGTACGTGGTGATGGGCTGCGGACAGGTACACTGTGATGGACTGATGACAGGTACACTGTGATGGGCTGCTGACAGGTACACTGTGATGGGCTGATGACTGGTACACGGTGATGGGCTGGTGATGCGCTGACAGGTACACTGACAGGTACACTGTGATGGGCTGCTGACAGCTACACGGTGATGGGCTGCTGACAGGTACACTGTGATGGACTGCTGACAGGTACACTGTGATGGACTGATTACAGGGACACTGTGATGGGCTGATGACAGGTACACTGTGATGGGCTGGTAATGCGCTGACAGGTACACTGTGATGGGCTAACAGGTACACTCTGATGGGCTGACAGGTACACTCTGATGGGCTGACAGGTACACTCTGATGGGCTGACAGGTACACCGTGATGGGCTGGTGATGCGCTGACAGGTACACTCTGATGGGCTGACAGGTACACTCTGATGGGCTGACAGGTACACTCTGATGGGCTGACAGGTACACCGTGATGGGCTGGTGATGCGCTGACAGGTACACTCTGATGGGCTGACAGGTACACCGTGATGGGCTGGTGATGCGCTGACAGGTACACTCTGATGGGCTGACAGGTACACCCTGATGGGCTGACAGGTACACCGTGATGGGCTGACAGGTACACTGTGATGGGCTGACAGGTGGGCTGACAGGTACACTGTGATGGGCTGACAGGTACACTGACAGGTACACTGTTATGGGCTGACAGGTACACTGACAGGTACACTCTGGCAATCTATAATGTGCTGCACTGTACTGAGCTGTAACTCACGGTTCCCCTGCTTCTCCTCACACAGGATCCGTGTGTGAGGAGAAGAAGTGGTGACAACAAGTGACAGCTCTTTGTTTATACTTCTGATCGGCTGTGATAGGACACAGCCAATCGCAGGGTAAACAGCCAATTGTATTGGCTGTTACCCTAATCAGGGAAAGCGCTGTGTCCATGGGACACAGCTGACAAGATACCGGCTCGCTGCACCACCGGGGGCGCGCCTTGGCGGCGTGCTTTGGGGGCGTGTGCGGGAGGAAGCCAAGTGACAGCTCCTTGTTGCTACTTTTGATCGGCTGTGATAGGACACAGCCGATCGCAGGGTAAACAGCCAATAGTGTTGGCTGTTACCCTCATCAGTGAAAGCGCTGTGTCCATGGGACACAGCGGACATGAGACCGGCCGGATGCGCGCCGCTGGGGGCGTGCTTTGGGGGCGTGTCCAGGACAACGCCAAATGGCGTGTACCCGGAAAGCTGCAGCGCTTTTGAAGCCGCCAAACGGCTATTGGCCGGGCGGCTAATGGTTAATAAAGATGAGGACCTTATCTTGGAAGTAGAGGATACAATTGATAATGCCTTTAGAGGTGTTGCAGAAGGGGGAACTCTTTAATTGGCTCTTTCAGAGGCAAATAGCTTAGAATAAGGATTGCACATCCAGAGTGTCTTTGTGGCAGTGAAGGTTGTGAGGTGATACTTGCTGTGCTCTCAAATACTGTCTGCAATACTTTAGAGGAGACTTGTGCAGCCTGTGCTGCGAGAAGGGCTGGATCATTAGTCAAGATAAAGGTGTCGCCATCCTGCCTCAACTTCCAAGCATTCGAGCACTCGGACACTGCCCGAGGGCCCAGGGTCAGTAGGGGGCCCCATGAGATGCCCCTGGTACCTTTCATTGGCCTTTTCATAGGCTTTTTTGGGTGTGGGCGAGGACACAGGGGCCCCATGATCCCCTATTGCCCAGTGGCCCCATGAGCTGTTAGTCCACCCCTGCTTCCAAGCAAACTATTTTGTTCCATTAGACGTTTATTAATGTAACAGAAAATATGAAGGTACAAGACAGCAAAATAACAGGGTCTGCTTACAAAATACAAGACATAAAGATACATATTGTGCCAGAATATAGACAAGGAAGAACAAGTTGATATGGTACCACAAACAGGAACAAGAAATCTAGTGGTCCTAGATTGTAAGCTCGAAGGAGCAGGACCCTCGAACCCTCGTGTATCACATTGTATTGTTATTGTACTGTCGCATGTACTGTCCCCCATTGTAATGTACAGCGCTGAGCGAACCGTTGGCACTTTATAAATACTGTATAATATAATAATAATAATAGTGGTTAAAGAATAGTTGTAAAAAATGACAAAATATTGTTGACCAAATGCAAGCAAGAAGTGATATCCCATCAGAAACGTGCAAGTACAGCAGCCAAATTAAAGATGCAGCTTTGAGTCACTGGCGGGGGGCATTGCGGAGGAACAGAGAAAAAAGAGAAGAATAGGAGTGGGAAGAAAGAGGGGATGGTACTTTGCCAGATTTTATGCTGGGTTGTAGACATTGTGCTATCCTACCTTGTCTGGGAGGAGAAGTAAGTAGTGAAGAATTTACTCACCGAGCTCCCCTTCCCAATTTAGTGCTTTGGTGCCATTTGTCAATGGTGTTTGTTTACAGGGCCATATTGTTTTGCATAATCTCCTGTAGGTCACTTTCAAACCATGCTTCTAAAAACTTCAATACTTTGGCCTGACATCCCCAATTATTTGCTCCAATTTACAATTAATCAAACAGTTTGCTATGTGCACTGCTATCATGCTCACAATATTCCTTGGTCACTGCCCTGCAATCTCATGATTGAGACTGGAGATTGGAGCTCTAAAGATTTTATGATGCTACCTGCTTTTAGCCTCTGCATGTTGTTAACCTGCACTAGCAACTGCCATATTTCTAAGAAGTAAATAATAATTAAAAAGTTTTATTACGGCCCATGTCTCCTATGGGAGGCAGGAATTTGGTTCATACGCCCCCTCCCTTTCTGCCATGCTGTCTTCAACACTAGGGATGTTAAAGAGGCTGATGCAGTAAGAGCCATGCTTTCTCATGGGATTTGGAGTACTGAACTTTTCCAGGTGGTCCAACAGTAAGTATTTCCATTTTTTATCTACGTTTTTTTCATTTGGGAATGGGGGAGGGGCTCAGTAATTTGTTACCTACATTTCAGAACTTTAAAAATAACCAGAAAAAAACACTACCAATTTATAGCAAATACAATTATGTAAGGAAGCTACCAAAAACAATGTTACTGGGGACATGGCCTCATCCATGCAGTTTAACAAATAAAAATAAATAAAATCATTGAACTTCAATTAAACCATTTTTATTGTAGTTATAAAATATATTTTACTGTATCATGGTTTATGTGTTTGTATTGCGTCTTTTTCATTTAAATTGTTTAATTTATGAAGAAATTAGAAAATTTTAGCATGTAATCAAAGTATTATTCTTTCCAGCGAAAGGTGGGAATACACGATTAGAAAATTGACCGATCGGTCATCTGACGACCGAGAGGCGCTCGTTCGTTGGTAGAAATCATGGCCTACATTAACCAATCCCAAAAAATCGTTCGTCGGGCAATACATAGACATCTTCTGTACAAGTGGAAGTGATGCAGTGTGCGTATGACCTTGTGGCCACACCCTTCCAACCAGAACAAGCGATAAACACAACAATTAACAGCAATGAGTATAATATAGTTTATTACATTATTATTATTATTATTATACAGTATTTATATAGCGTCAAAAAGTTTGCTCAGCGCTGTACAATATAGTGGGGGACAGTACATGAGACAATACAGTAACAAAACAATATATGAGAGGTTCGAGGGCCCTGCTCTTTCAAGCTTACAATCTAGGAGGGAGGGGATAGTGGTACAGGAGGAAGTGGCTGTGGGGATTGGAGTGGTGGGAGGAGTGGAGGAGATCGGCTGTTAGGTGAGGGTGGGGTAGGCTTCCCTGAAGAGATGGGTTTTCAGGGTGCACCTAAAGGTGAGGAGGGTAGGTGACAGTCTGATGGATCGGGGTAGTGAGTTCCAGAGGATGGGGGAAGTCCTGGAGAAGTCCTGCAGTCGGGCGTGGGAGGAGGAGACCAGGGAGCTAGAAAGTAGGAGGTCTTGTGAGGAGCGAAGAGTACGGGTTGGGTGGTATTTGGGTATCAGGTCGGTGAGGTAGTTTGGGGCAATGTTATGAATGGCTTTGTACGTCAATGTTAGTAGTTTGAATTTAATGTGTTGGGCAATCGGAAGCCAATGGAGGGAATGACAGAGGGGGGTGGCAGATGCGGAGCGGTTGGTAAGGTGGATGAGTCTGGCCGCTGAGTTCAGGATAGACTGAAGCGGGGATAGTCTGTGATGAGGTAGGCCGGTGAGGAGGGAGTTGCAGTAGTCGAGTCGTGAGATAATAACATTACCTATATACTGTACATAAATAGTGATACATAAAATATAACATGCATAATTCTGGTTTCATTTTCTCATTAGGCCAATCTACTTTTAACATTTGGATTTTTCATTTGTGTTTACTAAGATTCTTCTGTTTCCGCTCATGCGTAATAGCGCTTGATAGATTTATTTCATATGACTGTCATACCACCGCATAGAAAATCGGTCGTTCATATGTGAAACGACAACATTTTTCACTGTTGTTCAACAGGATTTTTTCGTTCACAATATCGTTATCGGTTAAAACATCCTGCTCATCAACGAAGAGAAAATCGTTCGATCAGTGGTTTCGCAAAAATTTTTGGACGATTTTCTTATTGTGTGTACGGGGGCATAAGTAGAAACCTAACCTCTTCAGTTTAAAACTAAAGGAATATACACTTCATTAAAGGACAAACTCTCTCTCATTACACATAACTACTCTGGTGTGCAATGTGGTCACAAACCTAGTGGAGAGTTATATGGTCACAAAATCCAGTGCAGCAACCCCTGTATAGTGTCCTTTTAATATTTTAAGGCGCCATCATTCAGTTAAGTTAGCCTTGTTCTATGTCCCAAGCAGCCTTTCCCAAATAAATTGTAGTGCTCTCCTCTGAAGAGGCCACTGAGAAAATGCCCAGGTCTTCCTTGCTAATAAAGAGGCTGCATATGACTGTCACAGCTCTGAGCACACCGAAAATACTTGTGCACATTTTTGATCCCCGTTTTATTTAATTTGTGACATTGACATTCATTTTATATACCATATGAGTTCTCATCCGAGTCAGAATTATGATCTTTTTCATACTCTCACATCGTCATCCCCCTTCTTTTTATGAAGCATATCCCGGTAATACTTTTTATTTCCCTTTTTGCAGAGAGTGATTCTGCCCTTTTAGTACATTTTTATAATGATCGTTTGTTCACAGCAGTTTTCTACTTGTTTACATCACTCCTTAACAGTACATATGTCATCAAGTTTGTACTACAGGATCATGGCTCCTGCAATTCTGTGATCACTTCCTGTCTCCAACAAAATGGCTCCAACCAATTTAGATGGCGCCCTGCAGGCTACTTAAACAGAGTCTATCCATGATGTTGGCTAGTAAGCGTGCCCCTAAACACGTGCATGTGCACGAAACGCGTTGGTTGGAGCCTTACGTGCTGGCGTCACACCGCCGCGGCCGGAGCTCAGAGCATCAGCCATTTTGGTATGCTTTTATGCATTTATCGCTTTGATGTATCCAAGTGGATTGCTTTTAACTATTAACAATAAATACTACACTATATTGCCATACCTTCGGCTCCTGTGGTGAGCTTCTCCCCCTAGGAGGATTCTTTGCTGGTTTTCCATAGCCCTGACCCTGGAGAAGTCTGGTCCTTATTTATGGCTTCCTGAGACCCCCATAAGGATCAGCATTAATGCTATTATACAAGTAGCGTTCTGGTGAGTGCACATCCATATAAGGTGGTGGATTCCTATGTTGGATCATGACCACTCTTGAACATCCCAGCTGGTTTTGCTGCACCTTGTAGTTCCACAGACACCGGCCATTGCTGTGACCTGTAGTGCCATGGACTATGTATAGTCACCATTATTGCTAAATAAGCACACACATATCACTTGGCACTTCTGTGACCTGCAGTGCCATGGACTAATCAATATTTATATTCAGAATTTTAGAGTTTTTTATGATTCTTCGTGATCTGAGACGTTTTATTTGATTTATTTTACTGGAATATTGTATGAACACTTCTATTCACATAAGCACTTTATGATTGCATTTGTCACTTATGCTTTAGCGCTGCACTTACATTTGAATTGAAGAACAATCAACCACTGACCATAGGAAACCCTGACCAGACCAAAAAAAAATAAATAGATCACCACTCCACTGAGTACAGTGAAGCCAAAAACTAAATTTAGCCTTTCTAAGGCAGGACACTACATCATCATGCATCAATGTTGCCTAGTTATGCACCCAATGTAATCGTATATCATATGTCCAGTCATGTAGGAAGACATTTTACCTGGCAAACTATGACATTGTTCCTGATAATGTAAAATTAATTGTCTGACAAGCAATATTTTGATTTACGTGTGAATTTAATTTATCTGAAGACTGATAATGTTATGTCTGATATTGGAATTGGTCAGCAACATGACAAGGTTCCACTTGACATGTAATGATGTACATTAAGTTTTGAAGCACTGTAAAGTGCAATAGTTGTAAGAAGAGTGTGCAATGGATATAGGATGAGGTTATTTAGTATGTAAGATTAGGATATAGGACAAGGTTATATAGTATGTACAGTAACATTAGGATAAAGGATAATCTCCTAAAGTGGAATCTATGCCTTTCCTACCTTCACTGTAGATGTAAAGATACAGTGTCTTTTCTTCAGAGCTGTGTGTCGCTCCTGAGACTCCCTGCGCCCATGACTAAACAACTTTTGTGTCTTTATTCAATAAAATATTACACTGTACCAGGGGCGGACTGACCATTTGGAAACTCGGGCACTGGCCGAGGGCCCGAGGTCAGTGGGGGGCCCCATGAGATGCCCCTGGTACCTTTTTCATAGGCTTTTTTGAGTTTGGGCAAGGACACAGGGGCCTCATGATCCCCTATTGCCCGGGGGCCCCATGAGTTCTCAGTCCGCCCCTGCACTGTACTTTTGATTCCCAGCCTGATGCCCCCCTCTGAAATTGCAGACTACTAAAGCTGCTTTCATAGAGGGGCATTTTACTCAGTGAAAGTGCATGGACATTCTTTCTGTGCAAATGGAGCAACAATTTCATGTTGTTAGGCTATTTCCTATGCTGGTTGAATACTTTTCTTTGGTTTAAAATTACAGCATTTGAACACTAGATTGTGTTATGTATCATAGATGTAGCACTCCCCTGACCCCCAAAGGCTAGTTGGACCCCTACGGACAGGGTGAGTTGACAGCTAGGTCCTTGACATGTGCTCAGGGATCTGCAAAAAACTGGGGACCAGTCATTTTCATGAAATAAAGCAGTAGATGTATTCCTTACTGCATCACAGGATAGAGAGATTAGGGTTTCCATTGATCCAGAGTTTTCTGTAGAACTCCAGGCCTCCATGCTGCTGTACAGAAAAGAGCCATCAAATCAGGAACAACGCTCCTGTATTCTAGTAAATTCCAGCAAACCAATCAGCTCCTCTGGGATTCCACCCTGTAGCCAGCTTCCCTCCTGGCAGATAGAGAAAGCTGCAGGCCTAAGCTTCTAGCTCCCATTACACAAAGGCTTCTCCAGGCGGGTAGGCAGACCTAGAGAGACAACAACTCACCTTCCCAGACCACAGCCTGGGGTGAAGAGAACTTACTCAAGGTCACCCTAAATATGTATACCTTTTCCCATAATGCTACACTGGCAATGAAGCTCCTAGTGGTTGGCCGACAAACAATATGATTATTCACAACTCAAACCCACTGTGTATGCTCACAATAGTGCCAAAGGTGACAGTGACACTTACTGGCAGCAAATAGAATTGACAGCGAGGCTGAACTTAGAAGGACTGAGCAAAGACAACTATAAATTAGCATTAACTGATTATAGGCAAGAAGTCAAAATTTAGCAAAGCACTTCTGCTTAAGTCAGGGTGGCTACAGTGCATTTGGAGGAAGACAATTATGAGCTGAACTACATGACATGGACTCAAATGACACATTTTAGGTCTTCAGCGATGTTTATTTCATACTTGGGATAAGATCAGAGCCATCATACTACTTTGACTCCATCACCCTTTTTCCTCCTATTAATTAATATTTCCCCTTTTTCCCATTTGTGCTACTTCCCTAGTTCCTACTTCCTCCTTCTTCCCCTGGTCTTGCTCCCTCTTTTTTTTGCCACTTTTGTTCACTCCACTTTATTGTTTTACTTGATTACCATTTTATTGAACAGAATAATATGGATTCTAGGCATGTGCTCACTGAAAATTTTAGTTTTGTTTCCTTCCGTTCTTTCATTGAAGAATTTAGTTTTGACCTATCCGTTATGTTGAACTGATTCGTTTTCGGAATTAATTTTGTATCTTCGGCATTCGTTTCGTATATTTGTTGGTAAGGTGGATTCAAACAATTTTGCAGTTTTTCTGGGAAGATTGCTATATATTCGATATGATATCAAATTTGACAGATTTGAATCTGAAGGATTCAATATTTTCAGACGCTAGTCCAACCCACCAAGAGAAATGGCATGAGCTGATTGGACAGTATTGACTGGCATCATGTGCATTCAAATTAACTAATGTAATGAAATTTGAATCCATTTGTTATCCAAATCTGAATTATCAAACCAATTTGAAAATTTAATCAATTTCCCATGGACCTGAATTTTTTTGGATTCGTTTACAGTCATTAATATATTCATTCAGAGATTCAGATACCTCTGAGTCTCTGAAAAATAAATTTTTGCCCGAAAAACAAACCGTAAAGAGACAAAAAGCACATCTAATGTGTCTACTGAGGCAATATCTGCTGAGTGTGAATATATATTGTCATATAACTTGGATTCTTAAAATTATACTGTGTTTTTATTCTGCCTCAAAATTGTATTCCGGACCAGCAACGTTGTTGAACATTCGGTGGTTGTACCAGAGTGATGCCTGCAGCTGCAGGCATCACTCCAATATCATTTTTTACAGCCGGCGGTCGTCTCTCTTATACAAGCAATCGAAGCAGCTACTAGCCACTCAAATGCTTGCCCTCCCACTGCCTCCCACCACTTTCTTGGGATCTCCCATCCCATCGAGAGTCCCAAGTGACCAGCCACTGGGTCCACCCACTGGTCGGACAGCCGAAAAAGCCAAGTTAAGCTTTGATCAGCTCTCCTTTATTGTAAACCATAAGCGACGACCTGACATCAATTTCAATGTCATTTTTAAAAATATAAAAGCATTCAAAAACACAGATCTTGGTGTTTTGAATGCTTTCAAGTGCAGAGGAGAGATTTGGGGTCTCACAGACCCCAGATCCCACCATAAAAATACCTGTCATGCTGTCACGGGGACGTTTACATTCCTTGTGACAGCAAAAACATCATCTTTTATATTGGATTATGTAGTGTTTTTTTCAAAAAAATTGCATTTGAAAAATGGCTGCGCAAATACTATAAGACATTAAAAAATGCAAAAACCACCAATTTATTCTCTAGGACCTCTGCTTTAAAAAATATATAATGTTTGGGGGTTCTAAGACATTTGCTTGCAAAAAATACTGATTTTAAAATGTAACAAAAAACTG
The DNA here is from genome assembly GCF_062004578.1 of Staurois parvus. NCBI lineage: Eukaryota > Metazoa > Chordata > Amphibia > Anura > Ranidae > Staurois > Staurois parvus. The sequence continues at coordinate 2,656,820 of NW_028318023.1, read as the reverse complement.
CTAGAAATGGCTTGGGGTCGAAGTGGTTATAAAGCATTATGACCAGCCTGATACTAGGGCATTCAAATTATGTCATATCCCGCACAACTGTACAATGTTAAATTCCGCCCCTTTTAGCTAAGATCCATACTGACTTAAATACTTGGAGAGAGCTGAACTTCACTTTGTTTGGTAGAAACAGTGTGTTCAAGATAATGTCTTTGCCCCAAATACTTTATTTATTTCAAATACTCCCTATAGGAATTCCACAGCATTTCTTTTCATGCATACAATCTCTACTTGTTTAATTTTGAGGGATAAACCGCCATGTAGATAAGCATCATTACTTTTTCTACCTAAGATGGCAGGATTTATCGGTTTACCTGAAATACTTCAATACTAAAGGGCTGCACACCTAGCTTGGGTCATTAGTTGGTATACTCAATTACACCTGAAACCTTAGGTGAGAATGGAACAGGAAAGTGCTTCAGTTTCCTTGCCCTGTCTCCCTTGGCTGCTCCAATGACAGGACCAGTCGTTGTTTGCCCATAGAACTATAGGTGCCATGCTCAAGGTTATTTCCTCTGCTTTTTTGATATTTATTATCAAATATTATTTTAATTGATATTTAATCCCAGTTTTCTTAGCGAAAACATACAGCATTCATCTTGCAAGGTTGATGGCAGTGTATTATAGACCTTCCTATCTCTACTCTCTCCTACAAGGTGAGATTTCTTGAAGCCATCACGTCTGCAAGGTAAATGTCTAAGCTGACAGCCTTATCTTGAAAGAAACCCTCTTTTAGATTTTTGCATAGGGACAAATAGGACAAGGTCGTGTTTAGGCCCAGGTTGCATTGCCATCTCTATCCTCAATTACTTCACCTGAGGAGGAATGGTTTTACAATTAAACAAGCAAAAAAAAAGAAAAATGAAAATATTAAAAAAGGAAGCACACAAATGACAGTTTTGCCTGTGTCAGGAAAAAATGACAAATCAAACCCAACTTGTGTGATGGCTGCAAGCATAAGCTCTTTGATTTTTACTCTGCAGTTATGCCTCCAGTGCAATGGAATAAAGCTACCAGAAAAAATAATTGTAATGGCAGCTATGGGGAAAAGGGAACTAATTTGGGGGTGCTTTGAAACACACTGTGATGTGCAAACGTGTGAGCAGACTTGCTGCACACAAACGGCAACTTTACCTATTTCAGCAACATGTGTGAAACCAAGGCCACCTTGAAGAAGGGTGGCTAGCCCTTCCTTAATAGGTGTTCACTTTTCCCTATGCCTACAGGCTAATGGGTTCAACTAGAGATGAGGCAATAAGGTTCTTTGCCAAGCTGACTTGGAGCAGGACACTTTGTGCTCCTTCTTGGATGTGTTTAGATCCCTGTGCCATTCCCCCATTGGATCAAAGAGGAATAAAATATCAACCTTTAGGCCACCCCAAATTTCCTCTTCCTCATTGTCAGCACGACAGCCTCCATTCTCACTGCCAGCACCCCAACCCTTATGGTCCTTTATTCCTCCTCTGCCTCCTGTTGCCTTTGCCTTACAGGGATGGAGACATTAGAGAAAGAATACTGCTGGCCCTTGAGTCAGCAGGAATTCCTCATATTCTACCTTCTATTGTGCCTACATTGTCCAGTCTTATAAACCACACAGTGTGTGCTCCTGCAAGAACACCAGAGGGACTGTGTTGCTAATTCCTGCCTCTTCGTGGCTCACAATTCTGGTCACTCCTTTAAATGAGATGTTGGTAAATACTGAAACAGGAGCCACCAATGTTGATGATGGTCCTGTGCTGCTGGTGCTGTCACTACAGCATGGCCAACATGAAGTTCCGATGTATGGATCTATCACATATTAGGCGACTGGTGGGCAGATTGTGTTGATGCTGTATTTCAAACTGGCGAACGCTCACTGACTAAATCTGCCTAAAGTAGCCACACATTTATCTTGCCTGCCACAGGGCCTAGTGAAATCTAAATTACTAGCCAATTACCACTGTACCACCATGTGCTGGGCAAGGTATGTGTGTGTGAAATTTCTCAGTTGAAGGGTGACCAGCAGGTTGATGCCATTGTCACAAACAACCTGGCCTTGCACAAGCTGGCAGGGGTTCAGCCATCTATTGACCTACCTGTCCTTGAAGAGCCTCCAGGATCTCTGGCCCAACATAGCTCCTGTCCCTCATGCATATCAGCTGAAAAACAGTGTGGTAGGGTATTGCTTCGGCCATTTCATAGGCTTAAGAGCATTTAGGGGTGCTGTTGCTTCTGAGGGGTACAGTGTAAGGCTATTAAGAAGAGGGAAGAGGTGACCATGCTGTCATCATAACCAAGGTGCAGGACATGGGAGAGCACCACCAGTTCCAACATTGTGCCCTGTCCAGTATCCTTTCCAACCACCATCAATTTTGTTGAGTGGGAAGATGTACTGTTCCTACCCTTGCTTGCTTGGACTATGTGTTTGTGGTCATGTGAACCCTGCTGTTGACTCCTAGTCCAGCGATACAAAGACATTAGCATTGCACATGCTTCTGGAGAGCAGTCATGGCCTTCTGGGTAAAAAATAGAGGCATGGTACCTCACATTGTGGTGCAGTACAGGCCAAAAACTGACTGACTTTAGCAACTGAAATGAGAGCAGATGTCTTGTCAGCATACGGGTTCGCTGACACTGTCCTTGAGAATTGTACTTTTCTTTAACATGACATACAGGTTAAAGGCATATCATTGAAATGACTGGCATTTTTCAATATTGTCCTCAAATCTTTCAAATTAAAGTTCACAAATCCTGAACTTTATGATGAGTTTGAAAATGACCCTCAAATAAAACCAGGCATGTTTGCTCATCCCTAGTGCTCAACTGATTCCCTAGGATCTGGGAGATAATGGGCCATAATAATTTTAAAATGGGAATACCTCTCCAAAGCATGCCTTTCTGTATATATGAGAAGTGGCTATTCTATGTACATTATATTGTCACCGAACAACAAAAAAAAATTAAAGTGTTAAGAAAAATAAAAGTTTAACATCTTAATTAAATTGTTTATGGAACAGAACATCTGCTGGTGACAATGTTAATGATCTGTCCCCAGATGCAAGTGAGTAGTTATAGCTGTGAGGATTCACAGAAAAATGGGTTCTTTGCAGGGGGGCACAAACCAACTTCAGCATGTTAGATTATATTTAATAACTGCTGCTGTTGATTATTGATGATAAGATTTTTTTTAAATCAGGGAGTGCAGACAGCACAGGTTTTGTGTCTGTATTCATTATTATGTGAGCAGAACATATAAAAAAAAGTCCAATAAACTCCCACATATCAAGTCTGCAATATCGACTATACAGATCAAAGAATGTACATTTTAAAATAAATAAGAAGCTAAGTTTTAAGGCTCATGTACACTGCAGCTGATAAACTCACGTTTAGGAGCTTTTCTGCGTTTTTTTTTTTCAGCAGCCCCTGAACTCTCCCTAATATTTTCCTATGTGTCCATGTACACTATGTTATTTACAGGCAGTTAAGTTTACAGTCATTTTTTTGAATGCACCAAACTTGCGTTCAGGAGTAGATTTTATCAGCGTTTAAAATGCCAACTGCTTGTAAATGCGGCTAACCGTGTTTATAAGCATTTGTGTTTAGAAGCGTTTTTAATTGTTCCATATCCAAATGCTGTTCAGAGCCGTTTTTCATCATCAGAAATGCATGCAAAGTCTTTTCCATGTATTCAAATGGACCTAGCACACCAGCGCAGTCAATTCCAAGTTTTGCGTGAAGGAAAAAATGGTAGAACGTGCTGCATTATGCTCATGATGGGATCCATAGTGAATACAACCGGAAAAGACAGGTTATCTCAACACATACTGCGCTCTCTCTCTGCTTCTGCTCTCTCTATTTCTCTCAAAATGTCTGAAATAGTAATTTTTTTACTGTTATTCAGTGCATTCTGGGCATTTTAGAAGGTCTCCTGAGGTTATCTTTAAAAAACGCTTCTAAACACAAACGCGCATAAACACGGTATGCAAACGTGGCTAAACAGATGTTTTTTAACCTATGTTTTCCAGCAGTCAGTTTCCATCATTCAGAAGTGTTTTCCAAATATCCCGTGTACATGAGCCCTTATTGCAAAGTGAAAAAGCACTCTGTCAGCAAACCAATATACTTTGTGTCTCCAGAGTCCTTTTTTTTCCAGTACCAGTTCACTTACTCAATGCCACATGTATCAGTAACCCACATTTCCTTACTGTTCATGGATCCCCTGTCCACAAATATTTTGGGTATAAGTGATTGCATGTTCAAGTATAACTAAACGCTTTTTTGTTTTGAATAGAGTGGAGAGGGATTAGGACACTGTAATTTTTTTTATTGCTGTCCATGCCCCCATTAAGGAGATTTGTCCTCTCTATTTGTCCTGTTTACCATTAAAATATATAGCTTTTATAATTTGTTACATGTTACACCCGTATTCAGGGTGTAACATGTTACATGTTACTGCTGCAGCTGCCCCCGCATCCCCCGAGTCCCCACTGTGGGGATCTTCTCCCTGCACCTGATGTCACAACTTAAAAAAGATGTGACCGTGAGGGGCTCCACCCACCCGGCCACATCTTTCATTCACAGAATTCTGTGAATGAGAGAACTACAAGTATCGACAGCCGTGAGGTGCTGTTGAGTGCTGTGTTAGTTCATTGATGATTCCTGTCAGTGTGTAACTGCTCGCTCATATGAGGTACTAGGTGACAGCTTACACTGACAGTCTGCAAGAGTCCTGCATTTTACCCACGATCAACTGATCGTGGGTGCAATGCTTTATGGGCTCCCAATAAAAAAATAATGCATGCACATTTTTTTTACCTGCAAAAAGATGTGAATTTATTATTTATTTTTAAGGTGAACATATCCTTAAAAACCGGAAGTGAAAGGAAATCTCAAATTTTGGATTACACCAGAATAGAAACAAGTCAGAAATCTTCCAATGGGAACACTAGTTCTGGAGACCCTGGTGACAGCCTGGGATTCCCTCACATTTGAAGTGATTACCTTTCACTCCTGTGTTGGTTATGGGGCAGAAAGTGAAGGGAAATCTTCCTAGTAGGTCATAGATGGAAAATTAAAAAAAATTGACAGGGGTGAGGAGATAATACTCCCTTTCTCTATTCAAAATAATAAAAAAATGCCTTTAGTTCTGCTATTTTTTAAATTAAAATAACAAATAGGTTATACAGTGAAGGAAATAAGTATTTGATCCCCTGCTGATGTTGAATGTTTGCCCACTCACAAAGAAATGATCAGTCTAAAAATCGAATGGTAGGTGTATTGTAACACTGAGAGACAGAATAGCAACAAAAAATTCAAAATAAATGCATGTCCAACAAATTATACACTGATTTGCATGTTCATGAGTGAAATAAGTATTTGATCTCCTATCATTCAGCAGGATTTCTGGCTACCAGATGTCTTTCATACAGGTAACAAGCTGAGATTAGAAGCAATTTCTTAAAGGGACCTACACAAGGCTGGACCGGGCTACCAAACTAGCGCCAAGCAGCTTGGTGAGAAAGTGACAACAGTTGGTGCAATCATTCGCAAATGGAAGAAACACAAAACAAGTGTCAGTCTCCCTAGGTCTGGTGCACCATGCAAGATGTCACCTCGTGGAGTGTCAATGATCATGAGAACAGTGAGGAATCATCCCAGATCTTTACATGAGGATCTTGTCAATGATTTCCAGGCAGCTGGGACCATGGTCACCAAGAAAACAATTGGTAACACACTACGCCGACAAGGATTGAAATCCTGCAGTGCCTGCAAGGTCCATCTGCTCAAGAAAGCACATGTCCAGGCCTGTCGAAAGTTTGCCACGGAACATCTGAATGATGCAGAGGAGGACTGGTTGAAAGTGTTGTGGTCAGATGAGACCAAAATCGAGCTCTTTAGCATCAACTCAACTTGTCGTGTTTGGAGGAGGAGGAATGCTGCCTATGACCTCAAGAACACCATCCCAACTGTCAAACATGGTGGTGGAAACATTCTGCTTTGGGGGTGTTTTTCTGCTAAGGGGACAGGACAACTGCACCGCATCACAGGGACGATGGACGGGGCAATGTACCGTCAAATCTTGGGTGAGAACCTTCTTCCCTCAGCTAGGGCACTGAAAATGGGTCATGGATGGGTGTTCCAGCATGACAATGACCCAAAACACACGGCCAAGGCAACAAAGGAGTGGCTCAAGAAGAAGCACATTAA